>NC_058523.1:127658188-130578188 GCF_904849725.1 Hordeum vulgare subsp. vulgare
GCCAGGGGTCTATGGCGCGCCCTCATGTCTAATGCCCCCTAGGCCTCGTCAGCTGCTCAGTCTTGGCTCCCAAGTTTCCTTATGGTCCAAATAAATCTCTGTAAAGTTTCATGGCAATTGGAACTCATGTTATATGTATTTTCTGCGAAGGAAAAAAACCACAAAAAACAACAACTGGCACTAGGCACTATGTCAATATGTTAGTCCAAAAAAGTGATATAAAGTTTCTATAAAATGATTATAGATCTTATGGTATGTCTCTAGAACAATTATTTGATGCATGCAAAATTCCATATTGGGGTTCAGTTAGAGAACTACGAAAATCTGATTATGATATGTTCCTTAATATTATTTGCAATGGTGAAGATAGAGGAGTTACGCAAGCAAGAATAAAAGGTATCCAATTCCCCTCTATCGTTACTTTGCACGGTTTAATGGGAAATGTAATGTTGGAAAGCAAGATTGTGATAACCCACAAGTGTAGGGGGTCGTTTATAGCCTTTTTCGATAAGTAAGAGTATCGAACCAAACGGGGAACTAAAGGTAAAATTATTATTCTCTCAAGTTCTATCGACCATCGATACAACTTCACACACGCTAATGCTTACTTTACCTAGAACAACTATGAAACTACTTTGCGGGAAGGAAACTAGAAGTACTTTGTAGGTGTGAAAGATAGGTTTGCAAGCTAATAAAGAACAAGTAACTAAAAGGTAGGGGCTGTTTAGATAAAGATTAATAAGTTATTTGTTTAGTATAAAGTTTTTTTTGTAAAACAAGAGAAAGATTGTCCATAGGAAATTTAATATAACATGATAGATACTTGTGATATGCAATGAGGGAGAGGCATACACTAACACACTTTCCGTACTTGGATCATATGCACTTATGATTGGAACACTATCAAGCATCCTCAACTACTAAAGATCATTAAGGTAAAACCCAACCATAGCATTAAACACCAAGTCCTCTCTACTCACATACGCAACAATCCCCTTACTCGGGTGTAAGCTTTTGTCACTCTGGCCACCCACTATAAGCGAATCATGAATGTACTACAACACCCTCCAGCAGGAACCCCTCACATGTGTGCGACACAGAAGGAACCTTAGGACAACACCGTATTAACATGCAACTCATATCAATCACACCATACCACAATTAACCCGTATGAAAAAATAGATCTACTCAAACATCATAGGATAGCCACACATCTTTGGATAATAATATATATCATTAAGCACCATATTTAAGTCAAGATTAATGGGGAAAGATCTTCTTCACCACTGCATAGAGGAGGAGAGATTTGGTGGTGATGGCGGCGAAGTTGTTGGTGTAGATTGCCGTCATGATGGTTGCCCCGGTGGTGCCAAGGAGAGAGGTCCCCCTTGTTCTTCTTCCTTAGTATACCACTAGATGGGAGGAGAGTTTTTCCTCTGGTCTATGGTCTCCATGGATCCCGGAGGGCAAGAGCACCTCTCAGATTTGATCTCTCTCTCTCGGTTTCTCTCCTATTTTCGCTCCTATTTTTTGGCCCTACACCATCTCTTAAATATTTGGAGACTTGTAACTCCGGCCGGGATGAAATTTTGAGGGGATTTTTATCAGAAAATTATCTTTCATGCAGTGAAAGTAGGGCCCCAACCGACTTAAGTGGGAGGCACGAGCTAACAAGGCGCGACCACCCCTTGCCTCGTGGGCCCCTCGGGCATCGTATTGCATTGATTCTTCTTGCAAAAACTCACATATATTCGAATAAAAATCTCCGTAAATTTTTATCAAGTTTGAACTTTGTTTGATATGGAATTTGTGAGAAACAAAAAACACAAAAAAAGAAACTAACACTTGGCACTGGATAAGTAAGTTAGTTCCAAAAAAATATAAAATGTTGCCAAAAGTATATGAAAGTTGTATAATATTGGCATGAAACCATCAAAAAGTATAGATATGATGGAGACATATCAACATCCCCAAGCTTAATTCCTGCTTGTTCTTGAGTAGGTAAATGATAAAAAGATAATTTTCTGTGTAGAATGCAACCTAACATAATCTTGAACAAATGTCTAATCAGGGAATGAATATTAAGATAGAAGTGATTCAAGGAAATAGTCTATCGTTTGATAAAAAGAAATCCATACTCAGGTTTACTAGCAAACAATCATGTCATTTCAAAATAACAATGCTAAAGAACGCTATCTATCGGGGTACACAAACAAGGGCGTTTATTTCCCCTGACTTGTGCACGGACGACGAGCCTCCGGCCCAACGACCTAAGACTGCCTGGGAACACTACCACTTCACCAAGACCAATACCAACAGTCCAAGACGCGTCGAAGACCCCTCACACTTTTCGGGAGCGAAGGCGCAATCATCCTCACCAAGACCCGACAAGGCGCCTCCCCGGTAGGCGTGGTCCAGCCTGCCACATCTCCACCTCATCGCTACACCACTCACTTGTCGATGAGGTGTCGAGCCCCCAGATGGCTAAGTGGCTCTCACTAGCTACGTGGAACCGCGCCGGAAGACAGGTTGCATCCTGTTGACACCCGTCTAGAAGCTTGTCAAGACCTCAAGCCACGACCAAATCATGGGTGGCATAAGCCTGCCTGGAACGCATCCCCGCTCGCCACCTAGGGCCGCATTTATGCCGCTCTGTCTTAAGTGCCAAAGTTAGGTATGATAGCACTCTTATCTACCTGATCATGTCAATTGCCACTGTGGATGCCCCTTGAGCTATAAAAGGAGGACCAAGGCAACCTAGCAAAGGATTCGAGTCTTTGGGCATTTGAGCGCCTAGAGATTGAACACTTGGTAGATTAGGTCCCCACGGGATTAGAGCCAAGCGTAAGCGTTCACATGTGCTAGCTCTCCCCGTCAACCCTTGCCGGGGCATAGCTCCGTGCGAACTTCATCTCCCCAATCAATCCACCAAAGCAGGAGTAGGGTTTTTTGCTCCACAGCGGCCCGAACCTGGGAAAAAAAACCCGAGTCTCATCACCGTGTTGTGTTTGTACTCTCTTCTCTTTGTGTGATATGAGCTCCCCGCCAAACAACAAGGGGCCCGAAGGTCCCATAGATGACCGTGTGCACATCTGCACCGACATCTTTGGTGCGCCAGGTAGGGGGCTACGTTCACATAAACCAAAGATTGTAGTGTGGGGAATTGATTCTCATCAATGTTCCCTTCATCTAAGGTGTCTAGAAAGAAGTGGACCAGACAACGGTGCCATCCCTGTCACCGTCATGGTGCCGGCCTGAACCGTGAGAGGGCGCGACTACAGTTAAAGGGGCAGGGAAGAAGGGAGTGGAACACGTAGACACCTTTTCCTCTTTCCTCCTCCCCACGTGTGGCCAATTCTGCGTCAAGGTGGAGCCGCCGACGTCGACGAGCTCATGTGCGGCCAGGTCTTGCATTTGCCTCGCATTGGTAAATCCAAGGCCAAACGCTTGAGCGGATCTGTTGGTCGGAGACCCCGATGAACATGCCACAACGAGGCCCCATTACCCAACGTATCTGGTGTTGTGGCAGCTACGAGGCCGTTGGGCGAACAGGAGGAGGAGGAAGGTTCGACTGGGCATATTTGTCGTGCCATACCTTCCGGCTAAGTTGCAAATGCTTGCATCGTCTCGACAAGATCTTGTCGCAGACCTTGAATAAAACTAATGCTTCCCCAAGTAACCCTTCTCTCTCCCTATTTGTCTTTCCCTCCTCCTCAAAACAACCATTATTTACGCCATGCGAACACTGAGGAGCACGAATGGAAGGAATGACGGTGGAGGGGAAGGAGGGAACGACGGATGTAGGCGAACAAGCGCCAAGATAAAGAGGAGGCCTTAGAGAAAGATAAATCGATGCACTCATTGGATTTTTTCGTTAAAAAGCCTACAGTTTCCCATAGTCCCCTTCGCGACCAAGGCTTGTTTCTATGCTGAACTGATTGCGTGATGGGACCTCGTCATCTTCCTGGTTGCGACCCTGTTTTGTTTCGATCCCGCTCAACAAAACCCGCGGCGGCATCAAAGACCGATAAGGGAAAACTCGCCGGTGGAGTGTCTTCGCTTGCAGAATGGTCAGGATCCGTTCGTCGAAGCAATTGCGGTGGCTGGTTGCTGGCGGGCAACAAGAGTACGCAAAAGGGGCGACCATACAAATGGCAAAAGGAGAGCGAGGAGGGATAACATGCAATTATATACCGATATTAGTTCAACACAAAGCAAAATATAGTGCATGGACTAATACAAGATACATATTGCGTCTTAAGGTGTAGAACGATGCGACGATAATAGGAATGGGCCAGAACAAGATCTGGTGGCCTTCATGGACCCTTGAGACCGTGAGGATCCTATAGGCGAGAGGGAACGCCTTGTCCTTGGCGACAGAGGCATCCACGCCCGATGACAGCTTCTTAAAGCCGTCGGAGAGGTCGAGCTCTGGGTGGAAGAAGGCAATGTTCCTCAAGACCATGAAGAGGACAGGGGGCGAAGAGGCAGATGTGAATGAGCAGCACACCCGTCTCGGGAACCCTTACTTATGTATGGGGGCCACGCGTTGGTCGCTTGCTCTTTGCTATCGCTATGGGAAACTGTCATTTGGTTACCGGCGGTCCCCCTTTTTTTTACATCCTAATGGCTATTGTTCCGTGACCCCCCATGATCTGTTAAATGCACGGAGTGGATGTGGGTCATGGGAGGAATAGTAGTTCCTCTACACGTGTCCGTGCATTGGGGGAGCCTAACCCAACATGCCTAGTGACACGTATGGCTCACGCTCGGGGGCTTTTATCGGGGTACACAAACAGGGGCGTTTATTTCCCCTGACTTGTGCACGGACGACGAGCCGCCGGCCCAATGACCTAAGACTGTTGGGGAACGCTACCACTTCACCAAGACCAACACCAACAGTCCAAGACGTGCCAAAGACCCACGACACTTGCCGAGAGAGAAGGCTCAATCATGCTCACCAAGACCCGACAAGGCGCCTCCCCGACACGCGTGGGCCAGCCTGCCATAGCTCCACACTAGTCACTTGTCGATGAGGTGTCAGTCCCCCAGATGGCTAGGCGGTTCTCGCTATCTACAGGGCGCCATGCTGGAAGACAGGTTGCATCCTGCTGACACCCGTCCAGAAGCGTGTCAAGACCTCAAGCCACGGCTAGCTCATGGGTGGCAGAAGCCTGCCGGGAACGCTTCCTCGCTCGCCACCTAGGGCCGCATTTACGACACTCTGTCTTAAGTGCTAGAGTTAGGTATGATAGCACTATTAGCTATCTGATCATGTCAGTTGCCACTATGGACGCCCCTTGAGCTATAAAAGGGGGCCCAAGGCAACCTAGCAAAGGATTCAGGTCTTTGGGCATTTGAGCGCCTAGAGAGTCAACACTTGGTAGATTAGGTCCCCGCGGGATTAGTGCCAAGTGTAAGCGTTCACATGTGCTAGCTCTCCCCGACAACCCTTGCTGGGGCATAGCTCCGAGCAAACTTCATCTCCCCAATCAATCCACCAAAGCAGGAGTAGGGTTTTACGCTTCACACCGGCCCGAATCAGGGTAAAAACCCCCGAGTCTCATCATCGTGTTGTCTCTGTACTCTCTGCTCTGTTTGTGATCCGACCTCCCCATCGCACCACAAGGGGCCTGAAGGTCCCATAGGTGATCGTGTGCACATATGCACCAAAACTATCCCTACAAAATCATATAACCATTCATGCTTGGTCTTCCTAGCATAAAGTATAAATCATGAGCACCCCGCTGTCAAAGCAAGCAATTGGATTGTACTTTTTAACGTGCTTCAGCTTTATATTACTCACTCAATACATGAGCGTGAACCATGTATATAGCATAAAGGTGAAATAGAATATGATGGTAGGTTTCGAAGAGGTGAAAGTGGAGAATAAAGGCGCGCATCAACTAGGCGTATCAACGGGCTATGGAGATGCCCATCAATAGATATTAATGAAGGGAGTAGGAATTGCTATGCAATAGATGCACTAGAGCTAAAAGTGTATGAAAGCTCAACTGAAACTAAATGGGTGTGCATGTAACTTGCTTTCTCATGAAGACCTCGGACATTTGAGGAAGCCCGTCAGTGGAATATACAAGCCAAGTTCTATAATGAAAAATTCCCACTAGCGTATGAAAGTGATAAAATAAGAGATTCTTCATATGAAGAACATGGTGCCACTTTGAGGCACAAGTATGGAATAAGAGGTTGTAGCACTGTCCCTTCTCTCTTTTATCTTAGTTTTTAATTGTTATTTTCTTTTTTTCCTTTTTTTCCTTTTCTCTTTTTTTGTCCGGAGTCTCTTCCCGACTTGTGGGGGAATCATTGTCTCCATTATTCTTTCCTCGCTCAGACAGTGCCCTAAATAATTATGATCAACACACTTTTATTTACTAACAACTCAACATGAAAAATTATATGACTCTAGATGAATGCCTCTGGCAGTGTACCAGGATGTGCAATGATCAAGTATAACATATATAAAAAATGATGAACGGTAGCTTTACCACAAATACTATGCGATGTTTTATGATCATGCAAAGCAATATGACAATGGAAGTACTAGTCATATGATGTGACGGTTGAAGTTGCATGGAAATATATCTTGGAATAGCTATGGAAATGTCATGATAGGTACGTATGGTGTGTGTTTGGAGGAAGATATAATGAGGCTTATGTGCAACAGAGCGTATCATGTCACGGGGTTTGGATGCACCGACGAAAGTTGCACTGATCCTCGAGGTGAGAATGAACAATGCATGGTACCGAAGAGTCTAGCAAATATGTGGAGGTGAGAGTGCGTATATCCATGGATTCTCATTAGTCATAAAGAACTCACATACTTATTACAAGATTTTATTAGCTCTTTCGAAGCAAAACACTACTCGCATGCCCGTAAGTAGGAGGTTGGTAGGAGTTAACCATCACGCCCCCCGATTATAACATCACAAAGGATTTCAATCAAGGATAAATTATGCTCCATTCTTCATCGCATAACTAGAGACTATAGGTGCATGCTTCGGAAATCACAAACCTTAACATCAATATTCTTACTAATCCACGATCATCCACTAGTGCACCCGCATATTACTATCTTAATGTCACAAAAAACTATTGCACGGAATCAAATATATCTTAGCGAGTGATCTACAAGTTTTATGTAGGATTTTGTGACTAACCATGTAAATGACCAATTCCTTTTGACTCTCTAAATATGTATAAGTGAAGCATGAGAGTTTAGTTCTTTCTATATAAGACCATGCTCTAATAAATATAAGTGAAGCAAAAGAGCATTCTAGAAATAACGGTTTTCTATATCTAGAGAAAGAGGCATCCAACTTGAAATGATATAAGTGAAGCACATGAAGCATTCTATAAAGCCATACTCAAAATATATAAGTGAAGTGAAAAGAGCATTATATAAATCAACCATGGACTTTCGCATACTAGCATGGTGCATAGCTAAAAGGAAAGTAAAACACACATGACGCTATAAGAATTTACGCATATCATGTGAACAAAACAAAAACTGAGACATATCGATAATTGTTGAAGAAGAAAGACGGGATGCCTTCCGGGGCATCCCCAAGCTTAGATGCTTGAGGCTCCTTGAATATTTACTTGGGGATCCTTGTTCATCCCCAAGCTTGAACTCTTTTCTGTCCTTATTCTTCTCATATCGATACCTCCTTGATCTTCGAACACATCATCCACACAGAACTTGACATACCTTTTATTAGAACCGTTAGTACATAATCATCAAATCTCATCATGTCCTTCCATAACATTATTGTATAATTATAATCCAACATTACCGACTGTACTATATCACAATTCTATGGCTCCCATGTCAAACATAAGTATACAAAGCAACTATGCCATCAATTTTTGTAAAACAGGACATTCCATAAAGATGCAGATGAATACTATACTTTTGTAACTCAAACAATTCCGAAAACTTAGGACGTGGTAATTTTTTTGTATAATAGTACTAGAAAAAAATTCAGAAATTTTTAACGTTCCGGTAAAATATGAAAAATCAAACACTACAGCCAAAGTTTCTTTTTTTGCACAACACATGTCAAACAAGCCATTTAAATATCCTAAAGGTAAATATTGGCACATTATTTTTATAATACAACATATTTGCAGAAGGGGATAATTTGTTTTTTGAAAAGTTTCTGTAATCAAGATTCACAAAGTTTCCATGGGCATGAACAAAATTCAAGGAGGTCCCCCACTTCAACGATGCTCATCTTTCTTACTTTCACCTTTCACTTTTGAAAACTATTTTAAGTTCCCCACTTATTTTTTGTTTGTTTTTAATTATTTAAAAGAACACAACAGAAAAAATGACTCTCTAAAACTTCCAGGTTGTCTCCCTGGCAGTGCTTTCTTTAAAGCCATTAAGCTAGGCATATAGTGCTCAAGTAATTGATCCACCCGGATCCCAAGGTATATCAAAGCCAATTTTAATTAACAATGATTTGTAATTAAGTAGTGTCGGGACCGTGATCCTATGCCATAGGAATCGAGCCTGTAACACATCGCATCCCTTTGCCGTCTCACGCACGGTTAACCCCACGGCTGCCACCTTACCTTAGCCGGGACCGTTTGCGCCTTTTGACTCACGTATGCAATTGTGTCGCTAGCATTCCAATGTCAAAGAACCCGGGTCGACATAACTAGTCATATACTCAAGTGGCTCAACTGTACAGAGACAGGCATACATAACCCAACAAAGCAGGTGTCGGTCATCAGCGAGTGTAGACGAGTCGTAGCAAGCTAGAAGGACTCCATTACACCGCGTGACATTTCCCCGTAGGGACAAACACAACAACTAAGAAGGATAGATGCCGGTCAACCAATGTGTCCGGAGCACTAGCGAACTACCAAGGCTCGGTGGAAACAAAAAGGGGCATTTCTCTATATAGAGAGCTACTAAGGGCATACGACTAGGTGTCGAATCGCATACATATCACAGTACATCACACATACGCATGACATACTTGATATGCATAGATACAACAATGGCATCACAACATAACCATACAACATCACAACATTTATTTAGAAGACTTGGAAGAGTCTTGCATAATAAGTTCATACAGTTAGGGGTCACATGACCCGACACTCAAGTCATACAAGCCATGCGGAAGTATTAAAGCTGTCTGAGTACACAC
The DNA here is from genome assembly GCF_904849725.1 of Hordeum vulgare subsp. vulgare. Lineage (NCBI taxonomy): Eukaryota > Viridiplantae > Streptophyta > Magnoliopsida > Poales > Poaceae > Hordeum > Hordeum vulgare. The sequence goes on from NC_058523.1 coordinate 127,667,371, forward strand.
AGTTGAAAGGAAAAGGCATAAAGCCTGACTATCTACAGATCCCTTCTGAAAGGGGCCAGGTCATAGCTGGGACACCAACTACTCGTCATCATCGAGGTCTAGATAGAACCCACCTGTTGGCTCGTGGGTATCTTCTGCAACATTTATTAAACAAACATGAGTATAAAGGTACTCAGCAAGACTTTAGAACATATATATCTTCTCATGCACATGTATCAATAAAGGGGTTGTGGGGTTTCATGCAGCAAGCCAGCTTTGACTCTTGGCTAGACTATACTACAATTTTAAATAGTTTTAAATAACTTTGAAAATGCCATCAACAATACACTACCACCACAACAATACACTATCATGGATTCCTTTCCGTCTCCCTACGAAAATGCCATACATGATACTCACACTTATCTTGATACTTGTATGAGTCACTACAAGGAATATGCTAATACACGATGCTATATTTTCATCACTACATCGTCACGGTTTTTAGTTTACGACGATCTCACGATGAAAAACCAAGCGTAAAAAACGGAGCGTCACAAATGAACAGCAGCGACGTTTTGATCAAAATCGTCGTAACCTTTACGACGATTCCTGGATTGTCGTAACCTTTACGACGATCCTAAATCGCCGTTGGAAATCTAACCCAGTCCTGCGTGGTAGTCCTACGTGGCAAAATTACGATGAAATCAAAACATCATGGTTGAAATCAGCCCAACCCATTTCAATTGATCACATGGGCTGGTTTTATTTTTGGGCCTTAGCCCATTTATAGTCACTTTTAGTTTTCTTTTTCGAATTTTTTTTGGGCCCTGGCCTTTTAACCCCCAAATACATTTGGTCCAGTTTCAGTTTTGGCCTTTTTTCATTTTTGAATTCAGCAACTTTTTGTTTCAAAACTTGGTCTCATTTCTATTTGTTGGGCCTTATCAACCCAATTATTTGTTCAATATTAAATCCAACACTATTTTATATTCAAATCAAGAAAACTCCAAGTCAAATTAAAATCATCCATCATATACCATCACATAGTACATCTCCCAGGTTTACATAACACAATAGCTCATCTCATGAATACATTTCTTTGCACAGGAATATAACAAGAACGGAAAGAATTGCACAATAGAACAATGGAACATCTGCTAACAATGGAGTTCATTCCACTCTCCTATGAGACATAGGTTCAGAAATTTTGATGTTGTGTTGATTCCACTGTCCCAAGTAGGCATCATCGACATCTTCTCACCACTTTCCTAGCAACAAAAAAAAGACAAAAGAAAAAACATTAGACCGTAATATTACACCAAAGCATAGATCGGTAACTTCAACGAGAAAAGGCAGAATATTTATCCATTGCTTAGTGCCAAGAGAAAGCACATGCAACTATGTATTTTATTACTTACGATTGTTTCTATCACTAAGGCGTCTAGTTTACATAATACCCATTTTTTAAATTAAGAAGGAATCAATGCATTTTTTTAACTGTAGTGCATGCGAAAATACAGTCTAGTTTACATGATACCCATTTTTTAAATTCTGAAGGAATCAATGCATTTTTTAACTGTAGTGCATGCAAAAATACAGTCTAGTTTACATGATACCCATTTTTTAAATTCACAAGGAATCAATGCATTTTTTTAACTATAGTGCATGCGAAAATACAACTGTAGTGCATGGGAAAATACAAATAATCTGATTTTTTTGATAAATCTATAGTTTATAGTTTGATTCTTATATAAGCACGCTTGAACTATCATCTTTGGACAAAATATGCAGTGCAAAATATATCCTATAATGTCCTACTTGGTACAGTTTCTTAATAGAGAACAATCTATCCATGTAATTCGACAAAAAAAAGCCATGTATATATAGAACTGCAGCTTAATTCACAAAATACCCATGTATTTCTAAAACTACACAGAGCAAGAAGCCAAGAATAAAAGAGAAGCAAAGAAATCACATTTTCTGTTTGCCTAGTCCACTTCCACCTTAAATGACATAAGCAGCTTACAAATATATGGAATGTAAGTTTAACGGAAATCATTTGGAATTGTAGGTTTTTAGATTAGTTTGTGAACCTCATGAACATACCGTGGTTTAAGTGTAAGTAGAGCATGTTCAATAAGGCCTTGTCTTTGAAGCTTTTTGCCCACTTATTGTTGATACCAACCTATGCAAATATATGTCTAGAAGTTCTAGAAGATATGAAGTCATGGATTTGTCCTCTCTGTTGCAAACATCTACAACAACAAAATTGCATTACCCTTTATCGGTGCCAGAAGATATTTCACCCCGCAGAAGGTCACCAGCACTCACATGAGAAAATCCAAAATCCGAAGCGATCCTACTACATTATGTATGATTTCCTCACTTGTCTGATCTACCTGCTCATGATTTCCTCATATTAAAATACGATGTGGGTACCTAACCCTGGAGAAAATTTGATCGTAACGGTTAGATTAAATGGCACATAATGTAACTTTAAGGAGAACAACTCAAATCTGATCAGGACAATCAGTCTTTCTAGTACAATGAAAACATGGCATTGACTGTCCTGGGACGCATCCCTCTATGGTCTGCAGAGGAGAAAACATTTGTAGACTTGGAAAGGCAAAGTATTATGTAAACATCAGCAAGGGAATGGAAAAATGGCAGTATTAGTCATTCATGTATGCAGATATGTCAAGATGTGTGCAGATTTGCATATACCTTATACGGTTATACCAGTCCATCAATGCGACAATATAGAGACAGAAAACAAACCATGTGTGTGACCTATGGCTAATATTACAATCAGGATGTAACACATACATGCAATTAATAATATATCAGGTATTCATCATATGGTTTCTCATAAATATCAGGAACTCCGGGGTTCCTATGAACATGGTTCTATCATGTGGATCATGAGCAAGTTCTACATTTCTGCTTATGAATTGCTGATACACCTATTCAGAAACATGTCCATAACATAGTGCAACAACGAATGAAAGGCAACATTATTTCCTGCTTATGAATTGCTGATACACCTATTCAGAAACATGTCCATAACATAGTGCAACAACGAATGAAAGGCAACATTATTTCCTTGAGAAAAAATTTACTTGTAGCAAATGTTTCCATGGTTTCCAAAGTAAGCAAACTTCATAATTTCCGCCAGTCAACATCCTAGTGAGGTACGTGCTTGGGTAGGTACACAGAAATGATCCTCCACCTTTCTTGATAGTACATAAAAGAAAAGAGGTGGCTAGATGATTCTTTCATACTCACCACAAAGAGAAAGCTATATTTTCCGGATTCAGTAGATCTCCAAATCTCGATGCATGATTCGACAGCCTCAATGGAGAAGACTGCGCCGGAGACTGCTCCCACGCCGGCGCCGCGGAGCATGCCGCTTTTCGTGGACATCCCCATGAAGGCACCGATGAAGATCCCAACTAGTGAGCCCACTGAAAGACAGAAAACTTTCAGATAAAACTGTACCAACCATTACACGTTACATGGGCTGGCTACTCATGGAACAATTGCAATGCAAATATGCAATACAACAACGAATTAAACAACAGAGAACGAAAACAGAGGATGCCAGGGTGATCGACCTAAACCTTCATAAAAATGATAAGTGTAAGGTTTTAAGATAAGCTCAGCATGCCTCGTGATCCAATAATCCTGCCTGCAGGATTGAATTGCTACCCACAAGGTCATCCAGAATACCTACAACGGCTACTGAGAAGCAAAGAAAAATGGCACAGGAACCCAAAATTGCACCAGAGAGGGTGACGTTCCACTTCCACCTAATACTGAATTCGTAATCGGACGCCAATGCTACGGTTAGCAAAACTGAATCAAATACATGCACTGCAATACACTTCTCCACTGCATGTTTAATTAAAGTAACAGAAGAAGGTTTCTACTCTTCATTACAGAAAAAGGAGTATTCAGTTAACAGAAAAATGCTAATGCTACTGCAAGCAAACAAGCAGTTCAAACAAACAAGCAAGAACATGAAAATCTAATAGTAACAAGCAAGCACATGATAATCTGAATCTCGGGAGAAAAGAAGAGACTACTCCATGAAACAACTTTGATATACATGCTAAAGTTTCTTAGTTCAGACTTTTTTCCTTGAATTCCTATTTCAGTCATCATCTCTCTAAGTCCAAAGTAGCGGACAATCTGTTGAGGCGAAAGCGTCTACTTGTTGTTTTACCTTCGGAGACACATATGCATCCGATTCTAGAACAAAAGTTTTGGTTTCCATCGGTGTTTTTTGCTATTTAGTTGAAATATAAGGCTCAGATTCATCTTCAACCTTCAGCTCAAGCGCCGAGCCGGTCGTGTCTGCCTTTAAGGAGGTCCTTACAAGCATTCGCAGGTGACACCACAGCCTGCTGCTCTCTTAATAGAAATTTGGCAGATCCAAATAAATTGTATAGCTGTCCGAGGAATAGCATACCCATTTACGATAATGAACTCTACTAATACCCCGTTTTTTATCTGCTCTACATATTAACTTTGTCTTACATCAGACATTGTAAACGTTGATCTAGTTTATAAAAAAATGTTAGCATTTACAATACCTTTGGAATCATCATCGAATATATTTTCACATCACATATACTTTTTAATACATATATTTGGCAGCAGTTTCAGAGAAAGTTTGGAACATGATACATTTTGGTGAAGTAAGTGTCTGTCTGTCTGTCTGTCAGGGAGAAGTGTGATTTAGAGTTTCAGAGTGAAGTTGTTTCTGAATACTCAAGTAATTAGCTAGCTAGAAGTGATTCAGATGTTCCTCTTCCTATTGGCTTGCAGCTTGTACGTACTAGGAGTTAGCTAGGATTTGACTGACATGCAGAGATTTCTCAATCGATCAATCATACAAGTGCCTAAAAGTAATTGGCGGAGCAGAGCAGAGCAGAGGTGGGGTGGGTACCAGAATTGGGCCATCTCGCTGGATGGGTTCTGCTTGGAGAGCGATTCGTAGAAGATCCCAAGGGGCTCCCTCTGGCAGCCAAATTGATTGCAAAAGTTTGGGGATTAGATGAACTTGCGATAGAGGAATTAGATTAGAGTAGAGTAGAGTAGAGTAGTACCTCCTCTGGTGTTTCGAACTTCTGGCCGGTGAGGGAGAAGACCTTCTTAGCCGCCTTGCCCTTGGCCTTGCCCTTGCCCTGGTCGGCCGTAGTAGCTTTCTTGGCGGTGGCGATGGCCGCGGTGAGCTTGGCCCGCGGTAACGGAGCCTAGGGCGAACCCGAGGAGGCGCTCCTGCGCGCTGATCTGCGCAAAACCCACAAGAAACCAAGCCAAGTGAATCATCGGTCAACCAATCGAAAAGGGCGGACGTGTAATGAAAACAAGGGGTGAGAATCCCTTCAGGATCTACATCGTTGGGAGTAAGGATGGGTTACCTGCGCAAGGATGCTGATCATCGTGTTGGCCGCTGGCGGCAAGGTGGCGAGGCGCCGATGGCCTCCGCCTTCACCCGCTCTTTGCCCATCCTGGACGGCGGGTGCTACTTCTGCTTCTGCTACAGCGGCGGCGGCTGAGGAGATTGCTTGCCGGTGGATATCGACAGTGAGATGCGGATCCATCGGGGAGGGTATGGGTTGACCGGACCAGCGATATCGACGGCGAGATGCGGATCCATCGGATCCAGCGACCTGGCAACGAGGTCCACCATGGGTGAGGGATGCGGGCGCGAGAGATGGATCTGACGGGAGGGGAGGAGAGAGTGGCGCGAGGGGACCCGAACGTGTGCTGCGCACCGGCGAGAGCCGCGTCAACTTGCCGGAATCGAGCGGCACAGATGACGGCGGCGACAGAGAGAGGGCTCGCGCGAGGGCAGAAGGGGGATCATGCACGGGAGTGGCAGAGGCGGCAAGGGAGGAGCGAACCTAGGGTTCAGAGAGAAAGGGAGGGGTTTGGTGCGGTGTTGGGTGGTGGGTTGGATCAGAAGTGGATGGAAGGATGGATGGACTGATGATTGCCGTGTCACCAATCCAAGGCACAAGTGATCCCACCAATCAGAATTGTGTTTTTTAGTTTTTTTCACTTATAAGGCAAATAGTCAATGTGATGTCAAAATTCATGGCAAAGTTTGTACAAATGATCTCACCAATCAGAATTGAGTTTTTTTTAGTTTTTTTCACTTATAAGGAAAATGAATATTGCTGAATTATTTTTGAACTATGGAAGGAACGGTTTTCACATATTTGAGGAATATATGATCTAAAGTAATTATGCTTTTTTAATATTTTTTGGAATGACAGAATAGTAGGTTGCTTCACAAACTAGACGGGTTTGGCGCGTGACATACAATGGACCCATGAGTGACATGTCAACATAGTTAGAACATGTTACAACATTTTTATAATCATCGTAAAAGTTATGACGATCTCATCTTATGCGGTTACGACGTTTTTGACTCACATCGTCGTAATTTATATGTAGATTTGATCCCCTCAAACGGTTTACGACAATCTCGAATGAAATCGTCATAGATTTATGACGAATTCATCAACAACGTCTTAAAAAACGTCATGTATGAGCATATTTCTTGTAGTGAGTAGCCATTAAGGTTATCTATGAACAACATATGTCTCCAAGTAGTCCATATCCGCGGACGCGGCTATTCGAATAGATCATAACCCTGCAGGGGTGTACTTCTTCACACACGCTCTCATCACTTATCGCCATGTGCACGTCATGCACCTCGGCAACCTTCAAGCGGAAGCCCAATGAGGGAGTCGACCACGACCGTTAACCACGCTAATACCTAGTCCAAGTTTATCGCCTATTTGAGAGTGAACCCGCACGGAAGTCCGGCCGAGGTTTCTGCTACGACCCCAAACAATGTGCGCAGGGTTCCCAAGCCCACCATCCGGGTACCACTTGGTACACCGTGCCACTGCCTACCGCATCATAGCCAACCTCTAAGGTCAGCACTATGCACGGCCTCCAACATGACTATAAACACCAGAAACTACTTGCAACTCCTGGATCGAGTACTAGGCGATTAATAAGCCGAGAGGGTCAATTAAGTATCCCAACATGTGGTAGTATCTAGTCTTGGATTACATACACGGAACTCAGTTCCTAAGGACGGTTCCAATGAAACAACCGGCCATGTACTCCTACATAGCCTTTCATCGGTACCTTTACCAAATCAGGTTCCACACTTATTCTTTTCCACCAGAACACTTTCATCCATTCCTGTTCATCAGCCAGATGAAACAGACCTGACACCAGGGCCATCTCCAGGAATTTGGGGGCCCGGGGCGAGCTTTAAATTCCAGCCTCAGTTTTTTCTTGAAATCATATAAATATAACTAAATAATCCAAATATTTGCTCATGCTAAAGAATCCAAATATTTGCTCATATACACAATATGAGTAGAACTGATACTTGATGTTGAACGGTTGGACAAAATAGATAAAATATGACAAAACTAATATGATGATACAAAAGAGTACCTGATCCACAGGTTGCTTCGTCCGTGCATCCTATATGCGTAGACACTCCTGTTTTGGGCATCGACGAAAAATATCGTCATCTTGTTTTTTCAACAAATGAGATTGAAATAAATATGAACGCAATCTGAGTTTAATGGATAAATGATTATTTTTCACTTTAATTTCGATTCAATGTTCAAGTGCATCAATTTATAAATCAACGCATACAACATCAATTTGAAAATCAACACATACAACACGCCAGTTTAAATGCATCTGCTATTGTTATATGTCTGTCTCGGTCCAAGAAATTACCTAGCAGTGTGCTCTTGGTTTTGATGTGCATCGGTCCTAGGCGAGGGGGAGGCAAGGGAGAAGGCGCCCAGAAGCAGCAGGGGCTGAGCCAATCGGGCATACACAGATTAGCAAAGATTAGTTAGCTAGCAAGCCGAGATGGATTAGGGGAGAGCAGTGGCTGGCGACAGATTGCAGTGCAAGGGGGGTGACTGGGGTGGTGTTGGAGAGGGCTACGACCCTAGGGCTTGCCGCAACATTGAGGGAGCGATCTCATCAGACTCTGGTGGCTCGCACACACAGACCTGCGTGGCAGTTTTCTTCGACCGGGGCCCCACAATTTTGGGGGCCCTGTGCGGTCGGCCACTTTGGCCACCCTCATCGACGGGCCTGCCTGACACAACTCTAGGCATAGAAAGCATAGCAGGATAAGACACATCATGGCTCAAGCAACTACCAGGTATTCTAGGTTGTAAGGTTTGGCTATTTACTGTGACAATGACATGTCATGCAAAGGAATAGGTTCAGCTAACGAAGTAACGCATTTGAAATATTTTGTCCTAATACAATAAGTGAGAGCAGGAGCAGGAACATGGGATTATATCGGCATGATCAAAAGGGTGCTTGCCTTGTTGCTCAGTGGAAGGATTAAATCCGTCAGTTGGATATCCGGACGTATCCGGAAGGGCAGAGCCTACCGAAATAATAATGACAATCAATATCATTCAAATGCAACAGTATGATGCATGATCAGGCATGAAATGAAAAGTAGTATGGTTTAATGTGAATAACAACACCATAGAATGATCCTGATTTGAATGCAAAATTCAAATATTATTTTAAATAGGATATTTGTCAATTTCATTTAATTGATTTGACCTCATGCTGTTTCATAATTTTGTTTGTCATGCACAAAGTACAACCATTATGTTCATTGAATTTTTCTGATCATTTTACATATATTATTTGTCAAATTTGGAGTTATATTTAATTTTCTATGAATTTCAAAAGTTTCAGCATTTTTTGGAATTATTTAAATCACAGAAATATATTTACTGCGTCATGGTGACGTCATCATGGTCAACAACGCCTGGGACTGGTCAAACTGACCAGTTGGGGCCACTGGTCAGTGTCAAAGGGGATAACCCCGCGCTGACCAGCCCCTAAGTGGGTTTGACCCACCTCTAGGGCCCACTGTTAGTGGCTGTTAGCGCTAACTAATAGAGGATTAGGGCGGCCACGTCATTGCCCGCCGGAGGCTAATCGGCGGCGACCAAACCCGCGGCAGATCCTCGCCGGAGTTTCTCTAAAACTCGCTACGGGTCTCGGATTCGAGTGCTGAGAGCACTGGGATGAAGCCCAGGCTCGGCCTCATCTAACACGGGCAACGAGAGGAGCCAGGTGTGGCCGGAGAGCACCGACGATGAGCCATGGCGGCGGCCAGAGATCGGGTTCGAGGCCACGGGGCTAGAGTGTAGGAGAGAGAGGGGATGATGAGGGGAAATACTCCGGAGCTCATGGTGATGACGATGAGAGGCTCAAACTGCTCGGGGAGGTGGCGTAGCCGGTGAATCGATGATGACTTGCCGGCGGCCGAAGGTGGAAGACGACGGTGTTGGGGGTGATGCAGGGCTCAAGGGCTCGATTCCTTCGGCATAAACGACGAGCTTGACGAGGCAGAGGCGATGAGACGCTAGGGGGAAGCTGCTGTGGCCGGAGACGATGGCGATATCGAGCTCGAGCTCGGCTTCAATGGGGACCGAGAGGAGGGAGAGCAGGAGACCCAATGGGGAGAGAGAGAGGGTTGGAATGGGCTCAGGAGGGTTGTCTCCTCGTGGCCAGCGCGACACGGGAGGCAAACAGCCACACAGCTGCATGCCGCGGCGAGGAGAGATGGCGGCCACCTCCTGCTGCCGACTGGCGAGGAGGAAGACAACATGAGAGGTAGTGGGCTGGGCCAAGTTGAGCGACAGGTAAGGTTTTCCCCCATTTTTTCATTTCTATTTTCTGCTAAACCTTTCTGGCATTTGTTTTATTTTATTTTGGCTCCAAACTATTCCTATAAATAGTGAATAAAATTATGGGGTGTTATTTGAGTTATTTCAAATCAATAAAAATAGTTCAACATTTTATAATATCCTTAGATATTTAAGACCACATATTTGGTAATAATAGTGACTTTTCTGAGATATATAAAATACCAGAAGTATTTGTAAAATAAGTTCCACCCCTGAAATATTGTATCCAATATTTATCAAAAAGGGTGGGCTTTTATGAAGGCCATTTTGGGTTCATTGAACTTTTACTTCATTTGAATTGAGTTGAATTAAGAGGTGCTAGGTTTTTTTTCAACTCCCTATTTCACTTTTTAATGCAAGAATAAAACATGAGCACAATCTTGCTAATCATCGAAAGGAATTCTAGGGATGTGACAACTCACCCCCACTCAAAAGAATCTCGTCTCGAGATTTGGAAGTCATCGGGAAGAGCGCGGGATACTCAAGTCGGAGACGGTCCTTTCTTTCCCATGTTGCTTCTTTTTCAGAATGATTTGACCATTGAACTTTAAGAAACTTGAGGTTTCAACGTCGAGTGGTACGCTCATCTTGATCAAGAATACAAACATGGTATTCTCGGTATGAAAAATTATCCTGGAGATCAAGCGTTCTGTGGTCCACTTCACGGATAGGATCCGAGAAGCAACGCTTGAGTTGCGAGACGTGGAAAACGTCATGAACCTTGGAAATATGAGGAGGAAGTTCCAATTGGTAGGCAACTTCTCCTCATTTGGCAAGAATGCGAAAAGTACCAATGTAACGAGGAGCCAATTTGCCTTTGATACCGAAGCGATGGGTACCCTTCAAAGGTGTAACCCGAAGGTAAGCCTTCTCGTCAACTTCAAAGGTCACAACCTTATGACGATGATCATATTGGCTCTTTTGACGAGATTGGGCTGTTTTCAACTTTTCACGATAATGCAAACTTGCTCTTCTGCTTCCTGGATCATATCCGGACCAAAGAGTTGCCTCTCTCCGGTTTCTGACCAATTACGAGGTGTTAGACATCTTTGTCCATAGATAACTTCAAAAGGGGCTTTGCCCAAGCTTGATTGATAACTATTGTTATAAGAAAATTCAGCGAACGGAAGACACTTCTCCCAATTCATACCGAACGGTATAACACAAGCTCGAAGCATATCCTCTAGGATTTGATTGACTCTTTCTACTTGACCACTTGATTGAGGACGGAAAGCAGTGCTAAAAGATAGATGAGTACCCATGGCATTCTGAAAACTTTCCCAGAAACGAGAAGTAAAAATACTTCCACGATCTGAACTAATCTTCTAAGGGACACCATGAAGAGACACTATTCGAGAGATATATAACTCTGCTAGCTGGCTAGCTGTTATACTCTCATGAACTGGAAGAAAATGAGCTACTTTGGACAGACGGTCAATGACCACAAAGATAGCATTATTCCCTTTCTTGGTTCTGGGAAATCCAGTGATGAAATCCATACTAACTTTATCCCATTTCCATTCATGAATAGCTAAAGGTTGAAGGGTGCCAGCAAGCCTTTGATGTTCCACTTTAACTCAACGACAAAGGTCGCAGTTAGCAACGAACTCATCAATTTCTCTCTTCATCCTAGTCCACCGGAACCTCTGGCGTAGGTCCTGATACATCTTAGTACTACCAGGATTAATTATGAGAGGAGAATCATGAGCCTCCTTAAGGATCAACTATCGCAGACGTTTTCTCTTAGGAACCACTGAACGGTTCTAGAAGAACACAACACCTTGCTCATTAGTAGAGAAATCTTTAGCGTTTCTGCTAGTAATATTCTCCTTGATCCGGGATATACCCTTATCATATGTGTGCACAACTACGATCTGATCCCTAAGAGTAGGTTTTGCCACCAGGGAGAAAGGAATCCTTGAGGAACAATGTGGAGGTTTACCTTCCGAAATTCCTCATAGAGACGTGGTTGACCTCGTTGTAACATTAGATTGTCACAATAAGACTTACGACTTAGTGCATCAGCCATGACATTGGCCTTCCCCGGGGTGTAAGTTATCCCTAAGTCGTAATCTGTGATCAACTCGACCCACAGTCTTTGCGTGAGATTCAAATCCGGCTGGGTGAAGATATATTTCAGACTTTGGTGATCAGTGAAAATTTCGCAACGGTTACCAAGAAGGTAATGTCGCCAGGTTTTTAGTGCATGGACTACAGCTGCAAGCTCAAGATCACGTGTGGGATAATTATCCTCATGTGGACACAACTGTCGAGATGCATATGCAATCACATGACGATCCTGCATGAGAATGCAACCTAATCCTTGTCGCGAGGCGTCGCAATAAATAACAAAGTCCTTAGAAAAATCTGGTGGTAGCAACACAGGTGCGGAAGTCAGGCATCTTTTCAGTTCCTGACAACTATGCTCACACTATGGTGTCCACTGGAACTTTTTATCTTTCTTGAGGAGTTCAGTTAGAGGCTTTGCAACCTTGGATAAGTTCTTGACAAAGCGGCGACAATAACTCGCTAGACCAAGAGAACTCCTAACTTGCTTAACCAATTCAGGTTGAGTCCAATCAAGGACGGCTTGAACTCTGTCGGGATTGACAACAATACCCTTACCAGAGATAACATGGACTAGATAGATCACTTATGGTAACCAAAATTCACATTTTGAAAACTTGGCATAAAGGCGATGCTCTCGAAGTTTCATCAATACCAGCCTTAGATGCTCGGCATGTTCTTGTTCATTCTTCGAGTAGATGAGAATATCATCGAGGTATACCACGACGAATTTATCCAAACACTCCATGAAGATCGAATTCATCAAGCGAGAGAAGGTGGCTAGTGCATTGGTTAAACCGAAGGACATGACGGTGTACTCGTATTGGCCATAACAAGTGACAAAGGCCGTTTTTGGAATATCCCCGTTCTTGATCTTGATTTGATGGTAACCCAACCTCAAATACATCTTGGAGAAGACTGAGGATCCAGCGAGTTGATTATACAGATCGTTGATCCCAGGGAGCGGATACTTATTCTTTATGGTGACCATATTAACTGGTCGGTAATCTACAACCATCCGATCCGTTCAATCCTTCTTCTTGACGAAGAGGACGGGACAAGGCCAAGGAGAGGATCTAGGTTGAATGAAACCTTTATTCAAGGCCTCATCTAGTTGTTTCTTAAGTTCGGCTAGCTCTAAGGGTTCCATCTTATAGGGTCTTCTGGCTATTGGGACAGTTCCCGGAACAAGATCTATCACAAACTCTACATCCCTGTCAGGTGGAATTCCTGGCAGTTCTTCTGGAAAAACATCCAGAAAGTCACGGACTACTGGAATGTCTTCAAGTTCTGGAAGAGGACTAGCATTGAGGGAATAGAGCTAGCATTTGGCAACTCGAGTTGAGACATTAACTATCTCACCCGATGGATGGGTAAGCTGAACATTCCTAGAATGGGTATCAATCTTGGCGTAATGAGCTGACATCTAGTGCATACCCAAGATGATATTGATATTTGAGGATTTAAGGGCTATAAATGATGCTAGAAAAACTAGCTTGGCTACTAGAATTTCATTGTCATAACTTATCCTAGAAGTCTGCCATTTACTACGAGGAGTTTGGACCACTAGTGGAATTGGCATATCACAAAAGGACTTGTTATGCAACTGCGCATAACTTTCGAAAATGAACGAATGAGATGACCCATTGTAAAAAAAAACAGACACTGGGTGACGATTGACAAGGAGCATACCCAAGATGACATCGAGATCCTCTATAGCTTCTTGTGCTGCAACATAATTCACGCGGCCACGCACAGGAGTTGGCTTCACATAATATGCTTTGCCAGACTTGCCTTGCCCAACAGACTTCCCAGGTTGCTTGTCAGCGATATTCTGAGGACACTCACGCAAATAGTGTCCTGGTTCTCCACACTTGTAACAGATCACTTGATTGGCACGTGGTGCAGCATTGGTAGCTGGACCACCATAGGTCTTGGCTGGGGGGTTGGTCTGGTTTTCCTCAGGCGCCACATCGGATGGCCTCGGGGTATATCTTGGCGGTAGAGAACTATTCGGGACCCACACCCGGTGCTTCGGAAACGCTGAACCGGATGAGGAGCCAGAATCGCGAGAGTGCTTCTTCGTGGCTTCATAGTCGGTATGACCAGTCTCGGCACTGATCGCCTTGTTGAAAAGAGCTTGGAAACTTGTACATTCATGAAGGCGTAGGTCACGACGAAGTTCGGGTCTCAGTCCCTTGCGGAATCTTGCTTGCTTCTTGGCATCAGTTGACGCCTCTTCAGTTGCGTAGCGCGCGAGATTACCGAACTCGTGGCTATAAGCATCCACAGTCAACTTTCCCTGAGTGAAGGCACATAATTCCTCTCTCTTACGATCCATCAGACCCTCTGGAACGTGATGCAAATGGAAAGCTGCACTGAAATCAGCCCAAGTGGCTGCTGGTCCGGCAGGACGCATAGCTTCATAATTCTCCCACCATAGATTGGCGGGGCCTTCCAGAGAGTAAGCAGCGAAGATCACCTTGTCAGCCTCAGCAATGTTGGTAGAGCGTATCTTGCGCGATATACTGCACAACCAGTCATCAGCGTCGAGAGGATCGACGGAGTGATGGAACTTCGGGGGATTTAGCTTCACAAAGTCATTGAGGGACACTGCGTCATTTCGCGTCTAATGAGCCGTATTTTGTTCAATACGCTCTAGCACACGGTTGGTCTCTCTCTTGTAACTTTCTGCCTCCAGCATAACCTCCGCTAGAGAAGGCGGGTGAGGCAAGTCCTCCTGTGCTGCCTGACTACCCTATCCATGCTCATGGCTAGGGGCACGGTTGTGCCTGGTAAACACCATCCTGACAAACAAACTCACAGCTTAGATTAGGTCAACATCAATACTAACCATGGATTAAGAATGCACTGAACAACATGGGATGCGGAAATGAACATCCAAACAATCATGGTAACAAGCAAACTGCTATATATACACCATGGTTCATACACACCATAACATAGTTCAATACAACCTCAAACTGAAGAGCAAACTACTGAAAATTTGATACTACTCATCAGAGGCTTTCCAAGCTTCCTATACATTATTTATCTATGCCTCCAGAACTCATCTCACTACATAGTCATATTCCACAAGACACACATGATTGTGGAAATATAACTACTACAGTACTACTATTCCACTCATGGGCTCAAGCATCCGCATAAAACATCTCATACAGATTGCCTCCACGACCTGGGAGCTAAACCTGTGAATCAGGAAATACTCTAGCCTGAGACCCCTGGGAACCGTAAGGACACGAATGTGGCCTCGGTCCCCTGACTGGTGGCAATAGAGGTCCCCGGAGAGGGGTGACACCTTCGATAGCAGGCCAGTCAACATGAGCTGGAAGATGAGTCCTAACTGGGTTCAACATCTCCATATCTCCATAGCCTGTTTGAACTACAGGTGCCAGCTGTGTCAAAGCTGTCCACAGACGGACACAAGTAGCATAAATCTCCATACGAAGGGCGCGAGCATCTCAGTCTCTATTCTCTAACATCTGAGTGGTAATATGTAGCAACGGATCCTCCAAAGAAGAATCAAAATAGACTCCACTGAGATATCCTTCTTCTCCTGGGTGAGAAGCTGGAACATAACAGAACTCTGAATTCTGCAGCAGTGCATGTCTGGCCCTCATGATGGTCAACATTGAATTGGCGGCATCTTGTACTGCCATGTCAACGGTAACCCCCAATCCATAAGACCAATGGATCGTCTCCTCGGCTCCAGGGTAATCTGGGAATATCCTAACAGTGCATAGGTACTGGCTCTGGTTGAAATCCCGGTACTGCTCCTCCACTGTATACTCTAGGTACTAGCGGTAACCGGCTACTGACATCATCCTGACCAGCATGGCCGTGTGACCCGGTACATCAATGCACCTAGTCAGACGGACCACTTGACGAAAAGGACGGACAGGCATCTGAAATAGAGAATAATGTAAAGGCATTAGAGCTCTGGAAATGAAATTGGGCATCATAACGGCTGTAAATGCTCAAAAATAATTTTGAGATAACCCACAAAAGACTGGATAGCATAACCACTCAACTATGAAGTTCAAATTCCATGGTCATCAAATACTTATTTCCTTTTCCTTGGAACAAAAGAAAACTCGAATTAACTCTCAAACCGTTTCCCTACAATCTACCGATTAGTAACACGAGATCCTGAGAGATAGATAAGAAACCTAGTTCTTAATCCCCATAGAAAAGATGACGATGACCAGAACAGAATGACTTGAGAAGAGAAGCAAGAGCCTTACGTTCCCTTCCACAAACAATTCCTTTACATATAACTAAAGCATTTCTAGGCTTGACTTCGACCAGTTTGGCTTGGTAATCCTACAGTCAGTCAGGCTCTGATACCAACGCTGTCGGGACCCCGATCCTAAGCCATAGGAATCCAGCCTGTAACGCATCACATCCCTTTGCGGTCTCACGCACGGTTAACCCCACGGCTGCCACCTTACCTTACCCGGGACCGTTTGCGCCTTTTGACTCACGTATGCAATTGTGTCGCTAGCATTCCAATGTCAAAGAACCCGGGTAGACATAACTAGTCATAAACTCAAGTGGCTCAACTGTACAGAGACATGCATACATAACCCAGCAAAGCAGGTGTCGGTCATCAGCGAGTGTAGACGAGTCGTAGCAAGCTACAAGGACTCCATTACACCACGTGACATTTCCCCGTAGGGACAGACACATCAACTAAGAAGGATACATGCCGGTCAACCAATGTGTCCGGAGCAGTAGCGAACTACCAAGGCTCGGTGGAAACACAAAGGGGCATTTCTTTGTATAGAGAGCTACTAAGGGCATACGACTAGGTGTCGAATCCCATACATATCACAGTACATCACCCATACGCATGACATACTTGATATGCATAGATACAACAATGGCATCACAACATAACCATACATCATCACAACATTTATTTAGAAGACTTGGAAGAGTCTTGCATAATAAGTTCGTACAGTTAGGGGTCACATGACCCGACACTCAAGTCATACAAACAAAGTCATACAAGCCATGCGGAAGCATTAAAGCTGTCTGAGTACAGTCAGTTGAAAGGAAAAGGCATAAAGCCTGACTATCTACAGATCCCTTCTGAAAGGGGCCAGGTCATAGCTGGGACAACAACTACTCGTCATCATCGAGATCTAGATAGAACCAACCTGTTGGCTCGTGGGTATCTTCTGCAACATTTATTAAACAAACATGAGTACAAAGGTATTCAACAAGACTTTAGAACAGATCTATCTACTCATGCACATGTATCAATAAAGGGGGTTGTGGGGTTTCATTCAGCAAGCCAACTTTGACTCTTGGATAGACTATACTACAATTTTAAATAGTTTTAAACAACTTTAATAAGTCGTACACGAGTCCACTACCACCACAAAAATACACTATCATGGATTCCCTTCTGTCTCCCTACGAAAATGCCATACATGGTACTCACACTTATCTTGATACTTTTATGAGTAGCCATTAAGGTTATCTATGAACAACATATGTCTCCAAGTAATCCATATCCGCGGATGCGGCTATTCGAATAGATTATAACCCTGCAGGGGTGCACTTCTTCACACACGCTCTCGCCACTTATCTCCATGTGCACGTCATGCACCTCGGCAACCTTCAAGCAAAAGCCCAACAAGGGAGTCGGCCACGACAGTTAACCATGCTAATACCTTGTCCAGGTTTATCACCTATTTGAGAGTGAACCCGCATAAAGTCTGGCCGAGGTTTCCTCTACAGCCCCAAATGTTGTGCGCATGGTTCCCATGCTCACCATCCGGGTGCCACTTGGTACACCGTGCCATTGCCTACCGCATCATAGCCCACCTCTAAGGTCAGCACTATGCACGACCTCCAACATTACAATAGACACCAGAAACTACTTGCAACTCCTGGACCGAGTACTAGGCAATTAATAAGCTGAGAGGGTCAATTAAGTATCCTAACGTGTGGTAGTATCTAGTCTTGGATTACATACACGGAACTCAGTTCCTAAGGACGGTTCCAATGAAACAACCCGCCATGTACTGTTGGAATTATGCCCTAGAGGCAATAATAAATGTATAGTTATTATTATAATTCCTGTATCAAGATAATAGTTTATTATCCATGCTATAATTGTATTGAATGAAGACTCATTTACATGTGTGGATACATAGACAAAACACCGTCCCTAGCATGCCTCTAGTTGGCTAGCCAGTTGATCAATGATAGTCAGTGTCTTCTGATTATGAACAAGGTGTTGTTGCTTGATAACTGGATCACGTCATTGGGAGAATCACGTGATGGACTAGACCCAAACTAATAGACGTAGCATGTTGATCGTGTCATTTTGTTGCTACTGTTTTCTGCGTGTCAAGTATTTATTCCTATGACCATGAGATCATATAACTAATTGACACCGGAGGAATGCTTTGTGTGTATCAAACGTCGCAACGTAACTGGGTGACTATAAAGATGCTCTACAGGTATCTCCGAAGGTGTTAGTTGAGTTAGTATGGATCAAGACTGGGATTTGTCACTCCGTGTGACGGAGAGGTATCTCGGGGCCCACTCGGTAATACAACATCACACACAAGCCTTGCAAGCAATGTAACTTAGTGTAAGTTGCGGGATCTTGTATTACGGAACGAGTAAAGAGACTTGCCGGTAAACGAGATTGAAATAGGTATGCGGATACTGACGATCGAATCTCGGGCAAGTAACATACCGAAGGACAAAGGGAATGACATACGGGATTATACGAATCCTTGGCACTGAGGTTCAAACGATAAAAGATCTTCGTAGAATATGTAGGATCCAATATGGGCATCCAGGTCCCGCTGTTGGATATTGACCGAGGAGTCTCTCGGGTCATGTCTACATAGTTCTCGAACCCGCAGGGTCTGCACACTTAAGGTTCGACGTTGTTTTATGCGTATTTGAGTTATATGGTTGGTTACCGAATGTTGTTCGGAGTCCCGGATGAGATCACGGACGTCACGAGGGTTTCCGGAATGGTCCGGAAATGAAGATTGATATATAGGATGACCTCATTTGATTACCGGAAGGTTTTCGGAGTTACCGGGAATGTACCGGGAATGACGAATGGGTTCCGGGAGTTCACCGGAGGGGGGCAACCCACTCCGGGGAAGCCCATAGGTATTTGGGGGGGTCACACCAGCCCTTAGTGGGCTGGTGGGACAGCCCACCAATCCCCTATGCGCCAAGAAAGAAAATATCAAAGGAAAGAGAAAAAAAAAGGGAAAGGTGGGAAGGGGGAAGGACTCCCTCCCACCAAACCAAGTAGGACTCGGTTTGGGGGGGGGGAGAGTCCTCCCCCCTGGCTCGTCCGACCCCTTGGGGTTCCCTTGGACCCCAAGGCAAGGTCCCCCTCCCTCCTCCTATATATATGGGGCTTTTAGGGCAGATTTGAGACGACTTTCTCACGGCTGCCCGACCACATACCTCCATAGTTTTTCCTCTAGATCGTGTTTCTGCGGAGCTCGGGCGGAGCCCTGCTGAGACAAGATCATCACCAACCTCCGGAGCGCCGTCACGCTGCCGGAGAACTCTTCTACCTCTCCGTCTCTCTTGCTGGATCAAGAAGGCCGAGATCATCGTCGAGCTGTACGTGTGCTGAACGCGGAGGTGCCGTCCGTTCGGTACTAGATCGTGGGACTGATCGCGGGATTGTTCGCGGGGCGGATCGAGGGACGTGAGGACGTTCCACTACATCAACCGCGATCTCTAATCGCTTCTGCTGTACGATCTACAAGGGTACGTAGATCACTCATCCCCTCTCGTAGATGGACATCACCATGATAGGTCTTCGTGCGCGTAGGAAATTTTTTGTTTCCCATGCGACGTTCCCCAACATGTACTCCTACATAGCCTTTCATCGGTACCTTTACCAAACCAGGTTCCACACTTATTCTTTGCCACTAGAACACTTTCATCTATTCCTGTTAATCACCCAGATGAAATAGACCTGACACAACTCTAGGCATAGCAAGCATAGCAGGATAAGACACATCATAGCTTAAGAAACTACTAGGTATGCTAGGTTGCAAGGTTTGGCTATTTCCTGTGACAATGACAGGTCATGCAAAATAATAGGTTCAGCTATCGAAATAACGCATTTGAAATATTTTGTCCTAATGCAATAAGTGAGAGCAGGAGCAGGAACATGGGATTATATCGGGATGATCAAAAGGGTGCTTGCCTTGTTACTTAGTGGAAGGATTAAATCCGTCAGTTGGATATTCAGACGTATCCGGAAGGGCAGAGCCTACCGAAATAATAACGACAATCAATATCATTCAAATGCAACAGTATGATGCATGATCAGGCATGAAATGAAAAGTAGTATGGTTTAATGTGAATAACAGCACCATAGAATGATCCTGATTTGAATTCAAAATTTAAATATTATTTGAAATAGGATATTTATCAATTTCATTTAATAGATTTGACCTGATGCTGTTTCATAACTTTGTTTGTCATGCATGAAAGTAGCACCATTATGTTCATTGAATTTTTCTGATCATTTTACATATATTATTTGTCAAATTTGGATCTATATTTAATTTTCTATGAATTACCAAAGTTTCAACATTTTCTAGAATTATTTAAATCACAAAAATATATTTACTACGTCATGGTGACGTCATTAGGGTCAACAATGCCTGGGACTGGTCAAAATGATCAGTGGGGGCCACTGGTGAGTGTCACAGGGGATAACCCCGCGCTGACCAGCCCCTAAGTGGGTTTGACCCACCTCTAGGGCCCACTGTTAGTGGCTGTTAGCGCTAACTAATAGAGGATTATGGCGGCCACGTCATCGCCCGCCAGAGGCTGACCGGCGGCGACCAAACCTACGACAGATCCTCGCCGGAGTTGCTTTAAAACTCGCTACGGGGTTCGGATTCGAGTGCTGAGAGCACTGGGATGAAGCCCACGCTCGACCTCATCTAACAGGGGCAGTGAGAGGAGCCAGGGGTGGCCGGAGAGCACCGACGACGAGCCATGGCGGCGGCCAGAGATAGGGTTCGACGGCAACGGGGCTAGAGTGCAGGAGAGAGAGGGGAAGATGAAGGGAAACACTCCGGAGCTCAAGGTGATGACGATGAGAGGCTCAGACTGCTCGGGGAGGTGGCGTAGCCGGTGAATCGACGACGACTTGCCGGCGGCCGTAGGTGGAAGACGACGGCGTTGGGGGCGATGTAGGGTTCGATGGCTCGATTCCTTCGGCATAGACGACGAGCTTGACGAGGCGGAGGCGATGAGACGCTCGGGGGAAGCTGCTGTGGCCGGAGACGACGGCGAGCTCGAGCTCGGCTTCAATGGCGTCCGAGAGGAGGGAGAGTAGGAGACAGAATGGGGGGAGAGAGAGGGGGTTGGAACGGGCTCATGAGGGTTATCTCCTCGCGGCCAGCGCGACGCGGGATGCAAACAACCACACAGCTGTGTGCCGCGGTGAGGAGAGACGGCGACCACCTCTTGCTGCCGACTAGCGAGGAGGAAGACGACACGAGAGGTAGTGGGCTGGGCCAAGGTGAGCGACAGGTAAGGTTTTTCCCATTTTTTCATTTCTGTTTTCTGTTAAACCTTTCTGGCATTTTTTTTATTTTATTTTGGCTCCAAACTATTCCTATAAATAGTGAATAAAATTATGGGCTGTTATTTGCGTTATTTCCATGTCAATAAAAATATTTCAACATTTTATAATATCATTAGATATAAGCCACATATTTGGTAATAACAGCGACTTTTGTGAGATATATAAAATACCAGAAGTATTTGTAAAATAAGTTCCACCCGTGAAATATTGTTTCGAGTATTTATAAAAAAGGTGGGCTTTTATGAAGGCCATTTTGGGTTCATTGAACTTTTACTTCATTTGAATTGAGTTGAATTAAGAGGTGCCAGGGTTTTCTTCAACTCCCTATTTCACTTTTTAATGCAAGAATAAAACATGAGCACAATCTTGCTAATCATCACAAGGAATTCTAGGGATGTGACAAGTAGTGAGAAAAAATGATATATATCATGTGACAACAAAGTCTAACTCTCTTCCTATGCATTAGCATGTCATAAAAGAAAAAATCATTCACACAAAGTAAAGGCCACTACATAGTATAAGTAGTTTCTTGCAATTTTATCATATTGGAAACATAGAGAGGTGAAGATTTGGTTCCTCTCTAATAATAATAGCAAGTAGGAGGAGTAAGTACATGAATATTATATTCATCAAAATCATCACGTGTAATGGTAAAACACAACCCATCAACATAATCCTTAATAAGTGAAAACTTCTCCGATATGGTGTAGTTATGAGAATTCAAAAAGATAACAGGACTATCATGTGTGCGTGCAATAGCAGCAATTTCATTCTTAACACAAGGAACTATAGCAAGTTCATCTCCATAAGCATAATTCATATTGGCATCATGTCCACAAGCATAGCGAGCATCAAGTTCATCAAAAAGGGATATTTCAAACGAATCCAAGGGAGCATAGCCATCATCATAGCATTCATCCTTCGGTATGTGCGAAGGAAATTAAACAATGTATGAGTTGAAGAGTTACTCTCATTAGAAGGTGGGCACGGGTAGCTAATCCAATCTTCCTTCTTTTGTTCTTCGCTCTCCCCCTTATCTTTTTCATCTAATGAGCTCACAGTTTCAACAATTTCTTCTTCCATAGATTCCTGCAAAATATTAATCTCTTCCAAGGCAACATACATTCTATCAATAAATTCATTAATATCGACATTGTATTCATATTCGTCAAAGAAATATTTAAGTATGGCTAAATTTTTAGGTCTGTAAACAACATCATTATAGTTATCACACTTTTCAAAGAACGATTCAATTTCATAAGCACCGTTAAAAGCAACAAATTCTTATATTTATTCCACACCATAGTAATCATATATACCACTAGCATAAGAAGCCAAGGTTTCATTATCATTAAATTCACATGTCACATCCCTGGTATTCCCTGTTAGGGTTTAAGAACTTGTGTTCATGTCTTCTTTCATTGCATCCAAGAAATGGAAATGACTCCAAAGGAAGTGGTGAAACTCAAAGCAAAAACTTAGCCATTTCTTATTCAAAAGAAATCCAAATATTGTCAAAATCAATGAACCCAAAATGGCCTTCATAAAAGTCCAATATTTCTGATAAATGTTGAAAAAAAAATATCAGAGGTGGAACTTATTTTGAAACTACTTTTGGCATTTTAAAATTAAGTTAAAAGCTACTGAAATCAATTTTATATATTTTTTCAAATATTTCAAATTTTCCAAAAATGTTGAAAACTTTATGAGTGGTTGGAAATATTCCAACTAACACTCTGGTATTTTTCAAACTATTTTTAGGAATAGTTTGGAGCCAAAAATAAATGAAACAATATCAGAAAGAATAAAACAGAAAACAGGAAGGAAAGAAAAATAGAAAAAACTTACGTGACGCTCACCTGGCCGAGGCCCTGCTACTCCCCATCGTCTTCCTTGCCAGCGAGCAGCAGGAGGTGCCCACCGCTCGATCCGGCGCACCCACGCAGCTGCGTGCCTGCCTGGCCGTCGCGTCGCGCTGGCGCAACGGGGATAAGCTCCCCGAAGGCCTCCCCGAGCTCATCCCCTCCCCATTCGCTCTGTTCTCTCTCCCCCTCTCGGCCGCCATGACCGCAAGCTCAAGCTTGAGCTCGCCGTCGCTGCTGTCCCTCTCCCTCTCTCCTGAGCCTCGCAGAAGAACCACCGTGATCTCCTGAAGCTCTCCAGCTAGTTGCTCGACACCGAGAAGCCCTGAAACGCCGTGAAGCCATCGTCTTCTTCCTCGGGTCATCGGAGCTTCGCCGCCGTCATTCTCCCTCCTCAGGCCATCCTTGCGCCCACTCTCGACGCCTCTGCACTCCCCGTGAGCTCAGGGTCCTTCCCCTAAGTTTTCCCCCTCGATCCCTTCCTCTAGGCCCCGATTCCCCCGGAGCCCGACGAGATCCGCCGCGGGACCTCGTCGCCGGTAGCTCTCCGCTTCAGTGCGTCGCGTAGATGTTGTAGGAGCCCAACCCCGCGCGTGATGCCCTCTGTTTCATCGATCCCGACATAGCCCGAGCTTTGGCCGCTGCCAAGCTCGTCGCCGGCATCATCTCTGGCCATTTCATCCCCGGCAGCGTGCAAAAATGGAGTTGCGGGTGAAGTGCCGTTCGTTTGGTGCCGTCCGTGTGAAGTTTGGTCGTCGGAGATGGATTTCCGAGCCCCTCCGCCGTTCTGGTGGTCGCCGGAGGCTCACCGCCGGCGAGATCGACCTCGCCGCCGGTGGATCTGACCCCCCTGAGCCTATGACAGGTGGGGCCAGCCCCTGGTTAATTAAGTTTAGGATTAATAAAAATAATTCATTAAATAAAAACTTAAACATACACTCACATGTGGGTCCAACCCTGATAATTAACTAATTAAGTTAAATTTAAACTAAAAATTGGCCAGAGTCACTGACTAGTGGGTCCCACTGGTCAGGTTTGACTTTCAACGGCCACTTGGACCTGCTGATGTCATGCTGATGCATATAAATGCTTTTCTGTTTAAAAATAATTCCAGAATAAGTTCAAAACTTTGGAAATTCATAGAAAATTGAATATAACTCCAAATTTGACAAATAATATATGTAAATGGATCAAAAAAATCCAAGGAATCCAATGGTGCTATTTGCATGCATGAAAAACAAAGTTATGAAACAAAATCAGGTCAAATCATTTAAAAGAATTTGATAAATTATAATTCAAATGATATTTGAATTATGATTTCAAATCAAGATCACCCCAAAAGGATATGTTGGTCATCTCAAACCATGCTACATTGCATTTCATGCATCATTTTGTTGCATATGTTTGATATTGATTGATTGTTGTTATTCCGGTAGGCTCCGCCTCTCCGGATACGTCTGATTATCCGACTGACGGATATCACCCCTCTGCCGAGCAACAAGACAAGAAACCATTTTGATCATCCCGATAAATCCCATGTTCACGCTCCTGCGCTTATTTATTGCATTAGGATAAAATTCTTTAAGTGCTTTTGCCACGTTAGTTGAACCCACTTCCTTTGCATGACCTGTCCTTGTCATAGTAAATAGCTGAACATTCCAACCTGGCATACTTGGTAGATGCTTGAGCCATGATATGCCTTATCCTGCTATGCATGCTATGCGTAGAGTTGTGTATGGTCTGTCATCTGGGTGATGAACAGGATCGTGAGAATGTGTTCAGTTGATAAAGGTCGTGTGTTGAACCTGATTTGGTAAAGGTACTGGTGAAAGGCTATGTAGGAGTACATGGCGGGTTGTTTCATTGGAACCGTCCTTAGGAACTGAGTTCCGTGTATGTAATACAAGACTAGATACTACCACACGTCGGGATACTTAATTGACCCTCTCGACTTATTAATCGCTTAGTACTCGTTCCAGGAGTTGCAAGTAGTTTCTGGTGTTTATAGTCATGCTGGAGGCCGTGCGTAGCGCTGACCTTAAAGGTGGGCTATGTTGCGGTAGGCAGTGGCACGGTGTACCAAGTGGCACCCGGATGGTGGGCTTGGAAACCTTGCGCACATCGTTTGGGGCCGTGGCGGAAACCTCGGTCGGACTTCCATCCGGGTTACCCTCAGATAGGCGATAGACCTGGACTAAGTATTAGCGTGGTTAATGGTCATGGCCGACTCCCTCGTCGGGCTTCCGCTTGAAGGTTGCCGAGGTGCATGACGTGCACATGGCGATACGTGGCGAGAGCGTGTGTGAAGAAGTACACCCCTGGACGGTTATGATCTATTTGAATAGTCGCGTCCGCGGATATGGACTACATGGAAATATATGTTGTTCATAGACAACTATAATGGCTACTCATCAAATTTTCAAGATAAGCGTGAGTGTTGTGGACATCATTTCCGTAGGAATACGGAATGATTCCACGATAGAGTTTTGTTGTGGTGTTAGTGGACTTGTGTGCGAGAAACATAGTTGTCAAAACTATTTAAAAATGCAAGTTGTCTAGCCAAGAGTCAAATGCTGGCTTTCCGCTTGGAACCCCACAACTCCTTGATGATACATTGCATGAGTAGATAGATTTCCTAAAGTCTTGCTGAGTACTTTTGTACTCACGTTTGCTTAATAATTTGTTGTAGAGGTTGTTGATGACCCTAATGGAGGGTTCTACCTAGACATCAACGACGACGAGTAGCTGGTATCCCAGCTACGATCTGGCCCTAGGTTGGGTCTGTAGATAGTCAGGCCATGCGCCTTTATCTTTCCATTTGTCTGTACTCAGACAGTTTTAAATCTTGCACTAGCTTGTAAGACTTGTGTGTATGAATCATGATGACGGGTCGTGAGACCCCTATCTATGTAATATTATGTGTGAGGCTCTTCCGAGCCTTCTAAATGAAGTTTGTATGTTTATGGTTATGTTGTGATGCCATCGATGTATCTATACATATCGGTATGCCATGCGTACGTGTGTTGTACTTGATATGTATGGGGTTCCAATACCTAGTCGTATGCCTTAGTAGCACTCCTTACGGGGAAATGCCCCTTTGTGATTCCATCGAGCCATGGTAGTTCGCTACCGCTCCGGACACATTGGTTGACCGGCATGTGTCCTTCTTAGCTGTTGTGTCTGTCCCTTTGGGAAATGTAACGCGTACGTAATGGAGTCCTTGTACCTTGCTACGACTCGTCTACATTCGTTGATGACCGACACCTGCTTTGCTGGGTCATGTATGCCTGTCCCTGTATGGAACTTCTGCTTTAGCTTATGACTGGACATGTCGATCCGGGTTCTTTGACATTGGATTGCTAGCAACACAATTGCATACGCGAGTCAAAAGGCGCAAATGGTCCCGGCTAAGGTAAGGTTGCAGCCGTTGGGATAACCGTGCATGAGACCGCAAAGAGATGCGATGTGTTACAGGCTGGATTCCTATGGCTTAGGATCGGGGTCCCGACAGCGTTGGAATCAGAGCCTGACTGACTGTAGGATTACTAAGCCAAACTGGTCGAAGTTGAGTCTAGAATTGCTTTAGTTATACATAAGGGAATTGTTTGTGGAAGGGAACGTAAGACTCTTGCTTCTCTTCTCAAGTTACTCTATTCTGGTCATCCTCGTCTTCTCTGTGGGGATTAATGACTAGGTTACTTATCTTTCTCTTAGGCTCGTGTTTCTGATCGGTAGATTATAGGACAACGAGTCGAGAGTTACTTCGGGTTCTTTTATTCCAAGGAAAAGGGAAGTAAGTTTTGATGACCATGGAATTGAACTTCATAGTTGAGTGGTTATGCTATCCTATTTTTATGGGTTGTCTCAAAATTGTTTTTGAGCATTTACAACCGTTATGCTGCCCAACTTTGTCTTCAGAGCTCTAATGCTTTTGCATTATTCTCTATTTTCAGATGCCCCGCCGTCCTTCTCGTCAGGTGGTCCGTCTGACTAGGTGCATTGATGTGCCGGGTCATACGGCCATGATAGTCAGGATGATGTCAGTATCCGGTTACCGCTCGTACCCAGAGTACACAGTGGAGGAGCAGTACCAGGATTTTAATCAGAGTCAGTATCTCTGTACTATTAGGGTATTCCCAGATTACCCTGGAGCTGAGGAGCCGATCCATTGGTCTTGTGGATTGGGGGTCACTGTTGACATGGCAGTACAAGATGCTGCCTATTTAATGCTGACCATCATGAGGGCTAGACATGCACTGTTGCAGAATTCAGAGTTCTGCTATGTTCCCGCCTCTCAGCCAGGTGAAGAAGGATACCTCAGTGGGGTCTACTTTGATTCCTCTATGGAGGATCCGCTGCTGCAGTCCACTGCTGAGATGTTAGAGAATAGAGACAGGGATGCTCGTGCCCTTCGTATTGAGCTCTAAGCTACACGTGCCCGTCTGTGGACGGCTTTGCCACAGCTGGCACCTGTAGTCCAGACAGGGTATGGAGATATGGAGATGCTGAACCCTGTTAGGACCCATCTTCCGGCTCATGTTGACTGGCCTGCTATAGGAGGAGTCACCCCTCTTCGGGGACCTCTACTACCACCAGTCAGGGGACCAAGGCTACACCCGTGTCCTTACGGATACCAGGGGTCTCAGGCTCGAGTATTTCCTGATGTGCAGGTTGAGCTCCCAGGCCATGGAGGCAATATTTATGAGATGTTCTATGCGGATGCCTGAACCTGTGAGTGGAAGGATAGTATGGTAGTAGTTATACTTCAACAGTTCTGTGTGACTTGTGGAGTATGCTTGTGTCGTGAGATGAATTCCGGAGGCATATATAAATAATGTATAGGAAGCTTGGAAGCCTCTGATAAGTAGTTTCATGTTTTTCAGTAGTTTGCTCTTTAGTTAAGTTTGTACTGAACTATGTAATGGTGTGTATGAACCGTGGTGTATATATAGCAGTTGCTTGTTACCATGTTGTTCGGATGTTCATTTCCGCATTCCATGTGTTCATAGCATTCTTAATCCATAGTTAGTGTTGATGTTGATATTGGTCTAAGGTGTGAGTTTCTTTGTCAGGATGGTGTTCACCAGGTTGAACCGTGCCCCTGCTCATGATCAAGGAGAGGGTAGTCAAGCGTCGCAGGAGGAACTGCCTCACCCACCCTCTCTGGCGGAAGTTATGCTTGAGGCAGAAAGAAACAAAAGGGAGAGCAACCGTCTGTTGGAGCGTATTGAGAAAAATACAGCTCGTCAGCCTAGGAATGATGCACTGTCCCTCAATGACTTTGTGAAGCTGAATCCTCCAAAGTTCCATCACTCCGTTGATCCTCTCGACGCTGATGATTGGTTGTGCAGTATATCGCGCAAGATTCGCTCTGCAAATGTTTCTGAGGCCGACAAGGTGACCTTTGCGGCGTACTTTCTGGAAGGACCCGCCAATCTGTGGTGGGAGAACTTTGAAGCTATGCGTCCTGCCGGACCAGCAGCCACATGGGCAGACTTTAGTGCAGCCTTCCTTCTGCACCATATTCCAGAGGGTTTGATGGACAGAAAGAGCGAGGAGTTCTGTGCATTCACCCAGGGAAAGTTGATCGTGGATGCCGATAGCCGCGAGTTCGGAAACCTCGCCCGCTATGCAACAGAGGAGGTGTCTACTGATGCCAAGAAGCAAGCAAGATTTCGTAAGGGTCTGAGCCCTGAACTTCGTCGTGATTTGCGCCTCCATGAATGTACAAGCTTTCAAGCTCTTGTCAACAAGGCGATCAGTGCCGAGACTGGTCATTCTGACTATGAAGCCACAAAGAAGCACTCCGGTGACTCTGGCTCGTCATCTGGTTCCGCATTCCCAAAATGCAGGCTGTGGGTTCCAAATAGTTCTCTGCCGCCAAGATACACTCCGAGGCCATCCTATGGAGCGCCTCAAACGAATCAGACCAACCCTCCAGCAAAAACCTATGGTGGTCCAGCTAACAATGCTGCACCACGTGACAATCAGGTGATCTGTTACAAGTGTGGAGAACCAGGGCACTACTCCCGAGAGTGTCCTCAGTATATGGGTGCCAAGCAACCCGGAAAGTCCGTTGGACAAGGCAAGTCGGGCAAAGCTTACTATGTGAAGCCAACTCCTGCACGTGGCCGTGTGAACTATGTTTCAGCAGAAGAAGCTGCAGAGGATCCCGACGTCTTACTGGGTACGCTCCTTGTTAATCATCACCCGACGTCTGTTCTTTTTGACACTGGGTCTTCTCATTCCTTCATTTCAGAAATTTATGCACAGTTGCATAACATGTCTTTCTGTGATATGCCAATCCCATTGGTTGTCCAAACCCCTGGTAGTAAGTGGCAAACTTCCAGGATAACCTATGACGATGAAATTCTAGTAGACAGGCTAGTTTTTCTAGCATCTTTGATAGCCCTGAAATCTTCGAATATCAATATCATCTTGGGTATGGACTGGATGTCAGCTCATTATGCCAAGATTGATACTCATTCTAGAAATGTTCAGCTTACCCATCCCTCGGGTGAGATAGTCAATGTCTCTACTCGAGTTGCCAAATGCCAACTCTATTCCCTCAATGCTAACCCTCTTCCGGAACTTGAAGACATTTCGGTAGTCCGTGACTTCTCGGATGTTTTCCAGAGGAACTGCCAGGAATTCCACCTGACAGAGATGTAGAGTTTGTGATAGACCTTGTTCCGGGAACCGTTCCAATAGCCAGAAGACCTTATAAGATGGCACCCCTGGAGCTAGCCGAACTTAAGAAGCAACGAGATGAGGCCTTGAATAAAGGTTTTATTCGTCCTAGCTCTTCTCCTTGGGCTTGTCCCGTCCTCTTCGTCAAGAAGAAACACGGAACGGATCGGATGGTTGTAGATTATCGACCAGTTAATCTGGTCACTATAAAGAACAAGTATCCGCTCCCCAAAATCAACGATCTGTATGATCAGCTTGCTGGATCCTGAGTCTTCTCAAAAATGGATTTGAGGTTGGGATACCATCAAATCAAGATCAAGAACGGGGACATTCCAAAAAAGGCGTTTGTCACTCGTTATGGCCAATACAAGTACACCGTCATGTCCTTCGGTTTAACCAATGCCCCAGCCACCTTCTCTCGCTTGATGAATTCAATCTTCATGGAGTATTTGGATAAATTCATCGTAGTATACCTTGATGATATTCTCATCTACTCGAAGAACGAACAAGAACATGCCGAGCATCTAAGGCTGGTATTGATGAAACTTCGAGAGCATCGCCTTTATGCCAAGTTTTCAAAATGTGAATTTTGGTTACCAGAAGTGACCTATCTAGGTCAAGTAATCTTTGGTAAGGGTATTGCTGTCAATCCCGAGAGAGTTTAAGCTGTCCTTGATTGGACTCAACCTGAATCAGTTAAGCAAGTTAGGAGTTTTCTTGGTCTAGCGAGCTATTGTCGCCTCTTTGTCGAGAATTTCTCCAAGGTTGCAAAGCCTCTAACTGAACTCCTCAAGAAAGATAAAAAGTTCGAGTGGACACCATAGTGTGAGCATAGTTTTCAGGAACTGAAAAGACGCCTGACTTCCGCACCTGTGTGGCTACCACCAGATTTATCTAAAGACTTTGTTATCTACCGCGACGCCTTGCGACAAGGATTAGGTTGCATTCTCATGCATGATCATCATGTGATTGCATACGCATCCCGACAGTTGCGTCCACATGAGGATAATTATCCCACACATGATCTTGAGCTTGCAGCTGTAGTCCATGCACTTAAAACCTGGCGACATTACCTTCTTGGTAATCATTGCGAAATATTCACTGATCACCAAAGTCTGAAATATATCTTCACCCAGCCGGATTTGAATCTCAGGCAAAGATGGTGGGTTGAGTTGATCACAGATCACGACTTAGGGATAACTTACACCCCGGGGAAGGCCAATGTTATGGCTGATGCACTAAGGCGTAAGTCTTATTGTAACAGTCTAATGCTACAACGAGGTCAACCACGTCTCTATGAGGAATTTCGGAAGTTAAATCTTCACTTTGTTCCTCAAGGATTCCTTTCTACCCTGGTGGCGAAGCCTACTCTTAGGGATCAAATCATAGCCGTGCATGCATATGATAAGGGTATATCCCAAATCAAGGAGAATATTGCTAGCGGAAACGCTAGGGATTTCTCTATCAATGAGCAAGGTGTTGTGTTCTTTCAGAACCGTCTAGTGGTTCCAAAGAGCAAACTTCTGCGGCAATTGGTCCTTAAGGAGGCTCATGATTCTCCTCTCACCATTCATCCTGGTAGTACTAAGATGTATCAGGACCTACGCCAGAGGTTTTGGTGGACTAGGATGAAGAGAGAAATTGCTGAGTTCGTTGCTAACTGCTACGTTTGTCGTCAAGTTAAGGCAGAACATCAAAGGCCTGCTCGCACCCTTCAACCTTTAGATATTCCTGAATGGAAATGGGATAAAGTCAGTATGGATTTCATCACCGGATTTCCCAAGACCAAGAAAGGAAATAATGCTATCTTTGTGGTCATTGACCGTCTTTCCAAAGTAGCTCATTTTCTTCCAGTTCGTGAGAGTATAACAGCTAGCCAGCTAGCAGAGTTATATATCTCTCGAATAGTGTCTCTTCATGGTGTTTCTTTGGAGATTAACTCAGACCGTGGAAGTATATTTACTTCTCGCTTCTGGGAGAGTTTTTAGAATGCCATCGGGACTCACTTATCTTTTAGCACTCCTTTCCATCCTCAATCAAGTGGTCAAGTAGAAAGAGTGAATCAAATCCTAGAAGATATGCTCCAAGCTTGTGCTATATCATTCGGTATGAATTGGGAGAAGTGCCTTCCATTCGCCGAGTTCGCTTATAACAATAGTTATCAATCAAGCTTGGGCAAAGCTCCTTTTGAAGTTCTCTATGGACGAAGATGTCGAACACCTCTTAATTGGTTAGAAACCGGAGAGAGGCAACTCTTTGGTCCGGATATGATCTAGGATGCACAAGAGCAAGTTCGCATTATTCGTGAAAAGTTGAAAACAACCCAGTCTCGTCAAAAGAGCCAATATGACCGTCATCATAAGGCTGTGACCTTTGAAGTTAATGAGAAGGCTTACCTTCGGGTTATACCTTTGAAGGGCACCCATCGATTCGGTATCAAGGGCAAGTTGGCTCCTCGTTACATTGGTCCTTTTCGCATTGTTGCCAAACGAGGAGAAGTTGCCTACCAGTTGGAACTTCCTCCGCATCTTTCCAAGGTTCATGATGTATTCCACGTCTCGCAACTCAGGCGTTGCTTTTCGGATCCTATCCGTGAAGTGGACCACGAAACGCTTGATCTCCAGGATAACCTTTCATACCGAGAATACCCTTTGCGTATTCTTGATCAAGCTGAGCGTACCACTCAATGTCGAAACCTCAAGTTTCTTAAAGTTCAATGGTCAAATCATTCCGGAAAGGAGGCAACATGGGAAAGACAGGATCGTCTCCGACTTGAGTATCACGCGCTATTCCCGACGACTTCCAATTCTTGGGACGAGATTCTTTTGAGTGGGGGTGAGTTGTCACATCCCTGGTATTCCCTGTCAGGGTTTAACAACTTGTGTTCATGTCTTCTTTCATTGCATCCAAGAAATGGAAATGAATCCAAAGGAAGCGGTGAAACTCAAAGCAAAACCTTAGACATTTCTTATTCAAAAGAAATCCAAATATTGTCAAAATCAATGAACCCAAAATAGCCTTCATAAAAGTCCAATATTTCTGATAAATGTTGAAAACAAAATATCACAAGTGAAACTTATTTTCAAACTACTTTTGGCATTTTAAAATTAAGTTAAAAGCTACTGAAATCAATTATATATTTGTTTTCAAATAATTCAAAGTTTCCAAAAATGTTGAAAACCTTATGAGTGGTTGGAAATATTCCAACTAACACTCTGGTATTTTTCAAACTATTTTTAGGAATAGTTTGGAGCCAAAAATAAATGAAACAATATCAGAAAGAATAAAACAGAAAAGAGGAAGGAAAGAAAAATAGAAAAATCTTATCTGACGCTCACCTGGCGAGGCCCAGCTGCTCCCATCGTCTTCCTTGCCAGCGAGCAGCAGGAGGTGGCTGCCGCTCGATCCGGCACGCCCACACAGCTGCGTGCCTGCGTGGCCGCCGCGTCGCGCTGGCGCAATGGGGATAAGCTCCCCGAAGGCCTCCCCGAGCTCATCCCCTCCCCATTCGCTCTGTTCTCTCTCCCCCTCTCAGCCGCCATGACCGCAAGCTCAAGCTTGAGCTCACCGTCGCTCGTGTCCCTCTCCCTCTCTCCTAAGCCTCGTAGAAGAACCGCTGTGATCTCCTGAAGCTCTCCAGCTAGTCGCTCGACGCCGAGAAGCCCTGAAACGCCGTGAAGCCATCGCCTTCTTCCTCGGGTCACCGGAGCTTCGCCGCCATCGTTCTCCCTCCTTAGGCCATCCTCGTGCCCACTCTTGACGCCTCTGCACTCCCCGTGAGCTCAGGGTCCTTTCCCCAAAGTTTCCCCCCTCGATCCGTTCCTCTAGCCCCCGATTCCACCGGAGCCCGACGAGATCTGCCGCGGGACCTCATCGTCGGTAACTCTCCGGTGATCGGCTGGTCCATCTGAGGCAACCAGTGGCTTCAGTGCGTCGCGTAGATGCTGTAGGAGCCGAGCCCCGCGCGTGATGCCCTCTGTTTCGTCGATCCCGACATAGCCCGAGCTTTGGCCGCCACCAAGCTCGTCGCCGGCGTCATCTCCAGCCATTTCATCCCCGGCTGCATGCAAAAATGGAGCTGCGGGTGAAGTGCCGTTCGTGTGGTGCCCTCCGCGTGAAGTTTTGTCGTCGGAGATTAATTTCCGAGCCCCTCCGCCGTTTTGGTGGTCACCGGAGACTCACCACCGGCGAGATCGACCTCGCGGCCGGTGGATCTGACCCCCCTGAGCCTATGACAGGTGGGGCCAGCCCCTGGTTAATTAAGTTTAGGATTAATAAAAATAATTAATTAAATAAAAACTTAAACAGACACTGACATGTGGGTCCAACCCTGATAATTAACTAATTAAGTTAAATTTAAACTAAAAATTGGCCAGAGTCACTGACTAGTGGGTCCCACTGGTCAGGTTTGACTTTCAACGGCCACTTGGACCTGCTGATGTCATGCTGATGCAATAAAGGCTTTTCTGTTTAAAAATAATTCCAGAATAAGTTCAAAACTTTGGAAATTCATAGAAAATTGAATATAACTCCAAATTTGACAAATAATATATGTAAATGGATCAGAAAAATCCAAGGAATCCAATGGTGTTATTTTCATGCATGAAAAACAAAGTTATGAAACAGCATCTGGTCAAATCAATTAATAGAATTTGATAAATTATAATTCAAATGATATTTGAATTATGATTTCAAATCAAGATCACCCCAAAAGGTTCTGTTGGTCATCTCAAACCATGCTACATTGCATTTCACGCATCATTTTGTTGCATATGTTTGATATTGATTGATTGTTGTTATTCCGGTAGGCTCCGCCCCTCCGGATACGTCTGATTATCCGACCGACGGATATCACCCCTCTGCTGAGCAACAAGACAAGCAACCATTTTGATCATCCCGATAAATCCCATGTTCTCGCTCCTGCTCTTATTTATTGCATTAGGATAAAATACTTTAAGTGCTTTTGCCACGATAGTTGAACCCACTTCCTTTGCATGACCTGTCCTTGTTACAGTAAATAGCTGAACCTTGCAACCTAGCATACTTGGTAGATGCTTGAGCCATGATATTCCTTATCCTGCTATGCATGCTATGCTTAGAGTTGTGTATGGTCTGTCATCTGGGTGATGAACAGGATCTTGAGAATGTGTTCAGTTGATAAAGGTCGTGTGTTCAACCTGACTTGGTAAAGGTACATGTGAAAGGCTATGTAGGAGTACATGGCGGGTTGTTTCATTGGAACCGTCCTTAGGAACTGAGTTCCGTGTATGTAATCCAAGACTAGAAACTACCACACGTTGGGATACTTAAATGACCATCTCAACTTATTAATCGCTTAGTACTCGGTCCAGGAGTTGCAAGTAGTTTCTGGTGTTTATAGTCATGCTGGAGGCCGTGCGTAGCACTGATCTTAGAGGTGGGCTATGTTGCGGTAGGCAGTGGCACGGTGTACCAAGTGGCACCCGGATGGTGGGCTTGGAAACCCTGCGCACATCGTTTGGGGCCGTGGCGGAAACCTCGGCCGGACTTCCGTGCGGTTTACCCTCACATAGGCGATAGACCTGGACTAAGTATTAGCGTGGTTAACAGTCGTGGCTGACTCCCTCGCTGGGCTTATGCTTGAAGGTTGCCGAGGTGCATGACGTGCACGTGGCCATAAGTGGCGAGAGCGTGTGTGAAGAAGTACACCCCTGCAGGGTTATGATCTATTGGAATAGCCGCGTCCGCGGATATGGACTACTTGGAAACATATGTTGTTCATAGACAACTATAATGGCTACTCATAAAATTGTCAAGATAAGTGTGAGTGTCGTGGACGACATTTCCGTAGGGAGACGGAATTATTCCACGATACAGTATTGTTGTGGTGTTAGTGGACTCATGTGAAAGAAACATAGTTGTCAAAACTATTTAAAAATGCAAGTTGTCTAGCCAAGAGTCAAATGCTGGCTTTCCGCTTGAAACCCCACAACTCCTTGATGATACATTGCATGAGTAGATAGATTTCCTAAAGTCTTGCTGAGTACTTTTGTACTCACGTTTTCTTAATAATTTATTGCAGAGGTTGTTAATGACCCTAATGGAGGGTTCTACCTGGACATCGACGACGATGAGTAGGTGGTATCCCAGCTACGATCTAGCCCTAGGTTGGGTCTGTAGATAGTCAGGCCATGTGCCTTTATCTTTTCATCTGTCTATACTCAGACAGTTTTAAATCTTCCGCTGGCTTGTAATACTTGTGTGTATTAATCATGATGATGGGTCGTGAGACCCCTATCTGTGTAATATTATGTGTGAGGCTCTTCCGAGCCTTCTAAATAAAGTTTGTATGTTTATGGTTATGTTGTGATGCCATCGATGTATCTATACATATCGGTATGTCATGCGTATGTGTGTTGTACTTGATATGTATGGGGTTCGAATACCTAGTCGTATGCCTTAGTAGCACTCCTTACGGGGAAATGCCCCTTTGTGATTCCATCGAGCCATGGTAGTTCGCTACTACTCCGGACACATTGGTTGACCGGCATGTGTCCTTCTTAGGTGATGTGTCTGTCCCTTTGGGAAATGGCAAGCATATGTAATGGAGTCCTTGTAGCTTGCTACGACTCGTCTACATTCGTTGATGGCCGACACCTGCTTTGCTGGGTCATGTATGCCTGTCCCTGTACGGAATTGCCGCTTTAGCTTATGACTAGACATGTCAATCCGGGTTCTTTGACATTGGATTGCTAGCTACACAATTGCATACGCGAGTCAAAAGGCGCAAACGGTCCCGGCTAAGGTAAGGTTGCAGCCCTGGGGATAACCGTGCGTGAGACCGCAAAGAGATGCGATGTTTTACAATCTGGATTCCTATGGCTTAGGATCGCGGTCCCGACATCACATTGAAAGGGAAGGTGTAGACCCTTAATCTTAGAGCAATAAGTAGAATCAAATATCAAGCATACATTCCAAGCATACCAACGCAATATTTTAATTTGATCCCGTAAGTGTTTCCCTTTTTGAGACAAGCAATAATCCCTAAAGTAATCACGTTGATCCAATGTGTCTCCCATTATCAAGTTGAATGGGGATGTCTCAGGATTGTCAAAGTAGTACTTAATTCTTTTGACAAAACCAGCATCGAGGGTTTTAGGAGGTTCCCCGTGTCCATAACTAGCAAGTACAACTATTTTTTTCGTGTTTCGTGTTCCATATCCATAACTAAGGATATAAAACAACTTATAACAAAAAATAAAATTACTTAGTGTTAAATCAAATAAGCACACACGAGACTATCAACCGCTACACTATTGCTCCCCGACAATAGCGCCAGAAAAAGGTCTTGATAACCCACAAGTGTAGGGGATCATTTGTAGCGTTTTTCGATAAATAAGAGTGTCAAAACCAATTAGGAGCTAAAGATAGAATTCATATTCTATCAAGTTCTATTGACCGCCGACACAACTCTATGCACGCTAATGCTTACTTTACCTAAAACAAGTATGAAACTACTTTGCGGGAAGGAAACTAGAGGTACTTAGTAGGTGTAAAAGATAGGCTTGCAAGCTAATAAAGAACAAGTAAATAAAAGTTAGGGGCTGTTTAGATAAAGATTAATAAGTAAGTTGTTTATTATAAAGCTTTTTTATGTAACACAAGAGAAAGATTGTCCATAGGTCATTGAATATAACATGATAGATACTTGTGATATGCAATGAGGGAGAGGCATACGCTAACACACTTTCCGTATTGTGATCTTATGCACTTATGATTGGACCTCTAGCAAGCATTCGCAAATACTAAAGATCATTAAGGTAAAACCCAACCATATTATTAAACATCAAGTCTTCTCTACTCCAATACGCGACAATCCCCTAACTCGGGTGTAATCTTCTGTCACTCTGGCCACCCACTATAAGCGACTCATGAATGTACTGCAACACTCCCGCGGGAATATCTCACGTGTGCGCTGCATCAAAGGCACCTTAGGACATCACCATATTGACATACAACTCATATCAATCACACCATACGACAATTAACCCGTAGGACAAAAGATATCTACTCAAACATCATAGGATAGACACACATCATTGGATAACTATATATAGCACTATCTATATCTATACCTATTAATAAAAGAAATAGGTATTCTTAGTCCTTCATTAACGTTTATAGAAAATCCTTATTTTTTTTTAATTAACCCGCAATCCATGGGCCCAACGGATCCTCAGATCGAGCAGCCTCCCGAGTCAGCCTTGAGCCTTAACCCGCAATCCATGGGCCCAACGGATCCTCAGATCGAGTAGCCTCCCGAGTCAGCCTTGAGCCTCCTATTTTGGGCTGCTAATAAAATCTGGACCAAAAGCAATTGCTCTTGCAGGGAAAATAAATGTGGCATGTTGGGTTCAAACTCAAGATGTGCACTATCAAACCAAAGAGTCCACCAACTAAACTACTAGCGTACAACGAGTTGCTAAAAAACTAGCGTACAACCATGTCACGAGATGGGTTCGGCAGCTAATCAAGTAGTACCTCTCAGATTTTTTACACTAGATCCTATCAATTTAGAAGGAAAAAGAAGGAACGTCCACTCATGCTGGTGGGCAGCTAATCAAATCGTAGAATAATGTTGTAAAAAGATGGACAAGTCGAGAGCACTCGTAGATTAAATGATAGAAGAACATCATAAAAAGAAAACCAAGACGAGAGCAATCGTAGATTCAGGATAGGCTCGAACATGCAAAGAAGCAAGCTCTGGTCGAGAGCAGCGGATGAAACCATATGGTGGCCTACACGAGTCTAAGATGTTATGTACATATGCCATGGATAAGATGCACATAAAATCAACTCGAAGCACATGATGTGGACTATGTAATTGATAAAGCAATGCTATACTATGCACTCACCTAATCTCGGTGTTGAGGATTCTTTTGGTGACTAAGAGCATCTACAGGAGGAGTGGAGGACATTGTAAATATGACCCCTAAACGCGTGCAGACGCGTCCGGTCAGTGATCAGGCGTGTTCCTTATTTGTCCGACCATGCAACCATACTCCTTATTTTCTTTCTCATATGTCCGGTTACTTGCACGTGATTGATGGAGAGGAAGAGCGAAAAGAAAAGAATGAATAAAGAAGAGAAAAAGGTGGTCTAGGGTGGGCCGGTCCTTATGTGACAGACTGACCGGGCGCGTTCGCGAGCCCTCATATCCTCCTCATATTTGAGATGGATATGAGGGTTCACGGAGAGCCCGAGGCATATAGGAATGATATGAAGGGTCCGGTTGGATCACTTTTTTCCTTTTCTCTCCTATGCGGTCACTGGCCGGGCGCGTCCGTGAGCGTATGAGGGGTCATTTGAGGCGTCCGGCTGTAGATTCTCTAATGCGAAGTTGAATTGATGTTTTTCTTAGAAATCTTGGCATACACCTCTTTGCCGCTGTCGCAATTTTCCTTCCCGTTGCAACGCACGGGCATTTGTGCTAGTTATCATAAAAGGAAATAAGTATTCTTTGTTCTTCATGCTATTTTACATAAAAAAACTTGATGTTTTTATACTAAACCTGTAGTAGATATCAAATGTTTTTAATATCCATATCTTTTAAACCACAACTCCAAATTTAACATGTTATATATGGAATTTGATTAGAAAAACCTATACCTACTAATAAAGGAAATATGTATTCTTAGTCCGTCATGCTACTTTACATAAAAAAACTTGATGTTCTTTGTACTAAACCCATAGTACATATCAATGGTTTTTTAATATCTATATCTTTTAAATCACAACTCCAAACTTAACATGTTATATATGGAGTTTGATTAGAAAATATGTAGAATCTGAACATTATATTATTTTACATGTTAACCATTAAAAAAAACTATTTGGGTTGCAATCTTAATAAATAATGCATTATCCTTTTTCTTTCATACCGGTACCGATTCAGATCGGAGATAAACTTCTCAGCAAAATTAGAATTGTAGATGTAATTGAAGGTAAATGTGCTAGAGACACTCAATAAATTAGGACATGCATCATATGCACTAAAAGAGAGGCCCAATAAAGATGGGATGTGCCTTACAAAAGATATATAAGAGAGAATGCAGAAATATTTGCACATACAAAATAAATATATGTGTGTATAGTTTACAAAATATGGGAGGTGAAGACCATATCAAATGTAGCAATCCATGGATATGGCTGGGCTTTAAGGACAAAAAAAGGCCACACCAATAACTTCTTTTGCACAAGTTGTACACACTAAGGCAAATTCTCAGATTATAGACCATCTTTCGTAGATTAAAATCATGTGGTATTTTTTCTTCCGTTACAACGCACGAGCCCTTTTGCTAGTATAGCATTACGAACCATTTTTAAGTAGAGATCATAGTGGGGAAAATAGATTTTTGCACTTCTACATAGAGGAGGAGAGAGTTGGTGGTGTGATACGTCTCCAACGTATCTATAATTTATGAAGTATCCATGCCATGTTTACAATAATTCTATATGATTTTGGTATGATTTTATTAGAACTAACCCGGACTGATGCTGTTTTCAGCAGAACTACCATGGTGTCGTTTTTGTGAAGTTATAGAAGTTCTCGAAATGGGCTGAAAATTTACGGTGATTTTTTATGGACCAAAAGAGACCCCCGACGCACCAGAGCTGGGCCAGGAACTGGATGAGGAAGCCACAATCCTGCTAGGCGTGGCCACCCCACTAGGCCATGTCCCTGTGGCTTGTGACCTCCTCGGGAACCTTCCCGACGTGAGAACGACGCCAAAAACTCCTATAAATACCAAAACCACAGAAAGAAACCTAGATCAGGAGTTCCGCCGCTGCAAACCTCCACAACCACGAAAAACCAAACGGGAGCCCGTTCCGGCACCCTGCCGGAGGGGTAAACCATCACTAGAGGCCATCATCATCATCCTCGCGGTCTCTGCTACTTCTCGAGCTTGGGTTGGTTTTTTCCCTTAAAGAGGAAAGGGTGATGCAGCAAAGTAGAAATAAGTATTTCCCTCAGTTCGAGACCCAATGTATCAATCCAGTAGGAGTATCAAGACGAGGCACCAATGCACATGCGCAAAGACAAACAAACTTGCAACCAACGTGATAAAGGGGTTGTCAGTCCCTTCAAGATTATTTGCAAGGTGAGATCTGAAGGAGATGAAAGGTAAACATAAATAGAAGTGCAGCAAAGTATTTTTGGTGTTTTTGTAGATCTGAATATATGATGTGTAAAATAGACCCGGGGGCCATAGTGTTCACTAGAGGCTTCTCTCATGATAGCAAGTATTACGGTGGGTGAACGAATTACTGTCGAGCAATTGATAGAATCGCGCAAAATCATGACGATATCTAAGGCAATGATCATACATATAGGCATCACGTCCGAGACAAGTAGACGGAGTAACGCCTTAAGCAAGATGACATGATGTAGAGGGATAAATTCATGAAATATGATATAGACCCCTTGATGGCAACAACACGATGCGTGCCTCGCTACCCCTTCTGTCACTAGGTGAGGACACCGCACGATATGAACCCAAAACCAAACACTTCTCCCATTGCAAGAATTATAGATCAAGTTGGCCAAACGAAACCCCTAACTCGAAGAGAATTACAAGGATACGAAATCATGGATATAAGAAATGAGAGGAGACTCAAATAATATTCATAGATAATCTGATCATAAATCCACAATTCATCGGATCTCTACAAACACACCGCAAAAGGAAGTTACATTG
The DNA here is from genome assembly GCF_904849725.1 of Hordeum vulgare subsp. vulgare. Lineage (NCBI taxonomy): Eukaryota > Viridiplantae > Streptophyta > Magnoliopsida > Poales > Poaceae > Hordeum > Hordeum vulgare. Next base: position 127,709,126 of record NC_058523.1, read on the forward strand.
GATATATCTCCATGAAGATCATGGAGAACTTTGTATTGAAGATCCAAGAGAGAGAAGAAGCCATCTAGCTACTAGCTATGGAACTTTAGGTCTGTGGTGAACTACTCACTCATCATCGGAGAGGCAATGGTGTTGATCAAGAAGCCCTCCGTGTCCGAATCCCCCTCCGGCAGGGCACCAAAACGGTCCCCGGATGGGATCTGCTGGAGACAAAAGCTTGCGGCGGCGGAAAAGTATTTTCGTGGCTCTCTCTGTTTGTTTCGGGATTTTAGGGAATTTATAGGCGAAAGAGGTAGGGCAAAGAGGCAAGGGGGGCCCACGAGGCTGCTAGGCGCACCCCCCTAGGGCGTGCCTAGGGGGCTCGTGACCTCCCACGGGACCTCCTGCCTTGGTTCTCAAGTCTTCTGGGTATCTTCTATTATGGAAAAAATCATCCCGCATGTTTTATTCCGTTCGGACTCCGTTTTATATTCTTTTCTGAAAAAGGTCAAAAACACGAAAAAACAGAAACTGGCACTGGGCACTGAGTTAATAGGTTAGTCCCAAAAATGATATAAAATGGCATATAAATGCATATAAGACATCCCAAGTTGATAATATAATAGCATGGAACGATGAAAATTTATAGATACGTTGGAGACGTATCAAGCATCCCCAAGCTTAACTCCTGGTCGTCCTCGAGTAGGGAAGTGATAAAGACCGAATTTTTGATGTGGAATGCTACCTAACATATTTGTTCTTTGTAACTTGTTTATTGTGGCATGAATGTTTAGATCCATAAGATTCAAAACAATAGTTTAATAATGAAATGAAAACAATAATACTTCAAGCATACTAGCAAAGTAATCATGAACTTTTGAAATAACAAGGCCAAAGAAATTTATCCCTACAAAATCATATAGTCTGCCTATGCTCCATCATCCCCACACAACAAATTTAAATCATGCACAACCCCGGTATTGGCCAAGTAATTGTTTTCGCACTCTTACTTTCTCAAACTTTTTTAATCTCATGCAATACATGAGCTTGAGCCATGGATATAGCACTATAGGTGGAATAGAATGTGGTGGAGGTTGTGAGGCAAAAGGAGGAGATGGTCACATCGACTCGACGTATCAATGGGCTATGGAGATGCCCATCAATAGATATCAATGTGAATGAGTAGGGATTGCCATGCAACGGATGCACTAGAGCTATAAGTGTACGAAAGCTCAAAAAGGAAACTAGTGGGTCTGCACCAAACTTGCTTGCTCACGAAGACCTAGGGCAATTTTGAGGAAGCCCATCATTGGAATATACAAGCCAAGTTATATAATGAAAATTCCCACTAGTATATGAAATTGACAAAACAAGAGACTCTCTATCATGAAGAACACGGTGCTATTTTGAAGCACAAGTGTGGAAAAATATAGTAGCATTGTCCCTTCTCTCTTTTTCTCTCATCATTTTTTTTGTTTGGGCTCTTTCTCCTCTTTTTTTTCATTTCATTTTTTGGTGGGCATCTTTGGCCTCTTTTTTTTATTTCCTCACATGGGACAGTGCTCTAATAATGATGACCATCACACTTTTATTTACTTACAACTCAATACTTAGAACAATAATGACTCTATATGAAATGCCTCCAGCAGTGTACCGGGATATGCAACGATCTAGCTTAGCGTATGACGTTGAAACATCTCGCTAGCTATCTTATGATCATGCAATGGCAATATGAAAGTGATGGCACATGTCATGAGATGGAACAGTGGAAGTTGCATGGCAATATATCTCGGAATGGCTGTGAAAATGCCATAACAGGTAGGTATGGTGGTTGTTTTGAGGAAGGTATATGGTGAGTTTGTGCACTGGCAGAAGTTGCGCGACACTAGAGAGGCTAGCAATGGTGGACGGTGAGAGTGCATCTATACCATGGACTCACATTAGTCATGAAGAACTCATATACTTATTGCGAAAGTTTTATCAGTAATCGAAACAAAGTGCTAAACGCATACTCCTAGGGGAAGGGTTGGTAGGTGTTAACCATCGCACGATCCCGACCGCCACACAAAGTTTGACAATCAATAAATCAATTATGCTCCGACTCCCTAACATAGCGGTTCACCGTACGTGCATGCTACGGGAATCACTAACCTCAACACAATTATTTCTAGATTCACAACACCCTACTAACATGACTCTAATATTACCATATCCATATCTCAAAACTAATTGTGAGGAATCAAACTTCTCTTACTAATCAATGCACTTGAATATGAAAGTTTTTATTATATCCTCTTTGGATGCCTATCATATTTAGGACTAATTTCATTGCACACGCCAATTACCAAGTTACTTAGAGAGAGCACTCTCAAAATGATATAAGTGAAGATCGAGAGTTTTTATTTCTACAAAATATGACACCGCCGTGCTCTAAAAAGATTTAAGTGAAGCACTAGAGCAAAATTATCTAGCTCAAAAGATATAAGTGAAGCTCATGGGAGCTAAATTGCCTAGCTCAAAAGATATAAGTGAAGCTCATTGAGTATTAAATTCACGATGAGTACATGTCTCTCTCAAAAAGGTGTGCAGCAAGGATGATTGTGACAAAACAAAAAGCAGATACTCCTATAATACACGACGCTCCAACCAAAGCACATATCATGTGGTAAATAAAAAATATAGCTCCAAGTAACGTTATCGATGGATTGAAGACGAAAGAGGGGATGCCTTCCCGGGGCATCCCCAAGCTTAAGCTTTTTGGTGTCCTTGAATTTGGCTTGGGATGACTTGGGCATCCCCAAGCTTAGGCTCTTTCCACTCTTTATACCATTTTCCATAAGAACATCACCCAAAACTTGAAAACTTCACAACACAAAACTTAAACAAAAACTCGTGATATCAGTAGTATAGGAAAACAAACTACCAACTTTTTAGTTACTGTAGTAAACTTGATTTCCATTTTGATTCATGTTATATTACTGTATTATCACTTTTCCATGGCTCGTACCCCCCCAATACTAACCATAGTTTCATCAAAATAAGTAATCAACACAACAAAAACAGAATCTGTCAAAAACAGACCAGTTTGTAGCAATCTGTATATTTCGTATACCTCTGCTATCCCAAAAATTCTGAAAAATTATGAAAATTAGGGAAATTTGTATATAAATCAGCAACAAAAAGAATCAACTCAGAAGCTCTTTATGGATAGGAATTGAAAATAATTTCGTGAGCACAAAGTTTCTGTCTTTTTCAGCATGATTAAACAACTATCACCAAAACTAATCATAAAGGTTCTACTTGGCACACACACTAATTAAAACATAAAAAACACAATCATGATGGTGTGGACTCAACAAAACAGAAAGTGAAAAGCAAAAATAAATTTATTCATTGGGTTGCCTCCCAACAAGCGCTATCGTTTAACGCCCTTAGCTAGGCATAAGGCAATAGAATCAAGTATCGTCATCTTTAGTGCTCAAAACACAAGTAGCTCTCATAATGGATTCATAAGGCACTCTTATTTTCTTTCCAGGAAAGTGTTCCATGCCCTTCTTTAATGGAAATTGAAATTTAATATTCCCTTCCTTCATATCAATAACAACAACAATAGTCCTAAGGAAAGGTCTACCAAGAATAATGGGAGATGTCGGATTGCAATCAATATCAAGCACAATGAAATCTACGGGCACATAGTTCCTATTTGCAATAATAATAACATCATTGATCCTTCCCATAGGTTTCTTAATAGTAGAATCCGCAAGATGCAAATTAAGAGAGCACTTATCAATCTCATTGAAACCTAGAACATCACATACAGATGTTGGAATTGCTGAAACACTAGCACCCAAATCACAGAAATCATGGCAATCATAATTCTTAATCTTGATTTGTATAGTAGGTTCCCACTCATTGTGAAGTTTTCTAGGAATAGATATTTCCAACTCAAGTTTCTCTTCAAGAGACTTCATCATAGCTTCAACGATATGATTGGTAAAAGCCTTATTTTGGCCATAAGCATGTGGAGAGTTTAGCATGGATTGCGTCAAGGAAATACATTCAATCAAAGAGAAACTATCATAATTAAATTCCTTGAAATCTAAAGTAGTAATTTCCACTACTCAAAGTTTTGATATCCTCTACTCCACTTATAGTATTTTTAGCATCAAGATAAATAGACTCCGAATCATTGGGGCGTTTCTCAACCAAAGTGGATTCACATCCAGCCCCATCATCATTAGGATTGACATTAGAAAACAAGGATTCAATAGGAGTCACACCAAGAACTTTAAGATCTTCGTGATTCTCATCACGAGAACACACCCTTTTAAGCCATTCATGTCTAGCACGAATTTGGGCGGTTCTTTCTTTACTCTCATTCATAGAAACACGCATAGCTTTCAAAGTTTCATCCATATTAATCTTGGGAGGAACACATCTCGATTTCAAAGCATCAATATCAAGAGACATTCTATCAACAGTCCTAGCCAAGTCATCAATTTTAAGCACTTTTTCTTCTATGGAAGCATTGAAAATCTTTTGCGAAGTAATAAACTCCTTAATGTTACTCTCAAGATGAGAGGGTAATTTATTATAATTTCCATGAGCATTGTTGTAGGAAGTTACCTCTATAAGTATTGTTCTTTCCAAAATTATTCCTACCAACAAAATTAACATCCAAATTTTCATTGCTATTCTCAATCAAGGAAGATAAAGGCATATCATTTGGATCTAGAGGAACACTTTTACTAGCAAACAACTTCATTAACTCATCCATCTTAGCACTCAAAGAGTTAATTTCTTCTATAGCATGCACTTTTTACAAGTAGGTGACCTTTCAGTGTGCCATTGAGAATAATTTGTCATGATATTATCTAGGAGTTTTGTAGCTTCTCCTAGTGTGATTTCCATAAAAGTTCCACCAGAGGCGGAATCCAAGATATTTATAGAAGCAAAATTCAAACCAGCATAGAAAATTTGTATAATCATCCAAAGACTCAGGCCATGAGCGGGACAATTTGTAATCATCAATTTCATTATCTCCCAAGATTGTGCAACATGTTCATGATCTAGTTGCTTAAAATTCATGATATCATTACGGAGAGAGATAATCTTAGCCGGTGGAAAATACTTGGAAATAAAGTTATCTATACACTTGTTCCAAGAATCAATACTATTTTTGGGTAAAGATGAAAACCAAGTTCTTGCTCGATCTCGTAATGAGAACGGAAATAGCTTCAATTTAAATATATCATTATCCACATCTTTCTTATTTTGCATATCACATAACTCAATAAATGTATTAAGATGGGATGCGACATCTTCGCTAGGAAGGCCGGAAAATTGCTCTTTCATAACAAGATTCAACAAGGCAGTATTAATTTCATATGATTCCGCACTAGTGGCGGGAGGAGTTGGAGTACTAATTAAATCATTGTTATTAGTATTGGATAAGTCACACAATTTAGTGTTTTCAGACATGGTGACTTAGCAAGCAGACAAGCACACAAGCAAACAGAAAGCAAGCAAAAGAAAGGGCGAACGAAAAAGGCAAATATTTTTGTAAATTTTGTTGTTTTATAAGTGGGGGAGAGGAAAGCGAGAGGCAAAAGGCAAATAATGTAAATGCAAGAGATGAGTTTGCGATAGTTACTTGGTAGATATGCTTTACTTGAATACTCCCCGGCAAGGGCGTCGGAAATTGTTCTTGCTACTTCTCGAGCTTGCGTTGGTTTTTTCCTTGAAGAGGAAAGGGTGATGCAACAAAGTAGAAATAAGTATTTCCCTCAGTTTGAGAACCAAGGTACCAATCCAGTAGGAGTATCAAGACGAGGCACCAATGCACCTGCGCAAAAACAAACAAACTTGCAACCAATACGATAAAGGGGTTGTCAATCCCTTCACGATTATTTGCAAGGTGAGATCTGAAGGAGATGAAAGGTAAACAGAAATAGAAGTGCAACTGATGGGGTTATAGTCCCAGGGTAGGGTCATAGGCATGCCCTATAGGTCCTACCCAAGGACTACCCTTCATAGAGGACAAGGCCCTTCGACAGTTCTGATTGAACTAAGGACTCCCCCATCATCCAGCCGGTGACGAGCATTCGAAGCGTATTTAACGTACCGACTGAATTCCACTCTGTACATCGTAACCTCCCAGGAGGGCAACGGTCATACGTTTTCATACACCATTATTGGCATTTAAGGCATACGTTACCTGTAACGTAGGCATTTATTCGCCACTATTCCACCCCTGTCCAGCGGGCCGTTGTGGAGGGCAGCGCACTCTATATAAGCCGCCCTTCTCCACTGGTGCACAGGTTGGCATTTATTGTAATCCTATATTCCACTCGACACTAAGCTCCCAAGAGCACTAAGACGTAGGGCTTTTACCTCCACCGTAGAGGGGCCTGAACTCATACAACCTCGCCGTAGCTAAGGCTCTGCCCATCCTTTCATACCCTACACATCTACTGTTAGACTTATACCCACGACAGTTGGCGCCCACCGTGGGGAAGGCATCTAAGGGACTTCCGGCGAGTTTGCGACTCCATCTTTTCATCATGTTGTCCGGCGGAGATTTGTGCATGGGTCTTGAGATCCTCTTCGGCGCACTCTCTTTCATCGTCGACGATTCGGCATGGCTTCGGGATGCACCTCTCGACGTTGAGGCGCTCCCCGGTCGCGGGGCTACGCACTTCTGTGCCTGTGCCCGCGGCGTCCTCTTCAGCAATCGGCCCCGGTGTCGATCTTCGCCCCCATCACGCGCCGCAACAAGCGGTCCCACCGTCCGCGGCTTCAGCGTTGGGTGCGACACGCCCAGGCGCGACAGAGCGCGTCTTCTCAAGTGGCGGTCCTCGAGTCGGTTGTGGTCGCGCCGCCGTCCCAGTGCTTGGACTCAGTTCCGACTGAGTTACCTTCCGAGTACTTGGGTCGCGGGCCTGCAGCCGAAGTTCTCGTGGCCAATTCCCATGAAAGTCCCCACCGGACTGGTCGGAACGAGCACGAGGTCGTTGAATCATCCGGTGCTCGCCGTCAACACCACCGTTCTGCCAGTCAACGCACTCGTCAGAGCAACGTCGAGGTGTTCCGCACACCCGTCCTCAACCTCGCTGCCACTGCAAAGATAGCCGATTCCCTCCAACCGACTGATTCAGAGGCTGGTAGAGGGATCGAGCATATCCGTGCCCTGTTGCACACGGCGCAGCAGCAGAATTCGGCAGTTTCCTAATCGCACAACAGGATCCACAACAGTTCTGTTCACGCGAACACGCATCGGTCGGTTTTCAGCCCCGACTCTCATCAGCGACGCAGAGGGGGCAACCGTTCCATGAATCCCGAAGATCGTCGCCGTTCACGCACCCCTCCGCGAGGTGGGCCTTACGGGCCCCGACATCACGATGATCGGCGTTCAGTCGGTGACACGTATGATCGAAGGCCCGACGCAAGAGGGTACATTGCCTAGAGGAAGGTCGATAGGAGTCGAGCCCACCATGATGGTCATGATAGAGACCGTCCGAGTGGAAGCAGGACCATCGTCTCTGGCCCTGAGTGCTTCAGTTGAGCCATCCGTTCAGCTGACATCCCTCCCAACTTCCGATTAGCGACGGGGATCAGCAAGTTCACAGGAGAATCCAAGCCAGAAACGTGGCTGGACGACTACCGAGTAGCGGTCCAGATCGGTGGCGGAGATGACCAGGTCGCTATGAAACATCTCCCCCTGATGCTCGACGGCTCGGCACGAGCGTGGCTGAACCAGTTGGCTCAATCAAGCATCTACAGCTGGGGAGATCTATCCCGAGTCTTCATCAGGACCTTCGAGGGCACGTGCAAACGCCCTGCTGGTCTCGTGGAGCTCCAGCACTGTGTCCAGAAGCAGAATGAGCCCCTGCGCGATTTCATCCAGCGCTGGATGACTCTCTACCACACGGTGGAGAACGTCACAGAGCACCAAGTAGTCTGCGCCTTCAAGGCAGGCGTGCGGTATAGAGATCTGTACCTGAAGTTTGGTCGGACATGCGACATCTCCATTAGCGAGATGATGGAGATAGACGCACGCTATGCAAATGGCGAAGAGGAGGACCGCATACATAGCGGCAAGCATAAGGCAGTCGCCGACGGAGATGGGAACAACAATCGGAAGCAAAAGCACAAAGCTCCGTCCACTCCGTAGGCAGAGGCAGCAGCCGTTACCAATGCCAAGTTCAAGGGCAAGGGGAAAGCTCAGTACACCCCTAAGAAGAAACAGTTCGGGAATTCCATCCTGGATCAGCCATGTCCAATCCACACGAAGATGGACGAAGAAGGCAACGCCATATTCCCGAAGCACCCCACTCGGCAATGTCGCCTCCTGATCCAAGGGTTCGGCGAAGGGCAGCCGAGTGAAAAGGACAACGAGCAGGATGATGAGGACAAGGAGGATCCGTTCCCCGAAGTCCATGCAACATTGATGATTTTTACCGACGTGGAAAGCAAGAGTCGATTGAAGCTGGTGAACAGGGAGGTGAACATGGCAACCCCAACCAACCCCACGTTCCTCAAATGGTCTCAAACTGCGATCACCTTTGATCAGTCGGATCATCCAGCACACGTGCCCAGCCCAGGGAGGCAAGCTCTGGTCGTCGACCCGGTGGTGGAAGTAGTTCGACTACGCAAAGTCCTCATGGACAGCGGCAGTGGCTTGAACATCATGTACGCCGACACTCTCAAGGGGATGGGCATTCCGATGTCCAAACTTAGCGAGAGCAGCATGCAGTTCCACGGAGTCATCCCGGGACGAAAGGCCAAGTCACTCGGCCAGACCACGTTGGACGTCGTTCTCGGTTCCGACAAGAACTTCCGCAAGGAAAAGCTAACATTCGAGGTGGTGGACTTCCAGAGTGCATACCATGCAATTCTGGGCCATCCGGCATATGCACGTTTCATGGCCTGTCCATGTTACGTGTATTTGAAGCTGAAGATGCCGGGTCCCAAAGGTGTGATCATGGTCACGGGCAATCATCAGCAGGCCGAGGAGTGTCTGCAGCAGGGGTCGAGGATTGCCGATCAGCAAATGGCTATCCTCGAGCTGGATGAGTACAAGAAGACAGTCGACCCCGCTGACTTGATGCTTTCGAAGAAGCCAGCTTCGGAGTCTGCATTCCAGTCGGCAGGCGACACGAAGAAAGTCAACATCCACCTGACGGACGACACCGCTGCCCCGACGAACATCTCCACCACCCTTGATCCAAAATAGGAAGCCGAGCTCATCCAATTCCTCCGTGAGAACTGAGACATTTTCGCATGGAAGCCTGCTGACATGCCAGGTGTACCCAGGGAATTGGCTGAGCACCGACTGCATGTGGATCCTGCTGCTCGGCCCGTCCGAGAACGCATGCGTCGGTCCGCCGCGCATAAAAGGAAGGCAATCGGAGAGGAGGTGGCTAAAATTTTGGCAGCCAACTTCATTCGCGAGGTACACCACTCCGAGTGGCTCGCCAATGTTGTCATGGTGCCCAAGGCGGACAAGTCTCTCCGTATGTGCATCGACTTCAAGCATCTCAATAAGGTCCGCCCGAAAGATCATTTCCCGCTCCCCCGCATTGATCAAATTGTTGATTCGACCGCGGGCTGCGAGCGTTTATCATTCCTTGATGCCTGTTCGGGCTATCATCAGATCCGTCTGTATGGTCCGGATGAATTAAAAACAACCTTCATCACCCCATTCGGGTGTTTCTGCTACATCACTACGCTATTCGGTTTGAAGAATGCAGGAGCAAGCTATTTGCGCATGATCCAAAAATGCCTCCTTGACCAGATCGGTCGAAATGTGGAGTCATATATGGATGATATCATAGTCAAGTCACGCAAAGGTTTCGACCTGCTGACTGACTTGGCAGAAACATTTGCCAACCTTCGTAGGTACGATATCAAACTCAACCCTGCCAAGTGTTCATTTGGTGTTCCCAGCGGAAAGTTACTCGGTTTCTTCCTTTCCGAACGAGGAATCGATGTCAACCCCGAAAAGATCGGGACCATCGTCTGAATGGAGCGGCCGGTCAGAATACATGATGTTCAAAGGCTCACAGGTTGCCTAGCGGCTTTGAGCAGGTTTATCGCTCGACTCAGCGAGAAGGCGTTACCTCTGTACCGACTCATGAAGAAATCAGATACTTTCGAGTGGACAGACGAAGCCCAACTTGCATTCGACGACCTCAAAGCCCTGCTTTCCATCCAGCTGGTTCTTACTGCCCCGCTCAGTAAAGAACCCCTTCTTCTGTACATCGCGGCTACAAATCAAGTCGTCAACACTGTTCTCACAGTCGAACGCGAAGAAGAAGGCAAAGCGTACAAGGTTCAGCGGCCAGTATATTATGTCTCTGAAGTCCTGACTCCTTCCAAGCAAAGGTATCCCCATTATCAAAAGCTTATTTATGGGATGTACATGACTGCAAAGAAGGTGGCTCATTATTTCGAAGACCACTCGGTGTCTGTCATTTCTGATGCTCCGTTGTCGGAAATCCTCCACAATCGAGACGCATCAGGCCGAGTGGCGAAGTGGGCTATGGAGATGTTATACTGCGACATCAAGTTCGAAGCCAAGAAGGCTATAAAGTCTCAAGCTCTAGCTGACTTCATAGCAGAATGGGTAGAACAACAGCAACCGACTCACATCTACTCGGCTCATTGGACTATGTTCTTTGATGGGTCCAAGATGTTGAATGGCTCCGGCGCTGGCGTAGTGATCATATCGCCAAAAGGTGATAAACTTAAGTATGTGTTGCAGATACATTTCGATACTTCCAACAATGAGGCAGAGTATGAAGCTCTCCTTTATGGATTGCGCATGGCCATCACACTCGGCATCCGTCGCGTGATGGTCTATGGAGATTCAGATTTGGTGGTTAATCAAGTAATGAAGGAGTGGGATGTAAGGAACCCCACCATGACTGCATAGTGCAACGCAGAAGGAAGCTCGAGAAGAAGTTTGAAGGTCTGGAACTTCACCACGTTCCGCGACTAAAAAACCAAGCAGCTGATGAGTTGGCAAAACTTGGTCCACTTGGAGACCGGTCCCGAGTGTTGTCTGCCTCGAGCACCTACACCTTCCCTCATTAAAAGAAGATCCTTTCACAGAGGAACCTGTACAACCGAAGAGCTCAACAGATCCGACTGAAGTTGAGGTCCCCGCTGTGGTTGATTTGATCATGGAGATTCTTGCTCTCATCCCCGATTGGACTGTGCCGTTCATTGCGTACATCCTGAGGCAAGAATTACCAGAAGACGAAGTCCAAGCGAGGCAGATCGTCCGCAGGTCGAAGTCCTTCACCGTCATTGATGGCCAGTTGTACAAGGAAAGTGTTTCAGGCGTCCTTCAGCGATGCATCTCCCCTGAGAAGGGACAGTTAATCCTGGAAGAAATTCACTCGGGAACCTGCGGCCATCATGCCTCCTCAAGAGCAATCGTCACCAAAGCATTCAGAGCTGGTTTCTTCTGGTTGCAGGCGAATGAAATGGCAAAAGATATGGTCGACCGATGCGAAGGCTGTCAGTTCTATTCGAACAAGTCCCACAAGCCAACATCTGCGCTGAAGACAATCCCTCTTGTTTGGCCGTTCGCCGTGTGGGGATTAGATACAGTCGGACCATTCAGAATAGGCCAAGGGGGATTCACTCATCTGTTGGTAGCAGTCGACAAGTTCACCAAGTGGATTGAAGCCAAGCCCATCAAGAAGCTCGACGCCCTTACAACCATCAAATTTGTCAGAGACATCATCGCCAGATTCGGAGTCCCACACAGCATAATCACTGACAATGGCACAAACTTTGACTCGGACAGATTCAAAGGTTTTTGCACAGGCCAAGGTATCCGAGTGGATTTTGCATCTGTGGCGCACCCCCAAACAAACGGGCAAGCAGAACGGGCGAATGGACTTATTCTTCAAGGGTTGAAGCCTCGACTCCTGCGAGAAGTTGGACATGCCGCCGGCGCATGGGTCACCGAGCTGCCTTCGGTGTTGTGGGGCCTCCGTACAACTCCGAATAGATCTACAGGGCGATCCCCGTTCTTCCTCGTTTATGGAGCCGAGGCAGTCCTTCCGAGTGACTTTCTTCACAACTCTCCACGAGTCGAACTCTTCTCCGAAGCAGAAGCAGAGCAAGCCAGGCAAGACGGAGTGGATCTACTAGAAGAAGAGCGCGAGATGGCACTGACTCGCTCACCAATTTATCAACAAGATCTGCGGCGATTTCACGCGCGGCACGTCAGGAGTCGCACATTCCAAGCAGGTGACCTGGTGCTCCGACTGGACCAGCAGAGGCCTCACAAGTTGGCTCCCGCCTGGGAAGGACCCTTCATCATCTCCAAGGTGCTGAACAACGGAGCATATCGACTCTACAACCTCGACAGAGTAACGGACGAGCCGCGAGCATGGAACGGAGATCTCCTAAAGCGCTTCTACACGTGACCGCCGGCGGGGGCAATGTAAAGAACAAGTATCATTGAAGTAATACAAAGCAGATTGATTTCTTGCAGGTTCAAAATTCTTCCGCGTTCGCAGACTCCGGTCTAAAAATTCGCTCCGAGTGCGCACTCGGGGACTTAGCTGCGACCCAGAATCGCCTAAGTACAAACTCGCTCCACGTGCGCACTAAAAGTCGCACTCGGGGACTTAGCTGCGACCCAGAATTGCCTAAGTACAAACTTGCTCCGAGTGCGAACCAAAAGTCGCACTCGGGGACATAGCTGCAAACCAGAATCGCGTAAGTACAAACTCGCTCCGAGTGCGCACTAAAGGCGCACTCGGGGACTTAGCTGCGACCCAGAATCGCCTGAGTACGAACTCGCTCCAAGTGCGCACCAAAAGCCGCACTCGGGGACTTAGCTGCGACCCAGAATCGCCTAAGTACAAACTCGCTCTAAGTGCGCACCAAAAGCCGCACTTGGGGACTTAGCTCCGACCCAGAATCGCCTAAGTACAAACTCGCTCCGAGTGTGCACTAAAAGCCGCACTCAGGGATTTAGCTGCGACCCAGAATCGCATAAGTACAAACTCGCTCCGAGTGTGCACTAAAAGTCGCACTCGGGACTTAGCTGCGACCCAGAATCGCCTAAGTACAAACTCGCTCCGAGTGCGCACGAAAAGTCGCACTCGGAGACTTAGCTGCGATCCAGAATCGCCTAAGTAAAAAAGCTTCCTTCGAGTGTATCCTCGAGATCCACTCGGAGGCTTAGCAGACCCTCATTGAGGATCATGTGGATGTGAAGACAACTGACAACTACATGAGTATCAACTCACTCCAAGTGCGCACGAAAAGTCACACTCGGGGACTTAGCTGTGATCCAGAATCGCCTAAGTAAAAAGCTTCCTTCGAGTGTATCCTCGAGATCCATTCGGAGGCTTAGCAGACCCTCATTGAGGCTCATGTGGATGTGAAGACAACTGACAACTACATGAGTATCAACTCACTCCGAGTGCGCACGAGATGCCGCACTCGGGGACTTAGCTGCGACCCAGAATCGCCTAAGTAAAAAGCTTTCTTCGAGTGTATCCTCGAGATCCACTCGGAGGCTTAGCAGACCCTCATTGAGGCTCATGTGGATGTGAAGAGAACTGACAATTACATGCTCCGCATGTTTGCCATTGGCTTCACCAAGAAACGCCAAACAAAAACCACGAGCAAAAATCGTGTCAAAAAAAAACTTGGCGAACGAAGAGCAAAATATTCGATTCGAATTCAAAGTTGGATCTACGATCAGTCGGCTCGGTGTGGATCAAGCTTATCCACACCGAACCACGAATGTGACGGCCAACAGCAGTGGCCAAAGTTTGCTACAGATAACACTCGGCATTCCGAGGCAAAAGTGCGTTCACCATAAAGTTTTTCAAGCGTCACCAGGACTGGCAGGCTCCACAAAGGTGTCAAGGTCGATCCCGTCTGCGATGCGAGTGGCTGTGTCGATGAAGGTATCCATGAAATCTTTGAATCGAAGCTTCTTGGTGTTGGCGACCTGCAACGCCTTCAGCTTTTCTTCGCGATCTTCTTTAAAGTGCACTCGGACCAGAGATAGCGCCACGTCCGCACCACAACGAGCGGCAGACTTCTTCCATGCCTGCACTCGGTTCGGGACGTCCTCCAGCCGAGTCATCAACCCTTCTATTTCTTGCCGGGAATCGTCTTCGGGCCACAGCTCCTTGTCGATCCGGCCGAGGACTTCTCTCAGGCGTCCAATGAAAGGTCCCACTCTGCCAAGGCGAATATGCGCTCAGAGCATGTCCCGGTTGGCTTCGTCGCCGAGTGGAACGTTCGGAACAACCGACCGTTCAATGTTGGCTGCTTCAGCCTCAGCGTCGAGACAAAAATCTGCCAAGAAAAGACAAGCAGAAATTAAGCGCAGAATAAACTCCAAAGACAAGAAGCACTCGGCAAAAAGCTTACCACCAAGCAGTGCAATCATCTTCCCTGCCCAGTCGCTGACGTACTTCTCCTGCGCCATGCACTGATTGTTCATCAACTTCATCTGACCCATCAGTTCAGTTCTTTGCCTGCCCATTTTCTCAATTTCGGCCACCAATGCCTTGTTGGTCTCCCGGGACTCCTCCAAAGACTTCTCTCGGTCAGCAAGAGCCCCCGTCACACCAGCCAAGTCATTCACAGCCGCCTCCAATTCCGCAGCAAGCTGAATCTTTTCAGCCTTCAGAGCGTTGTACGCGGATCCCATTTTGCAAGTCTTCTGCCAAATCAACGAAAAGGGAATATCAGACACATTCAACAAGGAAAACAAACAAAGCTCAAAGTTCTTCAGACCCCTACCGATGCAAGCAATCGACAGCGGTCTCGGGGACTACACCCAGTGGGTTCACTAAGAGTGACCCCACTGGCATGAAGCTCGAACAGGTCGGCCCTATTGAGCTACATGACAAACAGACAAGCCTATGAGACTACTATTACCCAACCTGACACTACTGGAATCTGCTGGTTTGCCGACAGCCAGAGCTGACGGCAAAGAATAGTTTAACTGACGGCAAAGGCTTTGCCGCCAGTGTGCTGTCGGCGAAGGTACCGAACAAGATTTTATCGGCAATCACCTTCTTTGCCGACAGCCGGAGCTTGACCGACGGCAAAGACTTTGCCATCAGCTTTCTGGCACGGGCTGACGGCAAAGAGCAGTGGCGGCAACGACGCAGGCCGAGCTCCGTTAGAAGGTTAACGACAGGCTTTGCCCACAGCCGTAGAAAAGCTGATGGCAAAGCCTCCCCTCTTTGCCCACAACCGTAGCAGAGCTGACGGCAAAGCCGAAACCCCTGGGTCCCCTTGGCCGCCTCTTTGCCGATAGCTGGAGCCCAGCTGACGGCAAAGCCTACCCCTGGGTCCCCTTGGCCGCCTCTTTGCCGACAGCTGGAGCCCAGCTGACGACAAAGCCGAAAATTTCGTATTCCTAGAGTTGCTAGAATACACAGGCTGCCGCCACGTGTCTTCTTTGCCGTCAATCCACCGACAGCAAAGCCTTTGCCGTCAGTAAGCTGTAGGCAAAGACCCTCTCTGCTTTTTTTTCATATTTGTTTTCTGTTAATTCCTTGCATTTGCAAAACATAGATACAAATAGCAACATATATATATATTGAATCTGCCCCTAAACAGCACCACAAGTGCATCACAAAGTGCAAACAGCACAATACAAGTGCAAACAACACGAATATATGTCATTAAAGTGCAAACAAGATCACAAAGTATTACAAAGCATCACAAGTGCATCCACAAATACAATTGCATTACAAAGTTCATCTAGGACTACACAAGTGCATTACAAAGTCTCAAGCATCCATCCATATGCCATGCTGCTTTATCAAAATCTGCATAATGAGAAAGAATTTAGAAGAAGAATACAATAAGAAAGAAGTTATCTAAATTAAGCTAAGCAATTAGAAGAAGAAGTGGGAGAAGAAGAAGAAGAAGAAGAACAAGAAGAAGTGGAAGAAGTGGAAGAAGAAGAAGAAGAAGATGGAGAAAAAGAAAGAAGAGAAGTTATCTTTTTCTCCTCTTTCTTCTTCTCTTATTTCTTCATCTCTTGTTTGTTCTTTTCTTCTGGTTTCTTTTAAAACTTTCTAAACTAATTATGTCATTTTTGAGCTCTAATATCAACTAGAATTTACTAAGCTAACTAAACCATGGCTAATATCAACTAGAATTTACTAAGCTAACTAAAGCCTCGCATAATCTAAGTTGATCTAAACAATAAGAAGAATAAGAAGGAGAGGAATAACTTACCGAATGCCAAGAAACGAAGGAGAAGCTGCATCTCCGTTGGTCGCTGGGTTGCTAGGGCTCTCACCAGGAGAAGTAAAGGGATCGTGGGATTCAACTCTTGAATGATGCTGCAACAAGGCAAGAGTTAAAATATGTGGTTAGCACGGCGACAGACAATGGTATAAGACCGTGCAAGGTTGGTCATTGAAAGGGAACTCACCGCTCCCACCGGAGAAGGCATCGGCGGAGGGGGCGGCAAACCTTGCTTCTCACACATAGCCTGCAAATTAGTTTTCGAGGAGTCAAAGAAATAGCCTTGTTGCGTCTCACACATAGCCTTGCTTCTCACACAACTGACTTACCGCAACGAAGTCGTGCATGGCCTTCGCATGGGCATTATTGCATGCCCTCTCCTTGTCAAGCAACCTTTGCGTATTCCGGTCCCTCTCCTCCAACAAGAGCCTGGTGGCCTCCCTCTCCTTCATAACTGCGGCCTGCAACCACTCCTCAAAAGGAATTTTCATCATCCATCCAGGGACAAAAGAACAAAAGATATAATGAAGAAAACTAACCTCGATGGCAAGATCAACTGGCCTCGCGCGTTGCCGCATTGCAGGAGCGGAGCTCGTTTGCCTCGACTTGATCTGAGATAGAGTCTCAGTGATAGGGACGAAGCCATCACACATGGCCAGCGTGCCATGACTCTTACCGCCACCAGAGATCATTAACGCCTCTGGATCGATAGGATTCTGGCTCGGGTCAAAGTCAGGCCCGCGCAGCTGTTTGACCACCTCAGAATAAGACGTCATCTTGTTGTAGGCGGACAAGCTTGTGTACGCCGACGGCTCGTCCCCCTCAGAATATGCCTTCGCCGTCTTGTACGAGCCATTATGGGCCATGCTAAACGCGGCGTATCCCTCAGGCTCGGGCTGGTTATTGTGTTTGGCCTACACGAAAAGACAAAGAATTACTACAACAAAAATCATGAAAGAACGAATTATTGATGAAACAAAACAAGGCACACATACCCATTTTTTGGCGTATTTCTTGATGTTGGCATTGCCTTGGTGGTGTGGCACACCAACCAATTGGGCACGACGGTCCTTGGCCATAGTGTGGGTGCTCAACCAAGCCTCTGTGCACCACCTGTCCGCTATCATCTCCCAATAATCCATCTTATCGGCCAACCATCTTGGGGGCACCTATGAATGTAAGTTAATGAAGAATGAAACTAAGTATTATAACTAAATAGACCTAACTGGCCCTAAGAATTGATCTTTGGAATGTACATACCTCCATGTACTCGGTCTTATCAAGGAAAATCTTTCGACATTCAGTCTTTGTCTTCGGCTCCCCTTGCTTGGCGTACCAATCTCGAACAGCCTGAACACGCAGCTCGTGCCTCGTGTTATTCAATAAACTCTTGCACTCTTTCTTGGCCGCCTCCTCCGTCCCCTCCTCGACCCTAAAGTAACTCTGCAATTATGCCAAATAGATGCACATATGAATAGTGAAATGATTTGGAAGGAAATAACAATATATAACATTGTATACTTTTTATTGGGTAAAATAATAGTTACCCAAAAATCAGCCAACACCTTGTCGGCCACGCTCACGTAAACAACACCATTGACATGTGTGTTTTCCGGGAGCAGAGCGGCTTGGTAGTGCTCCCACTTGAGTCCTGGCTCGAGAACCATATCCTCACCGGGCAACTGCACTATCCTGGGGAAGTGCTCCCTAAGTAAAGCACCAAGGAAGCAGTTTGGATTTCGGGTATTCTACGGGTAATCCCACCCCCTACATAATGATAAGGCAAAGACATTAGCTACTTGGTGAAATATAATGATATAAGGTACACAATATATATCAACTTACTTCTCGCCATCTGGCTTAATTAACGGCCTGTGCTGCAAGTCCAATCGGTCTAGAACTCGTGTCATACCACGTTGGTAGACCGACTTGCTGGCAGCCTCCTCAGCCACTGCCTCAGCCCCCTCCGCCTCAGCCTCCGCCTCAGCACCGTCCGCCTCAGCACCCTCCGCCTCAGCCCCCTCCGCCTTAGCCTCCGCCTCAGCACCCTCCGCCTCCGCCTCCGCCTCAGCCCCCTCCGCCTCAGCCTCCGCCTCAGCACCCTCCGCCTCAGCCTCCGCCTCAGCCCCCTGCATCGGTGTCTGCTCCTGGACACTAGGATCCCGCACCGGTGACACCCTCGTCTGCAAGGGTGAAGTGGCTGAGACAGAAGTAGCCGAGGGTGGTGGCGACTGGCTCCTATCATGCAGCCTCCCTCTCCCACGACCACGTCCTCTGCCTCTCTTCTTTCCTACGCCTCTCCCACGGGGCTCCTCGGCAAAGCTCTGCAACAAAGTTCTCCGTAGCTGCCCAGGTGCTATCCTCAACTTATCCCCGCGTGCCATGTCTCACCACCTGTAACGATAAATAGTTAAATAATTAGTACAAATTCAAGGACAATAATGAAATGAACAATAATAAATACATGAATAATTCAACTAATAATTGAATAATTACACAACAATGTTTGGATGCATACAAAGTACTAATAGTCTGGATCATCTGTCTCTTCTCCATGGTCAATTGAAGCAAAATCATCATCAGTATCACACGTGTCGTCATGACTGATATCGTTATCGGGTTCAGGGACATCATGTGGAAGGCCTTTTTGTAACCGATCAAGCATTGATAGCTCATCGGCACTGGTAACTTCTTCTACTTCCACTTCTTCCTCATCATCACGTGAGTCTTGTTCCTCCATGTTCAGGGTGGACGTAGAGCAGTTTCGGGTACGACGTCTGACACCAGGTGATTCTTGGAAAAATTCTCCATCATATGTTATTGGGTCAATTTGAGGTTCATAATCGTCTTCATTTGGGGGAGGTGGTCTAAGATGTGGCGGCACATCGAACACGACATACCAACCTTCTAGGTTATTAACACTTTGACGGCAGTATGGCAGATAGAAAACTTGGGTGGCCTGTTGAGCCACAATATAGACATCGGCACCGCTTAACTGCCTGTCTTGTGGAATTTCGACAATCCCAAGATGTTCATGAGTCCGGCTTGTCTTAGTAGGATCGAACCAATTACATTTGAACACAACAACGTTCGGAGGATTTTCACCATAATAATGAAGTTCGTAGACTTCTTCAAGTCTTCCATAATACTTGACACCTCCCTCGCCTATAGCAGAGACACCGGAATTGTTTGTTTTTCGACCGGGCACTGAAAGCTCTTTGCTAGCAGTACGAAAGTGATACCCGTTGATGTCGTACTTCTGAAATGTACGGACCTTAAAGTCAAAACCATTAGCTATTTGTCTCAATTCATCGTCGACTTGCTCATCTGAATTAGCCTAGAAGTCAAGAAAAGATAGAGTTTGGTGTGTTACTCATGAGTAATAGCAACAAAGGAAATCACTTATTATATATAAGGGAGGTACCGTTTTTTTGAACCAAGAGATGAAACCGGGATAGCCGCCTCCTGTCTTTTCAAGAAGTTCATACTCGAGAATGGATTCTTTTTCGATTGCAACACCATTCGAGAATTGTTCGACGTATCGACTGTATCAATTAATAATAGTTGTTAGACACAAAACTTGTTAAAAGTTGCGAAACAATGTACAGAGCACTTACTCGATGTATGGCCGAACTTCTGTTAAATTGTTCAATATATACATCGTTAGTGTGCGCCACTCCTCGACGCACAGCAACTTTGGTTTTCCCACACCAGAAGGTGCGAGCTTCCCTTTGAAAAGGCTGAGATTGGATTCACGTCGTTTGGGGTCACCCAGATTGTACCGAGGATTTGGATTATGCAAGCTGTGCATAGTGGCATCATAGTGTGCTGTTACGAAGTTTGCCGCCTCCTAGGTAATGAACGCCTCGGCCATCGATGCTTCAATTCTACGTTTATTTTTACATTTTCCTCGAAGTGTCTTCTGCATTCTTTCAGTTGCGTAGCACCAACGATTTTGCACAGGGCCACCCAATCTTGCCTCGGTTGGGAGATGCAAAATCATGTGTTGCATCGGATTAAAGAAGCCCGGTGGAAAAATCTTCTCTAACTTGCAGAGCAACTCAGGCGCCAACTCTTCCATGTCATCTATCAAGGCACGCGACAACTCTTTATCACAAAGAACACGGAAGAAATAGCTCAACTCAGCCAATACTAGCCATTCAGCCTCGGGGATATATCCACGCAACATCACCGGCATTATCCGCTCAAGCCATATGTGCCAATCATGACTCTTGAGCCCAAAATTTTTCAATTTTTTCAATGCTCGCTCCCTCGCTAGATTCGCAGCATACCCATCGGGGAACAACAACTTTTTTTGCACCCACAAGAGGATTTCCCTTATTGCTCCCTTCTCAAGATTGTACCAGGCAGGTGGTTTGGACCAATTTTTTCTTCCTTTCGGTTCTCGCATGTTTAGTGATTGCCTATCACACAGAGTCTCCTGGTCAACTCTAACCTTTGTATTATCTTTGCCCTTATCAGTGCCGAAAAATGTGCCAAGAAGGGCCTCGGCGATATTCTTTTCAGTGTGCATCATGTCAATGTTGTGAGGAAGTAAGAGGTCTTCGAAGTAGGGGAGATCCCAGATGCATGGCTTGTGGGTCCAGGCGTGTTCCTCATTATAACCCAAGAAACACCCTGGACGGTTTGGATCAGGCTCCATAGATTTTAACTGTTCATTAATTTGTGCCCCCGTCAACGCAGGTGGTGCAGAGTGTTTGACAACTTTACCTGTCATGAAATTCTTCTTGTCTTTTCTAAATGGATGGTCCATAGGCAAGAACTGTCTATACAAGTCCAAGCAGGAATACTTCCCACCCGCCGGCAACCAATGAAACTTAAGAGCTGCCTTGCATTGTGGGCATGGGAACCTTCCATGCACACACCAAGCAATGAAAAGCGCAAATTCTGGCAGATCATGCAACGAGTATTGGTACCAAACATACATTTGAAAGTTCTCTTTCTTAGCTGCATCGTATGTGTTGACCCCATTCACCCAAGCTTCTTTCAAGTCATCCATCATCGGTTGCATGTACACACTCATATTCTTCCTCGGGTATTTTGGCCCTGGAACTATCAACGTCAGAAATATGTGCTTTCTTTGCATAATGGATGATGGTGGAAGATTGAGGGGAATGACAAATACAAGCCAACAACTATATTGGGTAGCCGTCATACCAAAAGGATTGAACCCATCGAGGCTGATGGCGATTCGACAATTCCTTGGTTCTTTAGCTTTTTCCTTATGTATACTATCGAATGCCTTCCATGCGTCACCATCTGAAGGGTGTACCAACATCGGAACTCCGTGTTCATCTAATTCTTTCCTAATTCCATGTTTGTGCCATGTCATCTGTTTTGTTGTTTCTTCGAGCATGTAAAGTCGCTGAAGTCTTGGTAGGATCGGCAGATACCGTAGGACACTCACGGGGATTTTGCTCTGCTTCTTCTCACCTTCACCGTTTTCTACCTCAACATATCTGGAGGACTTGCAAAATGGACAATATGTTTCGTCTGCATACTCTTTCCTAAATAAGGCACATCCCTTCTCACAAGCATGTATCTGCTCATACGGCATCTTGAGTGCACTAAGGATTTTGTCTGACTCATATAGGTTTGAAGGCATAATATGACCTTCTGGTAGAAAGCGCCCAAATAGGGTCATCACTGAGTCAAACAGATCTCTTCCAATGTTGAACTGGGCTTTCAGAGCCATTACTTGTGCGATGGCATCTAGCTGAGAAATCTTAGTGTGCTCGTGAAGAGGATGTTTTGAAGACTCCAACATGGCATAGAAGGCTTTCGTGGATTCCTCCATCTCTTCATCCTTGTTCCGAGCATCATCAAAGTCATTCACCATGTCTTCAACCCCTGTACCATGATCATCGGTGCGTCGACGCAACACCTCGTCTCTGTTACATTGGGTCGACTCACCATGAAAGGTCCACAAGGTATAGCCGGGAGTAAAACCAAGCATCTGCAGGTGTTTACCCATTACATCCTTTGTCTGTCGCGAATAATTCTTGCACTCAGTGCAGGGGCACCATGTTTTTGGCTAGCCTTTAGAAAACACCGTTTCCACGAATTCATAGGTTTTGCTCAACCATTCATCGGTCATATCTCTCTGACTATGGTGACCGGTGTACATCCATTCACGATCAGTCATTCTGGCAAGCTAGCTACACAGTATCCACATATAAAACAATATAAATTATCAATTCATCAAGTATGTTAAATTAATTATGGCCATTTTTTAATCATGGTTAATACATTGGGATGCACGGCATGCACACCTACCAGCTACTAGGTAAAGATGGGTCCTAATCCCACCCGAGTATGTGTAGATTGGGTCATTTCCCACTGCTCTGCTCCCGACCCAACGCAAAATTTCGGCAGCACCTCCCCGCTGTTCTCCTGATACACGTCTCGGCAACTAACCGAGAGGATGTCTACCCGGAGAACAACAAGGAGGAGCTGTCGAAACTCTGCATGGGATCCGGAGCAAAGCGTGGGAAACGACCCAATCTACACATACCCGGGCTGTCCATGGATAACGTTGGACAATTCGAAAGAATCACCGTTATAAATATGCAAATGCATGCATATTTATGACAGGAACCCTTTCGAACGGGCATATTGGTTACGCAACACCTTTGCATTTTAATACTAAAAATACCTAGCTAGATAGTGTCATCAGCACGAAGGCCGGAACAGAGCAAAATAAAGGGGGTGGAGGAGGAGTTAACAAATGTGCTCACTTTCGAATGCAGGGGAGGTCATCGAAAACCAATCCCTCGCGGAGAAGCTACTGCACATTTAAATGCACTCAATCAACACAAATACGCACTCGCGGTAATTAAGCTAACTAATACTAACATCTATTATTAATAATTTATTATTCAAGTTTTGTTACTCTTCTCTTCTTCTATTTCTTTTCTTCTTATTATTTTCTTTCTATTGCACTTACTAACTAATACTAACTAATGCTAACTAATACTAACTAATGCTAACTAATACTAACTAATGCTAACTAATACCAACTAATGCTAACTAATACTAACTAAAGCTAATACTAACTAATGCTAACTAATACTAATACTTACATGTACTAACATGTATTGCTAACTAAATCTAACTAAAAATCTAACTAAAGCTAATACTAACTAATGCTAACTAATACTAACTGATACTAATACTTACATGTACTAACATGTATTGCTAACTAAATCTAACTAAAAATCTAACTAAAGCTAATACTAACTAATGCTAACGAAGGCTTCCATTTCAAAAGTTTCATAGGATCTAAGAGGCCCTAACATAGAAAAAACAAACAAAAAAACAAAAAAAAGGGGGAGCAGGAGCTCACCGGCGAGTCCACCGACGGCTGGCGCGGGGCGGCTGCGGGGTGGGGCGGCGCAGGGCGGCGCGGGCGCGGGGCGGCGCAGGCGAGCAGGGGCGGCGCGGGGCGGCGCAGGGCGGGTCGGGAGAGCAGGGTGGGAGAGGTACGTGCGAGAGAGAAGAGGTCGTGGCACGGGGGGATAAGGCGTTAGTCTTTGCCCTCAGCCAGCTGTCGGCAAAGACAGCCGTTAGTCTTTGCCCTCAGCTGGCTTTCGGCAAAGACGGCCCCCGTAAAGCACTGGTCGAGGCGGCGACCGGGTTAGCCCCATATGCCGCCAGCCTTCCTATGCCGACAAATTTTTTGTCCTTTGCCGTCAGCTGGCTACCGGCTTAGATAAAGCGGACGGCATATATTTTCTTTGCCGTCAGCCCCTCCTATGCCGTCAGCATCTATTTTGGCTGAGGGCAAAGTCTCTTTGCCGTCAGCCCCGTGAAATTGCTGACGGCAAAGCTTAAAGCTGTCGGCAAATTATGTTTTTCCAGTAGTGTGAGTAACACTACTCTCGGGGACTACACCCAGTGGGTGAACTCGGAGTGCCCCCACTGGTACCATTCGGGCAGATCAGCTCTGATCTGATCAGGTCACGGAAATTGCATATAAAGACAACTGCCAGTGCAAGCACTCGACATAAGTCTCGGGGACTACACCCACTGGGTTCACTCGGAGTGAACCCACTGCAAACTAATCCTACCGTATCCGAGTATATCACTTAAACCCCCAGTGTGTAACAAGAGGAAAGTAAACACTTACTAGCGCACTTAC
Source organism: Hordeum vulgare subsp. vulgare (assembly GCF_904849725.1). Classification (NCBI taxonomy): domain Eukaryota; kingdom Viridiplantae; phylum Streptophyta; class Magnoliopsida; order Poales; family Poaceae; genus Hordeum; species Hordeum vulgare. The sequence continues at coordinate 127,733,526 of NC_058523.1, forward strand.
TCGGATATCGTCCCGGAGTTCCAAGCTTCTCTAGTACAAAGACGTGATGGAGTCATACGCTCCCTTGGCATCACCCACCATCAGCTCCGCCTGCACCATGGCCTCCTTGGCGACTCCCACTTGGTCTTCCGGGAGGTGTCGGGCATCGTACTGGACGGTCAACGGACCCGGCATGACAGAAGACTCCTTGGTCATCCCAAGTTCCGCTCCGGTCGGTTCCGCCGCGAGGGGCACCGTCTCGGTTGGCGGCATCGTCTCGGTCGGCGGCACGTCAATGGTGGGAGCAGCAGCAGATGGGACAACCTCAAGGACAAGCACCAAAGCTGGCCCTGACCCCCTTTGGTCGTCGTCCTCCAGGTGAATCACCTCCGAAGGAACCCCGACCGAACAACATGAAATTACAGAAAAAGGGCAAGATTAAAGACAGCGCTCGTGAAGCAATAATACAAACTCTCAGAGTCGTGGCAATGAACCTTGCTGGGATGTGGCAACGTTATCTGTGTCCATGGGATCATCGCCTTGGCGCGGCAGAGAGGTGGCGGAGGTAGCAGCCCTGTCGAGTAAAATCCGCTCGACGGATAAGCATGAGTTCAACTAGATACTGAAGCAAGATGGGAGAACAAGACACTTACGCTGAGGCGACTCATACAACGATCCTCATCTGAGGCAAAGCTTTCCGAGGCTTGGGCCCGCTAGGTTTTGCCACCTTGGATGGCTGATCCGTGGGCTCGGCAGTAGCGTCTCTAGTCCTCTTCATGCTCCGAGCACTCGGAGCCACGGGAGAGGCTGGCGGAGCACTCGGGGCCGCTGGAGGAGCCGGCGGAGCCGCAGGTTCGTGACGACGCTTAGTTCGAGGCTCTGATGGTGGAGGTGGAGAGCTCTGCTCAAAAACCTCCCCCTCCTCCTCTTCAGTCTCCTCCTCCGTCTCCCCACTGTCGGAGACGTACTCGGCGCTATCCATGCTGCCCTCCTGGCTGCCCTCCTCTTCCTCAGCTGGATTCCCGTTCGAGACGGGAGAATACCAGTTGGTCCACTCCTGCACAAAACACAGTCGGCAACATCACACGTCAGGCGGTGGTACAAGAAAAGTGATAAATCTAAGAAGATTGAAAGCACTCGACAAGAGGTGCTCACCTCATTCGGAGGAGGATTATCAGCGCGGAAGGGCTTCACCCGCCGGGCTCCTCTGGGGTTGTCGCATGCGCCTGTGATGCTGCGGACCCACGCTGTCACAACCTCCCCGGTCACGCATTCTGGATGAGTCCGAGTGGAATCCTCAGGCCCTGTGTAGTGCCACATGGCGTGGTGTCGGGCTTGCAGCGGCTGGATGCGCCGACCCAGAAAAGTCTCCAGCAAATCTATGCCGGTGACTCCCTTGCGGACGAGAGCTATCAGCGCGTCGACCAGAGGTTGGATCTGGATCTTTTCCACCTTTGAGAGTGCAAGCTGCCTGGGAGGGGCCGGACGGCCTAGGCTAAAGGGTGGCAACCCAGTCGCGGCATTCGAACAAGCGATATCCTGGCAATAGAACCAGGTCGACTACCAGTTCCTAACTGACTCGGACAACTGGAGAGGGGGGTAGCTACTCTTCGTTTTCTTCTGGAAGCCTAAGCCCCCGCAGAGCTGGAGGACATGAGTTTTATCGTCCGACTGGCTAAGCTTTTTGACAGTCTGGGACCTAGCGGAGAAGATGTACTTAAAGAGCCCCCAATGGGGGGACATCCAATAAAGCACTCGCACAGGGTGACGAATGCGGCAAGATGGGCTATCGCGTTTGGAGGAAAATGATGGAGCTGCGCCCCAAAGTGATTCATAATACCTCTAAAGAAGGGGTGGGAAGGCAAGGAGAAGCCCTGGAACACGTGGCTGAGAAGCAGGACACGCTCCCCTCCTGCGGCGCCGGCTCCGTCTCGCCCTCCGCCGGCAGCCTCCACGACTTGTTGGCGATCATGTCGTGCTCCACTAGCTCCAGCAAGTCGTCCACCGTCACCGTGGAGGGGAGGAAATCCCCCTGGATCCAACCCGCCGGCAGTGCCCGCTGTCGCCGCTGAGCAGGGGCCGCCCCCTTCTTCTTCTTCTTCTTCTTCTTCTTCTGCGACTCGAGTTTGCTAGTCTGCCCCTTCGTCATGGTGAAGGCAACAGATCCGGCAAGGAGGAGAGGAAGGAGGAGGCTTGGAGCGTGCAGGGAGCTACGGGAGGAGCGAGGTGAATGCGAGTAACAAGGGCAGCGCAACAAGAAACCCCCGCCGGAGAGACTTAAATAAGCTTCCGACTGAGTCACTAACAGGTGGCCCCGAAATCTTATCCCCCGACCGGCTGCTGAGATGTTAGTGGAGAAGATAACGGCGTGGTAATCGAGGCGGCAGAAACTACTCGATGGCGATGTCGTCATCCCGCTGAGCGCGCGGCAACCGAAATTTGAGGATCCCAGAAAATCCGCCACTGTCAGTTGGACTGGTCACATCGAAAGATTCCGCGGAAGCACTCGGTCCCTGACGGTTCGTTTCACTGGTATATTCACTCGGATCACTGGTCGAAAGGATAAAATGGACCGAGGCAAACAACGCCAAAGTAACATCCATACCAGTCGGATCTGTACTCTAGGCATCACTTCGTCATTCCAACCCCGATCCATTCGGGGACTAATGATTGGGTTATTGTCCCAGGGTAGGGTCATAGGCCTGCCCTATAGGTCCTACCCAAGGACTACCCTTCATAGAGAACAAGGCCCTTAGACAGTTCCGACTGAACTAAGGACTCCCCCATCATCCAGTCAGTGACGAGCATTCGGAGCGTATTTAACGTACCGACTGAATTCCACTCTGGACATCGTAACCTCTCCCAGGAGGGCAACGGTCATACGTTTTCATACACCATTATTGGCATTTAAGGCATACGTTGCCTGTAACGTAGGCATTTATTCGCCACTATTCCACCCCTGTCCACCGGGCCGTTGTGGAGGGCAGCGCACTCTATATAAGCCGCCCTTCTCCACTGGTGCAGAGGTTGGCATTTACTGTAATCCTATATTCCACTCGACACTAAGCTCCCAAGAGCACTGAGACGTAGGGCTTTTACCACCACCGTAGAGGGGCCTGAACTCATACAACCTCGCCGTAGCTAAGGCTCTGCCCATCCTTTCGTACCCTACACATATACTGTCAGACTTATACCCACGACAGCAGCAAAGTATTTTTGGTGTTTTTGTAGATTTGAATATATGATGTGTAAAATAGACCCCGGGGCCATAGTGTTCACTAGAGGCTTCTCTCATGATAGAATCACGCAAAATCATGACGATATCTAAGGCAATGATCATACATATAGGCATCACGTCTGAGACAAGTAGACCGATACTGTCTACATCTACTACTATTACTCCACACATCGACCGCTATCCAGCATGCATCTAGTGTATTAAGTTCATAACAAACGGAGTAACGCCTTAAGCAAGATGACATGATGTAGAGGGATAAATTCATGTAATATGATATAAACCCGATCTTTTTACCCTTGATGGCAACAACACGATGCGTGCCTCGCTACCCCTTCTGTCACTAGGTGAGGACACCGCACGGTATGAACCCAAAACCAAGCACTTCTCCCATTGCAAGAATTATAGATCAAGTTGGCCAAACGAAACCCATAACTCAAAGAGAATTACAAGGATACAAAATCATGCATATAAGAAATCAGAGGAGACTCAAATAATATTCATAGATAATCTGATCATAAATCCACAATTCATCGGATCTCGACAAACACACCGCAAAAGAAAGTTACATCGGATAGATCTCCATGAAGATCATGGAGAACTTTGTATTGAAGATCCAAGAGAGAGAAGAAGCCATCTAGCTACTAGCTATGGAACCGTAGGTTTGTGGTGAACTACTCATGCATCATCGAAGAGGCAATGGTGTTGATGAAGAAGCCCCCCGTGTCCTAATCCCCCTCCGGTAGGGCACGAGAACGGTCCCTAGATGGGATCTTGCGGAGACAGAAGCTTGCGGCGGCAAAAAAGTATTTTCGTGGCTCTCTCTATTTGTTTCGGTATTTTAGGGAATTTATAGGCGAAAGAGGTAGGGAAAAGGAGGCAAGGGGGCCCACGAGCCTGCTAGGTGCCCCCCCTAGGGCGCGCCTAGGGGGCTCGTGACCTCCCACGATTCCTCCTGCCTTGGTTCTCAAGTCTTCTGGGTATCTTCTGTTATGGAAAAAAAATCATCCCACAGGTTTTATTCCGTTTGGACTCCGTTTAATATTCTTTTCTGAAAAAGGTCAAAAACACGGAAAAACAAAAACTGGCACTGGGAACTAAGTTAATAGGTTAGTCCTAAAAATGATATAAAATGGCATATAAATGCATATAAGACATCCCAAGTTGATAATATAATAGCATAGAACGATAAAAAATTATAGATACGTTGGAGACGTATCAGTCTCGATGATGAGGAGGGAGTAGTTCAACCTCAGGTCTGAGGGTATGTACCAGTAGATATGTGTTTGATCTCTCTCTCTCTCTCGTGTTCTTGAGATGGCACGATCTTGATGTATCGCGAGCTTTATTAATATGGATGAATCATATGGAGTTTTCCCCTCTCTATCTTCTTGTGATGAATTGAGTTTTCCCTTTGAAGTTTACTTATAGGAGTGAGTCTTTAAGGATTTGAGAACACTTGATGTATGTCTTGCGATGGGATATCTATGGTGACAATGGGATGTTCAGTTGAATCACTTGATGTATGTTTTGGTGATCTACTTGCGGGTCCCTTGACCTTTGGAGTCCATGCATAGGGGTTAGCACATGTTTTCGTCTTGACTTTCTGGTAGAAACTTTGGGCACTCTTTGAAGTTCTTTGTGTTGGATTGAACATGATGAATCTGAACTTATGTGATGCATATCATATAATCATGCCCATGGTTACTTGTGGTGACATTGGAGTATCTAGGTGACATTAGGGTTTTGGTTGACGTGTATCTTAAGGTGTTATTTAGTACGAACTCTAGGGATGTTCGTGCCACTTATAGGGTTAGCTCATAAGATTGATCAGAAAAGATAACTTTGAGGTGGTTTCATACCCTACAATAATTTCTTCGTTTGTTCTCCGCTATTTCTGACTTTGGAGTGAACTCTTTGTCGCACGTGAGGGATTTATATATGATTCAACTATGTTAGTATTGTTGAGAGAACTTGCACTAGTGAAATTATGGACCCTAGGCCTTGTTTCCAAGCATTTATACAACGTTTTGCTCGCTGTTTACTATTTGTTACCTTCCTGTTTTTATAATTTTTAGATTAAAAAAACCTATATCTACCATCCATATTACATTTGTATCACCATCTCTTCGCTAAACTAGTGCACCTATACAATTTACCATTGTATCGGGTGCGTTAGGGACAAAAGAGACTCTTTGTTATTTGATTGCAGGGTTGCTTGAGAGAGACCATCTTCATCCTACACCTCCCATGGATTGAAAAACCTTAGGTCATCCACTTGAGGGCAACTTTCTATTGTCCTACAAAACTCTACGCTTGGAGGCCCAACACTAGTCTACAAGAAGAAGGTTGTGTAGTAGGCATCAAGCTCTTTTCTGGCCCCTTTGCCGGGGAGGTTAGGTAAGCGGCACTCACATCCCGTCAACGAAGCTCTTTTCTAGCGCCGTTGCCGGGAAGGTGAGTGCTTGAAGGTACATATTTAGATCTTGCAATTAAATCTTTTAGTTTCTTGTTTTTCACTAGTTTGGTTTTATAAAATAAAACTACAAAAAATGGAATTGAGGTTGCATCTTTTCAATGTCTTTCACGAAAATGATGGAAAGGATTTTTTTGACCGGCAATTGTAGGGAATCACCCCACAGCCTTTTCTTTTATTCGAATATAAAGAGATCATATGTACATGAAAGGATTAGGATATACAAAGGGGTTGGGGGAATAGATACAAACCTCAAGGAGGTAGAAAAGAAATCCACTTAAGGAGATCATCCCTAAATCTAGCTTTAATCCTATAAGCTAAGAGGGAGATATCATGAGTGAAGCTAGACTTCCATTTACTAAACCTGGGACACTCATTATTGAAAATCCTTGCATTTCAGACTGTCCAAATGTTCCAGCAAGCACTGAACACTACTTTAGAGAAAAAAGGATGCTGAAAATCTTTTCTGGCTGTCAATGAGGTGGTCCACATGGAAGTACCCTCCCAGGTGATCTGAAGGTAGTTCCAAACCCTGTTGCTGAAAAGGGAGTTGAAAAAGAGATGATCTCTATCCTTTTTGACCCTGGCATGGCAAAGAACACATAGGTTTGAGTCAGAAACTTTCCAGTGGCGTCATTCAAGCATATCCTGGGTGTTTAGCCTGTCCATGATGAGCATCCAGGCAAACATTTTGATCTTCATGGTGCAACAACTCTTCCAAATCCAACTGAGCAGAGGGTTGGGAATAATGGGCTCATGGACATGGAGGTAGTACTTCTTAGTAGTGTAAGTATTACAGTCATTTCTCCAGAGCCAAATATCTTTGCTCGATGGATCTATTTCAAGGTTTTGGAGTAAGTAGGTGACATATTCCAACTCCTGGTAAGCCCTCTCAGAGAGAGGCAAGTGAAACATGCTAAGCATGCTCAAGTGTTAGAAGAAGAAGTTATTAAAATGTTTGGCACTAAATCATTGAGTGATGAGCATGATTGCAATCTCATTAGTATGAATTCTTTGAATATCCATAGTACTAATGATGGTTGCACTATTCATGATATTTTTTTTTCTTATAAGCATGTCAATTTTTGTGGAGTTCATAGATTTTGTGAAGACATGCCTGAAAGGTGTCACATCCCTAACCCTTAACCAAGATAGCATTGTGCTCATGTCTTCTTTGCATTTGCATTTAAGAAGTTTCAACAAAAACAACAAAGTGGCAAAGGAAAAACTCAAAACCCTAGCCACCATTTCAAATTAAAGGAAATTTCAACTAGTTCAAAATCAATGAACCCAAAATGGCCTCAAGAAATGTTCAAACTTTCTGATAAACCATGAAAGTAAATGAGCATTAGATAAAACTATTTTCTTGACACTTTAAGCATTTTAAATAAATGCAAGAGCCACTGGTTTCAAATTTAAAAATTAGAAATCAGAAACTATAATTTTCCAAAAATGTTGAAAGTCTTGGAAATGTGTGGGGATATTATAATAGATATTTCAGGGGGTCTAAAATAGTTTTTACTTTTTGTTTTGAAGCTGAAATAATTAGCAAAGCAATAAATAGCAAAACAGAAAAACCAAAAAAGAGAAAATGGGAAAAAGCTTACCTCACGCCAAGCCAGGCCCAGCCCATCTTGCCGCTCGTCCCCTTCCCCGCGCCAGTAGGCAGCAGGAGGTGGCCGCCGCCTCCTCCGGCGCGGCCACGCACCTGCGTGCCTACCTGGCCGCCGGTTCGCGCTGGCGACGACAGGGATAAGCTCCCCAGAGCCTCCCCTATCCATTCCCCGCCTCGGTTCTCCTCCTCCGCCCGGATCCCCTCCTTCTCCCTGCTGCCGCCATTAGAGCCAAGCTCGAGCTCGAGCTGGCCGTGCCCCTGGCCATAGGATCCCCTCCTCGAGCACGCCATTAGCTCCGCCTTGTCGCCCTGGTCGTTCCTGCAGAAGCCGAAGCTTCCTCGCGCCCTGCAACGCCCGCAACGCCGTCGTCTTCTTCCTCCGGCCGCCGGACCTCTCCCGTCGATTCGTCGCCCCCAGGCCTTCCCCGAGCCGTCTGAGCTCTTCTCTACACTCCCTGTGAGCATGCGGTGGTTTTCCCTAAGCTTTCCCCGTCGATCCCCTCCTCTAGCCCTAGTTTCACCGGAGCCCGACGAGCACCGCCGCTGCCGCTCGTCGCCGGTAGCCCTCCGATGTCCAGCTCGTCCTCCCGAGAGCACCAGCAGCTCCAGGACGACGCGTAGATGCCGTAGCAACTAAGATCTAGGCGTGGATCCCTCTGTTTCAAAGCCCCCGACGACGCCCGAGCTTCGGCCGCCGCTCCGGCTCGTCGCCGACGCCTCTTCCGGCGACCCTAGCCTCCCTAGATGGTCCTGTCAGATCGGCCACTTCGCGGGCTTGCTGTAGCTGCCAACCGCGTGCGTTTTCGTGCCGTGCAGCGCCGTCTAGGTCGCCTCCGGCGTGCCCTCCGCCGCGGGTTTGGTCGCCGGCGACCACCCTCCGGTGGCCGTCGACGTGGCCGACCATTAGGGCCTAATCGCCCTCCCTTGAGTCGCTGCCAGAGGGCCCCACGCCTGGTCAAACCCCAATTAGGGGCTGGTCAGCGCGGGATTAGTCCCAGAGAGGCTGACCAGTGGGGCCCCCCTGTCAGGTTTGACCTGCACAGGTCGGCTGACCTGCTGACGTCAGCCTGATGCAATAAATGGAATTTCCAGTATAAAAATAATTCAGGAAATTGCTAAAAATTGCAAAAATCATAGAAATTAATCTGTAACTCCAATGAAAATAATTTATATATGAAAAAGTATCAGAAAAATTCAAGGATTCTGATTATGCTATTTTCAACTATGTTTGAAAAAGTTACAGAACCCTAAATTGTGAAATAAGGAATAATTCAATTCTTTTAAGCACTTTATAAATGGAATTTGCAAAAATATCCAAATTTCATTATAAATACAATGATCACACACTGCCCTAGGGGTAAATCAGTACCATAACATGACATTTCATGCATGTTAACATTAGGTTGATCTGAGCATCAGGTCGAATCAATTAAACCGGTATCCGGGAATACCCGTTTGAATTGCTATTCGAATGTGATTCAAATCAACTCTAAACCTAAAACATTTTGATTATAATAACTTATCACTTGCATTCTCATGCCTTACTCATGCATCATTTTGATTGCATATGATTGTTATTGAATGATGCCGTTCATTTCGGTAGGCTCCGCACCCCCGGATTCCACCGAATATCCGTCCGACGGATATCGTTCCTCCTCTGAGCAACAAGGCAAGCAACCCTTTTTGATCATCCCGATAACTCCTATGTTCTTGCTCCTGCACCTATTTAATGCATTAGGATCAAATGCTTCAACTGCTTTTGCCACGATAGTTGGACCCACTTCCTTTGCATGACTTAACCTTGTCACAGTAAATAGCCGAACCTTGCAACCTAGCATACCTGGTAGTTGCTTGAGCTATGATGTGCCTTATCCTGCTATGCATGCTATGCTTAGAGTTGTGTATGGTCTGTCATCTGGGAGATGAACAGAAATGTGGAATGTGTTCGGTGAGCAAAGGTCGTGTGTTGAACTTGATTTGGTAAAGGTACCGGTGAAAGGCTGTGTAGGAGTACATGGCGGGTTGTTTCATCGGAACCGTCCTTAGGAACTGAGTTCCGTGTATGTAACCCAAGACTAGATACTACCACATGCTGGGCCCTGAAATATGACCCCGCTCGGCCTATTAATCGCGTAGTACTCGGTCCAGGAGTTGCAAGTAGTTTCTGGTGTTTATAGTAATGCTGGAGGCCGTGCATGGTGCTGACCTGAGAGGTGGACCGTGATGCGGTAGGCAGTGGCACGGTGTACCAAGTGGCACCCGGATGGTGGGCTTGGGAACCCTGCGCACATCGTTTGAGACCGTGGCGGAAACCTCGGCCGGACTTCCGTACGGGTTACTCTCAGATAGGCGATAAACCTGGAAAAGGTACTAGTGTGGTTAACGGTCGTGGCCGACTCCCTCGCTGGGCTTCCGCTTGAAGGTTGCCGAGGTGCATGACGTGCACATGGCGATAAGTGGCGGGAGCGTGTGTGATGAAGTACACCCCTGCAGGGTTATGATCTATTCGAATAGCCGCGTCCACGGATATGGACTACTTGGAGACATATGTTGTTCATAGATAACTTCAATGGCTACTCATAAAATTGTCAAGATAAGTGTGAGTGTCGTGGACGGCATTTCCGTATGGATACAGAATGATTCCACGATAGTGTATTGTTGTGGTGTTAGTGGACTCGTGTGCGAGAAATCAAGTTGTCAAAACTAATTTAAAAAAAAACAAGTTGTCTAGCCACGAGTCAAATGCTGGCTTTCTGCCTGAAACCCCACAATACCTTTTGATACCTTGCATGAGTAGTTAGTTCTCCTAAAGTCTTGCTGAGTACCTTCGTACTCATGTTTGCTTAATAAATGTTGCAGAGGTTGCCAATGACCCTAATGGAGGGTTCTTCGTAGACATCGGCGACGACGAGTAGCTGGTGTCCCAGCTACGATCTGGCCCTACGTCGGCTGTGTAGTATAGTCAGGCCATGTGCCTTCTAGTTGCTCTGTCTGTACCCAGACAGTTTATAACTCTTCCGCTGGCTTGTATTGTATGACTGCTATTATGGGTCGTGAGACCCTTAATGTGTAATAATATGTGTGTGGCTCTTCCGAGCCTCTTAAATAAAGCTTGTATGTTATGGTTATGTTGTGATGCCATCGATGTATCTATACATATCGGTATGCCATGCGTACGTGTGTCTTACTTGATATGTATGGGGTTCGAATACCTAGTCGTGAACTTTAGTAGCACTCCTTACAAGGAAATGCCCCTTTGTGATCCAACGAGCCTTGGTAGTTCGCTACTGCTCCGGACACATTGGTTGACCGGCATGTGTCCTTCTTAGCTGCTGTGTCTGTCCCCTTTGGGGAAATGTCACGCGACGTAATGGAGTCCTTGTAGCTTGCTACGACTCGTCTACGTTCGTTGATGACCGACACCTGCTTTGTTGGGTCATGTATGCCTGTCCTTGTGCGGAACTGCCACTTTGGTTTATGACTAGACATGTCGATCCGGGTTCTTTGACATTGGAATGCTAGCGACACTATCGCATACGTGAGTCAAAAGACGCAAACGGTCCCGGCTAAGGTAAGGCTCAGCCGTGGAGTTAACCGTGCGTGAGACCACAAAGGGATGCGATGTGTTACAGGCTGGATTCCTATGGCTTAGGATCGGGGTCCCGACAGCGTTGGTATCAGAGCCTGACTGACTGTAAGACTACTAAGCCAAACTGGTCAAAGTTGAGTCTAGAATTGCTTTAGTTATATATAAGGGAATTGTTTGTGGAAGGGAACGTAAGATTCTTGTTCTCTTCTCAAGATATTCTATTCTGGTCATCCTCGTCTTTTCTGCGGGAATTAAGGACTAGGTTACTCATCTTCTCCTAGGCTCGGATTTTGATCGGTAGATTATAGGACTACGAGTCGAGAGATATTGGGTTTCTTTTATTCCTGGGAAGCAGGAAGTAAGTTTGATGATCAGAGAGTTGAACTTGATAGTTGAGTGGTGACGCTATTTCATTTTGGGTTGTCTCAAAATTTGTTTTGAGCATTTACAGCCGTTATGCTGCCTAATTTTTCATTCAGAGCTCTAATGCTTTTTTGCATTACTCTCTATTTACAGATGCCTGGCCGTCCTTCTCGTCAGGTGGTACGTTTGACCAGATGCATTGATGTACCGGGTCATACGGCCATGCTGGTCAGGGTGATGTCGGTGTGCGGTTACCGCTGGTACCCCGAGTACACGGTAGAGGAACAGTACCGAGACTTCAACCAGAGCCAGTACATCTGCACTGTTAGGGTATTCCCAGACTACCCTGGAGCGGAGAAGCCAATCCATTGGTCCTATGGGTTGGGAGTCACTGTTGACATGGCAGTACAAGATGCTGCCTATTCAATGCTGACTATTATGAGAGCGAGACATGCACTGCTGCAGAATTCAGAGTTCTGCTATGTTCCGGCCTCTCAGTCCGGCGAAGAGGGATACCTCAGTGGAGTCTATTTTGATTCCTCTATGGAGGATCCACTTCTGCAGTCCACTGCTGAGATGCTAGAGAACAGAGACAGGGATGCTCGTGCTCTCCGCATGGAGCTTTATGCTACCCGTGCCCGTCTGTGGACAGCTTTGACGCAGCTGGCACCGGTAGTCCAGACAGGGTATGGAGAGATGGAGATGCTGAACCCTGTTAGGACCCATCTTCCGGCCCACGTTGACTGGCCAGCTATAGGAGGAGTCACACCTCTTCGGGGACCCCTCTTACCACCAGTCAGGGGACCAAGGCCACATCCGTGTCCTTATGGATCCCAGGGATCTTAGGCTAGAGTGTTCCCTGATCCGCAGGTTGAGCTTCCGGGTCATGGAGGTAACCTCTATGAGATGTTCTATGCGGATGCCTGAGCTATGAGCGGAAGGATAGTATGGTAGTAGCCGTATGTTCACAGTCCTGCGTGACTTGTGGAGTATGGTAGTAATGTGAAACGAATTCCGGAGGCCTAGATAAATAATGTATAGGAAGCTTGTAAGCCTCTGATGAGTAGTTCCACCATTTCAGTAGTTTGCTCTTCGAGTAAGTTTGTACTGAACTATGTAAGGGTATGTATGAACCATGGTGTATATATAGCAGTTGCTTGTTACCATGTTGTTCGGATATTCATTTCCGCATTCCGTGTGTTCAGTACATTCTTAATCCATAGTTAGTATTGATATGATATTGGTCTAAGCTATGAGTTTGTTTGTCAGGATGGTGTTCACCAGGTTGAACCGTGCCCCTGTTCATGAGCAAGGTGAGGGTAGTCAAGCGTCGCAGGAAGACCTGCCTCACCCACCTTCTCTGGTAGAAGTGATGCTTGAGGCAGAAAGAAACAAAAGGGAGACCAACCGACTGCTAGAGCGTATTGAGCAGAATACGGCTCGACAGCCTAGGAATGCTGCAGTGTCCCTCAATGACTTTGTGAAGCTGAATCCTCCAAAGTTTCATCATTCCGTCGATCCCCTCGACGCTGATGACTGGCTGTGCAGCATTTCACGCAAGATTCGCTCTGCGAATGTGTCTGAGGCCGACAAGGTGACCTTTGCGGCGTATTTTCTGGAGGGACCCGCCAATCTGTGGTGGGAGAGTTTTGAAGCTATGCGTCCCGCTGAACCAGTGGCCACATGGGCAGACTTCAGCACAACTTTCCGTTTACACCATATTCCAGAGGGCCTGATGGACAGAAAGAGAGAGGAGTTCTGTGCCTTCACCCAGGGCAAGTTGTCTGTGGATGTCTATAGCCGCGAGTTCGGTAACCTCGCCCGCTATGCAACAGAGGAGGTGTCTACCGATGCCAAGAAGCAAGCAAGATTCCGTAAGGGTCTGAGTCCGGAGCTCCGTCGTGATCTGCGCCTTCATGAGTGTGCAAGTTTTCAAGCCCTGGTCAACAAAGCGATCAGTGCGGAGACTGGTCATACTGACTTCGAAGCCACAAGGAAGTACTCCCGTGACTTTGGCTCATCTTCTGGTTCCGCGTTTCCAAAACGCAGGCTGTGGGTTCCAAACAGTTCTCTGCCGCCAAGATACACTCCGAGGCCATCCTACGTGGCGCCTCAGACGAATCAGGCCAACCCTCCATCAAAAGCTTATGGTGGTCCAGCTAGCAATGCTGCACCACGTGCCAACCAGGTGATATGCTACAAGTGTGGAGAACCAGGGCATTATTCCCGTGAGTGTCCTCAGAATGTGGGTGCCAAGCAACCCGGAAAGTCCGTCGGGCAGGCCAGGTCGGGCAAAGCGTTTTATGTGAAGCCAACTCCTGCACGTGGCCGTGTGAACTATGTGTCAGCAGAAGAAGCTGCAGAGGATCCCGACGTCATGCTGGGTACGCTTCTTGTTAATCATCACCCAGCGTCCGTTCTCTTTGACACTGGGTCTTCTCATTCCTTCATTTCAGAAAGTTATGCACAATTGCATAACATGTCATTTTGTGATATGCCAATCCCATTGGTTGTCCAAACCCCTGGTAGTAAATGGAAAACCTCTAGGATAACCTATGACAATGAAATTCTAGTAGACAGGCTAGTTTTTCTAGCCTCATTGATAGCATTGAAATCTTCGGATATTAATATCATCTTGGGCATGGACTGGATGTCAGCTCACTATGCCAAGATTGATACTCGCTCTAGAAATGTCCAGCTTACCCATCCCTCGGGTGAGATAGTAAATGTCTCTACTCGAGTTGCCAAATGCCAACTCTATTCCCTAAATGCCAACCCTCTTCCGGAACTTGAAGACATTCCGGTAGTCCGTGACTTCCCGGATGTTTTTCCAGAGGAACTGCCAGGAATTCCACCTGACAGAGATGTAGAGTTTGTAATAGATCTTGTTCCGGGAACTGTCCCAATAGCCAGAAGACCATATAAGATGGCACCCCTGGAGCTAGCCGAACTTAAAAAGCAATTAGATGAGGCCTTGAACAAGGGTTTCATTCGTCCTAGCTCCTCTCCTTGGGCTTGTCCCGTCCTCTTCGTCAAGAAGAAAGACGGAATGGATCGGATGGTTGTAGATTACCAACCAGTTAATCTGGTCACCATAAAGAACAAGTATCCGCTCCCCAGGATCAACGATCTGTATGATCAGCTCGCTGGATCCTCAGTCTTCTCCAAAATGGATTTGAGGTTGGGATACCATCAAATCAAGATTAAGAACGGGGACATTCCAAAAACGGCCTTTGTTACTCGTTATGGCCAATATGAGTACACCATTATGTCCTTCGGCTTAACCAATGCCCCAGCCACCTTCTCTCGACTGATGAATTCAATCTTTATGGAGTATTTGGATAAATTCGTCATGGTATACCTCGATGATATTCTCATCTACTCCAAGAATGAACAAGAACATGCCGAGCATCTAAGGCTGGTATTGATGAAACTTCGAGAGCATCGCCTTTATGCCAAATTTTCAAAATGTGAATTCTGGTTACCAGAAGTGACCTATCTAGGCCACGTAATCTCTGGTAAGGGTATTTCTGTCAATCCCGAGAGAGTTCAAGCTGTCCTTGATTGGACTCAACCTGAATCGGTTAAGCAAGTTAGGAGTTTTCTTGGTCTAGCGAGCTATTGTCGCCGCTTCGTCGAGAATTTCTCCAAGGTTGCAAAGCCTCTAACTGAACTCCTCAAGAAGGATAAAAAGTTCGAGTGCACACCAAAGTGCGAGCATAGTTTTTAGGAACTGAAAAGACGCCTGACTTCCGCACCTGTGTTGCTACCACCAGATTTTTCTAAGGACTTTGTTATCTATTGTGACGCCTCGCGACAAGGATTAGGTTGCATTCTCATGCAAGATCGTCATGTGATCGCATACGCATCTCGACAATTGCGTCCACATGAGGATAATTATCCCACACATGACCTTGAGCTTGCAGCTGTGGTCCATGCACTAAAAACCTGGCGACATTACCTTCTGGGTAATCGTTGCGAAATATTCACTGATCACCAAAGTCTGAAATATATCTTCACCCAGCCGGATTTGAATCTCAGGCAAAGACGGTGGGTTGAGTTGATCTCGGATTACGACTTAGGGATAACTTACACCCCGGGGAAGGCCAATGTTATGGTCGATGCACTAAGTCGTAAATCTTATTGTAACAATTTGATGCTACAACAAGGTCAACCACTTCTCCATGAGGACTTTCGGAAGTTGAATCTTCATATTGTTCCTCAAGGATTCCTTTCTACCCTGGTGGCGAAGCCTACTCTTAAGGATCAAATTGTAGCTGGCCAAAAGCGTGACAAGGGTATATCACGGATCAAGGAGAATATTTTTAGCGGAAACGCTAAAGAATTTTCCATGAATGATCAAGGTGTGGTGTTCTTTCAGAATCGTTTAGTGGTTCCTAAGAACCCACATCTAAGGCAGTTAATCCTTAAGGAGGCTCATGATTCCCCTCTCACCATTCATCTCGGTAGTACTAAGATGTATCAGGACCTACACCAGAGGTTCTGGTGGACTAGGTTGAAGAGAGAAATTGCTGAGTTCGTTGCCAACTGCGATGTTTGTCGTCGAGTTAAGGCAGAACATCAAAGGCCTGCTGGCACCCTTCAACCTTTAGCTATTCCTGAATGGAAATGGGATAAAGTTAGCATGGATTTCATTACCGGATTTCCCAAGACCAAGAAAGGAAATAATGCTATCTTTGTGGTCATTGACCGTCTTTCCAAAGTGGCTCATTTTCTTCCTGTTCGTGAGAGTATAACAGCTAGCCAGCTAGCAGAGTTATATATCTCTTGAATAGTGTCTCTTCATGGTGTTCCCGTGGAAATTAACTCGGACCGTGGAAGTATCTTTACTTCTCGTTTCTGGGAAAGTTTTCAGAATGCCATGGGGACTCACTTATCTTTTAGCACTGTTTTCCATCCCCAGTCAAGTGGTCAAGTAGAAAGAGTGAATCAAATCCTAGAAGATATGCTCCGAGCTTGTGTTATTTCATTCAGTATGAATTGGGAGAAATGCCTTCCATTCGCCAAATTCGCTTATAACAATAGTTATCAATCAAGCTTGGGCAAAGCCCCTTTTGAAGTTCTCTATGGACGAAGATGTCGAACACCTCTTAATTGGTCAGAAACCAGAGAGAGGCAACTCTTTGGCCCGGACATGATCCAGGATGTAGAAGAGCAGGTTCGCATTATTCGTGAAAAGTTGAAAACAGCCCAGTCTCGTCAAAAGAGCCAATATGATCGTCATCATAAGGCTGTGACCTTTGAAGTTGACGAGAAGGCTCACCTTCGGGTTACACCTTTGAAGGGTACCCATCGTTTCGGTATCAAGGGCAAGTTGGCTCCTTGTTACATTGGACCTTTCCGCATTCTTGCCAAACGAGGAGAAGTTGCCTACCAGTTGGAACTTCCTCCGCATCTTTCCAAGGTTCATGATGTTTTCCACGTCTCGCAACTCAGGCGTTGCTTTTCGGATCCTATCCGTGAAGTGGACCATGAAACGCTTGATCTCCAAGATAACCTTTCTTACCGAGAATACCCCGTGCGTATTCTTGATCAAGCTGAGCGTACCACTCGACGTCGAAACCTCAAGTTTCTTAAAGTTCAATGGTCAAATCATTCTGAAAAGGAGGCAACTTGGGAAAGAGAGGATCGTCTCCGACTCGAATATCCTGCGTTATTCCCGACGACTTCTAAATCTCGGGACGAGATTATTTTGAGTGGGGGTGAGTTGTCACATCCCTAACCCTTAACCAAGATAGCATTGTGCTCATGTCTTCTTTGCATTTGCATTTAAGAAGTTTCAACAAAAACAACAAAGTGGCAAAGGAAAAACTCAAAACCCTAGCCACCATTTCAAATTAAAGGAAATTTCAACTAGTTCAAAATCAATGAACCCAAAATGGCCTCAAGAAATGTTCAAACTTTCTGATAAACCATGAAAGTAAATGAGCATTAGAGAAAACTATTTTCTTGACACTTTAAGCATTTTAAATAAATGCAAGAGCCACTGGTTTCAAATTTAAAAATTTGAAATCAGAAACTATAATTTTCCAAAAATGTTGAAAGTCTTGGAAATGTGTGGGGATATTATAATAGATATTTCAGGGGGTCTAAAATAGTTTTTACTTTTTGTTTTGAAGCTGAAATAATTAGCAAAGCAATAAATAGCAAAACAGAAAAACCAAAAAGAGAAAATGGGAAAAAGCTTACCTGACGCCAAGCCAGGCCCAGCCCATCTCGCCGCTCGTCCCCTTCCCCGCGCCAGTAGGCAGCAGGAGGTGGCCGCCGCCTCCTCCGGCGCGGCCACGCACCTGCGTGCCTGCCTGGCCGCCGGTTCACGCTGGCGACGACGGGGATAAGCTCCCCAGAGCCTCCCCTATCCATTCCCCGCCTCGGTTCTCCTCCTCCGCCCGGATCCCCTCCTTCTCCCTGCTGCCGCCATTAGAGCCGAGCTCGAGCTCGAGCTGGCCGTGCCCCTGGCCATAGGATCCCCTCCGCGAGCACGCCATTAGCTCCGCCTCGTCGCCCTGGTCGTTCTTGCAGAAGCCGAAGCTTCCTCGCGCCCTGCAACGCCCGCAACGCCGTCGTCTTCTTCCTCCGGCCGCCGGACCTCTCCCGTCGATTCGTCGCCCCCAGGCCTTCCCCGAGCCGTCTGAGCTCTTCTCTACACTCCCTGTGAGCATGCGATGGTTTTCCCTAAGCTTTCCCCGTCGATCCCCTCCTCTAGCCCTAGTTTCACCGGAGCCCGACGAGCACCGCCGCTGCCGCTCGTCGCCGGTAGCCCTCCGATGTCCAGCTCGTCCTCCCGAGAGCACCAGCAGCTCCAGGACGACGCGTAGATGCCGTAGCAACTAAGATCTAGGCGTGGATCCCTCTGTTTCAAAGCCCCCGACGACGCCCGAGCTTCGGCCGCCGCTCCGGCTCGTCGCCGACGCCTCTTCCGGCGACCCTAGCCTCCCCAGATGGTCCTGTCAGATCGGCCACTTCGCGGGCTTGCTGTAGCTGCCAACCGCGTGCGTTTTCGTGCCGTGCAGCGCCGTCTAGGTCGCCTCCGGCGAGCCCTCCGCCGCGGGTTTGGTCGCCGGCGACCACCCTTCGGTGGCCGTCGACGTGGCCGACCATTAGGGCCTAATCGCCCTCCCCTGAGTCGCTGCCAGAGGGCCCCACGCCTGGTCAAACCCCAATTAGGGGCTGGTCAGCGCGGGATTAGTCCCAGAGAGGCTGACCAGTGGGCCCCCCTGTCAGGTTTGACCTGCACAGGTCGGCTGACCTGCTGACGTCAGCCTGATGCAATAAATGGAATTTCCAGTATAAAAATAATTCAGGAAATTGCTAAAAATTGCAAAAATCATAGAAATTAATCTGTAACTCCAATGAAAATAATTTATATATGAAAAAGTATCAGAAAAATTCAAGGATTCTGATTATGCTATTTTCAACTATGTTTGAAAAAGTTACAGAACCCTAAATTGTGAAATAAGGAATAATTCAATTCTTTTAAGCACTTTATAAATGGAATTTGCAAAAATATCCAAATTTCATTATAAATACAATGATCACACACTGCCCTAGGGGTAAATCAGTACCATAACATGACATTTCATGCATGTTAACATTAGGTTGATCTGAGCATCAGGTCGAATCAATTAAACCGGTATCCGGGAATACCCGTTTGAATTGCTATTCGAATGTGATTCAAATCAACTCTAAACCTAAAACATTTTGATTATAATAACTTATCACTTGCATTCTCATGCCTTACTCATGCATCATTTTGATTGCATATGATTGTTATTGAATGATGCGGTTCATTTCGGTAGGCTCCGCACCCCCGGATTCCACCGAATATCCGTCCGACGGATATCGTTCCTCCTCTGAGCAACAAGGCAAGCAACCCTTTTTGATCATCCCAATAACTCCTATGTTCTTGCTCCTGCACCTATTTAATGCATTAGGATCAAATGCTTCAACTGCTTTTGCCACGATAGTTGGACCCACTTCCTTTGCATGACTTAACCTTGTCACAGTAAATAGCCGAACCTTGCAACCTAGCATACCTGGTAGTTGCTTGAGCTATGATGTGCCTTATCCTGCTATGCATGCTATTCTTAGAGTTGTGTATGGTCTGTCATCTGGGAGATGAACAGAAATGTGGAATGTGTTCGGTGAGCAAAGGTCGTGTGTTGAACTTGATTTGGTAAAGGTACCGGTGAAAGGCTGTGTAGGAGTACATGGCGGGTTGTTTCATCGGAACCGTCCTTAGGAACTGAGTTCCGTGTATGTAACCCAAGACTAGATACTACCACATGCTGGGCCCTGAAATATGACCCCGCTCGGCCTATTAATCGCGTAGTACTCGGTCCAGGAGTTGCAAGTAGTTTCTGGTGTTTATAGTAATGCTGGAGGCCGTGCATGGTGCTGACCTGAGAGGTGGACCGTGATGCGGTAGGCAGTGGCACGGTGTACCAAGTGGCACCCGAATGGTGGGCTTGGGAACCCTGCGCACATCGTTTGAGACCGTGGCGGAAACCTCGGCCGGACTTCCGTACGGGTTACTCTCAGATAGGCGATAAACCTGGAAAAGGTACTAGTGTGGTTAACGGTCGTGGCCGACTCCCTCGCTGGGCTTCCGCTTGAAGGTTGCCGAGGTGCATGACGTGCACATGGCGATAAGTGGCGGGAGCGTGTGTGATGAAGTACACCCCTGCAGGGTTATGATCTATTCGAATAGCCGCGTCCGCGGATATGGACTACTTGGAGACATATGTTGTTCATAGATAACTTCAATGGCTACTCATAAAATTGTCAAGATAAGTGTGAGTGTCGTGGACGGCATTTCCGTATGGATACAGAATGATTCCACGATAGTGTATTGTTGTGGTGTTAGTGGACTCGTGTGCGAGAAATCAAGTTGTCAAAACTAATTTCAAAAAAAACAAGTTGTCTAGCCACGAGTCAAATGCTGGCTTTCTGCCTGAAACCCCACAATACCTTTTGATACCTTGCATGAGTAGTTAGTTCTCCTAAAGTCTTGCTGAGTACCTTCGTACTCATGTTTGCTTAATAAATGTTGCAGAGGTTGCCAATGACCCTAATGGAGGGTTCTTCGTAGACATCGGCGACGACGAGTAGCTGGTGTCCCAGCTACGATCTGGCCCTACGTCGGCTCTGTAGTATAGTCAGGCCATGTGCCTTCTAGTTGCTCTGTCTGTACCCAGACAGTTTATAACTCTTCCGCTGGCTTGTATTGTATGACTGCTATTATGGATCGTGAGACCCTTAATGTGTAATAATATGTGTGTGGCTCTTCCGAGCCTCTTAAATAAAGCTTGTATGTTATGGTTATGTTGTGATGCCATCGATGTATCTATACATATCGGTATGCCATGCGTACGTGTGTCTTACTTGATATGTATGGGGTTCGAATACCTAGTCGTGAACTTTAGTAGCACTCCTTACAAGGAAATGCCCCTTTGTGATCCAACGAGCCTTGGTAGTTCGCTACTGCTCCGGACACATTGGTTGACCGGCATGTGTCCTTCTTAGCTGCTGTGTCTGTCCCCTTTGGGGAAATGTCACGCGACGTAATGGAGTCCTTGTAGCTTGCTACGACTCGTCTACGTTCGTTGATGACCGACACCTGCTTTGTTGGGTCATGTATGCCTGTCCTTGTGCGGAACTGCCACTTTGGTTTATGACTAGACATGTCGATCCGGGTTCTTTGACATTGGAATGCTAGCGACACTATCGCATACGTGAGTCAAAAGACGCAAACGGTCCCGGCTAAGGTAAGGGTGCAGCCGTGGAGTTAACCGTGCGTGAGACCACAAAGGGATGCGATGTGTTACAGGCTGGATTCCTATGGCTTAGGATCGGGGTCCCGACAAAAGGGAAGATAGATTTTGGAAGAGGCATAGGTATTTAGAAACTAAATGGTTGCAAGAGAGGCTATATGTTTGTGTTGAAAGACTTAATATTTCTCGCCGTCCTTGTGAACTTTACAATGAAAGTGGTCATTTTAATTTCCAATGTGAATTATTTCATGATCGAATTGTGTCCAAAAATTGTGATAACCTCATTACCCTTGAGCATCATAATGAACTTAGTCTATTTTGGGGGTATGAAGAAATGAAACATAAAACTAAGGATGTTCCAGCTTGGGTTCTCATGAAAATGATTGATTTTGATCTAAATGAAATCTATATGTATTGCATGGTAAATTGCATTGAGAATCCTTATATTACCAACTACTTGAAGAAAAGAAAACAAATAGAAGATTAAGAGAATACTAATAAAGGGGAAGAGGTTTCCCAATATCCTCCTATTTTTCTTATGATGAATCATGTAACGAGGAGGAGCTTTTTATTCAACCAACCTCTTCAAAAACAAGCTTGGAGGAATCAAATTAAATCCACACATAATGTAGTGAAGAAGAAGAAAAGAAGGAAAAGTAAAGGTAAAGAGGTATCTCTCCCAAACAATGTTGCTCCCATCATTGATAGGCCTCATGAGAATGAATGAAAAATAGTTGAGGAACATGATACACTTGAGGATGATTTTGTTATGCCTATTGCTTGTTGTGATAATAATAATTGGGAAGATAATGATACTTCTTATAATCTTGAAAATATTTATGGCACCAACTTGGAGGATGATTATAATAATTGCTATACTAGTGGAGCTATTCATACTATTAATGATGAGAGTGATTATGCTAAGGATATGAAAACCCACAAGCTTGGGGATGCTATGCTTGATGAGAACGAAATATTTGAGAATATATTTGCTGCAATTGATGTGTATTCCAAGCTTGGGGATGCTATGCATAATGAAGATGATCTTTTTAGTCCCCCTACTTCGAATGATCAAATTTGTTATGATGATTGCTAGCCTCACATTTATGATGAGAACCAAGTTGCTGCTTATGATGATTATTGTGATGATACTTACGCTATAAAAAATAGTGATGGTTATTACTATGAAATTTGTCACAATTATGAATGCCCCTTTTCTGACCATTATTCTTTTAATGTGGAAACAATTTATAGCATTCAAGTCTCCTATCATACTCCCACTATTAGTCAAGAGCAGAAATTTTCTTGTGTGGAGAGTAGTAAAATTTCTATGCTTGTAGATCATGAAAATGATGCTTTATGTGCTGGTTATATTGTGAAATTCCTTGATGATGCTACTGAAAATTATTATGAGGGAGGAACATATGCTTGTAGGAATTGCAATAATATCAAGTTCCCTCTCTATGTGTTCAAAGTATTGAAGTTATGCTAGTTTTGCCTTCCTATGCTAGTTGATTCTTGCTCCATAAATTGTTTGTTCACAAAATCCCTATGCATAGGAAGTGGGTTAGACTTAAATGTGCTTGTCATAAGATTCATGATGCTCTTTTGCATGTTATAGTTATTATTCCTATGTGAGCATCATTGAAATCATCATGCCTAGCTAAAAGCAAGAAATTAAAGCGCTTGTTGGGAGACAACCCAACACTTTTACTTTATGTTTTGATGTGTTCACATGAATAAGATACTATAGTAATCATGTTTTATAGCTTTTGTTTCAATAAAGTGCCAAGTAAATCCTTTGGGATAGTGTGGATGATAGTTGAGTTGATTCTGTGCAAAAACAAAAACTTTTGCTCTCAGTCCAGGAATTTTGTAAATTCACTGGAACGTGCTTTTGATCTGAATTGTGTAAACATTATTTATATAAAAATATCCTAGGTTTTCCTATTTTTTGAGAATTTTTAGAGACATGTAAGTATGGTTACACTATAGATCTTCACAGACTGTTTTTTTGGCAGATTCTATTTTGTATGCATAGTTTTCTTGTTTTAGTGTTCCCATAGCTTATATTCATATATTAGAATACAGTAGGTATAATGTGGGAACAATTATGAATCTTTTCTTGACAGTACCTAAGTGAATGATCATTATTTTTTACACTAACCCATCTCACGAAGTTCCGTTAAGTTTTGTGTGATTGAAGTTTTCAAGTTTTGGGTGAGACACCGATATGAGGAGAATAAGGAGATACAAGAACCTAATTTTGGGGATTCCCAAGGTACCCCCAAGGTAATATCCAAAGGAAGACTCAAGCGCCTAAGCTTGGGGATGCCCCGGAAGGCATCCCCTCTTTCATCTTCAACATTACCGGTATATCTTACTTGGAGCTATATTTTTATTCGTCACATAATATGAGTTTTTCTTGGAGCGTCATTTTATTTTGTTGTTCTATGTTAGGTGTTATTTATAATCTTATTTTTCAATAAAAATTTCCAAGAATTGCATTAGGATGCTTGCATTGCATGCTTTGATTGGTGCTGTGTAAAAACAGAAACTGGTGTTGTAGTGTTTGAATTTTCATATTTGACTGGAACATGGAAAGTTTCAAAAAATTTGACATAGTATTTTCATATAAATTTATAGCATTTCCTAAAGTTTCGTAATTGTTTGACTTACAGAAGTACACTGTTTTCATAAATTGCTACAGGCTGTTCTGTTTGGACAGATTGATGTCATAGTTTTGTTATCTACTTATCCTATAATTTCCTTAGCCTATATTAGTAGATATAAATTGTGGAAATTATAGTATACAATACCTAATGTTTGAAAATTATTGTGTAACTTGTCTTGGCATTACATAAAAGAGTTGATTTATTATTATGTGTACTAACCTATCTCACGAGTTCTTTTCGAGTTTTGTGTGGATGAAGTTTTTGAGAATAGGTGAAACCATGATATGAGAGGATTGAACAAGATTCAAAAGATCAAGCTTGGGGATGCTCAAGGCACCCCAAGTAAATATTTCAAGAGCTCTCAAGCATGTAATCTTGGGGATGCTACGCATCCCACCTCTCTTCGTCAACTATCGGTTAGCCTATGTTGAGCCAAAATTCGTTCACATGATGCGTGCTATTCTTGGAGCGATGTTTTTATTTTGCTTGCTATTTAATAAAATACTCAGATCTTAACATATTTATTAAGCGGGATAGATAAACTCCTCACATAGCTACTTAATTGTTTGTCTACTCATTGATCTTCACTTATATGTTTTGGAGTAGTTTTGTCATTTACTTTCGTGCTTCACTTATATCCTATGAGTAAACGGTTGAATGAATTGAATATCATAAATATGAAATTAAATATGCTTCATATGCTTATCCCATGGAGAGTAATGATTTCACATATAAGAAGTATATGTGGTAAAATTTATTGAAAGTTAGCAAACACCGCATTGGTCACTTGAACAATCCATGAAAGAATATTGAAGGAAGAGAGATTCCACATATAAATATACTATCTTGGACATCTTCTATGATTGTGAGCCTCATTAATTATTTTCAAACTTGAGAAAATTAGTTGAAGTTGGACATGGAAGACAACTTAATGAGTTATGTTTGGGTATATTTGCATAGAAGTTATATTGTTATGGATCCTCCAACATGTGGTGCCTGTTTAGAAACTTTTGCTAGCCAACACTTCGTACTAAGTAGAGATACTACTTGTGCATCCAAAACCCTTAAAACCAGTTTCTTGCCATGAGAGTCCACTATATCTACCTATATGCGGTATTTACCTGCCGTTCCAAGTAAACTTGCATGTACCAAACTCTAAACCTACAAATAATATTCTGTTTTGTATGCCTGAATTGCTCATGTAATGACTAGGGGCTGTCAGTATCTTCCATGCTAAGTGGGTTATTCTCACGATATGTGTTGCTTCACTATCATTCACGAGAAAGTGGCTTGTATTAGGGATTCACAGTGCCAAAAAATGCAAATAATTAAACAAAATTCCCCCAAGAATGTTGTTGGTATGGACGGTACCCGTGGATCCGGCTTGCTGTGGAGCGTGATTGATTAGTGGAGGGGGAGTAAAAACTTTCCATTTCTGTTTGGGAACCGCCTAGAATGTATCTAGCATGGAAGATACCGAGATCTCTCTATTGTTATGTTGACAATGAAAGCATACCACTCAAAATTATTATTCATCTCTGCTTTAAAAGCTCGAGCTCTAGCACATATGCAAATCACTGCTTCCCTCTGCGAAGGGCCAATCTATTTACTATTCTTGTTGAGTCAAGTTCTTATTCCAACCTCAATGTACTAGTTGGCAAGCATCATGTGGTGGAGAAATATCCAAACATATATATCCATACAGATATATTTGATCATGAATTATTATTTTTGACAATTATCTATATGATAAATAAGTTGGGAGGCGACACATTAAGCCCCTATCTTTCTTTGTGTTTGATGGATGCTATTTGTTCTAAAAATATGCTTTGAGTGTTAGTAATCATGGAAGCCTATATGATAGTTGAGTATGTGGAATTTTCTAAATCAAAGCTCTTACATAGACCCTTCCTGAAAATAAGATGAACTGCAATTGTTTGGTGACTGAAAGAATAGTTTGTTAGTTTTCAAGAAACTTTATGGTCTACACTTTAACACGTGAATAGCTTGTTACTTCATCATGAGAATTTGTATGAGATGAGCTACTTTTTATGGTTTATATTGATGCTAGAAAAAGTGACTGGAAGTATCATTGATCAAACTTGTGCACTTGCTAGAATTCACACTTCATAAATTATTTGTTTTATCATTTACCTACTCGAGGACGAGCATGAATTAAGCTTGAGGATGTTGATACATCTCCAACGTATCTATAATTTATGAAGTATTCATGCCATGTTTACAATAATTCTATATGATTTTGGTATGATTTTATTATATCTAACCCGGACTGACGCTGTTTCCAATAGAACTACCATGGTGTCGTTTTTGTGTAGAACCTGACAATAGAGGTGTAGGGTACGAATGGACAGGGCAGAGTCCTAGCTACGATAAGCTTGTACGCAAGATGTATGAGTTCAAGCCCCTCTCGTAGAGGTAATAGCCCTATGTCTCATTGCTCGGGAGCTCTTGCAATGTGGAATGTGTGTTACAGGGGGTGCGAACCCATGTGCCAGAGGGGATGGGTGGCTTATATAGAGTGCGCTACCCCTCATCAAGGCCCCAACATCTAAGGGTTCGATCAATAAGGTTTAAAGGTGTACGTTACTGATAACATATGTATGTAATTAATGCTATTCATGACCATTAGCCGAGCACTCGCTTGTTGGCCTCCTTGGAGGTGCTTTCTGGTCTTCTATGTCGATTGGTATCTTCCGAGTGAAAGTTGGTTGTCGAGTGAAGGGCAATATCTTCCGAGTGACTTTGTACGAGTGACTTGTTAGGTGCTATGGCCATCCAGTCGGAATCTTCTTTGTGACCCTCCAGCTAATAGTGATGTACCCTTAGGTAGGACACTTAGGTCAGGCTTGTGACCCTACCCTAGGTACATATCCCGATCATTAGCCCCCTAATGGATCGGGGTTCAAATGAGGAAGGGGTCGATGCGGATTCTGTCGAGCCATACTGATCTTGAACATACTTCTGGGTTTGATAGAACTTTGTGTCGACTAAAATCTTCGTCATTCACCTTGATCGATTCTATTGCGAAGCATGTCCGAGTGAATTTAAGTGCTTGAAGTTACTCTGACTGACTAACGAGATCTTGGGATCTGACGGATCACTTCGTCAGGTCCAGATTTATGGGATTTGAAATTTCGGGTTCCACTCGCTGTGAAGTGATGACGCAACTGCCAGGGCAAGTGGGGCAATGACGCCTCGATTAGTGCACCATCATTATCGCCACGCGTCACATCTCCTCTGTTATCGGGATAGGCAGGGATTTGGGGGCCCGTGAGCCAACAACTCAATCGGGCGATTATATAAATCCGGCCGGCGCTAGGGTTGAGGCCATGCCTTCCTTTGATTCTTCGTCGCCTCCTCTCCACCTCCGTTTCGCAGGCGTTGCTTGGGCTCGTCTCCGCTGCTGCGACCATGACGAAGAGAAAGACCACCAAGCTCGAGCGCGCCAAGAAGGGCGGGAAGACGAAGAAAACAGGCGGCTGAACTGCGCTGCCGTTGGGGTGGATTCAGGCAGACTTTCTCCCATCCATTGTCAAGAAGGAGGACGTCCTTGTAATGCCCCAAGTGTAAAACCTTCCCTATTTGGAACCTACTTCATGTGGGTCCACCTTGTCATTGATATGAGAGTGTCCTATGCATGTATGATTTCATGTGTCCCTTATTTTCTTCCTTGCATGCATGCATACCATATTGTTTCATCTCATGTCTTGTCCTTGTGATTGCATTGTGTTCTTATGCGATGTGTGGTTACCTTGTGATTTCATGTGGCTAGTAGTTATAGTATTGTGGTGACACTAGTTTTCAAAACCCCTTTCTCTCTTTATTTCTAATCCAAAATTCCTCTTACTCCTAACCTGATTAAAAAATGTCCTATGTTTGGGATATATTGTGGGGATATTGGAGTGCTAGATTTGGTATTTTAGTAAGTGTTCTAAAGGTGTAAACAAACCACAAAATAGAAACTAAATTGCTGTTTTGTATTTATTTAAGTTGCTCCATAAAATCCATTTGTATATTATTTAAATAGGTTATTTATTTTCATGACGAGGGAAATTTTTAGTTTGATTTTATCCACAATAGATAGCCCCGTGTCTATTTTTCTTTCTCTGGTTTTCTTTTAATAGGAATTAGCTCAGGGATTCCCTTTTTCTCTATTTGTCGCAGTAGATGGGCCTCCTCCCAACTAGTCGGCTCGCTTCCCTCTCTCTTTCGCGAGCCCAGAGCGTGTCCCTCTCTTCTTCCTCGCTTTCCAGCTAGGCACTGGGTCCCGCATGTCATCCTCTCCAATCGATCCCCCTGCTTTCCACCGGAGAGCATCGCGCACATGGCCGCGCCGCTCCCTCTCTTCCCCCATCGCCCTATTTAACCCCCTTGGCATCCGTGCCTTGGCTAGGGTTCCTCCTCCGCCGTCGCCACTTCCAATCCCATCTTCCTCCTCTCTCTGTCGAGGATGAAAGGTAAGTGGACCGGGCTCCGCCATGGCCGAGCCATGAAGGAGGTCTTCACCGTCGCTGTGGTGCCCCTTCCTCCTCGTCGAAGGGTCCAGGAGCTCGCAGATCTCTCCAGGAGCCCGTTCCAGTTGCTGGATCGCCTTCATCGCCTCTGCTTCTCTTCTTCCCGACGACGCTTCTTCTCCAACGAGCTTCTTTGCCGACGTGCTTCTTCCTACTACTTCCTCTACGGGCACCTTCCTCCTCGACCCGTACGTGAGGTAGCACCTCTCTTCCTTCCTCCCTGTCCCAGATCGAGAGCCATAGCGTAGTTTCGTCGCATGTGTCTCCTCTGTCGCCGGAGCCGCCGCTCGTCGTTGATCCAACGTTATAGGGCCTCTTGGGTAGTAGTTGCGGTAGAAATGGAACCGTGGTTGCCCAAGCAACCTTCCATATAGCAGCCGTAGCTCAATTCCTAGCACAACGACCTTCCCCTATTACGGCCATCATCGGGCAGTGGAGATGCAGGAGGGGATACTCAAAAGAGAATATGCCCCTTCTCTGTCAGTTCCCGATTCGTAGCGTAGTGGTAGTGGTGTTGTGTTGCCTGATGAGAGGGCGTGAGTTCGAATCCCCCCTCGACACCTTTTGTTTTGATTTGTTTCGACACAGTAAGCTACAGGGGATACCTTACCCTGTTGGAGCCCCCTTACCTATCGAATGCAGTGACTGTGGTGTGGTGGTTTGGGCTCTGTGTTGTAACCAGAGGCACTGGGGTTCGATCCGAGGCCTGCCCTTTTATTTTTTTTCTTTCTTTCTTTTATTTTTTCCTTTGCCATTTACTTGCTACACCTTGTGCCTAAATAATAGTGCAAGAAAGGTGTGCATTTTATTTTTCTTTTCCTGTCTAGTACATGTAGTGGTGATGGTAACATATGTGAGTGTGGTGTATGTGTGTATATGTGTGCATGCATGGTTGTATGTATGTGAGTGTGTGGTGATGCTAGCATAAGTGCATGTGTGTAGATGCTACCAGTGAGATGCTTATGTGTAGTAGTGTGGTATGCTTGTGTGCATATATCTTGTGGTGTGTGTGTGCAACACACACACATGAGTTTAACTCATGTGGCACAAGTAGTTGTGCATGTGTATGTGATATGATTCTCCCATGCTTGTGTTACATATTTAGAGGACTTACATATTGTGTTTTGATCAAGAGAATGTTGTAGTGTGGTGTAGTGGAGTAGATGGTGTGTGTGATCACCCCACCTTTGCAAGTCAACTATGCACCTTCACATGACCATATGTGAGTGGGCATGATGTCTTGTGTGAGTGGATAGCTTGGTAGATGATCTTGGATGATGATGTGCTATGACACACATACATGGGGTCCAAACCCTCATGTCACTTTTGTTGTTGTTGCACATGAACAAGTAACTATGTAGGAGTGGATATAGTGATGTGCACATGAGATGATGCACTATTCACTATGTATGTTTCTAGTAGATTTTCCTTCCTTGTTTGTGGTCACTTGCTCCAAGTAAGTGCATAGATATTATATATGATTTTGGGGTAGAATCTCCCAAGGAATTCATTTGTGAACTTAGTTTTGCCATTGGAAGAATTTCTGGAGATGACATATTCAGATTTGTTATAAGTTTAGTCCTTGTTTCCATGGAGTGTGATGAGCCCAAGGGCATGTTATCTTGTTGTGGCAGTAGAGTGTGATCCCCTCTATAGCTTGTTGGTGTCATTTCTCACTTAGGGCATCTTGTGTGCAAGTTGTGCCTAGACAAAGTGGGCATGTGGCTGAAATTCAGATTAGTGAAAAATCTGAGATTTTTCAGTAAGTCTGAGAATCTGTTTATATTTTCTTCTCGTGTTGATGAGGTTGTGCAGGTCAATGTGTTGTGATCTAGCCTTAGCTTTCAACTGGAAAGTTGAAGCTGATATGTTTGTCTAGCTCCCTGTAAAAGTTCATTCTATTTGGAGTCCTGTAGATGTTGTTTTGGCTGCTGTCAGAATGCTTCAGAGCATAGATAGATAGTGAGAATCTGGAATTTTCACTAAGTCCCTGAAATCTAGTATTTTTGGGCAAGTTTGCAGCGTTGTAACTTTCTGTGTTTGATTCCTTTGTGTGCGATTCTTGCTTGTTCTTGTAGTACTCTTGGATAGCTACAACCACATATATTATTTTTCATATTTGGGTGGCTGTAGGTGCTTTGCATGTAGCTCACACAGTGCTATGATGCAGTTTATGGCAGATTGTGTAGTTTTGTCATTTTGATGTTTGTGAGTGCTTCGTTGATGATGTGGTGTTTTTCTTTGCTCCACCCCATCCATGTTGGTTTGTTTTATGTCTTGGCAACCTGGAAATACCAGAGCTGTGCCATTTGGGTGTGTGGTGATGAATTTGACACGTAGGGCTTCATATCTTGTTTCGCTGATTCTCGTTGATCCGTAGCTCCGATTGTAATGTTCTTTATATGCTTTTGCATTGTTTTCATGAGACGCATCTGATAATGTCATTCTCATGCATGTAAAAATATCTTAGGATGCATCTCTGTCCAGGAACATGTATTTACTTCTCATGCTTGTGCTAGTGATAGAAATAGTGATGCATGCTCATATTCATCTCATGCATCATGTGCTTGTTGCATCTTGAGGTGCTGTCGTTCATTGGATGTTATTCTTATGTTGGGTAGCACTGGGATCGGAGAACGAGTATGTGGATTCGGGAGAGTACGTGCAGGACGAACAAGAACCATTCCAAGCTGAGGATATCACATGCAAGATGATATGACCTTGATTCCATCTCTAGACTTGTTATGCTAGATTACGTTTGTTCTGTCATATGCTCGCTGCCTACCACTGAATTAAATTGCCTCCTGATATGCCATGAAACCAAACACTTATCCCTTCCTAGCAAATCTTGAATGGCTAAGTAGGCTTGCTCAGCTACTAATGTTAGCGTTGCTAGATGCACGTGCTTTGCCTCATGTGATAACATGAGATTGATATCATTATCTTAATTCTGTTATTTAATTAATGCACCTATATACTTGGTAAATAACGGAAGGCCTAGCCTTTTGCCGGGTGTTTTCTTCCGTTATTGCCGCCTTAGTTACCGGCTACCGGTGTTTGATTCCATATTGATCGCTCCTAACACGTTCGGGGTTGTTATGGGGACCCCCTCGATAAATCGCGTAGTGTTAAGACTTGTCTGGCATGACCCAACATTGGTGTTAATTTGCTAATCACTTAATAATAATCTGCATAGGGAATAGCTACCCCGAGGAATTTAATCAACAACCCGGGCCAGTGCTCCTCATGAGTGTTGGTCCAAACTGGGCAGACTATGGGGCCACCACAGGGCAACCTGAGGTTTGGTATACCTGTAGTGTGACTTATCCGTCGTGTCCTGAGACTGAGATACGCGACTCTTATCAGGGTCGTCGACTAATACATCTCAAACATATCTATAATTTTTGATGGTTTCACGTTGTTATCTTGTCAACTTTGGATGTTTTATATACCTTTTATATCTTTTTTGGGACTAACTTATTAATTCAGTGCCAAGTGCCAGTTCCTGTTTTTTCTGTGTTTTTGACTCTTTTTAGATCTGATTTCGGAACGGAGTCCAAACGGAATAAAATCCCCGAAATAAATTTTTCCAGAACAGAAGAAGATCAGGGGACGTGAGGGCCAAGGCACGGGGCCCATGGGGAACTGATACGTCTCAAACTATCTATAATTTTTGATGGTTTCATGCTGTTCTCTTGTCATCTCTCGATGTTTTATGTACCTTTTTTATCTTACTTGGGACTAACTTATTAATTCAGTGCCAAGTGCCAGTTCCTGTTTTTTCTGTGTTTTTGGTTCTTTTCATATCTGATTTTGGAACGGAGTCCAAACGGAATAAAATCCCCGAAATGATTTTTTCCCGAACGAAAGTAGATCACGGGGCTTGTGGGCCAAGCCAGGAGGGCTACAGGGAGCCCACAAGCCCCCACTCCGCCACCAGGGGCGGGGGGGGTGGGTGGGCAGGCTTGTGGCCTCCCTGGCGCCCCCTGACCTAGATCTCGCGCCTATATATTCCCTAAAAATCAGAAAAAAATCAAGGGAGCCTCGAAAATACTTTTCCGCCGCCGCAAGCTTCCGTTTCCGCGAGATCTCATCTAGAGACCCTTCCCAGCGCCCCTCCAATGACTCGTGAGTAGTTCATCATCATCATCATCGCCCCTCCAATGACTCGTGAGTAGTTCGCTTCAGACCTACGGGTCCGTAGTTAGTAGCTAGATTGCTTCTTCTCTCTCTTGGATCTTCAATACAAAGGTCTCCATGATCTTCATGGAGATCTATCCGATGTAATCTTCTTTGGCGGTGTGTTTGTCGAGATCCGATGAATTGCGGATTTGTGATCAGATTATCTATGATATATATTTGAGTCTTTGCTGATTTCTTATATGTATGATTTGATATCCTTGTAAGTCTCTCCGAGTCTTGGGTTTTGTTTGGCCAACTAGATCTATGATTCTTGCAATGGGAGAAGTGCTTGGTTTTGGGTTCTTACCATGTGGTGACCTTTCCCAGTGACAGTAGGGGCAGCAAGGCACACATTGAGTAGTCGCCATCAAGGGTAACAAGGTGGGCTCTGTCGTTGATATGAGATTGTCCATCTACATCATGTCATCTTGCTTAAGGCGTTACTCTGTTCTTTTGGACTTAATACACTAGATGCATGCTGGATAGCGGTCGACGTGTGGAGTAATCGTAGTAGATGGAGAAAGTATCGGTCTACTTGTTTTGGACGTGATGCCTATAGATATAATCATTGCCATAGATGACGTCACGACTTTGGGTGGTTCTATCAATTGCTCGATAGTAATTTGTTCACCCACCGTCTACTTGCTTTCATGAGAGAAGCCACTAGTAAACACTACGGCCCCCGGGTCTATTCACATCTATCGTTTACACCTCCGCTTGTACTTTGCTTTGTTACTTTGTTGCTTTCAGTTCTCACTTTGCGAACAACCTATAAGGGATTGACAACCCCTTCATAGCGTTGGGAGAAGGTTCTTTGTGTTTGTGTAGGCACTTGTGATAATCCTTCACTGGATCGATACCTTGGTTCTCAAAACTAAGGGAAATACTTACCACCGCTGCGCTACATCACCCTTTCCGCTTCGAGGGAACACCAACGCAAGGCTCCAAGGCCACGGGGAAATCCTTTGCATATTTGCCTAGGAAGTCCGTAAAGGCGTAGCCGTAGCAGAAGGATTCTGGTGCCGTTGCTGAGGAGAATCAAGACAAGAACAGTCTCCCGTCAGCACGTGTTTCTAGCGCCGTTGGAAGGTCTTTTGTTGCAGTAGCAAGAACCCACAAGCCCCGTTGCGCGGCCAGGGGGGCCCCGCGGCAACCAGGCTTGTGGCTTCCCTGGCGCTCCCCTGCCCTAGCTCTTTGGCCTATAAATTCCTTAAAATCGTAGAAAAAATTAGGGCATCCAGGAAAACACTTTTCCGCCACCGCAAGCTTCCATTTGCGCGAGATCTCATCTGGAGACCCTTCCCGGTGCCCTGCCGGAGGGGACTTTGGAGTTGGAGGGCTTCTACATCAACATCATCGCCTCTCCAATAACTCGTGAGTAGTCCACTTCACACCTACGGGTCCGTAGTTAGTAGCTAGATGGCTTCTTCTCTCTCTCTTGGATCTTCAATACAAAGTTCTGCATGATCTTCATGGAGATCTATCCGATGTAATCCTCTTTGGCGGTGTGTTTGTCGAGATCCATGAATTGTGGATTTGTGATCAAATTATCTATGAATTATATTTGAGTCTTTGCTGATTTCTTATATGCATGATTTGATATCCTTGTAAGTCTCTCCGAGTCTTGGGTTTTGTTTGGCCAACTAGATCTATGATTCTTGCAATGGGAGAAGTGCTTGGTTTTGGGTTCATACCGTGTGGTGACCTTTCCCAGTGACAGAAGGGGTAGCAAGGCACGCATCATGTTGTTGCCATCAAGGGTAACAAGATGGGCTTTCATCATAGATTTGAGATTGTTCATATACATCATGTCATCTTGCTTAAGGCGTTACTCTGTTCCTTTGAACTTAATACACTAGATGCATGCTGGATAGCGGTTGACATGTGGAGTAATAGTAGTAGATGCAGAAAGTATCGGTCTACTTGTTTTGGACGTGATGCCTATGGATATAATCATTGCCTTAGATAACGTCACGACTTTGCGCGGTTCTATCAATTGCTCGACAGTAATTCGTTCACTCACCGTCTACTTGCTTTCATGAGAGAAGCCACTAGTGAACACTACGGCCCCCGGGTCTATTCACAACTATCGTTTCCACTTTCACTTTTACTTTGCTTTGTTTACTTTTTTGCTTTTAGTTCTTACTTTGCAAACAATCTATAAGGGATTCACAACCCCTTCGTAGCGTTGAGTGCAAGCTCTTTGTGATTGTGCAGGTACTTGTGACTTGAACGCTCCTCCTACTAGATTGATACCTTGGTTCTCAAACTGAGGGAAATACTTACCGCCGCTCTGCTACATCACCCTTTCCTCTTCAAGGGAACACCAACGCAAGGCTCCAAGGTCGCGGGGAATTCCTTTGCATATTTGCCAAGGAAATCCCTATAGGCGTAGCCGTAGCAGCAGGATTCCTGGCGCCGTTGCCAGGGAAGGTCTGTTGTCGCAGTAACAGAAGGATTTCTGGCGCCGTTGCCGGGGAGGAGAGATCAAGTCAGGATCTATCCAAGTAGGTGTCACAAGCTCATCTCTTGCCTTTACCTTTTTTGCCAGTTGCCTCTCGTTTTCCTCTCCCCCACTTCACATTTTCTGTTTTCATTTGCCTTTCTCCCTGGCCGTTTTCATTTGCCTTTTTGCCTTTCTCCTTTGCCGTTTTCCTTTGCTAGTTTTCTTGCTTGCATGTGCTCTTGTTGGTTTGTCGAAGTCATCATGGCTGAAAACACCAAACTTTGCGACTTCTCAAGTACCAATAATAATGATTTTATTAGTACTCCGATTGCTCCCACCACTAGTGCGGAATCGTATGAAATCAATGCTGCCTTGCTGAATCTTGTTATGAAAGAGCAATTTTCTGTCCTTCCTAGTGAAGATGCCGCATCCCATCTCAATACCTTCATTGAACTTTGCGATATGCAAAAGAAAAGAGATGTGGATAATGACGTGATTAACTTGAAGCTTTTTCCTTTCTCGTTGCGAGATCGCGCAAAAACTTGGTTTTCTTCTTTGCCTAAAAATAGTATCGATTCTTGGGATAAGTGCAAAGATGCTTACATATCCAAGTATTTTCCTCCGGCTAAGATTATCTCTCTACATAGATATCATGAATTTCAAGCAACTTGATCATGACCACGTTGCACAATCTTGGGAGAGGATGAAGTTAATGATTAGAAATTGTCCCGCTCATGGCTTGAGTTTGTGGATGATTATACAAATCTTTTACACTGGTTTGAATTTTGCTTCTCGCAATATCTTGGACTCCGCCTCAGGTGGAACGTTCATGGAAATCACGTTAGGAGACGCTAAAAAACTCCTAGACAATATCATGACCAACTACTCTCAGTGGCACACTGAAAGGTCACCTGCTAGCAAAAAGGTACAAGCTATGGAAGAAATTAACTCGCTTAGTGCTAAGCTGGACGAGTTGATGAATTTGGTTGCTAGTAGGAATTCTACTTTAGATCCTAATGACATGCCACTATCTTCCTTGATTGAGAGTAGCAACGCTAGTTTGGACGTTAATTTTGTTGGAAGGAACAATTTTGGCAACAACAATGCTTTTAGAGGAAACTATGTTCCTAGGCCTTTTCCTAGTAACTCCTCTAACAATTATGGCAATTCCTACAACAACACTTATGGAAATCACAACAAATTACCCTCTTATTTAGAGAGTAATATCAAGGACTTAATCAACTCTCAAAAGATTTTCAATGCTTCCATAGAGGAAAAACTACTCAAAATAGACGATTTGGCTAAGAGCGTTGATAGGATGTCTTGTGATATTGATGCTTTGAAAGTTAGATGTGCTCCTCCCAAGGTCAACTTGGATGAAACTTTAAAAGCTATGCGTGTCTCCATGAATGAGAGCAAAGAAAGAACCACCCAAATTCGCGCTAGGCATGAATGGTTTAAAAGGGTGCGTTCTAGTGATGCAAATCACGAAGATCTTAAAGTGCTTGGTGTGACTCCTCTTGAATCTTTGTTTTCGCGTGTCAAACCTATTGATGAAGGGGCTGGATATGAATCCACTTTGGTTGAAAAATGCCCCAATGATTTGGAGTCCACCTATCTTGATGATAAAGGAGTGGAGAGTGAAGTAGAAGAAATCAAAATTTTGGGTAGTAATGAAACTCCCACTTTGGATTTCAAAGAATTCAATTATGATAGTTGCTCCTTGTTTGAATGCATTTCTTTGATGCAATCCAGTGCAAACTCTCCACATGATTATAGCCAAAGCAAAGCCTTTACGGCACATATCGTAGATGTTATGATGAAATTTCTTGAAGACAAACTCGAATTAGAAGTCTCTATACCTAGGAAACTTCATGATAAGTGGGAACCTACTATCGAAATCAAAATAAAAAAAACAATGAATGCAATGCTTTGTGTGATTTGGGTGCTAGTGTTTCCGTGATTCCAAAGTCTTTATGTGATATTCTTGGTTTTCATGAGATTGAAGAGTGTTCTCTTAATTTGCATATTGCGGATTCTACTGTCAAGAAACCCATGGGAAGGATTGATGATGTTCTTATTGTTGCAAATAAGAACCATGTACTCGTGGATTTCATTGTACTTGACATAGATTGCAATCCTTCATGTCCCATTATTCTTGGTAGACCTTTCCTAAGGACTATTGGTGCTATCATCGATATGAAGGAAGGGTATATTAGATTTCAATTTCCCCTAAATAAGGGCATGGAGAACTTTCCTAGAAAGAAAATAAGATTGCCTTATGAATCTATGATGAGGGCTACTTATGGTTTGAGCACCAAGGATAACTATACGTGATTCCATCACCTTTTGCCTAGCTAAGGGCGTTAAACAATATCGTTTGTTGGGAGGCAACCCAACGAATCTATCCTTTTTCTTTCTGTTTTGTGTTTTCGACACTTTCATAGTTCTATTATGATTGTGTTTTTTGTGTTTCTTTTTGCGTTTGTGCCAAGCAAAACCGTTATGATTAGTCTTGGGGATGATCGTTTGGTCATGCTGGAAAAGACAGAAACTTTCTGCTCACGAAACGAATTTTCATTTTGTTTCTGTAAGAGCTTTTGGGTTGATTCTTTTTGCTGCTGATTTCTACACAAATTCTTCAGACTGTCGTAATTTTTCAGAATTTGTGAAGTACCAGAAGTATACGAAGTATACAGATTGCTACAGACTGGTCTGCTGTAAACAAATTCTGTTTTTGTTGAGTTGGTTGCTTATTTTGATGAAACTATGGATAGTATCGGGGGGTATTAGCCATGTAAGATTTAAAATATAGTAACCCAACATCAACATAAGTAGAATTTAAGTTTGCTACAGTACCTAAGGAAGTGGTGGTTTGCTTTCTTCTACTAATGTTATCACGAGTTTCTGTTTAAGTTTCGTGTTGTGAAGTTTTCAAGTTTTGGGTGAAGTTCTTATGGACAAAGAGATAAAGAGTGGAAAGAGCTCAAGCTTGGGGATTCCCAAGGCACCGCAAGTTTATTCAAGGATGCCGTAAAAGTCTAAGCTTGGGGATGCCCCGGGAAGGCATGCTCTCTTTCGTCTTCAATCCATCGGTAACGTTACTTGTGGCTATATTTTTATTCACCACATGTTATGTGTTTTGCTTGGAGCGTCGTGTATCATAGGAGTCTTTCATTTTTGTTGTGTCACAATTTTGCTTGCTGCACACCTAGAGAGAGAGACATGCACTCACCGTGATTTTGTCGAGCTTCACTTATATCCTTTGGTTAGACAATTCAGCTCACATTTGTTTCACTTTTATCTTTTGAGCTAGTTGATTTTGCTCTATGTGTTTCACTTATATCTTTTAGAGCACAGTGGTGCGTGGCTTGGTAGTTGATCTATGCTATGATAGTAGTCTCAAAAGGGGTAGTTATCCAAAGGGATATGAAAACTTCCACCTTCATGTGCATTGAATAGTTAGAGAAGTTCGATTCATCTCAATTAGTTTTGAGTTGTAGTTTTGGTAATATTGAAGTTATATTAGTAAGGTGTTGTGGATCTAGAAATACTTGTGTTGAAGTTAGTGATTCCCGTTGCATGCACGTATGGTGAACCGCTATGTGATGAAGTCTGAGCATGATTAGTCTATTGATTGTCATCCTTTGTGTGGCGGTCGGGATCGCACGATGGTTTATACCTACCAACCCTTCCCCTAGGAGTATGCGTTGAATGCTTTGTTTCGATTACTACTAAAACTTTTGCAACAAGTATATGAGTTCTTCATGACTAATGATGAGTCCATGGTTTAGATGCACTTTCACCTTCCACCATCACTATCTTCTTTAGTGTCGTGCAACTTTCGCCGGTGCACAAAACCCACCATTAGCCTCCCTCAAAACAGCCACCATACCTACCTACTATGGCTTTTTCAAAGCCATTCCGAGATATATTGCCATGCCACAACCACCACGACATGTGCCACCACTTCTACATTGCCATTTTCATGGTCATAACATAGCTAGCATGATGTTTCCATTGATGTCTATGCCATGCTAGATCATTGTCACGGTACACTACCGAAGGCATTCCATATAGAGTCATCATTGCTCTAAGTTTTGAGTTGTAAGTGTGATGATCATCATTGATGGAGCATTGTCCCATGTGAGGAAATAGAAGAGGCCAAAGATGCCCACCAAAAAAAAGAGGCCAAAGAGCCCACCAAAAAAATGAGAGAAAAAGAGAGAAGGGACAATCCTACTACCTTTCCACACTTGTGCATATTAAGCACCATGATCTTCATGATTGAGAGTATCTCGTTTTGTCACCACCATATAGCTAGTGGGAGTTTTTCATTATATAACTTGGCTTGTATATTCCGATGATAGGCTTCCTCAAAATTGCCTTAGGTCTTCATGAGCAAGCAAGTTGGATGCACACCCACTAGTTTTCTTTAAGAGCTTTCACATACTCTTAGCTCTAGCGCATCATTTGTATGGAAATCCCTACTCATTCACATTGATATCTATTGATGAGCATCTCCACAGCTTATTGATATGCCTAGTTAATGTGACCATCTTCTCCTTTTTTTGTCTTGCAACCTCCACCACACTCCACACCACTTATAGTACTAAAACCATGGCTCACGCTCATGTATTGCGTGAGAGTTGAAAAGGTTTGAGGAAGTAAAGGTGTGAAAACAATTACTTGGCCAATACCGGGGCTGTCCATGATTTAAATTCGTTGTGCAAGGATGATAGAGCATAGCTAGACTATATGATCTTGTAGGGATAACTTTCTTTCGGCCTTGTTATTTTGAAAGTTCATGATTACCTTGCTAGTTTGCTTGAAGTATTATTGTCTCCACGTCAATAGAAAACTATTGTTTTGAATCTAATGGATTTGAACATTCACGTCACATAAGAGGAGTTACAAAGGACATCTATGCTAGGTAGCATGAAAGCATCAAAAATTCATTCTTTATGACTTCCCTACTCGAGGACGAGCAGGAGTTAAGCTTGGGGATGCTTGATACGTCTCAAACGTATCTATAATTTTTGATGGTTTCACGCTATTATCTTGTCAACTTTGGATGTTTTATATACCTTTTATATATTTTTTGGGACTAACTTATTAATTCAGTGCCTAGTGCGAATTCCTGTTTTTTCTGTGTTTTTGACTCTTTTATGATCTGATTTTGGAATGGAGTCCAAACGGAATAAAATCCCCGAAATAAATTTTTCGAGAATAGAAGAAGATCGGGGGATACGAGGGCCAAGGCAAGGGGCCCACAAGGAACCCACAAGCCCTGTTGCCACGGCCAGGGGGGCCCGTGGCAACCAGGCTTGTGGCCTCCCTGGCGCTCCCCTGCCCTAGCTCTTTGGCCTATAAATTCCCTAAAACAGCAGAAAATATCAGGGCATCCACGAAAACACTTCCCCGCCGCCGCAAGCTTCCGTTTCTGTGAGATCTCATCTGGAGACCCTTCCCGGTGCCCTGCTGGAGGGGACTTTGGAGTTCGAGGGCTTCTACATCAACATCATCGCCTCTCCAATGACTCGTGAGTAGTCCACTTCAGACCTACGGGTCCGTAGTTAGTAGCTAGATGGCTTCTTCTCTCTTTTGGATCTTCAATACAAAGTTCTCCATGATCTTCATGGAGATCTATCCGATGTAATCCTCTTTGGCAGTGTGTTTGTCGAGATCCGATGAATTGTGTATTGGTGATCAGATTATCTATGAATTATATTTGAGTCTTTGCTGATTTCTTATCTGCATGATTTGATATCGTTGTAAGTCTCTCCGAGTCTTGGGTTTTGTTTGGCCAACTAGATCTATAATTCTTGCAATGGGAGAAGTGCTTAGTTTTGGGTTCATACCGTGTGGTGACCTTTCCCAGTGACAGAAGGGGCAGCAAGGCAAGCATCGTGTTGTTGCCATCAAGGGTAACAAGATGGGCTTTCATCATAGATTTGAGATTGTTCATCTACATCATGTCATCTTGCTTAAGGCGTTACTCTATTCCTTTGAACTTAATACACTAGATGCATGCTGGATAGCGGTCGACGTGTGGAGTAGTAGTAGTAGATGCAGAAAGTATCGGTCTACTTGTTTTGGACGTGATGCCTATAGATATAATCATTGCCTTAGATAACGTCACGACTTTGCGTGGTTCTATCAATTGCTCGACAGTAATTCGTTCACGCACCGTCTACTTGCTTTCATGAGACAAGCCACTAGTGAACACTACGGCCCCCGGGTCTATTCACAACTATTGTTTCCACTTTCACTTTTACTTTGCTTTGTTTACGTTTTGCTTTCAGTTCTGACTTTGCAAACAATCCATAAGGGATTGACAACCCCTTCATAGCCTTGGGTGCAAGCTCTTTGTGTTTGTGCAGGTACTTGTGACTTGAACGCTCCTCCTAATGGATTGATACCTTGGTTCTCAAACTGAGGGAAATACTTACCGCCACTGTGCTACATCACCCTTTCCTCTTCAAGGGAACACCAACGCAAGGATCCAAGGCCACGGGGAAATCCTTTGCATATTTGCCAAGGAAGTCCGCATAGGCGTAGCCGTAGCAGCAGGATTCTTGGCGCCGTTGCCACGGAAGGTCTGTTGTCGCAGTAGCATCGACACGACGGGAGGTCCTGCTAGTCTTGTCTTACCTTAGTGATATATCTCGCGTATAGGAATCCCGGTGAAGCTTTGGTTCTCCCCAGAGTTGAGGTTTTCCTCTAAGGAATCCTACGAGATCACGAGATGTGTGATACATGATTACTTTGCGGCCAGTGTACGTTTTTGATGGACTAGTTGGAGCACCCCTGCAGGGTTTAATCTTTCGGAAAGCCCTGCCCGCAGTTATGTGGCAACTTGGAATATTTTGTTAACATCCGGTAATAGATAACTTAAACATAAGCTAATAAAATTGCCAACTGTGTGTGTAACTGTGACTGTCCCCCTCGAAGACCTCTCTTCTATCGGGAACGCGGTGGGGTAATGATTGATGTAGGTAGGTGTTCAGGATCACTTAGTGATCATTTATCATCGACCGCTAGTATAGACCACCTTCATATATGTTCTACGTAAGATAGCCACCATATCAAGCTTAGGATGCTGCAACCTAAATACTCCACCTATCCAACCTAATAACTTGACTAGTTCTAGCACCGAGGTCATAGATTGCTGAGTCCCCATGGCTCACAGATTCCTTCACAACACCAACAGGTTCAAGTACCCCCGAGACAGGTGATCTCGACGGCACGCAGGTGGCGTGGTAGTACGACGAGGAGAACGACCGCCTGTACGTGAACTATCCAGAAGAGTGAGGTGTGGTTGTGATCATGGGCCAGCAGGCAGGTTAGCATAGCCATTTCCCTTGTTTTGTAGTCCGTAGCGGAACTACCTTGATTGTATGCGTGATGTACTCTGATATATTTATGAGCTGGCAACTGAACCCCTGATTGTCATTCTGTTGATATTATGTATGTGCTATGATACCTTGTTTGCGAGACGCTTAGATGCGCTCCTTTCCAATTCGGGGCCTCGATCCCCAGATCGGAAAGGACCGCATCTTAGTCATTACAGTCCTGGAGCTCGTTGAGCACGGGATGGTGGCCGAAAAATCATAGAGGCTGCCGGAGGCAGAGATCGAGCCGGAGCCCCGCGAAGGGGAACGAGTCTTTCTCCTGACGCACATCGAGCGAGGTTTCTCTCTGCCTCCGCATGCTTTTATTCGCGGTTTTCTCTATTATTTCGGAGCACAACTTGATCATCTCCCTCCAAACACCATTGCCTATCTCTCTGCTTTTGTCACACTGTGAGAGTGCTTCCTGGGCTGCTCTCCTCACTAGGGGCTGTTCAAGCACATCTCCTCTGTGCGATCCCAGACAGTGAAGAAAGCGAACCCGAGTGAAAGTAGGACCAACGTTATCCAATTATGCGGAGGTTTAGGGATCCAAAAGAGGGGTAGGAGTACTTGTCCCGAAATGACCGTTCCTAAATCGGTCCGGAATTGGCAGTCGACATGGTTCTATTGCAATGACGTTGCGTCTCCGAACATGTCGACTGGCCTTCCTCCTTTCACCTTGGATTGTTCGACTGCCCCTAGGTCAATAATGTGTTGAAGATGATAAGACTGATGTGGAGATGTTGGTAGCCGAGGTGATTAACTTGGTCCGGAGTGGAGTGACGGGAATGGATCTGCTTGAGACATTCCTTGGCCGGCGCATCCAGCCTCTTCAGGCGAGGGACGACACCATGTGGCACTACTCGGGCCCTGGAGATTCCACTCGGTCGCATCCTGAGGAGGTTTCGGAAGAAACTGTAGCCCAGTGGATCAAGAGCATCACCGGACCTTGTGACATTCCGATAGGATGCAAGCGAGTTGCACCTTATTCCGCTGAGAATAAACCACGGAAACTGGTATGTTGTATCCTTTCCGATTGCTTTCGTTTCTCTGTCGAGTGACTGGATATTTGACCGACTGATTTTTCTACTTTTGTTCCTTGTAGGAGTGGACAAACTTCCATTCTCCTGTACCTAACGGGGAGCAGTTTGACATCGGAGGGGAAAGTGAAGGCGACAGCGTCGACAACGATTATGCTGATGATAGCGAGGAGAGTGAAGATGACTCGAATGACACTAAAGAAGAAAATCAGTCTCCTCCACACCCCGAGCTGCGGTCCAAGCAGCGCCATGATCCAACGGCTGCTCCGAGCAAGACCTTAGCATCCAGCAGCAGGAACGTGAAGCGCAATAGGGCTGTTGCAACTGATTCTGCAGAAAAGGCCGCCAAATAGCCCAAGCCTGATGTGCCCAAG
The DNA here is from genome assembly GCF_904849725.1 of Hordeum vulgare subsp. vulgare. Lineage (NCBI taxonomy): Eukaryota > Viridiplantae > Streptophyta > Magnoliopsida > Poales > Poaceae > Hordeum > Hordeum vulgare. The sequence goes on from NC_058523.1 coordinate 127,777,223, forward strand.
CCTCGAAAGGTTGTGCCCCGTATGAGAGTTGCCGTGCTAGTTACTTCAACGTTAGTATTCGTCTCTTTCCTTTTTGTCATTGTGACTTTCCGACTTTCTGAGGCCGAGTGAAAGTTACTTGCTAGAGCTGCTACCTCGGTGACGATGTGTGTTGAGGCCGAAGAAGACCACATGGAATTTGATGTGGTGGAAATTCCTGCTCCTCAACAAGGTATGATAAGTATTTGTTTTACTCTGTTTTCGGGATTGAATCTGTCAACTAATCTAACCGCCACTATCGATTGACAGCCTCAGATGCCATTCTCTTGGATGATGAACAAGAGCCGCAACGTACAACTGCGAAACAAACTCAAGACATGCCTGCAACGCTAATGTCGAGTCTTCCCCTAGTCAGTTCGACTGCTATGATTACAGCTCCTCCGATTGGTTCGATTGTTGTGACAACTGTGCCGACTACACCTCCTCCGGTAACTTGTGTTACCACTGCTACGATACCGACTCCTTCGACACTTGCATATTCTATGCAACATGCTCCGGAGGATCAGACTGGAGCCGCGAAATAGGCTACGATCCAAGCCGGACTGATGATGCAGCGGACCAAAGAGGCGTACTAGCCTAGTAAGTTGGCATATGATGCCAGCTCGATGCTTCAAGCGAACATCCGAGTAAGTGCCAGTGTAAGTTAATTTTCGATTGAATCTTGTCAATCTTGCTTTCTAATTGACTCTTGTCAATCTTGCTTTTACACCCACTTGGGGTACGTTGTATGGTAGTTTGTCTTTATTCTAGTGAGGGCACGCTAAGTGAACCCACTGGGTGTAGTCCCTGAGACTATTGTCGACTGCTTGCATCGGCCGGGGTCTGATATGGAAAATCATTCTCTCTTTTTTTTTTGACTCAGCCAGGACGGACCTGGAAGGGTGGCTTTGTATCTAGTGGGGGCACGCTGAGTGCACCCACTGGGTGTAGTCCCCGAGACCGCTGTCGAGTGCTTGCCTCGACAGGGTCTAATTGGAAAACACACTCTGTTTCTTTTTCATGACTCGGCCAGGACGGACCTGGTCGAGTGGTTTCATATCCAGTGGGGGCACGCTAAGTGCACCCACTGGGTGTAGTCCCCGATACTGATGTCGATCGTTTACGAAAGGCATTAGTCTTAAGAACTTGAGTGGGTGCGGCGGGCCGCTACATGGTCGAATGAACTGTATTTATCCAGTTGGAAGTAGAAAAAATACTAGTGTCGACTGAATTATTCTCTTGATGTTTTTCAAAAAGCTTGTGAGATTGGATTTGAGTACACCAAGGTGGAATCAGAAAAGAACCAACTTCAGCTGGATTTGGAGGTGAAGACCAATGACTATGATGCCTTGAAGAAGACACTTGGAGACAAGGACAAGGTCCTTCCAGAGCTTAAAGAAAGGTCTTAGGGTGCTGAGAAGAAGCTTTCATACGTTGGTAAGTTGGAATAAGAAAACGCAAAGTTAAAGAAAGAATGACTCGAATGGAAAAAATGCTTGATTCCATGGTGAAGAGGGGAAACGCCGTGGAAAAGTTTGTGAAGGACTTCCTGACCAAGATGCTTCCGACGCTTATTGGTATGTTTCCTTCACCGAGTGAATATTTACAAACTTGACTGAATGAATTGTGACTGATTCTTCGTTTTTTCCCTCACACAGAATTCTGCCTGGACTTCGAGAAGGAGACTTTTGAGGTGGAGCCGTATTAGGATCCTATCAAGTCGCCTGTTCCAGACTCTATGGCCATAGACATCTTCTGTCTCAACTCTGGCCTCCTGAAGGTTCAGGGGTACATTGCCCGGTTGCGAGCTGCTGTGGGGAAAATTGACATGGAGTTGTGGCCTGAAGACACTTTCTAGATTGATCTGGAAGCTGTGATGAGCCGTCTGGGTCAGATTCCCGACAGGTTGCAGTCGTGGAAGAAGTCTGCCGCATCGTGCGGAGCTGATGTCACCCTCTCACTCGTCAGAGTCCATTGTAAGTAAGCAAGAGAAGACAACTTGAAGGCACTCCAGGTGGCGAATACGAAAATCTCTAGTTTGAAAATTATATGGAGACTTTCATCAGCGCAGCGAATCACATTCCTGATGGGATCGACCTTGATGCCTTCGTCGAGCATGTAAGTCCTGGGGAGCCTTGATATGAAGCTATGGTCACTGCCAAAACTTTAATTCGGCATGGTATGCCGAGTGTTTATTGATCGTTAAAACTTCGTTTGGGTGTGGAACCCGAGTACTTTCCGTCTGCATGGATGACTTTGATCCCTACTGAATTCCTTTGAATTTTTCTGCATTTGAGATTTGCTTGATTTTTGAATGTTCTCGAGTGAATAGGTTGCTATTCATTCAAAAAAGCTTTTTAACTTAGGCGATTTACTCGCGGCTAAGCCCCCGAGTAAAATGATTGCCCTTCACTCGGAGTTTATGTTCTACTTAGGCGAAGACTTGTTCGCAGCTAAGCATCCGAGTGAGTACGTTGTTATTCACTCGGAAGGGTTTTTTTAACTTAGGCGAAACATGTTCGCGGCTAAGCCCCCGAGTGAGAGGATTGCTCTTCACTTGGAGTAATTTCTATACTTAGGCGAAGACTGGTTCACAGCTAAGCATCCGAGTGAATAGTTTGTTATTCACCCAGAAGGGTTTTTAACTTAGGCAAAACCATGTTCGTAGCTAAGCCCCCAAGTGAGAGGATTGCTCTTCACTTGGAGTAATTCCTATACTTAGGCGAAGACTGGTTCGCAGCTAGGCATCCGAGTGAATAGTTTGTTATTCACTCGGAAGGGTTTTTAACTTAGGCAAAATCATGTTCGCAGCTAAGCCCCCGAGTGAGAGGATTGCTCTTCACTCGGAGTAATTTCTATACTTAGGCGAAGACGGGTTCACAGCTAGGCATCTGAGTGAATAGTTTGTTATTTGCTCGGAAGGGTTTTATACTTAGGTGAAAAAATGTTCGCAGCTAAGCCCCCGAGTGAGAGGATTGCTCTTCACTCGGAGTAATTTCTATACTTAGGCGAAGACTGGTTCACAGCTAAGCATCCGAGTGAGTAGTTTGTTATTCGCTCGGAAGGGTTTTTTACTTAGGCGAAAACATGTTCGCAGCTAAGCCCCCGAGTGAGAGGTTTGCTCTTCACTTGGAGTAGTTTCTATACTTGGGCGAATACTGGTTCACAGCTAAGCATCCGAGTGAGTAGTTTGTTATTCGCTCGGAAGTTTTTTTTTACTTAGGCGAAAACATGTTCGCAGCTAAGCCCCCGAGTGAGAGGATTGCTCTTCATTCGGAGTAATTTCTATACTTAGGCGAAGACTGGTTCGCTGCTAAGCATCTGAGTGAATAGTTTGTTATTCACTCGGAAGGGTTTTTAACTTAGGCGAAAAATGTTTGCAGCTAAGCCCCTAAGTGAGAGGATTGTTGTTCACTCGGAGTATGTTTTGGATGAGAAACTGCTCGATCGGAATCGACACAATATTGAAGAAATTATGACTTCAACAAGCAACATTGTTGAGTAAACTCTCTTATTACATCAATCCGACTGGTCGTCAAGCATAAAAACACCGGAGCAGGTGTGCATTTCAAGCTCGGGGTTCGTCGGCTCTCTTCTTGAGGTTGTACAGATGATAAGCTCCGTTGTTCAGTACCTTGGTGACAATGAATGCCCCCTCCCACGTAGGGGCTAACTTGTGAGGTCTTTGCTGATCCACTCGGAGCACCAGATCATGTTCTTGGAACGTCCGACTCCTGACATGTCTTGCATGGAAGCTACGAAGATCCTCTTGATATGAAGTCGACCGAATCAAGGCCATATCACACTCTTCCTCCAAGACATCCACTCCATCTTGTCGCTCCTGTTCAGCTTCAGCTTCTGAGTACAAATCCACACGAGGGGAGTTGTGAAGGATATCACTCGGCAGGACATCTTCAGCACCATACACCAGGAAGAAGGGCGTGCGTCCAGTCGAACGATTAGGGGTTGTTCTCAAGCCCCATAAGACATATGGCAGTTCAGTTACCCACGCGGCAGATGCATGTTCTAGGCCCCGCATGAGTCGCGGTTTCAGCCCTTGAAGGATAAGGCCATTTTCCCGCTCAACTTTTCCATTGGTTTGGGGGTGTACGACGGGCGCATAATCCACCCGAGTGCCTTGAGTAGAGAAAAAGCGCATGAACTCTTCTGAATCGAAGTTGGAGCAATTGTCAGTTATGATACTGTGAGGAACTGCCCACCGAAATGTTATGTCTCTCATAAACTTGATGGTGGTGCGCGAGTCCAGCTTCTTTATTGGCCTGGCTTCAATCCATTTGGTAAACTTGTCGACTGCAACATGCAAGTGTGTACATCCACTCTGACCTGTTCGGAAAGGGCTTCCATATCCAGACCTCAAATAGCAAATGGCTAGATGAGTGGAATGGTCTTCAAGGCAGACGCATGCTTGTGGGACAAATTGGAACAGAATTGGCAACCTTCACAGCGATCAACGATATCTTTGGCCATCTCATTAGCACATGTCCAGAAGAACCCAACTCGGTATGTTTAGGCAACAATGGTCCGAGAGGACGCATGATGACCACAGGTCCCCAAGTGGATTTCTTCTAGGATCAGTCGGCCCTCCTCAGGGGAGATGCACCTTTGAGCTACACCGGTAACACTTTCTCTGTATAGCTGATCGCCCATCACAGTAAAAAGCTTTCGACCTACGGACAATCTGCTTGGCTTTGGCTTCATCTTCAGGGAGTTCTCTTCTTAGGGTGTATGCGATGTATGGTACCGTCCAGTTGGCTGTGATCACCAAGATTTCCATAACTAGATCAACACTGCTGGGACGTCAATCTCAGTCCGATTGGAGGTGCTCACCGGTTGTGGGGGCTCTTCAGTGAAAGGATAATGTTGCGCCGAAGGAGTATGCAAATGCTCCAGGAACACATTGCTGGGGATAGGTTTCCGAGTGGATCCAATCTTGGCCAATTCATCAACTGCTTGGTTTTTCAGTCGGGGGACATGGTGGAGCTCTAGACCTTCAAACTTCTTTTCACGTTTCCTTACTTCATTGCAGTATCCAGTCATGGCGGGGTTCCTGACGCCCCATTCCTTCATCACCTGATTGACCACCAAATCTGAGTCGCCGTATACCATCAGGCGTCGGACGCCAAGTGAGATGGCCATACGCAACCCATAGAGGAGGGCTTCATACTCAGCCTCATTGCTGTAAGAATAAAAATGAATTTGGAGGACATAATTAAGCTTGTCGCCTTTTGGAGACACCAATACCACACCAGCACTGGACCCATTTAACATTTTGGAGCCATCAAAGAACATAGTGCAGTGTGCCGAGTGAATCTAAGTTGGCTGCTGTTGTTCCACTCACTCGGCCAAGAAATCAGCAAGGGCCTGAGACTTGGTAGCTTTCTTTGCCTCAAATTTGATGTCCAAATATAGCAGCTCCATGGCCCATTTAGCCACTTGACACGATGTATTTCAATTGTGAAGAATCTCTGATAGTGGGGCATCGCTGACGACTGATATAGAATGATCTTGAATGTAATGTGCCACCTTCTTCGCTGACAAGTATATTCCATAAAGAAGCTTCTGGTAATGGGGATACCTTTGCTTCGAAGGGGTCAAAACTTCAGAAATGTAATAGACTGGGCGCTGGAGCTTGTAGGCTTTCCCTTCTTCTTCTCTCTCGACGGTCAGAACCGTGCTGACGACCCGATTTGTAGCTGCGATGTATAAGAGTAGTGGTTCTTTGCTGTCCGGAGCAGCAAACACTGACTGGGTGGAAAGCAGAGCTTTGAGCCCGACAAACGCTTCTTTTGCTTCATCATTCCACTCGAAGACATCGGATTTTTTCATCAGTCGGTATACAGGTAATGCCTTCTCACTGAGGCAAGAGATGAACCGACTCAACGCTGCCAGACAACCTATGAGTTTCTGTACATCATGCACCTGCACAGGGCTTTTCATCTGGACGATGGCGCCGATCTTCTCGGGGTTAACATCGATCCCACGTTCGGAAACGAGGAAACCGAGTAACTTGCCGCCAGGGACTCCAAAAGTGCACTTAGCTGGTTTTAGCTTAATGTTGTACTTCCTCAGGTTGGCAAATGTGTTTGCTAGGTCAGTCAGCAGGTCGGGACCTTTGTGTGACTTGACCACAATATCATCCATGTATGCTTCAATGTTCCGACTGATCTGATAAAGGAGGCATTTCTGTATCATACACATGAAAGTTGCACCGGCATTCTTCAGACCAAAAGGCATGGTGATATAACAGGAACACCCGAAAGGGGTGATGAAGGCCGTTTTTATTTCGTTTGTACCAAACAGACGAATCTGATGGTTGCCAGAATAAGCATCAAGAAAATATAAACGCTCACACCCCGCAGTCGAATTGACAATTTGATCAATGCGGGGGAGCGGGAAGTGATCTTTCGGGCAGACCTTATTAATGTTCTTGAAGTCGATACACATACGAAGGGATTTGTCCTTCTTAGGGACCATGACGACATTCGTGACCCACTCGGAGTGGTAGACCTCACGAATGAATTTGGCCTCCAAGAGTCGCGCCACCTCTTCGTCGATTGTTTTTCTATTTTTCCGCTGTGGATCGTCGCAAACACTCCTTGACAGGCCTTGCCTTCGGATCCACTCTCAAGCGGTGCTCAGCCAGCTACCTGGGTACACCCGGTTTGTCAGCAGGATTCCATGCGAAGATGTCCCAGTTCTCACGGAGAAACTGGATTAGCTCGGCTTCCTATTTGCTGTCGAGTGTTGTGGATATGTTGGTCAGAGCAGCATTGGGATCTGTCGGGTGGATGTTCACTGATTTGACCTCGCCTGCCGACTGAAAAGCAGACTCGGAAGCATGCTTCTTGGTCCGCATCTAGTCAGCAGGGTTGGCATTCTTCCTATATTCATCCAGTTCGACCACAACCATTTGTTGATCAACAATTTTAGAGCCTTGTTGCAAGCACTCTTCAGCTCTCTACCGATTGCCTGAGACAGTGATGACTCCTTTAGGCCCTGGCATATTCATCTTTAGATACATGGAACATGGTCAGGCCATGAAACGACCATAAGCGGGCCGAGGATATGCACTCTGGAAGTCCACCACCTCGAACGTCGGCTTATCTTTGCGGAAATTCTTATCAGATCCGAAAACAACATCCAATGCAATTTGGCCGAGTGACTTGGCCTTCTTTCCTGGAATGACTCCATGAAACTGCATGGTGCTCTCGCTGAGTCGGGACATCAGAATGCCCATTCCCTTGAGAGTTTCTGCATACAATATATTCCGCCCGCTTCCTCCATCCATCAGGACCTTGCGAAGCTGAACACCCTCCACAACTAGATCAACTAACAGAGCATGTCGACCTGGAATAGGGACATGAGCAAGGTGATCTGACTGATCAAACATTGTGGGAGTCTACGACCACTTGAGGTATGTGGTGGTGGAGGGTACTGCCATGTTGACTTCTCTGTTGATGACCTTTAGTCGACTTCTGCTCTCTACGCCAGCAAAAATCATCAGAGTTGCTTGGACTTTAGGGAACTCATATTTTTCTTCGTCGTTCTCCTTTTCAAGATCTTTTCCACTCGATTGATCCTCTTTAAACTGTTGGATCAATAGCATGCACTGACGAGTGGTGTACTTAGCCAAAATCAGATTGCCATCTTCGTCTTTCTTCGCATGGAGTCCACACGGCTGATCGAGAACGTATGACTGACCCTTGGACTTCTTGGGGGGGGGGGGAGGTCCTTCGGACTTACCTTTGTATTTTCCTTGTGCCGCCATGGTGGCTCCTTCTGCTGGAGTGGAACCATCAGCCTTGCGCTTCTGCTTCCGATTGGAATTGCCGCCGACATCGTTGTCAACTGCTTTCCCTTTACCGCTGCAGATGCGGTCTTCTTCTTCGCCGTTGGCATATCGGCCAGCAATCTCCATCATCTTACTAATGGACATGTCGTGTGTACGGCCAAACTTCAATTACAGCTCTCTGTATCTGACACCAGCCTTGAAGGCAGAGACTGCCTAGTGCTCAGAAACATTCTCCACCGTGTGATGAAGGGTGGTCCACCGCTGAATGTATTCTCTCAATGACTTGTTTGACTTCTACACACAAAGTTGCAACTCGGACAGACCAGCTCGATGCTTGCATGTGCCTTCGAATGTCTTGATAAACACTCGGGCGAGATCCTCCTAGCAGTAGATGCTAGAAGGAGCCAACTGATTCAGTCGCGTCCTGGCCGAACCATCCAACATCAGAGGCAAGCGCTTCATGGTGACGCTGTCATTGCCTCCGCCAATCTGCACACCCACTCGGTAGTCGTCAAGCCATGTTTCAGGCTTGGATTCTCCTGTGAACTTGCTGATTCCAGCCGCCAACCTGAAGTTGGGGAGAATATCAGCAGAATGGATTGCTCCGCTAAAGCACTCGGGACCAGAAGCTGCAGTACCACTTCCACTCAGATGATCTCTGTCGAAACCATCTCTGTGAGCTCTGCCCCGGTCGATCCTTTCTCCGCGAGTACATTTCTCGCATCGAATCCAGGATTTCGCTCACACCGAATGGGCGTCGGTCATCATAGTGCGAGGACACATACGTACCGCTGCGTGGAGGAGAATGCACCCGACGACGGTCATCACGGCGATAACAAGGAGGGAACTGGTTCCGCCCTGGTCACTGTGTTGATTCTCTCGGTAACCCCCATCTCAGTGACGCTTGGGCGACCCTAGACTGTAAACTGAACGGACTGTATTTGCTCTAGCTGAATTGATGTGCAACCTATTGAGCGACTGCGATACAGCTGAATTCCGTTGCTGCGCTGCTTGAAGCAACGTACGAATCTGCTCTAAGTCTCTACCAGCCTCTGAATCTGATGGCTGAATAGAATTTGCTATCTTAGCTACGGCTACAACGTTAAGTACCGGAGTACAATGTACCTCAATGTTGTCCTGTCGACCACTCGAGAAGAATTGTCGCTGATGCCGACTGGAAGTTGGAGGACGACGGCGACCGTGTCCAGTCGACAGTTCGCCTACCTCATGTTCGTCGTGACCGAACCCGGGTGGGCTCTCCGCAGAACCCGCCATGAAGACCTCCGCTGCTGGATTATAGCTCTCACACTCGGAAGGAACATCAGACTGATCTGATGCCGAGTGAATCGGGTCCCGAAGAGGTTCAACAGGCTCGATGGCAGCAACCTGCGGAGTCGATGGAGATGACACCTGGCGAGCCACCGCGTGCTTCACCCATCGTTGGAGTCGTGAGCGACTGGATCGCTTGTGACGACGAACAGCGGAGTGAACGGTCAACAACGGAGTCGTCGGCTGCCGAAGGAGTGCGCCGAAGGAGCTTGCACGGAAGTGCGTCGCTCCACGAATCGGGAGCGCCTCGATGTTGACTCGCGCTTCTTGAAGCCATGCCGAGTCATCGGCTACGAAGATGGGCGCGCCGAAACGGATCTTGCTCCCCATGAACGAATCGCAGACGGAAGACATGATGGAAAGTGAAAATTGCAAACTTGCCGGAAGTTGCTTAGACGCCTGCCCCACGGTGGGCGCCAACCATCGTGGGGATGAACCTACTAGTAGAGGTGTAGGGTACAAATGGAGAGGGCAGAGCCCTAGCTACGGCAAGCTTGTACACACGATGTATGAGTTCGGGCCCCTCTCGTCGAGGTAATAGCCCTACATCTCAATGCTCGGGAGCTCTTCAGTGTGGAATGTGTGTTATAGGGGGTGCGAACCCTTGTGCCAGAGGGGACGAGTAGCTTATATAGAGTGCGCTACCCCTTATCAATACCCCAACATCTAAGGGTTTGATCAATAAGGTTTAAAGGTGTACGTTACTGATAACGTATGTATGTAATTAATGATTTTCATGACCATTAGCTGAGCACTCACCCGTTGGCCTCCCTGGAGGTGGCTTCTGGTCTTCTGTGTCGATTGGTATCTTCCGAGTGAAAGTTGGTTGTCGAGTGAAGGGGAATATCTTTCGAGTGAATTTGTACCGAGTGAATTTTTAGGTGCTCTGGTCATCCAGTCAGAATCTTCTTTGTGACCCTCCACCTAATAATGAGGTACCCTTAGGTAGGACACTTAGGTCAGGCCTGTGACCCTACTCTAGGTACATATCCCCATCAGTTATTTTAGTACAAACTCTAGGGCTATTCGTGACACTTATAGGGATAGCTCATAAGATTGATCAGAAAATATAACTTTGAGGTGGTTTCGTACCCTAAAATAATTTCTTTGTTTGTTCTCTGCTATTTTTGACTTTGGAGTGAACTCTCCATCGCACATGAGGGATTTATATATGATTCAACTATGTTAGTATTTTTGAGAGAACTTGCACTAGTGAAAGTATGAACCCTAGGCCTTGTTTCCAAGCATTTATACAACGTTTGTTTGCTATTTACTATTTGTTACCTTGCTGTTTTATATTTTCATATTACAAAAACCTATATCTACCATCCATATTACACTTGTATCACCATCTCTTCGCCAAACTAGTGCACCTATACAATTTACCATTGTATTGGGTGTGATGGGGACAAAAGAGACTCTTTGTTATTTGATTGCAGGGTTGCTTCAGAGAGACCTTCTTCATCCTACACCTCCCATGGATTGATAAACCTTAGGTCATCCACTTGAGGGAAACTTTCTATTGTCCTACAAAACTCTGCGCTTGGAGGTCCAACACGAGTCTGCAAGAAGAAGGTTGTGTAGTAGACATCATGGTGACGACGGCAAAGTTGTTGGTGTCGATCGCGGTTACGATGGTTGCCCCGACAGAGCTCTGTCGCAATCGGGAGAGAGTGGGAGAGAGCCCCCCTCCTTCTTCTTCCTTGGTCTCCCCGCTATATGGGAGGAGAGTTTCACCCCTGGTCCATGGCTGCCATGGCTCCCGAAGGGCAAGAGCCCCTCCGAGATTGGATCTCTCTCTTTGTTTCTCTCATATTTTCTCTGATCTTTACTCGACCTTCACCATTTTTCAAATAGCCAGATATCCATAATTCCGATTAGGATCAAATTTTCAGGGTATTTTTATCTCAAAATTACATTTCTTGGGACGAAAGTAGGGCCCTAACCGACTTAAGGGGGATGGACGAGCTAATAGGCGCGACCACCCCCTGGCCGCGCCACCCCTTGGCCGTGCCCTATTACCTCATGGGGCCCTTGGGCATCGTATTGCATTGATTCTTCTTCCTAAAATTCACCTATATTCCAAAAAATCTCATAAACTTTTATTGTGTTTGGATTTTGTTTGATATGGAATTTCTACAAAACAAAAAACTCACAAAAAACAGGAACTGACACTAGGTAGTGGATAAGTAAGTTAGTCCCAAAAAATAATATAAAATGTTGCCAAAAGTATATGAAAGATTTAGAATATTGGCATGAATCAATCAAAAACTATATATATGACGGAGACGTATAAGATTGTAGTGCGCTTTGCGCCCCTGATTTAAGCATTATTCATATTGCCTTAATAGGCAATACATTGTATAGTATTGGGGCAATTGTTGCATGTAGGCTGCACCACAATGCAGGCAATGGTGATTTATATGGAGGAATTTATGCCTCCCCTATAGCTGCAAAGTTAGGGGGTCTTATGTCGCCCCAATGATCCTATATTACCCAATAAATATTTAGACTTTAGAGCAATGGCGTGTCATTATTTTATTAGAGACAGAACTCAAGATTATGATTTCAATTTAACATTTGATAAATATTTTGTTGTCTCTGTTATTTTGTGTGCCTACTCTCTTCGCATTTTAGAGCAAGAAAATATATTTTATTCATGAGGAGGAAACGCACAAGTAGAATGAGGCGGTAAAGTCTGCTCGTCTGGTGGAGGCGGTGGTGTAGAACGCCTCCATGTGCTATCACTTTGATTATTATCGAGACCAACAATGGTGATTCCCAATCTAGGCCAAAAGCGTAAGCTTGGGGGAGTATGTATTTCTCATTAACATTAAATTTATGTTCACACGTTTCATTCGAACTGTCAGTGTTCTTTCTCTTTTATTGTATATCCATGTTTAGTGTTATTTCTGCTTTTATTTGTGTGTTTGAAGAACTTCCAAAAAATCCAAAAATATTTTTTCTTTTTTTTTCTTTCCTCCTTTTCTAGTTTGTAGTATTAAAAAGAAAAACCAAAAACATTTCTAGTTTATTCTTTTGTTTGATGGAGCTTTCCCATGTAAGTAGTTTTCCTCATTCTTGTTTTTCTTTAGTTCTTTTTGCTTTCTTGATAAAAAATAAAAAATCCAAAAATGTTTAAGTATGTTTCGCTGAAATACTTTTATTTTTGTTGAGTCATTCGATGGAGAAGACCATGATGAAAATGTTGAGTGGCTCTCATATGCATTATTGTTGATCCAACGAAGAGCCACTATTACCTTGTCTTCTCCTTTGAATAAATTGTTTTGCAGATTCCATCTTAGTCCATGACACACTTGCACTATTATTATTTTCACATCATTCGATCATAAAACTGAAAGGCAGTAATGACGATGATTTGAAGAAGTGATTGTGGTGAAGGAAGATGGTATGAACTCTTGTTGTCTTCCATTTTTTGTAAATATGTTAACCTCGTTCGATCTTGATTCAACATATTATGAGTAAACATGTTTGTGATGACAATTAGAGATTATAGTTGCTGATTTCATGCTTCAATAGCTAGGAGTGGATAATGATATATAATTGGTATCAACATGTATTATAATGATTGTGATGTAGTATGTTAGTATGGTATCCTTCTATGAGTAATTCGAGCGGCTTGACTTGGGCCATGTGCAAACGGATAGTTGATTCAAAGCTAATGCAACCTTCATCATATTTAAATTCAGAGTGCTGATATCCTACTCATGCTAGCGTTCAATGTTAATTATTCCCAATGCATGATTATGACCGTTTTTTTCTCTAGCTAGTCGCATCACGATCTGTTGCTAGCCTTTACCTGTACTAAGCGGGAATACTGCTTGTGCATCCAAATCCTTAAACCTATGTTGTTCCAAATGAGTTCATCATACCTATCTATATGCGGTATTACCCTGCCGTTCCAAGTAAATTTGCACGTACCACCCCTAAACATTGAAATAAGCATCTATTTTGTGTGCTCGTACCGCTCATGGAGCGACAGGGTGGTTAGTATCTTCCAAGATAAGTGGGTTATTCTCAAGATGGGCATTTATTTGGCTTTCATTGAACAAGAGAGGTTGGTAAAAAGGATTCCTTGTCCTATGAAATCATTAATAAATTAAACAAACTACCTTCAAATTTTGATTGTTGGAGGGCACCCAAGGATTCGATCAGCCATGGATTGTGCATGTATGGTGGATAGGAGTAAAGTTTACATTGCCGCTTGTGAACCGCCAATAATCTGTTTAGCATGGAAGATACCAAATCTCTATCGTGACGTTGAAAGGAAAATCACATCACCCAAAATTACAATTTCATCTCATTTTTAAACCTTGAGCCTTGGATTCTCTGCAAGTCAATGCTTGCCTCTGCAAAGGGCCTTTCCATTTAATTTTAAGTTATCTACTTTCATTTTATTTTCTTTTATTGTTGACTCATCATCTTCTTATCGAAGCAGACCTAAGAGAAATATTGTCGTTCTTATGCATTGACTCTAGTTAATGTTGGATGTGAGCATGAGTGGATCTTTTCTACTTTGAGTTATAATATTTAGTCGCTGCTTGAACCTTAGAGGTGCTCTGCATTTATGTTTTGCGGTCTTAGAAAAGGCTAGCGAGATACCATATCATCATATTATATCATGATTGTTTTGACAAATTTTTGGCATATGACATATTTTATTATTGCTTGCTAGTTGATTCTGTTATTGCCATGAGTGTATAATGTTTAAGTGTTATCATTGATATGGTTGTTATGATGTGTGATGAAAACATGAAGACTAGCTAAGTATATATACAACAACGAGAACAAGGGTTTTTTTAAAAAAAAAATTATCAGTTTCAGTTTGTCAACTGAATTGCTTGAGGACAAGCAATGAGTTAAGTTTGGGGGAGTTGATACGTCAGCAATGTATCTACTTTTCCAAACACTTTTGTTCTTATTTTGAACTCTAATTTGCATGATTTGAATGAAACTAATCTTACTGACATTGTTTTCAGCAGAACTGCCATGGTGTTCTTTTTGTTAAGAAATAAAGTTCTCGGAATTGGATGATAACTTTTGGAGATTTTTTCTGGAATAAACCAAAAATACTGGAGTGAAGATCCACCAGAGGGGGGGCTACCAGTTGCTCACAAGGTAACGAGGCATGCCCACCCCTAGGGTGTGCCTTGATGCCTTGTGGGGCCCACGTGGATCCACTGACCATAATTCCAAGACTATATATTCCTATTTCCTGGGAAAAAGAGAGAGAAGTTTTCATCTGTTTTACGAGATGGAGCTGCCGCCACCTCATGTTCTTCCTGTGGGGGAGGGTGCTAATTTGGAGTCCGTTTGGAGGTCCGGGGAGGGGGATTCATCGCCATTGTGAACACCAATCGTTCTCCGTCAACAATTTCATGACGCTCACCACCGAAGTGAGTAATTTATTTGTAGGCATGCTGGACGGTGATGGAATTGGATGAGATTTATCGTGTAATGAACACTAGTGGAGAAATGGCTAGCCACAACTCTTGTTTTGGTGCGCCATTAATCACTAATACCAGCACTAATATTTTATAATAGTGCCGATGTAGGCTAATTTCGAATGCATAGTTGTTTTCTTAGTGCTAGCATTGCACATTAGGCTCGACGTTGCACATTAGGCCCATTAGGCCCATGCCAGCACTAGTCAGTTTTAACAGCCATCGATGCAATAAGAAAGGTGATCCTTTCATCCTCACTCTCGAACCCCAACTCTTCCCGTCCTCCTCTTGATCCCCGCTGTCACCCCGCATGACACCGCCACCTCCCAACGCGGCCTATCTCCGCCCAAGGCCACCCCACCTGACATCGCCCTATCCGACGCCGCTCGTCTCCGCCCGACGCCGCCCGCACACCTCCTCTCCCCCGAGCACTTCCGTGGTAAGTTCAGTGCCCCATCCTCTCTCATTTTGCTTAGAGTTAGGGTTAGGTAATGTATGCATGATTAATAGTGTAAGTTTGGAGGAAATTCAGTTGTGGGCCACACATTGGGGAGAACATTTGGTGATTTTAAAATGTGCAAATAGATCTAATCTGATGGACTTATGGTTTTGGTAGGAAGGATTATGCTATGGAAAAATTTCTGAATTATTTGATATATGAAAAATGGCGTTGCAGTGCAATGCTCGAACTAGACAAAAATGCAAATTGGATGTTGTGCACAAAGTCTACAAATGTCCATGATGAGTGTTTTCATAAAAGTGATGTGTAGGCATCACATCACCTCCACACCATTGTAGAATTTATCGATCTTTCGAATCTCCATTTTAGAATTTATTGAGGCATTTTAAAAGAACTCGTAACTATGAGCTTCAATTGTGTAGTGGCATCTACGATGTGGGTACAAATTATCACGATAGATAAACATATATGTACTTTGGACATTGACAATTCAACATTGCCAAACTAAAAAGTGAGTACAAACTTGTGGAATGGATGAAAATCCATTCAAAAGAGCACACTTTTAAATTTTATAATTTATACTAAAATTTTAAATTTTCATGTGTCCATATATGAAACATGGCATATGGACAATTCTGCAAGCAACAATGAATCGGTCTATGACGTGGACACGTGAATAAGTGGCTCTTAGAGTAGTCACACTGGAACATCAAAAAACTAGAAGAACACAATGCCTATGTGAAAAATGAAAGGGATAGTATGATCATAGAGGGTGCTAATGCCCTCGTCAAGTTAAACAAACTGAGGGAGTAGAGGGATAAGTTGATGGAGCAGAGGGATAAACTGAAGCAGGAGATCAAAAAACTACTCAAGGACGAGAGGATTGAGCGATAGATAGAAGTTGCTCACTTGAAAAATGATGGAGAGAGCAATTGGAAGAAGATTCGTGAGTTGAGGATAATCCTTGATGAAGTGTAGTTTAATTATTCTAGTACCTTTTGTGAAGTTTTAAACTCTGAAGTTCATGAGAATTTTTATTTGATCAGTACTAAGTTTAAAACTCTTATTAAGTTTATGAATATGTTTAATCGATCGTTACCTTTTGTGAAGCTTAAACTCTTAGTTTGTGAAGAATTGTTTTTTACTATCCAAAAAACAAATTGCTGGCGTTGGACTACAACACACGACAAAGGTAGTATAGATTTATAACTGGCGTTGGCCACGTGGACGCTAGGAACATGTAATATACTACTGGTGTAGGCTCCAATGCCACCACTATTTTTTAACTCTGGCATCATATTTGTGGCATAGTTTCTCCATGCCAGTAAGGCAATTTTTTCCATGCCATAGCTAGGCTTTTCTGCACTTGTGCGAGTTATTTTGATAGGGCTTGAACCCTCGTATCCACTATGTTTTCAGGTTGATGTTGCTATCCACTATGCTTAATGCTTGTCACAAGGGACCGAGTGCCATGATTTGAGATCTCAACCTATTATGTTTTCATGAATATGAGAGTGTTTTGGATCCTATCTTGAAAGTTGTATGCACCTATTTCTTGTCATGGTATGCATACCCCCAATGTGACAATAATTGGGATTGTTTTTGGTGATTACCATAGTTTGAGAAGTTCATGTATTCAATTAATGCTTCATTTCGGCTCTCTATTAAAAGGAGGCCTTAATATCTCTTAGTTTCCTATGAACTCCGCTACCACGGGAGGGTACAAAAGATGTTATGCAAGTTCTTATTATAAGCATGTATGACTTTTACGGAGTACATGACTACATTACATTGATGAATTGGAGCTAGTCCCGTGTTGCTCTAATGTGTAACTGTTACATGATGAATGTTATCCAGTATACTTATCCATCACCTATCCAATGCCTATTCTTTTCACATATTGATCTTTGCTAAGTTACTATTTTTCTGTTGCTGTTACAAACACTACAAATTGTTACTATTACTGTTTCTACTACTATTTTATTATGCTACTAAAACTTTGTTGTAGCAAGAGACGAGGTGTGGTTGAATTGACAACTAAACTCCAAAAACCAATAAATATTCTTTGGCTCCCCTTGTGTTGAATCAATAAATCAGGGTGTAATACTACCCGCAAAGACTATTGCAATCCCCTATATTTGTGGGTTATCACACCTCCTCCGAAGTGAACAATCACACCGGTTGTCGGAGTGGCTGGTGTTGGAATTATGCCCTAGAGGCAATAATAAATGTATAGTTATTATTATAATTCCTGTATCAAGATAATAGTTTATTATCCATGCTATAATTGTATTGAATGAAGACTCATTTACATGTGTGGATACATAGACAAAACACCATCCCTAGCATGCCTCTAGTTGGCTAGCCAGTTGATCGATGATAGTCAGTGCCTTCTGATTATGAACAAGGTGTTGTTGCTTGATAACTGGATCACGTCATTGGGAGAATCACGTGATGGACTAGACCCAAACTAATAGACGTAGCATGTTGATCGTGTCATTTTGTTGCTACTGTTTTCTGCGTGTCAAGTATTTATTCCTATGACCATGAGATCATATAACTCACTGACACCGGAGGAATTCTTTGTGTGTATCAAACGTCGCAACGTAACTGGGTGACTATAAAGATGCTCTACAGGTATCTCCGAAGGTGTTAGTTGAGTTAGTATGGATCAAGACCGGGATTTGTCACTCCGTGTGACGGAGAGGTATCTCGGGGCCCACTCGGTAATACAACATCACACACAAGCCTTGCAAGCAATGTAACTTAGTGTAAGTTGCGGGATCTTGTATTACGGAACGAGTAAAGAGACTTGCCGGTAAACGAGATTGAAATAGGTATACGGATACTGACGATCGAATCTCGGGCAAGTAACATACCGAAGGACAAAGGGAATGACATACGGGATTATACGAATCCTTGGCACTGAGGTTCAAACGATAAAGATCTTCGTAGAATATGTAGGATCCAATATGAGCATCCAGGTCCCGCTATTGGATATTGACCGAGGAGTCTCTCGGGTCATGTCTACATAGTTCTCAAACCCGCAGGGTCTGCACACTTAAGGTTCGACGTTGTTTTATGCGTATTTGAGTTATATGGTTGGTTACCGAATGTTGTTCGGAGTCCCGGATGAGATCACGGACGTCACGAGGGTTTCCGGAATGGTCCGGAAACGAAGATTGATATATAGGATGACCTCATTTGATTACCGGAAGGTTTTCGGAGCTACCGGGAATGTACCGGGAATGACGAATGGGTTCCGGGAGTTCACCGGGGGGGGGGGGGCAACCCACCCCGGGGAAGCCCATAGGCTTTGGGGAGACACACCAGCCCTTAGTGGGCTGGTGGGACAGCCCCAAGGGGGCCTATGCGCCAAGGAAAGGAAATCAAAGGAAAAGAAAAAAAAAGAGGGAAGAAGTGGGAAGGGAGGGGGACTCCTCCCACCAAACCAAGTCCAACTCGGTTTGGGGGGGGGAGTCCTCCCCCCTTGGCTCGGCCGACCCCTTGGGGATCCCTTGGACCCCAAGGCAAGGTCCCCCTCCCTCCTCCTATATATATGGGGCTTTTAGGGAAGATTTGAGACGACTTTCTCACGGCTGCCCGACCACATACCTCCATAGTTTTTCCTCTAGATCGCGTTTCTGCGGAGCTCGGGCGGAGCCCTGCTGAGACGAGATCATCACCAACCTCCGGAGCGCCGTCACGCTGCTGGAGAACTCTTCTACCTCTCCGTCTCTCTTGCTGGATCAAGAAGGCCGAGATCATCGTCGAGCTGTACGTGTGCTGAACGCGGAGGTGCCGTCCGTTCGGTACTAGATCGTGGAAATGATCGCGGGATTGTTTGCGGGGCGGATCGAGGGACGTGAGGACGTTCCACTACATCAACCGCGTTCTCTAACGCTTCTGCTGTATGATCTACAAGGGTACATAGATCACTCATCCCCTCTCGTAGATGGACATCACCATGATAGGTCTTCGTGCGCGTAGGAAAATTTTTGTTTCCCATGCGACGTTCCCCATCAGTGGCATCATGAGCTAGGTTCATGCGTAGATGTCTTCTCGAGTAGAACACAAAAGGTTTTGTGGGCGGTGATGTGCGTTTTGCTGCCCTCCTTAGTCTTTTCTTGATTCCGCGGTATTGTTGGATTGAAGCGGCTTGGACCGACATTACTCGTACGCTTACGAGAGACTGGTTTCATCGTTACGAGTAACCCCCTTGCTCAAAGATGACTGGCAAGTGATGGTTTCTCCAACTTTAGTTGAATCGGATTTGACCGAGGAGGTCCTTGGATGAGGTTAAATATCAACTCATAGATCTCCGTTGTGGTGTTTGCGTAAGTAAGATGCGATCCTACTAGATACCCTTGGTCACCACGTAAAACATGCAACAACAAAATTAGAGGACGTCTAACTTGTTTTTGCAGGGTATGATTGTGATGTGATATGGCCAATGATGTGATGTGATATATTGGATGTATGAGATGATCATGTTGTAATAGAAATATCGACTTGCACGTCGATGGTACGGCAACCGGCAGGAGCCATAGGGTTGTCTTTATACTAACGTTTGTGCTTGCAGATGCGTTTACTATTTTGCTAGGATGTAGCTTTGGTAGTAATAGCATAAGTAGCACGACAACCCCGATGGCAACACGTTGATGGATGATCATGGTGTGGCACCGGTGACAAGAAGATCGTGCCGGTGCTTTGGTGATGGAGATCAAGAAGCACGTGATGATGGCCATATCATGTCACTTATGAATTGCATGTGATGTTAATCCTTTTTATGCACCTTATTTTGCTTAGAACGACGGTAGCATTATGAGGTGATCTCTCACTAAAATTTCAAGACGAAATTGTGTTCTCCCCGACTGTGCACCGTTGCTACAGTTCGTCGTTTCGAGACACCACGTGATGATCGGGTGTGATAGACTCAACGTTCACATACAACGGGTGCAAAACAGTTGCGCACGCGGAACACTCGGGTTAAGCTTGACGAGCCTAGCATGTGCAGACATGGCCTCGGAACACATGAGACCGAAAGGTCGATCATGAATCATATAGTTGATATGATTAGCATAGGGATGCTTACCACTGAAACTACTCTCGACTCACGTGATGATCGGACTTGGGATAGTGTAAGTGGATCATGAACCACTCAAATGACTAGAGAGATGTACTTTTTGAGTGGGAGTTTAGCATATAATTTGATTAAGTTGAACTCTAATTATCTTGAACATAGTCTAAGTCCACTTTGAATATATTTGTGTTGTAGATCATGGCTCACGCAAGTGTCATCCTGAATTTTAATACGTTCCTAGAGAAAGCTAAGTTGAAAGATGATGGAAGCAACTTTGTAGACTGGGCTCGTAATCTTAAGCTAACCTTACAAGCTGGGAAGAAGGATTATGTCCTTAATGCTGCGCTAGGAGATGAACCACCCGCTACGGCTGATCAGGATGTTAAGAACGCTTGGTTAGCTCGTAAGGAGGACTACTCAATAGTTCAATGTGCAGTCTTGTATGGCTTAGAACCGGGAATTCAACGTCGCTTTGAGCGTCATGGAGCATTTGAGATGTTCCAGGAGTTGAAGTTTATCTTTCAGAAGAACGCCCGGATCGAGAGGTATGAGACCTCCGATAAATTCTATGCTTGCAAGATGGAGGAAAACTCGTCTGTCAGTGAACATGTGCTCAAAATGTCTGGGTACTCAAACCGTCTGGCTGAACTGGGGATTGAACTCCCGCAAGAGGCTATCACTGACAGAATCCTTCAATCACTGCCGCCAAGCTATAAAGGCTTTGTGTTGAACTACAACATGCAAGGGATGAACAAGTCTCCCGGCGAGTTGTTTGCGATGCTGAAAGTCGCAGAGTCTGAACTCCGTAAAGAGCATCAAGTGTTGATGGTGAGCAAGACCACTAGTTTCAAGAGAAACGGCAAAGGCAAGAAGGGCAATTCGAAGAAGAGCGGCAAGCCTATTGCCAATCCGCCGAAGAAACCCAAGGCTGGATCTAAGCCTGAAACAGAGTGCTTCTATTGCAAGGGTATGGGTCACTGGAAGCGCAATTGCCCCAAGTATCTGGCAGATAAGAAGGCGGGTAAAGAAAAATCAGGTATATTTGATATACATGTTATTGATGTGTACTTAACCGGCTCTCGTAGTAGTGCCTGGGTATTTGATACCGGTTCTGTTGCTCACATTTGCAACTCGAAGCAGGAACTGCGGAATAGACGAAGGCTGGCGAAAGACGAAGTGACGATGCGCGTAGGAAACGGTTCCAAGGTTGATGCAATCGCCGTCGGCACAGTGTCACTTCAACTACCATCGGGAATAGTGATGAACTTAAATCATTGTTATTTAGTGCCTGCGTTGAGCATGAACATTATATCTGGATCTTGTTTATTGCGAGACGGTTACTCTTTTAAGTCTGAGAATAATGGTTGTTCTATTTCTATGAGTAACATCTTTTATGGTCATGCACCGAATGTGAGAGGATTGTTCATATTGAATCTCGATAGCGATACGCATATACATAACATTGAGACCAAAAGAGTTAGAGTAAACAATGATAGCGCCATATTTTTGTGGCACTGCCGCTTGGGTCATATTGGTGTAAAGCGCATGAAGAAACTCCATGCTGATGGACTTTTGGAGTCACTTGACTTTGATTCACTTGACACGTGCGAACCATGCCTCACGGGCAAGATGACTAAGACTCCATTCTCCGGAACAATGGAGCGTGCAAGTGACTTGTTGGAAATCATACATACCGATGTGTGTGGTCCGATGAGCGTGGAGGCACGCGGCGGATATCGTTATTTTCTCACCTTCACTGACGATTTAAGTAGATATGGTTATGTCTACTTGATGAAGCACAAGTCTGAAACATTTGAAAAGTTCAAGCAATTTCAGAGTGAAGTGGAAAATCATCGTAACAAGAAGATCAAGTTCCTACGGTCTGATCGTGGGGGTGAATATCTGAGTTTCGAGTTTGGTACTCACTTAAGACAATGTGGAATTGTTTCGCAGTTAACACCGCCTGGAACACCACAGCGTAATGGTGTGTCCGAACGTCGTAATCGTACTTTGTTAGAGATGGTGCGATCTATGATGTCTCTTACTGATTTGCCGTTATCATTTTGGGGTTATGCATTAGAAACAGCTGCATTCACTTTAAATAGGGCACCATCAAAATCCGTTGAGACGACACCATACGAACTGTGGTATGGCAAAAGACCAAAGTTGTCGTTTCTTAAAGTTTGGGGATGTGATGCTTATGTCAAAAAGCTTCAGCCTGAAAAGCTGGAACCCAAAGCGGAAAAGTGCGTCTTCATAGGTTACCCAGAAGAGACAGTTGGGTACACCTTCTATCTCAAATCCGAGGGCAAAGTGTTTGTTGCTAAAAACGGAACTTTTCTCGAGAAGGAGTTTCTCTCGAGAGAATTGAGTGGGAGGAAGATAGAACTTGACGAGGTTGTCGAACCTATCATCCCTCTAGATGGTGGCGCAGGGCAAGGGGAAACCTCTGTCGTTGCGACGCCAGTTGAGGAGGAAGTTAATGATGATGATCATGAAACTCCAGTTCAAGTTTCTGTTGAACCACGCAGGTCGACGAGATCACGCGCTGCTCCAGAGTGGTACGGTAATCCCGTCTTATCAATCATGTTGTTAGACAACAATGAACCTGCAAATTATGAAGTAGCAATGGTGGGCCTAGATTCCAACAGATGGCTAGAAGCCATGAAATCCGAGATAGGATCCATGTATGAGAACAAAGTGTGGACTTTGGAGATACTACCTGAGGGCCGCAAGGCTATTCAGAACAAATGGATTTTTAAGAAGAAGACGGACGCTGACGGTAATGTGGCCGTTTATAAAGCTCGACTTGTGGCAAAGGGTTTTTCACAAGTTCCAGGAGTTGACTACGATGAGACCTTCTCACCCGTAGCGATGCTTAAGTCCGTCAGAATCATGTTAGCAATAGCTGCATTTTTCGATTATGAAATCTGGCAGATGGATGTCAAAACGGCGTTCCTTAACGGTTTCCTTAAGGAAGAGTTGTATATGATGCAACCCGAAGGTTTTGTCGATCCTAAAAATGCTGACAAGGTGTGCAAGCTCCAGCGATCCATTTATGGACTGGTGCAAGCATCTCGGAGTTGGAACAAACGCTTTGATGAGGTGATCAAAGCATTTGGGTTTATACAAGTGGTTGGAGAATCTTGTATTTACAAGAGAGTGAGTGGGAGCTCTGTGGCGTTTCTAATATTATATGTGGATGACATATTACTGATTGGAAACAACGTAGAGCTTTTGGAGAGCATAAAAGGTTACTTGAATAAAAGTTTCTCTATGAAGGACCTAGGAGAAGCTGCTTACATTCTAGGCATTAAGATCTATAGGGATAGATCAAAACGCCTGATAGGACTTTCACAAAGTACATACCTTGATAAAGTTTTGAAGAGGTTCAAAATGGAACAGTCCAAGAAAGGGTTCTTGCCAGTGTTACAAGGTACGAGATTGAGTAAGACTCAGTGCCCAGCAACTGATGAAGATAGAGAGCATATGCGCTCCGTCCCCTATGCTTCAGCCATAGGTTCTATCATGTATGCGATGCTGTGCACTAGACCGGATGTTAGCCTGGCCATAAGTATGGCAGGTAGGTTCCAGAGTAATCCAGGAGTGGATCACTGGACAGCGGTCAAGAATATCCTGAAGTACCTGAAAAGGACTAAGGAGATGTTTCTCGTGTATGGAGGTGACGAAGAGCTCGCCGTAAAAGGTTACGTCGATGCAAGCTTTGACACAGATCCGGACGACTCTAAGTCGCAAACCGGATACGTATTTATTCTTAATGGGGGTGCAGTAAGCTGGTGCAGTTCCAAGCAAAGCGTCGTAGCAGATTCTACATGTGAAGCGGAGTACATGGCTGCCTCGGAGGCGGCTAAGGAGGGTGTCTGGATGAAGCAGTTTATGACGGATCTTGGAGTGGTGCCAAGTGCACTGGATCCAATAACCTTGTTCTGTGACAACACTGGTGCCATTGCCTTAGCAAAGGAACCAAGGTTTCACAAGAAGACCAGACACATCAAACGACGCTTCAACCTCATCCGCGACTACGTCGAGGAGGAGGACGTAAATATATGCAAAGTGCACACGGATCTGAATGTAGCAGACCCGCTGACTAAACCTCTTCCACGGCCAAAACATGATCGACACCAGAACTGTATGGGTGTTAGATTTATTACAATGTAATTCACATGGTGATGTGAGGGCTAGATTATTGACTCTAGTGCAAGTGGGAGACTGTTGGAATTATGCCCTAGAGGCAATAATAAATGTATAGTTATTATTATAATTCCTGTATCAAGATAATAGTTTATTATCCATGCTATAATTGTATTGAATGAAGACTCATTTACATGTGTGGATACATAGACAAAACACCGTCCCTAGCATGCCTCTAGTTGGCTAGCCAGTTGATCGATGATAGTCAGTGTCTTCTGATTATGAACAAGGTGTTGTTGCTTGATAACTGGATCACGTCATTGGGAGAATCACGTGATGGACTAGACCCAAACTAATAGACGTAGCATGTTGATCGTGTCATTTTGTTGCTACTGTTTTCTGCGTGTCAAGTATTTATTCCTATGACCATGAGATCATATAACTCACTGACACCGGAGGAATTCTTTGTGTGTATCAAACGTCGCAACGTAACTGGGTGACTATAAAGATGCTCTACAGGTATCTCCGAAGGTGTTAGTTGAGTTAGTATGGATCAAGACTGGGATTTGTCACTCGTGTGACGGAGAGGTATCTCGGGGCCCACTCGGTAATACAACATCACACACACAAGCCTTGCAAGCAATGTAACTTAGTGTAAGTTGCGGGATCTTGTATTACGGAACGAGTAAAGAGACTTGCCGGTAAACGAGATTGAAATAGGTATACGGATACTGACGATCGAATCTCGGGCAAGTAACATACCGAAGGACAAAGGGAATGACATACGGGATTATACGAATCCTTGGCACTGAGGTTCAAACGATAAAGATCTTCGTAGAATATGTAGGATCCAATATGGGCATCCAGGTCCCGCTATTGGATATTGACCGAGGAGTCTCTCGGGTCATGTCTACATAGTTCTCGAACCCGCAGGGTCTGCACACTTAAGGTTCGACGTTGTTTTATGCGTATTTGAGTTATATGGTTGGTTACCGAATGTTGTTCAGAGTCCCGGATGAGATCACGGACGTCACGAGGGTTTCCGGAATGGTCCGGAAACGAATATTGATATATAGGATGACCTCATTTGATTACCGGAAGGTTTTCGGAGTTACCGGGAATGTACCGGGAATGACGAATGGGTTCCGGGAGTTCACCGGGGGGGCAAACCATCCCGGGGAAGCCCATAGGCTTTGGGGAGACACACCAGCCCTTAGTGGGGTGGTGGGACAGCCCCAAGGGGGCCTATGCGCCAAGGAAAGGAAATCAAAGGAAAAGAAAAAAAAGAGGGAAGAAGTGGGAAGGGAGGGGGACTCCTCCCACCAAACCAAGTCCAACTCGGTTTGGGGGGGGAGTCCTCCCCCCCTTGGCTCCGCCGACCCCTTGGGGATCCCTTGGACCCCAAGGCAAGGTCCCCCTCCCTCCTCCTATATATATGGGGCTTTTAGGGCAGATTTGAGACGACTTTCTCACGGCTGCCCGACCACATACCTCCATAGTTTTTCCTCTAGATCGCGTTTTTGCGGAGCTCGGGCGGAGCCCTGCTGAGACGAGATCATCACCAACCTCCGGAGCGCCGTCACGCTGCTGGAGAACTCTTCAACCTCTCCATCTCTCTTGCTGGATCAAGAAGGCCGAGATCATCGTCGAGCTGTACGTGTGCTGAACGCGGAGGTGCCGTCCGTTCGGTACTAGATTGTGGGACTGATCGCGGGATTGTTCGCGGGGCGGATCAAGGGACGTGAGGACGTTCCACTACATCAACCGCGTTCTCTAACGCTTCTGCTGTACGATCTACAAGGGTACGTAGATCACTCATCCCCTCTCGTAGATGGACATCACCATGATAGGTCTTCGTGCGCGTAGGAATTTTTTTGTTTCCCATGCGAATTTCCCCATCAGCTGGGTCATCCCGGTCCGCCGCGGCCCTGTTAGTTAAACATGCTAGGATACTGATTCCTCCTCCCAAGCCAGGCACCATCCTAGATGCCATCTTGGATCTTTCCTTTCCCAGCGACTTCGATGAGGAGTATAAGTGAGCTCCTTCAATAGTTCTTCATCAATGATTGCTTTTTTCTGTTGCTTTTGTTGATCTGGCTTACTCCGCTTTGCCTTGAATGCACAGAGATGAGGGGGATACGTTGGCGAACAGTGTAACGAAGAGAGCTAAGACTATGGTGGGGGGAGGTCCAACGACAAGAGTTTCACCCAACGCAGATGCCATGATTACCAACCCCTAGTGTGAGCATGTCTCCAATATCGACAATGAGGCACAAAAGGAACGTCAGGGAGAAGGGTGACCGAAAGCAAACCCCTCAGAGATTTCCCAATCAACCAGTGCCCCGGGAGGTGGCTCCTTGCAAAGGGCCTACGCTGGTCAACAAGTCCCAACAAGCAACATGCTGACAAGCAGGGCCGTCAATAACTAAGTGATAGTAATAGAAGTTATCGGAGGAGAGGAACTCCCTCCTCAATGGACCAACAAAGGTAACCTACTTTCCTTTGAGCACTTCTCTTTCACTGTCGTTTTTTTGTCTTCTTGAACTTGATTTTTCTTCTTCTTCACCGTTTCTTCAGATCCACCTCCCACTAGCTAGATGGAGGTTGATGTTGAGGAGGTCTGTAGGGAGGTTGCCGACGAGGCCAGCAAGACTACAACAATAGAAATTGTCGCGACTGCCACCGAGGAGGCCGACAAGATTGCTACCGAGGAGGTCGCCAAGGATGCAATGTTATAGGGCAACAAGAAGCCCACCCACAAGGATGTCAAAGATACTGGTGACATTCCTACCCAGGAGCGCTAGGTGGCAGAAAGCTCATGGATATTGGGGTGACCGACGCATCTGCAATCGTCACCAACAACATCCCTTCGACATCTGAGGCGCCTCCATCAAGCTGGTACTTGAAGGTTAGCGGCCTGCAATTTGTCGGCATCCCCGGCACGTCGAGAATTGAAGCCTTCACCAGGGAATAAGTTCTTGATGGTGATGTTCTTACTGCCGCTCGTGTGGTCACTAAAGACCAGAGCAGATGTAGCGATGAGCCCAAGGAGCACCCCACCCTGATGGCCATGAACGACAACTTTAAGTAGCTTCAGGCGCTTTACAGCGGTCGCGTCGAGCATCTCGATCTCTGAGAAGCCCTCGTTGCGCAAGCAAAAGCACTATTTCAACAGTGTGTCAATGAGGCATGGACCTGGTACACCAACAACCTCCAAGACATCAAGGACCAGCAATTGCAACTTGCCAAGGAGAGGAATGAATTTATCTTGGAGAAAGCTGCAATCGACGAGGCCCACAAGGAGGGCTCTAATAAGATAGTGGGAGTTGAGGCTCAGCTTAATGATCGTAAGATTGATATTGATGCCTAAGAAGAAGACCTTGCTAGTCGGGGGGAGCACTTGCCGCTAAACTCTAGAGACAGGATGATGAAACCCAAGTTCAGTGTGCGTGGGAGGTTCATGAATTGGAGCAAAAGCATAAAGAAATCATCAACAGTCTATCCCAAGACCAAGACGACAAGCTCCAAGAGGCCATCAAGGCTGCCGAGGCCATCAAGGTAGAACTAGACTCCAAGGTGAATAAGCTAGAAGAAGAGGTTGCCGCTAGTGGCAAGGAGGTCTTGCCGCTCAAGGAGGATGCACAGAAAACATCCTACACCCAGGCGGAGCTGCAAACGTCCATATCTACCAAGACGAAGGAACTTGACACTGCAACGAAGGTTAATGCCAACTTCTAGGTGAAGCTAACCACCTTTAAAGGAACCGTTGAAGTTGCTCGGGGCAAGGAGAGAACCTTGATGGAGGAACTTGAAGGGGGAGAAGACCAAGCTTCCTTATGCTATCAATTCCTTCAATGAGTTGAACAACACCTTGCAACTTTGGACTGAACGCCTTGTCGAGATTGCGGAGCACCTTAGCATGCAACTAGGAACCATGGTCACGAGCAGCTGGAGCTTCATCGTCAACAGCGAGGAGGTCGCCAGCGTCAGGTTAACTCTTTTATCTGAGAATCTTGTTACTGCGCTAGATAAGTACCACCAAGAGCAAGCCTCCAAGTTCGCTACTGAGTCTCGCAAGCTCTACCGCGGCGTCCTCTTCAAGGTGCTCATCAAGGTCGTCTACAAAAATCCTGGTGTTGATCTCTCCAAGGCCTTCACGAAGCTGCCAAAGGACGCCGACACCAAGGCTGTCGAATAGCTTGTCGCTGCGCTTGCCAACAAGATTGGTGGGCTCTCCAGGATGGAGGTCCAGTTTAAGAACTAGAAGCTTCTCATCGTTTGTCGTTGCAAGTGAAGTGTATGTAGAAGAAAGATTATCTTAAGTTATAAGTGCACTTGGTTCTTGATGTAATATACTGTATGGTATTTGGATGAATGTATGGTTTTCCCCTTGTTTGATTTTATCCTTGTATGTTCTGATGCCCTACGCTAGCAAGAGACTTGCGGTGTGCGCACACTTTTTGCAAGCGCTTGAGGAATAGGTTCTTACCAACCTACCGGCATAGTTACCCTTGGAGGTCTCGATGTAGTTACTCAAATTGCTGAGCAGACTTGAAACAAAGTAAGAGCAGAATAGATCCCAAGAAGGTTCCTGCACGTGTAGGTTTTTCATACAAGAATTGGGATCGTTCAAGGAGAAATAGTGGTCACAACAAATAATTTGATTGAAAGTTTTTCAACTTAGCTTTTCTTTGTTGTACTTCTTGTTGTGAGATGATAACTTGAATGTTAGTGTACTTCTTGGCATGAGATGATAATTTGAACGTCGCAATGCTTCTTGTCGTAAGATGATAACTTTAATGTCACTTAGGTATCCATACCATCACTCCCCCAGGGAAACTTGCACACAAGGAACCCTTCGGCCCTTTGAGAAAAATAATGAAGAGAAAAGAGGAGGCTAGGAAACCTTGATGGTTTGTTAGCCTATCATGCAACGCTTAATGTAACACAACATCACATCCAACATACAAACAAATATGTACTTTGACAAAGAGTTCTGAAACACTTAGCTTCATTTCATTATGCATAGGGTCTGCTCCTGGCTTTGTACAGAGGTTTACATGCTTTGTCGGCAAACTCATAGAAGAGGGGTTGTCGGGGGGCCCAACAACTGCGCCTTATGGGTAGAACTTGTGAAGATCCTCATTGTTCCACGAGTTTCGCATCGGAGTGCCATCTTCGGTCTCCAGGTGGACTGGGCAAGGCCTGGTGACTCATACCACCCGATAGGGCCTTCCCACTTTTGCATAAACTTGATTGATCCCTTTATGGACTGGATCCAACAAAGAATAAGGTCACCTTCCTCAATGCTCTCGGCTTGCACCTTGCGGCTATGGTAGCATCACAAGGATTATTTGTAGCGTACGGCAGGCACAAAAGCCCAAAGGCGATCTTCCTCGAGGAGAGTAGCATCATCTTACTGCATCTGCTCTTGCTCGTCTTCCCCAATGTCTTGCTGAAAGCACAATTGGTCCCTAGGGTGGTTTTGATAATTGATCACAACATATGCATCATTGGACTAATGTGTTTTCCAAGTATATTTCAAAAAAGTTCAAAAGATGCTATGGCTTAAGGTTTTTGTGGAGACGCCCCTTGATGCAAGAAAGGAATAATATTGGCTCAAGCTTCAAGCTAGAAGACTCTTCATTTTATATTTGTGAGAAAGCACTTTTTGATTCCATAGGAAAGCCAATACTATTAAAAGGGTGTGAGGTAGTAAAATGAATTGATTGCTCAAATGCTCAAAGTTAGCCACCAAAACACTTAGTCATTTTCCCACATATCCACTCTGTCAAGTTCCACATTCACAGATTCCGTATCACCAACATTTCCACATCGGATACACCGAGTTTGAACCTCAGACAAAACCCTAGCCATTCCCACCAAATCGGTGCAACTGAAACTGCATCGGTGCTACCGATTTTGGGTGACCGATATTCTGTTGCCAATATACACAAAATCAGAATTTCTAAGTTTAAGTATCAGTGACACCAAGTTTGGACATATGACAGTTAGTCACCTTTCAGGTGCCACCGAGTTGTATATATCGGTATCACTGAGATTCAAAAGTTCACACCTTTAGTGCTAGTCGGTATCACCGAATTTCCAACTTCGGTGTCACCGAGTTTTCTCTTTTGTGTGTAACAGTTGGATTTTGGCTGCTGCCTATATATACCCCTTCACCCACCTCTCATTCATGGAGAAGCACTCAGAACACACACTTCAATTCCAGATCCATTTTCTGAGAGAGAAGCACCTACTCATGTGTTGAGACCAAGATATTCCAATTCAATCATTTGAAACTTGTTCTCTAGCCTCGCCAAAACTTCTTTCCACCAAATCAGCCTCTCCTACCAATGCATATTCTATGAGAGAGGGATTTGTGTTGAGGAGACTATCTTTAGAAGCACAAGAGCAAGGAGTTCATTGATCTACACCATCTATTACCTTTTGGTGGGTGGTGCCTCCTAGATTGGTTAGGTGTCGCTTGGGAACCTCCTACTTCGTGTTGTGGAGTTGAACCAAGATGTTTGTAAGGGCAAGAAGATCGCCTACTTCGTGAAGATCTACCGTGAGTAAGGCTAGTCCTCCGTGGATGGAAGCTGTGGTGGGATAGACAAGGCCGCTTCTTCCTGGACCCTCCGTGGACTCCGCAGCCGTTACAGTCCATGGGTTGAAGTCTCCACTAACATGGACGTACAATAGCACCACCTATTGGGGCCATGCCAAAAATGGCCGTGTCAACCTCATGCGTCTGATCTCCCCTACCTTAATCCTCTATTTACACTTGCATGTTTACTTTCCGCTGCTATACTATTAGAAATACATGTGTAGGGTGTTCTTGACTTGTTATAACTGTCGTAGCTGCCTCTCAAGTAAAAATGGGAGAAGGCAAAAAATTATCTTGTAAAGTAGTCTAATCACCCCCTCTAGACATACTTTTGATCCTACAAGTGGTATCAGAGCTTTGGTCTCTATTTCATTAGTTTAGCAACCTAGGAGAGTATGGCATCTAGTGAGGAAAATTATCTTCTTAGAGGTCCTTACTTCGATGGCACTAATTTTCCTAGTTGGAAGGATAAAATGGAAATGCATATACTTGGCTTTAATCCTCATGTTTGGGCTGTTATTCGTGTTGTTGTGCAAGGTACACTTCTTTGGAGATGGGCGTGAACCAGATCGTGATGCGACAACTGATGAACTAAAGATGTTGCAACTTAATGCTCAAGCCTACGATATCATCTTCAACTGCCTTTGCCCCAAAGAATTTAACAAAATCAGTCATCTTGAGAATGCAAAATAAATTTGGGATACTTTGGTTGATATGCACGAAGGTACTGATTCTGTCAGAGAATTTAAGTTGGATGTGCTTCATAATCAGCTTGGCAAGTTCAAGATGAAGGATGGTGAAGGAGTCGCTGAAATGTACTCTAGGCTAGCTCTCATCACCAATGAGATTGCTGGCTTAGGAAGCGAAGAGATGACTGTCAAATTCATCATCAAGAAGATACTTAGAGCTCTTTATGGCAAGTATGACACAGTTTTCACAT
The DNA here is from genome assembly GCF_904849725.1 of Hordeum vulgare subsp. vulgare. Classification (NCBI taxonomy): domain Eukaryota; kingdom Viridiplantae; phylum Streptophyta; class Magnoliopsida; order Poales; family Poaceae; genus Hordeum; species Hordeum vulgare. The sequence goes on from NC_058523.1 coordinate 127,809,093, forward strand.
TTATCCAAATGATGCCAAATTACAAAGATCTCAAGCCAACTGAAGTCATTGGTAGGATTGTTGCTCATGAGATGTCACTCAAGGACATAGATGAGCTTCACAACAAGTCAAGCGGTGCTTATAAAGCTTCATGTGATTCTCCCACTACTTCAAAAGACAATATTTTCGCTGATGAAGAGATAAGCCTCATGGTCAGAAAATTCAATAAGTTCTACAAGAGTAGAGGCAAAGATAGAAGCTAAAGTTCAAGACATGATGAGAAGCGTTCGTCCAGTCGTGACCGAAACTGCTACAATTGTAGGAAGCCCGGACACTACTCAAGTGAGTGCTCGTCTCCCTACAAAAGAAGAGAAGAGTCACCTCGAAGACGAAGCTCAAGAGATGAGTCACCTCATAGAGAGAGAAGGAGTAGAGAAGATCACTATGAACGAAGACACTCACGGAGAGGCAAGGAATCATAGAAGAAGGAAAAATACACCAAGAGAAGTTCAAGAAGAAGACATCAAGCTCATGTTGGTCAATCGGTCTCTCGCTTCGAGTCTGATCACCACTCCGAGAGAAGCTATCACTCCAACTCCGACTATAGTCAAGATGAAGGTGTTGCTGGGATTGCGCTTGTTTCCACCAACTTCCACGACTTATTTGATTCACCAAATGAGGAAGTCGTAAACTGCTTCATGGCTAAAGGCCCCAAGGTATCACATCCTGAGTATCTTGATTTCAATAGTGATAAGGATGACTTCTTAGGAGAAGATGACTTGCTTCTAGATAAAACTAGCGAATGCACTAAGAATGAACTTGCTATTTATCATGCCAGTCAAGAGAAATCGAATGATGATGATAAGAAAGAAATTGAATGACTAACTCAAGAATTAAAAACTCTTAATTTAGCTTATGATACTACTCTAGAAGATCATAGAGAGATTGCAAGAACCCATGAGAAGCTACGCTTCGAGAAGCTCAACTTGGAGCAAGAGCATGAGTTCTTAAAAGCAATCAATGATGATCTTTGGAAGAAGAGTTCTTCTTATCTAGCCGAATGATTACTCTTGTCTAACTTTGTTCCACAAGTTAAACTTAGGAACACTAGTAACAAAGGCAAGAAGGTTTCTTCATCTACTAACAACAATGCTAACGCTAAATCCAATAATGTTGTTGCTAGTAACTCTATTGATTTCACTAACGATTCTCTTAGCCAAGTTACACTTGAGCAAGAAAATGATCTATTGAAAGGGATTATAGAGATAGGTATCTTCAACAGTGTTGCCAGAAGTAAGAAATTTGAGGAAATTGTGCGCAAGCAAGGAGGACATTGGAAGAAACAAGGTGTTGGTTACTTCAACGTCAGCAGAGATGTTTGGGAAGAAGGTCCATATCCCACTCCCAAGTTTGTTCCCCAAGAAGTTAAGTGTGATTCCACTCCTTCCGAAGGAACGAGCTCACAAGATGGCCTTCTACCACAAGACCACAAAGGCAAGGGAAAGCTTCAAGATGATATTGACCTATTTGAAGAAGAACCCCAAGCCAAGATCAAGTGGATTCCCAAGGACACTACTATCTGTACCTCTACAAGTGCTACCACAACTCCAAGGATTCCCATCAATTTGGTGTGGATTTCCAAGAGGAAGAACTAGAAGTTCTTGGGGGTGACTCTGCCAATGAAATTCACGCTTATTCATTTCGGCAAGAACTATATGCAATCAACCTCAACCATATGCATTAGTTCAAGGAGTCACACATTCCCTCAAAGGTAAGAAATGAACAAGGTAGCTAATGCATCTTTGGACATTATCCCATGTGTGCTTCACTCCATGTCCATAGATATTCTTGCATATGTTCCTTTTGCTTTGGGACCAACCCATGTAGGCGAAAGGAGTATGAAAACAACAAGGATTGCTCCCAACTCAAGATGATCTTCATCAATATTGAGCATCCACCACTACTTCACCTACTTGAAGTCTTCTGCGACAAAACCAAAGGTTAGTTGATCGCTCTTAGTGGGAATATCATATCAAGGGGGAGCTTTACTCTAAGACTTGAGTATAAGCATATCATAAGGATATGAACACATTAATGCTTATGTAAAAGTGGTAACCCCACTTGTGCTTAACGATGAGTATGACCTATGATCAAGTATTCTTACTTGGATCCTATGTCAATATACTCATATATAGATGACTTTGTCATCGCCAAAGTGCTTGATAGCTTTTAAGATGTTTGTGCATGTTCACCATGTTTTATTCATCATTCTTATTGTGTGAGCATGTTGGTCTACATCGGTTTGATCATTCGAGGACATCCAATTCTTTTTATTTGGCTTTTGATTTATCTTTTGCCAATTGAATGGACAAGAATGCCTACGACCCTTCTCTAGCTATTTATGCTATCTCATCTCAAGTTCTATTCATGCTTCATCACAAAACTTGAACAAGCATTTGTCGTTCCCTCTGTGTGAAGGTGCACTCCGAGTTCCGTATCATCAAAGGCTACCTTCCAAAACCTCTTTGAAAAACTCGGTGTGACCAACTCCACAAACTCGGCGCCACCGATTTTTCAAAGTTGATCAATTTTTCCTATCTCGGTACCACCGAGATTGCCAACTCAGTTACACCGAGTTTCCCTATCTACTGACAGTTGAGGAACTCACTGACACCGATTTTACCATCTCGGTGACACCGACAGCGCACGGGTATATATATCCGCGGACCGGATCCTTTGATTTCACTTCATCAAAATGGTTCGTTCGCCAAACCCTCGCAGCCCACAAGACCCCAGGTCATTAACTTTATCTCGCTGAGTGCACCACCTCTGGGTTTCGCCGCCGTCGGCGGAATCTACTCCATCATTGTCGCCGTAGTTGATCCGCCACCGAGCTAGGGTACAGTTCGATCTCCTTCGCGTTTCCCCGTCCAATTCTAATGCATTGGAATCTTTATTCTTCATACCATTGTGTGCAAACCTACTGTCCACCAGATGAATCCTTAGATTAGTAGAAGTAGGAAATTTCGGATCTGATCTTGCGCAGTAAGCAAGTCGGTGAGATCGAGTTTGTAAAATCGGTTCCATCGATTCTTGTTTTAGGGTTCCTGAGAAGCAACTCGATGAGACCAAGACCGAGTTTGTAAAATCAGTTCCATCGATTCTTGTTTTAGGGTTTCTGAGAAGCAACTCGATGAGACCGAGCAGCTGTTTTTGGTGCCACCGAAATTGACTGCCAAGTTTGTGTTAAGCGAGTAAGCTTTCTCGGTGACTCCGAAAATGCCAACTCGGTGCCACCGATTTACATCATGCAGAAGATCATACCCTATGTTTTAGACTTCAAATTTTCAAAAATATCTCAATTTTGTGATGCTCATCCTTTCTATCTTTCATATATCCACTTCACAGGTTTTGCTGTTTGCCGTTGAGTTTGTGCTTGCCTATCAGATATGTCTGGTTCAGAAGATAGTCAAAATGACTTCAGAGAGCAGAGCGCAGAGATGGACTCAGGCACTAGTCCAGAGAAGTCTGCTTCAGACCCAAGTTCTCCCAGCTCTCATGGTTTGCCCAAGGCAGCCACCAGGCAAAGGAAGAAGCTGGTTTCCGATGAAGAGGGCTCAGACTTTATGCTAGAGGAAATTTCAGCTCCTTCAACGGCTCTAGGGACATCAGCAGACGACTTCGCACACGCCGTTCTATCGACTTCATCATGAGCTGTGCACAGAGGCACGTAGTTCTATACTTTTGAACTCTTGGGAACTTGTTGACAAAGGGGGAGAAATGTATAGATCATAGACTTCGTGTGTGAGAGAGAGAGAGAGCTTTTGACTTTATTTGCTCTCATTTTGTTTTAAAAACTTTGGTTGTTGGATGACTTTATCCTATCTATGTGATTGATCATACGCTTTATCCCGTGTGATGCTACGATATCACTCTTAGCTATCCTTGTGATGATCACTTCCTTATCTTGTTGGTGTCATGTGCATTGCTATTATTTTTTTTTCACCACCAATATGTATGTGACATGGAAGACTAACCCATGATCCTAATCGATTGTGCATTTGCATTCAAACGCAAATTTTTAAAATGCACAAATTTAGGGGGAGCTCTCACTTTTCACATACTTCTCAAAGCATCGATGCAAATCATTGATTATATATTTTGTTGAAGCTTTGATCTGTATGTTGTCATCAATTACCTAAAAGGGGTAGATTGAAAGCACAATTGCTCCCTAGGGTAGTTTTGATAATTGATCACAACATATGCATCATTGGACTAATGTGTTTTCCAAGTATATTTCAGAACATTTCAAAACATGCTATGGCATAAGTTTTTTGTGGAGATTCCCCTTGATGCAAGAAAGGAATAATATTGGCTCAAGCTTTAAGCTAGAAGACTCTTCATTTTATATTTGTGAGAAATCACTTTTTGAGTCCATAGGAAAGCCAATACTATTAAAAGCGGGTGAGGTAGTAAAATGAACTGATTGCTCAAATGCTCAAAGTTAGCCACCAAAATACTCAGTCATTTTTCCCACATATCCACTCTATCAAGTTCTACATTCAAAAATTCGGTGTCAACAACATTTCCACATTGGACCCACCGAGTTTGAACATCATACATAACCCTAGCCATTCCCACCAAATCGATGCAACCAGAACTGCATCGGTGCTAGCGAGTTTGGATGACCAACATTCTGTTGCCAAGATACTCAAAATCCGAATTTCCCAGTTTGAGTATTGGTGCCACCGAGTTTGGCTATCTAACCGTTAGTCTCCTTTTCAGTGCCACCGAGTTGTATATATCGGTCTCACAAAGATTCAAAAGTTCACACCTTTAGTGCTAGTCGGCAACATCGAGTTTCCAACTTCGGTACCACCGAGTTTCCAACTTCGGTGTCACCGAGTTTGCTCTTTTGTGTGTAACAGTTGGCTTTTGGCTGCTGCCTATATATACCCCTTCACCCAGCTCTCATTCGTGGGAGAAGCACTCGAAACACACACTTCATTTCCAGATCCATTTTGTGAGAGAGAACCACCTACCCATGTGTTGAGATCAATATATTCCAATCCAATCATTTGAAACTTGATCTCTAGCCTCCCCAAACTGCTTTCCAGCAAATCAACCTCTCCTACCATGCATATTCTGTGAGAGAGTGATTTGTGTTGAGGAGAGTTTCTTTAGAAGCACAGGAGCAAGGAGTTCTTTGATCTACCCCATCTATTACCTTTCGGAGGGTGGTGCCTCTTAGATTGGATAGGTGTCGCTTGGGAGCCTCCTACTTCGTGTTGTGGAGTTGAACCAAGATGTTTGTAAGGGCAAGGAGATTGCCTACTTCATGAAGATCTACCGTGAGTAAGGCTAGTCCTCCATGGGCGGAAGCTGTGGTGGGATCGACAAGGACGCTTCTTTGTGGACCCTCCGTGGACTCACGCAGCCGTTACCCTCCATGGGTTACAGTCTCCACTAACATGGACGTACAATAGCGCCACCTATCGTAACCATGCCAAAAATCGCCGTGTCAACCTCATGCATTTGATCTCCCTACCTTACTCCTCTATTTACACTTGCATGTTTACTTTCCACTACTATACTATTAGAACTGCATGTGTAGGGTCTATTTGACTTGTTATAACTGTCTTAGTTGCCTCTCAAGTAAAATTGGGAAAGGCAAAAAATCTATCTTGTCAAGTAGTCTAATCACCCCCCTCTAGACATACTTTTGATACTACACTTGCACTCGAGGTGACCGTATGTGAGTTCCATGGGGAGCACCTCTTCTGTACCATACACAAGGGAGAAGGGCGTCTTGCTGGTGGCTCAAATTAGTGCCGTCCCGAGTGACCAAAGAACCACAAGCGTCTTATCAATCCAGCGCCTTCCTCATTTGTATAGTTTGTCAAAAGTCCTCATCTTGACCCCACACAACACTTCAGCATTTGCCCTCTCCACTTGGTGGTTGCTTCTTGGGTGAGCGACACACACAAAGAAGATCCTGGCGCTAATGCCTTGCGATACTGCATGAAGGTGCGGCTCATGAACTATGTGCCATTGTCGGTGATGATCCCATTTGGGCAAACAAAAATGAATAAATATCCCTTTAAAAACATGACGGCTGACTGTGATGTCACCTTCCTCATCTGTTCCTCTTCTGTCCATTTTGTGAACTTGTCGATTGCGACATAAAAGAACTCAAAGTCCCCGGTAGCACGGGAGAAGTGGCCGAAAATGTCGAGCCCCCAGACTGAGATGGGCCAAAAGTGAGGTATTTTTTAAAGGGCTTGTGCTGGGTGATTTATCTTCTTGGCAGGGAATTGACATGCTTCACATCTGGTTACTGATACGCCTCCAACGTATCTATAATTTTTGATTGTTCCATGCTATTATATTACCTGTTTTGGATGTTTTATATGCATTAATATGTTATTTTATATTATTTTGTAATTCTTGTAATGGGAGAAGTGCTTAGTTTTGGGTTCAATCTTGCAGTGTCCTCGCCCAGTGGAAAAGTAGGGGTAGCGAGGCATGTATTGCATTGTTGCCATCAAGGATAAAAAGATGGGGTTTTCATCCTATTTCTTGAGTTTATCCCTCTAAATTATGTCATCTTACCTTATGCGTTACTCTATTCTTCATGAACATAATACTGTACATGCAGGCAGGAGTAGGTTGATGTCTGGAGTAATAGTAGTAGATGCAGAATCGTTCTACTTTACATGGACGTGATGCCTATATGCATAATCATTGCCTTGGATATCTTAATAATTATTCTCTTCTCTATCAATTGCTCGACGGTAATTTGTGTACACACCATATTATTTTCCTTCATGAGAGAAGCCTCTAGTGAAACCTATGCCCCCCAGGTCTATTTTCCATATTATGATTTAAGATCTATAAACGAAAAATACCAAAAATATATTTCTGCCATTTATTTACTTTTGTTTTACTTTTCGTTCTAGAAATCTTTTATATCTATCTCTATCAAATCTCATCCTTGCAGATAACCATGAAGGGATTGACAACCCCTTTTTAGCGTTGGGTGCAAGTGTTTGAATGTTTGTGTAGGTGCGAAGATTGGGGCCTTGCTTGTTCCTCCTACTGGATTGATACCTTGGTTCTCAACAAACTGAGGGAAATAATTATCTACTTTGCTGCATCACCCTTTCCTCTTCAAGGGAAAACTAACACAAGCTCAAGAAGTAGCAAGAAGGATTTCTGGCACCGTTGCCCGGGAGGATACATAGCAAGATCAAGCCTACCAAGTCCCCATCACAAACTCATCTCTTGCATTTGCTTTATTTGCCATTTGCCTCTCATTTTCCTCTCCCACACTTCTAAAATGATTTTCGGAAAATACAAAAAAATTGTCTTTTTTATTCGCCCTTCTTCCCTTCGTCTTTTTGTTTGCTTGCTCGTGCGCTAGGTCTATTTGTCGCCACTATGTCTGCATCTGGCGAGGTTTACATTGAAAAGGATAGTAATAATCTTGAAGAGAATAACGATTCTCATAGAGAACCTAACGTCATGCATACAAAAAAATTATGCATTGGTAGCGGCAATATTATTGTAAAAGGTGTTATTCAAGATTTCTTTACTTGTGCTGGTACGCAACCTACTTTAGGAGGGTCTATCCTCAATAAAACTAATAGTCTTGTGGATGCCATAATACTACTAATAATTAACTTGAGAGGCAATTTGTTCATATGCATCCTTGCATACAAAGGACCTTTCTTGAGTTCTTTAATATTCAGCTTGCTTCCATTAAGCGTGCCGCCACTATATTTCTAGCCCACGAGTTTAGATTCATTATGAAAGAGGCTAGTGAAATTTATGCTCATTATAAAATTAATGGTGGATGTCCCCCCATTGAGGAGATCCTTTTTAATAAAGAAGAAATAATGAGATTGTTGTCTCCGGATTATGTCGCTTATAACAAAAATTTGAGAAAAAGGGTTCATATTGAGGTTTTGGTTGATAAGATTTCCGAACTCAATGATAATTTTTCTATACAAAATAACGGATTAGAGTTCATACTAAGAGATAGAGTTATGACTTTCCACGAGAGGAAAGCCTACAATGATGAATTGATTATACACTATAGAGGGCCGAAGTAGGAACCTATTCCTCCCACAATTGATCTTAAGGATCCTTATCCTATTAAATTTTGGCCTTTTGATTACTCTTGATTGCCACGAGATAAACTTGCTTCTAAAAGAAGGGAGTATGAGATGACCATTGATGATCTCCCTTACTATTATGACAGTACCTAGATCTATTGCATTATGCCTAGCTAGGGGCATTGAACAATAGCACTTGTTGGGAGGCAACCCAATTTTATTTTTATGCTTTTGGCTTTGCTTCTGTTTTTCAGTGCTGCACACATTATTACCTCTGTAATAATTGTGTTTTCTTGTTTTAATTAGTGTTTGAACCAAGTAAGACCTTTGGGATGGTCTATGGTGTTGGCTAGTTGATTTTGCTGAAAAACAGAAACTTTCGCTCTGAGTCCAGGAATTTTTTGAATTCAGTGGAATGTGCTTTTGGTATGAAATTTCTATACAAGATTTATATCGGGACCCCAATCCTAAGCCATAGGAATCTAGCCTGTAACACATCGCATCTCTTTACGGTCTCACGCACGGTTATCCCCGTGGCTGCAGCCTTACCTTAGCCGGGACCGTTTGGGCCTTTTGACTCACGTATGCAATTGTGTCGCTGGCAACCCAATGACAAAGAACCCGGATCGACATGTCTAGTCATAAACCAAAGCGGCAGTTCCGCACAGGTACATGCATACATGACCCAGCAAAGCAGGTGTCGGTCACCAGCGAATGTAGACGAGTCGTAGCAACCTACAAGGACTCCATTACGTCGTGTGACATTTCCCCAAAGGGGACAGACACAACAACTAAGAAGGACACATGCCGGTCAACCAATGTGTCCGGAGCAGTAGCGAACTACCATGGCTCGTTGGAATCACAAAGGGGCATTTCCCTGTAAGGAGTGCTACTAAAGCCTATGACTAGGTATTCGAACCCCATACATATCAAGTACGACACACGTACGCATGGCATACCGATATGTATAGATACATTGATGGCATCACAACATAACCATAAACATACAAACTTTATTTGGAAGGCTTGGAAGAGCCAGACACATAATATTACAAGGTAGGGGTTTCACGACCCATCATCACAAGTCATACACACAATTCTTACAAGCCAGCGGAAGAGTAAAACTGTTTGAGTACAAACAAATGGAAAGATAAAGGCACATGGCCTGCCTACCTACAGACCCATCCTAGGGCCAGATCGTAGCTGGGATACCCGCTACTCGTCGTCGTCGATGTCTAGGTAGAACCCTCCATCAGGGTCATTAACAACCTCTACAACAATTTATTAAGCAAACGTGAGTACAAAAGTACTCAGCAAAACTTTAGGATAAACTATCTACTCATGCAATGTATCAACAAGGAGTTGTGGGGTTTCATGCACAAAGCCAGCATTTGACTCATGGCTAGACCACTTGCATTTTTAAATAGTTTTGACAACGTTGATTTCTCGCACACAAGTCCACTAACACCACAACAATACTCCATCGTGGAATCATTCCGTCTCCCTACGGAAATGCCGTCCATGACACTCACGCTTATCTTGAAAATTTTGTGAGTGGCCATTATAGTTATCTATGAACAACATATGTCTCCAAGTAGTCCATATCCGCGGACGCGGCTATTCCAATAGATCATAACCCTGTAGGGGTGTACTTCTTCACACACACTCTCGCCACTTATCGCCATGTGCACATCATGCACCTCGGCAACCTTCAAGCGGAAGCCCAGCGAGGGAGTCAGCCACGACCGTTAACCACGCTAATACTTAGTCCAGGTCTATCGCCTATCTGAGGGTAACCCGCACGGAAGTCCGGACGAGGTTTCCGCCACGGCCCCAAACGATGTGCGCAGGGTTCTCAAGCCCACCATCCGGGTGCCACTTGGTACACCGTGACACTGCCTACCGCATCATAGCCCCCCTCTAAGGTCAGCGCTACGCACGGCCTCCAACATGACTATAAACACCAGAAACTACTTGCAACTCCTGGACCGAGTACTAAGCCATTAAAAAGTCGAGCGGGGTCATATTTCAGGGCCCAGCATGTGGTAGTATCTCGTCTTGGATTACATACACGGAACTTAGTTCCTAAGGACGGTTCCAATGAAACAACCCGCCATGTACTCCTACATAGCCTTTCACCGGTACGTCTACCAAATCAGGTTCAACACACAACCTTTACTTACTGAACACATTCTCACAATTCTGTTCATCACCCAGATGACAGACCATACACAACTCTAAGCATAACATGCATAGCAGGTAAGGCACATCATGGCTCAAGCATCTACCAGGTATGCTAGGTTGCAAGGTTCAGCTATTTACTGTGACAAAGACAAGTCATGCAAAGGAAGTGGGTTCACCTAACATGGTAAAAGCAGTGAAAGCATTTGCCCTAATGCAAGAAATAAGAGCAGGAGCGAGAACATGGGATTCATCGGGATGATCAAAATGGTTGCTTGCCTTGTTGCTCAGCAGAGGGACAATATCCGTCAGTCGGATATTCGGTGGAATCGGGAGGAGCGGGGCCTACCAGTAAAAACAATATCAATCGATAACAACCATATGCAACAAGATGATGCATGAGCATGTCATTAAAATGAAAGGTGGTAGGCTAATGTAGCTACCATTTCTTAAGTTGAAGTTGATTTGAATCAAGATTCAAATATCACTTTAAACAAGGTATTTTCAAATATCACTTTAAACAAGTTGATTTAAAATTCCAACTCTAAATTATTTAATAAGGTTATACTATTCATCATTTAATCTGTTTGGTGATGTTAACATTTTCAAACATGTTTGAAAATATCAAAATCAGATTCCTTGGATTTTTCTGATCCTTTTTCTTATATAAATTATTTTCATTGGAGTTACAGATTATTTTCTATGATTTTTAGAAGGTTTGGGCATTTTCCTGAATTCTTTTAAATCAGAAAATCTCTTTATTGCGTCATAACCACGTCAGCACTGCGTCAGCAAGTCAACCGACCTCGTCAGGTCAAACCTGACAGGTGGGGGCCACTGGTCAGCAACACAGGAGATAATCCCGCGCTGACCAGCCCCTAAGTGGGTTTGACCCACTGCTAGGGCCCACTGTCAGTGGCTAATTAGCGTTAAACAACCGGGATTAGGCAGGCCACGTCGTCCCTTGCCAGAGACTGACCGGCAGTGACCAGATCCGCGGTGGATATTCGCCGGAGACGCACCAGATCTGGCTGTTATGCTCGGAATCCAGTGCCGAGAGCACTGGGATGATCCCCAGGCTCGGCCTCATCCACTACGGGCATCAGGAGGGGCTGAGGGTGGCCGGAGCATGCCGGCGACGAGCCGAGGCGGCTGCCGGAGCTCGGGTTCGTCGGTCTCGGGGCTAGAGTGCCGGAGAGAGAGGGGAAACAGGGGGGAAATGCTCGCAAGCTCACGGTGGAGACGATGGGAGGCTCAGACGGCTCGGGGAGGGGCTGTAGACGGTGATCCAACGTCGACTTGCCGGCGGCCGGAGGTTGAAGATGATGGCAATGGAGCGTTGCAGGTCTCGGGGAGGACGATTCCGTTGGCGTGCGCGTCGAGCTCGATGTGGCGGAGAGGATGGAGCACTCGGAGAGGGTTCCCTGTGGCCAGAGAGCTCGAGCTCCTCGAGCTCAAGCTTCTGCTAATGGCGGCTTTAGGAGAGGGAAGGAAAACCGAGAGGAGGGGGAATAATGGAGAGCGGGGAAGGATAGGGACGCGCTCGGGGAAGTCATCCCCGTTGTCGCGCTGTCCTCGGGGCACCGGAGAGCGCCACGGCGAAGCAGGAGGTGGAGGAGGCCGCCGTGGTCGATCTCTCCTCTGCCAGAAGGCAGAGGAAGAAGACGACCCTGCCCCTGGCGGGCTGGGCCTTGCACATGAGCGTAGTTTAGGTTTTTTTCTTTTTCTTCTGTTTTTGTTTTCTGTTTCAATTGCTGATATTATAAGCTATTTATTTTGTCTTGAAAAAGCAATTCAAAATTTAGTTTGAATAGTCGTGAGTGTTAGTTGGAATATTCCCAACCACTCCTGAGGTTTGCAACATTTTTGAAACTTGAAAATATTTGAATCCAAATTTAAGTTTGAATTCAGGGGCTTTCTGAATTTAAATAAAATGCCAAGGGTGTTTTAAAAATAGTTTTCTCCCCTGATAACTTGTTTTCAATATTTATCAGAAATATTGAACTTTTAAGAAGGCCATTTTGGGTTCATTGATTTTGGCAAGATTTGAATTTCCTTCGAATAAGAAGTGGCTAGGGTTTTTCATTTGAGTTGCACCACTTCTTTGGAGTTTGTTTCAAAATCTTGAATGCAATGGAAGAAAACATGAGCACAAATACTAAACCCTAGTTAGGGATTTAGGGATGTGATAATTTATATACAAATTTCCCTGATTTTACTAATTTTTTAGACTTTTTAGAGTTACATAAGTATTTGAAGTTTATAGATTGCTACAGTTTGTTCTGTTTTTGACAGATTCTGTTTTGTTTGTGTTGTTTGCTTATTTTGGCCAATCTATGTGTTGTATCGGGGGGGGGGGGTATGAACCATGGAGAAGTTGGGATACAGTAAATATTGCACAATATAAATAAAGAATGAGTTCAGAACTGTACCTAAAGTGGTGATTTATTTTTCTTATACTAACGGATCTCATGAGTTTTCAGTTGAGTTTTGTGTTGTGAAGTTTTCAAGTTTTGGGTAAAGATTTGATGGACTATGGAATAAGGAGTGGCAACAGCCTAAGCTTGGGGATGCCCAAGGCACCCCAATCCATATTCAAGGATACCAAAGAGCCTAAGCTTGAGGATGCCCCGGAAGGCACCCCCTCTTTCTTCTTCAATCCATCAGTAAATTTACTTGAGGCTATATTTTTATTGACCACATCATATGTGTTTTGCTTGGAGTGTCTTGTATGATACAAGTCTTTAAATTTTTAGTTTTCCACAATCATCCGTGCGGCACACATCATTTGAGAGAGACACGCTGAATTGTGCATTTATTAGAATACTCTGTGTGCTTCACTTATATCTTCTGAGCTAGGCAATGTTGCTCTAGTGCTGCACTTATATCTTTTGGAGCAAGCTGGTGTTTTATTTCATAGAAATTATTAAACTCTCATACCTCACTTATATTATTTTGAGAGTCTTTAAACAGCATGGTAATTGGTTTAGGTTATGAACTTAGTCCTAATATAACGGGCATCCAAGAGGGATATAATAAAAACTTTCATATTAAGTGCATTGAATATGATGAGAAGTTTGATTCCTTGCATATAGTTCTGAGATATGAGTATGGTATTATGAGAATCATGCTAGTAAGTAATTGTGAATTGGAAGAAATACTTGTGTTAAAGGTTGTTATTCCCGTAGCATGCGCGTATGGTGAACTGTTATGTGATGAAGTCGGAGCATGATTGGTTTAATGATTGTCAACCTTTGTGTGGAGGTCAGGATCGCGTGATGGTTAAGTCCTACCAACCCTTACCCTAGGAGCATGCATCTAATACTTTGCTTCGATAACTAATAGGCTTTTGTAATAATTATGTGATTTCTTTATGACTATGTTGAGTTCATGGATTATACGCACTCTCACCCTTCCACTTTTGCTAGCCTCTCTAGTACCGCACAACTTTCGCCCGTACATTAAACCCACCTCCCTCAAAACAGACACCATATACTTTCCTCAAAACAGCCACCATATCTACCTATTATGGCATTTCATAGCCATTCCGAGATATATTGCCATGTAACACCACCATTCCATTTCTCATGATACGCACCATCCCTTCCATATTGCTTATAGAGTCATATTTTGTTCTAGATATCGAGTTATAGTCTTTGAGTTGTAAGTAAATAAAAGTGTGATGATTTCCATTATTAGAGCATTGTCACGTGTGATAAAAGGATGATGGAAGCAATGATTCCCTCACAAGTTGGGATGAGTCTCTGAACTTTACAAAAAATAAAAGAGGCCAGAGAAGCCCATAAAAAAAGAGGCCAAAGATGCCCATAAAAAAAGAAAAAAATAGAGAAAGAGAGAAGGGACAATTCTACTATCCTTTTCCACACTTGTGCTTCAAAGTAGCACCATATTCTTCATAGAGAGTCTCCTATTTTTCACTTTCATATAGCTAGTGGAATTTTTCATCTTATGTACAACCACTTAGTTTCCTTTTTGAGCTTCCATACACTTATAACTCTAGTGCATTTGTTGCATGGCAATCCCTACTCCCTCAAAATGATATCTATTGATGGGCATCTCCATAGCCCGTTGATATGCCTAGTTGATGTGAGACTATCTTCTCCTTTTTTCCTTGCAACCACCACCATATTCTATTCCACCTACATTGTTATATCCATGGCTCACGCTCATGTTTTGTGTGAGGGTTGAGTAGGTTAGAGAACATAAAAATTGTGAAACATTTGCCTGACTTTCATCGGGGTTGTGCATGATTTAGATACTTTGTGTGGGGAAGATGGAGCATAGCGAAACCATAGGATTTTTTAGGGATAACTTTCTAAGGCCATGTTATTTCGAAAGGACGCAATTGCCTTGTTAGAATGATTGAAGTATCATTATTTTTATGTCAATATTAGACTTTTGTTTTGAATTTTATGGATCTGAACATTCATGCCACAATAAAGAATATTACATGGATAAATATGCTAGGCAGCATTGCACATCAAAAATTCTGTTTTTATCATTTACCTACTCGAGGACGAGCATGAATTAAGCTTGGGGATGCTTGATACATCTCCAACGTATCAATAATTTTTATTGTTCCGTGCTATTATATTATCTGTTTTGGATGTTTTATATGCATTAATATGCTACTTATAATATTTTTGGGACTAACCTATTAATCTAGAGCCTAGTGTCAGTTTGTGTTTTTTCCTTGTTTTTGAGTATTGTATACAAGGAATATTAAATGGAGTCCAAACGGAATAAAATCTCCGAAATGATTTTTCTTGGACCAAAAGAAACCTGCCAGACTTGGAGAGGGGGATAGGAGCCCTACCGGGAGAAGACAAGCCTGCAGGGCGCGCCCTAGGAGGAGGGGGCACCCCCTGGCTTGATGCCATCCTGCAGGCCTGCTAATCCTAATCCTCCTTCTATAAATGCCCAAATATTCCCCCAATACAAGAAGAGAAACAAAAACTACTTTTCCGCCGTCGGGAGCCTCTGTTTTCGTGAGATCCAATCTGGGAGCCTTTTCCGGTAATTCGCCAGAGGGGGAATCGATCACGGAGGGCATATACATCAACTCCATTGCCCCTCCGATGATGCGTGAGTAGTTCACCATAGACCTACGGGACCATAGGTAGTAGCTATATGGCTTCTTCTATCTCTTTGTTCTTCAATACCATGTTCTTCATGATCTTCATGAAGATCTATCCAATGTAATACTCTTTTGTGGTGTGTTTGTCGAGATCCGATGAATTATGGGTTTATGTTCAGATTAACTATGAATATTATTTGAATCTTCTTTGAATTCTTATATGCATGGTTTCATATCTTAGCAAGTCTCTTCGACTTATTAGTTTGCTTTGGCCAACTAGATTGGTAATTCTTTCAATGGGAGAAGTGCTTAGTTTTGGGTTCAATCTTGCGGTATTGTCACCGAGTGAGAAAGTAGGGGTAGCGAGGCACGTATTGAATTGTTGCCATCAAGGATAAAAATATGGGGTTTTCATCATATTGCTTGAGTTATCCCTCTACATCATGTCATCTTACCTAATGCGTTACTCTATTCTTCATGAACTTAATACTCTAGATGCAGGCAGGATTCGATCGATGTGTGGAGTAATAGTAGTAGATGGAGAATCGTTTCGGTCTAGTTGACACAGACGTGATGCCTATATGCATAATCATTGCCTTGGATATGTACATAATTATTCGCTTTTCTATCAATTGCCCGACAGTAATTATTCGTTTCAGTTTACTTTTCATGAATAAGTTGAACATAAACCCACAATTCATCGGATCCCAACAAACACACCATACAAAAGAATTATATCGGATAGATCAAAGAGAAGATGCGATGATCATTGTATTTAAGATCAAGAGAGAGAGAGAGAGATCCATCTAGGTACTAACTACACACCCGTAGATCTATGGTGAACTACTCACACACCATCGTGAGGGAAACAAGGTTGATGAAGAGGCCTGTCGTGATTGATCCCCAGTCCGGGAGGGTCCCGGAACAGAGCTCCAGATGGGATCGCCATGGAACACATACTTGCGACGGCGGAAAAAGTGTTTCTCTCTGATATTTAGTGTTTTTGGAATATATGTGAATTAATAGGCTAGAGAACGAAGGTAGTCGGGCCACCAGGGTGGGACAAGCCATCGGGGCGCACCGACTCCCCTGGTCGCTCCCTGTTGGCTTGTACCTCCCTTGTTTTGCTTCCGTTCTTCTATCGAAGCTTACACGTCCTTTTTTGGTGTAGAAAAAATCATAAAAAAGTTTCGGGGCAATTGGACTTCATTTTCTACCGTAAACCTGAAAAGTAAAAAACACACGGAAAACAACAACTCACACTAGGCACTGGGTCAATAGGTTAGTGCTCAAAAATAATAAAAACTGGCAAATTATGACCCAAAAAGTATCCTAGGATGATAATATATTAGCATGGAAGAATAAAAAATTATAGGTACGTTGGAGACGTATGAAGCATCCCCAAGCTTAATTCATGCTCGTCCTCGAGTAGGTAAATGATAAAAACATAATTTTTGATGTGACGTCTATCCAATATGTAATCTTTTGCATGTATCCTCATTGAAAAATGAAGAATTAATAAACATCAACATAGTAATAATTATGATCACAAGCAACAAAATAATCAATCTTTCAAAGTATACGATCCTAAAAGACTATTTACCCCCATTCAAATTTAATATTAGCAATGCATGGCTCCGTCTTCACCATAATAATACAAATTAGAAGCATAATGGTGTCTGAGGCAATTAAATCATACTTTTTGAATGTGAACAAATTTTTATTCTTCGCGCAATACATGAGCGTGAACCATGGACATAGCATAAGGGTGGAATAGAATATGGTGGTAGATATCAAAGGGGTAAAAGTGGAGAAGATAGTCTCACATCAACTAGGCATACCAACAAGCTATGGAGATGCCCATCAGTAGATGTGATCGCAAGGAGTGGGTATTGCCATGCAAGTGATGCACAAGAGCTATTAGTATATGAAAGTGCAATGGAAGCTAAGTGGGTGTGTGCATCCAACTTGCTTGCTCACGAAGAGCTTGGGCATTTGAGGAAGCCCGTCATAGGAATATGCAAGCCAACTTTATAATAATGAAAATACGATTCCCACTAGAATATGATAATGACATATCATGAGAATATCTATATGAAGAACAAGGTGCAACTTTGAGGCACAAGTGTGGTAAAGGATAGTAGCAAAGTCCCTTCTATCTTTTTCTCCGATTCATTTTTTCATTTTTATGGTGGACTTATTCCCCCCCCCCATTTTTATTTCATCACCGGGACAATGCTCTAATAATGATGATCATCACACGTTTATTTACTTATAACTCAATGAAATCTCGATATGAAGAACTATGAAGCATTATGACTCAATATGAATGCCTCTGGCAGTGTACTAGGATGGGAAATGATGTAGCATGACATGTATGTGCAATATGATGAATGGTGGCTTTCCACAAATGCTATGTGAGCTCTATATGGTCATGCAAAGCAATATGATAATGAACGAACTAGTCATATGATGTAACAGTGGAATTTGCATGCCAATATATCTCGGAATGGTAACAGAAACGCCATGATAGGTAGGTATGGTGGCTGTTTTGAGGAAGATATAGGAAGTCTCATGTGTGACAAAGAATATGATGCCACGGGGCTTGGATGCACCGACGAAGTTTGCACCGATCCTCGAGGTGACAATGTGCAATGCACTGTATCAAAGAGGCTAGCTAAATATGAGGATGTGAGATTGCGTATGTCCATTGTTTCACATTACTTATGAAGAACTCATATACTTATGGGAAATTTTTATTAGTTTTATCTCAAATCAAAGCACTACTCGCATGCCCGAGGGAGGGGGTTGGGGGGAGTTAACCATCGCGTCCTCGACCCGAAACAACACTAGGATTTCAATGAGGAATAGAAATGGTCACACATCCCTGCCATTCCTTTTTAATATTAAGAGAAACAAGGGATTAACACCTCTTAATACGACTACTTCTATGAATCAACAATGATTCACTCACACCTTTTTCATATTACCACATCAATATGATTAACCCATAATTTCTCATTATGTGCTACATGATGGTTTTGATTAACATTCACTGAATACCTATTATTTATGGACTATCCTTTATTACCCATGCAAATTAGTACTACTAGTCATTAAATCTCCAGCAAATATAAGTGAAGAATGGGAGTACAAATATTTCTATAAAATCTATATGCCACCCGGCTAAAAAATATACAAGTGAAGTACTAGAGTAACAACTAAGCTCAAAACATATAAGTGAACCACATAGAGTATTATAACGAATCACAATAAATGTGTGTCTCCCTCAAGTTGGTGTGTCCAAAAATGATTATTGTGGCAAACTAAAAATAAAAACAAAACTAAAGCAAATGACGCTCCAAGCAAACTCATATCATGTGGCGAATAAAAATGTAGCTCCATGTGACATACCGATGGATTGAGACGAAACAGGTTATGCCTTCCGAGGCATCCCCAAGAT
Source organism: Hordeum vulgare subsp. vulgare (assembly GCF_904849725.1). Classification (NCBI taxonomy): domain Eukaryota; kingdom Viridiplantae; phylum Streptophyta; class Magnoliopsida; order Poales; family Poaceae; genus Hordeum; species Hordeum vulgare. Next base: position 127,827,931 of record NC_058523.1, read on the forward strand.
TAGATGCTTGAGTATTCCTATAATATCGAGGTTATTTGGGCATCCCCAAGCTTAGGCTCTTGCTTCTCCTTATTCCTTTGTCCATCGTGATAACACCCCAAACTTGAAAACTTCAATCACACAAAACTCAACAAAACTTCATGAGATCCGTTAGTATAAGTAACATATCAAATACTTAGGTACTGTTTAAAATTGATTCATATTTAATTATTGCATAATATGTACTGTATTCTAGCTTCTCCATGGCTTATACTCCGTGATACAATCCATAGCGTCATGAAAACAAGGAAACTATGCAAGGAAAAAAACAGAATTTGTCGAAAATAGAACAATCAGTAGTGATATGTTAGGAACCTAAACTTCTGTAACTCCAAAAGTTTTGAAATATTAGGAAGACTAGAGGAATCTGTATAGAAATATTGTGTGAAAAATTCAGCTCAAAAAGACGTTCGAGTAAAATCAGAGAAATTATGTACTCGACGCTAAAGTTTCTATTTTTGCAGTGTATCAATTATACTTATCATACAAGTCATCCCAAAGGATTTACTTGGCACAAACACTAATTTAAAAATGAAAAAACAATCATTTTTGAGGCAATAATCATGTCATCACACTAAAACAGTAAGTGAAAAAGAGAAAATTAAGATAACTATTGGGTTGCCTCCCAACAAGCGCCATTGTTTTATGCCCTTAGCTAGGCATAATGCATATGATCAAGGGTTGTCTTGTCTTCGAAGACGACCCAGCATGCTATAATCATATTCCTTCATTTCAGCAGCAAGTTTTCTAATTGGTAAACTGAAATAATTGAAACAACTGGATTGCACAACACAAGGATCCGTGAGATCTACCTCGGAAGGAACAAGAGGCTCTTCTTTCGATTTTTCATAAGTGAGAGCCAACTCCTCATTATATCCGTTCCGATAGAGGTATGTTATTAATTCTATTTCAAGACCATAACTCAACCCAAGTTTTGGTATTGCAAATTGATCAATGTGTTCATAAATCTTATTAACTAATACATTAAGTGAACCTTCTTTCTAAGATTCTCATCATAAGCAATATAGTCCATGGATCTTAGTTTTCCTATTTCTTCCATATCATAAAGAATCCCCTCTATGGGAGGGCACTCACCGTTAACACTATAATAAGCAAATACATATCTAGCCTCTTTCATGGTATTACCAAATTCTTGAATAAGAAATATAATGGCTAGACATTTGGTAGAAGCTTCATGAATATTAGCGAATTCTAGAAACAACCACGGTATGAAAGGATGCATGTGCACAAATTGGCTTTCCAATTGTACTATAAGAAAAGGTATAACATCTGCATAACTTTTAGTTCTAGCAATAATAGGGCCTCCTATCAAGGGTAGTGATGTCACACAAGTGAAAAAAAAATCTTGAATCACATTCTTTCCAATAATATTACCACTACCTATCTGAAGTTTATTAGTTTGCATAATAGGTTCTACCTTAGAAGGATTATCATCCACAAGATTATCAAGTTTTTCATTAGAAACTTCATAAAAAATTATTTTAGCATTCTCATCGCAAGGTGAAGTTGGCTAATCAAGGGCTTCCACACTAGAGGCGGAGGTAGCACTAATTTCAAACTCAGACATGATAGCAACTTTCAAGAAAAAGTGACAAGGAAAACAAGCAAAGATAAATATTTTTGTTTCTTTGTGTTTTCTTGAAGCAAGCAAAATATAATAGCGAATAAAAAGGAGAACAAGTGAATGATAATTTGTGTGAAGTTACTTGGTAGTTGGTGATGATATTCCCCTACAACGGCGCCAGAAATCCTTCCTCGCACTGGTGATCTGCATTGGGCTTTCCTTGAAGAGGAACGGATAATTGCAACACAATACATGTAAGTATTTTTGTTAGTTATGAAACCAAAGTTTATCGGACCAATAGAAATATCAATCATCAACCGTCTTCAGCGGTTGCACACAAAAGAGCAAAGAACTTGGACCCAACGCGGTCAAGAGGGTTGTCAATCCCCTTGATCTCGTTATTTGCAAGAATATGAGGAGTGTACATAATTTAAGAACATTTTAATTTGCAAAATAAAATAAAAGGAAAATAAGAACAACAAGGAAAATATAAGTTTCCTGAATATATAAGCGAATAGACCCGAGGGCCATAGTGTTTTCTAGTGGCATCTCTCATGAAAGAAACATATGGTGGATAAATAAATTTCTGCTGGGAAATAGATAGAAAAGCAGATAGTTATTGGATTTTCATGGCAATGATCATGTTTATATAGGTATCACATCCATAGGAAAATAGGGTGACTCCTGCCTGCACCTATTATTATTACTCCACTTCAAGAGCGCTTCTATGCTTGCCTATATATGTATCGAGTTCATGACAAACATAGTAATGCTTGGAGAACGATGACATGATGTAGACAAAGTGAACTCATCTAATATGTATAAACCCAATCATTTTATCCTTAGTGGCAAAAACACAAAGATGCAACTTGTCCCATTTTGTCATTGGGATATAGATACTCGTCAGTTGATATGTCCATTTTGCATCATGCTTCTATATCGATATTTATTACATTATGGGCTGTTGATACGTCTCAAACGTATCTATAATTTTTGACGGTTTCATGCTGTTATCTTGTCAACTTTGGATGTTTTATATACCTTTTATATCTTTTTTGGGACTAACTTATTAATTCAGTGCCAAGTGCCAGTTCCTATTTTTCTGTGTTTTTGACTCTTTTCAGATCTGATTTTGGAATAGAGTCCAAACGGAATAAAATCCCCGAAATAAATTTGTCCAGAACAGAAAAAGATCGGGGGACTTGAGGGCTACGGCAGGAGAGCCACAGGGGGCCCACAAGCCCTGTAGCCGCCACCAGGGGGGCCGGCGGCTACCAAGCTTGTGGCCCCCCTAGAGATCCCCTGCCCTATATATTCCCTAAAATCCCAGAAAAAATCAGGGCATCCACTAAAACACTTTTCCGCCGCCGCAAGCTTCCATTTCTGCGAGATCTCATCTGGAGACCCTTCCCGGGGCCCTGCCAGAGGGGACTTTGGAGTTGGAGGGCTTCTACATCAACATCATCGCCTCTCCAATGACTCGTGACTAGTCCACTTCCGACCTACGGGTCCGTAGTTAGTAGCTAGATGTCTTCTTCACTCTCTTGGATCTTCAATACAAAGTTCTCCATGATCTTCATGGAGATCTATCCGATGTAATCCTCTTTGGCGGTGTGTTTGTCGAGATCCGATGAATTGTGGATTTGTGATCAGATTATCTATGAATTATATTTGAGTCTTTGTTGATTTCTTATATGCATGATTTGATATCCTTGTAAGTCTCTCCGAGTCTTGGGTTTTGTTTGGCCAACTAGATCTATGATTCTTGCAATGGGAGAAGTGCTTGGTTTTGGGTTCATACCATGCCGTGACCTTTCCCAGTGACAGAAGGGGCAGCAAGGCATGCATCGTGTTGTTGCCATCAAGGGTAACAAGATGGGATTTTATCATAGATATGAGATTGTCCATCTACATCATGTCATCTTGCTGAAGGCGTTACTCTGTTCTTATGAACTTAATACACTAGATGCATGCTGGATAGCGGTCGACGTGTGGAGTAATAGTAGTAGATGCAGAAAGTATCGGTCTACTTGTTTTGGACGTGATGCCTATAGATATAATCATTGCCATATATAACGTCATGACTTTGCGTGGTTCTATCAATTGCTCGACAGTAATTCGTTCACCCACCGTCCACTTGCTTTCATGAGAGAAGCTACTAGTGAACAATACGGCCCCCGAGTCTATTCACAACTATCGTCTCCACTTTCACTTTTACTTTGCTTTGTTTACTTTTTGCTTTTAGTTCTCACTTTGCAACCAATCTATAAGGGATTGACAACCCCTTCATAGTGTTGGGTGCAAGCTCTTTGTGTTTGTGCAGGTACTTGTGACTTGACGCGATCCTCCCACTGGATCGATACCTTGGTTCTCAAACTGAGGGAAATACTTACCGCCGCTGTGCTACATCACCCTTTCCTCTTCAAGGGAACACCAACGCAAGGCTCCAAGGCCGCGGGGAAATCCTTTGCATATTTGTCAAGGAAGTGCCTATAGGCATAGCCCGTGACAGAAGGATTCCTGGCGCCGTTGTCAGGGAAGGTCTGTTGTCGCAGTAGAAGCTGTTAATACACATTATGGCACTATACTTATGCCTTTTCTCTCTTATTTTACAAGGTTTATATGAAGAGGGAGAATGCTGGCAGCTGAAATTCTGGACTGGAAAAGGAGCAAATCAGAGACACCTATCCTGCAAAACTCCAAAAAGCCTCAAAACTTATGGAGAATTATTTTGGAAGATATAAAAAATATCTGGCGAAAGAAATACATCAGGGGACCCACCAGGTGGCCTCAAGCAAGGGGGCGCGCCCTGCAGGCTTGTGCCCCCCTAGTAGGCTTCTGGTGCCCATCTTCTGCTATATGAAGGGTTTTGACCTGGAAAAAATCATATCAGAACATTCAGGGCAAAGCACCGCCGTATCAAGGTGGAACTTCGGTAGAACTAATCTAGAGCTCCGGTGGAGCTATTCTGTCGGGGAAACTTCCCTCCTAGAGGAGGAAATCGAAGCCATCGTCATCACCAATGATCCTATCATCGAGAGGGGGTCAATCTCCATCAACATCTTCATCAGCACCATCTCCTCTCCAAACCCTAGTTCATCTCTTGTATCCGATCTTTGTCTCAAACCTCAGATTGGTACCTGGGGGTTGCTAGTAGTGTTGATTACTCCTTCTAGTTGATGCTAGTTGGTTTACTTGGTTGAAGATCATATGTTTAGATCCTCAATGATTATTAATACTCCTCTGATTTTGAACATGAATATGCTTTGCGAGTAATTATGTTTGTTCCTGAGGACATGGGATAAGTTTTGCTATAAGTAATCATGCGAATTTGGTATTTGTTCGATATTTTGATGAGATGTATGTTGTCTCTCCTCTAGTGGTGTCATGTGAACGTCGACTACATGACACTTCACAATTATTTGGGCCTAGGGGATGGCATTGGGAAGTAATAAGTAGACGATGGATTGCTAGAGTGACAGTAGCTTAAACCCTAGTTTTTGTGTTGCTTCGTAAGGGGCTGATTTGGATTCATATGTTTCATGCTATGGTTAGATTTATCTTAATTCTTCTTTCGTAGTTGCGGATGCATGCGAGAGAGGTTAATCATCATTGGGATGTTTGTCCAATTAAGGGTAGCACCCAAGCACCGGTCCACCCACATACCAAATTATCAAAGTAACGAACACGAATCATATCATATGAGCATGATGAAAACTAGCTTGACAGAAATTCCCATGTGTCCTCGGGAGCGCTTTGCTTTATATAAGAGTTTGACCAGGCTTGTCCTTTTGTACAAAAAGGATTGGGACACCTTGCTGCACCTTTGTTACGTTTGTTACTTGTTACCCGTTACGAATTACCTTATCGGGAAACTATCTGTTACCGATAATTTTAGTGCTTGCACAAAATACCTTACTGAAGACTGCTTGTCATTTCCTTCTTCTCCTCGTTGGGTTTGACACTCTTACTTATCGAAAGGACTATGATAGATCCCCTATACTTGTGGGTCATCATCAGGTTGAACCCACTACAACACACCCCTCTCACTGAAGAAAGAGCAAACTACTTGGACAAATTAATTCAATAAATCAGAAAGAATTACGAAGATATGGTGATCATGCAAATACGTATCATAACAATTTTAGAGAAGACTCAAATAGTTTTCATGAATAATCTGAACATAAACCCACAATTCATCGGATCACAACAAACACACCATACAAAATAATTACATTGGATAGATCAAAATAATTACATGCGATGATCATTGTATTGAAGATCAAGAGAGAGAGATAGAGATAGCCATCTAGGTACTAAATATGACCCCGTAGGTCTGTGGTGAACTACTTACACATCACCGCGAGGGTAGAAAGGTTGATGAAGAGGCCCTTCGTGATCGATCCCCCCTCCGACATGGTTCTAGATGGAATCGCCATGTATTAGAGACTTACGGGGGCGGAAAAGTGTTCCTCTCAGATATTTAATAATTTTGAAATATATGTGAATTGATAGGCCAAATAACAGATGTAGCGAGGCCACCTCGGAGGGACAAGCCATCAAGGCGCGCCGACCCACCTGGGCGCACCCTGTTGGCTTGTGCCTCGTGTCGTTTCCAGCGTTCTCTCGAAGCTTCGAGGTCTTCCTTTGGTCCATAAATATCATAAAAATGTTTTGGGGCAATTGGTCATCGTTTGGTACTGCAAACCTGAAAAGTAAAAAAAACATAGAAAACACAACTAGCACTTGGCACTGGGTAAATAGGTTAGTGCTAAAAAATAATTTAAATTGGTGTCGTGGTTTTGTCACGGCAGATGTTCTCGTGAGAGAACTTTAGGTGTGAAGCCATCGCAACCATGTGGCGGCTTGAAGGGGTTGGTCGGAATCGAGAGACACGAGTTTACCCAGGTTCGGCCCCTCCGATGGAGGTAAAAGCCTATGTCCTGCTTGTCTTGCATTGATGAACATGATGATCTCGATTACAAGAGTTCAGACTCGCCACCTCTAATCTCATGGGTGTCTAATCTGTCTATCTCATTATTTGTCTTGTCTGGACCTAAGTTGTCAATCTTGTCCCTCTTGGGGCGCCTTACCCATCCTTATATAGGTGGAAGGGGTAGGTTTACATGTGGAGTCCTACTAGTAGTAGGAATAGGACTAGTCTCTCTTGAATCCTAATCCGGGTCTTGTTTCCTTCTTGTGGGAGTCTTTCCTCTTCTTGGGCCTTTTCTTGTCAGTCGGCCCTCCTAACCTCTCTATGAGTCGCCTTATGCCAGGGTGCACGCTGGGCCTTGGGCCTTCGTCATTTATCTAAGTCGTGTGTGGGGACAAGTATGAGTAGCCCGCCAGGTCACTGCTGAGTCGCCGGTGAGTCGCGAAGTCCTTTGGCGGGTCATACTCCAAGCCGGGTTACACTGCGTGGTATCTCCCCGACATTAGCCCCCAATGTTAGCTTGAATTTATTCATGGTAAGCTCTTGAAATAAGAATAATAAATAAGTTAAGGGACCGGCTTGCTCCTCTGGCCGGCTTGATTTACTGAAGTGGCTCCTTGAAAAATCCGGGTTTCTTCGAGCCGTCTTCACAATCATCTTGTTGGTACCTGTCCTTTGTAATAACATACATATGCCATTGAGTCGGCCTCCAATGCTTTGGCTTGATGAAAATTTGGGAAATAAGAAATCCACACAATGTTGAACTAGCTTCTCTTGCTTCGGCGGGTTATGATTGACAATGGCGGGTCATGATTGACAATGATGGGTCATCATTATTAGTAGTGCCCCGTCAAACAACTGAACTCCAATTGACAAATCCGTGTGATGTTGAGCCGGTCTTTCAGTGCTTCAACTAGATAAAAAATATGCTGAACCGGTCTCCCAATACTTCACCTCCATGACAGAATGAAATGTGCTCATCAATTTTTTGATATATCCATATTACCTGTAACCCCCAAGGGGGCCGGGTCATCAGTGTGTGATGGGTCAGGTCTTCAATTTGAACCTCATGATCTATGAAACAACTTAGTGTTGTAACCCCCAAGGGCCGGGTTGTCTTGCCTGCAGCAACCTGGGACTTTAGAAATTATGATCTGAATAGTGTAACCCCCAAGTGACGGGTCGATTGCTTGCGGCGACTCGGGACTTCCATGTTCTTCTCTTGAATAAAGAGTGGTATGTAGCCTTCCAAGGCCGGCTTATCTCCTTGAGGTAGCCAGGTCTGTTGATAATGTGATGATTTGAAAAACGGATTGCATTAGCCCCCAAGTGTCATGGTGCATGCTTGCAGCGACATGGGATTTTCATACTTTGATGTAATCTTGATTTGAATAATGTAGCCCCCAAGTGTCGGGTTGTGTGCGTGCAACGACTCGGTGCTATTCCTTCCATTGTAGAATAAAATCATATCCACTCTGTGAGCTAATGATGCTTTTGTGATAAAACAAATCCTTGACCGTGGTTGCAATGTAACCCGGCAAATATATCCTTGATAAATCCATATGTCGGAGAAATCCATAAGTGTTGTAGTTTACTACAGAACACAAGTCGAAGAAATCCAAGGGCCGGTCAATTAGATGACTCGGCAATATATGTGATAGGGCGGCTCTTTGACAATAGTCAATTCTTCCGAGCTGGCTTTAAAAAATCCCAATCATTTAATACTGGTTATGATAAACCATGATAAAAATCCAGCCAAATTGGCTATTCAAAGATTTATTTGCACCTGCAAGAATTTATGCTTTGACCCGGTTTGAAGACCGGCATGATATGTATGTATGATGTATGATGCAATGCAATATGATGCATGTATATGATATGATAAGTATGGCATCAAGCTATTTTAAATAAGCCGGCTCAGTGAGTCACGGTGGCTAGCACCTTAGTGAGTAATGGGTGATAATAAATAGCAATCGGCCCAAGATATTTTGAGGCGAGTCAGAAAAAAGCCTGAAAAACCTTGCGTCAGTGCCAGGAAGGTAAAAAATAGCAATTTCGTCAGCTCATCAGGTCGCGACAGGATAGGGAGAGTCAAAAAAACTCAAGCGCCACCCAAAATAGCAATTTCGTCGGCCCATAAGGTCACGACAGGATAGGGCGAGTCAAAAAATCTCAAGCACCACCCAAAATAGCAATTTCGTCGGCTCATAAGGTCGCGACAGGATAGGGCGAGTCAAAAAAGCTCAAGCTCCACCCAAAATAGCAATTTCGTCGGCTCATAAGGTCGTGACAGGATAGGGCGAGTCAAAAAAGCTCAAGCGCCACCCAAAATAGCAATTTCGTCGGCTCATAAGGTCGCGACAGGATAGGGCGAGTCAAAAAAGCTCAAGCGCCACCCAAAATAGCAATTTTGTCGGCTCATAAGGTCGCGACAGGATAGTGCGAGTCAAAAAAGCTCAAGCGCCACCCAAAATAGCAATTTCGTCGGCTCATAAGGTCGCGACAGGATAGGGCGAGTCAAAAAAGCTCAAGCGCCACCCAAAATAGCAATTTCGTCAGCTCATAAGGCCGCGACAGGATAGGGTGAGTCAAAAAAGCTCAAACGCCACCCAAGGGAGACTTTTGTATTAAAAGCTCAAGTATTTAGACCGGCTTAATTTTTCTGTAATGACCCGGGGTTCTTGAATTATTCATCCCAGTTGAGCCTGCCGAGCCATGTCCATGTAGCCCCCGAGTCTTAAGTCGACTCAAGGAGGCGGCTTGAGAGTCTCCATACTTGATTGTGGCATAAACCGGCAGAGAAAAGATACTGGTACTCGCTCCATCTCCGAGATATAAAGCCACTGCACTGGCAAGTTGATGTTGTCCGGACCGTGAGGGTGGCGACTTGCGTCCTTCTGTTAGGCGGCTCGTACAGGCGAGCATTTCACCGGTAGGTTCATGTAATCCGGGCCGTGAGGGTGGCGTCTTGCATCCTTTGTTGGGCGGCTCGTATAAGCGAGCACGGCATCGGCGGCTTGATATAATCCGGGCCGTGAGGACGGCGACTTGCGTCCATCTATTGGGCGGCTCATACAGGCGAGCACTGCACCGACAGGTTGATGTAATCCGGGCCGTGTGGGTGGCGACTTGAGTGCGAGAGTTGTCTGGCATTTTGGCATGGACTCGAGAATCAACCGTGGTATTGTAAACCGCCTTGGTGCGCGGACGTGAGAATTGGTCGCGTCATTGTAAATCGTCTTGGTTGCGCGGACGTGAGAATTGACGGTGTCAATGTAAACTGGCGCGGAGGGTGAGTCGCCCGTTTGATCGACACAAGCTTCGTACTCGCAATATGACGCCGCTCTTATAATGAGTAATTATCCTGCGTAGTAAAACATCACAGGCGAGAGTAATTGTTCTCGAAGGAAATTAAAATGTAAAACAAAATATATGGTAAGATATCACGTGATATATTTTTTGTGGGATGCAATGGAAAAGCTGGTGTTGGTCAATTCGGCATGTAATTAGACAAATAGTATATTTACGTCTAACTTTTGGCCGATCTGCTGTAGCTCCGAACACCACTTGATCTTCCTTTGTATTTCTTCCTTCTCGTGAAATTCAGCAGCTAGATTGTCCTTGACTGATAGTGCCTCTGGTTAAGCGGTCATGCTCATCTATGCCTGTAGACATTCAGCTCCATGGTTCCCACCAACTACATGCATTGTGTAGTAGTCTGACACCATGATCATATCTAACTTGGCCCTCACCGCAGCACGTGTAACAGAAGAAACATGGTGGATCGGCACATCGGCTCGGTGGAGAACCAGTGTAGGGCGACCACGGCGGGTCGTGGCCGGCGGCTCACGGGGTTGCTCCATCCAGGTGAGGCGACCAGGCGGCCTGCGCGGCGCAATGATGACAGACGGGCGTAGGAAGACCGCGGCGCGTCGTGGCCAGTGGCTCGTGGGGTTGCGCCGACCAGGCGAGGTGATCGGCGGCTTGCGCGGCATGGTGATGACGGAGCGGTGCAGGACGACCGCGGCACGTCGTGGCCGGCGGCTCGCGGGGTTGCGCCGACCAGGCAAGGTGACCGGCGGCTTGCGCGGAGCGGTGATGCAACCCGTTTGTTCCTCAATGATTTTGTTCTGCCTTGGACGCGCAAGAGTAAAATGACGCCTTATTAGGTGGTCCTGGAGACCTCACGTGGGTGTATCTTCTTGATTCACATATTATTTCTTATCTCCAACAGCAAACAACAGTTCCACCGGATGAGACTGATCTCAGGCAGCGCGGACGGACGGCGGCGAAGTAATGAGCGAGCGGGGAAAGACCGAGTCCATGTTGGCATCAATCTCCTGTAAATTGTAGCCGGCTCCCTCCATCATGGTGTATCGGCCATGGCGAGGCCAGGCCACCTTGAGGTGAGGCCGCGTCTGTGGAGGCATGCAGCAAGGCAGCAACAGAGGCAGGGCTAAGGCGGACGGCGGCGACAGGGTGATGAGCCGGCGCGCGTGTGCGATGGGGAGTGAGGCCGACGTGAGGTGGCCGGCGAGGCGGACGGGGCTTGCACGGGCATAACAGAGGTGGAGGTAGGTGTCTACAGCTCCCGGGTTTGCCACGGCGGCTTGAGACGCGGTCGAGTCCGGCTCGGAGACGATGGCAGAGGCGGGCGCAACGGGGCCAGTCCGGCTCGGATGGGCAGCGGTGCAAGGTGAAGCGAGGCGACTTGGAAGTGATGCTGCAGATGGATTTCCTGTCAATCTCGTAGGAAGCGGCGGCAGAGTCGACACATCTTGAAATTTTCCTTTTGGTGTGATCTTCCTTTTCCTCCGCATAATGATTGCCTTTTCACGTGCAAGATCATGTAACATGGCAGATTTGTTTGATCTCTTTCCTGCTAAGCTTTACGTGGCATAGAGAATACGTAGTATGCTCGGTCTTCATGCTAAACATCCACGGGTGGTAAAACTTTTTAAGTTGTAGTGGAATACAACTACTTTGGAAGTCAGAACTTGATCTGTATGGAGCAGCAGTGGAACTCGGTGAGTACGGATGCACCCTCGTACAACAACCTTGCAGTCGAATAGGTCTTGGTCAAACGTGGCTGTAGCGGCGACTTGATGAATCGCAGGTCAAAAACAACGTATAGACCGCAACCCTAATATTCTCACACTCAACATCATCCGCGACGTAAATCCTTTCACATGATTCTTCTTCATCCAACAAATCACGAGTATCCTGATCCCTGAAGATATCCCTCCAAGAACACAATTCCACCGTGCGATAAGCCCCACGGTGGGCGCCAACTGTCGTGGTTTTGTCACGGCAAATGTTCTCGTGAGAGAACCTTAGGTGTGAGGCCATCGCAACCATGTGGCGGCTTGAAGGGGTTGGTCGGAATCGAGAGACGCGAGTTTACCCAGGTTCGGCCCCTCCGATGGAGGTAAAAGCCTACGTCCTGCTTGTGTTGCATTGATGAAGATGATGATCTCGATTACAAGAGTGCAGACTCGCCACCTCTAATATCATGGGTGTCTAATCTGTCTATCTCATGATTTTTCTTGTCTAGACCTAAGTTGTCAATCTTGTCCCTCTTGGGGCGCCTTACCCCTCCTTATATAGATGCAAGGGGTAGGTTTACATGTAGAGTCCTACTAGTAGTAGGAATAGGACTAGTCTCTCTTGAATCCTAATCCAGGGCTTGTTTCCTTCTTGTGGGAGTCTTTCCTCTTATTGGGCCTTTTCTTGTGAGTCGGCCCTCCTGGCCTCTCTATGAGTCGGCTTATGCCAGGGTGCACGCTGGGCCTTGGGCCTTCGTCATTTATCTAAGTCGCCTGTGGGGACAAGTATGAGTCACCCGCCAGGTCACTGCTGAGTTGCCGATGAGACGCCAAGTCCTTTGGCGGGTCATACTCCAAGCCGGGTTACACTGCGGGGTATATCCCCGACATTATGGCACAAAAAGTATCCTATGATGATAATATATTATCATGGAACAATAAAAAATTATAGGTACATTGGAGATGTATCAGCAAGAAATCTTTCGTAGTGAGTAGTGTTGCTGGTGAACACCTCCCTACGAAAGTGAATTTGAACCATTTATTTGAGGTGCTCTCCGGTGGGTGTGACAAGCAACACACCAACACTCGCGCCTTGTATAAAAAAGTCCCGTTAAAGTACATGATCCATTCCTGTGTTGTTTACTTGCAGGGGAGGTTTGACTTTGGAATTTCTTCGTCTTGTGTTGGGGTCCATTATGCAATAAAATCTGAAAATACCATGCTCTGAATTGTAGTTCTGCTCTAAAACTTCAAGTCAAAGCTCAACAGCTCCAACGCCCACTCTACTATCCTCTTGGTGGCCTTTGGATTCCTTGGGATGCGTTTCATAGTAAAGGGAGTTACGACAGAGACCTGGTGTGCTTGTAAGTAATGACACAACTTCCTTGAGGCCATGAGAAGGCCTAAGAGAAACTTTTGTACACCAGAATATCTTGACCTAGCTCCGTGCAAAAGGGATCTTACAAAGTAGACTCGGTGCTGCACCATCATTTTCTTTGCAACATGTTGGTACGCTCCTTGTGCCAAACTTGACTTGTCGGCACCTGGACTTGCCAGAATAGATTTTGGCTCGTCGGCTGGCGGCTCTGCGTTCCTATCACTTCTTCATCTGCTTCCTTCTCCGCTACTAGTGCAACACTGACCACTTGATTGGTTGCCGCCAAATATAACAACAATGGTTCTTGTGGCCTTAGCGCGATCGGTGTTGGTGTGGAGGACAAGTACCTCTTCAAATCCTACAACATAGCCCCTGCTTCTGGGTTCCATTTCATAGGACCTACCTTTTGCAAGATTTTGAACCTGCTTAGGGCGGCGATGCAACCGGAAAGACACCACACATCCTTGACTTGCTTCAGTGCTTCTAGCTGCTTAATACCTTTGATCTTGTCGGGATTGTGTTCAATTTTTCTCTGTGATACAAAGAACCCAAGAGGTTTTTCGGATGGGACGCCAAACACACACTTCTCGGGGTTGAGCTTCAAGTTGATTTTGCGTAGATTTGCAAATAGTTCTTCTAAGTCTTGGATTAGGATTGCTCTATCCTTGCTTTTAAACACTATATCATCCATATATGATTCCACATTTCTACACAGCTGAGGTTCAAAAACAATTTGGCAACCCTTGCAAATGTTGATCCTGCAATCTTCAACCCTAAAGTCATACACTTGAAGCAGTATGTGACACATGGAGTAATGAATGTAGTCTTATCCTCATCTTCCTTGGCCACGAAGATCTGATGGTAACCAAAGTAGGCCTCAAGAAAAGAGAGGAGGTCATAGCGAGCAGTAGAGCCAACAATCTGTTCAATGCAAGGAAAAGGAAAAGGATCTATTGGACATGCTTTATTAAGATAGGTAAGATAAATACAAAGCCTCCACTTCCCATTTGCCTTAGGCACTAAAAATGGATTTGCTAACCACATCAGACCCGCAACTTATAATTTCTTGATTTCTTTGGCAATGAACTCTTGCCGCTCCAAGCCTTTCTTTCTGACCTTATGCCTAACGGGTCTTGCATGAAGGCAGACGACAAGGTGGTGCTCAACTACCCGCGTGGGAACGCTGGGGATGTCGGATGGTTGCCACCCAAACACATCAACATTCGCCCGCAAGAAGGCAACGGGCATGATTTCCTATTTGTTTTCATAGGTGGAACTTATGGTGAAAGTGTCGCCCGAGCTATCTACCCTTGTAGAGACTTGCTTCGTCTTGGTTGTGGTTGTTTCGTTTTTCTTGCTTTTGCTAGCATAGCTCTCCGGCAAGTCCTCAACAGGTGTGCTTCACTCTGCAGTGCACTTCCTGGAGTCCTTACAAGATGTCTTGCCGATCTTATTATTCTTCTACCCCTGGGAGCTTTGTTGGCAGGAGGAAGTGCCTTGCCGACAAATGCTGATAACTGCCTCCCGGTAGAGCTTGTAGGCGGAGATAACGGTGTCCTTCTCGTTAGATTGAATGGTGATGACGCTCATCAGCATGGCATCTTGAGGGCCTTGTAGGAATAATGGGATGCTGGGCGGCAAGTATACCGCTATACGGCAGAGGTATCTTGACAACGTCGAACACAAGGTTCTTCGTCCGAAAAATCGGCTCTCGAGTAGACGTAATCGACAAGGTAATCTCCCCCTTGGCTTGGATTCTCTGTGGATTTATCCCTTGAAATGTCCCCATCAACTTGACACTACTGAAATTCAGAAATTTGCCGTCTGCCACGGCGGACGGCAAAGGGGGGAACCACGGACGGTAATGGCTTTGCCGTTGGTCAGCAGACGGCAAACAAGACGGTAAAATAAAATCCGGTGAAGAGGTTCTTTGTTGTCTGCTTTTGTAAAGCGGACGGCAAAGAATCTTTGCCATGAGGGGGTAGACGGCAAATTAACTGGGACAACATATACTGCAACGGCTCCATTAAGTGTTAACGGCCGGCGTCCTCTCTTTGCCGTCTGCCATCCCCCCCTTTGCCATGTGGGGGCAGACGGCAAAGACGGGAGAGAGAGGGGGCTGATTCACCCCTTTGCCGTCTGCCCACCCCCCTTTGCCATGTGGGGGCAGACGGCAAAGAGGGGAGAGAGAGGGGGCTGATTCACCCCTTTGCCGTCTGCCCACCCTCCTTTGCCATGTGGGGGCATACGGCAAAGAGGGAGAGAGAGGGGGCAGATTCCCCCCTTTGCCGTCTGCCTAAACCCCTTTGCCATGTGGGGGCAGACAGCAAAGAGGGGAATCTGCCCCATTTTAATTAATTTTTTATTATATCCAGCATTTTTAACAATAATCAGGATATATATATATATATATATATATATTTGACATAAATAAATTTCTTTCCGTACTCATAACCATATTAAAATAACTCTCATCCATAGTGCATACATATTATGCAAGTTGCATCCGTACCAAACCATATATTACACCAGTTTCATCCACATGCATAAAAAGTTTCATATATATCCATATACTACAATAGTTTCAATACAAGCCATGGTACAATAAATCATCTTCAAGCATTCCATCAATATAATACAAGCATCCCATGAAGTGAAGGTAATCTGCAAAATGACAAATAAGAAAGTTATAAGAATAATACTAGATGAAGAAGTGTATATATAGGTTATTTCAGAGAGAAATTAGCTAAGTATAGACCATTTTGGAGCTAACTAAGCTAAAGATGTCATCTAGGTGGAACCCTAGCTAACTATACGTCGTTTCGGAGCTAACTTGGGTAAAATACGTCATTCCGGAGCAAATTATGCTTATTAAGCCATTTTGGATCTAGCTAGGCTAATTATAGGCCATTTAATACCTAAGTTAGGGGGAATAGGTCATCTTGCAGCTACGTAAGCCTTATTATGTCATTTAGGAGAGAACTTAGCTAACTGTAGGTCATTTTTTATTAAATAGGTCATTTTGGAGCTAACTAAGCTAATTATGTCATTTCATAGGATAATTAGCCAATTTAGCCTTTCTTGGATGAGTCTAAGCTACGTAGAAGAAGAGAAAGAGAAGAAGAAGTAAAAGAAGGAGGAGGAGGAGGAGGAGGAGGAGGAGGAGAAGGAGAAGGAAGAGGAGAAGAACAAGAAAAGAAGAAGGAGAAGGAGAAGGAGGAAGAAGGAGGAAGAAGAAGGAGAAGGAGGAGCTCCTTCTACTTCTTTTCCTCCTTCTTCTCCTTCTTCTTATCCTCCTCCTTCTCCTTCTTCTTCTTCTCCTCTTCTTCTCTTCTTCTTCTTCTTCCTTCCTTTCATTTTTCCTCTTTCTTCTCCTCTTGTCCCCTTCTTCGGGCTAAATTGGCTAAGAATGCCTTTTTGGAGCTAATTATGTCATTTCGAGGATAATTAGCTAAGTATAGGTCATGTTTTATAAAATAGACCATTTAGGAGCTAACTAAGCTAATTATGTCATTTAGGTGGAACCCTAGCTAACTATACATCGTTTCGGAGCTAACTTGGGTACAATAGGTCATTCGAGAGCAAACTATGCTTGTTAAGCCATTTTGGATCTAGCTAGGCTAATTATAGGCCATTTAATACCTAAATTAGGGGGAATAGGTCATCTTGCAGCTACGTAAGCCTTATTATGTCATTTAGGAGAGAACTTAGCTAACTGTAGGTCATTTTTTATTAAATAGGTCATTTTGGAGCTAACTAAGCTAATTATGTCATTTCGTAGGATAATTAGCCAATTTAGCCTTTCTTGCATGAGTCTAAGCTACGTAGAAGAAGAGAAAGAGAATAAGAAGTAAAAGAAGGAGCAAGAGGAGGAGGAGGAGGAGGAGAAGGAGAAGGAAGAGGAGAAGAAGAAGAAAAGAAGAAGGAGAAGGAGAAGGAGGAAGAAGGAGGAAGAAGAAGGAGAAGGAGGAGCTCCTTCTTCTCCTTCTTCTCCTTCTTCTTATCCTCCTCCTTCTCCTTCTTCTTCTTCTCCTCTTCTTCTCTTCTTCTTCTTCTTCCTTCCTTTCATTTTTCCTCTTTGTTCTCCTCTTGTCCCCTTCTTCGGGCTAAATTGGCTAAGAATGCCTTTTTGGAGCTAATTATGTCATTTCGAGGATAATTAGCTAAGTATAGGTCATGTGTTATTAAATAGACCATTTAGTGGCTAACTAAGCTAATTATGTCATCTAGGTGGAACCCTAGCTAACTATATGTCGTTTTGGAGCTAACTTGGGTAGAATAGGTCATTCCGGAGCAAACTATGCTTATTAAGCCATTTCGGATCTAGCTAGGCTAATTATAGGCCATTTAATACCTAAGTTAGGGGGAATAGGTCATCTTGCAGCTACGTAAGCCTTATTATGTCATTTAGGAGAGAACTTAGCTAACTGTAGGTCATTTTTTATTAAATAGGTCATTTTGGAGCTAACTTAGCTAATGATGTCATTTCGTAGGATAATTAGCCAATTTAGCCTTTCTTGGATGAGTCTAAGCTACGTAGAAGAAGAGAAAGAGAATAAGAAGTAAAAGAAGGAGCGAGAGGAGGAGGAGGAGGAGGAGAAGGAGAAGGAAGAGGAGAAGAAGAAGAAAAGAAGAAGGAGAAGGAGAAGGAGGAAGAAGGAGGAAGAAGAAGGAGAAGGAGGAGCTCCTTCTCCTTCTTCTCCTTCTTCTTATCCACCTCCTTCTCCTTCTTCTTCTTCTCCTCTTCTTCTCTTCTTCTTCTTCTTCCTTCCTTTCATTTTTCCTCTTTCTTCTCCTCTTGTCCCCTTCTTCGGGCTAAATTGGCTAAGAATGCCTTTTTGGAGCTAATTATGTAATTTTGAGGATAATTAACTAAGTATAGGTCATGTGTTATTAAATAGACCATTTAGGAGCTAACTAAGCTAATTATGTCATCTAGGTGGAACCCTAGCTAACTATACGTCGTTTTGGAGCTAACTTGGGTAGAATAGGTCATTCCGCAGCAAACTATGCTTATTAAGACATTTCGGATCTAGCTAGGCTAATTATAGGCCATTTAATACCTAAGTTAGGGGGAATAGGTCATCTTGCAGCTACGTAAGCCTTATTATGTCATTTAGGAGAAAACTTAGCTAACTGTTGGTCATTTTTTATTAAATAGGCCATTTTGGAGCTAACTAAGCTAATTATGTCATTTCGTAGGATAATTAGCCAATTTAGCCTTTCTTGGATGAGTCTAAGCTACGTAGAAGAAGAGAAAGAGAATAAGAAGTAAAAGAAGGAGCAAGAGGAGGAGGAGGAGGAGGAGAAGGAGAAGGAAGAGGAGAAGAAGAAGAAAATAAGAAGGAGAAGGAGAAGGAGGAAGAAGGAGGAAGAAGGAGGAAGAAGAAGGAGAAGGAGGAGCTCCTTCTCCTTCTTCTCCTTCTTCTCCTTCTTCTTATCCTCCTCCTTCGCCTTCTTCTTCTTCTCCTCTTCTTCTCTTCTTCTTCTTCTTCCTTCCTTTCATTTTTCCTCTTTCTTCTCCTCTTGTCCCCTTCTTCGGGCTAAATTGGCTAAGAATGCCTTTTTGGAGCTAATTATGTCATTTCAAGGATAATTAGCTAAGTATAGGTCATGTGTTATTAAATAGACCATTTAGGAGCTAACTAAGCTAATTATGTCATCTAGGTGGAACCCTAGCTAACTATACGTCGTTTTGGAGCTAACTTGGGTAGAATAGGTCATTCCGGAGCAAACTATGCTTATTAAGCCATTTCGGATCTAGCTAGGCTAATTATAGGCCATTTAATACCTAAGTTAGGGGGAATAGGTCATCTTGCAGCTACGTAAGCCTTATTATGTCATTTAGGAGAGAACTTAGCTAACTGTAGGTCATTTTTTTATTAAATAGGCCATTTTGGAGCTAACTAAGCTAATTATGTCATTTCATAGGATAATTAGCCAATTTAGCCTTTCTTGGATGAGTCTAAGCTACGTAGAAGAAGAGAAAGAGAAGAAGAAGTAAAAGAAGGAGCAAGAGGAGGAGGAGGAGGAGGAGAAGGAGAAGGAAGAGGAGAATAAGAAGAAAAGAAGAAGGAGAAGGAGAACGAGGAAGAAGGAAGAACTCCTTCTCCTTCTTCTCCTCCTTCTTATCCTCCTCCTTCTCCTTCTCCTTCTTCTCCTCTTCTTCTCTTCTTCTTCTTCTTCTTCTTCCTTCCTTTCATTTTTCCTCTTTCTTCTCCTCTTGTCCCCTTCTTCGGGCTAAATTGGCTAAGAATGCCTTTTTGGAGCTAATTATGTCATTTCGAGGATAATTAGCTAAGTATAGGTCATGTTTTATTAAATAGACCATTTAGGAGCTAACTAAGGTAATTATGTCATCTAGGTGGAACCCTAGCTAACTATAGGTTGTTTCGGAGCTAACTTGGGTAAAATAGGTCATTCCGGAGCAAACTATGCTTATTAAGCCATTTTGGATCTAGCTAGGCTAATTATAGGCCATTTAATACCTAACTTAGGGGGAATAGGTCATCTTGCAGCTACGTAAGCCTTATTATGTCATTTAGGAGAGAACTTAGATAACTATAGGTCATTTTTTATTAAATAGGTCATTTTGGAGCTAACTAAGCTAATTATGTCATTTCGTAGGATAATTAGCCAATTTAGCCTTTCTTGGATGAGTCAAACTTTTTATTTATTAATGAAACGGACATTCAAATGCAAGATTTGAAATAACATGAAGAAGAAACTTACCACGAAGAGCTCGTATATGGCCCTGTCAGACACATCATTCCGTGCCCTCTCCGCCTCCACCAATGCAGTTGTCCTCTCCTCCAGCTCCCTAATTTCCTTATCCTTCTCCGCCATAGCCGCCTGCATTGCCTCTCTCTCTTTCTAAATAGCAGCCTGCAACACAACTCATTGTTCGCAATGTAATCATATTGGTTCCAACGCACAACATAATGCGGAAAGATAGTTGAGTCCATTAAACTAACCTCGATGGCGAGCTCGACTGGCCGTGGACGACGTGTTATCTCCGGACAAGAGTTAGTTTGGCGTGCCTTTATCTGCCGGAGAGTGCTAGGACAACGTATAAGGCCGTATCCAATGGCGATCGAGCCATGGGGCCTCCCATTGCTAGCTATCATCACGAGCTCTAGATCAATAGGCCCCTCGCTCGGGTTAAAGTCCTCCCCTTTCCTCGCCTTCCCGTGATCTCTGTACTTCACGAGCTTGTAGTGGGAGGAGATGTTGGTGAATTTTTCTGGATGCTCGAGGTCAGACTCAGAGAATGCCTTGACCTTCTTATACGAGGCAGTATGGGCCATCGCATACAGGTCGTACATCTCTGGCGCCTCCGTCTTATTGTGACGCGCCTAAAAGAGAGAGAGGAAAATTGTATTAGTAAAGGGATCAAGATAGCATTAAGAATGAATTGCATGAGGCATGAAGAAAACCACATACCCAGTTCTCGCCAAATTGGATTAAGTTGACGCTCCCTTGATGGTGTGGCACGCCAACCATTTTTCCACGCCTCTCCTTGGCGTTGTTGTGGTTGGCCTCCCACGTTTCGAAGCACCACTGATCCACGAAGGCCTCCCAACAATCCATCTTATCCACATACCATCTCGGGGGCACCTAAGTTAATAAAGAGAAATTTGAGCGCGTAAGAACCAAATCAAGGAAACTAACTACAAAGCCTTAATAATATGTAATTACCTTCATGTAATACTCCTTCTCCATCTTAGCATCACGGCACTTCGCCTTGTCAAGCCTAATACGCTGCGTGGCATAGTAGTCTCGAACAGCCTGCACCCGAGCCTCGTGCCGAAAGTTTTGAAGTAGGCGGCGACATTTGGTTTCGATAACCTTTGCCGCGTCCTCCTCGTATCCCTCCTCACACCTGTAGTAGGTCTGCAAATGAGACAACACCGATTAGTACAATAAATAGCTATGGTTGATTTATAATTGTGTGAAGGAGAAATTACCCAGAACTTTCGGATCACCATGTCCGCCCTTGTGTTGCACAAAACACCGTCGATCTCCACCTCCGGCGGGGCCGGGGCACCCAAGTAGTGCTCCCAAGTCATTCCTACCTCTCGCTCCCGACTGGGCAACGTAACAAACCCTGGGAATTTTTTACGGCAAAGAACACCAAGGACGCTATTGGGCTTGCGGACACCCTTGGCAACAATCCAACCCCTACAGTATGACAAATTAAAGCCAAAACATTAGATATTTGAGAAAACGCGAAGGCAAAAGGTTAAATAAGAGTAAATTAACTTACTTGTCCCCATTTGGCCTAATCGACCACCTCTGCTCGGGGGTCGCTGGCACGAGCGGGAGCCCTGAACTAGCACGCTGGTAGACGGTAGCCCCCTCACCCAGCTCCTCGTCGCTACCAGCATCCCACTGGGTCTCTTGGGACGTATCCTCATCCCTGCTTTGCTCCGGAGTCGCCTGGAAGGAAGCCTCTGGGACATGAGTCTCGTGGGTCGAAGGCTCGTCGACCTGAGGCTCGTCGACCCGAGGCTCGTGAACCGGAGACCGTGTAGCCTCCACCTCAGACGAATCCACCCTAGAAGTCCTGTGCTCAGGTGAATCAGCTTGGGGTGGTGGCGGAGACCGTGTAGCCGCCACCTCAGAAGGCGTGGCAGCCACCGCCCTACCTCTCCCGCGGCCACGTGTACCTTTAGTACAACATAAATACCAACATGAGTAATCAAACGTATATAAATACCAATATGCATACAACATGAGTACAACATAAATACCAACATGAATATAACGTGTACCTTTAGTGCCTCTCGGCTTCGCGGGGGGTCGACCTCCTCTCACGGGGGGCGCTCCTTGCATAGTAGAGAGCAACACTCTACGAAGAGGCGAGGCAGGAATGGAAGTACCCATGCCATCACCCGCCGACGAAGAAGGAGCCGCGGAGTGCTTTCGACCCTTTCCCACCATCTTTCAACACCTGTCATGACAAAGCGTAAATGAAATTAGCACAACATAAATACTAACAGGACTAATAAAATGTATATAATTTAAGTGTATCATCGTCATAAATACCAACATGACTAATAAAAATTGAATACCTAACATGAACTCAAAATTTATATATAGTATAATAGTTGAATACCTGACATGAACTAATAACAATCGTGCTCGTCTATATATGCTTCGGGGTCAAAAAATACATCATGATCATCACTATCATGAATCAATGCATCATCATCATCACTATCACGAAGAACATGTGGAAGGCCCCCATTATGTAATCGGTCAAGAAGTGACAGGTCATCCGCAGCAGTAACCTCTTCTTCTTCCAGCTCTTCCTGTTCGGGCTCAGGGTTAAGACGGATTCACTATCGCTGTCTACTTCAATGTTCTGGGGTGAAGTAGAGCGGTTCTTGAAACGTTTCTTGGACATACGTGTTTCTTGGAAGAATTCTCCATCATATGTGTCTGGGTTAATGTGAGGTTCGTAATCCTCTTCATTGAGGGTAGGTGGTCTAAAATGTGGTGGCACTTCATAAACGACATCCCAACCTTTGAGATTTGGATCAGTTTGGCAGGCCCACGGTAGATAGAAAACTTGTGTCGCCTGTTGAGCCGTAATATAGACATCGGGAACATCTAAGTGGGTGTTTTGGTTGATTTCGACTAGTCCTATATGTTCATGAGTCCTTCTAGTCTCTCTCGGCTCAAGCCAATAACATTTGAAGACTACGACGGTCGGTGGGTTTT
Organism: Hordeum vulgare subsp. vulgare; assembly: GCF_904849725.1. Taxonomy (NCBI): domain Eukaryota; kingdom Viridiplantae; phylum Streptophyta; class Magnoliopsida; order Poales; family Poaceae; genus Hordeum; species Hordeum vulgare. The sequence continues at coordinate 127,850,637 of NC_058523.1, forward strand.
CACCATAGAATAGAAGTTCAAAAATTGCTTCAACTCTTCCATAATACTCGGTGTCTCCTTCGCCGATAGCAGAGACAGAACAATTTTGTAGACTTTAGGTCGGGCATAGATAGCTCTTTGCCAAAGGTACGAAAGTGATACCCGTTGATGTTGTATTTATCAAATGAACGGACCTTATAGTCAAAACCATTAGCGACTTGTCTCAACTCGGCATCCATAGACTCTGCATCAGCCTACAAGTTTAATACAAAAGAATGGATGCATTAGCCGCAAATTAGACCAAGAAATCAAATGGGCCCTTAATGGTAATTAATTACCCTTTGTTTGAACCAACAGATGAAACCGGGACAGTCACCTCCATGCTTTGCGAGAAGCTCATACTCTTCGACGGAATCCTTTTTGATGACCGCTCCATCCGAGAATTCGGCGACGTATCGACTATATCAAATATCCGGGAATAAGAGTAGTTCAAAGCAATTAGAAGTTGCGGAACAATAAATTACCGAGAACTTACTCGATGTACGGCAGCACTTCTGTTAGGTTGGTGAAGATATACAATGAAATGGTCCGCCATTCTTCGACATCCAACGATTTCCCTTTCGAAGCACCGGATGGTGCGAGCTTACCTTTGAATAGGCTGAGGTTGGATCGAACTTTTTTTCGATCGCCATCATTGTACCGAGGCTTTGGGTTATGCAAATGATGATTTTTGGCTTCGTAGTGTGCTGTCATGAATTTTGCCGCCTCCCCAGTAATCAATGCCTCGTCCATCGATGCTTCAATTCTATGTTTATTTTTACACTTAGCTCGAAGCGTCTTCTGCATCCTCTCAGTTGAGTAGCACCATCGATTTTGGACGCCCCCCCATTCTTGCCTCGGTCGGGAGATGCAAAATCAAATGTTGCATTGGATTAAAGAAGCCCGGTGGAAAGATCTTTTCTAATTTGCAGATCAACTCCGGCGCCAACTCTTCCATTTCATCTAGCACAGGCGATAGTTCTTTCGCACAAAGAGAACGGAAGAAATAGCTCAGCTCTGCCAGTACTAGCCAATCATCCTCAGGGATAAAGCCACGCAACATCACCGGCATTACCCGCTCAATCCATATGTGCCAATCATGACTCTTGAGCCCAAATATTTTCAATTTCTCAAGACTCGCTCCCCTCTTTAGATTCGCAGCATACCCATCGGGGAACATCAACCGCATTTTCACCCACAATAGCATTTCCCTCATAGCTGGCCTTTCAAGATTGAACCATGCCTTTGGCTTCGCTATTCTTTGCTTTCCTTTCCGTTGTCGCAAGTTTTGCAATGGTCTATCACATAGAGCCTCCAGGTCGATTCTAGCCATAGGATTATCTTTTGACTTCCCCTCTATGCTGAACAATGTACCAAAAATGGCTTCCGCAATATTCTTTTCAGTGTGCATCACGTTAATGTTGTGTGGGCAAAGGAGGTCTTTGAAGTAAGGCAGATCCCATAAGCATGACTTGTGAGTCCAGGCGTGTTCTGTATTATACCCTTTGAAGTATCCTGGACGCAAAGGATGAGGCTCGAGAGCGTTTAACTGATCAAGGGTCTGTTGGCCTGTCAATGTAGCTGGTGCAGTGTTTTTGACAACTCTACCTTTGATGAAATTCTTCTTGTCTTTTCTGAACTTAAGGTCAGGATCCAGGAATTGTCTGTGCATGTCGAAGCAAGAATACTTGCGACCAGCCTGCAGCCAATGGAACTGAAGAGCTTCCTTGGTGCACGGGAACCTTCCATGCACCACCAGCCAGCGAATAGCGCAAACGCCGGATAATCATGCGTCGAGTACATGTACCACACATGCATTTTGAAATTTGTTTTGGTAGCCACGTCGTAGGTCTTGATCCCATTATCCCAAGCTTCGTGCAACTCATCCTTAAGCGGCTGCATGTACACATACATATTCTTCCCCAGATAGTTGGGCCCTGGAATTATCAACGTCAGGAAAATGTTCTTTCTTTTCATAATCTCTCCGGGTGGCAAATTTAGTGGAATGACAAATACAGGCCAACAAATGTATTGTGCTGCCGTCATACCATCCACATTGAACCCACCCGTGTTCATGGCAACTCTAGGTTGCCTTGGATCTTCCGATTTATCCTTATGTAATGCATCGAAGTGCCTCCATGCAAAAACCATCTGAAGTGTGTACCAGCATCTTGTTCCTATCCGCATCTAGTTCGGTTCTTTTGCCCAGTTTGTGCCATGTCATCTATTTGGCCGTCTCTTTGACCATGAAAAGACGTTGAAGTCTTGGTACGATCGGCAGATACCGAAGAACACTAATGGGGATTTTGGTCTGATTCTTCTCACCCATGCCGTTGTCTACCACAATATACCTTGAAGAATTGCAAATGGGGCAATAGTTCAAGACCGCATACTCAAGGCTAAATAAGTCACATCCATTCTCACAGGCATGTATCTTCTCATAGGGCATCTTAAGTACACGGAGGATTTTCTCTGACTGGTACAGGTTTGCAGGCAGTACAAGTCCTTTGGGTAGAAAGCGTCCAAATATCGTCATCATCGCGTCGTAGCATTCTTTGCGTAGGTTGAATTGAGCCTTCAGAGCCATTACTTGCGCGATGGCATCTAGTTGACAAAGCTCAGCCTGCTCGTGGAGAGGACATTTTGAAGACTCCAACATTTCATAGAAGGCCGTTGCAGATTCCTCCATCTCATCGTCCGAACCCCGAGCATCGTCAAAGTCTTGCACCATGTCTGCAATCCCGGTACCATGCTCGTCGGTGCGACGATGAATCACCTCAGCTCTGGCACGTTGGTCAGACTCACCATGAAAAGTCCACACCGTATAATTAGGCGTAAAACCATACTTCTACAGGTGTATAACCATTTCAAACTCTGTCTTCTTTTTCCAGTTGTCGCAGTTGGGACAGGGACACCACGTTTTTTGCTGGCCATTTGCAAATGCGGCTCTCACAAACCCCCTGGTTTTTGTTAACCATTCATGGGTCATGTCTTTCTGACTAGGGTGACCAGTGTACATCCAAGCATGATCACTCATGTTGCCTACCTACCTATGGGGGCACAAGAAATAAATATATAATTCATCATCTATATTCATACGCTAATCGGGTTTGTCAGTTTTATTACGTCCATGCAACCTACACGCTAATAGCTAAAGATAGGTCCTAATCCCACCCGAGTATGTGTAGACTGGGTTCGTTTTCCCATGCTCTGCTCCAGATGCGATGCAGAATTTCGGCAGCACCTCCCCGCTGTTCTCCTGATACACGTCTCGCCAATAAGCAGAGAGGATGTGTACCCGGAGAACAACAGGGGAGGCACTGACGAAATTCTGCATCGGATCTGGACCACAGCATACGGGAAAACAAACCCAATCTACACATACTCGGGCTGTCCATGGATAATGTTGGACAATTCGAAAGGATGGCGGTTATAAATAAGCAAAGAAATTCATATTTATAGATGCCGCCCTTTCAAACGGGAGACGCATGCTGGTCACGCATACTCATGATTGAAGAAACTTATAGCTAGCAAGTTTCATCGGCACGAAGACTGGGACAGAGCAAATTAAGGGGATAGGAGGAGAAGTTATTTGTGCTCACCAACAAACGCAAGGGCGGAGCTCGTCCAACGCACGTGGAGGTCGTCGAACAACTGCACATTCAAATTCACACGATCAACACAAATACGATGTTTTTATAATTAACATAATCGGAAAATATGTGACCTAACTCATAATTTACAAAACTATGACCTCGTGGGCCTCTGGAAGGCCGAAAAGCACCTTGTCGTTGAAAAGAAGGCAGAAGAGGTGTCGGGGGTCGGGGCTTAGTGGCGTCGGGAGTCAGTGCCGTGGAGGGTCGGTGGTGTCGGGTGTTGGTGGTCGGGAGTTGGGTTAAATGCAACGATGGTCGGGGGTCAGTGTCGTCGGGGGTCGAGGGTCACTAGCGTCGGGGGTTGGGGTCTTTTCAATCAACAAGAGGCCAAAGAGGTGTCGGGGGCTCGGGGTTGGGGCTTAGTGGTGTCGGGGGTCGGGAGTAGGGGGTCGGGGGTCGGGGGTCGAGGGTCAGTGGCGTCGGGGGTCGGGGGTCGGGGCAGTGGTGTCGGGCGTCGGGGGTCGGGAGTCGGGGGTCGGGGGTCGGGGGTCAGTGGCGTCGGGCATCGGGAGTTAGGGGTCGGGGGTCAGTGGTGTTGGGCGTCGGGGGTCGGGAGTGGGTGTCAGTCGCGTCGGGGGTCGGGGTCGAGGGTTGGGGGTTGGTGGCGTCGGGTGTCCAGGGTTGGTGGCGTCGGGCGTCGGGGGTCAGTGGTGTCGGGTGTCGGGGGTCGGGAGTTGGGTGTCAGTGGTGTCGGGGGTCGGGGGTCGAGGGTCCGGGGTTGGTGGCGTCGGCCTCGGGGGTTGGTGGCGTCGGGCGTCGGGGGTCGTGGGCGGGGGGTCGGGGTCCTTTTCTTTCTTCTTCTCCTCTCTCCTCTTTTTCTTCTTCTTCTTCTTCTTCTTCTTCTTCTTCTTTTCTCTCCTCTTCCTCTTCTTCTTCTTCTTCTTCTTCTTCTTCTTCTTCTTCTTCTTCTTCTTTCTCCTCCTCCTCCTCCTCCTCTTCTAACAATAACCTAATTAACACTAAACTAATAGTAACCTAATTAACCTAAACTAATAATAACCTAATTAACATTAAACTAATAGTAACCTAATTAGCCTAAACTAACATTAACCTAATTAACACTTAGAGTAACCTAAACTAACAGATGCACTGAAATGAAAAAAATAAAAAATAGAAAAAAAGAACTCACCAGGAAGTTGTCGCGGGAGGGGTGTGCCGTGAGGAGGGGGTGTGGCCGCCGGGAGGGGTGTGGCCGCGGGGAGGGGGTGGCCACAGGGAGGGGTCGCCGGGAGTGGTGTGGCCGCGGGGAGATAGTGGCCGAAGGGAGGGGTCGCCGCGGGAAGGGGTGTGGCCGCGGGGAGGGGGTGGCCGCAGGGAGGGGCCGGGGTGGCCGCGGGGAGGGGGTCGCCGCGTGGAGGGGAGTGCCGCGGGCAGGGGGTCGCCGGTGGGAGCGAGGGGGGGCGGCGGCGGCGGCGAGTGACAGTGAGCGCGAGGGGGAGAGAGACAGTACTGTGGGGGGAGACAGAAAGTGAGCGCGAGGGGGAGAAGACGGGCGTTACACGGTCGGCCCCTTTGTCGTCCGCCCCCTGACGGCAAAGGGCCCGACGGCAGACGGCAAAGGCCGACCTATGGAAAAGTTAGCCTTCCGTCGGACACGGCAGGCATGGGACCCACCCGTGCTCTTTGTCGTCTGCCCTTGGTCCCTTTGCCGTCCGTTGGCTGACGGCAAAGGCCCAACACATGGCAAATAGTATTTTTTTTCCATCAGTCAGCCCTTTGTCGTCCGCCTTGTGCCAACTGATGGCAAAGAGCTTCTTTGCTATCAGCCAGCAGACGGCAAAGACATGGCTGACGGCAAAGAACTGGATTCCAGTAGTGTGAGATATGCATAAGGGATTTGTAGTCTCTTGATCACTTTTGGAGAAATCAAGTTCAAGACATCCTCGCCGTCAACCAACATCTTGGTCGCCTTGAGGTTATAGATTGTTGGTGAAACCACTAAGCTAATCACTCAACCTCCATTATGCAATCTGGGTAATCCTCGGCGTCAAAGATGATGGGCGTACATGAACACTTCAGCGGTCGTTCTGCTTCCATTGCCGGCTCAACTTTATTGATCTCACGGGCCGACTCCTTGAGATGCCGGTGAAAGGATTGCAAAGATGCACCTCCGTCAATGCACATGTTGTTTGTTGCCTTCTGGACATCATGATCATCGGACTGCTCTTTGTCCTCATTGTCATCATCTTCATCGGCCTCCTTCTTGTCACAGATGCATGCAAGCTTCTCCTTTTGGTGCTTGGCCTTGCCGCAGCGGCCTCCATGACCATCATGGTTCTTTGTGTTGGAACCACCGATATCATCTTAACCCTTCTCCTTGTTATGCTTCTTGTATTCTTGCTTCTATTTTGGCAAGAAAGCTATTCAATATCCCCCACTCCTGGAGGTCATGGCCCTTGGTGCGGTGAATCTTGCAATATGGCTGATACATCCATTTTGCATCATGTTTTGTTACTGCTATTTTTAGGTGTTTTTATGCATTACGCCACTTTATGGAGTAATTATAATGCATTTTCTCTCATGATATGCAAGGTTTACATCAAGAGGGAGAATGCCGGCAGATAGAATTCTGGACTTGAAAAGCTATGTCACATATAGCTTTTGTGCACATCTCCAAATGGGCTAAAACTTCACGGAGATTTCTTATGTAATAAATAAAATTATTAGAAGAAATAAGTACCAGAGGGGGGCCACCAGGTGCCCATTAGGCACCAGGACGCGAGCCCCCCATGGCGCAGTTTGGTGGGTAGTGGGCCCCGTGACCAACCTCCGGCGACCATCTTCTGGTATAAGTTCTGTTTTGACCAGGAAAAACTAAGGAGAGGACTTTCGGGATGAAGCACCGCCGTCTTGAGGCGGAACCTGGGTAGGAGCACATTTGTCGTCCGGCGGAGCAATTCCACTGGAGGAACTACCATCCCGGAGGGGGAAATAAAAGCCATCGTCATTACCAATAACCTACTCATCTTGGGGAGGCCAATCTCCAACAACATCTTCAACATCACCATCCCATCTCAAAATCCTAGTTCATCTCTTGTGCTCAATCTTGTACCGAAACCTCAGATTGGTACCTGGGGTGTGACTAATAGTGTTGGTTACATCTTGTAGTTGATGCTTTATGGTTTATTTGGTGGAAGATCATATGTTCAGATCCAATATTCTATTTAATACCTCTGTGATTGTGGGCATGTTTATCACTTGTGAGTAGTTACTTTTGTTCTTGAGGCCACGGAAGAAGTCATCTTGCAAGTAGTAATGTGAAGCTGATATTCGTTTGATATTTTGATGATGTGAATGTCGTGATTCCCTTAGTGGTGTTATGTGAACATTGACTACAAACCCTTCACCATCTTTGGGCCTAAGGGAATGCATTGTGGAGTAGTAATTAGATGGTGGGTTGCGAGAGTGACGCAAACTTAAACCCCACTTTATGCGCTATTCTCTAAGGGGCTGATTTGGATCCCTATGTTTAATGCTATGGTTAGAATTTATTCTTAATACTTTTCCTATAGTTCCGGATGCTTGCGGAAGGGTTAATCATAAGTGGGAGGTTTGTTCAAGTAAGAAAAACACCCAATCACCAGTCTACCCACATGTCAAGTTATCAAAGTACCAAACGCAAATCAACCCAACATAACGAAAGTGGCTAGATGAAATTCCCGTGTGCCCTCAAGAACGCTTTGCCTATTATAAGAAATCGTTCTAGTCTGTCCTTTGCCACAAAATGATTGGGCTATCTTTCTGCACCTATTTTTACTATTGCTACTTGTCACTTGTTACAATTATCTTGGTATCAAACAACTTGTCACTGCTATTTTAGTGCTTGCAGAAATTACCTTACTGACAACTGTTTTTCATTTCCTTCCGCTCCTCACTGGGTTCGACACTCTTACTTATCAAAAGAACTACGATTGATCCCCTATACTTGGGGGCCATTAATGGCCCATCGGTCGTCCCAGTCTTATTTCTATTAGTTGCCTCGTGGTTGTACGAACACAAGACAACATTCTTGCCGGAGCCTTCGATCTTGGCTTTCTTGTCGATGTATGAGTTGTTGGAGCCCTCAACAGCCATCACCGCTTTGTCGTTGTGCTTGTGATTGTGATAAACCACAAGTATATGTGATTGCAATAGTTTTTGAGGGTAGAGTATTCAACCCAAATTTATAGATTCAACATAAGGGGAGCCAAAGAATATTTGCACATATTAGCAGCTCAGTTGTGAATTCAGCCACACTTGGAGATTTAGTATCTACAACACAATGATCAGTAGCATAGTAATATGATAGTTTTGATAGCAGTGGTAACAGTAGCAACGTTAACAATAATGGTGATAACAAATTTGTAGTAGTTGTAACAGCAGTAGAAACAGTAGTAACTTAGCAAGAACAATATGTGGAAAACTAGTAGGCACTAGATCGATAATATTGTTGAATGATATTCATCATGTATCGGTCATAACATAGGGAGACAAAAAACTAGCTCCCGTTCATTGATATACTATAGGCATGTATTTCGTAAATAATCATACGTGCTTATGGAAAACAACTTGCAGGACATCTTTTGTCCTACCCTCCCGTGCAAGCGGGGTCCATAAGGAAAGTCAGGGATATTAATGCCTCCTTTTAATAGAGAACCGGAACAAAGCATTAACACATACTGAGGACATTAACTCCTCATACTACGGTAATCACTATAAAGAATCCCAATTATTGTCACTTTGGGCTTTGCGGATCCTAACATGTAGTAGGTGCATATAACTTGCAAGTTCAGATCTAGAACATATATATAATAGTGAAAATAAGAAATCATGGCACTTGGGCCCTAGTGACAAGGAGTAAGCCTCGCAAAGTCATAGCAACATCAATCTTTGAATATAGTGGATACTAGGGATCAAGCCCTAACAAAACTAACTCAATTACATGATGAATCTCATCCAACTCCTCACCGACTAGCGATCCTACGAAGGAATTACTCACTCCCGGTGGGGAGCATCATGGAATTGGCTATGAAGGAGGGTTGGTGATGATGAAGACCGAAGATTCCCCTCTCCGGAGCCCCGAATGAACTCCAGATCTGGCCGCCCGATGAAGAACATGAGGTGGTGGTGGCTTCGTATCATGAAACGCGATGAAACTTTGTCTCTTATTTTTCTCCAAAAATAAAAATTTATAATGTTGGAGTTAGGGTGAGCGGAGCCCCAAGGGCCCACTACCCACTAGGGCGTGCGAGGAGGGGCTGACGTGCCCTCGTGCCTAGTGGTCGCGTGCCCCCCTCCAGTGGGTCTTGGTTCCATTATTTTTATTTTATTCCATAAAAAATCTCGAGAATGTTTCGTCCAATTCCGAGAACTTTTATTTCTGCACAAAAAGAACACCATGGTAGTTCTACTGAAAACAACGTTAGTCCGGGTTAGTTTCATTCAAATCATGCAAATTAGAGTCCAAAAGAAGAGCAAAAGCATTTGGAAAAGTAGATACGATGGAGACGTATCAACTCCTCCAAGCTTAACCCCTTGCTTGTCATCAAGCAATTCAGTTGACAAACTGAAAGTGATGAAGAAAAACTTTTCTGAACTATTTTGTTCTTCTTTACATATACACGCTTCGAGAGCACTCATGTTTTCAGCATAAACCATGACTAATCATATCGACAATAACCCTTAGAAACACTAGTAGCTCATCTCAATGGCATAATCAACTAGCAAGCAATAATAAGATAAGTCAAATGATAACTCCTTTTTAAAACAATCATGATATAATATGATAATAGTGGTATCTCGCTATCCCTTTTTGAGACTGCAAAACATAAATGCAGAGCACCTCCAAAGTTCAACCGGCGACTAGACATTGTAAATCATGGTAGAGGAGATCCAGTCATGCTACAAACAAAGTTTAACTAGACATAAAGCATGAAGATGACAATAGTGCTCTCGGGTCTGGTACTTATTTGAGAAGGTGATGACTCAAAGTAAAAATAAAATAACATGAAAGTAAATAGAAAGTCCCTTCGCAGAGGGAAGCAGGGATTTGTAGCGGTGCCACAACTTGCAGCAAAAATCAGAGATAAATTATTTTGGGAGGTAGACTTTTCCTTTCAATGTTACGACCAAGAGTTATCGATATCTTGCATGCTAAACAAATTGATGACGGTTCCCAAGCAGTAGAAGTAAAGGTTTACTCTCCCTCCACCAACAAACACACTCCACAGCTAGCCGAATCCACGGGTGCCGTCCATACCAACAACAATCTAGGGGGAGTTTTGTTTAATTATTTGCCATTTGTGATTTCGGGACTGGGAATCCCTTTTACCAGCCCCTCTTATCCAAGGACAAGTGAATAAACAATCATCATGAGAATAGCCCTGTTATCATGGAAGATACTGACCACCCCCTATCGCTCCATGAGCGGTCCAGGCACACAAAATAGAAGCTCATTTGAAATATTGGAGGTGGCACATGCAAATTTAGTTGGAACAGCGGGGTAATTCCGTATATAGGTAGATATAGTCAACTCATGTGGAATAACTTTGTTTCAAGGATTTTGATGCACCAGTAATGCTCCTGCTTAGTACAGGCAAATGCTAGCAAATAGGTTGGGGAGCGACCAACTAGAGAGCGAAGACGGTCACGAACATGCTTATGAATAATTATCGTTGCATACTAGCATGAGTAGGATATAAACACCATGAACAAAAATATCATGGATGCTATGTTGGTTTTGATTCAACTACATGTGTGAACATGTGGCAAGTCAAGCCACTCAAACATTCAGAGAGGATACCATTTCATCATACTACATCACAATCATTTTAATGCATGTTTACATCCAAGATAAATCATTACCCACTCACAGCTACTTAAGCATGTCATGAAAAACTATAATCTCTAATCGTTATTGCAAACATGTTTGGTCATAATACACTAAATCATGGGTACAAGTCTAAACATATTTACAAAAACAAAAACAAGTTGAGTTCATACCCGCTCCTCTGTGCCATAGTCACTACATCAAATATCGTCATTATTGCCTTTCACTTGCACGACCAAACAATATGAAAATAATAATAGTGCAAGAGTGTTGTGGACTTAGTTGAATCTAACATGGATAATACAATGTAAGAGTGTGAACACCGACAATTAGAATATGTGAGCATGAATGTAAAGTCGGTGGAAACACGTACTCCCAGAAACTTAGGCTTTTGGCCTAGCTCGGTAATCACCACACGTAGTATCCGTCTGGTCTCATGTAGAAGTGTTTGGGTGGCGACACCCGATTCCCACTCCTGGGGCTCCTACTCAACCGCTACCTGGGCATTCAGGTAGGCAACAATGTCTTCAGGCATGATCCTGTATCCGTTCCTCGCAATAGAATCAAACAAGGCAGCTGCAGGGAACATAATAACATCACGGGTAACCTCACAAAAAACCAAGTTACAAAAAATGTTATCCAAGGAATCATCATAGTCAATAAAGTGTTGATCCACCATAGATTGATGGTCTAGATAAACTCGTGGTAAAAGATAATCATCATGATGAAAAGGAATGTTAAAGTGTTTCGCTAAGCGAGTGGCATAAATACCACCATGGATTTTGCCCTTAGATCTGTTAGTGTGTAAAAGTTGAGCAATAATAGCTCCCAAGTTAAACGTGTGATCGTTATGGAGTTCTCAATGTACAATCGCAAGGTCAGGAGCGCTTAGTATACTAGCCTTCCCCCTAGCAGTTAAACACTTCGTGACAAATAAAGCAAAGTAATGCACTGAAGGAAACTACAGGCTTGTGGCATAGGCTTTCGACATGCCTCTTCCCTCACCCATCATTAAATTGAGCAGGAAGTCCTCAAACTTGGCGGGCTTGGGCTCTCTTAACTCTCCATCAGAGGGAACTAAACATATCTCACAGAATTCAGTAAGCGATATTTGGTTGCTTTCGACATATAAATTAAACCGCACTGAAGGTGGATCCACTACTAGATAAAACCCTACTAGTAGCGCTGGATATATGAGTAGCAGTAGCGCTGGTCCAAGCGCTACTGCTATTGCGCTACAGCTAAAAACTAGTAGTAGCGCCGATACAGGCAACGCAACTGGTAAGTTTAGTAGCAGCGCTTGCTCATAGAAAGCGCTGCTGCTAAGCAGCGCTACTGCTAATATTTTCCAACGCTACTGGTAACGTTTACTATCAGAATGAATCATCATCATCGACAATATTAGCAGTATTCAGAATATTCACATAACAACTCATATAACTCATATTCATATAACTCATATAACTCATACTCATATAACTCATACTCATTTAACAACTCATATAACTCATATTCATTTAACAACTCATATAACTCATATTCATATAACCCATACTCATACAACTCATACTCATATAACTCATACTCGTATAGCTCATACTCATATAACTCATATTCATATAACTCATACTCATATAGCTCATATCATATAACTCATACTCATATAGCTCATATTCATATAACTCATCCTCATATAACTCATACTCATATAACTCATACTCATATCACTAATAATAATAATCCAGTTGACGCCTCACGGTGCAGGCGGTGGAAACCCAAAGATAAGGAACCATCACCAAATCATAGCTCGGGTGATGTCCCTCGAGAACCTGCCAGGTATTGGAGAACCTGGCATCCAACGCAGCAATGTAGCGATAGACATGCTCGTCCTCCTCCCTGACACGACGATGTACCACCTCCATGGGAGGCGGCTCCCTCGTCACCGATAATGGCCCACGCGACCCCACCAGAGAAGCTCTGGGTCAACGATGAGACCCGGATTCCGCACCAAGGTGCGCCCCCCGGAAGGTAGCACCTCCGAGTGCCAGCCCCGCGGACCCAGTCCCGCACATGCTGGCGCCTATCAAGTAGGTGGCCGCCACCGAGTCGACGACGAGGATGCGGGATGGGAATCGTCGATGTCGAGACAAATTCCTCTGAGAAAATTTTAGCTCATGTTTAATGTTTGAACCGAATATTACATGGCAACATCATATGACAAATTAACCAAATATTACATATGCTATCTCAAGAGAACATGGCAACATCATATGACAAATTAACCAAGTTCATATGACAAAAACTAATTAGCTCATGTTCAGGGGATCAACGCTCATGACAACATCATATGACAAATTAACCAAATATGATTGTGCATGTTTGCAAGTTTGAGGTAGTATGAACTAGAGGGGAGCGAGAGCGTGGTAGTACCGTGCGGGGGCAGGGTCGGAGGTGGCCGGCGGCGACGTCGGTGGTGGCCGGAGGCAGCGGCGCTAACCCTAGGAGAATGACAAAAATAGAAATTAAACAATAAGAAATTAGTTGTCAAATATTTTTAAATAAACGACATAAATTACTTAATAAATATGGTTGAGGAACTTAAATAAACGACATATGATGGACACTCTTCTCTCATGTATGGTGGACACTCCCTCACCGACTTTCGACCGTCGATGATGGTCGCTACTCCTACTTCCCCTAGTGCATAAATATATCTAGCAGAAGGAGAAGGAGGAGAAGCGACCCCCACGGCAACAGTCGGCATTCTTCTTCTCTCATATATGGTGGACACTCCCTCACCGTTTTTTCGATCGTCGATGATGGTCGCTACTCCTACTTCCCCTAGTGCATAACAAGTATCTAGCACAAGGAGAAGAAGGAGAAGCGACCCCCACGACAACAATCGACATTCTTCTTCTCTCATATATGGTGGACACTCCCTCACCGATTAAACTATTTCTATTAAACACTTACTAAATAAACTATTTCTAATAAACACTTACTAAAAACAGTAAAAAAACTACATTGTACTTATATTGAAATATAATGTAGCACAAGGAAATAAACGAAGAAATTAGTGATTTTCCCACTAAAAAACTACATTGTACTTATATTGACGCTAGTATATTCTTAGTGATTTTCCTTTCCTTCTAATTTTTTTGTATAATTATCAAAAAGAAATTGTTGTATATTTATATGCTACAAGTTCATATCAATAGCATATCTAATAGGATTAAGTTCCACCTCATATAAAATATATCATCTTTCAAGCCTAACCCTAACTACTAGGAACAACCTTAACTACTAGGATTAAGTTCATATACCTAGCATATCTAATAGGATTAAGTTCATATACCTAGGATTAAGTTCATATGCCTAGCATATCTAATAGGATTAAGTTCATATACCTAGCATATCTAATAGGATTAAGTTCATATACCTAGCATATCTAATATGATTAAGTTCATATACTGATTTCACATATACAAGAACGACATTGATGAACTCGAACGGGAGGAGGGAGGAGAGAGGAGGAGGAGGGAGGAGGGGAACCAGGAGTGGCGGCGACGGGCGACGGGAGCGGCGACGGCGGCGGACGACGGGCAACGGGAACGGCGCCGGCGGCGGCGGATGACGGGTGATGACCCACAAGTATAGGGGATCAATCGTAGTCCTTTCTATAAGTAAGAGTGTCGAACCCAACGAGGAGCAGAAGGCTCTGATAAACGGTTTTCAGCAAGGTAATAACTGCAAGCACTGAAAGTAGCGGTAACAAGTGATGATGTAGTGAGGTGAAACGTAGCAAGCGAAAAGTAACGAGTAACAAGTAGTAGCAATGGTGCAGCAAGTGGCCCAATCCCTTTTGTAGAAAGGGACAAGCCTGAACAAAGTCTTAAAGGAGGAAAAACGCTCCCGAGGACACACGGGAATTTCTGTCATGCTAGTTTCATCATGTTCATGTGATTCGTGTTCGTTACTTTGATAGTTTGATATGTGGGTGGACCGGCGCTTGGGTACTGCCCTTACTTGGACAAGCATGCCACTTATGATTAACCCCTCTCGCAAGCATCCGCAACTATGAAATAAGAATTAAGACAACGTCTAACCATAACATTAAACTATTGGATCCTAATCAGCCCCTTACGAAGCAACGCATAGACTGGGGTTTAAGCTTCTGTCACTCCAGCAACCCATCATCTACTTACTACTCCCCAATGCCTTCCTCTAGGCCCAAATATGGTGAAGTGTTATGTAGTCGACGTTCACATGACACCACTAGAGGAAAAGACAACATACAACATATCAAAATACCGAACGAATACCAAATTCACATGACTATTATTAACATGACTTATCCCATGTCCTCAGAAACAAAAGTAACTACTCACAAAGCATAATCATAATCATGATCAGAGGTGTAATGAATAGCATCAAGGATCTGGACATAAACTCTTCCACCAAGTAATCCAACTAGCATCAACTACAAAGAGTAATCAACAGTACTAGCAACCTTACAAGGACCAATCGGAGTCGCGAGACGGAGATTGGTTACAAGAGATGAACTAGGGATTGGAGAGGAGATGGTGCTGATGAAGATGTTGATGAAGATGCCTCCTCTCCGATGAGAGGAGTGTTGGTGATGACGATGACAACGATTTCCCCCTCCGGGAGGGAAGTTTCCCCAGCAGGATCGTCCTCCCGGAGCTCTAGATTGGATCTGCTCAAGTTCCGCCTCGTGGCGGCGGCAAAACCACGAAAAAGCTCCATCTTGATTTTTTTTGGAACGAAACCCTTCATATAGCAAAAGAGGGGGCCAGTGGGCCGTCAGGGAGCCCACAAGCCCTGTAGCCGCCACCAGGGGGTGGCGGCTACCAGGCTTGTGGCGCCCTGGTAGCTCCCCTCTGGTACTTCTTTCGCCCAGTATTTTTTATATATTCCAAAAAAATTCCACTTAAATTTTCAGGGCATTTGGAGTTGTGCAGAATAGAGGACTCAGGTTTGCTCCTTTTCCAGTCCAGAATTCCAGCTGCCTGAATTCTCCCTCTTCAAATAAACCTTGCAAAATAAGAGAGAAAAGGCATAAATATGGTACCACAAAGTAATATAACAACCTATAAAGCAATAAATATAAATATGAAAGCATGATGCAAAATGGACGTATCAATGGGCAACGGCGACGGACGATGGGTGAGGTGCACAGACGGGGGGAGAATGAATTGGAGTGGAGAGGGGAGTAGGTGGATATGTGGATAAGATATGTTGTATCAGCAGCGTTTGTTTAAGGAAAGCGCTACTGCTATTCAACTTATCAATAGCGCTTTACACAAGCGTGCGCTGTTACTAACGCTACCGTCTGGGCACCTTGTTGGGACACCTTTAATAGTAGCGTTGGATATATAACCAGCGCTACTGCTAACGTGTTAGTAGTAGCGCTTAGCTGGAAAAGTGCTACTACTAATTTTTTTTGTTTTCCAGCACTACTACTGAGGTCCTGCCTATAAGGTTTTTCCTAGTAGTGATCATGCCTATTCAGAAAATAGAAATTTTGCACATAGGAATTAGTGAGGGTATGGTATTGGACACACTCACCTGTGATGAAGTTGGTTAACCCATCATTTTCAATGAGTTGTGCAAACTCATGGTGGAATCCGGCTTGTTCCACGAAGGGAATGTGAGGCCATTGGCACGGTCGGACCTCCGTCAATCGTGGGGTGGTGAGTCCAGCAGGAGATGATTCACCAATAACTCCCTTGACGTTCTTCTTGTATGAACTCCTCCTGAAGAGATTCATTTTTCCAAGAACAAATTTCTGATTTTTTGGGGTCACAACATAAATTTAACAAAACTTCACAACAATGATAGCAACTACTCATAAGGATGCCTAGAGCTTAAAACAAGCAGTCAAACTACTTGAAACTTCAAGAATTCGACATGCAAGCTCATCTTCAACAACACCTAGAGTAGCTAATTACTTCTAAGATGAACCACTAAAGCAAAAACTAATTGGAGGAGTGGGGGAGTTACATACCAAGGAGCAATCCCCCAAAACAGTTTCAAAATCGGATTTTCGAGCAAAGAGATTGAAATCCGCGGGTTTGAGAGCAAGAACATGGGAGAGAGAGGGTACATGGACTTTTTATGGAGGTAGGTGATAAAGTGAGCCGAAGGTATAAGTGAGGGGGGCCCTCGAGGGTCCCACTACCCACTAGGATGCGCCTGGTGGGGGTGGTGCACCCTAGTGTCTAGTTTACACCTGGAACACCCCCATGTGATGTTTCGAGTGCCAAGTATTCTCAAATATTCAGGAAAAGATCATGTGAAAGTTTTAGGTCATTTGGAGAACATTTATTTGGGCACTTTTTTTATTGCACGGAAAGTTCCAAAAATAGAATAATCATGGCATTTATAGTATTTAACTAAAAATAACAGGAAAAATGAAGTGGGTATAGAAGGTTGTGCCTACTGAATTCGTCGACCTCATGCCTCTCGAAAATGATCCATTAACAAGGTTTATCAAGTCTTATTAACAACCACTTCCAAATTGCATGAAGCCAAAGAATTTTCCTAAAACACTAAGTTACCTCAACAGGGATGTGCATATCCCCAACAATAAGTATTTCATATTTATTTTTCGCAGTAGGTAGAGGTAGTCGGAGATTTTTCAATAAGATTAACACCATTCACTTGGATTTTTTTCCTCGCAAAATTCACCATATGTACTTTACCATTGACATGAAAAGTGACTTTGCTTTTTATTGCAATCGATAACAGCCCGTGTAGTATTTAAGAAAGGTCTATCAACTGTAATCGACATTTTGTTGTCCTCGGGCATATCAAGTATAACAAAGTCTGTCCAGATAGTAACATTTGGAAGAACAATGGGTACATCCTCACAAATACCGATAGGTATGGTAGTTGATTTGTCAACCATTTTCAATGAAATTTTAGTAGGTGTGAGTTTATTCAAGCCAAGTTTTTTGTATAAAGAGAAAAGTATAACACTAACACCATCTTCTAGATCATATAAAGTAGTTTTCACATAGTTCCTTTTGATGGAACATGGTATAGTAGGTATTCCTAGATCTCCTAGTTTTTTTAGGTACTCCATCCTTAAAAGAGTAATTAGCAAGCATGGTGGTGATTTAAGCTTCATGTATTTTTATTTTATTAGTGATGATATCTTTAATATACTTATTACTTAAATGAGTATGCAAAAAGATTGGCCTAAGCATTTCAGCAAAGCGTTCAAATTCTTCATCAACTTTTTCTTAGTTGGTTTAGGTGGATAAGGCACGGGGTTTTGAACCCATGGATCTCATTTTTTGTCATTCTTTCTAGCAACAAAATCTCTTTGATCATAACGTTTATTCTTAGGTTTTGTGTTATCAAGATCAACAACAGGTTGTAACTCAACATCATTATCTCGTTCTTTATCATTGTCAGGTTGAGCATCATCATTATCATTATCATTATCACTAGGTGAATTCTCACTACCAAATTGAGTTTCGGTATCAGAGATTGAGATATCATTAACATTATCAGAAGATTTTTCTTCTTCAGGTTCGCTAGAAGTATGCAAGGTCCTATCATTTTTATTTTTCTTTTTATCCCTAGAAGGACTAGGTGTATCAATATTAATTCTTTGTGAATATAGCTCAGTTCTTTTAGGATGACCTTGTGGATATAGTGGATCTTGAGTCATTGCTCCTCCTCTAGTCATTACTCTAACAACATGATCATTCATATTATTATTAATTTCATGAAGTAGCTCACTTCGAGATTTAGCAACTTCTTTTTCTACACCTCTTATATCATTGGTGATTCTAAATAACAAGTCACTTAAGCGAGAAATCATATCAGAGTTTTGTTTCAATTGTTTCATAACATGGGAGTTGAAATGATCTTCCTTTCTAATATAATTATCAAACCCACATAAGCATTGACTAGGATGTTTATTGTAAGGGATTTCACCTACATCAAACTTTAAAAGAGAATTTACCTCCACCACCTGTGGTGGTGTGCTGAGACCATGTACTTCTTTGATAGGTGGTAAATTCTTAACCTCTTCAGCTTTAATGCCTTCTTTCTTCATACATTTATTTGCTTCTTGCATAGCTTCATGACTAAGGAATAAGATACCCCTCTTCTTTGGAGTAGGTTTAGGCAGTAGTTTAGGAACTCTCCATTCATAAGATTCTTCAATATATTAGTCAATAATTCCCCAGCTTGTTCGACAGTTTGTTGTTGGGTAACGTAGTAGTAATTCAAAAAAATTCCTACGCTTCACCAAGATCCATCTAGGAGAAACCAGCAACGAGCAAGAGGTAGAGCATCTTGATACCTTTGAAGATCACTAAGCGGAAGCGTTACTATGCACGCGGTTTATGGAGTCGTACTCGTAGCGATTCTGATCGCGGAAGATTCTGATCTAGGCACCGAACAACGGCGCCTCCACGTCCAACACACATGTAGCCCAGTGACGTCTCATTCACCTTGATCCAGCAAGGAGAGAGGAGATGTTGAGGGAGAGCTCCGTCAGCACGACGGTATGGTGACGGTGGAGCTGCGAGGTACTCCGGCATGGTTTCACCAAGCGCTACGGAGGACGAGGAGGAGGAGGAGGAAGAGGAGGGTTGCACCGAGGGAGGAAGAAACTGGTGTGTCTAGCAGCCCCAAACCCTTGCATATATATAGGAGGAGGAGGAGGAGGGCCGGCCACACTAGTATTTCCCCTAGGTGGTATAGTGGCCAAGAGGAGGAGGGGCGGCGCCCTAGGGGTGGGCTTGCCTCCCAAGGCAGCCCCCTCACGCCCTAGGGTTGGCCCCCTTAGCCCCCTTGTGCGCCTTGGGACTTGGTGGGTGGCGCACAAGCCCACCTAGGGGCTGGTTCCCATCCACTTTTGGCCCACGTAGCCCTTTGGGGATGGTGGCCCCTCCCGGTGGACCCCCGGAACCCTTCCGGTGGTCCCGGTACAATACCAACGATCCCCGAAACACTTACGGTGATCAAATATTCACTTCCTAATATGAATCTTTACCTCTGTACCATTCTGGAGATCCTCGTGATGTCCGGGATCTCGTCTGGGACTCCGAACAACCTTCGGTAACCACATGTACTATTCCCATTACAACTCTAGCGCCATCGAACCATAAGTGTGTAGACCCTACGGGTTCCGGAACCATGCAGACATGACGGAGACACCTCTCCGGTTAATAACCAACACCAGGATCTAGATACCCATATTGGCTCCCACATGTTCCATGATGATCTCATTGGATGAGCCACGATGTGGAGTATTGAATCAATCCCGTATGCAATTCTCTTTGTCTACCGGCATGATACTTGCCTGAGATTCGATCATCGATATGCATATACCTTGTTCAATATCATTGTCGGAAATTCTCCTTACTCGTTTCATAACACATCATCCCGTGGCTAACTCCTTAATCACATTGAGCTCATTATGATGATGCATTACCGAGTGAGCCCGGAGATACCTCTCCGTCACACGGAGTGACAAATCTCAGTCTCGATTCGTACCAACCCAACACACACTTTCGGAGATACCTGTAGTGCACCTTTATAATCACCCAATTATGTTGTGATGTTTGATACACCCAAAGAACTCCTACGGTATCCGGGAGTTGCACAATCTCATGGTCTAGGGAAATGATACTTGACATTAGAAAAGCTTTAGGAGACAAACTATACGATCTTGTGCTATGCTTAGGATTGGGTCTTGTCCATCACTTCATTTTCCTAATGATGTGATCCCGTTATCAATGACATCCAATGTCCATTAGGAAACAGTGACCATCTATTGATCAACGAGCTAGCCAACTAGAGGCTCACTAGGGATACGTTGTGATCTATATATTCACACATGTATTATGGTTTCCGGTTAATACAATTATAGCATGAATAATAGAAAATTATCATGAACTAGGAAATATAATAATAACCACTTTATAATTGCCTCTAGGGCATATTTCCAAGAGTCTCCCACTTGCACTAGAGACAATAATCTAGTTACATTGTGGTGAATCGAACACCCATAGAGTTCTGGTGCTGATCATGTTTTTCTCATGGAAGAGATTTAGTCAACGGATCTGTGACATTCAGATCCGTATGTACTTTACAAATATCTATATCTCCATCCTGGATGTATCCACAAATGGAGTTGAAGCGGCACTTGATGTGCTTGGTCTTCTTGTGAAACTTGGGCTCCTTGGCAATGGCAATAGCACCAGTGTTGTCACAAAAGTTAGTCATCAAGCCTAATGCACTGGGAATCACTCTTAGGTCGGTGATGAACTCCTTCATCCCGACTCCATCACGTGTTGCTTATGAAACAGCTATGTACTCTGCTTCACATGTAGATGCCGCCACGACAATTTGCTTGCAACTGCACCAGCTGACTGCCCCACCATTCAAAATATACACGTATCCAGGTTGTGACTTGGAGTCATCCGGATCCATGTTGAAGCTAGCATGGACGTAACCCTTTACGACGAGCTCTTTGGCACCTCCATAAACGAGAAACATATCTTTAGTCCTTTTCAGGTACTTAAGGATATTCTTGACCGCTGTCCAGTGATCCACTCCTGGATCACTTTGGTACCTCCCTACCAAACTTATGGCAAGGTTCACATCAGGTCTGGTACACAACATGTCATACATAATATAGCCTATGGCAGAAGCATAGGGGACAATACTCATCTTTTCTCTATCTTCTGTCGTGGTCGGGCGTTGAGCTGTGCTCAACCTCACACCTTGTAAGACATGCAAGAACCCCTTCTTTGCCTTATCCATATTGAACTTCTTCAATATCTTGTCAAGGTATGTGCTTTGTGAAAGATCAATAAGGCGTCTCGATCTATCTCTATAGATCTTAATGCCTAATATGTAAGCAGCTTCTCCAAGGTCCTTCATTGAAAAACACTTATTCAAATATGCCTTTATGTTTTCCAAAAGTTCTGTATCATTTCCCATCAACAATATGTCATCCACATATAATATGAGAAATGCTACAGAGCTCCCACTTACTTTCTTGTAAATACAGGCTTCTCCATAAGTCTGTACAAACCCAAACGTTGTGATCACCTCATCAAAGTGAATGTTCCAACTCGAAGATGCTTGCACCAGCCCATAGCTGGAGCGTTGGAGCTTGCATACCTTGTCAGCATTATTAGGATCGACAAAACCTTCGGGCTGTATCATATACAGTTCTTCCTTAAGAAAGTCGTTCACGAATGTCGTTTTGATGTCCATTTGCCAGATTTCATAATCATAAAATGCGGCAACTGCTAAGATGATTCGGGCTGACTTCAGCATCGCTAAGGGTGAGAAAGTCTCATCGTAGTCAATTCCTTGAACTTGTCGATAACCCTTAGCGACAAGTCGAGCCTTATAGATGGTCACATTACCATCCGCGTCAGTCTTCTTCTTGAAGATCCATTTATTTTCTATGGCTCGCCGATCATCGGTCAAGTCCACCAAAGTCCATACTTTGTTCTTATACATGGATACTATCTCGGATTTCATGGCTTCAAGACATTTGTTGGAATTCGGGCCCGCCATCGCTTCTTCATAGTTCGAAGGTTCACTGTTGTCCAACAACATGATTTCCATGACAGGTTTTTCGTACCACTCTAGTGTGGAACGTGTCCTTGTGGAGCTTCGAGGTTCAGTAGCAACTTGATCGGAAGTTTCATGATCATCATCATTAACTTCTTCTCTAGCCGGCTCAGGCACCTCAGAAACATTTTCTTGTGATGCGCTACTCTCCGGTTCGAGAGAAGGTACGATTACCTCATCAAGTTCTACTTTCCTCCCACTTACTTCTTTCGAGAGAAACTCTTTCTCTAGAAAGGATCTGTTCTTGGCAACAAAGATTTTGCCTTCGGATCTAATATAGAAGGTATACCCAATAGTTTCCATAGGGTATCCTATGAAGACACATTTTTCCACTTTGGGTTCGAGCTTCTCAGGCTGAAGTTTCTTCACATAAGCATCGCAACCCCAAACTTTCAGAAATGACAGCTTAGGTTTCTTTCCAAACCATAATTCATACGGTGTCGTCTCAATGGATTTAGACGGTACCCTATTTAAAGTGAATGCGGCAGTTTCCAATGCATATCCCCAAAATGATAGCGGTAGATCAGTAAGAGACATCATAGATCGCACCATATCCAATAAAGTGCGATTACGACGTTCACACACACCGTTACACTGTGATGTGCCAGGCGGTGTGAGTTGTGAAACAATTCCACATTTTCTTAAGTGCGTTCCAAACTCGTGACTCAAATATTCTCCTCCACGATGAGATCGCAAGAACTTTATTTTCTTGTCATGATTGATTCTCTACCTCACTCTGAAATTCCTTGAACCTTTCAAAGGTTTCAGACTTGTGTTTCATTAAGTAGACATACACATATCTGCTTAAGTCATCAGTGAGGGTGAGAACATAACGATAGCCACCATGAGCCTCAACGCTCATTGGACCGCATACATCAGTACATATTATTTCCAACAAGTTGGTTGCTCGCTCCATTGTTCCGGAGAATGGAGTCTTGGTCATCTTTCCCATGAGGCACGGTTCGCATGTGTCAAATGATTCAAAATCAAGAGACTCCAAAAGTCCATCTGTATGAAGTTTCTTCATGCGTTTGACAACGATATGACCAAGGCGGCAGTGCCACAAGTATGTGGGACTATCATTATCAACCTTACACCTTTTGGTAATCACACTATGAGTATGTGTAACATCACGTTCGAGATTCATTAAGAATAAACCATTGACCAACGGGGCATGACCATAAAACATATCACTCGTATAATGTAACAACCATTATTCTCAGATTTAAATGAGTAGCCATCTCGCATCAAGCAAGATCCCGATACAATGTTCATGCTCAAAGTTGGTACTGAATAACAATTATTGAGGTTTAAAACTAATACCGAAGGTAGATGTAGAGGTAGCGTTCCGACGGCGATTACATCGACCTTGGAACCATTCCCGACGTGCATGGTCACCTCGTCCTTTACCAGTCTCCGCTTATTCCACAGTTCCTATTTTGAGTTGCAAATGGGAGCAACAGCACCGGTATCAAATACCGAGGAGCTACTATTAGCGCTGGTAAGGTACACATGAATAACATGTATATCATATATACCTTTGACATTGCCGGCCTTCTTATCCGCTAAGTACTTGGGGCAGTTCCGCTTCCAGTGACCGGTTCCCTTGCAATAATAACACTCAGTCTCAGGCTTGGGTCCTTTCTTTGGCTTCTTCCCGGCAATTGGTTTACCGGGCGTGGCAACTACTTCGCCGTCCTTCTTGAAGTTCTTTTTACCCTTGCCTTTTATGAAACTGGTGGTCTTATTCACCATCAACACTTGATGTTCTTTCCTGATTTCCACCTCCGCTGATTTCAACATTGAATACAACTCAGGAATGGTCTTCTCCATCCCTTGCATTTTGTAGTTCATCACAAAACCCTTATAGCTAGGTGGAAGCGACTCGAGGATTCTGTCAATGACCGCGTCATCCGGAAGTTCAACTCCCAGCTAAGATAAGCGGTTGTGCAACCCAGACATTTTGAGTATGTGCTCACTGACAGAACTATTCTCCTCCATCTTACAACTGAAGAACTTGTCAGAGACTTCATATCTCTCAACCCGGGCATGAGCTTGGAAAACCAGTTTCAGCTCCTCGAACATCTCATATGCTCCATGTTGCTCAAAACGCTTTTGAAGCCCCGGTTCTAAACTGTAAAGCATGCCGCCCTGAACGAGAGAGTAGTCACCACTTCGCGACTGCCAGGTGTTCTGAACGTCCTGGGCTGCCGCGGGAATGGGAGGTTCACCTAGAGGCGCATCAATGACATATGGCTTCTTGGAAGCCATGAGGATGAACTTTGAATTACGAGCCCAGTCCACATAGTTGCTCCCATCATCTTTCAGCTTGGTTTTCTCTAGGAACGCGTTGAAGTTGAATGGGACATGTGCGTTGGCCATTGGATCTACAATATTTGTAAACACAATTTTATACTAAGTTCATGATTATTAAGTTCATCTAATCAAATTATTTGATGAACTCCCACTTAGGTAGACATCCCTCTAGTCATCCAAGTGATACATGACCCACGTCGACTAGGCCGTGTCCGATCATCACGTGAGACAGACTAGTCATCAATGGTGAGCATCTCCATGCTGATCGTATCATCCATACGACTCATGTTTGACCTTTCGGTCTCTCGTATTCCGAGGCCATGTATGTACATGCTAGGATCGTCGAGTCAACCTAAGTGTTTTGCGTGTGTAAATCTGGCATACACCCGTTGTATGCGAACGTTAGAATTTATCACACCCGATCATCACATGGTGCTTCGAGACAACGATCCTTCGCAACGGTGCACACTTAGGGGAATACTATCTCGAAATTTAATGAGGGATCATCTTATCTTTGCTACCGTCGTTCTAAGCAATAAGATGAAAACATGATATACATCACATGCAAATCATATAGTGACATGATATGGCCAATATCATCTTGCTCCTTCGATCTCCATCTTCGGGGCAAGGCATGATCATCATTATCACCGGCATGACACAATGATCTCCACCATCATGATCTCCAACATTGTGTCTCCGTGAAGTCGCCTCACCAACTATTACTTCTACTACTATGGCTGACGGTTAACAATAAAGTAAAGTAATCACATGGCGTTGCATCTCATACAATAAATTAAGACAACTCCCATGGCTCATGTTGGTTGTCATACTCATCGACATGCAAGTCGTGAATCCTATTACAAGAACATGATCAATCTCATACATGACATATGTAACATCACATCGTTATGGCCATACCACATCACATAGCATGCCCTGCAAAAACAAGTTAGACGTCCTCTTATTGTTGTTGCACGTTTTACGTGGCTGATTTGAGTTTCTAGCAAGAATTATTTTTACCTGCGAGACAGCCACAATGTTGATATGCCAATACTATTTACCCTTCATAAGGACCCTTTTCATCGAATCCAATTCGACTAAAGTGGGAGAGACAGACACCCGCTAGCCACCTTATGCAATAAGTGCATGTCAGGCGGTGGAACCCGTCTCACGTAAGCGTATGTGTAAAGTCGGTCCAGGCCGTCTCATCCCACAATACCGCCGAAAAAAGATAGGACTAGTAATGGCAAGCAATTGACAAAATCATCGCCCACAACTTTTGTGTTCTACTCGTGCATAAAATCTACGCATATAACCTGGCTCGGATGCCACTATTGGGTAACGTAGTAGTAATTAAAAAGAATTCCTACGCATCACCAAGATCCATCTAGGAGAAACCAGCAACGAGCAAGGGGTAGAGCATCTTCATACCATTGAAGATTGCTAAGCGGAAGCGTTACTATGAACACGGTTGATGGACTCATAATCGTAGCGATTCAGATCGTGGAAGATTCTGATCTAAGAGCCGAACAATGGCGCCTCCACGTTCAACACACGTGTAGCCCGGTGACGTATCCTTCACCTTGATCCAGCAAGGAGAGAGGAGATGTTGAGGGAGATCTCCGGCAGCACGACGGCGTGGTGACAGTGGAGCTGCGTGGTACTTCGGCAGGGCTTTGCCAAGCTCTACGGAGAAGGAGGAGGAGCAGGAAGAGCAGGGCTGCACCGAGGGAGGAAGAAACTTGTGTGTCTAGAAGACCCAAACCCTTGCACATATATAGGAGGAGGAGGAGGAGGGCCGACCACCCTATGGTTTCCCCTAGGTGGTATGGCGATCAAGAGGAGGAGGGGCGGCACCCTAGGGGTGGGTTTGCTGTCCAAGGCAGCCCCCCACACCCTAAGGTTGGCCCCCTTAGCCCCCTTGTGCGCCTTGGGCCTTGGTGGGTGGCGCACCAGCCCACCTAGGGGCTGGTTCCCATCCACTTTTGGCCCACGTAACCTTTCGGGGCTGGTGTCCCTCCCGGTGGACCCCAGGAACCCTTCGAGTGGTCTCGGTACAATACCGACGATCGCTGAAACACTTCCGGTGATTAAATCTCCACTTCCAATATATGAATCTTTACCTCCGAACCATTCCGGAAATCCTCGTGATGTCCGGGATCTTATCCCGGGCTCCGAACAACCTTCGGTAACCACATGTACTATTCCCATTACAACTCTAGCGTCATCGAACCTTAAGTGTGTAGACCCTACGGGTTCGGGAACCATGCACACATGACTGAGACACCTCTCCGGTCAATAACCAACAACTGGATCAGGATACCCATGTTGGCTCCCACATGTTCCACGATGATATCATCGGATGAACCACGATGTCGAGGATTCAATCAATCCTGTATGGAATTCCCTTTGTCTACCGGTATGATACTTGCCCGAGATTTGATCGTCGGTATCCCTGTACCTTGTTCAATCTCATTGTCGGCAAGTCTCTTCACTCATTCCATAACACATCATCCTGTGGCTAACACCTTAGTCACATTGAGCTAATTATGATGATGCATTACCAAGTGGGCCCAGAGATACCTCTCCGTCACACGGAGTGATAAATCCTAGTCTCGATTCATACGAACCCAACAGACACTTTCAAAGATACCTGTAGTGCACCTTTATAATCACTCAGTTAAGTTGTGACGTTTGATACACCCAAAGCACTCCTACGGTCTCCGGGAGTTGCACAATCACATGGTCTAAGGAAATGATACTTGACATTAGAAAAGCTTTAGCAGACGAACTGTATGATCTTGTGCTATGCTTAGAATTGGGTCTTGTCCATCACATCATTCTCCTAATGATGTGATCCCGTTATCAATGGCATCCAATGTCCAAGATCATGAAAGCATGACCATCTATTTATCAACGAGCTAGCCAACTAGAGGCTCACTAGGGACACATTGTGATCTATATATTCACACATGTATTACACTTTTCGGTTAATACAATTATAGCATGAATAATAGACAATCATCGTGAAGTAGGAAATATAATAATAACCACCTTATTATTGCCTCTTGGGCATATTTCCAATAGTTGTTCCCTGAAAACACAACCAACACAAATATCTAGGTGGTCCCTAGAAGCATCGGTTAGTCCATTACAAAATATATCAACTATTTCATTTTTCTCAAGAGGATGATCAAGCAAAGCATTAAGTAATTGGAGAAGCCTCCCCAAGCTTGTGGGAGGCTCTCTTCTTCAATTTGAACAAAGTTAGATATTTCCTATAAGGCATCTTATTTATTATGAGCAGGAAAATATCTTTCGGAGAAGTAATAAAACATATCTTGGGGACTACGCACACAACCAGGAGCAAGAGTATTGTACCATATTTTAGCCTCACTCTTTAATAAGAACGGAAATAATTTGAGAATATAGTAGTAGTGGATTTTCTCATCATGAGAAAATAGGGTGGCTACATCATTTAACTTAGTGAGATGTGCCACAACAGTTTCATTTTCATAGCCATGAAAAGGATTAGATTCAACTAAAATAATTATCTCTGGGTCGACAAAGAATTCATAATCCTTATAGGTAACAAAGATATGTGAAGTAGCAAACTTAGGATCATATTTCATCCTAGCATTCAAGGATTTTTCTTTCAACTTGCATAGTAGTTTCTTAAGATCTTCTCTATCCTCACAAGCAACAAAGTATCTAGCTATTTATTCAACCATAACATAACCTTCATGTACTTCAGGCATTTCAATTCTAGGATAGTCATGTCTAAAAGGTGTTTCCATATTTCCAGCATGCTCAATTTCTTTAGCTCTAGCAATTTTTCCATCAAGGAATTCACATATTCGCACAGTACCATCAAGCAACGTACTAGCATCATCATTAGCGTCATTAATAGCAAAGGTAGCATCATCAGCAACTTGCAACATATCAGGATTAATAGCATGTGGTGGTGGTGTTGCAAGTCTATTCAAAACATAAGGTGAATCAAGTGCAGAGCTAGATGACAGTTCCTTAACCCCCCCCCCC
Organism: Hordeum vulgare subsp. vulgare; assembly: GCF_904849725.1. NCBI lineage: Eukaryota > Viridiplantae > Streptophyta > Magnoliopsida > Poales > Poaceae > Hordeum > Hordeum vulgare. The sequence goes on from NC_058523.1 coordinate 127,879,116, forward strand.
CCCCCCCGTCTTAGGGGAACCGATCTTGGTTCTTGTATCTTTCAGATTCTTCATAGTGATCAATAAATAGATATCCCAAGTGACTCAACAAATATACCTATGCGCCCCGGTAATGGCGCGAGAAAACGCTCTTGATAGCCCACAAGTATATGGGATCGCAATAGTTTTTGAGGGTAGAGTATTTGAAAGCACATATGCTCCGTTGGTGATTTTGATAATTCATGACAACATATATTGTCTCTTGGACTACCTCTTTTACCTAGATATTTAAGAATAGATTAAAAGATGCTTTGGCTAAAGGCTTATGTGGAGATGCCCCTTGATGCAAGAAACGATTAGGATTGGCACAAGCTTCAAGCTAGAAGACTCTTCATTTTCTATTTGTGAGAACTCACTTTTGAGTCCATAGGAAAGCCAATACTATTAAAAGGGGGTGAGGTATTAAAATGAACAGGTTGCTCAAGTGCTCTAAGTTAGCCACCAAACTACCGAGCCATCTTTCCCACATAACCATTCTGTCCAAAACCACATACTCAAATTCGGTGCCACCAAGTTCATATTTCAAACTCACCGAGTTTGAACTCACACAGAAACCCTAGCCACTTCCACCAAATTGGTGCAACCGAAAATCATATCATTGCTACCGAGTTTCGGTGACCAACTTTTGGTTGCCTCGGTACACAAAATCAGAAATTACGAGTCTGAGTATCGGTCTCACCAAGTTTTCACCATTAGTCACTTTTTCGGTGCCATCGAGTTGTGTATATCAGTCTCACCCAGATTCAAAAGTTGTTGCCTTTAGTGCATGTAGGTACCACCGACTTTGCCACTTTGGTGTCACCGAGTTTTTCACTTTAGGTGTGACGGTTGGATTTTGTGTGCTGCCTATATATACCCCTTCACCCACCTCGCATTCGTGGGAGAAGCACTGAGAACACACACTTCATTGCCAGACCCGTTTTCTGAGAGAGAGTCACCTATTCATGTGTTGAGACCAAGATATTTCACTCCACTCATTTGAAACTTGATCTCTAGCCTCCCCAAACTGCTTTCCACCAAATCAATCTCTCCTACCCATGCCTATTCTGCGAGAGAGTGATTTTGTGCTGAGGAGACTATCTTTAGAAGGACAAGAGCAAGGAGTACATAGTTCCACCGCATCTATTACCTTTTGGAGGGTGGTGCCTCCTAGATTGGTTAGGTATCACTTGGGAGCCTCCTACTTCGTGTTGTGGAGTTGAACCAAGATGTTTGTAAGGGCAAGGAGATCGCCTACTTAATGAAGATCTACTGTGAGTAAGGCTAGTCCTTCATGGACGGAAGCCGTGGTGGAATGGACAAGGCCGCTTGTTCGTGGACCCATCATGGGTGGAGCCCTTCGTGGACTCTCGCAGTCGTCACTCTTCGTGGGTTGAAGTCTCCACTAACATGGACGTTCGATAGCGCCACCTATCGGAACCATGCCAAAAAATCGCCGTCTCAACCTCTTTGCTTTTGATCTCCTAAACTCTACTCCTTTACATGTGCAAATTCTTTACTTTTCCGCTGCCATATATCTTGACTAGCATGTTTAGGGTGCACTAGTCTTGTTAGTATTGCTGAAATTCTTCCCTCCATCAAATTTTGTTAGGCTAGGATTTTTCTCTTCCCAAGTAGTCTATTCACCCCCCCCCTCTAGACACACCTTCTTTCGATCCCTTAGTATTCAACCTAAATTTATAGATTCGACACAAGGGGAGCCAAATAATATTTGCAGGTATTAGCAGCTGAGTTGTCAATTCAGTCACACTTGGAGATTTAGTATCTGCATCACAGTGATCAGTAGCACATTAATATGATAGTTTTGATAGCAGTGGTAAAAGTAGCAACAGTAATTATAACAATGATAGCAGTTTTGTAGAAGTTGTAACAACAATAGCAACACTAGTGACTTGGCAAGAGCAATATATGGAAAAATCGTAGGCACTGGATCGACAATATTGTTGGATGATATTCATCATGTATCCGTCATAACATAGGGTGACACAAAACTAGCTCCCATTCATCGATATATTGTAGGCATGTATTCCGTAAATAGTCATACATGCTTATGGAAAAGTACTTGCATGCCATCTTTTTTCCTACCCTTTCGTGGCAGCGGGGTCCATAAGGAAACTAAGGTATATTAAGGCCTCCTTTTAATAGAGAACAGGAAGAAAGCATTAACACATAGTGAATACATGAAGTCCTCATACTACAATAATCACCGGAAAGAATCCCAAGTATTCTCACGTTGGGGAATGTGGATCCTAACACGTAGTAGGTGCATATAACTTGCAAGAACGGATCAAGAACATAGATATAATGGTGAAAACATAAACGGTTCATATCTAAAATCATGGCACTCGGGCCCTAGTGACAAGCATTAAGCATATCAAAGTCATTGTAATATCAATCTCCTAACATAGTGGATACTAGGGATCAAGCCCTAACAAAATGAACTCGATTACATGATGAATCTCATCCAACTCCTCACCAACCAGTGAGCCTACAAAGAAATTACTCACTCCCGGGTGGGGAGCATCTTCGAATTTGTACTAAAGGAGGGTTGGTGATCATGAATACTAAAGATTCCCCTCTCGAGAGTCCCAAACGGACTCCACATCTGGCCTCCCGATGAAGAACAAGAGGTGGAGGCGGCTCCGTATTGTGAAACGTGATGAAACTTCCTCTCTTATTTTTTCTCCAAAAATAGGAATTTATAGTGCTGGAGTTAGGGTCAACGGAGCCCTGAGTGCCCCACTACCCATGAGGGCGCACTAGGAAGGGGTGGCACGCCCTGGTGCCTAGTGGGTGCCTCAGCCCCCCCCTCCAGTGGGTCTTGGTTCTAGTATTTTTATTCTATTCCATAAAAAACCTCCAAAAAGTTGCATCCAATTCCGAGAACTTTTATTTCTGCACAAAAATAACACCATGGTAGTTCTGCCGAAAATAACGTTAGTCCGGGTTAGTTTCATTCAAATGATGCAAATTAGAGTCCAAAACAAGAGCAAAAGCGTTCGGAAAAGTACATACGATGGAGACGTATTAGATTAGGCTTCTGACCTTTCCTTCTTGGGGTGGAAGCATCATCATCATCAGAGTCGACCTCTACGTCAGGTTCCTCCTCGGGAAGTATCCTTCCCTCGTGAGCATAGAGCTCAGTGTTATCCCGCACCTTGTTGATGCGCATCTCTCCCGCATCCTTCTATTGTGCACATTCGTATGGAATGCGTCAATGACTACATCAGGGTCGATGTCGGGGATGTTGTGCAGCACACTACTGAATCTCTGTATATATTTGTCGGGAGACTTCCCATCCCTCTGGGAAGTACATGAATATCACTAGGCTGGCAAGGAAACTTGTGACCTCCATGGTATGCGCCAAAAAACTGCTTACATAAATCCGCCAAAGAGGAGATAGATTTCATTGGCAAGTTCATCAGCCAACTCCTGACGTTGGGATTGAGCGCCAACGAGAAGTAGTTGGCAAAGACTTCTTCGTTGCGTCACCCAGCTGCCTATACAGTGATGGTGTAGACATGGAGGAACTCTGATTGGCTGATCTTTCAATAGTATTTGCCTGGTAGGTCCAGCTTCAAGGTCTTGGTGGAAGGCGAGCGAACTTGTGGCAGCCCGTGGGTATACGTAGGTCAGCCCATCTCATAAGCAAGGCTTACATGTAACCTAGGTGCATGCTCGTCCGCCTCGGGCCCGACATGATCATATGAATGACGACGAGCTTTCGACGTTGCTCGATTATCATGTGGGCATCCTCAACCCGTCAATCGTGCAAGACTTGATGTTGATCTTGGTGGTGCCATGGGCCCGCTGATGCCATGGACAACACGTCACATGTTTTGGTCCTTTGGGGCAGCCGTTGCTGCTGTGGGGGCGACTGCACCATTGGTGCACCGCCTTGGTACGCTCACCATCTGGCCTCGCTGGCGATGTAGGCTATTGTTGTGAGGGACCCGGCATGTCGCTATTGGCGAAGCTAAGGAGCCTTTGAATGGTAGCTCTCCAGTCTTCCATCTTCTCCGGTGCGGGAGGGAAGTCCAATAGCAACTAACCTGCGCCAATACTTCTCCCATCGTCTTCATCATAGCGGGGCGTGAAGAGTGGGTTGTGCTCCTATTCCTAACAGAGTTAGAAGGAGCCCCATCCCTCTCCTGCTGCTGCAGTCGTTTTCTGTTGGCTGATTGACACAATGGTGGCCCATGAACATCCTAAGAATGGCGCTCAGGGTCTTGATCTGGAAGCCTTTAGGAGCACCGAGCATCTTGGGGAAGCTTGTTGGGTCATCCCGCGACAGTAGTAATGTGTCCGTCGCCCCTGCCATGGCGTTCACCTTGGACTTCGCTATGGAATCCTTGGATGTCGTACATACATTCTCGGGGTTCGTAGTAGTGGGTCAGCTGGGTCATGGCTCGTTGAGCTACAGATGGTGTTGTTGTGGTGGTTGTGTTGACTAGAGTGTTGGCGGTAATGTTCGCCTCCGTCTCCATCCCCCATAGCCACTTGCGTAGGCACCTTGGACATGGATGGAACATTCGTTGTCTTACCCTTGGCCTTCTTAGGTGCCATGGATGACAACAGGGATGATGAAGTAGATGCGCAAAAAGTTGACCCCCCCTGGAGCGCCAAAGATGCCGAGGTACAACAATATATTTGACCGGCAAAGGCCCCTTTGTGGTTCGATTGTGGGGATCGATATATACAAAGAGTAGAACCAACGATCAACATGGGCAATTTACCCAGGTTCGGGCCACTGATGACGAGATGATGTATATACTTCTCGCTCCTCGTTGGTTACCCCAAGTGGAAGGTTGAGCTGTAGTCAGCAGCAAGTTTTCCCTCACACAAAGACTGTAAGGTTTACCAAACCAGTAGGACTCCTAGGATCAACAAGTAGGTGTATCCCACCCTGGCGCTAGCATATGACGTGGACCTACACACACAACAAATAACTTTTCTCCCAACGAGTACAGAGAGGTTGTCAATCTCTCCTGCCTTGTAGTTTGCAAAGGATCAAAACACAAGCAGGAAAAGTAATAGTAATTGCAACAGAAAAGTAAATGAAAACGGTAAATGATGGAGGTGTAAGCAATGATGGTGATATGGACCGGAGTCACATGATGTTCACTAGTGATGTGTCTCTCCCAAAAGACGATAAACAACTATGCTTGGGTATACAAATTACAGTTGGGCAATCGATAGAATTATGAACGCACCGCAATGCTAATTATGCTACTTGATATTTAGAGGTTCAATATCAATGGGCAGTACGCCAAGACAAGTAGACCGTTTATTCATCAGTATCTACTTAATAATCATCCACCTTGAGATATCTATCCAGAACATATCGCCGGTGTTAAGTTGCGAGCCCCACCCAAAGTGTAAACTCAAAGCAACGGACAACTGAATTACGAACTATGCGTAAGGTAAACAACCCTTGCCACCATGGTCACAAGCATCATTGTTTTCTCCCTGGTGACAACAGCACATGCCCTAGTCTCATGTTTCTGTCACTCAACCTAGACATCGAGGGGCATGAACCCACAATCATGCATAACATTCCCTCTTGGAGTTACAATCTACTACTCGGCCAAAGCAATAAATAGCAACGGAGAACATGCATGAATCACTAAGGAATATAATATAGAAGGATAATCAAATATATAACTCATAACAATTTGAACATAATCTCATAATCCATCGGATCCCAACAAACCGAGCATAGCAATAGCAAGATAATTGCATAGATGCCTTGATCATGTAGGGCGGCTCACAAGGACTAACCATTGAAGCATATGATTGGAGAGATGGCATCACATAGCTACTGGTCATGGACCCATGGTCCAAGGAGGACTACTCACGGCAGGTCCTGGAAGCGTCCATGGCGGTGGAGAAACTTCCGGAGGTCAATCCTCCCTCCGTAAGGGTGCCGGGAAGAGGTATCCTGACGCTCCCAATCTCGGAAGCGTTGCGGCGGCGGAACGATGAAGAACTTCACGATTCTGGATCCCGAAAGGAGGGCACCGAAGGGCGTGGGTACCACCCAGGCGGCTTCTTGGCGCAGCCTAGGGGTGGGCCGTGCCCACAGGTCGCCTAGGCGGCCCCTGACACCCCTATGGCCCCCATTCATGCTTCGTGAAGCTTCTGGTGCACTGATTTTTATATATTTTTCTTGGGATTTTTCGGGCTTCGTAAAATTGGGTAAAAGACCCTGAAAAAAGACATCAACAGACAGAAACTAGCACTGGGTGCACTGAGTTAGTAGGTTACTCCAAATATGTGTAAAATGATATAAAAGTGTAGAAAACATATAACAATGTTGCCCAAAAGATCATGGAACAAGCAGAGTTTATAAATACGTTTGGGACGTATCAGCCACCGTGAGGTGTAAAAACCTACGTCCTACTTTGGTGCATTTATTAAGTGTTCACTCAAGTTACAAGGAGCGCAACTTGCTGGCAAAGAGCGCGGGAAGTGTAGCTACCACATGCAAATGAGCAGGGTTTCAACCCTTATAAAGTTAGCATTGGATCTACTTTTATAGGCAAGGGGTTACCACAATGGCAAAACATTATTTATAATAGGTAAACAGTGGCTACAGTGTCAAATACCTAACTCTGATGGGTCAGGACAAACAAATTAAATGCGTCATAAGGTGTCACGCTAGAGACGTTACTCTACAAGTGATGTCTCTCCTTTTGTGTTGTCCACCCAACTACCTTCTATTATGTTGCCACATAACTGGGACATGTGGCACTAAATATGCTCCTCCGGCGGTGAGCTGACACGTGCCCCGACAGGCCTCACCAAACCATGGTGATTGGCATGCCAGTGAGGTGGAGCGGTGGGCGGGTATTAGAGGGCCTGCCGGCACGGAGCTTGCCGAGTATTCACTTGTTGTCAAGTTTCTTGCTGGCAACTTATTGCTTGGTCTTGGGTCTTGTGTGGAAGCCATCCCGTGACTCCCCGCTGATTTGCGTTGGTTTCCCTCCAAGCTTAAAGGGTGATGTAGCACAACGACGACAAGTATTTCCCTCAGTTATGAAACCAAGGTATCAATCCGGTAGGAAGATCTAGAAGACTATGAAAGCGGTACCTGCACACAAATAACAAATCCTCGCGACCCAATGCGTGTAGTGGTTGTTAATCCCTCGTGGGCAAAGTAAACATAGATTGATAGATGCAAATAAAGTGATAGCAAATAAAACGCGGCAAGGTATTTTTGGGTTTTTTGATGATATAAATCTGAAAAAGAGCAAATAAACTAGAAACACGAATAGCAAAGTAGAGATTGCAAATAGATGATGTGAAATAAACCCGAGGGTCGTAGGTCTCACTAGTGGCTTCTCTAGAGAAATTAGTAAATAGTGCATAGACAAATTACTATTGGGAAATTGATAGAACAGAGAATAATTATAACGATATTCATGACAATGATTATGTATATAGGTATCACGTCCAAGAGAAGTAGACCGACTTCTGCCTCCATCTACTTCTATTACTCCACACATCGACTGCTATCCAGCATGCATCTAATGTATTGAGTTCATGGTGAACTGGAGTAATGCTTTAAGAATGATGACATGATGTAGACAAGATCTATTCATGTAGGAATAGACCCCATCATTTTATCCTTAATGCAAATGATACATGCGTGTCATGTCTCTTCCTGTCACTAAGATTTAGCACCGCAAGATTGAACCCGTCACAAAGCACCTCTTCCCATTGCAAGATAAAAGATTAAGTTGGAGAGACAAAAACCAAGTATCACAGAAGAAATATGAGGCTATAGTAATCAAGCATGAATATGATTTCATAGATCTGATTATAAACTCACAATTCATCGGATCCCAACAAACACACCACAAAAGAATAAGTTACATCATATGGATCTCTAAGAGACCATTGTACGGAGAAGCAAAACGAGAGAGAAAGCCATCAAGCTACTGCCTACGGACCGATAGGTCTGATATGAACTACTCACACATCATTGGAGGAGCACCAATGAGGATGATGAACCCCTCTATGATCATGTTCCTCTCCAAAATAGGCTCTAGATTGGATTTCGTGGCTTCTGGAACTTGCGGTGGCTGAAATGATTTTTCGTCGACTCTCCTAGGGTTTTCTGAATATTGGGTTATTTAGAGCTCAGAGGCGGTGGAGGAGGCGCTTGAGGCCCGCCACTAGGCACTAGGCCGCACCAGGGGCCCTAGCCACGCCCTGGTGTATAGTGGGTCGCCTGGGCCTCCTCAAGTGATCATCCTTGGCTCCTAAATTTCCGTCTAGTCCAGAAAAAATCTCTGTAAAGTTTCATGGAATTTGGACTTCATCTGATATTGATTTTCTGCGAAGGAAAAAGAACAACAAAAAACAACAAGTGGCACTAGGCACTATGTCAATAGGTTAGCCCCGAAAAATGATATAAATTTGTTATAAAATGATCATAAAACATCCAAGAATAATAATATAGCAGCATGGAACAATCATAAATTATAGATATGTTGGATACATATCAGCATCCACAAGCTTAATTCCTCCAGGAGGTGAATGATAAAAACGGAATTTTTGATGTGGAATGTTGTCTCACATGTTCACCATGTTCTTTTTCTTTTTAGCATGGACATATGGATTTGTAGATGATTCAAAAAAATAGTCCATAGTTTGACATGAAAATTTCAATACTCAGGCATATCAACAAGGAACCAAGTCTTTCAAAATATCAACGCTGAAGAACGCTATCCCTAGCCCATCATCTTCCATCATTGATCCATTCATGCAACACACCATATATTAACTACATCCAATGCTCAAGTATGATAATGTTGTTCCTTAGTTGGTGCTTTATGAGAGAAGATGGAGACTCAAATTCAGAATAAAAATTGCATAAAGTAAATAGCAGGCCCTTCGCAAAGGGAAGCACGGATTTGTAGAGGTGCCGGAGCTCAAAGTAAGAAAAATAGAGATAAAATATTTTGGGTGGTATGCTTTTCCTGTCAACGAAAATGACTAAAAGTTTCCAATATCCTCCAGGCTAAACAAATTGTAGGCGGTTCCCAAACGGAAAATAAAGTTTTTTCCTTTAACCATCATTCTTTCACACTCCATGGCTAGCCGCATCCATGGGTACCGTCCATACCAACACTTTTCAAGGTATTTATTATTTGACAGCATAAAATAAATTTTCTTTGCATTTTGGTACTGGGCATACCTATTACCGCCATACTCTCGTGCAATGACAAGTGAATAAACACTCATATTGAGAATAACATATTTAACATCGAAGATATCGGCCACCCTTGCCGCTTCATGAGCGGTATGAGCACACAAAATAGAAATTTATTTTGAACATTAGAGTTGGCACTTGGAAATTTACTTGGAACGACGTTGAAATACTGCATATAGGTATCTATGGTGGACTCATTTTGCACAACTTTGGGTTTAGGATTTGGATGCACAAGCAGTATTCCTGCTTAGTACAAGTGAAGGCTAGCAAATAGATTGAGAAGCGCCCAACCAAGGAACGAAAATCATCATAAGTGAACATTAACCATAACTAACACCAAATAATGCAACACAAGTAGAGTGTAATTTCATAGCATGATTATTGACTTCATGTGCATGCTTAGGGAATCACAGACCTTAACACCAATATTCTTACTAAAGCATAATTACTCGTCAACATAACTCACATATCACTATCTTCATATCGAAAACAATTACATAGAATCAAGTTTAATATCTAATGATCTTTCTGAATTTTTTTATTATATCTTTCGTGGACATTGATCACTTTGGGACTAATTTCATTTAAAGCAAATTTCCACTACAAATATAAAGCTCTCAAACAAATATACGTGAACAACCAGAGCACAAGTTTCTTTAAAATTTTCGACTCTCAAAATGATATGAGTGAAGCAAGAGAGGATTGCTTCAACATTTCTAATACTCTCAAAATAATATAAGTGAATTATGAGAGAAAAAATATTTAAAATAACAGCACCACTATGCTCGAAAATATATAAGTGAAGCACTCGAGCAATTCCATGGCTCAAAAAATTTAAGTGAAGCATAAAGAGCGATTCTAACAAAGCATAGCATAATTTGGTTTTCTCAAATGGGTGTGTCCGGAAAGGTTTATTTTCAAAAAATAACCAATAAATAAATAAAATACACAAATTATACAACTTGCTCCAATCTAAACTCACGATATGTGACGAATAAAATTTAGCTGCAAGTCAAATTACCGATGGTTGTTAGAAGAAAGAGGTGAGGCCTTCTGGGGCATCCCCAAGCCTAGTTGCTTGGTAATATTTGTATATTACCTTGGGGTGCCATGGGGAATCCCCAAGCTTAGGATTCTATCACTCCTTATTACTTCATCCATCATGATCTCACTGAAACCATGAAAAGTTCAATCACATAAAAGTCAAGAAAACTTTCTTGAGATCCGTTAGTATAAGAAAACCAAACTTTACTATAGGTACAATTGAAAACCTATCACAATTTTGTTTGTCATTATATCTACTTGATTATAACTTCACCATGTCTTATACCACCCTATACAAACCATAGAATCATCAAAACAAGCACATAACGCAAAGAAAACTGAATCTGTCAAAAACAGAAGAGTGTGTAAAGACTCAAATTTACTCATACTTATGTAACTCCAAAAATTCTGAAAAATTAGGACAACGTAGGTAATTTATATATCAATTTTTTTAAGCAATTCATACACTTTTGACGTTTATATGAGTTTTAGTATTTTTTCTACTGGACGCAAAAGTTTCTGTTTTTGCACTCGATTAAAGCAACTAACACCCCAGATGATCCCATAGGCTTTACTTGGCACAAACACAAAATAAAACATAAAAACACAATTATAACACTAGAATTTTTGTGAAAACACTCAATAACATAAAACGAAAGTAAAAAATTAAATTTTATTCATTGGGTTGTCTCCCAACAAGCACTATCATTTTACGCCCCTAGCTAGGCATATAGCATAGATTTAAGTGATGTCATCCATAGTGATTGATCCATGGGTTGCCCTTATTATTTATTCATATGGTAATTTAATATTAGTTCTAGTGAAGTGTTACATGCCTCTTCTTAGTCGAAACTGATATTTAATATTCCCTTCTTTCATAGCAATCAAGGCTCGTATAGTACGCAAGAACGGTCAACCAAGAATTATTGGACAAGACGGATTGCAATCAATATCAAGAACAATAAAATATATGGGCATATAATTACTATTTGCAATAAAAATAACATCATTAATTCTTCCCATAGGCTTTTTAATAGTAGAATCCGCCAAGTACAAATTGAGAGAACATTCTTCAATATTGGTAAGACCAAGCACATCACAAAGAGATTTCGGAATTATGGAAACACTGTCACCCAAATCACATAAAGCATAGAACTCAAAGTTCTTAATCTTTATCTTAATGGTGGGTTCCCATTCATCATATAACTCTCTAGGAATCGAAATTTCTAATTCTAAATTTTCTTCCAAAGCTTTTATTGCCGCATCGGAAATATGTTTATTAAAAGCTTTTTTTTCATAGGTAGTGGGTGAATTTATCATACATTTCAATATAGAAATACAGTCAACCAAAGAGAAAATATCAAAATTAAAGTTTTTGCAATCCGAAATAGTGGGTGCATCACTAGCTAAAGTTTTGACCTCTCCAGTCCCACTTTTATAAAAAAAATGCAATAGTATTTTCACACTCCAAATCATGGGAACACCCTCTAGCTAAAGTTGACTCTTCTTTAGTTACCTCATCATTAATGTTAACACTACTAAACAGGGAATCAATAGAATAAACACCAATCATTTTAATCTCTTCATTATTTTTATGAAATCAATCGGGAAACACTCTATGTAGAATTTGTCTTTTAGCCCTAAGTATAAGGTTCTTTTCGTACTTTCATATATGGAAACATACAAACATTTAATTGATTCATTAATATCAAGATTAGGAAAAAATATTCTTGAGGTTTTCTACATCATGCCAAATTTTAAAAGTCCTTCTAGACATATCATCAATCTTATTCAACCAAATTTTAGAAGTCCTTCTAGACATATCATCAATCTTATTCAACTTCTCTTCTATCATAATATCGAAAGCTTTTTGTGCATTGATAAATTCCTTAATATCACTCCCAAGATCACAGGTTATCGTAGCATTATTATTATGAGAATTACCATAATTATTTGAGGAACTTCTGGGATACAACCTAGGATTAAAATTGTTCCTATAAGCATCATTACAAAAGTTGCTTTGCGAGACAAAATTCACATCTACGTGATCGTTATTTTGCTCAATCAAAGTAGACAAAGGCACATCATTTGGATCAATAGGAGCATGCTTAATAGCAACCAATTTCATAAGAGCATCAACTTTATCACTCAAAGCATCAATTTGTTCAATAGAATTAACTTTTTTACTAGTAGGAGCTCTTTAAGTATGCCATTGTGAATAATTAGCCATAATGTTATCAAGCAATTTAGTAGCAGCACCCAAAGTAATTTCCATAATAGTACCATGCGTGGAGGAAACTAAAAGATTTCTAGAAACAAAATTCAATCCCGCATACAAATTTTGTATGATCATCCGCAAATTCAAACCATGAGTTGGACAATTTATTATCATCAATTTCATCATTTACAAAGATTGGGAAACATGCTCATGTTCAAGAGAAATAATTTTCATGGGAGGAAAATACTTTGTGATAAAAGCATCTTTGCACTTGTTCCAAGAATCGATACTATTTTGTGGCAAAAAAGAAAACCAAATTTTAGCATGATCACACAAAGAGAACGGAAATAATTTCAACTTGACAATATCATTATCCTCATATTTCTTATTTTTCATATCACATAATTCTACGGAAGTGTTTTGATGGGATGTGACATCCTCATTAGGAGTACTGGAAAATTGCTCTTTCATAACAAGATTCAACAAAGCGGCATTAATATCATAAGACTCCACACTAGTGGAGGGAGGAGCAATCGGAGTGCTAATAAAATCAATCGTAGTTGGTATTGGAAAAATCAGACAGCTTAGTGTTTCGTTGACTCATCGAGACTACACAAACAAGAACACAAGCAAACAAGAGATGCTACAAGAAAACGGCAAACAGAACGATGGAAAATAAAATGGCATTTTTTGTGAAATGGGGGGAGGAGGAAAAAAGAGCCAAATGGAAAATAATGTATTTGCAAGGAGATGAGAGTTGTGTGTAGGAACATGATAGATCTTGACTTGATCTTCCACGGCAACGGCGCCAGAAATCTTGACTCCCCGCTGATTTGCGATGGTTTCCCTCCAAGCTTAAAGGGTGATGTACCACAACGAAAGCAAGTATTTCCCTCAGTTATGAAACCAAGGTACCAATCCAGTACGAAGATCCGCAAGACTATGTAAGAGGTACCTGCACACAAATAACAAATCCTCGCAACCCAACGCGTGTAGGGGTTGTTAATCCCTTGTTGGTAAAGTAAGCATAGATTGATAGATGCAAATAAAGTGATAGCAAATAAAACGCAGCAAGGTATTTTTGGGTTTTTTGATGATATAGATCTGAAAATAAAAGAGCAAATAAAATAGAAATGTGAATAGCAAAGTAGATATTGCAAATAGATGATGAGAAATAGACCCGAGGCCCGTAGGTCTCACTAGTGGTTCCTCTCGAGAAAATAGCAAACGGTGGGTAGACAAATTACTGTTGGGCAATTAATACAACAGCGGATAATTATGATGATATTCATGACAATGATCATGTATATAGGCATCACGTCCAAGACGAGTAGACCGACTTCTGTCTGCATCTACTTCTATTACTCCACACATCGACTACTATCTGGTATGTATCTAGTGTATTGAGTTCATGGAGAAACGGAGTGATGCCTTAAGAACGTTGACATGATGTAGACAAGATATATACATGTAGGAATAGACCCCATCGTTTTATCCTTAATGGCAATGATACATGTGTGTCATGTCTCTTTCAGTCATTGAGATTGAGCACCGCAAGGTCGAACCCATTACAAAGCACCTCTTCCCATTGCAAGATAAAAGATCAAGATAGCCAAAAAAACAAATATTGGAGAAGAAATAAGAGGCTATAATAATCAAGCATGAATATGATTTCATATATCTGATCATAAACTCACAATTCATCGGATCCCAACAAACACACCACAAAAGAATTAGTTACATCATATGGATCTCCAAGAGACCATTATATTGAGAAGCCATCTAGCTACTCCCTACGGACCCGTAGGTCTGATATGAACTACTCACGCATCATCGGAGGAGCACCAATGAGGACAATGAACCCCTCCATGATCGTGTTCCTCTCCGGAACGGGCTCTAGATTGGGTTTCGTGGCTTCTGGAACTTGCGGTGGCAGAGACGATTTTTCGTCGACTCCCCTAGGGTTTTCTAAATATTGGGGTACTTATAGAGCTCACAGGCGGTGGAGGAGATGCCTAAGGCCCCCACTAGGCACCAGGTCGCGTCAGGGGCCTTCGGCGCGTCCTGGTGTCTAGTGGGACACCTGGGCCTCCTCTGGTGATCATCCTTGCCTCCTAAGTTTCCTTCTGGTCCAAAAAAATCTCCGTAAAGTTTCATGGCATTTGGACTTCATCTGATATTGATTTTATGTGAAGGAAAAACAGCAACTAGCACTAGCACTATGTCAAAAGGTTAGTCCCAAAAAATGATATAAAGTAGCTGTAAAATGATCATAAAACGTCCAAGAATGATAATATAACAACATGGAACAATAAAAAAATTATAGATGCGTTGGAGACGTATCAACCCTCGAAATCCCTTCACCGTTAAGGAGGCCGCAATTGTCGCATGTACACAAGTGAGGGTACTAAAGCACCCGTGTCTTAGTACTCCGACACTAACTTGGGAGATTTTCTTGTGCATCACCTTGGTCGACAACACAAGCATCCAAGGGGCACTATTGTTATGGGAGGCATAGTGAGTCGACTTACCAAACACTTGGGCCTCGATAATGATGAGATGTTGCATGTTGCAGGCCCCATGGTGCTCAACCGTAGGATTATGACTAACACGGGCTTGTCCAAGGGTAGCATTGCTACAAATTCCGCAACCTAACACTGTGTCTACAGATGTGCTCTTTCCCTTGCCGCAAGCTTTCATCGTTTCTACGCATGATATGTGGGTACACTCCATTGACGAAATCAATGAGCACAAGCACACAACTGGGTTCGGGAATGATGTTTATCCCGAGTCCACTCCAAAGTGAGAGGCCACAGTAGCAGGTCCTGCACACAGTTGGGATGCATGGGGAAATGCACCCCAATTTGCACCCAACTTTCCACCACACTCTACACTTCAAGATAAATTTGGGCAGCCGCATGACTATGCTCCTAGGGTAGAATTTCAACAGCTAAAGCAGCACGTAGGAGGGATCCGTATGAACCTCTGTGAGGCAAACAACAACATTAATCTTCTTAGTGGGAACATGCAATCCCTCTTTACTTTTTGTAGCCACACCCTGGTATAGGATGTCGGTCCTCTAGTGGCCAATCTTAGATGTAGTGGACACACTTGGCCACATGGGAATCAGTGATGATAACATGGACTAGAGAGTACGCCAGGAGCCTAAGCTTGGGGATCTCATCCCCTAGTTATCCATGCATCCATGTTTATTTTTAATTTTATTTTTAGCATATTTCTTTCAGTTTGCATAACAAAATGAGGAGCAAGCTTCGGCCTTTCCTTATTGGATTTATCTTTGTTTGTGTTATTTTTTTTGTTCTCTGCTAGGAAGTTGGAAATGAGGAGAATGAAGTGGATATTTGACTACAGGGAGAAGTGAGCCTGTGTGAGAAGGTATAACATATGCATAATCCCTCATCTCGCAATTTTATTTAAGAAATAAGTTTTCGTTCGCTAGCTGCACTTAAATTAGTTCCCTACAATAGTTGAGTATCATGTAGTCATAACACCCAACTTCATATTTTGTTAGCAGAATCTCATGGTAAAACATGTTTTTGTTCCAATGAAAATTCTAAAAGAAAATTTAGGAGTTAGGAATTTTTGAAGAGAACGAGTATTTAAGTAGTTCAAGTCATCATGCTAAATTTATTGACTTGATGACACCTATTGATAGAGTTGTTTGTAGGAATGGGTATTTGAACTGACTAAGGTCATGCCAAAATTAATTCGCGATACTAAAATCGTGGAGCTCCAGCCCTAGGTTGGTTTCACGTCCCATTGCTATATGTTGAGATAATGTGTGTAACCGCGGTGCCATCACAAACTTGGAGATTAAGTAGTAAATGATTGACCTTCTCCAAGGGAGTGTGCATGTGGTAAATAAGGAGCACTGATTGATGAGCTCGAAAGAGACAATCATTCTTGATCCATAGTGCACAAGATTAAGCCATAGTGGAACCTAATTTCATATAGTCAATTTTAGGATAATCCCATCACCAAGGATTAGAATTCTGAAGAATAATGATAGAGAGAAGTGTTTGAAGTCCATTACTAGGAGGCACTAGTGGGTGTTATTGAAGTACTTGAATTCTTTGGTCTATTTGATCTCTGAATCCCCTAAATGCATTTGAATATTGAGACTAAGTTCAATATCCATCTCAGAAATAAATATTCTTGCTTTCCCAAATACTTGGTTAGCAAATAAAATTCCGTTTAACAAATTATAACTAGTGAGAAGAGACTACATCTGGTTAGGCAACGAGTTTAGGTGAAGCTACTCAATTTTGTATACTTTCTTTGATGACATTGCAGAATCCTATCAAGCCGATAAAACTTCTTCCCATTCAATCAAGCTCCTTTTCACTCTCTTGGTTTCTTGTTTGCTCGAGGACAAGCAAATCCTAAGCCTGGGGGAGTTGGTGTAACAAGAATTTTTGATGTTTTTCGGAGTGATTCTTGCTTGATTTCATTGGATTTCATTGCTCTTTGGACATTTGTAACGGTAATCCTTAGAAAGACAAGAAAATCTATTTTCCCAATGTTTGGCAGAAATGTTAATTATGGAAGGAAACCAAGAGGGATTGCTACAAATCAAGCCAAATGGATAAACTTCCATAAAGAGACCGTTGCCATCAGGCGCATGAGGGCAAAAGACGGCATTCCAAACGTCTGCAAGCGCCCGTATGAGCGGTCATGTGGACTTCCATCATCTCCACCACGTCTATACAATTAATTTTGTGAAGGACACCATGGGAGAACAGAAACCTAGCCACCGTAACACCATCTAAAACATGAGAGGAGAGGATCTCAAGAACCTTTGAAGATCATTGTAGTTTTGGTTCTTTCATCTCCATGATCATCACCATCAACCATTTCACTATTGTAAGAGGGATTCCAACTTGTAACTCTATTCAATGTCATGTGGAGATCAATACTATTTTAATTACCCATTTCATCTCATTTTGGATCTTCCGAGTATTATCGATATGGTTTTCATGGGCTTTATCTTTGTTTCGATTGATTCCCCTCTTATGATGCATGAGTAAGTCCCATACGTGTGGAACATGTAGGTAATTGGTAATATTAATATGTGCATATTTTATATGTCGTCATTTGCATTTGTAGTAGTATGATCTATCTTTGTTATACTATGGTGAACTCTATGCAAGTTTTCCAATTTTAAGGGCCCATGCAACATGATCTCAAGACCTACACAGGTAACACGTATTGTTTAGGAAATAGTGACCTCTTACATGACATGTGGAGATATCTATGAGGAAAAAAATACAATATGAGATAATGGTGATCCATTGAACTTAATGCTTGGTTCCGGTCTAAGGACCTTAATTGGTGAAACGACTACTCTATAGCAACAGTGAAGCAGGACCATAGAATGAAATATAATCCAGCGTGGAGGATTTTCATAAAATTACGGGGAACCACCTACGGCACACATATATCAAATACTATGAACACAATATAAGGTAACTGGTATTACCGTCGTACTGGTACACTCTATATATTCTTACCATGAACTAAAATCTCTCTACACCTAATTTCTACGTTGCAGGAAACACAATCTCCAGCCCTACTTACTTATTTACTTTTACTAGTTACTTTAGCATACACTTTCAAACTATCTTTATATTTGCACAACTGGTTTATCGTTTATCTAGGAGAGTAACAATATTTGCAGAAGCTCGAGCAGTTAATTCACGCAAGAAGTATGACACCTTCTGTTTGACATAAGAACCACTATAAATACTCTCCTCCGCTCTTTGTTGGGACAATGACTCATTGGGATACCTTTGCGATAGTGCTACACAACCCTGTTTTCTTGCATGCATTAGCTAGATGGGTATGGAAGATCACCCAAGGGGATGGGGGATTTGGTTATAGCTTGTCTAGGCAAAATACCTTTGGGGATTGCCGCTCCTTGCATTTTCACGTGCGGATGGCAACTAGTTTTGGAAGTCCATCCAGAAGATCTAACTTGAGATTTGCCTTGGGTTGTTCTTCTCTACCGACAATGGTGAGGCTGCCATGTTTTGGCTGGACAATTGGATTGGTGAAGCCCCTTTACGTATGGGATTTCCCAAACTGATTTTCCATTTGCATGGATCTTCTTTAATTGGCTCCACATTGGACAAAAATGTCAAATGGAACATCTTGTTATGTCGCTCTTTTGGTCCAGCAGAGTCGTTGGAGTGGGCTACTTTGCGGCAACTACTACTTGTGATAGGCGTAGGGATTTCCCAAAGAGGAAGGGTGATTTAGTATAGTAGTAGAAATTATTTCCCATAGTTAAGTACCTAGGTTTTTCGAAACAATACGAAATCATGCAAACAAATAGTCAACAGTACCCTGGACACACAAATAAATACTTGCAGCCAACGCGGGCAAGAGGGTGTTAATCCCCTTGTTCTAGTAAATTGCAAGCATTAACTATGATAGTGTTGGATATAAATTCCAAAACAAAATAAAATTAAAGAAATAGCAGCAAGTATTTTAGGGTTTTAGTAATATGAAGTGAATGATCCCGACGGCCATAGCTTTCATTAGAGGCATCTCTCTCATGAGGATAGTAATGGTGTGTAGACACATTATTGTCGGGCAATTGATAGAAAAGAAAATAATTATGATGATATTCATGGAATGATCAATATATAGGCATGACAAATATATAGGCATTATGCCCAAGACAAGTAGACCCATACGTTTCTGCATTTACTACTATTACTCCACCAATCGACTCCTATCTAGCATGCATCTATGGTATTAAGTTCACAGCAAATACAATAGTGCTTGGAGCATGATGACATCATGTAGACAAAGTAATGCCAAATAATATGTTTGCACCCCTTGGTTTACCCTTAGTAGCAACAATACATATAGGTGCATTGTTGCTCATCTTGTCACAGAGTGAGGACATCACATAATCCAACATACTACTATGCACCTCTTCCTCTGAAGATCTAATCATCAACTTGGCCAAAGAAAACTCATTGATCGGAAAGCATACATAGCTATAAAATCACACATAATAAATCTTCAGAGAAGACTCAATTACTTTGAATGAATAATACGATCATAAACCCACAATTTATTGGATCCCAACGAATACACGACAACGATTACATAGAATAGGTCTCCAAAGAGATCATTGTATTGAAGATTAAATGAGAGAGAGAGAGAGATAGAGCAATAGGGAGAGAGATAGAGAGAAAGAAAGAGAGAGAGAGGGAAAAGAGAGAGAGGCATCCAGCTATTTCAATTGATCGAAGGTTATGTGGGAACTACTCACACATCATTGGGGAGGTAGCAAGGTTGATGAAGATCACCTTCATGATGGATTCCCCCTCCGGTAGAGTACCGAAAAAGGCCTTGATGACCCACAAGTATAGGGGATCGCGACAGTCTTCACAGGTAGTATTTCACCCTAATTTATCGGTTAGACGCAAGGGGAGCCAAAGAATATTTAGAGGCCTTGACAGTTGAGTTGACAATTCAACCGCACATGGTATATCTCTCTGTGTTAGAAGATTTAGTAGCATGTCAAATAATAGTGGTAGTAGTGACAATGATAGCAACAATTTTAGTAACAATAGTAACAGTACCAATTGAGGTGTGACAGTAACAGTAGAAGTAGTAACTTAGCAAGATTCGGTATTTGTAAAGCGTAGGCCTGTGTCAGTGATGGAAAGATATGGATGACATCAATAGATTAATAGTTACACACTATAGCGACACAGAACTAGCTCCAGTTCATCAATATAATGTAGGCATGTATTCTGTATATAGTCATACATGCTTGCAATAAGAACTTGCATGACATCTTTTGTCCTACCCTCCCATGTCAGTGGGGTCCTATTGGAAACTTAGGGATATTAAGGCCTCCTTTTAATAGAGAACTAGAACAAAGCATACACATAGTGAATACATGAACTCCTCAAACTACGACAATCACTAGAAAGAATCCCAATTATTGTCACCTTGGGGCATGTGTATTGAGACACGTAATAGGTATCTATAAATTGCAACATAGGATCCAAATCATTCTTATATTTATGAAAACATAATAGGTTTCGATATAAAATCATGGGACTCGGGCCCTACTCACAAGCATTAAGCATAGCAAAGCCATATCAACATCAATCTCAGAACATAATGGATACTAGGAATCTAGACCTACCAAACTTAACTCGATTCCAAAATCAATGTCATCCAAACCTCATCACCATCCAGCAGGCCCACTAAGGAATTACTCACACTCGGTGGTGAGCATCATGGAATTGTTGATGGAGAAGGGTTTATGATGACGACAATGACGAATCCCCCTCTTTGGAGCCCCAAAGAGACTCGAGGTCATCCCTCCCAATGAAGTACAAGAGGTGGCGGCGGTTCCGTCTCGTAAAACATAATGAATAATATTTTTTATCCAGGAATAGAAATTATAGGACTTGAATTAGGGTCGGGAGAGCCACATGGAACCCACAAGGCATCAGGGCATAACCAGGGGGGTGGTCGTGCCCTGTTGCCTTGTGGGCCACGTGCAGCTCCCCTCTCGTGGTTCTTTGCACCAAAAAGCGTTATTTATTCCAGAAATAATTCACAAAAAATTTCGTCCAATTCTATGAACTTTTATTTCTACACGAAAATAACACCAAGGTTGTTGTGCTGAAAACAACATAAGTCCAGGTTAGTTCCATTAAACTCATGCAAATTATAGTCCTAAACGAGAGCAAAAGTGTTTGCAAAAGTAGATACATTGGAGACGTATCAACTCCCCCAAGCTTAACGCATTGCTTGTCCTCAAGCAATTCAGTTGACAAACTGAAAGTGATTAAGAAAAGTTTTACAAACTCTTTGTTTCTTGTCTCCGTATACAAGCTTAGCTAGTGTTCAGGTTATCAACATAAATCATAAGTAACCACAACCATGAAAACAATTAAACCTCATATTCAATCATGGCAATACATAACCAACTAGCAAGCAATACTAACATATCTCATATACAAACGATTTCACAAAATAATCATGATATAATATGGTGACATGGTACCTCGCTAGCCCTTTGTGAGACGACAAAACATAAATGTAGAGCACCTCTGAGGCTCAAGCATCAACTAAACATTGTAATTTAGGTTAGAAAAGACCCATTTTATGCTCACATCCAACATTAACTAGACTCAATGCATAAAAATGACAATAGTGCTCTTCGGTCTGGTGCTTTTAGTAAGAGGGTGATGACTCCACATAAAAGTAAATAGATAGGCCCTTCATAATGGGAAGCATTGATTTACAGAGGTGCTAGAGCTCAAGTTTTAAAGCAGGATTGAAAATATAGTTTTTGAGCGGTGTTCTTTACCATCAACATTATGATAAAGGTTTCGGCATCTTCCATGCTAAACTCATTATTGGTGGTTCTCAAACATAATTGTAAATTTTTACTCCTATCCACCATCCATTCACAAACCATGGCTAGCCGAATTGACGGGTGCCCTCCAACATATCAACTTTCCCAAGGAGTTTTGTTTTAATTCGATTTTTAATAGAAAGTACTGGGCATCCTTTTTACGAACCTCTGTTGTGCAATGACGGTGAATAAACACCCATCTTCGGAATAACTTACTTAGTATGGAAGATATCGACTGCCTCGTCGCTCCATGAGCGGTATGAGTACACAAAAGAGATGTTTGTTTGAATATTTAGAGGTGGCACATGCAAATTTTCTTGGAACAACAGGGTAATACCGCATATAGGTAGGTATGGTGGACTCATGTGGAATAACTGGGTTTAAGGATTTTGGATGCTCAACTAGCATTTCCTCTTAGTACAGGTGAAGGCTAGCAATAAATTGGAAAGAGACCAACTAGAGAGCAACAATGGTCATGAACATGCATTGTGAATAATTAACATTGGATATTAGCATGAGTAGGATACGAGCACTCTGAACTTAAACATCATCAAGGCTGCATTGGTTTTGAATCAACTACATGTTTGCACATGGGCCAAGTCAAGCCGCTCAAACCATTCAGAGGGAAATGCCATACTACCATACCACATCATAACTATTTTAATGCATGTTGACACACAATATAAATCATTATCAACTCCTAAGTATTTAAGCATGGCATGAAAAACTACAATCTCTAATTGTCATCGTAAACATGTTCACTCATAATATACGGAATCAAGATCAAACGAGCCAACATATTTACAAAAAAGGAAAACAAGAAGAGTTCATACCCATTTCCTTTGCCAAAATCAATTCATCAAATATCGGCATTATTGCCTTTCACTTGCACAATGGAATGATATGTTAATAAATAAGTGTAAGGGTACCGTGGACTATGCTGGAATCTGCAGGGTAGTTTTAAACAAAGGAGAAGACAAGGTAATATTGGTTCTTTGTTAGATCAACAACAAAGCTATCAGAGCCACTCAACATTTTCATCATGGTCTTCTTCCTTCGACAACTCAAAGAAAAGAAAATAAATTCAGAGAAACACATAGAAAATATTTTTGGAGTTTTTGTTTTTTCTCACAAGGAAAAAACAAGCAAAGGAAAAACAGAAACGAGAAAAATGATTTACATGGGAAAGCTCCCAACAAGTAAGGGTAATATGTTTAGGTTTTCTTTTAATACTACAACTAATTAAGCGGGAAAGAAAAACTGAAAACAAGCAAGAAATATTTTTAGATTTTCTAAAGTTTTTCAAACACACAAGAAGAAAGCGGAAAAATAGAACTAACATGGATTTTCAATGAAAGAGGATGAACACCGACAATTTATATGAAGTGTGTGAACATGAATGTAATGTTGGTGAGAAATACGTACTCCCCCATGGTTAAGAATTTTCCTAGATTGATGATTACCACCGGTGGTCTCGATAGTAGTCGAAGTGGTAGCTTGGGGAGATGTTCTGTGATGCCTCCTCTTCCAAATGAGCTGCCTCTACTACAGCGCTGTGCTCGTGTGTCTCGCTCTCAAGAACATAGTATCTCCATTTGTTCTGAAAATCAAAAAAAAGAAGGCACAAGCCAAGTAATAGGGATAGGATTATATTTATTAAATATTAAGTTATATGCATATCCCCTGGCATTATTTACAATGAACTCTTGACGGCGCATGGATTCAAAGTCTAAATATCTCTCAGGTAGCACAAAATCATTAGGTTGGGGTGAAATCTGTAGACTTGCGGGTATACGGCAGCATAAATACTGCCATATAGGTCGCCACTACCTGTGTTAGAATGCAACCTTCGAGCCACAATGGGATCGAGGTTATAAAGCCTCTCGCCAATCACCGTAGTGTGAATAAGGCTTAAATCGAGGGCGCACAATACACTACAATCCTGCTTGCTAACTACACCTTTTCCATTAAACAGTGAAAACTAACGAATACAGGGAAATTGAATAATTTTTATTGTAGCTTTTGTCACTCTTCTATCTTCTCCAATGCAAAGTCTTGCTAGGAACAAATTATAAGCAGATTTTTGCGGTTTTCCTAGAGAGCCCCAATAGGGAAGTTTGCATGCCACGTAAAATTCTTCTAAAGATAAACTGAAATACTTATCGTACAGATTAAACAACACCCTATAAGAATGAGGATGATATTGGAATCCATGCGTGAATGTACGTGTAAGATTATAGTGTTGGACAAACTTATCTGCAAGGAAGTCGTTGAGGCCGGTATTATATAACTAGTAACTGAATTCCTACTTAATGCCAACACCGCCCATGAACTCATCGCATGGTGAGCGGCACGATTTAGCATATCCCACATGACTATCAGAATGACTCTGGGTTCCACATAATCTTGCCACACTGACCTCTCGATCAATGATTCACCCGAAGAATGCCTCCTAAAGAAGTTCATTTTTCTACACACAAATTTCAAGGAGCAATCCCTCAAAGCAGTTTCAAAAAAAGAGTTCCGAGCAAAGAGATCGAAAATTTCATTTTATGGAGGAATAAGTCGAGAGAGAGAGAGAGAGTTATATTTTCTTTCTAGAGGTAGGTGATGAAGTAAGCAAAAGAAATGAGGCAGTGGGGCCCTATAGGACACACATGGCATGAGGGCGCTACGAGTGGGTGGTCGCGCCCTGTTCCTTGTGGTCCAAAGGTGCACCTCCCTGTTACAATTTTTATGCTAAAAATTCTTAAATATTCCAAAAAAAACATGTTTAAATTTTGTAGCATTATGAGACTTTATTTTGGGTCATTTTTCTATTGCATGGAAAACTCAGAAAATAGGATAATCATGGCATTTTATTTTTCTATAACTAAGAGAACATATAATAAACTTGTGATAGAGAGGGTTGTGAATACTCAATTCATCAATCACATTGTTGGGGAACGTTGCATCGGAAACAAAAAATTTCCTACGCACACGAAGACTTATCATGGTGATGTCCATCTACGATAGATTAGATCCACATACCCTTCTAGATCTCAAAGCGGGAAGCATTAAGAAACGCGGCTGATGTAGTGGTACAGCTTCGTGATTCAAATCACCGTCGTCCCACGATCCGTTCTGATCTAGCACCGAACGGACGACACCTCCACGTTCAGCACATGTACAGCTCAATGACAGTCTCGGCCTTCTTGATACAGCAAGAGAGAAGGAGAAGTAGATGAGTTCTCCAGCAGCGTGACGGCGCTCCAGTGGTGGTGATGATCTACTCCTGCAGGGCTCCGCCCGAGCTCCGCAGAAATCCGATCTAGAGGTAGAACTACGTGGTATAGGTTTGAGTTGCACGTGGCAAAAGTTGTGTCTCAAAAGCCCGAAAACCACCAGTATATATAGGAGGAGGGGAGGGGCTAGACTTGGGTCTCAAGGGAGCCCCAAGGGTGCTGGCCGATGGGAGGAGCTGGACTCCCACCCCAATTCGGTTTGGGGGAAGGAGTCCACTCCTTCCGTCCCACCTCCCTCTTTCCTTGTTTTTCTTTTCCTTCAGCTTTTTCCACTTGTGGCGCCATGGCCCTCTTGGGCTGGCCTCACCAGCCCACTAAGGGCTGGTACACCACCCTACGGTTACTGGGCTCACTCCCGGGTGGGTGGGCCACTCCCGACGAACACCCGGAATCCATTCGTCACTCCCGGTACACTGTCGGTAATGCCCGAAAACTTTCCGGTGATCAAATGAAAGCATCCTATATATCAATCTTCGTTTCTGTACCATTCCGGAAACCCTCGTGACATTCGTGATCTCATTCGGGACTCCGAACAACCTTCGGTCACCAACACATATAACTCAACTATACTAAAACATCATCGAACCTTAAGTGTGCAGACCCTGCGGGTTCGAGAACTATGTAGACATGCCCCGAGACACTCCTCGGTCAATATCCAATAGCGGCACCTGGATGTCCATATTGTATCCTACATATTCTAAAAAGATCTGATCGGTTGAACCTCTGTGCCAAGGATTCATATAATCCCATATAACATTACCTTTATCCTTCAGTATGTTACTTGCCCAAGATTTGATCGTCTGTATCCCTATACCTATTTCAATCTTGTTACCGGCAAGTCTCTTTACTCGTTCCGTAATACAAGATCCCGTGACTTACACTTGAGTCACATTGCTTGCAAGGCTTGTATGTGATGTTGTATTACCGAGTGGGCCCCGAGATACCTCTCCGTCACACGGAGTGATAGATCCCAGTCTTGATCCATGCTAACTCAACGGACACCTTAGGAGATACCTGTAGAGCACCGTTATAGTCACCCAGTAATGTTTTGACGTTTGATACACACAAGGTATTCCTCCGGTGTCAGTGAGTTACATGATCTCATGGTCATAGGAATGAATACTTGACACACACAAAAAACTAGCAACAAAATGACACGATCACATGCTACGTTTATAATTTAGGTCTTGTCCATCACATGATTCTCCTAATGATGTGATCCCGTTATCAAGTGACAACACTTGTCTATGGCCAGGAAACCTTGACCATCTTTGATCAACGAAATAGTCAACTAGAGGCTTACTAGGGAAAGTGTTTTGTCTATGTATCCACACATGTATTTGTGTTTCCAATCAATACGATTATAGCATGGATAATAAACGATTATCATGAACAAAGAAATATAATAATAACTAATTTATTATTGCCTCTATGGCATATTTCCAACGGTCTCCCACTTGCACTAGAGTCAATAATCTAATTCACATCACTATGTTATTTTAACGAATCCAACACCCATACAGTTTTGGGGTTTGATCACATCTTGCTTGTGAGAGAGGTTTAAGTCAACGGTTCTGAACCTTTCAGATCCGTGTGAGATTTACAAATCTTTATGTCATCTTATAAATGCTGCTACTACGTGTTATTCGGAAATATTCCAAATATCTACTCTACTATACGAATCCGTTTTACTACTCGGAGTTATTCGGATTAGTGTCAAAGCTTGCATCGACGTAACCCTTTATGACGAACTCTTTAACCACCTCCATAATCAAGAATAATTCCTTAGTCCATTAGTTACTAAGGATAACTTTGACCACTGTTTAGTGTTTCAATCCTGGATCACTCTGTGTACCTCTTAACAGACTTGTGGCAAGGCACACATCAGGTGCGGTACACAGCATGGCATACTTTAGAGTCTATGGCTAAGGCATAGGGGACGACCTTCGTCCTTTCTCTTTCTTCTGTCGTGTTCGGGTTTTGAGTCTTACTCAAATTCACGTCTTACAACACAGCCAAGAACTCCTTCTTTGCTGATCTATTTTGAACTCCTTTAAAAACTTGTCAAGGCATGCATTTCATTGAAAGTTCTATTTAGCGTTTTGATCTATCTCTATAGATCTTGATGCTCAATGTTCAAGTAGCTCTATCCAGGTCTTCCTTTGAAAAACTCCTTTCAAACAACCCTTTATGCTTTACAGAAATTCTACGTTACTTCCGATCAACAATATGTGAACTACATATACTTATCTGAAATTCTATAGTGCTCCCACTCACTTCTTTGGAAATACAAGTTTCTTATAAACCTTGTATAAACCAAAAATCTTTGATCATCTCATCAAAGCGTATATTCCAACTCTAAGATGCTTGCACCAGTCCATAGAAGGATCGCTGGAGCTTGCATACTTGTTAGTATCCTTAGGATCGACAAAACCTTCTGGTTGTATCACATACAACCTTTCCTCAAGGAAACCATCGAGGAAACAATGTTTTGACATCCTATGTGGAATATTTCATAAATAATGTAGCAACTACTAACCTAATTCGAATAGACTTTTAGCATCGCTACGAGTGAGAAAGTCTCATCATAGTCAACTCTTTGATCTTGTAGGAAACATCTTTGTGATAAGTCGAGCTTTTCTTAATGGTGACTTTTCACCATCATCGTCTGTCTTCCTTTTAAAGATCCTTCTTTACTTAATAGTCTTATGACCATCAAGTAGTTCTTCCTAAGTCTACAATTTGTTTTCATACATGGATCCTGATACGTCTCAAATGTATCTATAATTTTTGATGGTTTCATGTTGTTATCTTGTCAACTTTGGATGTTTTATGTACCTTTTATATCTTTTTGGGACTAACTTATTAATTCAGTGCCAAGTGCCACTTCCTATTTTTCTGTGTTTTTGACTCTTTTCGGATCTGAGTTTGGAACGGAGTCCAAACGGAATAAAATCCCCGAAATAAATTTTTCCAGAATGGAAGAAGATCAGGGGACTTGAGGGCCAAGGCAGGAGAGCCACAGGGGGCCCACAAGCCCTGTAGCCGCCACCAGGGGGCAGCTACCAAGCTTGTGGCCTCCCTGGCGCCCCCTGGCCTAGCTCCTTCGCCTATATATTCCCTAAAATACAGAAAAATAGGGGAAGCCACGAAAACACTTTTCCGCCGCCGCAAGCTTCCGTTTCCGCGAGATCTCATCTGGAGACCCTTCCCGGTGCCCTGCGGGAGGGGACTTTGGAGTTGGAGGGCTTCTACATCAACATCATCGCCCCTCCAATGATTCGTGAGTAGTTCACTTCATACCAACGGGTCCGTAGTTAGTAGCTAGATGGCTTCTTCTCTCTCTTGGATCTTCAATACAAAGTTCTCCATGATCTTCATGGAGATCTATCCGATGTAATCCTCTTTGGCGGTGTGTTTATCGAGATCCGATGAATTGTGGATTTGTGATCAGATTGTCTATGATATATATTTGAGTCTTTGTTGATTTCTTATATGCATGATTTGATATCCTTGTAAGTCTCTCCGAGTCTTGGGTTTTGTTTGGCCAACTAGATCTATGATTCTTGCAATGGGAGAAGTGCTTGGTTTTGGGTTCATACTGTGTGGTGGCCTTTCCCAGTGACAGAAGGGGCAGCAAGGCACGCATCGTGTTGTTGCCATCAAGGGTAACAAGATGGGCTTTTATCGTAGATATGAGATTGTCCATCTACATCATGTCATCTTGCTTAAGGCGTTACTCTGTTCTCATGAACTTAACACACTAGATGCATACTGGATAGCGGTCGACGTGTGGAGTAATAGTAGTAGATGTACAAAGTATCGGTCTACTTGTTTTGGACGTGATGCCTATAGATATAATCATTGCCATAGATAATGTCACGACTTTGTGCGGTTCTATCAATTGCTCGACAGTAATTCGTTCACCCACCGTGTACTTGCTTTCATGAGAGAAGCCACTAGTGAACACTACGGCCCCCGGGTCTATTCACACCTATCGTTTCCACTTTCCTTTTACTTTGCTTTGTTTCTTTTTGCTTTTAGTTCTCACTTGGCAAACAATCTATAAGGGATTGACAACCCCTTCATAGTGTTGGGTGGAAGCTCTTTGTGTTTGTGTAGGTACTTGTGACAATCCTTCACTAGATCGATACCTTGGTTCTAAAAACTAAGGGAAATACTTACCGCCGATGTGCTACATCACCCTTTCCGCTTCGAGCGAACACCAACGCAAGGCTCCAAGGCCACGAGGGAATGCTTTGCATATTTGCCAAGGAAGTTCCTAAAGGCGTAGCCGTAGCAGAACGATTCTTGGTGTCGTTGCTGAGGAGTATCAAGACAAGAATAGTCTCCCATCAGCACGCTTGTTTCTTACACCGTTGGAAGGTCTTTTGTTGCAATAGCAGATCCTCTCTCGGATTTCATGGCCTCCAACCATTTGCCGGAATCCGGGCCCACAATCGCTTCTAGATAGCTCGTAGGTTCATTGTTGTTCAATAACATGACCTCCAAGACAGGTTTACCGTACCACTCTGTAGTAGTACACGACCTTGTCGATCTACGAGGTTTGTAGTAACTTGATCCGAAGCTTAATGATCACCATCATCAGCTTCCACTTCAATTGGTGTAGGCGCCACAGGAACAACTTCCTGCGCCGTGCTACACACTGGTTGAAGTGATGGTTCAATAACCTCATCAAGTTCCACCACCCTCCCACTCAATTCTTTCAAGAGAAACCTTTCCTCGAGAAAGGA
The DNA here is from genome assembly GCF_904849725.1 of Hordeum vulgare subsp. vulgare. Classification (NCBI taxonomy): domain Eukaryota; kingdom Viridiplantae; phylum Streptophyta; class Magnoliopsida; order Poales; family Poaceae; genus Hordeum; species Hordeum vulgare. The sequence goes on from NC_058523.1 coordinate 127,909,093, forward strand.
CCCATTTCTAGAAACAAACACTTTGCTTCTGGATCTCAGATAGGAGATGTACCCAACTGTTTTGGATATCCTATGAAGATGCATTTATACGCTTTGGGTTCGAGCTTATCAGACTTAAACTTTTTCACATAAGCTTCGTAGCCCCAAACTTTCATGAAACGAAAGCTCAGGTTTCTCCAAACCACAGTTCATACTGTGTCATCTCAACGGAAATACGCAGTGCCCTATTTAAAGTGAATGCGATTGTCTCTAATGCATAACCCATAAACAATAGTGGTAGTTCGATAAGAGACATCATAGTATGCGCTATATCCAATAGGCCACGGCTATGACGTTCGGACACACCATCACACTATGGTGTTCCAGGTGGCATGAATTGCGAAACAATTTCCACATTGTCTTAACTGTGTACCAAAACTCGCAACTCAGATATTCATCTCTATGATCATATCGTAGACAGTTTATCCTCTTGTTGCGACGATCTTCACTCTGAAATAGCTTTGAACTTTTCAATATTTCAGACTTGTGATTCATCAAGTTAATACTCTTGTATCTACTCAAATCATCAGTGAAGTAAGAACATAACGATATCCACTACATGCCTCAGCACTCATTGGACTGCACACGTCAAAAATGTATTACTTCCGACAAGTTACGTTCTTGTCCATCTCACTGGAAAACGAGGCCTTCAGTCATCTTGCCCATGTGGTATGATTTGCATGTTTCAAGTGATTCAAAATCAAGCGAGTCCAAACGATCCATCTGCATGGAGTTTCTTCATGCGTTAATACCAATAAGTATGGTTTGCATGCCTCAAACTTTTCAAAAATGAGTTAGTACAAAGATCCATCAGCATGGAGCTTCTTCATGCATTTTATACCGTTATGACTCAAGCAGCAGTGCCACAAGTAAGTGGTACTATCATTACTACTTTGTATCTTTTGGCATCCATATTATGAACATGTGTAACACTACGATCGAGATTCAATAAACCATTGAAGGTAATTATTCAAGCAAATAGAATAACCATTATTCTCTTTAAATGAATAATCATATTGCAATAAACACGATCCAATCATGTTCATGCTCAACGCAAACGCCAAATAACAATAATTTAGGTTTAACACCAATCCCGATGGTAGAGGGAGCGTGCGATGTTTGATCACATCAACCTTGGAAACACTTCCAACACGTATCATCACCTTGCTTTTAGCTAGTCTCCGTTTATTCCGTAGCTTTTATTTCGAGTTACTAATCACTTAGCAACCGAACCGGTATCTAATACCCTCATGCTACTAGGAGTACTAGTAAAGTACACATCAATATCATGTATATTAAATATACTTCTGTCGACTTCGCGAGCCTTCTCATCTACCAAGTATCTAGGGTAGCTCCGCCTCAGTGATCGTTCCCCTCATAAGAGAAGCACTTAGTCTCGGGTTTGGGTTCAACCTTGGGTTTTTTCATTAGAGCAGCAACTTGTTTGCCGTTTCATGAAGTATCCCTTCTAGCCCTTGCCATTCTTGAAACTAGTGGTTTTACTAACCATCAACAACTGATGTTCCTTCATGATTTCTACTTTCAAAGTGTCAAACATTGCGAATCATTCAAGGATCGTCATATCTACCCTTGATATGTTATAGTTCATCACGAAGCTCTAACAGCTTGGTGGCAGTGGATTTTGGAGAACCATCCCTATCTCATTTGGAAGATTAACTCCCACTTGATTCAAGCGAATGTTGTACTCAGACAATCTGAGCACATGCTCAACGATTGAGCTTTTCTCCTTTACTTTATAGACAAAGAATCTTGTCGGAGGTCTCATACCTCTCAACAAGGGCACGATCATGAAATCTCAATTTCATCTCTTAGAACAACTCTTATGTTCCGTGACGTTTCAAAACGTCTTCGCCGCCTTGCTTCTGAGCCATTAAGTATTACGCACTGAACTATCACGTAGTCATAAAAATGTGTATGTCATATGCTCGCAACATCCACAGATGACGCTTGAGGTGCAGCACACCGAGTGGTGCATTAAGGACATAAGCCTTGTCCACAGCAATGAGGACAATCCTCAGTTTCACAGACTCAGTCTGCAAAGTTGCTACCATCATCTTTCAACTAAATTTTCTCTAGGAACATATATAAAAACAGTAGAGCTATAGCACAAACTACATCATAATTCAGAAAGACCTTTTGACTATGTTCATGATAATTAGTTCAATTAATGATATTACTTAAGAACTCCCACTCAAAAAATACATCCCTCTAGTCATTTGAGTGGTGCATGATCCAAATCCACTAACTCAAGTCCGATCATCACGTGAGTTGAGTATAGTTGAGTATAGTCTCTATGCTAATCATATCAACTATACGATTCATGCTCGACCTTTCGGTCTCTTGTGTTCCGAGTCCATGTATGCACATGCTAGGCTCGTCAAGTTTAACTCGAGTGTTCCGCATGTGCAACTGTTTTGCACCTGTTGTATGTGAACGTTGAGCCTATCACACCCGATCATCATGTGGCGTCTAGAAACGACGAACTTTCACAACGGTGCACAGTCGGGGAGAACAAAATTTTATCTTGAAATTTTAGTGAGGGGTCAACTTATAATGTTACCGTCGTTCTAAGCAAGATAAGGTGCATAAAAGGATTAACATCACATGCAATTCATAAGTGACATGAGATGGGCATGATCTTATGCTTCTTGATCTCCATCACCAAAGAGCCGGCATAATCTTCTTCGTCACCGGTGCCACAGCATGATCTCCATCATCGTGCTGCCATTGAGGTTGTCGTGCTATCTATGCTATTACTACTAAAGCTACAACCTAGCGATATAGTAAACGCATTCGCAAACACAAACGTTAGTTTAAAGACAACCCTATGGCTCCTACCGGTTGTCGTAGCATCAACGTGCAAGTCGATATTAAATATTACAACATGATCATCTCATACATCCAATATATCACATCATGTCTTTGGCCATATCACATCACATGCATACCATGCAAAAACAAGTTAGACGTCCTCTAATTTGTTGTTGCATGTTTTACGTGGCTGTTATGGGTATCTAGTATGATCGCATCTTACTTATGCAAAACCACAACGGTGATGTGCAAATTTCTATTTAACCCCTCTCCAAGGACTGCCTCGATCAAATATGATTCAACTAAAGTTGAAGAAATAGACACCAGCCAGTCATCTTTATGCAACAAGTTGCATGTTAGTCGATGAAAACAGTCTCTCGTAAGCGTACGAGTAAGGTTGGTCCAAGCCGCTTCAATCCAACAATACCACCGAATTGAGAAAAGACTAAGGAGGGCAGGAAACCGAACATAACGCCCACAAAAACTTTTGTGTTCTACTCTAGATACATCTACGCATGAACCTAGGTCATGATGCCACTGTTGGGGAACGTTGCATGGGAAACAATTTTTTTCCTATGCACACGAAGACCTATCATGGTGATGTCCATCTACGAGAGGAGATGAGATCCACATACCCTTGTAGATCGCTAAGCAGGAAGTGTTAAGAAACACGGTTGATGTAGTGGTACAACTTCGTGATTCAAATCACCATCGTCTCACAATCCGTCCCACGATCAGTTCCGATCTAGCGCCGAACGGACGGCACCTCCGCGTTCCGCACACATACAACTCGATGACGATCTCGGCCTTCTTGATCCAGCAAGAGAGACGGAGAAGTAGATGAGTTCTCCGGCAGGATGACGGTGCTCTGGTGGTGGTGATGATCTACTCCTGCAGGGCTCCGCCCGAGCTACGCAGAAATCCGATCTGGAGGTAGAACTAGGTGGTATAGGTTTAAGTTGCACCTGGCAAAAGTTGTCTCTCAAAAGCCCTAAAACCACCAGTATATATAGGAGGAGGGGAGGGGCTAGCCTTGGGTATCCAGGGAGCCCCAAGGATACCGGCCGATGGAAGGAGGTGGACTCCCACCCCAATTCGGTTTGGGGGAAGGAGTCCACTCCTTCCTTCCCACCTCCCTCTTTCCTTGTTTTTTCTTTTCCTTTGGTTTTTTCCACTTGTGGCGCCATGGTCCTCTTGGGCTGGCCTCACCAAACCACTAAGGGCTGGTGCGCCACCCTAGGGTTACTGGGCTCACTCCCGGGTGGGTGCCCCCGGTGAACACCCGAAACCCATTCGTCACTCCCGGTACACTGCCAGTAATGCCGAAACTTTTCGGTGACCAAATGAAACCATCCTATATATCAATCTTCATTTCCAGACCATTCCAGAAACCCTCGTGACGTCCGTGAACATATAACTCAACTATACTAAAACATCATCGAACCTTAAGTGTGCAGACCCTGCGGGTTCGAGAACTATGTAGACATGACCCGAGACACTCCTCGGTCAATATCCAATAGCGGGACCTGGATGTCCATATTGGATCCTACATATGCTATGAAGATCTTATCGGTTGAACCTTTGTCCTTCAGTATGTTACTTGCCCGAGATTTGATCGTCGGTATCCCCATACCTATTTCAATCTTGTTACCGGCAAGTCTCTTTACTCGTTCCGTAATATAAGATCCAATGACTTACACTTGAGTCACATTGCTTGCAAGGCATGTCTGTGATGTTGTATTACCGAGTGGGCCCCGAGATACCTCTCTGTCACACGGAGTGACAAATCCCAGTCTTGATCCATGCTAATTCAACGGACACCTTCAGAGATACCTGTAGAGCACCTTTATAGTCACCCAGTAACGTTGTGACGTTTGATACACACAAGGTATTCCTCCGGTGTCAGTGAGTTACATGATCTCATGGTCATAGCAATGAATACTTGGCATGCATAAAAGAATAGCAACAAAATGACACGATCACATGCTACGTTTATAAATTTGGGTCTTGTCCATCACATGATTCTCCTAATGATGTGATCCCGTTATCAAGTGACAACACTTGTCTATGGCCCGGAAACCTTGACCATCTTTGATCAACGAGCTAGTCAACTAGAGGCTTACTAGGGATAGCGTTTTGTCTATGTATCCACACATGTATTTGTGTTTCCAATCAATACGATTATAGCATGGATAATATACGATTATCATGAACAAAGAAATATAATAATAACTAATTTATTATTGCCTCTAGGGCATATTTCCAACACACATGTCTTTCAAAAAAGATCCATAATAAGGTTGAACAATACTTATTAACAAAGGTTTCCGATTAACATGAAACCGGAGAATTTTCATATATCACTAGGTTACCTCAATGGGACTTTGCATCTCCCCAAGAATAAGATTCTAATATTTCTTCTTTGAATTAGAAAGAGGGATTTCAAAGTCTCCACTCATAAGCATGACACAAGGCTCAATGACATTAATATTATTAACCAAAGTCTGCTTCTTTGGAAAATGAACGGTTTGTTGCTTGCCATTGACATGAAAAGTAACTTTGCTTTTGTTGCAATCAATAATAGCCCCTGCATTATTTACAAAGGGTCTACCAAGGATGTACGACATATTGTCGTACTCGCGCATATCAAGAATAACAAAGTTTGTTAAGATAGTAACATTTTCAACCACAACAGGAACATCCTCACAAATTCCAATAGTTAAAGTAGTGGATTTATCCACCATTTGCAAAGATATCTTAGTGGGTGTAAGCTTAATCTGATCTATTATTTTATATAGAGAGAAGGGCATCACACTAACACCGGCTCCTAAATCACATAGAGCAGTTTTAACATAGTTTCTTTTAATAGAGCAAGGTATAGTGGGTATGCCAGGATCTCCTAACTTCTAGGGCACTCCACCATAAAAATAATAATTAACAACCATAGTAGCAATTTCAGTTCTAGGTGTTATTATTTTGTTGGTAATAATATCCTTCATATACTTAGCATACTAAGGCATTTTCAATATATCAGTCAAGCGAGTGCGCAGAAAGACAGTTCTAATCATTTCAGCAAAGCGCTCAAATTCTTCCTTGTCCTTACCTTTAGAAGGCTTGCAAGAGAAGGGCACGGGTTTCTGAACCAATTGATCTCTTTCTTTTCCAGGCTTCCTAGCAACAAAGTCTCTTTTATCATAATGTTTATTCTTAATTCTTATTCTTAATGTGTGGGTTATCAAGATTTTCAGCGGGTTCTATTTCCACGTCATTATTAGGTTCCTTATTACTATCTAGTGGATATTGCTACATGAACATCATTATTACAATTATCATTATCACTAAGTTCATGTTCACTACCAGATTGTGTCTCAGCATCATAAATAGAAACATCATCATGATTCTGAGCAGGTTTCTCATTATCGGGTTCACTAGTAGCATGCAAAGTCCTATAATTTTTATTTTCCTTTTTCTTCTTAGAAGGGCTAGGTGCATCATCATTAGTTCTCTGAGAATCATGTTCTATTCTTTTAGGATGGCCTTCAAGGTAAAGAGGTTCCTAAGTCATTCTACCTCCTCTAGTCATTACTCTAACACCATGATCATTCATATTATTATTCATTTTAGCAAGCAAATCATTTTGTGACTTAGCAAGTTGGTATGGTTGGGCGTGAACCATGGAATCATGTTTACCTAGACCTAGCTTTCACATCATTTGAAATTCTAAATATCAAGCCACTTAAGCGGTCTATCATCATGGCATTATGTCTTAATTGATCCTTGACATAATTATTGAAGTGCTTTTGCTTAACAACATAATTATCAAATTCATCCATGCATTAACTAGGAGTCTTAGTGTAAGGCATATCACTTTCATTGAAGGAACGAAGAGAATTTACTTCTACTACCTGTGTCGGGATATCAAGTCCATGAATTTCTTCAATACGTGGTAAATTCTTAACATCTTCAATTTTAATACCTTTCTCTTTCATATATCTATTTTCTTCTTGCATACCTTCAGGGGTGAGGAATAGAATACCTCTCTTCTTTTCAATAGGTTTAGGAGGTGGTTCAGGGAGAGTCCAATCATCAACATTTTGCAATATGTTATTAAATAATTCTTTAGCTTGTCCAATAGTTCTTTCCTTGAAAACACAACCAACACAGCTATCTAGAAGGTCCCTAGAAGCATCTGGTAGCCCATTATAAAACATATCAAGAATTTTATTTTTGTTAAGATGATGATCAGGCAAAGCTCTAAGTAACCAGCGAATCCTCCCCCAAGCTTGAGGGATACTTTCTTCTTTAATTTGCACAAAGTTAAATATTTCCTGTAAATCAGCTTGTTTCTTATGAGCAGGAAAATATTTTTTCAGAAAAGTAGTGAAGCATATCCTGGGGACTACGCATACAATGAGGAGCGAGAGAAAGTAAGCATTCCTTGGCCTTGCCTTCTAGCGAGAAAGGAAAAATCTTAAGGATATAATAGTAACGTATCTTTTCATCATTAGTAAACACAGCAACAATATCTTTAGGTTCATCAGATGTTCAACAACAATTTCATTTTTATTACCATGGAAAGGATGGAACTCAACTATAGGAACCAGTTCAGGGTCTATAGAGAATTCATAGTCCTTATCAGTGACAAATATAGAAGAAGTAGCAAATTTAGGATCACGTTTCATTTTCTCCATCATAGAATTTTCTTTTAGTTTGCATAGTAGTTTCTTCAAATCATTCCTATACACACAAGCAAGAAAATCCCTAGCAACTTACCCATCCATAACATAAGCTTTAGATGCGTAAGGAAATTCATATCTACTAGGAGAGCAAGGTGTAACAGGTGATTAAAACTCTTCATCTGCTTCCGCATTTTCAAGTTCTCTAGCTTTAGCAAGATGAGCATCAAGTAATTAATTTAGTGTCATAGTTTCAGTTTTGTTAAATATAGAAATAGTATCATCATTAATTTTAGAAGTAGCATCATCAAGTTCATGTGACATATCAGGACGAGCGGTAGGTCATGGTGTGAGAAGCTGAGTCAAAACAGTAGGTGAATCAAAACGAGAGCTAGATGGCAGTTCCTTACCTCCTCTCATGCAAGAGGGGATGATCTTAGTTTGAGTATCTTTTGGATTCTTCATAGTAGCAATTGGATATCCTCAAGTTAACACAATAAATATAACTATGCTCCCTGGCAACGGTGCCAGAAAAAGGTCTTGATAACCCAGAAGTATAGGGGATCACGACAGTCTTCACGGGTAGTATTTCACCTTAATTTATTGATCCGGCACATGGGGAGACAAAGAATATTTAGAGGCCCTGAAAGTTGAATTGTCAATTCAATCTCACCTAGGATATCTCTCTACAGCAAACTATTTAGTTGCACAACAAATAATAGTGGTAGCAGTGATAGTGATAACACCAATTTTAGTAACAACAGTAAGAGTAGCAATTGAGTAGTATGTGTGACAGTAACAATAGCAGTAGTAACTTAGCAAGATTCGGTATTTGTAAAGTGTCGACACATGGATCAGCGATGGAAAGATATGGATCACATAATCATGTAACAGTTACACACTAGAGTGGCACAGAACTATCTCCAACTCATCAATATAATATATGCATGTGTTCCGTATATAGTCATACGTGCTTGCGATAAGAACTTGCATGCCATATTTTGTCCTAACCTCCCATGGTAGCACGGTCCTATTGGAAACTTAGGGATATTATGGCCTCCTTTTAAGAGAACCAGAACAAAGCATTAACACATAGTGAATACATGAACTCCTCAAACTACGACAAGCACCGAAAATAATCCCAATTATTGTCACCTTGGGGTATGCGGATCAAGAGACATAATAGGTAACTACAACTTGCAAGATAGGATCCAAATCGCTCTTATATTCATGAAATCATAATCGGTTTAGATCTGAAATCATGGCACTCTGGCCCTACTACATCTTGAGCTTGCATTGGTTTTTCCCTTGGAGAGGAAAGGGTGATGCAGCATAGTAGCAGTAAGTATTTCCCTCAGTTTTGAGAACCAAGGTATCAATCCAGTAGGAGAATCAAGCCAAGTGTCCAGAGTACCTGCACAAACACAAACAAGCTTGCACCCAACGCTATAAAGGTGTTGTCAATCCCTTCAAGATTGATTGCAAAGTGAGATCTGAAGGTGGAAAGTGCAACGAAGTAAAAGTGTAAGGCTGAAAATATGGTGTGAAGTAGACCCGGGGGCCATAGTGTTCACTAGAGGCTTCTCTCAAAATAGCAAATATTACGGTGGGTGGACAAATTACTGTCGAGCAACTGATAGAACCGCGCAAAGTCATGACGATATCTAAGGCAATGATCATACATATAGGCATCACGTCCGAGACAAGTAGACCGATACTGTCTGCATCTACTAACATTACTCCACACAATGACCGCTATCTAGCATGCATCTAGTGTATTGAGTTCATGACGAACAGAGTAATGCCTTAAGCAAGATGACATGATGTAGAGGGATAAACTCAAACCAATGATGTAAACCCCATCTTTTTACCCTTGATGGCAACAACACGATGCGAGCCTCGCTACCCCTTCTGTCACTGGGTAAGCTAACCACAAGATATGAACCCAAAACCAAGTACTTCTCCTATTGCAAGAATCATAGATCAAGTTGGCCAAATAAAACCCACAACTCGAAGAGAATTACAAGGATATGAAATCATGCATATAAGAGATCAGAAGAAACTCAAATAAGATTCATTGATAATCTGTTCATAAATCCACAATTCATCGGATCTCGACAAACACACCACAAAACAAGATTACATCGGAAAGATCTCCATGAAGATCATGGAGAACTTTTTATTGAAGATCCAAGAGAGAGAAGAAGCCATCTAGCTACTAGCTATGGACCCGAAGGTCTATGTTGAACTACTCACGCATCATCGGAGAGGCCATGGTGTTGATGAAGAAGCCCTCCGTATCCGAATCCCCCCTCCAGCAGGGCACCAGAACGTTCCCCAGATGGGATCTTGCGGAGACAGAAGCTTGCGACGGTGGAAAAGTATTTTCATGGATCTCTCGCGTAGTTTTGGATTTTTTGGGAATATATAGGCGGAAGAGGTAGGGAAGACAAGCCTGCTAGGCGCCTCCCCCTCCCCCCCACCCTGGCCGCACCTAGGGGGCTTGTGGCCTCCCCTGGTGGCCTCTGCCTTGGTTCTCACGTCCCCTGCGTATCTTCTGTTCCGGAAAAAATCTTTTTGGAAGTTTTATTCCGTTTGGACTGCTCTGAAAAGGGTCAAAAACACAGAAAAAACAGGAACTGGCACTTGGCACCGAGTTAATAAGTTAGTCCCAAAAAAAGATATAAAAGGCATACAAAACATCCAAAGTTTGACAAGATAATAGCATGGAACCATCAAAAATTATAGATACGTTGGAGACGTATCAAGCATCCCCAAGCTTAACTCCTGCTCGTCCTCGAGTAGGGAAGTGATAAAGACTGAATTTTTGATGTGGAATGCTACCTAGCATAGTTGTCCTTTGCAACTTCTTTCATGTGACATGCATGTTCAGATCTGTAAGATTTAAAACAATAGTTTGCTATTGACATCAAAACAATAATACTTCAAGCAAACTAGCAAGGTAATCATGAACTTTCGATATAACAAGGCCAAAGAAAGTTATCCCTACAAAATCATATAGTCTGGCTATGCTCCATCATCCCCACACAACTAATTTAAATCATGCACAACCCCGGTATTGGCCAAGTAATTGTTTTCGCACTCTTACTTTCTCAAACCTTTTTCAACTCTCACGCAATACATGAGCGTGAGCCATGGATATAGCACTATAGGTGGAATAGAGTGTGGTGGAGATTGTGAGACAAAAAGGAGGAGATGGTCACATCGACTTGGCGTATCAAAGGGCTATGGAGATGCCCATTAATGGATATCAATATGAATGAGTAGGGATTGCCATACAATGGATGCACTAGAGCCATAAGTATGTGAAAGCTCAAAAGGAGAACTAGTGGGTGTGCATCCAACTTTCTTGCTCATGAAGACCTAGGGCAATTTTGAGGAAGCCCACCATTGGAATATCCAAGCCAAGTTATATAATGAAGATTCCCACTAGCATATGGTGGTGACAAAACGAGAGGCTCTCAATCATGAAGAACATGGTGCTATTATGAAGCACAAGTGTGGAAAGAGATAGTAGCATTGTCCCTTCTCTCTTTTTTTGGCTATTTGGCCTCTTTCCATATCTCTTTTTTTGTGGGCAACTTCTACGTTGACACAAACCTTCTGTCGTCTCTTGAGCTTGCGTTGGTTTTTCCCTTGAAGAGGAAAGGGTGATACAGCACATGAGCAGTAAGTATTTCCCTCAGTTTGAGAACCAAGCTATCAATCTAGTAGGAGAATCTCGTCAAGTCCAGAGTACCTGCACAAACACAAAGAGCTTGCACCCAACGCTATAAAGGGGTTGTCAATCCCTTCAAGATTGATTGCAAAGTGAGATCTGAAGGCGGAAAGTGCTACGAAGTAAAAGTGTAAGGCTGAAAATATGGTGTGAAGGAGACCCGAGGGCCATAGTGTTCACTAGAGGCTTCTCTGAAAATAGCAAATATTATGCTGGGTGAACAAATTACTGCCGAGCAATTGATAGAACCGCGCAAAGTCATGATGATATATAAGGCAATGATCATACATATAGGCATCACGTCCGAGACAAGTAGACCGATACTTTGTGCATCTACTACTATTACTCCACACATCGACCGCTATCCAGCATGCATCTAGTGTATTGAGTTCATGACAAACAGAGTAGCGCCTTAAGCAAGATGACATGATGTAGACGGATAAACTCAAACCAATGATGAAAACCCCATCTTTTTACCCTTGATGGCAACAACACGATGCGTGCCTTGCTACCCCTTCTGTCACTGGGTGAGGTCACCACACGGTATGAACCCAAAACCAAGCACTTCTCCCATTGCAAGAATCATAGGTCAAGTTGGCCAAACAAAACCCACAACTCGAAGAGAATTACAAGGATATGAAATCATGCATATAAGAGATCAGAAGAAACTCAAATAAGATTCATAGATAATCTGATCATAAATCCACAATTCATCGGATCTCGACAAACACACCGCAAAAGAAGATTACATCGGATAGATCTCCATGAAGATCATGGAGAACTTTGTATTGAAGATCCAAGAGAGAGAAGAAGCCATCTAGCTACTAGCTATGGACCCGTAGGTCTATGGTGAACTACTCACGCATCATCGGAGAGGCCATCGTGTTGATGAAGAAGCCCTTCGTATCCGAATCCCCCCGCCGGCAGGGCACCAGAACGTGCCCCAGATGGGATCTTGCCGAGACAGAAGCTTGCGGCGGCAGAAAAGTACTTTCGATGATCTCCTGATTTTTTCTGGAATTTTTGGGAATATATAGGCGAAAGACCTAGGGCAGAGGTGGCCCAGGGATCCCACAAGCCTGGGAGTTAATAAGTTAGTCCCAAAAAAGATATAAAAGGCATACAAAACATCCAAAGTTTGACAAGATAATAGCATGAAACAATCAAAAATTATAGATACGTTGGAGACGTATCAGCAACTTTGGCCTCTTTTTTTTTATTTCCTCACATGGGACAATGCTCTAATAATGATGATCATCACACTTTTATTTACTCACAGCTCAAAGCTTAGAACGATGATGACTCTATAGTTAATGCCTCTGACAGTGTACCGGGATGTGCAACGATCTAGCTTGGCGTATGACCTTGAAACTTCTCGCTAGCTATCTTACGATCATGCAATGGCAATACGAGAGTGACGGCACAAGTCATGAGACGGAACGGTGGGATTTGCATGGCAATATATCTCGGAATGGCTATGAAAATGCCATAGTAGGTAGGTATGGTGGCTGTTTTGAGGAAGGCATATGGTGGGTTTGTGCATCGGCGAAAATTGTGCGGCACTAGAGAGGCTAGCAATGGTGGAAGGTGAAAGTGCATCTATACCATGGACTCACATTAGTCATGAAGAAATCACATAATTATTGCGAAAGTTTTTCTTAGTAATCGAAACAAAGTGCTAAACGCATACTCCTAGGGGAAGGGTTGGTAGGTGTTAACCATCTCGCGATCCCGAACGCAACAGAAAGGATGACAATCAATAGAACAATTATGCTCCGACTTCCTAACATAACGGTTCACCATACGTGCATGTTACGGGAATCACTAACTTCAACACAAGTATTTCTAAATTCACAACACCTACTAAAATAACTCTTAATATTACCGAATCCACGTCTCAAAACTAATTGAGAGGAATCAAACTTCTTTTTCTACTCAATGCACATGAAGATGGAAGTTTTATTGTATCCTCTTTGGGTACCTATCACCTTTGGGGTTACTTTCATAGCACAAGCCAACTACCAAGTTACGCACCGCCGTGCTCTAAAAGATCTAAGTGAAGCACATAGAGCAAAATTGTCTAGCTCAAAAGATATAAGCGAAGCGCAATGAGTATTCTAGCAAATTCACGATGATTGCTTGTCTCTCTCAAAGGGTGTGCAGCAAGGATGATTGTTACACAACAAAAATAAAAGACTCCTACGATACAAGACGCTCCAAGCAAAACACATATGATGTGGTGAACAAAATATAGCTCCAAGTAATGTTACCGATGGATTGAAGACGAAAGAGGGGATGCCTTCCCGGGGCATCCCCAAGCTTACGCTTTTTGGTGTCCTTGAATTTGGCTTGGGATGCCTTGGGAATCCCCAAGATTGAGCTCTTTCCACTCTTTATCCCTTTGTCCATGAGAACATCACCCAAAACTTGAAAACTTCACAACACAAAACTTAAACAGAAACTCATGATATCATTAGCACAAGAAAACAAACTACCACCTCTTCAGGTACTGTAGCAATCTTGATTTCTATTTATATTGGTGTTAGATTACTTTATTCTCACTTCTCCATGGCTAGTACCCCCCCCCCCCCGATACTATCCATAGTTTCATCAAAACAAGCATCCAACTCAACAAAAACAGAATTTGTCAAAAACAGACCAGTCTGTAGTAATCTGTATACTTCGTATACTTCTCGCACCTCAAAAATTCTGAACAATTAAGACTGTCTGGGCAAAAGGCATATAAACCAGCAGGAAAAAGAATCAACTCAAAATCTCTTTCTGAATAAAAATGAAAAATAATCTCGTGAGCGAGAAGTTTCTGACTTTTTCCAGGAGGATCGAACAACCATCACCAAGACTAGTCATAAAGGTTTTGCTTGGCTCAAACTCAAAAAGAAACACAAAAGGTACAATCATAACAGAATTATGATGGTGTGGAGGCAACAAAATAGAAAGAAAAAGATAAATTCATTGGGTTGCCTCCCAACAAGTGCTATTGTTTAACGCCCTTAGCTAGGCATAAGGTGATGGAATCATGTATTGTCGTCTTTGGTAATCAAACCATAAGTAGCCCTCATCATGGATTCATAAGGCAAACTTATTTTCTTTCTAGGAAAATGCTCCATGCCCTTCTTTAAAGTAAATTGAAACCTAATATTCCCTTCCTTCATATCGACGATAGCACCAATAGTCCTTAGGAAACGTCTACCAAGAATGATAGGGCATGTAGGATTGCAATCAATATCAAGCACAATGAAATTCACGGGTACATAGTTCCTATTTGCAATAATAAGAACATCATTGATACTTCCCATGGGTTTCTTGAAAGTAGAATCTGCAAGATGCAAATTAAGGTAGCACTCCTCAATCTCACTAAAGCCTAGAACATCACATAAATACTTTGGAATCGCGGAAACACTAGCACCCAAATCACACAAAGCATTGCATTCATAGTTTTTGATTTTGATTTTGATAGTTGGTTCCCACTCATCATGAAGCTTTCTCGGAATAGAAACTTCCAACTCAAGTTTCTTTTCAAGAGATTTTATCATAGCATCGACGATATGATCGGTAAAGGCCTTGTTTTGGCTATAAGCGTGTGGATAGTTTAGCATGGATTGCATCAAGGAAATGCATTCAATCAAAGAGCAACTATAATAATTGAATTCCTTGAAATCCAAAGTAGTAGTTTCATTACTACTCAAAGTTTTGATATCTTCTACTCCACTTTCAATGCTTTTAGCATCAAGATAGATGGACTCCGAATCATTGGGGCGTTTTTCAACCAAAGTGGATTCATATCCAGCCCATCATCATTAGGTTTGACACTAGAAAACAAGGATTCAATGGGAGTCACACCAAGCACTTTAAGACCTTCGTGATTCTTGTCACGAGAACACGCCTTTTTAAGCCATTCATGTCTAGCACGAATTTGGGCGGTTCTTTCTTTGCTCTCACTCATGGAAACACGCATAGCTTTCAAAGTTTCATACATATTGATCTTGGGAGGAGCACATCTAAATTTCAAAGCATCAATATCAATAGACATTCTATCAACGTTCCTAGCCAAATCATCAATTTTGAGTAGTTTTCCCTTTATGGACGCATTGAAAATCTTTTGCGAGTTGATAAACTCTTTGATATTACTCTCTAGATCAGAGGGTAATTTATTGTCATTTCCATGAGTATTGTTGTAGGAGTTGCCAAAGTTATTAGAGGGATTACTAGGAAAAGGCCTAGGAACATAGTTTCCTCTAAAAGCATTGTTGTTGCCAAAATTATTCCTACCAACAAAGTTAATGTCCAAGCTCGCGTTGCTACTCTCAATCAAGGAAGACAAGGGCATATCATTAGGATCTAAAGGAGCACCTTTACTAGCAACCAATTTCATTAACTCATCCATCTTAGCACTCAACGAGTTAATTTCTTCTATAGCGTGTACCTTTTTACTAGTAGGTGACCTTTTACGAGTAGTTTTTCATGATATTGTCTAGGAGTTTTGTGGCTTCTCCTAATGTGATTCCCAGAAACGTTCCACCTGAGGCGGAGTCCAAGATATTTCTAGAAGCGAAATTCAAACCAGCGTAGAAGATTTGTATAATCATCCAAAGACTCAAGCCATGAGTGGGACAATTTCTAATCATCAATTTCATTCTCTCCAAAGATTGTGCAACATGTTCATGATCAAGTTGCTTAAAATTCATGATATCATTACAGATAGAGATAATCTTAGCCAGCGGAAATACTTGGATATATAAGCATCTTTGCACTTGTTCCAAGAATGAATACTATTTTTGGGCAAAGATGAAAACCAAGTTTTTGGTTGATCTCGCAACGAGAACGGAAAAAGCTTCAATTTAATCACATCATTATCCACATCTTTCTTCTTTTGCATATCGCAAAGCTCAATGAAGGTATTAAGATGGGATGCGGCATCTTCACTAGGAAGGTCGGAGAATTGCTGTTTCATAACAAGATTCAACAAAGCATCATTGATTTCATATGATTCCGCACTAGTGGCGGGAGCAATCGGAGTACTAATAAAATCATTATTATTAGTATTCGAGAAGTCACAAAGTTTGGTGTTTTCAGTCATGGTGACTTCAGCAAGCAAACAAGCACACAAGTGAACAGAAAGCAAGCGAGAGAAAAGGGTGAACGAAAAAGGAAAATATTTTTGTAAATTATTTTTTTTAGAAGTGGGGGAGAGGAAAACGAGAGGCAAAAAAAGCAAATGCAAGAGATGAGTTTGCGACACTTACTTGGATGAGATTCACCTAAAATAATCCCCGGTGCCAGAAATTGACACGTTGACGGGAGACTATTCTTGCCTTGATCCTCCCCGGCAACGGCGCCAGAAATCCTTCTTGCTACCTGTTGAGCTTGCGTTGGTTTTTCCCTTGAAGACGAAAGGGTGATGCAGCACAGTAGCAGTAAGTATTTTCCTCAGTTTTGAGAACCAAGGTATCAATCCAGTAGGAGAATCAAGCCAAGTATCCAGAGTACCTGCGCAAACACAAACAAGCTTGCACCCAACGCTATAAAAGGGTTGTCAATCCCTTCAAGATTGATTGCAAAGTGAGATCTGAAGGCGGAAAGTGCAACGAAGTAAAAGTGTAAGGCTGAAAATATGGTGTGAAGTAGACCCGGGGGCCATAGTGTTCACTAGAGGCTTCTCTCAAAATAGCAAATATTACGATGGGTGAACAAATTACTGTCGAGCAATTAATAGAACCGCGCAAAGTCATGACGATATCTAAGGCAATGATCATACATATAGGCATCACGTCTGAGACAAGTAGACCGATAATGTCTGCATCTACTACTATTACTCCACACATCGACCGCTATCCAGCATGCATCTAGTGTATTGAGTACATGACGAACAGAGTCACGCCTTAAGCAAGATGACATAATGTAGAGGGATAAACTCAAACCAATGATGTAAACCCCATCTTTTTACCCTTGATGGCAACAACACGATGCGTGCCTCGCTACCCCTTATGTCACTGGGTGAGGTCACTGCACGGTATGAACCCAAAACCAAGCACTTCTCCTATTGCAAGAATCATAGATCAAGTTGGCCAAACAAAACCCACAACTCGAAGAGAATTACAAGGATATGAAATCATGCATATAAGAGATCATAAGAAACTCAAATAAGATTCACAAATAATCTGATCATAAATCCACAATTCATCAGATCTCGACAAACACACCGCAAAAGAAGATTACATCGGATAGATCTCCATGAAGATCATGGAGAACTTTGTATTGAAGATCCAAGAGAGAGAAGAAGCCATCTAGCTACTAGCTATGGACCCGAAGGTCTATGGTGAACTACTCACGTGTCATCGGAGAGGCCATGGTGTTGATGAAGAAGCCCTCCGTATCCGAATCCCCCCTCCGGTAGGGCTCCAGAACGTGGTCGAGATGGGATCTTGCGGAGACAGAAGCTTGCGGGGGCAGAAAAGTATTTTCATGCATCTCTCGCGTAGTTTTCGATTTTTCGGGAATTTATAGGCGGAAGAGGTAGGAAAGACGAGCCACAGGGGGCCCACAAGCCTGCTAGGCGCGGCCCCCCTGGCCGCGCCTAGGGGCCTTGTGGCCTCCCATGGTGCCCTCTGCCTTGGTTCTCACGTCCCGTGCGTATCTTCTGTTCCGAAAAAAATCTTTTCGGAAGTTTTATTCCGTTTGGACGCCGTTTAAAAGTCTACACTGAAAAGGGTCAAAAACACGGAAAAAACAGGAACTGCCACTTGGCACTGAGTTAATAAGTTAGTCCCATAAAAAGATATAAAAGGCATACAAAACATCCAAAGTTTGACAAGATAATAGCATGGAACCATCAAAAATTATAGATACGTTGGAGACGTATCAGGCCCTAGTGACATGCATTAAGCATAGCTACATCAATGTCAGTACATAGTGGATGCTAGGGATAACGCCCTATAAAACTTAACTCGATTACATGATCAATCTCATCCAAATCTCATCACCGAACAACAGGCCTACTAAGGAAGTACTCACACTAGTGGCGAGCGTCATAGAATTGTTGATGGAGAAGAGTTGATGATGATGACAGCGACGAATCCCCCTCTCAAGAGCCCCAAACAGACTCTAGATCATCCTTCCCGAGGAAGAACAATAGGTGGCGGAAAGTTTGTCTCATAAAACGTGATGAAATATTCTCTCTGATTTTTTCTTCAAGAATAAGAATTTATGGGTGGCCACGCCCTGTTGCCTTGTGGGCCACAGATAGCTCCCATGTGGTGGTTCTTCGCTCCAATAATAGTTATTGATTCCAGAATTAATGCACAAAAAGTTTCGTCCAATTCCGAGAACTTCTATTTCTGCACAAAAATAACACCTAGTTTTGCTGAAAACAACATCAGTCCATGTTAGTTCCATTCAAATCATACAAATTAGAGTCCAAAACTGGAGCAAAAGTGTTTGGAAACATAGATACGTTGGAGATGTATCAGGCCTCCAGATGGGATCATGGAAGGATAGAGGCTTACAGTCGCACAATAATTGTTTCGAATGCTCTCCTAAGTGTTTCTAAATATATGTGTATTTATAGGCGAAGATTAGGGAAAATAGAGCTAGAGGGGTCCCACAAGGGGGCAAGATGCGCCTACCCCCAAGGAGCGCCCCCTGCCTTATCGTCTCCTTGTGAAGCGTATGGTCTCCACCTGAAACTTCGAGTGTGTCTTCTGGTCCAGAAAAATCGCCAAAATGTTTCGTCACGTTTGGTACAATTTTTATGTAAAACAAAAAAAAAGTAAAAAACCGCAACTTGGAAGTGCTACTCGATGAATAGGTTAGTTCCCAAAATGACATAAAATGATGTGTAAATTATCCAAAATTCAAAAAATAATAGCATGAAACAATCAAAAATTATAGATATGTTGGAGACGTATCAACGACCCTTCTGTCGGTCCTTGCATACTATCCGGGCATGACTTTTTGGAGCCTCATCCCTCAGGAGATTTCTCCATCACCAAAGCCTTCCATGTGTCGTGCCATAGGCCAACGATTGCGTGGATAATGCCTGTGTGGAAGGCGCCCTTATCCTTGAAATTAAGTTTTTTTCTGGCAATTATTGAGGGACTGCCTTCCATCAAGGACAGAGGTGATCATGAGATGTCTCGTTTAATGGTTTATGTCCCCTTTGTAGTGTTCCTGAGGGGAAACCACATCCTAGTCTCTTGGACGGTTGATTGTGCGCTTTGCAGTTTTTTTGGGAGGTACGAACGTGTGATTTTGAGGCTACGCGCCTTACTAGATTCCTTCACGCGTGAGCAATCCAGGTCGAAAGGAAGAGACGCCTATTCTAGCTAGTTTTTGCGACGTATCTTGAAGTATTTGCACGACACATAATAAGATGGTGATCAAATGGGTCTTCAGTAGATAGGCCTCTCAATCATTCTTCAAATTTCTTGCGTTCTTGCAGCACTGGCATCCGCGTGCTACGCAGCGAGACTGCGACCATCTGGGGCAGATGTTGGATGCGTTTCATCTTACCATTCGATGTCCTTCTTTTATGGGGAGCCCGTGATGATGTGGCCACTTGGTGATCTTTTTTCTCCCTTTCTTTTGTGCTTTATTTGGGACTAGCACATATGCCCGTGCGTTGCAACGGGAGAAAATAACTAACGTTCATTAAAATTTACACAAATATACACTCTAAAAACCAATAAACTGCATCGTTCAAGATTTAAGTAAAAATACATTTGGATTCCAAATGTTGCAATTTATTAATTATTTTACCTCGAAAATGCTTCCTACGTAAGTAATATATGACTTTTTAGATCACTCCTTTAGTGATTAAAAGTCTTATTTTTTATGAAAAGAAAGGCCTCCCCTCCGATTTCCACTATTGTCTCTGATCACAATCCCCGCACTTGTTACTGTTTATCTTCAGGGGCCCCTTTGGAGGTTTTGCCCGCTGAGTGCCTTTACCCACTGCCAGATCAACTGGAACTTGTTGCATATGTATTTTTAGTTTTGATATCCGTAGTGCCAGCCAGATCTTTTCCTTTCACATCCAAAGTCTGTGAATCACCATCATTAAGTATGACAACATTGTTCTTTAGAAAAGATATTGAAAATGTGATCGAACATAACCCCTCTCCATTGACTATATTATTAGGCAAGTGCCACGCTCTCTACAAAAGTATCAAGACCAAATTTCGCTGCTCTGAAGTGATCATAGCTAGCAGACTTTTCTTTTTTTCTCGCCAAATTATCCAAAGCAAGCCTCCACTCAAATATTATCACCGTACTTGGCACATTTGCATTCTAGATTAGGTTCCAATTATTTTTGTCCATTATATGTGAATTATTGCTACTGCCTTGGTTAGTGCTAGTGTGCTTGAGATTGTATGCCATTTTGTATGGGCTCCAAACAGTAAATAAACCCAGGAGCATCTTCCATCTCTCCCGATGTAGCTTGACCTTGTTGGCATAACTGGTTCTTCCCATGACACCAAAGGCCACGCGCGAGCACATCACTGGAGATCTCACTTATTTTTAACTTTTTGAACTGCATCTCAGCAAGAAAATCAAGCGGCTGACAAATTCCTTCGATATACATAGCCGGTGTATATAGATAGCTTCACGTGAAAATTTGCCATTCTTTAACATTATATTTGTCATATTAACAGACATTTCCTGGTCTGCGTGTCTTCAGAATTCCATGATTAGGACACCAAAACGGATGTATGGTTTCATTGGTGCACTTCTGCTTAGGTTGTTTGGACACGATTTTGCTTCAGAATATCTTCAGAACGAAAGAAGAAGCTCAACTTTTTTTTTGAGGATCAAAGTGATCAAGGCTGTCATAAAGCAGGGTTACAATCAGAGTACATAATGTCACTAAGCTCAGGCGGGACAGCCACCAGCCAGAAGAAATCGCCTTGATTTGTTGTTATGGCAATGTGCCTGTGTGCCAACATTTTCTGATCACTTCTCACCCAACAAAACTGAATGGACCTGAACGAGCATACCGAAGCAAGAGTACCAGCAATGATTGCAATTTGCAAACATGCTAGACCGATTGGGTGTGTTCCCAGCCAACGTCTTAACCAAGGATAGGCAATCCAGTTCCACCTGCACAATGCCGTTAAAGTATTTTGAAAGCTGTTGTAGGCCTGCCAGAACTACAGAAATGCAGCGTCCGGATTCAATTTAACACTCCCATCAGGCTCAATTGATGTTAGTCAGTTCAATGATTAAACCATGATTTCATCCACTACTCTCAATCAGATGAAATATCAGGTAATGCAGAGCAGAAGATCTCTAAGCACTGGGCTTCAGACGAACTCAATAACATGGAAAATGAGCGATTTTTGCAGCTGTAGTGTAGTGCCCCAAGTGTAAAGCTTTCCCTTTTTTGTAACCTTCCATGTGGGACCACCTTGACATTGTCATGAGAGCTATCTATGCATGTATGATTTCATCTGTCACCTTGTATTCTACTTTTGCATGCATGCATCCATGCCATACCATCCTTGCCATACCTTATGATTCTATGTCATGATTGCTTGTGATCTTGCTAGGTGTGATTTTCTGATCTTGTGATTTCATGTGTTGGTGCACATGTCATGATGTGGTGTGAAGTAGTGGGGTGTGGTGCTTGGCATTATTTTCAAACCCCCCCTTGTTAGTTTCAAACCTTTTCTCTCTTTTATTCCCAAGCTCAAAATTTCACTTGCTCTTTACCTGGTTTTAAAATGTCCTTTGTTTACTAAATATTGTGGGTATTATGTTGTGCAAGATTTGGTGTTTTGCTAGGTGTTCTAAAGGTGCGATAAATCACAAAACAGTTATTATAATTGCTGTTTTGTATTTATTTAATTGCCCCATAAAATTCCTTTTGCATTTTTTTAATTAGCTCATGTATTTTCAGATCCAGGGGCATTTTTATTTTGATTTAATATTCAGTAGTTTGACCTGTGGGCTTTTTCTTTTCTGTGTGCCTTAGTTAAATAGGAAATAGCCAGAGTTATATTTTTCTCTTATGTGTCGCGCTGGTGGGCTTCCTCCCACCCAGAGAGGCCCATCTTCCCCCTGTCCTGTGCGCTAGCCCAATCCCGCGTCCCTCAATTCCTCCTCTCGACGTCATCCCTGTACGACTGCATCTCCTGCTCCCGTTCCTCCATAGCGCGATCCAGTGGTCGAGCGCCCTCCCTGAGGTAATATAAGACGGAGGGAACCATCCTCCTTCCCTAGGTTTCCCTCTCCTTCCTCCAGTGCGCCGCCACCTTCTCTCTTCTTCTTCCTCCCCCTCTGGTAAGCCTCTGTACGAGTAGCAGAGAGAGAGAGAGTTCGGCCGCCGCGTCTACCCCGCCGTCTACGTCGAGCAGCGCCGGCGGCCATGTCCACGGGCACGGAGTAGGAGCCCGCGCTCCATTCCCGTCCTCGGGAAGGCCACGGAGCGACCTCATCCACGAGCAGCTCCACGTCAACGCCGCGCTCTCGGTGGACTCCCTCCTCGTTCCTCTGTTGTGGCTTATCGACAAGGGCTTCTTCATCAGCGATCTTCTTCCCCTCCAGCGTCTAATCCATCGATCAGCGCCCTTCCTCCTTCCCCTAGGTGAGCAGGAGCTCCTCCTTGCTTCCCCTCCGTAGATCGGCCGAACCTGGTAGTGCTAGCATTCTCTGTACGTAGCTCGGTAGCAGGGCGTGGTGCAGCGCGTGTAGCTGACATTGTGGGTGTGTTGCGCAAGGGGATGCTCCCTCTCCCCTCGTAGTAGCAACAGGCGACGGCCTCCCTGTCGTGCAGCAGCAGCAGCAACAGCAGAGAGGTGCACCCAGCGTCCCTGTCCCGGCGAGCATCAGTGCACGCGCAGGAGCAGGTTAGATTCAGTTGAAGTGCTAAACTATCTCGGTTTAGCCCTCCCCTCTGCCAGACTTCTATTTGTAGCGTAGTGGTTGGAGTATCGTGGTTGTTCTCGAAAGGTGCAGGGTTCGAGTCCCCGATGGTGCACCGCCCCTTTTTGGATTTTATTTCCCTGTTCGTTAGTAGTAGGAGCAGTAGAGGGTCAACTAGCTATGTGCCCCTCTCTCTGTCAAAACCATGACAGCAGCAGAGTGGTTGTACCACAGGCCAGCAATCAGGAGGCCCTGGGTTCGAATCCCAGGCCTGCCCTTTTGATTTTTTTTCCTTTCCTTTCTTTCTTTTAATTTTCCTTTGCTATTTGTTGTTCCACCTTGTGCCTAAATAATAGGCATAAAGGAGTGCATCTTGTTTTCCTTTTCATGTCCAGAAGTTATATGGTGTAGGTAAGATATGTGAGTGTGGTGTATGTGTTCATATGTGTGTATGCATGGATGTATGAATGTGAGTGTGTGGTGAATCTAGCCTAAGTGAGTGTGTAGATGCACTAGTGTCATGCTTATAAGGTGTAGTGTGATAGGTTTTGAGTGCATAAATATCTTGTGGTGCATATGGTGTGAGGAACACCCCCCCCCCCCACATGAACATAGTTCATGTACATCTAAGTTGTGAGCATGTGTTTGTGGTGGATGAGCTCCCTACTTGAGTGATCTAAATAGATGCAATATTTAGTGTTGTCCAAGAACATATTTTGATGTGTGTAGTGGAGTGGATGTGTGTGTGTGGGACACCCCACCTTTGCAAGCAAAGCTCTGCACCTTCACATGTCCATATGTGAGAGGGCATGGTGATTTGTATGTGTGGATAACTTGGTAGAAGTGGTTGTGAAGTTGATGTGCATGACACAAACATGGGGTTCAAACCCCCATGTCACTTTGTCATTGTGCACATGAACACAATCTTTGTAGTTGTTGTCTTAGTAGGAACTACATGAAATGATGCACTAAGTACTAGGCATGATTTGGAGTAGTGTCCTCTTCCTTAATTTGTGGTCATTTGTTCCAAGTAAGTGTCCACATATTATAGATGATTTTGGGGTAGAATATCCCAAGGAATCTAGTGGTGGAGTTTGTTTTGCCATTAGGATACTTTATGGAGTTGACATAGTCAGATTTGTTGCAAGTTTGTTCCTTGATTCCATGGAATAGGTGGAGCCCAAGGGCATGAGTTTTGTGTGATAGTAGTAGGGGTTTTGCTCTACACCATAGTGGTGTCATTTATCACTTGGTGTTCCTTGATTGCTATCAAAAAGCTTCAGAACAGAGACAGAAACTCACGTGCAGGAATTTTCACTAAGTCCGTGAGATCTGATGGTTTTGGGAAAGTTTGTGGCCTTGTATCTTCTAGAGTTTAATTCCTTTTGCTGTGATTCGTGCTGGTGCTTGTAGTGTTCTTGGTTGGCAACAGTCACATATGTTATTTGTCATGTTTGGAGGCCTGTAGCTATGTTGCATGTAGCTCCCAAAGAGCTAAGATGCAGATTGTGGCAGATTATGTAGTATAGTCATTTTGAACAATGTGTGTGCTTAGTTGATGTTGTGGTGTTCTTCCATGCTCCAATCCATTCATGTTGGGTTGTTATATGTCTTGGCAACCTGGGAATACCAGATATGTGCCAATTGTGAGTGTGGTGTTGAATCTTCCACGTAGAGCTTCATATCTTGTATCGTTGATTCCCGTTGATCCGTAGCTCCGTTTGCAATGTTCTTTATATGGTTTTGCATCATTTTCACGAGCCGCAACTGTTCATGTCATTCTCATGAACGTCAAAATATCTTAGTGTAAAGTTCTGTCCAGAAACTTGCAGTAGATTAATTTGCTTGTGCTAGTGATAGAATTAGTGATGCATGCCCAATTTTCATGTCATGCATCATGTGATTTTTGCATCTTGTGGTGCTGCTGTTCATTGGTTGTTATTCTCATGTTGGGTAGCACCAGGATCGGAGAAGGAATACGTGGAGTCAGGAGAGTACGTGCAGGACGATCCAGAACCATTCCAAGCTGAGGATATCACAGGCAAGATGATATGACCTTGATTCCATCTCTAGACTTGTTATGCTAGTTTTCGTTTCCATGTCGTATTGCTCGCTTCCAACCACTGAAATTAAATTGCCTCTTCATATGCCATGAGCCCAAACACCGTTCTCCTTCCTAGCAAAACTTGTATGGCTAAGTAGGCTTTGCTCAGCTACTAATGTTAGCATTGCTAGTTGCAGGTGCTTTGACTTATGTGATAACATGAGCTTTGATATCATTATCTTAAATTCTGTTATTTAATTAATGCACCTATATACTTGGTAAATGACGGGAGGCCTAGCCTTTTGCTGGGTGCTTTGTTCCGTTATTGCCGCCTTAGTTACCGGTTACCGGTGTTTGATTCCATAACGATCGCTCCTAACACGTTCGGGGTTGTTATGGGGACCCCCTTGATAAATCGCGTAGTGCTAAGGCTTGTCCAGCAGGACCCAACTTTGGTTTTAATCTTCTAATCGCATAATAATCTGCATAGGGAATAGCTACCCCGAGGAATTTAATCAACAACCCGGGCCAGTGCTCCTCAAGAGTGTTGGCTCCACCTGAGCGATGTCCGGGGCCCCACTGGTCACCCAGAGGTTTAGCCATCCCGACGTCTAGCTCATCCGTCGTGTCCTGAGACTGAGATACGCGGCTCTTATCAGGGTCGTCAACACGACGGGAGGTCCTGCTAGCCTTGTCTTACCTTAGCGGTATATCTTGCGTGTAGGAATCCCAGTGAAGCTTTGGTTCTCCCAGAGTTGAGGTTTTCCTCTAAGGAATCCGATGAGATCACGAGATTCGTGATAGAGGGTGCCTTTGCAGCCTGTGTTCGTTTGTGATGGACTAGTTGGAGCACCCCTGCAGAGTTTAATCTTTCGGAAAGTCGTGCCCACGGTTATGTGGCAACTTGGAATATTTTGTTAACATCCAGTATTAGAGAACTTAAACATAAACTAATAAAACTGCCAACTGTGTGCGTAACCGTGACTGTCCCTTCGAAAATCTCTCTACGATCGGGAACACGGTGGGGTTATGAATGCCGTAGGTAGGTGTTCAGGATCACTTAGTGATCAAGTAATCCCAACCGCTAGTGTAGACCACCTTCACTTCTACTTTGCGTAAGTTAGCCACTTAATCAAGCATAGGATGCTGCAGCCTGATACACTTCACCCCTACCCTACCTAATAACATGACTAGTTCTGGCACCAAGGTCTTAGATTGCTGAGTCCCCGTGTCTCATGGATTCCTCCGAAACTCCCAGCAGGTACAGGTACCCCAGAGACAGATGATCCCAACGGCACCCAGCTGGCCTGGCAGTACGACGAGGAGACAGACCGCCTCTGCGTGAACTATCTAGAGGACTGAGCCGTGGTCGTGATCGTGGGCCTGCAGACAGGGTAGCATAGCATTTCCATGTTTTGTAGTCCGTAGCGGAACTACCTTGATTGTATATGTGATGTACTCTGAGTTATTAATAAGAAGACAGTTGAATCCCGAATTGTCTACTTGTATTATTATTTGTGCTATGTTACTTGCTTACGAAACGCTTAGATGCGCTTCTTTCCTATTCGGGGGCCTCGACCCCCAGATCGGAAAGGACCGCATCTTGGTCGTTACAAGTTGGTAATCAGAGCCTTACGACCATAGGAGCCTTTGTGTGATCGTACTTGGCCGAGTCGAGTCTAGAAAATGTTTTGAGTCTTAGTTATATCGGAGAGTAGGATTCTTTTTTCTCCTCTTCTATGCTCTGGTGAGGTTCCCGTCTTAGGAAATCTTTAACTCTACTCCTTTTCTCTCTCAAATTTTTTTTTAGAATCACGCGGGTATTTGTGAAATCTATATGATTTCGATGTGACGGAATCATGTCCTGGTGCCTCCTATCTACTCTAAGTATCAGGGAGTTGAGCTCCAAGGATTATCGCGCACATCGCCATCATTCAGATTTTTGGGTATCTAAGAACGGAGGGTGTTCGTTATTGCTTCAATACGGGTAGTGGTGAGATAACCCCGATGTCCCCAGTACTGGTGTAGATTGTTCGGGGGTATTACCACACTTTGTATCGTTGTGATCACGAGGATCTGTTGTAGATGAAGGTCTAAGATGCTGGTTGTGTGTTGAAGGAAGTGATACAGGTGACGGGTTAGTTTAGGAGTTGTGTGAAATACTCCTTGTATCCGTGTACCTGATTGCATGACCAGTTATTTCGGGAATTCATAGGTGGGATATCTAGTAGTATCCTATAGGACTATCTTCTTACAGACGCTTGATTGAGGTTTGGGAATTCTCGGTCATATGTTTGTTCCGAGCAGTTCCAGCTCACACTTGTTTGCAGTGGTCCTTATCGGAATTTTGTCGTCTGTTACTTTGAGGATGCACTCTTGCTATGTTGTTTGAGTGCAATGCTAAATTCTATTTAGATATTCTGTCTTTTGATTCAGCAATATCTTCAATTATTCCGTGGACTAATATGTTGTCCGTCTTCAGGATGGCTCCACCGACTCGTCAGACCCCAGGGCATGAGGATATGCCGCCTCCACCTCCTCCTCCTCCACCGCCGCCGCCTCCTCCTGCAGAGGCCTGGCAGGCGATGATGGCAGCTACTAATGCAAACACTCAGATGTTGTTGCAGTTGATCCAGGAGAGAGCCAATCATCAGCAGGGCAATTTCCAGCAGGGTGGCAATCACTTTGCCAATCTGAGTCAGTTCGTGTCAAACCAGCCTAAGACGTTCACTTCTTGCGACCAGCCGTTTGATGCGGAAGATTGGATCCGTTATATGAACAAGCATTTCGAGTGTAGCAATGTGCGTCCGGAGGATTATGTCAAGTTTGCTACGTTTCAGTTGAAAGGGCAGGCTTCTATTTGGTGGCAGCAGCTTAAGGACTCCAGAGGTGGCAGGGTGATGTCTTGGGACGAGTTTTGTCGTGACTTCAGGTCCCACTACATCCCTTCCAGTTTTGTTGAGGAGATGCATGAGAAGTTCAGGCGTTTGAAGCAGGGCAGCAATTCTGTGTACAAGTACAATGTCGAGTTCCACGAGCTGGCCCGTTACGCGTTGCAGGATGTCCCGGATCAGAAGAGCAAGATCTATCAGTTCAGGGGTGGCTTAAAGGAGGACTTGCAGTTAGCGCTTGCGTTGCACGGTCCTGAGGAGTTTGATAAGTTCTACAACTTAGCTCTCAGAGCAGATGCAGCCTTGCTCAGGGTGGAGAATTCCAAGAAGCGCTTCAGATATTCCAGCTCTTCCTCGACTCAGGTGGTTCAGAAGCAACAGAAGTTTTGGGTTTCTCCTCCTCCTCCTCGGCACTCACAGCAGCTGAAGCACTCAGGTGGACGTGGTTCTTCCCACCCACCCAACCCTAGCTTCCAGCAGAGATACCAGCATCAGAAGCAAGGGCCTCCTCAGACTCAGTTCCGGCAGCCAACAGATGTCACTTGTCACAAATGTGGGCAGAAGGGTCACTATGCCAACAAATGTACTTCTCAGCTCCGTCTGCCACCTCCTCCTCCAGGCAAACCTCCAAGCAATGCTCTTGTCAAATTCAACCCCAGATCAGCTCGAGTCAACATGGTGAATGCAGCTGAAGCAGACAACTCCTCTGATGAGATCATGGGTAACCTCCTCGTCAATGATTTTCCTGCTAAAGTGTTATTTGATTCTCGTGCTTCGCATTCGTTCCTCTCCATTCCATTTGCATCCAAGCATAATGTTCCTATTGAAGAGCTTCCTAGCCCGTTGTCAGTAGTTTCACCGGGCAAGTTCATGCATGCTAGTACCCGTGCTCCCAATGTTTCTATCAAGATGGGCAATTATTCTTTTCTAGCCTCTCCATATGTCTTGGGCAAGTCCGACATCGACTTGATTCTTGGTGTGGACTGGTTGGCCATGAACAAGGCGTCAATTGATTGTGAAGCTAAAGAAGTCAAGCTTACCCACTCTTCGGAGGATGTGATTATATTCGTGGCGCGCGATGATACAATCCGTTTGTTCTCCTTGAATGAAAAGGGTGAGATCAATCCTATTGAGAAAGTTCCAGTAGTCTGCGAATATCAAGATGTGTTCCCTGAAAAGCTACCAAGCATGCCTCCGCACCGTGAAGTTGAGTTCGTCATTGAGCTTAAGCCAGGCACAGAGCCAGTGTGCAAACGGCCGTACAAGCTGGGTCCAGAAGAGTTGAAGGAACTCAAGAGGCAACTCGATGAGCAGGAGCATTTGGGTTTGATCAGACCAAGCTCGTCTCCGTGGGGATGTGGTGTTCTATTTGTCAAGAAGAAGGATGGTTCGGACCGGCTGTGTGTCGATTACCGCCCATTGAACAAGAAGACAATCAAGAAGAAATATCCACTTCCGAACATAACTAAGTTGTTCGAACAGTTGAAAGGTGCTAAAGTATACTCCAAGCTTGATCTCAGAATGGGCTACCATCAGATTCGCATTCGCGAGGAAGACATTCCGAAGACGGCATTCAGGACTAGTTTTGGCTCGTATGAGTATACGGTCATGTCTTTTGGTCTGGCTAATGATCCTCCGACTTTTTGTCGATTGATGAACTATATTTTCTCACCGTACAAGAATGAATTTGTCTTGCTCTATCTCGACGACATTCTGGTCTTTTCTGAGGATGAGGAAGAACATGAGAGACATCTCAGGTTGGTGCTTGATAAACTGAGGGAATACAAGTTGTATGCCAAGTTTTCCAAGTGCGAGTTCTGGCTGAAAGAAGTGGTTTACCTTGGGCATATTATCTCTGCCGAGGGCATTAAGGTTGACCCGTCCAAGGTTCAGGCCATTGTTGAATGGGAACCTCCGCAGAATGTGAAGCAGCTTCGAAGCGTTCTTGGTCTTGCCGGATATTTCAGAAGATTCGTTGAGAACTTCTCCAAAATCGCCAAGCCACTCTCTAGTCTTCTTCAGAAGGGTGTCAAGTATGTTTGGTCTCCAGAGTGTCAATTGGCTTTCGATACATTCAAAGAGAAGCTTATCTCCACTCCGGTATTGGCCCCTCCGGATGATTCCAAGCCGTACCAGGTCTTTTGCGATGCTTCTCTCCAGGGTCTCGGTGCAGTCTTGATGCAGGATAGGAAGGTGGTTGCTTATACCTCCAGGCAGCTGAAGCCTGCGGAGAAGAACTATCCTGTGCACGATCTCGAGCTAGCAGCTGTTGTGCACTCCTTGATGACTTGGAGACATCTCTTGTTGGAACGTAAGGTTGAAGTTTTCACCTATCACAAGAGCCTCAACTACATCTTCACTCAGCCTAACTTGAATCTTCGGCAAACACGTTGGGTGGAAATGCTCCAGGATTTTAATCCGAGTGTGGAGTACACGCCAGGCAAGGCAAATATTGTGGCAGATGCATTGAGCAGGAAGGCATATTGCAACGGTCTGATTCTGCAACCTCTCCAGCCGTGTCTTTCTAAGTCTTTTAGGAAGCTTAATCTTCAGCTAGTTCCTCAGGGTTTTCTTGCGAACCTTCAGATCTCTCCTACCTTGGAAGATCAGGTCAGAGCAGCTCGGCTACTTGACGCTATGGTGAAGAAGGTCAAGATTGGCGTGGGAAAGAGTCTCCCCAAGTATAAGTGTTTCACTGTTGATGCCAGGGACACATTGTTTTTCGAGGATCGCCTTGTCGTCCCGAAAGGTGATCTCAGGAAGGTGATCATGGAAGAAGCTCATAACTCTCTGCTCTCTATTCATCCTGGAAGTTCCAAAATGTACAATGACTTGAAGCAGACTTTCTGGTGGACTCGTATGAAACGTGAAATTGCACAATTCGTAAACGAGTGTGATGTATGTCGAAGGGTGAAAGCAGAACATCAAAGACCAGCGGGCCTCTTGCAGCCTTTGCCGATTCCCGAGTGGAAGTTCGATCACATTGATATGGACTTCGTCACCGGGTTTCCGAAGTCCAAGAAGGGCAATGATGCTATCTTCGTCGTCATCGACAAATTGAGTAAAGTGGCTCATTTCCTTCCAGTCAAGGAGTCCATTTCAGCAGCTCAGCTGGCAGAGTTGTACACCTCCAGGATTGTCTCTTTGCACGACGTACCTGTTGGGGAACGTCGCATGGGAAACAAAAATTTTCCTACGCGCACGAAGACCTATCATGGTGATGTCCATCTACGAGAGGGGATGAGTGATCTACCTACCCTTGTAGACCATACAGCAGAAGCGTTAGAGAACGCGGTTGATGTAGTGGAACGTCCTCACGTCCCTCGATCCGCCCTGCGAACAATCCCGCGATCAGTCCCACGATCTAGTACCGAACGGACGGCACCTCCGCGTTCAGCACACGTACAGCTCGACGATGATCTCGGCCTTCTTGATCCAGCAAGAGAGACGGAGAGGTAGAAGAGTTCTCCGGCAGCGTGACGGCGCTCCGGAGGTTGGTGATGACCTTGTCTCAGCAGCGCTCCGCCCGAGCTCCGCAGAAACGCGATCTAGAGGAAAAACCGTGGAGGTATGTGGTCGGGCTGCCGTGGAAAAGTCGTCTCAAATCAGCCCTAAAACCTCCGTATATATAGGTGGGAGGGAGGGGGCCTTGCCTTGGGGCTCAAGGAGCCCCAAGGGGGTCGGCCGAGTCCAAGGGGGAGGACTCTCCCCCCCCCAAACCGAGTTGGACTAGGTTTGGTGGGAGGGAGTCCCCCTTCCTTCCCACCTCCTCCTTTTTTTTTCTTCCTCTCTTGATTTTCTTCTCCTTGGCGCATAGGGCACTTGTGGGCTGTCCCACCAGCCCACTAAGGGCTGGTGTGTCTCCCCCAAGGCCTATGGGCTTCCC
Organism: Hordeum vulgare subsp. vulgare; assembly: GCF_904849725.1. Lineage (NCBI taxonomy): Eukaryota > Viridiplantae > Streptophyta > Magnoliopsida > Poales > Poaceae > Hordeum > Hordeum vulgare. The sequence continues at coordinate 127,941,080 of NC_058523.1, forward strand.
CGGGGTGGGTTGCCCCCCCCCCCCCCCCCCGGTGAACTCCCGGAACCCATTCGTCATTCCCGGTACATTCCCGGTAACTCCGAAAACCTTCTGGTAATCAAATGAGGTCATCCTATATATCAATCTTCGTTTCCGGACCATTCCGGAAACCCTCGTGACGTCCGTGATCTCATCCGGGACTCCGAACAACATTCAGTAACCAACCATATAACTCAAATACACATAAAACAACGTCGAACCTTAAGTGTGCAGACCCTGCGGGTTCGAGAACTATGTAGACATGAACCGAGAGACTCCTCGGTCAATATCCAATAGAGGGACCTGGATGCCCATATTGGATCCTACATATTCTACAAAGATCTTATCGTTTGAACCTCAGTGCCAAGGATTCATATAATCCCGTATGTCATTCCCTTTGTCCTTCGGTATGTTACTTGCCCGAGATTCGATCATCAGTATCCGCATACCTATTTCAATATCGTTTACCGGCAAGTCTCTTTACTCGTTCCGTAATACAAGATCCCGCAACTTACACTAAGTTACATTGCTTGCAAGGCTTGTGTGTGATGTTGTATTACCGAGTGGGCCCCGAGATACCTCTCCGTCACACGGAGTGACAAATCCCAGTCTTGATCCATACTAACTCAACTAACACCTTCGGAGATACCTGTAGAGCATCTTTATAGTCACCCAGTTACGTTGCGACGTTTGATACACACAAAGCATTCCTCCGGTGTCAGTGAGTTATATGATCTCATGGTCATAGGAATAAATACTTGACACGCAGAAAACAGTAGCAACAAAATGACACGATCAACATGCTACGTCTATTAGTTTGGGTCTAGTCCATCACGTGATTCTCCCAATGACGTGATCCAGTTATCAAGCAACAACACCTTGTTCATAATCAGAAGACACTGACTATCATTGACCAACTGGCTAGCCAACTAGAGGCATGCTAGGGACGGTGTTTTGTCTATGTATCCACACATGTAAATGAGTCTTCATTCAATACAATTATAGCATGGATAATAAACTATTATCTTGATACAGGAATTATAATAATAACCATATTTATTATTGCCTCTAGGGCACAATTCCAACAGTACCTATGATGATCTCTTTAGATCGCGGAAGTATCTTCACTTCCAAGTTCTGGGACTCCTTTCAGTCTGCTATGGGCATGAAGATCCGCTTCAGCACAGCGTTCCATCCTCAGACTAGTGGTCAAGTGGAGAGAGTGAATCAAGTTCTTGAGGATATGCTGAGAGCCTGTGTTATTTCTTTTGGCATGAAGTGGGAGGATTGTCTGCCTTTCGCGGAGTTCTCGTATAAAAATAGTTATCAAGCTAGTTCTGGCAAGGGTCCGTTTGAAATTCTCTATGGAAGGAAGTGTCGTACTCCGCTCAACTGGTCCCAGACAGGCGAGCGTTAGATCCTTGGCAATGATATGATAGAAGAAGTTGAGGAGATGTGTCGGATCATTCATGACAACCTTAGAGCAGCGCAGTCCCGTCAGAAGAGCTATTACGATAGCAAGCACCGTGACATGTCGTATGAGCTTGATGACTTTGTCTATCTCAAGGTGTTGCCTATGAAGGGTATGCAGTGTTTTGGCATCAGAGGCAAGCTTGCGCCTCGTTTTGTTGGCCCGTTCAGAGTGGTTGGCAAGAGGGGCGACCTTGCATACCAGCTCGAGCTTCCGTCAACCTTTACAAATGTCCATGATGTGTTCCATGTTTCTCAGCTTCGGAGGTGTTTCAAGACCCCCGAGCGCACTGTGCATCTTCAAAATATAGACCTTCAGCCTGACCTTTCTTATCGTGAGCATCCAGTTGCGGTTCTCGAGGCGACTGAGCGCAAGACCTGTAACAAGACTGTCAAGTTTCTCAAAGTGCAGTGGTCACACCATTCCGATAAAGAGGCTACGTGGGAACGCGAGGATCACCTTCGTTCCGAATTTCCCCATTTCTTTTAGTCTTAGATCTCGAGGGCGAGATCTTCTTTGTAGTGTGGGAGAATTTGTAGTGCACCAAGTGTAAAGCTTCCCCTTTTTTGTAACCTTCCATGTGGGACCACCTTGACATTGTCATGAGAGCTATCTATGCATGTATGATTTCATGTGTCACCTTGTATTCTTCTTTTGCCTGCATGCATCCATGCCATACCATCCTTGCCATACCTTATGATTCTATGTCATGATTGCATGTGATCTTGCTAGGTTTGATTTTGTGATCTTGCGATTTCATGTGTTGGTGCACATGTCATGATGTGGTGTGAAGTAGTGGGGTGTGGTGCTTGGCATTATTTTCAAATCCCCCCCCCCCTTGTTAGTTTCAAACCTTTTCTCTCTTTTATTCCCAAGCTCAAAATTTCACTTGCTCTTTACCTGGTTTTAAAATGTCCTCTGTTTACTAAATATTGTGGGTATTATGTTGTGCAAGATTTGGTGTTTTGCTAGGTGTTCTAAAGGTGCAATGAATCACAAAACAGTTATTATAATTGCTGTTTTGTATTTATTTAATTGCCCCATAAAATTCCTTTTGCATTTTTTTAATTAGCTCATGTATTTTCAGATCCACGGGCATTTTTGTTTTGATTTAATATTCAGTAGTTTGACCTGTGGGCTTTTTCTTTTCTCTGTGCTTTAGTTAAATAGGAAATAGCCAGAGTTATATTTTTCTCTTATGTGTCGCTCTGGTGGGCTTCCTCCCACCCAGAGAGGCCCATCTTCCCCCTGTCCTGTGCGCTAGGCCAATCCCGCGTCCCTCTCTTCCTCCTCTCGACGTCATCCCTGTATGACTGCATCTCCTCCTCCCGTTCCTCCACAGTGCGATCCAGTGGTCGAGCGCCCTCCCCGAGGTAATATAACACAGAGGGAACCTTCCTCCTTCCCTAGGTTTCCCTCTCCTTCCTCCAGTGCGCCGCCACCTTCTCTCTTCTTCTTCCTCCCCCTCTGGTAAGCCTCTGTACGAGTAGCAGAGAGAGAGAGAGTTCGACCGCCGCGTCTACCCCGCCGTCTACGTCGAGCAGCGCCGGCGGCCATGTCCAGGGGCACGGAGTAGGAGCCCGCGCTCCATCCCGTCCTCGGGAAGGCCACGGAGCGACCTCATCCACGGGCAGCTCCACGTCAATGCCGCGCTCTCGGTGGACTCCCTCCTTGTTCCTCTGCTGCGGTTCATCGATAGGGGCTTCTTCATCAGCGATCTTCTTCCCCTCCAGAGTCTACTCCATCGATCGGCGCCCTTCCTCCTTCCCCTAGGTTAGCAGGAGCTCCTCCTTCCTTCCCCTCCGTAGATCGGCCGAACCTGGTAGTGCTAGCGTTCTCTGTACGTAGCTTGGTAGCAGGGCGTGGTGCATCGCGTGTAGCTGAGATTGTGGGTGTGTTGCGCAGGGGGATGCTCCCTCTCCCCTCGTAGTAGCAGCAGGCGACGGCCTCCCTGTCGTGCAGCAGAAGCAACAGCAGAGAGGTGCACCCAGCGTCCCTATCGCCGGCGAGCATCAGTGCACGCGCAGGAGCAGGGTAGATTCAGTTGAGGTGCTAACCTATCTCGGTTTAGCCCTCCCCTCTGCCAGACTTCTATTCATAGCATAGTGGTTGGAGTATCGTGGTTGTTCTCGAAAGGTGCAGGGTTCGAGTCCCCGATGGTGCACCGCCCCTTTTTGGGTTTTATTTCCCTGTTCGTTAGTAGTAGCATCAGCAGAGGGTCAACTAGCTATGTGCCCCTCTCTCTGTCAAAACCATGACAACAGTAGAGTGGTTGCACCACACGCCACCAATCAGGAGGCCCTGGGTTCGAATCCGAGGCCTGCCCTTTTGATTTTTTTTCCTTTCCTTTCTTTCTTTTAATTTTCCTTTGCTATTTGTTGTTCCACCTTGTGCCTAAATAATAGGCATAAAGGAGTGCATCTTGTTTTCCTTTTCCTGTCCAGAAGTTATATGGTGTAGGTAAGATATGTGAGTGTGGTGTATGTGTTCATATGTGTGTATGCATGGATGTATGAATGTGAGTGTGTGGTGAAGCTAGCCTAAGTGAGTGTGTAGATGCACTAGTGCCATGCTTATAAGGTGTAGTGTGATAGGTTTTGAGTGCATAAATATCTTGTGGTGCATATGGTGTGAGGAACACCACCCCCCCCCCCCCACATGAACATAGTTCATGTACATCTAAGTTGTGAGCATGTGTTTGTGGTGAATGAGCTCCCTACTTGAGTGATCTAAATAGATGCAATATTTAGTGTTGTCCAAGAACATGTTTTGATGTGTGTAGTGGAGTGTATGTGTGTGTGTGGGACACCCCACCTTTGCAAGCAAAGCTATGCACCTTCACATGTCCATATGTGAGAGGGCATGGTGATTTGTATGTGTGGATAACTTGGTAGAAGTGGTTGTGAAGTTGATGTGCATGACACAAACATGGGGTTCAAACCCCCATGTCACTTTGTCATTGTGCACATGAACACAACCTTTGTAGTTGTTGTCTTAGTAGGAACTACATGAAATGATGCACTAAGTACTAGGCATGATTTGGAGTAGTGTCCTCTTCCTTAATTTGGGGTCATTTGTTCCAAGTAAGTGTCCACATATTATAGATGATTTTGGGGTAGAATCTCCCAAGGAATCCAGTGGTGAAGTTTGTTTTGTCATTAGGATACTTTATGGAGTTGACATAGTCAGATTTGTTGCAAGTTTGTTCCTTGATTCCATGGAATAGGTGGAGCCCAAGGGCATGAGTTTTTGTGTGATAGTAGTAGGTGTTTTTCTCTACACCATAGTGGCGTAATTTATCACTTGGTGTTATGTATGTGAAAACTATGCCTAGACAAAGTGGGCATGTGGCTGAAAAATTCCAGTTTAGTGAAATCTGGAATTTCACTAAGTCTGGGATTTTGAAAACATTTTCGTCTCTTATAGATGAGGATGTGCTGGTCATTGTATTGAGAACTAGCCGTAGTTCAGTGCTAGGATTTTGAACCTGATATGTTTTTGAAGCTCCCTGTCAAATTGCAAATCATTTGGACTCCAGTAGGTTGTGTTTTGATTGCTGTCAAAAAGCTTCAGAACAGAGACAGAAACTCAGGTGCAGGAATTTTCACTAAGTCCCTGAGATCTGATGGTTTTGGGAAAGTTTGTGGCCTTGTATCTTCTAGAGTTTAATTCCTTTTGCTGTGATTCTTTCTGGTGCTTGTAGTGTTCTTGGTTGGAAACAGCCACATATGTTATTTGTCATGTTTGGAGGCCTGTAGCTATGTTGCATGTAGCTCCCAAAGAGCTAAGATGCAGATTCTGGCAGATTATGTAGTATAGTCATTTTGAACAATGTGTGTGCTTAGTTGATGTTGTGGTGTTCTTCCATGCTCCAATCCATTCATGTTGGGTTGTTATATGTCTTGGCAACCTGGGAATACCAGATATGTGCCAATTGTGGGTGTGGTGTTGAATCTTCCACGTAGAGCTTCATATCTTGTATCGTTGATTCCCGTTGATCCGTAGCTCCGTTTGCAATGTTCTTTATATGGTTTTGCATTGTTTTCACGAGACGCGTATGTTCATGTCATTCTCATGCATGTCAAAATAGCGTAGTGTACAGTTCTGTCCAGAAACTTGCAGTAGATTAATTTGCTTGTGCTAGTGATAGAATTAGTGATGCATGCCCAATTTTCATCTCATGCATCATGTGATTTTTGCATCTTGTGGTGATGCTGTTCATTGGTTGTTATTATCATGTTGGGTAGCACCGGGATTGGAGAACGAATACGTGGAGTCAGGAGAGTACGTGCAGGATGATCCAGAACCATTCCAAGCTGAGGATATCACAGGCAAGATGATATGACCTTGATTCCATCTCTAGACTTGTTATGCTAGTTTTCGTTTCCATGTCGTATTGCTCGCTGCCTACCACTGAAATTAAATTGCCTCTTCATATGCCATGAGCCCAAACACCGTTCTCCTTCCTAGCAAAACTTGTATGGCTAAGTAGGCTTTGCTTAGCTACTAATGTTAGCATTGCTAGTTGCAGGTGCTTTGACTCATGTGATAACATGAGCTTTGATATCATTATCTTAAATTCTGTTATTTAATTAATGCACCTATATACTTGGTAAATGACGGGATGCCTAGCCTTTTGCCGGGTGCTTTGTTCCGTTATTGTCGCCTTAGTTACCGGTTACCGGTGTTTGATTCCATAACGATCGCTCCTAACACGTTCGGGGTTGTTATGGGGACCCCCTTGATAAATCGTGTAGTGTTAAGGCTTGTCCGGCAGGACCCAACTTTGGTTTTAATCTGCTAATCACATAATAATCTGCATAGGGAATAGCTACCCCCAGGAATTTAATCAACAACCAGGGCCAGTGCTCCTCATGAGTGTTGGCCCCACCTGAGCGATGTCCGGGGCCCCACAAGTCACCTAGAGGTTTAGCCATCCCGACGTCTAGCTCATCCGTCGTGTCCTGAGACTGAGATACGCGGCTCTTATGAGGGTCGCCGACACGACGGGAGGTCCTGCTAGCCTTGTCTTACCTTAGCGGTATATCTTGCGTATAGGAATCCCAGTGAAGCTTTGGTTCTCCCAAGAGTTGAGGTTTTCCTCTAAGGAATCCGATGAGTTCACGAGATTCGTGATAGAGGGTGCCTTTGCGGCCTGTGTTCGTTTGTGATGGACTAGTTGGAGCACCCCTGCAGGGTTTAATCTTTCGGAAAGCCGTGCCCGCGGTTATGTGGCAACTTGGAATATTTTGTTAACATCCAGTATTAGAGAAATTAAACATAAACTAATAAAACTGCCAACTGTGTGCGTAACCGTGACTGTCCCTTCGAAGGTCTCTCTTCGATCGGGAACACGGTGGGGTTATGAATGTCGTAGGTAGGTGTTCAGGATCACTTAGTGATCAAGTAATCCCGACCGCTAGTGTAGACCACCTGCACTTCTACTTTGCGTAAGTTAGCCACTTAATCAAGCATAGGATGTTGCAGCCTGATACACTTCACCCCTACCCTACCTAATAGCATGACTAGTTCTGGCACTAAGGTCTTAGATTGCTGAGTCCCCGTGGCTCACGGATTCCTCCGAAACTCCCAGCAGGTACAGGTACCCCAGAGACAGATGATCCCAACGGCACCCAGCTGGCGTGGCAGTACGACGAGGAGACAGACCGCCTCTACGTGAACTATCTAGAGGACTGAGGCGTGGTCGTGATCGTGGGCCTGCAGGCAGGCTAGCATAGCATTTCCATGTTTTGTAGTCCGTAGCGGAACTACCTTGTTTGTATGTGTGATGTACTCTGAGTTATTAATAAGAAGACAGTTGAATCCCGAATTTTCTACTTGTATTATTATTTGTGTTATGTTACTTGCTTGCGAAACGCTTAGATGCGCTTCTTTCCTATTCGGGGGCCTCGACCCCCAGATCGGAAAGGACCGCATCTTGGTCGTTACATGTAGGACATGGCGAATGAGGACCAGATCGAAGGGAGGTAGGAAAAGAGGGGAGATGAATGGATTACCTGGTGATCAAGTCTTCATTCGTACTCGCCGGAGTGGATGCGGCACCTGTGCTGCGTCACCCTTGCCCTGGTTGGTTTCACCAACACGACCGGCAGCGTTGCCGCCTTCCTCGTCTCCTTCCTGTAGATGAACAACACCTGCAGGATAAAAAAGAGAATACGATCAGTTTGAATATTCAAGGACTCCACGCCTCTGCACTGGATCCCTTCGTCTCCCACTCCCATCCACTGTCGCCTGGCTCCGGTGAGTTCCTGGCTAGGCCGCCGCACTACCCATCATTTCTCCCTTCTCTCCCTCACCTCCCTATCTCCTTTCTGCCCAGAGTCATAGATGCCATGGATCTGCCCGGAAAGCCGTGCTCTAGCCTTCCTTGTCGTCACCGACAACCCACGCCTCACCGCCCGCCTGCCCAGCCCGTGCCGCGTACGAATTCATCCCCTGCAACTCCAGCCGCCATCGCAGCTCCGCACCCAGCCACCGCGTTGACCCGATTAGAAATCCAACATGCATGCATCGCGGGTTGAATATACAGACCAGAAGGGACGATGCCGAGGATGCCGAGGGGCCGGCGGCGAGGGGATGAGGATGGGAGGGAGGGGAGGAGGGGAGGGGAGGGGCGGTCGCTGCCCCGGAGTGAAGCGGGTCGACGGCGATGGGCCGCCGCTGATGCGCACCCGAGATGCAGAACCCGCGCAACCAAGAAGAAGAGCCGGAGTAGGGGCCTTTCTATGAAGATGAAATGTTTTTTCCCATTAATTGGAGGACTGCGGGTTAAAAGCAATAAAACTTAGGGATTGATTTACAAAAATGCCACGACGGACGACCAGAAACCCTATTTGCTTTATTATTAGGGAGAGATTGAACGTCTCATGTTCACCTCCCATGCCAATTCATCTGACTTAACTCAAGTGTCACACCATCATCTCTCCCACGCACACACACAAGTTGTGAAAACATCGGATGTAGTTTAAGCAACACCACCCAACTATCCTTGACCATGGACATGGCTACTCGAATAGTTTTACACTCTCCAGAGGTTGCACACTTTACCCACAAGACTCGGGAAACTTCCGTGGCAATCCACGACAGGCGGTAATTTTCCGTACTCGAGTTAAGTACCCGAACAATGCCTTTTACATGACAATAATAACAAAGATTCAACTCCTTGATGCCATCCCTCGTGATGTACATCACAAGTATCATCAACGAGGGCACGCAATGGTTTGGCCAGTGTCTGTGAAAACACACCATGGTCGTCCTTTCCGGCACGAGCCCGTCTCAAGAGTGACTACGTCACTTCCGCCACTAGTAATGTGGGCCCTCTACTAGTACCAACCATAGTAATCAACAAAGCCCCGTCCCATAAGGGGTATCATGGTTGTACATATAAGGTTGGGACGGTCGACAAATCTTAAATCTCTTTGTTTCTTAAAACACACACATCTTGCCTTGGTACACCACTTCTTTCTCAAGTTCTCACGTAATCTCAACACCATTTCCCTCAGGAATTAGTGGCACCTGACGGGGTTCTCGAGAAGTCTTTGAAATCATTAATTTTCCATCACCATGCATATTCCCATCCCATTGTGGAGCAACTACTAGCATCCTAACTACTTCCCACACACACAACCCTCATAGGAAGGTAGGGTCATGCTTAGTGCAAGTCTCAATGAGGAAACATCGGAGACAACCTACCAAGGTGGTTATCGATTCAGGATGATTCGGATGCAACGAAATAAAGGGTCGTATCAAATGCATAAAAGGGTTTCATAGTCATGGTAAAAGGGTTGCTTGCCTAGCTCAACAAAGTCTCCAGGGTTTTCAAAGTCTTCTAGTCCAAGCTCTTCGTCAACAACGCAATCTACCACCACGATTTAACGGGCAAAATTAGGAGCAAGGCAAAACAAAGAAAATAAAGTCTTCCTAAAAAATGTCATGCCATTTTTGTAAAATAGTAGGATACTTATAAGCTTGGTAAAAATTATTGGATTTTGGTTTTTAAGTGTAAAAAGTGTCAGAAAGCATTTTAGCAGGTGTTTAAAATATCCAAAAGTAGGTTTTTAAATAAAACAATGGATAAAACTCTCTTGAAAATTACAGAAGTGGCACCACTGAATAGTTTAGGGTTTCAGAAGATTTTAGGATTTGAAATCTTTGCATTTGGACCAATATTTAAAACTAGGGGATTTTTGCAACTTTCTGATAAAATAGGAAAAAGAAAAACCCACCTATGCCTTCTGGGCTGAAAGTGACGCCAGTCCAGCGGGCTCAGATGAAAATGGCCCACGGCGGAGGGGTGCGTGCGGCGCACGGCTGTTTAAACCTGACTGGCGGGACAGACCGATCAGTATGAGAGATAGGGGAGACATCGGAGATGATGATAGGTGGAGCCCACCTGTCCCCCCCCCCCTTGCGATAGGGAGGAGGAGGTGCTCGCTGGCGGCGATTCATGTGGCCATTCGATGAGTGGGTGGCACACCTGTGTCAAGGCGCACGTTGGCTGCTGGAGGAGAGGGACGCTAGAGAGCCCTTGTTTGCGTGTGGCGAGAAGTCTGACGGTGACGCTTTGGGAAGGTAAGGCCTCGGTTGCCCTACGCACCAAATAGAGAGAATAGACGGGAATAGGTCACGAGGTTGCGGTGGCTCGAGATCGAGGAAGAAGGGGCAACAGGGAGGGCTTTCACCGTGCAAACATCGGCGGCTAGAAGCGGCGAGCTCCGGCTCAATCCCGAGCGTCTGGGCACCAAAATGGAGAGGAAGAGAAGCGAGGGCATGATTGGGAGGATGAGGAAGCGACAAGGCGGAAAGGAGGCTTGGGAGTGTCTTAAATAGCCGGGCCACGGTCCCTCGTGTGGCCTTGCGCCGAAGAGGCCATGGCAATAGCCAGAGGGAGAGAGAGCACTCGAGGGATGCGTTTGGGGCCCTTGTGGACGTGCTTTAACTTTAGGGGGAAGGAGAGAGAGAGGAAGGGAAGCACGTCAGGACGTCGCGCGTGTGAGATCACTTATTGGCCGGTTCGAGCGGTGTCGACACATGCTATGGAAGTCGCCAGAGAGAGAAATAGGAGGGGCCCGACTTCTTGGAGGTTTGCAGACGTCAAGGGGAAAACGGGGGACAAGGCCCCTCCTCCCCAATCTGCTGGGCGCATCGGGATGCTTTGGCTATAGTGCGGCTGGGCACTGTAGCATGCTCTAGAGCACCCTTTTGGCATGCCATTTCATGCTTTGCGTGTCTTGGGCACTCCCAAGGATGTCCTCTATTCCCTGGGGGTAGTGGGGATGCTCTTTGGATACTTTAGAAAGGAGGAGAATGGTAGAAATAGAAAGGAGAGGGAGAGAGGCCTCTGCCTTGGTAAACCAGAGAGGTAATTGGGATTTTTACCCACCACAATCATTGAACTAGAGATGGATTTTCTTACTCGGGGTAAAAGATAACAATGTGTGCTTGTGGTAAGAGTTTGGAGTGAAGGAGAATAGTAGAAGGGGTGAAAGAAGCAGTTTTACTAAATCACCACCAGGTGTTTGATGCTGTTTTGAAAAGGTAAAAATTCAAACTTGTAGTGAGATTTAACAAGATCAATTGATGGGTAAGAATGAATGGGATCACAAGTTTCTGCTCGTTTGAGCAAAGTTGGCAATGTGAAAAACCCTAAAAATGGATAGCATGAGATTTCTCTAGACTTAGTTGGGAAAATCTATCCCCAGAGATGCACAACTTGGTGTAGCTTCCTTATTTGTGGTCTAGATCAGTCCTACAAAGTTTGAGATCAATTGGATAAACTTGCAATGTAAACTTGCTCAAAATTTGGTTCTGGACAAAGATGGTTCTAGTATTTTGGTCAAGCAAATCAACTTGGATTGATATGAAACTTGGCAAGATCATCACATATAGCATGTGTGACCTCTAGAATTTTCGTGGAATTTATTAAGAATATTCCCGTGAAAGTATTTCAAACGCTTGAAATAGGCAGAAGTGGTTTTGAGGGGTTTGTCCTATATTTTGAATATGATCATATGTTGAAACTCTTATATATGGGCAATATATGTCCATTGAGTCTCCCTTAATTTTCTCAAATATTTTCGAAGAAAGAAAATATTTTTTCCTTTATAAATGACCATTTTTTGCCTCAGAAAAGGGTATTTAAATAAAATAGTGAACAGATTTTAAAATAATAATTTTGGGGTTTTGGGAAGTCTTTTTGATAATAGTATCCAAATAAAATATTTGGTGCAAAACATCCTCCCTCATTTGAGGACTTGTAGTACAAACCTCAATTCATGGGGTTTTGAAAAGCTAAATTAAATAAATGTTTTTTTGTGAAAATAATATTTTATAAAAATATTTTTTGGTACTATACACATGGCATGGTCATTGGGCAAGGGTTTGCATCAAGAATATGAGTCTAGAGAGTAGGAGGAAGTTTGTGATTTAAAACACAAGCAAAGAAGCAAGCGAACAGCAATCAGTTCAAGCATCACATCACACAGAAAGAGTTTTAATTGGTCCTAATTTTTGAGCTATGTTAACTTACTCACGAGTGTCAAAACACAAGGTTTGATACAAATACACTATTTTAAATAACACGTTATACATATCACGTGATTAAGTACTCATAGAAAGAAACATCTATATTTGTCCCGGTAAAATCACAAGGCAATGAAAAACACTTAAGAAATTTACATGTCCTAACTGACATCGATAATGGAAGAGCCTGCTGGAACATAAGGCATCATCGTTGCATGCGTCAAACTGACATACAAAGTTTATTTTGGGTACCAACCAACATCGTGATCCACACGAGAAGGAAGAAAAACAAGAAAATAGGCACACTAACGCATAACAATTCACCATAGTTGCTCAATCCATTGCTTTTTCCCCAATGATGGGCCAACTGATGAAGAATAATGGAAGCTAAGTAGGTCCAACTCATTAAAAATATAGAAACAAGACCTAGTTTCAAAGAGTTCAAGAAAAACACCATGTATTATTTATTACTACATGATTATACTCTATTTACTAGCAAGGAAACAAGTGAGTGGTGAACACTTGGATTTTTAGTACATGAAACGATAGATAAAATTATATTCAAAAGGACTTTGAATAGAGCAAAAGCCTCACATGAGACCCTTCCATGAGATTTATACACAAGATCAACATAATGTTATTTTTATGGAGTTATATCATCACGTTTCACATTTTCTTATACCATTTTATAATAAATAGTGTTGCTCTAATGTATCGATTAGTACCACCAAAGTAGCCTAACAATACAAGTGAACAAATTGAATTCGTGTATGGTTTCATATAGGTCATTGCAGTGTATATGTTGGAACACTATTTTTACATGCATAACATGGTTATGTTATATCTTGTGAGGGATAATAGTGATGAACAATCATTTGATGTGTAATTCCTAACATTTTTTATTTATGCAAATTTATTGCAAGATTATACATAAATATATACATGGTAGTTACCTCATGTGATATGATTCAACTTAGTGATTTGATATGATGCAACTTAGTACAGTCAATTGAATTCTAAAGAATGTATACTTTGTTCATCAAAAATGAATTTTCGACCACGTGCACACAAGAAATGTCCACATTTAACATCTTAGTATTCGGATGCATCAACAAGGAACTTTTCATATTAACTGTGCATAACAATTAAAATATGAACAAAACAATTGGATGGCAATTCACGTTAAGAATTTTGCAATTTTTCTAGCAAACCCTCAAGTATTGGGTTTCACCTACAAAAATCATGCAATTTATATATTATTGATTGATACTTTAATATGTTGTGTAGTGGCATCACTGGGTGGGGTTGGTACCATGTTGTTACAATATTGCCAAGAGGGAAGGAGATACATGTTAATTCCGTTTCGTACCTTTATATTTTCGAGATCATTGTGCATATCTCACGCTCTTAAGTCATGATAGTGCTCAATAGTTTTCTTGACACCCTCCTAACATTTAAATACATAGATAAGTATCAACATATTCGTATAATTAAATACTAAATACCAAAAAAGAAAATCAAGCCCATCAAAATCGTGTTGTAGTAACAACCTGGAGGGAGATGATCGGTTTGTAACCAAGTTCTTGAGTAGCTTTGTTGCAATTGAATGTTCTGTTCAATGTCAAGTACTTAATATTCGTCGGTGTGAGCATAGGAGGTTCAGACATTCCATAGTGAGATAATATTTTGTTGTAGCTCCAATCTAGCACATATGCTATTGGCACTAGAAGATGGGAAGATATTCTTATTTTGGTCCTGTTGCATCATAATATGGTAAGTTATTTATATGCTTTATTCCAATTTGTGATCATACTAAAAAATAGATATCTTCCTCTCTAGCATGAAATGACATCAATCGACCTTACTTAAAGTGTATATAACTTATTAAACCGAAACTATGAGGCATGGTATATAGGTAAAAAAACTATTGATTATTTACTTAGTACTTGTGGCTATTTACTAAAAAGGCAAAACGAGAGGCATAGTAGAAACAACTCACAATAAACAATATCTCAAGAGAAACTTTCACTTATGATGTATTCAGTCTTTTATACACGGCAAATCACACGTATGAGTGTAACAAGCAAAGAACCAACGTGTTTTTATAGATAAACTAAAACACACTACATGTAAACAAGACTAGTTACATTACGTCCATAAAATTCTCTATAGACTTGTGTACATATAGGAACATGTACAATCACATGTGGAGGACAATGCGCCTTTTGATTCGTGTGAACTTTTAGATGTAAACCACGGCACATTCATGTTTTCCAATAATACGAAATTCCTTGCAAAAATGTCATGGCATAAATTTTATTGCTAAGGGACTACATGAGTGCACCAACATATATAGGTGGGGTTGCCTTTTTTCAAAAACAAGATAAAATTCAAATCTAAGAAAGGCACCCATTTTTTATCCTTAAAAGATTAAGGAAAGATTACCTTTTATACCCAAGTTCTTCCAAAACCATAAAATAAAAGTCCCACAAATTCATTGGCTCTGTATTTGTTATAAAGTACGCCTAGGAAAGATAAATGATATCACCAACATCATTATGATAATCATTAAATAATTTGGAATTTCAAAAGATAAAAATACACACTTTGCCTCCAATAGTCATTGCACCCTCTTTTGTAGAGAGAGTTCTCTCGGCACAAACATGACCATGCGCCACATTGTCGACATACACAAAATCATCATCGTTCTTGCCATCACCAATAATGAACTACAAGAATGTACAATCGGTTAGGCGCTTTAAAGTACATGGCAACAAGTTTCATTCCAAATACGAGATGTTTATTCAAGGATATACGCTAATTAAATTATGGTATGGGTTGATACAAGTGCATCAGTATATAGCACATGCCACAAGTTCACAAGTTTGGTCGATTAGCTCTAGGGTTGGAGTTGGTGCACCCGAGCATACTTTTTGGTTTTCACACCATAGTTACAAGGAAATTATAACCAAAGTTGCACTTTGTGAGCCACGCCCATGTCTATCATAATAACAATATGGGAGGATATAAGACAACCTAATAATTTAATATAATAATTATGTGAGGAAAAACATATCAAATATGAAACTTTCCTTTTTCTTGCTATGAATATATGTGACTACCAAAGTGGGCTATATAAATCCTAGATCTAGCATCACTCCAATATTTGAGTTGTGTGAATGTTCTCATCATATTATTGTATCATATCGCATTTCAGATCTTTATAATGTCAACTTGATACTCTCAAATATCTAAACAAAGGTCAATGGAGGTCTATTTGGTTCTCATACAATCATTATTTGACTAAATTAATTGATCACGAAAAGTGCGGTGATCCATAATATAAATATATAAAATATGTACATCTCAAAATCATCATTACCACATCATTTTGGTGGGTTCGACAAGGGGGGTGTTATACCCTATTAGCAACAAAAAATATACACTCATTTTTTGATATGATTATATTTGCATGCTATATATACATATACTTACCATCGTTGCTGCATAACGAACTAAATTTGGCACTATTATACCACCAGGACCAAAAATGGAACTAGGACGTATACAACAAGTGAGAAGGCCACCATTTGTGTTCGCCCTCATTACTAGCTTCTCAGCTTTTGCCTTCGTATGTAAGTATGCGTTGGGAAACTAATTGCAAACAAACCACAATATAGTTAGCCAAAGCATATACTTCACCTAAAGTATGCAAACTTGTGTAAGCAGAGAAATGATAAAAGTGCTAACCAAATAAACAATTTTTGGATGGGCGAAATAAAAATTCTCAATGGTACCTACAGATGGACTGCATAAAAATAGGAATGATCAAATTTTAAAATGAGATACCATGCAAAAGGTGTGACCTATCTCTCTCTCTCTCTCTCTGTCTCTCATTTCTACTTTACCTCACAATAGTCGTTACATATATGATCTACAATCTATGGAGATTTTTTTGATATATCATAAATATACCAACAATTTGTGATTTTCAACTAGATGAAAATATTATGAATGAAGGAAATATCAACAGAAAATACTCATTTCTTTGACATGAAAGTGTCCTCACATAAATGAAATACTATTAGGAAATAAATCATACATACACATGAACATGGAAAGTTGTTAGCTGAACATTGTGTAAAACAACATAGAATATTTGAATAGTTGAATTTATGGAAAAATAATTTGTAGGTAAATAAGCTGTATAGACCAATGAATAGGGTTGGCTAGAATTTTTCTGAAAATAGCATCCCTAGGTATTTTGCAATGGTACCAAATTTTGTGTTGGTGGAGAAAATAAAAAACTTATAAATGAAATAAAAATAATAAAATACATTAAACTGTTGGAAATCTTTCCTAGAGGCAATAATATTGGAGTATTATTTATTTTGAGGTTTATAATTAATATTTAAATTATATACTATAAGTGATATGGTTCTCTCAAGGTTCAGAGGAAAACTAATGAGCACATGTAGGGTTGTAAACGGTAAAACACAGTTCCTAGTCTTTCCTCTAGAACTAGCTCAAGTGTTGCATGATGGTTATGTTTTCCTGGTCATGGGCATAGTTAAGTGTAACAACGATGCCGACAATATTGAAGGCACAATGTTGGAAGATCTCTTGTTGAATTGATCCAAGTTGTATGTTGTACTAAGAGGTGATATCGTCACAAGTGTATAGTCCATAACACGGGAAAGATAACATATGCAAAAAATCCTTAGATCATGAGATTATTGAGTCACTCCATATTAGCAATGCACCGTGGGTTGTTATAACGTCAACCATCATAAATGTAAGATGGGTGACTAGATAGCTAAAGTTTGGGATTTCGCTCCTCCAAAGACGGAGAGATATTCTTAGGCCCCTCTTAGTATGACAACACCAATCATCATTCAGCCACACACAACATGACTTGGTCACAGGGATCCTGAAACACGATAACCGGAAAGGAAAACAAACCCCATAACGAGGAGACTTCCATAGTGATCATGTGTTTGACTCACGGGATGGCGAAATATCTCACCTCAAGTTTTGTAAAGTACCACAGAGAAAAAGTAATATCATATTGTAGCTATAGGTTAACTCAATAAAGATTTGTGTGAGCATATGGGTAAATAGGGATATGTCCATGGTCCTCTTATTGATCATTGATTGCAAAGTATTTTAGTCATATCTATATACCGAACTTGGAGGGTTGCACGTTTAAGAGTTTATGATCTCTTGAGTACTATTGGAGTTAGGAGTTTGAGAAAATATTACCGAAAAGTTTGGACATAATAGAAATTGTTTCGAGAGACAACCATAATTGTTTTTGAAAATCAGACGCATTTCGGAGAAAACGAGGAAGCTGGAAAAAATCGATAGGACCTAATAATAATATAGGAGAGATTTTTTATTTACCGGGAGACCCCCCCCCCCCCCTTAGATTATTCAAGATGCCATGATCTTCCCAAATAGGATAAACTCTACTAGGGGGCAACTATATGGGCCTAGAGGCCTAATAAGGGTGGTTCCCCAATTGGATTGTGCCACAGGCTAGGGAGGATGGGAGTTCGAGGATGACTCGTCCTCCTTGCCCGACGCCCCAAGGGAGGAGTTCCCCTCATCGAAGTTGGCTAGCCCCCTCCTATATTAATACATATATGCAAGGGGCAACCCTATTCAGACACAAGTTTCTATTGCAACTTCGGGCTCCCTCTCCCTCTCCCTCTCCCTCTCCCTCCCTCCCTCTCTCTCTCTCTCTCGCTCCATCCCTCCATCCCTTCCTCTCTCCACCCTCCCACTCCTCCATCCCTCCCCCTCCCCCTCCCACTACCTCCCCCTCCTCCCTCCCTCCCTCCCTCTCCCTCTCCCTCTCCCTCTCCCTCTCCCTCTCCATCTCCCCCCCTCTCTCTCTCTCTCCAAAAAAGTACAAGAATGTTGCAAGGCTAATTTCCCTCTTATAGTTCTCCAAGATCAACACCTTTCATACTAAATAGCTAGGCATCGACAATGACAATCCGCGGATGAAGGAGTGGATGAAAAGGGCCAGCTATGGGAGGTATGTGTGCCAAAGAAGCATCTATCATTATACGTTGTTCATGAGATAAAAAGCATCTTTGTTTAGTTGGTAGAACCCACACCAATATCATATTGACTCTCTCTCATCCAATAAGAATTTTTATCTAGTAGCGTGCAAGAATGGACATGGCGGGTAAGATTTGAAAACGTTTGGCATCAACTCGACTGTACTTGCCAGGTCATTGTTGTCGGCATTGAGGTGTGAACTCTCTTTTTTATCATTTATTTATCACTAAATGATCTAACAAACAAATTAGGCGCGTACAATTTCTTTTCCTCCCACACGACCTACGCCTAGCTTTGGACAACGAAGCACTGCTGGATCGTTGATCTCGTACGTGTGGAATCCATAGAGATATTGTTATTTTTATATTTTTTTGAGGGACTGCTTGTGTGATGGTTTGAGGGACTTAACGATCTACACCAACTCTTCTTCCACCGCAAGTCAAATATGGCAACAACCTTATTTGACCTCGTATGCATGTTCATAGAGATCCTTGGATCTTGATCCATAGACCGATTTTTATGTTTCCTACTATGTTTCCCAACATAAATAAAATAAGGAAAGGAATTTATTAAAGAAAGTAAAAATAGGAAAATGGGAAAAGGGAAAATGTTACGAAAAGTGGTCTTACTAATCTGATTCTCCTCCTCTTTCTCTGTTTTCACAATATCACCCACAATAATTATTACCCTTGCCACAAATATTTGTAATGGTACCGCAAAAAAATATTTGTAAGGGAACAAGCCAGGAGCAAACTTCTTAGCTCCTCACTACCCCCCCCACACACACACACACATATCTTGCCCACCACGAGGGAAACACCTCTTTGTTCTTTGTCCCTTTCTAGTGATGCACTATATTTCTGTAGTCTTACCTAACAAAGTAACTCTTCGGTTGAGCACTCATATGATTCATGATTCACCCTAGTACTTGCTTCTCATAAAATATGGAACAAATTTGTATCTTGCTTAGAGAGGCATTTTTACCCCCAAGTGCATTGGGTCCCTGAATTTTCAAAACTAATAGTCATGTTTTAAAGTTAAAATTCGGAAGAAAAAACTCGCATGTACATCTTCATATGATGTACGTGCTTGTATTTTTTTTGTTAATAATTGGTTTCATTTGTGTGCTGCCTCACTAAGTTACTTATCAGAAACTATATACCTAAGAGAGTCATCCCCGCTAAGTTATTTATCTCGACATATAAGCATGCCACCACACCATGCAATTATGAATGGGATAAGGCCGCACATCAACATGCAAGCATGCACGGGAAAAGTCCCGCCACAACATTCAATCATGCATGACAAAATGTTTTCCATTGAGTTATTCTACTTATATCAATAAATATTGTTACAACTATACATAATAAAATCTAATAGGTCATATGTATTTTTATTTTTGTTTTCATGCTAACAACCTAAATTTTCATTAACCAATTCCTACAACACACGAGGTATCCTCTAGTTATGGCAACTTACTTACCGACATACTGAATGTTATTTTCCACCCATGCAAGACTTGCATGATACTATTAGTTACATGCTATCAACACAAATGTTTATTCTCTAGCTCTACATAACATGACAATGCCTAAAAACAAACAAATCCTTGCCTCAAACTATACATAGTCATTATGATAATTGTTTGTTGCTAACATGGTAACCCCTTACTATAAGAGTTTTCTATTTCTCTGCCCCTCAATGTTTGGTCTTCCTCAATTTCTCTGCCCCTCCCCCTCCCCCTCCCCCCCCCCTCCCTCCCCCTCCCTCTCCCTCCCCTCTCTCTCGCTCTCTTTCTCTCTCTCTCTCTCTCTACTTCTCCAAAAAAGTACAAGAATGTTGCAAGGCTAATTTCCCTCTTATAGTTCTCCAAGATCAACACCTTTCGTACTAAATAGCTAGGCATCGACAATGACAATCGGCGGATGAAGGAGTGGATGAAAAGGGCCAGCTATGGGAGGTATGTGTGCCAAAGAAGCATCTATCATTATACGTTGTTCACGAGATAAAAAGCTTCTTTGTTTAGTTGGTAGAACCCACGCCAATATCATATTGACTCTCTCTCATCCAATAAGAATTTTTATCTAGTAGCGTGCAAGAATGGACATGACGGGTAAGATTCGAAAACGTTTGGCATCAACTCGACTGTACTTGCCAGGTCATTGTTGTGTGTATTGAGGTGTGAACTCTCTTTTTTATCATTTATTTATCACTAAATGATCTAACAAACAAATTAGGCACGTACAATTTCTTTTCCTCCCACACGACCTACTCCTAGCTTTGGACAACGAAGCACTAGCACTGCTGGATCGTTGATCTCGTACGTGTGGAATCCGTAGAGAGATTGTTATTTTTTTTTTTTTTTGAGGATCGTTGATCTCGTACATGTGGAATCCGTAAAGAGATTGTTATTTTTATATTTTTTTGAGGGACTGCTTGTGTGATGGTTCGAGGGACTTAACGATCTACACAAACTCTTCTTCCACTTCAAGTCAAAATTGGCAACAACCTTATTTGACCTTGGATGCATGTTCATAGAGATCCTTGGATCTTGATCCATAGACCGGATTTTCTGTTTCCTACTATGTTTCCCAACATAAATAAAGTCAGAAAAGGAATTTATTAAAGAAAGTAAAAAAGTAGGAAAATGGGCAAAGGGAAAATGTTATGAAAAGTGGTCTTACTAATCTGATTCTCCTCCTCTTTCTCTGTTTTCACAATATCACCCACAATAATTATTACCCTTGCTACAAATATTTGTAATGGTACCGCAAAAAAATATTTGTAAGGGAACAAGGCAGGAACAAACTTCTTTGCTCCTCACTACCCCCCCCCCCCCACACACACACACACATATCTTGGCCACCACGAGGGCACCACCTCTTTGTTCTTTCTCCCTTTCTAGTGATGCACTATATTTTTGTAGTCTTACCTAACAAAGTAACTCTTCGTTTGAGCACGCATATGATTCATGATTCATCCTAGTACTTGCTTCTCATAAAATATGGAACAAATTTGTATCTTGCTTAGAGAGGCATTTTTACCCCCATGTGCATTGGGTCCCTGAATTTTCAAAACTAATAGTCGTGTTTTAAAGTTAAAATTCTGAAGAAAAAAACTCGCATGTACATCTTCATATGATCTACGTGCTTGTATTTTTTTTGTTAATAATTGGTTTCATTTGTGTGCTGCCTCACTAAGTTACTTATCAGAAACTATATACCTAAGAGAGTGATCCCCACTAAGTTATTTATCTCGACATATAAGCATGCCACCACACCATGCAAATATGAATGGGATAAGGCCGCACATCAACATGCAAGCATGCACGGGAAAAGTCCCGCCACAACATTCAATCATGCATGACAAAATGTTTTCCATTGAGTTATTCTACTTATATCAATAAATATTGTTACAACTATACATAATAAAATCTAATAGGTCATATGTATTTTTATTTTTGTTTTCATGCTAACAACCCAAATTTTCATTAACCAATTCCTACAACACATGAGGTATCCTCTAGTTATGGCAACTTACTTACCGACATACTAAATGTTATTTTCCACCCATGCAAGACTTGCATGATACTATTAGTTACATGCTATCAACACAAATGTTTATTCTCTAGCTCTACATAACATGACAATGCCTAAAAACAAACAAATCCTTGCCTGAAACTATACATAGTCATTAGTATAATTGTTTGTTGCTAACATGATAACCCCTTACTATAAGAGTTTTCTATTTCTCTGCCCCTCAATGTTTGGTCTTCCTCAATTTCTCTGCCCCTCCCCCTCCCCCTCCCCCCCCCCCTCCCTCCCCCTCCCTCTCCCTCCCCTCTCTCTCGCTCTCTTTCTCTCTCTCTCTCTCTACATCTCCAAAAAAGTACAAGAATGTTGCAAGGCTAATTTCCCTCTTATAGTTCTCCAAGATCAACACCTTTCGTACTAAATAGCTAGGCATCGACAATGACAATCGGCGGATGAAGGAGTGGATGAAAAGGGCCAGCTATGGGAGGTATGTGTGCCAAAGAAGCATCTATCATTATACGTTGTTCACGAGATAAAAAGCTTCTTTGTTTAGTTGGTAGAACCCACGCCAATATCATATTGACTCTCTCTCATCCAATAAGAATTTTTCTCTAGTAGCGTGCAAGAATGGACATGGCGGGTAAGATTTGAAAACGTTTGGCATCAACTCGACTGTACTTGCCAGGTCATTGTTGTGTGTATTGAGGTGTGAACTCTCTTTTTTATCATTTATTTATCACTAAATGATCTAACAAACAAATTAGGCACGTACAATTTCTTTTCCTCCCACACGACCTACTCCTAGCTTTGGACAACGAAGCACTGCTGGATCGTTGATCTCGTACGTGTGGAATCCGTAGAGAGATTGTTATTTTTATATTTTTTTGAGGATCGTTGATCTCGTACGTGTGGAATCCGTAAAGAGATTGTTATTTTTATATTTTTTTGAGGGACTGCTTGTGTGATGGTTCGAGGGACTTAACGATCTACACAAACTCTTCTTCCACTTCAAGTCAAAATTGGCAACAACCTTATTTGACCTTGGATGCATGTTCATAGAGATCCTTGGATCTTGATCCATAGACCGATTTTTCTGTTTCCTACTATGTTTCCCAACATAAATAAAATCAGAAAAGGAATTTATTAAAGAAAGTAAAAAATAGGAAAATGGGCAACGGGAAAATGTTACGAAAAGTGGTCTTACTAATCTGATTCTCCTCCTCTTTCTCTATTTTCACAATATCACCCACAATAATTATTACCCTTGCTACAAATATTTGTAATGGTACCGCAAAAAAATAATTGTAAGGGAACAAGCCAGGAACAAACTTCTTTGCTCGTCACTACCCCCCCCCCCCCCCCCACACACACACACACATATCTTGGCCACCACGAGGGCACCACCTCTTTGTTCTTTGTCCCTTTCTAGTGATGCACTATATTTTTGTAGTCTTACCTAACAAAGTAACTCTTCGTTTGAGCACGCATATGATTCATGATTCATCCTAGTACTTGCTTCTCATAAAATATGGAACAAATTTGTATCTTGCTTAGAGAGGCATTTTTACCCCCAAGTGCATTGGGTCCCTGAATTTATTTTCAAAACTAATAGTCATGTTTTAAAGTTAAAATTCTGAAGAAAAAAACTCGCATGTACATCTTCATATGATCTACGTGCTTGTATTTTTTTTGTTAATAATTGGTTTCATTTGTGTGCTGCCTCACTAAGTTACTTATCAAAAACTATATACCTAAGAGAGTGATCCCCACTAAGTTATTTATCTCGACATATAAGCATGCCACCACACCATGCAAATATGAATGGGATAAGGCCCCACATCAACATGCAAGCATGCACGGGAAAAGTCCCGCCACAACATTCAATCATGCATGACAAAATGTTTTCCATTGAGTTATTCTACTTATACTAATAAATATTATTACAACTATACATAATAAAATCTAATAGGTCATATGTATTTTTATTTTTGTTTTCATGCTAACAACCCAAATTTTCATTAACCAATTCCTACAGCAACACACGAGGTATCCTCTAGTTATGGCAACTTACTTACCGACATACTGAATGTTATTTTCCACACATGCAAGACTTGCATGATACTATTAGTTACATGCTATCAACACAAATGTTTATTCTCTAGCTCTACATAAGATGACAATGCCTAAAAACAAACAAATCCTTGCCTGAAACTATACATAGTCATTATGATAATTGTTTGTTGCTAACATGGTAACCCCTTACTATAAGGAGGTGTTTGGTTAGCGAAATTGTAACTTAATCCAATTACGATGGGAACGGATGCCGTTAGTTTGTGTTTGTTTGGCCACGGCTGTAATCCGATACCTGGTATCAGGTCCCATCGCTATACAAAAGTGATTACGCACCAAGTCGACCGTATTCGGATCCCGTTCCAATGAGCTGCTCAAAGGCACGACGTATAGAAAAGAGGGAGAGAGAGCAGCGGCAGCCGCCTTGTCAGGCATATCATCCGAGGTACATAGAGCAGGGAGATCCGATCGAATGGCGTGCATGCTCGAGCGCCGGCCGGCGGCGAGCGGACCAGGCAGTGGCACGCTTACTGCGGAAGAGCAGGGGTTGGCGGGAGCCATGACATCTGAACAACGACGCGCATGCTGGGGGAGATGGGCGGCCGGCGGCAGGCGGCGTGTGAGATCATAGCAGCGGCACGCATGCTCGGGGGCCGGCTAACAGTGCGCTTGCTTATGGGCCAACCGGCGGCGCACATGCTTATAGGACGCCCGGTGACAGCTGACAGGTATCCAATACCATTACCGGTACGAACCAAACAAGTAAGGAAGTAATTCAGTACAACTCCGAAAACTCTGTGATCTGATTACGTTAGCGTTGACATTACCGTTTCTCTAACCAAACACCTCCTAAGAGTTTTCTATTTCTCTGCCCCTCAATGCTTGGTCTTCCTCAATTTTTCCGACACGTCGTCCTCAATTTTTCCGACACCAACTAATTTTTCTCACTTTTCCCCTCCATTCCGCCATCTACCCTCACCAATGCCCAAACACGGGTTTCCTGCTGGTCAAGAGGGTTGACTGTTAGCCTCCGTGGTTAGGGACGAGTGGGACACACCATGCCATGTGGCGCTCTCAAAATTGGTCATGTTCATGGCTGCATGCATGAGTAATCACATCGTGGTCGGTGCTTTCACACACTTGCAGGGAGTATGCACCACGCGGTTCACCGTTTGGAGAGTTGCGTCGTCAGTGTGCCCGTCAAGCCCCTATTAATTGATTTTTTATAGTCGCGCATCACCGAATACCATACAATCCCCTCCCATTGCCACCGACAATCTCTCCGTCGTGCGCCTCCACCAAAACCTTGCCGCCTCCCCGCATCCATGGATGTAGCCGATGATTCTGTGCAGTGTGCATTCCCGGCATGCCGCACACAATCCAGGTCGACTAAGCGTGGCTCCTCACCTGCTGCAGCATCATGGTCCTGCCTAACATGCACTTGCCGGGAAGATGACACGTGAGCGTCAGGGGGCTTGCAATGGAGCATGTACCTACCATCGGGACGTCAGGAAGTTGCATGCAGTACGTGCTTTTTGGAAGAGCCTATCGCTGGAGGAGTTGTCGAATCCGGATTGTGTGCCAAGAAACCGACGATGGGAGGACAACACCTCCCTCGTCCAGCACTATGCCATCCACTACCTGGTGTCGCGCAACAACATCCACGAGAGGTATGCCTTTTGGGAAGGGCGAAACTTCGATGTTGTCATGGTCACATCCTCCGTGCAATTTGGCTTGGACGAGGACGACCAGGTTTCACCGCCGCAGTCCACACCCACATATGCAGGAGGAGGCAACGACAAGAGCACCAGTGAGGCCTCTGTGTTCCTAAGCTGGAACCGGGGACACCAGGGACGAGCTCTTCAGTGCGCGGTAGTGACCTGAGCATCCCAAAGTAGGGTCCGGGCATGAGCCCCCGTGGCAGCCCCATGCTAGTCCTAAAGCCCGAGCATGGGACGAGCTCGCAGGCCCCCCTCCTCGTGCCAAAGCCTGCGCCTGGGACGAACAAGGGGTGATGGTTAGCGAGCCCGGTGACCCTGCATACCTGGCGGGCCTCCTCCTGGCAATGTGTGAATCCACAAAGGGGCTGCAGTGCCACACTAAGAGCATCTCCAACCGCCGCGCGAAAAGGAACGCGCGCGGTAAACCGTCATTTTAACGCGCGCGGGACAGAATGGCGCGCTCCAGCGGCGGCGGGAAAACAGCGCGCGGTAACCGGTTCCGCGCGCGCGAAAAGGCGGCAGCTCGCGCGTCATTTTTGCCGCGCCGCTTCGCGCGCGCCTATAAAAAGCGCAGCGCTGCCGCTCCCTCGCGCCGCCACCGCTCCACTCTTTCTCTCTCTCTCTGCCTCTCGCGCCACCGCCGCTCCAGCGCGCCGCCACCGACGTGCCACCATGCCGCCGCGCCGCCGTTCTGCGTCCGGCTACCGCGGCGTCCGCGAGCGCCCCAACGGCGGGTTCTACGCCGAGATACGCTCCGGCGATCTCCGGCTTAGCCTCGGCACGTCCAACACGGCGCACGAGGCCGTCCACGCGTTCGACGCGGCGGCGTGGCGCCTAGGCAGGCCGCGCCGCCAAATGAACTTCCAGGACGTCTACACGCTCCAGCAGGCGTTAGACGTCGCCCCGCCGCCTCGTGTAAACTCCGCACAAGGCCGTGCGGAGCACACTGCGCGGCAGCGCCGCCTCCTCGTCGCCCAGGAGGACGAGCGGGTCATGGCGGAGTGGCGCCGGCGCCACCCGGAGGACGTCGCCTACGAGCAAGAATATTGGGCAAGGCGCCACGAGGAGGACACGCGCCGGCGCCGCGAGGAGCGGTTGGACAGGCGTCGGCGGAAGGCATTGGCGAGTGCGCAGGCCGACCTCGTCAATGCAGGCGGGAGCTCCTTCTTCACTGAAGAAGACGAGCGTTGGTTCGACATCTGGTTGTCAACCTCTGACGACACCAACGACGATGATGATGGTGCAGATGATTGGAGCGACTGAGATTTTAGTTTTTATGTTTTCGAACTATCTAGCACCGAATTATCTATCTATGTTTTCGAACTACCTATGAAGTTGCAATCTATGTAAAATAACTTTGTATGCTTTTTATTTGAATGCAATCTATTTAAAAAATGGTTTACGCGCGCTGCATTTTTAAGTGCTGCTGGAGCGGCGCGCGCGCTGCCTTATAGCGCGGCTGCTGGAGCATGCGCCTAACCCCGCGCTAAACCAGCCGAAGCGCGCGCGGCAAACGCATTTTTTGGACGAGGCGCGAAGCGCGGCTGTTGGAGATGCTCTAATGACCTGGTTGACACGCCGGGGCTGCAACATGCAGTTGTAGCCTCGGTGGAAGAAGTCAACATCAACCTCATGAGCAAGGACGATGACGACAAGCACGAGGTGGACCGGAAGGACGACGAGGACGGCTCCTTCAGCCTCGACAGAGGCTCCGACGTGGACGATGATGATTAGTAGATTATGTTTATGAATTAGTATTATTATGTCAGTAGCTATGTCTAGGGTTTATGACTTGAAGTGCTGATCACTCATACCAAATGGTTAGGAATTTGAATTTTTGTTGTCCCAAGTGGATCAACCACCAACATTAGAGCATATTTTTTTTCTAGTAAAAATTCAGGACCAAACTACATCCCACTTGTAGTTCAAATTTGAACAATTTTCGATAATTCACTATAAGTCCACTAAATAGATGGAATATAGTAGTAAATACTCTTAAATTATTGAAACTTGGTAAGTGGCCATCCAATGTGTCCTACTTTCGATGAAAAATTAGATGGCTCAATTTTCAAACTTATTTGAGACACTCCCTTCACACAAAAAAGTCATTCCTCGGACGAGCAAAATGGAAAATTATTTTATTATTAGAAATATATCCATAATTCTTATGGCAACATTGTTCATAATGGTAATACCGATAGATGTGCCAAATTTAGGCATGTTATCATGGACTATGCCATGGATTTGGCCATGACCATGGTCATATGCCTTGAAATCCATGCAAGTTCATACTAAATAGACCAATTTTGTTATGTTTTCTTCAAACTAGTTGTATTGCAAGTTTATGATTTTTCCCACAAACGAGGGCAGATAGTATGGATGAATACAAAGGCATTCCATTTTTTGAGGCTTTTGTCATTTTCTTTGAGTTTTTCCAAGTTGGGTCAAACTTGTAGTGTTGACCATTCATACCACATGGTTAGGAACTTGAACTATTTGTGTCCCAAGTGGATCAACCACTACGATTAAACATAAAATGTTTTTTTGTAAAAATCCATGACCAAACTACATCACACTTGTAGTTCAAATTTGAACTATTTCTAATAATGAAAGCCCAATTGCTCCCTAGGGTGGTATTGATAATTGATCACAACATATGCATCATTGGACTAATATGTTTATCCAAGTATATTTTAGAAAAGTTCAAAAGATGCATTGGCTAAAGTCTTGTGTGGAGATGCTCGTTGATGCAAGGAAGGAAAATAAGATTGGCTCAAGCATCAAGCTAGAAGACTCTTCATTCTATATTTGTGAGAATTCACTTTTGAGTCCATAGGAAAGCCAGTACTATTAAAAGGGGGTGAGGTATTAAAATGAACTGGTTGCTCAAGTGCTCAAAGTTAGCCACCAAAAATAATGAGTCATTTTCCCACATAATCTTTCTGCCCGAAGCCTCATACAAAAAATCGGTGCCAACAACTTTTCCATTTCGGCACTACCGGTTTTCATCTCAGACAGAACCCTAGCATAGCCACCAAATTGGTGCAACCGAAACCATATCGGTGCTACCGAGTTTAGATGACCAACTTTCTGTTCCCTCGGTATACAAAATTGGAATTTTCGAGTTTGAGTATCGGTGTCACCGAGTTGTGTCATCTGACCGTTAGCCATCTTTTTTGTGCCACCGAGTTGTGTATATCGGTTTCATCAAGCTTCATAAGTTCCTGCCTTTAGTACAAATTGGTACCACTGAGTTTATGACTTCGGTGTCACCGAGTTGCCCACTTTAGGTGTAATGGTTGGATTTTCGTTGCTGACTATAGAATCTCATCCACCCATCTCTCATTCGTGGGAGAAGCACTCAGAACACACACTTCATTGCCAGATCCATTTTCTAAGAGAGAGCCACCTACTCATATGTTGAGATCAAGATATTTCAATCCAACCATTTGAAACTTGATCTCTAGCCTCCCCAAACTTCTTTCCATCAAATCAATCTCTCCTACCCATACCTATTTTGTGAGAGAGTGATTTTGTGTTGAGGAGACTATCTTTTGAAGCACGAGAGCAAGGAGTTGATCGTTCTATCACATCTTTTACCTATTGGAGGGTGGTGCCTCCTAGATTGGTTAGGTGTCGCTTGGGAGCGTCCTACTTCGTGTTGTGAAGTTGAACCGAGATGTTTGTAAGGGCAGGAAGATTGCCTACTTCGTGAAGATCTACCATGAGTGAGGCTAGTCCTGTGTGGAATAGACAAGGCCGCTTCTACGTGGACCCCTTGTGGGTGGATCCCTCCATGGACTCTCGTAGCCGTTACCCTCTGTGGGTTGAAGTCTCCACTAACATGGAAGTATGATAGCGCCACCTATCGGAACCATGCCAAAACACGTCGTGTCAACCTCATGCATTTGATCTCCCTACCTTACTCATTTACTTTACACTTGCATGTTTTACATTCCGCTGCTATACTCTTAGAACTGCACGTGTAGGGTGTACTTGACTTGTCATAACACCCTAAACTTTCCCTCAACTAAAATTGGGAAAAGCAAAGTTTTTATCCTGTCAAGTAGTCTAATCACCCTCCCCCTCTAGACATACTTTCGATCCTACAAGTGGTATCAGAGCTTTGGTCTCCATTGCATTGGTTTCACAACATAGGAGAGTATGGCGTCTAGTGGAGGAAGTTATCACCGTAGAGGTCCATACTTTGATGGCATTAATTTTGCTAGTTGGAAGCATAAGATGAAAATGCATATTCTTGGTTTTAATCCTTCTGTATGGGATGTTATTCGTGTTGGTGTGCAAGGTGGTTTCCTCGAAGAAGGGCATGAACCAGATCGTGATGCGATAGGAAGAAGTGAAGATGTAGCAATTCATCGCACAAGCGTGTGACATCATCTTCAATTGTCTATGCCCCAAAGAATTCAACAAAATCAGCCGCCTTGAGAACGCAAAAGAAATTTCGGATACTTTTATCGATATGCATGAAGGTACTGATTGTGTGAGAGAATCTAAGTTGGATGTGTTTCAAAGTTAGCTTGATAAGTTCAAGATGAAGGGGTGGTGAAGGAGTCGTTGAAATGTACTCTAGGCTAGCTCTCATCACAAATGAGATTGCCGACTTAGGAAGCGAAGAGATGGCCGACAAATTCATCGTTAAGAAGATACTTAGAGATCTTGATGGAAAGCATGACACCGTGTGCACATTGATCCAAATGATGCCAAACTACAAAGATCTCAAGCCAAGTGAAGTCATTGGTAGGATTTTTGCTCATGAGATGTCACTCAAGGACAAAGATGAACTACGCAACAAGTCAAGCAATGCTTACAAAGCTTCAAGCAATGCTACCGCTACTTCAAAGGACAATGTTGCCACTGATGAAGAGATAAGAC
Source organism: Hordeum vulgare subsp. vulgare (assembly GCF_904849725.1). Taxonomy (NCBI): domain Eukaryota; kingdom Viridiplantae; phylum Streptophyta; class Magnoliopsida; order Poales; family Poaceae; genus Hordeum; species Hordeum vulgare. The sequence continues at coordinate 127,971,397 of NC_058523.1, forward strand.
TCATGGTCATAAAATTCAACAAGTTCTACAATAGTAGAGGCAAAGAGAGAAGCTCAAGCTCAAGACATGGTGAGAAGCGTTCATCTAGTTGTGATCGAAACTGCTACAACTGTGGGAATCCCGGACACTACTCCAATGAGTGCTTGACTCCCTACAAATGAAGAGAAGAGTCACCTCGAAGAAGAAGCTCAAAGGATGAGTCACCTCGCAGAGAGAGATGGAGTAAAGATGATCGTTATGAACAAAGACACTCACGGAGAGGCAAGGAATCGGAGAAGACGAACAAATACACCAAGAGCATCTCTAGAAGAAGACATCAATCTCATGTTGATGAATGCGTTTCTGGCTCTGAGTCTAACAACCAATCCGAGAGAAGCTATCACTCCGACTCCGACTATAGTCAAGATGATGGTGTTGCCAGCATTGCACTCGTTTTCTCCAACTCCTACGACTTATTTAATTCACCAAATGAGGGGTTTCGAAACTGCTTCATGGCTAAAGGCTCCAAGGTATCACATCCCGAGTATCTTGATTTTGATAGTGATGAGGATGACTTGTTAGGAGAAGATGACTTGCTCTTTGATAAGACTAGTGATAACACTGAAAATGAACTTGCTAATTATCATGCAAGTCAAGAGAAGTCGAATGATGATGATAAGAAAGAGATTGAACGACTAACTAAAGAACTGAACACACTTAAGTTAGCTCATGAAACTACTCTAGAAGATCATAGAGAGCTTTAAAGAACTCATGAGAAGCTACGCTTCGAGAAGCAATCAATGATGATCTCCGAAAGAAGAGTTCTTCTTATCTAGCCAAACGACTAATATTGTCTACTTTTGTTCCTCAAGTTAAACCTAAGAACACTAGTAAAAAGGCAAGAAAATTTCTTCATCTAGTAACAACAATGTTAATGCTAAATATAATGATATTTTTGCTAGTAGCTCTCTTGGTTTCACTAATAATTCTCTTAGCCAAGTTACACTTGAGGAAGAAAATGATTTATTGAAAGGGATTAAAGAGAGAGGTGTCTTCAAAAGTCTTGCCGGGAGTAAGCAATTTGAGGAAATTGTGCACAAGCAAGGAGGACATCGGAAGAAGCAAGGTGTTGGCTACTTCAACGTCAACGAAGATGTTTGGGAAGAAGGTCCATATCACATTCCCAAGTTTGTTCCTCAAGAGGAGAAGTATGGTCCTACTCCTCCCAAGGGAACAAGCTCACGAGATAGCCTTCTACCACAAGACCACAAGGGAAAAGGAAGGCTTCAATAGGAGCTTAACTTATTTGAAGAGGAACCCCAAGTCAAGGTCAAGTGGATTCCCAAGGACACTACTAGAACTACCTCATCTAGTGCTACCACAACTCCAATGATTCCAATCAAGTTGATGTGGATCCCCAAGAGGAAGAACTAGAAAGTTCTTGATGGGTGACTCCGCCAATGAAATTCACTCTTATTCTCTTCGGCAAGAACTATATGCAATCAACCTCAACCATATGCATTAGTTCAAGGAGTCACACATTCCCTCAAAGTTAAGCAACGGACATGGTAATTGATGTATCTATGGACATCATCCCATGTGTATTTCACTCCATGTCCATAGATGTTCTTGTGTATGTTCCTTGTGATTTGGGACTAACCCATGTAGGTGAGAAGAGTAAGAAACAACATGGAGTGGTCCCAAGTCAAGATGATCTTCTTCAACATTGAGCATCCACCACTACTTCACCTACTTGAAGTCTTCTACGACAAAACCCAAGGTTAGTTTGTCCCTCTTAGGGGGGATGTCGTATCAAGGGGGAGCTTTGCTCTGAAATCTTGACTATAAGCATCTCCTAAGGATATGAACACATTAATGCTTTTATGTAAAAGTGGCAACCCCACTTGTGCTTAATCGATGAGTATGACCTATGATCAAGTATTCTTACGTGGATCATAAGTCAATATACTCATATATATATGACTTTGTCATCGCCCAAGTGCTTGATAGATACTAGAATGTCTGGGCATGTTCACCATGTTCTATCTGTCATCTTATTGTGTGAGCATGTTGGTCTGCATTTTTTTGCTCATTCGAGGACATCCAATTGTTGTTATTTGGCTCTTGATTTCTCTTTTGCCAATTGGATGGGCAAGAATGCCTAGGACCCTCCTCTAGATATCTATGCTTTCTTATCTCAAGTTTTATTCATGCTGCACCACCAAACTTGAACAAGCACTTCTCGATCCCTCTGTGTGAAGGAGCACTCGGAGTTTCGTCTCGACAAAGGCTGCACTCCAAAACCTCTTTGTGAATCTTGGTGCAACCAACCAAAAAATCACGGTTCCACCAAATTCCAAAGTTGATCTAGGTTTTTCATCTCGGCACCACCGAGATCACCAACTCAGTTACATCGAGTTTTCCTATCAACTGGAAGGAGTGGAACTCGGCGACACCGATTTTGTCATCTCGGTGACACCGATAGTGACGGGTATAAAGCTTTGCGGATTGAATGTTTAAAATCACTTCCTCAAACGTTTTGACCCTGAACCTTAATCTGTCGTGCAAAGTGTTGGAAATATGCCTTAGAGGCAATAATAAAATGGTTATTATCATATTTCCTTGTTCATGATAATCGTCTATTGTTCATGCTATAATTGTATTAACAGGAAACAGTGATACATGTGTGAATAAATAGATCACAATGTGTCCCTAGCAAGCCTCTAGTTGGCTAGCTCATTAGCTAATAGATGATCATGGTTTCCTGGTCATGGCCATTAGATGTCATTAATAACGGGATCACATCATTGGGAGAATGATGTGATGGACAAGACCCAATCCTAAGTGTAGCACTAGATCGTATTGTTCGTATGCTAAAACTTTTCTAATGTCAAGTGTCTTTTCCTTTGACCGTGAGGTTGTGCAACTCCCAGATACCGTAGGAGTGCTTTGGGTGTATCAAACGTCACAACGTAACTGGGTGACTATAAAGGTGCACTACGGGTACCTCTGAAAGTGTCTGTTGGGTTGGTACGAATCGAGATCGGGATTTGTCACTCCGTGTGACGGAGAGGTATCTCTGGGCCCACTTGGTAGAACATCATCATGAGCTCAATGTGACTAAGGAGTTAGTCACACGATGACGTGCTACGGAACGAGTAAAGAGACTTACCGGTAACGAGATTGAACAAGGTATAGGTATACCGACGATCGAATCTCGGGCAAGTTCTATACCGACAAACAAAGGGAATTGTATACGGGGTTGATTGAATCCTTGACATCGTGGTTCATCCGATGAGATCATCGTGGAGCAAGTGGGAGCCATCATGGGTATCCAGACCCCGCTGATGGTTATTGGCCAGAGAGGTGTGTCGGTCATGTCTACCTGTCTCCCGAACCCGTAGGGTCTACACATTTAAGGTTCGATGAAGCTAGGGTTATAGGGAATTGTTATAACCCAGCCCGTGAGCCTCCTACTTTCAGAGCACTCCTACGGGGTTATGGGTGTCGCTTGGGAGCCTCCTACTTCGTGTTGTGGAGTTGGACAAAGATGTTTGTAAGGGAAGGAGATCGCCTACTTCGTGAATATCTACCGTGAGTGAGGCTAGTCCTGTGTGGACGAAAGCCGTGGTGGAATAGACAAGGCCACTTCTTCGTGGACCTCTTGTGGGTCGAGCCCTCCATGGACTCTCGCAGCCGTTACCCTCTGTGGGTTGACGTCTCCACTAACATGGACGTACGATAGCGCCACCCATCGGAACCATGCCAAAAATTACCGTGTCAACCTCACACATTTGATCTCCCTACCTTACTCATTTTACTTTACACTTGCATGTTTTACATTCCATTCATATACTCTTAGAACTGCATGTATAGGCTGTACTTGACTTGCCATAATTGCCAAAACTTGCCCTCAACTAAAATTGGGAAAAGACTAAGTTTTTATCCTCTCAAGTAGTCTAATCACCCCCCCCCCCCTCTTTAGACATACTTTTGATCCTACAAATAATTAACTATAAGACTACTAAATAGATGGACTATTGTAATAATCCTCTAAAAATATTGAAACTTGGTCAGTGTGCATCCAATGTATCGTACTTTTGATGAAAAATTGAAAGGCCCAATTTTCAGACTTATTGTGGCACTTCCTTCACAAAAAGTCATTTCTCGGACAAACAAAATGGAAACTTATTTTCTATTGGAAAAATGTTCCTAACTCCTATGAAAACATTCTTCACAATGGTAATACTTATATATATGTGCCAAATTTGGTCATGTTATCATGGACTATGCCAAGGATTTGGCCATGTCCATGGTCAAATGCTTTGAAATCCATGCAAGGTCATACATACTAGATAGTCCAAATTTGAGAAGGATTTTTAAGACTAGTTGTATTGCAAGTTTCTGAATTTTTCCCACAAACTAGGGCACATATGATGGCTCAATGCAAAGGCATTTAAATTTTTGACGCTTTTTCATTTTCATTGATTTTTTTTCCAAATTGTGGTCAAAATTGCAGTATTGACCATTCATACCAAATGGATAGGAATTTGAACTTTTTTTATCCCAAGTGGAACAACCACCAACATTAGAGCATAAAAAGTTTTTTGTAAAAATCTAGGACTTAACTAAATCATACTTGTAGTTCAAAATTGAACAATTTGAGATAATTCACAGTAACTTCGCTAAATGGATGGAATATAACAATAATACTATGAAATTATTGAAACTTGGTTAGTGGCTATCCGATATGTCCTACTTTTGATGAAAAATGAGAATGCCCAATTTTCAAACTTATTTGAGGCACCCCCTTCACAAAAAAGTCATTTCTAGGACTAGCAACACGAAAAAAAATATTTTTATTAGAAAATATTCAGAATTCCTATGGCAACGTTGTTCACAATGGTAATACCCATAGATGTGTCAAATCTGGGCATGTTATCATGTACTATGCCATGGATTTGGCCATGGCCATGTCATGTGCCTTGAAATCCATGCAAGTTCATACTAGATAGACCAAATTTGTTAAGATTTTTTTCAAAGTAGTTTTATTGCAACTTTTTGAGTTTTTTTCCCCCGCAAACTAGGCACATAGGATGGCTCAATGCAAATGCATTTCAATTTCTTAGGTTTCTTTCATTTTCTTTGAGTTTTTTCCAAATTGGGGGTCAAATTTGGAGTGTTAACCATTCATACCAAATGGTTAGGAATTTTAGTTTTTGTTATCCCAAGTGGATCAACCACCAACACTACAACATAAAATGTTTGATTTCTAAAAATACAGGACCAAACTAGAGGACACTTGTAGTTCAAATTTGAACAATTTCTAATAATTCACTATAAGTCCACTAAATAGATGGAATTTAAAAATAATACTCTGAAATTATTGGTACTTGGTGAGTGGCCATCCAATGTGTCCTACTTTCATGAAAAATGAAAGGCCCAATTTTCAAACTTATTCGAGGCACTCCCTTTAGAAAAAAATTCTCATTTGTAAGAGAAGCAAAATGGAAAATTATTATTTTTAAATTATCAGAGTCTCGGACATGGAAATCCTATTGCATGTACCCTTTTTGTGCCTTTTTTAGGCAAAAAGCGATAAACAAGCAATTTTGAATACTACGAAAAAAATCACACCCTCGGTGGTATATGATACTAGATATAGCAAATCGACGGTTACAAAACACATGTACACACTAGGTCAATTGGCGCTCGCGCTGCTCTATAAGGTGGTCGTCTCGAGTTGGAGTACCCTTTCTGTCGCTTTTTTATCACCATTTCTCCTCTGGGCCCACCTACGACCGCGCTGCCACTGGCATGGTGTTCCATGCATTAGTAACTAAGGCCACGTACGACCGTGCTAACACTGACAGATGGGGCCGGAGGGCCTGTCCCTCACCCCAATGACTTAACCACGTACGCCAACGTGACAACTCACATATAGGCCCGTCAGAGGCATCCCACCGACAATAACTAAGCCATGTACGATTGTGCTAGTGCTGACATATGGGCCCGGACGGGCTGTCCCTTGTGTGAGTAACTTAACCCACATACGACAACACTATAGCTGAAAAATAGGCCTAGATGGTCTATCCTACGTGTTAGTAACTAAGCCCACGTACGGCCACACTAGCGCTGACATGAAGTGTCCCACACATCAGTAACCATGCCAAGTAACGGTCAAAGACTTTGACCCAACAACAAACCCCATTTGGGCTTGTCTTTTGTAAGGGTGGGCCACACAATGAAGAGGAAAAGTGAGGACTCCAAAGGAGCATAGGAAAAACTGAGGAGGACATATCAACGAGGGGCGTGAAAATTGAAATCCCTTAATATAATGTGGCAACAATGGTGACGAGTTTTTTGTTGGCATATGAAAACATGGATCTTATAGTTAAGCTATAGGAGATGTACTCAAAACTGAAATCGCTAATTGGATTAACAGTTTGTGAAATAAGTAATTTTAAAGTCAAAACATGCAAACAATGTGGTGGTGTAAGCATGAGGTGGAATATTCTTGCATACATGCATGTACACTCCCTACATGAGGAATTTCCATTAGAAATTACCATCACATGAAGACTAATTTACATATATGTATCCCACTCACAATTTCTAAAAATAATGTTTGGTTAATGCACAAGAAGAGTAATAGGCACGAGTGTTTCAAACCTTTTCACCACAACTAATCCACCATTGATGATTTAATGGTATGTCCACCAATTTAAATGACAAACTTGGTGCAATATTTGTATGATTTAATATTAAGATGGTGATGTTCAAACAAACCTAGATCCTCTAACTTAAATCACTTGACTTTGTGTCGTCGACGTGTGGACCACCTTATTGTGGGACTCACATGTGAATCACCACAAAAGGCAGGTGAGTCATGTTCAATCAGCATGTAAAATTCCAAGTTCAAACACAAATTCATTTATGATATTTGATAAATAGTCAAACAATGTATAGTGACGTGTACTATTTGGCGTTCAATTTGTTTTTTCTCGCACCTCATAGAAAAAAATGTATTTAAACTTGAAATTTACATGCATATATTTAATATACAATATTTTCTTGAAACTTGAAGGCGTAGTTTTAACATGGTTTTCATCGGTTTCCACACGGCATTCTCCCACGGTCTCCCCAATTGTGTAATGAGCGTCCACGGAAGAAAAAAAAACTACTCCCTTCATTATAGTTTAGAAGACACGGTTAAATTTATGTGTATTTTTACAATAGACAAGGTTTAGGGCGTATTGCATTTATTTCTAACAGCTAATTACTACTCCCTCCGTTCCAAAATATAAGTTTTGTAAGCGATTTCACTAATGGTTTACATACGGAGCAAAATGATTGAATCTACGCTCTAAAGTATGTCTATATACATCCGTATGTAGTCTACTAGTGAAACCTCTAGAAGGACTTATATTTAGGAACGGAGGGAGTACTTCATTATACTACTTCTATATGCATGCGTAATGTGAATGTTATTTTTCGGTCATTTTCACAATAAATCAATAACCATCTATGTTTCAGAGAATTTTCAAGCACATTTTCTAAGACCGTGACGGAGAGAGTACGCAGCATGCAAGGTACTAAATATGATTAATGCATGCATTCAATTTTGCGGGTAACCTTATCTGGATATGGCGTTGATTCATCCACGTTAAAGAGGCCATGGACTCCATCGAATACAACACAGCTCGAACTAGTGTATATGAGCCTTTTAACCTTGCATGTGGTACAAGCATCGATGACATTCTTTGTCCCTGTGCACGCGGAAGGAGAAATGTCTGTGAGTAAATTAAGATTGCATAAACCGTTTGTATGTTCACAGACGACGGCATAACTTGTCCAAGTTCATCGAGTTGACGGCAAGCATTCCAAACTAAAGGACGTGTGACGGAAATCTGAGACAATGTCGCTCTCCCAGGAGCAGCTCGGGCGGACTGCGCGCCGTCGCGGCGGGCTCCCTCCTGCCTCCTCCCTTCCCTCACCGCCGCCAAAAGGCGCCACCGGGTAAAGCCCACGTGGCATCGTCGGCGGCGGGGCTGTATTCTCTCGGGGTTGTATTCTCTCTCGCGCGCCTCGTCGGGTCTCGAGCGGCTGCCGTTGATGCATGAACATCGATGGTGGGTTGCTTGGAGCTGGGCGCGGGCCTGGCGCCTTGCCTCACGTATTGGGGTCGGCTTCAACGCCACTAGAAGCTGGCTGTTGCGGCTGGGGGCGACGGCCGGTGCCCGCGGTAACCGGATGCCGGGGCGGCGGCCCCGGAGCTTGGGTGGCTCCTATTTGGTGTCAGGACGGTGTTGGCTGTGGATCGGAGCGCGGCGGATCGAGGGTTCTGGCGCCTTGATCTAGAGTCAGCGAGGACGTTCGGCTCTGGCCTGGGCGGAGTGGAGGTGCAGGTGTGAAGTGTTAGACCCGACGATCTTAAGAACACTTTCAGAGAAGAACCGAGTGGTTTCGAGGTGATTTCAGAGGCGAATTGCGAGGGATTCGGTTACAAGAGGAGGAACCTAAGCCGGCCAGGAACACTGGCGGCGCAAAAGGGGGAAACCCTAGAGGAAAAACATAGCTCCATGAGCTGGAAATCCATGGCTTTATAGCCTTACAACGTAGTTAAAACGAGGTAAAGTAGGGTAGAAAGGTGGCCGGCGCTCAGCGCCGTTGTCGGATGGCTACAGCAACGCGGGAGAGTCTCGCAGCCGTCGGATCAATCATCGAGGGCTCCAGGAGTAACTGGCACGCGCGAACAGGTATGGGCGTCTGGAGGGCGTTAGATCAAGGATCGACGGTTGTGGTCGCTTGGCGCCATCGTTTGAATTCGAACGCTGCGGGCTTCGTCTTCGCTTGGTCCTGACAACCCCTCCCCCCCCCCCCCCCCCCCCCCCGCGCGCAACATCAGACCTGACCCCAGAGATGAATTGCGGAAAAACCTTTTTGAATGAAAGCGGCGTCTTCCCATGTGGCCTCGCTCTCATCCAAGTTGGTCCATTTGATGAGCCAACGAACCACTGCCACTTGTATGTCCCCTTGTGTTCTTGGAACAAGCTTTCGCTGCAGCAGCTTCTCTGGTTCTAGGAGGATGGAACCATTCTCATGGAGAAGGGGTAGGTTGGGGTTGGGTATTGCTCTTGGCCCCAAGTGTAGCTTGAGTTGACTCACATGGAAGGTGGGGTGGAGCTTGCAGTGATTAGGTAGGAGTAGTTTATATGCCACTGGTCCCACCTTCTGTATGATCCTAAAGGCGCCATAGTACTTGGAATGAAGTTTGAGGCACCTGTGGACACTCAAAGTGGTGTGTCTGTAAGGTTGTAGCTTTAGGTAGACCATGTCACCCACTGCAAGTGATCTGCAAGTGATCTCTCTGATCTCTTCTTATCTGCAAAATGCTTCATTCTTTGTTGAGCCTTGATCAGGTTGGCTTTAATTTGAGCAGCCACTTGTTCTGCAGTTAGGATGGAGCTGAACTCTTGTGTGCGCTCTGGTGGATATAATGCAGCTTCAGCCAACATAGATGGGGGCCTATTGTACAGTGCTTGGAATGGAGTAATCTTCAGGGAAGTGTGGTAGCTAGTGTTGTACCACCATTCTGCTAATGAGAGCCAGTGCATCCATTTCTTGGGCTGAAGGAAAGCCATGCACCTGAGATAGTTTTCCAAACACTAGTTCACTCTTTCTGTTTGGCCATCAAACTAGGGGTGGTAGGAAGTGCTCATTTGTAGTTTAATGCCTAGCTTCCTGAATAATTCTTGCCATAGATGGCTGGTGAATATTTTGTCTCTGTCTGTAACAATGACAGAGGGGAGCCCATGGAGTTTGAAGATGTTATCTGTGAATGCAGTGGCCACAGTGCTAACAGTGATTGGGTGCTTCATTGCAATAAAATGCCCATACTTGGTGAATCTATCCACAACCACCAATATCATATCCTTGTTTTGTGATGTGGGCAGTCCTTCAATGAAATCCATACTGACATGAAACCATGAAAAATCAGGGACGAGAAGTGGTTGAAGCAGTCCAGGGTACTTACAATGGTCTGGCTTGTTGATTTGGCATGTGGGGCATTGTTTGATGAAATCTACAATAAACTGCTTCATGCCAGGCCAATGGAACAACAACTTAACTCTCTGGTAGGTGGCCCTGTGCCCAGAGTGTCCACCCAGTTCAGAGTTATGCAGGGCAGCTACTAGCTTGTTTCTGAGGGTAAGATCATTCCCAATAACTATTCTATTCTTGTATCTTATAATTCCCTGCTGAAGAGTAAAGTTTGGGAGTGAAGCATCAGAAGTGGCCAGTTTGGTTAATGAGTCTTTGCATTTCTGGTCTTGAATATAGCTGTTGGTTACATCAGAGATCCACACAGGTTGTGCTTTAGAAGCAATCAAGGAGTGCAGTTTATATTGGACTCTAGATAATGCATCAGCTACCCTGTTGTTTTTGCCTTGTTTATATTCCACCTTGAAATTGTAACCTAGCAGCTTGACCAGTAGTTTGTGTTGTATTCCTTCAGTCAGCTTTTGTTCTTGGATCTATTTGAGGCTCTGTTGGTCTGTTCTGATGATCAAGGCAGAAGCAGCAAAGTAATGCTTCCAGTGTTTTAGTGCTTCAATGATGGCCATTGCTTCCTTATCATAAGTAGACATAGCAGCAGCTTTTGGTCCAATGGTTTTACTAAAGTATGAGAGAGGTTTTCCCTCTTGCATTAGTACAACACCTATACCATAAGCACATGCATCAGTTTCCAGAACAAAGGGAAGTGTGAAATCTGGTAGAGCAAGCACAGGAGCCTGGGTCATCTTGTGCTTAAGTAAGTTGAAAGCTTCCATTTGCTCAGGGCCCATTTATAATTATCCTTTTTGAGGGACTCATACAAGGGTTTACAGATGTAGCCATAATTCTGGATAAATCTTCTGTAGTATCCAGTGAGTCCTAGGAAGCTTCTTAACTGTGTAACATTTGCAGGAGTAGGCCACTGCACAATGGCTTCAATCTTGGAAGGGTCAGTAGCAACACCATCACCTCTAATAACATGTCCCAAGTATTCCACCTGTGGTTGAGCAAAGGAACATTTGCTGAGCTTAGCAAATAATTGGTTATCTTGTAAAACTTTTAGAACTAGTTGCAAGTGTAACAAGTGCTCTTTCATATTTCTACTGAAGATAAGTATATCATCAAAGAATACTAGCACAAACTTCCTTAAGTAAGGGGCTAGGATGGTGTTCATTAACAGTTGGAAAGTTGTTGGTGCATTAGTTAATCCAAAGGGCATGACCATGTATTCATAGTGTCCACAATGGGTACTAAATGCAGTTTTTGGGATATCTTCCTCCTTCATTCTTATCTGGTGATAGCCACTTCTGAGATCAAGTTTGGAGAAAATTGTAGCTCCTTTTAACTCATCCAGCATATCCTCAATGACAGGAATTGGGTATTTGTTTTTGACAATTTGTTCATTTACTTTTCTAAAATCATTGACAAGCCTCCATGTCATATCCTTCTTCTTAACCAGAAGAGCAGGTGATGAATAAGGATTGTTGTTGTCTCTGATTACTTGATTCTTGATCATGTCTTCCACTATGCCTTCCATAACATCCTTTTGGTGGTGAGGAAGCCTATAAGGTCTTTGATTGATGATTTTAGCTTGAGGAGTGAAAGTGATCACATGATCAATGGATCTTTTTGGAGGGAGGGTTGTGGGTGCACTGAAAACAGGGGAAAATTTATCTAGTATATGTTGTACTGGTTCAGGCACCACAAGGTCCAGCTGTTCCCCCATTGAGATTCTATTAAGGAATAAAACAGCTCCACACACTGGCTCCTCAGAAAGGCTCTCCTTGATTGATAGTTCAGGAACAGGAGCAGTAGGAAAACTTTCATCTTTGAGAATAAGCTTTTCTCCATCTTTCAGTGTAAGCTTTACTTGCATCTCATCAAAGTCAAGTTCTACAGGGCTGAAAGATGCCATCCAATCAGCTCCTAAGATAATATCATGCCCTTGGAGTTTGAGAACTCTGAAGTCTGTGGAGAATTGTGTTCCTTGCAAAGAAAATGGTGCTTGCGGAGCAATGAATTCAGACCACAGTGTTTCACCATTAGCAACTAGGACTTGTTTTCTCTTGGTGGGGTTAAGGAGCACTTAGCTAGAGCTGCTATTTTTGGTGTAATAAAAGTGGCAGTGCTACCACTGTCAATTAGGGCAGTAGCAGGGGTTGAGCCCATCATCACAGTTAATGTGAAACTCAACTTTTTAGCAGTACTCAGGCCTATCAAAGCATGCATAGATATTTGGAGAGGGGTATCATCAGCTTTAGGGAAGGGAGGTGGTTCACCATCTTCAGTGATTTCAGTATAATACACCAGTTCAGCATCATCAAGGTAAGATTCTTGGAGAGCATTTATCTGAGCCTGACTTGCTAACTTGCACACTTTCTTATGACCAGGGAACCAAGGTTCTTTGCACTTGTAGCAGATACCTTTAACTCTAGCCTGTTGAATTATGGATGCAGTGTTAGTTGGGCCAGGTTTGCCAGGATCAAACTGTAACTGTTTCCTTGCTTGGGAGGGGTAATTAGGAGCAGGGGAAACTTTTCTCTAGGGTTGAGCCTGTTCCATCCTTTTGGCTAGCCAGATGGCTTATTGTAAATCAGGGGGCTCATGACATTGTACATGATGCTGGATGTTATCATTTAACCCAGAAATGAAACTGTGTTTATAGTAATCATTTGGCAGTACTGGGTTATCCCTTCTCATTAAGTTCATAGCTTGTTCAAACTGGAGAACATAGTCATTAACAGTACCAGACTGAGACAGGTTGTGAAAAGCTCTCACATTGTCACAAACAGATGTTTCAGAGAACCTCTAACCCACAAATCTGCAAAATCTGTACCAGGGGATAGTATTTGCCACCATACTAGTGCCTCTCCACCATTCAATAGCTGGTCCTTTAAGGTAAGTTACAACAATCTCTGTTTTCTGTTCTATTGGTGTTCTAGCAGCCTCAAAGTACATCTCAATTGTTTGTATCCAAGAATCAGTGCCAACACCATCAAACTCAGGAATATTGTATTTAGTAGGCTTAACTAAAGTGAGTGTCCTTCTGTTATCCTGTGGTGTTCCCAGTCTTCTGTCCAAATTAGCATCCCTCTACTCTGTATCTAACTGAAGAACTTGATGAGGTGGATTAGCTGCAGGTTGTGATCTAGCATCTGGTGGTTGTTGCTTCCCAGCAAAATGGGGGTGTCTGTAAGGGTGTTTAAGACTGCCATCCAAATTTAACTCCTTTCCTGTGTGCTTATCCACTAAGGTTGCTGAATCCACTGTATCAGGGGATTTGAAATGATCCTACCCTCTCTAGACTGGTCCTTGTGGTGTGTGAATCACAGCACTAGCTTGGGGAACATCCATAGGGTTGGGAGGGTTTTCTCTGGGCTTTGGGAAACCAGATAAGAATCCTGATAAGGTGCCCTGTAGATCAGCTAATGATTTTTGGACTGAACCAAAATTTGTTTGCACATATTCTCTGAATTCATCAAACTCCATACGGTCCTGTTCTCTATTCCTTTGGAGCAACTGGACATCTAGTTGTAGGGAGGAGAATTCTAACTGGTCTGTGGAGGTAGAATTACCAGGAGCTGCCATGGGATGAACTACAGAAGGTGTTCTTGCTGGCAGAGACCAGGAACCTTGCTGTAGAGATTTACAGGCGCAAAGGAGGGGATTTTACCACAGCCGGAGCTGCAACCTGACCCTTATGCTGTGAATCCTGCCGCCGCCTGCACCGCCGCCTGCACCCGCCGCCAAGTACACCGGATCTGGGTGGGAGGTGGGATTTTAACATGCAAGCAGGGAGCTTGGGCAACCACTTACCGGCACCAAACCTGTACCGAACATCACCGCCGCCAGCGCCACCAGCATCACTGCCGACGCGATCCGAGGAGAAATGGGGGAATTTTACGGCTCCTCCAACCCCTTTTCGGCCTCCAGATCGAAGACGCCGCCAAGGAACAAGGCTTTGAATACCACTTGTCAGACCCGACGATCTTAAGAACACTTTCAGAGAAGAACCGAGTGGTTTCGAGGTGATTTCAGAGGCGAATTGCCAGGGATTCGGTTACAAGAGGAGGAACCTAAGCCGGCCAGGAACACTGATGGCGCAAAAAGGGGGAAACCCTAGAGGAAAAACATAGCTCCACGAGCTGGAAATCCATGGCTTTATAGCCTTACAACGCGGTAAAAACGAGGTAAAGTAGGGTAGAAAGGTGGCCGGCGCTCGGCGCCGTTGTCGGATGGCTACAGCGACGCGGGAGAGTCTCGCAGCCGTCGGATCAATCATTGAGGGCTCCAGGAGTAACTGGCACGCGCGAACCGGTACGGGCGACTGGAGGGCGTTAGATCAAGGATCGCCGGCTGTGGTCGCTTGGCGCCATCGTTTGAATTCGAACGCTACGGGCTTCGTCTTCGCTGGGTCCTAACATGAAGGCTGCGCGCGGATCTGACAGGCTGGCGGCGTTGTTGCGTTGGGGTGCAGGGTGGCGCTGGGTGGCGCTGGGCATGGCGCGGATCTGCTGCAGGGAGTGGGTGCGGTGGCGCCGGTGCGCTCGAAGCATGGTCACGGGTGGAGCCGGTGGACATCGACCATGGGGATTGTGTGTTGTGCAGTGCTTTGGATCTGTCTAGATTCGGAGGTGTGGTGGAGCTCCAGGCGAAAGCCCAGCCCCGACTTTCGGTCGGTGCCGACAACGACGGCGCCATGGAGTCGCCATGGAGTCGTTCTTCTTAAAGGCGATGTTGGCGGCTACGTCGTTTCCTTCTTTGAGGCACCGCCTTGGAGAGTCAGCATATTGCAGTTTGCACGGATCTCTTCGTCGTCGGGGACAATGGACGTCGGGGCGGCAACTCAGGGTGGTTTCTGTTGGTGCGTCGAGATGGCGATCTCAGGAACAATGTGAGCGGCCACTCTATGAGTTGTGGCTCTATCTCGACATTGATTGGGTGGCATCCTTGTCCTGCTTGGGCGGTAGGGGTGTCGGCTCGGTCGATGCGCCCCAGAGAGGGAGGCCTGACTTTACGTCGGGGCGGCGGCCCCGGATGTGGTGCTACATTCGTGGTCTGCGAGCGATTGCCCTAAGCAGCGTGGGCTGCGGACAGCTGGATTGTGTGGCGTTGCTGCTCAATGGGAGCGGTGGTATGTCGACTCGGCGGCCCCGGAAGGCGGTCCCGGTTGTTTGCGCTGGGCGCGACGGAGCGGTGCCTGTAGGGGCCGCGTCCCTGAAAGTATCATTATGTCGTCCAGACTTATGTGGCAACGATGATGGTGAGAGCGAGGTCAGCGACGCGGCAATGGTTGCGGTAGTCGGCTCTTCTCCAACGTGTCTACGATATTGCCTCGGATTGTTTGTTGCTGTGGAGTTAAAGCTGCGGTGGCGGAGCCCTGTGGTATACGATGACTGGCTACAGGTAGTCCGTCTGGCGATCTTCCGTGGCGCCAACCGTGCGTGGTTTTGTTTTTCTGAGTTTTTCATCAGAGTCGGAGCTGCGTTGTGTGGCTGTAGGTCGATATGTCGTTGTTTAAGGTGGGCTTTGTCCTGGGTGTTTCATTATGTGGGAGGGGTTTGGCCCATTTGTTTCGGTTTTTGTCCGATTTTCCATAATTAATTGAAGAATTCTCTTCGGCTTAATTAATAGATGAGACAATATTTGTTTCTGTTTTAAGAAAAAAAACTAAAGGACGTGTAGTATCTTTTAGGCGGTAAATTTGACTTACCCTCGACGCTGACCTTGTAGTGAAGTGTAGTATCTTTTAGGCGGTAAATTTGACTTACCCTCGACGCTGACCTTGTAGTGAAGCTGGAAGTCGTTCTTGCGAGGATCCGGCGCAGCAGTGTGGAAAACAGTTTCTACCCCTTCGAAGGCTGCAGAACATAATATTATTATTTAGGCGCATTCTCTCTCTCTCTCTCTCTTTAAAATTGTAGTCATAGTAAAATCTTAATTTATTCAAATTACGATGGATTTAATCATGGTTTTAAATAGCTGCCATAACCTTACAGCAGAGTGTTGCTAAATGGTCTCATATACAAATCGGTCATTATAAAGCTATAGCTTATTTAAAGATCCATCGTTATTTGACATAATTCAATAATTCGTTTAAATTTAACTAGCAATCGCGCATGTGCAACCACAGAAAATTGATAGAATCTTGAAGAGCTTCCCTCATCGTCTTCTACTCCTGCTACCTTCTCTCATGACATGTGCTAGTATGGCTCTGGTAATCCAAGCTATACTGTGTGGCATGTGCTAGTATGGTTGTGGTCACTTTGCATCGGTTGCGAACCTCGCTCTTATTTCTTCACTCAAAAGATAAGTCACATCATTCGTTCTCAGCTTCTCGACACGGCAATGTCTTGATAGTGTGACGATGATATAATGGACACATCAATAAGACTATTCACGATAGAAGTTACATAGGTAATTACATAAATGTCATCTAAACAAAAGAATATTATGATAACCAATTAATTAGAAGAAAGATAAATTAAGTAACATAGCTAGTAGTTATTCATACTATGAGTAACACAACGTAAAGCAAAACAAGATGAATCTATATATTAATAAATGAGAACCTTTATATTACCACTTTCATGTCACTATGCATTATAAAAATGATAACTTAAAATAATAACATATAAATATTATTATTCTATGTTACTGTTTCTTATTATGGATAGTCTGATGTCATGTGGGACGACATTTGATATAGGTGGTTAAATTACTATGTAAAGAAATATTTTCAATACTAGCATTTATTGCTAGATTTTTTTATCATAAATGAATTCCGATAATGCCAGAGGGTTACGGGCCTGGCCTAACAGAAATTACGGAAGGGATGACTTGTGATTTGTGCTCAGTGCTCTTCTAATTGCCTTTACTGGACTCAAAAGAAAATTCTAACTGCCTTTACTGGTTGCTTTATATATAAAGCAAGAAAAACCATTTTTCATCTTGTTTTAACCCTAGGCCTTTATTTCTATCCAGTCTATGAACCAACCATTGCGTAGGTAGCAGTACTAATAAAAGAACAAAAATAAAACATCTACACGTATTATCATTGAAAAAAAATAAGTCATGTTCCTTGAATTTTAAGTTGGTGTAGCAAAGCCTTAAAAAAATGCTAAGTTACGTACAAAATTTAAAGTAGGTGTAGCAAACGGGAATGCTTTTGAAGCTCGGCCTTCATGGAGGCCTTTAAATTTAAAATTAAAATTTCATAAAAATTCATAGTTTTACATTTTAAAAATTTTGAAAAAAATACAGAGATAAGTGAAGGCGTAACACACATGTGTGTAAATTCTAAAAAAAATATGTTCAAATGAGGATTGTACAAAAAAGATAAATTTAAATTTTTTTAGCTCATGATACTATTCATCGTTTCATATCATGCATTAGTCTTGTTTGTGCAGATCGTATTTTAAGGTATTTCATCCTAGAATTTTACACAACACAGATACACATAACATCCTTCCTTACTTGCATATTTGTTTTCAGATATTTTTAAAACAAAAAAATTGAATTTTAATTTTTTTTAAAATTTCGGCCACCATGCAACTCGACCTCCAAACATCCATTCTCGTGCAGCAAAGCCTCCTAAAAAAAGGAGAAAGTTGGCATCTAACTGAAACATGCGGCAGTAGACAGAGCCCGAACTACGTACCTTGGGTAAGCTGGGCTAAGTCGCAGACGTCGGCGGAGGTGTACACAGCAAGGCCGTTCCGGAGGGCAGCGCCGAGGATCCCCTCCTCCTCGGCAGGTTCAAGAACAGCCACGGGGGCGAGGTCGGTGATCCGCACCCGCCACTCGCCGGAGCGGAGCAGCGCCGCCACCAACTGCCTCGCCATGAACCCCCGCCCGCCGGTGACCGCGCACAACCTTGCCTCCCGGCGGTCACAGGCGCCGACGGGTGGTGATGCCATCTCGGCCGACGGCCGGTTCAACGCCACTAACGTGTAGAGACTTGCTCGCTGTAGGTACGTGCTACTACGAGCCTTATCACACGTGCCAGTAGTGGCGCTATGCAATTGGAAAAGCTACCCTTCCTTTAAATAGGCTTTATCGATGGATGCATGATTGGCAGCACTGTCATTGAAATAATACTCCCTTGTTGTGAATTGAAGGCGGCACCACTGTCCTGGTGTGAATTGAATGTGACACACACGGTGGCACCACTGTCCCTTCTGGCATGAATAATTAAGGTGGCACCACTGTGCCACCGTGTGTGTCCTTGCATGAACAGCTCTTCCCCATCTCAATTCTGTTGTGCTACAGCATTCGGTGGAAGGATACAGCTTCGGGGTATCCGCCATGTAAGTCTGGTCATTACTCGTTAGCATGTTAAGCATTTTCAACCAAGGTAATATAAATATGACAAAAGTATATTTTCGTCCCTCAAGTTTCTTAAAAGTATAGAATTGGTCCCTCAAGATTTTTTGATACATATTTGATCCTTCAAGTATCAAATTCGGATAAGTTTGGTTCAAAACCAGATTTTGAGCACTGACCGGGGATTAACCATGTTTGAGCATGTTGACCAGGGTTGATCCATGAACAGTAAATTAAATGTTGGAAATATGAGCAATTTATCATAGGATTTTATTAAAAAAAAGCTAGGGAAAACATGACTATCATAAAATAGATGAAACAAGACATGAAATATAAAGATGAGACGACGAAAGACATGTGCACATAGATCTAGAAGAGAACATATGTAGAGCCGTACTATATACACAAGGCATCATATGGAGTGATGAGCAGAAACGTAATATATCTAGAAGTAAAACTATAGCAAAAAGTTGTGGTAGGAACTCAACGGAAAAGAACATGAGTACGTACTGTGTTGCAGCAACAGTCCGGTTGGTGTTGGCGTTGTCGTTGGGCATGTTACTGAAGAGGTGGTCGATGTCGGGGAAGTAGTCGTCGTCCGGAAAGAGATCGTCAGTGTCCGCGATGGAAGCCAGTAGTCGCACTGAGCGCTCCCCAAAAACCTTATCGCCCTTCTTCCGTACAGGACTCGAAGAGACGTAGTTTCGAAGGCCTACTGTCCCGACCTACGATGCACGTCGCAAGACGGGATGGGGAAGAACGTAGCAGCAGCACAGAGAAAGGAACCGGCGGTGAGAGGGAAGTTCTGATGCGTCTGCTCTGGAGAGGAGTGACCTCTCTTTTATAGACGCAGGAGAAGGAGGCGAGAGACCAACAACGGGAGCCGAAGAGAGCGAGGGATACGAAACAAACGAACAGCAGCGTTCGCTTTCAATATCCACTACAACAAAAATATGTTCAGCTTCTTCGAGTGATCTTTCGTATACCAGTCGTGCGTGGCAAAAATTTAGTTCGGCTCGGCTCATTCCCGCAACCCGCGACGCGACGAGGCGGGCGGCGGAGGAGGAGGAGCACGCGTGTATGTGTCTCTTGTTCTCAAGCTCATACATGTGTGGAAACATCCTCCCTTATAAGGAGGTCCAACTCCCACTAAACTAGCAATATGGGACTAAAAATTTCCACCTCTTGCCTTGCACAAATGGGCTGCGTGGGCCTCTAGGATTTATTAGGAATTTTCCAAAATTATATATTGGGCTGGCCCTTAAGTATACAAAATTCCAGCAATCCCCCACCAGATCCCAGAGGCACACAAAATTTGCCTTTGGTTCCAAAACACTGTTTTATATACCGATACTGCAGTGGAGACCGTTAAGTTAAACTTCCACCTAGAACTCTATGCTACATTAGTAAGCAATTTGAACAGTGGACTAGACCTTGAACTGCAAGTTTTCTGCGAATCTAGCTTCACACAGATCCTTGACCGGTACTAGGCTACCGTGGGACTTCCCCGCGGATGGAGCTTATGTGTCATACTCCGAGACCTTTCGTGAGTATACTAGAGAGCACCGTACTCTCATAGATTGCAAAGTTTAACAATCTGACTCATATAGGTATGTTCTTTAAAAGATGTTCTGCAAGACAACATCTCTGCTTCAGTAAGCCACTTAGAACATATTAAGATGTATATCAACCTGCCATGCAGTTTAGGAAAGTATTGCATCTTCATGGAGTGGTATTATTAATGATAAGGATACTTTTCTCTCAGTTGACCAACAACTTGTCTTCCACATCTAATTCATGGGATCTCCGATCACAAAGAATAGGTTACCACTGTGAACAACTCAAATTGTGGGTCATATACCCATCTCCCTCGATGCATTATCTATCACATTACGTGATAGACCCTTAGTAAAAGGATCTGCCAGATTTTTAGAAGTTTGGATATAATCCAATGCAATAACTCCGGAGTTTCTCATTTTCCTGACAGATTTTAACCTTCTCTGAATGTGTCTTGATGACTTCATGTTATCCTTTGAGCTGCTCACTTTTGTGATCACAGTTTGATTGTCGCAGTTCATAAGGATACCCGGTACAGGTTTCTCGACAACCGGCAAGTCACTCAAGAGCCGGCGAAGCCAATCTGCTTCGACCGTAGATGTATCTAGTGTTGTGAGTTCTGCTTCCATTGTTTTACCTTGTTTAGATCGTTTACTTGCAAGACTTCCAAGAAACAGTGCCACCTCCATGAGCGAATACATATCCGCTCGTGGCCTTTATCTCATTAGCATCAGAGATCCAGTTTGAATCACTATACCCTTCAAGCATCTTTGGGTGTCCAGTATAGTGAATTCCATAATTTGCAGTGCCTTTCAAATAACGTAAAACTCTCTCTAGAGCTTTCCAATGCACATCTCCTGGTTTTGAGACAAACCGACTCAGTTTGCTAACAACAAAAGAGATGTCATGTCTTGTAGCACTGGCTAAGTACATAAGCGAGCCAATAATCTGAGAATATTTCAATTGGTCTCTAGCAATTCTTCGATTCTTTCGAAGCAGCACGCTCGCATCATATGGTGTGGGAGAGGACTTGCAGTCACTATACCCAAAGCGACTCAAGATCTTTTCCACATAATGAGATTGAAGCAACGTAATCCCAAAATCTTCGTCTCTCAACAACTTGATGCTCAGAATGACATCAGCCACTCCTAAATCCTTCATCTCAAAATAGTGAGATAGGAAATCCTTGACCTCTTTAATAACATTCAGATTTGTTCCGAAAATCAGTATGTCATCAATATACAAGCAAAGGATAACTCCCTCGCCCCCACCATGGCGATAGTACACACATTTATCAGCTTCGTTTACTACAAAGCCTGCTATTGTTAGAGTTCTTTCAAACTTCTCATGCCACTGCTTGGGTGCTTGCTTAAGTCCATATAAAGACTTCAGCAACTTGCATACTTTCCCTTCCTGACCATCTACTACAAACCCATCTGGTTGTTCCTTGTAAATTTCCTCATCCAACTCTCCATTTAGGAAAGCAGTCTTAACATCCACTTGATGAATGAGAAGACCCTCTGAGGCGGCTAGTGAAAGTAGTACTCGAATAGTGGTCGGTCGAGCCACGGGTGAGTAAGTATCAAAGAAGTCTTCACCTTCCTTTTGGGTATAACCCTTAGCCACGAGCCGTGCCTTGTACTTTTCGATAGTACCATCAGGCTTAAGCTTCTTCTTGAATACCCATTTGCATCCTATAGGTTTGCACCCATAAGGACGATCAGTGATGTCCCAAGTTTCATTTGCAAAGATGGAATCCATCTCACTACGGACTACTTCCTTCCAGTAGTCAGCATCTTCAGACGCATAGGCCTCTGAAATAGAACTGGGAGTGTCATCTATGAGATACACAAGAAAATCATCACCAAAGGACTTTGCAGTCCTCTGTCTCTTTCTCCTGGTAGGAACTTCATTGTTCTCCTCCACAATATTTTCAAAGTGTTCCATCGAAATGATAGGTTCAGTAATTGTGACTAATTCATGGTTTGATGAATTAGGCATCTCCTGATTAGATGAGGTAGCTATATCCTTCATGGGAAATATATTTTCAAAGAAAGTCGCATCATTCGACTCCATGATTGTACCGACATGCATGTCAGATACCTCAGATTTTACAACCAAGAATCTATATCCAATGCTATGAAAAGCAGATCCCAGAAAAACACAATCCACAGTTTTTGGTCCTAGCTTGCGCTTCTTTGGGATTGGCACATTGACTTTCGCCAAACAACCCCAGGTTTGTAGATAAGAGAGTTTTAAACTTTTATTTTCCATTCCTCGAATGGAGTTATCTCTTTGTTCTTTGTGGGAACTCGATTCAGGACATGACATGCAGTCAATATCGCCTCCCCCACCATGCCTTGGAGAGACCCGATGTGTCTAACATAGCGTTAACCAAATCAGTTAGAGCACGGTTCTTTCTTTCGGCTATCCCATTTGATTGAGGTGAATAGGGAGGCGTCCTCTCATGTATTATACCATGTTCCGCACATAAAGAATCAAATTCATTTGAGAAATACTCTCCACCACGATCGGACCTAAGCCTCTTGATCTTTTGATCAAGTTGGTTTTCTGCTTCAGCTTTATAGATCTTGAAAAAGTTCAAAGCCTCATCCTTATATTTAAGAGGATACACTCGGCAGTATCTAGTGGAGTCATCAATTAGTGTCATTAAATGTTTCTTTTCACCTTTTATCAAAATGCCATTCATTTCACATAGATCTGAATGTATGAGCTCTAGTGGTGCAAGATTTCTCGTTTTGGCAGTCGTATGAGACTTACGAGGTTGTTTGGCTTGCACACAAACTTGACACTTAGATCCCTTGACGGTGGTAAAGCTAGGGATTAAGTTCAATTTGATTAGTCGCGACATGCAACCAAAATTAACATGACATAGACGTGAATGCCATACATTTGATTCACTATTGTTGTAAACATGATTAACAACTTTATTGCAAACGTCTGCCAAGGATAAACGGAACAGGCCTCCTGACTCGTAGCCTTTACCAACAAAAGTTCCATACTTGGATATTACAAATTTATTAGAATCAAAGACAAGCTTGTAGCCATCTCTACACAAAAGAGATCCGCTAACAAGATTTTTATTCACGGAGGGGACATAATACACGTTCTTCAGCCGCACGACCTTCCCCGAAGTAAACTTCAGATCGACCGTGCCAACACCACGAACAGAAGCACTTGAACCGTTGCCCATCAGCACGGTGGAAGTCTCTGTGGACTGATAAGATAAAAACATGGAAATATCACCGCATACATGCACATTAGCACCCGTGCCAATCAACCAATTGGAAAAATGACATACTGAAAGGATAGTGGGAAATATACCATACCCAGCATCCTCCACGTCAGTGTTACCAATGACAACATTAGCGGACTTGCCGCCTTTCCCATGTTGACGCTTGTCATAACGATTAGGGCAGTTAGGTGCCCAATGATCAGGATCTCCGCACACATGACAAACACCTTTCTTCTTTCATTCTTCTCCTTGAAGTTGGTGTGATGTACAACCTTGTTCTTCCCATCAAACTTTTCTTTACCATCAAACTTGCCCTTGTTCTTGAAATTGTGGGGCTGGAAGTTTCTCTTCTGTACCACATTGGCACTAGAACCTCCCTCAAAGCCTCGAGCACGTGTGTCTTTTTCTCTCGCCTTTTCTTCCACATCAAGAGTACCTATGAGACCCGGAACGGAAAACTCTTGTCTCTTATGCTTCAGTAAGGTAGCAAAGTTTCTCCACGAATGAGGAAGTTTAGTGATGACGCCTCCGGCAACAAACTTGTCCGGTAGCATGCAATTGAAGTGCTCAAGTTCTCTTGCAAATGAGTGTATTTCGTGAGCTTGCTCAACCACGGAGCGCTCTTCAGTCATCCTGTAGTCATAGAATTGTTCCATGATGTACAACTCAGTGCCAGCATCCGAGACCCCAAACTTGGCTTCGAGTGCATCCCGCGTATCTTTTCCATTATTAACTGACGCATAAGCATCAACTATGTTCTCACCAAGAACGCTCAAGATAGCAGACTTAAACAAGGTATCCATTTTCTAAAAAGCTAGCTCCTGTTGAGCATCATGATCTCCTTCAGGTTTGCCAAGAGTGGCGTCATAGCAGTTCATGGTTTGAAACCACAAAATAGCTCTCACGCGCCACCTCTTATAGTGGACACCCTCAAACAAAGGAGGTCTCATGGAAGCAGCAAATCCACTCGGGGTAAATTGCCTATAATAAGGTTTTTGGATTGTTGGAAATATGAGCAATTTACCATAGGATTCTATTAAAAGAAAAGCTAGGGAAAATATCACTATCATAAAATAGATGAAACAAGATATGAAATATAAAGATGAGACAACGAAAGACATGTACACATATGATCTAGAAGAGAACATATGTAGAGCCGTACTATATACACAAGGCATCATATGGAGTGATGAGCAGAAACGTAATATATCTAGAAGTGAAACTATAGCAAAAAGTTGTGGTAGGAACTCAATGGAAAAGAACATGAGTACGTACTGTGTTGCAATAACAGTAGGGTTGGTGTTGGCGTTGTCGTTGGCCATGTTACCGAAGAGGTGGTCGACGTCGGGGAAGTAGTCGTCGTCCGAAAAGAGATCATCGGTGTCCGTGATGGAAGCCAGTAGTCGCGCTGAGCGCTCCCCAAAAACCTTATCGCCCTTCTCCCGTATAGGACTCGAAGAGACGTAGTTTCGGAGGCCTACTGTCCCGACCTACGGTGCACGCCGCAAGACGGGATGGGGAAAAACGTAGCAGCAACACAGAGAAAGGAACCGGTGGCGAGAGGGAAGTTGTGATGCAGCTGCTTTGGAGAGGAGCGACCTCTCTTTTATAGGCGCGGGAGAAGGAGGCGAGAGACCAACGACGGGAGCCGAAGAGAGCGAGGGATACGAAACCAACAGATAGCAGCGTTCGCTTTCAATATCCACTACAACAAAAATATGTTCAGCTTCTCCAAGTGATCTTTCGTATACGAGTCGTGCGTGGCAAAAATTTAGTTCGGCTCATTCCGGCAACCCGCGGCGCGCCGCCTCGTGACGAGGCGAGGCGGGCGGCGGAGGAGGAGCACGCGTGTATGTCTATCTTGTTCTCAAGCTCATACATGTATGGAAACATCCTCCCTTATAAGGAGGTCCAACTCCCACTAAACTAGCAATGTCGGACTAAACATTTCCACCTCTTGCCTTGCATAAATGGGCTGCGTGGGCCTCTAGGACTTATTAGGAATTTTTTGAAATTATATATTGGGCTGGTCCTTAAGTAGACAAAATTCCAGCATTAAAAATAGCAAAACAATTCAAAGAAAACTGAAATTTTGTGGTCAACTAACATCTAAGGAGCTCCAGCAAAAAAAAATTGGCTTTTTTTTAAGCCAAAATTGGTTTTCTTTTTTGTCACGAGCTCCTCAGATGTGGAAACACCATACAAATTTTCACGCACCCAAATATCTTGGTTGGCACAAAATTTCAGAGTTATTTTATTTTTGTTGTCATTTTTTTGAATTTACTGTTCGTTAGTCAAACTTGATCAATGTGATCAAACTTGGTCAAACATGGTCCAACCTGGTCAACATGCTTAAAATCTGATTTTGGACCAGAATTATCTGGTTTTGAGACTTGAAGGACCAAATGTATAAAAAAAATCTAAAAATACCAACTCTATACTTTTGAGGAACTTGAAGGACTAAAAACATTTTTTCTTTTTATAAATATTTAACGGTCGAATGTGGAAGTTATAGAAATGTATCTTTCTTAGATAACATCTTATATTTTGGAAAGGTGGATAGTCTTGAACGTCTGGTATAGAAAAATGTGTTGTGAGCGTATCGTTCCATCAATAATTCTACACTTATGGGCTGCATCCTAGGGACATACAACCCTGGCCCCGATGGTTCCCAACTAACTCACGCCATTATTACCAAAGAAGGAAGGGGCCATATGCATTGACCAATTCTAATAAGGAAGGGGCCATATGCATTAACCAATTCACACCAATATGTTTGCTCAATGTGAGTTTCAAATTTTTTATGAAGGTTGAAGCGAATAGGCTGACACAGATAGCACATTTGGTTGTACAACACTCTCAAACGGCTTTCATGCTCGATAGACACATCCTAAAAGGGGTTGTGGTCCTACATGAGACACTCCACGAAATTCATTCTAAGAAGCTAGATGGAGTAATCTTTAAGGTGAATTTTGAAAAGGCCTATGACAAAGTAAAATGGCCTTTCTTACAACAAGCCCTACGTATGAAAGTATTCAATGAAGCTAGGAGGACAGAAGTGAGTACCTTTATTCATAAGGGTAGTGTGGGGATAAAGATGAATGATGACATGGGTCGTTACTTCCAAACCTACAAAGGATTAAGACAGGGAGATTCGATGTCCCCAATTTTATTCAACATAGTGGGTGATATGTTGATAGTTCTAATAGGGAGAGATAAGGACACCGATCTTATCAGGGGACTTGTTCCACATCTGGTAGATGGAGGGGTATCCATCCTACAATATGCGGATGACACAATCATTTTTAAGCCGATGCAACTCCTGCCATGTAGACCGTGACCTCACGAGGTGGTTCATCGGGTTCCCCAGCAGCTTCTACTTCCGGAGAGCCTCTAGGTCCATCACAGAGAGGCAAGCTAGATCTGGTGTATCCTATGGATGACTCGCCGTCATGGTTGCCGAGTATATCCTCAGTACCCACCATCTCATTCGGGAGGTTGAGCTCGTGGGTGAATCCGACGAAGACGTGTCGACGACCGTCTTGACCTCGATCGCTTTAGGAGCATCGAGCCGGCTCGACGATGCTGGTGCAGATGTCCGACCCCGGCGCCGATGCGTAGATCTGGCCGAAGGGGGCCTACTGATTAGATTTGGCTAAGTTGGCCTCAGACTGCCATCCTGGATTGTTGGTGTAGTGATTGCTACGACGATTCTTGATCATCATAGCAACCCCGTAACTCTCGAACCCTGGGCGGGTTTTCTTAGAGAACTCAATTCCACCTTGCGATAGCCCCACGATGGGTGTTAACTGTCGTGGTTTTGTCATGGCAGATGACCTTGTGAAAAGACTTAGTGGTGAGGCCATCGTCACGATGTGGTGACTCAAAGAGGTTAATCGGGAACGGGAGACGGCTTTACCCGGTGATGGGGTTATAGTCCTAGGACAGGGTCATAGGCCTGTCCTGTAGGTCCTACCCAAGGACTACCCCTCACAAGAGACAAGGCCGTTAGTCAGTTCCGACTGAACTGAGGACTTCCCATCATCCAGTCGGTAACGGACGCTCCACCATCCAGTCGGAGGTGAGCATTCGGAGTATATCAAACTAACCGACTGGATTCCAGTCTGTGCATCGTAACCCCCCAGGAGGGAAACGGTCGTACGTTTCCATGTGCCTTTATTAGCATTTAAGACATACGTTACCTGTAACGTAGGCATTTATTCGCCACTACTCCACCCCTGCGCACTGAACCGTTGTGGAGGGCAGCGCACTCTATATAAGCCGCCCTCCCCCACTAGTGGAGGGGTTAGCAATTCACTGTATTCCATATTCCACTCGACAACAAGCTCCCACAGCACTGAGACGTAGGGCTATTACCTCCACCGCAGAGGGGCCTAAACTCATACAACCTCGCCGTAGGTAAGGCTCTGTCCATCCTTTCGTACCCTACACATCTACTGTCAGACTTATACCCACGACAGTTGGCGCCCACCGTGGGGCAGGCGTCTAAGCGACTTCCGGCGAGTTTGCTACTACATCTTTTCGTCATGTCGTCCGGCGGAGATTCGAGCATGGGTCACAAGATCCTCTTAGGCGCTCTCTCCTTCATCATCAACGATTCGGCATGGTTTGGGGACGCACCTCTCAACGTCGAGGCGCTTCCCCGTCGCGGAGCTACGCACTTCCGTGCCGGCGCCCGCGGCATTCTTCTTCTCCAGCAGTCGGCTCCGGTGTCAGCCTACGCCGCCGTCGCGCGCCGCAACAAGCGGTCCTGCCGTCCTCGGCTCCAGCGTTGGGTGCAACACGCCCAGGCGCGCCAGAACGCGTCTTCGCAAGTGGCGGTCCTAGAGTCGGTTGTGGTTGCCCCGCCGTCCCAGCGCTCGGACTCGGATCCGACTCAGATCCCTTCCGAGTACTTGGGTCGCGGGCCTGCAGCAGAAGTACACATGGACAACTCCCATGAAAGTTCCCGCCAGGCTGGCCGGAACGAGCATGAGATCGGCGAAACATCCGGCGCTCGCCGTCCACCTCGCCGTTCTGCCAGTCGGCACACTCGGCGGAGGAACGTGGAGTTGTTCCGCACGCCCATCCTCAACTTGGCTGTCGCTGCCAAGATAGCCGATTCCCTTCAGCTGACTGATTCAGAGGCTGGCAGGGGGATCGAGCAAATTCGCGCCCTGCTGCACACGGCGCAGTAGCAAAACTCGACGGTCTCCCAGTCGCACAACAGGATCCACAATAGTTCTATTCGTGCGAACACGCATCGGTCAGTTCATAGCCCTGGTTCTCATCAGCGACACAGGGAAGGCAGCCGTTCCATAAATCCCGAAGATCGTCGACGTTCACGCACCCCTCCGCGGGGTGGGCCCTACGGGCCCCGACATCATGATGATCGGTGTTCAGTCGGTGACACTTACGACCCAAGGCCCGACGCGAAAGGGCATATCGCCCAGCGGAGGGTCGACAGGGGCCGAGCTCACCGTGATGGTCACGATATTGATCGTCCGAGTGGGAGCAGGACCATCGTTTCTGGTCCCGAGTGTTTCAGTCGAGCCATCCGTTCGGCTGATATCCCTCCCAACTTCCGATTGACGACGGGGATCAGCAAGTTTACAGGAGAATCCAAGCCAGAAACGTGGCTGGATGATTACCGAGTGGTAGTCCATATCGGAGGAGGGGACGACCACGTCGCCATGAAGCACCTCCCTCTGATGCTCGATGGCTCGGCGCGAGTGTGGCTGAACCAGTTGGCCCCCTCAAGCATCTACAGCTGGGCAGATCTGGCCCGAGTGTTCATCAGGACCTTCGAAGGGACGTGCAAGCGCCCTGCTGGCCTCGTGGAGCTCCAGCACTGTGTCCAGAAGCAGAATGAGCCCCTGCGCGATTTCATTCAGCGTTGGACGACCCTCTACCACACGGTGGAGAACGTCACAGAGCATCAAGCAGTTTGCGCCTTCAAGGCAGGCGTGCGGTACATGGATCTGTACCTGAAGTTCGGCCGAACAGGCGACATCTCCATGGGTAAGATGATGGAGATAGCGACACACTATGCAAATGGCGAAGAAGAGGACCGCATTCGAAGCGGCAAGCACAAAACAGTCGCTGATGGAGATGGGAGTAACACTCGGAAGCAGAAGCAAAAAGCTCCGTCCACTCCGCAGGCAGAAGCTGCAGCTGTTACCAACGCCAAGTTCAAGGGCAAGGGGAAGGCTCAGTTCACCCCCAAGAAAAAGCAGTTCAATAATCCCATCCTGGACCAGCCATGTCCGATTCATACGAAGATGGATGAAGAGGGGAACGCCATATATGCGAAGCATACCACTCGGCAATGTCGCCTCCTGATCCAGGGGTTCGGCGAAGGGCAACCGAGTGAAAAGGACAATGAACAGGACGAGGAGGATAAGGAGGATCCGTTCCCCTAAGTCCATGCAACACTGATGATTTTTGCTGACGTTGAGAGCAAGAGTCGACTGAAGCTGGTGAACAGGGAGGTGAACATGGTCACCCCTACCAACCCCAAGTTCCTCAAATGGTCTCAGACTGCGATCACCTTTGACCAGTCGGATCATCCAGCACACGTACCCACCCCAGGGAGACAGGCTCTGGTCGTCGACCCGGTGGTGGAAGGAGTCCGATTGCGCAAAGTCCTCATGGACGGCGGCAGTGGCTTGAACATCATGTACGCCGACACTCTCAAGGGGATGGGCATTCCGATGTCCAAACTCAGCGAGAGCAGCATGCAGTTCCATGGAGTCGTCCTGGACGAAAGGCCAAGTCACTCGGCCAGATCGCGTTGGACGTCGTTTTCGGCTCCGACACGAACTTCCGCAAGGAAAAGCTGACGTTCGAGGTGGTGGACTTCCAAAGCGCGTACCACGCAATTCTGGGCCGCCCGGCGTATGCACGTTTCATGGCCCGTCCATGTTACGTGTACCTGAAGCTAAAGATGCCAGGCCCGAAAGGCGTGATCTCTATGACACGCAATCGACAGCGGGCCGAAGAGTGTCTGCAGCAGGGGTCAAGGATCGCCGATCAGCAGATGGCTGTCCTCGAGCTTGACGAGTACAAGAAAACAGTCGACCCCGCTGACTTGATGCGTGCGAAGAAGCCAGCTTCGGAGTCTGCATTCCAGTCGGCGGGAGAGACGAAGAAGGTCAGCATCCACCCGACAGACGACACTGCTGCCCCGACAAACATCTCCACCACCCTCGATCCTAAATAGGAAGCCGAGCTCACCCAATTCCTCCGTGAGAACTGGGACATCTTCGCATGGAAGCCCTCTGACATGCCAGGTGTACCCAGGGAGTTGGCTGAGCACCGACTGCATGTGGATCCCACCGCTCAGCCTATCCGAGAACGCCTGCGTCGGTCCGCCGCACACAAGAGGAAAGCAATCGGAGAAGAAGTGGCCAAGCTTTTGGCAGCCAACTTCATTCGCGAGGTACACCACTCCGAGTGGCTCGCCAATGTTGTCATGGTGCCCAAGAAGGACAAGTCGCTCCGAATATGCATCGACTTCAAGCATCTCAATAAGGTCTGCGCGAAAGACCATTTTCCGCTCCCCCGCATCGATCAAATTGTCGGTTCGACTGCGGGTTGCGAGCGTTTGTCATTTCTGGATGCCTACTCGGGTTATCATCAGATCCGTCTGTATGGCCCCGATGAATTAAAAACAGCCTTCATCACCCCATTCAGGTGCTTCTGCTACATCACTATGCCATTCGGTTTGAAGAATGCAAGAGCTACCTTTATGCGCATGATCCAAAAATGCCTCCTCGACCAGATCGGTCGGAATGTGGAGGCGTATATGGATGATATCGTAGTCAAGTCACGCAAAGGTTCCGACCTGCTGACTGACTTGGCAGAAACATTCGCCAACCTTCGTAGGTACGATATCAAGCTCAACCCCGCCAAGTGTTCATTCGGCGTTCCCAGCGGAAAGTTACTCGGTTTCTTCGTTTCCGAACGAGGGATCGATGTCAACCCCGAAAAGATCTGGACCATCGTCCGAATGGAGAGGCCAGTCAGAATACACGATGTTCAACGGCTCACAGGTTGCCTAGCGGCTTTGAGAAGGTTTATCAGTCGACTCGGCGAGAAAGCACTCCCTCTGTACCGACTCATGAAGAAATCAGATACTTTCGAGTGGGCAGATGAAGCCCAAGTTGCATTCGACGACCTCAAAGTCCTACTTTCCACCCAGCCGGTTCTTGCTGCTCCGCTCAGTAAAGAGTCCCTTCTTCTGTATATCGCGGCTACAAATCAAGTCGTCGGCACTGTTCTTACAGTTGAATGAGAAGAAGAAGGCAAAGCATACAAAGTTCAGCGGCCAGTGTATTACGTCTCCGAAGTCCTGACCCCTTCCAAGCAGAGGTATCCCCACTATCAAAAACTTATCTACGGGATTTACATGACTGCGAAGAAGGTGGCTCGTTATTTCCAAGACCACTCGGTGTCTGTCGTTTCTGATGCTCCGTTGTCGGAAATCCTCCACAATCGGGACGCATCAGGCCGAGTGGCGAAGTGGGCAATGGAGATGTTGTACTGTGATATCAAGTTCGAGGCCAAGAAAGCTATAAAGTCTCAAGCTCTGGCTGACTTCATAGCAGAATGGGTAGAACAACAGCAACCGACCCATATCTACTCGCCTCATTGGACAATGTTCTTCGATGGGTCCAAGATGTTGATGGCTCCAGCGCTGGCGTTGTGATCGTATCGCCAAAGGGCGACAAACTCAAGTATGTGTTGCAGATACACTTTGATTCCTCCAACAACGAGGCAGAGTATGAAGCTCTCCTTTATGGACTGCGCATGGCCATCGCACTCGGCGTCCGTCGCCTGATGGTCTATGGCGATTCGGATTTGGTGGTTAATCAAGTGATGAAAGAGTGGGACGTCAGAAACCCCACCATGACCACATACTGCAATGCAGTGAGGAAGCTCGAGAAAAAGTTAGAAGGTCTAGAACTCCACCATATTCCGCGACTGAAGAACCAAGCAGCTGATGAGTTGGCAAAACTCGGATCCACTCGGAGACCAGTCTCGAGTGACGTCTGCCTCGAGCACCTCCACCTTCCCTCAGTTAAAGAAGATCCTTTCACAGAGGAACCAGTACAACCAAAGAGCTCGACAGATCCGACTGAAGTCGACGTACCTGCTGTGGTTGATCTGAGCA
Organism: Hordeum vulgare subsp. vulgare; assembly: GCF_904849725.1. Taxonomy (NCBI): domain Eukaryota; kingdom Viridiplantae; phylum Streptophyta; class Magnoliopsida; order Poales; family Poaceae; genus Hordeum; species Hordeum vulgare. The sequence continues at coordinate 128,003,745 of NC_058523.1, forward strand.
TGGAAATTCTTGCTGTCATCCCCGATTGGACTGTGCCGATCATTGCATATATCCTGAGGCAGGAATTACCAGAAGACGAAGTCCAAGCCAGGCAGATAGTCCGCAGGTCAAAGTCGTTCACTGTCATTGATGGCCAGTTGTACAAGGAAAGTGTTTCAGGCGTTCTTCAACGATGCATCTCCCCAGAGGAGGGACAGTTAATCCTGGAAGAAATTCACTCGGGAACCTGCGGTCATCACGCCTCTTCAAGAGCAATCGTCGCCAAAGCATTCAGAGCTGGCTTCTTCTGGCTACCGGCGAACGAAATGGCTAAAGATATGGTCGACCGATGTGAAGGATGTCAGTTCTACTCCAACAAGTCCCACAAGCCAACATCTGCGTTGAAGACAATCCCTCTTGTTTGGCCGTTTGCGGTATGGGGATTAGATACAGTCGGTCCATTCAGGACAGGCCAAGGAGGATACACACATCTGTTGGTGGCAGTCGACAAGTTCACAAAATGGATTGAAGCCAAACCCATCAAGAAGCTCGACGCCCTAACAGCCCTCAAGTTTGTCAGGGACCTCATCTCCAGATTCGGGGTACCTCACAGCATAATCACGGACAACGGGACAAACTTTGACTCGGACAGATTCAAATGTTTATGTGCAAGCCAAGGTATCCGAGTGGATTTTGCATCTGTGGCGCATCCTCAAACAAACGGACAAGCAGAGCGGACGAATGGACTTATTCTGCAAGGTTTGAAGCCTCGACTCCTGCGAGAGGTGGGACATGCCACTGGCGCATGAGTCACCGAGCTACCTTCAGTGCTTTGGGGTCTCCGCACAACCCCGAATAGATCTACAGGGCGATCACCGTTCTTCCTTGTTTACGAAGCAGAAGCGGTCCTTCCGAGTGACTTGCTCCACAATGCTCCACGAGTCGAACTCTTCTCCGAAGCTGAAGCAGAACAAGCAAGGCAAGACGGAGTGGACCTTCTAGAGGAGGAGCGCGAGATGGCACTGACTCGCTCAACCATTTATGAGCAAGATCTGCGGCGTTTTCACGCGCGACACGTCAGGAGTCGTACATTCCAAGCAGGCGACCTGGTGCTCCGAGTGGATCAGCAAAGACCTCACAAGTTGGCTCCCGCCTGGGAAGGACCCTTCGTCATCTCCAAGGTGCTGAACAATGGAGCATACAGACTCTACAACATCGACAGGGAAACAGATGAGCCGCGAGCATGGAACGGAGATCTCCTGAAGCGCTTCTACACGTGACCGTCGACTGAAGCTATGTAAAGAACAAGTACTGATGAAATAATACAAAGCAGATTGAGTTTTTGCACATTCAAAATTCTTCCGCGGTCGCAGACTCCGGTCTCAAAAAAAACTTAGCTGCGATCAAGAATCGCCTAAGTATTGACTTTCTCCGAGTGTGCACTAAACGTCGCCCTCGAGGACTTAGCTGCGATCAAGAATCGCCTAAGTACTGACTTTCTCCGAGTGTGCACTAAACGTCGCACTCGGGGACTTAGCTGCGATCAAGAATCGCCTAAGTACTGAATTTCTCCGAGTGTGCACTAAACGTCGCACTCGGGGACTTAGCTGCGATCAAGAATCGCCTAAGTACTGACTTCTCCGAGTGTGCACTAAACGTCGCACTCGGGGACTTAGCTCCGATCAAGAATCACCTAAGTATTGACTTTCTCCGAGTGTGCACTAAACGTCGCACTCGGGGACTTAGCTGCGATCAAGAATCGCCTAAGTACCAACTTTCTCCGAGTGGGCACTAAACGTCGCACTCGGGGACTTAGCTGCGATCAAGAATCGCCTAAGTACTAACTTTCTCCGAGTGTGCACTAAACGTCGCACTCGGGACTTAGCTGCGATCAAGAATCGCCTAAGTACTGACTTTCTCCGAGTGTGCACTAAACGTCGCACTCGGGGACTTAGCTGCGATCAAGAATCGCCTAAGTACTAACTTTCTCCAAGTATGCACTAACCGTCGCACTCGGGGACTTAGCTGCAATCAAGAATCGCATAAGTACAAATTTTCTCCGAGCGTGCACTACCGTCGCACTCGAGGACTTAACTGCGATCAAGAATCGCTTAAATGAGAAAGCTTCCTTCGACTGTATCCTACAGATACACTCGGGAACTCAGCAAAACCTCATTGAGGTTCATGTAGATGTCAAGACTACTGACAATTACATGAGTAGCAGAACCTCATTGAGGCTCATGTAGATGTCAAGACCACTGACAATTACATGAGTAACAGCCCGTTCCGAGTACGACCTTACAGTCGCACTCGAGGACTTAGCTGCGATCACGAATCGCCTAAGTACTAAAATGCCTTCGACTGTATCCTACAGATACACTTGGGGACTCAACAGGCTCTCAGTGAGACTCATGTCGATGTCAGGAGCACTGACAATTACATGACTAGCAGAACCTCATTGAGGTTCATGTAGATGTCAAGACCACTGACAATTACATGAGTAACAACCCGCTCCAAGTATGACCTAACAGTCGCACTCGAAGACTTAGCCGCGATCACGAATCGCCTAAGTACTCTATTGCCTTCGAGTGTATCATGCAGATTCACTCGGAAACTCAGCAGACCCTCAGTGAGGCTCATGCAGATGTCAAGACAACTGACAATTACATGCTCCGCATGTTTGCCATTGGCTTCACCAAGAAACGCCAAACAAAAACACGAGCCAAATTCGTATCGGCAACTCTTTGGCAACAGAAGAGCAAAAGGTTCGATTCAAATTCAAAGTTCACCTAAGGATAGTTGGCTCGGTGTAGATCAAGCTTATCCACACCGAACCAAGAATGTGACGGCCAACAGCAGTGGCCAAAGTTTATTACAATCAACACTCGGCATACCGAGGTAAAAGTTTTTTCAAGCGTCGCCAGGACTGGTGATGGGACTGGCAGGCTCTACGAATGTATCAAGGTCGATCCCGTCGGCGATGCGGGTGAAGCTCTCAAGGAAGGTCTCCATGAAGTCTTCGAATCGAAGCTTTTTCATGTTCGCGACCTGCAATGCATTTAGCTTCTCTTTGCGTACCTCCTTGCAATGCACTCGGACCAGAGACAGAGCGACGTCCGCACCACAGCGAGCCGCGGACTTCTTCCATGACTGCACTCGGTTTGGGACCTCCTCCAGCCGAGTCATCAAGCCTTCCATCTCGTGCCGAGACTCGTCTTCAGGCCAAAGCTCCTTGTCGATTCGGCCGACGACTTCTCTCAGTCGACCGATGAAAGGTCCAACTTTGCCCAGCCGAATGTGCGCTCGGTGCAGATCTCGATTGGTGTCCTCGCCGAGTGGAATGTTCTCACGCATCGACCGCTCAACGTCAGCAGCTTCAACCTTAGCGTCCATGCAAAAATCTGCAAAGACAGGACGACCAAACAGTCAGCGCAGAATGAAATGCACGGTCCACAAGCACTCGGGAAAACAAGACTTACCACCCATAAGCGCTATCATCTTCCGGGCCTAATCACTGACGTAATTTTCCTGTGCTATGCACCACCTGTTCAACACCTTCATCTGCCCCATCAGCTCCGTCCTTTGTTTCCCCATTTTCTCCACCTCAGCACTCAAAGCCTTGTTTGCCTCACGGGCCTGCTCCAACGACTTTTCTCGTTTCGCCAGAACATCCTTCATACCAGCCATTGCAACCATTGCCGCATCCAGTTCACCAGCAAACCGAACCTTTTCAGTCCTAAGAGTCTCGTACGCTATCCCCATCTCGCAAGTTTTCTGCCAGTCAGCGCCAAGAGACGGTCAGACAAATTCAACAATTAAAAATCTAAGTTCTTCAAACCCCTGACGACGCAAGCAGTCGACAGTGGTCTCGGGGACTACACACAGTGGGTTCACTAAGAGTGACCCCACTGGCATGAAACTCAAACAGGTCCGCCCTATTGAGCTACATGGCAACACCTAAGCCTATGAGGCTACTACTACCCGACCTGAGTAAAATTACTCTCGGGGACTCATTGAGTAGGTGCACTCCGAGTGCCCCAACTGTTAGCATTCAAACAGATTAATTTTTGATCTGCTCAAGTCAACAAAAACTGTGTATAAAGACAACTGCCAGTGCAAGCACTCGACAGAAGTCTCGGGGACTACACCCACTGGGTTCACTAAGAGTGAACCCATTATAAAAATCATACGATATCCGAGCACACCCAGTGGGTTACAAGAGAAAAGTAAATACTTACTAGCCCACTTACTCGGATATCGTCCCGCAGTTCCAAGCTTCGCTGGTACAGGGACGCGATGGAGTCGTACGCCTTCTTGGCCTCTCCCGCCATCAGCTCCGCCTGCACCATGGCCCCCTTGGCAGCTCCCACCTGATCTTCTGGGAGGCGCTGATCGCTACTGGACCGACTGGAGCGGGCCTTGGGATGCCCACGGAGCCTCCTACGATGCCAGGCCAACTGTCGTGGGTATAAGTCTGACAGTAGATGTGTAGGGTACGAAAGGATGGGCAGAGCCTTAGCTACGACGGGGTTGTATGAGTTTAGGCCCCTCTGCGGTGGAGGTAATAGCCCTACGTCTCAGTGCTCTGGGAGCTTGTTGTCGAGTGGAATATGGAATACAGTGAATTGCTAACCCCTGCACCAGTGGGGGAGGGCGGCTTATATAGAGTGCGCTGCCCTCCACAACGGTTCGGTGCACAGGGGTGGAGTAGTGGCGAATAAATGCCTACGTTACAGGTAACGTATGTCTTAAATGCTAATAAAGGCACATGGAAACGTACGACCATTTCCCTCCTGGGGGGTTACGATGCACAGACTGGAATCCAGTCGGTTAGTTTGATATACTCCGAATGCTCACCTCCGACTGGATGGTGGAGCGTCCGTTACCGACTGGATGATGGGAAGTCCTCAGTTCAGTCGGAACTGACTAAGGGCCTTGTCTCTTGTGAGGGGTAGTCCTTGGGTAGGACCTACAGGACAGGCCTATGACCCTACCCTAGGACTATAACACCGTCATTAGTCCTCGAATGGATTGGGGTTGGAACGACGAAGCGATGCTTGAAGTATGGATCCGACTGGTACGGATGCGACTTTGGCGTTGCTTGCCTCGATCCATTTTATCTTCTCTGACCAATGATCCGAGTGGAAGTATTTGTGAAACAAACTGTCGGAAACCGAATGCTTCCGTGGTATCTTCAGACGTGACCAGTCAACTGACAACGGCGAATTTTCGGAGATCCTCAAATTTCGGTTACCGCGCGCTCAGCGGGGATGACGACATCGGCTCGAGTAGTACCTGACGCCTCGATTCCCGCGCCTTCATCTTCTCCACTGATATCGCCGCGACCGGTCGGGGGATAAGATTTCGGGGCCACTTGCCAGTGACCCAATCGAAACCTTACTTAAACCTCAGCGGCGAGGGTTTTTCGTTGCACTCGGCGGATATCTTGCACTTGCCAGCTCCGCTCCTCTCGCCACCTCCTGCGCACCCCAAGCTCCTTCCTTCTCCTTCTCCCCCGCGGATCCGCAACTTCCGCCATGACCAAGGGGCAGACTAGCAAGCTGGAGGCGAGGAAGAAGAAGGGGAAGGCGGCCGCTCCAGCTCAGCGGCGGCAGCGAACGTTACTGGCGCGGTGGATCCAGGGGGATTTCCTCCCCTCCACGGTGACGGAGGAGAATCTGCTGAAGTTGGTGGAGCACGGGATGATCGCGCACAAGTCGTGGAGGTTGCCGGCGGAAGGCGAGACCGAATCGGCGCCCCGGGAGGGGGAGCGCGTCTTGCTCCTCAGCCACGTGTACCGAGGTTTCTCTCTGCCTCCACACCCCTTCTTCAAAGGTATCATGAACCACTTCGGGGCGCAGCTCCACCACTTTCCTCCGAATGCCATTACTCATCTCTCTGCCTTCGTTGTGTTGTGCGAGTGTTTCATTGGTTGTCCTCCCCATTGGGGGCTTTTCAAACATATCTTCTCTGCTAGATCCCAGACCATCAAACGGCTTAGCCAGTCGGATGACAAAACCCACCTTCTCCAGCTCTGCGGAGGCTTAGGCTTCTAAAAGAAGAGGAAAAGTAGCTATCCTGCTCTGCAATTGAGTGAATCTGTTAGGAACTGGCAGTCGACATGGTTCTACTGCCAGGACGTTGCTTGTCCGAATGCTTCCACTGGACTCCCTCCTTTTAGCTTAGACCGACCAGCTCCTCCTAGGCAGCTCGCGCTTATTAAGGCGGAGAAAATCGAGATTCAGCCTCTGGTCGACGTGCTTGTAGAGGTCGTCCGAAAGGGAGTCACTGGCATAGATTTGTTGGAGGTTTTCCTGGGTCGGCGTATCCAGCCTTTGCAAGCTTGACACCACGCCATGTGGCATTACACAGGGCCTGAGGACTCCACTCGGACCAACGTCGAGGTCGTGACCGGGGAGATGGTGGCGTCGTGGGTCCTCAACATCACCGGCGCCTGCGAAAACCCTAGAGGATCTCGGCGAGTGAAGTCCTTCCGGGCGGACAACCCTCCTCCAAACGCAGTGAGTACAACTTGTCGAGTGCACACAACTGCTTTAGATTTATTGCTTTCTTGAATCACTGTCTGACATCTGGTGTCGTAGACTGTATCTCGTGCATGAGTGGACTAACTGGTTTTCTCCCGTCTCGAACGGGAATCCGGCCGAGGAGGAAGAAGGTAGCCAGGAGGGTAGCATGGAGAGCGGCGAGTACGTCTCTGACAGCGGGGAGACGGAAGAGGAGTCTGCAGAAGAAGAAGAGGCAGATGAGGAGCAGAACTGGCCGCCTCCGCAGCCAGAGCCTCGGACTAAGCGTCGTCATGAACCAGTGGTTCCTTCAGCTCCTCCAGCGTCCTAGAGTGAGCCGCCAGCTCCCCCAGCTGCTCCTGTGGCACCGAGTGCCTCCCCAGCCTTCCCGTGGCGCCGAGCGTTCGGAGCGCAAAGAGGACCTGGGATTCTGCCGCTGAGCCCGCGAGCCAACCCTCGAAAGTAGCAAAACCGAGTGGATCTAAGCCTCGGAAGGCCTTGCCGCGGATGAGGGTCACGGTTCCCGTCACCTCAACATAAGTGCATTGTCCTTTTATCTTCCTTCGGTACTTGATTGAACTCCTGCATATTGGTCGAATGTATTTTGCTCGACAGAGTTGCAACCTCTGCCACCTCTCCGACACGCCAGGGGGATGATCCCATGGACATGGACAATGTTGCCACATCCCAGCCAGGTGCGTCGTAGTGACTCCGAGAGCCTACGTTATTGCGTCACCAACTCTGTCTCTGGTCTTGCCTTTTTCCTGTGGTCTCACGCCGTTCGGTCGGGTTTCTTTCAGGGGTGATTTTTGTGGAGGACGACGACCAGGGGAGGTCTGAGCAAGCTGCGGTGCCTGTCCTCGAGGCTGTTCCGCCGGTTACCACCCTCGCCATGGATGCGCTGCCGACTGTCGAGTACAACGTCCAGCGCCTCCCAGAAGATCAGGTGGGAGCTGCCAAGGGGGCCATGGTGCAGGCGGAGCTGATGGCGGGAGAGGCCAACAAGGCGTACGACTCCATCGCGTCCCTGTACCAGCGAAGCTTGGAACTGCGGGACGATATCCGAGTAAGTGGGCTAGTAAGTATTTACTTTTCTGTTGTAACCCACTGGGTGTGCTTGGATATCGTATGATTTTTGCAATGGGTTCACTCTTAGTGAACCCAGTGGGTGTAGTCCCCGAGACTTCTGTCGAGTGCTTGCACCGGCAGTTGTCTTTATACACGTTTTTTGTTGACTTGAGCAGATCAAAAATTAATCTGTTCGAATGCTAACAGTTGGGGCACTCGGAGTGCACCTACTGAATGAGTCCCCGAGAGTAATTTTACTCAGGTCGGGTAGTAGTAGCCTCATAGGCTTAGGTGTTGCCATGTAGCTCAATAGGGCGGACCTGTTTGAGTTTCATGCCAGTGGGGTCACTCTAAGTGAACCCACTGTGTGTAGTCCCCGAGACCACTGTCGACTGCTTGCGTCGGCAGGGGTTTGAAGAACTTAGATTTTTTATTATTGAATTTGTCTGACCGTCTCTTGGCGCTGACTGGCAGAAAACTTGCGAGATGGGGACAGCGTACGAGACTCTTAGGACTGAAAAGGTTCGGTTTGCTGGTGAACTGGATGCGGCAATGGTTGCAATGGCTGGTATGAAGGATGTTCTGGCGGAACGAGAAAAGTCGTTGGAGCAGGCCCGTGAGGCAAACAAGGTTTTGAGTGCTGAGGTGGAGAAAATGGGGAAACAAAGGACGGAGCTGATGGGGCAGATGAAGGTGTTGAACAGGCGGTGCATAGCACAGGAAAATTACGTCAGTGATTAGGCCCGGAAGATGATAGCGCTTCTGGGTGGTAAGTCTTGTTTTCCCGAGTGCTTGTGGACCGTGCATTTCATTCTGCGCTGACTGTTTGGTCGTCCTGTCTTTGCAGATTTTTGCATGGACGCTAAGGTTGAAGCAGCTGACGTTGAGCGGTCGATGCGTGAGAACATTCCACTCGGCGAGGACGCCAATCGAGATCTGCACCGAGCGCACATTCGGCTGGGCAAAGTTGGACCTTTCATCGGTCGACTGAGAGAAGTCGTCGGCCGAATCGACAAGGAGCTTTGGCCTGAAGACGAGTCTCGGCACGAGATGGAAGGCTTGATGACTCGGCTGGAGGAGGTCCCAAACCGAGTGCAGTCATGGAAGAAGTCCGCGGCTCGCTGTGGTGCGGACGTCGCTCTGTCTCTGGTCCGAGTGCATTGCAAGGAGGTACGCAAAGAGAAGCTAAATGCATTGCAGGTCGCGAACATGAAAAAGCTTCGATTCGAAGACTTCATGGAGACCTTCCTTGAGAGCTTCACCCGCATCGCCGACGGGATCGACCTTGATACATTCGTAGAGCCTGCCAGTCCCATCACCAGTCCTGGCGACGCTTGAAAAAACTTTTACCTCGGTATGCCGAGTGTTGATTGTAATAAACTTTGGCCACTGCTGTTGGCCGTCACATTCTTGGTTCGGTGTGGATAAGCTTGATCTACACCGAGCCAACTATCCTTAGGTGAACTTTGAATTTGAATCGAACCTTTTGCTCTTCTGTTGCCAAAGAGTTGCCGATACGAATTTGGCTCGTGTTTTTGTTTGGCGTTTCTTGGTGAAGCCAATGGCAAACATGCGGAGCATGTAATTGTCAGTTGTCTTGACATCTGCATGAGCCTCACTGAGGGTCTGCTGAGTTTCCGAGTGAATCTGCATGATACACTCGAAGGCAATAGAGTACTTAGGCGATTCGTGATCGCGGCTAAGTCTTCGAGTGCGACTGTTAGGTCATACTCGGAGCGGGTTGTTACTCATGTAATTGTCAGTGGTCTTGACATCTACATGAACCTCAATGAGGTTCTGCTACTCATGTAATTGTCAGTGCTCCTGACATCGGCATGAGTCTCATTGAGAGCCTGTTGAGCCCCCGAGTGTATCTGTAGGATACAGTCGAAGGCATTTTAGTACTTAGGCGATTCGTGATCGCAGCTAAGTCCTCGAGTGTGACTGTAAGGTCGTACTCGGAACGGGCTGTTACTCATGTAATTGTCAGTGGTCTTGACATCTACATGAGCCTCAATGAGGTTCTGCTACTCATGTAATTGTCAGTAGTCTTGACATCTACATGAACCTCAATGAGGTTTTGCTGAGTTCCCGAGTGTATCTGTAGGATACAGTCGAAGGAAGCTTTCTCATTTAAGCGATTCTTGATCGCAGTTAAGTCCTCGAGTGCGACGGTAGTGCACGCTCGGAGAAAATTTGTACTTATGCGATTCTTGATTGCAGCTAAGTCCCCGAGTGCGACGGTTAGTGCATACTTGGAGAAAGTTAGTACTTAGGCGATTCTTGATCGCAGCTAAGTCCCCGAGTGCGACGTTTAGTGCACACTCGGAGAAAGTCAGTACTTAGGCGATTCTTGATCGCAGCTAAGTCCCGAGTGCGACGTTTAGTGCACACTCGGAGAAAGTTAGTACTTAGGCGATTCTTGATCGCAGCTAAGTCCCCGAGTGCGACGTTTAGTGCCCACTCGGAGAAAGTTGGTACTTAGGCGATTCTTGATCGCAGCTAAGTCCCCGAGTGCGACGTTTAGTGCACACTCGGAGAAAGTCAATACTTAGGTGATTCTTGATCGGAGCTAAGTCCCCGAGTGCGACGTTTAGTGCACACTCGGAGAAGTCAGTACTTAGGCGATTCTTGATCGCAGCTAAGTCCCCGAGTGCGACGTTTAGTGCACACTCGGAGAAATTCAGTACTTAGGCGATTCTTGATCGCAGCTAAGTCCCCGAGTGCGACGTTTAGTGCACACTCGGAGAAAGTCAGTACTTAGGTGATTCTTGATCGCAGCTAAGTCCCCGAGTGCGATGTTTAGTGCACACTCGGAGAAAGTCAATACTTAGGCGATTCTTGATCGCAGCTAAGTTTTTTTTTGAGACCGGTGTGTGCGACCGCGGAAGAATTTTGAATCTGCAAAAACTCAATCTGCTTTGTATTATTTCATCAGTACTTGTTCTTTACATAGCTTCAGTCGACGGTCACGTGTAGAAGCGCTTCAGGAGATCTCCGTTCCATGCTCGCGGCTCATCTGTTTCCCTGTCGATGTTGTAGAGTTTGTATGCTCCATTGTTCAGCAACTTGGAGATGACGAAGGGTCCTTCCCAGGCGGGAGCCAACTTGTGAGGTCTTTGCTGATCCACTCGGAGCACCAGGTCGCCTGCTTGGAATGTACGACTCCTGACGTGTCGCGCGTGAAAACGCCGCAGATCTTGCTCATAAATGGTTGAGCGAGTCAGTGCCATCTCGCGCTCCTCCTCTAGAAGGTCCACTCCGTCTTGCCTTGCTTGTTCTGCTTCAGCTTCGGAGAAGAGTTCGACTCGTGGAGCATTGTGGAGCAAGTCACTCGGAAGGACCGCTTCTGCTCCGTAAACGAGGAAGAACGATGATCGCCCTGTAGATCTATTCGGGGTTGTGCGGAGACCCCAAAGCACTGAAGGTAGCTCGGTGACCCATGCGCCAGCGGCATGTCCCACCTCTCGCAGGAGTCGAGGCTTCAAACCTTGCAGAATAAAAGTGAACCCATTGCAAAAATCATACGATATCTGAGCACACCCAATGGGTTACAAGAGAAAAGTAAATACTTACTAGCCCACTTACTCGGATATCGTCCCGCAGTTCCAAGCTTCGCTGGTACAGGGACACGATGGAGTCGTACGCCTTCTTGGCCTCTCCCGCCATCAGCTCCGCCTGCATCATGGCCCCCTTGGCAGCTCCCACCTGATCTTGTGGGAGGCGCTGGACGTTGTACTCGACAGTCGACAGGCCTGGCATCGTAGGACGCTCCGTGGGCATCCCAAGGCCCGCTCCAGTCGGAACAGCAGCGATCAGCGTCGTTTCAGTCGACGGCATCACCTCAGTCAGCGGCGCATCCATGGCGAGGGTGGTAACCGGCGGAACAGCCTCGAGGACAGGCACCGCAGCTTGCTCATACCTCCCCTGGTCGTCGTCCTCCACAAAAATCACCCCTGAAAGAAACTCGACCGAACGGCGTGAGACCACAGGAAAAAGGCAAGACCAAAGATAGAGTTGGTGACGCAATAACGTAGGCTCTCGGAGTCACTACGACGCACCTGGCTGGGATGTGGCAACGTTGTCCATGTCCATGGGATCATCCCCTTGGCGTGTCGGAGAGGTGCCAGAGGTTGCAACTCTGTCGAGCAAAATACATTCGACCAATAAGCAGGAGTTCAATCAAGTACCGAAGGAAGATAGAAGGACAATGCACTTACGTTGAGGTGACGGGAACCGTGACCCTCATCCGCGGCAGGGCCTTCTGAGGCTTAGATCCACTCGGTTTTGCTGCTTTCGAGGGTTGGTCCGCGGGCTCAGCGGCAGAATCCCTGGTCCTCTTTGCGCTCCGAACGCTCGGAGCCACGGGAACGGCTGGCGAGGCACTCGGTGCCACAGGAGCAGCTGGGGGAGCTGGCGGCGCACTCGAGGACGCTGGAGGAGCTGAAGGAACCACTGGTTCATGACGACGCTTAGTCCGAGGCTCTGGCTGCGGAGGCGGCGAGTTCTTCTCCTCATCTGCCTCTTCTTCTTCTGCAGACTCCTCTTCCGTCTCCCCGCTGTCAGAGACGTACTCGCCGCTCTCCACGCTGCCCTCCTGGCTGCCTTCTTCCTCCTCGGCCGGATTCCCGTTCGAGACGGGAGAAAACCAGTTAGTCCACTCCTGCACGAGATACAGTCGACGACACCAGACGTTAGACAGTGATTCAAGAAAGCAATAAATCTAAAGCAGTTGTGTGCACTCGACAAGTTGTACTCACTGCGTTTGGAGGAGGGTTGTCCGCCCGGAAGGCCTTCACTTGCCGAGATCCTCTAGGGTTTTCGCAGGCGCCGGTGATGTTGAGGACCCACGACGCCACCATCTCCCCGGTCACGACCTCGACGTTGGTCCGAGTGGAGTCCTCAGGCCCTGTGTAATGCCACATGGCGTGGTGTCAAGCTTGCAAAGGCTGGATACGCCGACCCAGGAAAACCTCCAACAAATCTATGCCAGTGACTCCCTTTCGGACGACCTCTACAAGCACGTCGACCAGAGGCTGAATCTCGATTTTCTCCGCCTTAATAAGCGCGAGCTGCCTAGGAGGAGCTGGTCGGTCTAAGCTAAAAGGAGGGAGTCCAGTGGAAGCATTCGGACAAGCAACGTCCTGGCAGTAGAACCATGTCGACTGCCAGTTCCTAACAGATTCACTCAATTGCAGAGCAGGATAGCTACTTTTCCTCTTCTTTTAGAAGCCTAAGCCTCCGCAGAGCTGGAGAAGGTGGGTTTTGTCATCCGACTAGCTAAGCCGTTTGATGGTCTGGGATCTAGCAGAGAAGATATGTTTGAAAAACCCCCAATGGGGAGGACAGCCAATGAAACACTCGCACAACACAACGAAGGCAGAGAGATGAGCAATGGCATTCGGAGGAAAGTGGTGGAGCTGCGCCCGGAAGTGGTTCATGATACCTTTGAAGAAGGGGTGTGGAGGCAGAGAGAAACCTCGGTACACGTGGCTGAGGAGCAAGACGCGCTCCCCCTCCCGGGGCGCCGGTTCGGTCTCGCCTTCCGCCGGCAACCTCCACGACTTGTGCGCGATCATCCCGTGCTCCACCAACTCCAGCAGATTCTCCTCCGTCACCGTGGAGGGGAGGAAATCCCCCTGGATCCACCCCGCCGGTAACGTTCGCTGCCGCCGCTGAGCAGGAGCGGCCGCCTTCCCCTTCTTCTTCCTCGCCTTCAGCTTGCTAGTATGCCCCTTGGTCATGGCGGAAGCTACGGATCCGCGGGGGAGAAGGAGAAGGAAGGAGCTTGGGGTGCGAAGGAGGTGGCGAGAGGAGCGGAGCAGGCAAGTGCAAGATATCCGGCGAGTGCAACGAAAAACCCTCGCCGCTGAGGTTTAAGTAAGGTTCCGATTGGGTCACTAGCAAGTGGCCCCAAAATCTTATCCCCCGACCGGTCGTGGCGATATCAGTGGAGAAGATGAAGGCGCAGGAATCGAGGCGTCAGGTACTACTCGAGCGCGATGTCGTCATCCCCGCTGAGCGCGCGGTAACCGAAATTTGAGGATCCCGGAAAATTCACCGCTGTCAGTTGACTGGTCACGTGAGAAGATACCACGGAAGCATTCGGTTTCCGACAGTTTGTTTCACAAATACTTCCACTCGGATCGTTGGTCAGAGAAGATAAAATGGATCGAGGCAAGCAACGCCAAAGTCGCATCCGTACCAGTCGGATCCATACTTCAAGCATTGCGTCGTCGTTCCAACCCCAATCCATTCGGGGACTAATGATGGGGTTATAGTCCTAGGGTAGGGTCATAGGCCTGTCGTGTAGGTCCTACCCAAGGACTACCCCTCACAAGAGACAAGGCCCTTAGTCAGTTCCGACTGAACTAAGGACTTCCCATCATCAGTCGGTAACGGACGCTGCACCATCCAGTCGGAGGTGAGCATTCGGAGTATATCAAACTAACCGACTGGATTCCAGTCTGTGCATCGTAACCCCCCAGGAGGGAAACGGTAGTACGTTTCCATGTGCCTTTATTAGCATTTAAGACATACGTTACCTGTAACGTAGGCATTTATTCGCCACTACTCCACCCCTGTGCACCGAACCGTTGTGGAGGGCAGCGCACTCTATATAAGCCGCCCTCCCCCGCTGGTGCAGGGGTTAGCAATTCATTGTATTCCATATTCCACTCGACAACAAGCTCCCAGAGCACTGAGACGTAGGGCTATTACCTCCACCGCAGAGGGGCCTGAACTTATACAACCTCGCCGTAGCTAAGGCTCTGCCCATCCTTTCGTACCCTACACATCTACTGTCAGACTTATACCCACGACAACCGGCCCCTCCGATGGAGGTAAAATCCTACGTTTGTGTCTATATTGATGGAGATCTCGATTACAAAGGTGCGGAATAGCTAACCTAGCTCTCGAGAGTTTCTTGCTTGCCCTTTCTTACTCGAGGGCTCTCCTTTATATATAGGTAGAGGTCTCGAGTTTACAACAAAGTCCTGGTCAAATAACACCCGTGAGCTACTATAATTTTATTTCAACTTGCTTCCCAAGTTTAAGAAAGCTTCTGGCACCTCCCGCCTTTGTGGGCCTTGAGTGACCGTCTTCTGGTGTTGGGCCGCCAAACGACTCACTTGGTGAGTCCATTGGCTCATCCTCCCGTCTTCTCGACGGCCCATTGGACAGTTGATCCTTAAGCCGCCTATGGCCGAACCCGGCCCAAACTGCAGGTTACATCGCGGGATAATATCGCCGACAAGCTAGTTGAGCACACCAAGCTCATCTAGCACTGCAAAGGAAAACAAACGTAACTACTCCCAGCATTCCCCACGCTGTCGTGCTAACATCCATACGTGGCTTGCCGTTGATGCCATATCTTCAACCACCCGGTTGTTTGGCTCTAATGGTAAGAAACACAATGTGGCCGATATGACATTGTTAGAGCATTTACCGACGGACGCCCCAAACGACTTTCTTATACGTCTGCGGACGCGTTCGGTTAGTGATCGGACAAGATATAGAGAAAAAAACGATCCAACTGAATCCTTTATATCATCCTTATACATTTGGGTTATCTGAACCTCATATACATCTCAAATATAAGGAGGATATGAGGTTCACGGACGTGTCGGTCAATCCACCACGCAGGACGCGACCCTACCCCGAACCAACTCTTTTTTATTCATTCTTTTCTTTCTTTCTCTTCTTTTCTATCAATCACGTGCAAATGACTGTATATATAAGAAAGAAAATGAAGAGTATGACTGCACGAACAGATAAGTACATGACACGCCCCGGTCGCATGTGGATGTCATATTTGGTATGTCTAACTGTAAATGCTCTTTAAGTTCCTTTAGAGCAAGTACAATAAGGTACAGTCAGCAGGCTGTAAGAATTAAAATACTATATTTTTGCTGAGTTGGATGAGAGGGAAGATGAGAGAGAAGTGAAGCGGACTCTTTGCGAAGAGCCAACTCTAGCACGTGCTCCTAAATGCTTTGTGCGAATGAAAGATGGATCATATATGATAAAAGTAATACTCTTTTATAGCTAACTATTGTACAAGCTAGTTATAAAATGGGTTATAAGACTATTTATAGCAGTAGTTGGCTATACTATTAACCATGCTCTTAGCTGTGGTCAAGGAACCGCTCGGGCTGTTGCCGGCCACCAACCGTACAGAGTGTCGGTGTGCGTTGGGCACCGGATTTCAATCTGTACTTGTGACAGGGTCGTGACTCAAACTTGCCGACAAAAATGAATTGCAGCAGCATATGATTGCCATCTTCCGCCATGAGCCAGCATAGTTTGCAACAGTCTGGGTGAGGGTGAGGGTGAGGGAGATGTCGTGCGAGGTGATCTACCGTACATCGTCGCTCAAAAGGAAAAGTTTTGATATCCAGTTGCGTCCAAGAATTCCATACCTCTCGTTAGCAGCAGGAGCCAACTCTAACCCGAAGAACAAGGCCTGTTGGGCTGAACTCGTGGAGTGGGTGCCGCTAGGAGTGAGCCGCCACAAGTAGGAGTCCGGCGTGCCTCCAAGGTTCAGGTTCCTGGTCAGGTCCCAAATCTGCAAAATATCCACGATGGCCGGCACAGATGGTGCCCCTCGAATTGTGCTGACCCAGGTGTCGCCCAAATCTGCGAGATTATTATTTTTATTACTCCCTTGGTCCTGTCCCAAACAATTTTCATGGTTCAAACGAATGAAAGACATGTAGCATCATTCCAGCGCCTTGGCATTTTAGTTTAATAATCAAACTAATAGAGAACTCATTAAATTCATCAAAATGTGAAGTTAAACAACCATTTGGGAAAATTTGAAATTCCTTAAATCTCTTGATACAGCCGCCATGTAAAGGTGCCCGTGAATTTGTCTTGATCACGACGCCACCTCTTCCGAAAATCCACACGTAAATGCTCACAATTGCACGATAGATACATGTAACCTAGAACCCATTAGCAATCCCTCCACAACAATTTCCTTCCCCGCAGAGATCAAGTTCAAGCATTAGGGCTGGTGTCAGCGGACAACTATGATTTTTATAATGCTTATGAATTACTCCCTTCGTCCCAAATTATTTGTCATATAAATGAATCAAAGTAAATGTATCTAGATACATCCATTCATATGACAAGTATTTTTCATACAGAGGGAGTAGTAGTTAAAAAAAGCACCTACAGCCACAAAAATCCAATCCAAACGGGCGCCTCAATTGCCGTGACTGACCGGCATCCCTCATATCTAGTTTAAATATGGGGCGGATATGAGGGTGTTCGGGCGTGTCTGTCGTGTCGGACTGACCCCAGGGTCCCATAAAAGAATACTCCGAAACCGGCGGTCCGAAGCTCATCTCCTCCGTTAAACCGATGGCGCCGCGTGGCGCCGCTTTGGTGGACCGCGTAGTTCGTAACCTAGCTATTTAAGCAGACCGCCGGCACCAAAACTGTAACCATCCACATTTCCTCCTCCCGTCCCGCCGCAGCCACTTTCCACTCGTGTTTAGCCACTAGTAGCAGCCATGCCCCCACCCCATCGGGCATTTCTAATGCCAGAGCGCCAGCTGGAGCTCCTTGAGAAGATCCGGAAAAGGCACGAAGCCCTGATCGCTGCAAGGCTACCTCTGGATGCGGTGGATCCGAAGGAGGAGGAGGAAGAGGAGGAAGAGGTTGAGGAGGAGGAGGAGCCGGAGAAGGATGTGGGGACGCGGATCTGCAGGCACAACAGAAGGCCATCCTTGATTCCTTCCACTTGGATCCGATTCGGAGGCAGATGCCGTCGTTGGCAGGGGATGGAGGTGGAGCATGCCGCGGAAGTCGACGAGATACTCGCGTGCATGGATGAGGAAGAGGAGCAGCCACAACTTTAATCCGCGCCCGTCCACCCGACACCCGACACCGACGTCGTGGACATCTCCGACGACGAATTGTAGCTTATGTGGCATAGTACGTAGGTTTATTTTGCATGATTTGTATGGATCTAGGGGATAAAATATGAGATACTCACATAAAGAGGAACAAATTTAAGGCATGACCGGTCACTGTCTGTGGACGCGTTCGCAGGCGTTTGAGGGGCCGAATTTGTAAAGTCCGGGTTGTAGATGCTCTAATCATTGATATTTGTTTGAGAAAATACTCTAATCATTTATGTGATTTCTTTTCTAGCTTCGTCCCTGATGGGAATATGACCCCTGGGTATACCAATGCAGAGGATTCAATGCTCCGAAACATTTGGGGCTGGATGGCCACCCTTGACCGCCTGGCCGTCCGGTCGGCTGCTCCCGCGGGCCGGCTCCTCGACCAACCGGCTAGGGCAGCATACAACAGGTCGGCGCCCCATCCCATCCACCTGTACGAGTGTACCACTATAGGCAGGACCTCCCCGACGAGGCAAGGTGTGACTACAGGACCCGCTGACGCGGTATGGCGTGGCTACAGGGCCCCTAACGGGGCGAGACATGGATACATGGCCGCGGTACCATTGACCTTGGTCAGGCGGTCCTGCCCTATAGAAGGATTGCGCCTACCTGCTCCATAAGGACGGCGCGTGCTGGCCACAGTGGCATGCAGCCAATGCGCCCCGCGACCGACAAGATCTGGCAGCCGGCAGGCCCCACGGTCAGCTAGAGAGGCTCGCAGCCGGGGCCCGCACCCCTTTTATCCCCCCATATTGTAATAGATTGGGTACACTATAAAGCCACCCCACAGGCCGCCTCAGAGGTGTCGGCCATTTTCATACACACACCCACACATATGAGGTAGAGAAGCGGGTAGCGGGAGCACCTTCTTCCTCCTCACGAACAGCTCAAGGAGCGCTCTGTAGTGAGATCGCCTATAGTTAATCTAGCAGGACTTGGGGTTTTACCTCCATCGAAGGGTCGTGAACCTAGGTACACATGTGTCATGTGCTTCACACCCTCACCCGTCTCCGAACGCCACCGACACCCATCGAACCCAAACCACGACTTAAGCCACCCCCTGGCATCTGCCGTGGAAATACCACGACAGTTGGCGCCCACCATGGGGCCGGGAGCGACACCGATCGGAGTTACGTTTCGGGCGGGACCCTTCACCCCTTCCGGCGCGCGCATCGCGCACGGCTTGGTTGTTTACTTTGATCCACTTGGCCTCTTCAACGACAATGCAGGCCACCTCGAGGACGCGGACTTCCCCGAGGACGGGGCCATCATCCCCTTCGGCCACCACAGCGTCAATGTTGCAGTTGTCCTTGACGAGTACTCCTCGGAGGTGCTCAGCTTCGATGAGCTGTCACGAGCTTTCGATGGCGACCTCTGCACCTGCGTGGAGGTGATGACCATCGTCTTCTTCGGTGGTCTCCCATCGCGGTAAACCTTGCTACATGCAGCATTGGAGACGTTGCACATGCCCATCACGCCCGTGGCCGACCCGACAGCCATGATGGGATAACTGGAGAACTAGCGCCTGCGCGTGCTCGCTGAGGCTCATACCGAGGATAGGCAATGCACGTTCGATGTCGCTCGGCATGAATTTAGCATGGCCCACGGCCTCACACCGACTAGCGTCCGGCCGAGCCGGCTGGAAGAAGTACGACACCGTGGCGGAGCCGTCGACGAGGATGTCCTCGAGATGGATGGAGGATCCCTCCTAACAGCCAGAGGCAGGCTCGGCCATCTCTGGGTTTGGTGGTAGCATAAGCGTGGCGACGGAGCAGCGAGCCACCAACAGCGAGCGCTGTCGGCGCGTGGAGGAGGAGGCGGCGAGTGTTGCGGGCGCGTGGAGGAAGGAAAGGTAGCAGGGCATGGTGGGCTCGAGCTCAAAGCGCAAGGAACAAGACTAGGGGAGGGGGCGGAATGGCTGATAGCCTCGGATCCTCCTCCTCCCCTCCCTTATAATGACGCGGAGACGTGGGAGTGTCGGGATCACTGAAAGGACGTGGATGTCGCCTAGAGGGGGGAGGGGGTTAATAGGCGCTTTAAAATAATTACGGTTTAGGCTTGGACAAATGCGTAATAAAACTAACGTTTAATTAGTCAAGCACAAAACGTAAAACAACTAGGCTCACTTATGTGCACCAACAAATTATGCTAAGCAATATAAACAACTAAGTGATAGCAATATATATAACAAAAAACAATATGACTATCACAAAGTAAAGTGCATAAGTAAAGGGCAAAGGTAAGAGATAAGCGAGGCACGTGGAGACAACGATGTATCCCGAAGTTCACACCCTTGGGGATTCTAATATCCGTGTGGAGTGGTGTGGAGGCACAATGCTCCCAAGATGCCACTAAGGCCACCGTAATCTCCTCACGCCCTCGCACAATGAAAGATGTCGTGCTTCCACTAAGGGATCCTTGAGGGCGGTCACCGACCCCGTACAAATAAGGTTGGGGGTAATCTTCACTACTTAATTGGAGGCTCCCAAAAACACCATGAAGCTTCACCACAAAGGACTGTGGCTCCGTGACGATCTCAAATGCCCGGGGCAATCTCCACAACTTAATTAGAGACCCCGACGCTTACCCGGAGCTTTACACCAGAATGATTGAGCTCCGAGTCACCACCAAGCTTCTAGGACGTCAAAGCATCGATGAAGAACAATTTCTAGGGTACCAAGTACCCAATGGTAACAAGCTTCTCAAACTTCACTTCCATGTATCACCGTGGAGAACTCAAACCGATGCAACTAATGCAATGGAAAGAACACACGAAGTGGTCAAGTCCCTCACACTCAAATTCCTCCACCACACCAAAAGCTATGGAGGAATATGAGAGGAAGAACAAGGAGCTCACAAAGAACTCCAAGATCAAGATCCAAGGGGTTCCCCTCACATAGAGGAGAAAGTGATTGGTGGAGATGTGGATCTAGATCTCTTTTCTTTTTTCCCTCAAGAACTAGCAAGAATCATAGGAGGGATTCAGAGTTAGCAAGCTCTAAGAGGGTCAACAATGGGGGGGGGACACGAGCTGGAAGGATGGGGAACCATTGGGGAAGAATACCCCCTTAAATAGGCCACCACAAATCTAACCGTTGTAGCTATTTTTTACACGGCAGCGGTTCAACCGGTTGCGAGGGCCGTACAACCGGGCTGCATATTTTAGCGGTACAACCACCCAGCTACCGCCCAAAAACCAAACCACAATAGAAGGTTGGCCAGCGATTCCACTCACCACAGCTGCTGGGCACGGCTAAGTCCCAAGCTGTTCATCCGCGAGGAACACTGGTTGTACCGGCTATACTTAATATAGCGGTACAACCAGGCCACCACCGCAGCACAACAGAACCGTGCCCGGTTGTGGACCAGTGCTGGGCTGGTTCAACCGCCCAGGGGGCGGGCGGTACAACCACCTGGGGAAGAGGTACAACCGCTCGAAGAAAACAAGAAATACCAGAACTGCCATAACTTCTGCAAATGAGCTCTGAATTAAGCAAACTCAAGCTTGTTGGATTCATGACAACAAGCGCTATCCAACAACGATAGTTATGAAAAATGCCAATGATATAGAGATGTGAAACCTCTATGAATGAAGAACCGACAAAAACTCAAACATCGGAAACATCATAGAAGATACACATGAACTCCGTTTTTGATGAACTCGAGCTTGTCATAAAGATCACCATAAGCTCTAAAACTCACAAAGAGAAACACCAAACAAGAACCAAAAGAAGATGATGCAAGGATGCAAATGGTTTGAGCTCTCAACGAGCGATACGATCAAACTACTCAATTGAGAGCCTCCCTTGACAGTACGACAATCTATCCTAAAATGGAAAACCTATCAAGGACAAACCTATACCTTGCACATAGTCCACTTGAGCTAGATGATTACGATCTTGACTTCCTCAAGAGGGACCACCTTTCTTGATTACGCTGGCTCGATGAAGACTTGTAAATTGCTCCCCCATACCCCACTATGGGTGAGCCACTCTTCAACACATCTTCACAAGTCCATTGCCACCACAATGGACGGCAAGCTTCAAGCAAGATATCTTCGTGATGCTCCACTTGAACTTGCACACCGCAGTCTTGATGGCGATCACCACTTGACGTCATCATTCATGGGTTGTATGAGATCTTTCTCTTGGCACAGGCCCATGGAAACACACCTAACCACACATAGAACTCTCACGAAGACCATGGGTTAGTACACAAAGCGTAATGGACAATGTTTACCATATCATGGGATCACTTGATCCCTCTCGGTACATCTTGTATGCTTTGTGTGTTGATCAACTTGATTCACGCTTTGACTTAGTCTTGATCAACCTTGTGTTTTTATGACAAGTCTTTGGATAAAACCTTGAATACCACCTTGGTCATCATATAAGCTCCTTGAAACCGACAAATGGACTTAAAGAAGTGCGTATGGACAAATTCTACAAATATAACTTAAGGCAACCATTAGTCCATAAGGATTGTCATCAATTACAAAAACCACATATGGACAAATTATGCTCTAACAATCGGTTACTCCCATGATACCCCACTAACCCGTGGTGTGTGGCCACATTAAAACATGCACGGAACCCCAACCATCGGGCCACACCAAAATAAGACCCCGCCCTTGGGTTGAGGCCTATTGGACTAGGCCTCCAGAGGCGGCCCGTCGCGTGCGTGGTGGTAGGGATCGCCCCTTGTATGAGCCACACGTGGCACACATGGGCCGGTGGCAAACCTAAAGCAGCGTCACGAGACCCTAGGCGCCGGGCATAGCCGGTCGGCTGGAAATGACCTGGTTGTTCCGGCTGCATGGGGCCGACACCCCTCCAGCTGGAGCTAACCAGTCCCTCTACATCAACGACCTATGACTCTGGGAGGTGTGAAGCCGCTGGCCCCCTTGGTCGAAAAACTCTGGATCCCAACGGCTTGGGGGGCTACTAATGAGGATATGGCCCGTGGGTATTCCAAGGTAGAGGAGTCAATGCTCTAAAATATTTGTGGCTGGAAGGCCCCCCTAAGCTGCCTGGCCATCCGATCGACTACTCCCGCGGACCGGCTCCTCGACCACTCGGCTAGGGCAGCATCCGGCGGGTCAGCGCCTGTCCCATCCGCCTGTACCAGCGTACAATGACGCGACATGACCTCCTCGACGAGGCAAGGCGTGACTACAGGACCCGTAGACGGGGCATGGCATGGCTACGAGGCCCGTGACGGGGCGAGACAAGGCTACACGGCTGCGGGTACCGCTGATCTTGATCGGGCGGTTCCCCCTGTAGGACGCGTGTGCCTATCTACTCCATGACGAAACCACTTGTTGGCCACAGTGGTGTGCAGCCAACGGGCTCCATGCCCCATAAGTCTGGACGACCGATAGGCCCCACGGCCGGTCAGAGAGCCTGGGAGCCGGGGCCCGATCGGCCCTTTTCATAAATGCATCCATACATATGAGGCAGTGAGGCGAGTAGAGAGAGAACCTTCTTCCTCCTCACAAACAGCTCAAGGAACGCTTTGTATGAAGATCGCCTATAGTCACTCTAACAGAACTTTGATAGTCTTATTATTATAGTATTTGTGACTGGATTCATACTTCACCGACGAGCAATACAATTCTATAATATTAGAGAAAAATATAAATGTCTAGAATATCAAATCACTTATTATTACATTTGTTGTGAAATAGATTTTACTTATTACGTGTTGTAGATTTGTTTTTTTCATACACTTAGTCAAACATAGAAATATTTGACTTGAGACAACTAGTACATGAAATAGCTGGAGTATATTGAAATAGCTAGTATTATTATTTTCATGCATACGAAAATACGTAATCACATACTGGTTTACACAATCATGTAGGTGGTATATATGGTGTATACACAGGCGTCAAAGGTGGGAGTATATAAGCTATGCCGTCGGGTAGGAAGGCTGCATGGCGAGTCCGCACAGGCCTTGCTCGTCGGCGACGTCCCTCTCCATCCTGATGAAGCCGTTCTCGCCCCATGATGTGCCCCACGAGTTTTTCATCACCCAGTACTTGGTCCCGTCGCCGGAGACGCCGTACCCGACCGCTGCGATGCCGTGGTCGAGCTCCGTGCCACAATCGCCAGAGAGCACACCGCCCTTGTAGAACCGGAAGAGGTTGTCCCCTCCATCGACGGCCACAGACACGGGCTGCGCGGCCACCGCCTTCTGTAGCGATGCCTCATCGTTGGCCGGCACATCCTCGTACCCCTTGATGGACGCGGCGGCGTTGGACTCCTTGTTGGAGTTGCAGCTGCCGTCGGTGCCAGTGTAGGGGTAATTGCCCTCGGTGGTCAGGCCACCGTTGTCGATGATGAACTCGAAGGCGTTGTCCATGAGCCCTCCCTCACAGCCCTGGTCCATGCCGTCCACATCGCAGTCCACTAGCTCCTGCTCCGACAATGAGATCAGTTTCCCGGTGCTCAGCTTCACGATGCCTTCCATGGAGGCCACCGTGGAGAAGGCCCAGCAACACCCTGAAATATTCCACGTTACACAGGTGTTGGTAGGTTAGTCACGGTCCATATAAAGACAAGAATAATTGATTTTTTTTATTTTTTATAGAAAAGGAGGCATCGCCCCGGTCTCGAGTGATGCATGCAGCCTTTTAATTAATAAATGAGTCCACAACAAGTACATCAATCTGAGAAAATAAATAAAAGATATAAAGCGTCATCCGCGCCAACCGGTAGAGATAATAGACCTAGATGACTACCGACAAGAATAATTGAATAAGATAGTGTAAACTACTAGTGTTCATGTGCATCGTTCTCATTTCCAGTAAAACTTGAAATTTCAAAATTTCAATCAGCAGAAATAGTTTCATTTCTGTTAAGCCAAAAACGAATTCAGCCAACTCAAATAGTATACTGGTTTTTATCTTTTTTCTTAAAAGTTGGTTGGATTTCAACTAACCTATAGCAAAAACATTGGTCGTTTAGGCAAACTATATAGCTAAAACCGGACGTGGAGTATTTGAGCTTGAGCTCAAATGCACCTCTATGAACTATAAATCCGAAGATAAAAATCGAAACATTTCAAAAAATTCTGATTATTTTTGGTGATAAACTTTGACAAATGTTCTAAGTGCTTGCAATTCTCATCATGAGTTCACCTTCGAGGAAGGCGTGACAAAAAAACAAAAACGATGCTCTGAAACTGCTACTTTCAAAAGCAGTTTGAAACACTGATTTTTTTGCCAAGCTTTATACAAATATGATCTCATGATGAAAATTTACAAACACTTAAAACATTTGTCACAGTTCATCACCAAAAAGATTTGGAATTTTCTGAAATGTTTTGATATTTTTTTAATTTTACTGTTGATACGGGTGCATTTGAGCCCGACCTCAAAAGTGTATTTTCCCTTAAAACCTGAAAAACTTGAGTAATACCAGTGATGCCTAGAATATTTCTAGAATCAAATTCTAGAACAATGGACAATACTCTAATTTCTTCTTAATGCAAAGCAGGGCTACTGATAGTTCGTAAAAAAAAAAAAACTCGCGTAATTATGTGAATATGAGCTTACCACATTGGCCTTGGTCTTTGATCGGCGTGACCGCGCCTTTGGTTCTCCAGTCCACAGATGTCGGGAGAGCGTCGAGGCTAACGTTTGCATACCTGAACCCGGTCTTCCTGCCCTTGTTACCACCTACGGGCGCCTTATACCCTGTGTGCGTAGCCTTGAATTCATCGTCGGTGATATCAGCGAACTGGTTAGCCTCGAGCAAGAACTTGTCGTTCCCTGCATTCACCGACTCGATGAACGCCACATTGGCCTTGAACACCTCTAGCCGCCGTGCTTTCTCGGTGGCGTCACTGTACACCCGGCCATACTTGACCATCCACTGCTCGTGCCTCGTGACAATGGACCGGTCATCGGCGAGGTCGCGGGCCGCAAGAGCGCTAAGCAGGCAGGCGCACGCCAGGATGGCGAAAGGGAAGAAACCTTGTGAGTAGCTAGCCATGGCCGGCCGGAGTAGAAGTTGAAGACCGAGGAGGCTGTGGTGATCTATCTTGTTTGATGATAACTGGGGGTGTGATGTGTATCATATTTATAGGGATCAGATGGGAAATGGCTGGGTTGTGCTGAACTGCTAGGACTCTAGTCTCTAGGCAAGGATGAGAGTGATTTGCTGCGTGCCGTGAGAGGACGTACATGAGATTAATTCTTGTTAAACAAAGGCATAGATTAGCTTTGCGGGCGAGCTGAGAACAACAGAGACTAATTCTTGTTAAACAAAGGCATGGATTATTATTTCGCTGAAGAATGTTGAACGTCTAGTTTGCTCATTGAATAACCTTTGGATGATAATCTATACTATAGTATCAAAAAACACGAATATCCAACTCTAAGCCCGGGCTCATCTGCACTCAGTAAAAGAAAAATCAAAAGAAAATTCTAAAAATTCAGAAGAAACTGTGGAAGGTAGATAATTTGATGCGTGGGATGCGTTCCTAATTTAGACCATTTGAACATTTGAATAGCTTTCAGCAAAAAGACAAATTAAGATTCGAATAATACATAAACAATACACATTTTTATATTATGGAATGGAGGAAGTATATTCTTTTGTACCGATTGCAGTGTGCAAGTCTGGACACTACGGGCCAAGTGGCAACATTTTTGTAGCGGTTGGACATGTTTTTAACCCGTTGGATCTATTTGAAAGAAGTGTGTATTGCACGTATATAGACTGGAGTTTCACATTCCAAACATTGCTTCTTTAAAGATGCTGGAGTAAGGACCATCGAGTGATTTTATCTAGGAATCTTTATTTTCGTGTCCTTTCTTTCTTATTTCTGCTTAGTTTTACCCCATTCAACTTACTATGCTTGCTTTCCTTTTTCTTCACTCGTCCGCGCCTCACAAAAAGACAAACGGTGCCTTACGCCGCGTTAAAGTCTTTGACCATCACTATGCCGGTGCTGACGTGTGGAACCAATTTGTATGACCGCATGCGTTCGCATCGCTGGTGTTGACACATAGGACCGAGATGTAAGGTCGCATGTGTTCGCATCGCCGGTACTGACGCATGGGACCGACATATAAGGCTGCATGCATATCGGTGCTGACACGTGGAACCGACGCGTAAGGCCGCATGCATTAAAATCGCCGGTGCTGATGCGTTGGACCGTCTTGTAAGGCCGCATGCATTCGCATCATCGATGCATATATAGTTGCGTGGGACCGACAATTGACCGCATCCATTACTGATTTCGCGTGGCAGGTTGATCCTACAGCCTGCGAGTGACATATGAAACCAACGGACATGTAAAACTGAACGAGTTTCGCCTGCCTACATATATGTAAATATTTACTTAATCTTAGGTAAACATACACTGTGAGTTGCGCAGTACGCATTGATGATATAAATTCAAGTAATATACAATCACATTAATATAAATTCAAGTTCGATTAATAGGGAACACGAACATTACATACATAGATATTTTCGTAGATATTAATAGGGCTTATACTAGCACCCTTACAAAATAACCTAGTCCGGCATATTGGACAACACCGAACACCTCCTGGCCAATCCCGGCGTTCGTTCACTCCTCGTCCTCAGTGTTGTAGGAGAGAGTGTGCATGCCGCCGGTGATGAGAAAGATGTTGTCGAAGTTGGTGAGGATGTTGTTGGAGGCGAAGGTGATGAACTTGCACCCACACCAGAAGACTTTGCCGAGGAGGAAGTAGGTGTCGAAGCGGCTGGTGAAGCAAGCAATGAGGACAATCACGAGGTCGTTGGCACGCACCTCCTTCACGCAGAATATCATCGGAGAACCAGGTGGGACGCGGTAGCCGGCAACGAGGAAGAGATTTGCCAGGTCCATCGAGCCCCTTCACCTTGAGATGGCCCACATGGGAAGGGTGTCCTCCACGACGACCCCGGTTGGTTACCGCATCACCGGCATGGTGACCGGCAGGCAGTAGCTTAGGCCATAGAAGTGCATCTTGTCTTGGGAGGGATCTGACTTTGCTTTGTATTTTTACGAGGAAGGAGATGGACGCGATTTGAGATAAAGATGTAGACGGAAAGAGTTTAAATAACCGTTGTGCGACACACCATTTGAATGCGTTCATCGGAGCACCTCCTAATGCGTGTGAATGTTTTGCGTTTGAATGCGTTTTTTCCAATCAACCGAGGCGTGTCGATCGGTAATGTTGTGTCCCGAGGGTGCACTAATTGCCCCGGTGCGACGTAATTGCGTTCCAAGGGTGCACTAATTGCCTTGATGCGACGTAGCTGCATTGGGTGGCTGAGCGCATGCATGCTAGGCTGACTCGTTGGTCTTTGTACGACGGCCCATCGGTCCGACGAGTGTCCCGCCGCGATTGAATGCGTCAAGCACGTGGCCCATGTCCGTTGTGGCGTGTCCGTGCCCCCCCACTACTATGTGGGCCATCATGTCCGCTGCCACGAAAACCAGGCTCGCATCCAGCCAATCAGGGCTCATCTCACGAATCGACAAACCCTAGCGCCTGATCTAAACCGTTCTCGAATAGCGATCCAACGGCCCTGATAGTGCGGGGTTTGAGAGGGGTTGAGGGGTTTTGAGAGGGATTTGAGAGGGGTTTGAGGGTTTTTGAGAGCTAGGGTTGAGCACAACTAAATTGAAAATTTCAAAAAAGACGAAACTTGCGCACACCATCGTTTTATGTTACTAAGTTGTTAGAAAAAATAAGAAGCCATGACTATGTATATTTTCATGAAATTTCTTTCAAATATCTTAGCTACCACGAACAAGGTTACACTAGTGGAGAAGTGGCTAGCCACAACTCTTGTTCATGGTGCACCATTTCTCACCAACGCGGGCATTAACATTTTCAAATAGTGTTGACATTGCCTAAATTCGAACGCTATAGCTATTTGCTTATTTGCTCGCGTTGCACATTAGGCTCATTAGGCCCACGCCAGCACTAGTCAATTTTAATAGGTCCTCGCGCAGTAAAAAAACTTATCCATTTGTCCTCACTCTCGATCCCCAACTCCACTCGTCCTCCTCTCGATACCTTCCGCAGCCCCACCCGCCGCCGTCGCCGTCGCCCAATGCAGCCCGTCTCCGCCCGACGTTGCCCGTCTTCGTCGGAGTAGGAGACGAAGAACTACCGAGATCAGCCACCACCCTACATTCAAGCACGGGTATATCAAATATGTCATCCCCACCAAGTCTATCTATCATCTTGTTTGTTACCACCCATGGGAGTCGAGTGGGGCGTGAGGTGTTGTTTGTTCATTCGTTTGAAATTAGGTAGCCATGTTGTGCCAGTTCCAGATTTAGTTCCCTGTGGTTTTTTAAAGCGCCATTGTGATCCTGTGTTGGGACAAATTAGTTGGTGCTCTGATGATATAGCTTCGGTTGTAATAGTGTGCGCCGAGTGTAATAGTTGTGCAAGCAGAGTTTGCATCAAGCATGAATCTTGGAGTTTCACCTCAGAAATTAGATGTCACGTTCAGTTTTGGTGTTCCTGACTAGCCTATAGTACACGTGCATATCTTTTGCATCGACCAAAAGATCTTCCGCATCATTAATATTTGTGATATATAGCGGAGTTATATGTGTTGTTGACTGAATGTAGTAGATAAAAGGCACAACTTTACATAGGATGTTCAGTTGTCATTCAACTAATTTATGCCCTTTTAAGCATTGTGCATTCGGGTCTCATGAACATGTACTACTAGCTGTTACTCATTTTTGAATGCGGCGTGGTATAACATGCTACATCCACCATGATAGATTAGTAAAAAATAGTGTAAAATAAACCATGATCCATTTTTTGTTGGTAAGAACAATGATATGTTAATTAACTATTCAATCTCGACAATCTTCATTGATGTTTGTGTAGTCTAGTAAGTCTATGTAGTCTAATGAAGTAAACATATGAGCTTTAAAAATTCTGCATGTAAATTTTATCAAATGTATTTTTACATTCTTTATATAGAGTACGATCTAAAAATGTCGACAAACACAGGAAATGCATGTTATTATTATATTCTTCATTCTAAGATGGTGAGGTTCATATGAATTCTAAGATATATTTCAGTGCTTTATATTATATGGATTTGAGAACATATGTTATATTAGGTAGTACTTGATTTATAATTTCTACTACACATTTTAATTTATTTGTGTATATAATTTGAAATAGGACATATGGACAATTCTACAAACAACATTGAATCGGTGTACGACATGGACAAGTGGAATATGTAGCGCTTAGAGCAGTCACAGTGGTACATCAAAAAACTAGAAGAAAACTACGTGTATATGAAGAATGAAAGGGATTTTCTGCTCACAGAGGATGCTAATGCCCTCGTTAAGAAAAAAAACAAACCGAGGGAGCAAAAGGATAAGTTGATTGAGGAGAGGGATAAACTGAAGCAGGAGAAGAAAAACTACTCGGGACAAAGAGGATTGAGCTATACACATAAGTTACTCACTTTAAAAATGATGGAGAGAGCAATCGGAACAAGATTAGTCGGCTGAGGATAATCCTTGATGAACAGTAGTTTAATTATTTTAGTACCTTTTGTGAAGTTTTAAATTCTAAAGTTTATGAGTATGTTTAGTTGATCAGTACTAAGTTTTAAACTCTTATTAAGTTTATGAGTATGTTTAATTGATTAGTACATGATAATCCACAAGTATTGAGGATCACTACAATCTTCACGGGTAGTATTTCACCCTAATTTATTGATTCAACACAAGGGGGTCCAAAGAATATTTATTAGCCGTAACAATTGAGTTGTCAATTCACACATGGGATATCTATCTGCTGCAAGGATTTAGTAGCGCAACAAGTAATTGAGTAGCAACAATTTTGGTAAAAATAGTAACGGTGGTAACAATAGCAATTGAGTAGCAGGCGTGAGAGTAGCAGAAAAAGTAGTAACTTTGCAGGATTCAATATATGTAAAGCGTAGGCACATGGATCAGTGATGGATAATGATTTAGATGACATTGATCATGTAACAGTTACACACTGGGACGACACGGAACTAGCTTTAATTCATCAATATAATGTAGGCATGTATTCCGTATATAGTCATATGTGCTTGCGATAAGAACTTGCATGACATCTTTTGTCCTACCCTCCTGTGGCAGTGGGGTCCTATAAGAAACTAAGGGATATTAAGGTCTCCTTTTAATAGAGAACCGGGACAAAGCATTAACACATGGTGAATACATGAACTCCTCAAATTACGACAATCATCAGAAAGAATCCCAATTATTATTACCTTGGGGTATGCGGATCAAGACACGTAATAGGTAACTACAACTTGCAAGATAGGATCCAAATCACTCTCGTATTCATGACAACATAATAGGTTCAGATCTGAAATCATGGCACTCGAGCCCTAGTGACAAGCATTAAGCATAGCAAAGTGATAGTAACATCAATCTCAGAACATAGTGGACACTAGGGATCAAGCCCTATCAAACTTAACTTGGTTACATGATCCATCTCACCCAATCCCACCGCCATCGAGGAATCTGATACGTCTCCGTCGTATCTACTTTTCCGAACACTTTTGCCCTTATTTTGGACTCTAATTTGCATGATTTGAATGGAACTAACCCGGACTGACGCTGTTTTTAGCAGAGTTGCCATGGTGTTGTTTTTGTGCAGAAATAAAAGTTCTCGAAACATCCTGAAAATTAACACAGATTTTTTCTGGAATAAAAGAAAAATACTCGCGCAAAGATCCACCGGAGGGGGCGTGCCAGTGGGCCACAAGCCCACAGGCCGCAGCCACCCCTATGGCTGCGTCGTGCAGGCCTGTGGGGCCCACGTGGCACCACCGCCCCCAATCTCAGCTCTATATCTTCCGTTTCGCCTGGAAAAAAAATCAGAGAGAAGGTTTCATCTCGTTTTGCGATACGGAGGCGCCGCCACATCCTGTTCTTCATGTGGAGGGCAGATCTGGAGTCCGTTTCAGGCTCCGGAGAGGGGAAATCGTCGCCATCGTCATCATCAACCTTTCTCCATCGACAATTCCATGATGTTCTTCATCGTTCGTGAGTAATCTCATCGTAGGCTTGCTGGACGGTGATGAGTTGGATGAGATCTATCATGTAATCGAGTTAGTTCTTGACGGGGATTGATCCCTAGTATCCACTATGTTCTAGATTGATGTTGCTACTACTTGGCTATGCTTAATGCTTGTCACTAGGGCCCGAGTGCCATGACTTCAGATCTGAACCTATTATGTTGTCGCCAATATATGTGTGTTTTAGATCCTATCTTGCAAGTTGTAGTCACCTACTATGTGTTATGACTCGGCATCCCCGGAGTGACAATAGCCGGAACCACTCCCGGAGATGACCATAGTTTGAGG
Source organism: Hordeum vulgare subsp. vulgare (assembly GCF_904849725.1). Lineage (NCBI taxonomy): Eukaryota > Viridiplantae > Streptophyta > Magnoliopsida > Poales > Poaceae > Hordeum > Hordeum vulgare. The sequence continues at coordinate 128,035,605 of NC_058523.1, forward strand.
AGTCCATGTATTCACCGTGTGTTAATGCGTTGGTCCGGTTCTTTATTAAAAGGGGAACCTTAATATCCCGTAGTTTCCATTAGGACCCCGCTGCCACGGGAGGGATGGAAAATAGATGTCATGCAAGTTCTTTTCCCTAAGCACGTATGACTACATACGGAATACATGCCTACATTAGATTGACGAACGGGAGTTACTTATCTCTCCGTGTTATAGCTGTTACATGATTAATCACATCAGTCACACTCATCCATCACCGATCCACTGCCTACGAGTCTTTTACTACTGGTCCTCGCTACGTTACTTTGCCTAGGCTTGTCCCTTGCTACAAGAGGGATTGGGCCACTTTGCTGCTACTGTTGCTACTGCTGTCACTTTGCTGCTACTGTTGCTACTACTGTTACTTTGTTGCTGCTGCTACCACTATTCCTTGCTACTCCGCTGTTACTTGTTGCAAGACTTTGTTGGCACCGACATCCCGTCAACCAAGGCTTTTTACTGGCGCCATTGATACAACAGTTAGGAATAGTCTTCCATCAACAGATCGTTTCTGGCACCGTTGCTATCATACTACGTTGCTACTGATACTTTGCTTGAAGACACTAATCTTTCAGGTGTGGTTGAATCTGACACATTCAGCTACTAATACTTGAGAATATTATTTCGCTTCCCGTCGTGCGAACCAACAAATTTGGGTTGAATACTCTATCCTCGAAAACTGCTATGATCCCATACGCTTGTGGGACATCTAGGCTTTTTTCTGGCGCCGTTGCCGGGGAAGCACAACTATATTCTCTTAGTCACTTGCCATTGACATCTGCTTATCACTATAAGGAATCCGAAAGATCCAAGAACTAAAATCCTACCTTCCACTACGAGGAGAGGTAAGGAATTGCCATCTAGCTCTGCACTTGATTCACCTTCAGTTTTGAGTAAGTTTGCAACATCACCTCCTACTAGAAATCTTGATATGTCGCCAGTGCCTGATGATGCTATGCTTGATACTACTGTGCTTGATGATGCTACTTCTGCTGCTTATGATGCTATGCTAGATACTATGCCTGATGATGCTATGCTTGATACTATGCCTGATGATGCCATGCTTGATACTATGCCTGCTATGCCTGATACTGCTTTGCCACTTGGTGCATTCCTTGATGCACAACTTGCTAGAGCTGCTGCTAGATGTGATGATACTTCTGAATCTGCTGATATTGTTGAAGTAGAACCTGCTACTATGCCTAAATTGCCTGTTGTGCCTGATACGCGCTATGTTATGGAGGGAGAGATAGATGAGGTTTTTCTTGCGTGTAAGGATAGCTATGATGTTGTGAAACTTCTGCGCAAGTGGAAAGAAAAATCTCTGAACGCTAGGGTGAAATACGACCCGAAGTTTGCTACTTCACCTATATTTGTGACTGATAAGGATTATGAATTCTCTGTCGACCCTGAGTTAATCACTCTGGCCGAATCTGATCCTTTTCACGGTTATGAGTCTGAAACGGTTGTAGCCCATCTTACCAAACTGCACGATATAGCCACCCTATTCACTAGTGAGGAAAAGATCCGCCACTACTATATGCTCAAGCTGTTTCCTTTCTCGCTAAAGGATGATGCTAAGACCTGGTTCACTTCTCTTGCTCCTGGTTGTGTGCGTAGCCCCTAGGATATGGTCTACTACTTCTTTGAAAAATATTTCCCTGCCCATAAGAAGCAAGCTGCCTTGCAGGAAATATACAACTTTGCTCAAGCTGAAGAAGAGAGTCTCCCACAAGCTTGGGGGAGGCTTATCCAGCTACTGAATGCTTTGCCTGATCACCGTCTTGAGAAGAATGAAATACTTGATATCTTCTATAATGGACTTACCGATGCTTCTAAAGACCACCTAGATAGTTGTGCCGGTAGTGTTTTTAGGGAACGAACTGTAGAACAAGCTGAGGTTCTGTTGAATAACATCTTGTGCAATGAGAATGCTTGGACTATTCCCGAACCACCTCCTAAGCCAACTCCGAAGAAAAGAGGTATTCTATTCCGCAGTCCTGAAGATATGCAAGAAGCCAAGAAATCTATGCGAGAGAAAGGCATAAAATCTTAAGATGTCAAAAATCTACCACCTATCGAAGAGATCCATGGTCTCGACAACCTGATACAGGTAGTAGAAGTAAATTCTCTACGTAGGTTTGATGAGAGTGGTATTCCTTTTGATAAACCTGCTAGCTTATGCATGGATGAATTTGATAACTTCGTTGCCAAACAACAAAGTTTCAATGATTATGTTAGCAGACAATTGGAAAAGAATGCTCGTATGCTTAGTCATTTAAGTGCTTGTATGGACAGAAACGTCAATGATCTTAAGCTCCCGAGTAAACATGCTTCTATGGTTACTACTCAGGTAGAACAAGTACTTAAAGCTCAGAATTACTTGCTCAATGAGTTGAATGAAAATGCCGTCAGTCGTTACTAGAGGCGGTAGAATGACCTAGGAACCTCTGTATCCTGAGGGTCATCCGAAGAGAATTGAACAAGATTCTCAAGGAGTTAGCACGCATGCACCTAGTCATCCTAGAAAGAAGAAGAGAGATGATAGGAACCTGGACGCTAGCAACCCTGTTGCTGCTACTCCTGAGAGTCCAAACGATGCCTCTATCTCTGATGCTGAAACGGAATCTGGTGATGAACATGAGCCTAATGGTAATATCAATAGTGATGTTCATGAAGATGCTCAACCTAGCAATGAAAATGATGTGGAGATTGAACCTGTTGATCTTGATAACCCACAACCTTAGACTAAGAGATACGATAAGAATGACTTCACTGCTAGGAAGCACGGTAAAGAAAGGGAACCATGGGTTCAGAAACCCATGCCCTTTCCTCCCAAACCATCCAAGAAAAAGGATGATGAGGATTATGAGCGCTTCATTGAAATGATCAGACCTGTCTTTCTGTTGTTGCGTTTGACAGATATGCTCAAAATGTCTCCGTATGCTAAGTACATAAAAGATATTGTGACTAATAAGAGGAGGATACCTGATCTTGAGATCTCCGTCATGCTTGCTAATTATACTTTCAAGGGTGGAACTCCTAAGAAACTAGGTGATCCTGGTGTGCCCACTATACCTTGCTCCATTAAAGGCAACTACGTTAGAACTGCGTTATGCGACCTTGGAGCCGGTGTTAGTGTTATGCCTCTCTCTCTTTACCTTAGACTTGAACTGGATAAGTTGATACCCACTAAGATCACTCTGCAAATGGCCGACAAATCAACTGCTTTCCCTATCAGCATTTGCGAGGATGTGCCCGTCGTGGTTGCTAACACCACTATCTTAACAGACTTTGTTATCTTGGATATTCCCGAGGATGATGCCATGGTTGTCATCCTTGGAAGACCCTTTTTAAACACTGTAGGGGCTGTTATAGATTGAAACAAAGGCAATGTCACTTTCCATGTCAACGGTAATGAGCATACGGTGCACTTTTCGAAGAAACAATATCGAGTACATTGCATCAATGCTATCGAAAAAACTTCATCGATATTTATTGGGAGCTTTGAATGCCCTATTCCTCGTGTCAAGATGAAGTATGATTTGCTTGTTGGGGAGATACACATCCCCATTGAGGTGACCTAGTGACTATTCGAAAAATTCTCCGTTCTCTTTTGCGAGTCAAAAAGTTTTGTAGAGAGGATTTGATCAACCCCATTGACGGATTTCTTTCGATGACCATGAGATGGATGAATCGAGGAGTCACAAACCTTTGTTCCAAGTTTTCACTTTAGGTTGCATAGAAGAAAAATGATAGGTTTAGTTTAGTTTTCCCTGTTTTCTGTTTTAGCGTCCGGTAGAAAAATACCCCGAAAATAAAAGTTCTCCGAACGCTGTGAAAATCTAGTATGATTTTTCTGGAATATTTGAAAAATACTGGGACAAAGAGTCTGTCTGGGGGCCACACCAGTGGGCCACAAGCCCTAGGGGCGTGGGCACCCCCCTGGCCGCGCCACCCAGGCTTGTGGGGCCCACATGCACCCCCTCCACTCATTCTTGCTCCCATCTCCTTCTCCTACCTCCAGAAAAAATCGTTTCACAGCTCAAACCCGTGTTCTTGCTCCTCTTGCTGGGATTTTCGATCTCTTTGCTCAAATCACCGTTATGTGAACTGTTTTGGGGAAATTACTCCTTGGTAAGTGACTCCTCCATTGGTCCAATTAGCTTTTGCTCTAGTGCCTTATACTCCGCGTATTTTTGCTGCCTTGGTGACCATGTTCTTGAGCTTTGTATGCTGATTCTAGCTGGTCCCAAGTAGTTTTGATGCATAATATGGTCTCTAGGCACTTGTGGGAGCAGTTGCTACGAGTTTCGTTGAGCCTTATTCACTTTTCCTTAGAATCACTAAAAGATTTAGAAATTTTCAGAGATAGAAAGGGAAAAGATGAGGAGGTTCTTGAGAGGCTCTTCAAGTCGTGACCCCAAGGATGATGGGAGTGAGAAGAAGGCCAAGTATCCGGTCCCTCGAGTTGCAGAAGTTCGAGCGTGCGAGTGGCCAAGCGACGTGTTCTTACGCGCCGCTGGAATTTATGAGGACTTTTATCACTTGGTGGAAAACTTAGGCCTTACCGCCTTCGTTGAAGATAAGTGTTTGCAATACCTCCTCCTCACTAATATCTTCGTACAAAGCTTTAACTTCTATCCGAGGAAGAATCCTCCTATGGTTGAGTTTAAAATTTATGATGTCCCCCAGCGCATGTCACTCCAGGATTTTTGCAATGTTTGCAAATTACCTTATGTTGGGGATATTCATGAACCTCGTCCATGGGACTTGGAAGCTTTTATCGGTACAATTGTTGTAGGAGAGGAGAGAGGAGTGTCTTGCGCTAGAGCTGCTAGCATTCATTTTTCCTTGCTTCGGTACTTCTCACTATTCGTGGGAAAATGTTTGATTGGCCGTGGGAAAGCTGGGTCACTTAGTTCCCCAGATCTTGCGGTCTTGCGCGAAGCCCTTTATAACGATAAAACTTATAGCTTGGGCGCTATAGTAGCTCAATGGTTGAACCTTAACCGTTCTAAAGGTGTTGTCTATGGAGGTATATATGCTACCTGTCTTGCCAGACACTTTGAGATACCCATTAGACTGGAGGAGGAAGAAGAGATGCTTCTTCCCGAGAGATATCTAGATTACGATAGCATGGTTCACCATGACTTTCTTGATAGAGATATAGGTGGAAGGATGATTTATAACCTGGTATTTAGTCAGGGTACTCGTGAGACTATTACTTTGCCTGCTCCTTCTTTGTTCAATCTTCATGCAGGCAGGTACACTATTATGCCCTCGGACATCTACGCATATTGGGGTTTGGCCCAAGCACAGGTGCCCGTGCCCGAGCCACCAGTCGAGTACCAGATGCCAGTTTATCAGTGGGAGCCAGAGGAGCTCACACAGCAGTGGCATCCTCAGTCCACTCCGGAGTACCACGGAGCTGGTTATTTCCCTCCTTGGGAGTAGACCAAGTTAGGCCAAAAGCCTAAGCTTGGGGGAGTACGTGTTTCTCACCGACTTTACATTCTTGCTTATACTTTCACTCTGTTAGCCGGTGTTCACACTTTGCCACTGTATCATCCATGCTAGTTTATTTTCTTTTTCCCGTTTTCTTTTCGTGTGTCTGTCTAGTTTGAGAAAAACCGAAAAGATTTTCTTTTTCTTCCTTTGCTTGTTGGGAGCTTTCCCGTGTAGATAGTTTTCTTTTTCTTTGGGTCAACGTAGAAGATATTGGTTATAATGTTTAGTGGCTCTTGCATGCATACCTGTTTAGCTTTCAAAGAGCCATATTACTTTGTCTTCTCCTTTGTGTTTGCCTGCAGATTCCAGCTTTAGTCCAATGCATGAGCACGCTTATTATTGTTCACATCGTTTGGTCGTGCAAGTGAAAGGCAATAATGACGATATATGATGAAGTGACTGAGCCTGGAAAAGCTGGTATGAACTCGATCTATTTTGTTTTTGTAAATATGACTAGCTCATCATGCCTGATTCAGCTTTGTTGTGAGAGAAACATGTTTGCAATGACAACTTAGAGACCATAGTTGCTTATGCCATGCTTACTTAGCTAAGAGCTTATAATGGTTTGCCATGGTTGCCAACATGAATGTTGAGATGACTATGATGTAGTATGATAGGATGGTATCCTCCTTTGAATGATTCAAGTGGCTTGACTTGGCGCATGTTCACGCATGTAGTTGAAACAAAATCAACATAGCCTCTATGATGTTCATGTTCATGGTGATTTATGTCCTACTCATGCTTGCACTCAATGTTAGTTACTCTCAATGCATTTTGATGACTGTTGTCGCTCTCTAGTTGGTTGCTTCCCAGTCTTTTGCTAGCCTTCACTCGTACTAAGCGGGAATACTGCTTGTGCATCCACTCCCATAAACTCAAAGTTGTGCCATATGAGTCCACCATACCTACCTATGTGCGGTATCTACCTGCCGTTCCAAGTAAATTTGCATGTGCCACTGTCTAAATCTTCAAGAAATAATCTGTTTTGCATGCCCGAACCGCTCATGTGGTGACAGGGGGCTATTGGTATCTTCGATGCTAGGCGTGTTATCCTTGATATGTGTTTATTCACTATCATTCACGAGAAAGGGGCCGGTAATTAGAATTACCAGTTCCATACTCGAATCGAAAAGATAGTTGCAAACAAAACTCCCCCAGGGTTGTTGTTGGTATGGACGGTACCCGAGGATTCGGCTAGCCGTGGAGTGTGATTGATTGGTGGTGGGGGAGTCAAAACTTTACTTTTCTGTTTGGGAACCGCCTATAGCATGTGTAGCGTGGAAGATGTTGAGAACTCTTAGTCATTGCGTTGACAATGAAAGCATGCCACCCAAAATTATTATCTCCATTTTCAAAGCTTGAGCTCTGGCACCTCTGCAAATCAATGCTTCCATCTGCGAAGGGACTGCCTATTTATGTTCCTGTTGAGTCATCCTCCTCTTGGAAAAGCACCAATTAGAGAGCACCTCTGTCATTTTCATTTTTTATGCTTTGCTTTTAACAGTGTTGGGTATGACTATGACTGGATCTTCATTGCCTTGAATTACAATGTTTAGTCAACCCTTGGTCTTTGAAGGTGCTCTGCATTTATGTTTTGCGGTCTCAGAAAGAGCTAGCAAGATACCATGTATTCGTACTGCTTCATGTTGTTTTGATTGAAGTGTTGACATATGAGGCTTATTATTATTTGCTCGCTAGTTGATTATGCCATTGATATGAGTTTACCGTGAGACCTAGATGTCATTTGCTTATGTGGTTTGATTGTGGTCTTGCTGAAATTCTGGTTGTGAGTTAGACATAGTTGCAACAACAAGATCAAACAAAGTTCGTCAAAGTTTTTCTTTTGTCTCTCTCAGTTTTACGACTGAGTTGCTTGAGGACAAGCAAGGCTTTAAGCTTGGGGGAGTTGATACGTCTCCGTCGTATCTACTTTTCCGAACTCTTTTGCCCTTGTTTTGGACTCTAATTTGCATGATTTGAATGGAACTAACCCGGACTGGCGCCGTGTTCAGCAGAATTGCCATGGTGTTGTTTTTGTGCAGAAATAAAAGTTTTCGGAACGTCCTGAAAATTTACGGAGATTTTTTCTGGAATAAATGAAAAATACCTGCGCAAAGATCCACCGGAGGGGGCGTGCCAGTGGGCCACAAGCCCACAGGCCGCGACCACTCCCTATGGTCGCGCCGTGCAGGCTTGTGGTGCCCACGTGACACCACCGCCCCCAATCTCAGCTCTATATCGTTCGTTTCGCCTGGAAAAAAAATCAGAGGGAAGGTTTCATCGCGTTTTGCGATACGGAGGTGCCGCCACATCCTGTTCTTCATGTGGAGGGCAGATCTGGAGTCCGTTTCGGGCTCCGGAGAGGGGAAATCGTCGCCATCTTCATCTTCAACCTTTCTCCATCGACAATTCCATGATGCTCTTCATTGTTCGTGAGTAATCTCATCGTAGGCTTGCTGGACAGTGATGAGTTGGATGAGATCTATCATGTAATCCAGTTAGTTCTTGACGGGGATTGATCCCTAGTATCCACTATGTTCTAGATTGATGTTGCTACTACTTGGCTATGCTTAATGCTTGTCACTAGGGCCCGAGTGCCATGATTTCATATCTGAACCTATTATGTTGTCGCCAATATATGTGTGTTTTAGATCCTATCTTGCAAGTTGTAGTCACCTACTATGTGTTATGACCTAGCAACCCTGGAGTGAGAATAGCCGTAACCATTCCCGGAGATGACCATAGTTTGAGGAGTTCATGTATTCACCGCGTGTTAATGCGTTGGTCCGGTTCTTTATTAAAAGGAGAACTTTAATATCCCGTAGTTTCCATTAGGACCCCGCTGCCACGGGAGGGATGGACAATAGATGTCATGCAAGTTCTTTTTCCTAAGCACGTCTGACTACATATGGAATACATGCCTACATTAGATTGACGAACGGGAGCTAGTTACTTATCTCTCCGTGTTATAGGTGTCACATGATGGATCACATCCGTCACACTCATCGATCACCGATCCACTGCCTATGAGTCTTTTACTACTGGTCCTCGCTATGTTACTTTGCCTAGGCTTGTCCCTTGCTACAATTGATTGGGCCACTTTGCTGCTACTGTTGCTACCGCTGTCACTTTGCTGCTACTGTTGCTACTGCTGTTACTTTGCTGCTGCTGCTACTACTGTTCCTTGCTACTCCGCTGTTACTTATTGCAAGACTTTGTTGGCACCAACATCCTGTCATCCAAGGCTTTTTACTGGCGCCATTGATATAATAGTTAGGAATAGTCTGCCGTCAAAAGATCGTTTCTGGCACCGTTGCTATCATACTACTTTGCTACTGATACTTTGCTTGCAGACACTAATCTTTTAGGTGTGGTTGAATCTGACACATTCAGCTGCTAATACTTGAGAATATTCTTTCGCTTCCCGTCGTGCGAACCAACAAATTTGGGTTGAATACTCTACCCTCGAAAACTGTTGCGATCCCATACGCTTGTGGGACATCAGAATCCTACAAAGGAATTACTCACTCCTGATGGTGAGTATCATGGTGGTGTTGATGAAGAAGGGGTGGTGATGATGACAGCAACGAATCCCCCTCTCCGGAACCCCAAACGGGCTCCAGATCATCCCTTCGGAGGAAAAACAGGAGGTGAGGTGGCTCCATCTCATGAAACGCGATGAAAAATTCTCGCTAATTTTTTTTTCTCCCAAGATGTAATTTTGTAGGACTGGAATTAGGGTCGGAGGAGCCACGTGGCCCCAAGAATCTATCATGGTGCACCCACGGGGCGCGCCCTGTTAGCTTGTGGCCCACTGGCAGTACTTCTCCGACACGTCTTCGCTACATAAATCCTTATAAATGCCAAAAATAATTCACAAAAAGTTTTGTTCAATTCTGAGAACATTTATTTCTACACAACAATAACACGAAGGTAGTTCTAGTGAAAACAACGTTAGTCCTGCTTAGTCTCATTCAAATCATGCAAATTGGATGTCAAAACCAGAGAAAAAGTGTTTGGAAAAGTAGATACGTTGGAGACGTATCGACTCCCCAAGCTTAACTCATTGCTTGTCCTAAAGGAATTGAGTTGATAAACTGAAAGTAATAAAGAAAACTTTTACAAACTCTTTTGTTCTCGTCATTATACATATGCTTAGTTAGTGTTCAGGTTTTCAGCATAAATCATAAATAAACACATCCATCATAATAATTTAAGTAGCATATCCAATCATGGCAATACATAACCAACTAGCAAGCAGTAATAAAATATCTCACGTGCCAACAATTTGTCAATACAATCATGATATAATATGGTGACATGGTATCTCACTAGCCTTTTCTGAGACCGCAAAACATAAATGCAGAGCACCTCTAAATTTCAAGCAATGATTACATATTATAATTAGGAATAGAAAAGATCCTAGTCATACTCATAACCTACATTGGCTAGACTCAATGCATAAAAATGACAATAGTGCTCTCCAGTCTGGTGCTGTTAGAGGGTGATGACTCAACATAAAGGTAAATAGATAGACCCTTCGCAGAGGGAAGCATTGATTTGCAAAGGTGTCAGAGCTCAAGTTTTTTGAAAACATGATGGAAATATGGTTTTGAGTGATGTTCATTACTGTCAACGTTACAATAAAGGTTTTTAGTATCTCCCATCCCAAACTCATTATTGGCGGTTCCCAAAGAGAGTTGTAAAGTTTTACTCCCATCCACCATCCATAAACAACCATGACTAGCCAAATTCACGGGTGCCCTCCAACATATCAACTTCCCCAAGGACTTTTGTTTTAAATTAATTTTATTTAAGCAGGACTGGGCATCCTTGTTACCAACCTCTTGATACGTCTCCAAAATATCTACTCTTCCAAACTCTTTTGCCCTTGTTTTGGACTCTAATTTGCATGATTTGAATGGAACTACCCAGGACTGACGTTGTTTTTAGCAGAATTGCCTTGGTGTTATTTTTGTGCAGAAATAAAGTTCTCGGATTGACTTGAAAATTTAAGGAAAACATTTCTGGAATTAATAAAAAATATTGGCAAAAGAATCAGTACAAGAGGGTCCACCACCAGGCCACAAGCGTGCAGGGCGCCACCCTAGGGCGCGTCCCCTGGCTTGCGGGCCCCCAGTGGCTCCACCGACCTCGTTTCTACTCCTATATATTCCTATCCGGGAAAAAAATCACAGAGAAGAGTTCATCACGTTTTATGATACGGAGCCTCCGCCACCTCCTGTTCTTCCTCGGGAGGGCAGATCTAGAGTCTGATTTGGGCTCCGGAGAGGGGGAATCGATGCCGTCGTTATCACCAACCATCCTTCATCACCAATTTCATGATGCTCTCCGTCGTTCATGAGTAATTCCATCATAGGATTGCTGGACAGTGATGGGTTGGATGAGATCTATCATGTAATCGAGTTGGTTTTGTTAGGGTTTGGTCCCTAGTATCCATTATGTTGAGAGATTGGTGTTGCTATGACTTGCTATGCTTAATGCTTGTCACTAGGGCCCGAGTGCCATGATTTTAGATTTGAACCTATTATGTTTTCATGAATATATATGTGTTCTTGATCCTATCTTTCAAGTTGTAGACACGTATTACGAGTTATGATCCGCATCCCCCAGGGTGACAATAACTGGGATTCTTTCCGGTGATTACCGTAGTTTGAGGAGTTCATGTATTCACTAAGTGCTAAAGCTTTGGTACGGTTCTCTATTAAAAGGAGGCCTTAATATCCCTTAGTTTCCATTAGGACCCCGCTACCACAGGAGGGTAGGACAAAAGATGTCAAGAAAGTTCTTTTCTATAAGCACCTATGACTATATATGAATACATGCCTACATTACATTGATGAATTGGAGCTAGTTCCGTATCACTCTATGTTATGACTGTTGCATGATGAATGCCATCCGACATAATTATCCATCATTGATCCATTGGCTACGAACTTTCCACATATTGGTCTTTGCTAAGTTACTATTCCGTTGCTATTGTTATGATCACTACAAAATTGTTGTTGTTACGTTTACCACCATTACCGTTACTTCGCTACTAAATACTTTGCTGCATATATTAAGTATTTCAAGTGTGGTTGAATTGAGAACTCAACTGCTAACACTTGAGAATATTCTTTTGGCTCCCCTTGAGTCGAATCAATAAATTTGGGTTGAATACTCTACCCTCGAAAACTATTGTGATCCCCTATACTTGTGGGTTATCACCTCTCTCGTGCAATGACAGCGAATAAACACCCATCATGGGAGTAAATTACTTAGCATGGAACATACTGATTGCCCCGTCGCTCCATGAGCGATACGAGTGCATAAAAAGATGTTTTTTTTGAATATTTAGAGGTGGCACATGCAAATTTACTTGGAACGCTACAATAATACCGCATATAATAAGGTATGGTGGACTCATGTGGAATAACTTGGTTTTAAGGATATTCTGTGCACAAGCAGCATTCCCGCTTAGTACAGGTGAAGGCTAGCAAAAGATTGGGAAGCGACCAGCGAGAGAGCAACAATGGTCATGAACATGCATTGAAAATAACTAACTTTGGACAAAGCATGAGTAGGATATAAATACTCTGAATTTAAATATCATGAAGGCTACATTGGTTTTTGAATCAACTACATGTTTGCAAATGGGCCAAGTCAAACCTATCGAATTACTCGGAGGAAAATACCATACTACCATATCACATATCCACTACAGGAATCACAGAATTTGCCATGAGTCCATTCTTTGTTGTCTCCTAGTGGACGACAAAGAAGGTCTTTGCCGTGAGCTTCCAAAAAATAGATGACAATGATTGGACTCATGGGAAATTAGTTATTTGTTGCCAATACAATCTTCGTCGTTCGCTGGAAGACAACAAAAGCCCGAAAGCAGGCGGCAAAGAGCCAAGGTGGGCCCCACTAGATCGTGGATCATTTTAAGTCAAATGGACGGGCTGGATGCCGTCTGCTAGCTCTTTTTTGTTCGCTTTTAGGCTCTTTGTCGTTTGCTGGGGGACGACAAATAAGATACCTACCTAACGGCTGTGCCCCCACCTCTCTCTCTCTCGCACTCACTCGCACACACTCTCTCTCTCCCCTCTCTCCCCGACGACCCACGCCACCCCCGTCGCGCCCACCGCCCCGACGAGCCAGTGATACGTCTCAAACGTATCTATAATTTTTGATGGTTTCATGCTGTTATCTTGTCAACTTTGGATGTGTTATATACCTTTTATATCTTTTTTGGGACTAACTTATTAATTCAGTGCCAAGTGCCAGTTCCTGTTTTTTCTGTGTTTTTGACTCTTTTCAGATCTGATTTTGGAATGGAGTCCAAACGAAATAAAATCCCCGAAATAAAATTTTCGAGAACAGAAGAAGATCGGGGTACTTGAGGGCCAAGGCAGGAGGCCCACAGGGGGCCCACAAGCCCAGTAGCCGCGGCCAGGGGGGCTGCGGCTACCTAGCTTGTGGCCCCCTCGAGCTCCCCTGCCCTAGCTCTTTGGCCTATTTATTCCCTAAAATCCCAGAAAAAATCAGGGCGTCCACGAAACCACTTTTCCGCCACCGCAAGCTTCCGTTTCCGCGAGATCTCATCTAGAGACCCTTCCCGGTGCCCTGCCGGAGGGGACTTTGGAGCTGGAGGGCTTCTACATCAACATCATTGCCTCTCCAATGACTCGTGAGTAGTCTACTTTAGACCTATTGGTCCGTAGTTAGTAGCTAGATAGCTTCTTCTCTCTCTTGGATCTTCAATACAAAGTTCTCTATGATATTCATGGAGATCTATCCGATGTAATCCTCTTTGGCGTTGTGTTTGTCGAGATCCGATGAATTGTGGATTTGTGATCAGATTATCTATGAATTATATTTGAGTCTTTGCTGATTTCTTATATGCATGATTAGATATCCTTGTAAGTCTCTCCGAGTCTTGGGTTTTGTTTGGCCAACTAGATCTACGATTCTTGCAATGGGAGAAGTGCTTGGTTTTGGGTTCATACAGTGCGGTGACCTTTCCCAGTGACAGAAGGGGCAGCAAGGCACGCATCGTGTTGTTACCATCGAGGGTACCAAGATGGGCTTTCATCATAGATTTGAGATTGTCCATCTACATCATGTCATCTTGCTTAAGGCGTTACACTGTTCTTATGAATTCAATACACTAGATGCATGCTGGATAGCGGTCGACGTGTGGAGTAATAGTAGTAGATGCAGAAAGTATCGGTCTAGTTGTTTTGGACGTGATGCCTATATGGATGATCATTGCCTTAGATAACTTCATGACTTTGCGTGGTTCTATCAATTGCTCGATAGTAATTCGTTCACCCACCGTCTACTTGCTTTCATGAGAGAAGCCACTAGTGAACACTACGGCCCCGGGGTCTATTCAGAACTATCATCTCCGCTTTTACTTTTACTTTGCTTTGTTTACGTTTTGCTTTCAGTTCTCACTTTGCAAACAATCTATAAGGGATTGACAACCCCTTCATAGCGTTGGGTGCAAGCTCTTTGTGATTGTGCAGGTACTTGTGACTTGACGCGATTCTCCTACTGGATTGATACCTTGGTTCTCAAACTGAGGGAAATACTTACCGCCGCTGTGCTACATCACCCTTTCCTCTTCAAGGGAACACCAACGCAAGGCTCCAAGGCCGCGGGGGAATCTTTTGCATATTTGCGAAGGAAATCCCTATAGGCGTAGCCAGCAGCAGAAGGATTTCTGGCGCCGTTGCCGGGGAGATCAAGTCAAGATCTATCCAAGTAAGTGTCATAAACTCATCTCTTGCATTTATCTTTTTTGCCATCTGCCTCTCGTTTTCCTCTCCCCCACTTCATATTTTCCGTTTTCATTTTCCTTTCTCCTTTGCCGTTTTCATTTGCCTTTTGCCGTTTTCCTTTGCCAGTTTTCTTGCTTGCTTGTGTTCTTGTTTGTTTGTTGAAGTCATCATGGCTGAAAACACCAAACTTTGCGACTTCTCGAAAACTAATAATAATGATTTTATTAGTACTCCGATTGCTCCCGCCAATAGTGCGGAATCATATGAAATCAACGCTGCCTTGCTGAATCTTGTTACGAAAGAGCAATTTTCTGGCCTTCCTAGTGAAGGTGCCGCATCCCATCTTAACACTTTCATTGAACTTTGCGATATGCAATAGAAGAAAGATGTGGATAATGATGTTGTTAAATTGAAGCTTTTTCCGTTCTCTTTGCGAGATCGTGCAAAAACTTGGTTTTCTTCTTTGCCTAAAAATAGTATCGATTCTTGGAATAAGTGCAAAGATGCTTACATATCCAAGTATTTTCCGTCGGCTAAGATTATCTCTCTCCGTAACGATATCATGAATTTCAAGCAACTTGATCATGAATACGTTGCACAATCTTGGGAGAGGATGAAGTTAATGATTAGAAATTGTCCCGCTCATGGCTTGAGTTTGTGGATGATTATACAAATCTTTTACGCTGGTTTGAATTTTTCTTCTTGCAGTATCTTGGACTCCGCCTCAGGTGGAACGTTCATGGAAATCACATTAGGAGAAGCTACAAAACTCCTAGACAATATCATGACCAACTACTCTCAGTGGCACACTCAAAGTCACCTGCTAGCAAAAAGGTACACGCTATAGAAGAAATTAACTCGCTTAGTGCTAAGATGGACGAGTTGATGAATTTGGTTGCTAGTAGAAATGCTCCTTTAGATCCTAATGACATGCCACTATCTTCCTTGATTGAGAGTAGCAACGCTGGTTTGGACGTTAATTTTGTAGGTAGGAACAATTTTGGCAACAACAATGCTTTTAAAGGAAACTATGTTCCTAGGCCTTTTCCTAGTAACTCCTCTAACAATTATGGCAATTGCTACAACAACACTTATGGAAATCATAACAAATTACCCTCTGATTTAGAGAGTAATATCAAAGAGTTCATCAACTCTCAAAAGATTTTCAATGCGTCCATAGAGGAAAAATTACTCAAAATAGACGATTTGGCTAAGAGCGTTGATAGGATGTCTTGTGATATTGATGCTTTGAAAGTTAGATGTGCTCCTCCCAAGGTCAACTTGGATGAAACTTTAAAAGCTATGTGTGTCTCCATGAATGAGAGCAAAGAAAGAACCGCCCAAATTCGTGCTAAGCATGAATGGTTTAAAAGGGTGCATTCTAGTGATGCAAATCACGAAGATCTTAAAGTGCTTGGTGTGACTCCTCTTGAATCTTTGTTTTTGCGTGTCAAACCTATTGATGAAGGGGCTGGATAGAATCCACTTTGGTTGAAAAATGCCCCAATGATTCAGAGTCCGCCTATCTTGATGATAAAGGTGTGGAGAGTGGAGTAGAAGAAATCAAAATATTCGGTAGTAATGAAACTCCCACTTTGGATTTCATGGAATTCAAGTATGATAGTTGCTCCTTGTTTGAATGCATTTCCTTGATGCAATCCATTGCAAACTCTCCACATGCTTATAGCAAAAGCAAAGCCTTTACCGCACATATCGTAGATGCTATGATGAAATATCTTGAAGAGAAACTCGAATTAGAAGTCTCTATACCTAGAAAACTTCACGATGAGTGGGAACCTACTATCAAGATCAAAATCAAAAACTATGAATGCAATGCTTTGTGTGATTTGGGTGCTAGTGTTTCCGCGATTCCAAAGTCTTTATGTGATATTCTTGGTTTTCATGAGATTGAAGAGTGCTCTCTTAATTTGCATCTTGCGGATTCTACTGTCAAGAAACCCATGGGAAGGATCGATGATGTTCTTATTGTTGCAAATAAGAACTATGTACCCGTGGATTTCATTGTACTTGACATAGATTGCAATCCTTCATGTCCCATTATTCTTGGTAGACCTTTCCTAAGGATTATTGGTGCTATCATCGATATGAAGGAAGGGAATATTAGATTTCAATTTCCTTTAAAGAAGGTCATGGAACATTTTCCTAGAAAGAAAATAAGATTGCCTTATGAATCTATGATGAGGGCTACTTATGGTTTGAGCACCAAAGATGACTATACGTGATTCCATCACCTTATGCCTAGCTAAGGGCGTTAAACAATAGCGCTTGTTGGGAGGCAACCCAATGAATCTATCCTTCTTATTTCTGTTTTATGTTTTCCACACTTTCATAATTCTGTTATGACTGTGTTTTTTGTGTTTTTTTTGCGTTTGTGCCAAGTAAAACCGTTATGATTAGTCTTGGGGATGATCGTTTGATCATGCTGGAAAAGACAGAAACTTTCTGCTCACGAAAAGAATTTTCATTTTGTTCCTGTAAGAGATTTTGAGTTGATTATTTTTTCTGCTGATTTCTACGCAAATTCTTTAGACTGTCGTAATTGTTCAGAATTTTTGAAGTACCAGAAGTATACGAAGTATACAGATTGCTACAGACTGGTCTGCTGTTAACAGATTCTGTTTTTGTTGAGTTGGTTGCTTATTTTGATGAAACTATGGATAGTATCGGGGGGTATTAGCCATGGAAGATTGAAAATACAGTAACCCAACATCAACATAAGTAGAATTTAAGTTTGCTACAGTACCTAAGGAAGTGGTGATTTGCTTTCTTATACTAATGATATCACGAGTTTCTGTTTAAGTTTCGTGTTATGAAGTTTTCAAGTTTTGGGTGAAGTTCTTATGGACAAAGATATAAAGAGTGTCAAGAGCTCAAGCTTGGGGATGCCCAAGGCACCCCAAGTTGATTCAAGGATGCCGAAAAAGCCTAAGCTTGGGGATGCCCCGGGAAGGCATCCCCTCTTTCGTCTTCAATCCATCGGTAACGTTACTTGGGGCTATATTTTTATTCACCACATGTTATGTGTTTTGCTTGGAGCGTATTGTATCGTAGAAGTCTTTTATTTTTGTTGTGTCACAATCTTCCTGGCTGCACACCTAGAGAGAGAGACATGCACTCACCGTGATTTTGTCGAGCTTCACTTATATCCTTTGGTTAGGCAATTCAACTCCCTGTGTTTCACTTATATCTTTTGAGCTAGTTGATTTTGCTCTATGTGTTTCACTTCTATCTTTTGGAGCACGGCAGTGCGTGGCGTGGTAGTTGATCTATGCTATGAAAGTAGTCTCAAAAGGGGTAGTTATCCAAAGGGATATGAAAACTTCCACCTTCATGTGCATTGAGTAATTTGAGAAGTTTGATTCATCTCAATTAGTTTTGAGTTGTGGTTGTGGTAATATTGAAGTTATACTAGTAAGCTGTTGTGGATCTAGAAATACTTGTGTTGAAGTTAGTGATTCCCGTAGCATGCACGTATGGTGAACCGCTATGTGATGAAGTCTGAGCATGATTAGTTTATTGATTGTCATCCTTTGTGTAGCGGTCGGGATCACGCGATGGTTTATACCTACCAACCCTTCCCCTAGGAGTATGCGTTGAATGCTTTGTTTCGGTTACTACTAAAACTTTTGCAACAAGTGTATGAGTTCTTCATGACTAATGTTGAGTCCATGGTTTAGATGCACTTTCACCTTCCACCATCACTATCTTCTTTAGTGCCGTGCAACTTTCGCCGGTGCATAAAACCCACCATTAGCCTCCCTCAAAACAGCCACCATACCTACCTACTATGGCTTTTTTTCAAAGCCATTCCAAGATATATTGCCATGCAACTACCACCATGACATGTGCCACAGCGTCTACATTGCCATTGCATGATCATAAGATAGCTAGTATGATGTTTCCATTGATGTCTATGCCATGCTAGATCATTGTCACGGTACACTACCGAAGGCATTCCATATAGAGTCATCATTGCTCCAAGTTTTGAGTTGTAAGTGTGTTGATAATCATTGATGGAGCATTGTCCCATGTGAGGAAATAAAAGAGGCCAGCGAAGCCCATTTACGAAAAGAGGCCAAAGATGCCCACCAAAAAAAAGAGGCCAAAGAGCCCACCAAAAAAATGAGAGAAAAAGAGAGAAGGGACAATGCTACTATCTTTCCACACTTGTGCTTATTAAGCACCATGATCTTCATGATTGAGAGTCTCTCGTTTTGTCACCACCATATAGCTACTGGGAAATTTTCATTATATAACTTGGCTTGTATATTCCAATGATGGGCTTACTCAAAATTGCCTTAGGTCTTCGTGAGCAAGCAAGTTGGATGCACACCCACTAGTTTTCTTTAAGAGCTTTCACATACTCTTAGCTCTAGTGTATCATTTGTATGGCAATCCCTACTCATTCACATTGATATCTATTGATGAGCATCTCCATAGTTCATTGATATGCCTAGTCAATGTGACCATCTTCTCCTTGTTTGCCATGCAACCTCCACCACACTCCATTCCACTTATAGTGCTAAAACCATGGCTCACGCTCATGTATTGCGTGAGAGTTGAAAAAGTTTGAGAAAGTAAAGGTGTGAAAATAATTACTTGGCCAATACCGAGGTTGTGCATGATTTAAATTCGTTGTGCAAAGATGATAGAGCATAGCCAGACTATATGATTTTGTAGGGATAACTTTCTTTTGGCCTTGTTATTTTGAAGGTTCATGATTACCTTGCTAGTTTGCTTGAAGTATTATTGACTCCACATCAATAGCAAACTATTGTTTTGAATCTAATGGATTTGAACATTCATGTCACATAAGAGGAGTTACAAAGTACATCTATGCTAGGTAGCATGAAAGCATCAAAAAATCATTCTTTATCACTTCCCTACTCGAGGACGAGCAGGAGTTAAGCTTGGGGATGCTTGATACGTCTCAAACGTATCTATATTTTTTGATGGTTTCATGCTGTTATCTTGTCAACTTTGGATGTTTTATATACCTTTTATATATTTTTTGGGACTAACTTATTAATTCAGTGCGGAGTGCCAGTTCCTGTTTTTTCTGTGTTTTTGACTCTTTTCGGATCTGATTTTGGAACGGAGTCCAAACGAAATAAATCCCCGAAATATTTTTTTCCAGAACAGAAGAAGATCGGGGGACTTGAGGGCCAAGGCAGGAGGCCCACAGGGGGCCCATAAGCCCTGTAGCCGCGGCCAGGGTGGGGGCGGCGGCTACCAAGCTTGTGGCCCCCCTGGATCTCCCCAGCCCTAGCTCTTTGGCCTATTTATTCCCTAAAATCCCAGAAAAAATCAGGGCATCCACGAAACCACTTTTCCTCCGCCGCAAGCTTCCGTTTCTGCAAGATCTCATCTGGAGACCCTTCCCTGTGCCCTGCCGGAGGGGACTTTGGAGCAAGAGGGCTTCTACATCAACATCATTGCCTCTCCAATGACTCGTGAGTAGTCTACTTCAAACCTACGGGTCCGTAGTTAGTAGCTAGATGGCTTCTTCTCTCTCTTGGATCTTCAATACAAAGTTCTCCATGATCTTCATGGAGATCTATCCAATGTAATCCTCTTTGGCGGTGTGTTTGTCGAGATCCGATGAATTGTGGATTTGTGATCAGATTATCTATGAATTATATTTGAGTCTTTGATGATTTCTTATATGCATGATTTGATATCCTTGTAAGTCTCTTCGAGTCTTGGGTTTTGTTTGGCCAACTAGATCTATGATTCTTGCAATGGGAGAAGAGCTTGATTTTGGGTTCATACCGTGCGGTGACCTTTCCAGTGACAGAAGGGGCACCAAGGCACGCATCGTGTTTTTGCCATCTTGGTAATAAGATGGGCTTTCATCACAGATTTGAGATTGTCCATCTACATCATGTCATCTTGCTTAAGGCGTTACTCTGTTCTTATGAACTCAATACACTAGATGCATGCTGGATAGCGGTCGACGTGTGGAGTAATAGTAGTAGATGCAGAAAGTATCGGTCTACTTGTTTTGGACGTGATGCCTATATGTATGATCATTGCCTTAGATAACGTCATGACTTTGCGCAGTTCTATCAATTGCTCTATAGTAATTCGTTCACCCACCGTCTACTTGCTTTCATGAGAGAAGCCACTAGTGAACACTACGGCCCCCGAGTCTATTCAGAACTATCATCTCCGCTTTTACTTTTACTTTGCTTTGTTTACTTTTTGCTTTCAGTTCTCACTTTGCAAATAGTCTATAAGGGTTTGACAACCCCTTCATAGCATTGGGTGCAAGCTCTTTGTGTTTGTGCAGGTACTTGTGACTTGACGCGATTCTCCTACTAGATTGATACCTTGGTTCTCAAACTGAGGGAAATACTTACCGCCGCTGTACTAGATCACCCTTTCCTCTTCAAGGGAACACCAACGCAAGGCTCCAAGGCCGCGGGGGAATACTTTGCATATTTGCCAAGGAAATCCCTATAGGCGTAGCCAGCAGCAGCCACCACTGCCCCCGCCATGCCCGTCGCTTCCATCCGCCTATCCTCCATCGCACCGGCCCTCCCGCACGAGCTCCACCCACGTGTCGCCATTGTCGGCCGCTCCTCCATCGCGCCGGCCCTCCCACGGGAGTTCTACCCACGATCCGCCACCGGAGACCTCTCCTCCACCGCACCAACCTTCCTTCGGAGCTCCGCCCACGAGCCGCCAGCGGAGGCCTCTCCTTCACTGAGCCGGCCCTCCCGCGCCGGCCCTCCCATGAGCTGCCGCTGTTGGCCTCTCCTCCACCGTGTCGGCTCTACCGCACCGGCCCTCCTGTAGAAGCTCTGCCTTCTGGCTCCATCTCGATGAGGATCCCCTTCTCCGCATTAGAAAAAAAACCATGCCTCTAAATTTTTTCATTTTTGTTTGTCTTGATGTGAGTTGAATTCAGAACTGAAATTTGGTAACAAGTTTGGCAACCATAAAAAAATATAGTAACTTTACTGTAGTATTGCCAAATGAATAGCTCTCTGGTGATGTTTGTAATTAGAGATGGCCGAATGAGTAGTGCTCTGGTGATGTTGCATGATCAAAAAAATGATTCAGAGGGAGAGGAGATGTATCAAGTGCTAGAACAGGAGCAACAACAAGTCCGAGAGGGTCATGTACAACAGGAGCAGAATCTAATGGCAGATAATTTAGAGAAACAAGAACAACAACCGGATAATTTAGCAAAACTGTCACCAGAAACCACTAAAATGAACCACGGGGGTGTTTTTACTTGTTTGTGAAAGTTTAGGGGATTAAGATCCCGGTTTTAGACGTGGGGGTGTTGCCTAAAAATGATAGTTGTGGGGTTATATGAACTTTTTTCATTTCTGTCATTGTAAACATGCACCAATCAAACAGTGTCATAGTATTCCAAATACTACAAAAATACTTTAATATTTAAAAACGGTGGTATCTAGTAGCCAAAGACAAAAATACTGCAGTTTTTCAATACTCTTGCCCATTATTTATACTATAGTTTAACTAAAACAATTTCCTGCCTCCTGCCTCATGAGATGATCTCATAATGTTTAAACTGGTTTTCCTGTGGAGGGATCTTCCCTTAACCTCTAGGAGCACCATTGGTCCCATTGTCGTTGCTGTCGTCATTCGACTAGAGGTGAGCTCGGTTGTCATCTCCTTCCCCTCCCATATGTTGCTCTGTTCTGGTCATTGTTCCGAGGAGACTAGATTTTACTTTCATGTCAAGTCTCGTAACCTAAGCGTCCCCCGTTCGAAAGGGCGGCATCTGTAAATATGCATGTCTTTGCCTATTTATAACAGTCATCCCTTCAAATTGTCCATGTTATCCATGGACAACCTAAGTACGTGTAGATTGGGTTTCATTTCCCGTGCTCTACTTTGTTCTGAGGCAAAATTTCATCAGCGCCACCCCGTTGTTCTCCGAGTACACATCCTCTCGGCTTGTTTGCCGATACATGTCTCTGGAGAACAGCGGGGAGGTGATGCCAAAATTTTGCCTCGGACCGGAGTAGCGCACGGGGAACGAACCCAATCTACACGTACTCGGGTAGTATTAGGACCCATATTTACCTATTAGAGATATGATTCAATCGATGAATACCTTTTTTTCCTTTTGTATGGTGCTCGGGATTCGGACGATGAGATGGAGGAATCTGCAAAGGCCTTCTATGAACTGTTGGAGTCTTCAAAATGTCCTCTCCACGAGCACACTAAGCTTTGTCAGCTGGATGCCATCGCACAAGTAATGGCTCTGAAGGCTCGATTCAACTTGGGCAGATAATGCTACAACACAATGCTGACACTATTTGGATGCTTTATACCCAAAGGCCA
This sequence comes from Hordeum vulgare subsp. vulgare, assembly GCF_904849725.1. Lineage (NCBI taxonomy): Eukaryota > Viridiplantae > Streptophyta > Magnoliopsida > Poales > Poaceae > Hordeum > Hordeum vulgare. Next base: position 128,058,290 of record NC_058523.1, read on the forward strand.
TGTCATGCGTGCAAACCTGTACCAGTCGTACAAAATACACCGTGTACTTAAGATGCCCTATGAGAAGATAGATATGCCTGTGAGAAAGGATGTGCCTTATTTAGGCTTGAGTATGCGGACTTGAACTATTGTCCCATTTGCAAGTCTTCCAGATATGTTGTGGCAGACAACTGTATGGCTGAGAAGAGGCAGACCAAAATCCCTGGTAATGTTCTTTGGTATATGCCAATCGTACCAAGACTTTAACATCTTTTCATGGTCGAAGAGACGGCTAGACAGATGACATGGCACAAATTGGGCAAAAGAACCGAACTAGATGCAGATGGTATTCAGATGTTGGTACACACATCAGATGCTTTTACATGGAAGCACTTCGATGCATTACATATGGATAAAGTGGCATATCCAAGGTATCCTCGAGTATGCATAATCATGGATGGGTTCAATCCATTTGGTATGATGGCAACCCAATACAATTGTTGGCATGTACTCCCTCCGTAAACTAATATAAGATCACTTAGAACACTACTTTAGTAATCTAAACGCTCTTATATTAGTTTACAGAGGGAGTAGTTTTCATTCCACTCAATCTCCCCCTCGGACATATTCTGCAAAGAAATAACATATTCCTGACATTGATAATTCCAGGGCCCAACTATCTGGGGAATAATATGAATGTGTATATGCAGCCTCTTAAGGATGAATTACAAGAAGCTTGGAATAATTGGTTCAAGACATACGGCGCCTCTAGAAAAGAAAACTTCAAAATGCATGTCTGGTATATGTACTCGATGCATGACTTGCCAGCGTATGCGCTATTCGCTAGCTGGTGTGTGCATGGAAGGTTCCCGTGCCCCACATGCAAGGCAACTCTTCAGTTTCATTGGTTGTAGGTGGGTCAGGAGCATTCTTACTTCCACTTGCATAGACAGTTCCTGGATCCTCGCCATGAGTTTAGAAAAGACAAGAAGAACTTCATCAAAGGTACAATTGTCAAAAACTCTCCACCAGCTACATTGACAGACCAACAGATCATGGATCAATTAGCCGCTTTCGAGCATGATCCACAACGTCCAGGGTATTTCAAGGGGTATAATTTGGAACACACCTGGACTCACAATACATGCTTGTGGGATCTGCCTTACTTCAAAGACCTCCTTCTTCCACACAACATCGACATGATGCACACTGAAAAGAATATCAGAGATGCCATTTTTGGTACATTGTTCGGCATAGAGGAGAAGTCAAAGGATAATCCTAAGGCTAGAGTCGATCAACACACTCTATGTGATTGGCCATTACAAAATATGTGGCAATCGAAAGGAAAGTAGAACTGGTCGAAGCCAAAGGCCTGGTTCAATCTAAAAGGGGGAGCTATGAGGGAAATTATCTTGTGGGTGAAAATGTAGTTGATGTTCCCCGATGGGTATGCAGCGAATCTAAAGAGGGGACTGAGTCTTGAAAAATTGAAAATATTTGGTCTCGAGAGTCATGATTGGCACACATGGATGGAGCGGGTAATGCGAGTGATGTTGCGTGGCTTTATTCCTGAGGATGAATGGTTAGTACTGGTAGAGCTGAGCTATTTCTTCTGGGTTCTTTGTGCGAAACAACTATCGCCTCGCATGGTAGATGACATGGAGGAGTTGGCACCAGAGTTTCTTTGCAAGTTAGAGAAGATATTTCCACAGATCTTCTTTCTGCAACATTTGATTTTACATCTCTTGACCGAGGGAAGGTTGGGGGCCCGTGCAAAATCGTTGGTGCTTTGCAACTAACAGGATGCAGAAGACGCTTCGAGCAAAATCTAAAAATAAACGTAGAACTGAAGCATCGATGGCCAAGGCATTCGTTTCGGAGGAGGTGGCAAACTTCATGACAGCACACTATGAAGCCAGAAATCGTCATTTGCATAATCCGAAGCCTCGGTACAATGCTGGTGACCCTAAAAAGGTGGATCCAACCTCAGCCAATTCAAAGGGAAGCTCACAACAGCAGGTGCTTCGAAACAGATAGCGTTGAATGTCTAAGAATCGCGGATCATTTCATTGTATATCTTCAACAACCTAACAGAAGTGCAGCCGTACATCGAGTAAGTTCTCAGTACATTGTTTTGCAACTTCTAAATCCTTTGAACTGCTCTTATTCCTGGATATTTGATACAGTCGATACGTTGAAAAATTCTTGGATGAATCGGTGATCCAAAAGGATTCCGTCAAAGAGGATGAGCTTCTGGCAAAGCATGCATGGAGGTGCTATCCCGGTTTCATCTCTTGGTTCAAACAAACGATAATTACCATTAATGTACCATTTCATTTCTTGGACTAATTTGCGGCTAATGCAACAATCCTTTTGTATTAGACTTGTAAGCTAATTCAGAGTCTATGGACGCCGAATTGAGACAAGCCGCTAATGTTTTTGACTATAAGGTCCGTTCATTTGAGAAATACAACATCAACAGATATTGCTTTCGTACCTTTGGCAAAGAGCTATTTATGGCCGACTGAAAATCAAGAAATTGTGGTGTCTCTGCTATCGGCGAAGGAGGTACCGAGCATTATTGAAGAGTTAAAGCAATTAATGAACTTCAATTATATGGTGAAAACGCATTGAATGTCGTAATCTTGAAATGTTATTGGTTCCAGCCGAAGGAGACTATAAAGACTCATGAACATATAGGGTTAGTCGAAATCAAACAAAGCACCCATTTAGATGTTCCCGGTGTCTATATTATGGCTTAACAGGTCTTCCCGGTGTCTATATTATGGCTCAATAGGTGACCCAATTTTTCTATCTACTAAGGGCCTCCAAACTGATAAGAATCTGAACGGTTGGGATGTCATTTATGAAGTGACGCCATGTTCTAGACCACCTCCCCCAATGAAGGGGATTATGAACCTCACATTAACCCACACACATATGAAGGAGAATTCTTCCAAGAAACACGTCTTTCCAAAAAAACAAGAACCGCTCTACTTCACCTGGGAACATGGAAGTAGATAATGACGGTGAATCCGACTTCACCCCTGAGCCGGAAAAAAGTGTCGGAACTATAAGAGGTTACTACTGCGGATGACCTATCAATGCTTGACCGATTGCAGAAAGTCCTTCCACATGTTGATGCTGCTGAACCCGATGAGCACGTCATTCATGACGACACACGTGATAGTGATGATGATGATGCATTTATAGATCCCGAAACATATATATACGATCTAGACTATTATTAGTTTGTATGCATCCTAACTTAATCTATGTACATATTATTATTCATGTCAGGTATTCAATTTTTTATGTTGAACTAATTTCTTTTACTCTTTGTCATGGCGGGTGTTGAAATATGGTGGGAGCGGGTCCAGAGCGCTCCGCTGGTACTTATTTGTCGGCAGCCCACACGAGTGGTACTTCCATTCCACGCATCTCTCTGGAGAGCGTTGATAGAAAGTATGAAGTCAGTGGCGGGGGCTTCTTTGTTAGCGTTGTTGCCCATAGGGGGGAGGAGTTCGGGGAGGGAAGAAGAATGGTACTGGACATGGATGCGGGAGAGGTTGGCGGACTGCTACGCCTTCCTCGCCGCCGCCGCCAGCTTATTCATTGGAGCATATGACTGCTAGGGTGGATCCGTGTGAGGTAAAGTCTCCGGGGACTCCGGACCACGACTCTCGGGTCGATGGGCCTTCGGCCCACGAGACTCCGGATGGGGCTACGTCCGAGAAGACGTCTAGATGGGGTACCTGGATGGATCCAGCTGAGGGACCGGGCTTCCATACAAATGGCGGCGGGGATGATTTTACTAATAGTGAGGGCGAGGTGGTTGAGGGGGTCACTGTGTACCAGCGTGGTGGTACACAACTCCCACCCCTGTCGGCGACCCACGAGCAGAGGTCGGTGATTAGGCCTGATGGGGAGAAATAAGTGCATTTACTCTTTATGTACCTTGTACCTTCACGTTTCTTTAAATATCTAATGCGTTGGCATTCTCATACTAGAGGGGTTGGGATCACATCAATGAACACCGCAAGCCCAACAACGTCATTGGTGTGCTTTGCCGACAAAATTTCCCGGGGTTTGTCACGTTGCCCAGTGAGGGTTAGCTTCCATAGCTAGGATTGAGCTGGGAGCACTACATGGCTACCCTGGCCCGCCGGAGGAGATGCTTGATACGTCTCCAACGTATCTATAATTTTTGATGGTTTATGCTATTATCTTGTCAAACTTTGGATGTTTTGCAAGACTAACTTATTAAATCAGTGCCAAGAGCGAGTTCCTGTTTTTCCATGTTTTTGACCCCTTTCAGAGGAGGATTTTGAACGGACTCCAAACGGAATGAAACTGCCAAAAAGATTTTTTCCGTAATAGAAAAAGATCGGGAAGCCGGAGAATCAGGGCACGGGGCCACCAGGGAACCCACAAGCCCTCATGGCGCGTCCAGGTGGGGCCCGTGCCCCTGGCTTGTGGGCTCCCTGAGGCTCCTTTGCCCTAGGTTTTGCGCCTATATATTCCCTAAAATTCTATAAAAAATCAGGAGATCATTGAAAGTACTTTTTCGCCACCGCAAGCTTCTGTCTCCGCAAGATCCCATCTGGGGCACGTTCTGGTGCTGTGCCGGAGAGGGGATTCGGATACAGAGGGCTTCTTCATCAACACCATGACCTCTTCGATGATGCGTGAGTAGTTCACCATAGACCTACGGGTCCATAGCTAGTAGCTAGATGGTTCTTCTCTCTCTTGGATCTTCAATACAAAGTTCTCCATGATCTTCACGGAGATCTATCCGATGTAATCTTCTTTTGCGGTGTGTTTGTCGAGATCCGATGAATTGTGGATTTATGATCAGATTACCTATGAATCTTATTTGAGTTTCTTCTGATCTCTCTTGTGCATGATTTCATATCCTTGTAATTCTCTTCGAGTTGTGGGTTTTGTTTGGCCAACTAGATCTATGATTCTTGCAATGGGAGAAGTGCTTTGTTTTGGGGTCATACCGTGCAGTGACCTCACTCAGTGATAGAAGGGGTAGCGAGGCACGCATCGTGTTGTTGCCATCAAGGGTAAAAAGATGGGGTTTTCATCATTGGTTTGAGATTATCCCTCTACATCATGTCATCTTGCTTAAGGCGTTACTGTGTTCGTCATGAACTCAATCCACTAGATGCATGCTGGATAGCGGTCGATGTGTGGAGTAATAGTAGTAGATGCAGAAAGTATCGGTCTACTTGTTTCGGACATGATGCCTATATGTATGATCATTGCCTTAGATATCGTCATGACTTTGCGCGGTTTTATCAATTGCTCGACAGTAATTTGTTCACCCACCGTGATATTTGCTATTTTGAGAGAAGCCTCTAGTGAATAGTATGGCCCCCGGGTCTACTCCACACCATATTTTCAGCCTTACTCTTTTTACTTTGTTGCACTTTCCGCCTTCAGATCTCACTTTGCAATCAATCTTGAAGGGATTGACAACCCCTTTATAGTGTTGGGTGCATGCTCTTTTGTGTTTGCGCAGGTACTCTCGACTTGATGAGATTCTCCTACTGGATTGATACCTTGGTTCTCAAACTGAGGGAAATACTTACTGCTCCTGTGCTGCATCACCCTTTACTCTTCAAAAGAAAAAACCGACGCAAACAAGAGAAGTAACAAGAAGAATTCCTGGCGTTGCCGGGAAAGGACTTTTGTTGCCGTAGTAATGATCGACAATGTCTTGTGCCACACGATGGTCGAGATGGTCATCAGAAGCTTTTGGGTAATTTCTCCTTTACACAATTAAAATTATCAATAGCTAGTTATTGTACTAATCAGTGTTGTCTCGTTTGACTGCAGGCCTTCTATAGGTGTGAGGCGGGATACTAGGAGGCCGCGGCAAGGGTAATCGATACCGAGTGCAAGCATCTATTACAGAACTTACGACATGAGGCTCGCTCACAGATTGTTCAAGACTACTAAGCCACGTGTGGTATTAAGAAGGACAAGCCATCGTGCTGCGGAAAGTTTCTAAAGAAGGGGCAGTACATGAAGGTAATTACCTATTCTTAAGACCTTGTACTTGATAACCCACAAGTATAGGGGATCGGAACAGTTTTCGAGGGTAAAGTATTCAACCCAAATTTATTGATTCGACTCAAGGGGAGCCAAAGAATATTCTCATGTATTAGCAGTTGAGTTGTTAATTCAACCACACCTGAAAGACTTATTATCTGCAGCAAAGTATTTAGTAGCATAGTAGTATGGAAGTAACGATAACGGTGGCAAACGTGACAGTAGTAACTTGTAGTGATTGTAACAATAGGAACAGAAAAGTAACTTAGCAAAGATCAATATGTGGAAAGCTCATAGGCAATGGATTAGTGATGGATAATTATGTCAGATGGCATTCATCATGCAACAGTCATAACATAGGGTGATACAGAACTAGCTTCAATTCATTAATCTAATGTAGGCATGTATTCCATATATAGTCATACATGCTTATGGAAAAGAACGTGCATGACATCTTTTGTCCTACCCTCCCATGGCAATGGGGTCCTAATGGAAACTAAGGGATATTAAGGCCTCCTTTTAATAGAGAACTGGACCAAAGCATTAGCACTTACTGTGTACATGAACTCCTCAAACTACGGTAATCACGAGAAAGAATCCCTGTTATTGTCACCCTCGGGGATGTGAATCATAACTCCTAATAGGTGTCTACAACTTGCAATATAGTATCAATAACACACATATATTCATGAAAACATAATAGGCTCAGATATGGAATCATGGCACTCGGGCCCTAGTGACAAGCATTAAGCATAGCAAAGTCATAGCAACATCAATCTCAGAACATAATGGATACTAGGGATAAAACCCTAACAAAACTTACTCGATTATATGATAGATCTAATCCAACCCATCACTGTCCAGCAAGCCTACGATGGAATTACTCACGAACGGAAGAGAGCATCATGAAATTGGTGATGAAGGATGGTTGGTGATGACGACGCCGTCGATTTCCCCTCTCCGGAGCCAAATCAGACTCCAGAACTGCCTCCCAAGGAAGAACAGGAGGTGGTGGTGGCTCCGTATCGTAAAACGCGATGAACTCTTCTCTCTTATTTTTTTCTCCCCTAGCCATAGGGACCCCACGAGCCACGAGGCGCGTCCTAAGGGGGGTCGTGCCCTGCAGCCTTGTGTCCAGGTGGTGGCCCCTCTCCGGTTGATTCTTTCACCAATATTTTTATGAATTCCAAAAGTATTCTCGTAAATTTTCAGGTCAATCCGAGAACTTTTATTTTTGCAGAAAAATAACACCAAGGGAATTCTGCCGAAAACAGTGTCACCCGGGTTAGTTCCATTCAAATCATGCAAATTAGAGTCCAAAACAGGGGCAAAAGAGTTTGGAAAAGTAGATATGTTGGAGACGTATCAACTCCACCAAGCTTAAACATTTCCTTGTCCTCAAGCAATTCACTTATAAACTAAAAGTGATAGAGAAAATTTTTACAAACTCTATTTGATCTTGCTGTTGTAAATATGTCTAACTGATGTTCATATCTTCAGCTAAGATTATAGACTACCCACATTCAAAATAATATTTAGGTCTCATATTTACTTATATCCATGGCATAATCAACTAGCGAGCAATAATAATAAGTCTCGGAAACAATCTTATCAAAGCAATCATAATACAATATGATAAACTGGTATCTCGCTAGCCCTTTGTGAGACCGTAAAACATAAATGCAGAGCACCTCTAAAGAACAAGGACTGACTAGACATTGTAATTCATGGTAAAAGAGATCCAGTCATACTCATACTCAATATCAATTAATAACAAAGCATACAAATGACAGAGGTGCTCTCTAACTCGTGCCTTTTTATAAGAGGATGACTCGACAGTAAAGTAAAATAGATAGGCCCTTCGCAGAGGGAAGCATTGATTTACAGAGGTGCTAGAGCTCGAGCTTTGAAAACATGGATGAATAAAAAAAAATGGGTGGTATGCTTTCATTTTCAACATAACAACTAAGAGATCTCAATATCTTCCATGCTAGATACATTATAGGTGGTTCCCAAACAGAATAGTAAACTTTTTATTCCCCCTCCACCAATCGATCACACTCCACGGCGGGCCGAATCCACGGGTACAGTCCATACAAACAACAATCCTGGGGAAGTTTTATTTCATTATACTTTGATTTGACTTTTGAGCATGGAACTGGGCATCCCGATTACCACCCACTTTCTTGTGAATGATAGTGAATCAACACATATCTTGAGAATAACCCGCCTAGCATGGAATATTCTGACAGCCCCTAGTCACTACATGAGCTATTGAGGCATACAAAATAGAATATTTATTTGAAGGTTTAGAGTATGGCACATGCAAATTTACTTGGGACGGCAGGTAAATACCGCATATAGGTAGGTATTGTGGACTCATATGAAACAACTTTGGGTTTATGAAAATGGATGCACAAGCAGTATTCCCGCTTAGTACAAGTGGAGGCTAGCAAGAGACTGAGAAGCGACCAACTAGAGAGCGACAACAGTCATAAACATGCTTTGATATTAACCAACATTGAATGCAAGCATGAGTAGGATATAAATCACCATGAACATAATCATTCGGAGGAGGATACCATTCTATCATACTACATCACAACCATTTTAATATGCATGTTGGCACTCAAGACAAACCATTATTAACTCCTAGCTAACTAAGCATGGAATAAGTAATTATAGTCTCTAATTGTCAATGCAAACAGGTTCAATTCATAACAAGTTGAATCCAGAACGATGAGCTAATCCTATTTACAAAAACAAAATAGGTCGAGTTCATACCATCTTTTCTCCACCTCCGTCACTTCATCATATATTTTCATCATTGCCTTTAACTTGCACGATTGAACGGTGTGAATATAATAATAAGAGTGCACGTGCATTGGACTAAGCTGGAATCTGCAAGCAATAACTCAAAGGAGAAGACAAGGTAATATGGCCTCTCTGAATGATAAACGGTAATGCATATGAGAGCCACTCAGCATGTCATCGTGGTCTTCTCCTTACGATCGAAAGAATAAAGAAAAACTATTTACACGGGAAAGCCCCCAACAAGCAAAAGAAGAACAAAAAATCTTTTTGGGTTCTCTTTTAACACTACAACTAAACAAACTAGAAGGTAAAGCTAGAATTAATTTTTTTTGGGATTTTTTCAAGGTTGATGAAACACCGAAGAAGAAAACAAAAGAAGAAATAAACTACCATGGATGGTACAATGAAAAAGTATGAACATCGACAACTGGAATGAGTGTGTGAACATGAATGTAATGTCGGTGAGAAATACGTACTCCCCCGAGCTTAGGCTTTTGGCCTAAGTTGGTATAAGTCCATGGCTGGCCCGGATAATATCAAAAGTCATAGTTGGGGTTGTACTAGGTTGCGACAACTGCTGCCTGAATGGCTTCAGTGTGGAGGCAAGCGGCCTTCGCCTCTCTCTAGTACTCGCTTGCCTCCTCTTTGGTTATAAAGTACCTCCGTTTTTCCTAAAAGTTAAAGAAGGGAGGAGCAGGAAGGATAATATGGACAACATGATGTCTATCAAAAATTAGTCGGTATATATATGAGGTGTTGTTCATTTCTCTTAAGGAACTGGTAGCACACCATAGCCGCATAATCAAGGAAAGCAAGTGGTAACTAAGTATCATTCTCCCTTATAGGTATCCCAAGATAATTAGCTACACGAGTGGCATAAATTCCACCAAAGAAATCTCTATCCTTAGAATTTTTATGTAGCCTCCTAGAAATAATAGCTGCCACATTGTATCGTCGATCACCCATGACCACACTCTTAAGAATACTAAGGTCAGGTACGCAAAGGTGGATATGCTCATATTTACCATTAATACATCTACCTATGAAGAGAGGAAGATAATGTATGGCACGAATGTGAATGGTCCCCAAGGTAGCCTGTGTAATATTTCTCGTTTCTCCCACGGTGATGCTAGCAAGTAAATCATTATATTCGGCTTTGTGAGGATCACTATGGCTACCCCATTATGGAATTCTACATGCATGGTTAAAATCTTCTAGGTCCATAATATAAGATTCATCATAAAGATTAAATAGAACAAAATGTGTATTATTCCTGGACAAAAATTTAAACCTCTGCACGAAGGAGTCAGTGAGTTAATAATATTGCTTGCATTGGTCAGAAACAAAATCTTCAAGGCCAACATTTCGTACGTACACATAAAATTCTTCCTTGAATCCGGCATGGACCATGAATGATTCCGACGTCCATTCACAAGGCCGCTCTTGAGCTTCCCTTGGGTGTTCAGAGTTGGGCTCGCTGTGATGCCCTTGATTTAATCGTACGCTAATCATACACGCAAATGCGTACGATCAAACTCAAGGACTCACGGGAAGATATCACAACACAACTCTAGACACAAACAAAACAATATCAGCTTCATATTACAAGCCAGGGGCCTCACTCAGGAGGCGGGGGTGGTGCATCGTTGGTGGGGCCACGCGGGCGGCCAGCTGGTCTAACCATCCTGCTAAGTAATTAACAGGGGTAGTTTAGCTTAACGTAATTGCAAAGGCATCGCACGCATTCATGAACTAATCAAGCATGATAAAAGGGAAATGCGATAAATACTTGATAGTAGTTGAGTTCGACATACAAACCCATACATAAGTTGGATTACAAACCAACGATTACAAATTCGAAATTTGGCGATAGCCTGGATGCATTAGACGATACCCTGGACTCACTAGGCGGCACGTAGGCACGTGGTGGAAGAGTACCACAATGAGATATAGCGATAAGGCTACATCAACGTCGGAGAGGACGAACGAATCCTGGTAGCTGGCGGTGATAAAAGGTAGGAACACGACCCTATGTCCCGTGGTGACTCTGGTGAGGGTACCGCATCCACTCGAGGAGCTGAGGTCCAAGTGCAGGGGTTCTACCCCCAACATCAGTCAACTCGAGACCTGATGGTAGCTGTGTCCTGCTCGGCTCGCGAATGTGCATAGGGGGAACCCTCGGGTGGTGTGCTGGCTCCAGCTCTGTCAACGCGGCGTAAAGACGAGCACGCGTAGCGTGCATCTCCACAGTCAGAGCTCTAAAAGCACGATCCAGCGCCTCAGTGTACTGCACCAGAACCCGCGCGTCGTAGCGACTCGTCACGTAGGGGGCGCAGACAGCGACGTAGGATCGGTCGTTTCGTGATATGTCTCCAACGTATCTATAATTTTTGATGGTTCCATGCTATTATCTTGTCAAACTTTGGATGTTTTGTATGCCTTTTATATTTTTTTGGGACTAACTTATTAACTCAGTGCCAAGTGCCAGTTCCTGTTTTTTCCGTGTTTTTGACCCTTTTCAGAGGAGAATATTAAACGGAGTCCAAACAGAATAAAAATTCTGAAAAGATTTTTTCCGGAACAGAAGATACGCACGGGGCGTGAGAACCAAGGCATAGGCCTCCAGGGGAGGCCGCAAGCCCCCTAGGCGCGGCCAGGGGGCCCGCGCCTAGCAGGCTTGTGGGCCCCCAGTGGCACGTCTGTCCTACTTCTTGCGCTTATAAATCCCTGAAAAATCCAAAACCACGGGAGAGATCCACGAAAATGCTTTTCTGCCGCCGCAAGCTTCTGTCTCTGCAAGGTCCCATCTAGGGCATGTTCTGGTGCCCTGCTAGAGGGGGATTCGAATACGGAGGGCTTCTTCATCAACACCATTTCCTCTCCGATGATGCGTGAGTAGTTCACCATAGACCTTCGGGTCCATAACTAGTAGATAGATGGCTTCTTCTCTCTCTTGGATGTTCAATACAAAGTTCTCCATGATCTTCATGGAAATCTATCCGATGTAATCTTCTTTTGCGGTGTGTTTGTCGAGATCTGATGAATTGTGGATTTATGATCAGATTATCTATGAATCTTATTTGAGTTTATTCTGATCTCTTAGATGCATGATTTCATATCCTTGTAATTCTTTTCAAGTTGTGGGTTTTGTTTGGCCAACTTGATCTATGATTCTTGCAATGGGAGAAGTGCTTGGTTTTGGGTTCATACTGTGAGGTGACCTCACCAAGTGACAGAAGGGGTAGCGAGGCATGTATCGTGTTGTTGCCATCAAGGGTAAAAAGATGGGGTTTACATCATTGGTTTGAGTTTATCCCTCTACATCATGTCATCTTGGTTAAGGCGTTACTCTGTTCGTCATGAACTCAATACACTAGATGCATGCTGGATAGCGGTCGATGTGTGGAGTAATTGTAGTAGATGCAGAAAGTATCGGTCTACTTGTCTCGGACGTGATGCCTATATGTATGATCATTCTTAGATATCGTCATGACTTTGCGTGGTTCTATCAATTGCTCGACAGTAATTTGTTGACCCACCATAATATTTGCTATTTTGAGAGAAGCCTCTAGTGAACACTATGGCCCCCGGGACTACTTCACATCATATTTTCAGCCTTACACTTTTACTTTGTTGCACTTTCCACCTTCACATCTCACTTTGCAATCAATCTTGAAGGGATTGACAACCCCTTTATATCGTTGGGTGCAAGCTCGTTTGTGTTTGCGCAGGTACTCTGGACACTTGGCTTGATTCTCCTACTGGATTGATACCTTGGTTCTCAAAACTGAGGGAAATACTTACTGCTACCGTGTTGCATCACCCTTTCCTCTTCAAGGGAAAAACCAACGCAAGCTCAAGAGGTACCAAGAAGGATTTCTGGCGCCGTTGCTGGGGAGGATCAAGTCAAGAATAGTCTCCTATCAACGTGTCAATTTCTGGCACCGGGGATTATTCTAAGTGGAGCTTATCCAAGTAAGTGTCGCAAACTCATCTCCTGCGTTTACTTTTTTTGCCTCTCGTTTTCCTCTCCCCCACTTCGGAAAAACAAAAATTTACAAAAATATTTGCCTTTTTCGTTCGCCCTTTTCTTTCGCTTGCTTTCTGTTGCTTGTGTGCTATGTGCCTTCAATATGCTTGCATCTTCACTTGCTGAAAATCTATTGATATGGATCCTCATCCACTTGCTAATCTCTTTAAGAGATCCAATTATATTGAACCAATTGTTAGTGAGTTGAGTGCACTTGACTTTCTCTATGGAGTTTTGGTTGAGATGCGTGAATCTGAAAATCGTGATGAAGGAATTTATGAAGTGATTCATGAGGGCTCCTTGAATGAAAAGCATGATTGCAATGATTTCATTATAAATTCTATTAATGACAATCATGCTAAAAATATGCAAAACCCTAAGCTTGGGGATGCTAGTTTTGCTTTTTCCACTACTTGTTGCAATGATCGTGATTGGGGTGATAATTTTTCTTATGATCTTGAAAATTTGTTTAAGCCTCATGATGAATATGATATTTGCTATAATATTGAAAGTGGGTTTGGAGAAGTCATGACTTTAGTCGATGATAATCCCACTATTTTTGAAGAGCGTCAACTTTGCATGCATGTGGATCATGAAAAGAATATCCTATGTGATAGCTATATTGTTGAATTTGAATATGATCCCACATGTAATTGTTATGAGAGAGGAAAATATTGTGGTAGAAACTTTCATACCACTAAATCACCTCTCGTTATGTTGAGATTGCTATTGTCTCTTTCTTCTTCCTTGCATATGGTCGTTATTGCTTGTCTTGATAATTTGTTTCCCTATAAAATGCCTATGCATAGGAAGTATGCTAGACTTAGATGTGATTTTCACATGCTTTATGATGCTCTCGTTGTGCTTCCATTCTTGTCTTTTGTGTGAGCATCATTGAATTACCAATGCCTAGCTAAGGGCGTTAAACAATAGCTCTTGTTGGGAGGCAACCCAATGAATTTATCTTTGCTTTTTGCTTTCTTTTTTGTTGCGTACACACCATCATAATTCTGTTATGATTGTGTCTTTTGTGTTTCTTTTTGTGTCTGGGCCAAGTCAAACCTTTATGACTAGTTTGGTGATGGTTGTATGATCCTGCTGGAAAAAGACAGAAACTTTTCGCTCACGAAATTATTTTTCATTTTTATCCGGATAGAGATTTTGAGTTGATTCTTTTTGCTGCTGGTTGATATGCCAATTTCCCAAACTGTTGTAATTATTACAAATTTTTGAGATAACAGACGTATACGAAGTATACAGATTGCTACAGACTGGTCTTTTTTTGACAGATTCTGTTTTTGTTGTGTTGGTTGCTTGTTTTGACGAAACTATGGATAGTATCGGGGGGTATTAGCCATGGAGAAGTGAGAATACAGTAATCTAACACCAATATAAATAGAAATCAAGTTTGCTACAGTACCCCAAGAGGTGGTAGTTTGTTTTATTGTGCTAATGATATCACGAGTTTCTGTTTAAGTTTTGTGTTGTGAAGTTTTCAAGTTTTGGGTGATGTTCTCATGGACAAAGGGATAAAGAGTGGAAAGAGCTCAAGCTTGAGCATTCCCAAGGCATCCCAAGCCAAATTCAAGGACACCAAAAAGTCCAAGCTTGCTTCAATCCATCGGTAACATTACTTGGAGCTATATTTTTATTCACCACATGATATATGTTTTGCTTGGAGCGTCTTGTATCGTAGGAGTCTTTTCTTTTTGTTGTGTCACAATCATCCTTGCTGCACACCTTTTGAGAGATACATGCACTCATCGTGAATTTGCTAGAATACTCGTTGAGCTTCGCTTATATATTTTGAGTTAGGCAATTTAGCTCACATGTGCTTCACTTATATCCTTTGAGCTAGATAACTTTGCTCTATGTGCTTCACTTAGATCTTTTAGAGCACGGCGGTGCGTAACTTGGTAGTTGGCTTGTTCTATGAAAGTAGTCTCAAAGGTGATAGGCACCCAAAGAGGATACAATAAAACTTTCATCTTCATGTGCATTGATTAGAAAGAGAAGTTTGATTCCTCTCAATTAGTTTTGAGACGTGGATTTGGTAATATTAAGAGTTATGTTAGTAGGGTGTTGTGAATCTAGAAATACTTGTGTGGAAGTTAGTGATTCCCGTAACATGCACGTATGGTGAACCGCTATGTTAGGAAGTCGGACCATAATTGATCTATTGATTGTCATCCTTTGTGTTGCGGTCGGGGTCGCGCGATGGTTAACACCTACCAACCCTTCCCCTAGGAGTATGAGTTTAGCACTTTCTTTCGATTACTAATAAAAACTTTCGCAATAAGTACGTGAGTTATTCATGACTAATGTGAGTCCATGGTATAGATAAACTTTCACCTTCCACCATTTCTAACCTCTCTAGTGCCGCCCAATTTTTGCCGGTGCACAAACCCACCATATGCCTTCCTCAAAACAGCCACCATACCTACCTACTATGGCATTTTCATAGCCATTCCGAGATATATTGCCATGCAACTCCCACCGTTCCGTCTCATGACTTGTGCCGTCACTCTCATATTGCCATTGCATGATCCTAAGATAGCTAGCGAGATGTTTCAATGTCGTACGCCAAGCTAGATCGTTGCACATCCCGGTACACCGCCGGAGGCATTTCCTATAGAGTCATCATCGTCCTAAGCTTTGAGATGTGAGTAAATAAAACTGTGATGATCATCATTATTAGAGCATTGTCCCATGTGAGGAAATAAAAAAAGAGGCCAAAGTTGCCCACAAAAAAAGAGAGATATGGAAAGAGGCCAAAGAGCCCAAACAAAAAAAAGAAGAGAAAAAGAGAGAAGGGACAATGCTACTATCTTTTCCACACTTGTGCTTCATAATAGCACCATGTTCTTCATGATTGAGAGCCTCTCGTTTTCTCACCACCATATGCTAGTGGGAATCTTCATTATATAACTTGGCTTGTATATTCCAATGATGGGCTTCCTCAAAATTGCCCTAGGTCTTCGTGAGCAAGCAAGTTGGATGCACACCCACTAGTTCTCCTTTTGAGCTTTCACATACTTATAACTCTAGTGCATCCATTGTATGGCATACTCATTCACATTGATATCTATTAATGGGCGTCTCCATAGCCCTTTGATACGCCGAGTCGATGTGACCATCTCCTCCTTTTTGTCTCACAACCTCCACCACACTCTATTCCACCTATAGTGTTATATCCATGGCTCACGCTCATGTATTGCGTGAGAGTTGAAAAAGGTTTGAGAAAGTAAGAGTGCGAAAACAATTACTTGGCCAATACCGGGGTTGTGCATGATTTAATTTAGTTGTGTGGGGATGATGGAGCATAGCCAGACTATATGATTTTGTAGGGATAACTTTCTTTGGCCTTGTTATTTCGAAAGTTCATGATTACCTTGCTAGTTTGCTTGAAGTATTATTGTTTTCATGTCAATAGCAAACTATTGTTTTGAATCTTACGGATCTGAACATTCATGTCACATAAAAGATGTTACAAAGGACAACTATGCTAGGTAGCATTCCACATCAAATATTCAGTCTTTATCACTTCCCTACTTGAGGACGAGCAGGAGTTAAGCTTGAGCATGCTTGATACGTCTCCAACGTATTTATAACTTTTGATGGTTCCATGCTATTAACTTGTCAAACTTTGGATGTTTTGTATGCCTTTTATATCTTTTTTGGGACTAACTTATTAACTCAGTGCCAAGTGCCAGTTCCTGTTTTTTCCTTGTTTTTGACCCTTTCCAGAGGAGAATATTAAACGGAGTCCAAACGGAATAAAACTTCTGAAAATATTTTTTCCGGAATAGAAGTTATGCAGGGGGCGTGAGAACCAATGCAGAGGCCACCAGGGGAGGCCACAAGCCCCCTAGGCGCGGCCAGGGGCCCCGCCCCTAGCAGGCTTGTGGGCCCCCTGTGGCTCGTCTGCCCTACTTCTTCCGCGTATAAAAACCCAAAAAATCCAAAACCACGGGAGAGATCCACGAAAATACTTTTCCGTCGCCGAAAGCTTCTATCTCCACAAGATCCCATCTGGGGCACGTTCTGGTGCCCTACCGGAGGGGGGATTCGGATACGGAGGGCTTCTTCATCAACACCATTGCCTCTCCGATGATGCGTGAGTAGTTCACCATAGACCTTCGGGTCCATAGCTAGTAGCTAGATGGCTTCTTCTCTCTCTTGGATCTTCAATACAAAGTTCTCCATGATCTTGATGCAGATCTATCCGACGTAATCTTCTTTTGCGGTGTGTTTGTCGAGATCCGATGAATTGTGGATTTATGATCAGATTATCTATGAATCTTATGTGAGTTTCTTCTGATCTCTTATATGCATGATTTCATATCCTTGTAATTCTCTTCGAGTTATGGGTTTTGTTTTGCCAACTTGATCTATGATTCTTGCAATGGGAGAAGTGCTTGGTTTTGGGTTCATACCGTGCGGTGACCTCACCCAGTGACAAAAGGGGTAGCGAGGCATGTATCGTGTTGTTTCCATCAAGGGTAAAAAGATGGGGTTTAAATCATTGGTTTGAGTTTATCCCTCTACATCATGTCATCTTGCTTAAGGCGTTACTCTGTTCGTCATGAACTCAATACACTAGATGCATGCTGGATAGCGGTCGATGTGTGGAGTAATAGTAGTAGAGGCAGAAAGTATCGGTCTACTTGTCTCGGACGTGATGCCTATATGTATGCCTTAGATATCGTCATGACTTTGCGCGGTTCTATCAATTGCTCGACAGTAATTTGTTCACCCACCATAATATTTGTTATTTTGAGAGAAGCCTCTAGTGAACACTATGGCCCCCGGGTATACTTCACATCATATTTTCAGCTTTACACTTTTACTTTGTTGCACTTTCCGCCTTCAGATCTCACTTTGCAATCAATCTTGAAGGGATTGATAACCCCTTTATAGCGTTGGGTGCAAGCTCGTTTGTGTTTGTGCAGGTACTCTAGACACTTGGCTTGATTCTCCTACTGGATTGATACCTTGGTTCTCAAATTTAAGGGAAATATTTTCTGCTACTGTTGTGCATCTCCCTTTCCTCTTCAAGGGAAAAACCAACGCAAGCCCAAGAGGTAGCATTGCGCTCCCGAACGCTAGCAGTGTAGGCAGTGAGATTAGACCCAGTCTCACCCCTAGCAGGAGCATG
Source organism: Hordeum vulgare subsp. vulgare (assembly GCF_904849725.1). Classification (NCBI taxonomy): domain Eukaryota; kingdom Viridiplantae; phylum Streptophyta; class Magnoliopsida; order Poales; family Poaceae; genus Hordeum; species Hordeum vulgare. The sequence goes on from NC_058523.1 coordinate 128,076,334, forward strand.
CGGGATGTATCTGAAAGCACTCTCCTCCAGGTGAGGGTATGCTCCATGGAGATGAGTGATAGCGATGTATGCCGCATCATGGACGGCCACCTCGACCGACACTCCAATACCGCAGAAGACGTGGCGCTCAAGGGTGTCGCCGCCCATCTGGTCGAAGATGCGCACCTCAGCCTGGTACCAGGACTGGTTGTACTCGCGGAAGTCCTTGTACACAGTGTACTCGGGGTACCAGCGATATCACAGCCTGGTCAGGAGGTCGACCAAAATGGCCTCGAACCCAGTCATCTCAGTAGCCTGTGTCAGGCGCACGTGCTGTCTTGCGGGACACATCTGAAAATAAGATTGACGGATGTCAAATGATAGTGTGTGTAATATATATTCAGAAGAACAGAGTAGATAGTCCAGCGCTCCGGGTCGATGTGATTACGAGAACCTAAAGTTAGAGTTAGTAAAATCTTTAACCCAAAAGAGAAGAGGGACTAGAGCCCAGAGTATAGGAAAGGAGTAAAAGATACTAATACCACCCAATTGAGATGTGGGCCTGTAAGCCACCATATTAGTGTTAGTAAAGTTTTTCAAACACTAGACTCAACTTCGGCCAAGGAGTTGGAAAGGTGGCTACCTACAGGCAGTCGGCTCTGATACCAACTTGTGACACCCTCGATTTAATCGTACGCTAATCATACACGCAAATGCGTGCGATCAAACTCAAGGACTCACGGGAAGATATCACAACACAACTCTAGACACAAATAAAACAATATCATCTTCATATTACAAGCCACGGGCCTCGAGGGCTAGAATATGGAAGCTTGATAAACACACGAGTCAGCGAAATCAACAATATCTGAGTGCAGACACAAAACATGGGGTGCCTTAGAGAAGGCTAGCACAAAAGATACAACGATCAAACGAGGCGAGGCCTCCTGCCTGGGAACGTCCTAACTACTCCTGGTCTTTAGCAGCCTCCACGTAGTAGTAGGCACCATCGGAGTAGCAGTCTTCGGCGGCGGGCTCCTCCATCTCCTGGGCTCCATCATCTGGCCGCAGCAACGGATCAAGGGGCAAAGGGGGAGCAAAGCAACGGTGAGTACTCATCCAAAGTACTCGCAAGTCTTACATCAGAACTATTCTAAGTATGCATCAGTATCAAAGAAGGGGGGGGGTAATATGTCGACTGACTGCAACAATGCGAGAATAGAGAGAGAATGCCTAGTCCTATCGAATACTAGCATCTTCAGGGTCTTGCAGCAATAGACGAGAGGAGAACAGGTGTAACACAATTAATAGTCATATTGTTGCAGCAATATTAATATGAGGTCACGCCCTGAGATCCTCCCTCGACTCCGTGCGAGGAAGCAATCCCGGGGCAACTAAATCCAGTTAAGTAACAATTGTAGTTGTATAAGATCAGGGCACAACTCCAAGTTGTCCTGTGATCGTGGACATGACTATTCGAATAGATAAGTTCATCCCTGTAGGGGTGCACAACATATTCCCCGACGCGCTCGATAACACTCTGGCCGGACACACTTGTCTGGGTCATGCCCGGCCTCGGAATATCGACACGTCACAGCCCCACCTAAGCTTAGTAGAGAGGCCAGCCCGCCGGTCTAACTCCTAAGCACAGAGGGTTCATGGGCCCACTTTCCCTCCACGCTCCTGCACGTGCGAGGGCAGCCGATGTCAGTCCTAGCAACCCTTAATACAAGAGCGATGCATCTCGGAACCACTCGGGCGTGCGCCGCTACATCACAGATCTCTCAAGAGCTTTGGCTGATACCGCGACGTCGAGTACCCATAATTCTTCCCACGCAGACGGTTAGTGCGTAATAAGGCCTTCCGACCAACCCAGATCAAATACCCAAATCCATTATCATTTTAATTAGGAAATCGACACAAATACGTGGGAATCCACCCGCCTAACAACTAATCACCAATGATCCCAACAACATGGTCGAGTAACTATGTGGTTGTAACATCGTCGGGAATCCGAGGTATCACCCTCGTTGGATTCCGAACGATGTAACCGTCAAGGTGGACCTAGAGGAATCACCCTCGACGGTCCCACACTTGAGGGGTTGCACGACAAAGGCATCATCGGGAATGGTGAAAGAGGAATCACCCTCGATAACCACGACCGACTAGCTATACTACACAGATATCATCAAGAGTACTTAGCAAGGTGTCACCCTCGGTACCCGATATTATCTCTGTAGCATCGCACAACTAAGGGGGTATAAGGGCGGTGCCGGGTCTGGCTCGTCGATCAGGGATCGAGATTTGAAAGCAAAGCGGGGCAACTGGACTACGGGATCAGAGGGGAAGACTGCTCCACCTATACTAAACAGGTTAAAAGTACAGTACTGAAGGTAGCAGTTCATCAAAAATATGCTATGCATCAGATATAGGAGCTAACTACAACAGTAGCAAAATACTAATGCAAGCATGAGGGAGAAAGACATAGGCGATATAGGGACGATCAATGGGGTTTGCTTGCCTTGTTGCTCTGCAGCAAAGGGCTGGTCGGCAGGGTCGTAGATGTACCCGGCAGTAGCGTCAGTCTCGGGGTCTACCGGTAAGAAGAGGGGGAAGAAACAATAAATAATAGCAACATGTGCAACACTAAGAATGACATGGCAATATGCGGACTAGGCATGAGCTAACGCAGCAACATCCTTCATACACGGGTCGGAAGAATATCTCACGATATTTTTCGGGTCTAGGGCTACTACCGGTCAGACAGAAAATGATGGAAAAGTTTCATGTTTGCTATGCTAGGGACGCGTGATAGACGAATGGACCGTGTATCCGGGTTCGTCTCGTTCTGCTGACCAACTTTCATGTTGAAAATATTTTGATCTGACTTACGAATTATTTTATATTAATTTTAATATTTTATTCAATATTTAGGAATTAAAAACAGATTTAATTAATTTGATTAAATGCAATTATGACATCAGCATGATGTCATGCTGACATCAACAGTTGACTGGTCAACTAACCAGTGGGTCCCGTGTGTCATAGACACAAGTTTTTAATTAGGTTTAATATTAGTTAATCAAATTTATTTAGTGGGGTACCCACGTGTCATATTCTAATAGGATAATTATTTATCCTAATTAACAAATTAGCTTAATTATCTATTTAACTAACTAAATAATTAATTGAATAATATACCTAATTACTTATTTATTTATTTTGTTAATAAAAACATATATATATATATATATATTTCTTTTTCTTTTTCTTTTCTCTACATACATGCATACATATCCAATACATACATACATACGGGCATCTAATACATACATACATACATCTTTTATTTTATTTTCTCTCTAACACATCTTTGTGCACATCTCTTTACTATCTCCCTCACCTCTCTCAACAAAGAGAAAGGAGACCACTCTAACTACACCTACACGAGCACAACGACGCCGGAACAAAGTGGTGATTGCCGGAACGGAATCGTGACGGTGGGAGGAGCCCAAAAAAAGGGCTCACCAGCGTTGATGGGAAGGCCCGGTGTAGCCGGAGTTCTCGGGGAGGGGTGGAGGAGACCGGTGGCTGTCGAATCCGACGAGGAGGAGGTCGAGGTGGCGGTGGTGGCCGATGGACGGTCGCCGTGGGGAGCTCCGGTGGGGAGGGCCCCCGGGGACGGGGCCGCCGTGGGGAGCTCCGGCCAGCGGGGTGGAGGGGTCGCCGTGACATGGGCTTCCCGGGGAGGGGGTCGTGGTGGCCAGGGGCGACGAGCGGGACGGCGGGGGCCGACGGGAGGGTAGGGTCGGCGACGCGAGCGAGATGGTGGGAGCGATGCGGTAGGTGGGGGGATCGAGCGAGAGGGGAAGCGAGGCGTGGGGGTGGCGAGCGCTCGCGAGAGCAAGCGGGGGGTGGGTGCTCACTGGATCTGGCGAGGGGAGAGGGGTCTGGTAGCGCGGGGAGGGTGAGTGGGGTCTGGGGCGGTAGGTGCGGTAGGTGGGACGAGGGAGTTGCCCTCGTCCCTAGCGGCGGACAGGCAAAACGGGAGGAGGGAGGGGGCGCCGCTAGGGTTTGGCCCTGGGCGCGGTTGGGTCGGTAGCTGGCCGGCTGGGCCACTTGGCCTAGTTCGGCCAGGGGTGTTTTTATTTATTTTTATAAACAGCCTCCCGTTTTAATTACATATGGTCTCTAATAATCTTAAAATGCCCCGATTCACTTTTATAAATTATTAGGGAATTTCTATAACTTCCTCGATTTTTTTATTTTAAACATTATAAAACTTTTCCCGTTTGATTTATTCTTAAACTTCAAACTTTGACTCGGTTTCAATTAATCATGAGATCAACGATATAATTTATGATGACGTGGAATTCATTGCATTGATTTACTGTAGCTTAATTACATCCAACACTGTAGCAAAAGGTGCGGATGTCACAACTCTCCCCTACTAATAAGAATTCTCATCTCGAGAATTAAGAGGTAGAAGGAAAGAGCTCGGGGTATTCATCACGAAGATGATCCTCGCTTTCCCAAGTGGCTTCATCTTTAGAATGATTTGACCACTGCACTTTAAGGAACTTGGTCACTCTGTGACGAGTCTTACGTTCAGCTTGGTCGAGAATGCGGACCGGATGCTCTTTATAAGAGGGGTCTTGTTGCAGCTCAAGCATATCATGATCCACCGCTCGAATAGGATCCTTGAAGCAGCGGCGGAGCTGAGAAACATGGAAGACATCGTGAACCTGAGAAAGGTTCGTCGGCAGTTCCAATTGATAAGCCACTCGTCCACGCCTTTCGAGAATAGTGAAAGGACCAATATAGCGAGGAGCTAACTTGCCCTTGATCCCGAAACGGTGTGCACCTCTCATTGGTGTGCCACGAAGATAAGCCTTTTCGCCAGGTTGATAGACCATATCTTGATGATGACGGTCATACTGACTCTTCTGATGAGACCGAGCTGCCTTCGGATTCTGATGAATAATGCGGACTTGATCTTCGGCATGTTGAATAATATCCGGACCAAAGAGTGATCGTTCCCCAATTTCTGACCAATTCACAGGAGTTCGACACCTTCGTCCATACAATACTTCGAAAGGGGCCATCTTCAGACTAGCTTGATAGCTATTGTTTTAAGAGAACTCGGCATACGGGAGAGATTCCTCCCATTTCTTACCGAAAGAAATGACACAAGCTCGAAGCATGTCCTTGAGAATTTGGTTGACTCGTTCAACTTGTCCCTGGGATTGAGGATGAAATGTCTTGCTGAAGGACAGATGAGTCCCCATAGCCTTCTGAAAACTTTCCCAGAATTTTGAAGTGAACAAGCTGCCACGGTCCGAGATGATTACCAATGGAATACCGTGAAGTGAAACAACCCTTGACATATAAAGATCTGCCAGCTGACTAGCATTAATTGTTTCTTTAACGGCCAGGAAATGTGCAACTTTAGACAGTCGGTCAATGACGACAAGAATAACATCATTACCTTTCTGAGATTTGGGAAAACCAGTGACAAAGTCCATTTCAACATGGTCCCATTTCCACTCAGGAATAGAGATAGGTTGCAGCGTCCCAGCAAGCTTTTGATGTTCTGCTTTGATCCGCCGGCAAATATCACATTCTGCCACATAGCGTGCAATGTCTTGTTTCATATTGGGCCACCAGAATCTTTGCCGGATGTCTTGGTACATCTTGGTACTACCCGGGTTAATAGACAATGGTGTGTCGTGAGCTTCTTTCATCACCTTTCCGGTCATTCTGAGATTTTCCTTCTTATTTGGGACGAATAGGCGACCCTTGAAGTACAAGGCGCCATCTTCAGCAATAGTGAAAAAGGAGGGTTTACCCTTCGCAATATAGCTCTTAATCTCGTCGACAACATCGTCAAAGCCTTGCATATTTTTGATGGTGCCAACAAGATCTGGTTCAAGAACTAGGTTACTGAGGGAACCCTGATTAACAACACGAAGGTTCATCTTTCTATACTCTTCGGGAGGGGGAACAAGGTAACCCTGAGGAACAATATGGAGGTTCAGCTTTCGGAATTCCTCTTGCAGACGGCCGTGAACCTTATGAACCTGGAGGTGGTTGCAGTATGACTTGCAACTCAAGGCATCAACCATTACGTTAGCCTTGTCGGGGGTATATGATATACTACATTCAAAATCTTCTATACGCTCCATCCATCTTTGTTGTTGTAGATTCAGCTCAGGCTGAGTGAATAAGTACTTCAGACTTTGATGATCGGTGTAGATTTCATAGCGATTACCGACAAGGTATTGTCGCCATTCTTTCAGTGCATGAATAACTATGGCAAGCTTGAGATCATGAACTAGGTAGTTCTCTTCATGAGCACGCAGCTGACGTGAAGCATAAGCAATCACCTTGCGATCCTACATCAGGACACAACCTATTCCTTGACGAGAAGCGTCACAATATATGACGAAATCCCTTTTTGTATCCAGAGGAGCATGTACTGGAGCGAATGTTAGTTTGTCCTTGAGTTCCTGGAAACTTTCCTGACATTTATCAGTCCACTCATACTTAACACCTTTGTGAAGCAGGTTGGTTAAGGGCTTCGCAATCTTGGAGAAGTTCTCGACGAATCGACGACAATAGCTGGCGAGTCCGAGAAAACTTCTAACTTGCTTTACATTCTTCGGGGGAGTCCAGTCAAGAATAGCTTGAATTTGTCCGGGGTTGACTGCAATACCATCCTTGGAAATCACATGATCAAGGTATGTCACTTCGTCCACCCAGAATTCACATTTGGAATATTTCACATAGAGTTTATGCTCCCGAAGCTTATCCAGTACAAGACGAAGATGTTCAGCATGCTCTTGTTTATTCTTCGATAATACCAGAATATCATCCAGATATACCACGACTAATTTTTCGAGGTAGTCCATGAATATATAATTCATCAAACGAGAGAAGGTTGCTGGTGCGTTGGTTAAGCCGAAATACATGAGGTGTACTCGTATGATCCATAACGAGTAACAAAGGCGGTCTTTGGAATATCCTCTTTGCGAACACGGATCTGGTGGTATCCCAACCTCAAGTTGAGCTTAGAGAAGATGGTAGAACCAGCAAGTTGATCATACAGATCATTTATCCGAGGGAGAGGATATTTGTTTTGAATAGTGGCCTGGTTGATAGGACGATAGTAATGAACCAATCGATTTGTCCCATCCTTCTTCTTAAAAAATAGAGAAGGAGCTCCCAAGCGGAGGAACTCGGACGAATGAAACCCATACGAAGCGAGTTGTCAACTTTTTTCTTAAGTTCAAGGAGTTCATGTGGTGGCATTTTATAAGCATGCTTGGCAATAGGAGTGGTACCGGGTACCAAGTCAATGACAAGCTCGACAGCTCGAGCAGGGGGAATCCCAGAAGTTCTTCTGGAAAGACATCTTGGAATTCTCGGACCACTGGAATGTTTTCAATCCTTTCAAGAGGCGACGCATTTAATGCATTCAAGGCATATAGCCGTGCCTCAGCATCTCGGACGAGATGGGCATGGTAGCTTATTAATTCATCTGAAGGGTGTAGGAGGCGGATGGTCTTGGTGGCACAAACGATCGATGATGTATGAGCTTTCAACCAGTCCATCCCCAGTATGAGATCAATGTTGGAAGAACTCAATAACATGGGAGCGGCAAGGAATTCCAATCCTTCAATTTCAATGGGGACATTGGGGCAGACCATGGAGGGTCGGCACTGGCCCGAGGGGGTGCTTACCACTATTGGGACATTCATCTCTTCGTACTTAATGCCATGCATGAATGCAAAATTTTCCGACATAAAGGAATGTGCTGCTCCTGTATCAAACAATAAAGAAGAAGGTACTGAGTTAACGAGAAGTGTACACATCACAGTAGCAGGCTGGTGTTGAGCTTGACCCATATCAATGTTGTTGGCCTGACCACAAACATAAGTAGGCTAAGCGTTGAAGTTCCGTTTCTGGTTGTTGCCACTGCCAGTTGAGGGAAGTGTCAGCTGATTCGGATTCTGCCTGCAGTGTCTAGCATGGTGACCAGCACGGCCACACTTGAAGCACAACCCATCCTCAGGACGGGAAGGAGGAACTCGAGGAGGTGGAGCTGGAAGCCTCGGCTGCCTAGGTGGTGGAGGAGTCAGGCGAGGTGCAGCATAGGACGGCCTCAGAGCAGGAACAGGTGCATGGTACAGGTTGTTGGGAATCCAGATCTTCCGCTTCTGTGTAGATGAGCCCGAAGATGAGACCATGTCACGGTTGCGCTTGCTGCTATCCTTGTATTCCTGCAGACCAGTGTCAACCTGAATAGCCTTGTTCACCAGGGTGGCAAAATCAGCATAGTCCCGAACGAGGAGTGTCAGCTTGATGTCCGGGTGAAGGCCTTCACGAAACTTCTCATGTCTGCGTGCATCAGTTGCAATATCTTCTTCAGCATAGCGAGATAAGTCCATAAATTCCCGCTGATAAGCATCCACAATCTTGTTGCCCTGGACGAGGTTGCGGAACTCACGGTTCTTCCGGTCCATGATTCCCTGAGGAATGTAGCGAGCATGGAAAGCAGCCTTGAACTCTGCCCAGGTGATGACAGTTCCAGCAGGTTGAGAGCGCCTGTGGCTGTCCCACCATTGAGCAGCGGGACCCTTTAGGAAGTAGGCGGCAAAGTTGACATAGCTTGCCAGGGGCACATTGCCAGACTCCAGCTAATAAGCAATGCCACGGAGCCATTCATCAGCATCAAGAGGTTGAGTTGAGCTGCGGTAGATCGCAGGGTTGAGGCGGCAGAACTCTTGAAGTGTCACGCCTTGCTGTTGGTTCATGTTCGGCCTTTGGAACTGATCCATGAGCCCTTGCATAAACAGGCATCACACGCATTCATGAAGTAATCAAGCATGGTGAAAGGGAAATGCGATAGCTACTTCATAGTAGTTGAGTTCGACATACAGACCCACACAGAAGTTCGATTACAGACCAACGATTACAAATTCAAAATTTGGCGATAGCCTAGATGCATTAGACGACACCCTCGACTCACTAGGCGGCACGCACGCACGCGGTGGAAGACTACCACAGCGAGATATAGCGATAAGGCTAAATCAACGTCGGAGAGGACGAACGAATCCTGGTAGCTGGCGGTGATAGAAGGTAGGAACACGACCCTGTGTCCCGTGGTGACTCTGGTAAGGGAACCACATCCACTAGAGGAGCTGAGGTCCAAGTGCAGGGGTTCTACCCCCAACATCAGTCCACTCGAGCCCTGATGGTAGCTCTGTCCTGCTCGGCTCACGGATGTGCATAGGGGGAACCCTCGGGTGGTGTCCTGGCTCCGGCTCTGTCAACGTGTCATAAAGACGAGCATGCGTAGCGTGCATCTCCACAGTCAGAACTCGAAAAGCACGATCCACTGCACCAGAACTCGCGCGTCGTAGCGACGCGTCACGTAGGGGGCACAGGCAGTGACGTAGGATCGGTCGTTGTGCTCCCGAGCGCTAGCAGTGTAGGCAGTGAGATCAGACCCAGTCTCATCCCCAGTAGGAGCATGCGGGATGTATCTGAAAGCACTCTCCTCCAGGTGAGGGTACGCTCCACGGAGACGAGTGATAGAGATGTAGGCCGCATCATGGACGACCTTCTCAACCGACACTCCAATATCGCAGAAGACGTGGCGCTCGAGGGTGTTGCCGCCCATCTGGTTGAAGATGCGAACCTCAGCATGGTACTGGTACTGGTTGTACTCGCAGAAGTCCTCGTACACAGTGTACTCGGGGTACGAGCGATATCCCAGCCTGGTCAGGAGGTCGACCAAAATGGCCGGGAATCCAGTCGTCTCAGTGGCCTGTGTCAGGCGCACGTGCTGTCTTGCGGGACGCATCTGAAAATAAGATCGACGGATGTCAAATGACAGTGTGTGTAATATATATTCACAAGAACATAGTAGATAGTCCAGCGCTCCGGGTCGATGTGATTATGAGAACCTAAAGTTAGAGTTAACCCGAAAGAGAAGAGAGAGTAGAGCCCAGAGTATAGGAAAGGAGTAAAAGATACTAATACCACCCAATTGAGATGTGGGCCCGTAAGCCACCACATCAGTGTTAGTAAAGTTTTTCAAACACTAGAGTCAACTTCAGCCACGGAGTTGCAAAGGGGGCTACCTACAGGCAGTCGGCTCTGATACCAACTCGTGACGTCCTCGATTTAATCGTACGCTAATCATACACGCAAATGCGTACGATCAAACTCAAGGACTCACGGGAAGATATCACAACCCAACTCTAGACACAAATAAAACAATATCATCTTCATATTACAAGCCAGGGGCCTCGAGGGATAGAATACGGAAGCTCGATAAACACACGAGTGAGCGGAAGCAACAATATGTGAGTACAGACATAAAAAATGGGGTGCCTTAGAGAAGGCTAGCACAAAAGATACAACGATCGAACGAGGCGAGGCCTCCTGCCTTGGAACCTCCTAACTACTCCTGGTCTTCAGCGGCCTCCACGTAGTAGTAGGCACCGTCGGGGTAGCAGTCGTTGTCGGCGGGCTCCTCCATCTCCTGGGCTCCATCATCTGGTCGCAGCAACGGATCAAGTGGGCAAAGGGGGAGCAAAGCAATGGTGAGTACTCATCCAAAGTATGCATCAGTATCAAAGAAGGGGGGTGGTAATATGTGTACTGACTGCAGCAATGGGAGAATAGAGAGAGAAGTCCTAGTCCTGTCGAAGACTAGCATCTTCAGGGTCTTGCAGCAATAGACGAGAGTAGAATAGGTGGAACACAATTAATAGTCATATTGTTGCAACAATATTAATATGATATCACGCCCTGAGATCCTCCCTCGACTCCCTGCGAGGAAGCAATCCCGGGGCAACTAAATCCAGTTAAGTAATAGTTGTAGTTGTATAAGATCAGGGCACAACTCCAAGTCGTCCTGTAACCGTGGACACGACTATTCGAATAGATCGTTCTTCTGTGCAAGGGTGCACAAATATTCACCGACGCGCTCGATAACACTCTGGCGAGACACACTTTTGTGGGTCATGCCCGGCCTCGGAATATCGACACATCGCAGCCCCACCTAAGCTCAGCAGAGAGGCTAGCCCGCTGGTCTAACTCCTAAGCACAGAGGGTTCATGGGCCCACTTGCCCTTTGCGCTCCTGCACAATGTGAGGGCGACCAATGTCAGTCCTAGAACCCCTTAATACAAGAGCGATGCATCCCGGGACCACTCGGGCGCACGCCGCTAAATCGCTCATGTCTGAAGAGCTTCCAACCGAGTACCCATAATTCTTCCAACGGAGACGGTTAGTGCGTAATAAGGCCTTCCGACCAACCCAGATCAAATACCCAAATCCATTATCATTTTAGTTAGGCCATCGACACAAATACGCGGGAATCCACCCGCCTAACAACTAATCACCAATGATCCCACCAACATGGTCGAGTAACTATGTGGTTGTAACATCGTGGGGAATCCGAGGTATCACCCTCGTTGGATTCCGAACGATGTAACCATCAAGGTGTATCTAGAGGAATCACCCTCGAGGGTCCCACACTTGAGGGGTTGCACAACAGAGGCATCGTCGGGAATGGTGAAAGAGGAATCACCCTCGATAACCACGACCGACTAGCTATACTATAGAGATATCATCAGGAGTACTTAGCAAGGTGTCACCCTCGGTACCCGATATTATCTCTGTACCGTCGCATAACTAAGGGGTGTAAGTGCGGTGCCGAGTCTGGCTCGTCGATCAGGGATCGAGATTTGAAAGCAAAGCGGGCAACTGGACTACGGGATCAGAGGGGAAGACTGATCCACCTATACTAAATAGGTTAAAAGTACAGTACTGAAGGTAGCAGTTCATCAAAAATATGCTATGCATCAGATATAGGAGCTAACTACAACAGTAGCAAAATACTAATGCAAGCATGAGGGAGAAAGACATAGGCGATATAGGGATGATCAATGGGGTTTGCTTGCCTTGTTGCTCTGCGGCAAAGGGCTGGTCGGCAGGGTCGTAGATGTACCCGACAGCAGCGTCAGTCTCGGGGTCTACCGGTAAGAAGAGGGGGAAGAAACAATAAATACTAGCAACATGTGCAACACGAAGCATGACATGGCAATATGCACACTAGGCATGAGCTAACGCAGCAACATCCGTCATAGACGGGTCAGAAGAATATTTGACAATATTTTTCAGGTCTCAGGCTACTTCTAGTCACACAGAAAACGATGGAAAAGTTCCATGTTTGCTATCCTAGGGACGCGTGACAGACGAATGGATCATGTATCCGGGTTCGTCTCGTTCTGCTCATCAACTTTCATGTTGAAAATACGTTGATCTGACTTACGGATTATTTTATATTAATTTTTAAAGTTTTATTCAATATTTAGGAATTAAAAAGAGATTTAATTAATTTGATTAAATGCAATTATGACATTAGCATGATGTCATGCTGACATCAACAGTTGACTGGTCAACTAACCAGTGGGTCCCGTGTGTCATAGACACAAGTTTTTAATTAGGTTTAATATTAATTAATCAGATTAATTTAGTGGGGGACCCACGTGTCATATTCTAATAGGATAATATTTATCCTAATTAACATATTAGCTTAATTATCTATTTAACTAATTAACTACTTAATTAAATAATATAGCTAATTATTTATTTATTTATTTATTTTATTAATAAAGACATATATAGTTTTTTCTTTTTCTTTTTCTTTTCTCTACATACATGCATACATATCCAATACATACATACATACATACAGGTATCTAATACATACATACATACATACATCTTTTATTTTATTTTCTCTCTAACACATCTCTGTGCACATCTTTGTGTCAACATCTCTGTGATATCTGCCTCACCTCTCTCAACAGAGAGAAAGGAGACAACTCCAACTACACCTACACGAGCACAACAACGCCGGAAGAAAGTGGTGATTGACGTCATGGAACCGTGACGGTGAAAGGAAGAAGACCGTGGGAGGAGCCTGAAAAAGGGCTCACCGGCGTTGACTGGAAGGCCCGGTGTAGCCAGAGTTCTTGGGGAGGGGTGGAGGAGACCGGTGGCTGTCGAATCCGGCGAGGAGGAGGTCGAGGTGGCGGTGGTGGCCAGCGGACGGCCGCTGTGGGGAGCTCTGGTGGGGTGGGGCCCCAGGGACGGGGCCGTCGTGGGAGCTCCGGCCGGCGGGATGGAGTGGTTGCCGTGACGGGGGCTTCCACGCGAGGGGTCAAGGTGGCCAGGGGCGACGAGCGGGACAACGGGGGCCGACGGGAGGGGAGGGCCGGCGGCGCGAACGAGACGGTGGGGGCGATGCGGTAGGTGGGGGAGTGAGCGAGAGGGGAAGCGAGGCGTGGGGGTGGCGAGCGCTGGCGAGGGCGAGCGGGGGATGGGGCGCTCGCTGGATCTGGCGAGGGGAGAGGGGTCTGGTAGCGCGGGGAGGGTGAGTGGGGTGTGGGGCGATAGGTGCGGTAGGTGGGACGAGGGAGTTGTCCTCGTCCCTGGCGGCGGAGAGGGAAAATGGGAGGAGGTAGGGGGCGCCGCTAGGTTTTGGCCCTAGGCGCGGTTGGGCCGGTAGCTCGCCGGCTCGGCCACTTGGCCCAGTTCGACCAGGGTTGTTTTCTCTTCTTTTTTAAAATTTATTTACTTGCTTTTATTTATTGTTTGAAATAGCCACCTGTTTTAATTACATATGGTTTGTAATAATTTTAAAATGCCCCGATTCACTTTTATAAATTATTAGGGAATTTCTATAACTTCCTCGATTTTTTTATTTTAAACCTTATAAAACTTTTCTCGTTTGATTTATTATTAAACTGCGAACTTTGACTCGGTTTCAATTTATCACGAGATCAACGATATAATTTATGATGACGTGGAATTCATTGCATAGATTACTGTAGCTTAATTACATCCAACACTGTAGCAAAAGCTGAGGATGTCACACTCGTGTATCGTGAGTCTTGGGGTCTTATTGCTCGAGGAACCACCTTGGTATATTTTCCTTCACATTTTTCTTTTTCTATGAAAAATAAATCTGAAATTTTTAGTGACTCCAAATAAGGGTGAACAAATCTGAGTCAAAACTTATAGAAACTACTCCCACAAGTGTCAAGAAGCTATATCATGCATCAAAACTACTTGGGACCCTACAAATTTGACATGCAAGCCCAAGAACAAGGTCACCACAGCAGTAAAACATTTGCAACATATAAAGCACTAAAACAAAAACTAATTGGACCATTGGAGGAGTTACATACCGATGAACAATCCCCTAAAATAGTTTTGCAAATGGAGCTTTGAGCAAGGAGATCAAAAATGGCAGCAAGATAAGCTAAGACACGGGTTTGAGCATTGGTGGGATTTTTTCTGGAGGAAGAAGGAGTGGATGGGTACTGGAATAAGTGAACGGGCCCCACACGGGACCCACAAGCTAGGGGGCACGCCTAGGGGGGTGGCCGCGCCCTGCAGGCTTATGGCCCATTGTTGCAGCCCCCTGATGTATTCTTAGGGCCAAAAAATCTTAAATATTCCAGAAAAATCATACTAATTTTTCAGGGCTTTATGAGAAGTTTTATTTTCAGGTCATTTTTCTATTGCACGGATAAAACGGAAAACAGAGAAATAAAAGCATTTTTACTAAACTGAAACTAAGGAACAGAAAAGAAAAGTTGGGTACAGAAGGTTGTGCTTTCTAAATTCATCCATCTCATGCCCGTAAAAAATAATCCATCAACAAGGTTGATCTAGTCTTATTGACAAACTTTTTTCGAATGACATGGAACAAGAGAACTTTCGAATACCACTAGGTTACCTCAATGGGGATATGCATGTCCCCAACAATAAGTATATCATATTTCTTTTTGACAGTAGGGAGAGGGAATTCAAAGTCTCCAATAGTAAACGGTGGATTTTTTTCAATGGAGTTGATACTATGAATTTGAGGTTGTTTCTTTGGGAAGTGTACCGTATGCTCATTACAATTAACATGAAAAGTGACATTGCCTTTGTTGCAGTCAATAATAGCCCCTGCAGTATTAACAAAGGTTCTACCAAGGATGATCGACACACTGTCTTGCTCGGGCATATCAAGAATAACAAAGTCCGTTAGGATAGTAACATTTGCAACCACAAGAGGCACATCCTCACAAATGCCAATGGGTAAAGCAGATGATTTATCAACCACAACAGGCACATCCTCATCATCCTTCTTCTTGGATGGCTTAGGAGGGAAGGGCAAGGGTTTCTGAACCCATGGTTCTCTTTCCCTACCATGCTTCCTAGCAATAAAATCTCTTCTATCATATATCTTATTCCTAGATTGTGGGTTAACAAGATCAACAACAGGTTCAATATCCACATCATTGTCATTACTAGGTTGATCATCGACATGAACATCATCATTAATATTATCACTAGGTTCATGTTCATTACCAGATTGTGTCTCAACATCAGAAATAGAGATATCATTTGGGTTTTCATGTGACTCTACAACACGTTAGCTAGCAGCATGCAAAGGCCTAACGTCATTATTTTTCCTTTTATTAGAAGGACCAGGTACATCAATATTAAGTCTTTGAGAATCTTGCTCAATTCTCTTACGATGGCCCTCAGGATACAAAGGTTACTCAGCCATTCTACCACCTCTAGTCACAACTCTAACAAAATGATCATTGTTCTTACTAATCATCTCATTAAACAAATCATTTTGTGCCTTAAGTACCTGTTCTACTTGAGTAGTTACCATGGAAGCATGTTTACTAATAAGCATAAGGTCATTAACAGATCTACTCATATAATCACCCAAGCAATCAAGCATGTAAGCATTATGTTTCAATTGTCTACGAACATAAGCATTGAAATTTTCTTGTTTAACAACAAAGTTATCAAATTCATCCAAGCATTGGCTAGCAGACATATTATAAGGGATGTCACCTTCATCAAATCTATGAAAAGAATTTACCTCTACTACGTGTGTTGGGTTATGAAGACCATGTAACTCTTCAATAGGTGGTAGATTCATAACGTCTTCAGCTTTAATACCTTTTTCTTTCATAGATTTCTTTACCTCTTGCTTATCTTCAGGACCGAGGAATAGAATACCTCTTTTTTCGGAGTCGGTTTTGGAGGTGATTCGGGAATAGTTCAATCATTACCATTTCTCAATATATTATTCAATAGTAGTTCATCTTGTTCAACAGAGTTTTCCTTGAAAACACAACTAGCACAACTATCTAGGTGGTCCCTAGAAGCATCGGTTAGTCCATTATAAAAGATCAGGCAACTATCTAGGTATTTCATTTTTCTTGAGAGGGTGATCAGGAAAAGCATTAAGTAACTGGAGAAGCCTCCCCCAAGCTTGTGGGAGACTCACTTCTTCAATCTGCACAAAGTGAAATATTTTCTGCAAGGTAGGTTGTTTATTATGGGCAGGAAAATATTTTTCAGAGAAGTAGTAAATCATATCCTGGGGACTACGCACACAACTAGGAGCAAGATAATTAAATCATATCTTAGCATCACCCTTTAATTACAATGGAAATAGCTTAATAATATAGTAATAACGAATTTTTTCCTCATGAGTAAATAGGGTTGCTATATCATTCAATTTTGTAAGGTGTGCCACAACATTTTCAGATTCATAACCATGGAAAGGATCAGATTCTACCAAAGTAATTAACTCGGGATCGACAAAGAATTCACAATCCTTATCAGTAACATAGATAGCTGAAGTAGCAAACTTGGGATCATATTGCATTATAGCATTTAAATATTTTTCCTTCCACTTGCATAGCAATTTCTTAAGATCATCTTTATCATTACAAGCAAAAAGTCCCTAGCTACTTCTCCTTTCATAACTTGACCCTTAGGTATATTAGGCAATTCATATCTAGGAGGACTAGGTCTAGCAGGTGCACCATAGAGGTCATTTTCAATAATTTCATCACATTCAGAAATATCATCAGTTTCAGCATTCACTCTAGCAATTTGTTCATCAAGTAATGCGCCAAGTGGTACAATAGTATCAAGCAATGTATCATCAATAGCATCATGCATAGCAGAAGTAGCATCATCAATTAATTTCGACATATTAGATTGAGTAGCAGGTGGTGGTGTCGCAAATTTACTCATAACAAACGGTGAATCAAGTGAAGAGGTAGATGGCAGTTCCTTACCTATCGACGTAGTTACAGGGTATATCTTGGTTTTAGCGTCTTTCAGATTCTTCATAGTAAACAACAGATATAAATTCAAAGTGACTCGGAGAATAAAGCTATGCTCCCCGGCAACGGCACCAGAAAAAGGTCTTGATAACCCACAAGTATCGCGGATCACAATAGTTTTCGAGGGTAGAGTATTCAACCCAAATTTATTGATTCGACTCAAGGGGAGCCAAATAATATTCTCGAGCATTTGCAGTTGAGTTGTCAATTCAACTACACCCGAAAGACTTATTATCTACAACAAAGTATTTAGTAGCAAAGTAGTATGGAAGAAAGGATAACGGTGGCAAACCTGAGAAGAGCAGTTTTGTAGTGATTGTAACAATAGCAATGGAAAAGTAATTTAGCAAAGATCAATATGTGGAAAGCTCGTAGTCAATGGATGAGTGATGGATAATTATGTCGGATGGCATTCATCATGCAATAGTCATAACATAGGGTGATACACAACTAGCTCCAATTCATCAATGTAATGTAGGCATGTATTCCATATATAGTCATACGTGCTTATGGAAAAGAACTTGCATGGCATCTTTTGTCCTACCCTCCCGTGGCAGCAGGGTCCTAATGGAAACTAAGGGATATTAAGGCCTCCTTTTAGTAAGGAACCAGACCAAAGCATTAGCACTTAATGAATACATGAACTCCTCAAACTACGGTAATCACCGGAAAGAATCCCAGTTATTGTCACCCTCGGGGTGCGAATCATTACTCGTAATAGGTGTCTACAACTTGCAAGATAGGATCAAGAACACATATATATTCATGAAACATAATAGGTTAAGATCTGAAATCATGGCACTCGGGCCCTAGTGACAAGCAGTAAGCATAGAGAAGTCATAGCAACATCAATCTCAGAACATATGGATACTAGGGATCAAGCCCTAACAAAACTTAACTCGATTACATGATAAATCTCATCCAACCCATCACCGTCCAGCAAGCCTACGATGGAATTACTCATGAACGGCGGAGATCATCATGAAATTGGTGCTGAAGGATGGTTGGTGATGACAACGGCGTGGATTTCCCCTCTTCGATGCCCAAATCAGACTCCAGATCCGCCCTCTCGAGGAAGAACAGGAGGTGGCGGTGGTTCCGTATCGTAAAACAAGATGAACTCTTCTCTCTGATTTTTTTTCTCCCCGAATAGGAATATATAGGAGTGGAAACAAGGGCGGAGGAGCCACATGGACCCCACAAGCCAGGGGGCGCACCCTAGGGGCGCCCGCCCTGCAGGCTTGTGGCCAAGTGGTGGCCCCTCTTCGGTTGATTCTTTCGCCAATATTATTTATTAATTTAAAAAATATTCTCCGTAAATTTTCAGGACAATCCAAGAACTTTTATTTCTGCACAAAAATAACACCAAGGCAATTCTCCTGAAAACAACGTCAGTCCGGGTTAGTTCCATTCAAATCATGCAAATTAGAGTCCAAAACAAGGGCAAAAGAGTTTGGGAAAGTAGATACGTTGGAGACGTATCAGTACTTAGTCTCCTTGATTTGATTCTTAGGTATAGCGCTCAAATTTCTCTTTACCAGCTTAGGTGCCCCCGAGATGGTGTGCGGATAAGATGGGTTATTGGGAGGCATTGGTGGATGAGTGGTGCACATACCACTGGCGAGCCGTCCACGACAATGCGAAGGACCGACGTGCCCAAATGGTTGGTGTGCCACATCATCAAGTCAGTGCTAACTTATATCAATTTGGCCAGAACAAGGTATGTGGTTTTATTCATGATTCATGCAATTCATTCTTCATGCTAACTTGAACTCTTCACTAATACTTTGCACCTCTCTTTTAGGTAAGACACAATAACAAGGAAGTGTGAGAGGTGTACGATCTCTGTGCCATGGCCCATACAGCCTCGTATAAGAAGGCCAAGGCATTCTCTGAGTGTGACCTCGATCATCCAGAAAAGTTCATCAACATCTCCTCCCATCACAATCTCATGAGGTACAATGAGGAGGGGAAGGCGAGGAAAGGGCGGGACTTTAACAAGAGCTGGCAGCCTATTGATCCAGAGCTAGTGATGATGGCTGGTGGCGGGAGGCCCCATGGCTTCATAGCCATTGGAGATGGACCGAAATGTTGTCCTCTCACTCTCCGGAGATCAAGGCGCGACAAACGACATCATGTCCTGAGATAAGGACTCGTCCACGGCCAATCGATCTTGCCATCGAGGTTAGTTATACGAACTCACATATCTTTCCTCCATTACATTGTGTGTGCAGCCATCCATTATAATGCTAACGAGGAGTGGTATTGCAGGCTGCTCTTTAGAAAGAGAGAGTGACAACCCAAGCGCTTCTAGAGGAGAGGGACCCGGTGGCGGCGGAGAAAGAACTGCCACGGAGGAGAAGATGGCTCGGTTGTTGCAGGAGGAGAGGGCATAGAATGAGGTGGCTCACCGAGCCATGTACGAGCTCCTCGTGGTAAGTTTTTCTGCATATCATCCAAATCATGCACGTAAATGTTCGTTTTCATTACGAACTAATATGACTAACTCGTCAAAACCAAATGTGCAGTCCGTGTACCGGTCAGACCCCTCCACCGATGCCAGTCATTACTACGGCGAGAACGGTGAGTTTCATTTGAATGGTCATTAGTTACTAGTCTTAACATTTGAGTTTCATCATGCTAACAAGACATTGCAGATGATTTTTGGTGCAGCATAACTCCTGACCCACATCGCACACCCCTTCAACAGGTGAAATCGGCCCGGGCAACCCCGGTGCTTCACCTTCATGATGACGATGACGGTAACTTTTCTTATTATTTTTCTACATCTCCTTCTTCTTCTTCTTCTTCGTCTTCTTCATATAGTATTCTTCTTCCTCCTCCTATTCTAGTCTTCTTCTTCTTATTCTTCTTCTAACTTTCTTATTCCCATTTTGCATATTTGATGCACTTCATGAAAGCTAGCATGGTGGACTGCTAGTGTTTAGTTTTTTTGATTTGTATTGATGAACAATGTGAAGCTATGAATGGATGAACCGTGTGAAACTATGTGTATTAGTTCTTTTTAATAGCCTATGTGTTCACTTGTTTAATAATTCTCTTGTGTTGGTTATTACATAGTACTTGTTGGAATACATGGCCTATATTAGTGCTTGAAACTATATATATCATATATGTGTTTTGAAATGAGGGAATAATAGAAAACAGATTTAAAAGAGGTAATATAGGCACTTTGCCGTGTGCCATCCGACGGCAAAGGCCTTTGTCGTGTGTCAGCTAATGGAAAAGGTGCCACGTGGCAGATACAAGTGCAACCTGGGAGCACCAGGTCTGACCCATTTGGTCACTTTGCTGTCAGCTAGCGGCAGGCAGACGACAAAGAGCCAATTGGCAGACGGCAAAGGTGGAGGCAGCATACGGCAACGGTGGATGCACGAGTGACGTGCAACTATGGACTGCTGATGTCAATGGACAGACGACAAAGGCAGAGCTTCTTTGCCATAAGGTGGCGGACGACAAAGGCTGTTGTTAGCCATCTAACGGAGCTGACAGCTATGCCTTGCTTTTTAGCACCCTTGTCGTGTGCTTGTCTAGGAAGACCGATGGCAAAGTTCTTTGTCGTCCGCTATGGTTTTGCACATGGCAAAGAATCTGATTACAGTACTCGAAGTGGGATCGTCAGCCAACAGACAGCAAAGGTGTTTGTCATCCGTGAACTTGAACTTTGTCGTCCGCTATAGCAGACGATAAAGAAGTTGATTCCTATAGTGATCATAATCATTTTAATGCATATTGGCACACAAGGTAAATCATTATCAACTCCAAGCTATTTAAGCATGGCATGAAAAGCTATGATCTCTAATTGTCATCACCAACTTTTTTACTCATCATATATTGAATCAAGATCGAACGAGCCAACATATTTACAAAAACAAAAAAGAATAGTTCATACCCGTTTTCTTTTGCCACGATCACTTCATCAAATATCGTCATTATTGCCTTCCACTTGCACGTCTGAATGATGTAAGTGGAGTGGTGCCATGGACTAAGTTGGAATCTACAGGGCAGTTTTAAACAAAAGGGAAGACATGGTAATATTGGTTCTTCATTAGATTGGCAACAAGGCAATATGAGAGCCACTCATCATTTTCATCGTGGTCTTCCCTTTTCTTGACTCAACAAAAAGGAAAAGAAATTCAGAGAAACACACTCAAATATTTTTGGAGTTTTTGTTTTTCTTAATCAAGCAAAATAAACTAAGGGAAAACAAGAACGAGAAAAACTATTTACACGGGAAAACTCCCGACAAGCAAAGGAAATATTTTTGGATTTTCTTTTAATGCTACCACTAATTGAACGGGAAAGAAAAGTCAAAAATAAGCGAGAAATATTTTTGGATTTTCTAAAAAAAATCAAACACACAAGAAGAAATCAGAAAAATAAAGCTAACATGGATATACAATGGAAGGGGATGAACACCGATAATTTATATGAAGTATGTGAGCATGAATGTAATGTCGGTGGGAAATACGTACTCCCCCAAGCTTGGTCTTTTGCCTTGCTTGGTAATCACCACTAGTAGTAACCATCACGTCCAGGAAAGTGCTCCTACTGTTGCACCTGAGCCTCCCAATCCTGTGCTTCGGCCTCCGCAACAGCTAACTTGTTACGATATGCAATTATGTCCTCTCGCATGATGGTGTACCCATTCCTAGCATGGAAGTTAAACAGGGAGGGTGCAGGCAACACAATAATATTTTTGAGTAGTCTTGCTATATACTAAGTTATAATGAATGCCTTGCGGTATATCAGTTGCATGAGTGAAACGATGTTCTATCATAGATTGGTAGTGGAGGTAGAACAGGGGCAACAAATAATCAGTGGGGCGTATATCCACTTCAAATACTTAGCCAGGCGTGTGGCATAAATACCACCATGGATCATGACTTTGCTTCGATTAAGATGCAAACGGCGCGCGACAATAGCTCCTAGGCTATAGGTGTTATCACTATAAAGTGCGCGTCGCAAAATAGCTAGAGTTGGGGCGCTGAGACCACCACTCTGCTTTATAGCAGTTATGCATTTTCCTATAAACATGGCGAAATAATGCACAGAAGGAAAATATAAACTAGTATCCCTACCGTTTGATACGCCCCTAGTTTCCCCCACGATTAAGGTGAGGAGGAAACCTCAAAATCCTCAGGCTTAGGCTTGTGTATCTCCTCGTCAAAGGGAAGAAAGCATATTTCACAAAATCTATCGAGAGCCAATTCGTAGGAAAACGCATTGTGGGAGCATCGGGCATGTTTATGCAATGAATGTTTTGAACGAAGGAATTAGTAAGGAGATATTACTGATCACACTTATCTGCGAGGAAGTTGGTCAGCCCAGCGTTAGCAACAAATTGCATGCATTCTTCATAAAAACTAGCTTCACTCATGAAGGGCGCATGTAGCCATTCACAAGGCTTAACCTCACTATTTCGAGAGATCTTGATGTTGCTATCCTGAATGCTCCCCGCAACTCCTTTGGGACTCTGGCTCGAAGAGCCCTTCCTTAAGGAACATCTCCTTAAGAAGTTCTTTTCTCTACACACAATTTCTAAAAAAATTGGACCACAAAAATACGTCAATAAAACTTTATGGGAAGGATAGCAACTACTCATATCGGTACTTAGGAGCTATATCAAGCATTCTTGCTACTTGGAACTTCAACATTTGAACATGAAAGCTTATTTTCTATAGCACCAAGTGCAGCAATTTATGCCGAATATAAAACACTAAGGCAAAAATTAATTGGAGAGATGGAGGAGTCACATACCAAGGGAAATTAATCAAAATAGTTTCGGAAAAGGGTTTCCGAGCAAAGAGATCAAAAATTTCAGTTTCTGGAGGAAGAACATGGGAGAGAGGGAGCTAGGAAAAACAATTATGGAGGTAGGAGATGATGTGAGCTAAAGGCAGGGGGGTTGTGGGCCCCACAAGCTATCATGGCGTGGCGAGGGGGTGCGCCCTGTTAGCTTGTGGCCTATAGGTGCGTCTCCCTACCGTTATATTTATGCCCAAAAAATTCATTTATTGTAGAAAAAATCATGTTAAATGTTTACGGCATTCTTAGACTTTTTATTGCTGGGTCATTTTTCTATGGTAAGGAAAACTCAGAAAACAGTGTAGTCATGACATTTTATTTCTTCTAAAGCTCAAAGAATAGATGATAAACTTGGGATATAGAGAGTTGTGAATACGCAATTCATCAATCACATGTCTTTCAAAAAGGATCAATTAATAAGGTTGATCAAGTCTTATTAACAAGTGCTTTTGGTAAACATGAAATCGAAGAATTTTTGTATATCACTAGGTTACCTCAATGGGGATTTGTATATCCCCCACAATAACATTATAGTATTTCTTTTTTCTTGGTAGTAGGTAGAGGGATGGTAAAATCTCCAATGATGACCGTGGGAATAGGCTCAATGATATTAATATTGTTAACCATAGTTTGCTTTTTTGAAAAATGCACCGTGTGTTGCTTGCCATTACCATGAAAAGTGACCTTGCTTTTGTTGCAATCAATAATAGCCCCTGTGGTACTTAGAAAAGCTAAACCAAGGATGATCGACATATTGTCGTCCTCGGACATATCAAGAATAACAAGGTCTTTTAAGATAGTGAAATTTGCAACCACAGCAGGGACTGATGACCCACAAGTATATGGGGTCAATTGTAGCCTTTTCTATAAATAAGAGTGTCGAACCCAATGAGGAGCTGAAGGAAATGACCAGTGGTTTTTAGCAAGGTAATGTCTGCAAGTGCTAAAATTGTAAGTAGCGGAGTAGTTTGATAGCAAGATAATTTGTAACGAGCAAGTAACATTAGTAGTAACAAAAGTGCAGCAAGGTAGCCCAATCCTTTTCACGCAAAGGACAGGCCAAAATGGTCTCTTATGATAAGCAAAGTGTTCTTGAGGGCACACGGGAATTTCATCTAGTCACTTTCATCATGTTGGCTTAATTCGTGTTCGCTACTTTGATAATTTGGTATGTGGGTGGACCGGTGCTTAGGTGTAGTTCTTACTTGAACAAACCTCCTACTTTTGATTAACCCTCTCGCAAGAATCCACAACTACGAGAAAAGTATTAAGAATAAATTCTAACCATATCATTAAACTTTTGGATCCAATCAGTCCCTTACGGAATAGCGCATAAACTAGGGTTTAAGCTTGTGTCACTCTCGCAACCCATCATCTAATAACTACTCCACAATGCATTCCCCTAGGCCCAAATATGGTCAAGTGTCATGTAGTCAATGTTCACATGACACCACTAAGGGAATCACAACATACATATCATCAAAATATCGAACACATATCATGTAACATCCCAAATTTTCAATTTGGAATGTTTTACATTTATAGCTATGCATCTATGCATTTTATTTGAAAGAAGGTGGCTGATGACCCACAAGTGTAGGGGATCTATCATAGTCCTTTCGATAAGTAAGAGTGTCGAACCCAACGAGGAGCAGAAGGAACTGACAACTAGTTTTCAGCATGGTATTCTCTGCAAGCACTGAAATTATCGGTAAAAGATAGTTGTGTGATAAGATAATTTGTAGCGAGTAGCAAGTAACAATAGTAACAAAGGTGCAGCAAGATGGACCAATCCCTTTTGTAGAAAGGGACAAGCCTGGACGAACTCTTATATGAGGTAAAGCGCTCCCAAGGACACATGGGAATTTCTGTCAAGCTAGTTTTCATCATGTTCATATGATTCGCGTTCCCTACTTTGATAGACTGATATGTGGGTGGACCGGTGCTTGGGTGCTGCCCTTATTTGGACAAACATCCCACTTATGATTAACCCCTCTCGCAAGCATCCGCAACTATGAAAGAAGAATTAAGACTAAGTCTAACCATAGCATTAAACTAGTGGATCCAAATCAGCCCCTTACGAAGCAACGCATAAACTAGGGTTTAAGCTTCTGTCACTCTAGCAACCCATCATCTACTTATTACTTCCCAATGCTTTCCTCTAGGCCCAAATAATGGTGAAGTGTTATGTAGTCGACGTTCACATAACACCACTAGAGGAAAGACAACATACAACGCATCAAAATATCAAACGAATACCAAATTCACATGACTACTTATAGCAAGACTTATCCCATGTCTTCAGGAACAACAGTGACTACTCACGAAGCATAATTGTGTTCATGACTAGAGAGGTATTGAATAGCATTAAGAATCTGAATATATAATCTTCCACCGAGTAATCCAACTTGCATCAACTACGAAGAGTAATTAACACTACTAGCAACCTTACAAGTACCAATCGGAGTCACGAGACGGAGATTGGTTACAAGAGATAAACTAGGGTTTGGAGATGAGATGGTGTTGATGAAGATGTTGATGGAGATGAGTCCCCTCCGATGAGAGGAGTGTTGGTGATGACGATGGCGACGATTTCCCCCTTCGGGAGGGAAGTTTCCCCGGTAGCACGGCCCTGCCGGAGCTCTTGATTAGTTCTTCTCAAGTTCCGCCTCGTGGCAGCAGCAATTCCTCCCGAAAGCCACTTCTTGATTTTTTTTCTCGGACGAAACCCTCCTTATAGCAAAAGATGAGCGCCGGAGGGGCAACAGGGGGCCCACAAGCCACCCAGGCCCGGCTAGGGGGGTAGGCCGGGCCTGGCAGGCTTGTGGCCTCCTGGTGGCTCCCCTCCGGTACTTCTGCCGCCCAGTATTTTTTATAAAATCCAAAATAATTCCTTGTTGATTTTCACGGCTTTTGGAGTTGCGTAGAATAGGTATCTCAGACTTGCTCCTTTTTCAGACCAGAATTCCAGATGCCGGCATTCTCCCTCTTCATGTAAACCTTATAAAATAAGAGACAAAAGGCATAAGTATTGTACCGTGAAGTGTAATAACAGCCCATAAAGCGATAAATATCAATATAAAAGCATGATGCAAAATGGACGTATCAACTCCCCTAAGCTTAGACCTCGGTTGTCCTCAAGCGGAATCCGAGATCAATAAATATGCCCACAAGTTTAGAGATAGAGGTGTCGATAAAACAAAATACGGACATGCAGGTATCTTGATCATAATTAGAACAGCAATATCGTCATATAATCTCTTATGCTAAAGTGGCAATTCCTTCACAAAGTAAAGTATGGATCAAGAACCTTATTGAGAATTAACAACCAATAGCCTTTAATCATTGAAGCAATTGCAATTTATCATAACATCGGAAAGAGTCAAATAAGAGCTTGTAAAGCAAATCCACATACTCAATCATCCTTTCGTCTTCTACAATTGCTAAAACTCACGTGGTACTCATGAGATCAAAGTTTCAGTTGGACACAAAGAATGATAGGGGCTTATAGTTTCGCCTCCCAACGACTGACCTCAAGGGTAATGTCAACAATAATAATTCATGAGTACTTACTTCCAAGTTGACATATGAATATAGATCTTTCCCTAGCACATGACGTTAGCCAAGATAAAGGCGAAATAAGGAATTGGTGTCGATCACCATGACTCTTTTAAGGATAAAAAGTAAAGGTACAAGATAGGCCATTCGCAGAGGGAAGCAGAGGTTGTCATGCGCTTTTGAGGTTTGGATGTGTGATCTCTTAGTGTGGAGGAACGTCAGTTTATATTACCTCCTGTGATAAAGAACTTTATTATGCAGTCTGTCGCTTTTATGTCTTCCTCATCACAGGTTCGTACAAAGCTTATTTTCCACACACTAATAAATCATACATATTTAGGGAGCAATTTTTATTGCTTGCACCAATGACAACTTACTTGAGGGATCTTATTCAATCCATAGGTAGGTATGGTGGACTCTCATGGTAAAACTGGGTTGAAGGTTTATGGATGCACAAGTAGTATCTCTACTTAGTGCGGAAGTTTTAGCTGATATGAGGTGGAATCAAGCGTCACATGCTAAGGGATCTCTAGTCATATAACATTTTTCGGAACCAAGCAAACATAATTAATTATGATGTCTTCCTTGTCCAACATCTACTTCTAAGCATGTAATAGTTTAATGAGTGTTCACAATCATAGATGGTGCCCAAGATGATATATTTATATGTGAACCTCTCTTTCTTTATTACTTCCTATTAATTGCAACAATGACCAAGGTCTACGTTTGTCCACCCGCAACAAGTTTCAATCAACATTCTTTTTATATGTGAAGTCATCACTTCCCATAAGATCATTACCTGATCTTTCATGCTATTGTTCTTTTATTATTCTTTTCTTTAGATCATGGCATGAGGCAAGGCCCTTAACTAAAACACTCTTTATTATATGACTCATGAACTTGATTACATTGGAGGTGGCACAAAGAAAAACTCAAGCCTAGATCATACTAAGAACTTTATTCTACTAGAAAAAAAAACCAAAAAGGATCGAACTAAGAAAAAGGTAAAAGTAAAAGATGTGATGGTGATACGATACCGGGGCCACTCCCCCAAGCCTGGAACAATACAAGGGGAGTGCCCATACCCGTGCTTAATTGTCTTCCTTCGAAGGTGATGGTGGTGCAGTTGTCTTGTCTTTTGATTCCAAGAGGGCCATCAATCTTCGATTTATACTTTGGAGCTCTGTGATATGTTTCTCCAGCAAAACAACTTCACGGGTGAGATAAGTATTACGAACACGATTTATTTCACATAACCTCAAGAGTTCGATCAAGGATGGAGGTAAAAGGTGGAGGTAGGGTTGAAGAAAATCCTCTTCCTCAGCTTCTTCCTTGTTGAGCACGGATTGCCCTTCGTCCGACACCGGATTCTCCTCGTTAGTTTTGTCCTTAGTTTCTTCAAGCAGCCTTTCCTTGGACTCCATGACCTCCATTCTTTTCAGATCAGCATTTACTTTTTCATAGACTTGAGGGAGATCGTTCTCCCCACAGATAACTGAGACGACATCCTTGTCCTAGATCTGCGACACAAACAGGCTCGAAACGAAAACAGAGGAAATTTGCGTGATACGAGATCAGACCTTTCGGGAGAATATATAATGAAATTTTCCCAACCAAAAGGAGTACTCCGCAAGAAAACAGAGTCCGGGAGGCACACGAGGTGCCCACAAGCCACCCAGGTCCGGCCAGGGGGGGTAGGTCGGGCCTGGTAGGCTCGTCGCCTCCTCGTGCGCTTTTTGGACTACTTTAAATTTTTCTATTTTTCTAAAAATTCCAAAACAGAGAAAAATTGCTACTGGAAAAGTTTTGAGTCGGTTTACTTACCGAATCACATACCTCTTCGTTTTTTGAGTCTGAAACAGGGTGATAAATATCCCTTATGTACTCCTCCGGAGTTATGGTATTAATAACATTGCTTTCCACATTTATGGGAGTACGTGAGATATAATGCTTGATTCTTTGCCCGTTTACAACTCTAGAAAAATTACCTTCCTTGTTGTTGATCTTTATGGCACCGAAACGATATACTTTCTCAACAATGGAAGGACCTTCCCATTTAGAGAGAAGCTTGCCTGCAAAAAATCTTAAACGAGAATTGTATAGCAGGACATAATCACCTACATTGAACTCACGCTTCTGTAACGTTTTAACATGCCACCTCTTAACCTTTTCTTTGAACAACTTGGCATTTTCATATGCCTGATTTCTCCATTGATCAAGTGAGCTAATATCAAATAACCTCTTCTCACCAGCAAGTTTGAAATCAAAGTTGAGCTCTTTGATTGTCCAATAAGCCTTATGCTCTAGATCAAGAGGTAAATGACATGCTTTACCGTAAACCATTTTGTACGGAGACATGCCCATGGGATTCTTATAAGCAGTTCTATAAGCCCATAGTGCATCATCAAGCTTCTTAGACCAATTCTTTCTAGACCTATTAACAGTCTTTTGCAGAATTAGTTTAATCTCTCTATTACTTAGCTCTACTTGACCACTGGACTGAGGATGATAGGGCGATGCAATTCTATGGTTGACATCATACTTAGCAAGCGTTTTACGGAGAACATCATGAATAAAATGTGAACCACCATCAGTCATTAGATATCTAGGGACTCCAAATCTAGGGAAAATAACTTCTTTAAGCATCCTGAT
The DNA here is from genome assembly GCF_904849725.1 of Hordeum vulgare subsp. vulgare. NCBI lineage: Eukaryota > Viridiplantae > Streptophyta > Magnoliopsida > Poales > Poaceae > Hordeum > Hordeum vulgare. The sequence goes on from NC_058523.1 coordinate 128,105,589, forward strand.
AGAGGTGTTATGATCAGCACTACTAGTTGGGATAGCTTCTACCCGCTTAGTAACGTAATCAACAACAACTAGGATATGAGTATACCCGTTGGACTTTGGAAAACGTCCCATATAATCAAAACCCCAAACATCAAATGGTTCAATGACAAGTGATTAATTCATAGGCATTTCCTAACATTTACTGATATTACCTATTCTTTGACATTCATCACAAGACAAGACAAACTTACGGGAATCCTTGAAGAGGGTAGGCCAATAGAAACCGGATTGCAATACCTTGTGTGCAGTTCTATCTCCCGCATGGTGTCCTCCGTAAGCCTCGGAGTGACACTTCTGTAGGATCTGTCCCTGTTCATGCTCAGGTACACAACGTCTAATAACACCATTTACTCCTTCTTTATAAAGGTGAGGATCATCCCAGAAGTAATGTCTCAAATCAAAGAAGAATTTCTTCTTTCACTGGTATGTGAAACTAGGTGGTATATATTTGGCAACAATATAATTTGCATAATCAGCATACCACGGTGTACTATGTGAAGTATTGATGACATTCAGTTTCTTATCAGGAAAGCTATCATCAATAGGCTGTGGGTCATCAAGAACATTCTCCAACCTAGAAAAGTTATCTGCTACGGGGTTCTCAGCACCCTTCCTATCAACAAAATGCAAATCAAATTCTTTTAGCAAGAGAACCCATCTGATAACTCTAGGTTTAGCATCTTTCTTTTCCATGAGATACTTAATAGCAGCATGATCAGTGTGAATAGTAACCTTGGAATCAACAATGTAAGATCTGAACTTTCCACATGCAAACACGACTGCTAAAAATTCCTTTTCGGTAGTAGCATAGTTTCTTTGGGCACTGATGGGGTTATAGTCCCAGGGTAGGGTCATAGGCCTGCCCTATAGGTCCTACCCAAGGACTACCCTTCATAGAGGACAAGGCCTTTAGATAGTTCTGACTGAACTAAGGACTCCCCCCATCATCCAGTCGGTGACGAACACTCCGAGCGTATTTAACGTACCGACTGAATTCCACTCTATACATCGTATCCTCCCAGGAGGGCAACGGTCATACATTTTCATACACAATTATTAACATTTAAGGCATACGTTACCTGTACCGTAGGCATTTATTCGCCACTATTCCACCCCTGTCCACCGGGCCATTATGAAGGGCAGCGCTCTCTATATAAGCCACCCTTCCCAACTGGTGCAGGGGTTGGCATTTACTGTAATCCTATATTCCACTCGACACTAAGCTCCCAAGAGCACTGAGACGTAGGGCTTTTACCTCCACCGTAGAGGGGCCTGAACTCATACAACCTCGCCGTCGCTAAGGCTCTGCCCATCCTTTCGTACCCTACACATCTACTGTCAGACTTATACCCACGACAGTTGGCGCCCACCGTGGGGCAGGCGTCTAAGCGACTTCCGGCGAGTTTGCAACCTCATCTTTTCATCATGTCGTCCGGCGGAGATTTGTGCATGGGTCGTGAGATCCTGTTCGGCGCACTCTCCTTCATCGTCGACGATTCGGCATGGCTTCAAGATGCGCCTCTTGACGTCGAGGCGCTCCCCAGTCGCAGGGCTACGCACTTCCTTGCCGGTGCCCGCGGCGTCCTTCTTCTCCATCAATCGGCCCCGGTGTCGATCTTCGCGCCCGTCACGCGCCGCAACAAGTGGTCCCGCCGTCCGCGGCTCCAACGTTGGGTGCGACACGCCCAGGCGCGATAGAACGCATCCTCTGAACTGGCGGTCCTCGAGTCGGTTGTGGTCGCGCCGCCGTCCCACTGCTTGGACTCAGTTCCGACTGAGTTACCTTCCGATTACTTGGGTCGCGGGCCTACAGCCGAAGTTCTCATGGCCGATTCCCATGAAAGTCCCCGCCGAACTGGTTGGAACGAGCATGAGGTCGGCGAATCATCCGGCGCTCGTCGTCAACACCACCATTCTGCCAGTCGACACACTCGTTAGAGCAACGTCGAGGTGTTCCGCACACCCGTCCTCAACCTGGCTGCCGCTGCCAAGATAGCCGATTCCCTCCAACCGACTAATTCCGAGGCTGGTAGAGGGATCGAGCAGATCCGCGCCCTGTTGCATACGGCACAGCAGCAGAATTCGATGGTCTCCCAGTCGCACAACAGGATCCACAACAGTTCTGTTCACGCGAACACGCATCGGTCGGTTTTCAGCCCTGGCTCTCATTAGCGACGCAGAGGGGGCAGCCATTCCATGAATCCCGAAGATCGTCGCCGTTCACACACCCCTCCGCAGGGTGGGCCTTACGGGCCCCGACATCATGATGATCGGCGTTCAGTCGGTAACGCGTATGATCCAAGGCCCGACGCAAGAGGGTACATCGCCCAGAGGAAGGTCGATAGGAGTCGGGCCCACCGTGATGGTCATGATAGAGACCGTCCGAGTGGAAGCAGGACCATCGTCTCTGGTCCCGAGTGCTTCAGTCGGGCCATCCGTTCAGCTAACATCCCTCCCAACTTCCGATTGGCGATGGGAATCAGCAAGTTCACAGGAGAGTCTAAGCCAGAAACGTGGCTGGACGACTACAGAGTGGCGGTCCAGATCGGTGGCGGAGATGACCAGGTCGCCATGAAACATCTCCCCCTGATGCTCGACGGCTCGACACGAGCGTGGCTGAACCAGTTGGCTCCGTCAAGCATCTATAGCTGGGCAGATCTATCCCGAGTCTTCATCAGGACCTTCGAGGGCACGTGCAAACGCCCTGCTGGTCTCGTGGAGCTCCAGTACTGTGTCCAGAAGTAGAATGAGCCCCTGCGCGATTTCATCCAGCGCTGGACGACCCTGTACCACACGGTGGAGAACGTCACAAAGCACCAAGCAGTCTGCGCCTTCAAGGCAGGCGTGCGGTACGGAGATCTGTACCTGAAGTTCGGTCGGACAGGCGACATCTCCATGAGCAAGATGATGGAGATAGCCGCACGCTATGCAAATGGCGAAGAAGAGGACCGCACACGTAGCGGCAAGCATAAGGCAGTCACCGACGGAGATGGGAACAGCAATCGGAAGCAAAAGCAGAAAGCTCCATCCACTCCGCAGGCAGAGACAGCAGCCGTTACAAATGCCAAGTTCAAGGGTAAGGGGAAAGCTCAGTATACCCCCAAGAAGAAACAATTCGGAAATTCCATCCCGCATCAGCCATGTCCAATCCACACGAAGATGGACGAAGAAGGCAACGCCATATTCCCGAAGCACACCACTCGGCAATGTCGCCTCCTGATCCAGGGGTTCGACGAAGGGCAACCGAGTGAAAAGGACAACGAGCAGGATGATGAGGACAAGGAGGATCCGTTCCCCCAAGTCCATGCAACATAGATGAATTTTGCTGACGTGGAAAGCAAGCGTCGACTGAAGCTGGTGAACATGGCAACCCCAACCAACCCCACGTTCCTAAAATGGTCTCAGACTGCGATCACCTTTGATCAGTCGGACCATCCAGCACATGTGCCCACCCCAGGGAGGCAAGCTCTGGTCATCGACCCGGTGGTGGAAGGAGTCCGACTGCGCAATGTCCTCATGGACGGCGGCAGCGGCTTGAACATCATGTACGCCGACACTCTCAAGGGGATATGGGCATTCCGATGTCCAAACTTAGCGAGAGCAGCATGTAGTTCCACGGGGTCGTCCCAGGACGAAAGGCCAAGTCACTTGGCCAGATCGCGTTGGACATCGTTTTCGGCTCCGACAAGAACTTCCGCAAGGAAAAGCTAACATTCGAGGTGGTGGACTTCCAGAGTGCATACCATGCGATTCTGGGCCGTCCGGCGTATGCGCGTTTCATGGCCCGTCCATGTTACATGTATTTGAAGCTGAAGATGCCGGGTCCCAAAGGTGTGATCACGGTCACAGGCAATCGGCAGCGGGCCGAGGAGTGTCTGCAGCGGGGGTCAAGGATTGCTGATCAGCAGATGGCTATCCTCGAGCTGGATGAGTACAAGAAGACAGCCGACCCCGCTGACTTGATGTGTTCAAAGAAACCAGCTTCGGAGTCCGCATTCCAGTCGGCAGGAGACACGAAGAAAGTCAGCATCCACCCGACGGACGACACCGCTGCCCCGACAAACATCTCCACCACCCTTGATCCAAAATAGGAAGCCGAGCTCATCCAATTCCTCCGTGAGAACTGGGACATTTTCGCATGGAAGCCCGCTGACATGCCAGGTGTACCCAGGGAGTTGGCTGAGCACCGACTGCATGTGGATCCTGCTTCTCGGCCCGTCCAAGAACGCCTGCGTCGGTCCGCCGCGCACAAAAGGAAGGCAATCAGAGATGAGGTGGCTAAACTATTGGCAGCCAATTTCATTCGCGAGGTACACCACTCCGAGTGGCTCGCCAATGTTGTCATGGTGCCGAAGAAGGACAAGTCTTTCCGTATGTGCATCGACTTCAAGCATCTCAATAAGGTCTGCCCGAAAGATCATTTCCCGCTCCCTCGCATTGATCAAATTGTTGATTCGACTGCGGGCTGCGAGCGTTTATCATTCCTTGATGCCTATTCGGGCTATCATCAGATCCGTCTGTATGGTCCGGATGAATTAAAAACAGCCTTCATCACCCCATTCGGGTGCTTCTGCTACATCACTATGCCATTCGGTTTGAAGAATGCAGGAGCAACTTTTCTGCGCATGATCCAAAAATGCCTCCTTGACCAGATCGGTCAAAATATGGAGGCATATATGGACGATATCGTAGTCAAGTCACGCAAAGCTTCCGACCTGCTGACTGACTTGGCAGAAACATTCGCCAACCTACGTAGGTACGATATCAAGCTCAACACAGCCAAGTGTTCATTCGGCATTCCCAGCGTGAAATTACTCGGTTTCTTCGTTTCCGAATGAGGGATTGATGTCAACCCCAAAAAGATCGGGACCATCGTCCGAATGGAGCGGCCGGTCAGAATACATGATGTTCAAAGGCTCACAGGTTGCCTAGCAGCTTTGAGCAGGTTTATCGCTCGACTCGGCGAGAAGGCGTTAGCTCTGTACCGACTCATGAAGAAATCAGATACTTTCGAGTGGACAGACGAAGCCCAAATTGCATTAGACGACCTCAAAGCCCTGCTTTCCACCCAGCTGGTTCTTACTGCCCCGCTCAGTAAAGAACCCCTTCTTCTGTACATCGCGGCTACAAATCAAGTCGTCAGCACTGTTCTCACAGTCGAAGGCGAAGAAGAAGGCAAAGCGTACAAGGTTCAGCGGCCAGTATATTATGTCTCCGAAGTCCTGACTCCTTCCAAGCAGAGGTATCCCCATTATCAAAAGCTTATTTACGGGATCTACATGACTGCAAAGAAGGTGGCTCATTATTTCCAAGACCACTCGGTGTCTGTCATTTCTGATGCCCCGTTGTCAGAAATCCTCCACAATCGGGACGCATCAGGCCGAGTGGCGAAGTGGGCAATGGAGATGTTATACTACGACATCAAGTTCGAAGCCAAGAAGGCTATAAAGTCTGAAGCTCTGGCTGACTTCATAGCAGAATGGGTAGAACAACAGCAACCGACTCACATCTACTCGGCTCATTGGACCATGTTCTTCGATGGGTCCAAGATGTTGAATGGCTCCGACGCTGGCGTAGTGATCATATCGCCAAAATGTGATAAACTTAAGTATGTGTTGCAGATACATTTCGATTCTTCCAACAATGAGGCAGAGTACGAAGCTCTCCTTTATGGACCGCGCATGGCCATCACGCTCGGCGTCCGTCGCGTGATGGTCTATGGCGATTCAGATCTGGTGGTTAATCAAGTGATGAAGGAGTGGGATGTAAGGTACCCCACCATGACCGCATACTGCAACGCGGTAAGGAAACTCGAGAAGAAGTTTGAAGGTCTGGAACTTCACCATGTTCCGCGACTGAAAAACCAAGCAGTTGATGAATTGGCAAAACTTGGATCCACTCGGAGACCAGTCCCGAGTGATGTCTGCCTCGAGCACCTACATCTCCCCTCGGTGAAAGAAGATCCTTTTACAGAGGAACCGGTACAACCGAAGAGTTCAACAGATCCGACTGAAGTCGAGGTCCCCGTTGTGGTTGATTTGATTATGGAGATTCTTGCCGTTGTCCCCGAATGGACTGTGTCGTTCATCGCATACATCCTAGGGCAAGAGTTACCAGAATACGAAGTCCAAGCTAGGCAGATCGTCCATAGGTCGAAGTCCTTCACCGTCATCGATGGCCAGTTGTACAAGGAAAGTGTATCAGGCGTCCTTCAGCGGTGCATCTCCCCTGAGGAGGGACAGTTGATCTTGGAAGAAATTCACTCGGGAACCTGCGGCCATCATGCCTCCTCAAGAGCAATCGTCGGCAAAGCATTCAGAGCTGGTTTCTTCTGGTTGCAGGCGAATGAAATGGCAAAAGATATGGTCGACAGATGTGAAGGTTGTCAGTTCTATTCGAACAAGTCCCACAAGCCAACATCTGCGCTGAAGACAATCCCTCTTGTTTGGCCGTTCGCCGTGTGGGGATTAGATACAGTCGGACCATTCAGAACAGGCCAAGGGGGATTCACTCATCTGCTGGTAGCAGTTGACAAGTTCGCCAAGTGGATTGAAGCCAAGCCCATCAAGAAGCTTGATGCCCTTACGGCCATCAAATTCATCAGAGACATCATCTCCAGATAAGGGGTTCCGCACAGCATAATCACCGACAACGACACAAACTTCGACTCGGACAGGTTCAAAGGCTTTTGCACAGGCCAAGGAATCCGAGTAGATTTTGCATCCGTAGCGCACCCTCAAACAAACGGGGAAGCAGAGCGGGCGAATGGTCTTATTCTTCAAGGGTTGAAACCTCGACTCCTGCGAGAAGTTGGACATGCCGCCAACGCATGGGTCACCGAACTGCCTTCGGTGTTGTGGGGCCTCCGCACAACTCCGAATAGATCTAGAGGGCGATCCCCGTTCTTCCACGTTTATGGAGCAGAAGCGGTCCTTCCGAGTGACTTGCTTCACAACTCTCCACGAGTCGAACTCTTCTCCGAAGCCGAAGCAGAGCAAGCTAGGCAAGACGAAGTGGATCTTCTGGAAGAAGAGCGCGAGATGGCGCTGACTCGCTCAACAATTTATCAACAAAATCTGCGGCGATTTCACGCGCGACACTTCAGGAGTCGCACATTCCAAGCAGGCGACCTGGTGCTCCGAGTGGATCAGCAAAGACCACACAAGTTGGCTCCCGCCTGGGAAGGACCCTACATCATCTCTAAGGTGCTGAACAATGGAGCGTATCGACTTTACAACCTCGACAGGGAAACGGACGAGCCGCGAGCATGGAACGGAGATCTCCTGAAGCGCTTCTACACATGACCGCCGACGGGGGAAATGTAAAGAACAAGTATCATTGAAGTAATACAAAGCAGATTGATTTCTTGCAGGTTCAAAATTCTTCCGCGTTTGCAGACCCCGGTCTAAAAAATTCTCTCCAAGTGTGCACTAAATGTCGCACTCGGGGACTTAGCTGCAACCCAGAATCGCCTAAGTACAAACTCTCTCCGAGTGTGCACTAAAAGTAGCACTCGGGGACTTAGCTGCGACCCAGAGTCGCGTGAGTAAAAAACTCTGTCCGAGTGTGCACTAAAAGTCGCACTCGGATAGTTAGCTGCGACCCAGAATCGCCTAAGTACAAACTCTCTCCGAGTGTGCACTAAAAGTCGCACTCGGGGACTTAGCTGCAACCCAGAGTCGCCTAAGTTAAAAACTCTCTCCGAGTGTGCACTAAAAGTCGCACTCGGAGACTTAGCTGCGACCCAGAGTCGCCTAAGTAAAAACCTCGCTCCGAACGCGCACTAAAAGCCGCACTCGGGGACTTAGCTGCGATCCGGAATTGCCTAAGTACAAACTCGCTCCGAGTGCGCACTAAAAGCCGCACTCGGGGACTTAGCTGCGACCCAGAGTCACCTAAGTAAAAAACTCGCTCCGAGTGCGCACTAAAAGCCGCACTCGGGGACTTAGCTGCGATCTAGAATCGCCTAAGTACAAACTTGCTCCGAGTGCGCACTAAAAGCCGCACTCGGGGACTTAGCTGTGATCCAGAATCGCCTAAGTACAAACTTGCTCCGAGTGCGCACTAAAAGCCGCACTCGGGGACTTAGATGCGATCCAGAATCGCCTAAGTACAAACTCGCTCCGAGTGCGCACTAAAAGCCGCACTCGGGGACTTAGCTGCGATCCAGAATCGCCTAAGTACAAACTCGCTCCAAGTGTGCACAAAAAGCCGCACTCGGGGACTTAGCTGCGATCCAGAATCGCCTAAGTACAAACTCGCTCCGAGTGCGTACTAAAAGCCGCACTCGGGGACTTAGCTGCGATCCAGAATCGCCTAAGTACAAACTCGCTCCGAGTGTGCACTAAAAGCCGCACTCGGGGACTTAGCTGCGACCCAGAATCGCCTAAGTAAAAAAGCTTCCTTCGAGTGTATCCTCGAGATCCACTCGGAGGCTTAGCAAACCCTCATTGAGGCTCATGTGGATGTGAGGACCACTGACAACTACATGAGTAAAAACTCGCTCCGAGTGCGCACTAAAAGCCGCACTCAGAGACTTAGCTGCAATCCAGAATCGCCTAAGTAAAAAAGCTTCCTTCGAGTGTATCCTCGAGATCCACTCGGAGGATCATTGAGGCTCATGTGGACGTGAAGACAACTGACAACTACATGGGTAACAACTCATTCCGAGTGTGCACTAAAAGTCGCACTCGGAGACTTAGCCGCGACCCTGAGTCACCTAAGTAAAAGCTCGTTCCGAATGCGCACTCGGAGACTTGGCAAACCCTCATTGAGGCTCATGTGGATGTGAAGACAACTGACAACTACATGCTCTGCATGTTTGCCATTGGCTTCACCAAGAAACGCTAAACAAAAACCATGAGCCAAAATCTTGTCAAAAAAAAACTTAGCGAAAGAAGAGCGAAATATTCGATTCGAATTCAAAGTTGGAACCACGAATGTGACGGCCAACAGCAGTGGCCAAAGTTTAATACAGATACCACTCGACATACCGAGGAAAATGTGCGTTCACCATAAAGTTTTTTAAGAGTCACCAGGACTGGCAGGCTCCACAAAGGTGTCAAGGTCGATCCCGTCTGCGATGCGAGTGGCTGTGTCGAGGAAGGTCTCCATGAAATCTTCGAATCGAAGCTTCTTGGTGTTGGCGACTTGCAACGTCTTCAGCTTTTCTTCGCGAGCTTCCTTGCAGTGCACTCAGACTAGAGATAGCGCCACGTCCGCACCACAACGAGCGGCAGACTTCTTCCATGCCTGCACCCTGCTCGGTACGTCCTCCAGCCGAGTCATCAACCCTTCTATTTCTCGCCGGGAATCGTCTTCGGGCCACAGCTCCTTGTCGATCAGGCCGATGACTTCTCTCAGGCGGCCAATGAAAGGTCCCACTCTGCCAAGGCGAATATAAGCTCGGAGCAAGTCCTGGTTGGCTTCGTCGCCGAGTGGAACATTCGGAACAATCGACCGTTCAATGTCGGCTGCTTCAGCCTCAGCGTCCAGACAAAAATCTGCAAAGAAAAGACAAGCAGAAAGTAAGCGCAGAATGAACTCCAAAGTCGAGAAGCACTCGGCAAAAAGCTTACCACCGAGAAGTGCAACCATCTTCCTTGCCCAGTCGCTCACGTACTTCTCCTGCGCCATGCACCGATTGTTCATCAACTTCAGCTGACTCATCCGTTCGGTTCTTTGACTCTTCAATTTTTGAATTTCGGCTACCAATGCCTTGTTGGTCTCCCGGGACTCCTCCAAAGACTTCTCTCGGTCAGCAAGAGCCCCCTTCACACCAGCCAGGTCATTCACAGCCGCCTCCAAGTCCGTAGTAAGCTGAATCTTTTCAGCCTTCAAAGCATTGTACGCGGATCCCATTTCGCAAGTCTTCTGCCAAATAAGCGCAAAGGGAAGATTAGACACATTCAACAAGGAAAACAATCAAAGCTCAAAGTTCTCCAGACCCCTGCCGATGCAAGCAATCGACAACGGTCTCAGGGACTACACCCAGTGGGTTCCCTAAGAGTGACCCCACTGGCATGAAGCTCGAACAGGTCGGCCCTATTGAGCTACATGACAAACAGACAAACCTATGAGACTACTATTACCCGACCTGAGTAACACTACTCTCGGGGACTACACCCAGTGGGTGCACTCAAAGTGCCCCCATTGGTACCATTCAGGCAGATCAACTCTGATCTGATCAGGTCACTAAAAATACATATAAAGACAACTGTCGGTGCAAGCACTCGACAGAAGTCTCGGGGACTACACCCACTGGGTTCACTCGGAGTGAACCCACTGCAAAATAATCCTACCGTATCCGAGTATATCACTTAAACCCCCAGTGGGTAACAAGAGGAAAGTAAACTCTTACTAGCGCACTTACTCGGATATCGTCCCGGAGTTCCAAGCTTTTCTTGTACAAAGACGCGATGGAGTCATACGCTCCCTTGGCGTCACCCACCATCAGCTCCGCCTGCACCATGGCCTCCTTGGCGGCCCCCACCTGGTCTTCCGGGAGGTGTCGGGCATCATATTGAACGGTCGACGGACCCGGCACGACAGAAGACTCCTTGGGCATCCCAAACTTTGCTCCAGTCGGTTCCGCCACGAGAGGCACCGTCTCAGTCGGCGGCATCGTCTCGATCGGCGGCGCGTCCATGGTGGGAGCAGCAGCAGATGGGACCACCTCAAGGACATGCGCCAAAGCTGGCCGGACCCCCTTTGGTCGTCGTCCTCCAGATGAATCACCTCCGAAGGAAGCCCGACTGAACAACATGAGATTACAGAAAAAGGGCAAGATTAAAGACAACACTCGCGAAACAATAATACAAACTCTCGGAGTCGTTTCAACGTACCTTGCTGGGATGTGGCAGCATTATCCGTATCCATGGGATCATCGTCCTGGCGCGGCAGAGAGGTGGCGGAGGTAGCAGCTCTGTCGGGTAAAATCCACTCGACCGATAAGCATGAGTTCAATCAGATACTGAAAGAGGATGGGAGAACAAGACACTTACGCTGAGGCGACTGGAACAGCGATCCTCATCCGAGGCAAAGCTTTCCGAGGCTTAGGCCCACCTTGAACGGTTGGTCCGTGGGCTGGGCAGCAGCGTCCCTGGTCCTCTTCACGCTCCAAGCACTCGGAGCCACGGGAGGAGCTGGCGAAGCACTCGGGGCCACTGGAGGAGCTGGCGGAGTCACGGGTTCGTGACGACGCTTAGTTCGATGCTCTGATGGTGGAGGTGGCGAGCTCTGCTCCCCAACCTCCCCCTCCTCCTCTTTAGTCTCCTCCTCTGTCTCCCCACTGTCGGAGATGTACTCGGCGCTATCCACGCTGCCCTCCTGGCTGCCCTCCTCTTCCTCAGCTGGATTCTCGTTCGAGACGGGAGAATACCAGTTGGTCCACTCCTGCACAAAACACAGTCGGCAACGTCAGACGTCAGGCGGCGGTACAAGAAAATCGATAAATCAAAGAAGATTGAAAGCACTCGACAAGATGTGCTCACCTCATTCGGAGGAGGATTATCGGCGCGAAAGGGCTTCACCCACCGGGTTCCTCGGGGGTTGTCGCATGCGCCTGTGATGCCGTGGACCCATGCTGTCACAACCTCCCCGGTCACGCATTCTGGATGAGTCCGAGTGGAATCCTCACGCCCCGCTTAGTGCCACATGGCGTGGTGTCGGGCTTGCAGCGGCTGGATGCGCCGACCCAGAAAAGTCTCGAGCAAATCCATGCTGGTGACTCCCTTGCAGACGACAGCTATCAGCGTGTCGACCAGAGGTTCGATTTGGATCTTTTCCACCTTTGAGAGCGCAAGCTGCCTGGGAGGGGCCAGACGGTCTAGGCTAAAAGGTGGCAACCCAGTCGCAGCATTCGGACAAGCGATGTCCTGGCAATATAACCAGGTCGACTGCCAGTTCCTAACTGACTCGGACAACTGGATAGGGTGGTAGCCACTTTTTGTTTTCTTCTGGAAGCCTAAGCCCCCGCAGAGTTGGAGGAGATGGGTCTTATCGTCCGACTGGCTAAGCTTTTCGACAGTTTGGGACCTAGCGGAGAAGATGTACTTAAAGAGCCCCCGGTGGGGGGGGGGATATCCAATAAAGCACTCGCAAAGGGTGACGGATGCGGCAAGATGGGCTATCGCGTTCGGAGGAAAATGATGGAGCTGCGCCCCGAAGTGATTCATAATACCTCTGAAGAAGGGGTGGGGAGGCAGGGAGAAACCCCTGAACACGTGGCTGAGCAGCAGGACGCGCTCCCCCTCCTGCGGCGCCGGCTCCGTCTCGCCCTCCGCCGGCAGCCTCCACGACTTGTTGGCGACCTTGTTGTGCTCCACTAGCTCCAGCAAGTCGTCCGCCGTCACCGTGGAGGGGCGGAAATCCCCCTGGATCCAACCCACCGGCAGTGCCCGCTGTCGCCGCTGAGCAGGGGCCGCCCCCTTCTTCTTCTTCTTCTACGACTCGAGCTTGCTAGTCTGCCCCTTCGTCATGGTGAAGGCAACAGATCCGTAGAGGAGGAGAGGAAGGAGGAGGCTTGGAGCGCGCAGGAAGCTATGGGAGGAGCGAGGTTAATGCGAGGAAGAGGAGCAGTGCAACCATCAATCCCCGCCGGAGGAGCTTAAATAAGCTTCCGACTGAGTCACTAACTGGTGGCCACAAAATCTTATCCCCCCGACCGACTACTGCGATGTTAGTGGAGAAGATAAAGGCGTGGTAATCGAGGCGGCAGAAACTACTCGATGGTGATGTCATCATCCCCGCTGAGCGCGCGGCAACCGGAATTTGAGGATCCCAGAAAATCTGCCGCTGTCAGTTTCACCGGTCACATCGAAAGATTCCACGGAAGCACTCGGTCCCTGACGGTTCGTTTCACTGGTATATTCACTCGGATCACTGGTTGAAAGGATAAAATGGATCGAGGCAAACAACGCCAAAGTCACATCCATACCAGTCGGATCCGTACTCTAGACATCTCTTCGTCGTTCAAACCCGATCCATTCGGGGACTAATGATGGGGTTATAGTCCTAGGGTAGGGTCATAGGCGTGCCCTATAGGTCCTACCCAAGGACTACCCTTCATAGAGGACAAGGCCCTTAGACAGTTCCGACTGAACTAAGGACTCCCCCCATCATCCAGTAGGTGACGAACACTCGGAGCGTATTTAACGTACCGACTGAATTCCACTCTGTACATCGTAACCTCCCAGGAGGGCAACGGTCATAAGTTTTCATACACCATTATTAACATTTAAGGCATACGTTACCTATAATGTAGGCATTTATTCGCCACAATTCAACCCCTGTCCACCGGGCCATTATGAAGGGCAGCGCACTCTATATAAGCCGCCCTTCCCCACTGGTGCAGGGGTTGGCATTTACTGTAATCCTATATTCCACTCAACACTAAGATCCCAAGAGCACTGTGATGTAGGGCTTTTACCTCCACCGTAGAGGGGCCTGAACTCATACAACCTCGCCGTAGCTAAGGCTCTCCCCATCCTTTCGTACCCTACACATCTACTGTCAAACTTATACCCACGACAAGCACTGTCTAGAGTTATACTAGCGTAATGAATAACATTCAATTTCTTATCAACTCTTTTTCCTAGAACAGCACCAACAACATAATCACTAGCATCACACATAATTTCAAAAGGTAGGTTCCAATCAGGTGGTTGAACAATAGGTGCAGTTATCCCCTTCTTAAGTATTTCAAATGCTTCCTCACAATCATCATCAAAAACAAATGGAATATCCTTTTGCAAGAGATTGGTGAGAGGCCTAGAAATCTTAGAGAAGTCTTTAATGAACCTTCTATAGAAACCAACTTGACCAAGGAAACTTCTTATACCTCTGATGTCTGTAGGGAATGGCATTTTCTCGATCACATCAACCTTAGCCTTATCGACTTCAATACCTCTTTTAGAAATTTTATGTCCTAAGACGATGCCTTCATTAACCATAAAATGGCAATTCTCCCAATTCAAGACAACAGTTGGTATACTTACATCTCTGCAAAACTCGATCAAGGTTGCTGAGGCAATCATCAAAAGAAGACCCGTAAACGGAGAAGTCATCCATGAAAACCTCAACAATCTTTTCACAAAAGTCAGATAATATAGCAATCATACATCTTTGAAAGGTAGCAGCTGCATTACATAAGCCAAAAGGCATACGTCTGTAAGCAAAGGTACCGAAAGGGAAGGTAAAAGTGGTTTTCTCCTGATGAGATTGCGCAACAGGTATTTGGGAGAAACCAGAATAACCATCTAGAAAGCAGAAGTGTGTGTGTTTAGACAATCTTTCTAGCATTTGGTCAATAAAAGGCAAAGGGTAATGATCTTTCCTAGTGGCTTTATTCAATTTCCTAAAATCAATTACCATCCTATAGCCAGTAATAATTCTCTGTGGGATCAATTCATCTTTATCATTAGGGACAACGGTAATACCTCCCTTCTTAGGGATGCAATGCACCGGACTTAGCCAATCACTATGAGCAACATGATAGATAATACCTACTTCCAGGAGCTTTAGTATTTATTTTCTTACTACCTCTTTCATCTTAGGATTTAACTCCGTTTATGATCGGCAACTGGTTTGGAATCAGGATCGGTTTTGATTTTGTGCTGGCATAGAGTGGGACTAATGCCCTTAAGATTATCAAGAGTATATCCAATAGCAGCACGGTGCTTCCTCGGAGTTTTCAATAATTTCTTTTCTTCATGCTCTGAAAGGCTAGCACTAATAATAACAGGATATATCTCTTTTTCATCAAGATAAGCATAGTTAAGAGTATCAGGTAACTGTTTAAGCTCGAACATAGGATCACCCTTTGGTGGGGGTGGATCTCCAAGCAGTTCAATAGGCAAATTATTCTTAAGGATAGGATGTTGTTGAAAGATAACTCTATCTATCTCATTCCTTTCATCCATATGCATATCATTTTCATGCTCAAGCAAGTATTTCTCTAAAGGATCAGTAGGAGACACAGCAATAGAAGCTAGGGCAATAATTTCATCCTTACTAGACAATTCTTTTTCATGAGGTTGTCTACCAAACTTGGAGAAATTGAATTCATGTGACACACCTTCAAAGCAAACAGTGATAGTTTGCTTCTCACAGTCAATATGAGCATTGACAGTATTGAGGAAAGGAATGCCAAATATGATGGGACAAAAGCTATCTTGTGTGGTAGCAAGAACGAGAAAATCAGCAGGATACTTAGTTTTACCACACAAGACTTCAACATCTCGAACAATTCCCAAAGGGCAGATAGTATCTCTATTGGCAAGCTGAATAGTAACATCAATAGGTTCCATCTCGACAGGTGCAATCTCGTCTTTATTTTCATCATATAATGATCAAGGTATTGCACTAACACTAGCACCCACGTCACATAAACCATGATAACAATGATCTCCTATCTTAACAGGAACAACAGGCATGCCAACAACATGCCTATGTTTATCTCTAGTATGAGGTTTGATAATAGCAATTCTAGCAACATCTTCACAGAAGTGAATATCATGCCCATCAACATTGTCGGAGAGGAGATCTTTGATAATAGCAATGCTAGGTTCAACTCTAATTTTCTCACGGGGTGTAGGTGTTCTAATGTAGCCCTTACGTATCACAGTTGAAGCTTTAGAATGATCCTTTATTCTAATAGGGAAAGGTGGTTTCTCAATCTAAGTACTAGGAACAATATGATCATTATAAGCAATGACTTTCTCTCCAACTGGATTAGGTTTAACTACATTGACTTCTATGGGAGGATGATATTTAAATAGCTTCTGTTTAGGGACATTAATATGAGAAGCAAATGATTCACATAATGAAGCTACTGTCTCAGAGTCAAGTCCATGTTTAGCGCTAAAATCACAAAAAGTATTTGTTTCAACGAAGGATTTAATGCAGTTGAACTTAAGATTCATACCTGACTCCTTACCTTCATCAAACTCCCAATCTTTAGAGTTGCGTTTAATTCTTTCCAATAAATTCCACTTGAAGTCAATATCTCTCTTCATAAAAGAACCGGTACAAGAAGTGTCAAGCATGGTGCGGTTATCATGAGAAAGCCGAGCATAGAATTTCTGAATAATAATTTCTCTCGAGAGCTCATGGTTGGGGCATGAATATAACATTGACTTAAGCCTCCCCCAATCTTGAGCGATACTTTCTCTATCACGAGACAAAAAATTATAGATATAATTCCGATCACGATGTACCAAATGCATAGGATAAAACTTTTGACAAAATTCCAATTTCAATCGGTTGTAGTTCCATGATCCAGTATCATCACACAGCCTATACCATGTCAATGCTTTATCCCTCAAAGATAAGGGAAAGACCTTCTTCTTGACCTCATCCTCGGGAAAACCTGAAAGCTTAAATAAACCAGAAACTTCATCTACATAGATTAGATGCAAGTCGGGATATGATGTTCCATCTCCTGTAAAAGGATTAGCGAACAGTTTCTATAGCATACCCAAAGGAATTTCATAACAAATATTTTCAGTAGGTGCAGTAGGTTGAGGAGCAACTCCTTGTGCTTCTGTTCGAGGTGAATATACCCCGAACAAGCTGCTCAAAGGATTAGTTTCCATAGTGACAACTGACAATAAAATTCAGCACACTATATAAATGTTTCCTTACCAAATTCCACTTACCAAAGGCGCTTCACTCCCTAGCAACAGCGCCAGAAAAGAGTCTTGATGACCCACAAGTGTAGGGGGTCTATCGTAGTCCTTTCGATAAGTAAGAGTGTCGAACCCAACGAGGAGCAGAAGGAACTGACAAGTGGTTTTCAGCAAGGTATTCTCTGCAAGCACTGAAATTATCGGTAACAGATAGTTGTGTGATAAGATAATTCATATCGAGTAGCAAGTAACAATAGTAACAAAGGTGCAGCAAGATGGACCAATCCCTTTTGTAGCAAGGGACAAGCCTGGACGAACTCGTATATGAGGTAAAGCGCTCCCGAGGACACATGGGAATTTCTGTCTAGCTAGTTTTCATCATGTTCATATGATTCACGTTCCCTACTTTGATAGTTTGATATGTGGGTGGACCGGTGCTTGGGTGCTGCCCTTACTTGGACAAACATACCACTTATGATTAACTCCTCTCGCAAGCATCCGCAACTATGAAAGAAGAATTAAGACTAATTCTAACCATAGCATTAAACTAGTGGATCCAAATCAGCCCCTTACGAAGCAACGCATAAACTAGGGTTTAAGCTTCTGTCACTCTAGCAACCCATAATCTACGTATTACTTCCCAATGCTTTCCTCTAGGCCCAAATAATGGTAAACTATTATATAGACAACATTCACATAACACCACCGGAGGAAAGACAACATACAACGCATGAAAATATAGAACGAATACCAAATTCACATGAATACTTATAGCAAGACTTATCCCATGTCCTCAGGAACAAAAGTGACAACTCACAAAGCATAATTATGTTCATGACCAGAGAGGTATTGATTAGCATTAAGAATCTAAAAATGTAATCTTCCACCGAGTAATCCAACTAGCATCAACTACGAAGAGTAATTAACACTACTAGCAACCTAAAAGTACCAATCGGAGTCGCGAGACGGAGATTGGTTACAAGAGGTGAACTAGGGTTTGGAGATGAGATGGTGCTGATGAAGATGTTGATGGAGATGAATCCCCTCCGATGAGAGGAGTGTTGGTGATGACGATGGCGATGATTTCCCCCTCCGGGAGGGAAGTTTCCAAAGATTGGTTCTGCTCAAGTTCCGCCTCGTGGCGGCGGCGATTCCTCCCGAAAGTCTCTTCTTGATTTTTTTTCTGGGACGAAACCCTCCTTATAGAAAAAGATGAGCGCCGGAGGGGCAACAGGGGGCCCACAAGCCACCCAGGCCCGGCCAGGGGGGTAGGTCGGGCCTGGCAGGCTTGTGGCCTCCTGGTGGCTCCGCTCCGGTACTTCTTCCGCCCAGTATTTTTTACAAAATCCAAAATAATTCCTCGTTGATTTTCACGGCTTTTGGAGTTGCGCGGAATATGTATCTCAGACTTGCTCCTTTTTCAGACGAGAATTCTAGCTGTCGGCATTCTCCCTCTTCATGTAAACCTTATAAAATAAGAGAGAAAAGGCATAAGTATTGTACCGTAAAGTGTAATAACAGCCCATAAAGCAATAAATATCAACATAAAAGCATGATGCAAAATGGACGTATTAGTGGCATTTGAATTTTTCTTTTAGTATTTGATTTGAATTTATTTTGGCACAAGAATTTTTCTCACAAATTTCCTGACAAATACCTTGCCAAGCAAGTACTAGAGGAGGTAACATGACACCCCAAAAAGTGAGAAGAAAAATAGTGCCAAAATTTTGTTTTATTAGATTTAAAAAATAATATGTTTATAAAGCTTTTATTTTGTGTAAAATAAAATTTTCACGTTGTGGGAAATATTTTTCTGATCATTTTGATATATAATACTCATATTTTTGGAGTATGATTTATTCCCTTTATTTAGTTTGCTTTCCTGTTTTGAATAAAAGGAAACAAATCGCTCCTTTAGTAGGAAACTACGAGAGGCTCGTTAGGAAATAAATCGGCCCGCTGAGAACTGCCAGATCCGAAGGGGATTTGGATTGGCCGACCGACAGAATCGCCGCGTCCTTTCCCTCTGTGGCGCTAGGCCCCATCGCCCGACCTAACCGGCCCCGATCGCCTTCCTTCTTCCTCCCGATCTTCTCTTTCATTTCTCTCTCGCCAGCTCCTACCATCGCCGGGCCCCTTCCATCTCTCGCACCCCCGACACCCTATAAATACTCTCCTCCTCCCCCGCACTCCGTTCCGCCAGACCCACACGAATCCGTCGTCAGAAACGTCATGCCACCCTCGCCGGAATCTCGCCGGAGCTTCACCCCAACCGAAGCTCCCCAAGCTTCTGCTTCTCCCCTCCGTCGCCCCCACGCCTCTCTGACACCACCAAGACTCCCTGGAGTTACTCCTTCGCTGCCTGGACCCCTCCGCCGACTCCTTCGACCATCGTAGCACCCCCAGCCGCCACCACCACCTTCGGCCACCGCCAAGACTCGCCGGAGATTCCCCAGCCACCACGGTGAGCTCCACTGTTTCTTCTCCACCATTGGATCCTCAGCCCACGGTTTAGATTAGAACATAGATACCTGATGTCTACTACGCAACCTTCTCCTTGTAGACGTTGTTGGGCCTCCAAGTGCAGAGGTTTGTAGGACAGTAGCAATTTCCCTCTAGTGGGTGACCTAAGGTTTATCAATCCGCGGGAGGCGTAGGATGAAGATGGTCTCTCTCAAGCAACCCTGCAACCAAATAACAAAGAGTCTCTTGTGTCCCCAACACACCCAATACAATTGTAAGTTATATAGGTGCACTAGTTCAGCGAAGAGATGGTGAAACAAGTGCAATATGGATGGTCGATATAGGTTTTTGTAATCTGAAATTACAAAAACAGCAAGGTAACAAATGGTAAAAGTGAGCACGAACGGTATTGCAATGCGTGGAAACAAGGCCTAGGGTTCATACTTTCACAAGTGAAGTTCTCTCAACAATGATAACATAATTGGATCATATAACTAGCCCTCAACATGCAACAAAGAGTCACTCCAAAGTCACTAATAGCAGGGAACAAACGAAGAGATTATTGTCGGGTACGAAGCCACCACAAAGTTATTCTTTCTGATCGATCTATCATAGAGTTCGTACTAGAATAACACCTTAAGATACATATCAACCAAGACCCTAATGTCACCTAGATACTCCATTGTCACCTCAAGTATCCGTGGGCATGATTATACGATATGCATCACACAATCTCAGAATCATCTATTCAACCAACACATAGAACTTCAAAGAGTGCCCCAAAGTTTCTACCAGAGAGTCAAAACGTGTGCCAACCCCTGTGCATAGGTTCCAAACGTCACGAACCCGCAAGTTGATCACCATAACATACATCAAGTACTCACATGAATCCACGTGTGCCAGCCCATATGCATAGGTTCCCAATTGTCACAGACCCGCAAGTTGATCACAGCAGATAGACACGTGCAACACATACATCAAGTGTTCTCAAAGACTCAATCCGATTAGATAACTCCAAAGGGGAAACTCAATTCATTACAAGAGGGAGAGGGGGAAGAACATCATAAGATCCAACTATAGTAGAAAATCCCATGGTACATCGAGATCAAGACATCTCAAGAACACGAGAGAGAGAGATCAAACACATAGCTACTGGTACATACCCTCAGCCCCGAGGGAGAACTACTCCCTCCTCGTCATGGAGATCGCCGGGATGAGGAAGATGGCCACTGGAGATGGATTCCCCCTCCGGCAGGGTGTCGGAACGGGCTCCAGGTTGGTTTTGGGTGGCTACAGAGGCTTGTGGCGGCGGAACTCCCGATCTAGGTTTCTTTTTGGGGGTTTCTGAATTTATAGGAATTTATGGCGGTGGAATTGCGTTTGTTGGGCCTAAGAGGAGGTCACAAGCCTACGCCACCACCAGGGGGGTGGCGGCGGCGTGAAGGCTTGTGAGTCCCTCGTGGCCCATATGGCCTTCTCCCAAAGCTTCGGGGTTCTCTTTTGGTCCAAAAAATCATCGTAAAGTTTCATTCCATTTGGACTCCGTCTGAAAATGGGCCAAAAACACGGAATAAACAGAAACTGGACTTGGCACTGAGTTAATAGGTTAGTCCCAAAAAAGATATAAAATAGCATATTCATGCATATAAAACATCCAAAGTTGACAAGATAATAGCATGGAACCATAAAAAATTATAGATACATTGGAGATGTATCAAGCATCCCCAAGCTTAACTCCTGCTCGTCCTCGAGTAGGGAAGTGATAAAGAATGTATTTTTGATGTTGCATGCTACCTAGCATAGTTGTCCTTTGTAACTTCTCTCATGTGACATGAATGTTCAGATCCGTTAGATTCAAAACAATAGTTTGCTATTGATGTGGAGACAATAATACTTCAAGAAAACTAGCAAGCTAATCATGAACTTTCAAAATAACAAGGCCAAAAGAAAGTTATCCCTACAAAAGCATATAGTCTGGCTATGCTCTATCATCAATGCACAACGAATTTAAATCATGCACATCCCCGGTATTGGCCAAGTAATTGTTTCACACCTTTACTTTCTCAAACCTTTTCAACTCTCACGCAATACA
This sequence comes from Hordeum vulgare subsp. vulgare, assembly GCF_904849725.1. Lineage (NCBI taxonomy): Eukaryota > Viridiplantae > Streptophyta > Magnoliopsida > Poales > Poaceae > Hordeum > Hordeum vulgare. The sequence goes on from NC_058523.1 coordinate 128,126,811, forward strand.
TGAGCGTGAGCCATGGTTTTAGTACTATAAGTGGTGTGGAGTGTGGTGGAGGTTGCAAGACAAAAAAAGGAGAAGATGGTTACATTAACTAGGCATATCAATGAGCTGTGGAGATGCTCATCAATAGATATCAATGTGAATGAGTAGGGATTTCCATACAAATGATGCACTAGAGCTAAGAGTATGTGAAAGCTCTTAAAGAAAACTAGTGGGTGTGCATCCAACTTGCTTGCTCATGAAGACCTAAGGCAATTTTGAGGAAGCCTATCATTGGAATATACAAGCCAAGTTATATAATGAAAATTTCCCACTAGCTATATGGTGGTGACAAAACGAGAGACTCTCAATCATGAAGATGATGGTGCTTAATAAGCACAAGTGTGGAAGGATAGTAGCACTGTCCCTTCTCTCTTTTTCTCTCATTTTTTTGGTGGGCTCTTTGGCCTTTTTTTTGGTGGGCATCTTTGGCCTCTTTTTGTAAATGGGCTTCGCTGGCCTCTTTTATTTCCTCACATGGGACAATGCTCCATCAATGATGATCATCACACTTACAACTCAAAACTTAGAGCAATGATGACTCTATATGGAATGCCTTCGGTAGTGTACCGTGACAATGATCTAGCATGTCATAGACATTAATGGAAACATCATGCTAGCTATCTTACGATCATGCAATGGAAATGTAGACGTGGTGGCACATGTCATGGTGGTAGTTGCATGGAAAAGCAATAGTAGGTAGGTTTGGTGGCTGTTTTGAGGGAGGCTAATGGTGGGTTTTGTGCACCGGCGAAAGTTGCACGACACTAAGAAGATAGTGATGTTGGAAGGTGAAAGTGCATCTAAACCATGGACTCAACATTAGTCATGAAGAACTCATATACTTGTTGCAAAAGTTTTATTAGTAATCGAAACAAAGCATTCAACGCATGCTCCTAGGGTAAGGGTTGGTAGGTATAAACCATCGCGCGATCCCGACCGCCACGCAAAGGATGACAATCAATAGAGTAATCATGCTCAGATTTCATCACATAGCGGTTCACCATACGTGCATGCTACGGGAATCACTAACTTCAACACAAGTATTTGTAGATCCACAACACCTTACTAGCATGACTTCAATATTACCAAAACCACAACTCAAAACTAATTGAGATGAATCAAACTTCTCTAACTATTCAATGTACATGAAGGTGAAAGTTTTCGTATCCCTTTGGATAACTACCCCTTTTGAGACTACTTTCAATGCATAGATCAACTACCAAGCCACGCACCGCAGCGCTCTAAAAGATATAAGTGAAGCACATAGAGCAAAAGTATCTAGCTCAAAAGATATAAGTGAAGCACATGTGAGCTGAATTGTCTACCAAAGGATATAAGTGAAGCTCGACAAAATCACGGTGAGTGCATGTCTCTCTCTCTCTAGGTGTGAAACAAGGATGATTTTGACACAAAAAAAATAAAAGACTCCTATGATACAAGATTCTCCAAGCAAAAACACATATCATGTGGTGAATAAAAATATAGCCCCAAGTAACGTTACCGATGGATTGAAGACGAAAGAGGGGTTGCCTTCCCGGGGCATCCCCAAGCTTAGGCTTTTACGGCATCCTTGAATCTCTTGGGGTGCCTTGGGCATCCCCAAGCTTGAGCTCTTGCTGCTATTTATCTCTTTGTCCATAAGAACTTCACCCAAAACTTGAAAACTTCACAACACGAAATTAAACAGAAACTCGTGATAACATTAGTATGAGAAAGCAAACCACCACTTCCTTAGGTACTGTAGAAAACTTGAATTCTACTTATGATGATGTTGGGTTACTGTATTTTTAATCTTCCATTGCTAATACCCTCCGATACTATCCATAGTTTCATCAAAATAAGCAACCAAGACAACAAAAACAGAATCTGTTAACAGCAGACCAGTCTGTAGCAATCTGTATATTTCGTATACCTCTGGTACTTCCAAAATTCTGAAAAATTACGGAAGTCTGAAGAATTTTTGTAGAAATCAGCAGCAAAAAGAATCAACTCAAAATATCTTACAGAAAAGAAATGAAAATTCTTTCATGAGCAGAAAGTTTCTGTCTTTTTCCAGCATGATCAAACAAGCATCACCAAGACTAATCGTAACGGTTTTGCTTGGCACAAACACAAAAAGATACACAAAATACACAATCATAACAGAATTATGATGGTGTGGAGAAAACAAAACAGGAATCAAAAAGCAAAGAAAAATTTATTCATTGGGTTGCCTCCCAACAAGCGCTATCGTTTAACGCCCTTAGCTAGGCATTGATTTCAATGATGCTCACATAAAAGGTTAGGATTGAAACACAACGAGAGCATCATGGAGCAAATGGGCAGCACATTTAAGTCTAACTCACTTCCTATGCATAGGGATTTTGTGATCAAACAATTTATTGGAGCAATAATCAACTAGCATAGGAAGGCAAAACAAGCATAGCTTCAAAAATTTCAACATATGGAGAGGAAGCTTGATACTATTGCAATAAGTAGAACCATATGATCCTCTCTCATAGTAATTTTCAGTAGCATCGTGAATGAATTCAACAATATAACCAGTACCTAAGTCTTTCTTTTCATGATCTACAAGCATAGGAATTTTACTACTCTCCACATAAGGAAATCTATTATCAAGAATAGTAGTGGGAGTATCGTAAAAGACTTGAGCACTACAAATTGTGTCCACAATGAAAAAGCAAGGTTTAGCAATGGGGTTCTCGAGAGTATGACAAGTTTTATCATCGCTCTTCTTTAAAGCATAAGCATCCTCACAATAATCATCATAGATAGGGGGCATGCTTTCATCAAAATGATTTTGATCATTCAAAGTGGAAGAACTAAAAAGATCATCTTTATCAAATATAGCATCCCCAAGCTTGTGGTTTTGCATATCATTAGCATCATGGGTATTCAAGGAATTCATGCTAAGAACATTGCAATCATGCTCATCATTCACATATTCTATGCCAAGCATTCTATGTAATTCTTCTTTCAGCACTTGAGCACAATTTTCCTTCCCATCATGCTCACGAAAGACATTGAAAGGATGGAGCATATGAGGCATCCTCAATTCCATTTTTTTAGTTTTAAAGCGAAAGAACAAGAAACAAAAAGATTCGATTGCAAGATCTAAAGATATACCTTCAAGCGCTAACCCACCCGGCAACGGCGCCAGAAAAGAGCTTCGTTGACGGGATGTTCGTGCCGCTTACCTAGCCTCCCCGGCAACGGCGCCAGAAAAGAGCTTGATGTCTACTACGCAACCTTCTCCTTGTAGACGTTGTTGGGCCTCCAAGTGCAGAGGTTTGTAGGATAGTAGCAATTTTCCCTCAAGTGGGTGACCTAAGGTTTATCAATCCGCGGGAGGCGTAGGATGAAGATGGTCTCTCTCAAGCAACCCTGCAACCAAATAAAAAAGAGTCTCTTGTGTCCCCAACACACCCAATACAATAGTAAGTTGTATAGGTGCACTAGTTCAGCGAAGAGATGGTGAAACAAGTGCAATATGGATGGTCGATATAGGTTTTTGTAATCTGAAATTACAAAAACAGCAAGGTAACAAATGGTAAAAGTGAGCACGAACTGTATTGCAATGCGTGGAAACAAGGCCTAGGGTTCATACTTTCACTAGTGAAGTTCTCTCAACAATGATAACATAATTGGATCATATAACTAGCCCTCAACATGCAACAAAGAGTCACTCCAAAGTCACTAATAGCAGGGAACAAACGAAGAGATTATTGTCAGGTACGAAACCACCACAAAGTTATTCTTTCTGATCGATCTATCATAGAGTTCGTACTAGAATAACACCTTAAGATACATATCAACCAAGACCCTAATGTCACCTAGATACTCCATTGTCACCTCAAGTATCCGTGGGCATGATTATACGATATGCATCACACAATCTCAGAATCATCTATTCAACCAACACATAGAACTTCAAAGAGTGCCCCAAAGTTTCGACCAGAGAGTCAAAACGTGTGCCAACCCCTGTGCATAGGTTCCAAATGTCACGAACCCGCAAGTTGATCACCATAACATACATCAAGTACTCACATGAATCCACGTGGGCCAGCCCATATGCATAGGTTCCCAATTGTCACACACCCGCAAGTTGATCGCAGCAGATAAACACGTGCAAGACATACATCAAGTGTTCTCAAAGACTCAATCCGATAAGATAACTCCAAAGGGGAAACTCAATTCATTACAAGAGGGAGAGGGGGAAGAACATCATAAGATCCAACTATAGTAGCAAAGCCCATGGTACATCGAGATCAAGACATCTCAAGAACACGAGAGAGAGATATCAAACACATAGCTACTGGTACATACCCTCAGCCCCGAGGGAGAACTACTCCCTCCTCGTCATGGTGATCGTCGGGATGATGAAGATGGCCACCGGAGATGGATTCCCCCTCCGGCAGGGTGTCGGAACGGGCTCCAGATTGGTTTTTGGTGGCTACTGAGGCTTGTGGCGGCGGAACTCCCGATCTAGGTTTCTTTTTGGGGATTTCTGAATTTATAGGAATTTATGGCGGTGGAATTGCGTTTGTTGGGCCTAAGAGGAGGTCACAAGCCTGCGCCACCACCAGGGCTTCTCTTTTGGTCCAAAAAAATCATCGTAAAGTTTCATTCCATTTGGACTGCGTCTGAAAATGGGCCAAAAACACGGAATAAACAGAAACTGGCACTTGGCACTGAGTTAATAGGTTAGTCCCAAAAAAGATATAAAATAGCATATTCATGCATATAAAACATCCAAAGTTGACAAGATAATAGCATGGAACCATCAAAAATTATAGATACGTTGGAGACGTATCAATACCCCTTTAGTTTATATAGAAAAAAAACCTGATTTTCTGTTAGTAAATATTTAGTCGAAGAGTTTTAGTTGCGGCCGTTCGTTGGTTAGCCTCCTCAGCTCACACCTTCTAGCCAATAGGAATCTGCCACCTAGCCTAGTTTTTTTTCTCTGTTTTTCTTTGTGAAAACAGATTGGAACCTAATCTTAGAATCTCTATAACTTTTAGGTTATAACTCCAAATTAGATGATTCTTTTTCGCTTTGGATCACAAATATTATGTCGTTTCTGTAGATATAAAATTTGGTCGTGTTTGAATATATCAATTTTGATTTTAAACGATTTGGTTTAAACCTTGTTTTGTGAATATCTGGAGTTTAAAAATGGGGTTTTAGTTGATTCTTTTTGCTACTAATCACTAGTTATCATATTTATTAGTAGATTTAATTTCAGAATTTTTTAGGATATTTTATCTTGGGTTTTTCAACAAAATAGAATCTGTTTTAGTTCTTGTAGGTTATTTTTGCTCCCATTTGATCTAGCTACTTTTGATTGTTGTTTTAATTTATTTTGCTGTTGTGATGCTTATTGTGTGATATTGTTGTCTCATTAGATCATCTAGAGTGCGAAGCTTGTTATCTAGAGGCGCTCGAGTTCAAAAGTCGTCAACAAGGCAAGTCACGTTGATCATGTTTTACCTATGGTTTTATATGCATCTAGTACAACCTTCTCCACCCATTGCATGCAAAGTAGGTACTTGGAAATTTGGTTCTTGATGTAGTATCATGTGGTAGGCACCCATCACCCTTGTTACTTGGCCCGGGACGATAAATTTTATTTTGATATGCTTTTACTAGACGGGGTTTTGGTTGAGTGTTTATCACGAGAGTGTTGTGAGAATTTAATAATCAAGACCGGAACATTTCAAGACTCTTCAAGACCTTGTGATGCAATACACCTCTGGGTTAAGGATGATTTAGATGGGCACCCTGGAGTAACCAGTGGATGACCCGGGATGCATGGGGAAGTGCCATGACATCTTGCAGAAAACTTCACCCAGGCACGAAGAGAGAGATGGATACTTCAAGACTCGAGGCTTACCTGCACAGCCACAAGTCATTATGATCTCTGGCTTGGTTGGACATCATGGTGACTCTGGACGGGCGATGCTACAAGATGTAGAAGAACGGTAGGAATGGATGGGCACCGACATTGGCTCAGAGGAACCCATTGGAAGACCATGTTTTGATCATCCAGTTCTCAAACACCCTGAAGTGCGAGGATTCCAACGGAGGCAATCAAATCTTGTGGGGAACGTGTGCGAAACTCTGCAGAGTACTCAAACCTAATCGATTAGCCGTGTCCACGGTCATGGACAACTCGAGCCGAAGGAACTGAAATTATGTGGAATTCTCAACACCAATAATATCCATGATGTGGGTATTATTGATAATTTGGGTATGATATATGGTTGGTGGAACCATCTCATTAACAACCAACAAAGTAATAATTTTTTCTTTTAGCCCCTCTCTTGTTGTAGGAGAAAATTTGCTTTCCGCTAAAATTTTACAGCCCACCTGCCATATATGCATATATCATAGATGATACTTTTTCACCTCTCTATTTTGTGACTTGCCAGCATATTCAATATGCTGACCTACACGCCTGCAACATGTCATGTTGCAGCGTACTTTTGCGATGAGGAGTGAGGACACGATTTATGCTCGGTGATATGCCCTGGAGTGAGATGGACTCTACTACCTTTGAAGCTTCCGCTAGTCTTCGTTTAGTTTTATCTCATGAGTTAGCCTTCCGCCTATTTATTGTAATCTTTATTGTAATAAAGTACTCGATATGAGATCCGATTAACAAAGCTGTGTGTTTGAAATCTCAATATATACATTGATGTACTATGGGTGTACCAGCATGATCTTGGGATGGTACAGAAACACCAGAGACTTCGCCGTTTCAGGTTGGGTCGCTACAGATATGGTATCAGAGCACACACTGACCGTAGGACGTAACCTCTAGGATTGGAAAATCCTTAGGAATAAAACAATTGTTCTTATATCTTTAAACCTTCTATATATCTCTTTTGCTCAATTCTGACTTCTCCCCGATTTTCCAATTTTTTTTAGATGGCCACCTTCATCCCAGTTAAGGTCACGGAGTTTTGCGAGCCCGACGCAAAAATTCCCTTCGGCAAGGAGCTGGTGTAGATTGCCAAGGACCTAAGGATTGCTCTGCCAACCATCATCGGGAAACCTACCATGTCTTACCCGGTAGACGCACGCTACAGGATTGAGGTACACATCCTTGGAAGGACCTTCGAGCCTCGCACAGAACCTATGGACTTCAAGTTCATCGCACCCAGCTGGATTCTCGGAAGGGACATGGCGATTCACTATGCACTCGGACGTATCAAGGAGGTGTACGGAGGTTGTCCCATTTCACCGGACTTATTCACGGTCTCCTGGAGAGGAGCGGATGGAGAAATCATCAAGACCAAGACTGAAGATGCTCTCCTGTCCTATGCCCAGACCTTGGAGACACACATCAGGACTCTGGAGCTTCGTGTAAGCAAGGACACAAAGAAAATCAAGCAACTGACGCTCCACGAACTCGACCTCGAAGTAGAAGCTCGAGAAGCCCACTACGAGCAAGAACAAGAAGTGAAGGACTTCTTGGAGAGGATCGAGAAGACGAAAGGTCGTGTTCCATATCTGGAGGAGGAATTGGACATGGGCGAAAATCTTCACACTGAAGGATACGTAGCCCCCTTAATCAGCAACGAGTAGGACTACGAAGCAACCTCTATCAATGGACCCACCACCATGCATTTCTGAGGAGGACACATAGACAAGTACAGCAATTTATCTTATCGTTATACGTTTAGGCCGATGTTTAGGTTATCGCAAACTTGTATCCCCGTGTTTGAACCTTTTGAGATGATTAATGAATAAATGTGTGGTGTGATAATTGTTTGTTGCATTTCATATGGGTAGTGCATTTTCTCTTTAGACACATGTTCTATGCTAATTCCTATCGCTCTAAAACACCAGATGCCTCCGAGACGCGATCCTGCCTCCAACTTCCCATCGGAACTCACTCAGTTGATCCAATAACAGAATACCCTGATGCAGTTGATCATTCAGAACCAGACCAACAACAACAACCATCATCCACCCTAGGCCGACAATCTCACCCGTCTTGTGAGGTTGAATCCTCTGACTTTCTCCAGCAGCGTTGAGCCCATTTTGGCATATGATTGGCTCCGCAAGATGGAGAGGGAACTAATACGTCTCCATCATAGCTATATTTTTTTATTGTTTCATGCCAATATTCTACAACTTTCATATACTTTTGGCAACTTTTTATACTATTTTTAGGACTAACATATTGATCCAGTGCCTAGTGTCAGTTCCTGTTTGTTGCATGTTTTTTGTTTCGCAGAATATCCATACCAAACGAAGTCCAAATGCAATAAAAAACCTATGGGGATTTTTATGGAATATTTATGATTTTCAGAAAGAAGAATCAACACGAAACGATGCCCGAGGGGGTCACAAGCCCAGGAGGTGCCACCCCCTGGGGCGCGGTTGGCAGGCTTGTGACCAATCCCTATAGCGGTTGGGGCCCTTCTTTCGCTACAAGAAAGCTAATATTCGGAATAAAATCTTGTTAAAATTTCAGCCCAATCGGAGTTACGGATCTCCGGGAATTTAAGAAATGGTGAAGGCGAGAATTTGGGAGCGCAGAAACAGAAGGACACAGAGAGAGAGAGAGAGATCCAGTGTAGGAGGGGCTCTCGCCCCTCCGCCGCCATGGAGACCATGGACCAGAGGGGAAACCCTTCTCCCATCTAGGGAGGATGTCAAGGAATAAGAAGAAGAAGGGGGCTCTCTCCCCCTCTCTCCCGGCAGCGCCAGAACGCCGCCCGGGACATCATCGTGTGACGGCGATCTACACCAACACCTCCGTCATCTTCACCAACACCTCCATCACCTTCCCCCATCTATATTCAGCAGTCCACTCTCCCGCAACCCGCTTTACCCTCTACTTGAACATGGTGCTTTATGCTTCATATTATTATCCAATGATGTGTTGCCATCCTATTATGTCTGAGTAGATTTGCGTTGTCCTATCGGTGATTGATGAATTGCTATGATTGGTTTAACTTTCTTGTGGTTATGTTGCTGTCCTTTGGTGCCCATCATATGTGCGCGCGCGTGGATCACACCATAGGGTTAGTAGTATGTTGATAGGACTATGTATTGGAGGGCAAGGGTGACAGAAGCTTCAGCCTAGCATAGAAATTGATGCATATGGGATTGAAGTGAGACCAATATATCTTATTGCTATGGTTGTGTTTTACCTTAATGAACATTAGTAGTTGCGGATGCTTCCTAATAGTTGCAATCATAAGTGCATAGAATTCCAAGTAAGGGATGACATGCTAGCAGTGGCCTCTCCCACATAAAACTTGCTATCGGTTTAGTAACGTAGTCAATTGCTTAGGGACAATTCCACAACTCCTACCACCACTTTTCCACACTCGTTAAACTAACGTAATTGTTTCTTTATCTAACCAGCCCCAAGTTTTTATTTACGTGTTCATTCTTTTCTTGCAAACCTATCCTATCACTCCTACAAAGTACTTCTAGTTTCATACTTGTTCTAGGTAAAGCGAACGTAAAGTGTGCGTAGAGTTGTACCGGTGGTCGATAGAACTTGAGGGAATATTTGTCCTACCTTTAGCTCCTCGTTGGGTTCGACACTCTTACTTATCAAGAAAGGCTACAATTTATCCCCTATACTTGTGGGTTATCAGGAACTAATCACTTCTGGATGTACTGAAGCTGAGAAGGTGCGCTTTGCCGCACATCAACTTGAAGGACCCACAGCTGCATGGTGGGAGAACTACACCACCACATACCCCATTGCTGGTGTGACTTGGGAGCAGTTCGAGCAGGCCTTCCGCACCGCTCATGTCTCCGCTTGAGCCATGAGTCTAAAGAAGTGTGAGTTTTGCCACTTACTCCATGGAAATCGCTCTGTGGATCAGTATGTTGATAAATTCAGCATGTTGGCCCGATATGCACCTGGAGATGTGGTCGATGATGCAGCCAAGCAGGAGAAGTTCATGGAAGGACTCAACAATGAGTTGAGCATTCAGCTGACTGGGGCCAACTTCAAGAGCTACTAGGAGCTGGTAGACAAGGCCCTCATCTTGGAGGGAAAACAACAGGAGATTGGGAACCGCAAAAGGAAGTATGGACATGGGAAGTTCAACTCTGGAGCTCAGTAGAAGCCCCGTTACTCCCCCTATTCAGGGAATACCAGAACAGGATCCGGTAAGTTTGGAGGACACACCCACCATAACCACCCAGTGCATAACCATGGAGGCCACAACCATGGAGGAAATGGGAACAACCGCAACGGAATCTGATACGTCTCCATCGTATCTACTTTTCCAAACTCTTTTGCCCTTGTTTTGGACTATAATTTGCATGATTTGAATGGAACTAACCCGGACTAACGCTGTTTTCAGCAGAATTGTCATGGTGTTGTTTTTGTGCAGAAATAAAAGTTCTCGGAATGACCTGGAAATTTACGGGGATTTTTTGTGGAATATATAAAAAATACTGGCACAAGAATTACCCAAAGACACGGAGCCAGGAGCCCACGAGCCCAGGAGGTGTGCCCGCCCCCTAGGGCGCGCCTGGTAGGCTCATGGGGCCCACGTAGCTCCGCAGCCTCCAACTCCAACTCTATAAAGTCTCTCTCGCCCAGGAAAAATTAGGAGAGAAGAGTTCATCGCGTTTCATGATACGGAGCCGCCGCCACCGCATGTTCTTCCACGGGAGGGTAGATCTGGAGTCCGTTCTGGGCTTCAGAGAGGGGAAATCGACGCCGTCGTCATCATCAACCATCCTCCATCGCCAATTCCATGATGCTCTCCATCGTTCGGGAGTAATCTCATCATAGGCTTGCTGGACGGTGATGGGTTTGATGAGATCTATCATGTAATCGAGTTAGTTTTGATGGGGTTTGATCCCTCGTATCCACTATGTTCTAAGATTGATGTTGGTACTACTTTGCTATGTTTAATGCTTGTCACTAGGGCCCGAGTGCCATGATCTCAGATCTGAACCTATTATGTTTTCATCAATATATGTGTGTTCTTGATCCTATCTTGCAAGTTGTAGTCACCTAATATGTGTTATGACCCGGCAACCCCGGAGTGACAATAGCCGGAACCACTCCCGGAGATGACCATAGTATGAGGAGTTCAAGTATTCACTTTGTGCTAATGCTTTGTTCCGGTTCTCTATTAAAAGGAGACCTTAATATCCCTTAGTTTCCATTAGGACCCCGCTGCCACGGGAGGGATGGACAGAAGATGTCATGCAAGTTCTTTTCTATAAATATGTATGACTAAATACAGAATACATGCCTACATTACATTGACGAACTAGAGTAGTTACATATCTCCCTATGTTATAACTGTGACATGATGAATGTCATCCGACATAATTATCCATTACCGATCGAATGCCTAGGAGCTTTTCCTATACTGGTCCTTGCTAAGTTACTTTACAGCTACTGCTGTCACACTTGCTATACAAATCACTACTGTTACTATTACCGCCACTACTATTACTATCATACTACTTTGCTACTAAAACTTTGCTGCAGATACTAAGTCTTTCAGGTGTGGTTGAATTGACAACTCAACTTCTAATACTCGAGAGTATTCTTTGGCTCCCCTTGTGTCGAATCAATAAATTTGGGTTGAATACTCTACCCTCAAAAACTGTTGCGATCCCCTATACTTGTGGGTTATCAAGACCTTTTTCTGGCGCCGTTGTCGGGGAGCATAGCTCTATTCTCTGAGTCACTTGGGATTTATATCTGTTGATCACTATGAGGAATCCGAGAGATGCAAAAACTGAAGTCTTGCCCTCAACTACGAGGACAAGTAAGGAACTGCCATCTAGCTTTGCACTTGATTCACCTTCAGTCATGAGTAAATTTGTGACACCACCACCTACTAGTAATTCTGATATGTCGCTTGTGCTTGATGATGCTACTTCTGCTATCCATGATGCTTATGGTTATGTTTTGCTTGATAATGATATGCCACTGGGTGAATTTCTTGATGCACAAATTGCTAGAGTTACTGTTGAATCTGATGATACTTCTAAAACTGATGAAATTATTGAAATGAAACCTGTTATTTCACCTGTTAGACCTAGCTCTCCTAGATATGAATTGCCTGATATACCTAAGGGTTATGTTATGGAGGGAGAGGTTGCTGAAGACTTTCTTGCTTGTAAGGATAGCTATGATCTTGAGAATTTATTACGCAAGTGGAAAGAAAAATCTCCGAATGCTAGAATGAAATATGATCCTAAGTTTCCTACTTCACCCATCTTTGTTACTGCTAAGGATTATGAATTCTCTATCGATCCTAAGTTAATCACTTTGGTTGAATCTGATCCTTTTCATGGTTATGAATCTGAAACTGTTGTAGCACATCTTACTAAACTGAATGATATAGCCACCCTATTCACTAATGAGGAAAAAATTCGCCATTACTATATCCTTAAGTTGTTTCCTTTCTCACTAAAGGGTGATGCTAAAACTTGGTTTACTTCTCTTGCTCTTGGTTGTGTGCGTAGTCCCCAGGATATGATATACTACTTCTCTGAGAAATATTTTCCTGCCCATAAGAAACAAGCTGCCATGTAGGATATGTACAACTTTGTGCAAATTGAAGAAGAGAGTCTCCCACAAGCTTGGGGGAGGCCTGTCCAGTTACTTAATGCTTTGCCTGATCACCCTCTTGAGAAAAATGAAATACTTGATATCATTTATAATGGACTAACCGATGCTTGTAGGGACCACCTAGATAGTTGTGCTGGTTGTGTTTTCACGGAACGAACAGCGGAACAAGCTGAAATTCTATTGAATAATATCTTGATCAGCGATAATGCTTGGACCATTCCCGAACCACCTCCGAAGCCAACTCCGAAGAAAAGAGGTATTCTATTCCTTAGTCCTAAAGATATGCAAGAAGCCAAGAAATCTATGCAAGAGAAAGGTATTAAATCTAAAGATGTTAAGAATCTACCACCTATTGAAGAAATACATGGTCTTGATAACCCGACACAGGTAGTAGAGGTAAATTCTCTTCGTAGATTCAATGAGAGTGATATTCCTTATGATAAACCTGCTAGCTTATGCTTAGATGAATTTGATAACTTTGTTGCGAAACAACAAAGTTTTAATGATTATGTTAGTAGACAACTGCAACAAAATGCTCGTATGATTAATCATATAAGTGCTTGTGTGGATAGAAATGTTAATGATCTTAAGCTTATTGGTAAACATGCTTCTATGGTCACTACTCAAGTAGAACAAGTACTTAAGGCTCAAAATGACTTTCTCAATGAATTGAATGACAATCCTGTTAGAGTTGTCACTAGAGGTGGTAGAATGACTCAGGAACCTTTGTATCCTGAGGGCCATCCTAAGAGAATTGAACAAGATTCTCAAGAAGTTAATACTAATGCACCTAGTCATCCTGGTAATAGGAAGAAAAAGAAAGATGATAGGGACTTTCATGCTAGTAAACATGTTGGTGTTACACCTGAGAATCCAAATGATGATTCTGTTTGTGATGCCGAAACACAATCTGGTGATGAACATGAGCCTAGTGATAATACTGATAATGATGTTCATGTTGATGCTCAACCTAGTAATGATAATGATGTGGAGATTGAACCTGCTGTTGATCTTGATAACCCGTAACCTAAGAACAAGAGATATGATAGGAATGATTTTATTGCTAGGAAGCATGGTAAAGAAAGAGAACCATGGGTTCAGAAACCCATGCCCTTGCCTCCCAAACTATCCAAGCAAAAGGATGATGAGGATTTTGAGCGCTTTGTTGAAATGATTAGACCTGTCTTTTTGCAAATGCGTTTGACTGGTATGCTTAAAATATCTCCTTATGCTAAGTACATGAAAGATATTGTGACTAATAAAAGGAAGATACCTGATGTTGAGATTTCCACCATGCTTGCTAATTACACTTTTAAGGGTGGGACTCCTAAGAAACTAGGTGATCCCGGAGTGCCCACTATACCTTGCTCCATTAAAGGAAATTAAGTTAGAAGTGCTTTATGTGATCTTGGAGTCGGTGTTAGTGTTATGCCTCTCTCTTTATATCGTAGACTTGAATTGGATAAGTTGACACCTACTGAAATGTCTATGCAAATGGCCGACAAATCAACTACTTTACCTATCGGCATTTGCGAGGATGTGCCTGTTGTGGTTGCGAACGTTACTATCTTAACGGACTTTGTTATTCTTGATATTCCCGAAGATGATGCCATGGCGGTCATCCTTGGAAGACCCTTTTTAAACACTGCAGGGGCTGTTATTGATTGCAACAAAGGCACTGTCACTTTCCATGTTAATGGTAATGAGAACACGGTGCACTTTCCAAAGAAACAATATCGAGTTCATTGCATTAATGCTATTGAAAAATCCTCATCAATTACTATTGGAAGCTTTGAATGCCCTATTCCTACTGTCAAGATGAAATATGATATGCTTATTGGGGATATGCACATCCCCGTTGAGGTAACCAAGTGATTATTCGAAAATCCTCGGTTTTATGTGATTCGAAATAAGTTTGTCAAGGAGACTTGATCAACCTCATTGACGAATTTATTTTGATGACCATAAGATGGATGAATCTAGAAGTCACAACCTTTTGTTCCCAACTTTTACTTTCTGTTGTTTAGTAGAAAAATAATAATTTTAGCTTTATTTTCCTGTTTTTTGTTTTTTCCGTTCCATAGAAAAGTGACCTGAAAATAAAAGTTCTCCAAATGCCCTGAAATTCAAGTATGATTTTTTCTGGAATATTTAAAAAAAATTGAGATAGATAACTAGTCAGGGGATGCACCAATGTGCCACGAGCCCAGGAGGTGCGGCCACCCCCCTGGGCATGCCTAGCAGGCTCGTGGGTCCCACATGGCCCCCCTCCACTTATTCCAGCACCCATCTCCTTCGTCTACCACCAGAAAAAATCATTCCACAGCTCAAACCCGTGTTCTTGCTCATTTTGCTGCATTTTTTGATCTCCTTGTTCAAAGCCCCATTCACCAAATTGTTTTGGGGAATTGTTCCTTGGTATGTGACTCCTCCATTGGTCCAATTAGTTTTTGTTCTAGTGCTTTGTTCATTGCATATTATTGCTGCCTTGTTGACCCTGTTCTTGAGCTTTGCATGTTAATTTTAGTTGGTCCCAAGTAGCTTTGATGCATGATATGGCCTCTAGGCACTAGTAGGAGTAGTTGCTAAGAGTTTTGTTAAGCCTTGTTCACTTTTATTTTGAGTCCCTAAAATTTTCAGAAATTCTCAAAGAAAGAAAAAGGAAAAGATGAGGAGATTTCTAAGAGGCTCTTCGAGCCGTGACCCCAAGGAAGATGAAAATGAGAAGAAAAAAACCAATTATCCGGTCCCCCCGAGTTGCAGAAGTTCGAGCATGCGAGTGGCCAAGCGACGTGATCTTACACACCGCCGGTCTTTATGAGGATTTTTATTACTTGGTGGAGAACGCAGGCCTTACTGAATTTGTCAAAGTTAAGTGTTGGGGATATTACCTGTTGATAACCCGCCCTAGTTGGGCCGGGTCACCAAATCAGGCGATTCATCTAAGCGTGGTTCGGGCCTTGGCCTGGCAAGACCGAAGGTTGTATGGCGGTTTACAACTTCCGGAAGGTC
This sequence comes from Hordeum vulgare subsp. vulgare, assembly GCF_904849725.1. NCBI lineage: Eukaryota > Viridiplantae > Streptophyta > Magnoliopsida > Poales > Poaceae > Hordeum > Hordeum vulgare. Next base: position 128,142,448 of record NC_058523.1, read on the forward strand.
TCCATGCTTTGGAAGATGGCGACTTGGAGATCGTAAAATTCATGGTTTGTAGAAAGGAAAGTACCCTTGTAAACCCTAGGGACTCGACCTGTATATAAAGGCGAGTCCCAGGGAAGAAGAGGGCAGGTTAGAAATCATCGAGTGCTAGGTCTGGCGAGTTACGCCCTCCTTGTAATCGAAACTCCATCAATACAACTCAAAGCAGGACGTAGGCCTTTACCTCCTCACGAGGGGCCGAACCTGGGTAAATCGACGTCTCTCTCCCGTTCAACCCCTTTGAGTCGCCACCAAAGTGCGATGGCTCCAGTACTAAGTCCTTCCACGAGGACATCTGCCGTGACAAAACCACGACAGTTGGCGCCCACCTTGGGGCCTGCGCACGGTGGAGTTAAGTTCTCAAAGGGAGCCCTACCAGGGTTTGGGAGCTACGCGACGGGGCTCATGACCCGGAGCCGCCGTGGGAAGATCTACATCGACAACCTGCAATGGGGACCCGAGGTGGATTCGATCGAATCTGGCTACACGGTCCCCTTCGGCAAGATCAACGTCTTCATCGGCATGATCGGATCATCCGTGCCTGAGCCGGACATCTCCACCAACATCGTCGAGCCGGCCAGGGACGTCCGCCCAGTAGTGACGCCAAATCTGACTCGCCCGGTCTTTGTTGGCTTCACGCAGGGATCGGAGGAACCAGAACACTCAGCGTCCCAGGAAACTACACCAGTCAACACTGATGACGAATCATCCATGGGCGATTCAGATTCAATCCGGTCTCTACATGGGGATTGTCTTGAGCTTGTCGCTGGCCATGGACCCCGAAGTCCTTGACCGAACCCGCCGCCAGATCGCCATTTATATGGATGGGGCGACTCAACCCTCGCAAAACCCAACAGGAGGCGACGGAACTGGCGAGACGTCTAGAAGCCCGGCCGCTGTCTTGGTGGAATTAGCGGCGGAAATCACAAGGCTGATGGCGACTCCCCTCACACCGGAAAACCAGGAGGCAGTAAACGCGGAGTTGGCGAAACTCAGAGAAGCAGTGGCAAAGGCTCATCGGGATGCCGAGGTGGAGTCCGCCAGGATCGAGACCCGACAAGCTCAAATTACCGCCAAAAGAACTCGCTTAAATACTAACAACTGGCGGCTCGAAAGACACCAGCGCGCATCCGACGCCGTCCATCAGCGGAGACACCAGGGTCGCCTGCCCCCTGATCTCAACCCGACCCGCCTCTTCGATACTCCACGAACACCTGGGCGGGAGCCTCCCCAGGGGGAGGACCGGGTCAACCATCTAACCCGCCGGTTCAGCCAATTGAGGATCACATTCCCCGATTCCGGACACCTCAAGATCACTTTTCCAACCCAGTGGACAACGTCCTTGCTGCAACTCTCCATTTGGAATCTTTTCCGATTCACGGCAACACTCCTGCCGAGATAGAAGCAAGGAACGCAATTGAGATGTTGAAGACGGCGGTGGTTCAAAACGCCCAGTTATCACATAGCCTAGATAGGCTGCATTCCACTCCCCAGGCGAGTCACACCAAGAGTCGGTCAGAGGACCAGCGCGCCGTAAATAGCGGGCCGCGACTCATCCCCCAGGACAACCCGCCTGATTATCAGAACCCGTCGGGCCGGGATCTCCCGAACATCCAAGTCGCCCCGGCCCCTCTTGTCGGGAACGGTGGAAGAGTGGGGGTGCCGTGCTTGGCCCCCGCCCTTCGCAACGAACGAATGCCCAAGGATTTTAAGGGACCAAGAAAGGTGCCTAACTACACCCCGGACCTTGAGCCGGCATCGTGGGTCGAGAGTTATGAAATCGCCATGGACATGCTCGACATAAACGAGGCAGTTTGCGCCAGATACTTCACAATGATGCTCGAGGGGTCAGCACGTACTTGGTTAAAAAACTTACCCGCCAACTCCATCCAGACCTGGTCTGAATTGAAAGAGCACTTGATCAAAAACTTCTGAGGAACCTACAAACGTCCAATGACGATCGTCGATCTGCAGCACTGCGTTCAGCGCCCCGATGAATCGGCCCACCATTGGTCACGGCGGGTTGCGGAAATTATCCATTCATCAGACGGTATTACGGCGGCTTAGGTTGTGTTGATCCTCGAGCAGAATTGCCATTACGAACCCCTGGTGCAAAAATTGGGGCGACTCAAGCGAAAGGTCCAAGACATGGGGGAGCTGATGGATACCCTCACTAGGTACGCTGAAGCGGATGACACCAAAGATCCCGGTGAGGACGGTAAAGCTAATTCGCCCAAGAAGGGCGAGTCATCCAAAAATCATACCCGGTTCCAGGGACGTAACTGCCACAAACAAGGAGCCAATGGCAAGAGAAGGCAGCAAGAGGAACCTTCGGATTTAGTCGCCAATACCAACACCAGCAGTGGCAACCAACGCCGGAAGAAAAACAGGGGATATAGTGGTAAGAAGCCGCGTAACTATGAAGAGTTACTCAAGGGCCCTTGCCCGCATCATGCCAAGGCAGACGGACCGGCGACTCACTCCTGGGAGAACTGTTTCGTGATGCGGGAGTTTCGGGCGGAGGCGATCAAGAAAAGCCAAAATGATGACCCGGACCAACGGCAGGAGCAGTTTGCTGCACCCAACCAACGACAGAACCCCTTTGGCGGTTTTCCCGAACCGGGGGCTCAGTGAGGCTCGCAGTCGAGCAGCGGCCAGTATCTGGTGCATCACCAGCGGCGGTATAACCCGCCAGGAGCCTTTCAGCAGCCGCCCCCACAGGGGGCTTCGCAGGGTCAGGATGACAACGGGGGCTTTCGCAACAACCCCAAACAGTTAAGCAATGGGCAGTATCACGTTTTCACCACCAATGCTTGCAGACGTGATAAGAAGGTGAGTCACCGGGCGTACAGTGTGTCTGAGTCAGCGCTTCCCAGGTACCTCCATTGGTCTGAACAGACCATATCATGGAGTAGGCAGGATCACCCGCCAAGAGTTGACAATCCTGGTGACTTAGCGTTGGTCGTAGCTCCCCAAGTTGGGGGGTACACCCTGTCCAAAGTGCTAATGGATGGTGGCAGCAGCATTAACATCTTGTATTTTGACACTTTCCAAAGGATGAACCTATTGGAAAAAGACTTGATGCCTTCAACCACGGTTTTCCACGGAATCGTCTTGGGCAAGTCGGCGTACCCCATAGGCCGAGTCAGACTCACAGTTGCATTTGGAATGGCACATAACTACAGGTCCGAGTCGCTGATGTTTGAGGTGGTCAAATTGAAAAGCCCCTATCATGCGCTATTTGGGCGGCCGACTTATGCCCGGTTCATGGCTCGCCCGTGCTATGTTTACCTTAAGCTCAAGATGCCTGGTCCTAAGGGACCCATCACAGTTGATGGTGATAGAAGGATTGCAAAGGAATGTGAAGAAGGGAACGCGGCTTATGCGGAAGTCGCCTGAGCTGCAGAGGAGCTCAAACATCATCGGGCCAATGTTGACCCGGCGGACATGTCACCCCTAAAGAAGCCAACAACAGATGTTGAGTCGCCCCTCAAGTTCAAACCAACGGATGACACTAAAACAGTCGATTTCGTTCCCGGCGATTCATCCAAGCAGTTCACCATTGGGACAGGTCTGGATCCCAAATAGGAAAGCGCGCTCATCGAATTCATCCATGAGAATCGGGACATCTTCGCATGGAAACCTTCTGACATGCCTGGTGTGCCGAGAGAATTCGCTGAGCACCATCTTAATGTTGACCCAAAGGCAAAACCTATCCAGCAGTATCTTCGCAGGTTTAACGAGGAGCGACGCAGGGCAATCGGGGAAGAGGTTGCCCGTCTCTTAGCCGCCGGATTCATCGTGGAAGTTTTCCACCCCAAATGGCTGGCTAACCCGGTTTTGGTACTCAAGAAGAATGGTACCTTCCGTATGTGCATTGATTACACGGACCTCAACAGAGCTTGTCCGAAAGACCCTTTTGCTCGTCCCCGCATCAACCAGATCATTGACTCGGTGGCGGGATGCGAATGTTTGTGCTTTTTGGACGCCTACTCTGGATATAACCAGATCAAGATGGTTGTGGAGGATCAAGAGAAAACAGCTTTTATAACCCCCTTTGGGGCTTTTTGCTATGTGTCCATGCCGTTTGGGCTCAAGAGTGTGGGGGCGACTTATCAGCGCTGCATCCAGAATTGCCTCCGCAGCCAAATCGGGCGCAACGTCCACGCCTATGTCGACGATATTGTGATCAAAACCCGCCAGGGGGAGACGCTACTGGAGGATCTCAAGGAAACTTTCGATAATCTGCGGGTGTATCAGATGAAGCTGAGAAAGAACCCATGCTTCTGTATATTGCGGCAAAATCCAAAGCAGTAAGTGTGGCGTGGTCGTTGAAAGAAAGGAGGAAGGGAAGGAGTACCCAGTGCAACGCCCGGTGTATTTTATCAGCGAAGTGCTAACCCTTTCCAAGCAACGGTTCCCACATTGGCAGAAGTTAGTGTATGGGGTGTTTATGGCGAGTCGGAAACTTAAGCATTATTTCCAAGAACATCCTATCACAGTGGTTAGTTCCGCCCCCCTAGGGGACATCATCCAAAATCGGGAGGCAACAGGGCGGATTGCCAAGTGGGCGATTGAACTTGGGCCACATCACGTACGATACACCCCTCGCACAACCATCAAGTCTCAAGCCTTAGTTGATTTTGTCAATGACTGGACGGAGTTGTAGGCCCCAGAGGACAGGCCTGATCTTACATACTGGACTATTTATTTTGATGGATCCAGACAGCTGGAAGGCTCGAGGGCTGGTGTGGTACTGGTATCCCCTCAAGGAGATAAATTCTGTTATGTCCTCCGACTCATGTTTCCGTGCACTAATAATGCTGCGAAATATGAAGCTTTGCTTCACGGCTTGTGACTCGCCAAGGAGATGAACCTGACGCTAGTCAGATGTTTTGGCGACTCTGATCTGGTGGCCCAGCAAGTTTCAGGTACCTGGGATTCTCGAGACCTCGTGATGGCGGCTTACAGAAGAGCTGTGTCTGACGTGGCGGGTCATTTTCATGGCTATCAGGTTGACCACATTGATCGGCGCCTCAACGAGGCAGCTGACGCCCTTTCACGTCTTGGTTCCCAACGAAAGCCGGTTCCCCCCAATGTTTTTCTGGATATTTTCCATAATCCATCCGTGAGTTTACCATCGGAGGAGGAGTTGGCAATACCGGATCCTGAGTCTCAGTTCGTGGCGGCTCTCCACGTCACGCCACATTAGGTTCTTCCCTATCTGGCTTATCTCGCCTGGGGCGAGTTACCAACAGATGAAGTTTCGGCCCGTCAAATCGTTCGGCGGAGCAAATCCATGGTGATCATCAATGGCGAATTATATAAGCGGAGCGCCTCTGGAGTTTTTCAACGATGCGTTTCCTCCGAAGAAGGATGCATAATCCTAAATGACATTCATTCCGGGGACTGTGGGCATCACGCCGGGTCACGCTCTTTGGTGTCAAAGGCATTCCGTCATGGTTTCTTTTGGTTGACGGCTCATGCAGATGCAGAAGAGATAGTTCGTCGGTGCGAGGGATGCCAGCGTTATGGACGACAGGCTCATGTGCCGGCTCAAGAACTAAGAATGATTCCCATCACTTGGCCTTTCGCGGTCTGGGGGTTAGACATGGTCGGCCCCTTTAAAATGTCATCCAACAAGAAAACCCATTTGTTGGTGGCGGTTGATAAGTTCACCAAGTGGGTTGAGGCAGAACCTATTGGAACTTGCGATGCGGAGACAGCGGTCAAGTTCTTGAAGAAGTTGATCTTCCGGTTTGGATATCCACACAGTATCATTACTGATAATGGCACTAACCTGTCCCAAGGGGCGATGCAGGAGTTTTGCTGTCGAGAGCATATCCGGCTTGATGTTTCTGCGGTTGCTCACCCACAATCTAATGCGCAGGCGGAACGGGCGAATCAGGAGGTTTTACGAGGAATCAAGCCCCGACTCATGGTTCCCTTGGAGAAAACCCCGGGATGTTGGGTCGAAGAATTGCCTTCAGTGCTATGGAGCATCCGGACCACCCCGAACAGGTCCACGGGTTTTACCCCTTTCTTTCTGGTCTACGGAGCAGAAGCTGTTCTTCCTACTGACATAAGGCATGACCCGCCTAGAATCGCCGCATATGTGGAGCAAGACAACGAACTGGCGCGTCAAGACTCCTTGGACGCCTTAGAGGAGGCACGTGACTTGGCTGCGGCCCGTTCGGCCATCTATCAGCAGGATCTACGGCGTTATCACAACCGCCGGGTTAAGAGCCGAACCTTTCAGGAAGGCGACTTAGTGCTTCGGTTGATACAGGATCGTGCTGGCATGCATAAGTTGTCACCTCCATGGGAAGGACCGTTCGTCGTCAGCAAAAATCTTCGCAACGGCTCTTACTATCTGGTGGATCTCTGGCCTAACCGGCCAACCACGGAGGCTGAGTCAACTCGCCCCTCGAATATTGCCCACATGCGGCCTTATTACACTTGAGCTTTTAAGCTCTGCATTTTGTAAGTCTTTCGGTTCTCATTATGAAGCAATAAAATTAAAACACTTCCCGACTTGGGGGCTTCCTCACTGAGATCAATTTTGTTATCCTTATGAGCCGACAAAATCTATATCTTGGGTGGCGCTTGAGCTTTCTGACTCGCCCCATCCTATCGCGACCTTATGAGCCGACGAAATCATTATCTTGGGAGGCGCTTGAACTTTCTGACTCGCCCCATCCTGTCGCGACCTTATGAGCCGACGAAATCATTATCTAGGGTGGCGCTTGAGCTTTCTGACTCGCCCCATCCTGTCGCGACCTTATGAGCCGACGAAATCATTATCTAGGGTGGCGCTTGAGCTTTCTGACTCGCCCCATCCTGTCGCGACCTTATGAGCCGACGAAATCATTATCTTGGGTGGCGCTTGAGCTTTTTGACTTGCCCCATCCTGTCGCGACCTTATGAGCCAACGAAATCATTATCTAGGGTGGCGCTTGAGCTTTCTGACTCACCCCATCCTGTCGTGACCTTATGAGCCGACGAAATCATTATCTAGGGTGGCGCGCTTTCTGGCTCGCCCCATCCTGTCGCGACCTTATGAGCCGACGAAATCATTATCTTGGGTGGCGCTTGAGCTTTTTGACTCGCCCCATCCTGTCGCGACCTTATGAGCCGACGAAATCATTATCTTGGGTGGCGCTTGAGCTTTTTGACTCGCCCCATCCTGTCGCGACCTTATGAGCCGACGAAATTGCTATTTTTTTACCTTCCTGGCACTGCCACAAGGTTTTCCAGACTTTTTTCTGATTCATCTCGAAATATTTTGGGACGGCTGCAATTTGTTATCACTTATTATTAATTAAGATGATTTCACATATGTTTTTCAAGCTTAGAACAGGTTGATGATCAAAATCACTTTATCCATGGCGGATTAAGCATCATAAAGAAGCTTCAAACGGCGGATCAAGTATTTCAAATCGCCTTAAGGGCGACATAAGGATTCTTTTTGAAAGTATCACAAAAGCAGTACCGATTCCTAAAGGAGACCTATTACATGGCTCTTATGGATAATTCAATGAAGTTTATTCTGCTGACGCCCTTCGATCAGTTTGCTGCGAGCTTTGGCCAACCTCAATGTGCAAGTCGCCCAGTACCCAGTTACACTTGGCCAGAGCGGCAAAGTCATCTTCATCGGTCAGGATTGATGAAAGATCTGCGTCCAAGTCAAAAGGGTTCTTGGGTCGCCGTGGAGTTAAGCTGGTCGTCACAAAGGTTGGCGGGTTGACCTTCTTGTTCTTACTATCATAACCAGCCTGGTACTTTGATAAGTCCAGACTTGCAGCAAGTTGAGTCGCCGCCAGACGGGAGTCCTTGAAGACACGCTGGTAGTCCTCTTCGGCGAATTCTGACCCGTCATCCTTGAGTTGGGGAAAGCCCGCTGCTACTTCTTCTGGGTTGATCTCTGGAGCATATGCTAAGCAGCGACTTAATGTAGTCAGCACTCCCTTCCGGGTGGCTGACCGAGTCAACTCGCCAATCTGGGGAGGAAGCGTGGATAGGCAGCCAAGCATCTTCTTTATGGAGGTTATAGGCTCCTTGGCGCCCATCACTGCTTTCACAGTCAGTACACTGCTGGTATATAGTTGCTCTGTCAGCGTGTAAATCGCCTTCACGTCAGCACGCAATCATCCTGAAGGTTGGCGGCTCTCGGACCTATACAAGGGGTAATGATAATCAGCGACTCAAGATAAGAGTTATTTGTTTAAAAAGGTCAAGGGTTAGTATTTTACCAAAGACGGCTTGCGCCATGTTTGAGATATGACGTTTCAAACCAGACAGCTCTTGTTGCACAGTAGCCAGCTTGGCTTCAGCTTTCTCTGCTCGCTTTGTTGAAGCATCTTGGTCAGCTTGAGCCCTTTTTAAATCGGCTTTTAGTTTTTCCATCTCAGCTAAGACCAGTTGATACTTCTCCTTCGATTTGGCTCGGGCATCCTGCGGACCAGATAAGCTTTTCTTCAAGTCGCCAAGTGCTGATTCAGTCTGGATAAGAGATTCCTGTTGAAGCACATGATAAGGGGCAAGTTCAGAACTATTTCAAGCAATATCCCTGACACTTGGGGGCTAATGTATAAAAAAAAATTCAGACAAAATTATACAACATCAAGACCCGACTCATCTTTTTACTGATGACCCGGACCTTGGGGGTTACTGGTCGAAAGTTTTTTAAAGTCATCAAGACCCGGCTCATCTTTTTACTGATGACCCGGCCCTTGGGGGTTAATGGGGATAATATAGTATACAAAAAAACTTACCTCATGTTTATTTTTTAGCATCCGAAGCAGGCTTTTCTCCATCTCATAACTCGCCTCCAGGCGACTTGCAAAACCAGAGCAAAGTTCTTTGAATTCGAAATGTTCATATTCAGAGAGCTTAGCCTTGGAGAGTCCAGACTCAGGAATGGTTTGAGATGACGATGGCACATGCTTTGATAAAACCGTTGTGGCCGGTTTAGAGAAGCTGGTACCAGTGATAATTACAGCGTCTGGGTCTTCTGCTGTTGTCAATGGACTTGGCGGCTTGGGGGCATCCATTGTTTCCTTGGGCAAGCTAGGGAGATCCACTTGATCCTCAGGTTTGTCTTGGTCCGAGTTATCTTGGATTGGTGCCGGATCTCTGATGGGCTCTAAGATTATGATAGGAGTTGACCCGCTGGTTTTCCTCTTCTTCGCATGTCCCCTGAAAGAGGGAAGAGGCGCGTTTAAGGACTGAAAATATATCACCATCAGATTCAAAGTAAAATTATCAAAGGACTTACCCAAGGACACGGATCATTGGCGGAAGTGTCGACATTACTGAGTCGCCAGATGTAGGAGGAGAATTCTGCAAGAGTTGTACGTCGAAGATATAAGCGGTTTACAAATGCGATCCAAAGAAACATGAAGAAGTGTTGTTCATGGGTACCTCATTTGGCCTTTTCTTGTTCTTTGTTGGTAAGACGGACACTAGATCACCGGAATGACTTCGGGTCTTCCGATTTGAAGTGTATTGTGCTTTCTTCAGAAGAAAATTTGGGTCCAAACAAGCATTTGGATGTGAGAGGGGAACTTTCCCACAAATTCGCCTGGCCGGCTTAGGTGGAGAAGGAGATGAATCGGAGGAAACAGAAATTACCTCTACGGAATCCTCCTGGCTTTCGTTGTCTTCATTCTATTCAAGAGATGCAGAGATATAAATACAAAGTTAACAGTAATGGATGGCAAGTTAAGAGAAGATAGGTATTTACCTCCGAAGGTGCGTCGCCGACTTGAGATTCATCGGCCTCGGATGGTTCGGCCACAGCAGCTTTGCCCTTGCCCTTGCCCTTGGTTTTCTTCTTTGGGGGCGGCCTAGCTTGCTTCATGGCTGGCTTTTTGGGCTTCTTGGACCAAAATTTATCACCTTTCTGAAATGGCATATGTTATAAAAGGCCATAATTCGAATAAAACATAAGGAGTAAAGACAAAAGGCGGGTTAAAGTTGCTTACATTGGGCGCCGGATTAATCTTGCAGAAGGGTTTAAGGCTTATTTGGCTGCATTTTCCCGCAGGCTCGTCGGTCAGCTTCTTGATGATGGTGACAATATTATTTTCCGTTAAATCTGTGCGGAAGTAACATTGAGGATGATCTAGGGTGCCGTCAAATTCGCACATTAACCCGTCTCGGCGACTTAAAGGGCGGATGCGCCATTCGACCCAGCAGCGGATCAAGTCAACCCCAGTAAGGCCGTTGTTTGTCAAAGATCTTACCTCAGACAATACTGGGATAAAATCTGATTCCTCCTCTTCGGTGAGCTTGTCCGGGAGCTTGAAATTCGTTGGAAGGCGATCTTCCCTATAACCCAGAAGCTTGTATTCACCTACAGGCGAGGTCTCTTGACAATAGAACCAAGACTCGCCCCAGCCTTTGGGGTGGCTTGGCATGGCGAGTGACGGAAATGGGCTATCCCTGCGGCGCTGAACATTTACACCGCCGAGCTCCAGGCTGGGGCCGTTGTGAAATTCCGTTTGGCGATTTAAGTGGAAGAAATACCAGAATAAGGGAACTGAGGGTTCCATCCACAGGTAAGCCTCCCAAAACACTTGGAACTGGCATAGGTTGCTTATCGAATTGGGTCCTAGATCTTGGAGGCGGACGTTCATGAAAGCCATGGCATCTCTAAGGAACTTCGATCCAGGCGGCTTAAAACCCCGCTCAAGGTGTTCGACGAAAACAACTATCTCCCCTTCTTTAGGATTGGGGATTTCCTCTGCGAACCCGGTGCGCCAACCGATAACATCCTGAGTGTCCAAATTTCCCATTTTCACATAATCCTCTAGTATGGCATCATTGACCTAGGTAGGGAGCCAGTCACTTTTGAAGACGCTGCCCATGCTACAAAGGAATAAAGTACGGGTGAACTGACACGCCTGAACATCTACTGTAAGAGGTGAAACAATTTCATTTGACTCGCCAAGTAATTTGTCCCCGGGCTGAGGAGAAATCTTGACCCGCCAAATAAAGGCCCGAGTCAGGTTGCTATGGTGACTTACGAAGTTTGGCTACTTACAAGAGTTGTGTCTTAAGGCGTCAGAGGCATTTATCCAAAAATGATGAAGTATGAAGACTACAAACAACTTTCACATAACGAGCGGTAGATTATGGATCTACTGGACAGCTGAAAATAAATTCGGAAAATGACCGGAAAAGGCAACCTACAACCAAGATGGGATAATATTGTTGGTTTGGTGAAATATTACTCTAAGCGTGCAAATCGAGGGCGGACAAATAAAGGTATTAGAGACATTGGTTTTCTCGTCTTCATCGATATCAACTAATCAAGGACAGGTAACAACTATTCGGGAAAGCATCAAGAACATGGCAGTGATGAACTTCGAAAAAGAACGGGGATCTGCTCTTGAGTAAACGGTGACCTAACCTGGTGGGCTTGGCCAGAGATGGTCGACGGTGACGAAGGTTTCTGGAGGGGCGCGAAAACCTCGGTCGGGCGCGGAAATCTTCGGCGGCGACGAAGTGCTTGGCAGCAGTGAGGTGGTCGACGACGATGAGATAGTCGATGATGGCGAGCAGCTCGGCCGTGGTGAAGTGCTCGACGGCAACAAGATCCTTGGGCGGCACCAAAGCTTTCGGGCGACGGCAAGAACTGCGGTCGGTGGCGGAGCTCTAGGAAGGCAATAAGTGTTTTTGCTGTGATAATGGGGAGAAGGTTGACAAGACTGGTGGTTGGAATGCGCCAGACCTGTCCCCCCCCCCCACCTATTTAACAGGGCAGGCGCTGGAATCGAGGCGCCGTGAGCGGGAACCACCAAAGGATAAAAGATTCGCCATAATGGCGCTCCGAAAATTTTGGGATAGCAATACCAAAGGATCCGTTCGGATTACGTCATTGTCTTTTTCCGGAATTTAAGGGATAAGAAGATACCAACGAGAAATGGTTTGGCGATTTAAGTTTTTCCGCGACAGATGGCGGGTTAAGTTCATGGCGTATGGAGGAGGATGAAAAATGAATCGCCCTTAACTGAGCAAGAATATTGGCGTGAAGAGAATTCAAGTCAATCTGGGGCCTAATGTTGGGGATATTACTCAAGCGATTCATCTAAGCGTGGTTCGGGCCTTGGCCTGGCAAGACCGAAGGTTGTATGGCGGTTTACAACTTCCGGAAGGTCTCCAAGCTTTGGAAGATGGAGACTTGGAGATCGTAAAATTCACGGTTTGTAGAAAGGAAAGTGTCGTGGTTTTGTCACGGCAGATGTCCTCGTGAGAGAACTTAGGTGTGAGGCCATCGCAACCATGTGGCGGCTTGAAGGGGTTGGTCGGAATCGAGAGACGTGAGTTTACCCAGGTTCGGCCCCTCCAATGGAGGTAAAAGCTTACGTCCTGCTTGTGTTCCATTGATGGAGATGATGATCTTGATTACAAGGGTGCAGATTCGCCACCTCTAATCTCGTGGGTGGCTAATCTGTCTATCTCATGTTTTGTCTTGTCTAGACCTAAGTTGTGAATCTTGTTCCCTTTGGGGCGCCTTACCCCTCCTTATATAGGTGGAAGGGGTAGGTTTACATGTAGAGTCCTACTAGGAGTAGTAATAGGACTAGTCTCTCTTGAATACTAATCCGGGTCTTGTTTCCTTCTTGTGGGAGTCTTTCCTCTTCTTGGGCCTTCTCTTGTGAGTCGGCCCTTCTAGCCTCTCTATGAGTCGCCTTATGCCAGGGTGCACGCTGGGCCTTGGGCCTTCGTCATTTATCTAAGTCGCGTGTGGGGACAAATATGAGTCGCCCGCCAGGTCACTGTTGAGTCGCCGATGAGTCGCCAAGTCCTTTGGCGGGTCATACTCCAAGCCGGGTTACACTGCGGGGTATATCCCCGACATTAGCCCCCAAGGTTAGCTTGAATTTATTCATGGTAAGCTCCTGAAATAAGAATGATAAATAAGTTAAGGGACCGGCTTGCTCCTCTGGCCGGCTTGATTTACTGAAGTGGCTCCTTGAAAAATCCGGGTTTCTTCGAGCCGCCTTCAATCATCTCGTAGGTATGTGTCTTTTGCAATAATATATATATATGGCATTGAGTCGGCCTCCAATGCTTTGGCTTGATGAAAATTTGGGGAATAAGAAATCCACACAATGTTGAACCAGCTTCTCTTGCTTCGGCGGATTATGATTGATAATGGCGGGTCATGATTGCTAATGGCGGGTCATGATTATTGGTGGTGTCTCGTCAAACAATTGAACTCCAATTGACTATGTCAAATTATTGGGCATAAAGAAATCCGTGTGATGTTGAGCCGGTCTTTCAATGCTTCAACTAGATAAAAATATGTTGAACCGGTCTCTCAATACTTCACCTCCATGACAAAATGAAATGTGCTCTTTGCTTTTTTGATATATCCATATTACGTGTAGCCCCCAAGGGCCGGGTTATCAGTGTGTTATGGGCCGGGTCTTCAATTTGAACCTCGTGATCTATGAAACAACTTAGTGATATAGCCCCCAAGGGCCAGGTTGTCTTGCCTGCAAGAACCTGGGACTTTAGAAATTATGATCTGAACAATGCAGCCCCCAAGTGCCGAGTCGGTTGCTTGCGGCGACTTGGGACTTCCACGTTCTTCTCCTTGGAAAATAAAACATCATATGATGTAGCCCCCAAGGGCTGGGTCATTATGCAATAATGAGAAGGGACTTTGTAAATCTGATGATGTTACCTTGAGCAGCAATGCATAGCCCCCAAGGGTCGGGTCTTTATAAAAAATGATGAGCCGGATCTTCCTTGAATCCATACTTTGAACAATGAGCGACCTGTAGCCCTCCAAGACCGGTTTATCTCCTTGAGGTAGTCGGGTCTGTTGATGATGTGATGATTTGAAAAGCGGATTGCATTAGCCCCTAAGTGTCATGGTGTATGTTTGCAGCGACATGGGACTTTCATACTTTGATGTAATCTTGATTTGAATAATCTGGCCCCCAAGTGTCGAGTTGTGTGCCTGCAGCAACTCGGGGCTATTCCTTCCATTGTAGAATAAAATCATATCCACTCTGTGAGCTGATGATGCCTTTGTGATAAAATAAATCCTTGACCGTGGTTGCAATGTAACCCGGCAAATATATCCTTGAGAAATCCATATGTCGGAGAAATCCATAAGTGTTGTAGTTTACTACAGAACACAGGTTGAAGAAATCCAAGGGCTGGTCAACTAGATGACTCGACATTATATGTGATAGGGCGACTCTTTGACAATAATCAATTCTTCCGAGCTGGCTTTAAAAACCCCCCAATCATTTAACACTGGTTATGATAAACCATGATAAAAATCCAGCCAAATTGGCTATTAAAAGATTTATTTGCACCTGCAAGAATTTATGCTTTGACCTGGTTTGAAGACCGGCATGATATGAATGTATGATGTGTGATGCAATGCAATATGATGCATGTATATGATATGATATGTATGGCATCAAGCTATTTTAAATAAGCCGGCTCAGTGAGTCACGGTGGCTAGCACCTCAGTGAGTAATGGGTGATAATAAATAGCAATCGGCCCAAGATATTTTGAGGCGAGTCAGAAAAAAGCCTGAAAAAAACCTTGTGGCAGTGCCAGGAAGGTAAAAAATAGCAATTTCGTCGGCTCATAAGGTCGCGACAGGATAGGGCGAGTCAAAAAGCTCAAGCGCCACCCAAGATAATGATTTCGTCGGCTCATAAGGTCGCGACACGATAGGGCGAGTCAGAAAGCTCAAGCGCCACCCAAGTTAATTATTTCGTCGGCTCATAAGGTCGCGACAGGATAGGGCGACTCAGAAAGCTCAAGCGCCACCCAAGAGAATGATTTCGTTGGCTCATAAGGTCGCGACAGGATAGGGCGAGTCAGAAAGCTCAAGCGCCACCCTAAGATGATGGTTTCGTCGGCTCATAAGGTCGCGACAGGATGGGGCGAGTCAGAAAGCTCAAGCGCCACCCTAAGATGATGGTTTCATCGGCTCATAAGGTCGCGACAGGATGGGGCGAGTCAGAAAGCTCAAGTGCCACCCTAAGATGATGGTTTTGTCGGCTCATAAGGTCGCGACAGGATGGGGCGAGTCAGAAAGCTCAATCGCCACCCTAACATGATGGTTTCGTCGGCTCATAAGGTCGCGACAGGATGGGGCGAGTCAGAAAGCTCAAGCGCCACCCTAAGATGATGGTTTCGTCGGCTCATACGGTCGCGACAGGATGGGGCGAGTCAGAAAGCTCAAGCGTCACCCTAAGATGATGGTTTCGTCGGCTCATAAGGTCGCGACAGGATGGGGCGAGTCAGAAAGCTCAAGCGCCACCCTAAGATGATGGTTTCGTCGGCTCATAAGGTCGCGATAGGATGGGGCGAGTCAGAAAGCTCAAGCGTCACCCTAAGATGATGGTTTCGTCGGCTCATAAGGTCGCGGCAGGATGGGGCGAGTCAGAAAGCTCAAGCGCCACCCTAAGATGATGGTTTCGTCGGCTCATAAGGTCGCGACAGGATGGGGCGAGTCAGAAAGCTCAAGCGCCACCCTAAGATGATGGTTTCGTCGGCTCATAAGGTCGCGACAGGATGGGGCGAGTCAGAAAGCTCAAGCGCCACCCTAAGATGATAATTTTTCTGTAATGACCCGTGGTTCTTGAATTATTTATCCCGGTTGAGCCTGTCGAGCCATGTCCATGTAGCCCCCGAGTCTTAAGTCGACTCAAGGAGGCGGCTTGAGAGTCTCCATACTTGATTGTGGCATAAACCGGCACAGAAAAGATACTGGTACTTGCTCCATCTACGAGATATAAAGCCACTGCACCGGCAAGTTGATATTGTCCGGACCGTGAGGGTGGCGACTTGCGTCCTTCTGTTGGACGGCTCGTACAGGCGAGCATTACACCGGCAGGTTGAGAGTTGTCTGGCGATTTGGCACGGACTCAAGAATCGGTTGCGGCGTTGTAAGCAGCCTTGGTTGCGCGGACGTGAGAGTTTGGCCGCGTCATTGTGAGTTTTCTTGGTCGCGCGGACGTGAGAGTTGGCCGCGTCATTGTAAGCCGTCTTGATCGCGCGGTCGTGAGAGTTGGCCACGTCATTGTAAGTTGGCACCGTGCGACACGGATGAATGCCGGTTTAATCTGATGTTGGCGCGCCTCCATCTTAGCGATATCGTGCCGCTTTGGCAATGAATAAATGCCCTGCGTAAAAATAACACAGTCCAAAGTAATTGTTCTTACAAATAAAAAATATGTTGATAAAATAAATAAGGTGGATAGCACCTGGTATTTTTCGCGGATGATTGTCCGATAGCTTCTGACATATTAATATAGCCCAGGTCGTGGGATGTGGCTAGCACACATCCATCGTATGGCTCGAGTGAGTAGGCGCAACACGGGCGTGATGACGACGTAGACCGGTCAACAAGGAAAGCATGGGCGTTTATCATATTGCCCAACGCACTCGGACACTGGTGAGATCTTCCGTTTACAAATTATCCTGATGATAATCTTGCCCGATGATGAACGCGCCTGGTGCTGTGCGTACGCCTTCTGATAGACAGCCAAACGCAGGGCCATTGAAAATACGTGCAACAATATGAAGAACCGTTGCGGTGTATCGAACGCTGGCAAATTCCGTATGCTTGAAAACGAGTTTCCTGTGGTGATCCCCTTGTGCCCATAAGAATTTGAGAGAGGGAGCTTTGGTATATGCCCCACATGCACGAGCACTATGAGTAAACCTTCGTATGGAGCAATATCTTCTTATTTTTCTTGCAAGTGTCGGCTCTTGTGCTAGTACTAATAGCAACTTTCCTTGTTTCTTGTACGTACTGATAGTCAGCAATCCTCATACCAGCAGGGATTCAGAATTTCACATGGATTGATTTAGTTGACTGGCCACCGTCTCTATTGTCATCTGCTGCCGTTGCCAATTCTGCTCACGGCTCATCAGATGACTGGCAGACTCGCCGGTGAGCCGTTTATACGTTTGGTGGAAGAAAAGAAAGGCAGGTGGTGGCCGGCAGCTGGGCTAAAAAGCAGCTGGTTCGTCCGCAGCGGACGTGTATTTGCCCACCAAATGTATATCTGAAGTACCCCGCAGAAGCAATGATGACGACAGTAGGCGCGACTGAGCGTGCGCGGGTCGGGGGCGCGGCAGAGCCAGCGCAGCAGGAGCCGGCCACGATGGAATCGAGGTGCAGCAGGTGGAGCGCAGCACAACCGGCGTCGGCGCGCGGCGGCGCAAGATGCAGCCGAAGGAGTCAGCTGCCGGAGCGGCGGCTCGGGCGAGGCCGCTTCCGAGGGCGGGGCGACACCGTCCCAGATCGAGGAGAACTCGGAGCGAGGCGGAGGCGCATCAGCAGCGAGGTGAGGCGACTGCGACTCGGACGTAAGATGGCTAAAACTGGTTCAGACAGCATGGATCAAGGCAAGGCGAGGGCGGCTCGAACACGAGATAGCTGAGGCGACTTGCGGCGGGCGGCGGTTCGCGCGCCTCGCAGCTAAGGCGAACGAGTCAGGACGAAGCGAAGCCAGCCACAGCGGCCGAGGTGACGCAGAGCTGGGACCGGCTTGGACGCGCACTCGCGAGGCAAAGGCCAACTCAGAGTGCAGGCCCGGCGGGCGCAGGCGCGTCGATGGTCAAAAAGCGTGGCTGGCGCAATACCAGGCCGCGGCGGCGGTGTCCTCCCCAGCGCCGGAGTAGTCCATTTTTCCTTCCTTAATTCCTTCCTTCACGCGGAGGGGTAGCTGCCGCGGACACAGGGGAATACACACTATGGTGGTGAGGCGATGGCGGCTCGGTAGCGGGGCGAAGCAATGGCGGTTAGTGGCGGCAGCTCATGGCGGCTCATGACCGGAGCAACAAGGATGCGCGGTGGCGGCTCATGGCGGCTCAGACGGGAAGCACAACAGAGGTGCAGCCGGCTCAGCGGCGGGTTGAAGCGATGGCGGACCTAGGCGAACCGGCTCAGGGCACGGCCACGACGACGACGCGAGCCATGATGAGCTCGCTCAAAGTGAGACCGCACCCGTAGAGGCCGAGGAGGGGTCACCTCCACATCTGTGTTTGCTGTAGAATATCAATACCAGGCTTTAATTATGTAGCAGATTGCCCTTGGCGCAGTGATTTGTCTAATCTTCTCGCGATTGGTTGTCTTCACGTGGTGACGTTTTGACATATCAATTCCTTCCTCCGATCAACACGTCGATTCGACCCAGAAAACGAGCAAAACCTCGTAAACAATTTCTCGATCTATTGTTTAGTTTTCCTCAGAACACGTATGATGTAGATCCCTTGTGTTCTTGCTTGTCGAGGGAGGAAAAATAATCAGCCAATATCATTGCTTGGTGACACCTTAGATCGATTCTCTGTCAATCTCGTATGAAACGGCGGTTGTTTCGACATAACCCTCGAAACTCCTCCGCATCTAATCTCGTATTTGTCGCTTTAATCTGCTCGTCATGGTAACAATGTAAATCCTTTCATGCCGGCTCGAACGGATCCGGCGGGTCATAAGCTTCTCGATCCCTAAAAGAGATCCCTTCCAGAACACAATTCCACCGTGTGATCAGCCCCACGGTGGGCGTCAACTGTCGTGGTTTTGTCACGGTAGATGTCCTCGTGAGAGAACTTAGGTGTGAGGCCATCGCAACCATGTGGCGGCTTGAAGGGGTTTGTCGGAATCGAGAGACGTGAGTTTACCCAGGTTCGGCCCCTCCGATGGAGTAAAAGCCTACGTCCTGCTTGTGTTCCATTGATGGAGCTGATGATCTTGATTACAAGGGTGCAGATTCGCCACCTCTAATCTCGTGGGTGGCTAATCTGTCTATCTCATAATTTGTCTTGTCTAGACCTAAGTTGTGAATCTTGTTCCTCTTGGGGTGCCTTACCCCTCCTTATATAGGTGGAAGAGGTAGGTTTACATGTAGAGTCCTACTAGGAGTAGTAATAGGACTAGTCTCTCTTGAATCCTAATCCGGGTCTTGTTTCCTTCTTGTGGGAGTTTTTCTCTTCTTGGGCCTTCTCTTGTGAGTTGGCCCTCCTGGCCTCTCTATGAGTCGCCTTATGCCAGGGTGCACGCTGGGCCTTGGGCCTTCGTCATTTATCTAAGTCGCATGTGGGGACAAATATGAGTCGCCCGCCAGGTCACTGCTGAGTCGCCGATGAGTCGCCAAGTCCTTTGGCGGGTCATACTCCAAGCCGGGTTACACTGCGGGGTATATCCCCGACAGAAAGTACCCTTGTAAACCCTAGGGACTCGACCTGTATATAAAGGCGAGTCTCAGGGAAGAAGAGGGCAGGTTAGAAATCATCGAGTGCTAGGTCTGGCGAGTTACGCCCTCCTTGTAATCGAAACTCCATCAATACAACTCAAAGCAGGACGTAGGCCTTTACCTCCTCACGAGGGGCCGAACTTGGGTAAATCGCCGTCTCCCTCCCGTTCAACCCCTTTGAGTCGCCACCAAAGTGCGATGGCTCCAGTACTAAGTCCTTTCACGAGGACATCTGTCGTGAAAAAACCACGACAATAAGTATCCACAATACCTCCTCCTCACTAATACTTTTGTGCAAAGTTTAAATTTTTATTCGAGGAAGAGCCCTCCTATGGTTGAGTTCAAGTTATATGACATCCCCCAGCGCATGTCACTTCAGGATTTCTGCAATGTTTGCAATTTACCTTATGTTGGGGATATTCATGAACCTCGTCCACGGGACTTGGAGGCTTTCATTGATACCATTGATGTATGAGAGGAGAGAGGAGTGTCTGGCGCTAGAGTTGCTAGTGTACATTTTCCCGTGCTTCGGTATCTCTCATTATTCATGGGAAAATGTTTGATAGGCCCTGGGAAAGCTGGGGCTCTTAGGTCCCCAGATCTTGTGGTTTTGCATGAAGCCCTTTATAATGATAAAAATTATAGTTTGGGCGCTATAGTGGCTCAACGGTTGAACACGAACTGTACCAAAGGCGATGTTTATGGAGGTATCTATGCTACTTGTCTTGCTAAACATTTTGAGATACCTATTAGACTGTACGAGGAAGAAGAGATGCTTCTTCCTGAGAGATATTTAGATTATGATAGCATGGTTCGACATGATTTTCTTGATAAAGATAATGATAAGAGGATGATTTATAACTTGGTATTTAGCCAGGGTACTCGTGAGACTATTACTTTGCATGCTCCTTCTTTGTTCAACCTTCATCTAGGCAGGTACATTATTATTCCCTTGGACATCTACGCATATTGGGGCATAGCGCCACCACAGGCGCCCATGCCCGAGCCACCAGTCGAGTACCAGACGCCAGTTTATCAGTGGAAGCCAGAGGAGCTCACCCAGCAGTGGCACCCTCAGTATACTCCGGAGTACCTCGGAGACGGTTATTTCCCTCCTTGGGAGTAGACCAACTTAGGCCAAAAGCCTAAGCTTGGAGGAGTACGCGTTTCTCACACATTCACTTTGATAGTCGGTGTTCACGCTTTTCCATTGTATCATCCATGCTAGTTTATTTCTTTTTCTTGCTTTCTTCTCGTGTGTTTGTTTAAAAACGAGAAAAAAAAAGTTAGTTGTAAGTTTACTTTCCAGCTCGCTTAGTGGTAATTAAAAAGAAAACCCAAAAAGATTTCCCCTTTTTTTTCTTTTTGCTTGTTGGAGCTTTCCCATGTAAATAGTTTTCTCTTTCTTTGGGTCGAGGTAGAAGACCATGATTAAAATGACTAGTGGCTCTCATATGCATCATTGTTTCTCCGTCAAAGAGCCATATTACTTTGTCTTCTCCTCTGAGTTTGCTTGTAGATTCCAGCTTAGTCCAATGCACGAACACTCTTATTATTATTCAAATCATTCGGTCGTGCAAGTGAAAGGCAATACTGACGATATATGATGAAGTGACTGAGCCTGGAAAATCTGGTATGAACTCGACCTATTTGTTTTTGGAAATATGACTAGCTCATCGTTCCTAATTCAGCATTGTTATGAGAGAAACATGTTTGCAATGACAACTTAGAGATCATAGTTTCTGATGCCATGCTTAATTAGCTAGGAGCTTATAATGGTTTGTCTTGGATGCCAACATGAGTTTCAACATGATTATGATGTAGTATGATAGGAATGTATCCTTGTTTTGTGAATATCTGGAGTTTAAAAATGGGTTTTTACTTGATTCTTTTTACTACTGATCACTAGTGATCTTATTTATCAGTATGTTTAATTTCAGAATTTTTAGGAGATTTTATCTTGGGGTTTTCAACAAAATAGAATCTGTTTTAGTTCTTGTAGGTTATTTTTGCTCCCGTTTGATCTAGTTACTTTTGATTGTTGTTTTAATTTATTTTGTTGTTGTGATGATTATTGTGTGATATTGTTGTCTCATTAGAACATCCGGAGTGCGAAGATTGTTATCTAGAGGCGCTCGAGTTCGAAAGTCGCCAACAAGGCAAGTCACGTTGATCATGTTTTACCTATGGTTTTATACGCATCTAGTATAAACTTCTCCACCCATTGCATGCAAAATAGGTACTTGGAAATTTGGTTCTTGATATAGTATCATGTGGTAGGCACCCATTACCCTTGTTACTTGGCCCGGGACGATAAATTTTATTTTGCTATGCTTTTAGTAGACGGGGTTTTGGTTGAGTGTTTATCACGAGTGTTGTGAGAATTTAATAATCAAGACTGGAAGATTTCAAGACTCTTCAAGACCTCGTGATGCAATACACCACTGGGTGAAGGATGGTTTAGATGGTAACCCTGGAGTAACCAGTGGATGACCCAGGATGCATGGAGAATTTCCTTGACATCTTGCGGAAAGCTTCACCCATGCACGAAGAGAGGGATGGATACTTCAAGACCTGAGGCTTACCTGCACAGCCACAAGTAATTATGGGCTCTGGCTTGGTTGGACATCATGGTGAGTGTGGACGGGCGGTGCTACGAGATGTAGAAGAACGGTAGGAATGGATCGGCACCGACAGTGGCTCAGAGGAACCCGTTGGAAGACCATGTTTTGATCATCCGGTCCTCAAACACCCTGAAGTGCGAGGACTCCAACAGAGGCGATCAAATCTTGTGGGGAGCATGTGCAAAACTCTATAGAGTACTCAAACCTAATCAATTAGTCGTGTCCACGGTCATGGACAACTTGGGTCGAAGGAACTGAAATTATCTGGAATTCTCAACACCAATAATATTAGTGATGTGGGTATTATTGATAATTTGGGTATGAGATATGGTTGGTGGAACCATCTCATTAACAACCAACAAAGTAGTAAATTTTTCTTTTAGCCCGTCTCTTGTTGTAGGAGAAAATTTGCTTTCCGCTAAAAATTTACAGCCCCACCTGCCATATATGCATATAGCATAGATCATACTTTTTCACCTCTCTCTTTTGTGACTTGCCGGCATATTGAATATGCTGACCTACACGGCTGCAACGTGTCATGTTGGAGAGTACTTTTCCGACCAGGAGTGAGGACACGATCTACGCTCGGTGATATGCCCTGGAGTCAGATGGACTCTACTACCTTTGAAGCTTCCGCTAGTCTTCATTTAGGTTTATCTCATGAGTTGGCCTTCAGCCTCTTTATTGTTGTAAAGTACTCGATATGAGATCCGATTAATAAAGTTGTGTGATTGAACTCTTGATATATACATTGATGTACTGTGTGTACAAGCATGATCTTGGGATGGTACAGAAACACCAGAGACTTGGTCGTTTCAGGTCGGGTCGCTACATATCAAGTTCACATGATTACTTGCAACATGATTTCTCCCGTGACCTCAAGAACAAAAGTAACTACTCACAAATGATAATCATGCTCAAGATCAGAGGGATATTAAATAGCATAATGGATCTGAACATATAATCTTCCACCAAATAAACCATATAGTATCAACTACAAGATGTAATCAACACTACCAGTCACTCGCAAGCACCAATCTATAGTTCTGGTACAAAGATTAAACACAAGAGTTGAACTAGGGTTTGAGAGGAGTTTGTGTTGTTGAAGATGTTAATGAAGATAGCCCTCCACGAGATGGGAGAGTTGTTGGTGATGATGATGATGATGATTTCCCCCTCTCGGAGGGAAGTTCCCCTGGCGGAATCGCTCCGCCGGAGGGCAAAAGTGCTCATGCCCAAGTTCTACTTCGAGACGGCGGCGCTTCATCCCAAAAGTCCTCTCCTCATTTTTTTTCTAGGTCAAAATGACTTATATACCAGAAGAGGGGCACCGGAGGTGGGCTTGGGTGAGCACAACCCACCGGGGCACGCCTGGGCTCCCTGGCTCGCCCAGGTGGGTTGTGCCCACCTGGTGGGGGGCCTCTAGTACTTATTTGCTCCAATGTTCCTCAAATATTCCATAAAAATTCCTCGTAAAGTTTTAGATCATTTGGAGTTGTGTTGTATAGGTAGCCTGACGTAGCTTTTTCAGGTCCAAATTTCCAGCTGCTAGAATTCTCCCCCTTTCTGTATACCTTGCATATTATGAGAGAAAAAGCATTATTATACAACAAAACAACATAAATAATAGTAGGAAAACATGATGCAAAATGGACGTATGAACTCCCCCAAGCTTAGACCTCGTTTGTCCTCAAGCGAAAACCAAAATCGAGAAACATGTCCACATGTTTAGAGAGAGAGAGAGGTGTTGATAAAAACAAAAATACGGACATAACAGCATCATGTAACTCATTATAACATCAACAAACTTTAACATAAAACTTTTATCATAGAACTTTTATCACAGGCTTCTCATGAACAAGTGACAATTCATCACAACATCGAAATATAAAGCATAAACTCTATTGGAAAACAACAAACTACGTTCTCAGTCAACTTTGCAACTACAATTCATCATCTTTTCAGGAAGGGTCACATATCGGAGCCTTTAGGCAAGTCCACATACTCAACCATCATTTAGTCTTCTATGATTGCTAACACTAACCGCGTACAGATGAGCAAAACGTTTCAACCGAACACATAGAAAGATATGGACTTATAGTTTCGCCTCCCAACGAATTCACCTCAAGGGTGATGTCAACAATAATAACTCAAGCTACCCATATTCAACTGGATATATGTGCCTAGATCTTTCCTCACCACATGATGCTTGCCAAAGGACAAAATAAAAAGGAATAGAGAGAAAAAATTTGACTCTTGCATGAAAGTAAATACATAAAAGTAAAATATAGGCCTTTCACAGAG
Organism: Hordeum vulgare subsp. vulgare; assembly: GCF_904849725.1. NCBI lineage: Eukaryota > Viridiplantae > Streptophyta > Magnoliopsida > Poales > Poaceae > Hordeum > Hordeum vulgare. Next base: position 128,166,660 of record NC_058523.1, read on the forward strand.
GGAAGCAGAGGTTTCCATGCGCTTTTTGTTTGTATGCTCAACCCCTTAGTGGAAGAGAACGTCATGTTATATTGCCCCTTGTGATGGCAACCTTTATTATGCAGTATGTCACTTTTATTCTTCACCATCACAAGTTTGTACAATGCTCAATTTTCCCTTACACTAAATGATCTTACACTTTTAGAAGCAACTTTTATTTCCCTTTTTTGCACCGATGACAACTTACTTGAAGGATCATACTCAATCCATCGGTAGGTATGGTGGACTCTCAAACAAGATTTGGGTTTAAGGGTTTTGGATGCACAAGTAGTATCTCTACTTAGTGCAGAGTTTTTGGCTAGCAAAGATAGGGGCAAGCACCACATGTTTCAGGATCCATGACAATATAACTTCTATGTGAATATGAACAAACATAATTCATTACGTTGTCTTACTTGTCCAACATCAACAATTTTGGCATATAATATTTTGATTGGTTCTCACAATCACAAAAGATTTCCAGGATAGTGTATTTGCATGTGAATCTTCTCTTCCCTTATTAATTCTTTCATGAGTTGCATCATTGACCAAAGGTATGTTTGTCAATCTACAATAAAATTTTCTACTTATACTTTTCCTTGTGTAATGTCATCACTTACCATAAGATTAGCATATGATCTTTTTCATTTATTTAATTTCTTTTTATTGAAACAAGAAAGTAAAGAAGGCAAAATATAGTGGAGATAATACGATACCGGGGAACCTCCCCCATGCTTGGCGAAAGCCAAGGGGAGTTCCCATACCCGATACTCAATTTTATTTTGGTGATGAAGAAGGTGGTGGTGCTGATGAAGTAGAAGCAATCTTGTCCTTTGGTTTCCATGGCAGAGGCTCACCATCATAAGATGGAGAGTGAGTCTCTCAGATCCTGCAACTAGCAGCCAAACTCATACCGTTAAACCTTGCCTCATATTCAAAGACTTGGCTTTGAAGGTCGTGGATCTGGCTATGGAGGAAGTTGATTTCCTCATTGAGGGAGAAGATGATGTCCTTCATGGACTTGCCATCCCCCTTGAGATCACGGGTGTAATCTGCGATCATGAGGTGATTGGCATTGAGCCCATGTTCTACCATCCCCTTGCACCGGAATACTTCCTGCTCCATAGCTTCAAGCCTGGCCTCCACAAATCCAGTCCCCTTGGGTCCTTGCACATCACGGATGTGCAGCACCCCATCGCGCATCACTTCCCGCAGATATGGGTTGATGACATTGTCGAAGAACTTGTCCTTGGAGGAGCTTGAAGCGGCCATGGTGGATTGGATCTGACAGAAAACAGCAAGAAAAGAAAACATGAGATTTCTCCGTGATACGGAAGTCAACAGGTTCGGGGGGTATATAAAGATTTTTTATCTTCGGGAACAAGTAGAACGGAAGAAAAACAGACTCTGAAAAGTATCCGAGGTGGGCAAAACCCACTGGGGCGCGCGTGGCAAGCCAAGCGTGCCCTGGTGTATCATGCCCACTAGGGTCACTTTCCTGGAAGTTTCTTATTTTTCTAATTTTTTAAATATTCCAAAACTGACAAAAATTATTTCTGTGGATTTTCGGAGTCCGTTTACTCACCGTATCATGTACCTCCCTTTTTTCACGATTCTGGAGTGTTCCGGAAGGTTTCTTTTATGTGTTCTTCCGGTGTCATAGTTTGGATAATATTGCTTTCAACATTAATGGGTGTACGTGAGATATAATGTTTTATTCGTTGTACATTGACAACCTTTGGGTTAGTACCTTCGTCATTATTTATTTTGATAGCTCCGGATCGATAGACCTCCTTGATAACATAGGGTCCTTCCCATTTGGAGAGGAGATTTCGTGCAAAGAATCAGAAATGAGAGTTGTACAAAAGAACATATTCTCCAACTTTGAGCTCACGCTTTTGGATTCTTTTGTCATGCCATCTTTTAACTTTTTCTTAACTTTGCATTTTCATAAGCTTGGGTTCTCCATTCATCTAATGAGCTAATATCAAATAACCTCTTTTCACCAGCAAGTTTGAAATCATAGTTGAGTTCTTTGATTGCCCAATATGCTTTATGTTCCAACTCAAGAGGCAAATGACAAGCTTTTCCATAAACCTTTTTATAAGGAGACATACCCATAGGATTTTTATAAGTTGTTATATAAGCCCAAAGTGCATCATATAATTTCTTAGACCAGTTCTTCTGGGACCTATTGACAGTCTTTTGTAAGATTAGTTTTATTTCTCTATTGGTAAGTTCAACTTGACCACTGGACTGAGGATGATAAGGTGATGCAATTCTATGGTTAACATCATACTTAGCAAGCACTTTACGGAAAGCACCATGAATAAAGTGTGAACCACCATTAGTCATTAAATATCTAGGGACTCCAAACCTTGGGAAAATAACTTCCTTAAGCATTTTAATAGAGGTGTTGTTATCAACACTACTAGTTGGAATAGCTTCTACCCACTTAGTAATATAATCAACAGCAACCACAATATGTGTATACCCATTAGAGGAAGGAAAAGGTCCCATGAAATCAAATCCCCAAACATCAAATGGTTCAACGGCAAGTGAATAATTCATAGGTATTTCTTGACGCTTACCGATATTACCTATTCTTTGACATTCATCACAGGATGAGACAAACTTACGGGCATCCTTGAAGAGAGTAGGCCAATAAAAACCAGATTGCAATACCTTATGAGTGGTTCTGTCTCCCGCGTGATGCCCTCCATAAGCTTCGGAGTGACATTTCCGTAGGATTTGTTCATGTTCATGCTCAGGTCCACAACGTCTAATAATGCCATCTACTCCTTTATAAATATGTGGGTCATCCCAAAATTAATGTCTTAAATCATAGAAGAATTTTTCTTTTGTTGGTATGTGAAGCTAGGTGGTATGTATTTAGTAACAATATAATTAGCATAATCATCATACCAAGGTGTACTATTAGTAACATTTATTGCACCTAATTGTTCATCAGGAAAGCTATCATTAATAGGTTGTGGGTCATCAAGAATATTTTCAAGCCTAGACAAGTTATCAGCTACGGGGTTCTCTGCTCCTTTCCTATCAGTGATATGCAAATCAAATTCTTGTAACAGAAGAACCCACATAATGAGTCTAGGTTTAGCATCTTTCTTTTCCATAAGATATTTAATAGCAGCATGATCGGTGTGAACAATAACTTTAGAATCAACAATGTAACATCTGAATTTATCACAAGCGAACACTACTGCTAAGAATTCTTTTTCAGTAGTACCATAATTTCATGGAGCACTGTCCAGAGTTTTACTAGCATAATGGATAACATTCAATTTCTTATCAACTCTTTGTCCTATAACAGCACCAACAGCATAATCACTAGCATCACATATAATATCAAAAGGCAAGTTCCAATTAGGTGGTTGAACAACAGGTGCAGTAATTAAGGCTTTCTTTAGTGTTTCGAAGGCTTCCAAACAATCATCATCAAACACAAAAGGAATATCATTTTGCAAAAGATTTGTAAGAGGCCTAGAAATTTTAGAAAATTGTTTGATAAACCTCCTATAGAAACCAGCATGACCAAGGAAACTACGAATACCTTTGATATCTATAGGACATGGAATTTTCTCAATTGCATCAACCTTGGCTTTGTCCGCCTCAATGCCTCTTTCAGAAAATTTATGGCCCAAAACAATACCTTCGTTAACCATAAAGTGGCACTTCTCCCAATTCAAGACAAGATTTGTTTGTTCATATCTCTGCAAAACTCGATCAAGATTGCTTAAACAATCATCAAAAGACTTCCCATAAATAGAAAAGTCATCCAAGAAAACCTCAACAATCTTTTCTTAGAAATCAGAGAGTATAGCAGTCATACATCTTTGAAAGGTAGCAAGTGCATTACATAAACCAAAAGGCATACGTCTATAAGCATAGGTTCCAAAAGGACAAGTAAAAGTGGTATTTTCTTGATTAGGTTGTGAAACAGGTATTTGTGAAAAACCAGAATATCCATCAAGAAAGCAAAAATGTATGTGCTTAGATAGTCTTTCTAACATTTGATCAATAAAAGACACAGGGTAATGATCTATTCTAGTCGCTTTTTTAATTTTCTAAAATCAATTACCATTCTATAGCGTGTGACAATTCTTTGTGGAATAAGTTCATTCTTATCATTAGGAAAAATAGTAATACCTCCCTTCTGAGGAACACAATGAACAGGACTTACCCATCTACTATCAGCTATAGGATAGATTATACCTGCTTCCAGAAGTTTCAGTATTTCCATTCTTACCACTTCTTTCATCTTCGGATTTAATCGTCGTTGGTGATCAACAACGGGTTTAGCATCAGGTTCCATATTAATCTTGTGCTGACATAGAGTGGGACTAATGCCCTTAAGATCATCAAGAGTATATCCAATAGCAGCTCAGTGTTTCCTTAGAACTTTCAATAATCTTTCTTCTTCATGTTCTGAAAGGTTAGCACTAATAATAACAGGATATATCTTTTTCTCATCAAGATAGGCATATTTCAAAGTGTCTAACAATTGTTCTAATTCAAACACATGATCGCCTTTAGGTGGAGGGGGCCTCCTAGAGTTTCAATAGGCAAATTGTGTCTAAGCAGAGGTTGTTGTTCGAAAAAGATTCTATCTATTTCATTTCTTTCACGCATATGCAAATCATTTTCATGGTCTAGCAAATATTTTTCTAAAGGATTAGTAGGAAGTACAGCAACAGAAGCAAGACCGATAATTTCAACCTTACTAGGCAAATCTTTCTTATGTGGTTGTCTTCTAAACTTGGAAAAGTTAAATTCATGAGATTCATCACCAAAGCTAACACCGACAGTTTGTTTCTTACAATCTATTTTGGCATTGACGGTGTTCAAGAAAGGTCTACCAAAGATAATGGGTCAAAAGTCATCTTGTGGGGAGCCAAGAACAAGAAAATCAGTATGTTATTTTATCTTCCCACACAAGGCTTCAACATCTTTGAGGATCCCAATTGGTGATATAGTATCTCTATTGGCAAGTTTAATAGTAACATCTATGTCTTCTATTTCACAGGTTCTATTTCATTCTTAATTTCTTCATATAAGGAAAAAAGGAATAACACTCACACTAGCACCTAGGTCACATAACCCACGATAACAGTGATCCCCTATCTTAATTGAGACAACAGGCATGCCAACAACTGGTCTGTGTTTATCTTTTTTATCCGGTTTGGCAATTCTAGAAGCTTCATCACAGAAGTAAATAACATGCCCATCGATATTATCGACCAAGATATCTTTAATCATAGCAACACTAGGTTCAACTCTGATTTTTCAGCTGGTTTGGGTGTTCTAACATACTTTTTGTTAACCACAGTTGAAGCTTTAGTATGTTCCTTCATCCTAACACGGAAAGGTGTCTTTTCAATATAAGCAGTGGGAACAAACTGGATCAACATTGTAAATGATAGTTTCTTCTTTAGCTTTTACCGGTTCTTTAATTTCTTCTTTAATAGGTGGGTGATATTTAAACCACTTCTCCTTAGGGAGATCAACATGAGTAGCAAAAGATTCACAAAAGGAAGCTCTATCTCAGAGTCAAGTCCATATTTAGTGCTAAACTTTTGAAAAGCATCGGTATTCATAAAAGATTTAACACAATCAAACTTAGGTTCAATACCTGACTCTTTACCTTCGTCGACTTCCGAATCTTCAGAGTTGCGTTTAATTATTTCTAAAAGATCCCACCGGAATTCCATAGTCTTCTTCATAAAAGAACCATTACAAGAAGTTTCGAGCATGGATTGATCATTACAATAAATCCAAGTATAACATTGACTTAAGCCTCCCCCAAGCTAGAGCGATACTTTCTCCTTCACGAGGGAAAAAATTATATATATAATTCCAATCACGATGAACTAGATGCATAGGATAAAAAAATTGATGGAATTCCAATTTCAACTGATTCCAGTTCCAAGATGCAATATCATCGCATAGCCTATACCATGTCAATGCTTTTCCCTTCAAAGATAAAGGGAAAACCTTCTTCTTAGCTTCATCTTCGGGTAAACCTGCAAGCTTAAACAATCCACAAATTTCATCCACATATATCAAGTGCATATCCGGATGTTCGGTTCCATCTCCTCCATAACAATTAGCTAGCAGTTGTTCTATGATACGTCTCCAACGTATCTATAATTTTTGATGGTTTCATGCTATTATCTTGTCAAACTTTGGATGTTTTGTATGCCTTTTATATTTTTTGGGACTAACTTATTAACTCAGTGCCAAGTGCCAGTTCCTGTTTTTTCCATTTTTTTGACCCCTTTCAGAGGAGGATTTTAAATGGAATCCAAACGGAACGAAACTGCCAAAAAGATTTTTTCCGAAACAGAAGAAGATCGGGAAGCCTGAGAATCAGGGCAGGGGGCCAGCAGGGACCCCACAAGCCCCCTAGCCGCATCCAGGGGAGCCCGCGCCTCCCAGGCTTGTGGGCTCACTGGGTCACCTCTGCCCTAGGTCTTTCGCCTATAAATTCCCTAAAATCCAAGAAAAAATCAGGAGATCATCGAAAGTACTTTTCCGCCGCTGCAAGCTTCTGTCTCCGCAAGATCCCATCTGGGGCACGTTCTGGTGCCCTGTCGGAGGGGGGATTCGGATACGAAGGGCTTGTTCATCAACACCATAACCTCTCCGATGATGCGTGAATAGTTCACCATAGACCTACGGGTCCATAGCTAGTAGCTAGATGGCTTCTTCTCTCTCTTGGATCTTCAATACAAAGTTCTCCATGATCTTCATGGAGATCTATCCGATGTAATCTTCTTTTGCGGTGTGTTTGTCGAGATCCGATGAATTGTGGATTTATGATCAGCTTATCTATGGATCTTATTTGAGTTTCTTCTGATCTCTCTTATGCATGATTTCATACCCTTGTAATTCTCTTCGAGTTGTGGGTTTTGTTTGGCCAACAAGATCTATGATTCTTGCAATGGGAGAAGTGCTTGGTTTTGGGTTCATACCGTGCGGTGACCTCACACAGTGACAGAAGGGGTAGCGAGGCACGTATCGTGTTGTTGCCAGCAAGGGTAAAAAGATGGGGTTTTCATCGTTGGTCTGAGTTTATCCCTCTACATCATGTCATCTTGCTTAAGGCGTTACTCTGTTCGTCATGAACTCAATATACTAGATGCATGCTGGATGGCGATCGATGTGTGGAGTAGTAGTAGTAGATACAGAAAGTATCGGTCTACTTGTCTCGAACGTGATGCATATTGATACGTCTCCAACGTATCTATAACTTTTTATGGTTTCATGCTATTATCTTCTCAAACTTTGGATGTTTTGCATGCCTTCTATTTATTTTCTTGGACTAGCTTATTAACTCAGTGCCAAGTGTCAGTTCCTGTTTTTTCCATGTTTTTGACCCCTTTCAAAGGAGATTTTGAAACGGAGTCCAAACGGAAGAAATCCCAAAAAAGATTTTTTCTGGAACGGAAGAAGATCGGAGAACTTGGGGGCAAGCCAGAAGAGCCCCAGAGGCCCCACAAGCCCCCACCCCGCGGCCAGGGGGCGCGCCATGCAGGCTTGTGGGCCCCCTGGAGGTCCCCTGACCTAGATCTTGCGCCTACAAATTCCCAAATATTCCCAAAAAATCAGAGGCGATCGCAATCACTTTTCTGCCGCCGCAAGCTTCTGTCTCTGCAAGATCCCATCTGGGGCAGGTCCTGGTGCCCTGCCGAAGGGGGGATTCAGACACGGAAGGCTTCTCCATCAACACCATGACCTCTCTGATGATGCGTGAGTAGTTCACCATAGACCTACGGGTCCATAGCTAGTAACTAGATGGCTTCTTCTCTCTCTTGGATCTTCAATAAAAAGTTCTCCATGATCTTCATGGAGATCTATCTGATGTGATCTTCTTTTATGGTGTGTTTGTCGAGATCCGATGAATTGTGGATTTATGATCAGATTATCTATGAATCTTATTTGAGTTTCTTCTGATCTCTCTTATGCATGATTTCATATACTTGTAATTCTCTTCGAGTTGTGGGTTTTGTTTGGCCAACTAGATCTATGATTCTTGCAATGGGAGAAGTGCTTGGTTTTGGGTTCATACCGTGCGCTGACCTCACCCAGTAACAGAAGGGGTAGCGAGGAACGTATCGTGTTGTTGCCATCAACGGTAAAAAGATGGGGTTTTCATCATTGGTTTGAGATTATCCCTCTACATCATGTCATCTTGCTTAAAGCGTTACTCTGTTCGTCATGAACTCAATACAGTAGATGCATGCTGGATAGCGGTCGATGTGTGGAGTAATAGTAGTAGATGGAGAAAGTATCGGTCTACTTGTCTCGGACGTGATGCCTATATGCTAGATCATTGCCTAGATATCGTCATGACTCTGCGCGGTTCTATCAATTGCTCGATAGTAATTTGTTCACCCACCGTAATACTTGCTATTTTGAGAGAAGCCTCTAGTGAACACTATGGCCCCCAGGGTCTACTCCACACCATATTTTCAGCCTTACACTTTTTACTTTGTTGCACTTTCCGCCTTCAGATCTCACTTTGCAAACAATTTTGAAGGGATTGACAACCCCTTTGAAGCGTTGGGTGCAAGCTTGTTTGTGTTTGCGCATGTACTCTGGACTTGACGAGACCCTCCTTCAGGATCGATACCTTGGTTCTCAAACTGAGGGAAATACTTACTGCTCCTGTGTTGCATCGCCCTTTCCTCTTCAAGGGAAAAAACAACACAAGTCCAATCTCCGTCAACGTGTCAATTTCTGACGCTGTTGTTTGAGAAGTAGCAGAAGGATTTCTGGCGCCGTTGCCGGGGAGGAAGATCAAGTCAAGAACTCATCCAAGTAAGTGTCGCAAACTCATCTATTGCATTTACTTTGTTTGCCAGTTGCCTCTCGTTTTCCTCTCCCCCACTTCACCAATTTGCCTTTTTCGTTCGCCTTTTCGTTCGCCCTTTTTCTCGCCCGCTTTTTGTTTGCTCGTGTGCTTGCTTGCTTGCTGAAGTCACCATGAACGAAAACACCAAGCTTTGTGACTTCTCGAATACTAATAATAATGATTTTATTAGTACTCCGATTGCTCCCGCCACTAGTGTGGAGTCATACGAAATCAATGCCGCTTTGCTGAATCTTGTTATAAAAGAGCAATTATCTAGCCTTCCTAGTGAAGATGCCGCATCCCATCTCAATACCTTCATTGAGCTTTGCGATATGCAAAAGAAAAGAGATGTGAACAATGACGTTATTAAATTGAAGCTTTTTTCCTTTCTCGTTGCGAGATCGCGCAAAAAGTTGGTTTTCTTCTTCGCCAAAAAATAGTATCGATTCTTGGGATAAGTGCAAAGATGCTTATATATCCAAGTATTTTCCGCCAGTTAAGATCATCTCTCTCCATAATGATATCATGAATTTCAAGCAACTTGATCATGAACATGTTGCACAAGCTTGGGAGAGAATGAAATTAATGATTAGAAATTGTCCCGCTCATGGCTTGAGTCTTTGGATGATTATTCAAATCTTTTATGCTGGCTTGAATTTCGCTTCTAGAAATATCTTGGACTCCGCCTCAGGTAGAACGTTCATGGAAATCACGTTAGGAGAAGCCACAAATCTCTTAGACAACATCATGATGAACTACTCTTAGTGGCACACTGAAAGGTCACCTACTAGTAAAAAGGTACACGCTATAGAAGAAATTAACTCGTTGAGTGCTAAGATGGATGAGTTAATGAATTTGGTTGCTAGTAGAAGTTCTCCTTTGGATCCTAATGATTTGCCTTTGTCTCCTTTGATTGAGAGTAGCAACGCTAGCTTGGACGTTAATTTTGTTGGTAGGAATAACTTTGGCAACAACAACACTTTTAGAGGAAACTATGTTCCTAGGCCTTTTCCTAGTAACTCCTCTAATAACTTTGGCAACTCCTACAACAATACCCATGAAAATTACAATAGATTACCCTCTTATCTAGAGAGTAATATCAAAGAGTTCATCAACTCTCAAAAGATTTTCAATGCGTCCATAGATAAAAAACTACTCAAAATTGACGATTTGGCTAAGAGCGTTGATAGGATTTCTTGTGATGTTGATGCTTTGAAAGTTAGATGTGCTCCTCCCAAAATCAACATGGATGAAACTTTGAAAGCTATGCGTGTTTCCATGATTAAGAGCTAAGAAAGAACCGCCCAAATTCGTGCTAGACATGAATGCCTCAAAAAGGCGTGTTCTCGTGATGAGAATCACGAAGATCTTAAAGTGCTTGGTGTGACTCCCATTGAATCTTTGTTTTCTTGTGTCAAACCTAATGATTATGGGTCTGGATATGAATCCACTTTGGTTGAAAAGTGCCCCAATGATTCGGAGTCCATCTATCTTGATACTAAAAGCATTAAAAGTGGAGTAGAAGACGTTAAAACTTTGAGTAGTAATGAAATTACTACTGTGGATTTCAAGGAATTAAATTATGATAGTTGCTCCTTGATTGAATGCATTTCTTTGATGCAATCCATGTTTAACTCTCCACACGCTTATAGCCAAAACAAAGCCTTTACCAATCATATCGTCAAAGCTATGATAAAAGCTCTTGAAGAGAAACTTGAATTGGAAGTCTCTATCCCTAGAAAGTTTCATGGTGAGTGGGAACCTACCATCAAAATCAAAATCAAAAACTATGAGTGCAATGCTTTGTGTGATTTCGGTGCTAGTGTTTCTACGATTCCAAAGTCTTTATGTGATATTCTGGGTTTTAATGAGATTGAAGAGTGTTCTCTTAATTTGCATGTTGCTGATTCTACAATCAAGAAACCCATGGGAAGGATCAATGATGTTCTTATTATTGCAAATAGGAACTTTGTACCCATGGATTTCATTGTGCTTGACATTGATTGCAATCCTACATGCCCTATTATTCTTGGTAGACCTTTCCTAAGGATTATCGGTGCTATCATTGATATGAAGGAAGGGAATATTAGATTTCAATTTCCTTTAAGGAAGGGCATGGAACACTTTCCTTGAAGGAAAATAAGATTGCCTTATGAATCCATGATGAGGGCTACTTATGGTTTGAGCACCAAAGACGACGATACGTGATTCTATCGCTACTATGCCTAGCTAAGGGCATTAAACAATAGCGCTTGTTGGGAGGCAACCCAATGAATTTATCTTTTTCTTTCTGTTTTGTTGCGTCCACACTTCCACAATTCTGTTGTGATTATGTTTTTTGTGTTTGAGCCAAGCAAAACCTTTATGATTGGTCTTGGTAATGGTTGTCTGATCCTGCTGGAAAAAGACAGAAACTTTTCGCTCACGAGATGATTTTTCGTTTTTATTAAGAAAAAGCTTTTGAGTTGATTCTTATGTCTGCTGATGGATATGCTTTTTCCCCAGACCGTCGTAATTGTTCAGATTTTTTGACATACGAGAAGTATACGAAGTATACAGATTGCTACAGACTGGTCTATTTTTGACAGATTCTGTTTTTGTTGAGTTGGTTGCTTGTTTTGATGAAACTATGGTTAGTATCGGGGGGTACTAGCCATGGGAAGGTGAGAATACAGTAGCCCATCATCAATATAGATGGAATTCAAGTTTTCTACAGTACCAAAAGAAGTGGTAGTTTGTTTTCTTGTACTAATGTTATCACAAGTTTCTGTTTAAGTTTTGTGTTGTGAAGTTTTCAAGTTTTGGGTGACATTCTCATGGAAAAAGAGATAAGGAGTGGAAAGAGCTCAAGCTTGGGGATGCCCAAGGCCCCCCAAGCCAAATTCAAGGACACCAAAAATCCTAAGCTTGGGGATGCCCCGGGAAGGCATCCCCTCTTTCATCTCCAATCCATCGGTAACATTACTTGGAGCTATATTTTTATTCACCACATGATATGTGTTTTGCTTGGAGCATCTTGTATCTTAGGAGTCTTTTCTTTTTGTTGTGTCACAATCATCCTTGCTGCACACCTTTTTGAGAGAGAGAGACATGCACTCATCGTGATTTTGCTAGAATGCTTATTGTGCTTCACTTATATCTTTTGAGCTAGATACTTTTGTTCTTGTGCTTCACTTATATCTTTTGAGCTAGATACTTTTGATCTCGTGCTTCACTTATATCTTTAGAGCAAGGCGGTGCGTGATTTGGTAGTTGGCTTATGCTATGAAACTAGTCCCATGTGCTAGGTACCCAAAGAGGATGCAAAAACCTCCATCTTGATGTGCATTGAGTAGAAAGAGAAGTTTTGATTGCTCTCAATTAGTTTTGAGACGTGGATTTGGTAATATTAAAAGTTATGTTAGTAGGGTGTTGTGAACCTAGAGATACTTGCGTTGGAGTTAGTGAATCCCGTAGCATGCACGTATGGAGAACCGCTATGTTAGGAAGTCGGAGCATAATTGATCTATTGATTGTCATCCTTTGTGTTGAGGTCGGTATCGCGCGATGGTTAACACCTACCAACCCTTCCCCTCCGAGTATGCGTTTAGCACTTTGTTTCGATTACTAATAAAAACTTTTGCAACAAGTATGTGAGTTCTTCATGACTAATGTGAGTCCATGGTATAGATGCATTTTCACCTTCCACCATTGCAATCCTCTCTAGTACCGCGCAATTCTCGCCGGTGCACAAACCCACGATATTCCTTGCTCAAAACAGCCACCATACCTACCTACTATGGCATTTTCATAGCCATTCCGAGATATATTGCCATGCAACTCCCACCGTTCTGTCTCATGACTTGTGTCGTCACTCTCATATTGCCATTGCATGATCATACTAGATCGTTGCACATCCCGGTACACTACCGGAGGCATTTCCTATGGAGTCATCATCATTGTGATCTTTGAGCTTTGAGTAACTAAAAAGCGTGATGATCATTATTATTAGAGCATTGTCCCATGTGAGGAAATAAAAAAATAAAAAAAGAGGCCAAAGAGCCCAAAAACAAAAAAAGAGAGAAAATAAAAAAAAGGGGCCTAAGAGCCCAAATAATAAAAAAAAGAAATGAGAGAAAAGAGAGAAGGGACAATGCTACTATCTTTTTCCACACTTGTGCTTCATGTTAGCATCATGTTCTTCATGATTGAGAGCTTCTTGCTTTGTCAGTACCATACACTAGTGGGAATCTTCATTATATAACTTGGCTTGTATATTCCAATGATGGGCTTCCTCAAAATTGCCCTAGGTCTTCGTGAGCAAGCAAGTTGGATGCACACCCACTAGTTTTCCTCTTGAGCTTTCACATACTTATAGGTCTAGTGCATCTCTTGTATGGCAATCCCTACTCATTCACATTGATATCTATTAATGGGCATCTCCACAGCCTATTGATACGCCGAGTCAATGTGACCATCTCCTCCTTTTTGTCTCACAACCACCACCACACTCTATTCCACCTATAGTGCTATATCCATGGCTCGCGCTCATGTATTGCGTGATAGTTATAAAAAGTTTGAGAAAGTAAGAGTGCGAAAACAATTACTTGGCCAATTCCGGGGTTGTGCATGATTTACATTAGTTGTGTGAGGATGATGGAGCATAGCCAGACTATATGATTTTGTAGGGATAACTTTCTTTGGCCTTGTTATTTTGAAAGTTCATGATTACTTTGCTAGTTTGCTTGAAATATTATTGTTTTCATGTCAATAGCAAACTATTGTTTTGAATCATACGGATCTGAATATTCATGCCACGTGAAAGAAGTTGCAAAGGACAACTATGCTAGCTAGCATTCCACATCAAAAATTCATTCTTTTCACTTCCCTACTCGAGGACGAGCAGGAGTTAAACTTGGGGATGCTTGATACGTCTCCAACTTATCTATAATTTTTGATGGTTTCATACTATTATCTTGTCAAACTTTGGATTTTTTGCATGCCTTTTATTTATTTTCTGGGACTAACTTATTAACTCAGTGCCAAGTGTCAGTTCCTGTTTTTTCCACGTTTTTGACCCCTTTCAGAGGAGTTTTTGAAACGGAGTCCAAACGGAAGAAAATCCCTGAAAAGATTTTTTCTGGTACGGAAGAAGATCGAAGAGCTTGGGGGCCAAGCCAGAAGAGCCCCAGGGGCCCCACAAGCCCCACCCCGTAGCCAGGGGGTCGCGCCATGCGGGCTTGTGGGCCCCCTGGAGGTCCCCTGACCTAGATCTTGCGCCTAAAAATTCCCAAATATTCCCAAAAAATCAGAGGCGATCGCAATCACTTTTTTGCCGTCGCAAGCTTCTGTCTCCGCAAGATCCCATCTGGGGCACGTCCTGGTGCCCTGCTGGAGGGGGGATTCGGACACGGAAGGCTTCTCCATCAACACCATGACCTCTCCCATGATGCGTGAGTAGTTCACCATAGACCTACGGGTCCATAGCTAGTAAGTAGATGGCTTCTTCTGTCTCTTGGATCTTCAATACAAAGTTTTCCTTGATCTTCATGGAGATCTATCCAATGTAATCTTATTTTGCGGTGTGTTTGTCGACATCCGATGAATTGTGGATTTATGATCAGATTATCTATGAATCTTATTTGAGTTTCTTCTGATCTCTCTTATGCATGATTTCATATCCTTGTAATTCTCTTCGAGTTGTGGATTTGTTTAGCCTACTAGATCTATGATTCTTGCAATGGGAGAAGTGCTTGGTTTTGGGTTCATACCGTGCGGTGACCTCACCCAGTGACAGAAGGGGTAGCAAGGCATGTATCATGTTGTTGCCATCAAGGGAAAAAAGATGGGGTTTTCATCATTGGTTTGAGATTATGCCTCTACATCATGTCATCTTGCTTAAAGCATTACTCTGTTCGTCATGAACTCAATACACTAGATGCATGCTGGATGGCGGTCGAGGTGTGGAGTAATAGTAGTAGATGCAGAAAGTATCGGTCTACTTGTCTTGGACGTGATGCCTATATGCTAGTTCATTGCCTTAGATATCGTCATGACTTTGCGCGATTCTATCAATTGCTCGACAGTAATTTGTTCACCCACCGTAATACTTGCTATTTTTAGAGAAGCCTCTAGTGAACACTATGGCCCCCAGGGTCTATTGCACACCATATTTTCAGCCTTACACTATTTACTTCATTGCACTTTCCGCCTTCAAATCTCACTTTATAAAACAATCTTGAAGGGATTGACAATCCCTTTGAAGCATTGGGTGCAAGCTTGTTTGTGTTTGCGCATGTACTCTGGACTTGATGAGACTCTCCTTCTGGATCGATACCTTGGTTCTCAAACTGAGGGACATACTTACTGCTCCTGTGCTGCATCACCCTTTCCTCTTCAAGGGAAAAACCAACGCAAGCACAATCTCCGTCAACGTGTCAATTTCTGGCGATGTTGTTTGAGAAGTAGCACATATATGTATGATCATTGCCTTAGATATCGTCATGACTTTGCTCGGTTCTATCAATTGCTCGACAGTAATTTGTTCACCCACCGTAATATTTGCTATTTTGAGAGAAGCCTCTAGTGAACACTATGGCCCCCGGGTCTACTCCACACCATATTTTCAGCCTTACTCTTTTTCTTTGTTGCACTTTCCGCCTTCAGATCTCACTTCGCAATCAATCTTGAAGGGATTGAAAACCCCTTTTAGCGTTGGGCGCAACCTCTTTTGTGTTTGTGCAGGTACTCTGGACTTGACGAGATTCTCCTACTGGATTGATACCTTTGTTCTCAAACTAAGGGAAATACTTACTGCTCCTGTGCTGCATCGCCCTTTCCTCTTCAAGGGAAAAACCAACGCAAGCTCAAGAGACGACAGAAGATCTCTGTTGCCGTAGGAGAAGAATTTCTGGCGCCGTTGCCGGGGAGGATTAATTCAAGAACTCATCCAAGTAAGTGTCGCAAAATCATCTCTTTCATTTACTTTGTTTGCTAGTTGCATCTCGTTTTCCTCTCCCCCACTTCACCAATTTGCCTTTTTCGTTTTCCTTTTCGTTCGCCCTTTTTCTCACTTTCTCTTTGTTCTCTTGTGTGCTTGCTTGCTTGTCGAAGTCACCATGACTTAAAACACCAAACTTTGTGACTTCTCGAATACTAATAATAATGATTTTATTAGTACTCCGATTGCTCCCGCCACTAGTGCGGAGTCATACGAAATCAATGCCGCTTTGCTGAATCTTGTTATGAAAGAGCAATTTTCCGGCCTTCCTAGTGAAGATGTTGCATCCCATCTTAATACCTTCATAGAGCTTTGCGATATGCAAAAGAAGAAAGATATGGATAATGATGTGATTAAATTGAATCTTTTTCCTTTCTCGTTGCCAGATCGAGCAAAAACTTGGTTTTCGTCTTTGCACAAAAATAGTATCGATTCTTGGGATAAGTGCAAACATGCTTATATTTCCAAGTATTTTCTCCCGGCTAAGATTATCTCTCTCCGTAATGATATCATGAATTTTAAGCAACTTGATCATGAACATGTTGCACAATCTTGGGAGAGAATGAAATTGATGATTAGAAATTGTCCCGCTCATGGCTTGAGTCTTTGGATGATTATACAAATCTTTTACGCTGGCTTGAATTTCGCTTCTAGAAATATCTTGGACTCCGCCTCAGGTGGAACGTTCATGGAAATCACGTTAGGAGAAGCCACGAAACTCATAGACAATATCATGACGAACTACTCTCAGTGGCACACTGAAAGGTCACCTACTAGTAAGAAAGTAAACGCTATAGAAGAAATTAACTCGTTGAGTGCTAAGATGGAAGAGTTAATGAATTTGGTTGCTAGTAGAAGTGCTCCTTTAGATCCTAATGATATGCCCTTGTCTTCCTTGATTGATAGTAGTAACGCTAGCTTGGACGTTAACTTTGTTGGTAGGAATAATTTTGGCAACAACAATGCTGTTAGAGGAAACTATGTTCCTAGGCCTTTTCCTAGAATCTCCTCTAATAACTTTGGCAACTCCTACAACAACACTCATGGAAATTACAATAGATTACCCTCTGATTTAGAGAGTAATATCAAAGAGTTTATCAACTCGCAAAAAAAAATCAATGCGTCCATAGAGGAAAAACTACTCAAAATTGACGATTTGGCTAAGAGTGTTGATAGAATGTCTAGTGATATTGATGCTTTGAAACTTAGATGTGCTCCTCCCAATATCAATATGGATGAAACTTTAAAATCTATGCGTGCTTCCATGGGTCAGAGCAAAGAAAGAACCGCCCAAATTCGTGCTAGACATGAATGGCTTAAAAAGGTGTGTTCTCGTGATAAGAATCACGAAGATCTTAAAGTGCTTGGTGTGACTCCCATTGAATCTTTGTTTTCTTGTGTCAAACCTAATGATGATGGGGTTGGATATGAATCCACCTTGGTTGAAAAATACCCCAATGATTCGG
Organism: Hordeum vulgare subsp. vulgare; assembly: GCF_904849725.1. Lineage (NCBI taxonomy): Eukaryota > Viridiplantae > Streptophyta > Magnoliopsida > Poales > Poaceae > Hordeum > Hordeum vulgare. The sequence continues at coordinate 128,184,001 of NC_058523.1, forward strand.
AGTCCATCTATCTTGATGCTAAAAGCATTAAAAGTGGAGTGGAGGATATATAATCTTTGAGTAGTAATGAAATTACTACTTTGGATTTCAAGGAATTCAATTATGATAGTTGCTCCTTGATTGAATGCATTTCCTGGATGCAATCCATGCTAAACTCTCCACACGCTTATAGCCAAAACAAGGCCTTTACCAATCATATCGTCGAAGCTATGATAAAATCTCTTGAAGAGAAACTTGAATTGGAAGTCTCTATCCCTAGAAAGCTTCATGATGAGTGGGAACATACTATCAAAATCAAAATCAAAAACTATGAATGCAATGCTTTGTGTGATTTTGGTGCTAGTGTTTCTGCGATTCCAAAGTCTTTATGTGATGTTCTGGGTTTTAATGAGATTGAAGAGTGTTCTCTTAATTTGCATCTTGCGGATTCCACTGTCAAGAAACCCATGGGAAGGATCAATGATGTTCTTATTATTGCAAATAGGAACTATGTACCTGTGTATTTCATTGTGCTTGACATTGATTGCAATCCTACATGTCCTATTATTCTTGGTAGACCTTTCCTCAGGACTATCGGTGCTATCATCGATATGAAGGAAGGGAATATTAGATTTCAATTTCCATTAAAGAAGGGCATGGAGCACTTTACTAGAAAGAAAATAAGATTGCCCTATGAATCTATGATGAGGGCTACTTATGGTTTGAGCACCAAAGACAACGATACGTGATTCTATCGCCTTATGCCCAGCTAAGGGCGTTAAACGATAGCGCTTGTTGGGAGGTAACCCAATGAATTTATTTATTTTTATTTATTTTTTGTTGCGTCCACACTATCATAATTCTGTTATGATTGTGTTTTTTGTGTTTCTTTTGTGTTTGAGCCAAGCAAAACCTTTATGACTAGTCTTGGTGATGGTTGTTTGATCCTGCTGGAAAAAGACAGAAACTTTTCGCTCACGAGATGATTTTTCATTTTTATTCAGAAAGAGATTTTGAGTTGATTCTTTTTGCTTCTGGTTGATATGCCTTTTTCCCAGGCAGTCGTAAGTTTTCAGAATTTTTGAGGTACCAGAAGTACACGAATTATACAGATTGCTGCAGACTGGTCTGTTTTTGACAGATTCTATTTTTGTTGAGTTGGTTGCTTGTTTTGATGAAACTATGGATAGTATCGGTGGGTACTAGCCATGGAAAAGTGAGAATATAGTAGATCAACACCAATATAAATAGAAATCAAGATTGCTACAGTACCTAAAGTGGTGGTAGTTTGTTTTCTTGTGCTAATGTTATCACGAGTTTCTGTTTAAGTTTTGTGTTGTGAAGTTTTCAACTTTTGGGTGATGTTCTCATGGACAAAGAGATAAGGAGTGGGAAGAGCTCAAGCTTGCGGATACCCAAGGAATACCAAGCCAAATTCAAGGACACCAAAAAGCCTAAGCTTGGGGATGCCCCGGGAAGGCATCCCCTCTTTCGTCTTCAATCCATCGGTAATGTTACTTGGAGCTATATTTTTATTCACCACATGATATGTGTTTTGCTTGGAGCATCTTGTATCTTAGGATTCTTTTATTTTTGTTGTGTCACAATCATCCTTGATGCACACCTTTAGAGAGAGACATGCACTCATCATGATTTTGCTAGAATGCTCATAGTGCTTCACTTATATCTTTTGAGCTAGATAATTTTGCTCTTTGTGCTTCACTTCTATCTTGTAGAGCATGGCGGTGCGTGACTTGGTAGTTGGCTTATGCTATCAAAGTAGTCCCAAAGTTGATAGGTACCCAAAGAGGATACAAAAACCTCCATCTTCATGTGCATTGAGTAGAAAGAGAAGTCTTGATTCCTCTCAATTAGTTTTGAGACGTGGATTTGGTAATATTAAAAGTTATGTTAGTAGGATGTTGTGAATCTAGAAATACTTGTGTTGAAGTTAGTGATTCCCATAGCATGCACGTATGGTGAACCGCTATGTTAGGAAGTCGGAGCATAATTGATCTATTGATTGTCATCCTTTGTGTTGAGGTCGGGATCACGCGATGGTTTACACCTACCAACCCTTCCCCTAGGAGTATGCGTTTAGCACTTTGTTTTGATTACTAATAAAAACTTTCGTAACAAGTATGTGAGTTCTTCATGACTAATGTGAGTCCATGGTATAGATGCACTTTCAACTTCCACCATTGCTAGCCTCTCTAGTGACGCGCAACTTTCGCCGGTAAACAAACCCACCCTATGCCTTCCTCAAAACAGCCACCATACCTACCTACTATGGCATTTTCTTAGCCATTCCGAGATATATTGCCATGCAACTCCCACCGTTCTGTCTCATGACTTGTGCCGTCACTCTCATATTGCCATTGCATGATCGTAAGCTAGATCATTGCACATCCCGGTACACTACCGGAGGCATTTCCTATAGAGACATTTCTAAGCTTTGAGCTGTGAATAAATAAAAGTGTGATGATCATCATTATTAGAGCATTGTCCCGTGTGAGGAAATAAAAAAAGGAGGCCAAAGAGCCCAAACAAAAAAAGAGATATGGAAAGAGGCCAAAGAGCCCAAAAAAAAGAGAGAGAAAAAGAGAGAAGGGACAATGCTACTATCTTTTTCCACACTTGTGCTTTATAATAGCACCATGTTCTTCATGATTGAGAGCCTCTCATTTCATCATCACCATATGCTAGTGGGAATCTTCATTATATAACTTGGCTTGTATATTCCAATGATGGGCTTCCTCAAATTTCCCTAGGTCTTCATGAGCAAGCAAGTTGGATGCACACCCACTAGTTCTCCTTTCGAGCTTTCACATACTTATAGCTTTAGTGCATCCTTTGTATGGCAATCCCTACTCATTCACATTGATATCTATTAATGGGCATCTCCATAGCCCTTTGATACGCCGAGTCAATGTGACCATCTCCTCCTTTTTGTCTCATAACCACCACCACACTCTATTCCACCTATAGTGCTATATCCATGGCTCACGCTCATGTATTGCGTGATAGTTATAAAAAGTTTGAGAAAATAAGAGTGTGAAAACAATTACTTGGCCAATACCGGGGTTGTGCATGATTTACATTAGTTGTGTGAGGATGATGGAGCATAGCCAGACTATATGATTTTGTAGGGATAACTTTCTTTGGCCTTGTTATTTCAAAAGTTCATGTTTGCCTTGTTAGTTTGCTTGAAGTATTATTGTTTTATGTCAATAGCAAACTATTGTTTTGAATCTTACGGATCTGAACATTCATGTCACATGAAATAAGTTGCAAAGGACAACTATGCTAGGTAGCATTCCACATCAAAAATTCATTCTTTATCACTTCCCTACTCGAGGACGAGCAGGAGTTAAGCTTGGGGATGCTTGGTACATCTCCAACGTATCTATAATTTTTGATGGTTTCATGATATTATCTTGTCAAACTTTGGATGTTTTGTATGCATTTTATATATTTTTTGGGACTAACTTATTAACTCAGTGTCAAGTGCCAGTTCCTGTTTTTTCCATGTTTTTAACCCCTTTCAGAGGAGGATTTTAAACGGAGTCCAAACAAAACGAATCTGCCAAAAAGATTTTTTCCGAAACAGAAGAAGATCGAGAAGCCTGAGAATTAGGGCAGGCGACAGCAGGGACCCCACAAGCCCCCTAGCCGTGGCCAGGGCGCCGCGCCTCCCAGGCTTGTGGGCTCCCTGGGCCACCTCTGCCCTAGGTCTTTCGCCTATAAATTCCCTAAAATCCCAGAAAGTACTTTTCCGCTGCCGCAAGCTTCTGTCTCTGCAACATCCCATCTGGGGCACGTTCTGGTGCCCTGCCGGAGGGGGGATTCGGATACAGAGGGCTTCTTCATCAACACCATGACCTCTCCGATGATGCGTGAGTAGTTCACCATAGACCTACGGGTCCATAGCTAGTAGCTAGATGGCTTCTTCTCTCTCTTGGATCTTCAATACAAAGTTCTCCATGATCTTCATGGAGATCTATCCGATGTAATTTTCTTTTGCACTGTGTTTGTCGAGATCCGATGAATTGTGGATTTATGATCAGATTATCTATGAAAATTATTTGAGTTTCTTCTGATCTCTCGTATGCATGATTTCATATCCTTGTAATTCTCTTCGAGTTGTGGGTTTTGTTTGGCCAACTAGATCTATGATCCTTGCAATGGGAGAAGTGCTTGGTTTTGGTTTCATACCGTGCGGTGACCACACCGAGTGACAGAAGGGGTAGCGAGGCACGTATCGTGTTGTTGCGAGCAAGGGTAAAAAGATGGGGGTTTCATCATTGGTTTGAGTTTATCCCTCTACATCATGTTATCTTGTTTAAGGCGTTACTCTGTTCGTCATGAACTCAATACACTAGACGCATGCTGGATAGCGGTCGATGTGTGGAGTAATAGTAGTAGATGCAAAAAGTACCGGTCTACTTGTCTCGAACGTGATGCCTATATGTATGATCATTGCCTTAGATATCGTCATGACTTTGCGCGGTTCTATCAATTGCTTGACAGTAATTCGTTCACACACCGTAATATTTGCTATTTTGAGAGAAGCCTCTAGTGAACATTGATACGTCTCCAACGTATCTACTTTTCCAAACTCTTTTGCCCTTGTTTTGGACTATAATTTGCATGATTTGAATGGAACTAACCTGGACTGACGCTGTTTTCAGCAGAATTGCCTTGGTGTTATTTTTGTGCAGAAACCAAAGTTCTCCAAACATCCTGAAAATTTACGGGGAGCAGTTTTGGAAAATAAGAAAAATACCTGCGCCAGGATCCACCTCAGGGGGTGGGCCAGTGGGCCACAAGCCCCTGCTCCGCCACCACCCCCTGGTGGCGGTGGGCAGGCTTGTGGGGCCCACAGGCACCTGCCGCCCCCAGCTCCAGCTCTATAAATTGTATTTCATCGCAGAAAAAATAAAAAGAGAAGTTTTCGTCGCGTTTTCGATACGGAGGCGCCGCCACCACCCGTTCTTCATCTAGAGGGCAGATCTGGAGTCCGTCTTAGGCTCCGGAGAGGGGAAATCGTCGCCATCGTCATCATCAACCTTCTTCCCTCTCCAATTCCATGAAGTTGTTCGTCGTTCGTGAGTAATCTATTCGTAGGCTCGGTGGGCGGTGATAAGTAGGATGAGATCTATCATGTAATCGAGTTAGTTTTGATGGGGATTGATCCCTAGTATCCAATATGTTCTGAGATTTGATGTTGCTACTACTTTGCCATGCTTAATGCTTGTCACTAGGGCCCGAGTGCCATGATTTCATATCTGAAATTATTATGTTGTCACCAATATATGTGTGTTTTAGATCCGATCTTGCAAGTTGTAGTTACCTACTATGTGTTATGATCCAGCAACCTCAGAGTGACAATAAACAGAACCACTCCCGGTGATGATCATAGTTTGAGGAGTTCATGTGTTCACCAAGTGCTAATGCGTTGGTCCGGTTCTTTATTAAAAGGAGAACCTTAATATCCCATAGTTTCCTTTTGGACCCCGCTGCCACGGGAGGGATGGACAATAGATGTCATGCAAGTTCTTTTCCCTAAGCACGTATGGCGACACACGGAATGCATGCCTACATCACATTGATGAACGGGAGCTATCCACATATCTCTCCATGTTATAGTTGTTGCATGATGAATATCATCCAAACAAATCACCGACCCAATGCGTACGAGTTTGTCCTACTGTTGCTACTGTTGTTACTTGTCTTGCTCTGCTGCTACTACTACTGTTGCTACCGCTGTTACTTATCTTGCTCTGCTGCTACTACTACTGTTGCTACTGCCGTTACTTGTCTTGCTTTGCTGCTACTGTTGCTATTACTCTCGCTTGCTACTGTTGCTACTTGCTACTGTTGTCACTACTGCTGTTCCTTGCCACTGCTATTGCTCGTTACACTGCTTCTACTTGTTACAATGTTGATTCGCCTGACCGTTGACGGGAATTGACAACTTCCGTCAACGCGGCAATGGAAGCGCCATTGATACAATTGTTAGGAATAGTCTACTGTCAATAGATCGTTTCTGACACCGTTGTTATCATACTACTTTGCTGTTACTACTGTGCTTGCAGATACTAATCTTTCAGGTGTGGTTGAATCTGACAAATTCAGCTGCTAATACTTGAGAGTATACTCTCACCTCCTGTCAGGCTTATCAACAAATTGGGTCGAATACTCTACCCTCGAAAACTGCTGCGAACCCACGTGTTGGTGGGCCATCAACAACATTCTTCCAGTTTCATTGCCGGGGAGTGCTTTCAGCATTCTTCTGGTGCCATTGCAGGAGAAGATTAGTTGTTATAAGCATTCGTCTAGCTAACACCAGAGATTGCAGGATCAGCCCTTTTCTGAAGCCATTGCCAGGGAAGCACAGCTGACGTCAGCATTTTTCTGGTGCCGTTGCCGGGGAGGTATTGCTATATTCTCTGAGTCACTAGGGATTTATATCTGCTGATCACTATGAATAATCTGAAGGATCCGAAGACCAAAGTCTTGCCCTCAACTACGAGGGGAGGTAAGGAATTGCCATCTAACTCTACACTTGATTCACCTTCAATTATGAGTAAGTTTGCGACATCACCTCCTGCTACAAATCTTGATATGTCGCATGTGCTTGATGATGCTTGTGATACTACTGCTAGAGATGCTATGCTTGATACTATGCCTGATGATATTATGCTTGATACTATGCCTGATGATGCTATGCTTGATACTGCTAGAGATGCTATGCTTCATACTGCTAGAGATGCTATGCTTGATACCGCTATGCCTGATGATGCTAGAGAAGCTACTATGCCTGATGATGTTATGCTTGATACTGCTAGAGATACTCCTTTGCCTGATGTTCCACTAGGAGCGTTCCTTGATGCTCATATTGCTAGAGTTACTGCCAATGCTCGTGATGCTTCTGATATTGCCGATGCTATTGAGATAGAACCTGCTTTTGCTCCTGCTAGATCTAGCTCTCCTAGATATGAATTGCCTGTTATACCTGAGGGTTGCGTTATAGAGGGAGAGATAGCTGAGGATTTTCTTGCATGTAAGGATGCCTATGACACTGAGAAATTAGTTCTCAAGTGGAAGGAAAAATCTCGGGAAGTTAGGATGAAAAATGATCCGAAGTTTGCCACTTCGCCTATCTTTGTCACCGATAAGGATTATGAATTCTCTGTAGACCCTGAGATAATCTCTCTAGTCGAATCTGATCCTTTTTACGGTTATGAGTCTGAGATGGTCATAGACCATCTTGCCAAACTATCCGAAATAGCCAACCTTTTCACTAATGAGGAGGAGATCCGCCACTACTATATCCTTAAGTTGTTTCCTTTCTCTCTAAAGGATGATGCTAAAGCCTGGTTCACCTCTCTTGCTCCTGGATGCGTGCGTAGTCCCCAGGAGATGGTCTATTACTTCTGTGAGAAATATTTCCCTGCCCATAAGAAGCAAGTTGCCTTGCAGGAAATATACAACTTTGCCCAACTCCAAGAAGAGAGTCTTCCACAAGCTTGGGGGAGGCTCGTCCAGCTACAGAATGCTTTGCCTGATCACCCTCTTAAGAAGAACGAGATACTTGATATCCTCTATAACGGACTTACCGATGCCTCTAGAGACCACCTAGATAGTTGTGCCGGTTGTGTTTTTAGGGAACGAACTGTAGAACAAGCTGAGACTCTACTGAATAACCTCTTGATCAACGATAATGCTTGGACTATTCCCAAATCACCTCCTAAGCCAACTCCTAAGAAAAGAGGTATTCTATTCCTCAGTCCCGAAGATATGCAAGAAGCCAAGAAATCTATGCAAGAGAAAGGCATTAGAGCTGAAGATGTCAAAAATCTACCGCATATCGAAGAGATCCACGGTCTCGATAACCCGATACAGGTAGTAGAAGTGAATTCTCTACGTAGGTTTGATGAGAGTGATATTCCTTTTGATAAACCTTCTAGCCTATGCTTTGATGAATTTGACAACTTTTTTGCCAAACAACAAAGTTTCAATGATTATGTTAGCAGATATTTGGAAAAAAGTGCTCGTATGCTTAGCCATTTAAGTGCTTGTGTAGACAGAAATGTCAATGCTTTGAAGCTTCTGAGTAAACATGCCTCTATGATTACTACTCAGGTAGAACAAGTACTGAAAGCTCAGAATGACCTGCTCAATGAATTAAATGACAACTCTGTCAGAGTCATTACTAGAGGAGGCAAAATGACTCAGGAACCTTTGTATCCTGAAGGTCATCCTAAGAGAATTGATCAAGATTCTCAAGGAATCAATGCTGATACACCTAGTCATCCTAAGGAGAAGAAGAAGGATGATAGAAACCTGCATGCCAGTTCACCAAATACTATCACACCTGAAGAACCTAATGATATTTCTGTGTCTGATACAGAAACACAATCAGGTGATGAACATGAACCTGGTGACAACATGGACAGTGATGTTCATAATAATGCTCAACCTAGCCATGATGAGGATGTGGAGATTGAACCTACGGTTAATCCTGATAATCCACAACCTAAGAGATACGACAAGAATGACTTCACTGCTAGGAAGCATGGTAAAGAAAGAGAGCCATGGGTTCAGAGACCTATGTCCCTTCCTCCTAAGCCATCCAAGAAAAAGGATGATGAGGATTTTGAGCGCTTTGTTGAGATGATAAGACCCGTCTTTCTGCAGATGCGGTTAACTGATATGCTCAAGATGTCTCCGTATGCCAAGTACATGAAAGATATCGTGACTAATAAAAGGAAGATACCAGATCTTGAGATCTCCACCATGCTTGCCAACTACACTTTTAAAGGTGGAACTCCTAAGAAACTTGGTGATCCCGGAGTGCCCACTATACCTTGCTCTATTAAAGGAAACTACGTAAGAACTGCCTTATGTGACCTTGGAGTCGGTGTTAGTGTTATGCCGCTTTCTCTTTATCGTAGACTTGAGTTGGATAAGTTGACACCCACTGAAATTTCTCTGCAAATGGCCGACAAATCAACAACTTTCCCTATCGGCATTTGCGAGGATGTGCCTGTTGTGGTTGCTAACACCACTATCTTAACAGACTATGTTATCTTGGATATTCCCGAGGACGATGCCATGGCTATCATCCTCGGAAGACCCTTTTTAAGCACTGCAGGGGCTGTTATAGATTGCAACAAAGGCAATGTCACTTTCCATGTCAACGGTAATGAGCACACAGTGCACTTTCCGAAGAAATGATATCCAGTACATTGCATCAATGCTATTGAAAAGACTTCATCGATTCTCATTGGGAGCTTTGAATGCCCTATTCCTCGTGTCAAGATGAAGTATGATTTGCTTGTTGGGGAGATTCATATCCCCATTGAGGTGACTTAGTGACTATTCGAAAATTCTTCGTTCTCTCTTGTGATTCGAGAAGGTTTTGTCATAAGGACCCTATCAATCCCATTGACGAATTTCTTCCGATGACCATGAAACGGATGAATCAGAGAGTCACATACCTCTGTTTTGAGTTTTCCTTTTCTGTTGCTTAGAAGAAAAATGATAGAATTAGTTTAGCTTTTCCTGTTTTCTGTTTTAGTGTCCCGGAGAAAAATACCTGGAAAATAAAAGTTCTCCGATGGTCCTGAAAAATTAGTATGATTTTTTCTGGAATTTTTGAAAATTTCTGGGCCTGAGAGCTGGTCAGGGGGCCAGACCAGTGGGCCACAAGCCCCCCCACCGCCACCTACCCCCCTGGTGGCGGGGTGCAAGCTTGTGGGGCCCATAGGCACCCCCTCCACTCATTCCAGCTCCCAGCCTCTTCTTCCACCTCCAGAAAAAATTGTTTCGCAGCTCAAACCCGTGTTCTTGCTCATTTGGCTGTGATTTTCGATCTCCTTGCTCAAAGCACCATTCTCCGAACTGTTTTGGGGAAATTACTCCTTGGTAAGTGACTCCTCCATTGGTCCAATTAGTTTTTGCTCTAGTGCTTTATCCTTCACGAATTCTTGCTACCTTGGTGACCCTGTTCTTGAGCTATAAAAGTTGATTTTAGCTGGTCCCAAGTAGTTTTAGCGCGTGATACGGTCTCTAGACACTAGTAGGAGTAGTTGCTACAAGGTATGGTTGGTCCTCATTCACTTTTCTCTTGAACTTCAAAAATTTCAGCAAAAGGAAATTATGTTCAGGAGGAAGTTTCATGGTGGTTCCTCAAGTAAGAAGGGTCCCCATCTCTCTTATCGGGAGCCCAAACCTTTTCAACTAAGGGACGCACCAGTACAACCATGTGAATGGCCTTCCGATGAGTTCATGATCGAAGCAGGCTTCAAGGATGAGTTTGATGCACTTGTCCGCAATGCCGGGTTAGAAGAATTCCTCTCAGATAAATGTGAACAGTATGCTATGCTCACTGCCTCTTTCGTGCATAGATTTAAATTTTTAGCTGGCCATGAGTCGTCCATACTGTTTGATCTGTACGATAAATCCTATACTGTGGGTTTGGAGGATTTCAATAGGATTTGCAAGATACCCGATGGAGGTAGTGTTATTGATCCTCCTAAGTCTTCGGTCAGAGACTTTGTCTCCAGTATAACTGTTGGAGAAACCAGAGATATCACGCAAGCCACCATAGGAAGCATCCATTTCCCTGCCTTGCACTACCTTGCCCTCTTCATAGGTAGATGCATTAACGACAAGGGTGCACATTGTCACCTATGCGCTTTCGACCTTAGTATCCTTAAGAGCGCAGTAACAGGTGACAGGAGCTTCAATATGGGAGTTGTTATAGTAAGGAGGCTGGAAAAAAATGCCAGTGAGGGGGATTTCTTTGGTGGAGTTTATGCTACACGCTTAGCAAATTTTCTTGGAGTAACCATCCATCCAGAAGACCCTCCTCTCCGTACAGCCTACCTTGATCGTGTCGCTCTAACATGCTACCAGTTCCTTGAGAGAGATCATGGATCTCTCCTACACCGCTTGATATTTAACCGGCAGCGTGTTTTTCATATTACCCTTCCTGCTCCTGCTTTCTTTGACTTTCAGATTAAACGAAGATACTACATAACCATAGGAGAGGCAGAGGAGTATGAGAGGGAGGCGACGATTGCTCGACTTCGCGAGACAGCTATTCAGGCAGTGGCTGCAGCACTCCCGTATAACACCCATTATGACTTTGGTTTTCGCCAGGATCATCCTTGGGGGTAGAACAAGCTAGGCCAAAATCCTAAGCTTGGGGGAGTACGTGTTCTCACCGACTTTACATTCATGCTTATGCTTTCACTTTGTTAGCCGGTGTTTACACTTTGCCACTGTATTATCCATGCTAGTTTCTTTTTGTTTTCTTGTTTTCTTGTGTTGTGTCCTTTTGAGAAAACCCAAAAAGATTTTTCTTTCTTCTTTTGCTTGTTGGGAGCTTTCCTGTGTAAATAGATTTTATTTTTCTTTGTGTCAAGTTAGAAGATATTGGTTACAATGCTTAGTGGTTCTTACATGCTTACCTGTTTAGCTTTCAAAGAGCCATATTATTTTGTCTTCTCCTTTGTGTTTGCCTGCAGATTCAGCTTAGTCGAATGCGCTTATTACCGTTTTCATCGTTTGATCATGCAAATGAAAGGCAACAATGATGATATATGATGAAGTGACTCAGACTGAAAAGCTGGTATGAACTCTATCTATTTTGTTTTTGTAAATATGACTACCTTGTCGACCCAGATTTAGCTTTATTGTGAGAGAACCATGTTTGCAATGACAACTTAGAGATCATAGTTTCTGATGCCATGCTTATTTAGCTGAGAGCTTATAATGGTTTGTCTTGATTGCCAACATAGATTTTGAGATGACTATGATGTAGTATGATAGGATGGTATTCTCCTTTGAATGTTTCAAGTGGCTTGACTTGGCGCATGTTCATGCATATAGTTGAAACAAAATCAGCATAGCCTCTATGATGTTCGTGTTCATGGTGATTTATATCATGTTCATGCTTGCATTCAATGTTAGTCAAACTCATTGCATCTTGATGACTGTTGTCGCTCTCTAGTTGGTCGCTTCCCTGTCTTTTGCTAGCCTTCACTTGTACTAAGCGGGAATGCTACTTGTGCATCCACTTCCATGAACCCAAAAGTTTTTCCATGAGAGTCCACCATACCTACCTATTTGCGGTATCTACCTGCCGTTCCAAGTAAATTTGCATGTGCCATTCTCTAAACCTTCAAGAAATAAATCTGTTTTGCATGCCCGAACCGCTCATGTGGTGACAGAGGGCTATTGGTATCTTCCATGCTAGGAGTGTTATCCTCGACATGTGTTTATTCACAGTCCTTCACGAGAAAGGGGGCGGTATTTGGGATGCCCAGTTCCATGCTTAGATCGAAAACATAACTGTAAAACAAGACTCCCCCCGGATTGATGTTAGTATGGACGGTACCCGAGGATTCGGCTAGCCGTGGAGTGTGAGTGATTGGTGGTGGGGGAGTTAAAACTTTACTTTTCTGTTTGGGAACCGCCTATAGCATGAGTAGCATGGAAGATATTGAGAACTCTTGGTCATTGCGTTGACAATGAAAGCATGCCACCCAAAATTATTATCTCTGTTTTCAAAGCTTGAGCTCTGGCACCTCTGCAAATCAATGCTTCCCTCTACGAAGGGCATGTCTATTTATTTTCCTGTCAAGTCATCCTCCTCTTATATAAGCACCAATTAGAGAGCACCTCTGTCATTTTTATGCTTTGCTTTTGATTGATATTGAGTATGACTATGACTAGATCTTCGTTGCTATGAATTACAATGTTTAGTCAGCCCTTGATCTTTGAAAGTGTTGTGCATTTATGTTTTGCGGTCTCAGAAAGAGCTAGCGAGATACCACCTATTCATATTGCTTCATGCTTGTTTTGATTGAAGTGTTGGTATTTGAAACTCATTATTATCTGCTCGTTAGCTGATTATGCCATTGATATTAGTTTACCGTGAGGCCTTTGTGTCATTTGCTTCTGTGATTAACTTGTGATCTTGCTGAAATGCTGGTTATGAGTTAGACATAGTTGCAACAACAAGATCAAACAGAGTTTGTCAAAGTTTTTCTTTCTCCCAGTTTGTCAACTGAGTCGCTTGAGGACAAGCAAGGTTTTAAGCTTGGGGGAGTTGATACGTCTCCAACGTATCTACTTTTCCAAACTCTTTTGCCCTTGTTTTGGACTATAATTTGCATGATTTGAATGGAACTAACCTAGACTGACGCTGTTTTCAGCAGAATTGCCTTGGTGTTATTTTTGTGTAGAAATCAAAGTTCTCCAAACGTCCTGAAAATTTACGGGGAGCAGTTTTGGAAAATAAGAAAAATACCTGCGCCAGGATCCACGTCAGGGGGTGGGCCAGTGGACCACAAGCCCCTGCTCCGCCACCACCCCCCTGGTGGTGGTGGGCAGGCTTGTGGGGCCCACAGGCACCTGCCGCCCCCAACTCCAGCTCTATAAGTTGTCTTTCGTCGCAGAAAAAATAAAAAGAGAAGTTTTCATCGCGTTTTCGATACGGAGGCGCCGCCACCACCTGTTCTTCATCTAGAGGGCAGATCTGGAGTTCGTCTTAGGCTCCGGAGAGGGGAAATCGTCGCCATCGTCATCATCAACCTTCTTCCCTCTCCAATTCCATGAAGCTCTTTGTCGTTCGTGAGTAATCTATTCGTAGGCTCGCTGGGCGGTGATGAGTAGGATGAGATCTATTATGTAATCGAGTTAGTTTTGATGGGGATTGATCCCTAGTATCCAATATGTTCTGAGATTTGATGTTGCTACTACTTTGCCATGCTTAATGCTTGTCACTAGGGCTCGAGTGCCATGATTTCAGATCTGAAATTATTATGTTGTCAACAATATATGTGTGTTTTAGATCCGATCTTGCAAGTTGTAGTTACCTACTATGTGTTATGATCCAGCAACCTCAGAGTGACAATAAACAGAACCACTCCCGGTGATGATCATAGTTTGAGGAGTTCATGTGTTCACCAAGTGCTAATGCGTTGGTCCGGTTCTTTATTAGAAGGAGAACCTTAATATCCCGTAGTTTCCTTTTGGACCCCGCTGCCACGGGAGGGATGGACAATAGATGTCATGCAAGTTCTTTTCCCTAAGCACGTATGACGACACACGGAATGCATGCCTACATCACATTGATGAACGGGAGCTAGCCACATATCTCTCCGTGTTATAGCTGTTGCATGATGAATATCATCCAAACAAATCACCGACCCAATGCCTACGAGTTTGTCCTACTGTTACTACTACTGTTACTTGTCTTGCTCTGCTGCTACTACTACTGTTGCTACTGATGTTACTTGTCTTGCTCTGCTGCTGCTGCTACTACTGTTGCTACTGCCGTTACTTGTCTTGCTCTGCTGCTACTGTTGCTACTTGCTACTGCTGTCACTACTGCTGTTCCTTGCGACTGCTATTGCTCGTTACACTGCTGCTACCTGTTACACTGTTGATTCGCGTGACCGTTGACGGGAATTGACAACTTCCGTCAACGCGGAAACTGAAGCACCATTGATACAATCGTTAGGAAAAGTCTGCTGTCAACAGATCATTTCTGACACCGTTGTTATCATACTACTTTGTTGTTACTACTGTGCTTCCAGATACTAATCTTTCACGTGTCGTTGAATCTGACAAATTCAGCTGCTAATACTTGAGAGTATACTCTCACCTCCTGACGGGCTTATCAACAAATTGGGTCGAATACTCTACCCTCGAAAACTGTTGCGAACCCACGCGTTGGTGGGCCATCAACAACATTCTTCCAGTTTCATTGTCACGGAGTGCTTTCAGCATTCTTCTGGTGCCATTGCAGGAGAAGGTTAGTTGTTATAAGCATTCGTCTAGCTAACGCCACAGATTGCAGGATCAGCCCTTTTCTGGAGCTATTGCCAGGGAAGCACAACTGACATCAAACACTATGGCCCCTGGGTCTACTCCACACCATATTTTCGGCCTTACTCTTTTTCTTTGTTGCACTTTCCGCCTTCGGATCTCACTTTGCAATCAATCTTGAAGGGATTAACAACCCCTTTTAGCATTGGGTGCAACCTCTTTTGTGTTTGTGCAGGTACTCTGGACTTGACGAGATTCTCCTACTGGATTGATACCTTGGTTCTCAAACTGAGGGAAATACTTACTGCTCCTGTGTTGCATCGCCCTTTCCTCTTCAAGGGAAAAACAAACGCAAGCTCAAGAGACGACAGAATATCTCTGTCGCCGTAGCATTCTACCATACCCGAAGGAATTTCATATTCAATATTTTCAGTAGGTGTAGTAGGTTGAGGGGCAACTAATTGTGGTTCCAGTCGAGGTGAAGATACCCTGAACAAACACCTCAAAGGATTGTTTTCCATAGTAGAAAGTGACAATAAATTTCAGCACGTAGTAATAATGTTTCCTTACCAATTTCCACTTACCAAGAGCGCTTCACTCCCCTACAACGGCGCTAGAAAATAGCCTTGATGACCCACAAGTATATGGGGTCAATTGTAGCCTTTTCAATAAGTAAGAGTGTCAAACCCAACGAGGAGCAGAAGGAAATGACAAGTGGTTTTCAGGTAATGTCTACAAGTGCTAAAATTGTAAGTAGCGGAGTAGTTTGATAGCAAGATAATTTGTAACGAGCAAGTAACGATAGTAGTAAAAAAAGTGCAGCAAGGTAGCCCAATCCTTTTGAGGCAAAGTACAGGACAAAACGGTCTCTTATGATAAGCAAAGTGTTCTTGTGGGTACACGGGAATTTCATCTTGTCACTTTCATCATGTTGGCTTAATTCGTGTTCGCTACTTTGATAATTTGGTATGTGGGTGGACCGGTGCTTAGGTGTTGTTCTTACTTGAACAAACCTCCTATTATAATTTAACCCTCTCGCAAGCATCCGCAACTATGAGAAAAATATTAATAATAAATTCTAAACATAGCATTAAACTTTTGGATCCAATCGGTCCCTTACGGGATAGCGCATAAACTAGGGTTTAAGCTTCTGTCACTCTCGCATCCCATCATCTAATAACTAATCCACAATGCATTCCCTTAGTCCCAAGTATGGTCAAGTGTCATGTAGTCGACGTTCACATGACACCACTAAGGGAATCACAACATACATATCATCAAAATATCAAACACATATAAACTTAACATGATTACTTGCAACATGATTTCTCGCGTGACCTCAAGAAAAAAAGTAACTACTCACAAATGATAATCATGCTAAAGATAAGAGGGGTATTAAATAGCATAATGGATCTGAACATATAATCTTCCACCAAATAAACCATATAGTAATCAACTACAAGATGTAATCAACACTACAACTCACCCACAAGCACCAATCTATAGTTCCGGTACAAAGATTGAACACAAGAGATGAACTAGGCTTTGAGAGGAGTTGGTGGTGTTGAAGATGTTTATGAAGATAGCCCTCTCCAAGATGGGAGAGTTGTTGATGATGATGATGACGATGATTTCCCCCTCCGTGAGGGAATTTCCCCCGTCGGAATCGCTCCGTCGAAGGGCAAAAGTGCTCCTGCCAAAGTTCCGCCTCGAGACGGCGGCGCTTCGTCCGGAAAGTCCTATCCTCCTTTTTTTCTTGGTCAAAATGACTTATATACCAGAAGAGGGGCACCGAAGGTGGGCCTGGGTGAGCACAACCCACCGGGGCATGCCTAGACTCCCTGGCTCGCCCAGGTGGGTTGTACCCACCTGGTGGGCCCCCTTTGGTACTTATTTGCTCCAATATTCCTCAAATATTCCATAAAAATTCCTCATAAAGTTTCAACTCATTTGGAGTTGTGCAGAATAGGTAGCCCGACGTAGCTTTTCAGGTCCAGATTTCCAGCTGCTAGAATTCTCCCCCTTTGTGTATACCTTCCATATTATGAGAGAAAAGGCATTAGAGTTACTCCAAAAATCATTATTATACAATAAAACAACATAAATAACAGTAGGAAAACATGATGCAAAATGGACGTATCAGGGACGTCCTCGCAAATTCAAATAGGTAAAGCGGTTGATTTATCAGCCATTTGCAAAGATATCTCAGTGGGTGTAAGCTTATCTAATTCAAGTCTTCTATAAAGGGAGAAAGGCATAACACTGTCACTAGCTCCTAAATCACATAAAGCAGTTCTAACATAATTTATTTTAATAGAGCAAGGTATTGTGGGTATACCCGGGTCTCCCAACTTCTTAGGTATTCCACCATCAAAAGAATAATTGGCAAGCATAGTAGAAATTTCAGTTTCGGGTATCTTTCTTTTATTAGTAATAATATCTTTCATGTACTTAGCATAAGGAGGCATTTTCAATATATCATTCAAGCGAGTATGCAAAAAGACAGGTCTAATCATTTCAGCAAAGGGTTCAAAATCTTCATCGTCCCTACTTTTAGAAGAAATTTGAGGGAATGGCATGGGTTTTTGAACCCATGGATCTCTTTCCCTTCCATGTTTTCTAGCAACAAAGTCTCTCTTATCATAACGTTTATTTTTAGGAGGTAGGTTACCAAGACCTCAGCAGGTTCTATCTCAACATCATTATCAGGTTCCTTATTACTACCTGGTGGATCTTCTACATGAACATCATTATTATCATTACTGTTATCATTATGTTCATGTTTAGTACCACATTGTGTTTCAACATCACAAATACAAACATCATTATGATTCTCAGCACGTTTTTCATTATCTAGTTCACTAGGGGCATGCAAAGTCCTACCATTTTTCTTTTTGTTTTTCTTAGTAGGACTAGGAGTATCATCATTAATTCTCTGAGAATCCTCGTCTATTCTTTTAAGATGACCTTCAGGATAGGGAGGTTCCTGAGTCATTCTACCTCCCCTAGTCATCACTCTAACAACATGATCATTAATATTATTCATCTCAACAAGAAAATTATTTTGTGACTTAGCTACTTGATCTAGTTGGGTGTGAACCATAGAAGCGTGCTTACCTAGACCTTTCACATCATTGGCAATTCTAAACATCAAGTCACTTAAGCATTCTATAATTATAGCATTCTTATTCAATTGATTCTTAACATAGTTATTGAAGTGTTCTTGTTTAACAATGTAGTTACCAAATTCATCCATGCATTGATCGGGAGTCGTAGCATAAGGTATATCATTTTCAGTAAAGGAATAGAGAGATTTTACCTCTACTACATGTGTTGGGGTATCAAGTCCATGTATTTCTTCAATCGGTGGTAATTTCTTGACGTCCTCAATTCAACATAATAAATAGAGCTATGCTCCCCGTCAACAGTTCCAGAAAAAGGTCTTGATAACCCACAAGTATAGGGGATCGTGATAGTATTCATGGGTAGTATTTCACCCTAAGTTATTGATTCGGCGCAAAGGGTACCAATGAATATTTATTGGCCATAATAGTTGAGTTGCCAATTCAACCGCACCTGGGATATCTCTCTACGGCAAGGATTTAGTAGCACAACAAATGATAGTGGTAACAGTAGCAATTGAGTAGCATAAATTTTGGTAATAGTAGTAATGGTAGTAACAGTGGCAATTGAGTAGCAGGTGTGAAAGTAGCAGCAAGAGTAGTAACTTTGCAAGATTTAGAATATGTAAAGCGTAGGCACGTGGATCAGTGATGGATAACGATTTAGATGACATTGATCATGTAATAGTTATACACTAGGGCGACACAAAACTAGCTCCAATTCATCAATATAATGTAGGCATGTACTCCGTATATAGTCATGCGTGCTTGCGATAAGAACTTGCATGACATCTTTTGTCCTACCCTCCCGTGGCAGTGGTGTCTTATTGGAAACTAAGGGATATTAAGGCCTCCTTTTAATAGAGAACCGGAACAAAGCATTAACACATGGTGAATACATGAACTCCTCAAGCTATAGAAATCATCGGAAAGAATCCCAATTATTGTCACCTCGGGGTATGTAGATCAAGACACGTAATAGGTAACTATAACTTACAAGATAGGATCCAAATCACTCTCATATTCATGAGAACATAATAGGTTCAGACCTCAAATCATGTCACTCGGGCCCTAGTGACAAGTATTAAGCATAGCAAAGTCATAGTAACATCAGTCTCACAACATAGTGGACACTAGGTGTCATGGTTTTGTCACGGCAGATGTCCTCATGAAAGGACTTAATGAAGGAGCCATCGCACCTTGGTGGCGACTCAAAGGGCGTGAGCGAAAGCGAGACTCAGATTTACCCAGGTTCGGCCCCTCGTGTGGAGGTAAAAGCCTACGTCCTGCTTTGTGTAGATTCATGATGGTTTCGATTACAAGGAGGGCGTAACTCGCCTGACCTAGCTCCCGATGATTTCAAACTTGCCCTATCTTCCCAGGAACTCGCCTTTATATACAGGTCAAGGCCCTAGGATTTACAAGAGTCCTAGCGATGCTACAGATCTTGGTATTCCTTATCTCTAAGTCGCCATGCTTTCCAAGACTGGAAACCTCCTTGGTGGCCTATCCTCTGTATAGCTCCTGAACCGCCATACGGCTCCTGGGCCCTTGGGCCAAGGCTTGTATTACCAATGGATGATTAGCCCCTTTAGTGACCCGGCCCAGCTAGGGCGGGTTACACGCACGTAATATCCCCCAACATTAGGCCCCAGATTGTCTTGAATTTATTCACGCCAATAAACTTCCACTCATTTTGGGGCGACTTGTATGACTCCTATCATTTGATGAACGGTAAGCCGCCATCCATCATGAATTGTTTGAGTCGCCAAGCAGTTTTCGATGACATCACCTTATCCCTTCAATTTCGGGACTTAATGAAGCAACCACCGAACGGATCTTTCGCACTGCCATTTATTTATCCCAAAACTCCAGGCGCCATCATTGCAAATTTTCAGTTTGTCACCTCTATTCCCGCGCCTACCTCCTCGATTCCAGCACCTGGCCTTTAAATAACCGCAGGGGGGGAGTGGGGGACCGTCACCTACCCCCACTTCGACTCCTTCATCGACCTTCGTCTTCCTCACGCCAGCGCCCATGTCTCTCCGCCATTCCCGAAGCTTCGCCGCCAGCCATCACAGCCCGGACGTCTGCAGGCTAACCGAAGGAGCAAGATCCGTCGCAAACCTTCCGCATCCTCTTCCGGGGATCATCCTCCTTTCTCAGGTAAGCATTTTTCCACCATTAGGGTTAGACCTTGCTGTCATGTTCGTCTAAGTTTATCCCTAGAATGCAACGATGATCCCCTTCTCGTTCTAGATCCATCAACTATATTTCCGATAGATCCTTCATAGTAGTAGAGCATAGTAGCACCGCCACATCTGTTGGTCATTTTGATGTATTTACTGCATAGATTCATGAGACACCCCTATCACTTTCGGGCATTTGTAGTCTTCGCGGCTTCGTTTAAGCATTACCTCCTTAATTTGATCCACCCGTAGATCCGTATTTCATTGCTTGTTTTTAGAAACTTGTTTATCCCACTCCACGAATATCCCTAAGGAAAGAATCTTTTCTGAATCGCCATTCGCCATCTTCCACTACAGCGAGTTAGAACATCGCCAAAGCTACGCCTTTGATCGCCGGAAGGCGAGTCATAACACATTCGTAGACATACCATAAAGCGCTCAACTGGCGAGTTAGAATGTCCTCATATCCAGGTTCTTAGTCACCTAATGGTGAGTCATAGGGCCTTTACAGACATACGGTAGACCTCCAACTGGCGAGTTACCATGTTTTACGGTCCTTAATGAGCCGCCTTGTTTCTTCTTTTTTGTAGTCATGGTTGGCATCTCAAAATGCGATTGGCTACCAACCAAGATTAATGACGCCCTTTGTTGATAAATTTGTCAAGTCGGGTCATCTTGATAGTAAGGAAGTCATTGGTTGGCGGGCCGCCCCAGGCGAGGTGATTCCCAATCCTGCCGAGGGGGAAGTAGTTATTTTCATTGATCATCTTGAACGAGGCTTCAAACCGCCCGGATCAAAGTTCTTTAGAGACGCTCTGCATTTCCTCAATGTTCACCCCCAGGATCTGGGACCCAATTCCCTCAGTAATCTTTGTCAGAGCCCACGGTTCCATTATTTTGGAACTTCTTCCACCTGAACCGCCAGACCGAATTTTCCAATGGGCCCAACTTGGAACTCGGGGTGGTCAACATCCAGCGGCGCCGTGAACGCGGGTTTCCGTCTGTCCTCCTACCCAGCCATCCCAAAGGTTGGGCCGAGTCTTGGTTTTATTGCGGTGACACTTCTCCTCCGGGTGAGAACCCACTTCCGGGTTATAGAGAAGATCGCTTACCCATGGACTTCAAGCTGCCAGAGAAGCTTACCGAAGAAGAAGAATCAGAATTCATCCCCATCTTCTCCGAGTTGCGGTCTTTGACTAATAATGGGCTCACCGGGGTGGACCTATTCTGTTGCTGGGTGGAGTGGAATATTCTTCCTCTGAGTCACCGGAATGGTCTGATGTGCGAATACGATGCCAGCATGAACCATCCACAATATTTTCATCATAAAAGACTCCCCGAGAGAGATATTGTTGACATAATCAAGAAGCTAACCGGCGAGTCCTTGG
Source organism: Hordeum vulgare subsp. vulgare (assembly GCF_904849725.1). Taxonomy (NCBI): domain Eukaryota; kingdom Viridiplantae; phylum Streptophyta; class Magnoliopsida; order Poales; family Poaceae; genus Hordeum; species Hordeum vulgare. The sequence continues at coordinate 128,205,529 of NC_058523.1, forward strand.
AAAACTGCGCCAAGGTTGGACTCAAGCCTTTCTGCCTCACCAACCCGGCTCCACCGGTAACATTCTAAGTCGCCTCCTTCTACATTTTTCAACATATGTGCCACCATTCCAAGTTTGAATTTTGATTCTATCCACCGGAAAGGTGATCTATTTTTCTCTCGAAGGCCAAAGGTGACTGCCCAGAAAACAACTAAGCCGCCGCCGAAGAAGAAGAAAAAGACGGGCAAGGGCAAAGCCACCGTCAAGGATTCATCCATCGTCGGCGAGTCCCAAGCCGGCGAAGAACAGTCAGAGGTAAAAACTTACCCTTTTGTTTGTCATCATTATGTTCCGACTTATGCTTATGTCCGGTTACCTTTGTACGTAGGACGATGGCTATGAGAGACAAGATGACGTGGTCGAGGTAATTTCTATTTCTTCCAACTCAATTTCCTCTTCTCCTAGGCCGGCCAGGCGGATTTGTGGAAAAGTTCCCTTGTCTCACCCAAATGCTTATCTGGACCCTGATTTCCTTTTGAAGAAGGCGAAATATACTCCCAAACGTAAAACCCGGAGCCGCTCTGGCGACTTAGTTTCCGGGTTACCTGAAAATACAACCGGTTGGAAGCGCACAAGTGAGGTATACTCTTGCTAAACACACTCTCCTCCTTGTAGAAAATGTGATTCACAACTCATTCGCTCTTTGAACTTTTGTTCTTTCAGGTTTCTCCTCCTTCATCTAGTGACTCAGTGATGTCAGCTCTTCCGCCAATGATTCGTGTACAAGGGTAAGTTATTTTATTAAACTTTTCCCTTGCAATAATGATATTTTTTCTAACTTTGATGTCCTTATCTCAGAGCACAAGCAAAGAAGAGAAAACTGGCGACTTGTCTTCTGCTCCTAAGACGACTGAAGTGTTAGGCGTTAGCACCTCTTCCCCAGAGCTTGATGAGGAGCAAGCGGCGGCTCATGATGATCATGCGAATGACATTCTTGACATCCGGATCGACTCTCCAGGCTCTTTAAAGGAAACTACTAACAATGTTAACCCGCCGAGTTCTTCCAAGGCGACTGAAGATCCAGATACTGTAATTATCACTAGTACTGGTTACTCCAAACCTGCAGCGGCGGTGTTATCCAAACACACATCAAAAGAATCCCATCCTTCCACAGAACAAGATGTCACTAAGCTGAAGCTTCCCCATTATGAGAAGCCCGAATTTGACCAACTCTGCTCTGGCTTCGTAAGTCGCCTGGAGACGAGTTATGAAATGGATAAGAGCTTGATCCACATGATGAAAGTCAAACATTAGGTACGTCCTTTATTATGTGTTCTTCCACCCATTAGCCTTCCAGGAAACTAGTGTTGCTTGATGAAATAATATTTGTTGCAATCTCTCGTAGACCCATATTTGTCCATAGCCCCCAAGGGCCGGCTCATCTTTTTGAAAGATTAGTCGGGTCTTGAATTGATAGAAAAACTTCAACTTGTAGCCCCCAAGGGTCGGGTCATCTTTTGAAAGACGAGTCGGGTCTTGCATTAGATAAAAACTTCAACCTGTAGCCCCCAAGGGTCGGGTCATCTTTTGAAAGATGAGCCAGGTCTTGCATTACATAAAAACTTCAACCTGTAGCCCCCAAGGGTCAAGTCATCTTTTGAAAGATGAGTCGGGTCTTGCATTAGATAAAAACTTCAACCTGTAGCCCCCAAGGGCCGGGTCATCTTTTGAAATGTGAGCCGGGTCTTGCATTAGATAAAAACTTCAAATTGTAGCCCCCAAGGGTCGGGTCATCTTTTGAAAGATGAGTCGGGTCTTGCATTAGATGAAAACTTCAACCTGTAGCCCCCAAGGGCCAGGTCATCTTTTGAAATATGTGCCGGGTCTTGCATTAGATAAAAACTTCAACCTGTAGCCCCCAAGGGTCGGGTCATCTTTTGAAAGATGAGTCGGGTCTTGTATTTTGTATGACTTCGAATAGAATCATACATTAGCGCCCAAGTGTCAGGGATGTTGCTTGCAACAGTTCTGAAACTTGTCTCCCCAAAATTTGTTTGCAGGAATCTGTGACACGGGCCGAGTCATCTCTCGCTGACTTGAAGAAAATCTTAGCTGAATAGCGGGATGCTCGGACTGCATCTGACAAAAAATATCAGTTGGCTCTGGCTGACATGGAGAAGATGAAAGCCGACCATAAATTTTTTGAGAGGAAAGCCAATGTTGATCAAGCCGCCCTCCTCAAGCGGGCAGAAAAGCCGAGGCAAAGTTAGAAGCCACCCTACAGGAGCTCTCCAGGCTAAAAAAGCACGTCTCCAACATGACTCAAGCCATCTTTGGTAAGAAGCAATTCCCTCGTTCAAAAAGAGAAGTCATAATGTTAGTTTCCAAATCTTGATTGTCATTTTTTTATCCTTTGTAGGTCCACGAGCCGCCAATCTCCAAGACGACTGCATCCTGAAGCTTAAGGTGATTTACACTTTTACGGAGCAGGTGTATACAGGGAGCATGCGGACGATGAAGGCAGTAATGGGCAACAAGGAACCAATCAAATCCATTAAGAATATGTTGGGCTGCTTGTCAACGTTGCCACCACAAGTAGAGGAGCTAAAGAGGTCAGCCGCCCGCAAAGGAGCTCTGACCACCCTAAGCCGGTGCCTGGCGTATGCCCGTGAACTCAAGCCAGAGGAAGTAGCAGCTGGTTACCCTGAGTTGAAGGACGATGAGTCGGAGTTTACTGAAGATGATTACCACCGGGTTGTGAAAGAGTCCCGTGTCGTGGCGACTCAGCTGGCGGCCAGTTTGGACTTGAACAAATACCAGGTTGCGTATGACGACAATAACCAAAAGGTGACTCCTCCTTCGTTTCGAATTACCAGCCTGACTCCTTGTCGGCCCAAGAATCCCTTCGACTTTGAAGCAGGCTTATCTGTCTTTCTAAATGACGAAGATGAATTCGTCGCCTTGTCCAAGTGCAACTGGAAACTCGATGACTTACAAATTGAAGATAGAGAGAGCTCGAGGCAAGGCGACCCGGAGGCGGCTTAAGTCTAACCAGGGTGTAGTCGTTGCTAGAAAAACAATTTGATATTTCCTTGACCGGGAGATGATACCCGGTATGGCCGTGTGAGCCATGTAATAGTTGTTAGGGAAACAATCTTCCATCCATGCCTTTTGCTTGCCATTGCTGAATAGTTTATCCTTTAGGCGAATCAAGAGTCGCCTTTACCAATCTTGATGCTTGATAGTTTAGGAAGTGTCATATGTCAACAAGAGAAAACTACTTCAATCTGTTTATCACGGAGAAAACGCCATAGGCCGACTCAATAAGTCATGGCAAGTTATAAACAAGGAGCCGGCTCAGTGAGTTGCGGCGAGTCATATAAAGTTTTACAAAACCTTGCAGCAGTGCCACGAAGATAGTCGTAAAAATTTGTCTGCTCGATGAGCTACGACAGGATAGGATGAGTTTGCAAAACTCTAGTGCTACCCGAAGAAGGCTTTTGCAATAGCCCAAGTTTTTAGACCGGCTGATCAGGCGCGATTCAGGCTTCAGTGAAGCAGGTTCAGTGAACCAATGGTTTCTCTATTTTCCATGTGTGGCTCTCGCCGGTACCTTTCATGTTTTAACCAAGGCGAGTTCAGGGTCCAAAAAGCGGATTGACTCGCCAAGAGTACATGGGTCCATACAGTGACTCGTCCAACACATAGTCCAGTATAACCATTTGTAATACGGTAATTTTTCGCTAGCCAAGAGGGTATTCAGGCTGAACTCAGTGAGTGGAAGCCCCCAAGTGACCTATGGTTAGGGAAAAGTCGGACATAGGATTGCAGAAGCGTTTTACGCTCTTACTGCAAAATGACTTGGGAACTAGTAGCCCCCAAGTAAGCCGGCTTTATCCTCAAAACTATATAAGGCGCCCATGTTTGAACCGTGCAACGTGGCAACTTTGGTCCTCTTTGGCTTATCAGTAGCCAGTTTTGAAACAAGTGTAGCGTGGCGACTTATGCTCTTTGGTACTGATAGTGTCCATGCTTGGCCGACTCATAGAACAATAAAGACTCATGCTTTCCAGAAGCTGAAACGGCAAAGGACCCCAAAGTTCGTGGGTGCCGGCTTTATTGCTTTATAAATAAAAGATTACAAGTTCTGAGGTTTGCAGAAAAGAAAGGAGCCCATGGCTCTAGGTGTAGTAAGGCCGCAGGTGGGCTATATTCCAGGGGCGAGTTGTCTCAACCTCTATAGTTGGCCGATCAGGGCGAAGATCCAGGCTCGGCCCCAAGGACAACACCGCCTCCGAGTCGTCGTAGGTCACCTACACCTCCATCACCTCCAAGCCCTCCACATGACGACGGCCAGCACAACACAAGTCCATCTCGATCACCACCGCCGGACTTGGGTCGTCCGTCTCCGCCGCGGCCCGCTCCGGATACTAAGCGGAAGCGTGCCAGCAAGAATGCTCCGTCGATGATTTCTAAGCGACGGAGCTCTCCAAAGCGCAAACTGTCGCCCCTCCCAAAGGTACCTCATGCTAATCTTCCTATCAGACCTTATGATCGTACCGCCGAGGAAAACGCCAGGATAGCAAAGGAACATTATGATGCGCAGATGAAAAAGAAGGAACCTGAGCCCCGCCCGGAATACACCGAGAAGCAAATAGCATATGCAAAATACTTCACGACCCTTCCATCGCAGTATGACTTACACCATAAGCCTGATGACTATACACGCACATTGCATAAGGAAGGGCAAAAGAGCAGATCACGTGCAAGTGCAAGTGGGAGCAAATCAAGTTCAACTACAAGCAAAAAAAGATCAGACGTTCCTCAGCTTGGACAACAGGCCAAACAGTCGATCCCACCCCTCAGGGTGTTACCTGAGAATGTTCCCCCTCTGGTGGAGGGGCAAGATTTGGAATTAGCAAAGAAGTGGGCGGATGAATGGGGTATCCCGGTTGAAGACGTTCTGGCTTCCCAAGACGACAGGTTACCCAAGGCTGTGGTAGCCCCTAAGCCACAGTTTGTCATGCGAGCGCCTTTGTTCAGCAAAGATGATCTCCCAACAAATATGCGTTACTTGCATACATGGTACTTAAGTGAATCAAAGAATGGGAGAACGATGATCGTGGCGAGTGTCCCACCGGAGTACTACGGCCGCCCCGAAGAAATCCATATCGACTTTGATGAACTCTTCCAGATGTACAATGCGACGCCCTCGACAAATCGCTTATGAGTTGCTATTGTCTGTAAGTTTTTCAATTCGTTGTCTACATATAACTTGTTTAGTTATTTCAATTCATTGTCTACATATAACTTGTACTCTATTATGCAGAATGAAGATTCTGGAATGTAAAAGCAGGAACATCCTAAATATTGGGTTTATTGACCTAGATAAAATACATATAGCGACGCTAACTGATAAACCCAAGGAGACGGAGGAAAACCTTCTAAGGTTTCTAACAGATCAAAATTTCTGTGACCACATACTGTTTCCATACAACTTCAAGTGAGGGTCTTTACTCTGTTGTGTCCATTCACTTATAAGTGTAATTGATAAGTTACTGACACACACATATATATATATATATATGTGCAGCTTCCATTGGATTCTGTTGGACATTCAAATTGATAAGGGAAGAGTTGATGCCTTCGACCCATTATCGAGACCCTTGGAACAGTTCCAAAGCCTGCAGGACATGCTCCAAGGGTAATTTCAATCATTCTTGCGCTCTATCGGTCTCTTTCGATGATTTTCTGATATATCAATTAATGAAAAACTTAGCAAATCATTTTCCTTGTCGGGCAGGGTTTGGAAGCGGTTCAAGTGCGTGACTCCCGGTATCGAGCCTGAGAAGCTGACCTTTAGAGCGGCTCAGGTAAGTAGTAGTATGATATACTTCTATTTTCAATACATTTATGATGCTAGATTATTATTTTGATTATATATATTCTATTCTCGTAAAGTGCGACCAGCAACCACGGGGGACGCATCTATGCGGATACTATGTTTGCGAGACCATTCGCACGTTTACCTCTGAGCACAAGGATCACAGATACGACGTAAGCAATGAACATTCACACCTCTATTTTTACCCGTCATTCTTTGTTATCATGATTGATATTCATATTCATCTCCTCTTCTTATATAGTACACGGCCATGAGGGAGAAGTCCCTACCAGAGCAACGCGCGATTGCTGTTGCAGAGGAGCTTGCGACCTTTCTGAGGACGGAAGCTATAGATGACAAAGGACGATTTAGTGTAGCTAGGGGCCATTACTGATGTTGGTCCATGTAATCGAATAGACGGGCTCTAGTCCCGATAATTCAGATCTCCATATAATTGTATATATATGCTCGCTTGTAAGATAAGTTAATCTTATATATATGCATAAACATGTATATTTAGAATTATATGAAAACTAATTCCCGAACACCAAACGAGGCATCACGTTAATCTCCCGAACACCTAAACCCTAAAACCCTAAAATAAACAAAATCTGCAGAAACTCTTTAGTCCCGGTCCGTGTTAAGACCCGGAACTAAAGGGCCTGCCCCTGAGGGCGCTCCGAGGCGCCCACGTGGAGCACCTTTGGTCCCGGCTTGGAATAGGGTCGGGACTAAAGGTTAGGCCTTTAGTCCCGCCCCTTTGGTCCCGGTTGGTGAACCGGGACTAAAGGCCCTTACGGGCCGGGACTATAGGCCCTGTCCCACTAGTGAAACAATCCCAATGGTTCAAGGCAAACTGGGGAACATGGTTTTCTTAGCAGAAATACTCACATTTACATGATCTGTAGTGTTTGGTAGAAATACTGACAGGTATTGGGAATGTTGTAAGATTCATGAACTGGAGGATGGAAAACTCAGGGACTTAGTTCAGGATCTTGAGATTAACTACATCCCTAGTTAATTTGCATGCACCCCTTTTGATAGTACTATTGTCCTCAAACTCAATGTGAATCTCGGATCCACTAAAAACCTATAGGGTACATGCTACGAAACCAAAGGGCAAACCACCTGAGTTAGTATAAAAGTTAGAGGTCACCAATGATGTTTCCACTCATCAACATGGACTAAGTTCCTAAGATAAACTTAATAAAATATTAGTCCTCTTAATTGCCTCGACATTAATCATCAAAAAATCTATGCACTTTAAATACAATCATCCGCTCCTTACCGCGTAGCTCATAGACATTATTTGGTGATACTACGCTGCAGTGAATCAAGGTATTGCCCATGACGACAAAGGGTTCCCCCTGCTTTATATTATAAAGCAACCATCCGATACAACCAACACGTTGGGGCCGCGGCATAAACAAGACCAAAAGAAAAAACAAATAAAATGAAAGAGAAACAAATGCCGACACTAGCAGATTGACGAAGAGAAGAAGATCAGCAATCGTTGCACCCATCAGAGAAGTACCGCCGCGTCCCCAACATTCTGAAGCATTGCACGCCAAACAACACCTTCAAGACGGAATCTGACGCCACCGCCGATGTTGCCCAAACAAGTCCTAGGGTTTTCCCGGTACGTGGAGGGCAGTGGAGGAGGGATATACCCGACGCCCTTCGGGAAGGTCCAGCGATGCCCGCGGGTGTCACTGTGTCGGTGTCGGGCAAGCCGCCATGGATTTCTCCTGATCCACAATCACCACCGCCACCCAGACACTTCGTAATGCACCACCCACTCATCCATCCACCAACCTATGACACCATGGTTACCGGTCCATCCTCGCCGTCTCTCTGGAGCGGCCAACATGAGGCCTGGAGGGGAAAGGAGATAATGGCCACGAGAGTGACCACAACTCGATTGAAGGGAGGGGACAACCTCCACTGCTCTTTCGGCACTACCCCAACTCTATCACGTATATCATCATTCCGGATTCGGTCATTTCTTGTGTGACCACACATCCATCTCAACATGTGCATCTCCTTCACACCTAATTGTTGCACGTGTCTCTATTAGTTGACCAATACTCAGCGCCATACAATATTGCGAGTCGAACCGTCGTCCTATAGAACTTGCCTTTTAGCTTTCGTGGCACTCTCTTGTCATAGAGGATGCCAGAAGCTTGGAGCCACTTCATCCATCCAGCTTTAATTCGATGGTTCACATCCTCATCGATATCCCCATCCTTCTGTAACATTGACCCAAAATATCGAAAGGTGTCCTTATGAGGCACCACCTTCCCATCAAGGCTAACATCCTCCTCATCCTCGTGCCTAGCAGTACTGAAAGCGCACCTCATGTACTCGGTTTTAGTCCTACTGAGTCTAAAACCTTTCGATTCCAAGGTTTGTCTCCATAACTCCAACTTCTTGTTGACCCCCGTTCGACTATCATCGACTAGCACCACATCATTCGCAAAGAGTATACAACATGGGATATCTCCTTGTATATCCATGTGACCTCATCCATCATCAAGGCAAAAAGATAAGGGCTCAAAGCTGACCCCTGATGCAGTCATATCTTAATCGGGAAATCATGAGTGTCGCCATCACTTGTTCAAACACTTGTCACAACATTATCATACATGTCCTTGATGAGGGTAATGTACTTTGCTAAGACTTTGTGTTCCTCCAAGGTCCATCACATGACATTCCACGGTATCTTACCATAGGCTTTCTCAAAGTCAATGAACACCATATGCATGTCCTTCTTTCGCTCCTTATATCTCTCCGTAAGTTGTCGTACCAAGCAAATGGCTTCTATGGTCGACCTTCGCATGAAACCAAAATGGCTTCCTCTGCCAACTCAGCACACCACATATTTCATCCCACGTGGCTTCATTTCGGGTCGAACCAAAAGTGAGACGGGTTTAGCTTTACAAAATTCTAAGTTGCCAGTTTGTGGGCTAGAATGTGAATACACATGAAAAGTTAATGTACCGCAAGTGCATTTCACTTGAAACTAAGAACGGTGCTCCTAGAAACTTGTCAATGGACACAGGTAAACAGCGAGAACACTTCACTTTTCCAAGAAATAGGCCCATTTTGGAAAAGGAAAAGTAAAAAGGGACCCATGTTCCTCTAATATATACATTCTAGAATCCAACATGATTTGTCCAACAGCAATAGTACAACAGTTCCACTTTTTCTAAGAAATAACAAAAAGTATAACGTTTTGGTATTACATGAATGGTACTGGGGATACAACGTAAGTCTACATCAAAACTGAGCTGTTAGGTTGGTCAACGACATGGACCAAAAAATATATTTACACCAGAATACAGAGGCTTATTATCATCCTGACCAACCAATACATCATATTCACAAATTCAGTTCTCATCCGCATGCAACCATCAGTTACCTTCGTTTAGTTTTACCAATAATAAAAGGTTGGATCTGCAGTTGCCGTGAAAACGCTCTATTGAAAAGAACCCGAGTTTGGATAGCCGAGATAATAGGCATCCATGCTAGTACAGCAATTGGAAAAAATAGCAGCGTACCCATTCCATAGTCATAAGCATGAGCGATGACCTGAATAGGCTCCCATATTGCATAGTATTCTATTTTTGGCCTCAAAACCTGAACAATCTGTGTAGTAAGGGAGGAATTAGAGCAGTTGCGGAAAATAATATTGTACAATTGGTAGAGTGCACTATTGATACTTACAAGGAGGAGGCCCCAACCAGTTGGTATGAATGCAAGGCAACAGACGATCAAGTCCATGATGGATAGTTTGCACAGGCAAGATAGAAGGATAAAGGAAGTCACCACTGCCAGGAATGTCAACAACTTTATGAACCTGAAGATGAGTTGGTGCTTTGAGCTCAACTGACGACTAGCACAATTAACAAGCTGCAGAAATTTCAGAAAAAGAAATCAGTATAACATGAAGGATCACAATTGGCAGAAACAAAGACATATTCAGGACAAAGCATATACCTTGACCAGCCCAACAATGGAAATTATCACAACCCAAGAAAGCAAGTACACAAGAAAATTTTTGTTATCACGAGATATCTTGAGATGATAGACAAGTCCATACTGATAAACAAAGAACCGTAAACAGAGCAATACTTCAATAATCCTAGAACTCAACACTGAGTAACGGAGATGCGCATTCTCAGCATTCCACCATGACTCCCAACTCTTTTCTGGTTGCACACCTATTCCCCCTTGGTTCATCATCCATCTATTCCAATCTGCCCAGTCGTCAACAATCTTGTGCCAAGCAAAACCAGCTGGATTGAAAAGAAAAGGTGCGAACAGCCAAGTCATTGCCATAAACCATGTTGAATACGTGACCATCACATGAAACTTTCCATCGGATTTCTTAAATATGTGGTAGATTATCAAAAGAAAGAGCAGCTCAAATGCTTTGACAAAGTGACTCCGGGAGTACAACTGATAGTTTTCTGTAAAGCTCGCATGAAAAACTACAAATTTACGCCCTGTTGGTCGATATTTAGCGCCACCATGAAGAATAGTACGTCCATAGTAGTGAGCTTTCGTTCCAAGAGAGAATGTGAAAAAAACTGAAGCAACCTGCAGTTGCATGAGGATGAAGTCACTCAAAGCTGCTCTGAAACCCTTCTCCAACCCTAGCTCCATCACCATAGGTAATCCTGTGAGCAGTCCCAACTGAAGAAAAGATTGAGATGCAAGGGCTGTTTCTAAGGACTTCATATTCTGGTGATGAGCTTTAATCAACAGAGCACTCTGTAATCCACTGAGAACCAAGTATAGTTGTCCATATAGGAAAACATAAACACCTACAACTGATATCTGCACAAGATATGAATCCATTGAAACAATAAGAATCGCTGTTGGTGATAAGCTCAAAGATTGTATTCACACAAAATATTATATGTGACGGGTCACTTAAAAATGTGTATGTAAAGAAAAGAAAAATATTAGTATTCCGATGGGCCACATGGATCATTATTACAATATAAGTACAGAAAAGTCATATGATTAACCTACAAAATTTCAATGAGTATGACTTTTCCTGATCTGTAGGCAGGAACGTGCAAAAACTTAAAAGGTAATATTATTCATATTCAAAATCAAACGTTAATAAAAATATATATAAAGATCGTAGCAAATTGATTCGTTCAAAATTCACGGTTGAACCTCCTAGTTTACTTCAAGTACAATTTGCCCTTTACATGAGGCTGGATTGGTCTATCAGCATTTGTTTTGAGAAATAGCATGTCTGGTTATCCAATGATATATGTGGCATGAAGCCCGCATCGTGTATTTGCATTGTGGCCTGTTCTAGGGCTCCCTAACTGGTGAAACTTTCACACCTGGTTGAAACAAGGATAACCAACATAAAACAGACTATTGGTATATCTCTGGAAAAAGAAAAGTGAAGCTTGGTCTGGCCAATAATTACTAAATCAATCTTGGAAGCAGTTCAGTTTAAACTGCCAATTTTCTAAAGATCAAGCCGGCAGGTCTTAGGACAAACATTGATTTTACTGGAATCCATGACCTAAACTTACAACAACAACAACAACCACCAAGCCTTTCAGTCCCAAACAAGTTGGGGTAGGCTAGAGTTGAAACCCATAAGATCTCGAAGCCAAGTCATGACTCTGGAACGTGGATAGCTAACTTCCACGCACCCCTGTCTATGGCTAAGTCTTTGTCGATATTCCAAACCTTCAGGTCTCTCTTAACGGACTCCTCCCATGTCAAGTTTGGTCTACCACGACCCCTCTTCACATTCTCAGCACGCTTTATCCGTCCGCTACGCACCGGCGCTTCCGATGGCCTCCGTTGAATATGTCCAAACCATCTGAGACGATGCTGGACCAGCTTCTCTTCAATCGGTGCTACCCCAAGTCTCTCTCGTATATCGTCATTCCGTACCCGATCCTTCCTTGTGTGGCCACATATCCATCTCAACATGCGCATCTCTGCTACATCTAACTGTTGGATATGTCGTCCATGACCTAAACTTAGATAAACATTTTTTACATCATATTTAAGGTTTGAACCAAAGATTGTCAGCAAAAGATAAGGCTTAAATGGCAGGAAGCAATATTCTTTTTTCTTCTATTATTCTACTTCAATGGTTCTTGCTCATCTTTCTTTTCACATTTTTTGTAATTTCTCAGGAATTGCCATACATTATTGTTCTAGCTGCAATGCTTCTGGGCATCATAGTGTACATGTGGAGACAGACTTGCAAGCATGCACGTCGAGATGGATTTGGGGGGGGGGGGGGGGGGGGGGGGAGGGGCATACTAGGCTGTTGAAGTAAAATCCCACTGTTGTGAAATAGCATGAAAGCATCCTGAAAAAATCGAAACGCCGCCCTAACCGGTAGATATCACGGCTGAGGGTTTGTTCACTGTTGCCATTTGCAACTTTAGCTTCGAATTTTGATATCTGATTAAGTCCAACATCACGCCCTTTGCCAACTTGAATGTACTCATTGTAAGTTATATGTCCACGACGCAAAATGGAATTATACCCTGTAGAGTTAATATTAAATATGAAACCCTCTGAAAATGACATAACAATCTAGTTTCTGAAGGAAAATATTAACTTACCAGCAAACACATCCTCACTTAAGTTGATAGTTTTAGATGCTTTGCTTATGCCGCCCCTTGTTAAATGAAACATCCGGTCGAAAATGTCTGGATGGCCATAGTGAAACCGTACCCTGCAGCCGTGGAAAAGATAATTTAGACAACAGATGGACTTTACAGAATGAAGATAGACAAATACACTAAATTCTTTAGAAAAAAATACATATATCTAACATAAGTTTTAGCACGGATAAAAATCTTAGCACATAAGTAATGTGTTCATGGCATCATCGCTAACACTAAGATCAAATAAGAAACATGTTTTCACCTAAGGGGGTCAGCAAGGAATCTCTGTCCAATTGTGACGAAGCTTGTCTCTTGGTATGACATGAATCCAGCAAGTGATGAAACACTGCACAAACAATAATCTCATATTATCCAAAAGACGTTATATGTTTAAAAGCCATTTCAGGAAAACTACAAACCTTCCTGTGAAAATATGCTCTCTAAGCCCAAGGATGGTTGGAGCTTGGTCCCTAGGATTCCTAACAAACTCTTGAAGTACATTTCTCATTTTGTAAGCTTCTTCCAAATAGTTGTCCTGATAGCACCGCAAATAAGTGGAAAGAAAATATTTTATGGAGACAAGCTATAGAAGAATGTTCAACTTATTACTTGATTCATATCAATCGTTTGTAGAGCCTCTCCACGGGTGAATATAATTGCATGGTTTTGATTTTCAGGCTTCCCTTCTCCAATAATGGGTGGGCCAGGTAGCTTTATACGGTAAATCTCCTATGTAGATAATCAACAAGCAAGAGCATTTCTATGAGAAAGTATATTATGGTTATGCATGTCATGCTTAACAAAAGATAGTTGAACAAATAAAAAATTGGCATGAAAAAATAACTGATAAAATGGAAAAGATGATTAATACAACAATATTTAGAGGCTTAAATATAAAAACAGTACAAAAATTTCTAATTTTATTCTTAAACTAAGATCATTACCTGGTCTAAGTTATTTTCTGCTTTTATTAAAACCGAGGAATAAACCTTATGAGGCATATTTTGTACTATAATTTCCTTCTCCTCGACGTAGGCGACACGAAGAGCTGGATACCTTCATTGAGAACACAAGAAATATCAACACAATTTGAGAGATAATAATTACTCTACAAATTTATATTTTTCAAAGTGTACCTTGACATCAGATCAATAATGTCTTTAGAATGTGCATCACCATTAGATTTTTGTTCCCCAAACTTTTGACATGAGATGACATATGAAAATTTCATATCCGCAAGGGCGTCTAGTTCAGTTGATAATGACTGGTGGATGTTTCTCTTATTTTGTTCTCGCTCTGTCCCCACAGGTCCTTTATATAACTCTGCTCATTTAAAAGGATTAATATTTGGAAGCATACCAGTTTCCATATAAATATGAAAACGAGAACTACATAATCATCACGGTTATCACAATCTAGTTAGCTTAAAATTTCACTCATTTTGGAAATCAAGCATCAAAAGGAAATGATGACAGGTTGGAAGAATAAGATAAGTTGTAAGTTTCTATGCTCACCTTGGTCATTTGTCCTGTCTAAAAAAGCTTGTAGTCTCAATGCCTTTCTGTAATACATCATTCCCCTAACTGAATAGTACATAATGGAGAGAGTGAGACAGCCAGTAGGCAGGGACTTCAGTGATAGTTTACCAAAAAGAAAATATTAATAGTCCATATTACCGGTTCGACTTAGTGTTTGACCACGGAAAGAGGCCCAATATCTGATGTCTTCACTTTTTACCTTTGTACCAAGCCTTTCCAAGAAATTTGTCCATTCATCTAAAAAATGAGAATGTGGAGTCTTAGTAACAAATATAACTGACGAAAGCAATTGCAACAAAAAAGGGTGAAAATAGAAATATGAAACATAAGTAACCTGGATATATCTTCTGCATGTAGGAAAGGATGGATGCTTCATCTTGATCTGAATAAAGCTCTTCATCTGAAAACTTTACTTCCTCCATGAAGTAGGGAGTTACTATGCTGAACAAATTACATGATGTCAGGATGTCATCGTATGTTCACCATATTTGCTTTCTTCTGTGATTGATATAGACACGAATTTCCAAAGCAAAGAACAATTACAATTGACAACATAACTCACCTATATTGAAGTAAATGCTCCTAATGGTATTCTTATTGATGGGATTTACTTGAAAAACATAAAGGCCCAAAAGATTCAGAGCTCACAACATTCCGTGGCTTTTGGTTCTATTTGAATGTTGCACTGAAGTTCTCATCTTTTACAAAGGAATTATGGCCAATTAACGGAGACAACGGTAATATGATACCGCCAAGCAGTTACTTCTATAGTTGATAAAAGCATCCATGTTTCAGGTATCGTATTTCTCTCAAAACAAACATTGTGCGAATATGTTTTCTTGCTTTTTCCACACACACAAAACTAAACAACTTTACATCTCTATGCATCGATAGAACAAAAAAGTTATATATGGACATGCCTAAGACTAGGCAATGCCACCACACGCTCTACTTTGGTATAACCCCCTGGCAATAAAGGATGAGCTCACCGAGCCTACTGCCACACAAGTTTTGAGGCACTGCTACAAATCAACCGGCTAATGCGCGTGTCGGATCAGCCCCGTCGCTAGCCACCCGATCAGTCCATCAGCATGTTGTGTCAGCCGCATGATGCACCTGAGCTCCCGCTATTAATTCTTCTCTTTGCGTGGGTGTGGCCTCAGTGGGCGTTGGCGACGGGCTTGCTACTACTTTCACACATCACATGTGTGGTGGGCCCCAACGGACTAGTTTAACCTACTATGTCGCATGCAGCAATCTTCACAGAACATCATATGACCCAGCTTGGGGATGGCGGACCCAGTAATAAAATGAAGGGTGTGCACACTCTAATTTTTTTCTACCTAATGCAAGTGTCATACAAAATATAGCAAAATAATAACATGAATAGCTCAATTAAAATCTCACAACAACTAGTTGACAAAATATATATCAAATGAGCTCAATTACAGTATGAATAGTCTTACATGAAAGAAGCACAGGTAAAAGATCACATCACAGGTAAAAAATCACATCACAATTAGCAAGTGGCATGCTCATGTCCTCGGTTCCATGAGCCTACCCATGCCAGCGAGATGTCCTAGAAGCGAATGCAACAAAAAAAAGAATGCATCATCTTACTCGTGGCACCGTCATTGCAGCAAGACGACGAGCTTATTGTGGGTCCCTGCTTGCAGCAGTGGCAGCTAACGTTTTAGAATCACGTCTCAACTTGCTGCAACACAGGCCATCCATTGCAACGATGGAGCCTTGCAGCGCCGTGTGTTCGGCTTGTAGCAACGGGGCTCCCCGCTTGCAGTGTTAGCATCACCGCCTTGCGACGTCGGATCAACCGTCGCACCAGAGGCGCCGCCAGGATTGCATCGTCACATCCCGACTTGTAATGGTAGTGCAGCCTCGCAACATCGTGTCCTGGGTTGTGGTAGTGTTGGTTCAGTGCGAAGCCATTGCAACTATAAGGCGCTCGTCAAGCAACATCGTGTCTGACTTGCAATAATGACGGTGCAAACATGTCAATGTCGTGCTCGGCTAGTCTTTGCAACAAATTGACACCCGCCACGCCACATCATGTAGGACTTGCAACAACTACATTTGTCGGCCTTGAAACATCGTGGCACAGACTTGTGGCAGCTAGTCTTTGCAACAACTCGGTGCCCACCATGCAGTATCACGTCTGAGTTTGTAGCAATGTCAGCATTGGCCTTGTAACGTCATGTCACCGACTTTGGCAGCTAGCCTTTGCAACAACACGATGTCCGCCAGGCAATATTTTGCCTGACTTGTAGGAACGGTGGTGTTGGCCTGGCAATGTCACGCTCTAACTTCTGACGGCTAGCCTTTGCAACAACTCGATGCCCGCCATGCAACATTGTGTCTGACCTGCAAAAACGACAGTAACCACCTTGTAACATAGTACCCCAGCTTGTGACAACTATCCTTCGCAAAAACTCAGCACCCGTCATGCAACAACGCGTCTGAGTTGCGTCGACGACTGTGTCGGCCTTGCAACGTCATGTCCCGACTTGTGATGGCTAGCCTTTGCAACAACACGGCACCCGCCATGCAACATCACGCTTGACTTGCAGCAATGACAGTGTCGGCCTAGCAATATCGCGCCCCGTTTTTGCCAGAGCATCAGGGGTAGCAACCTCGAAGTGCCGAATCCGGCTTGCAACAATGTCGGTGTTGACCTTGCAACGCCGCACCTTGATTTGTGACTGAGCATCAACAAAACCAACCTTGCAATGTCGATTCCCAACTTGCAACAACGCTGACCTGTCATTGTTGCACCAAGGGTCTTTCTTGCAACAAAGACGACATCTATGTTGCAAAAGAGACGACTTCGACCTTGCAACATCACATCGCAAACCGGCTTGTAGCGGCAATAGTGCATACCAGGAGTGCAACAACAACATTGGTCTTACAGCGCTGCATCCCGGCTTGCAGCAACGACTTGAGATAGATTATCTCGGAAGAATCTTATGTGTGTTTTTACGACCGCGAGTACAAAGGTATACCATGGTGTGATGACAATCAGCAGCAACTTACTGTGTTTCCTTTGTGAGAAAAGAAAAGGAAAACAATGTTGAGCACAGTACGTACTACCAGGTAGTGCTACACCACCGCAATGCATTAATGACCCAGGTCTTCGTCGCAGAAAAAAATCTGGTAGCATGCAGCACATGGGAAGGAGAGCAGACTGTTTGGCTTCGCGTGCATTTTATGTTTTCTGCCCCGACCTGGACATGTGGCTGGCGGGGGAGGCGGCTTGTGCGTGAGCATTATCAGACGGCAGAAAGAAATGTTTTCCCAAGTTTGGTCCTCAATGTTGCCCAATTTCTGATGAGGTGGTCCACATCAATCCACTCACCCTCAAAGTTGCATGTGTTACGGTGTATTATATGCACCCTCTTCAAAACTTTACCACTATTTTTTTGCAAGTTTAGCTTCTGCATTCGTACTATTTGCCAACTTGTATAGTTGCATAGGACCATCACCCCCCCCCCCCCCCCGGCTCTCTCTGATCCATTGAACTCAATTCTGCATCTGGGGAATCACATGTACCTCAACGCCCCTTGTCCCGTGTTGCTCAATGAGGCTTAAGTGAGGGCAAGCAAAATGTTTATTTAAATTGTGAAAGCTGAGACTTGAATCCAAGACCTCTAGGCTCTGATACTATACTAAGTTTCATGTGTTGAAGGGTATATGTGGATAGCCTAGCCCTTTTCATCAGTTTGGACTTTTGGTTGCGTTGACTAGTGCATAAAGCTTAACATGGTATGAGAGTCCAAGGTCTTGAGTTCAAGTCCTGCAAAAGCTTAACTAATAGTAGCAGATATTTTTAGCTCTTAGACGGTTTGTAAGACTATAAAATGGGTTGATGCCCATCGATGCAACTCAGGCCAACGCATTTCATTCCAATACAAAGCATCCAGCCTCAAGTGTACTATGTGTGTGTGTGTGTGTGTGTTGAGCCAGCACAAGTAGAAGTGTGTGTGTGGTAGTGTGCATGAGCACAAGTAGAATCAACACACAAGCCGCTACACTAGTTTAGTTGTTCCTTCATTTCGTCTAATCCTCGGTATCGAGCTACTCTATAATTTTTTGGGCTAATAATTGGCATCAGAGCCTCAGGTTGCAGTAGCTATGTCGGGTGGTTCTAAGTCGCAGCCATCACTGGACGGCTCCCAGTCGCCGGCTCCGCAGGAGCAACGAGGGTGCAGCCGGTCCAGGCGCGGCCGTGGCGGTGAGGTCGTGGTTAGGGAGATCGTCTGCGAGACCGTAGTCACCGGTAGCGTGCCCATCACCTTCCCGATGCTCACGTGCTCGAACTACAACGAGTGGACATTGATCATGGAGTGCAACCTCCATGCAGCGAGCCTCTGGGTTCCCATGAAGGACGACACGGTCGAGAGGAAGGAGGACGGGAAAGCCGTGGCGGCACTTATGTGCGCCACGCCGTCGGAGATGCACGGCATGCTCGCGACGAAGGCAAGTGCCAAGGAGGCGTGGGAAGCCATCCAGACCCAACGCCTCGGCAGCAACCGCGTGCGCGAGGCGAACACACAAAAGCTGCGGGCGGACTTCAAAAACATCGCCTTCAAGGAGGGTAAGCTCGTCAACGACTTTGCCATGCGGATCTCCAGCCTTGCGTCGCAGCTCCGCGCGCTCGGGGACACCATGGACGACGCGAGAGTCGTGCGGAAATTTCTTCGTGTCGTGTCACCTCGCTTCGCTCAGGTAGCAGTCTCCATCGAGACCTTACTTGACCTGAGCGAGCTCTCCATCGAGGAGTTAACGGGCCGGTTGCGGGTGGTCGAAGACAGCCTTGAAGACGGACGCGAGATTTTCGACGACGGACAACTCCTACTCTCGAAGGAGTGGGAGGCGGGGAAGGGTCATGGACGTGATGGCGGTGCCTCGCTCAGCGGAGGCGGCACGGGCAGAGGTGGCAATCGCACCCAGGGCAGGGTTGGACGAGGTGCCGGCAAGGACGACCGAGACATGTGTCAATATTGCAGCATCAAGGGACATTGGGCCCGTGGTTGCCGCAAAAGGATAGCCGATGAGGATGCCGCAGCCGTGGCGAACCTCGTCCAGGCTGAAGAGGACGATGGGCCAGGAATGATGATTGCTTGCGTCAAGACCATGCAGGAGGGCCCAACGCCTCCGGCGACCATGATCCCGACAAGCACCGAAGCCGTGTAGGAGGGCGCAGCACCTTCGGCGACCACGGTGTTGACAACCGTCAAGTCCGTGCAGGAAGCACGGAGCTCTTCAACTAATCCCCTCCCGACATTGGTAGGGCTCTCCCCGACAATGACATTCTCCAGGGACTACGATTGGGAGGTGATGAAGACCCGGGTGTGGGGGAGACACACCCCGGCAACCACGTCCCCTGCGGCGCTGGTCAAGCCCGTGCAAGTTGGCACGACAATCGTGGACCTGACATCCTCAGGACCCGACAAGCCCGTGCAAGTTGGCACGGCAACGGCGTCCCCGACATCCTCGGGACCCGACAAGTTCGTGTCAGGAGGCACGACAACAACACATCTTGTGGGACACGCCCCGACCATGATGTTGGCGACCACTGAGCCCGTGCAGGAGCACACGTCAACTCAGGTCGGGCACACCCCGAAAACCAGGTTCTCAGGGTTCTCCAAGCCCGTGTGGGTGACACGGCACTCTTTGTTCGCCTCAACACCAACTCTAATAGGCCACTCCCCGACAATGTTGTTTTCGGGGCCTGTGAAGTGGGAGGCGACGAAGAGACAACCATGGGGCGGCAAGGCCTCGACCATGACATTGCCGACCAACGTGGCCATGAAGGAGGCGCGGTGCTCTCTGGTCGGCCATGTCGCGACCCAGACACGCTCGGGGTTCATTGAGTCCGTGCAGGAAGCACGACATTCACTGGTCGGGCACGTCCCGACCATGTTGGTGGCGACTATCGAGACCGTGCAGGAGCCACGAAGCACTATGGTCGAGCACACTACAACCCCGACGCGCTCGGGGTCCATCAGGTCCGTGCGGGAGGCACGACTCACGACTGTCGGGGGAGACCCGACATGTAAGTCTGATGGGAAGAGCGACAAGGACTTCGCTGTCATGAGAGGAGCCACTCCGGTCAGTGCGACGTCCGGCACATCGACCCCGGAAAGGGAGTTCCCAGGCAGTGCGACGTCTGGCACAACGAGCCTGGAAAGCACTACCTCGGGATGTGCAACCTCAAGAAGCCGGACATCCCAACAAAGGGATTTGGCCGCGTACGGTTCCAGGAACCACGCGACAAGGTTGGGATCATCGACAACAAGCTCCTTCAAAAGTAATCTGACAGGCCCCAGGGTGCACGCTCCTCCATCTCCTCCGCGAAGGAGTCCGGGAGCCGGAGCCAAGTGCGGGGTTGGTTGTCCATCCCCACGATAAACTCGCGGGCCGCGTCGGCGAAGTGGCTCCACGGCCGGGGCAGACGGGTGGTTGTGCCATTCCCCCTAACCCGCCCGTGGCCGCCTCACCCCCGGCGTCCGCGGGCTGAGCTTCTTCCATGACTGCCTGAGCCGGCACGGGTCGCCAGCGGAGGGCACCCGCGCCCCCGGGGGGGCGCCCCGGGCATGGCGGCGGACGTGTGAGGGCGGCCTCACACCCCCCCCCCCCCCCGCCGGCTTCGACACTTCCGCATCTTCCATTGCTACTTTTCCCTTCTCAACAGCGGAGAACCTCCTCACAGGCGCCATCGCTACTACAACAACAAGCGGGAATGAAGAGCAAGAACCAGGAAGATGAGCCAAGGGACCCTTCCCATTGCCTATATATAGCATTTGGTGGATGGCCGGCCTGCGCCCCTCGCCTTCGCTAGACGGACATAAGGTAGGGAAAAAGCAACGATGGCTCCGCACCGCATGCAGGCTTTATGTCGGTGTGGGTAGTTGTCGAGGCGCCATGGAGAAGTGGGGGCGTCCCGGGCCCCCTCGTGCGCCACACGTCGCGCCTGACCCGCATGCGGTTGGAGCCCACACCGTTTCGCCCCTTCAATTGGAGGAATTGTGCATATGCTGCGGGCCCGGGGGACTAGGGGTACCCAGGCCCGTCCGCCTGCGGCCCAAGATGCGACGCATGCCATAGGTCCAGCACGGTCCACCATTGGACTTCATGGGCAAGACCCTCGCGAGGTGCATGTCAGCAAGCATCGTCAGGAGCCACGTAAATCCCCCCTCGCGAGGTCGCCTCTCGAGGCTGCCCCGGAGGTACTCGCGGGGCGGACTAATCAAGGGTGGCCCGGCGGGGTCGCACGGTCCTGCATCTTCACGTGGGTGACGCGTGCCACGCCGAGCGGCGCCACGAACCGTGCCAGCAGGCACGGATGAGGAGGTTTTCCTCTTTTGTGCTAAGGGAGCAGGGCCAGCTTGCCGGTCCCCAAAGCAACCTCCAAAGGTTTCCTGTTTGGTGCAAAAAGACCAAGGCTGGGGGCTCGCTAGGACGGAGGTCATCCCCGAGCCCACCAGTGTGTCACGGTAGGGGGCTTTTGCAGGCAAAGACTACCTTTGTCAGGATAAGTTGCAGTGCTATCCCCCTTCAAACTGGCCGTTGTGGCAACCCTTCCCGTCTTGTGTTTTCGGGGGAAGAGGACTGGGGCCAGTATAAGATAGGGCAGGCTGCCGCCATAGAAAGGGATCAACCTGGAGTTAGCCAGAATCGACCTTTGTATTTTCTCTCACCCTCAAGCAATCCAGACAAGTAGGAGTAGGGTTTTACACCGCAAGGTGGTCCGAACCTGGGTAAACTGTCGTGTCCACTGTTCTTCTTCCTTAGCTCGTGCACGCCGGAGTGTCACCGCGAGGTTGCGAGGTAGAGCAGAGCGGGGGAACCAGCGCACCCCAGAGTTCGAACCTCTTTGGGTCCCCGGAGCCCCGATTCCGACAATATCCTACACATGTACATGTATATATACTGGCCTATGACCTCGTGGGAATGCAAGTTGCTTTCATAACATCATGCACCAACCAGTAGAACTAGAAGTCCAAACTTATGAAGAAGGTTGGGCAATCCACATATACTTCAACACCTTTTAGTGACGATTTTACAAATACCTTCCCTCAGCCACAAATTAGATCATAGAGCTCATTAACTGATATTATCAAAATTAACCTGAAATAAGTTTTAACAGAATTTGAAAAGCACAAGTATTACCTAAATGACAACATACTGCGCACTTTGGGAGCAGCCGGCATATCCATGAAAAGAGAGGTTGCAAAAAATGAAATGCGTCGGCGAGCCTCTGAATTTGATGGTACTTCTGCAGCCTTCTCTTTTGTATTAAGTAGTAGGTAGAGACGTTTAACCTGAATATGCCAAATCATCTCATCATTCAGAGAGTTACTACCATTCCTGCACTCTGTCATAGCTAATGAAGGGTTATGTCGACCTGCTCTTTGAGTGGACCAGTGTCAGGAAATGGAAAGCGAATTTTTGATATTGAGCTGATCGACGCAAAGAGCTCTGGTTTGTAGTAATCGAATGCTCCATCGTTATCAGAGATCAGTGTCTCAGAAGAATTTATCTGATACAATACACTGTTGAAAGAGGAGACTGTTATCATAGTAACCACAAAACAAAAGGATGTAAAAGCATAGAATGATCAAATATAGTATGTTATTGTTATATTATGTTATTGTTACCTTTGAGCATCCACGAGCATATCTTGGATCAGGGAATCAATGATATCTTGGAGTAAAATTGTCACCTCATATTGAAGGCCTTGTTTGTTTGAATACTGGGTAACCATTAGGCATAAATTTCACTACATGTGCTGACATAATAGGATTCAAAAATCAAAATATAGGAAGGCCATATATACTACCCCCTCCGTTCCTAAATATAGGTCTTTTTAGAGATTCCACTAGAAGACTACATATGAAACAAAATGAGTGAATCTACACTCTAATGTATGTCTATATACATCCGTATGTAGTTTTCTAGTAAAAACTCTAAAAAGACTTATATTTAGGAACGGAGGAAGTACCAGAGAAATAGGCTGTCACTCAAATTTGTTACTAACCCTACAAGCACCCCATCCGACCATATGCAAACTAAAATTAGTCTGACAGCTCCACCCACTGTAATACCTCATCGTCCCCTATGATAGAACTGCTATGTGTTGTATTCTAGTAAGTAACAGGGGATGCAAACTGCACGCTGAATGGCAATCAATGTCTTCAAGAAGAATGATGGTGCGGTTTTAAAGTCTTTAAGGACTTTGGCTAGTTCATCTTATTCCAGAAAACAATGTCAGTGCCATACTCTTATCTTTCCAACGAAGAAACTTAACATTCAAAGAGATAAAGATAAAAACCTACCCCTAGTCCCTGTTTTTCCTTCTTCATGATGTTAGGTTTTCGTGGTTTCTGTTGATCATTGTAATTATGGCACTATTATTTTGGCTGAGTTTCTTCTAATATACACCCTCCGCCCCAAAATAAGTGTCGCACATTTAACACTAAGTTAGTACAAATTTTGTACTAGAGCAACGACACTTATTTTGGGACGGAGGGAGTACATGGCATCCACTTGCGTGTTTGAGAAAGAAAAAAACTAATTAACGAAGCTAAGAAATCTCAGCCAGTTCTGCGTTGCTACTGGCTCTCTGGTGCACCATTTCATGGACCACGAAAGTAATGCACACGAAAACAAGTGTAGTTATCTATTTCCTGAACTCTGGGAACAAACTCCTTCCTCATGCCCATCGGTTTTCCTGCAAACTAATTCTGTAATTCTAGCCATCTCTGCCATTACCCTTATAACCTTTTAGTCCTCACCAACAACCAGTGTGCCAAAAAGGCGTAATGAAATTATCCTCTAATTACAGATTACAGTAAGAAAAATGATTTGAGGTTGATGTGTTACAGTAAAACAGTGAAGTATAGAACATAAAGGGAAAGAGAGACAATAATACTAGTGAAGTGGTTACCAAAATCTCAGCCAGCCGTTCAAATTTGTCAACCAGCAAAGGCAAGTGATCCATCTTAAAATCTACCAATAAACTTGAGTTCTGGATACTCTTTTTTATTTCAGAAAATATGGCAGCTATTACCCTGAATAGAATCTGTCAAACATCATAATAATATTCACGGGAGCATGTATTGCCAAAGCATTGCAAACATGAGAGAAAATGCAGTAAAGGAGGTAATGTTGAAGTAAAATGATTACCTTTTCTCCACATCACCAATAACAAGAAATCTGAAAATACTTTTTGTCAATTCATAGAAATCGTTGATCGCACAAAACATGTAGTTATCCTTCTTTATTCTCTGAAAGAGCTGTGCACTATTTCCAGTAAAATTCGCTGCCATATCAACTGCTTTTGAAAACTGTCGCAGACGGAAAACAAGCATAACATTATACAACGTTTTATGATATATTTTATAGATAGACAGAATACAGATGTAAGCCTGAGTGCAGAATAACTTATTTTGCACTCCGGCTAGCAGGAGTGAGCCAAGCTAGCCAACTAAACCCACCCTCGATGTCCGTTCTTGTTCTAGCCAGGAGAACTAACCCATCCACTGGGAATCCGCCCTTAATTGTGATAGTAAAAACTAAGGAATATGTACTCCCTCCGTCACGTCTTACATTATGGGACGGAGGGAGTACTAAACTAGTAACTTATGGTAAAACTAAAGCAATATATAGTTAAAAACTGTATGTAGTAAAAGTAAACTCAAACAATATGTAGTAAAAAAATTGCAGTAAACTCCAGCATTATTTTGTAAAATAATTAATTTGTAGTGGAAATCAAGATATGTAGTCCAAATTTCGGTATTATGCTGTACAAATCTTGTAATTAACACCAGTTAATAATTACTTCATGATTTTCTATTATTTGATTGTTCTCCTATCCCCAAAACATTACGACATTTCATGGTTGTTTTACTAACTCGCTTCTTCTTGCTCCCCACCCCTTCCCCCCCTCAATCTCCTTTTACAGGATATGCTATGATTTTATTATTGGCTCTTACGATTTACTACCATACTAGGTTCAGAAGTGTAACATAAAGCATTTTTACTACATATATAATGATTTTACCTTTGGTTCACTAGGGCTTTACCATTGAACTTAGGTTGCAGACCATGACATAAAGAGTTATACTAGTTTTACTACATAGAAACAATTTTACTATTAGTTTCATGCAATTTACGATCAAATTAAGGCTCGGGAGTACACCGTACAAGACTTTGCCACTTTTACTACATGGTACTAGTCTATTACGGTCAAGCCTAGAGAGATGCTACGTATTTCCAAAGTACTAGTGCAGAGTGTATTGCATTGAACCCATGGGCTGTCATGTATACATAACAGTTCCATATACCTTTTTGGCAACTAAAAACAAGGGCCAGCGAATAGAACCAGAACGATACTCTAGTGACATGGGCATTGTCATCAAATCCATCTCTCTGCAAAACCAATGAAATATGAAGGAGAAAGTAATCTGATAAAGCTTTTGTCGCACTGGAATAACCAGAACGTACCTATTGCTTATTAAATCCTCTGAGCGGAAGCTATTTATTATCTGGTTCCAAACCAGAGCGAACTTTGTTGGGTCGTGTCTTTCAGATTTACCCAAATCCTGAAAATAATATAATCTGAGAAATAACAAGAAAAGCACCTTCAAGGTAAACCGAACATGAATAGATTCCACCTTAAATATTTTCTTTTCCAAGAAACTAGGCAATATCCCTTTTTTCTCCTTTGGACTTGAGCGAGGAACAAGGCAAGCATTGAACATTTCTGGTAAGGTGCAGAACCGACTTCTAACCATTCCCATTGTGCGAATCTAGGAGTAAGCATCAGAAATAAGAATCTGTAAACAACTGAAATAAACATTCAAGAGTTTGGTGGCGCTTCATCTCACCTCACCAAGATGATGAACGATACCACACATACCACCGAAAATGGTACAGAATACAGAATACCAAATTTGTGTGTCCATGAAATAGACCTGTTGAAAATGCAACGATATTAATTAGTTTATGAGCCATATGCAAATTAAATACTGGAGTTCATATGAGTTCTTACAAGAATTATAGGGGCCCATACAGCAAGAATTGCACCAGCATTGCTCTTGACTGGAACAAAACAGATAGAATCATCACTCTGTGTTCAGTGTTAGTTATCAAACTCAATACCCTATTGGGTAAAAAAGATGATTAATGGACAAGGGAAGATGAGATATGGGGAAGACCTTGTGGAAAGAATTCATGCCACTCATATATATTCACATTGACCCTCATGATTTCTTTCGTAGGTTCCACAAGAGGCTTAATCTGCTCAAATTATATTCAGAAAAAAACATAGCAGGACGAGCGGCCATACAAAACAAATATAGAGATAAGAAACTAAGACGTGCTTAGAAGAATAACAAACACTCAAACAGAACATCTAATGGTGTTACTATGTTCTATCATTAACATAACCTAAGACCATCGTACATACATTATAAACTGTAATCGAGTTGGACCGACATAGATGCATTTTCACTGATCTGAATAAATCTTGAGTTGCATTGTGTTGCATAATAAAGCAAAAGGTGTATAAATTCTATATTGAGAGATATTCTTACCTCGAAGTAATAGCTGAATACAAATTTACTTGATAGAAGAACCGTCCAAAAGGATGTATACCTGTCGAGACACAGATAGAATATTTAGCTCACATCAAATGGCCACCAAAGTAGGAGAATAATAATACTCATGTTTTACTTTAGTAAAGGTACTTGGCCTTCATGCATTCCTCTTCCAACATATGACGGGGCCTGCACATATCATTGACAATATATCAGTACTTCATTAAGGTATAATGCGCATGCACGAGATCTGCAAGTCATGATGCAGTACAAAGAGCTGACTAATAGCTCTATAGAAGGAAAATGATTATTTCAGAAATTTAGGTTGACTCAAATGTCGGAAAATAAGATAGCATAACAATGTATTCCACTGAGATCAATTTCATGACATACAATATTTTTGTATATTAACTACAAAATGTAAACAAAAACAAGTTCTACTCTTGTGCAAGGTAAAAGATCATACCTGGCACCACCAGGACAATATATTGCAAATTCGCCAGGTAGATGTCTCTATATAGCTGCTTACAGCTGGAACAAAAAACAATGCCATCCCAATCACATTGCTTGTCAGGTAAAATGCGACAGCCATCATATACTTTGACAGGCAGAACATTCCCAGAAAGTTTTTGGGACGTCTAGCAGAACAAGCCTTGTAATTTTGAGAACTGAAATAAAATATGGGCAGAATGATCGCCCATGTGACCGCAAGCAAGAGTTTTATGAGAAATCTTAGTTTCTGGCTAGATCTCATTGTTCCCCTGGTTCTCCATGAAAATGAAATATCAAGGACCACTGCACAGAAACAATTAGACACATCACTGAAAAATGAGGATAGAACAATAGGAAGAAAGTTACATCAATGTGTTAGTACTAATTCATCAGAATGTATGGTATAGATATGCACAAGCAAATTCCAAATAAACCTTGAATAACTCGAAGTACTGCATTGGTTATGAAGATACTCAGAACATTCTCGAAAAAAATTGGATCTAGTAACTGAAGAGGACTTTCCAATCCATGCCATGCTATTATTATCAGAATCTGGAAACAAAACATATTAGAAAATGGGTCAAAGATCTGGCAGTGATTAAACAATATCCAAATGTATCACTCCCCAACCATTAATGTAAGAACTAAACCTGAAGCCCAAGCACAAGGAGTGTCCACAGCCTGTCAAAGCTTCTGAAGATATGCCAAAAGGAACGGACCTCAACAAAATTCGTCTTTCCCAACCACCTTTGCTGAGATGTCTCACTTATAGTTTGCTATATGCAATAGCAGAAAAATGGAGAACAAGAGCACAGATAAACAACTATTCTTAAATGAATGTACTGAATCATGCACATTTCTGTTAGTTGAGAATGTACATGAAAAGCTTAAATTGCGTTGTGATAAATAATAATGTGGCAAATTATTACAAAACACAAGCTTAGGGAACATAGCAGGTCAGAATGTGAAGTTACATGGAACACGGCACATTATTTCTACAGTATAAACTTTAGCACTGAATTGCGCTACTTCCTTATATTCTCAATACAGATGAATGGGAATACAAGATTGCTTCCCATAAAAAAAGTGCAAGATTGCTTTACTCGGAACTGAATACGTAAACAAAAAAAATAGGTATATGATGCACATATTATATTCCCTCTGTTCCAAAATATAAGCCTTTTTTAGAGATTCCAATATGGACTACATACGGAGCAAAATGAGTGAATCTATGCTCTAAAATACGTCTATATACATCCGTATGTAATCCATATTGGCATCTCTAAAAAGTCTTATATTTAGAAACAGAAGGAGTACTGTATTATGGAATGGCCTTGTTCTGATATTTACTACCTGTTGGGATTGATCAGGTACTTCTGAATCAACAATGTTTTCTGCTGAGGAGGATCCACGAGGCAATTGAGAATTTTTTATCTCAGTTTCATGAGACTTTTTATTTTTAGTCGATGTGAAAAAGAAGTCATTGTTGAGACGCATGGGCCACCCAAGTTTGAAGCAGTCTGCAGACCTGCATCTTAACATATTTAGTACTGCATTTGAGTATCAAAGGCAACACCAACAAAAAATGGTATCTGACCAGAAAAATTCGTTGAGGTCATCGTAGTTTCTCCATGTTGAGTGATCAGATACTCCATTTTTGTTCTTTAGAGCTTCCTTCATTACAAGAAAATAATGCCATCATTTTAACTTCGAAAGCTGTGCTAAGTTTAGTTGCTGAAAAGTAGGGATGTCTAACCGCATATATCTCGTCGTATATTGGTGCCACTACTTTATTAAGAAATGATTCGTCTTCTCCGCCATATGCAGGTCTGACCTTTTCACCAGTAATTAAGCTTACAGCTCCAGAAAGCACTCCATACAGCTCGTATGACATCTGAAGCAACAAGTGGTTATCTTTTTTAGCAAATTTGGACTTAACTTTGTGGCAAAGTCTTCAGCACAAAAATAAAGAAACTACTTAGAAGCAAGAAGTGTTTTTAAGCAAATATAATCCTCGAATAGTGACAGTAGATTTGTTTTTCTAATTAAAAACATGCATAACACTTGCTTAAACTCCTTGCTGCAAGAATCTTATCTGGGAAAGCAAAAGCTAACTACAGATTAGGAGTTGCTATGGGAACACGTAATTCAGCTCGAACTAGTACTACAGAAACAACAGCCCAGCTAAATCCAAAACATTTCTTTTAGTTCTGATGGTTGATTATGAAACAGCAAAAGAAAAGGACCACAGAGACTCTCTGACAGCATGATACCCTGATGGGAGATAGCAGGGAGGAGAGATGTAGAGGAGAGACTTGCCATTG
This sequence comes from Hordeum vulgare subsp. vulgare, assembly GCF_904849725.1. Lineage (NCBI taxonomy): Eukaryota > Viridiplantae > Streptophyta > Magnoliopsida > Poales > Poaceae > Hordeum > Hordeum vulgare. The sequence continues at coordinate 128,235,028 of NC_058523.1, forward strand.
GTAATTCAAGCAGGTAACTCTGGCCATTCTTATTTCAGATATTAGGATCAGCTTCACTGTAACCCCCCCCCCCCCCCCCCCCACACACACACACACATTAATGCAATCCATGGTGGACACTAAAACATACCTTTTCAAGTGAAAGGGTATGACGGATTGACGGCTTAGTAATTATAATAATTAACTTAACAAAAGAATCCATCCCTCAGTTTCAAAAAAAAAAACATCCGTTGGCTCACATGTTTCATGGACTGCTATCTCATCATCGAGATGGCATGCACGGCGCTTGGATGCTCCAGCAGGTAGCAGCCTGTCATGTATATCCAACCATCCATTGGATTGTGCACAGCTTTCATAAGAAATTAGAGCATTGGGTCAAGCAGAACACGGACATCAATGAAGCCGCTGCAACCAAGCCGCTAAGAACGCACATAGTATTGATTAAGCGTGCGAGCCCTGAATATTTCATCTTCAGTTGTGGCGCGGACAGCGGAACGAGTTTGTCTGTGGATCGATCAATGGAATGCACAAACAAGCCTTTTTTCGAGAATCATTGCATTGAAAAGAGAGAGAGTTGTTACAATCCTCCTACGAGGTGATTACAGGTTCCGAATCGATGAAATCAATGAACATCCCATGTTTGGGGGGTGATGGCTCTAAGCCCTAGAGCACCAGCGCTTGCCCAAAGGCGGCCTTGTCCTTAATCATCCATGGGACGAGCAGGGTCATGGTGCCAAGGCCCTTGCACATGGAGGTTCGGACTGATTGCCTTGACAATTGCCACCAGTCGTGTAGAGATGGCTCATCGTCTAGCGGGGCGCATCGGATCAGTAGCCAGTGTAGTGCTTCATGCCAGATCTGTCGGGCGAAGGGGCGGGCGAGGGGGCATCGCGCGGGGTGTTGCAGCCCGTGGCGGGCAAGCCGGTCTGCTGTCCAGCATTGGTCGATGTGGGCAAGCCAATGGAAGAAGCGGACGCGTGGCGGTGCCCAGTTTCTCCAAGTGAGCTTCCAGGCGGCGCAGGTTGTGCATCCGGCGGAGGTGGCGGTGTATGCTGATTTGGCGAAATAGACGCTGTTTGCGCTCCATCTCCAGGTGAGGCGATCCGGCTCGGCAGAGAGGGTTGTATCGTCGATCAGGTGCCAAAGTTGGTATTGCCCGATTTCGTGGACGCCCACCATGCCCTGGATGTCTTGCGCCCAGCGGTTGGCCTCTAACCCCTCTGCGGCCGTCCTAATCTTGCGTCGACGCTTGGGGATGCACGCGTATAGGAGCAGAGCGATCTCGCGGATGGAGCGTCTGCCAATCCATCGATTCTCCCAAAAAAGGGCCTATGTGCCATTCCCCAGCTGCATAGTGGTGGAGGCGAAGAAGAATGCGCGCTCCTCGTCGGAGAATTGCAGGTCTAGGCCCGCACATGCACTGGTGGTGTTTGTGCGGCTGAACCAGAGCCACCATGTGTGCAGCATGAGGTCGTGGATGCCAAGGCCGCCAAGAGAGATCGGTCAGGCAAACCTTTGCCAGTTGGCGTGGCAGTGCCCGCCATTTGCCTCCATGCGCCCTGCCCAGAGGAAGCCTCGTTGGATCTTCTTGAAGGCCATGATGGTCTTCTTGGGGGGTGCCAATGCTATCAGCAGATGTATCGGGATCATGTTGAGGATTGCCTTCACGAACGCAAGGCGGACGGCCTTGTTCATGAAATACGCCTTCCAGCAGGGGAGCATGTGGGTGGTCTTGTCGACGACGGGCTGTAGCTGGGCAGCGGAAGGCTGGCGCAACGTCAAAGGGATGCCCAAGTAGGTGATGGGAAGCTCGACAATGTGGCAGCCCAGCAGCTCCACAACGGGCATGGCCGCATCCACATCGCTGTGAATCAAAGTGGTCGTGCTCTTCACAAAGTTGACCTGGAGGCCGGAGGCGCTCCCAAATAGCTGCAAGATGCTCTTCACGGCGGAGATATCACTCAAAGTGGGATGGCAGAAGAATATCATGCCGTCCGCGTAAAGGGAGACCAAAGGCATCTGGCACCATGGGTGAAGGAAGCTGTTGTAGCACGCCCAACTTGATGGCGCGGCGGAACATACGGCATAGGGTGTCGACTGCGAGCACGAAGAGCTGTGGGGATAGTGGATCGCCTTGGTGAAACCCACATCTGTGCCATAATGCCGGGCCTGGTTCTCCGTTGACGAGCACCCTGGTGCTTGCAGAGGAGAATAGGATGCCCAGCCAATCTAGGAACCTGGTGCCAAAGCCGTATTGGCGAAGGGCATCAAACAGGAAAGGCCATCTGATTGAGTCAAAGGCGCGTGTCAAGTCCAGCTTCAGGAGTGCGCACGGGGCGCCGAGCTGGTGTAGTAGGCCAGTGGACTGGCGCACGAGGATGAAGTTGTCGTGAAGGCGTTCTGACTCGCTCTGACGAGGGAGTTGAGCTTCTGGGCAAGGCATAGTTGCAGGACCTTGGCGAAGATCTTGGCAACCAAGTGGATGAGGCTTATGGGCCTGAAGTCACCGAGAGCGTGGGCGTCCGCGTGCTTGGGGAGCAGGGTGACTAGTGCACAAACAAGCCTTCAGCCTGCCCTAGATGAGGAGCAGCCCCAGCCTGTTATCGCAATCCCGGGAAGCCGGTTCCAGCGAACAGCCGCAGCGGCACTAGTGGGATGAGCGGCGTATTCCATTTTTTCATAGGCAGGGATGAGCCAACGCAGTTTAATCATGATTAGCATAAATTAATAGTGAAAGACAAAAATGCCCTTTATATTTTTGAAAGGGGGCGTACTGAGGCGGATTCCATAAGTCTGATCGTTCTCTTTTTGCAAGGAATATGACTTTAAAATATTTTGTCCTGCTAATTAAAGCAATAACTTTGACCATTTTCCACTGAAACAGATAGTATTTTTTACACAATCTGATGTTCTTTAAGATATTTAGAATGTATTTACAAGCGTATTTGCAAAAGTTTGCGCTTGAAAAGTCACATCGCACCATACAAAAAACACGAGCAAGATAGCCTTACAATATAAATGCAGTCGGTCTTTCCTTTTTTTTCCTAAAATGCACATGTGACCATATTTATGCACACAAATTTGCAGATGCACAAGAACCAACATATCCTACTAGGTTGGAATCTGGCTTTTCAACTTAGCAAAGAGAAGAGGCTAAAGGGTACTAGGCACCTGCAACATACTCCTAAGAGAAATATGGGTTTGAACATGTGTTGCTTGGTAGGACAACCATGCATCCTACCATTTAGCTAGTCAACTTAAAATACAGTTCAGAAAAAAAACAAACACTAAAAACATCCAAACACTTAGCACATGTTAATTCTATAAGCATGGTTATTGTTATTGTTGTTCTCGTCCATTGTCCACAACAAATGTGTAAGAACTACTCCTAATAATAGTGTTATTATATTATAAAAAGATTCTTCTGGCAGAAGCATTTACATGCTAGATTTTACTACCAAGCAATGAAAATTTATATGACCGATGTAAACCAATAAACATATATCAAATGTTCAGAGATGATTTCAAGAAAAAACTAAATTTAGTTATAGTTTGAATCATTAAGGCAGTGAGAGCAATGGAAAGACGAAGGACAAAAGTTTGCATACATGATGAAAGATGTAGCATAAGCATTCTGGCATAAGTCTTAAATTTGATGCTTCTCCCCATATAAGAAGATAAAGAGCTATGTAAAGAAGTTTATGCTGCTGAATTTCCTGCATCACAGAGGGCAACCTGCAAGTGCAATAAAAAGAAGACTAGTTCAAGTAAAAAAAAAATCCTTGAAATTCACTCAAGCTGATGTTCAGTTAGATGCAGTCCAATCTAAAGAAATGAGAACTGCATATGCTTACCATATGTTGCTTTTTCTCCCCAAAAATTTGCACCAGGTCAGATAATTTTCAAATGTTTTCGCTAATAATTCCTCTACTGCTCTTTCATCAAGCTAAAAACAGGCATATCAAAATGTTATTCTAATATGTTAACCAGAAGATAGATAAGGCAAACAATATTCTTGAATGAATACCATTGGAGCAGAGGATGACTTTGGATTCAACCGAGCATGCATATTTGCAAGCAAAAGAATGAGATGCTCCCTTTGGTTAGCAACATTCCCTTTCTACGCCACCCAAGAAAAAACAAGCCTATTTACTGAGCTGAAATGCAAGAGAAAATCACTGGTACTAAATCTGATATTTGAAGAGATAACTAGTCAACCTGGAATCCGAACCAACTTTGCAGCCATCTAAAAATATCTGTCTGACTTTTTCCATCCTGGACATTAGCCAATGGAAGACTGCGTACATTAAACACCGCAGCAACTGCAACTTTGATCTGCACAATAGTATATCATAAGGAATTCAATCTAAATTCAGAATGCAGGCTCAGTAACTAAGTAACAGGTTAAAGGTTATTCATTCCAAAGAAGAATTACTATCATCTTTTGTTCGAAAGAAGTCCACATACCCCCTGAACTGTTAGATTTCGAGCAGATCACCCCCCAACTGCAAAACCGGCTTCTTAATCCCCTGGACTGACAAATACCAGGCAAATCACCCCCTGAGGCCAGTTTGGTGGGTTTGAGCACCCGGTTTTGCGTACGTGGAGGAGGTGGTTGGCACTGTTAGGAAGTATTAGTATTAGTCTAGGAGTCCTTATTAGTCTATTAGTATTAGTCTAGGAGTCCTTATTAGTCTATTAGTATTAGTCTAGGAGTCCTTATCAGTCTATGTTTACTTTCCTTGCACCTCAAGTCTTGTGTAATATATATATGCCCCTTGGGCCTTCAATAAAGATAAGTTGCTTTCCTAACATGGTATTAGAGCCTAGGTTTAGGTCTCCGGACGCCGCAACTCGTCCTCACGATTCAAATTTTTTTTATCCCGTTTCCTGGATCCCGTCTCAGCCCCCCATGGCGCGTGTGCCTGAACTCCTCCCGACCGCGCCGCCCGCCTGCCTCGACATTGGCGCTCCTGACCCTTCCGGAGCAGGCTTAGTGTAGGAGTCCTTATTAGTCTATTAGTATTAGTCTAGGAGTCCTTATTAGTTTATGTTTACTTTCCTTGCACCTCAAGTCTTGTGTAATATATATATGCCCCTTGGGCCTTCAATAAAGATAAGTTGCTTTCCTAACAGGCACTTTAATTAAAGTGGGTGCCACATCGGCAAATTTGGTCTACTGCACCCCCTGGCCTTGCCTCGAGCGCTCCGAGTCTCTTTTCACCTCCCGCTCCCCTCTCCCCTATCTCTGACGAAACGGCGGCGATTGTGGCAACCACGGCGGCGCGGGCGATGATCGGCGGCCTGCTGTGAATAGCGGGACCGGCGGCGACGATCAGGTCAGTGCGCCCAAACCTTGTGCTGAGAATCTAGTTTTTTTGCCTAGAGTAGGCCTGTCAGTTTGGGGTTTTCAGGGGATTTGATTTGGGGGCTAGGGTTTAGTCCAGTTTTTTTGAGAGAATGTTGGAAGCAGTTATTAGATGGCGTCGTTTCAGGGCATTCTGGAGTTCAAATCAGTGTGCATATGCTCGTATATGACTAGATGATCTAGGGTTTACTTGATCTGAAGAAAAAGACAGTTTTTTCAGAAAAGTTCAGTACATTGAACTGACGATTCACTGACTTATGCTTGTCAATTGTGTATCATTTTGTTTAGGATATAGCCATGGATCCACTGGACTACCTTACTGTCAGGTTTCACTACAGAGGTGACTTTGGGCATGATGGAAATGACTGGAATTATGTGGGAGGAAAATCTGGGCTGTCCACAATTGAATTTGCAAAGCTGTCAGTATCTGAGCTGAAGAAGAACCTTGCAGATTATGTTGTATGCTCTGATAAAGCTCTAGAAAATACTACATTGCATTGGAAATATCCAGGTGGTGATATGGCAAATGCTTTGCTTGTACTAAATGATCAGACTTCAGTGGAGACGATGGCTAAGCATGTGACTGATGCTGGTCTTATATTGATATATATGCTGTCATTCCTCCTGATGAATTGGCAGTTTGAATTTGAAGGGGAGTTTGAGGCAGTGCATAAAGGGCAAGATCAGGCAGAGGAACTGCAGGCAGAGCATTATCAAGCAGAGCAAGTTCATACAGAGTTAGGGCATGCAGAGGAGGTGCAGGCAGAGAGAAGAAATGCAGATGAGGTACAATGCAGGGCCAAAATGCCTGTTTTCAAGTCTGCAAGTTCATTGTCTGATAGAGGAAAAGGTGTTGTAACTGAAGAGATGCATACTTCAGATGACTCTGACAGTGACAGTGACTATGTTGTGCCTCCTGCAGAGAGCAACAGTTCTGCTGAAGATGAAGAAATCCTTGAGTACAGAAAATATGCCAAAGAATTCAAGGAGAAAAAGAGAAAAAAATTGTTAGGGGAGGAAGAAGCACAAGCTTGCAATGTAACTGACGATTTCATTGTACCAGAAACATGTAAGTTGGATGATGATGCAGATGATACCCCTTACTTTGAAAGTGATGATGATCTTTCCTATGATGAGGCTAGTGATGGAGAGGTCAATGATGTCAGAAGGAGAAAGACCACTCATAAAGTGTATGATGATAGTACAGATGCACCACAATTTGAAGTTGGTCAAGCTTTTACTGACAGCAGGCAATTCAAAAATGCACTAGTGAAATATGGACTGAAGAATTTCCATCACTTGTTATTTCCCAAGGATGAGAAAAAAAGAGTAAGTGCCAAGTGCAGCTGGACTGGGTGCCAATTGAGCATTTATGGGTCTATTAATAGCAAGTCTGACTGGTTGGTGGTGCAAAGGTACAACAATGTCCATACATGTGTGCCTAGGAGAGATAATAAACTTGTGACCAGTACTATCATTGCAAAGAAGTATTTCAGACAGATCAGAGACAATCCAACATGGAGGGTGGAGAAGATGCAGGAATCTGTACTAGAAGATTTGCTAGCAGATGTTAGCATATCCAAATGCAAGAGGGCAAAGAAGCTTGTGATGGACAAACTCATAGATTCAACTAATGGTGAATATTCTAGAGTACTTGACTACCACCTTGAGTTTTTTTTTCGAGAAAACGCAAAGAGCCTTGCGTTTCTTTGTATTGAAAAGAAGGGGAATTACAGCCTCCTAAGAGGCGATTACAGCAAGGTTACAAGGGGTTTAATGGACATCCCAGGATGGGGGCAAGACTACCCTAAGCCCTTTGTCCCCGGCTCTAGCTCAACACCTCATCTCATCTTTGATCCTATCCGAGAGCTCGGTGAGCGATGGGGAAATATGATCGAATACACACGCATTCCTATGTTTCCAGATCATCCAGGGCACCAGTAGCGTGGCGGACCTCAGCGCCTTGCAGAGAGATGGTGGTGTGGCATCCCTCGCCCTCATCCACCAGTCCTGTATGGAGGCATCATGCTCCGGCGTAGGGGCTGGTAGGCGCAGCCAGGAAAGGGCCTCGTGCCAGGCTTGCCGCGCGAAGGGGCAGGTGAGTAGCAGGTGTCGGATGGTCTCCGGCTCTTGGTCGCACAGCAGGCAGCGAGTGTGATGGGGGAGGCCTCGGCGAGCGAGTCTGTCCGCGGTCCAGCATCGGTCCAGGTTCGCAAGCCAGTGAAAGAACTTGACCTTCGGCGGGGCCCATCCCTTCCAGATGAGCTGCCAAGAATGGCATGTCAAAGATCCATGGAAGGTTGCCTGATAGCAGGACCTCGCCGAGTAGACACCGTTGGCCGTCCATTTCCAGACGAGCTTGTCCGGCTCAGCGGACAATTAGTGTGCGCCACAAGCTGCCATGTCGTCAGGTATTGGCCGATCTCTTGCAGCCCCACTATGCCGCGAATGTCCCGTGCCCAGGCATTGCCGGCAATGCCTTCCGCCACCGCCCGCGCCCTTCTCCTGTTCTTGGGAATGCAAAGGTAAAGCAGGGGTGCTAGCTCGCGAATAGACTGCCCGTGCAGCCAGCGGTCTTCCCAGAACAGCGTCGTGTGACCATCGCCTACCACCATGAAGGTGGAGGCGTAGAAAAGGCCGAGCTCCTCGTGGGAGAACTGCAGGTCGAGGCCTTGCCAAGCTCGGTCGTCGTCCGTCCTCGATAGCCAGAGCCACCGCAGTCTGAGCGCGAGCCTCGTGCGCTCAAGATCTCGGATGCCCAGCCCGCCATATGCGAGCGGCCGGCTGACCGCGCGCCAGTTCACGTGGCAGTGTCCTCCGAGCGCAGCCGCACGACCAGCCCAGAGGAAGCCGCGCTGGATCTTCTCTAGTTGCTTCAGGGTCTTCTTCGGGGGCGCTAAGGCAAGCATCTGGTGGGTTGGAATCGCGCTGAGGACCGATTTAACCAGTGCCAGTCGCCCGGCTTTGTTCATGAGCCATGCTTTCCATGTCGGGAGGCGGCCAGCCACAGCGTCGACCAGCGGCTGCATCTGTGTCGCAGAGGGTCGGCAGGTGGTGAGCGGGATGTCCAGGTAGGTGATGGGCAAGTCCGCCGACTGGCAGCCCAGCGCTTCCAGCAAGGCGGCGCTATCCTCGTCGCCATGCAGGGTCGTGGCCGAGCTCTTGCCGTAGTTGACCTGCAGGCCCGAGGCGGTGTCGAATATGCCCAGAATGCTCTTCACAGCGAGCACCTCATCCATCTCAGCATGGCAAAACAGCATCACGTCGTCGGCATATAGAGAAATGGCTGCGACGTTGCGGCGGGGGTGCAGGCGCCGAAGGATGCCGGTTTGGAGCGCCCGGTGCATGAGACGGGCAAGCGCGTCGACAGCCAGGACAAATAACTGTGGCGATGTGGAGTCCCCTTGGCGCAGCCCGCGACGGTGCCAGATCGGGGGGCCAGGCACTCCATTGAGCATGACTCGTGTGCTGGCCGAAGATAAGAGAATGGCCAGCCATTCTCTGAACCTGTCCCCGGACCCATATTGGCGCAGAACCTCGAAGAGGAACGGCCAGGATATGGAGTCGAAAGCCCGCGTGAGATCGAGCTTGAGCATAATGCACGGCGCGCCCAGGTGATGGAGCATCCGGAGAGACTGCCGGACGAGCATGAAGTTGTCGTGGAGCGATCGTCCAGCGATGAAGGCGTTCTGGTTGCGGCTGACCAGGCTATCCAGCTTAGGAGCGATGCGCAACGACAGAACCTTCGCGAATATCTTGGCCACAATGTGAATTAGGCAAATCGGCCAGTAATCCCCAGCTTGTGGGCATCCGCGCGCTTCGGCAGCAGGGTCAGCAGGGCTTGGTTGAGCTAACCAAACCCTCTCCCACGTAGCATGTATAGCTGCTCGAAGACATCCAGGATGTCTTGCCTGATTATGCCCCAGCAGGCACATAGGAATTCGGCGGTGAACCCGTCTGGCCCTGGTGCCTTGTGCGCCGGCATGCGTCGCACCGCAGCCCAGATCTCCTCAGGGGTGAAAGGCGCCTCCAGGCTGCCAAGGTCACCGGGCGCGATGAGCTGCTCAAGGTCAAGCGTGTGCGCCCGGTCCACGGTAGTGCCCAGCAGCCCGTCGAAGTGCACGAATGCCGCGTGGGCCATCTCCTCGTGATCACAGAGCACATGCCCGTCGACTAAGAGGTTGTGCACGCGATTCTTCTGACGCCGGAACGTGCACTGGCTGTGGAAGAAGCTTGTGTTCGCATCACCCTCGGCGAGAAAGGAGATGCGGGCGCGCTGCCACGCGATGGTGCGCTCAAGGGAGGCCAGCCCAAGGTATGCCAACTTGAGCTGCTTGTGCAGCCATTCTTCCGACGGAGTGAGCGGGTGGCTCTCCATCGCGTGGTCGACGCGGGCGATCAGCTCGCGAGAAATGGCCAGCTTGTCCCGGACATTGCCCGTGGACCTGGCGCTCCAGCTCGTAAGGGCGTGGGCAGTGGCTTGTAGGCGTCGGACCAGCCGCTGGAAGGGGTCGGGGTCATGCACGGAGCTCCAGGCCGTGGCGACAATGGCGTGGAATCCATCGAGGCGAAGCCAGAAATCCTCGAAGCGGAAGCGCCTGTGGGCCATGGGCATGGGGGAGCAATCCAGCAACAGCGGGCAGTGATCGGACACGACGGACGCAAGGTAGCGGAGGTGGCACTCCCCGTGGTAGTCCTCCCACTCCGCGGTGCATAGAACTCGATCGAGGTGCACGAGCGTCGGCGGCGACTGCTCATTAGACCAGGTGAAGCGGCGCCCATTTAGGTATACCTCCTTCAGGGCAAGATCATTGATGGCGCGCCGGAACCTTACCATCATGCGGCGATTCAGGGTACCGGAGCTCTTGTCAGCGTCACGGTAGATGAGGTTAAAGTCACCGCAGAGCATCCAAGGACCCGGGCAGGCGCCGCGAATGTCCCGCAACTCTTGCAAGAACAGCAGCTTATCGGGGTCGCTTTGGGGGCCATACACCGTGGTTAGCCACCACGGGGCGCCGCTGGGCACGCACACCTTAACCGTGATCGCGCTTTCGATGAATAGGGAGTCGGAGATGGTGACGGCCCTACTCTTCCAAGCGATGAGAATGCCGCCGCGGGTGCCGTCGGCCGGGAGGTAGGTGGAGCCATCAAACTCGGACCCAAGAGTGTCTAACACAATCGACGAGCAAATCAACGCCATTTTAGTTTTCTGGAGGCATACAATGGATGCACGGGTGGTACATATCAACGAACGAATTGCGCAGTGCCTAGCTCGCGAGTTCAAGCCCCTGACATTCCAAACAGCAACCTGAGGACCTAGATACATGGGTAAGAGATCGACTACGGTCACCACCAGGCTAGCGCGCGCAGACCATGGCATCACCAGCCGGGAGGGTCAGGCCTGCAGGGACCGACCGGTCGACCAGAGCGGTGATGGCCTGCAGCACTGGGAGCCTAATCGGCGTGGCGAACATGTCATCGTATGCCTTCATCTCGACGGGGGTGATCTGCTGGTTCGTGCCAACGATCCCGAGAGTGCGGAGTATCTGAACAACAGCCCTCCTGTCTGATGTGCGAGGCGCAGAGGCCGGAGCGTCGGCGGCAGCAGAGCGTCCCTTCCTGGGGCTGAAGTTGAGGAGGGGCGTTGGCGCTTCCCAGGGGAGGGCAAGACCGCATCGAGCTGCTTGGTGGCTGCGGACAAGAAGGCACCTAGCGTCCATGTCTGACCAGCGGTGTTGCAGCTTTCGACGTCGCTGCAGGGTGATCGGTGGCGAGGCGAAGCGCCCTGGGATCAGAATCTGCGCGCGGGGGCTGGCGGCACAGGGTTCAGAATCCGGATGGCGCACAGGCCTCTGCAGGATCGAGATATGGCCGCGGTAGTGGGACGGACCCACCCCGGCCCAGGCTGGGGCTGCACATCCATGGACGGCACTGACCCGTCAGCCCCATCAGCGGGCGAGCCATCGAGCGTGGGCGCGTCTTCGGGCGTGTCCCCAGCAGCCAGAGCGTTCTCGACCACGGGCCCAGTAACAGCAGCTACTGCAACTTCGGCTGCGGGCCCGGCCGTATCGACGTCCACGGGTGTTGGTGCGGAAACAGCGGCATCAGCGGCCGCGGGCCCCGCAGCAACAGTGCTGGCCGGTGGGGACGTAACGGGCACAGCGATCTTGGCGGGGAGGGACGAAACGCTTCCCGCCCTCTCCTCGTGGGCGCGCGCGTGGGGCCGCGGCGGTTGGTCAAGGAGGGCCTGTGGCGGGGTGGAAGCGACAAAGGTGGGTTGTGACTCCTTTAGTCCCGACCGGGATGCAGGCGGGACAGGGACGACCGTCCTCTCGCGCTGCTTTGCAGGAACCAGACGCAGCTGGCAGTGATCCCGACGGGGCATGGGATCAACCGCTGCAGTGGCGGGCCCGACCGGATCTTCCTCGGTCGTGGGCAAGTTCGAATCCCCGGCCGCTTCGTGGCCACGAACAGCTAACAGGAGCCCGCCACCTGGCCCGACGCCAACGGCCGCACCGTCCTCGACGATGGGGTTGGTGACTTTGTGCGTCGGGGCCACCGGCAAAGCCGCTTTAGGCGTCACAAAGGGCCCCTACGGCCTTCCTTTTCTGACGCCGTGACGAGGGCGCGCTGGGCCCTGCTGACCAGGCCAGGTCAGCATCCTGTCTCGCTTGGGACGCTGCCCCTGCCGCGACGCGGCCATGGACGGCCAGAGCGCCACCACACTGGCACCATCTGAGCGGTCGGAGAGGCCATGGGCATGCAACGCCAGCGCATCCACTGCCATGCCATCAGCCCGGCCACTCTGCGTCTCGCCCGTACGACGGCGTTTGCGACCACGCCGGCGAGCGCGCCCGGGACCAGGGCCATGGCCCTTGCCGGAACCGTGCCGACCGTCTGCGCCACCAGCCTCACCACCTCCGGCACTACCATCAGCGTCCTGGGCGACGTCCGGGGCGGCCCGGATTAGCTCCGCCTTGGTAAGGGCAATTGACACAGGGAATGTTAGCGTCCTGATGGACGGCGCCTCCGAGGGCACGCGGCCGGGCAGCTGCTCGATGATCTCCAGGATAGCAGCGCGCCTAATGTCGGCCGGGTCGTGCGCTCGCCCGGAGACGCGGAAGACCGCCATGTCGTCGCGGGAGCGTGTGCGGGGGTGCAGGCGTTCGATCCAGCAGCTACCTCCCAGCACGTGCTCCGCGGTGGAGAGCAGCCAGGCGTGGGCGGGGATGCCGCGGAGTTCCAGCTCAACGCGGTATTCGAGTTCGCCGGCGCCGGCGTGGGCAAGCTTGCACCAGGGCCGGAGAGACAGTGCAAAACGCGTCGAGCTGATGAAGTGCTCGCCGCGAAACCGCCGCATGGTCGCCAGGGAGGAGAAGATGATCAAGAAGTCCTCCGGGTGGTGCTGGTGGACACAGAAGTCACCCTCCTCGAGCTCCAGGGAAGAGAGAAGGAGCTCGGCCACCTCGTCGGCGGACACGGAGGGACGATTGCCCGTGACGGAGGCCACCATCGCGCGGGCGAGCACCTGCTCGGCCTCGTCCATCTCTTCAGTTTGTGCCAAGAACACGCGAGCAGGGGCGTCGTCGATCGGTCGGGCCCGGGGCAGAGGGAGAGCCGGAGCAGGAAGGGCAGGAGCAAGAGGGCGCGTCGCCTGGAGAGAAGCCCTGGCAGGGGCACCGCGGAGGGGCCGGGGCTGCGGGTCCACGACGACACGCGGGGAGGGCGTAGGCGCGGCCGCGGGCCGCCGACCGCCCCAATCGCGGGATGTGTGGCCAGAAGCAAGGCAACGCCGGCAGCGGATGTCATTCGGGAAGTCCCTGACGCAGTGGCGGTGGTCGAGGCATCGGAAGCAGAGGCCCGCGAGCTCCTCGGGGAGGGACTGCGGCGGCGCGGGCGAGGGCGTGGCTGGCGCAACCCGACGCGGGCGACGGCGCTATTCCCTGCGACGAGCCTGCTGGAAGCCGTCAGCGTCGAGCACCAGCCCGCCCAAGACGCGGTGGACCTCCGAGCGGGGGCCGAGGCGATCCTTGGCGGGAGGACGAACCACAGGTGCGATGCGGCCAGGAGCGATTGCGGCCGGCGGGGTGCGGGCGACGTCTCTGTACGAGCATGCCGAGGACTCACTCTCCGAGTTGGACCAGCGGTCCCCGTAGGAGACGCGCTCGCCGGAGAGGGTCGCTCGGCGGTCGACAGGGTCAGCCACCACCGGAGCCATGGCGCGGGGGAGCGGAGGAGCGCGGGGGAGGTCCAGCCGGCAGGGACGGCGCCAGCAGCGCGGCGCGGCAGCTAGGCTAGCGGGGCGCGGGGGAGGTCCAGTCGGCGGGGACGGCGTCAGCAGCACGGCGCGGCAGCTAGGCTAGCGGGGTGCGGAGGCAGACTTCACTACCACCTTGAGTTAGTTAGGAGTAATCCTGGTAGTACTGTTGCAGTTACACATTGGACCCTGAGGAGCATGCAAAATGTGTTTGAAAGGATGTATGTTTGTCTAGATGGCTGCAAGAATGGGTTTATGGCTGGATGTAGGAGAGTTGTTGGGTTAGATGCTTGTTTCTTGAAAGGTGCAGTACATGGACAAATATTATCTACAATTAGGAGGGACTGGGGATGAACCCTAGTAGGGGAGGGGGTTTATTCTTCCCGCGCGAGACAGAACCTCCCAGAGCCGATTCCGCGCAAAAGAGGCGCCTCGGTGAATCCTACCTGGCAAAAGATCCGCCACATACGCAAAACCGGGTGCTCAAACCCACCAAACTGGCCTCAGGGGGTGATTTGCCTGGTATTTGTCAGTCCAGGGGATTAAGAAGCCGGTTTTGTAGTTGGGGGTGATCTGCTCGAGATCTGACAGTTCAGGGGGTTATGTGGACTTCTTTCTCTTTTGTTCCTATGAGACGTATCATTAGAATTACAGCACTAGCCAATTGCTACTATGATTTGTATCCCAGCAAATTTGTCCTGCAATGAGGATTGGTCATTATCTTGGCAAATACCATCTGCTAAGAGCATCTCCAGCCGTTCGGCCCAAAATCAACAACAATTTTTTTATCACATTGTTCATCAAAGAAATCAATACAATTCAAATAGTTCAACGAAGCAAGCTCATAATTCAAACACAAACTAAAACACATGGAACTAGGCATTGCCCTTAAGCCTCCATAGGTGCTCCACCAGATCGTGCTGCAGTTCTCGATGCACCTGTGGGTCTCGGATCTCCTGGCGCGTATTGAGGAAGGCAGCCCATTTTGCCGATACCTGGTGATCAACAACTGCAAGAGGACCCTGCCTGAAATATGGTTCAGTGTCGAACACTGGCTCCTCCTGCTCGTTCTCAATGATCAGTTGTGCAAGATGACACAGCAATTCATCACCTCCCACATCTAAGATTTTGACCAGGTCAAAGCGGGGTACCGGAGAACAGCAAATCGAGATTGGGGCACACCAAATGTCGGCTCGACATCCTTCCTGCAAGCCTCCTGACACTTAGCAAAGTAGGAGTTCTTGCCTCCTGGCATAGTGTTTTAGATAGTCTTCACAAATGTGGACCATCTTGGATAGATGTCATCTGCTAGGTAGTCTCCCTTATTGTAGTGGTGCCCATTGACCTCGATGTTCATCGAAGGAGCAGGACCTTCAACAAGCTTGGCAAAGACATTCGAGCACTGCAGTACGTTGATGTCATTGTGAGTTCCTGGCATACCAAAGGAGTGCCGAATCCAGAGGTCATGTGTGGCCACTGCCTCAAGTACCACACTACAAGCTCCTTTGGCGCCTTTGTACATCCTCTGCCAAGCAAATGGACAGTTTTCACTGCCCAATGCATGCAGTCGATGCTTCCAAGCATCCCAGGAAATCCTCTTGCTGCATTCTATGCTAGGATCCGAGCAATGTCTTCAGCATTGGGTGATCGCAAGTATTATGGTCCAAACACTGCCACCACTGCCCTGCAAAACTTGTACAAACACTCAATGGTGGTGGACTCGGCCATGCGTCCATAGTCTTCCTGTATATCACCGGGAGCTACTCCCGTGAACGCCTCCTTGTCGTTGGAGTCCATCGCCGAACACCTCGCGGGCGTGGTGGGCGGGCAGGCGCCGGTATCCCCGCTTGCATGGTCATAGTCCTAAAGAGCTCGCCCAAGAGCGGGATGGCGGCGAAATACTCTCTTTCCAGTGGGGGAATGGCCTTTCTAGCAGCGGAGCAGCGGCTGTGAGCAGGTGGGTGGCGCCAGGATCAGCATGGCAACGAAAGGGGAAGTGTCGTCCTGCCGCTCGCGGATCGAATCTGGGCGGGGGAAAGGCGTTTCTCACCTGGCAGTGGTGCCCCACCCGCCACTTTTCCTTCTGCCGAAGCCCCCAAGTGCCCCCCCCCCCAGTGCGCTGGGTTCCGCCTGGGATCGCCGGGCCAAAAAATGGGCCGAGCCGACGAAATTCAGCGTCCTGGGGGCGCGACTTGGTCATTTTTTCGGCGCAGGCAGTTAAAAAGGGGCCGGGGGGCTGTTGGGGGCGCGGCTGGAGATGCTCTAACTTAGTGCAAGTCCTGGCAACAAGGATCTAGTGCCTTCTGTATCATAGCAAACATGAAGAATCACGAGCCATTGGCCCTATTAGAAGGTCGCAGTTTTTTCTTGTAGTGTACTTTAATTATCCTTGAACAAATAGTATACCCAGAGGGTATATTTTTTAGGTTTTGAGTAGAAATATGTGCAAACCTCTTGAAGAAGCATGATTGGTTGCTGACTTGATCTAGGATGAAGTGGAATAATATTGTATCGGAAGCCTGACTTGTCGGCAAAATCTTCACTACGAACAAGTCTCTGCAAAGTTATGAAAGCATTAACTACATGGCACATCATACATCATAATTATTATTTTGTGAAAAGTATCACAACCTCCAAGCCAGTCCCGATGAGAACAGCCTTCAAAACTTCTGACAGGACAGGCATTAGTTCATGTGCATTAGCTTGCTTTTTCCTATAAAATGGCAGAAGAGGATGGAGATCACATTTTGGCTGGGTTCTTAAGAAAGTAGTCCTTTTAAGATAATGAAAACAATTGCCCCGGCCTCCGCATCATAAACTTTTAAGAAGTCTACAATACAGGTTTGTATCTGAGAAAAAGATCATACTCCTACTTACTTCTCATAGAATGATTTAATCTCTCGGGCATCATTTCTTTCTTTCCTCTTTGGGAGAGTGCTTTTTTCATCCTGTTCGGAAAGTATATACGACATGAGCGCGTTATTAACCAATAAATAGTGACTAGTTGCATATACTGCTATCTCAATATAACAGAAAGAAACTGTGCATTGGTGTTCTGAAACAAGGAATATCTGCTAAGATGTGATATACATTTACAGCATGTATAGTATGCTCCAATATCCAGGATATTTATTTATTTTTCATTTATGCAGTATGAATGAAGCTAATTTTCATCATGTACACACCTGCTCAAGTCTCTGAAGAAGTACAGTTTTAAATTGCCGAACACCCCTCCCTGTTGAACGAGGGTCCAACATATGAGCCTTTTCAAAGGCATGAAATCGACCTGTAAAAGAACAAAAGTTAACTCTTGTAGATAAAGAAACACATTTCCTTCCAACATACATTCAGTGATTATAGTACTTAGTTCTGCATTGGAACAAATTTACTAATTGACCAAGCAAAATGCACAGTGCTACAAAGAAAAGAAAAAAAAAGACAGGCAGAGTGAATCAAACGGTAATTGAGATATTTGACATTCTTTGCTAGTAATTCCCAGTGAGCTCTTCGGTGATACAATATCATGAGTTATGACTGCTTTTATGCGACCTGATGCAAATGTTCTACTGTAGCCCAAATTAAGGAATGTTTTTCACTTGCCTGCTGATCAAGCTACCTGTATTTTTAAGGCTTCCAACAACCTACTCTGCTAACGAAGGGTGATAAGCAGAAAGGTACTAAAGAAGAATGTTCTCTGTGAAAGAATGTTTGGCTGATTCTAGAACAGACCCTCCAGCTTTTGGAATATAACCATTTAACATCTGGTCCTACAACACATTTCTTTTAAATGAAAATGAAAGAAAGAATATTCAAGATTCAATAAGGTGATGTGCTAAGCATGTGAGCTGTCCAGTAGCCCCTATTCTGTTGAGGAATCTCCAAATTGCCGGATGTAACGAAAATAGCATCGATGTTGCTTAAGCCATGGTGGAAAGCAGCAGTAGACAACCAGCACCGGAGAACTCATGATCACCAACCATGAACTTCCAGCAGCAGAGAATATGACAAGAAAATAGAATACTCTTGAACTGAAACGAATGGCACCAAAAGTCCAAAACCACCTCGAATATCTAGGCTGGTTTCGTACTTGCGTTGTCCTGAATACAGTCACCAATAGGATCAGATGATAATGGCACTGCACCACTTAAACACATCGGCATGCAGTGCAACGTCCATCTTTTACCCAGGTGGGCCAGGTTAGCTGCCGGCATTTCCTCGAGCACGTCGCGGGCACCAGCGAGCCGCAGTCTACCACCGCCATAAGATGAAAAGGCCTAGACCCTAGAGGATACATAAACGAGCGTTATCGGCGCGGGCGCTTACAGAGGTATGCGACGCGCGGGGACTCGGCCTCGATCTGGTTGGCGACGCGCAGGAACGGCCGTATCTCCAGCACGAGAGTTTGGGGGAGCTTCTCGCTGTCGAACTGCAGCGCCGCCGTTACGGCGCTGGCGCTGGCGCTCGCCTCCGCGGCGCTCGCGCTGGAAGAGGCCGTCATATGCGGCGGCGGGAGCGGGGGCGGAGGAGGGGGCGGCCGCCACTGCGGCGCGTACCGCAGCGGCCGGCTCGACGGGCCCACAGGCTCGACCTCCACGATCTCCAGCTCCATCGCGTGAGGCGTCCGTGCGGAGGAGGCGAGCACTCGGCACTCACCACCATCGCCGCTACTTATCTAAATCCCGCCCTCGCTTTCGCTTTCGTCGTCGCCTTAGCCGCTAAGCTTTATCGCTTTTCCTCCCCCCGGGCCGGCGCGGAGGTGGCGGGCGGCTTTCGCTTTTTTGGCGATCTCGGATTTGGTTGGCCCGGCGTCTGTGTGCGTGCACTGGTGAGGCGAGGCTGGGGCTGGGAGAGGGGCGAGGGAGGGAGGGAGAAACGAGTAGTGCGGGAAAAGATGGCGTGGGGGGAGGCTTTTTGAACGTTCGGGAGTGGGGTAAGCGTTGCAGGAAAAGCGTGGGGTTGTCTAGTGGTAGATTGGCCTTTTATTTTCTTCGTTTGCTGTCTTTTTGGCAGAGAAAAGAATTACATGTGCCTTTGCTTTGTGGCCTTGACGTCCCTCTCTCGGTGGGTGGAGTGCTTTAGAGAGCACTGGCTAAGCAATGTTGTTTTGGGCTAAGTAATCTACCTTGTCATCCCAAGAAAGAGAGTGGTCCTGATAAGAGGTTTTCGCCTTGTTTTACAAATTAAAATCTATCGGCCAAGCGATATATCTGTGTCGGTTATCCTCTTGCAAAGCAGATCAACGAAAATTAAGACATGACAAGGCAAGGGCTCAAACAATGCACAAGAAACACATGGTCTGACACCGTCGGCTTGCCACCAAGCAAAAGCACGGGAGTGACAGAACCACAACAACGAGTGTGTGAAGAAACCAACCAAAAGCGAACTCACCTCTACTAGACAAAGGAGAGAAAACTAACAAGGCCACCAAATGAAGGTATCGAAGAAGCATCGCATCATGATTCACACCTGCCCGCGAACACCGTCGTGACGTTATCACAAAATGAATGCTTCAACGACTCCCTTAGGAGGGTAACGACATACCGCAGATATTTCGATCTGCATGGATTGAGACTGGGATTTGTCACTCTGTATGAGGAGAGATATCTCTAGGCCCTCTCGATGGCACTGGTCCACCCACATATCAAATTATCAAAGTAGTGAACGCGAATCAACTTAATATGTTGAATATTACTAGATAGAAATCTCCATGTGTCCTCGGGAGCGCTTGTTTTATATAAGAGTACTTTCAGGCTTGTCCTTTGCTATAAAAAGGATTGGGCTACCTTTCTGCACCTTTGCTAGTATTGTTACCTGTCACTTGTTACGAAATATCTTGCTACGAAACTATCGATCAATGTTACTTACAACACTTGCAAACAATACCTTGTTGAAAACCGCTTTATCATTTGCTTCTGCTCCTCGTTGGGTTCGACACTTTTACTTATTGAAAGGACTACGATTGACCCCCTATACTTGTGGGTCATCAAGACTTTTTTATGAGCCGTTGCCGGGGGTGAAGCTCTTCTCGTAAGTGGGAATTGGTAAGGAAACAGTTTTCGTACATGCTGAAATTTACTATTGCTCGTCACTATGAAGGTCACCCTTTGAGTGGCTTGTTTGGGGCATCTTCGCCTCGAAAGGAAGTTGAGGAAATTGTTCCTCAACCTACTGAACCTACTAAAAATATTTGTTATGAGATTCTTTCAGGTATGGTAGAGAAACTGTTGGATAATCCTTATAACGGTTCGACTCATCCTGATTACCATTTGTTATATGTCAATGAGATTTGTGGATTGTTTAAGCTTTCAGGTCTACCCGGACACAAAATTAAGAAGAAAGTTTTTCCTTTATCTTTGGAGGGAAAAGCACTAATGTGGTACAGGCTATTGGATGATATTAGTGTTGGGGAACGTTGCATGGGAAACAAAAAAAACCTATGCACACGAAGACCTATCATGGTGATGATCATCTACGAGAGGGAGATTGGATCTACATACCCTTGTAGATCGCTAAGCGGGAAGCGTTAAGAAATGATGTAGTGGAACGTCTTCGCGATCCAAATCGCCGCCGTCCCACGATCCGTCCCGATCTAGTACCGAACGGACGGCACCTCCGCGTTCAGCACACGTACGGCTCGATGACGATCTCCGCCTTCTTGATCTAGCAAGAGAGACGGGGAAGTAGATAAGTTCTCCTGTAGCGTGACAGCGCGCCGGTGGTGGTGGTGATCTATTCCTGCAGGGCTTCGCCTAAGCACCACAGAAATCCGATCTAGAGGAAGAACTACGAAGTAGAGGTTTAGGGTTGCACGTGGCCAAGTTGTGTCTCAAAAACCCTAAACCCTCCAGTATATATAGGAGGAGGGAGGGGCTAGGCTTGAGGCTCAAGGAGAGCCTCCTTGCCTCGGCCGAAGTGGAGGAGGGAGGCGTCCTCCTCCAATCCCACTTGGATTAGGACTTCTTCCTAAATTGCCCACCTCTTTTGGATTTTCCACCTTTTTCCTCATGAGCTTTCCTTGGATGACTTGTCAGCCCATCAAGTCTTATTGCGCATCCAATAAACTCATGTAGACCCCTTGGGGCGTGGTGGGCCCACTAGGTGGGCCCCCGGAACCCATTCGTCACTCCCGGTACACTGCCGGCAATGCCCGAAAATCTTCCGGAATCCAAATACCAACTTCCTATATATCAATCTTCGTTTCCGGACCATTCCAGAAACCCTCGTGACATCCGGGATCTCATCCGAGACTCCGAACAAAACTTCGGTCACCAGCACCTATAACTCAACTATACCGAAACGTCACCGAACCTTAAGTGTGCAGACCCTACGGGTTCAAGAACTATGCAGACATGACCTAAGACACTTCTCGGTCAATATCCAATAGCGGGACCTGGATGTCCATATTGGATCCTACATATTCTACGAAGATCTTATCGGTTGAACCTCTATGCCAAGGATTCATATAATCCCGTATACCATTTCCTTGGTCCTTTGGTATGTTACTTGCCCGAGATTTGATCGTCGGTATCTCTATACCTATTTCAACCTCGTTACCGGCAAGTCTCTTTACTCGTTTCGTGATACAAGATCCCGTGACTAACTCTTTAGTCACATTGCTTGCAAGGCTTATATGTGATGTTGTATTACCGAGTGGGTCCAGAGATACCTCTCCGTCACACGGAGTGACAAATCCCAGTCTTGATCCATGCTAACTCAACGAACACCTTTGGAGATACCTGTAGAGCACCTTTATAGTCACCCAGTAATGTTGCGACGTTTGATACACACAAGGCATTCCTCCGGTGTCAGTGAGTTACATGATCTCATGGTCATAGGAATGAATACCTCACATGCAGAAAACAATAGCAACAAAATGACACGATCGTATGCTACGTTCACAGTTTGGGTCTTGTCCATCACATCGTTCTCCTAATGATGTGATCCTGTCATCAAGTGGCAACACTTGTCTATGGCTAGGAAACCCTAACCATCCTTGATCAACATGCTAGTCAACTAGAGACTTACTAGGGACACAGTTTTGTCTATATATCCACACATGCATTTATGTTTCCATTCAATACAATTATGGCATGGATAATAAACGATTATCTTGAAACAGGAAATATAATAATAACTCTTTTATTATTGCCTCTAGGGCATATTTCCAACAGTCTCCCACTTGCACTTGAGTCAATAATATAGTCTCACATCTTCATGTGATTTAGAATGTAATGAATCTAACACCCATACAGTTCTGGTGTTGTTCATGCTTCGCTCGTGGTAGAGGTCTAGTCAGTGTATCTGCAACATTCAGATCCGTGTGCACTTTGCAAATATTTACGTCCTCTCCTTCGACATAGTCGCGGATGAGGTTGAAGCGTCGTTTGATATGTCTGGTCCTCGTGTGAAACCTTGGTTCCTTGGCCAGAGCAATGGCACCAGCATTGTCACAGAGCATAGTTATTGGATTTAGTGCGCTCGGCACAACTCCAAGATATGTCATGAACTGCTTCATCCAGACACCCTCCTTAGCCGCCCCCGAGGCAGCTATGTACTCCGCTTCGCATGTAGAATCTGCTACGACGCTTTGCTTGGAACTGCACCAGCTTACTGCACCCCCATTGAGAATAAATACGTATCCGGTTTGTGACTTAGAGTCATCCGGATCAGTGTCAAAGCTTGCATCGATGTAACCCTTTACGACGAGCTCTTCGTCACCTCCGTAAACGAGAAACATTTCCTTAGTCATTTTCAGGTACTTCAAAATATTCTTGACCACCGCCCAGTGTTCCACTCCTGGATCACTTTGAAACCTGCCTGTCATACTTATGGCCAGGCTGACATTCGGTCTTGTGCACAGTATTGCATACATGATAGACCCTATGGCTGAAGCATAGGGGACAACACTCATCTTTTCTCTATCTTCTGCAGTTACTGGACACTGAGTCTTACTCAACTTTATACCTTGTAACACAGGCAAGAACCCCTTCTTGGATTGTTCCATTTTGAAAATTTTCAAAACTTTATCAAGGTACGTGCTTTGTGAAAGTCCTATTAGGCACCTCGATCTATCTCTATAGATCTTAATGCCTAATATGTAAGCAGCTTCTCCTAGGTCTTTCATTGAAAAAATCTTATTCAAGTAATCCTTTACGCTCTCCAAAAACTCCACATTGTTTCCAATCAACAATATGTCATCCACATATAATATTAGAAATGCTATAGAGCTCCCACTCACTTTCTTGTAAATACAAGCTTCTCCTACAACTCGTATAAACCCAAACGCCTTGATCACCTCATCAAAACGCTTATTCCAACTCCGAGATGCTTGAACAAGTCCATAAATGGATCGCTGGAGCTTGCATACTTTGTCAGCATTCTCTGGATCAACAAAACCTTCGGGTTGTATCATATACAACTCTTCCTTAAGAAACCCATTAAGGAACGTTGTTTTGACATCCATCTGCTAGGTTTCATAATCGAAAAATGCAGCTATTGCTAACATGATTCGAACGAACTTAAGCATCGCTATGGGCGAGAACGTCTCATCGCAGTCAACTCCTTGAACTTGTGAAAAACCCTTTGCCACAAGTCGATCATTATAAACGGTCACATTACCATCTGCGTTCGTCTTCTTCTTAAAGATCCATTTGTTCTGAATAGCCTTGCGACCTTCAGGTAATACTTCAAAGTCCACACTTTGTTTTCAAACATAGATCCTATCTCAGATTTCATGGCCTCTAACCATGTGTTGGAATCTGGGCCCACCATTGCTTCTCCATAATTCGCAAGCTCATTGTTGTCTAACAACATGATAGACAAGACAAGATTCCCGTACCACTCAGGAGTAGTATGCGCTCTTGTCGACCTACGAGGTTCGAAAGTAACTTGATCCGAAGCTTCATGATCATCATCATTAGCTTCCTCTTCAACTCGTGTTGCCTTGATAGAAATTTCTTTCTGCCCTGCGCCACCATCTTGTTGAAGCAGAGGTTCCACAACCTCATCAAGTTCTATCTTCCTCCCACTCAATTCTTTCGAGAGAAACTCTTTCTCAAGAAAAGCTTCGTTCTTAGCGACAAACACTTTGCCCTCGGATCTGAGATAGAAGGTGTACCCAATTGTCTCTTTTTGGTAACCTATGAAGACGCACTTTTCCGCTTTGGGTTCTAGCTTAGCTGAAGCTTTTTGACATAAACATCGCATCCCCAAACTTTAAGAAACAACGACTTTGGCTTCTTGCCATACCATAGCTCATATGGTGTCGTCTCAACAGATTTTGATTGTGCCCTATTTAAAGTGAATGCAGCTATCTCTAATGCATAGCCCCAAAACGATAATGGCAAATCGGTAAGAGACATCATACATTGCACCATATCTAATAAAGTATGATTACGACGTTCGGACACACCATTACGTTGTGGTGTTCCAGGCGGTGTCAACTGTGAAACAATTCCACATTGTCTTAAGTGAGCACCAAACTCGTAACTCAGATATTCACCCCCTCGATCAGATCATAGGAACTTGATCTTCTTGCCACGATGATTTTCAACTTCACTTTGAAATTGTTGGAACTTTTCAAATGTTTCGGACTTGTGCTTCATCAAGTAGATATAACCATACCTACTCAACTCGTCGGTGAAGGTGAGAAAATAATGATATCCGCCATGCGCCTCCACACTCATTGGTCCGCACACATCAGTATGTATGATTTCCAACAAGTCACTTGCACGCTCCATTGTTCCAGAGAACGGAGTCTTAGTCATCTTGCCCATGAGGCATGATTCACATGTGTCAAGTGATTCAAAATCAAGTGACTCCAAAAGCCCGTCAGCATGGAGTTTCTTCATGCGCTTAACACCAATATGACCTAAGCGGCAGTGCCACAAGAAAGTGGCGCTATCATTGTTAACTCTACATCTTTTGGTCTCAATGTTATGGATATGAGTGTCATCACAATCGAGATTCAACATGAACAAACCCCTCACATTGGGTGCATGACCATAAAAGATATTACTCATATAAATAGAACAACCATTATTCTCTGACTTAAATGAGTAACCGTCTCACAATAAACAAGATCCAGATATAATGGTCATGCTCAACGCAAGCACTAAATAACAATTATTTAAGTTTATAACTAATCCCGATGGTAACTGAAGTGATATCGTGCCGACGGCGATTGCATCAACCTTGGAACCATTTCCCACGCGCATCGTCACTTCATCCTTTGCCAGCCTTCGTTTATTCTGCAGTTTTTGTTTTGAGTTGCAAATGTGAGCAACAGAACCGGTATCAAATACCCACGCACTACTACGAGAGCTGGTTAGGTACACATGAATAACATGTATATCACATATACCTTGTTTGGCGTTGGCCGCCTTCTTATCGGCCAAATACTTGGGGCAGTTGCGCTTCCAGTGACCAGTCCCCTTGCAATAATAGCACTCAGTTTCCGGCTTAGGTCCAGCCTTGGGTTTCTTCGTCGGAGGGGCAACAGTTTTGCCACTCTTCTTGGAGTTACCCTTCTTGCCTTTGTCGTTCTTCTTGAAACTAGTAGTCTTATTGACCATCAACACTTCATGCTCTTTCTGGATTTCTGACTCAATGACTTTCAACATCGCAAATAACTCGTCGAGTGACTTATTCATCCCTTGCATGTTATAGTTCAACACGAAGCTCTTCTAGCTAGGTGGAAGTGATTGGAGAATTCTGTCAGTGATAGCTTCTTGCGGGAGAGCGATCCCCAGCTCAGCTGGACGGTTTGAGTACCCAAACATTTTGAGCACATGTTCACTCACAGATGAATTCTCCTCCATTTTGCAAGCATAGCATTTATCGGAGGTCTCATACCTCTCGATCCGGGCATTCTTCTCAAAGATAAACTTCAACTCTAGGAACATCTCATATGCTCCCTGATGTTCAAAACGTCATTGAAGTCCCGGTTCTAAGCCATACAAAATTGCACATTGAACTATTGAGTAGTCATCCTTATGAGCTTGCCAAGCGTTCAAAACATCTTGGTCAGTCGTAGCGGGTGGTTCATCTCCTAGCGCTGCATCAAGAAAATAATTCTTTTGCCTAGCTTGAAAGATAAGCCTCAGATTTCGAGTCCAGTCTACAAAGTTGCTACCATCATCTTTCAGCTTAGCTTTCTCTAGGAACGTATTGAAATCCAGGGTTGCCACTGCGCGAGCCATTGATCTACAACATAAAATTTTGCAAAGATTACTTAGACTATGTTCAAGACAATTTAAGTTTAGCTAATCATATTACTAATAAACTCCCACTCAAATAGTAATCCCTCTAGTTATTTGAGTGTGGCATGATCCAAATTCACTAACTCAAGTCCGATCATCACGTGAGTTGAGTATAGTTTCAGTGGTGAACATCTCCATGTTGATCATATCCACCATATGATTCATGCTCGACCTTTCGGTCTCTTGTGTTCCGAGGCCATGTGTGTACATTCTAGGCTCGTCAAGTTTAACCCGAGTGTTCCGCGTGTGCAACTACTTTGCACCCGTTGTATGTGAACGTTGAGTCTATCACACCCGATCATCACGTGGTGTCTCGAAACGACGAACTGTCGCAACGGTGCACAGTCGAGGAGAACACAATTTTATCTTGAAATTTTAGTGAGGTGTCACCTTATAATGCTACCGTCGTTCTAAGCAAGATAAGGTGCATAAAAGGATTAAAATCACATGGAAATCATAAGTGACATGATATGGCCATGATCTTGTGCTTCTTGATCTCCATCACCAAAGCACCAGCATGATCTTCATCGTCACCGGCGCCACACCATGATCTCCATCATCATGATCTCCATCACCGTGCCGCCATTGAGGTTATCGTGCTATCTATGCTATTACTACTAAAGCTACTACCTAGCAATATAGTAAACGCATCTGCAAGCACAAACGTTAGTTTAAAGACAACCATATGGCTCCTGTCGGTTGCCGTAGCATCGACGTGCAAGTCGATATTTAACTATTACAACATGATCATCTCATACATCCAATATATCACATCATGTCTTTGGTCATATCACATCACATGCATACCCTGCAAAAACAAGTTAGACGTCCTCTAATTTGTTGTTGCATGTTTTACGTGGCTGCTATGGGTATCTAGTATGATCGCATCTTACTTACGCAAAGCCACAACGATGATATGCAAATTGCTATTTAACCTTCTCCAAGGACCGCCTCGGTCGAATCCGATTCAACTAAAGTTGAAGAAACAGACACTCACCAGTCATCTTTATGCAACAAGTTGCATGTTAGTCGATGAAACCGGTCTCTCGTAAGCGTATGAGTAAGGTTGGTCCGGGCCGCTTCAATCGAACAATACCGCCGAATCGAGAAAAGACTAAGGAAGGCAGCAATTCGAACATCAACACCCACAAACTCTTTTGTGTTCTACTCGAGATATCATCTACGCATGAACCTAGCTCATGATGTCACTCTTGGGGAACGTTGCATGGGAAACAAATATTTTCCTACGCACACGAAGACCTATCATGGTGATGATCATCTATGATAGGGAGATTGGGTCTACATACCATTGTAGATCGCTAAGCGAGAAGCGTTAAGAAACACGGTTGATGCAGTGGAATGTCTTCGCGATCCAAATCGCCATCGTCCCACGATCCGTCTCGATCTAGTACCAAACGGACGGCAACTCCGCGTTCAGCACATGTACAACTCGATGACGATCCCGCCTTCTTGATCCAGCAAGAGAGACGGGGAAGTAGATGAGTTCTTCGGTAGCGTGACGACGCGCCGGTGGTGGTGGTGATCTATTCCTGCAGGGCTTCACCTAAGCTCCGCAGAAATCCGATCTAGAGGAAGAACTACGAAGTAGAGGTTTAGGGTTGCACGTGGCCAAGTTGTGTCTCAAAAACCCTAAACCCTCCAGTATATATAGGAGGAGGGAGGGGCTAGGCTTGAGGCTCAAGGAGAGCCTCCTTGCCTCGGCCGAAGTGGAGGAGGGAGGCGTCCTCCTCCAATCCCACTTGGATTAGGACTCCTTGCTAAATTGCCCACCTCTTTTTGATTTTCCACCTTTTTCCTCATGAGCTTTCTTCGGATGACTTGTCAGCCCATCAAGCCTTATTGCGCATCCAATAAACTGATGTGGACCCCTTGGGGCATGGTGGGCCCACTAGGTGGGCTCCCGGAACCCATTCGTCACTCCCGGTACACTGTCGGCAATGCCCAAAAATCTTCCGGAATCCAAATACCAACTTCCTATATATCAATCTTCGTTTCCGAACCATTACGGAAACTCTCGTGACGTCCGGGATCTCATCCGGGACTCCGAAAAAAACTTCGGTCACCAGCACCTATAACTCAACTATACCGAAACGTCACCGAACCTTAAGTGTGCAGACCCTGCGGGTTCGAGAACTATGCAGACATAACCTGAGACACTTCCCAGTCAATATCCAATAGTGGGACCTAGATGTCCATAATTCTATGAAGATCTTATCGGTTGAACCTCTGTGCCAAGGATTCATATAATCTCGTATACCATTCCCTTTGTCCTTCGGTATGTTACTTGCCCGAGATTTGATCGTCGGTATCTCTATACCTATTTCAACCTCGTTACCAGCAAGTCTCTTTACTCGTTCCATAATACAAGATCCCGTGACTAACTCTTTAGTCACATTGCTTGCAAGGCTTTATATGTGATGTTGTATTAACGAGTGGGCCCCGAGATACCTATCCGTCAAACGGAGTGACAAATCCCAGTCTTGATCCATGCTAACTGAACGGACACCTTCGGAGATACCTGTAGAGCACCTTTATAGTCACCCAGTAACGTTGCAACATTTGATACACACAAGGCATTCCTCCGGTGTCAGTGAATTACATGATCTCATGGTCATAGGAATGAATACCTGACATGCAGAAAATAATAGCAACAAAATGACACGATCATATGCTACGTTCACAGTTTGGGTCTTGTCCATCACATCGTTCTCCTAATTATGTTATCCCGTCATCAAGTGATAACACTTGTCTATGGCTAGGAAACCTTAACCATCCTTGATCAATAGGCTAGTCAACTAGGGACTTACTAGGGACACAGTTTTGTCTATATATCCACACATGCATTTATGTTTCCATTCAATACAGTTATAGCATGGATAATAAATGATTATCTTGAAATAGGAAATATAATAATAACTATTTTATTATTGCCTCTAGGGAATATTTCCAACAATTATATTATGGGACACGAATTGCTTGAAGCTGGAATTTCATCAAAAGTTTTATCCTATGCATCTAATTCATCATGATCGGAATATTATTTATAATTCCTGCCCTCATGAAGGAGAAAGTATCGTTCAAGCTTGGGGAGGCTTATATCTATGATGCACAGTTGCCCCTACCATGATATCTCAAGAGAATTGATTATACAAAAAAATTATGCTCGACTTTCTCATGATTATCAAACATTACTCGATTCTTGTGTTGTTGGTTCGTATATGAAGGAGACTATTGAAGTCAGATGGGATCTTTTGGAAAAATTTAAACGCAACTCTGAAGATTGGAAACTCGATGAAGGTAAAGAGTGAAGTATAAAGCTTAATTTTAATTGTGTTAAATCTTTCATGGAAACTTCTCCTTTTCACGAGTTTACCAGTAAATATGGTCTTGACTCTGAGATAGTAGCTACTTTCTGTGAATCTTTTGCTACCTATATTGATCTTCTAAAGTAGAAGTGGTTAAACATCATCCTACCATAGAAAAATTACCCGAGGAACCTGCTAAAGTTAAGAAATAAGAAATAATTGTTAACCAAGTTGATCCAATTGTTCCTACTACTTATATTGAGAAACCTCATTTTCTTGATATGATTAGAGAACATGCTAAGGCTACAACAGTGGTTAACAGAAGTTATGTTAGAACACCTAAACCTTTTGAACAAATAAATGTTGAACCTAGTGTTGCTATAGTTAAAGATCTCTTAGTTGATAATATTGATCGACAGGTTATTTACGTGTGTGATGAAGGTACTAGAATTGCAAAACCAGTTAGAAACAAATGAGATGAACTTGGTAAAATAAACCAGTGATAGGCACACGTGTCTCAATTAAAATTGGAGATCATTGTTGTCATGGCGTGTGTGATATTGGTGCTAGTATTAATGTTATACCTTTCACATTATATCAAGAAATTATGCATGATATAACACCCTCTTCGATTGAAGATATTGATGTCACTATTAAACTTGCAAACCGTGGTACTATTTCACCACTTGGGATTGTTAGAGATGTTGAAATCTTGTGAGGAAAAGTCAAGTACCTGACTGATTTCTTAGTACTTGGTTCAGAACAAGATAACTTTTGTCCCATCATATTCAGTAGACCTTTCTTGAATATTGTTAATGTCGAATAAGTTGTGCTACTGAGAAGGTCAAAGTGAGCTTTGGTGATATGTCTCATGAGTTTAATTTCTCCTAGTTTAATAAACAACCACATGAAAAAGAATTGCCTAATAAGGATGAATAATTGGTCTTTCTTCTATTGTTGTACCTCCTACCGATCCACTAGAACAATATTTGCTAGACTATGAGAATGATATGCATCTGAATGAAAGGAATGAAATAGATAGGATATTCCTTGATCAACAACCTATCCTTAAGAACAACTTACCATTTGATATTTTAGGTGATCCTCCTCCACCCAAGGTAGATCCCGTGTTTGAGCTTAAGACATTACCTCATACTTTGAATAATACTTATCTTGATGCAAAGAAGATATATCCTGCAACTATTAGTGCTAACCTTTCAGAGCATGAAGAAAAGAGATTACTCAAAACTTTAAGGAAGAACGGGGCTGCTATTGGTTATACTCTTGATGATCATAAAGGCATAAGCCCCACTCTTTGTCAGCACAAGATTAATATGGAACCTCATGCTAAACCAGTCGTTGATCACCAACGCCGTCTCAATCCTAAGATGAAAGATGTGGTAAGAACTGAAATACTAAAAGTTCTAGAGGCAGGTATAATTTATCCTATTGTTGATAGTATATGGGTAAGTCATGTTTATTGTGTTCCTAAGAAAAGTGGTATAATTGTTGTTTCTAATGATAAAAATGAACTTATCCCCCAAAGGATAGTAACTGGTTATAGGATGGTAATTGATTTCAGGAAATTGAATAAAGCTACTAGAAAAGATCAGTACCCCTTGCCTTTTATTGATCAAATGCTAGAAAGATTATCCAATCACACACAATTTTGCTTCCTTGATGGATATTTCGGATTCTCTCAAATACCTATGTCAAAAGAGGACCAAGTGAAAACTACCTTTACTTGCCCTTTTGGAACTTATGCTTATAGGCATATGCCTTTTGGTCTATGCAATGCACGTGCTACCTTTCAAAGATGCATGGCTGCTCTATTCTCTAACTTTTGTGAAAAGATTGTTGAGGTTTTCATGGATGAATCTTCCATTTATGAAACTTATTTTGGCGATTGCTTGAGCAACCTTGATCGAGTTTTGCAGAGATGTGAAGAAACTAATACTGCCTTGAATTGGGAGAAGTGCCACCTTATGGTGAATGAAGGTATAGTACTTGGGCATAAAATTTCCGAACGATGTATTGAGGTAGATAAGGCTAAAGTTGATGCAATAGAGATTTTTTTTGGAAATATGCCCTAGAGACAATAATAAATTGGTTATTATTATATTTCCTTGTTCATGATAACCCTTTATTATCCATGCTAGAATTGTATTGATTGGAAACTCAAATACATGTGTGGATACATAGGCAACACACTATCCCTAGTGAGCCTCTAGTTGACTAGCTCGTTGATCAAACATGGTCAAGGTTTCCTGGCCATAGACAAGTGTTGTCACTTGATAACGTGATCACATCATTAGGAGAATGATGTGATGGACAAGACCCAAACTATGAACGTAGCATATGATCGTGTCAGTTTATTGCTATTGTTTTCTGCATGTCAATGTATCTGTTGCTATGACCATGAGATCATGCAACTCCCGGATACCGGAGGAATACCTTGTGTGTATAAAACGTCGCAACGTAGCTTGGTAACTATGAAGGTGCTCTACATGTATCTCCGAAGGTGTCTGTTGGGTTGGCGTGAATCGAGACTGGGATTTCCGTATGACGGAGAGGTATCTCGGGGCCCACTCGGTAATACAACATCATAATAAGCCTTGCAAGCAATGTGACTAAGGAGTTAGTCATGGGATCTTGTATTATGGAACGAGTAAAGAGACTTGCCGGTAACGAGATTGAACTAGGTATAGAGATACCGATGATTGAATCTTGGACAAGTAACATACCGAAGGACAAAGGGAACGACATACAGGATTAACAGAATCCTTGACATAGAGGTTCAACCAATAAAGATCTTCGTAGAATATGTAGGAGCCAATATGGGCATCCAGGTCCCGCTATTGGTTATTGACTGGAGAGTGTCTCAGGTCATGTCTGCATAGTTCTTGAACCCACAGGGTCTGCACACTTAAGGTTCGGTGACGATATAAGTATAGTTGAGTTGTGATATTGGTGACCGAAGGTTGTTCGGAGTTCCAGATGAGATCACGGACATGATGAGGTGCTCCAGAGTAGTCCGGAGGTAAAGATTGATATATGGGATAATAGTGTTCGGTCTCCGAAATGGTTTCGGAATTCAGCGAAATGGTTTCGGAATTCACCGAAAGGGGTTTCGGATATTCCCGAAATGTTTGGGTACGAGAATACCTTTATTTAAGCCAAGGGGTAAAGCCCGAGGCTTTAGGAAGGTGCAAAATGAGTTTTGCGAAGGCCACGGGCCAGACGCCAGGGACCCTGGCGTTTGGGGCCAAACACCGAGTACCCTGGCGTTTGGTCCTGGAGTCCGAGGAAGACTCTTGTCTTGTGTGCTAAACCGACTTTGAAGCAGCTCTTTCTCCAAGAAATGTTTGGTCCTGGAACTCACCTACTACTTCGCCCCTCTTGCTGGATCAAGAAGGCGAGGACGTCATCGAGCCATACGTGTGCTGAACAGGGAGGTGCCGTCCGTTCGGCACTAGATCGGGATGGATTGTGATGGGATCGCGGGACTGACTGTGATTTGGATCACGAAGATGTTCCACTACATCAACCGCATTATATACGCTTCCGCTTAGCAATCTATAAGGGTATGTGGATCCGAACTCTCCTCTCGTAGATGATCATCACCATGAATAGGTCTTGCATGTGCGTAGGAATTTTTTCCCCATGCCCCATTCCCCAACAAAAATTCCATGCCTAAAAGATAACAAAGGTATAATAAGTTTTCTTGGCCATGTTGGTTTCTATATGCATTTCATTAAATATTTCTCAAAGATCTCTAGTCCATTAACTAATCTTCTTCAAAAAGATGTCCCTTTTTCTTTTAATGATGATTGTGTAGAAGCCTTTGAAATACTTAAGAAAGCCTTAATTTTTGCACCTATTGTTCAACCACGTGATTGGAACTTACCCTTTGAAATTATGTGTGATGCTAGTGATTATGTTGTTGGTGTTGTTCTAGGGCAAAGAGTAGACAAGAAATTGAATGTTATTCGTTTTGCTAATAAGACCCTAGATACTGCTCAAATAAATTATGCTACTATCGAAAAGGAATTTTTAGTAGTTCTGTTTGCATGTGATAAGTTTACACCTTACATTGTTGATTCTAAAGTAACTGTTCACACTGACCATGCTGCCATTAAATACCTTATGAAAAAGAAAGATGCTAAACCTAGACTTATCAGATGGGTGCTATTAATCCAAGAATTTGACTTGAATATCGTTGATAGGAAAGGAGCTGAAAACCCTATAGCAAATAACTTGTCTAGGATGGAAAATGTTCTTGATGACCTACTGCCTATTGATGATAATTTTCCCGATGAGCAACTTGTTGTTATAAATACTTCATGTAGTACTCCTTGGTATGCGGTTTATGCTAATTACATTGTTGCTAAATATGTTCCACCTAGCTTCACATATCAACAAAAAAAAGATCTTCTATGATTTACGACATTACTTTTGGGATGACCTACATCTTTATAAAGAAGGAATAGATGGTGTTATTAGACGTTGTATACCTGAGCATGAACAGGAATAGTCCTAAGGAAGTGCCATTCTGAGGCCCTATGGAGGACACCATGCTGGTACAGAACTACAAAGAATGTATCACAATCCAATTTCTATTGGCCTACTCTTTTTAAAGATGCTCGTAAGTATGTCCTTTCATGTGATGAATGTCAAAGAGTTGGTAATATTGGTAAGTGCTAGGAAATGCCTATCAACTATTCACTTGCTATTGAACCATTTGATGTCTGGGGCTTTGATTTTATGGGACCTTTTCCTTCCTCTAATGGATATACTCATATTTTAGTTGTTGTTGATTACGTTACTAAGTGGGTAGAAGCTATTCCAACTAGTAGTGCTGATCATAACACCTCTATTAAAATTCTTAAAGACATCATCTTCCCAAGGTTGGGGGTCCCTAGATATTTAATTACTGATGGTGGTTCACATTTTATTAATGCTGCTTTCCATAAACTCCTAGCTAAATATCATGTTAACCATAGAATTGCATCAACTTATCATCCTCAATCTAGTGGCTAATTTGAATTGAGTAACCGGCAAATAAAACTAATATTGCAAAAGACTGTCAATAGGTCTAGAAATAATTGGTCTAAGAAACTTGATGATGCTTTATGGGCGTATAGAACTGCTTATAACAATCCCATGGGGATGTCCCCATATAAAATGGTTTATGGAAAAGCTTGTCATTTACCTCCTGAGTTAGAACATAAAGTTTATTAGGCAATTAAAGAACTTAATTATGACTTTAAACTTGCCGGTGAAAAGAGGTTATTTGATATTAGCTCACTAGATGAATGGAGGACGCAAGCCTATGAAAATGCCAAGTTGTTTAAAGAGTAAGTTAAAAGATGGCATGATAAGCTAATTCAATGTAGGAGATCTAGTGCTTTTTTACAATTCTCGTTTCAGACTCTTTGTAGGAAAACTTCTCTCCAAACGGGAAGGCCCATATGTTGTCGAGGACGTTTATCGCTCCGATGCTATAAAGATCAACACTTCGAAGGCAAAAATCCGAGAGTGGTAAATTGGCAAAGAATTAAGTATTATATCTTAGATACGTCCATTAATGTTGAAACTAATATTATCCAACTGATAACACCAGAGGAGCACATAAGAGAGACCTTCCGGAATGCTCTGGAAATCTAAAAAGGGATTAGGTACGTGAAATAGTAAGAAAACTCACTCCAAAAATTCCAAAAAATATGTTCTGTTGGTTTTGGCATTTTAGAAAAATTACAAAAATAAAAAGGAGTCAAGGGGACCCATAAGGACTCCACAAGGCAACAGGGCATGACCACCCCCCTTGGCGCGCCCTCATGCCTTGTGGGCACCTCATGTGCCTCCCGGTCTCCATTTTCTTCCCGAGCACATATTCTTACCTCGAAAAAAATCATTGTATATACTCCTAACTATTGTGACCATCGCATCGCGATATTTTCCTTTGTTCTTGTTTCGGGTTGTTTTTCTAACAGATTGCCAAAGGTGTGGTGCTATGTGTTTGTCCTCCTCCAACAACATTGAGGACCAAGCATGGCTGTTTCAGATGGACCTCGAGCAAGAAGGCTCTGGGGAGGTTATCTCGGGAGAAGTACCGGGGGACTCCATGGAAGTTCACCCTCGACCTCAAAGCGTGGAACGCTAGCTGGCATATCCTCCTCTCTGAATCCTTGCCCACCTATGGGGAGGAGAGGCTAGCTAGCTCGGGAAACTCAAGGTGAATCTACCATAGGAAGGTTCCTTGGCAGGTTACATGTAAATAACTTTCACAATTTGATTCATAATTGTGGAGTAGAGAATATTCCCTGCTCACATATACCATCTAATCGAGACATCTCTCATCCCAGTGAAAGTGATGCAGGATAATGCTCTTGATGGCCTGAAAATAAACACATCATAATGGAAGTACAAAAGAACACCACAATGATCGAACAACTATTTCATGAGATGAGGGAACTAAGGGATGCCGTGTTAATTCTCACGAAGAAGAATGCTACCACATCACCACCATCATCACTCAAGAAAGACGCATGAGTACATGGGTATGGGCACTACCCTTAGCTTGTTCCAAGCTTGGGGGAGGTGCCTCGGTATTGTATCACCATCATTGCCATCTATCTTAGTTTGATCCTTATCTGCTTCGTGATTTAGAGAAATAAATTTCTGATTTGCTTTGCTTAGTATTTTTGCTTTGCGATCCATCTATACTTGCAATCGAGTATGAGCGTTATATAATAAAGTTTATTTGAGTTTGTGTGCTTTACTTGTGTGCACCCATCATCATAGCATGGCAATAAAAAGGAAACATAAAGATCATATGCTTATCTCATGAGAAGTAATCACTTCACACAAAAAGTGTATACGTGATAAAAGTTGTTGATAGTAAACAAACATAGTATTAGTTATTGATGCAATCTAAGAAATATTATGATAGAGGGTAGAAGACTCACATATAAATAAACTATCTTGGATACCTTTTATGATTGTGAGCCCTCACCAAATATTATATGATGATCAAGTGTTGATATTGGACATGGAAGACAACATAATGATTATAGTAGTTTACATTCACATAGAAGTTATATGGTTATTGATGATGAGATGATGGATATATTTATCGCCCTTCGTTGGATACCCCAAGTGGAAGGTGGAGATGTAGTCAGCAGAAAATTTCCCTTACACGGAGATTGTAAGGTTTATCGAACCAGGAGGACTCCTAGGCTCAACAAGTAGGTGTCTTCCACCCTGGCGCTAGCAGAAGACGTGGACCTGCACACACAACAAATAACTTTGC
This sequence comes from Hordeum vulgare subsp. vulgare, assembly GCF_904849725.1. Lineage (NCBI taxonomy): Eukaryota > Viridiplantae > Streptophyta > Magnoliopsida > Poales > Poaceae > Hordeum > Hordeum vulgare. Next base: position 128,271,551 of record NC_058523.1, read on the forward strand.
TCCCAACAAGTACATAGAGGTTGTCAATCTCTCCGGCCTTGTAGTTTGCAAAGGATCAAAACACAAGCGGGAAGGTAATAGTGATTGCAACGGAAAAGTAAATGAAAGCGGTAAATGATGGAGGTGTAAACAATGATGGTGATAGGGACCGGAGTCACATGATGTTCACTAGTGATGTCTCTCTCCCAAAAGACGATAAACAACCATGCTAGGGTAAACATATTACAGTTGGGCAATTGACAGAATTATGATCACACCGCAATGCTAATTATGCTCCTTGGTAGTTAGAGGTTCAATAGTAATGGGCAGTACGCCAAGACAAGTAGACCGTTTATTCATAAGCATCTACTTACTAATCATCCACCCTGAGATATCTATGCAGAACATCTCGCCGGTATTAAGTTGCGAGCCCCGCCCAAAGTGTAAACTCAAAGCAACGGACAACTGCATTAACGAACTATGCGTAAGGTAAACAATCCTTGCAACCATGGTCACAAACACCGTTGTTTTCTCCCTGGTGGCAACAAGCACATCCCCTGGTCTCATGTTTCTGTCACTCAAGCTAGACATCGAGGGGCATGAACCCACAATCATGCATAACACTCCCTCTTGGAGTTACAGTCTACTGCTTGGCCAAAGCAATAAAAAGCAACGGAGAACATGATGAATCTCTAAGGAACATAATATAAAAGGATAATCAAATATATAACTCATAACAATGTGAACATAATATCATAATCCGTTGGGTCCCAACAAACCGAGCATAGCAATAGCAAGAGAATTACATAGATGCCTTGATCATGTAGGGCATCTCACAAGGACTAACCATTGAAGCACAAGATTGGAGAGAAGACATCACATAGCTACTGGTCATGGACTCATGGTCCAAGGAGGACTACTCACGACACGTCCGGGAAGCGTCCATGGTGGTGGAGAAGCTCCCGGAGGTCAATCCTCCCTCCGACAGGGTGCTGGGAAGAGGTCTCCTGACGCTCCCGATCTCGGAAGAGCTGCGGTGGCGAAACGATGGAGAAATTCGCAATTCCAGAAAGTCTGCGAGGGTTTCCTCTCGGGACTCTAAATATATGCCAAAGGAGGGCACCGGAGGAGGTGGGACCCACCCAGGCGACCTCCTGGCGCGGCCTAGGGCCTCGACGCGCCAGCAGGCCGCCTGGGAGGCCCCTGGCCCTCCTTCGTTGATCCGAAAGCTTCTGTTTCGCTGATTTTTTAATATTTTTGCTGAATTTTTTCAGGCTTCGGAAAATTGGGTAAAAGCCCGTGCAAAATAGACATCAGCAGACAGAAACTGGCACTGGGTGCACTGAGTTAGTAGGTTAGTCCAAATATGTGTAAAATGATATAAAAGTGTAGCAAAACATATAACAAATGTCACCCAAAAGATCATGGAACAAGCAGAAATTATAGATACGTTTGGGACGCATCAGTTATCGATCCTTTAACATGTGGTGCTTTCTTTAGATCCTTTTTAGCCCAAAAATTCCACACTAAGTAGAGATACTACTTTTGCATCCATAACCCTGAAACCCGATCTCTTGTCGTAAGAGTCCACTATACCTACCTATGGATCGAGTAAGATCCTTCAAGTAAGCTGTCATGGTGCATCGAGCAATAAAAATTGCTCCTAAAACATGTATGATATTTTATTGTAAGGGAAAATAAGCTTTGTGCGATCTTGTGATGATAAAGAAATAAAAGCGATGGACTGCATAATAAAGTTTGCTATCCCAAGGGGCAATATAAAGTGATGTTCCTTTGCAGTAAGAGTTTGCACATCAAAAAACTTGAAAGCGTCATGAATTACTATTGATATTTGTGTTATTCTTATCCATTATCCCCTATTATCATACAATTCTTGCGTCATTTCTCTCTGAATGTGCAAGGTGCATCACTGAGAGGGAAATATCTGGAAACTGGAATTCTGGACTGGGAAACCGAGAAAAGGCAAAAAATCCACTGTCTCCAAATGACCTGAAATTTCATGGAGAATTTTTCTGGAATATTTAAGAATTATTGGGCTGGAAATATAACAGAGGGGGCCAACAGTTGTGCACAAGGCAACAAGGCGCGGCCACCCCCCTCATCGTGCCCTGATGACTTCTCGGCCCCCTGCTGGCCCTCTAGCAATCATCTTCTCCTATATGGCGTGTTTCTACCTAGAAAAATCATCAGCAACCTTTCAGGATGAAGCACCACCATCTCGAGGCGAAAACCTGGCAGAGGCCCTTTTGCTCTCCAGCAGAGAGATTCTGTCGGGGAAACTTCCCTCTGGGAGGGGGAAATTGAAGCCATCGTCGTCACCGATGCTTTCTCCTTCGTGGGAGAACCAATCTTCATCAACATCTTCACTAGCACCATCTGATCTCCAACCCTAGTTCATCTCTTGTATGCAGCCTTTATCCCAAAACCTTAGATCCGTACCTGTGGGTTACTAGTTGTGTTGATTAAATCTTGTAGTTGATGCTTGTTGGATTACTTGGTGGAAGATATTATGTTTAGATCCTTCATTATTATTGTTACACCTCTGATCTTGAACATGTTGATGAGGTGTGAGTAGTAACAATTGTTACTGAGGACACACGAGAAGTCTTGTTATAAGTAATCATTTAAAGTTGGTATTCGTTCGATATTTTGATGATATGTATGTTGTTACTTTTGTTAGTGGTGTCATGTGAATGTTGACTACATGACATTTCACCATGTTATGGGCCTAAGGGAAGTTACTGTGGAGTAACAAGTATATGATGGGTTGCGAGAGTGACACAAACGTAAACCCCAGTTTATGTGTTGCTTCATGAGGGGCCGATTTGGATCCACACGTTTAGTGTTATGGTTAGATTTAACTTAATTCTTCTTTCATAGTTGTGGATGCTTGCGAGAGAGGGTAATCATAAGTTGGTTGTTTCTTCAAATAAGAACAACACCTTAGCACTGGTACACCCACATATCAATTTATCAAAGTAACGAACACGAATCAACTCAATATGATGAATATGAATAGATAGAAATTCGTTCTCGTGAACGCTTGCTTTATATAAGAGTACTTTCAGGCATGTCCTTTCCTATAAAAAGGATTGGGCTACCTTTATTCACCTTTGCTACTATTGTTACTTGTCACTTGTTACGAATTATATTGCTTCAAAACTATATGTCACTGTAACTTACATCACTTGCAGAGAATACCTTGCTAAAACCAATTATCATTTCCTTCTGCTCCTCGTTGGGTTTGACACTCTTACTTATTGAAAGGACTATGATTGATCCGCTATACTTGTGGGTCATCAAGTACCTTGTAAAAAATTATCATTCACTTGTTCTACTTTTTGCTTGCTATAAAAATAAAAAAGTACAAAGGTATTTATCTTTGCTAGTTTACTTGTTTCACTTCCTTGAAGTTGCTATCATGTATGAGTTTGAAATTAATGGTTCTTCCGACACTATTGCAGAAGCTCTAGATTTCCAACTTCACCTTATAATGAGAATGCTAAAATAAATTTTGATGAAGTTGCCAAAGAAAAACTTGATAATCTTGCGGACGATGATCCTTCTAAAGGAGAACTGATAACCCACAAGTATAAGGGATCGCAACAGTTTTTGAGGGTAGATTATTCAACTCAAATTTGTTGATTCGACACAAGTGGAAGCCAAAGAATATTCTCGAGTATTAGCAGTTGAGTTGTCAATTCAACCACACCTGAAAGATTTAGTATCTGCAGCAAAGTTTCAGTAGCACATTAGCGTGATAGTAACGGTAGCGGCGGTAACAGTAGCAGTAGTGAGAGCAATAGCGGTAACAGTAGCAGTAGTGACAGCAGTAGCGGTAACAGTAGCGCAGCAAGGACCAGTAGGAAAAGATTCATAGGCATTGGATCAGTGATGGATAATTATGTCGGATGACATTCATCATGTAACAGTTATAACATGGGGAGATATGTAACTAGCTCCAGTTCGTCAATGTAATGTAGGCATGTACTCCATATATAGTCATACATGCTTATGGAAAAGAACATGCATGACATCTATTGTCCATCCCTCCCGTGGCAGCGGGGTCCTAATGGAAACTAAGGGATATTAAGGTCTCCTTTTAATAGAGAACTGGAACAAAGCATTAGCACTTAGTGAATACATGAACTCCTCATACTATGGTCATCTCCAGGAGTGGTTCTGGCTATTGTCACTCCGGGGTTGCCGGGTCATAACACATAGTAGGTGACCACAACTTGCAAGATAGGATCACGAACACACATATATTGGTGAAAACATAATAGGTTCAGATCTGAAATCATGGAACTCGGGCCCTAGTGACAAGCATTAAGCATAGCAAAGTAGTAGCAACATCAATCTCAGAACATAGTGGATACTAGGGATCAATCCCCATCAAAACTAACTCGATTACATGATAGATCTCATCCAACCCATCACCGTCCAGCAAGACTACGATGAGATTACTCACGAACGGTGAAGAGCATCATGGAATTGGCGATGAAGGATGGTTGGTGATGACGACGGCGACGATTTCCCCTCTCCGGAGCCCAGAACGGACTTCAGATCTGCCCTCCAGAGGAAGAACAGGTGGTGGCGGCGGCTCCGTGTCGTGAAACACGATGAACTCTTCTCTCTCATTTTTTCCGGGCGAGAGAGAATATATAGAGCTGGAATTGGAGGCGGCGGAGCCACGAGGGGCTCACAAGCCTGCTAGGCCCTCATACGTCTCCAACGTATCTATAATTTTTGATGGTTCCATGCTATTATCTTGTCATCTTTGGATGTTTTGTATGCATGAATATGCTATTTTATATCTTTTTTGGGATTAACCTATTAACTCAGTGCCAAGTGCCAGTTCCTGTTTTTCCGTGTTTTTGACCTTTTTCAGAGGAGAATATTAAACGGAGTCCAAACGGAATAAAACCTATAGAATGATTTTTTTCCATAACAGAAGACATGCAGGAGACTTGAGAACCAAGGCAGGGGACCTCGGAGGAGGTCACAAGCCACCCAGGCCCGGCCTAGGGGGCCGGGCCTAGCAGGCTTGTGGGCCCCGTGTGGCTCCCCTGCCCTAGTTCTTCCGCCTATAAATTCCCTAAAAATCTAAAACCACGGGAGAGAGCCAAGAAAATACTTTTCTGCCGCCGCAAGCTTCTGTCTCCGCAAGATCCCATCTAGGGCACGTTCTGGTGCCCTGTCGGAGGGGGGATTCGGACACGGAGGGCTTCTCCATCAACACCATTGCCTCTCCGATGATGCGTGAGTAGTTCACCACAGACCTTCGGGTGCATAGCTAGTAGCTAGATGGCTTCTTCTCTCTCTTGGATCTTCAATACAAAGTTCTCCATGATCTTCATGGAGATCTATTCGATGTAATCTTCTTTTGCGGTGTGTTTGTCGAGATCCAATGAATTGTGGATTTATGATCAGATTATCTATGAATGTTATTTGAGTTTCCTCTGATCTCTTATATGCATGATTTCGTATCCTTGTAATTCTCTTCGAGTTGTGGGTTTCGTTTGGCCAACTTGATCTATAATTCTTGCAACGGGAGAAGTGCTTGGTTTTGGGTCCATACCGTGCGGTGTCCTCACCCAGTGACAGAAGGGGTAGCGAGGCACACATCGTGTTGTTGCCATCAAGGGTAAAAAGATGGGGTTTATATCTATTGCATGAATTTATCCCTCAACATCATGTCATCTTGCTTAAGGTGTTACTCCATTTGTTATGAATTTAATACACTAGATGCATGCTGGATAGCGATCGATATGTGGAGTAATAGTAGTAGATGCAGACAGTATCGGTCTACTTGTGTCGGACGTGATGCCTATATGTATGATCATTGCCTTAGATATCGTCATGACTTTGCGCGGTTTTATCAATTGCTCGACACTATTTCGTTCACCCACCGTAATATTTGCTATCATGAGAGAAGCCTCTAGTGAACACTATGGCCCCCGGGTCTACTTCACATCATATTTTCAGCTTTACACTTTTACTCTGTTGCACTTTCCACCTTCAGATCTCACCTTGCAGTTAACCGTGAAGGGATTGACAACCCCTTTGTAGTGTTGGGTACAAGTTTTGTTTGTTTTTGCGCAGGACTTTGGAGACTTGCCTTGATACTCCTACTAGATTGATACATTGGTTCTCAAGCTAAGGGAAATACTTACTACTGCTGTGCTGCATCACCCTTTCCTCTTCAAGGAAAAAACCAACGCAAGCTCAAGAGGTAGCAAGAAGAATTTCTGGCGTCGTTGCTGGGGAGTATCAAGTCAAGAATAGTCTTCCTCCAACGTGTCAATTTCTGGCACCGGGAACTATTCTAAGTGAAGCTTATCCAAGTAACTATCGCAAACTCATCTCTTGCATTTACTTTTTTTTTGCCTTTTGCCTCTCGTTTTCCTCTCCCCCACTTCTAAAAAACAAAAATTACAAAAATATTTGCCTTTTTCATTTGTCATTCCTTTGCTTGTGTGCCATGTGCCTTCAATATGCTTGCATATTCGCTTGCTGGACATCTATTGATATGGATCCTCATCCACTGGCTAATCTGTTTAAGAGATCCAATTATGTTGAACCAATTGCTAGTGAGTTGAGTGCACTTGACTATCTTTATGAAGTTTTGCTTGAGATGCGTGAATCTGAAAATCGTGATGTAGAAATTTATGAAGTGATTCACGAGGGCTCCTTTAATGAAAAGCATGATTGCAATGGTTTCCCTATGAGTTCTATTAATGTCAATCATGCTAAAAATATGCAAAACCCTAAGCTTGGGGATGCTAGTTTTTCTATGTCCACTACTTGTTGCAATGATCATGATTGGGGTAATGATTTTTCTTATGATCTTGAAAATTTGTTTAAGCCTCATGATGAATATGATATTTGCAATAATATTGAAAGTGGGTTTGGAGAAGTCATGACTTTAGTTGATGATAATCCCACTATTTTTGAAGAGCGTCAACTTTGCATGCATGTGGATCATGAAAAGAATATCCTACCTCATAGCTATATTGTTGAATTTGATTATGATCCCACATGCAATTGTTATGAGAGAGGAAAATATTGTGGTAGAAACTTTCATGTTACTAAATTACCTCTCATTTTGTTGAGATTGATATTGTCTCTTTCTTCTTCCTTGCATATGGTTGTTAGTGCTTGTCTTGATAATTTGTTTTCCTATAAAATGCCTATGCATAGGAAGTATGTTAGACTTAGATGTGATTTTCACATGCTTTATGATGCTCTCGTTGTGCTTCAATTCTTGTCTTTTATGTGAGCATCATTGAATTATCAATGCCTAGCTGAGAGCGTTAAACAATAGCGCTTGTTGGGAGGCAACCCAATGAATTTATCTTTGCTTTTTTGCTTTCTGTTTTGTTGTGTCCACACCATCATAATTCTGTTATGATTGTGTTCTTTGTGTTTCTTTTTGTGTTTGTGCCAAGTAAAACCTTTATGACTAGTTTTGGTGATGGTTGTTTGATCTTGCTGAAAAAGACAGAAACTTTGTGCTCACGAAATTATTTTTATTTCCTATCCAGATAGAGATTTTGAGTTGATTCTTTTTTCTTCTGGTTGATATGCCAATTGCCCTAATTTTCATAATTTTTCAGAATTTGTGAGATACCAGAACTATAGGAAGTATACAGATTGCTACAGACTGGTCTGTTTTTGATAGATTCTGTTTTTGTTGTGTTGATTGCTTATTTTGAAGAAACTATGGATATTATGGGGTGGTACTAGCCATGGAAAAGTGATAATACAGTAATATAACACCAATATAAATATAAATCAAGTTTGCTACAATACCTAAAGAGGTGGTGGTTTGTTTTCTTATGCTAATGATATCACAAGTTTCTGTTTAAGTTTTGTGTTGTGAAGTTTTCAAGTTTTGGGTGATGTTCTCATGGACAATGGGATAAAGAGTGGAAAGAGCTCAAGCTTGGGGTTTCCCAAGGCATACCAAGCCAAATTCAAGGACACCAAAAAGCCTAAGCTTGGGGATGCCCCTGGAAGGCATCCCCTCTTTCGTCTTCAATCCATTGGTAACGTTACTTGGAGCTATATTTTTATTCACCACATGATATGTGTTTTGCTTGGAGCGACGTGTATTATAGGAGTCTTTTATTTTTGTTGTCACAATTGTCCTTGCTATACACCTTTTAAGAGAGAGACACACTCATCGTGATTTTGCTAGAATACTCATTGAGCTTCGCTTATATCTTTTGACTTAGGCAATTTAGCTCGCATGTGCTTCACTTATATCTTTTGAGCTAGATAACTTTGCTCTAGTGCTTCACTTAGATCTTTTTAGAGCACGACAGTGTCATATTTTGGAGAAATAAGAACTCTTGATCTTCACTTATATCTTTTTGAGAGTGCTCTCTCTGAGTAACTTGGTAATTGGCTTGTGCTATGAAAGTAGTCTTGAAGATGATAGGCATCCAAAAAGGATATAATAAAAACTTCCATATTCATGTGCATTGATTAGTAGAGAGAAGTTTGATTCCTCTCAATTAGTTTTGAGACATGGATTTGGTAATATTAGAGTTATGTTAGTAAGGTGTTGTGAATCTAGAAATACTTGTGTTGAAGTTAGTGATTCCCGTTGTTAGGAAGTCGGAGCATAATTTATATATTGACTGTCATCCTTTGTGTTGCGGTCGGGATCGCGCGATGGTTAACACCTACCAACCCTTCCCCTAGGAGTATGCGTTTAGCACTTTGTTTCGATTACTAATAAAACTTTCGCAAAAATTATAGGAGTTCTTCATGACTAATGTGAGTCCATGGTATAGATGCACTTTCACCTTCCACCATTGCTAGCCTCTGTAGTGCCGCGCAACTTTCGCCGGTGCACAAACCCACCATGTACCTTCCTCAAAACAGCCACCATACCTACCTATTATGGCATTTTCATAGCCATTCCGAGATATATTGGCATGCAACTCCCACCGTTCCATCTCATGACATGTGCCGTCACTTTCATATTGCCATTGCATGATCGTAAGATATCTAGCGAGATGTTTCAACGTCATACGCTAAGCTAGATCGTTGCACATCCCGGTACACTGCCGGAGGCATTTCCTATAGAGTCATCATTGCTCCAAGTATTGAGCTGTGAGTAAATAAAAGTGTGATGGTCATCATTATTAGAGCATTGTCCCATGTGAGGAAAAAAAAGAGGCCAAAGATGACCACCAAAATAAATAAATGAAAAGAGGCCAAAGAGCCCCCCAAAAAATAGAAGAGAGAAAAAGAGAGAAGGGACAATGCTACTATATTTTTCCACACTTGTGCTTCAAAAATAGCACCATGTTCTTCATGATTGAGAGTCTCTTGTTTTGACACTTCCATATACTAGTGGGAATCTTCATTATATAACTTGGCTTGTATATTCCAATGATGGGCTTCCTCAAATTGCCCTAGGTCTTCGTGAGCAAGCAAGTTGGGTGCACACCCACTAGTTCTCCTTTTGAGCTTTCACACATTTATAGCGCTCGTGCATCCGTTGCTTGGTAATCCCTACTCATTCACATTGATATCTATTGATGGGCATATCCATAGCTCATTAATACACCGAGTCAATGTGACCATCTCCTCCTTTTTGCCTCACAACCCCCACCACACTTTATTCTACCTACAGTGCTATATCGATGGCTCACGCTCATGTATTGCGTGAGAGTTAAAAGAGTTTGAGAAAGTAAGAGTGCGAAAACAATTACTTGGCCAATACCGGGGTTATGCATGATTTAAATTTGTTGTGTGCAGATGATGGAGCATAGCCATACTATATGATTAGGGATAACTTTCTTTGGCCTTGTTATTTCAAAAGTTGATGATTACCTTGCTAGTTTGCTTGAAGTATTATTGTTTTCATGTCAATAGCAAACTATTGTTTTGAATCTTATGGATCTGAACATTCATGTCACATGAAATAAGTTACAAAGGACAAGTATGTTAGGTAGCATTCCACATCAAAAATTCAGTCTTTATCACTTCCCTACTCGAGGACGAGCAGGAGTTAAGCTTGGCGATGCTTGATACGTCTCCAACGTATCTATAATTTTTGATGGTTCTATGCTATTATCTTGTCATCTTTGGATGTTTTGTATGCATGAATATGCCATTTTATATCTTTTTTGGGACTAACTATTAACTCAGTGCCAAGTGCCAGTTCCTGTTTTTTCCTTGTTTTGACCTTTTTTAGAGGAGAATATTAAACGGAGTCCAAACAAAATAAAACCCGCAGAATGATTTTTTCCATAACAGAAGACACGCAGGAGACTTGAGAACCAAGGCAGGGGACCTCGGAGGAGCTCGCAAGCCATCCAAGCCCGGCCTAGGGGGGGCCTAGCAGGCTTGTGGGCCCCCTATGGCTCCCTTGCCATAGTTCTTCCGCCTATAAATTCCCTAAAAATCTGAAACCACGGGAGAGAGCCACGAAAATACTTTTCCGCCGCCGCAAGCTTCTGTCTCCGCAAGATCCCATCTGGGGCACATTCTGGTGCCCTGTCGGAGGGGGATTCGGACACGGAGGGCTTCTCCATCAACACCATTGCCTCTCCGATGATGCGTGAGTAGTTCACCACAAACCTTCGGGTCCATAGCTAGTAGCTAGATGGCTTCTTCTCTCTCTTGGATCTTCAATACAAAGTTCTCCATCATCATCATGGAGATCTGTTAGATGTAATCTTCTTTTGCAGTGTGTTTGTCGAGATCCGATGAATTGTGGATTTATGATCAGATTATCTATGAATATTATTTGAGTTTCCTCTGATCTCTTATATGCATGATTTCGTATCCTTGTAATTCTCTTCGAGTTGTGGGTTTCGTTTGGCCAACTTGATCTATAATTCTTGCAATGGGAGAAGTGCTTGGTTTTGGGTTCATACCGTGCGGTGTCCTCACCCAGTGACAGAAGGGGTAGCGAGGCACGCATCGTGTTGTTGCCATCAAGGGTAAAAAGATGGGGTTTATATCTATTGCATGAATTTATCCCTCTACATCATGTCATCTTGCTTAAGGCATTACTCCATTTGTTATGAACTTAATACACTAGATGCATGTTGGATAGCGTCGATGTGTGGAGTAATATTAGTAGATGCAGAAAGTATCGGTCTACTTGTCTCGGATGTGATGCATATATGTATGATCATTGCCTTAGATATCGTCATGACTTTGCGCGGTTCTATCAATTGCTCGAGAGTAATTCGTTCACCCACCGTAATATTTTCTATCATGAGATAAGCCTCTAGTGAACACTATGGCCCCCGGGTCTACTTCACATCATATTTTCAGCCTTACACTTTTACCGTGTTGCACTTTCCACCTTCAAATCTCACCTTGCAGTTAACCGTGATGGGATTGGCAACCCCTTTGTAGCGTTGGGTGCAAGTTTGCTTGATTTTGCGCAGGTACTTTGGAGACTTGCCTTGATACTCCTACTGGATTGATACCTTGGTTCTGAAACTGAGGGAAATACTTATTGCTATTGTGCTGCATCACCCTTTCCTCTTCAAGGGAAAAACCAATGCAAGCTCAAGAGGTAGCAGGTCCGGCCAGGGGGGCGGGCCTAGTGGGCTTGTGAGCTCCTGGCTCCGTCCCTCCAGGTAATTCTTGCCCTAGTATTTTTATATATTCCACAAAAAACCCTCATAAATTTCCAGGTCATTCCGAGAACTTCTATTTCTGCGCAAAAACAACACCATGGCAATTCTGCTGAAAGCAGCATCAGTCCGGGTTAGTTCCATCCAAATCATGCAAATTAGAGTCCAAAACAAGGGCAAAAGAGTTTGGAAAAGTAGATACGATGGAGACGTATCAACTCCTCCAAGCTTAAAGCCTTGCTTGTCCTCAAGCAATTCAGTTGACAAACTGAAAGAGACAAAAGTAAAACTTTTACAAACTTTGTTTGACCTTGTTGTTGTAATTATGTGTAACTCATATTCAGATTTTCAGCAAGATCATGAGCTAACCACATAAGCAATGACATTTAGGTCTCATGGTGAACTCATATCAATGGCATAATCAACTAGCAAGCAATAATAATAAGTTTCAAACGTCAACAATTCAGTCAAAACAATCATGAAGCAATATGAACAGATGTTATCTCGCTAGCCCTTTCCGAGATCGCAAAACATAAATGCAGAGCACCTTCAAAGACCAAGGGCTGACTTAACATTGTAATTCATGGCAAATAAGATCCAGTCACAGTCATACTCAATATCAATTAAAAGCAAAGCATAAAAATGACAGAGGTGCTCTGTAATTGGTGCCCTTTGATAAGGAGAGGATGACTCAACAGAAACGTAAATAGATAGGCCCTTCGCAGAGGGAAGCATTGATTTGCAGAGGTGCCAAAGCTCAAGCTTTTAAAACAAAGATAAATAATTTTGAGTGGTATGCTCTCATTGTCAACGCGATGACCAAGAGTTTTCACCATCTTCCATGCTACACATACTATAGGCGGTTCCCAAACAGAAAAGTAAAGTTTTGACTACCCACCACCGATCAATCACACTCCACGACTAGACGAATCCTCGGGTGCCGTCCATACCAACAACAATCCAGGGGGAGTTTTGTTTGCAATTATATTTTCAATTTGAGCATGGAACTGGGCATTCCGATTACCGGCCCCTTTCTCGTGAGTGATGGTGAATAAACACGTATCGAGGATAATACGCCTAGCATGGAAGATACTGACCGCCCCTTGTCACCACACGAGCGGTTCGGGCATACAAAACAGATTATTACTTGAAGATTTAGAAGGTGGCACATGCAAATTTACTTGGAACGGCAGGTAGATACCGCATATAGGTAGGTGTGATGGACTCATATGGAACAACTTTGGGTTTATGGAAGTGGATGCACAAGCAGTATTCCCGCTTAGTATAGGTGAAGGCTAGCAAAAGACTGGGAAGCGACCAATTAGAGAGCGACAACAGTCATCAATATGCATTGAAATTAACCAACATTGAGTGCAAGCATGAGTAGGACATAAATCACCATGAACATGAATATCATAGAGGCTATGTTGATTTTGTTTCAACTACATGCGTGAACATGTGCCAAGTCAAGCCACTTGAATCACTCAAAGGAGGATACCATCCTATCATACTACATCATAATCATCTTGAAATTCATGTTGGCATCCAAGACAAACCATTATAAGCTCCTAGCTAATTAAGCATGGCATCTGAAACTATGATCTCTAAGTTGTCATTGCACACATGTTTCTCTCATAACAAAGCTGAATTAGGAACGATGAGCTAGTCATATTCACAAAAACAAAATAGGTTGAGTTCATACCAGCTTTTCCAGGCTCAGTCACTTCATCATATAGCGTCATTATTGCCTTTCACTTGCACGACCGAATGATGTGAATCATAATGAGAGTGTTCGTGCATTGGACTAAGCTGAAATCTGCAAGCAAACTCAAAGGAGAAGACAAAGTAATATGGCTCTTTGACGGATAAACAATATGCATGTGAGAGCCACTAAACATTTTAACCATGGTCTTCTACCTTGACCCAAAGAAAAAGAAAACTATTTACATGGGAAAGCTCCCAACAAACAAAAGAAGAACGGGAAATATTTGTTGATTTTCTTTTTAAAAACCACTAAGCAAGCTGGAAAGCAAACTTACAACTATTTTTTTGTTTTTCTCAGTCTGAACAAACACACGAGAAGAAAGCGAGAAAAGGAAATAAACTAGCATGGATGATACAATGGCAAGGTGTGAACACCGACTATCAAAGTGAATGTGTGAGCATGAATATAAAGTCGGTGAGAAACACGTACTCCCCCAAGCTTAGGATTTTGGCCTAAGTTGGTCTATTCCCATGGCTGGTTCGGGCGATATCCAAAATCATGATGGGGGTTGTATGGGATCGCGGCAGCTACCGCCTGAATAGCTGCCTCACGGAGGCGAGTAGCCTTCGCCTCCCTCTCATACTCCTCTGCCTCTCCTCTGGTTATGTAATATCTCCGTTTTACCTGAAAGTCAAAGAAGGCAGGAGCAGGAAGGGTAATATGGAAAACACACTGTCGGTTAAATATTAACCGGTATAGGAGGGATTCAGTATCCCTCTCAAGGAACTGGTAACGTGTCATAGCGGCGCGATCAAGGAAAGCTGTATGGAGCGGGGTATCTTCTGTGCGGATGGGTATTCCAAGAAAATTCGCTATACGAGTGGCATAGATCCCACCAAAGAAATCCCCTTCATTAGCATTATTATTTAGCCTCCTCGCTATTATAGCTCCCATGTTGAAACTCCTATCACCCGTTACTGCACTCTTAAGAATACTAACGTCAGGTGCGCAGAGGTGACAATGATCAATCTTGCCGTTAATGCATCTACCTATGAAGAGGGCAAAATAATGTAAGGCAGGGAATTGAATGCTCCCCAAGGTGGCCTGCGTAATATCTCTAGTTTCTCCAACAATTGTACTAGAAAAGAAATCTCTAACCGAAGAATTAGGAGGATCATTGGGACTACCCCAATCAGGTATCTTGCAAATTCTTTTAAAATCCTCTAAATCCATGGTATACGATTTGTCATAAAGATCAAACAGTATGGATGAGTCACGACCAACTGAAAATCTGAATCTACGAACAAAAGAGGCAGTGGGTGTAGTATACTGTTCGCATTTGTTGGAGATGAATTCTTCGAGCTCGGCGTTGTGAACAAATGGATCAAACTCGTACTTGAAACCTGCATCAATCATTAATTCATCGGAAGGCCATTCACATGGTTGTACCTGTGCGTTCCTTGGCTAATAAGAATAGGTCTCCCGAATCGAGAGACGGGGACCCTTTTTGCTTGAGGAACCACCATGATAGTTTCTCCTGAACATCTTCTTTTTTTCTGAAATTTTTAGTGACTCAAGAGAAAAGTGAACGAGGCTCAACAAAAATCATAGCAACTACTCCTACAAGTGCCTAGAGGCCATATCATGCATCAAAACTACTTGGGACCAACTAAAATGAACATGCAAAGCTCAAGAACAAGGTCACCAAGGCAGCAAAAATACGCAACGAATAAAGCACTAGAGCAAAAACTAATTGGACCAATGGAGTAGTCACATACCAAGGAACAACTCCCCAAAACAGTTTGGTGAATGGGGCTTTGCACAAGGAGATCGAAAAATGCAGCAAGAGGAGCAAGAACACGGGTTTGAGCTGTGGAATGATTTTTTCTGGAGGTAGAAGAAGGAGATGGGAGCTGGAATAAGTGGAGGGGGCCACGTGGGACCCACAAGCCTGCCAGGCCCGGCCAGGGGGGTGGCCGGGCCTCCTGGGCTTGTGGCCCACTGGTGCATCCCCCTGACTAGCTCTCTATCTCAAAAAAATCAAAAATTCCAGAAAAAAATCCTACTTTAATTTCAAGGCATTTGAAGAACTTTTATTTTTGGGACACTTTTCTAAGGGACGGAGAAAGCAGAAAACAGGAAAATAAAGCTAAATTTATCATTTTTCTTCTAAGCAACAGAAAGTAAAAGTTGGGAACACAGGGTTGTGACTCCTAGATTCATCCATCTCATGGTCATCAAAAGAAATCCGTCAATGAGGTTGATCAAGTCTCCTTGACAAACTTTTTTCGAATCACATAGAACCGGAGTATTTTTGAATAATCACTAGGTTACCTCAACGGGGATGTGCATATCCCCAACAAGTAAATCATACTTCATCTTGATAGTAGGTATAGGGAATTCAAAGCTTCCAATAATAATTGATGAAGATTTTTCAATAGCATTGATGCAATGTACTCGATATTGTTTCTTCGGAAAGTGCATCGTGTGCTCATTACCATTAACATGGAAAGTGACATTGCCTTTGTTGCAATCAATAATAGCCCCTGCAGTGTTTAAAAAGGGTGTTCCAAGGATGACAGCCATGGCATCATCCTCGGGAATATCCAAAATAACAAAGTCCGTTAAGATAGTAACGTTAGCAACCACAACAGACACATCCTCGCAAAAGCCGATAGTAAAAGCAGTTGATTTTTCGGCCATTTGCAAAGACATTTCAGTAGGTGTCAACTTATCCAATTCGATTCTATGATATAAAGAGAGAGAGGCATAACTAACACCAGCTCCAAGATCGCATAAAGCAGTTCTAACATAATTTCCTTTAATGGAGCAAGGTATAGTGGGCACTCCGGGATCACCTAGTTTCTTAGGAGTTCCACCCTTGAAAGTGTAGTTGGCAAGCATGGTGGAAATCTCAACCTCAGGTATCTTCCTTTTATTAGTCACAATATCTTTCATGTACTTAGCATAAGGAGACATTTTGAGCATATCTGTCAAACACATTTGCAGAAAGACAGGTCTAATCATTTCAACAAAGCGCTCAAAATCCTCATCATCCTTTTTATTGGATGGTTTGGGAGGGAAGGGCATGTGTTTCTGAACCCATGGTTCTCTTTCTTTACCATGCTTCCTAGCAATAAAGCCGTTCTTATCATCTCTCCTGTTCTTAGGTTGTGGGTTATCAAGATCAACAACAGGTTCGATCTCCACATCCTTATCATTACTAGGTTGAGCATCATCATGAACACCACTATCAATATTATCACTAGGCTCATGTTCATCACCAGATTGTGTTTCGGCATCCGAAAGAGAGACATCATTTGGATTCTCAGGTGTAACAATAGCAGGTTTGCTAGCATGCAAGTTCCTATCATCTTTATTTTTCTTCCTATTACCAGGATGACTAGGTGACTCAGTGTTAACTCCTTCAGAATCTTGTTCAATTCTCTTAGGATGTCCCTCATGATACAAAGGTTCCCGAGTCATTCTACCACCTCTAGTGACGACTCTAACAGAATTGTCATTCAACTCATTGAGCAAGTCATTTTGAGCCTTAAGTACTTGTTCTACTTGAGTAGTGACCATAGAGGCATGTTTACTCAAAATCTTAAGGTCATTGACATTTCTATCCACACAAGCACTTATATGACTAAGCATACAAGCATTCTGTTCCAATTGTCTGCTAACATAATCATTGAAACTTTGTTGTTTGGCAACGAAGTTATAAAATTCATCTAAGCATAAGATAGCAGGTTTATCAAAAGGAATATCACTCTCATTGAATCTACGAAGAGAATTTACCTCTACTACCTGTGTCGGGTTATCAAGACCATGTATTTCTTCGATAGGTGGTAGATTCTTAACATCTTCAGATTTAATACCTTTCTCTTGCATAGATTTCTTGGCTTCTTGCATATCTTCAGGACTGAGGAATAGAATACCTCTTTTCTTCGGAGTTGGCTTCGGAGGTGGTTCAGGAATAGTCCAAGCATTATCATTGCTCAGGATATTATTCAACAGAATTTCAGCTTGTTCCACAGTTCTTTCCCTGAAAACACAACCAACACAACTATCTAGGTGGTCCCTAGAAGCATCGGTTAGTCCATTATAAAAGATATCAAGTATTTCATTCTTCTCAAGAGGGTGATCAGGCAAATCATTCAGTAACTGGACAAGCCTCCCCCAAGCTTGTGGGAGACTCTCTTCTTCAACTTGCGCAAAGTTATATATATCCTGCAAGGCAGCTTGTTTCTTATGGGCAGGAAAATATTTCTCAGAGAAGTGGTAAATCATATCCTGGGGCCTACGGACACAACCAGGAGCAAGAGAAGTAAACCAAGTCTTAGCATCACCCTTTAGTGAGAAAGGGAACAACTTAAGGATATAGTAATGATGAATGTTTCCTCACTCGTGAATAGGGTGCCTATATCAGTCAACTTAGTAAGATGTGCTACAACCGTTTCAGACTCATAACCATGAAAAGGATCAGATTCTACCAAAGTGATCAACTCAGGATCAACAGAGAATTCATAATCCTTATCGGTAACAAAGATGGGCGAAGTAGCAAACTTAGGATCGTATTTCATTCTAGCATTCAGAGATTTTTCTTTCCACTTGCGCAATAAATTCTCAAGATCATAGCTATCCTTACAAGCAAGAAAGTCTTCAGCTTCCTCTCCCTCCATAACATAACCCTCAAGTATATCAGGCAATTCATATCTAGGAGAGCTAGTTCTAATAGGTGAAACAACAGGTTCTACTTCAATAATTTCATCAGTTTCAGAAGTATCATCACATTCAGCAGTAACTCTAGCAATTTGTGCATCAAGAAATGCACCCAGTGGCAAAGCAGTATCAAGCAAAGCATCATCATAAGCATCATGGATAGCAGAAGTAGCATCATCAAGCACATGCGTCATAGAAGAATTTCTAGCAGGTGGTGGTGTCGCAAACTTACTCATAACGGAAGGTGAATCAAGTGCGGAGCTAGATAGCAGTTCCTTACCTGTCCTCGTAGTTGAGGGCAAGACTTTTGTTTTTGGATCTCTCGGATTCCTCGTAGTGATTAACAGACGTAAATCCCAAGTGACTTAGAGAATAGAGCTATGCTTCCCCGGCAACGGTGCCAGAAAATAGTCTTGATAACCCACAAGTATAGGGGATCGCAACAGTTTTCGAGGGTAGAGTATTCAACCCAAATTTGTTGATTCGACACAAGGGGAAGCCAAAGAATATTCTCGAGTATTAGCAGTTGAGTTGTCAATTCAACCACACCTGAAAGATTTAGTATCTGCAGCAAAGTTTTAGTAGCAGAGTAGCGTGATAGTAACGGTAGCAGCGGTAAGAATAGGAGTAGTGCTAGCAATAGCGGTAACAGTAGCAGCAGTGACAACAGTAGCGGTAACAGTAGCGCAGCAAGGACCAGTAGGAAAAGACTCATAGGCATTGGATCGGTGATGGATAATTATGTCGGATGACATTCATCATGTAACAGTTATAACATGGGGAGATATGTAACTAGCTCCAGTTCGTCAATGTAATGTAGGCATGTACTTCGTATATAGTCATACGTGCTTATGGAAAAGAACTTGCATGACATCTATTGTCCATCCCTCCCGTGGCAGCGGGGTCCTAATGGAAACTAAGGAATATTAAGGTCTCCTTTTAATAGAGAACCGGAACAAAGCATTAGCACTTAGTGAATACATGAACTCCTCATACCATGGTCATCTCCGGGAGTGGTTCCGGCTATTGTCACTCTGGGGTTGCTGGGTCATAACACATAGTAGGTGACTACAACTTGCAAGATAGGATCAAGAACACACATATATTGATGAAAACATAATAGGTTCAGATCTAAAATCATGGCACTCGGGCCCTAGTGACAAGCATTAAGCATAGAAAAGTAGTAGCAATATCAATCTCAGAACATATTGGATACTAGGGATCAATCCCCATCAAAACTAACTCGATTACATGATAGATCTCATCCAACCCATTGATTGCAATCCCTGGCAATGGTGCGAGAACAATGCTTGATGTCAACTGTTCTTCCCCTTTGCAACGGTACCAGAAGAATGCTGCTAGCACTCCCCGGCAACGATACTAGAAGAATGTTGTTGATGGCCCACCAGCGCGTGGGTTCGCAGCAGTTTTTGAGGGTAGAGTATTCGACCCAAATTTGTTGATTCGCACGACGGGAGGTGAGAGAATACTCTCAAGTATTAGCAGTTGAATTGTGAGATTCAACCACACCTGAAAGATTAGTATCTGCAAGCAACGTAGTAACAGCAAAGTAGCGAGTAACAGAAGTGTAACGAGTAATAACAACGGCAAGGAAAAGCAGCAGTGACAGCAGTAGCAAGTAGCAACAGTAGCAAGTGACAGTAGTAGCAACAGTAGCAGCAGAGCAAGAGAAGTAACAGCAGTAGCAACAGTAGTAGCAGCAGCAGAGCAAAACAAGTGACAACAGTAGTAGCAGCAGCAGCAGAGCAAAACAAGTAATAGCAGTAGGACAAACTCGTAGGCAATGGGTCGGTGATTTGTTTGGATGATATTCATCATGCAACAGTTATAACACGGATAGATATGTGGCTAGCTCCCGTTCGTCAATGTGATGTAGGCATGCATTCCGTGTGTCGTCATACGTGCTTAGGGAAAAGAACTTGCATGACATCTATTGTCCATCCCTCCCGTGGCAGCGGGGTCCAAAAGGAAACTACGGGATATTAAGGTTCTCCTTTTAATAAAGAACCGGACCAACGCATTAGCACTTGGTGAACACATGAATTCCTCAAACTATGGTCATCATCGGGAGTGGTTCCGGTTATTGTCACTCCGGGGTTGCCGGATCATAACACATAGTAGGTAACTACAACTTGCAAGATCAGATCTAAAACACACATATATTGGTGACAACATAATAACTTCAGATATGAAATCATGGCACTCGGGCCCTAGTGACAAGCATTAAGCATGGCAAAGTAGTAGCAACATCAATCTCAGAACATAGTGGATACTAGGGATCAATCCCCATCGAAACTAACTCGATTACATGATAGATCCCATCCTACTCATCACCGCCCAGCGAGCCTATGAATAGATTACTCACGAACGACGAAGAGCTTCATGGAATTGGAGAGGGAAGAAGGTTGATGATGACGATGGAAACGATTTTCCCTCTCCGGAGCCCAAGGCGGACTCCAGATCTGCCCTCCAGATGAAGAACAGGTGGTGGTGGCGCCTCCATATCGCAAACGCGATGAAAACTTCTCTTTTTATTTTTTCTTGGACGAAAGGGATCTTATAGAGCCGGAATTGGGGGCGGCAGAGCCATGTGGGCCCCACAAGCCTGCCCACCGCAACCAGGGGGTGGTGGCGGAGCCAGGGCTTGTGACCTAGTGGCCCACCCCCTCAAGTGGAAGTTGGCGCAGATATTTTTTATATTTTCCAAAACTGCTCCCCGTAAATTTTCAGGACGTTTGGAGAACTTCGATTTCTGCACAAAAATAACACCAAGGCAATTCTGCTGAAAACAACGTCAGTCCAGGTTAGTTCCATTCAAATCATGCAAATTATAGTCCAAAACAAGGGCAAAAGAGTTTGGAAAAGTAAATACGATGGACACGTATCAACTCCCCAAAGCTTAAAACCTTGCTTGTCCTCAAGCAACTCAGTTGACAAACTGAGAGAGAAAGAAAAACTTTGACAAACTCTGTTTGATCTTGTTGTTGCAACTATGTCTAACTCATAACCAGAATTTCAGCAAGATCACAAGTTAACCACAAAAGCAAATGACACAAAGGTCTCACGGTAAACTAATATCAATGGCATAATCAGCTAACGAGCAAATAATAATGAGTTTGAAATACCAACACTTCAATCAAAACAAGATGAAGCAATATGAATAGGTGGTATCTCGCTAGCTCTTTCTGAGACCGCAAAACATAAATGCAGAGCACCTTCAAAGATCAAGGGCTGACAAAACATTGTAATTCATAGCAACGAAGATCCAGTCATAGTCATACTCAATATCAATCAAAAGTAAAGCATAAAAATGACAGAGGTGCTCTCTAATTGGTGCTTATATAAGAGGAGGATGACTCAAAAGATATTAAATAGACATGCCCTTCGCAGAGGGAAGCATTGATTTGCAGGGGTGCCAGAGCTCAAGCTTTGAAAACAGAGATAATAATTTTGAGTGACATGCTTTCATTGTCAACGCAATGACCAAGAGTTCTCAATATCTTCCATGCTACTTGATACGTCTCAAACGTATCTATAATTTTTGATGTTTTCACGCTGTTATCTTGCCTTCTCTGTATGTTTTATGTACCTTTTTATATCTTTTTGGGACTAACTTATTAATTCAGTGCCAAGTGCTAGTTCCTATTTTTTCCGTGTTTTTGACTCTTTTCAGATCTGATTTTGGAACGGAGTCCAAACGGAAAAAAAACCCGAAATGATTTTTTCCCGAATGGAAGAAGTCCAGGGAGATTTTGGTCCAAGCCAGGTGGGCTCCAGGGAGCCTACAAGCCCCCACTCCGCCACCAAGGGGGGGGGGGTGAGCACGCTTGTGGCCTCCCTGGCCGCCCCTAACCTAGGTCTTTGGCCTATAAATTCCCAAATATTCCGCAAAAAACCAGGGGAGCCTCGAAAATACTTTTCCGCCGCCGCAAGCTTCTGTTTCCGCGAGATCTCATCTGGAGACCCTTCCCGCGCCCTGCCGGAGGGGACTTTGGAGTTGGAGGGCTTCTTCATCATCATCATCGCCCCTCCAATGACTCGTGAGTAGTTCACTTCAGACCTACGGGTCCATAGTTAGTAGCTAGATGGCTTCTTCTCTCTCTTGGATCTTCAATATAAAGTTCTCCATGATCTTCATGGAGATCTATCCGATGTAATCTTCTTTGGCGGTGTGTTTGTCGAGATCCGATGAATTGTGGACTTGTGATCAGATTATCTATGATATATATTTGAGTCTTTGCTGATTTCTTAGATGCATGATTTGATATCCTTGTAAGTCTCTCCGATTCTTGGGTTTTGTTTGGCCAACTAGATCTATGATTCTTGCAATGGGAGAAGTGCTTGGTTTTGGGTTCTGCCATGTGGTGACCTTTCCAAGTGACAGTAGGGGCAGCAAGGCACACATCAAGCAGTTGCCATCAAGGGTAAAAAGATGGGGTTTTTATCATTGGTTTGAGATTATCCCTCTACATCATGTCATCTTGCTTAAGGCGTTACTTTGTTCTTATGGACTTAATACACTAGATGCATGCTGGATAGCGGTCGATGTGTGGAGTAATAGTAGTAGATGCAGAAAGTATCGGTATAGTTGTTTCGGACATGATGCCTATAGAAATAATCGTTGCATAGATATCGTCACGACTCTGCACAGTTCTATCAACTGCTCGACAGTAATTTGTTCACCCACCGTCTACTTGCTTTCATGAGAAGCCACTAGTAAACACTACAGCCCCCGGGTCTATTCACATACATCGTTTACAACTCCACTTTTACTTTGCTTTGTTACTTTGTTGCTTTCCGTTCTCACTTGGCAAACAATCTATAAGGGATTGACAACCCCTTCATAGCGTTGGGTGCAAGTTTTTGTGTTTGTGCAGAATCTTGAGATACTCCTTCGCCGGATTGATTCCTTGGTTCTCAAACTGAGGGAAATACTTACCTCTGCTGTGCTACATCACCCTCTCCGCTTTGAGGGAATACCAACGCAGAAGGATTGTTGGTGCCGTCAACGTGCCCATTTCTGGCGCCACCGGAAGGTCTTTTGTGCAGTAGCATAACGGACATCAGAAGCATTTCTGGCGCCGTAGCCGGGGAGGAGAAATCAAGATCTATCCAAGTAGGTCTCACAAACTCTTCTCTTGCATTTACTTTTGTTCCAGTTGCCTCTCGTTTTCCTCTCCCCCACTTCACATTTGCCGTTTTCTCCTTTGCCTTTTTCGTTCGCCCTTTTCTCTCGCTTGCTTTCTGTTTTCTTGTGTGCCATGTGCCCTCAATATGCTTGCATCTTCGCTTGCTGAAAATCTAGTGATATGGATCCTGATCCACTTGCTAGTCTCTTTAAGAGACCCACTCGTGTGGAACAAATTGCTAGTGAGTTGAGGGCAATTGACTATTTCTTTGGAGTTTTGCGTAAGATGCGTGAATCTGAAAATTGTGAGGAAGAAATTCATGAAGTGATTCACGAGGGCTCCTTGGATGAAAAGCATGATTGCAATGATTTCACTATAAATCCTATTACTGACAATCATGCTAAAAATATGCAAAACCCTAAGCTTGGGGATGCTAGTTTTGCTTTGTCCACTACTTGTTGCAATAATCATGATTGGGGTGATGATCTTTCTTATGATCTTGAAAATTTGTTCAAACCTCATGATGAATATGATATTTGCAACAATATTGAAAGTGAGTTTGGAGAAGTCATGACTTTAGATGATAATCTCACTATTTTTGAAGAGCGTCAACTTTGCATGCATGTGCATCATGAAAATAATATCCTATGGGATAGCTATATTTTTGAATTTGAATATGATCCCACATGTAATTGCTATGAGAGAGGAAAATATTTCGGTAGAAACTTTCATGTTACCAAATCACCTCTCGTGATATTGAGATTGTTCTTGTCTCTTTCTTCTTCCTTGCATATGGCAACTATTGGTTGTCTTGACAATCTGTTTTCCTATAAAATGCCTATGCATAGGATGTATGTTATACTTAGATGTGGTTTTCACATGCTTTAGGATGCTCTCGTTGTGCTTCAATTCTTGCCTTTTGTGAGATCATCATTCAATGCCTAGCTAAGGGCGTTAAACAAAAGCGCTTGTTGGGAGGCAACCCAACGAATCTATCCTTTTTCTTTCTGTTTTTTGTTTTTAACACTTTCATAATTCTGTTATGATTGTGTTTTTTGTGTTTCTTTTTGCGTTTGTGCCAAGAAAAACCGTTATGATTAGTCTTGAGGATGATCGTTTGGTCATGCTGGAAAAGACATAAACTTTCTGCTCACGAAAAGAATTTTCATTTTGTTTCTGTAAGATATTTTGAGTTGATTCTTTTTGGTGCTGATTTCTACGCAAATTCTTCAGAGTGTCGTAATTTTTCAGAATGTTTGAAGTACCGGAGGTATACGAAACATACAGATTGCTACAGACTGGTCTGCTGTTAACAGATTCTGTTTTTGTTGTCTTGGTTGCTTATTTTGATGAAACTATGGATAGTATAGGGGGGTATTAGCCATGGAAGATTGAAATTACAGTAACCCAACATCAGCACAAGTTGAATTTAAGTTTGCTATAGTAACTAAGAAAGCGGTGGTTTGCTTTCTTGTACTAATGTTATCACGAGTTTTTGTTTAAGTTTCGTGTCGTGAAGTTTTCAAGTTTTGGGTGAAGTTCTTATGGACAAAGAGATAAAGAGTGGCAAGAGCTCAAGCTTGGGTATGCCCAAGGCACCCCAAGAGATTCAAGGATGTCGTAAAAGCCTAAGCTTGGGGATGCCCCGGGAAGGCATCCCCTCTCTCGTCTTCAATCCATCGGTAACGTTACTTGGGGCTATATTTTTATTCACCACATGTTATGTGTTTTTGCTTGGAGCGTCTTGTATTGTAGGAGTCTTTTATTTTTGTTGTGACACAATCATCCTTGCTTCACACCTAGAGAGATATACATGCACACACCGTGATTTTGTCGAGCTTCACTTATATCTTTTGGTAGACAATTCAGCTCACATGTGCTTCACTTATATCTTTTGAGCTAGATACTTTTGCCCTATGTGCTTCACTTATATATTTTAGAGCACAGCGGTGCGTGGCTTGGTAGTTGATCTGTGCTTTGAAGGTAGTCTCAAAAGGGGTAGTTATCCAAAGGGATACGAAAACTTCCACCTTCATGTGCATTGAATAGTTAGAGAAGTTTGATTCATTTCAATTAGTTTTGAGTTGTGGTTATGGTAATATTGAAGTCATGCTAGTAAGGTGTTGTGGATCTAGAAATACTTGTGTTGAAGTTAGTGATTCCCGTAGCAGGCACGTATGGTGAACCGCTATGTGATGAAATCTGAGCATGATTAGTATATTGATTGTCATCCTTTGCGTGGCGGTCGGGATCGCGCGATGGTTTATACCCACCAACCCTTCCCCTAGGAATATGCGTTGAATGCTTTGTTTCGATTACTAATAAATTTTTTGCAACAAGTATATGAGTTCTTCATGACTAATGTTGAGTCCATGGTTTAGATGCACTTTCACCTTCCACCATCACTATCTTCTTAGCGCCGTGCAACTTTCGCAAGTGCACAAAACCCACCATTAGCCTCCCTCAAAACAACCACCATACCTACCTACTATGGCTTTTTCAAAGTCATTCCGAGATATATTTCCATGCAACTACCACCATGACATGTGCCACCACGTCTACATTGCCATTGCATGATTGTAAGATAGCTAGCATGATGTTTCCATCGATGTCTATGCCATGCTAGATCATTGCCACGATACACTACCGAAGGCATTCCATATAGAGTCATAGTTCCTCTAAGTTTTGAGTTGAAAGTGTGATGATCATCATTATTGGAGCATTTTCCCATGTGAGGAAATAAAAGAGGCCAAAGAAGACCATAAAAAAATGCCAAAGAGCCCACCAAAATAATAAGAAAATGAGAGAAAAAGAGAGAAGGGACAATGCTACCACTTTTTCCACACTTGTGCATATTAAGCACCATGATCTTCATGATTGAGAGTCTCTCGTTTTGTCACCACCATATAGCTAGTGGGAAATTTTCATTATATAACTTGGCTTGTATATTCCAATGATAGGCTTCCTCAAAATTTCCTTAGGTCTTCGTGAGCAAGCAAGTTGGATGCACACCCACTAGTTTACTTTAAGAGCTTTCACATACTTGTAGCTCTAGTGCATCATTTGCATGGCAATCCCTACTCATTCACATTGATATCTATTGATGAGCATCTCCACAGCTTATTGATATGCCTAGTTAATGTGACTATCTTCTCCTTTTTGTCTTGCAACCTCCACCCCATTCCTCACCATCTATAGTGCTATAACAATGGTTCACGCTCATGTATTGCGTGAGAGTTGAAAATGTTTGAGAAAGTAAAGGTGTGAAACAATTACTTGGCCAATACCGGGGTTGTGCATGATTTAAATTCGTTGTGCAATGATGATAGAGCATAGCCAGACTATATGCTTTTGTAGGGGTAACTTTCTTTTGGCCTTGTTATTTTGAAAGTTCATGATTACTTTGCTAGTTTGCTTGAATTATTATCGTTTCCACGTCAATAGCAAACTATTGTTTTGAATCTAATGGATCTGAACAGTCACGTCACATAAGAGGAATTACAGAGGACACCTATGCTAGGTAGCATGAAAGCATCAAAAATTCATTCTTATCACTTCCCTACTCGAGGACGAGCAGGAGTTAAGCTTGGGGATGCTTGATACGTCTCAAACGTATCTATAATTTTTGATGT
This sequence comes from Hordeum vulgare subsp. vulgare, assembly GCF_904849725.1. Classification (NCBI taxonomy): domain Eukaryota; kingdom Viridiplantae; phylum Streptophyta; class Magnoliopsida; order Poales; family Poaceae; genus Hordeum; species Hordeum vulgare. Next base: position 128,298,378 of record NC_058523.1, read on the forward strand.
TTTCACGCTGTTATCTTGCCTTCTTTGTATGTTTTATGTACCTTTTTATATCTTTTTGGGACTAACTTATTAATTCAGTGCCAATTGACAGTTCGTGTTTTTTCCGTGTTTTTGACTCTTTTCAGATCTGATTTTGGAACGGAGTCCAAACGGAAGAAAAAACCCGAAATGATTTTTTCCCGAACGGAAGAAGTCCACGGGGCTTTTGGGCCAAGCCAGGTGGGCTCCAGGGAGCCCACAAGCCCCCACTCCGCCACCAATAGGGAGGCGGCGGTGGGCAGGCTTGTGGCTCCCTGGCCGCCCCCTGACCTAGGTCTTTGGCCTATAAATTCCCAAATATTCTGCAAAAAACCAGGGGAGCCTCGAAAATACTTTTCTGCCGCCGCAAGCTTCTGTTTCCGCGAGATCTCATCTGGAGACCCTTCCCGGCGCCCTGCCGGAGGGGACTTTGGAGTTGGAGGGCTTCTTCGTCATCATCATCGCCCCTCCAATGACTCGTGAGTAGTTCACTTCAGACCTACGAGTCCGTAGTTAGTAGCTAGATGGCTTCTTCTCCCTCTTGGATCTTCAATACAAAGTTCTTCATGATCTTCATGGAGATCTATTTGATGTAATCTTCTTTGGCGGTGTGTTTGTCGAGATCCGATGAATTGTGGACTTGTGATCAGATTATCTATGATATATATTTGAGTCTTTGCTGATTTCTTATATGCATGATTTGATATCCTTGTAAGTCTCTCCGAGTCTTGGGTTTTGTTTGGCCAACTAGATCTATGATTCTTGCAATGGGAGAAGTGCTTGGTTTTGGGTTCTGCCATGTGGTGACCTTTCCCAGTGACAGTAGGGGCAACAAGGCACACATCAAGCAGTTTCCATCAAGGGTAAAAAGATGGGGTTTTTATCATTGGCTTGAGATTATCCCTCTACATCATGTCATCTTTCTTAAGGCGTTACTCTGTTCTTATGGACTTAATACACTAGATGCATGCTGGATAGCGGTTGACGTGTGGAGTAATAGTAGTAGATGCAGACAGTATCGGTCTACTTGTTTCAGACGTGATGCCTATAGAAATAATCATTGCATATATATTGTCACGACTCTGCACAGTTCTATCAATTGCTCGACAGTAATTTGTTCACCCACCGTCTACTTGCTTTCATGAGAGAAGCCACTAGTACACTACGGCCCCTGGGTCTTATCACATCCATCATTTACAAATCCGCTTTTACTTTGCTTTGTTACTTTGTTGCTTTCAGTTCTCACTTGGCAAACAATCTATAAGGGATTGACAACCCCTTCATAGCGTTGGGTGCAAGTTTTTGTGTTTGTGCAGGATCTTGAGATACTCCTCCGTCGGATTGATACCTTGGTTCTCAAACTGAGGGAAATACTTACCTCCGCTTTGCTACATCATGCTCTCCGCTTCGAGGGAATACCAACGCAGAAGGATTCCTCGTGCCGTCAACGTGCCCATTTCTGGCGCCACCGGAAGGTCTTTTGTGCAGTAGCATAACGGACATCACTACTCATGCTATAGGAGGTTCACAAACAGAAAAGTAAAGTTTTAACTCCCCCACCACCAATCAATCACACTCCACGGCTAGCCGAATCCTCGGGTACTGTCCGTACTAACATCAATCCGGGGGGAGTCTTGTTTTACAGTTATGTTTTTGATTTAAGCGTGGAACTGGGCATTCCAATTACCGGCCCCTTTCTCGTGAATGACTGTGAATAAACACATGTCGAGGATAACACTCCTAGCATGGAAGATACCAATAGCCCTCTGTCACCACATGAGCGGTTCGGGCATGCAAAACATATTATTTCTTGAAGGTTTACAGAGAGGCACATGCAAATTTACTTGGAACGACAGGTAGATACCGCAAATAGGTAGGTATGGTGGACTCTCATGGAAACACTTTTGGGTTTATGGAAGTGGATGCACAAGCAGTATTCCGCTTAGTACAAGTGAAGGCTAGCAAAAGACTGGGAAGCGACCAACTAGAGAGCGACAACAGTCATCAAGATGCAATGAGTTTGACTAACATTAAATGCAAGCATGAAGAGGATATAAATCACCATGAATACGAACATCATAGAGGCTATGTTGATTTTGTTTCAACTACATGCATGAACATGCGCCAAGTCAAGCCACTTGAAACATTCAAAGGAGAATACCATCCTATCATACTACATCATAGTCATCTCAAAATCTATGTTGGCATTCAAGACAAACCATTATAAGCTCTCAGCTAAATAAGCATGGCATCATAAACTATGATCTCTAAGTTGTCATTGCAAACATGGTTCTCTCACAACAAAGCTAAATCTGGGTTGACAAGCTAGTCATATTTACAAAAACACAATAGATAGAGTTCATACCAGCTTTTCAGTCTCAGTCACTTCATCATATATCATCATTGTTGCCTTTCATTTGCACGATCGAACGATGTGAACAATAATAAGTGCATTGGACTAAGCTGAATCTGCATGCAAACACCAAGGAGAAGACAAAGTAATATGGCTCTTTGAAAGCTAAACAGGTAAGCATGCAAGAACCACTAAGCATTGTAACCAATATCTTCTACCTTGACACAAAGGAAAAGAAAACTATTTACACGGGAAAGCTCCCAACAAGCAAAAGAAGAAAGAAAAATCTTTTTGGGTTTTCTCAAAAGGACACAAAACAAGAAAACAAGAAAACGAAAAATAAATTAGCATGGATAATACAGTGGCAAAGTGTAAACACCGGCTAACAAAGTGAAAGCATAAGCATGAATGTAAAGTCGGTGAGAACAAGTACTCCCCCAAGCTTAGGCTTTTGGCCTAGCTTGGTCTACTCCCAAGGTGGGAAATAACCAGCTCCAGGATACTTCGGAGCAGACTATGGATGCCACTGCTGTGTGAGCTCCTCTGGCTCCCAGTGATAAACTGGCGTCTGGAACTCGACTCGCGGCTCAGGCACGTGCGCCTGTGGTTGGGCCAAGCCCCAATATGCGTAGATGTCCGCGGGCATAATAGTGTACCTGACTGCATGAAGATCAAACAAAGAAGGAGCAGGGAAAGTAATAGTCTCTCGAGTACCCTGACTAAATACCAGGTTATAAATCATCCGTCTACTAGCATCTCTATCCAGAAAATCACGGCGAACCATGCTGTCATAATCCAGATATCTCTCAGGGAGAAGCATCTCTCTTTCCTCTCCTAGTCTAATGGGTATCACAAAGTGTCTGGCCAGACGGGTAGCGTAGATACCTCCATAGACGACACCATTGGAACGGTCCAGGTTCAACCGTTGAGCTACTATAGCGCCCAAGCTATAAGTCTTATCGTTATAAAGGCTTTCGCGCAAAACAGCAAAGTCTGGAGAACTAAGTGATCCAGCCTCCCCACGGCCAATCAAACATTTTCCCACAAATAGTGAGAAGTACCGAAGCATAGGAAAATGTATGCTAGCAATTCTAGCGCGAGACACTCCTCTCTCCTCTCCAACAACAATAGAACAAATGAAATCCTCCAAGTCCCGTGGATGAGGGTCATGGATATCCCCAACATAAGGTAATTTGCATACATTGCAAAAGTCCTGCAGCGTCATGCACTAGGGGACATCGTATATCATGAACTCAACCATGGGAGGATTCTTCCTCGGGTAAAAGTTGAAGCTTTGAACAAAAATATTGGTGAGGAGGAGGTATTGTGGGCACTTATCTTCAACGAACGCAGTAAGACCTACGTTCTCCACCAAGTAATAGAAGTCTTCGTAAAGTCCGGCGGCGCGCAAAAATTCATCACCTGGCCACTCGCATGCTCAAACTTCGGTGACTCGAGGGACTACGTACTTGGGGTGGTTCTTCTCGTCCTCCTTGGGGTTACGGCTTGAAGAGGCTCTCAAGAATCTCCTCATCTTTTCCCTTTTCTAGCTCTGAAAAATTCTGAAATTTTTAGAGACTTCGAAAGGATTAACCCAACTTGTAGCAACTACTCCTACTAGTGCCTAGAGACTGTATCACGCGCTAAAACTACTTGGGACCAGCTAAAATCAACCTTTCAAGCTCAAGAACAGGGTCACCAAGGTAGCAAGAATACGCGAAGGATAAAGCACTAGAGAAAAAACTAATTGGACCAATGGAGGAGTCACTTACCAAGGAGTAATTTCCCCAAAACGGTTCGGAGAATGGTGCTTTGAGTAAGGAGATCGAAAATCACAGCCAAATGAGCAAGAACACGGGTTTGAGCTGCGAAACAATTTTTTCTGGAGGTGGAAGAAGAGGTTGAGAGCTGGAATGAGTGGAGGGGGTGCCTGTGGGCCCCACAAGCTTGCACCCCGCCACCAGGGGGGTAGGTGGCGGTGGTAGGGCTTGTGGCCCACTGGTCTGGCCCCCAGGCCAGCTCTGAGGCCCAGAATTTTTCAAAAATTCCAGAAAATAACATACTAAATTTTCAGGACCATCGGAGAACTTTTATTTTCGAGGTATTTTCTCCTGGACGCTAAAACAAAAAACAGGAAAAGCTAAACTAATTCTACCATTTTTCTTCTAAACAAAAGAAAATGAAAGCTCAAAACAGAGGTATGTGACTCTTCGATTCATCCGTTTCATGGTCATCGAAAGAAATCCGTCAATAGGATTGATCAAGTCCTCATGACAAAACCTTCTCGAATCGCAAGAGAGAACGAAGAATTTTCTAATAGCCACTAAGTCACCTCAATGGGGATATGTATCTCCCCAACAAGCAAATCATACTTCATCTTGACATGAGGAATAGGGCATTCAAAGCTCCCAATGAGAATCGATGAAGTCTTTTCGATAGCATTGATGCAATGTACTTGATATCGTTTCTTCGGAAAGTGCACTGTGTGCTCATTACCGTTGACGTGGAAAGTGACATTGCCTTTGTTGCAATCTATAACAACCCCTGCAGTGTTTAAAAAGGGTCTTCCGAGGAAGACAGCCATGACATCGTCCTCGGGAATATCCAAGATAACAAAGTCTGTTAAGATAGTGGTGTTAGCAACCACAACAGGCACATCCTCGCAAATGCCGATAGGGAAAGCAGTTGATTTGTCGACCATTTGCAAAGAAATTTCAGTGGGTGTCAACTTATCTAATTCAAGTCTACAATAAAGAGAAAGCGGCATAACACTAACACCGGCTCCAAGGTCACATAAGGCAGTTCTTACGTAGTTTCCTTTAATGGAGCAAGGTATAGTGGGCACTCCGGGATCACCAAGTTTCTTAGGAGTACCACCCTTGAAAGTGTAGTTGGCAAGCATGGTGGAGATCTCAAGATCTGGTATCTTCCGTTTCTTAGTCACGATATCTTTCATGTACTTGGCATATGGAGAAATCTTGAGCATATCAGTTAACCGCATCTGCAAAAAGACGGGTCTTATCATCTCAACGAAGCGATCAAAATCCTCATCATCTTTTTTCTTGGATGGCTTAGGAGGAAAGGGCATAGGTCTCTGAACCCATGGCTCTCTTTCTTTACCATGCTTCCTAGCAGTGAAGTCATTCTTATCGTATTTCTTAGGTTGTGGGTTATCAGGATTAACCGTAGGTTAAATCTCCACATCCTCATCATTGCTAGGTTGAGCATTATTATGAACATCACTATCCATATTGTCACGAGGTTCATGTTCATCACCAGATTGTGTTTCTCCATCAGACGCAGAAATATCATTAGGTTCTCTAGGTGTGACAGTATTTGGTGAACTCGCGTGTAGGCTTCTATCATCCTTCTTCTTCTCCTAAAGATGACTAGGTGTATCAGCATTGACTCCTTGAGAATCTTGATCAATTCTCTTAGGATGACCTTCAGGATACAAAGGTTCCTGAGTCATTTTGCCTCCTCTAGTAATGACTCTGACAGAGTTGTCATTTAATTCATTGAGCAGGTCATTCTGAGCTTTAAGTACTTGCTCTACCTGAGTAGTAATCATAGAGGCATGTTTACTCAAAAGCTTCAGATCGTTGACATTTCTGTCTACACAAGCACTTAAATGGCTAAGCATACGAGTACTTTGTGTTGGAAATATGCCCTAGAGGCAATAATAAAATGGTTATTATCATATTTTATTGTTCATGATAATCATCTATTGTTCATGCTATAATTGTATTAACAGGAAACAGTAATACATGTGTGAATAAATAGATCACAATGTGTACCTAGCAAGCCTCTAGTTGGCTAGCTCGTTAGTCAGTAGATGATCATGGTTTCCTGATCATGGGAATTAGATGTCATTGATAACGGGATCACATCATTGGGAGAATGATGTGATGGACAAGACCCAATCCTAAGCATAGCACTAGATCGTATTGTTCGTATGCTAAAGCTTTTCTAATGTCAAGTATCTTTTCCTTCGACCGTGAGATTGTGCAACTCCCGGATACCGTAGGAGTGCTTTGGGTGTATCAAACGTCACAACGTAACTGGGTGACTATAAAGGTGCACTACGGGTACCTCCGAAAGTGTCTGTTGGGTTGGTACGAATCGAGATCGGGATTTGTCACTCCATGTGACGGAGAGGTATCTCTGGGCCCACTCGGTAGAACATCATCATGAGCTCAATGTGACTAAGGAGTTAGTCACACGATGACGTGCTACGGAACGAGTAAAGAGACTTACCGGTAACGAGATTGAACAAGGTATTGGTATACCGATGATCGAATCTCGGGCAAGTTCTATACCGACAGACAAAGGGAATCGTATACGGGATTGATTGAATCCTTGACATCGTGGTTCATCCGATGAGATCAGCGTGGAGAAAGTGGGAGCCACCATGGGTATCCTGACCCCGCTGATGGTTATTGGCCAGAGAAGTGTCTCGGTCATGTCTGCGTGACTCCCGAACCCGTAGGGTCTACACACTTAAGGTTCGATGACGCTAGGGTTATAGGGAATTTTTATACGAGGTTACCGAAAGTTGTTCGGAGTCCCAGATGAGATCCCAGACGTCACGAGGAGCTCCAGAATGGTCCGGAGGTAAATATTGATATATAGGACGGATGGTTTCGGACACCGGAAGAGTTTCGGGCATCATCGGTAACGTACCAGGACCACCGGGACCATCGGGGGTGGCCCCGGGGGTCCACCGAAGGGGGGCAACGACCCCAGGAGGTGAGATGGGCCAAGTGGGGGTGGGAACCAGCCCCTAGGTGGGCTGGTGTGCGTCCCCACTCAGCCCAATGCGCAGGGGAGAGAAAAGGGGGGGGGCAAACCCTAAGCGAGGTGGGCCTAAGGCCCACCAGGTGGTGCGCCACCCCCTCCTCCCCCCTCTGGCCGCCGCACCTCCCATCTGGGGGGCTTCCGCACCACCTAGGGTGGGAACCCTAGGAGTGGCACCCCCTCTCCCCTCCCCCTATATATAGTGGGCACTTTTGGCCATTGGAGATTAGACTTTTCCCTCTCCCTCGGCGCAGCCGTGCCCTTCTTCCTCCTCCTCTCTGCGGGTGCTTGGCGAAGCCCTGCCGGGAGACCTCGACTCTTCATCGACACCACACCGTCATGCTGCTGGAGTTCTTCCCCAACCTCTCCCTCATCCTTGCTGGATCAAGGTGCGGGAGACGTCACCGGGCTGCACGTGTGTTGAACGCGGAGGTGCCGTAGTTCGACACTAGATCGGAATCGCCGCGAGTAAGACTGCATCAACCGCGTTCTAGCAACGCTTCCGCTTAGTGATCTTCAAAGGTATGAAGATGCTCTTACCCCTCTCTTGTTGCTGGTCTCTCCATAGGAAGATCTGAATATGCGTAGGAAAATTTTGAATTTATGCTACGTTACCCATCAGTGGCATCTGAGCCAGGTTTTCTATGCGTAGATTCTATGCACGAGTAGAACACAAAAGTTGTGGGCGATGATTTGTCAATTTGCTTGTCGCTACTAGTCTTATTCTTTTCCGGCGGTATTGTGGGATGAAGCGGCCCGGACCGACTTTACACGTACGCTTATGTGAGACTGGTTCCACCGACAGACATGCACACCGTGCATAAAGGTGGCTAGCGGGTGTCTGTCTCTCCTACTCTAGTCGGATTGGATTTGATGAAAAGGGTCCTTATGAAGGGTAAATAGCTTTGGCATATCATCGTTGTGGCTGTCACGTACGTAAGAAGGCATTCTTGCTAGAAACCCAAATCAGCCACGTAAAACTTGCAACAACAATTAGAGGACGTCTAACTTGTTTTTGCAGGGTTTGACATGTGATGTGATATGGACAAAGTTGTGATGTTGCATGTATGATGTATGAGATGATCATGTTATTGTAATAGGTTTCACGACTTGCATGTCGATGAGTATGACAACCGGCAGGAGCCATAGGAGTTGTCTTAATTTATGGTATGAGATGCAACGCATGTGCTTACTACTTTTACTTCATTGCTAACGGTTAGCTATAATAGTAGTGATAGTAGTAGTTGGCGTGACGACTTCACTGAGACACGATGATGGAGATCATGGTGTCACACTGGTGACGATGATGATCATGCGATGCGTGAAGATGGAGATCGAAAGGGCGAAGATGATAATGGCCATATCATGTCACTATATGATTGCATTGTGATATTTATCATGTTTTACATCTTATTGCTTAGAACGACGGTAGCATAATAAGATGATCCCTCTTAAAATTTCGAGAACGTATTCCCCTAAGTGTGCACCGTTGCGAAGGTTCGTTGTCTCGAAGCACCACGTGATGATCGGGTGTGATAGATTCTAACGTTCGCATACAACGGGTGTAAGCCAGATTTACACACGCGAAACACCTAGGTTGACTCGACGAGCTTAGCATGTACAGACATGACCTCGAATACAAGATACCGAAAGGTCGAACATGAGTCGTATGGTTGAATACGATCAGCATGAAGTTGCTCACCATGGTGACTAGTCCGTCTCATGTGATGATCGGACACGGGTTAGTCAACATGGATCATGCATCACTTAGATGACTAGAGGGATGTCGATTTAAGTGGGAGTTCATACTTAATTTGATTAAATGAACTTAATTGTCATGAACTTAGTCTAAAAGGTTTGTCTTTATAAATATTGTAGATGGCCAACGTCAACCTCAATTTCAACGCATTCCTAGAGAAAAACAAGCTGAAAGAAGATGGTAGCAACTATGCGGACTGGGTTCGCAACTTGAAGCTCATCCTTGAAGCAGCTAAAAAGGCTTATGTCCTTGATGCACCGCTAGGTGACCCTCCCGCTCCCGCAGCAGCCCAGGACATTCTGAACGTCTGGCAAACGCGGAGTGATGACTACTCTCTGGTTAGGTGTGGCATGTTATACAGTTTAGAAACGGGGCTCCAAAGGCGTTTTGAGCAACACGGGGCATATGCGATGTTCCAGGAGCTGAAGCTAGTTTTGCAAGCTCATGCCCGTGTCGAGAGATATGAAGTCTCCGACAAATTCTTTAGCTGTAAGATGGAGGAGAACAGTTCTGTGAGTGAGCACATACTCAAAATGTCTGGGTTACACGGTCGTCTGACTTCACTTGGAGTCGAACTTCCGGATGATGCTATAATTGACAGAATCCTCCAGTCTCTCCCACCAAGATACAAAGGCTTTGTGCTTAACTACAACATGCAAGGGATGGAGAAGACTATTCCCGAGTTGTACTCGATGCTCAAGTCTGCAGAAGTAGAAATCAAGAAAGAGCATCAAGTGTTGATGGTCAATAAGACCACTAGTTTCAAGAAGGGCAAGGGTAAGAAGAACTTCAAGAAAGACGGCAAATCTGTTGCCGCGCCCGGTAAGCCAGATGCCGGGAAGAAGAAAAAGAATGGACCCAAGCCTGAGACTGAGTGCTTCTATTGCAAGGGAAAGGGTCACTGGAAGCGGAACTGCCCCAAATACTTAGCGGACAAGAAGGCCGACAACGTTAAAGGTATATGTGATATACATGTTATTGATGTATACCTTACCAGCGCTCGTAGTAGCTCCTGGGTATTTTATACCGGTGCTGTTGCTCACATTTGCAACTCAAAGCAGGAACTGCGGAATAAGCGGAGACTGGCCAAGGATGAGGTGACGATGCGCGTTGGGAATGGTTCAAAGGTCGATGTGATCTCCATCGGCATGCTACCTCTACATCTACCGTCGGGATTAGTTTTAAACCTTAATAATTGTTATTTAGTACCAGCTTTAAGCATGAACATTGTATCAGGGTCTTGCTTAATGCGAGACGGCTACTCATTTAAGTCAAAGAATAATGGTTGTTCTATTTATATGAGTGATATGTTTTATGGTCATGCTCCGCTGGTGAATGGTTTATTCTTGATGAATCTCGATCGTGATGTTACAATTATTCATAGTGTGAGTACCAAAAGATGTAAAGTTGATAATGATAGTCCCACATACTTGTGGCACTGCCGCCTTGGTCATATCGGCGTTAAGCGCATGAAGAAGCTCCATACTGATGGACTATTAGAGTCTCTTGATTTTGAATCATTTGACACATGCGAACCGTGCCTCATGGGCAAGATGACTAAGACTCCATTCTGAGGTATAATGGAGAGAGCAACCGACTAATTGGAAATAATACATACTGATGTGTGTGGTCCAATGTACGTTGAAGCTCGCGGTGGCTATCGTTATGTTCTCACTCTCACCGATGATTTGAGTAGGTATGGGTATATCTACTTGATGAAGCACAAATCTGAGACATTTGAAAAGTTCAAGGAATTTCAGAGTGAGGTTGAGAATCAACGTGACAGAAAAATCAAGTGTCTACGATCTGATCGTGGAGGAGAATATTTGAGTCACGAGTTTGGCACACACCTAAGGAAGTGTGGAATTGTTTCACAACTGACGCCGCCTGGCACACCGCAACGCAACGGAGTGTCTGAACGTCGTAATCACACTTTATTAGACATGGTACGATCTATGATGTCTCTTACCGACTTACCGCTATCATTTTGGGGATACGCATTAGAAACTGCAGCATTCACTTTAAATAGGGCACCGTCTAAATCCATTGAGACGACACTGTATGAACTATGGTTTGGCAAGAAACCTAAGTTGTCGTTTCTTAAAGTTTGGGGCTGCGATGCTTATGTGAAGAAACTTCAACCAGAAAAGCTCGAACCCAAAGCGGAGAAATGCGTGTTCATAGGATACCCTAAGGAAACTATTGGGTATACCTTCTATCTTAGATCCGAAGGTAAAACCTTTGTTGCCAAGAACGGATCCTTTCTAGAGAAAGAGTTTCTCTCGAAAGAAGTAAGTGGGAGGAAGGTAGAACTTGATGAGGTAATTACACCCCCTCTCGAACAGGATAGTAGCGCAGCGTGGGAAGTTGTTCCTGTGGCGTCTACACTGACTGAAGAGGAAGTTAATGATGATGATCATGAAGCTTCGGATCAAGTTACTACTGAACCGCGAAGGTTCACAAGGGCACGCCCGCACGAGAGTGGTACGACAACCCTGTAATGGAAATCATGTTGTTAGACAGCGGTGAACCTTCGAACTATGAAGAAGCGATGGCGGGCCCGGATTCCAACAAATGGCTTGAGGCTATGAAATCCGAGATAGGATCCATGTATGAGAACAAAGTATGGACTTTGGTGGACTTGCCTGATGACCGGCGAGCCATAGAAAATAAATGGATCTTCAAGAAGAAGACTGATGGAAACGGTAATGTAACCGTTTACAAAGCTCGACTCGTCGCAAAGGGTTTTCGACAAATTCAAGGAGTTGACTACGAAGAGACTTTCTCTCCCGTAGCGAAGCTGAAATCAGTCTGAATCATGTTAGCAATTGCCGCCTTTTATGATTATGAAATTTGGCAAATGGACGTCAAAACAGCGTTCCTTAACGGGAACCTTAAGGAAGAGTTGTATATGATGCAACCAGAAGGTTTTGTCGGCCCTAACGGTGCTAACAAAGTGTGCAAGCTCCAGCGCTCCATCTATGGGCTGGTGCAAGCATCTCGGAGTTGGAACATTCGCTTTAATGAGGTGATTAAAGCGTTTGGGTTCATACAGGTTTAAGGAGAAGCCTGTCTGTACAAGAAAGTGAGTGGGAGCTCTGTAGCTTTCCTCATACTGTATGTGGCTGACATATTATTGATGGGGAATAATATAGAGATGTTGGAGAGCATAAAGGCCTATTTGAACAAGAGTTTTTCAATGAAGGACCTTGGAGAAGCTGCATACATATTAGGCATCAAGATCTATAGAGATAGATCAAGGCACCTCATAGGTCTTTCGCAAAGTACATACCTTGACAAGATATTGAAGAAGTTCAGTATGGAAAACTCAAAGAAAGGGTGCTTGCCAGTTTTGCAAGGTATGAGATTGAGTAAGACTCAGTCACCGACCACGACAGCAGATAGAGAGAAGATGAGTTCTGTCCCCTACGCTTCAGCCGTGGGCTCTCTAATGTATGCCATGCTGTGTACCAGACCTGACATAAACCTTGCCATAAGTTTGGTAGGGAGGTACCAAAGTGATCCCGGTATGGAACACTGGACAGTGGTCAAGAATATCCTTAAGTACCTGAAAAGGACTAAGGAAGTGTTTCTCGTTTATGGAGGTGAAGAAGAGCTCGTCGTAAAGGGTTACGTCGACGCTAGCTTCGACACAGATTTGGATGACTCTAAGTCACAGACCAGATATGTATATGTGTTGAATGGGGGGGCAGTGAGCTGGTGCAGCAGCAAGCAAGAAGTCGTGGCAGCATCTACATGTGAAGCGGAGTACATAGCTGCTTCAGAAGCAGCTCATGAAGGAATTTGGATGAAGGAGCTCATCACCGACCTTGGAGTGGTTCGAAGCGCGTCGGGTCCAATGACACTCTTCTATGATAACACTGGGGCCATTGCCATAGGCAAGGAGCCCAGGTTTCACCGAAAGACGAAGCACATCAAACGCCGCTACAATTCCATCCAGGACCATGTCCGGAGTGGAGTGATAGATATTTGTAAAGTACACACGGATCTGAATATTGCACACCCGTTGACTAAATCTCTTCCACGAGCAAAACATGATCAACACCATAATGCTATGGGTGTTCGATACATCACAATGTAACTAGATTATTGACTCTAGTGCAAGTGGGAGACTGTTGGAAATATGCCATAGAGGCAATAATAAAATGGTTATTATCATATTTCCTTGTTCATGATAATCGTCTATTGTTCATGCTATAATTGTATTAACAGGAAACAGTAATACATGTGTGAGTAAATAGATCACAATGTGTCCCTAGCAAGCCTCTAGTTGGCTAGCTTGTTAGTCCATAGATGATCATGGTTTCCTGATCATGGGCATTAGATGTCATTGATAACGGGATCACATCATTGGGAGAATGATGTGATGGACAAGACCCAATCCTAAGCATAGCACTAGATCGTATTGTTCGTATGCTAAAGCTTTTCTAATGTCAAGTATCTTTTCCTTCGATCGTGAGATTGTGCAACTCCCGGATACCGTAGGAGTGCTTTGGGTGTATGAAACGTCACAACGTAACTGGGTGACTATAAAGGTGCACTACCGGTACCTCCGAAATTGTCTGTTGGGTTGGTACGAATCGAGATCGGGATTTGTCACTCCGTGTGACGGAGAGGTAGCTCAATGTGACTAAGGAGTTAGTCACACGATGACGTGCTACGGAACGAGTAAAGAGACTTACCGGTAACGAGATTGAACAAGGTATTGGTATACCGACGATCGAATCTCGGGCAAGTTCTATACCGACAGACAAAGGGAATCATATACGGGATTGATTGAATCCTTGACATCGTGGTTCATCCGATGAGATCATCGTGTAGCAAGTGGGAGCCACCATGGGTATCCAGACACCGCTGATGGTTATTGGCCAGAGAAGTGTCTCGGTCATGTCTGCCTGTCTCCCGAACCCGTAGGGTCTACACACTTAAGGTTCGATGACGCTAGGGTTATAGGGAATTGTTATACGAGGTTACCGAAAGTTGTTCGGAGTCTCGGATGAGATCCCGGACGTCACGAGGAGCTCCAGAATGGTCTGGAGGTAAATATTTATATATAGGATGGATGGTTTCGGACACCGGAAGAGTTTCGTGCATCACCGGTAACGTACCGGGACCACCGGGACCACCGGGGGTGGCCCCGGGGGTCCACCGAAGGGGGGCAACGACCCCGGGAGGTGAGATGGGCCAAGTGGGGGTGGGAACCAGCCCCTAGGTGGGCTGGTGCGCCTCCCCACTTAGCCCAATGCGCAGGGGAGAGAAAAGGGGGGGGGGGCAAACCCTAAGCCAGGTGGGCCTAAGGCCCACCAGGTGGTGTACCACCCCCTCCTCCCCCCTCTGGCCGCCGCACCTCCCATCTGGGGGGGGGGGCTGCCGCACCACCTAGGGTGGGAACCCTAGGGGTGGAACCCCCTCTCCCCTCCCCCTATATATAGTGGGCACTTTTGGCCATTGGAGATTAGACTTTTCCCTCTCCCTCGACGCAGCCTTGCCCTTCTTTCTCCTCCTCTGTGCCGGTGCTTGGCGAAGCCCTGCCGGGAGACCTCGACTCTCCATCAACACCACGCCATCATGCTGCTGGAGTTCTTTCCCAACCTCTCCCTCCTCCTTGCTGGATCAAGGTGCGGGAGACGTCACCGGGCTGCACGTGTGTTGAACGCGGAGGTGCCGTAGTTCGGCACTAGATCGGAATCGCTGCGAGTACGAGTCCATCAACCACGTTCTAGCAACCCTTCCGCTTAGCGATCTTCAAAGGTATGAAGATGCTCTTACCCCTCTCTCGTTGCTGGTCTCTCCATAGGAAGATCTGAATATGCGTAGGAAAATTTTGAATTTATGCTACGTTACCCATCACTTTGTTCCAAATGTCTGCTAACATTATCATTGAAACTTTGTTGTTCGGCAACAAAGTTGTCAAATTGATCAAAGCATAGGCTAGCAGGTTTATCAAAAGGAATATCACTCTCATCAAACCTACGCAGAGAATTCACTTCTACTACCTGTATCGGGTTATCGAGACCATGGATCTCTTCGATAGGTGGTAGATTTTTGACATCTTCAGATCTAATGCCTTTCTCTTGCATAGATTTCTTGGCTTCTTGCATATCTTCCGGACTGAGGAATAGAATACCTCTTTTCTTAGGAGTTGGCTTAGGAGGTGGTTCGAGAATAGTCCAAGCATTATCGTTGATCAAGATGTTATTCAGTAGAGTCTCAGTTTGTTCTACAGTTCGTTCCCTAAAAACACAACCGACACAACTATCTAGGTGGTCTCTAGAGGCATCGGTAATTCCGTTATAGAGGATATCAAGTATCTCGTTCTTCTTAAGAGGGTGATCAGGCAAAGCATTCTGTAGTTGGACGAGCCTCCCCCAAGTTTGTGGAAGACTCTCTTCTTGGAGTTGAGCAAAGTTGTATATTTCATGCAAGGCAGCTTGCTTCTTATGGGCAGGGAAATATTTCTCGCAGAAGTAATAGACCATCTCCTGGGGACTATGCACACATCCAGGAGTAAGAGAGGTGAACCAGGCTTTAGCGTCATCCTTTAGAGAGAAAGGAAACATCTTAAGGATATAGTAGTGGCGATCTTCTCCTCATTAGTGAAAAGGTTGGCTATTTCGTGCAGTTTGGCAAGATGGGCTATGACCGTCTCAGACTCATAACCGTGAAAAGGATCAGATTCGACTAGAGAGATTATGTCAGGATCGACAGAGAATTCATAATCCTTATCGGTGACAAAGATAGGCGAAGTGGCAAACTTCGGGTCATTTTTCATCCTAGCCTCCCGAGATTTTTCCTTCCACTTGAGAAGTAATTTCTCAGCGTCATAGGCATCCTGACACGCAAGAAAATTCTCAGCTATCTCTCCCTCCATAACATAACCCTCAGGTATATTAGGCAATTCATATCTAGGGGAGCTAGATCTAGCAGGAGCAAAAGCAGGTTCTATCTCAATAGTATAGGCAGTATCAGAAGCATCACGAGCATTGGCAGTAACTCTAGCAATATGAGCATCAAGGAACACTCCTAGTGGAACATCAGGCAAAGTAGTATCTCTAGCAGTATCAAGCATAGCATCATCAGGCAAAATAGCATCTCTAGCATCATCAGGCAAAGCAGTATCAGACATAGCATCTCTAGCAATATCAGGCATAGCATCAGGCATAGTATCAAGCATAGTACAAGCATAACATCTCGCGCAGTATCAGGCATAGTATCAAGCATAGAATCTCTAGCAGTAGTATCACAAGCATCATCAAGCACATGCGACATATCAAGATTTCTAGTAGGAGGTGATGTCGCAAACTTACTCATAACTGAAGGTGAATCAAGTGCAGAGCTAGATGGCAATTCCTTACCTCCCCTCGTAGTTGAGGGCAAGACTTTGGTCTTCGGATCCTTCAGATTATTCATAGTGATCAGCAGATATAAATCCCAAGTAACTTAGAGAATATAGCAATACCTCCCCGGCAATGGCGCCAGAAAAATGCTGGTTGCAATCCCTGGCAATGGTGCCAGAACAATGCTTGATGTCAACTGTTCTTCCCCTTTGCAACGGTACCAGAAGAATGTTGCTAGCACTCCACGACAACGAAACTAGAAGAATGTTGTTGATGGCCCACCAGTGCGTGGGTTCGCAGTAGTTTTCGAGGGTAGAGTATTCGACCCAAATTTGTTGATTCACACGACGGGAGGTGAGAGAATACTCTCAAGTATTAGCAGTTGAATTGTCAGATTCAACCACACCTGAAAGATTAGTATCTGCAAGTAACATAGTAACAACAAAGTAGCGAGTAACGGTAGTGTAACGAGTAATAGCAGCGGCAAGGAAAAGCAGTAGTGACAGCAGTAGCAAGTAGCAACAGTAGCAAGCGACAGTAGTAACAACAGTAGCAGCAGAGCAAGACAAGTAACAGCAGTAGCAACAGTAGTAGCAGCAGCAGAGCAAAACAAGTGACAACAGTAGCAACAGTAGTAACAACAGCAGAGCAAAACAGGTGACAGCAGTAGCAACAGTAGTAGCAGCAGCAGCATAGCAAAACAAGTAGCATCAGTAGGACAAACTCGTAGGCAATAGGTCGGTGATTTGTTTGGATGATATTCATCATGCAATAGTTATAACACAGATAGATATGTGGCTAGCTCCCGTTCGTCAATGTGATGTAGGCATGCATTCCGTGTGTCGTCATACGTGCTTAGGGAAAAGAACTTGCATGACATCTATTGTCCATTCCCTCTTGTGGCAGCGGGGTTCGTAACACATAGTAGGTAACTACAACTTGCAAGATCGGATCTAAAACACACATATATTGGTGACAACATAATAATTTCAGATCTGAAATCATGGTACTCGGGCCCTAGTGACAAGCATTAAGCATGGCAAAGTAGTAGCAACATCAATCTCAGAACATAGTGGATACTAGGGATCAATCCCCATCAAAACTAACTCGATTACATGATAGATCTCATCCTACTCATCACCGCCCAGCGAGCCTATGAATAGATTACTCACGAACGACGAAGAGCTTCATGGAATTGGAGAGGGAAGAAGGTTGATGATGACGATGGCGACGATTTTCCCTCTCCGGAGCCCAAGGCGGACTCCAGATCTGCCCTCCAGATGAAGAACAGGTGGTGGTGGCGCCTCCATATCGCAAACGCGATGAAAACTTCTCTTTTTATTTTTTCTGGGACGAAAGGGATCTTATAGAGCCGGAATTGGGGGCGGCAGAGCCATGTGGGCCCCACAAGCCTGCCCACCGCCACCAGGGGGGTGGTGGCGGAGCCAGGGCTTGTGACCCAGTGGCCACCCCTCAAGTGGAACTTGGCGCAGATATTTTTTATATTTTCCAAAACTGCTCCCGGTAAATTTTCAGGACGTTTGGAGAACTTTGATTTCTGCACAAAAATAACACCAAGGCAATTCTGCTGAAAACAACGTCAGTCCAGGTTAGTTCCAGCCAAATCATGCAAATTATAGTCCGAAACAAGGGCAAAAGAGTTTGGAAAAGTAGATACGATGGAGATGTATCACCCATCACCGTCCAACAAGCCTACGATGAGATTACTGACGAACGGTGAAGAGCATCATGGAATTGGCGATGAAGGATGGTTGGTGATGACGACGGCAATGATTTCCCCTCACCGGAGCCCAGAACGGACTCCAGATCTGCCCTCCAAAGGAAGAACAGGTGGTGGCGGCGGCTCCATGTCGTGAAATGCGATGAACTCTTCTCTCTGAGTTTTTTTTCCGGGCGAGAGAGAATATATAGAGCTGGAATTGAAGGCGGCGGAGCCACAAGGGGCTCACAAGCCTACCAGGCCCGGCCAGGGGGGGGGCCTGGTGGGCTTGTGAGCTCGTGGCTCCGTCCCTCCAGGTAATTCTTGCACCGGTATTTTTTATATATTCCACAAAAAATCCTCGTAAATTTCCAGGTCATTCCGAGAACTTTTATTTTGCGCAAAAACAACACCATGGCAATTCTGCTGAAAATAGCGTCAATCCGGGTTAGTTCCATTCAAATCATGCAAATTAGAGTCCAAAACAAGGGCAAAAAAGTTTGGAAAAGTAGATACGATTGAGACGTATCTAGAACCCATTATGCAAACAAAGGAATTCCACATAAGGAGTGGTATATTATTGGGAAAAGTGTAATTGAAGACTTCTTCACTTGTGTTGGATCATTACCCTTGATAGGAGGATCTATTATTATTAGAACTACTAGCTATGTGGATGCCATATCTTTGCTCATAGTTGAATTGGAAAGACACTTCGTGCATATGCATCCCTCTATACAATGGTTATTCCTAGAATTCTCTAATATCCAGGATGCCTCTACTAAACATTTAGAAACAATATTTCTCGTTCATGAATTTAATCACATTATGCAAGAGGAAAGAGAAATATTTGCTCATTATGGGGTTAATGGTGAGTGTCCACCAATAGAAGGAATTCCTTATGATATGGAATAAATAAGGAAATTACGATCAACTGATTATGTTGCTTATAATGAAACCCTTAGAAAAAGGGTTCCACCTAATGTATTAGTTGATAAAATTTCTAAACACAATGATCAATTTATCATACCAAATCTTGGATTGGGCCATGTGCTTGTGAGGGAATTAACGAAGTAACTTGATCAAAACTTATACAATGAAGAGCTTGTTATTACATATGAAAAGCCAAAGGAGGAGCCTCCTTTTCCTCCCGAAAGATCTCACCGACCCTTATGTTGTGAAATTTAGTTCCTTCAATTATGTTTGCTTACCTATTATAAAACTTTCTGCTGAAAGAAGGTAATATTATTTTAGCAATATGAATTTTCCTCATGACTATTACAACATTTGAAACTATGCATTATGTCTAGTTAGGGGCGTAAAACGAGAGAGCTTGTTGGGAGCCAACCCAATAGTTATACTATTTTTATTGTTTTACATTATGTTTGTGTGATCTAACATGATTATTACTACTGTAATGATTGTGTTTTTATGTTTAAATTAGAGTTTGTGCCAAGTAAATTCTTTGGGATAATTTGAATGATAAGTAAAATTGATATGATCCAAAAATAGAAGCTTTTACGTCCAATGCAGAATTTCTGTGATTTTACTAGAATGTATTTTTGATCTAAAGATTTCACACATTTTTGGCATACAAATTCCCCATGTTTTCATATTTTTTTTCAGAATTTTAGGAGTTACACGAGTGTGGTCTTTTTGCACATCACTACAAACTGTACTGTTTTAGAGAGATTCTGTTTTTTGCTTGCATAGTTTGCTTGTTTTGAAGATGCGATGGATAATATAGGGGGGTATAAAGTCATGGAGAAGTTAGAATATAGTATCTCATGAAATAATAAAATATGAATCAATTTATAACAGTACCTAAAGTTTATGGTTCGCCTATCATACTAACTGATCTCATGAGTTTTCTGTTGAGTTTTGTGTGCTGAATTTTTCATGTTTTGGGTGCTATCACGATGGATGAAGGAATAAGGAGCGGCAAAGAGCCGAAGATTGGGGATTCCCAAGGCAAACCAAGGTAAATTCTAGGAATACTCAAACGTCTAAGCTTGGGTATGCCACGGAAGGCATCTCCTCTTTCGTCTCAATCCATCGGTATGTCACTTGGAGCTACACTCTTATTCATCACATGATCTGTGTTTAGCTTGGAGCATCGTGTATTGTCGTGGTTTTGTCACGACAGATGTCCTCGTGAAAGGACTTAGAGATGGAGCCATCGCACCTTGGTGGCGACTCAAAGGGGGTGAGCAAAAGCGAGACTCAGATTTACCCACGTCCGGCCCCTCGTGAGGAGGTAAAAGCCTACGTCCTGCTTTGTGTGGATTAATGGGGGTTTCGATTACAAGGAAGGCGTAACTCGCCTGACCTAGCTTTCGATTCTCTCTAACTCGCCTGACCTTTCCCTGGGACTCGCCTTTATATACATGTCGAGGCCCTAGGGTTTACAAAGTCCTGTCATCCTACTCTTGGTAGCTTTCCTTATCTCTAAGTCACCATGTTCCCCACGATCAGGAGCTTCCTTCACGTTCCATCATCTGCATGATCTTTCTAAACCGCCCTACAGCTCCTGGGCTATTGAACGGATAATTAAAGGTGAGTCGCCCCTTTGGTGACCCGGCCCATTAAGGGCGGGTTACCCATAGGTAATATCCCCAACATTAGGCCACAGATTGTCGTGAATTCATTCGTGCCAATAACTCCCATAATCTTGGGGCGACTCTCCTCATTTCCAACCTTCGGCGAATGTTACATTGCCCTCCGTTGTACTTATCCTGAGTCGCCATACAATATTTAATGGTGTCACCTCATCCCTTGGTTATAGGGCCCTCAACACTGTAACCATCAACGGATCTTTTGCCCATAATTGCTTATCCCGAAAATCTAGGCGCCATCATCGCGGTCTCTGACTTGTCGCCTCGACAACCTCGTTTTCTGTTCCTGCCATTTAAATAACAAGAGAAATGGGGGGAAAGTGACCCCGTCACCAACCTCCATCTCGTCTTCGTCTTCCCTGCGCACCTTGGCTCCGAGTGCCAACACTCCGACGTCATCTCCAAGCACCAGCGCCCCGACGTCGTCTCCAGCTCCGGGGGCTTTCTCCACTGACCGCGACTTTCTAGGCGCCAAGGAACATGAAGCTCCGAGCGTTCGTCCCCGGCGACGATCTCCTATTTACAGGTACACATCTTCCCCCACTTAGGGTTAGTCCAAAAATGCCATGACCATAGCCTCTTGCGAGCTAGCTTCTTAATGCAATGAACATCTTGAACTGCTTTAGATCTGTCCCTTGCTCCAGTGATCGGCTTTAGGTAGTATTAGGCTTCGGGTACTTTATCATGTCCTCCTGCTAGTTCAACCCACATATTGCTGACCAACACCGTAGTTGTATTATGTGCATAGTTCATCACCATTGCTCTAGGCAATATCTTTCTATTTTGATCCGTCCGTAGATCCACAGTTTACTGCCCATCTGTAGAAGCATGTTTGTTCACCTGTTGAGAGTATTTCTAAGGAAAAGAACACTTCCGAGAGTCGTCGTTTAGCTTTAGTCTTCATATTGACTTAGTTTCATTACTATAGCCATGATGCCTTCTCTTCCAGTCTGAAGGGCGAGTTAGAACATCCTTGATGATATACTCGTAGATCGCCCAAATAATGGGCTACAATGCACGTCAACCGTTTGGCGGGTTAGCAAATCTTTTGTGAACAACATAGGCCCATACCGGCGGGTTAAAATATACCCTAGTCTTTTACTGAGTCGCCTTGTACTCCATTTTTGTAGTCATGGCCATTACGAGGTGTGATTGGTTGCCAACCAAAGTCGACGATGCCATGCTTGAGAAATTCGTTAAGGCAGATCTCCTCGACAGTAAGGAAACCATTGGTTGGAGAACCGCCCCGGGCGAGTTGACCCCCAACCCCGCTCCAGGAGAAGTAGTGATCTTCACCGATTACCTTGAGCGTGGATTTAAGCTGCCTAGGTCAAAGTTTTTCTGGGACGTCGTGCATTTCCTCAACCTCCATCCTCAAGATCTAGGTCCCAACTCCATCAACAATTTATGCCAGTTCCAGGTCTTCTGTGAAGTGTATTTGCAGAGAGAACCCATGATCCCCTTGTTCTGGAACTTCTTCCATGTAAACCGCCAGACCGAGTTCCCCAATGCTCCCAACCACGAGCTTGGAGGAGTTAACATCCAGAGATGCCGCGAACATGGATTCCTGACAGTTCTTTTGCCCAGCCATCCCAAAGGTTGGGCCGAGTCATGGTCCTACTGCCGAGACACTTCTCCACCAGGCAAGAACCCTCTCCCGGGCTTCAGAGCAGACCGCCTGCCCATGGACTTCAAATTCCCTGATAAGCTCACAGAAGAAGAAGAGTCGGAGTTTATCCCACTCTTCTCCGATTTGAAATTCCTGAACAACAACGGGCTCATCTGGATCGACCTGTTCCGCTACTGGATAGAATGGAATATCCTTCCCTTGAGTCGCCGCGATGGGCTGATGTATGATTATGACGGCACAGTAGACCATCCACAACGCGCCAGTTGCCGCCAACTCTCAGAGAGCAAAATCGTCGGAGTCATTAAGAAACTGACCGGCGAGTCTCTGGAAGAATGCACCAAGATCGGTCTTAAAGCCTTCTTCCGCGCCAACTCGGTGCCACCAGTAAGAATCTAAGCCACCGCTTGTCTTGTTTATACTTAACAACTCTCGTGGCTTAAGATTTGCCTCCATCCATCAGAAAACCGATGTGTTTTGGCACAGGGGTCCCAAACCTGTCGCCCCAAAGTCCACCAAGGTGCCAACCAAAAAGAAAAATATGGTGAGCAAAAAGAAAACCCCCACAAAGGATTCATCTTTTGTTGGTGACTCTCACGCAGACGAGGCACATTCAGAGGTAAGGTTTTTCCCTTGTTCCTTATCTATGTGTTCCGACTTATGTTTACACCATACATCCTTATGTGTAGGGCGACGATGATGAGAGCAAGAATGATGCAGTCGAGGTAATTTCCATTTCTTCTGACTCACCTTCTCCTTCCCCTAGACCAGCCAAGTGGATATGTAGAAAAGTGCCCATGTCTCACCCTCATGCTTATATGGACCCTGATTTCCTTTTGAAGAAAGCAAGATTTACCCCTTCACGCAAGACCCATAGTCTCTCTGGCGACTTGATCACTTGACTGCCCGAGAAGACAACCGGTCGGAAACGCACCAGTGAGGTACACTTATGTTTTATTATATCTTTTGTCATGTGAAATATGACTCGCCACTTTGTGAATTTCAAGTCTTTGTTCTGTCAGACTTCTCCTCCCACATCTGGCGACTCGGCCATATCTGCTCTCCCACCGATGATTTGCGTGCAAGGGTAAGTCTTCTTTGTTAACCCAATTTTCCTAAACAATGACATGTGTTTTTAACCTTGGTGCCTTTGTCACAGGGCACAAGCAGAAGGGAAGAAAAACCGGCGACTCTCCTTCTGCTCACCGAACATCTGATGCCTTAGGCACGAGCACCTCTGTTCCTGAGGCTGAAGAGTAGCAAAAGGCGGCTTGTGACACTCTGGCGGGCGATATTCCCGATGCCCGGGATGACTCGCCCATCATTTTGAAGGAGACCGCTGGTCCGAGTAACCTACCAAGTCCTCTCAAGGCGACTGACGATCCAGACGTCGTGGTTACTGGCGTTGGTTAGTCCACTCCCCCAACTGCCGTGCTTTCCAAGCATACTTCAAAG
The DNA here is from genome assembly GCF_904849725.1 of Hordeum vulgare subsp. vulgare. Taxonomy (NCBI): domain Eukaryota; kingdom Viridiplantae; phylum Streptophyta; class Magnoliopsida; order Poales; family Poaceae; genus Hordeum; species Hordeum vulgare. The sequence continues at coordinate 128,322,077 of NC_058523.1, forward strand.
GCGAGTCGCCTTTCCCTTGATGACGACGCAGAACCCCTCAAACTCCCCCAATATGAGAAGCTGGAATTCGACCAGCTTTGCTCCGTCTTTACAAGTCATCTGGAGAGGGATTTTGAACTAAACAAAAGCTTGCTCCGCCTTATGAGGACCAAACACGAGGTATGTTGATGTATTCTTGTACCCATTAGGCTCCCAAGGACCGGCTCATCTTTTTGGAAGATGAGCCGGGTCTTGTAGTAGAAAAAACTTCAACCTGTAGCCCCCAAGGGTCGGGTCCTCTTTTGGAAGATTAGGCGGGTCTTGTAGTAGAAAAACTTCAACCTGTAGCCCCCAAGGGCCAGGTCATCTTTTGGAAGACGAGCCAGGTCTTGTATTAGAAAAACTTCAACCTCTAGCCCCCAAGGGCCGGGCCATCTTGTGGAAGATGAGCCGGGTCTTGTAGTAGAAAAACTTCAACCTGTAGCCCCCAAGGGCCGGGTCATCTTTTGGAAGATGAGCCGAGTCTTGTATTAGAAAAACTTCAGCCTCTAGCCGCCAAGGGCCGGGTCATCTTTTGGAAGATGAGCCGGGTCTTGTAGTAGAAAAACTTCAACCTGTAGCCCCCAAGGTCCGGGTCATCTTTTGGAAGATGAGCCGGGTCTTGTATTAGAAAAACTTCAACCTGTAGCCCCCAAGGGCCGGGTCATCTTTTGGAAGATGAGCCGGGTCTTGTATTAAAAAAACTTCAACCTGTAGCCCCCAAGGGCCGGGTCTTGTAGATGAAAAACTTCAACCTGTAGCCCCCAAGGGCCGGGTCATCTTTTGGAAGATGAGCTGGGTCTTGCATATGGTATGACTTTTGATAAAAAATCATACATTAGCCCCCAAGTGTCAGGAGTATTGCTTGCAAAAATTCCGAGACTTGTCTCCCCAAATATAATGTGCAGGAGTCTATGGCACAGGCTGAGTCGGTGGTAGCCGATTTAAAGAAAAACCTAGCCGAACAACAGGATGCTCACTCCGAGTTGGAGGCAAAATTCCACTTGCTGCAGGCTGATCCAGAAAAAATGAAAGCGATTAGAAAAAATTTGAGAAGAAAGCCAAGGCTGATCAAGCCGCCATCCCGAAGCGTGCTGAGCAGGCAGAGGAGAAATTGGAAGTCGCCCAACAGGAGCTGACCGGCTTAAAAAAGCATGTGTCCAATATGACAGTCGCCATGTTTGGTAAGCTTTATCTTTGAACTCGTTTGACTAACCAATTTGGGATCAAAAATTATCAAATACTTATTTCCTCTTTGCAGGCGCACAAGGTGTCAACCTTCTAGATGACTGCCTGCTTAAGTTGAGAGCCATATACACCTTTGCTGAGCAGCTGTACACCGGGGGCGTGTTATCAATCAAAGCAGTGATGGGTAGCAAGAGACCAATAATGACCATCAAGCAAATGCTTGGCTTCTTGTCTACGCTGCCTCCTCAAATAGAAGAACTAAAGAGATCAGCCGCCCGAACGGGGGTGTTGAACACCCTGAGTCGGTGCTTAGCGTACGCCCCGGAGCTCAAAACCGAAGAAATAGTCGCCGGCTACCCCGAGCTGAAAGACGATGGGTCAGAATTCACCGAGATGGACTATCACCGAACCATCGTAGAATCTCGCTATGCGGCGACTCAGCAAGCAGCCAGTTTGGATCTGAAGAAGTACCAAGCGGCCTATGACGAGAACAAAAAGAAGGTGACGCCTCCTTCATATGAAACTGCTAGCGTGGTTCCTAGTCATCCCAGGAATCCTTTTGATCTTAACTTGGACCTGTCTCTCTTCCTTGATGAGGAAGACGAGTTCATTGCCTTGTCCAAGTGTAACTGGAAGCTGGACGACTTACGAATTGAAGGCGGAGTAAGCTCAAAGCAAGGCGACTCGGCGGCGGCCTGACTCGCCCATGGATCCTTCCTTTACTGGGGGATGATACCCATTCTGGCCATGCGAGCCATGTAATAGTCTTGCTAGTGTGTGTGTAACACCAAACATGCCGTATTGTTTTTGGATAGAACACCACTTGTAGTCCTTGAATCTTATGCATGACTCGCCTGCAACTTTTTTCATAAACCAAGAAATGTCTCAAAATTTGTCCTGGTATGTTAGGAAAACAGCAGTCGATTCAGCAAGTGCATGCACAGGAATAAACCAGCCCCCTGGATCATGGCAAGAGATAAATTAGCCCCCGGGATATGGTGAGAAATATGAGCCGGGGCGAGTTATAATCATAGCCGGGTCAAAGTAAAAAAATTATCGACTCAATGAGTTTCGATAGGATAAGACGAGTTTGCAAAACTCTAGTGTTACCCTTAGGAAACTTTTGCAAAAAAGCCTCGTTGTTTTAGACCGGCTGATCAGACACGAGTCAAGCTTCTGTGAAGCAGGTTCAATGAACCAATGGTTTCTCTATTTTCCATGTGTGACTCTGGCTGGTACTTGTTATGTTTTAACCAAGACGAGTTCAGGGTCCAAATAACGGATTGACTCGCCTCAAGTACATAGGTCCATGTGGCGACTTGTTCAACACATAGTCCAGTATAACCATTTGTAATGCGGTAATTTTTCGCTAGCCAAGAGGGTATTCAGGCTGAACTCAATGAGTGGAAGCCCCCAAGTGACCTATGGTTTAGGAAGAAAAAAGGCATAGGATTACAGAAGCGTATACGCTCTTACTGCAAAACGACTTGGGGACTAGTAGCCCCCAAGTAAGCCGGTTTACTTCTCAAAACCATATAAGGCGCCTATGTTTGAACCGTGTGATTTGGCAACGTTGGTACTCTTTGGCGGTTTATCAAAGCCCAGTTTTGAAGAAAGTGCAGCATGGCGACTTGCGCTCTTCGAATTTGATAGCGTCCATGTTTGGGCGACTTATAGAACAATAAAGACTCATGCTTTCAAAATCTGAAACACCAAAGGACCCCGAAATTCGTGGGTGCCGGCTTTATTTCTTTCATAATTCATGGATTACAATTTGCTAAAAACTGATAAAGGGAAGAGAGGGAACTCATGGCTCTAAGTGTAGTAAGGCCGCAGATGGGCTATGTTCCAGGGGCGAGTTGTCTCAAGCTCCGTAGTTGGCCGATCTGGGCGAAGGTCCATCAAATAGTATGGGCCATTCCGAAGATTCTTGATGACGACAAACGGTCCCTCCCATGGAGGTGACACCTTTTGCATACCGGTATGATCTTGAATTAAATGGAGCACTAAGTCACCTTCTTGGAAAGCTCGGCTCTTGACCCGGCGACTATGATAATGGCGCAAGTCCTGTTTGGTAAATCGTCGACCGTGACGTGGCCAAGTCACGTTCCTCCTCCAAAGCGTCCAGCGAGTCTTGTCGCGCCAACTCGTTGTCCTGCTCCACGTAGGCGGTGACTCGTGGGGAATCCTGTTTGATGTCACTTGGTAACACCGCCTCTGCCCCGTAGACCAGAAAGAAAGGAGTATAACCCGTGGAGCGGTTTGGAGTCGTCCTGATACTCCACAGTACCGATGGCAACTCCTCGACCCAACATCCTGGTGTGCGTTCCAAAGGTACCATGAGCCGAGGTTTAATCCCCCGTAATATTTCCTGATTCGCCCTCTCTGCCTGTCCATTTGACTGGGGATGTGCAACTGCGGAGACATCAAGTCGGATATGCTCTCGTGAACACAACTCTTGCATTGCGCCTTTGGATAGGTTAGTACCATTGTCAGTACTGATACTATGAGGATATCCAAACCTGAAAATTAGCTTCTTCAATAATTTGACGGCCGTATCAGCGTCACAACTCCTAACAGGTTCTGCCTCCATCCATTTGGTAAATTTGTCAACCGGCACCAACAGATGGATTTTTTTGTTGGAAGACATTTTGAAGGTACCGACCATATCAAGCCCCCAGACTGCAAACGGCCAAGTGATGGGTATCATCCGCAATTCCTGAGCCAGTACATGCATCTGGCGTCCAAACTTTTGGCAGCCATCACATCAGCGAACGATCTCCTCTGCGTCTGCGTGAGCCGTCAACCAATAAACCTATGTTTGAAGGCTTTAGAAACCAAGGATCAGGACCCAGCATGATGACCACACTCGCCCGTGTGAATTTCATTAAGGATCATACATCCTTAATCGGAAGAAACGCATCTTCAAAATACCCCTGAGGTGCTTCGTTTGTGTAACTCATCATTGTGTATGACCATGGATTTGCACCGACGGACAATTTGTCGAGCTAGCAACGCGTCGGCAGGTAACTCGCCTCTGGTTAGATACGCCATGTAGGGCGTCGCCCAGTCTGGAGTAGCGTGGAGAGCCGCCATGAGTTGAGATTTGGGGTCTGGTACCGCTAGATCTTCCTCTGAAGGCAGTTTTATCGAAGGGCTATGTAATATATCCAAAAAGACATTGGGAGGAACCGGCTTACGCTGCGAACCAAGGCGAGAAAGAGCGTCCGCTGCTTCGTTAAGCCGTCGGTTGATGTGATCCACTTGATAGCCATTGAAATGACCCGCCACATCTGACACAGCTCGTCTGTAAGCCGCCAACAGAGGATCTCGTAAATCCCAGGTGCTGGAAACCTGCTACGCCACCAGATCTGAATCGCCCAAGCATCTCACTCGCGTGAGGTTCATCTCCTTGGCGAGTCGCAAACCATGGAGCAAAGCTTCGTATTCTGCTGCATTATTAGTGCATGGGAACATGAGCCGGAGGACATAGCAAAACTTGTCACCGCGAGGCGAAGTTATCACCACACCAGCCCCCGAGCCTTCCAACTCTCTGGACCCGTCGAAATAGATGGTCCAATATGTAAGATCTGGTCTTTCCTCAGGGATTTGTAACTCGGTCCAATCATTGATGAAGTCCACGAGCGCTTGAGATTTGATAGCTGTCCGAGGCGTATACCGCACCTGTAAGTGCATCTAGTGCCCCTTAGTGATTTTGGTGGTTTGAAGACTTATAGGTTAAGTATCTAATGTGTTTATGAGTGTACACAGGATCTATAAGTCACTGAGGAGTTTGATATATTTGCTGAATATCGACCCCTAAAAAAATATATATATCTTCGGTTGAAGAAATTGGTCTGAAGCTGAAGAATTGAATCGCGAAGAATCTGCGATGAAATTGATATTCCTCATGAAGATACTGAAATTGAGGAATTCGGTGTGTCCTGAAGGAAATCATTTTGAAGACTTTGAAGCATGAAGATTTACTCTTTCTGTTTTATTTTCTTCACATTTGAGTAACAGGAACACCGTACTGTTAAAGGGGGTCGAAGTAACACTTTGGAATGAATTTCCTCATGATGCTCAACCCAAGCCTAATTCTACCAAAAGCCTCAAAGTGAGGAATACGAGTGACATGAGGACTCTCACATTTGAGGGTTCCGACCGTTTCGATAGCCACGCCAAGTCATTGGTCTTATCCACACCAACAGTCATATTATTTAAGGGCATTAGTGTCAAATCATGTCGGGATGCTCCCAGGCTATAAATAGCCGCCCCCACAACCATTAGCTGGTTGGCTGCTCCGTTAGGAACTGACACTTGTCATAAGAGAAACCCAAATTCCTCAGAAGTCCTTGAGAGTAATTCATCAGTGAGGAAATACCCCATACACCGAAACCACAAACCAAACCTAGTGATTGAGCATCACTAAAGAAGTTGTTCCTGTGTGGGACTGAAGCCTTTTACCTTTGAGGACTGTGCATCCTCCAGACGGTTAGGCGTCATGGTCTAGAGCTTTCCAGCAGTCAATTGTGGATTGCCGGGTGACCAAGTTTGTGAGGGTTTGGAAGTCTGTCCTGAAGACTTACCACGAGTGTTGGGCGAGGACTGTGTGTTCTTAGCCCAAGGAGAACACGGTAGCGACTGTGTGTCCTTTGGTTTCAATACCAAGCCGCTCCAAACCAGATGTACGACTGTCACAGCAGTTGGAACTGGGTCATCAACTACTGTCTTCGCTGTGAAATGGGTTCTAATTCCTCAACTCCTTACTTTCCTCAGATTATGTGTTGATGACTTTCACTACTACTGTTTGAAGAATTTGCTGAAGACTTTCTCTGAAATTCCTCAACCCCAAATTCTTCACGCTAGTTAATCCTCATCTGTTTTCTGCGTGCCTGCTCACTGTGCAATCTGTTTTCACATTCCTCACTCTGAAAAACTGCTATTGTGAAACTTTGCGCTTCTGATCCTTTACTGTTTCCGCTGTAAGTTAGTCATCAGTGAGGAATTTCCTCAAAAGGAATTTCCTCAGTGATGAAATTCTAAAAATCTCCTATTCACCCCCTCTAGTCGATATAACGCACTTTCAATTGGTATTAGAGCAAGGTACTCCCTTGTTCTGTGTGATTTTGGTTTAACCACCTGGAGTTTTAGTTATGTCGACTACAAGCATGTTTAAGGTGACTGCAGCATGTCCTACCTTCGAAGGAAAGAACTTTCCCTTCTAGAAGAACAAGATGCAAATGCATCTACAAGCTATTGATAATGATCTCTGGTATATTGTGGAACATGGCGTCCCCATCATCTCTGCTAGTGTCTGTGCTACTGATGTGAAGAAATTCAAGCAACTCGATTCTCAAGCGAAGAATATCATCTGTGGCCATCTGAGCTCAGGCCAGTTTGGAAGAGTGAGTTCTTTGGGCTCTACAACACTGATCTGGGAGAGACTGTTCAAAGTAAATGAAGGAGTATCAAGCCAGCGTGACTCTCGTGTTGATATTCTTCGCAATCTCTTCAAACGCTTCAAGAGGCATGCCAATGAAAGCTGCCAAGACACCTTTGATCGCCTCAGTGACACATCAAATGAACTGCAAGCACTGGGAGCTCGAGACATTACTGATCACGAAGTTGTGAAGAAACTGCTAAGATCCTTGGACTCTTCATTTGATACTTTAGTTCTGATGATTCAAGAAAGACCAGACTACAAGATGCTTGACCCAGCTGATATACTCGAAAGACTCAATACTCATGAATTCCAACTAGAAGAAAAGAAAGATCTATATGGACCAAGCTATTCCAGACCACGTGCACTGAAGGCTAGAGCAATTTCCTCATCTGAAGAAGAAGACTCAAATGACAGCATTGGTGACCCTAAAGAATTTGGACAGGAGCTTACAATGCTCGTGAGGAAATTCCAGAGGTTTACACGACGTGGCCAGTTCGTTAATCTTCAAGAAGAGACATGAGGAAATCATAATCTTCATCTGAGGACTACAAGAAAAGAACCTGCCACAAATGCAAGAAATCAGGTCATTACATTGTTGATTGTCCCCGTTGGGGAAAGGAATCAAAGAAGAAGAAATACAAGGATGACAGTTCTGATGACTCGAAGAAGAAGAAGAAATCTTCAAAATCCTCATCTTCAAAGCCCTCATCGCACAAGAAGACTAGTTTCAGAAAGGCTCGGACACTTACTGGCAAAGAAATGGACTTCGAGGCAGAATCAGAGGAATGTGATGAAGAAGAGGGTTCTGATGAAGACTCAGAATCCGGACAGGCTAGTCTTGCAGTGGTAACCACTTTCGTCAGCAAGTCAATCTTCAATCTTGAAGAAGATGATAACACCATCCACACTATGGTGATGACTTCGCTCCAACCTATTGCTTCATGGCAAAAGGTTCAAAGGTACCAAATGATGCCTCCTCCTGTGATTCAAGTGACTGTGAACCTGATGATTATAAAAAACCCAGTTACAGTAAACTTGCTATCATTGCCACTAAACAACAAACTGCCCTGGAAAAGCTTCAGAAACTGCTAGATAGAAGTGATGATCTGTTGAATAATGAAATGAACCTTACCCAAATCCTCACTGAATATGTGAAAAGTCTTCAGTCTAGATTTGATAATCTTCAAGATCGTTATGATACACTCCTCGCTGATCATGAGAAGCTTTCCTATGAATTTATTCAAGGGAGCTTGATCTAGAGAAGCTGAGGATGTCTCATGATGATCTTCGTATGGAAAATGATTCATTACTAACTCAACAGATCAGCGCTGGTCAAGTTGAATTCATTCCTCCATGTCTTAAATGCATTGAACGCGAAACTGCTAATTCTTCACCAGAATCATCAAATGCTTCTATTGCTACAAATTCTTCAACTGCACCTGTAGTGTCTTTTTCCTCACTTGAGGAAAACATAAATGTTACTGATGAAAATGTAGGGTTGAAGGAATTGTATGTGACAGGCATATACAAAAGTCTCAAAGGACATCAAACCCTTTTTGATGTGCTCAAAAAGCAGATCTTGATCAGGAATCCGAGGAAAGAAGGAATTGCCTTTGAGAGGAAATTAAATGCTGATGGATCTTATTGGAAACCTGAGCAGTATCCCAAAACCTCATGGGTTGCTGCTACTGGGCCTCCTTTTGATCCATCCAATCTAACTGGCTTTTCATGTGAATTATCCTACTCCTCAGATGAGTCATTTGACTCCAACTATAAACTGTTCAAAAATCAGTCTGGTGAAGTATTTGCTCGATATGTTGGAACTAACTGCAGGAATGGTCCTCCCTTGAGGAAATTCTGGGTTCCCAAAATCTGTCTTGAAAATCTTCAGGTAAATGTCCTCATGACACCACTGATGAAGAATCTAAACCCCAGATCAAATTCCTCAGGAGGACCAAAGTCTTCAAGAGGATCAAAATCCTCAGCTGGTCAAAATTATGCTCATACCCGTGCTAATGCGTCTAACATGCAGGGAAACTACAAGGAATATGAATATGAGTGTTACTCTTCAAATCATTATGTTCATAAATCCTCAAACTAGTTCTTTGCATATTCATATGAGTACTTTAACCCCCCTACTGTTAAGAGAAGTGCATTAGCTTCAATGCCACCTTTCTCATATGGTGCTTGCAGGATGATGAATGCTTTACCACCCCTTCAGATGTGGGTGGTGAAGAAATCAAACTAATCACTTCTGTAGGACAGGTCTCCAGATGAAAATCATCATCTGAAGAATTTGCTGGAGACCCGAGGAAATGCTTGATAGGACGCAAGCTAATATTGATGAAATAGAAATATTTCACACGTCCTTATAATTCTGTTGTGATGAAATTCTTATCTGATGAAATTGATATCATATTCTTCAAACTTGAAGCATATGAGATGGTAAGGTGTACTAATTCATCTGCAGGATGATAAACCCAAGAATACTGAGTGGGTTCTTGATAGTGGCTGCACACATCACATGACTGGTGATAAAAGCTTGCTGATGAATATGCCACTAACTCCATCACCTCTGAAGCAAATCACATATGCTGACAAAGGTAAAAGCAAGGTATTGGGACTTGGCAAAGTGGCTATTTCCAAGGATAGGCATATGGACCAAGTGATGCTTGTTGAATCCCTTGGTTTTAACCTCATGTCAGTCTCGATGCTTTGTGATCTTGATATGATTGTTATCTTTGGTAGATATAGATGTGTAGTCATCATGGAATCTGACAGATCCAAAGTCTTCGAAGGTGTAAGAAGAGGGGATTTGTACATTGTTGATTTCTCTACACGTCCTCAACCAGCCACTTGCTTACTAGCAAAAACCTCAAAAGGATGGTTGTGGCACCGATGACTAGGTCATGCAGGCATGAGGAATTTGCACACGCTTGCGAAGAAGAAGCATGTCATCGACATCGAATTAGTCAAATTCCTCAAAGATCATCTCTGCGGTGCATGTGAATCTGGGAAAATGACCAGATCCAAGCATCCCTCGAAGACTATCATGACCACTACACGTCCATTCTAATTGCTTCATATGGATCTATTTGGACCTACTCACTATGCCACACTAACCAATGCAACATCTTTATATGGCTTCGTCATAGTTGATGATTATTCCAGATATACATGGGTGCATATCATAGTGTATAAAACTGAAGTGCAGGAAATCTTCAAACGATTTTCTTCAAGGGCCTCGACGAACTTTGGCATCAAGATCAAGCATATCAGGAGTGATAATGGAACAGAGTTCAAAAACACTGGTCTTGATGATTATCTTGATGAACTTGGTATTACTCACGAATTATCTGCACCTTATACTCCTCAGCAGAATGGTGTCGTCGAAAGGAAGAACAGGACTCTGATTGAGATGGCAAGAACTATGCTTGAAGAATATCAGACTCCTCGTCGCTTTTGGCCTGAAGCAATCAACACTGCATGCCATATCATCAACAGGGTATATCTTCACAAATTCCTCAAGAAAACCTCATATGAACTCCTCACTGATAAGAAACCCAATGTAAGTTATTTCAAAGTCTTCGGTGCAAAATGTTGGATTAGAGATCCTCACCATAGCTCAAAATTTGCACCTAAGGCACATGAAGGTTTTATGCTTGGTTATGGAAATGACTCGCACACCTACAGAGTCTTCAACAACTATCACAACAAAGTTGTTGAGACTGTAGATGTGCGGTTTGATGAAACTAATGGCTCGCAAAGAGAGCAATTGCCTTCTGATCCAGATAAGCTGTCTCATGAGGAAGCAATAAAGCTCAAACCTACTGAAGACATTGTCCCCACTGAGGAAATTGGTGAAGAAACGATCCCCATCACTAATGAAAATCAAGAAGATGCTCCTGAGGAAATTGCACCAGAACCACTTCCTCGGCCTAGAAAAAAATCCTCAACCAGCTCATCCGAGGATTGAAAATGAAGTAGAACTTGACAAAATCCTCAACGACATCAACGCGCCAGGTCCTCTCACTCGCTCAAAAGCTTCACAATTAGTTAAATTTTGTGGGCATTTTTCCTTTGTATCCATCACACAACCCTCAAAAGTTGCTGATGCTTTTCTGGAACCGGAGTGGATCCAAGCTATGCAAGACGAACTTCTTCAATTCAAGCTGAATGACGTATGGGAGCTCGTCAAACGACCAGATCCTCGCAAGCACAACATCATCGGCACCAAGTGGATTTTCCGAAACAAGCAAGATGAGGACGGTCAAGTGGTGAGGAACAAGGCACGACTTGTAGCCCAAGGCTACACCCAGGTTGAAGGAATAGATTTCGATGAAACTTTTGCACCTGTTGCTAGACTTGAAGCTATTCGAATACTACTTGCTTATGCTAATCATCATAACATCATCTTTGATGTGAAAAGTGCATTCCTCAATGGTAAGCTTGAGGAAGAAGTATATGTTGCTCAGCCCCCAGGTTTTGAGGATCCAAAGAATCCAGACAAAGTCTTCAGACTCAAAAAGGCTCTCTATGGTCTCAAGCAAGCCCCTCGGCCATGGTATGATACATTGAAGGAATTCCTCATGAAGAAAGGCTTCAAACCTGGTTCACTCGATCCAACTCTTTTCACTAAATCCTATGATAATGAGCTATTTGTGTGTCAAATATATGTCGATGATATCATATTTGGTTGTACTGACAAACAATACAATGATGAATTTGCTTACATGATGAGTGAAGAATATCAGATGTCTATGATGGGGGAGCTGAAATTCTTCTTAGGTCTTCAAATTCGTCAACAACGCAATGGAATCTTCATATCACAGGAGAAATACCTCAGGGTTGTTGAGGAAATTCGACATGCATGAATGCAAAGGTGCCAAGACTCCAATGCCTACCAACGGCCATCTAGGCACTGATGAAAATGGTAAAGAATTTGATCAACAGGTATATCGCTCCATGATTGGCTCTTTATTGTATCTATGTGCATCTAGGCCAAATATAATGCTTAGTGTTTGCATGTGTGCACGTTTTCAAGCAAAACCGAAGGAATCACACCATAAGGCTGTGAAGCATATTCTTCGATACTTAGCTCACACACCAACACTAGGATTATGGTATCCCAAGGGCTCCAATCTTCATCTGGAAGGATATTCTGATTCTGACTATGCTGGTGATCGTGTGGATCGCAAGTCAACTTCTGGTACATGTCATTTCCTTGGAAGATCACTAGTCTGCTGATCCTCAAAGAAGCAGAATTGCGTATCACTCTCCACTGCCGAAGCTGAGTACATTGCTGCTGGTTCATGCTGTGCTCAATTACTATGGATGAAGCAAACCCTCAAGGACTACGACATCAACATGAAGAATGTGCCCCTCTACTGCAACAATGAGAGTGCAATCAAGATTGCACACAACCCATTACAACACTCGAAGACTAAGCACATCCAGATTCGTCATCATTTTCTTCGGGACCATGTCCTCAAGGGCAATATCCTCATCGACCATGTGAAGACTGATGATCAACTGGCATATATCTTCACTAAGCCCTTGGATGAGAAAATATTTTGCAAGTTGCGGTGTGAGCTAAATATCTTAGAATCTTCAAATGTTTTGTAAAAACATGCACACATCCTAACACTTATGCAAAATTGACGACTTAGATGTGCAACACATGATGAATCGATTTTCTTCAACTAATGAAGAATATCACTCTGAATGTGAAGAAATCAACGAAGAAATTGATTCTCAGGGCCCTACAACAATTGTACGCGGCATCTGTAATCAACATTCTTATATGGTGGGTCACGCCACCGCCCAACGTGAAATTCCTCAAGTTGATTTTCTTCAAATGTTCCATTTCCTCAAAATGTGTTTTTCTTCAAAATAGTTGTTCTTCATTGTGATGATTTATCACAAAATCCTCAAGTTACTCAAATCTTCAAAAACACTTGATGACTTTCGTTTGACTAGATAGACTGTGATTTCAAGTCCTCAACAACATTCACTTATAGCTATTTCTTCAAGTTGATATTTCTTCTAAGTGAATGTGATCGGACCCTACTTTCCCTCTATGCTATTCTCATCCAGTCTATTCAATTCTTCATATGCGTTCTACTTGAAACTTTGTTCAAAATCCTCACTGCATCCTTGTCAGTTGATGATTTTGTAACAAAAATCCTCAAATCTTCAAAAATTGTTTCTTTAATGCACAGTAACTGAACCTCACTTCCCACGTTCGGATAACCACGATCTCCACTATCTCCACCGCCTTGCTCGGGAACTACACGTGTCCTACGGAGACGTAGAGGCAGGGGCTGTTTGGTCCGAATTCTTCGCGCCAATAGTAACTGTCTTGCTATAAATATGTCCTTATCCCCCTTGGCAAACACTTCTTCGCCCCATCGCTCTCCTGCTACAGCAAAAATCACCGAACCCTAGCGCCACCACTGGAAGTCTCATCGCCGGTGAAGAAGAGCTTCACTGCCTCGACTTCTCCGTCGCCGGAACCACGCCGGAGTCGGACCATCTTTGTCCGCCGCCGCCGTAGACGTCTTCTGCCGTCGGGTTAGGGCGCATTGGACACGCGACCGAAGAGCTTCTCTACACAACTTTTATGTGTTCTTCGTGCGCGCCTTCAAGGGTAAATAAAAGTCCCATTTTTACAGCAAGTTAGATCTACTATTTTACATCTCCTATGTGAAATATGTTTTTCCTCAAGAATCGATATGCACTTGATTCCTCAAACACTGCCTATCACCACACCATTGATGAACTTCACTAAGCATCTAATATTTTCACGAGATTCCTCAATTGTGCGACTTTTCGGATCTGTACAACTCTGGAACCCAAGAACAGTATGCTTAGGAAAATTCCTCAACCACTGGTTAAATTCCTCAACTGTCAAACTTTTTCATTTTCTTCAAATCTGAGAACGCATATGACCTCTCCAAATTCCTCGTAACTATACTCTGTTCACAGGTACACACATGTCAGCTGATGAATCTCTCGGTTCTCATCACATTAACTCATTTGCAGCGTTTCTTGAAGAAAATCTTCAAGTCTCATCAGAATCCTCAAGAGTTCAATCTCATCAGCAAAATCCTCAACTAAAGAAAATGGAGGATGACAGAAAGCAGAAGGGAGGAAAGAAACTTGAGCAGAACACAGCTTTGGATATCCCTGAGGATATTTACTTGGACTATTGCACACCTGATGAAAATGAAACAATGGCCAAGAGAAAGATTCGGCTGCAGAAGATAGAACATTGATGGGCTAAGGAATGGAAGGAATACAGGTTTGTAACTGCCAAGTATGCGAAGAAATTCGCCCTGAACCCTCCTGGCAAACGGGCCCCACTTGAGGCTCATCAAGTAGCACATCCCTCAAGCCTGAAGACCATTGATGATTATTCGGATGAGAAGGACAAGCATTTGGCTAAGCTCAAGAAGCAGGCATATGCTGCAGTGAGGAAATTCAATGAATCCTCAACTGCTGCCTCAACTGCAGCTACTTCCTCTCCCGCTGAGACCTCTGGTTCAGCAATTCCTCAACCACAGTCTGTACCATCAAAACCAAGGGCTCCAAAGCCTCAAGAGAAGTCTGCTCAGGCATGAGTTACAAAACCCTCAGCGCCAAAACCCTCAGCTCCAAAATCCTTAGCACCACCATCAAAGCCTCAAGAGATACCAGTACAGAAGCCGTTCATGAAGCCACTGACCGCCACCTCCAGCTCCTCACTCCCGGCTGCAACCAGCTCGGAGACAAAGTCTTCACCACCTCCTGTGAAGACTCAGGTGTCTGCTGAAAGAGCAACTCTGCCAAGCCCCAACAAAATCATCACAGTCCCGTCTGCATCAGAGGGCAGTGATGAATATGATGATCAAACCCTACAAGCGATAATCAGAAACAAGCAGGAAAGGGTAGCTCAAGCATCAGGAAGCGCCATTCCTCTGGCCATGGACCCCAAGGTCCTCCTAGACTACATAAACATCTGGTATGAGGACCCAAACACTCCGCTTGATGATTTGAAACTTCCCCCTGGCATCAGCCACATGGTGGCCACATTCATCAATGAAGCCAAGTGGAAAGAACAGCAAGCCAAGCAGGCCAAGGTTGCGAAGCTTAAAAAGGAGAAATTCCTCAAGCAGAATCTCCTTAGCTTGACGCCTGATGCACTGGTGTCAACACATGCTGAGTTGAAGAATTTGACTGATAAGTACTCCAAGCTGTCAGATCGTCATAGTCTCAAGAGCAATTTCATCAAGCTGGCCACTAAAGCTGTTGATGACTACAACAAGAAGGCTGCACCTCCAGCACCAACTCCCCAGCCCTTGATTGAAGAGCCAGCTGATGAATCTCCTCAAGCTGAGGAAATACCCCAAGAAAGCCGTGTGGATGTACCGGCTATTGAACAAATCACCATGGAAAATCCAGCTGATGAACCTGCTGCAGCTGGTGAGACTGCCCCTGACCCAACTGCTTCATCAAAGCAAGCTGATGACTCTGCTCCAGCTGGTTCCTCAAAGCCAGCTGAAGAATCGGTCGAGAGAACCTCTTCACCAAAAGCTTCAAAGGTGAAGAAGATGATTCCGTCTGCATCAGACGTGAAGAAAACCAGGGCTGCTGAGAAGGAAGCCAAAAAGAGAAAGGCCTCCTCAGTAGAAGAAGAAACAGAGACCAAGCGCCTCAAAGTGCTTGAAGATAATGCTCCACTGGACCCTGTGCCCCTCAATGTCGCTCCGTCTTATGAAATGGTCATCCTTGATGACCAAGCGAAAGGGACAGATGAGGAAATGAAGGATACCGCATCTGAGGAACACACTGACGAAGAAATTCGTATTGACGATAGTCCTCAGCCCTCCATTCCTCAGAAAGACACGGCACAAGGATCAGGTGCACCAGCTGATGAAACTGCCTCTGTCACCAAGCCAGCTGAGGAAGAGCAAAGTGAAATTCCTCATTCTGATAAAATTCAAAGTCCTGAGAAAAATCCTCAAGATGAGGAACAGGCTGACCCAACTCCTCCACCTGAGCAAGATGAACCTATTCGTTAGCCTGATGCCTAGCCAGAGCAAGCTCCTCAGCCTGAAGCCCCAGCTGATGAAATTCCTCACCCTGAGGACAATGCTGAGGAAAATGCACCTGATCAAGACAATGCCTTCGTCGTGCTCAACCCCGAGACTGTAATTGTTGTCTCCCCTCCTGTTCCTCAGCAAAATCTTCAGCCAGTTCAGCGTCAGCCATTCTCCAAGCGACCATAGTTTCAAAAGGAGAATTTCTTTGAAGAGCGCATGTACTTCATTGGAGAGAATCCCTATGACAAGCCTCAAATGAGGCATCTAAAGTTTTGGACGAGGACACAGCTGAATTACTATGCCTCTGTGCTGTGTGGAAGAAACAAGATATTCCAGCACAGGCATATTCCTCACGTTGAACTTGAAGAAATACCGTGCCTAGCTCCAATCCTCAATGTACTCCATGACGCTGGTCTGCTGCCAATGTGCTCCGACATCTCTGATTGGAACAATGAGCTCACTCTTCAGTTTTATGCCACTCTTCACATATCTGGCGACCCTGAAGACATTAACACCTGGGTGTTTGACTGGATGACACAAAATACTCACTACAAGGCTCCTGCTACTGAGCTCCTCCGTGAACTGCCTGTATCAATTCCCTCAGAGGAGGCTGTGAAGCTTTACGGTGAGCGTGAGCTTCCCAACGAGATGATGTAAGTCCCCATGAAGCCTTTGGCTGAAGGACAATCACCGAGAAAAACCTTCCTCGTCCACGAGCTCAAATATACACCAAGGTCTGTCTACAAAATCCTCTGCAGTGTGCTCGCGCTGATCAAAGGCCATGATGATGAAGAAGATGTCGTAGGCATCATGAAGAATATCCTCTTCAACATCATCCATGGTATTCCTATCAACATCCATGATTTCTTCTTGAGGACTTTGGCCGACAATGCTATGTCTCCATTTGATCACAAGATATATGCCCCATGGATCATGAGATTCATCAGGACACGGATAGGCATCAACTTCCACGTTGATTTCCAAAACCATGTTGGTTATATGCCTCCTATCCGGGTCAACAAGAAGACTTTCGAGCCAGTTGAAGGAAAAGGCAAGTCAGTGATTGATGAAGGCAGTAGGCCCCTTGATGGCCAGTTCAGAGAGCCAGAAGCTTATTCTTCATGGGATGATACCGAGACTCGCCCAGCAAGCCCCGTTCCTCCTCGCGTGATGAATACAAGAGAGCTCCTCCTCAGTCTTCACCAGAAGGTGGATCGCAATCACAAGTGGGTCAAACGCCAGTTTGGCGCCATTGTGAAAACCCTCACTGAAACACAGAACTCTGTGAAGCTTAACCATCACTATCTGCATGAGGTTTTTGATCGCACCTGGGCTACACTTGCACATCTGAAGACTCAGACAGAGCTTGAAGAAATGGACTTTGAGCGAGACTTTGACTGGTCGTGGCCTCCCAAGAAGAAGTTCAGGCCCATTCCAGTTCCAAACCTTGAAGATAGTTCCTTTTCTTCATTCCGCACTGCTGAAACTGATGAAGAACAGCTCGACACTGCTACCGGTCCAAGGAAGAAGACTACTCCCAAGAAGCATCACGCCTCTTCATCAATCGCCAAGAAGTGAAGTCTTCACGGGCGTTAGTCCTCAGTTTGTCCCTTTTTGTCACTTGATGACAAAGGGGGAGAAACTTGAGAGTTAGTCTTCAAGCGGGATATTTTGGGGCTTATGAACTATATTTAAGTTACAAACTCTTGGCTCTTCTGAAGTTTTTATGTAATGAGTTGTAACTTAAGCCCGATGGTGCTCTGACGCTTTTGAACGTTTTTCTTCGCATGCTTATTCCTCAAGTTTTAATGCACGCATGCTGGAATTCGTCAGATACCATTTGTCATCATGCATCTTCATTTTATTCATACGATATGTTACATGTATGCATGATTTACAAGACTCAGGGGGAGATCTCCATGATATATATCATCAATGTGCATTTGCTGTGAAAAGCAAAATCCTCAAGATATGCACATCTTCAAGGGGAGTCTCTCTGAATCTTGATTTCAAATTCCTCAAATGAGTATTTACACTTCATATTTTTGATCCCTGTTGAAGACTTAACCTAATTGTCATCAACCACCAAAAAGGGGGAGATTGTAAGTGCATCTAGTGTCCCTTAGTGATTTTAGTGGTTTGAAGACTTATAGGTTAAGTATCTAATGTGTTTATGAGCGTACAAACGATCTATAAGTCACTGAGGAGTTTGATATATTTGATGAATATCGACCCCTAAAAAAATATATATCTTCGGTTGAAGAAATTGGTCTGAAGCTGAAGAATTGAATCGCGAAGAATCTGCGATGAAATTGATATTCCTCATGAAGATACTGAAATTGAGGAATTCAGTGTGTCCTGAAGAAAATCATTTTGAAGACTTTGAAGCATGAACATTTACTTTTTCTGTTTTATTTTCTTCACATTTGAGTAATAGGAACACCGTACTGGTAAAGGGGGTCGAAGTTACACTTTGGAATGAATTTCCTCATGATGCTCAACCGAAGCCTAATTCTACCAAAAGCCTCAAAGTGAGGAATACGAGTGACATGAGGACTCTCACAGTTGAGGGTTCCGACCGTTTCAATAGCCACGCCAAGTCATTGGTCTTATCCACACCAACAATCATATTATTTAAGGGCATTAGTGTCAAATCATGTCGGGATGCTCCCAGGCTATAAATAGCCGCCCCCACAACCATTAGCTGGTTGGCTGCTCCATTAGGAACTGACACTTGTCATAAGAGCAACCCAAATTCCTCAGAAGTCATTGAGAGTAATTCATCAGTGAGGAAATACCCCATACACCGAAACCACAAACCAAACCTAGTGATTGAGCATCACTGAGAAGTTGTTCCTGTGTGGGACTGAAGCGTTTTACCTTTGAGGACTGTGCATCCTCCAGACGGTTAGGCGTCATGGTCTAGAGCTTTCCAGCAGTCACTTGTGGATCGCCGGGTGACCAAGTTTGTGAGGGTTTGGAAGTCTGCCCTGAAGACTTACCACGAGTGTTGGGCGAGGACTGTGTGTTCTTAGCCCAAGGAGAACACGGTAGGGACTGTGTGTCCCGGGACTGTGTGTCCTTTGGTTTCAATACCAAGCCGCTCCAAACCAGATGTACGACTGTCACAACAGTTGGAATTGGGTCATCAACTACTGTCTTCGCTGTGAAACGGGTTCTAATTCCTCAACTCCTTACTTTCCTCAGATTATGTGTTGATGACTTTCATTGCTACTGTTTGAAGAATTTGCTGAAGACTTTCTCTGAAATTCCTCAACCCCAAATTCTTCACGCTAGTTAATCCTCATCTATTTTCTGCGTGCCTGCTCACTGTGCAGTCTATTTTCACATTCCTCACTCTGAAAAACTGCTGTTGTGAAACTTTGCGCTTCTGATCCTTTACTGTTTCTGCTGTAAGTTAGTCATCAGTGAGGAATTTCCTCAAAAGGAATTTCCTCAGTGACGAAATTCTAAAAATCTCCTATTCACCCCCTCTAGTCGATATAACGCACTTTCAGCACCTGATGGGGTCCAAGCTCGATGGCCCATTTGGCAATCCGTCCAGTAGCCTCTCGGTTCTGTATGATGTCGCCGAGGGGGGCGGAGCTGACGACCGTGATCGGGTGTTCTTGGAAGTAATGTTTCAACTTTCGAATCGCCATGAATACCCCAAAAACCAATTTTTGCCAATGTGGGTAGCGTTGCTTGGAGAGGGTGAGGACTTCGCTGATGAAATACACCGGTCTTTGGACGGGGTATTCCTTTCCTTCTTCCTTTCGCTCGAAAACTACTGCCACACTGACTGCTTTGGAATTGGCCGCAATGTATAGGAGCATAGGTTCCTTGCCTGCCGGTGCCGCCAGCACTGGTGGGTTACCTAATTGCTGCTTCAAGGCTTCGAAGGCTTCATCGGCCTCATCTGTCCATACGAAACAATCGGTTTTCTTGAGCAGCTGGTAGAGAGGGATGCCCTTCTCCCCAAGCGACTTATGAAACGGCTCAAGGCCGCGATTTGACCCGCCATGCGTTGTACTTGGTTAACATTGGCTGGTTTCCCAAGCGAATTAATTGCTTCAATCTTCTCTGGGTTGGCTTGGATGCCACGTTCTAACACCAAGAAACCCAATAACTTCCCCGCAGGGACACCAAAAACACACTTGGTGGGGTTAAGCCTCATCTGGTAAACACGTAGGTTGTCGAAGGTTTCTTTGAGATCCTCCAAGAGCAACTCCTTGCTGTGAGATCTGACCACGATGTCGTCCACGTAAGCGTGGACGTTACGACCTATCTGGCTGTGTAAGCAGTTTTGGATGCAGCGCTGGTAAGTCGCCCCCGCGCTCTTGAGCCCAAATGGCATGGACACGTAACAGAAAGCTCCGAACGGGGTTATGAAGGATGTCTTCTCCTAATCTGCCACCGCCATCTTTATCTGGTGGTGTCCTGAATAAGTGTCCAAGAAACGCAGACGTTCGCAACCCGCCGTCGAATCAATAATTTGATCAATGCGGGGAAGGGCGAACGGATCCTTCGGACAGGCTCTGTTAAGGTCCGTGCAATCAATGCACATGCGGAAAATGACGTTCTTCTTGAGTACTAGGACCGGGTTAGCCAGCCATTCTGGGTGAAAAACCTCGATGATGAACCCAGCGGCAAGGAGCCGGGCTACTTCTTCTCCAATCGCCTTACAACGCTCTTCATTAAACCTGCGGAGGTACTGCCGCACTGGCTTAACCCTAGGGTCAGTATTGAGATGGTGCTCAGTGAATTCTCTCGATACACCCACATGTTAGAAGGTTTCCATGCAAAGATGTCCCGATTCTCACGGATGAATTCGATGAGCGCGCTTTCCTATTTGGGGTCGAGACCCGCCCCAATAGTGAACTGCTTGGTGGAGTCGCCCGGCGTAAAATCGATAACCTTGGTGTCGTCCGCTGGTTTTAACTTGAGGGGCAGCTCAGAATCGATAGTTGGCCTTTTGAGTGGCGTCATGCCCGCTGGGTCGACATGGGATTGATGAAACTTGAGCTCCTCGGCCGCGCAAGCTGACTCGGCATAAGCCGCATCTCCTTCTTCACACTCTTGGGCTATTTTCTTGTCGCCATGGACGGTGATGGGACCCTTGGGTCCAGGCATATTGAGCTTGAGATAAACATAGCATGGGCGGGCCATGAACTTGGCGTAAGCTGGCCGTCCAAACAGCGCATGAAGGGGCTCTTGATCTTGACTACCTCGAAGAAGAGGGACTCGCTCCTATAGTTTGATTCCGTGCCAAAAGCCACATTAAGCTTGACCCACCCAATCGGGTATGTCGACTTACCAGAGACAATACCGTGGAAGACCGTGGACGATGGCATCAGGTCCTTCTCTAGGAGGTTCATCCGCCGGAAAGTGTCGAAATATAGGATGTTGATGCTACCGCCCCCGTCCATGAGGACTTTGGAGAGGGTGTATCTGTTGGAATTACGCCCTAGAGGCAATAATAAATATAGTTATTATTATAATTCTTGTATCAAGATAATCGTTTATTATCCATGCTATAATTGTATTGAATGAAGACTCATTTACATGTGTGGATACATAGACAAAAGACTGTCCCTAGTAAGCCGCTAGTTGGCTAGCCAGTTGATCAAAGATAGTCAGTGTCTTCTGATTATGAACAAGGTGTTGTTGCTTGATAACTGGATCACGTCATTAGGAGAATCACGTGATGGACTAGACCCAAACTAATAGACATAGCATGTTGATCGTGTCATTTTGTTGCTATTGTTTTCTGCGTGTCAAGTATTTGTTCCTATGACCATGAGATCATATAACTCACTAACACCGGAGGAATACTCTGTGTGTATCAAACATCGCAACGTAACTGGGTGACTATAAAGATGCTCTACAGGTATCTCCGAAGGTGTTCGTTGAGTTAGTATGGATCAAGACTGGGATTTGTCACTCCGTGTGACGGAGAGGTATCTCGGGGCCCACTCGGTAATACAACATCACACACAAGCCTTGCAAGCAATGTGACTTAGTGTAAGTTGCGGGATCTTGTATTACGGAACGAGTAAAGAGACTTGCCGGTAAACGAGATTGAAATAGGTATGCGGATACTGACGATCGAATCTCAGGCAAGTAACATACCGAAGGACAAAGGGAATGACATACGGGATTATATGAATCCTTGGCACTGAGGTTCAAATGATAAGATCTTCGTAGAATATGTAGGATCCAATATGGGCATCCAGGTCCCGCTATTGGATATTGACCGAGGAGTCTCTCGGGTCATGTCTACATAGTTCTCGAACCCGCAGGGTCTGCACACTTAAGGTTCGACGTTGTTTTATGCGTATTTGAGTGATATGGTTGGTTACCGAATGTTGTTTGGAGTCCCGGATGAGATCACGGACGTCACGTGGGTTTCCGGAATGGTCCGGAAATGAAGATTGATATATAGGATGACCTCATTTGATTACCGGAAGGTTTTCAGAGTTACCGGGAATGTACCGGGAATGACGAATGGGTTCTGGGAGTTCAACGGGGGGGGGGGGGGGGGCAACCCACCCCGGGGAAGCCCATAGGCCTTGGGGGTGGCACACCAGCCCTTAGTGGGCTGTTGGGACAGCCCAAGAAGACCCTATGCGCCATAGGAAGAAAATCAAGAGAAAAAAAAGGAGGAGGTGGGAAAGGAAAGAAGGACTCCACCCACCAAACCAAGTAGGACTCGGTTTGGGGGGGAGACCTTCCCCCCTTGGCTCGGCCGACCCCCTTGGGGCTCCTTGAGCCCCAAGGCAAGGCTCCCCCTCTCCCACCTATATATACGGAGGTTTTAGGGCTGATTTGAGACGACTTTTCCATGGCAGCCCGACCACATACCTCCACGGTTTTTCCTCTAGATCGCATTTCTGCGGAGCTCGGGAGGAGCCCTGCCGAGACAAGATCATCACCAACCTCCGGAGCGCCGTCACGCTGCCGGAGAACTCTTCTACCTCTCCGTCTCTCTTGCTGGATCAAGAAGGCCGAGATCATCGTCGAGCTGTACGTGTGCTGAACGCGGAGGTGCCATCCGTTCGGCACTAGATCGTGGGACTGATCTCGGGACGGTTCGCGGGGCGGATCGAGGGACGTGAGGACGTTTCACTACCTCAACCGCGTTCACTAACGCTTCTGCTGTACGGTCTACAAGGGTACGTAGATCACACATCCCCTCTCGTAGATGGACATCACCATGATAGGTCTTCGTGCGCGTAGGAAATTTTTTGTTTCCCATGCGACGTTCCCCAACAATGGCATCATGAGCTAGGTTCATGCGTAGATGTCTTCTCGAGTAGAACACAAAAGTTTTTGTGGGCGGTGATGTGCGTTTTGCTGCCCTCCTTAGTCTTTTCTTGATTCCGCGGTATTGTTGGATTGAAGCGGCTTGGACCGACATTACTCGTACGCTTACGAGAGACTGGTTTCATCGCTACGAGTAACCCCGTTGCTCAAAGATGACTGGCAAGTGTCAGTTTCTCCAACTTTAGTTGAATCGGATTTGACCGAGGAGGTCCTTGGATGAGGTTAAATAGCAACTCATATATCTCCGTTGTGGTGTTCGCGTAAGTAAGATGCGATCCTACTAGATTCCCATGGTCACCACGTAAAATATGCAACAACAAAATTAGAGGACGTCTAACTTGTTTTTGCAGGGTATGCTTGTGATGTGATATGGCCAACGATGGGATGTGATATATTGGATGTATGAGATGATCATGTTGTAATAGATAATATCGACTTGCACGTCGATGGTACGGCAACCGACAGGAGCCATAGGGTTGTCTTTATACTAACGTTTGTGCTTGCAGATGCGTTTACTATTTTGCTAGGATGTAGCTTTAGTAGTAATAGCATGAGTAGCACGACAACCCCGATGGTGACACGTTGATGGAGATCATGGTGTGGCGCCGGTGACAAGAAGATCGTGCCGGTGCTTTGGTGATGGAGATCAAGGAGCACGTGATGATGGCCATATCATGTCACTCATGAATTGCATGTGATGTTAATCCTTTTATGCACCTTATTTTGCTTAGAACGACGGTAGCATTATGAGGTGATCTCTCACTAAAATTTCAAGACGAAATTGTGTTCTCCCCGACTATGCACCGTTGCTACAGTTCGTCGTTTCGAGACACCGCGTGATGATCCGGTGTGATAGACTCAACGTTCACATACAACGGGTGCAAAACAGTTGCGCACGCGGAACACTCGGGTTAAGCTTGACGAGCCTAGCATGTGCAGACATGGCCTCGGAACACATGGGACCGAAAGGTCAATCATGAATCATATAGATGATATGATTAGCATAGGGATGCTTACCACTGAAACTATGCTCAACTCACGTGATGATCAGACTTGAGCTAGTGTAAGTGGATCATGAACCACTCAAATGACTAGAGAGATGTAATTTTTGAGTGGGAGTTTAGCAAATAATTTGATTAAGTTAAACTCTAATTATCTTGAACATAGTCTAAGTCCACTTTGAATATATTTGTGTTGTAGATCATGGCTCACGCGACAGTCACCCTGAATTTTAATACGTTCCTAGAGAAAGCTAAGTTGAAAGATGATGGAAGCAACTTTGTAGACTGGGCTCGTAATCTTAAGCTAATCTTACAAGCTGGGAAGAAGGATTATGTCCTTAATGCTGCGCTAGGAGATGAACCACCCGCTACGGCTGATCAGGATGTTAAGAACGCTTGGTTAGCACGTAAGGAGGACTACTCAGTAGTTCAATGTGCAGTCTTGTATGGCTTAGAACCGGGACTTCAACGTAGTTTTGAGCATCATGGAGCATTTGAGATGTTCCAAGAGTTGAAGTTTATCTTTCAGAAGAACGCCCGGATCGAGAGGTATGAGACCTCCGATAAATTCTATGCTTGCAAGATGGAGGAGAACTCGTCTGTCAGTGAACATGTGCTCAAAATGTCTGGGTACTCAAACCGTCTAGCTGAGCTGGGGATTGAACTCCCGCAAGAGGCTATCACTGACAGAATCCTTCAATCACTGCCGCCAAGCTATAAAGGCTTTGTGTTGAACTACAACATGCAAGGGATGAACAAGTCTCCCGGCGAGTTGTTTGCGATGCTGAAAGTCGCAGAGTCTGAACTTCGTAAAGAGCATCAAGTGTTGATGGTGAATAAGACCACTAGTTTCAAGAGAAACGGCAAAGGCAAGAAGGGTAATTCAAAGAAGAGCGGCAAGCCTGTTGCCAATCCGACGAAGAAACCCAAAGCTGGACCTAAGCCTGAAACAGAGTGTTACTATTGCAAGGGTATGGGTCACTGGAAGCGCAATTGCCCCAAGTATCTGGCAAATAAGAAGGCGACCAAAGAAAAATCAGGTATATTTGATATACATGTTATTGATGTGTACTTAACCGGCTCTCGTAGTAGTGCCTGGGTATTCGATACCGGTTCTGTTGCTCATATTTGCAACTCGAAACAGGAACTGCGGAATAGACGAAGGTTGGCGAAAGATGAAGTGACGATGCGTGTAGGAAATGGTTCCAAGGTTGATGCAATCGCCGTCGGCACAGTTTCACTTCAGTTACCATCAGGATTAGTTATGAACTTGAATCATTGTTATTTAGTGCCTACGTTGAGCATGAACATTATATCTGGATCTTGTTTATTGCGAGACGGTTACTCTTTTAAGTCAGAGAATAATGGTTGTTCTATTTCTATGAGTAACATCTTTTATGGTCATGCACCCAATGTGAGAGGATTGTTTATATTGAATCTTGATAGCGATACACACATACATAACATTGAGACCAAAAGAGTTAGAGTTAACAATGATAGCGCCATATATTTGTGGCACTGCCGCTTAGGTCATATTGGTGTAAAGCGCATGAAGAAACTCCATGCCGATGGACTTTTGGAGTCACTTGACTTTTATTCACTTGACACGTGCGAACCATGCCTCATGGGCAAGATGACTAAAACTCCGTTCTCCGGAACAATGGAGCATGCAAGTGACTTGTTGGAAATCATACATACCGATGTGTGTGGAATGATGAGCGTAGAGGCACGCGGCGGATATCGTTATTTTCTCACCTTCACTGACGATTTGAGTAGATATGGGTATGTCTACTTAATGAAGCACAAGTCTGAAACATTTGGAAAGTTCAAGAAATTTCAGAGTGAAGTTGAAAATCATCGTAACAAGAAGATCAAGTTCCTACGGTCTGATCGTGGGGGTGAATATCTGAGTTTCGAGTTTGGTGCTCACTTAAGACGATGTGGAATTGTTTCACAGTTGACACCGCCTGGAACACGACAGCGTAATGGTGTGTCCGAACGTTGTAATCGTACTTTATTAGAGATGGTGCGATCTATGATGTCTCTTACCGATTTGCCGTTATCGTTTTGGGGTTATGCATTAGAAACAGCTGCATTCACTTTAAATAGGGCACCATCAAAATCCGTTGAGACGACACCATACGAACTGTGGTATGGCAAAATGCCAAAGTTGTCGTTTCTTAAAGTTTGGGGATGTGATGCTTATGTCAAAAAGCTTCAGCCTGAAAAGCTGGAACCCTAAGCAGAAAAGTGCGTCTTCATAGGTTACCCAAAAGAGACAGTTGGGTACACCTTCTATCTCAAATCCGAGGGCAAAGTGTTTGTTGCTAAAAGCGGAGCTTTTCTCGAGAAGGAGTTTCTCTCGAGAGAATTGAGTGGGAGGAAGATAGAACTTGACGAGGTTGTCGAACCTCTCATCCCTCTGGATGGTGGCGCAGGGCAAGGGGAAACCTCTGTCGTTACGACGCCGGTTGAGGAGGAAGTTAATGATGATGATCATGAAACTCCGGTTCAAGTTTCTGTCGAACCACGCAGGTCGACGAGATCACGTGCTGCTCCAGAGTGGTACGGTAATCCCGTCTTATCAATCATGTTGTTGGGCAACAATGAACCTGTAAATTATGAAGAAGCAATGGTGGGCCCAGATTCCAACAAATGGCTAGAAGCCATGAAGTCCGAGATAGGATCCATGTATGAGAACAAAGTGTGGACTTTGGAGGTACTGCCTAAGGGCCGCAAGGCTATTCAGAACAAATGGATCTTTAAGAGGAAGACGGACGCTGACGGCAATGTGACCGTTTATAAAGCTCGACTTGTGGCAAAGGGTTTTTCACAAGTTCAAGGAGTTGACTACGATGAGACATTCTCACCCGTAGCGATGCTTAAGTCCGTCAGAATCATGTTAGCAATAGCTGCATTTTTCGATTATGAAATCTGGCAAATGGATGTCAAAACGGCGTTCCTTAACGGTTTCCTTAAGGAAGAATTGTATATGATGCAACCCGAAGGTTTTGTCGATCCTAAGAATGCTAACAAGGTGTGCAAGATCCAGCGATCCATTTATGGACTGGTGCAAGCATCTCGGAGTTGGAACAAACGCTTTGATGAGGTGATCAAAGCTTTTGGGTTTATACAAGTGGTTGGAGAATCTTGTATTTACAAGAAAGTGAGTGGGAGCTCTGTGGCATTTCTAATATTATATGTGGATGACATATTGCTGATTGGAAACAACGTAGAGTTTTTGGAGAGCATAAAGGATTACTTGAATAAAAGTTTCTCTATGAAGGACCTAGGAGAAGCTTCTTACATTCTAGGCATTAAGATCTATAGGGATAGATCAAAATGCCTGATAGGACTTTCACGAAGCACATACCTTGATAAAGTTTTGAAGAGGTTCAAAATGGAACAGTCCAAGAAAGGGTTCTTGCCAGTTTTACAAGGTACGAGATTGAGTAAGACTCAATGCCCAACAACTAATGAGGATAGAGAGCATATGCGCTCCGTCCCCTATGCTTCAGCCATAGGTTCTATCATGTATGCGATGCTGTGCACTAGACCGGACGTTAGCCTGGCCATAAGTATGGCAGGTAGGTTCTAGAGTAATCTAGGAGTGGATCACCGGACGGCGGTCAAGAATATCCTGAAGTACCTGAAAAGGACTAAGGAGATGTTTCTCGTGTATGGAGGTGACGAAGAGCTTGCCATAAAAGGTTACGTCGATGCAAGCTTTGACACAGATCCGGACGACTCTAAGTCGCAAACCGGATACGTATTTATTCTTAATGGGGGTGCGGTAAGCTGGTGCAGTTCCAAGCAAAACGTCGTAGCAGATTCTACATGTGAAGCGGAGTACATGGCTGCCTCGGAGGCGGCTAAGGAGGGTGTCTGGATGAAGCAATTCATGACGGATCTTGGAGTGGTGCCAAGCGCATTAAATCCAATAACCTTGTTCTGTGACAACACGGGTGCCATTGCCTTAGCAAAGGAACCACGGTTTCACAAGAAGTCCAGACACATCAAACGACGCTTCAACCTCATCCGCGACTACGTCGAAGGGGAGGACGTAAATATATGAAAGTGCACACGGATCTGAATGTAGCAGACCCGCTGACTAAACCTCTTCCACGGGCAAAGCATGATCAACACCAAAACTGTATGGGTGTTAGATTTATTACAATGTAATTCGCATGATGATGTGAGGGCTAGATTATTGACTCTAGTGCAAGTGGGAGACTGTTGGAATTATGCCCTAGAGGCAATAATAAATATAGTTATTGTTATAATTCCTGTATCAAGATAATCGTTTATTATCCATGCTATAATTGTATTGAATGAAGACTCATTTACATGTGTGGATACATAGACAAAACACTGTCCCTAGTAAGCCTCTAGTTGGCTAGCCAGTTGATCAAAGATAGTCAGTGTCTTCTGATTATGAACAAGGTGTTGTTGCTTGATAACTGGATCACGTCATTAGGAGAATCACGTGATGGACTAGACCCAAACTAATAGACGTAGCATGTTGATCGTGTCATTTTGTTGCTACTGTTTTCTGCGTGTCAAGTATTTGTTCCTATGACCATGAGATCATATAACTCACTAACACCGGAGGAATACTTTGTGTGTATCAAACGTCACAACGTAACTGGGTGACTATAAAGATGCTCTACAGGTATCTCCGAAGGTGTTCATTGAGTTAGTATGGATCAAGACTGGGATTTGTCACTCCGTGTGACGGAGAGGTATCTTGGGGCCCACTCGGTAATACAACATCACACACAAGACTTGCAAGCAATGTGACTTAGTGTAAGTGTCGGGATCTCGTATTAGGAATGAGTAAAGAGACTTGCCGGTAAACGAGATTGAAATAGGTATGCGGATACTGACGATCGAATCTCGGGCAAGTAACATACCGAAGGATAAAGTGAATGACATACGGGATTATATGAATCCTTGGCACTGAGGTTCAAACGATAAGATCTTCGTAGAATATGTAGGATCCAATATGGGCATCCAGGTCCCGCTATTGGATATTGACCGAGGAGTCTCTCGGGTCATGTCTACATAGTTCTCGAACCCGCAGGGTCTGCACACTTAAGGTTCGACATTGTTTTATGCGTATTTGAGTTATATGGTTGGTTACCGAATGTTGTTCGGAGTCCCGGATGAGATCACGGACGTCACGAGGGTTTCTGGAATGGTCCGGAAATGAAGATTGATATATAGGATGACCTCATTTGATTACCGGAAGGTTTTCGGAGTTACCGGGAATGTACCGGAATGACGAATGGGTTCCGGGAGTTCACCGGGGGGGGGGGGGCAACCCACCCCGGGGAAGCCCGTAGGCCTTGGGGGTGGCACACCAGCCCTTAGTGGGCTGGTGGGACAGCCCAAGAAGGCATTATGCGCCATAGGAAGAAAATCAAAGAGAAAAGAAAAAAAAGGAGGAGGTGGGAAAGGAAAGAAGGACTCCACCCACCAAACCAAGTAGGACTCGGTTTGGGGGGGGGGGGGGGGGTAGACCTTCCCCCCTTGGCTCGGCCGACCCCCTTGGGGCTCCTTGAGCCCCAAGGCAAGGATCCCCCTCTCCCACCTATATATACGGAGGTTTTAGGGCTGATTTGAGACGACTTTTCCACGACAGCCCGACCACATACCTCCACGGTTTTTCCTCTAGATCGCGTTTCTGCGGAGCTCGGGCGGAGCCCTGCTGAGACAAGATCATCACCAACCTCCGGAGCGCCGTCATGCTGCCGGAGAACTCTTCTACCTCTCCGTCTCTCTTGCTAGATCAAGAATGCCGAGATCATCGTCGAGCTGCATGTGTGCTGAACGCGGAGGTGCCGTCCGTTCGGCACTAGATCGTGGGACTGATCGCGGGACGGTTCGCGGGGCGGATCGAGGGATGTGAGGACGTTCCACTACATCAACCGCGTTCACTAATGCTTCTGCTGTACGGTCTACAAGGGTACATATGTCACACATCCCCTCTCATAGATGGACATCACCATGATAGGTCTTCGTGCGCGTAGGAATTTTTTTGTTTCCCATGCGACGTTCCCCAACAGTATCCCCCGACTTGGGGAGCCACGACCAGGGCTAAGTCGCCAGGGTTGTCGACCGGGGTGGATGGTCTTCCCGGCTCCATGTTATGGGTTGCTCTGACCAGTGAAGGTACCGAGGGAGCGCTGGTTCAGCTGCGAAGTTCTATGCTTCACCTTGTGATCCCGTTTACAGGTGTTGGTGGTGAACACGTGGTATTGCCCGCTGTTCAGCTGCTTGGGGTTATTTTGGAACCCATCCCGATCCTCCTCTCGCTGGGGGTCTCCTTGTGTGTGTGTGTGGGGGGGGGGGGGTTGTTGGAATATTCCCGGTGGGTGGTACTGCTTGTTATGAACTTGGTATTGACCGGCATTGTGTTGCGACACGCCCTGTGGCCCTTGGTTGGGAAAACCTCCGAATATGACCTGCCGTGACCCGGATGCGCCGGGTTGCTCCTGCCGCTGGCCCTGCTCGCCGCCTTGACTTATTTTGAGCGCCTCGGCCCGAAATTCTTGCATCACGTAGCAATCCTTTCACGAGTGAGTCGCCAGTCCATCAGCCGTGGCGTGCTGCGGGCATGGGCCTTTAAGCATTTCATGGTAGTTACGTGGTTTCTTCCCACTAAAGCCCCGCTTCTTCTAACGTGGGTTTGTGCTGCCAGTATTAGTATTAGCAGCAAATTCCGTAGGACCTTCCTGTTGCCGCTTCTTGCCGTGCCCGCCATGGTGGTTATTGCCCCGTCTCTGAAACTGGGTCTGGCCTTTTTGTAACTCGCCCTTGCGGGCGGCTCCAATTTTATCATCGCCCTCTCCAGGATCCTTGGTGCCATTCGACTCAGCTTATCTGGTAAGGGAGTCCATCAGCTCACCCATGTCCTGTACCTTTCGCTTAAGTCTCCCTAGTTTCAGCACCAGAGGCTCGTAACGGAAATTTTTCTCTAGGATCAACACCGCCTAAGCCGCCGAAATGCCTTCCGATGAATGGATAAATTCTGCAACCCGCCGGGTCCAATGGTGGGCCGACTCATCTAGCCGCCGGATGCAGTTCTGTAAGTTGAGGATAGTCATTGGGCGCTTGCAGGTTCCTCTGAAATTCTTGATGAAGCACTCCTTCAGCTCTGCCCAAGCGTTGATGGAGTTGGGCGGCAGGTTTTTCAGCCAAGTGTGTGCCGTCCCTTCGAGCATCATAGTGAAGTATTTAGCGCAGACTGCCTCGCTTACGTCAAGCATATCCATCGCGAGTTCATAGCTCTCGATCCATGACCCGGGCTCGAGATCCGACGAGTACTTGGGAACCTTCCTGGGACCCTTGAAGTCCTACGGCATGCGCTCGTTGCGCAAAGCCGACGCGAGGCATGATACTCCAATGTGTTTGCCCCCGCCGTCCAGGGGCGCGGGCGACGACGGTACGTAAGCCGGGTAGGCCTGACCCGCCACGGCCGTTGGCTCCATGTGCCGCGCGGCCAGCGCTGCATCCACAATATCCTGGGCTCGTGTGTCGGGCATCCCGGGTGGATCGTGTTGGGGAAGCCGCCACGGCCCGCTGGTCACTGCGGGGAAATCCTCGTGGCGACTTCTGGTGTGACTCGCCTGAGGCGTGGAGTGGAGCTGATCAAGGCTATGGGAATACTGCGCGTGCTAAACCACGGCCGTTTTCAGCATCTCGATGGCGTTTCTAGCTTCTATCTCGGCCGGGGTGTTTCCGTAAATCGGAAGGGACTCCAGGTGGCGGGTCGTTGCGAGCACATTGTCGACGGGGTTTGAGAAGTGACCCCGCGGCGTCTGGAATCGAGTCGCATGGGCATCCATGGGCTGAGCCGGCGGCGGATTGGGCGGTGGAACCGTTCCTCCCCTTGGGGCGCTTTGTAAAGGCCGAACAAGACCCGCCCCGGGGGTCGCAGAGTGTCAAAAAGACGAGTTGGGTGTAAGTCGGCCGGGACGCACCCATTGTGTCTCCTTCGATGGACGGCGCCAGACGCACAATGTTGTATCTCGAGTCGCTAGCCTTCGGTGTTCAGCCGCTCGGTCTCTGCGGCGACCGCAGCTTGCTGCGTCTCGATCGTGGTGGCTTCTTCTTCCATGTCGCGTTGTGCCTTGGCCATCGCCTCCCGCAGTTTGGTTAGCTCGGCATTGACCGACTCCTGATTTTCAGATGTAATCGGGGTTGCCATAAGGCCGACTATCTCCGCCGCTAGTTCCGTCATGGTTTGCGCTGGGGGCTTGGATGTTCCTCCGGTCTCGTTGTTGCCAGTTGGATTTTGATGAGGCTGGGCTGACCCCGCCATGTAGATGGCGATTTGCCGGCGAGACCTCTTGAGGACTTCGGGATCCATTGCCAGCGACAGCCCCCCGAGCTGTCCTCCCTTAAGAGGGTGGATAGACTCCGTCTCGCCCATGGATGACTCGCCATCGGAATTGACACGCGTGATCTCATGGCCCGCCTTTTCGTCTTGCACGTCGCCTCCCTTCGTAAAACCGACGAAAACCTGACGACTCTTGTTCTGCCGTGTAACGGGGCGGACGTACCTGGACGGCTCGACGATGTCAGTGGAGGTGTCCGGCTCAGGAACAGGCGTCCCAATCATGCCGATGAAGATGTTGATCTTGCCGAAGGAGACTCGGTAGCCAGATTCGACGGAATCGGCCTCCGATTCCCATAGCGAGTTGTCGATGAAGTACTTCCCGCGGCAACTCTTAGTCATGATGCCGACCGCATAGCTTTCTAACCCTGATAGGGCTCCCTTCGAGAACTCAACTCCATCGTGCGCAGGCCCCATGGTGGGCGCCAACTGTCATGGTTTTGTCACGACAGATGTCCTCGTGAAAGGACTTAGATATGGAGCCATCGCACCTTGGTGGCGACTCAAAGGGGGTGAGCGAAAACGAGACTCAGATTTACCCAGGTTCGGCCCCTCATGAGGAGGTAAAAGCCTACGTCCTGCTTTGTGTGGATTAATGGGGGTTTCTATTACAAGGAAGGCGTAACTCGCCTGACCTAGCTTTTGATTCTCTCTAACTCGCCTGACCTTTCCCTGGGACTCGCCTTTATATACAGGTCGAGACCCTAGGGTTTACAAAGTTCTGCCATCCTACTCTTGGTAGCTTTCCTTATCTCTAAGTCACCGTGTTCCCCATGATCAGGAGCTTCCTTGACGTTCCACCATCCGCATGATCTTTCTGAACCGCCCTACAGCTCCTCGGCTATTGAACGCATAATTAAAGGTGAGTCACCCCTTTGGTGACCCGACCCATTAAGGGCGGGTTACCCACAGGTAACATCACCAACATGTATTATAGTTTGCTTTAGTTTTAGTTTTCCACAATCATTGTTTTCTGGAAACACCCAGTTCATAGAGACACATGTTCACCATGGTTTGTTAGAATACTCTATGTGCTTCACTTATATCTATTGAGCTAAGAAGTTGCTCAAGTGCTTCACTTATATCTTTTAGATCACAGTGGCGTGTAGATTTTATAGAAATAATTGCACTCTCGTTCCTCACTTAAATTTTTTTGATAGTTTAATAAATAGTGGCAGTAATTTGCGTGATTTATAAGACGAGTCCAAAAATAATAGGTATTCAAGGAGTGCAGAAACAAAACCTTCATGTAGCACATAAAAGAGAAAGTGTAGGTTAATGTTATTGATGTGGTAATATGAAAGAGTGTGAGTGCATGGTTGTTGGTTAGTATAAATATCGATAGTTAAAGGTTGTTAACTTGTTGTTCATCTAAATATTGGTATGGCATGCCTATCATGTGTGAGCATTCTTATTCCTCGTTGAAATCCTAGTATTGTTTAGGTCGAAGCGCTCGATGGTTAACTGTTGGGGAACGTCGCATGGGAAACAAAAATTTTCCTACGCGCACGAAGACCTATCATGGTAATGTCCATCTACGAGAGGGGATGAGTGATCTACGTACCCTTGTAGATCGCACAGCAGAAGCGTTAGAGAACGCGGTTGATGTAGTGGAACGTCCTCACGTCCCTCGATCCGCCCCGCGAACAATCCCGCGATCAGTCCCACGATCTAGTACCGAACGGACGGCACCTCCGCGTTCAGCACACGTACAGCTCGACGATGATCTCGGCCTTCTTGATCCAGCAAGAGAGACGGAGAGGTAGAAGAGTTCTCCGGCAGCGTGACGGTGCTCCGGAGGTTGGTGATGATCTCGTCTCAGCAGGGCTCCGCCCGAGCTTCGCAGAAACGCGATCTAGAGGAAAAACTATGGAGGTATGTGGTCGGGCAGCCGTGAGAAAGTCGTCTCAAATCAGCCCTAAAACCTCTGTATATATAGGTGGGAGGGAGGGGAGGAGGCAGCCTCAAAACCTAAAGGTTTGGCCGAAATTGGAGGTGGAGGAGTCCTACTCCAATCCTACTTGGAGTAGGATTCCACCTTCCCACTTGGAAACTCTTTCCACCTTGTGTTTTTTCCTTCTCAAACCTTATGGGCCTTAGTGGGAACTTATTCCAGCCCACTAGGGGCTGGTTTATCTCTTCCCATAGCCCATGAGACCCCTTGGGGCGTGACACCCCTCCCGATGGTCCCCGGCACCCCTCCCGGCACTCCCGGTACACTACCGATAAGCCCGAAACTTTTCCGGTAATGCACGAAAACCTTCCGGTAACCAAATGAGGTCATCCTATATATCAATCTTCGTTTCCGGACCATTCCGGAAACCCTCGTGACGTCCGTGATCTCATCCGGGACTCAGAACAACATTCGGTAACCAACCATATAACTCAAATACGCATAAAACAACGTCGAACCTTAAGTGTGCAGACCCTGCGGGTTCGAGAACTATGTAGACATGACCCGAGAGACTCCTCGGTCAATATCCAATAGCGGGACCTGGATGCCCATATTGGATCCTACATATTCTACGAAGATCTTATCGTTTGAACCTCAGTGCCAAGGATTCATATAATCCCGTATGTCATTCCCTTTATCCTTCGGTATGTTACTTGCCCGAGATTCGATCGTTAGTATCCGCATACCTATTTCAATCTCGTTTACCGGCAAGTCTCTTTACTCGTTCCGTAATACAAGATCCCGCAACTTACATTAAGTTACATTGCTTGCAAGGCTTGTGTGTGATGTTGTATTACCGAGTGGGCCCCGAGATACCTCTCCGTCACACGGAGTGACAAATCCCAGTCTCGATCTATACTAACTCAACGAACACCTTCGGAGATACCTGTAGAGCATCTTTATAGTCACCCAGTTACGTTGTGACGTTTGATACACACAAAGCATTCCTCCGGTGTCCGTGAGTTATATGATCTCATGGTCATAGGAACAAATACTTGACACGCAGAAAACAGTAGCAACAAAATGACACGATCAACATGCTACGTCTATTAGTTTGGGTCTAGTCCATCACATGATTCTCCTAATGATGTGATCCCGTTATCAAGTGACAACACTTGCCTATGGCCAGGAAACCTTGACCATCTTTGATCAACGAGCTAGTCAACTAGAGGCTTACTAGGGACAGTGTTTTGTCTATGTATCCACACAAGTATTGTGTTTCCAATCAATACAATTATAGCATGGATAATAAACGATTATCATGAACTAAGAAATATAATAATAACTAATTTATTATTGCCTCTAGGGCATATTTCCAACAGTCTCCCACTTGCACTAGAGTCAATAATCTAGTTCACATCACCATGTGATTTCAACGAATCCAACACCCATATAGTTCTGGGGTCTGATCACGTCTTGCTCGTGAGAGAGGTTTTAGTCAACGGTTCTGAAACTTTCAGATCCGTGTGTTATTTACAAATCTTTATGTCATCTTATAGATGCTGCTACTATGTGCTATTCGGAAATACTCAGAATATCTACTCTACTATACGAATCCGTTTCACTACTCATAGTTATTCGGATTAGTGTCAAAGCTTGCATCGACGTAACTCTTTACGACGAACTCTTTAACCACCTCCATAATCGAGAAAAATTCCTTAGTCCATTAGTTACTAAGGATAAATTTTGACCGCTGCTAGTGATTCAATCATGGATCACTCTCTGTACCTCTCAACATACTTTGAGTCAAGGCACACATCAGGTGCGGTACACAGCATGGCATACTTTAGATTCTACGGCTAAGGCATAGAAGACGACCTTCGTCTATTCTCTTTATTCTGCCGGGGTCGAGTTTTGAGTCTTACTCAAATTCACACCTCACAACGCAACCAAGAACTCCTTCTTTGCTGATCTATTTTGAACTCCTTCAAAAACTTGTCAAGGCATGCATCTTGTTGAAACTTCCATTAAGCGCTTTTCGATCTATCTCCATAGATCTTTGATGCTCAACGTTCAAGTAGCTCAATCCAGGTATTCCTTTGAAAACTCCTTTCAAACAACCTTGTATGTTTTACAGAAATTCTACATTACTTCTGATCCACAATATGTCAACCACATATACTTATCAGAAATTCTATAGTGCTCCCACTCACTTCTTTGGAAATACAAGTTTCTCATAAACCTTGTACAAACCCAAAATCTTTGATCATCTCATCAAAGTGTATATTCCAACTCCGAGATGCTTGCACCAGTCCATTGAAGGATCACTGGAGCTTGCATACTTGCTAGTATCTTTAGGATCGACAAAACCTTCTGGTTGTATCACATACAATGTTTGCTCAAGGAAACCGTCGAGAAAACAATGTTTTGACATCCTACGTGCAATATTTCATAAATAATGCATCAACAACTAACATAATTCTAACAGACTTTTAGCATAGCTACGAGTGAGAAAGTCTCATCATAGTCAACTGTTTGATCTTATCGAAAACATCTTTGCGACAAGTCGAGCTTTTCTTAATAGTGACTTATCACCATCATCGTCTGTGTTCTTTTAAAGATCCATTTTTTTACTCAATAGTCCTATGACCATCAAGTAGTTCTTCCAAAGTCTACACTTTGTTTTCACACATGGATCCTCTCTCGGATTTCATGGCTTCCAGCCATTTGTCGGAATCTGGGCCCACCATCGCTTTCTCCATAACTCGTAGGTTGACTGTTGCTCAACAACATGACCTCCAAGACAGGGTTACCGTACTACTCTGCAGCAGTACGCGACCTTGTCGACCTACGAGGTTTGTAGTAACTTGATTCGAAGCTCAATGATCATCATCATCATCAGCTTCC
The DNA here is from genome assembly GCF_904849725.1 of Hordeum vulgare subsp. vulgare. NCBI lineage: Eukaryota > Viridiplantae > Streptophyta > Magnoliopsida > Poales > Poaceae > Hordeum > Hordeum vulgare. The sequence goes on from NC_058523.1 coordinate 128,359,341, forward strand.
ACTTCAATTGGTGTAGGCGCCACATGAACAACTTCCTGCGCCCTGCTACACGCTGGTTGAAGTGATGGTTCAATAACCTCATCAAGTTCTACTACCCTCCCACTCAATTTTTTCGAGAGAAACCTTTCCTCGAGAAAGGATCCGTTTCTAGAAACAAACACTTTGCTTTCGGATCTGAGATAGGAGATGTACCCAACTGTTTTGGATATCCTATGAAGATGCATTTATTCGCTTTGGGTTCGAGCTTATCAGACTGAAACTTTTTCACATAAGTGTCGAAACCCCAAACTTTCAAGAAACGACAGTTTAGATTTCTCTAAACCTCAGTCTATACTGTGTCATCTCAACGGAAATACGCGGTGCCCTATTTAAAGTGAGTGCGGTTGTCTCTAATGCATAACCCATAAACGATAGTGGTAATTCGATAAGAGACATCATAGTATGCACCATACCAAATAGTGCGTGGCTACGACGTTCAGACACATCATCACACTATGATGTTCCAGGTGGCATGAACTGCGAAACAATTTCCACATTGTCTCAACTGTGTACCAAAACTCGTAACTCAGATATTCATTTCCATGATCATATCGTAGACAGTTTATCCTCTTGTTACGACGAACTTCACTCTGAAACGGAATTGAACTTTTCAACATTTTAGACTTGTGATTCATTAAGTAAATACTCCTGTATCTACTCAAATCGTCAGTGAAGTAAGAACATAATGATATCCACTGCGTGCCTCAGCACCCATTGGACTGCATACATCAAAATGTATCACTTCCAACAAGTTACTATCTTATTTCATCTCAATGAAAACAAGGCCTTGCTCATGTGGTATGATTCGCATGTCACTAGTGATTCGAAATCAGGTGAGTACAAAGATCCATCAGCATGGAGCCTCTTAATGCAATTTATACTAACATGACTCAAGCGGCAGTGCCACAAGTAAGTGGTACTATCATCATCAACTCGTATCTTTTGGCACCAATATCATGAACATGTGTAACACTACGATCGAGATTCAATAAACCATTGAAGGTGATTATTCAAGAAAATAGAGTAACCATTATTCTCTTTAAATGAATAATCGTATTGCAATAAACACGATCCAATCATGTTCATGCTTAACGCAAGCACCAAATAACAATTATTTAGGTTTAACACCAATCCCGATGGTAGAGGGAGCGTGCGACGTTTGATCATATCAACCTTGGAAACACTTCCAACACGTATCGTCACCTCGCCTTTAGCTAGTCTCCGTTTATGCCGTAGCTTTCATTTCGTGTTACTAATCACTTAGCAACCGAACCGGTATCCAATACCCTCATGCTACTAGGAGTACTAGTAAAGTACACATCAACATTATGTATATCAAATATATTTCTCTCGACTTTTGCCAGCCTTCTTATCTACCAAGTATCTAGAGTTGCTCCGCCTCAGTGACTGTTCCCCTCATTACAGAAGCACTTAGTCTCGGGTTTGGGTTTAGTCTTGGGTCTCTTCATTAGCGCAGCAACTGTTTTGCCGTTTCACGAAGTATCCCTTCTAGCCCTCGCCTTTCTTGAAACTTAGTGGTTTTACTAACCATCAACTATTGATGCTCCTTTTTGATTTCTACTTTCGAAGTGTCAGAACATCACGAATCTCTCAAGGATCATTGTATCTATCCTTGATATGTTATAGTTCATCACAAAGCTCTCACAGCTTGGTGGCAGTGACTTTGGAGAACCATCACTTTCTCATCTGGAAGATTAACTCCCACTTGATTCAAGTGATTGTTGTACTCAGACAATCTGAGCACACGCTCAACGATTGAGCTTTTCTCCTTTACTTTGTGGACAAAGAATCTTGTTGGAGGTCTCATACCTCTTAACAAGGGCACAAGCATGAAATCACAATTTCATCTCTTTGGAACATCACTTATGTTCCGTGACGTTTTTACAACGTTTTCGGCGCCTTGCTTCTAAGCCATTAAGTATTTTGTACTGAACTATCGTGTAGTCATCAGAAACGTGTATGTCGGATGTTCACAGCATCCACAGACGACGCTCGAGGTGCAGCACACCGAGTAGTGCATTGAGGACATAAGCCTTCTGTGCAGCAACGAGGACAATCCTCGGTTTTATAGACTCAATCTGCAAAGGTTGCTACTATCAATTTTCAACTAAATTTTCTCTAGGAACATATAAAAACAGTAGAGCTATAGCGCAAGCTACATCGTAATTCGCAAATACCATTAGACTATGTTCATGACAATTAGTTCAATTAATCATATTACTTAAGAACTCCCACTCAAAAAGTACATCTCTCTAGTCATTTGAGTGGTACATGATCCAAATTCGCTATCTCAAGTCCGATCATCACGTGAGTCGAGAATAGTTTCAGTGGTAAGCATCCCTATGCTAATCATATCAACTATACGATTCATGCTCGACCTTTCGGTCTCATGTGTTCCGAGGCCATGTCTGCACATGCTAGGCTCGTCAAGCTTAACCCGAGTGTTCCGCGTGTGCAACTGTTTTGCACCCGTTGTATGTGAACGTTGAGTCTATCACACCCGATCATCACGTGGTGTCTCGAAACGAAGAACTGTCGCAACGGTGCACAGTCGGGGAGAACACAATTTCGTCTTGAAATTTTAGTGAGAGATCACCTCATAATGCTACCGTCGTTCTAAGCAAAATAAGGTGCATAAAAGGATTAACATCACATGCAATTCATAAGTGACATGATATGGCCATCATCACATGCTTCTTGATCTCCATCACCAAAGCACCGGCACGATCTTCTTGTCACCGGCGCCACACCATGATCATCCATCAACGTGTTGCCATCGGGGTTGTCGTGCTACTTATGCTATTACTACTAAAGCTACATCCTAGCAAAATAGTAAACGCATCTGCAAGCACATATGTTAGTATAAAGACAACCCTATGGCTCCTGCCGGTTGCCGTACCATCGACGTGCAAGTCGATATTTCTATGACAACATGATCATCTCATACATCCAATATATCACATCACATCATTGGCCATATCACATCACAATCATACCCTGCAAAAACAAGTTAGACGTCCTCTAATTTTGTTGTTGCATGTTTTACGTGGTGACCAAGGGTATCTAGTAGGATCGCATCTTACTTACGCAAACACCACAACGGAGATATATGAATTGCTATTTAACCTCATCCAAGGACCTCCTCGGTCAAATCCGATTCAACTAAAGTTGGAGAAACCGTCACTTGCCAGTCATCTTTGAGCAAAGGGGGTTACTCGTAATGATGAAACCAGTCTCTCGTAAGCGTACGAGTAATGTCGGTCCAAGCCGCTTCAATCCAACAATACCGCGGAATCAAGAAAAGACTAAGGAGGGCAGCAAAACGCACATCACCGCCCACAAAACCTTTTGTGTTCTACTCGAGAAGACATCTACGCATGAACCTAGCTCATGATGCCACTATTGGGGAACGTCGCATGGGAAACAAAAATTTTCCTACGCGCACGAAGACCTATCATGGTGATGTCCATCTACGAGAGGGGATGAGTGATCTACGTACCCTTGTAGATCGCACAGCAGAAGCATTAGAGAACGCGGTTGATGTAGTGGAACGTCCTCACGTCCCTCGATCCGCCCCGCGAACAATCCCGCGATCAGTCCCACGATCTAGTACCGAACGGACGGCACCTCCGCGTTCAGCACACGTACAGCTCGACGATGATCTCGGCCTTCTTGATCCAGCAAGAGAGACGGAGAGGTAGAAGAGTTCTCCGGCAGCGTGACGGCGCTCCGGAGGTTGGTGATGATCTCGTCTCAGCAGGGCTCCGCCCGAGCTCCGCAGAAACGCGATCTAGAGGAAAAACTATGGAGGTATGTGGTCGGGCAGCCGTGAGAAAGTCGTCTCAAATCAGCCCTAAAACCTCTGTATATATAGGTGGGAGGGAGGGGAGGAGGCAGCCTCAAAACCTAAAGGTTTGGCCGAAATTGGAGGTGGAGGAGTCCTACTCCAATCCTACTTGGAGTAGGATTCCACCTTCCCACTTGGAAACTCTTTCCACCTTGTGTTTTTTCCTTCTCAAACCTTATGGGCCTTAGTGGGAACTTATTCCAGCCCACTAGGGGCTGGTTTATCTCTTCCCATAGCCCATGAGACCCCTTGGGGCGTGACACCCCTCCTGATGGTCCCCGGCACCCCTCCCGGCACTCCCGGTACACTACTGATAAGCCCGAAACTTTTCCGGTAATGCACGAAAACCTTCCGGTAACCAAATGAGGTCATCCTATATATCAATCTTCGTTTCCGGACCATTCCGGAAATTCTCGTGACGTCCGTGATCTCATCCGGGACTCCGAACAACATTCGGTAACCAACCATATAACTCAAATACGCATAAAACAACGTCGAACCTTAAGTGTGCAGACCCTGCGGGTTCGAGAACTATGTAGACATGACCCGGGAGACTCCTCGGTCAATATCCAATAGCGGGACCTGGATGCCCATATTGGATCCTACATATTCTACGAAGATCTTATCGTTTGAACCTCAGTGCCAAGGATTCATATAATCCCGTATGTCATTCCCTTTGTCCTTCGGTATGTTACTTGCCCGAGATTCGATCGTTAGTATCCGCATACCTATTTCAATCTCGTTTACCGGCAAGTCTCTTTACTCGTTCCGTAATACAAGATCCCGCAACTTACATTAAGTTACATTGCTTGCAAGGCTTGTGTGTGATGTTGTATTACCGAGTGGGCCCCGAGATACCTCTCCGTCACACGGAGTGACAAATCCCAGTCTCGATCTATACTAACTCAACGAACACCTTCGGAGATACCTGTAGAGCATCTTTATAGTCACCCAGTTACGTTGTGACGTTTGATACACACAAAGCATTCCTCCGGTGTCCGTGAGTTATATGATCTCATGGTCATAGGAACAAATACTTGACACGCAGAAAACAGTAGCAACAAAATGACACGATCAACATGCTACGTCTATTAGTTTGGGTCTAGTCCATCACATGATTCTCCTAATGATGTGATCCCGTTATCAAGTGACAACACTTGCCTATGGCCAGGAAACCTTGACCATCTTTGATCAACGAGCTAGTCAACTAGAGGCTTACTAGGGACAGTGTTTTGTCTATGTATCCACACAAGTATTGTGTTTCCAATCAATACAATTATAGCATGGATAATAAACGATTATCATGAACTAAGAAATATAATAATAACTAATTTATTATTGCCTCTAGGGCATATTTCCAACATTAACTCCTATCAACCTCCTCGCTACGGGTATGCGAGTAGTAGTTTGCTTTGAGAGAGCTAATAAATATTTGCAATAAGTTTGTGAGTTCTCTATGAGTAATGTGAATTCACTACAATAATCAACTTCTTTGCCGTCTGCCATAACGGATGACAAAGGGGTATATCACGGACGGCAAAGGCCTTTGCCCTCAACCTCCCGTCGGCAAAACTTTTACGACTACTTTTGCCGGTAAAAGCCCTTCTTTGCCGTCTGCCTGGTGAAAGTGGACGGCGAAGGGATTTTCCGTCAGCTTCTGTGACCAGCAGACGACAAAGCCCCTTAGACGGCAACCGATAGGTAACTACTCCGTTAGATGCTAACGGAGTATTTGTCGTCTGCTCTATTTGATGGGCTTTATCATCTGCCTATTGGGAAAGCTTCGCCGTGTGCCATAAGTCAACATGGGAAGCCCCCACTGCCGCCAGGGGCAGCTCTTTGCCGTCTTCCACAGCGGCCCGTTGCCGTCTGCTGGCTGGGGCAGCAGACGGCAAAGTGACCATATGGGTCAGCCGCTGCTGCCCCAGGATGCACACGTGGGCGCCATGTGTCCCCTTTGCCGTCTGCGGGCAGACAACAAAGGTCGTTGCCATCAGCTAGCAGACAGCAAAGAGGAAATATTATCACTGTTTTGTTTGCTTTTATTTATTTCCCTCCATTTTTAAAATACATATAGTTGCACATATAGTTTATAACAACATATAGTTTCAAACATCCACATATGCTTCCAAACATCAAATAAGAAACTTAGGCCATGTATCGAACATCATATAAGAGCAAGAACATCATATATATAGGCCATAGGCCATGTATCGAACATCTTATCTCCATACATACACATAGTTTCATATTGTTCATCAAAACAAATCAAAACAAAAATTAAACAGTAGCAGTCCATCAATGTCGACTTCCATGAACGACTGCTTTCATGAGTGAATGATATCTGCAAAATGAGAATAATAAAGTTAGAAGATGAAGAATAAAAAAAGAAGAAGAAGAATAAAACTAGAAGAAGAAGAATAAAACTAGAAGAGGAATAAAACTAGAAGAAGAAGGAGGAGGAGAAAAAGAAGAAGAAGAAGGAGAAGGAGAAGAAGGAGAAGAGGAAGAAGGAGGAGGAGGAGGAGAAGAAAGAGGAGAAGAAGAATGAGAAGAAGAAGAAGGAGGAGGAGAAGAAGAAGAAGAAGAAGGAGAAGAGGATGATTACAAGAATAAGAAGAAGGAGAAGAAGGAGAGGAAGAGGAAGAGGATGATTACAATACTTTTCTTATTTTGAGCTTATTATGTCATTTAGGGGGAAGATACGCTAAGTTATGAGCTAACCAAGGTTCTTGTGATGTTTTTACCTAACTAAGCTAATTATGTCATAAATGAACTAAATAAGCTACCTATGCCATAAATGAACTAGAGAAAACTTACCGTCGTGGTCATCAAGGAGAAGCACCACGGTTGGTTGGGCCAGGTGCATTTGGAGACGGTTGCCCTGGAGAAGGATCGTGTGATGCTGCTCGGGAGCTATTTTGCAGAAAAGATATTTTGCATTGTCTCGTTAGCATGATGACACTCAAATGTTAATACTACTTTATAATGACCATTGAAATGAAACTTACCGTGCCAATCGCAGAAAAGACCGGCATCGGCGGAGGGGGCTGACTGGTCTTCTCACACATAGACTGCACATTTGGTTTTGAAGAGTCGGTTGTATTAGTTAGTAATGAAACACGCATTACACACATGATTTGGCTAATGTGAAAAAGAAACTTACCACAATAAGCTCGTACATGGCCAGGTGACCCGCATCATTCCGGGCCCTCTCCTCCTCCAACAACCGAGCCGTGGTACGGTCCCTCTCCTCCAGAATCACCTGAAGAGCAGCGTGGATGGCGAGATCGACTGGCCGCGGACGAGATCGACTGGTCGCGGACGAGGCGTAATGATCGATGGCCACACACACAATGAAATGGATGAAAGTTTTTTGAGTCCGTACAACTAACCTGGATGGCGAGATCGACTAGTCGCGGACAAGGCATTATCTCAGGACAGGAGCTCGACTGGCACACCTTGATTTGTGGGAGAGTGAGTGGACAACGCATTATCCCATCGCCAATGGCTATCGATCCATGGGGCCTCCCTCCACCAGATATCATCACCAGCTCTGGATCCAAAGGTTCCTAGCTAGGGTTAAAGTCCTCCACTTTCCTAGCCTTCCCCACGTCCCTGTATTTCACGAGCTTGTGGTGGGAGGATATGTTGGTGAACTTCTCTCGATGATCCATGTGAGACTCAGAAAATGCCTTGGCCTTCTTGTAGGAGGCAGTATGGGCCATGCCATAAAGGTCGTACAACCCTCGCACCTTCGACTTAGTGTGATGCACCAAAAAGAGAGGAACAAAGTATTAGTAAAGGGATCAAGATAGCATGAAGAATTAATTGCATGAATAAGGAAGCAAACCACATACCCAGTTCCGTCCGAACTGAATTAAGTTGGCGCTGTTTATTCATCAACATCTACTTACTAATCATCCACCTTGAGATATCTATCCAGAACATCTCGCTGATATTAAGTTGTGAGCCCCACCCAAAGTGTAAACTCAAAGCAACGGACAACTGCATTAACGAACTATGCGTAAGGTAAACAATCCTTGCAACCGTGGTCACAAGCACCGCTGTTTTCTCCCTCGTGGTAACAACACATCCCCTAGAATCATGTTTCTGTCACTCAAGCTAGACATCAGGGGGCATGAACCCACAATCATGCATAACGCCCCCTCTTGGAGTTACAATCTACTACTCGGCCAAAGCAATAAAGAGCAACAAAGAACATGCATGAATCACTAAAGAACATAATATAAAAGGATACTCAAATATATAACTCATAACAATCTGAACATAATCTCATAATCCATCGGATCCCAGCAAACTGAGCATAGCAATAGCAGGAAAATTACATAGATGCCTTGATCATGTAGGGCAACTCACAAGGGCTAATCATGGAAGCACAAGATTGGAGAGAAGACATCACATAGCTACTGGTCATGGACTCATGGTCCAAGGAGGACTACTCACGGCACATCCGAGAAGCGTCCATGGCGGTGAAGAAGCTCCCGGAGGTCAATCCTCCCTCTGGCAGGGTGCCGGGAAGAGGTCTCCTGACTCTCCCGATCTCGGAAGCGCCGTGGCGGCGGAACGATGGAGAAATTCACGATTCTGGATATCGTCCTATGGTTTCCGATCGGAGGGGTAAATATAGGCCCAAGGAGGGCGTCAGAGGAGGTGGGGCCCACCCAGGCGGCCTGTGGGCGCGGCCAGGGGCCAGGCTGCGTAGGGTGGCCGCCTGGGCAGCCCCTGGCTCCCCTTTGGACCATCTTCGGTGATCTGGAAGCTTCCATCACGCTGATTTTTATATATTTTTCTCGGTATTTTTGGGGCTGTGGAAATTTGGGTAAAAGCCCCTACAAAAAAGACATCAGCAGACAGAAACTGGCACTGGGTGCACTGAGTTAGTAGGTTAGTCCAAATATGTGTAAAAAGATATAAAAGTGTAGCAAAACATATAACAATGTCACCCAAAAGATCATGGAATAAGCAGAAATTATAGATACGTTTCGGATGTATCATAGAACCTTACGAGACTTGGTGCTTAAGATCTTGGGTTTCTTGGCGGCCTGCTCCGGCAGGGCCTGAGTCTCGCGCCGACACCGTTTGGAGGCACGAGTCGGCATGGCTGAGGCACTCGGCTTCGCCGCCGACGGAGTCTTTGGAGTGCCTGCACGGACCCCAGGGTCCTGGTGTGCCTTGGATCGGGTCTCGACCTGATTCTCAACCTGGACTTCGTCAGACGGAGAGGATTCCGCCTCATCCCCGCACTCCTCCTCACTCTTTTCAGTCTCGCATCGTCATCAACATTGTCCTCAGCGTCATCCGAGCCCTCCGGGAGCTCGGTGTCTTGGTTCTCCTGTCGCTTTCCACGTAAATCAGCGAGCGACAAACCATTGGTATCGTGTTGACCAGCCATGTGAAAGCCTGCCGAACGAAAGTAGCAAAGACATAAGTCGAAGTTAAAACAACAAAGAAGTTCACTTGATGCGGGTCTTCAGTGACCCACTGTCGGATTTCGGGCTCTGCAAAACCCTAAAGATTCGAACATAGGAGCGCGTGCGGAGGCCACTTGGCAGCTTTGGTTCGCCTGACTCACTACTCGGTGGGGATGGCAGAGAACTCACTCGTTGGTGAGGAAGACACATAACACGGCAGATTACCCAGGTTCAGGCCATTGAGAAGTGTAATACCCTACTCCTGCTTTGGTGGATTGCTTCTCGTGGAGGTTGGTGGATGAACTAGTACAATGTTCGAGGGCCTCCGGAGGCTGGGTGGCCTTTGTGTGGTGCCAGTGGGCGAATGAATGAATCGAATCCCCCTCTATGAAGTAACCTACCCTCTATATATAGCGGCGGCCTGGGTCCTCTACCCTTATCATGGTGGGAAGGGATCCAACAACGACCAATTTTAAAGGGGGACAGGGGAACGTGCTTCCCTTGTCCAAAAGTAGTCTTCGCCTGCAAAGTGGCTATCAACGCAGCAGGGACGGGTCCAGGGATGACGTTCGTCCTGTTGGCGGGCAGTGATGGCCTTGTTACACCAGAATGGAAACCTTTGGGAGATGCCTCGGAGACCCGCGCGCGTCCTCGCCCCCTTTGCACTAAAGGGAAAACTGCACTGTCCTATTGTCCGCTGCCCGCCTGGCCTTCATCCGCGTCATCCTTGACTCCTAAGGCCGGGTCTTGCCTTAGAATTTCCGCCGCTCCGGAGGGGTCCTGAGGAGGCCTCCTGCGGGTCTTGGTGCTTCCCCTTCTCACGAGGCTCGTGCCCTCACGAGGGCCTTGCCCTGAGTAGTGTCGTGCATGGTAGCGCTTTCTTGATGAAGTGGGCCAGCCCTAGGCCCCAAGCAGGCAGGTCTGGGTACCTCCATTCCCAGAACGCCGACAGTAGCCCCCGGGCCCAAGGCGCGCCTGGGCCGGCTTCTCGGCGAAGACTTGAGGGCGGCCTGAAGCGTCACGGGCCCTAACTGCCTACGGACCAGGCGGCACACGTGTCCAGCCGCCATGTGGTGACGCTCTCGGTTCCCGAGGCGCTCGAAGACCTAGGTCAAACTGACGTGACGCCCGGGCACTGTGCCAGCCATCATCGCTTCTTGGGGATGTCACCTCTTCGCACGCCATACGGGCGCAATTCCTCATGAACCGCATGGGCCCAAGAATGCAGAGGAACGCCAGTCTGCCCTTGTCCATATATTTGATCTGTCGAGGGCGATAAGGTCCACATTGCCTTCGTCTTCTTCGTCTTCCACCTCGATCCCTCCACCCCCTCAGTATGGAGCCGGTGAGGAGGTATTCCGCTATCGAGAAGGGGAAGGCTTCCGAGGAAGGTTTCACCGCCCCGCCACCCAAGAGGGGCCGCGGCCGCCCTCAGAAGTACGCGGCGGTGTCGACAGCGGCCTCCGGTGGGTGCAGGCATGGTTGTGCCTGCCCTGGAATCCCGTTCGGCGGCGTCGGTGGGGCGTTGATTGGCGCGAGCGTTCACAGTGGCTGAGGTGGGAGGTCGGCGATGGCCACCTGGCAGCCACGCCCGGGGATTCATTTAGCTGACACGGCGATGGAGTTCGTGATGTGGGTGGATAGGCCGGAAATCGCATGGTTCCGGCTCCCAAACTTCTTCGTGATGGTGCTGCCGACCGACAGGCTCCCAGGCCTCTGGTTGCAGGCCGACGGCTGTTGTGGTGGGCACCCTGGGTGGAGGTCAAGGTCACCCCCCGTGGCTACGTGTACCTGAACCGCGGGTGGCAGACGTTCGCCCGCGCTCGAGGCATGAGGGGGAGGTGCTACCTCCACTTCAAGTATGACGGGGGAGCGACGCTCTTCGTCAAGATCTTTGGGGACGAGGGCGAGCGTCTAGGTTGTTGTCTGGAGGACGCCGACCACGGCGATTTTGTAGATGATCCCGCCTTCGGCGATGGGCGCCTCGCCTATGGCAGCAGCGACACCCCGTCCGGAGGTAGCTCGAGCGATAGCAGCGGTAGTAGCTACGACGAGCCGCCTAAGCGCGGCGGCACTCGTCTGCTCCTGTGGCGCTCATGAAGCAGGAGGAGGGCACGGATTAAGTGCCGGTGCACGGGAGTCGGACGCCTATGGCGGTAGCCCCCTTGGGACCTCTGTTGCTAGCTGTCTCCTCCTTGCTTCTGACCCTGCATCCATGAAAACAAGGAAGGGCCCTTCGGGCATGTAATGCATTTGGGCGTCCGCCCCTTTTATTAGTACTGATGCGTTTGGTCGGTTTGGATACTTAGCTCGGTGTGCTTGTAGTGAACCTCTTTGGTGGTGAGGCGACGTTATGGCGCTCGAGGGGCTTGTTGCTTGGTTGGCTTCTCCTCGTTGCGGGTGAAGTGGGTCAATGCTCTATGTCAGCATGCCCCACTTCCGCACATTTCCTTGCCGTCGTGAGGCGCGACCCGTTACCAAGGTCGTTTCTCACGGGCAAGGTCCTGACACCCCTGATACCGACCGAATGTGCCTGGATGGCACCAGGGTGGCCATGTGGGTTTGCGACCGGTAAGGCTCCTGGGGCGCGATGCTCAGGATCCCCCTTAGACATTCAAGCGGCTCTACGTCGATCGGTCCCAGTCCCGCACATTTCCTTGTCGTCGTGAGGCACGACCCGTTACCAAGGTCGTTCCTCATAGGGCAAGGCCCTGACACCCCTGATAGCGACCGAATGTGCCTGGACGGCACCAGGGTGGCCAAGTGGCTTTGTGACCGGTAAGGCTCCTGAGGCGCGATGCTCAGGAGCCCCCTTAGACGTCCAAGAGGCCCTCGGGGATTCTGTTTTCTGCTTTTGAAGGGTCTGGTTTCTGGAGATCCCTAGTCTGCATTCAGGAAGCCCTTCGTCGGAAGGTCCCTATCTCGCACATTTCCCTGCCGTCATGAGGCGCGACCCCTTACCAAGGTTGTTCCTCACGGGGCAAGGCCCTCACATCCCTGATGCCGACCAAATGTGCCTGACGGCACTAGGGGGCCAAGTGGCTTTGTGACCGGTGAGGCTCCTGAGGCGCAATGCTCAGAAGCCCCCTTAGACACTCAAGCTGTCCCAAGAGAAACGGTTGTTGTAAGAAAAGACCAAATTGTGTTCCCTCTCCATGATGGCGCATCGAGCCGTAAATGGTACTCTTGAGCGAGTATCACATGGCATGAGTCTGCCGACTCGTCTGTGAGTGCCACACGAGGTCCGGGCACCAAGGCCTTGGCGAGGTGTCGGCACCGTGCCCCCAGCCCCCGCTCGCGGGGTACGAGCGACGGGGGGGGGGGGGGGAGACGAATTCTTGAGTCAGAGGAAGAGAGTGTGCTACGAAGAACAGCCAAGAAAACTAGTTTTCGCAAAGACTTCATTTCAAAAAGCCCCGAGTTTGATTTCATAAACATCACCAAATCCAAGCCAGAGAAAAGCAAATGAAAGCCGCGTCCGGCGCCTTATCTGTTCTCCGCCTCCGTCTCCTCCCAGCACGGGGCATAGGGCTTCCACGAGGCGTGGGAGGGACCCCTCCGCGTCCTTGGGGGCCCCGGGCGTATACAACCTCGGCTCGTTATTACATGTGAGTGTCACAAGGGGTGTATTTGGGATGTCGCAAGGACGCTTTGGCCTCGCGAGTGTCCCTACCCCCGAGGCATAGGCGCGTGATTCCTTTTGGGTCATTGGTAAACCCTGCTGGTTTCCTTGCTAGCTGCGGGCATAGTCATTGGCGGACTGAGTTCATTGCCTCCGTCTTCACCCAGTGCGGAGCATAGGTCATCCACTCGGCATGGGATGGACCCCTTCCGTATCCTCAGGGGGCCCTGGGCGTATACAACCTCGGTTGGTTATTACGTGAGAGTGACACGGGATGAAGTAGGTTCCGAAAGAATTGAAGGACGATGTAGTGGCGGTGCAGAGGTGTTACAGGTAGAACTTCTGGAGATGTTGGATGTTCCAGGCGTTCTAGATGGGAACTCCATCTTGAGTCTCCAGGCGCACGACACCAAGTCTAGAGGCATGGACGACCTTGAACGGGCCCTCCCACATGGGCGAGAGCTTGTGCAAGCTCTCGCTAGATTGAACCCGCCTCAGGACGAGGTCGCCGACTTCAAGGGTCCTCGAGCGGATGTTGTGGCAGTGATAGCACCGTAAGGCCTGCTGGTACCTCGCGGCTCGGAGTGAGGCCCTGCGGCGCGCCTCCTCTCCAAGCACGAGGTCCGTCCCCCGCGCAGCGTCCTGACGCTCCTCATCGAACGCCATGACCCGCGGGGACCGGTGCTTGATCTCATGGGGAAGGACCGCCTTGGTTCCGTAGACGAGGAAGAACGGGGTTTTGTCGGTGGGCTTAGTCGCGGTGGTGCGGATGGACCACAACACTAACGGAGCTCGTCGACCCAACCCCGGCCACAAGCTTCGAGCTTCTTCTTGAAGCTCCTCACCTTGAGGCCTCGCAGGACCTCTGCATTGGCGCGCTCTGCCTGGCCATTGCTCCACGGGTGGGCCACCGATGCATAGCATACTTGCGTCCCTAGGTTAGCACACTAAACCTTGAAGAGCTGACTGGTGAACTACGAGCCGTTGTCGGTGATGATGCGGTTGGGGACGCCGAAGTGGCTCTCGAGGCCGTTGATGAATTTGATGGACGACCCGACAGGGATGGTGCGCACGGGCTCCACCTCCGCCCACTTGGTGAATTTGTTGATGGCAACGTAGAGGTTGTGGAATCCGCCCGCTTCCTACGGGAAGGGCCCCAGTATGTCCAGCCCCCAGACCGCGAAGGGCCAGGAAAGCGGAATGGTCTGGAGGCCCTGCGCGGGCTGGTGAATTTGCTTGGCGTGAAACTGGCAGGCCTCGCGAGACCTGACCAACTCGGTGGCGTCGTCCAACGTTGTAGGCCAGTAGAAACCTAACCTGAATGCCTTACCTGCGAGCGTGCGCGAAGAGGAGTAATGCCCGCAGTCCCCTCCATGGATGTCGGCCAGTAGTTCGCGCCCCTGCTCCTTGGAAATGCACCGCAGCGCGACGTCGTTCGGGCACCTGCGATACAAGTCACCGTCCCGTAAGCAGTAGGCCGAGGCTTGTCATGTTATGCGCTCTGCGTCTTCCTCGTTCTCCATCAATGTGCCATGGAGCAGGTACGCCCTGAGTTCCTGCATCCAATCATCGGCCTGCGCCTCAAGGGCCAGGAGCAGTCGAGCCCCCGAGGCTTGCCGCAATCCGGAGCCCTCGAGGGCGATGTAGGGGGAGCTCCTCTCCACGTGGCGCCAGGCCCTCGGGTGACGGCGTCGCGTAAGGCTTGAAGAGTCCCTCCTCGAAGACGCCTGGCTCTTGAGCCTCACGACACGAAGCTCTTTTGGCGATGTCGTCCGCCTCCTTGTTCTCGCCATGCGGGATGTGCTGCAGCTTCAGGACCTGGAAATGTTTCTCAATCTTACGTACCTCTTGCAGATATGTTTCCATGTGCTCGTCCTTGGGTGTGTACTCTTTGTTGGAGAAGTTGGCGAGAAGTTGGGAGTCACCCATCACGGCGAGGCGCTGGACCCCAAAGGCCGCCGCCGCTTTGAGGCCGGCGATGAGGCCCTCGCACTCTTCTATGTTGTTGGAGAACTTCTCCCCACGCTTGAAGCAAAGCTGCACGGCGTAGTGGAGCTTGTCTCCCGTCAGGAAAGTGAACACGACTTCGGCCCCTGCTCCTCTGCGTGTGAAGGCTCCATCGAAGTGCATGGTCCATCCCTCGGGTGCCTCCACACCGGGGGTAAGGGATTGGCTCCCTTCCATGCCCCGGTCCGGTGCGTTCGTCCATGATAACCCACAAGTATAGGGGATCACAACAGTTTTCGAGGGTAGAGTATTGAACCCAAATTTGTTGATTCGTCACAAGGGGAAGCCAAAGAATATTCTCGAGTATTAGCAGTTGAGTTGTCAATTCAACCACACCTGAAATATTTAGTATCTGTAGCAAAGTTTCAGTAGCAAAGTAGTGTGATAGCAACGGTAGCAACGGTAACAATAGCAGCAGTGACAGCAGTAGCGGTAACAATAGTAGTAGTGACAACAGTAGGGGCAAAGTAACGTAGCAAGGACCAGTTGGAAAAACTCGTAGGCATTGGATCGGTGATGGATAACTATGCCAGATGACATTCATCATGCAACATTTATAACATGGGGAGATAAGTAACTAGCTCGAGTTCTTCAATGTAATGTAGGCATGCATTCCGTATATAGTCATACGTGCTTAAGGAAAAGAACTTGCATGACATCTATTATCCATCCCTCCCGTGGAAGCGGGTTCCTAATGGAAACTACGGGATATTAAGGTTCTCCTTTTAATAGAGAACCGAAGCAAAGCATTAGCACATAGTGAATACATGAACTCCCGATACTATGGTCATATCCGGAAGTGGTTCCGGTGATACGTCTCAAATGTATCTATAATTTTTGATGGTTTCACGCTGTTATCTTGTCAACTTTGGATGTTTTGTTTACCTTATATATATATTTTTGGGACTAACTTATTAACTCAGTGCCAAGCGCTAGTTCCTGTTTTTTTGTGTTTTTGACTCTTTTCAGATCTGATTTTGGAACGGAGTCCAAATGGAATAATTCTTTCGCGATGATTTTTTATGGAAAATATCAAAAATACCGGAAGAAAAAGATACCGGAGGGGGGTCACGAGGGTGCCACAAGCCCTGTCGCCGCGGCCCCCCTAGGTCGCGCCGACCAAGCTTGTGGGCCCCTCGGGGGCCCACTTGATGCAACTCCACCGCCATATGGTCCTATAAATTCAGAAACCTCCAGAAAGAAACCTAGATCGGGAGTTCCGCCGCCGCAAGTTCGTGTTTCCGCGAGATCTCATCTGGAGACCCTTCCCGGTGCCCTGCCGGAGGGAAGTTTGGAGTTGGAGGGCCTCTTCATCAACATCATCGCCCCACCAATGACTCGTGAGTAGTTCACTTCAGACCTACGGGTCCGTAGTTAGTAGCTAGATGGCTTCTTCTCTCTCTTGGATCTTCAATACAAAGTTCTCCATGATCTTCATGGAGATCTATCCGAGATCCGATGAATTGTGGATTTGTGATCAGATTATCTATGATATATATTTGAGTCTATTCTGATTTCTAATATGCATGATTTGATATTCTTGTAAGTCTCTCCGAGTCTTGGGTTTTGTTTGGCCAACTAGATCTATGATCCTTGCAATGGGAGAAGTGCTTGGTTTTGGGTTCTTACCGCGTGGTGACCTTTCCCAGTGACAGTAGGGGTAGCAAGACACACATCGTGTAGTTGCCATCAAGGGTAACAAGGTGGGCTTTGTCGTAGATATGAGATTGTACATCTACATCATGTCATCTTGCTTAAGGCGTCACTCTGTTCTTTTGGACTTAATACACTAGATGCATGCTGGATAGCGGTCGACGTGTGGAGTAATAGTAGTAGATGCAGAAAGTATCGGTCTACTTGTTTTGGACGTGATGCCTATAGATATAATCATTGCCATAGATATCGTCAAGACTTTGCGCGGTTCTATCAATTGCTCAACAGTAATTCGTTCACCCACCGTCTACTTGCTTTCATGAGAGAAGCCACTAGTAAATACTACGGCCCCCGGGTCTATTCACACCCATCGTTTACACCTCCGCTTTTATTTTGCTTTGTTACTTTGTTGCTTTCAGTTCTCACTTGGCAAACAATATATAAGGGATTGACAACCCCTTCATAGCGTTGGGAGCAAGCTCTTTGTGTTTGTGCAGGCACTTGTGATACTCCTTCACTGGATCGATACCTTGGTTCTCAAAACTGAGGGAAATACTCACCGCCGTTGTGCTACATCACCCTTTCCGCTTTGATGGAACACCAATGCAAGGCTCCAAGGCCACGGGGGAATCCTTTGCATATTTGCCTAGGAAGTCCCTAAGGCGTAGCCGCTGCAGCAGGATTCCTGGCACCGTACCAGGGAAGGTCTGTTGTCGCAGTAGCAAGAAGAATTTCTGGCGCCGTTGCCGGGGAAGGAGGATCGCTTGCCGAGGAAGATCAAGACAAGAATAATCTCCCGTCAACACGCCTATTTCTGGCGCCGTTGCGGGGGAAGCAGAGATCTATCCCAGTAGGTCTCACAAACTCATCTCTTGCATTTACTTCTTTGCCAGTTGCATCTCGTTTTCCTCTCCCCCACTTCACATTTGCCATTTTCATTTGCCTTTCTCCTTTGCCGTTTTCTTTTTCCTTTGCCATTTTCCTTTGCCGGTTTTCTTGCTTGCTTGTGTGCTTGTTTGTGTGTTGAAGTCATCATGGCTGAAAACACCAAACTTTGTGACTTCTCGAGAACTAATAATAATGATTTTATTAGTACTCCGATTGCTCCCGCCACTAGTGCGGAATCGTATGAAATCAACGCAGCTTTGCTGAATCTTGTTATGAAAGAGCAATTCTCTGGCCTTCCTAGTGAAGATGCCGCATCCCATCTCAACACCTTCATTGAGCTTTGCGATATGCAAAAGAAAAGAGATGTGGATAATGACGTGATTAAGTTGAAGCTTTTTCCTTTCTCGTTGCGAGATCGAGCAAAAACTTGGTTTTCTTCTTTGCCTAAAAATAGTATCGATTCTTGGGATAAGTGCAAAGATGCTTACATATCCAAGTATTTTCCGCCGGCTAAGATCATCTCCTTACGTAACGATATCATGAATTTCAAGCAACTTGATCATGAACACGTTGCACAATCTTGGGAGAGGATGAAGCTTATGATTAGAAATTGTCCCGCTCATGGCTTGAGTTTGTGGATGATTATACAAATCTTTTACGCTGGTTTGAATTTTGCTTCTCGCAATATCTTGGACTCCGCCTCAGGTGGAACATTCATGGAAATCACGTTAGGAGACGCTACAAAACTCCTAGAAAATATCATAACCAACTACTCTCAGTGGCATACTGAAAGGTCACCTGCTAGCAAAAAGGTACACGCTATAGAAGAAATTAACTCGCTTAGTGCTAAGATGGACGAGTTGATGAATTTGGTTGCTAGTAGAAAAGCTCCTTTAGATCCTAATGACATGCCACTATGTTCCTGGATTGAGAGTAGCAACGCTAGTTTGGATGTTAATTTTGTTGGTAGGAACAATTTTGGCAACAACAATGCTTTTAGAGGAAACTATGTTCCTAGGCCTTTTCCTAGTAACTCCTCTAACAATTATGGCAATTCCTACAACAACACTTATGGAAATCACAAAAAATTACCCTCTGATTTAGAGAGTAATATCAAAGAGTTCATCAACTCTCAAAAGATTTTCAAGCGTCCATAGAGGAAAAACTACTCAAAATTGACGATTTGGCTAAGAGCGTTGATAGGATGTCTTGTGATATTGATGCTTTGAAAGTTATATTTGCTCCTCCCAAGGTCAACTTGGATGAAACTTTGAAAGCTATGCGTGTCTCCATGAATGAGAGCAAAGAAAGAACCGCCCAAATTCGCACTAGGCATGAATGGTTTAAAAGGGTGCGTTCTAGTGATGCAAATCACGAAGATCTTAAAGTGCTTGGTGTGTCTCCTCTTGAATCTTTGTTTTCGCGTGTCAAACCTATTGATGAAGGGGCTGGATATGAATCCACTTTGGTTGAAAAACGCCCCAATGATTCGGAGTCCACCTATCTTGATGATAAAGGTGTGGAGAGTGGAGTAGAAGAAATCAAAATTTTGGGTAGTAATGAAACTCCCAGTTTGGATTTCAAGGAATTGAATTATGATAATTTCTCCTTGTTCGAATTCATTTCTTTGATGCAATCCATTGCAAACTCTCCACATGCTTATAGCCAAAGCAAAGCCTTTACCGCACATATCATAGATGCTATGATGAAATCTCTTGAAGATAAGCTCGAACTAAAAGTGTCTATACCTAGAAAACTTCATGATGAGTGGGAACCTACTATCGAAATCAAGATCAAAAACTATGAGTGCAATGCTTTGTGTGATTTGGGTGCTAGTGTTTCCGCGATTCCAAAATCTTTATGTGATATTCTTGGTTTTCATGAGATTGAAGAGTGTTCTCTTAATTTGCATATTGCGGATTCTACTGTCAAGAAACCCATGGGAAGGATCGATGATGTTATTATTGTTGCAAATAAGAACTATGTACCCGTGGATTTCATTGTACCTGACATAGATTGCAATCCTTCATGTCCCATTATTCTTGGTAGACCTTTCCTAAGGACTATTGAAGGGAATATTAAATTTCAATTTCCCTTAAATAAGGGCATGGAGCACTTTCCAAGAAAGAAAATAAGATTGCCTTATGAATCTATGATGAGGGCTACTTATGGTTTGAGCACCAAAGATGACTATACGTGATTTCATCACCTTTTGCCTAGCTAAGGGCATTAAACAATAGCACTTGTTGGGAGGCAACCCAACGAATCTATCCTTTTTATTTCTGTTTTGTGTTTTCCACACTTTCATAATTCTCTTATTATTGTGTTTTTTGTGTTTCTTTTTTGCGTTTGTGCCAAGTAAAACCGTTATGATTAGTCTTGGGGATGATCGTTTGGTCATGCTGGAAAAGACAGAAACTTTCTGCTCACGAAAATAATTTTCATGTTTTTTCTGTAAGAGATTTTGAGTTGATTCTTTTTGCTGCTGATATCTATGCAAATTCTTCATACTGTCGTAATGGTTCAGAATTTTTGAAGTACCAGAAGTATACGAAGTATACAGATTGCTACAGACTGGTCTGCTGTTAACAGATTCTGTTTTTGTTGTGTTGGTTGCTTATTTTGATGAAACTATGGATAGTATAAGTGGGTATTAGCCATGGAAGATTTAAAATACAGTAACCCAATATCAGAATAAGTAGAATTTAAGTTTGCTACAGTACCTAAGGAAGTGGTGGTTTGCTTTCTTATACTAATGTTATCACGAGTTTCTGTTTAAGTTTCATGTTGTGAAGTTTTCAAGTTTTGGGTGAAGTTCTTATGGACAAAAAGATAAAGAGTGGAAATAGCTCAAGCTTGGGGATGCCCAAGGCACCCCAAGATATTCAAGGATGCCGTAAAAGGCTAAGCTTGGGGACGCCCCGGGAAGGCATCCCCTCTCTCGCCTTCAATCCATCGGTAACGTTACTTGGGGCTATATTTTTATTCACCACATGTTATGTGTTTTGCTTAGAGCGTCTTGTATCATAGGAGTCTTTTATTTTTGTTGCATCACAATCATCCTTGCTGCACACCTAGAGAGAGAGACATGCACTCACCATGATTTTGCCGAGCTTCACTTATATCCTTTCGTAGACAATTCAGCTCAAATGTGCTTCACTTATATCTTTTGAGCTAGTTGATTTTGCTCTATGTGCTTCACTTATATATTTTAGAGCACGGTGGTGCGTGGCTTGGTAGTTGATATATGCTTTGAAAGTAGTCTCAAAAGGGGTAGTTATCCAAAGGGATACGAAAACTTCCACCTTCATGTGCATTGAATAGTTAGAGAAGTTTGATTCATCTCAACTAGTTTTGAGTTGTGGTTATGGTAATATTGAAGTTATGCTAGTAAGGTGTTGTGGATCTAGAAATACTTGTGTTGAAGTTAGTGATTCCCGTAGCATGCACGTATGGTGAACCGCTATGTGATGAAGTCTGAGCATGATTAGTCTATTGATTGTCATCCTTTGTGTGGCGGTCGGGATCGCGCGATGGTTTATACCTACCAACCCTTCCCCTAGGAGTATGCGGTGAAGGCTTTGTTTGGATTACTAATAAAACTTTTGCAACAAGTATATGAGTTCTTCATGACTAATGTTGAGTCCATGGTTTATATGAACTTTCACCTTCCACCATCACTATCTTTTTTAGTGACGTGCAACTTTCGCTGGTGCACAAAACCCACCATTAGCCTCCCTCAAAACAGCCACCATACCTACCTACTATGGCTTTTTCAAAGTCATTCTGAGATATATTGCCATGCAATTACCACCATGACAGGTGCCACCACGTCTACATTGCCACTGCATGATCGTAAGATAGCTAGCATGATGTTTCCATTTATGTCTATGCCATGCTAGATCATTGTCACGGTACACTACCGAAGGCATTCCATATAGAGTCATCGTTGCTCTAAGTTTTGAGTTGTAAGTGTGATGATCATCATTGATGGAGCATTGTCCCTTGTGAGGAAATAAAAGAGGCCAAAGATGGCCACCAAAATAATAATAATAAAAAGAGGCCAAAGAGCCCACCAAAAAATGAGAGAAAAAGAGATAAGGGACAATGCTACCACCGTTCCACACTTGTCCATATTAAGCACCATGATCTTCACGATTGAGAGTCTCTCGTTTTGTCACCAACATATAGCTAGTGGGAGATTTTCATTATATATAAATTGTCTTGTATATTCCAATGATAGGCTTCCTCAAAATTGCCTTAGGTCTTCGTGAGCAAGCAAGTTGGATGCACACCCACTAGTTTTGTTTAAGAGCATTCACATACTCTTAGCTCTAGTGCATCATTTGTATGGCAATCCCTACTCATTCACATTGATATCTATTGACGAGCATCTCCACAGCTCATTGATATGCCTAGTTAATGTTATCATCTTGTCCTTGTTTGTCTTGCAACCGCCACCACACTCCACACCACTTATAGTGCTAAAACCATGGCTCACACTCATGTATTGAGTGAGAATTGAAAAGGTTTGAGAAAGTAAAGGTGTGAAAACAATTACTTGGCCAATACTGGGGTTGTGCATGATTTAGATTCGTTGTGCAATGATGATAGAGCATAGCCAGACTATATGATTTTGTAGGGATAACTTTCTTTTGGCCTTGTTATTTTGAAAAGTTCATGATTACTTTGCTAGTTTGCTTCAAGTATTATTGTTTCCATGTCAATAGAAAACTATTGTTTTGAATCTAATGGATCTGAACATTCACGTCACATAAGAGGAGTTACAAAGGACATCTATGCTAGGTAGCATGAAAGCATCAAAAAATCATTCTTTATCACTTCCCTACTCGAGGACGAGCAAGAGTTAAGCTTGGGGATGCTTGATACGTCTCAAACGTATCTATAATTTTTGATGGTTTCACGCTGTTATCTTGTCAACTTTGGATGTTTTGTTTAACTTTTATATATTTTTTTGGGACTAACTTATTAACTCAGTGCCAAGCGCCAGTTCCTGTTTTTTCTGTGTTTTTGACTCTTTTCAGATCTTAATTTGGAACGGAGTCCAAACGGAATAATTCTTTCGCGATGATTTTTTATGGAAAATATCAAAAATAACGGAAGAAAAAGATGTCGGCCAGTAGTTCGCGCCCCTGTTCCGTGGAAATGCACCGCAGTGGACGTCGTTCGGGCACCTGCGATACAAGTCACCGTCCCGTAAGCAGTAGGCCGAGGCTTGTCGTGTTATGCGCTCCACGTCTTCCTCCTTCTCCATCAATGTGCCATGGAGAAGGTACGCCCCGAGTTCTTGCATCCAATCATCGGCCTGAGACTCAAGGGCCAGGAGCAGTCGAGCCCCCGAGGCCTGCCGCAATCCGGAGCCCTCGAGGGTGATGCAGGGGGGAGCTGCTCTCCTCGTGGCGCCAGGCCCTCGGGTGACGGCGTCGCGGAAGGCTTGAAGAGTCCCTCCTCGAAGATGCCTGGCTCTTGAGCCTCGCGACACGAAGCTCTTTTGGCGATGTCGTCCGCCTCCTTGTTCTCGCCATGCGGGATGTGTTGCAGCTTCAGGACGTGGAAACTTTTCTCAATCTTACGTACCTCTTGCAGATATGCTTCCATGTGCTCGTCCTTGGGCGTGTACTCTTTGTTGGAGGAGTTGGCGAGAAGCTGGGAGTCAGCCATCACGGCGAGGCACTGGACCCCAAAGGCCACCGTCGCTTTGAGGCCGGCGATGAGGCCCTCGCACTCCTCTATGTTGTTGGAGACCTTCTCCCCACGCTGGAAGCAAAGCTGCACGGCGTAACGGAGCTTGTCTCCCGTCAGGAAAGTGAGCACGACTTCGGCCCCTACTCCTCTGCGTGTGAAGGCTCCATCGAAGTGTATGGTCCATCCCTCGGGTGCCTCCACACCAGGGGTAAGGGATTGGCTCCCTTCCAACCCCCGGTCCGGTGCGTTCGTCCATGATAACCCACAAGTATAGGGGATCACAACAGTTTTCGAGGGTAGAGTATTGAACCCAAATTTGTTGATTCGTCACAATGGGAAGCCAAAGAATATTCTCGAGTATTAGCAGTTGAGTTGTCAATTCAGCCACACCTGAAATATTTAGTATCTGTAGCAAAGTTTCAGTAGCAAAGTAGTGTGATAGCAACGGTAGCAACGGTAACAATAGCAGCAGTGACAACAGTAGCGGTAACAATAGTAGTAGTGACAACAATAGCGGCAAAGTAACGTAGCAAGGACCAGTTGGAAAAACTCGTAGGCATTGGATCGGTGATGGATAACTATGCCGGATGACATTCATCATGCAACATTTATAACATGGGGAGATAAGTAACTAACTCGAGTTCGTCAATGTAATGTAGGCATGCATTCCGTATATAGTCATACGTGCTTAAGGAAAAGAACTTGCATGACATCTATTGTCCATCCCTCCCGTGGCAGCGGGGTCCTAATGGAAACTACGGGATATTAAGGTTCTCCTTTTAATAGAGAACCGAAGCAAAGCATTAGCACATACTGAATACATGAACTCCTCATACTATGGTCATCTCCGGAAGTGGTCCGGTGATACGTCTCAAATGTATCTATAATTTTTGATGGTTTCACGCTGTTATCTTGTCAACTTTGGATGTTTTGTTTACCTTATATATATATATATTTTTTTGGGACTAACTTATTAACTCAGTGCCAAGCGCCAGTTCCTGTTTTTCTGTGTTTTTGACTCTTTTCAAATCTGATTTTGGAACGGAGTCCAAACGGAATAATTCTTTCGCGATGATTTTTTCTGGAAAATATCAAAAATACCGAAGGAAAAAGATACCGGAGGGGGGTCACGAGGGCGCCACAAGCCCTGTCGCCGCGCCCCCTAGGTCGCGTCGACCAAGCTTGTGGGCCCCTCGGGGGCCCACTTGATGCAACTCCACCACCATATGGTCCTATAAATTCAGAAACCTCCAGAAAGAAACTTAGATCAGGAGTTCCGCCACCGCAAGTTCCTGTTTCCGCGAGATCTCATCTAGAGACCCTTCCCGGAGCCCTGCCGGAGGGGACTTTGGAGTTGGAGGGCCTCTTCATCAATTTCATCGCCCCTCCAATGACTCGTGATTAGTTCACTTTAGACCTACGGGTCCGTAGTTAGTAGCTAGATGGCTTCTTCTCTCTCTTGGATCTTCAATACAAAGTTCTCCATGATCTTCATGGAGATCTATCCGATGTAATCCTCTTTGGCGGTGTGTTTGTCGAGATCCGATGAATTGTGGATTTGTGATCAGATTATCTATGATATGTATTTGAGTCTTTGTTGATTTCTAATATGCATGATTTGATATCCTTGTAACTCTCTTCGAGTCTTGGGTTTTGTTTGGCCAACTAGATCTATGATTCTTGCAATGGGAGAAGTGTTTGGTTTTGGGTTCTTACTGTGTGGTGACCTTTCCCAGTGACAGTAGGGGCAGCAAGGCACACATCGTGTAGTTGCCATCAAGGGTAACAAGGTGGGCTTTTTTGTAGATAGGAGATTGTCCATCTAGATCATGTCATTTTGCTTAAGGCGTTACTCTGTTCTTTTGGACATAATACACTAGATGCATGCTGGATAGCGGTCGACGTGTGGAGTAATAGTAGTAGATGCAGAAAGTATCGGTCTACTTGTTTTGGACGTGATGCCTATAGATATAATCATTGCCATAGATATCGTCACGACTTTGCGCGGTTCTATCAATTGCTCGACAGTAATTCGTTCACCCACCGTCTACTTGCTTTCCTGAGAGAAGCCACTAGTAAACACTACGGCCCCCGGGTCTATTCACACCCATCATTTACACCTCCGATTTTACTTTGCTTTGTTACTTTGTTGCTTTCAGTTCTCACTTGGCAAACAATCTATAAGGGATTGACAACCCCTTCATAGCATTGGGAGCAAGCTCTTTGTGTTTGTGCAGGAACTTGTGATACTCCTTCACTGGATCGATACCTTGGTTCTCAAAACTAAGGGAAATACTTACCGCTGGTGTGCTACATCACCCTTTCCGCTTCGAGGGAACACCAACGCAAGGCTCCAAGGCCACAGGGGAATCCTTTGCATATTTTCCTAGGAAGTCCCTAAGGTGTAGCCGCTGCAGCAGGATTCCTGGCGCCGTACCAGGGAAGGTCTGTTGTCGCAGTAGCATCTGGCTATTGTCACTCCGGGGTTGCCGGGTCATAACACATAGTAGGTGACTACAACTTGCAAGATAGGATTAAGAACACACATATATTGATGAAAACTTAATAGGTTCAGATCTGAAATCGTGGCACTCGGGCCCTAGTGACAAGCATTAAGCATCGCAAAGTAGTAGCAACGCCAATCTCAGAACATAGTGGATACTAGGGATCAATCCCCATCAAAAGTAACTCGATTACATGATAGATCTCATCCAACCCATCACTGTCCAGCAAGCCTACGATGAGATTACTCACGAACAGTGAAGAGCATCATGGAATTGGCGATGAAGGATGGTTGGTGATGACGACGGCAATGATGTCCCCTCTCCGGAGCCCAGAACGGACTCTAGATCTGCCCTCTAGAGGAAGAACAGGTGGTGGCGGCGCCTCCGTATCGTAAAACGCGATGAACTCTTCTTCTTGATTTTTTTTCCAGTCGAAGGAGGATATATAGAGCTGGAATTGGAGGCGGCGGAGCCCCGAGGGGCTCACAAGCTTGCCATGCCGGGCCAGGGGGGGGGGGCGGCGGGCCTGGTGGGCTTGTGAGCTCCTGGCTTCGTCCCTCCAGCTGATTCTTACGCCAGTATTTTTTATATATTCCACAAAAAATCCTCGTAAATTTCTAGGTCATTCCGAGAACTTTTATTTCTGCACAAAAACAACACCATGGCAATTCTGCCGAGAACACCATCAGTCCTGGTTAGTTCCATTCAAATCATGCAAATTAGAGACCAAAACAAGGGCAAAAGAGTTTGGAAAAGTAGATACGATGGAGACATATCAACTCCCCCAAGCTTAAAGTCTTGCTTGTCCTCAAGCAATTCAGTTGACAAACTGAAAGAGACAAAAGAAAAACTTTTACGAACTCTGTTTGATCTTGTTGTTGTAATTATGTCTAATTCATATTCAGATTTTCAGCAAGATCATAAGCTAAGCTTGTTAACAATGACATTTAGGTCTCAAGATGTACTCATATTAATAGCATAATCAACTAGCGAGCAAGAATAATAAGTTTGAAACGTCAACACTTCAATCAAAACAATCATGAAGAAATATGAACACGTGGTATCTCGCTAGCTCTTTCTGAGACCGCAAAACATAAATGCAGCGCACGTTCAAAGACCAAGGGTTGACTTAACATTGTAAGTCATGGCAAACAAGATCCATTCACAGTCATACTCAATATAAATTAATAGCAAAGCATGAAAATGACAGAGGTTCTCTCTAATTGGTGCCTTTTATAAGAAGAGGATGACTCAACAGAAACGTAAATAGATAGACCCTTCGCATAGGGAAGCATTGATTTGCAGAGGTACCAGAGCTCAAGCTTTGAAGACAGAGATAAATAATTTTGGGTGACATGCTTTCGTTGTCAACGCGATGACTAAGAGTTTTTCACCATCTTCGGGTAAAGTTTTGACTCCCCCACCACCGATCAATCACACTCCACGGCTAGCCGAATCCTCGGGTGCCGTCCATACCAACAACAATCCAGGGGGAGTTTTGTTTGCAATTATCTTTTCGAATTGAGCATGGAACTGGGCATTCCAATTACCGGCCCCTTTCTCGTGAGTGATAGTGAATAAACACATATCGAGGATAACATGCCTAGCATGGAAGATACTGATCGCCCCTTGTCACCTCATGAGCAGTTCGAGCATACAAAACAAATTATTGCTTGAAGATTTAGAGAGTGGCACATGCAAATTTAATTGGAATGACAGGTATATACCGCGTATAGGTAGGTATGGTGGACTCATATGGAACAACTTTGGGTTTATGGAATTGGATGCACAAGCAGTATTCCCGCTTAGTACAAGTGAGGGCTAGCAAAAGACTGGGAAGTGACCAACTAGAGAGCGACATCAGTCATCAATATGTATTGAAATTAACCAACATTGAGTGCAAGTATGAGTAGGATATAAATCACCATGAACATGAATATCATAGAGGCTATGTTGATTTTGTTTCAACTACATGCGTGAACATGTGCCAAGTCAAGCTACTTGAATCATTCAAAGGAGGATATCATCCTATCATACTATATCATAATCATTTTGAAATTCATTCGGCATCCAAGACAAACCATTATAAGCTCCTACCTAATTAAGAATGGCATCAGAAACTATGATCTCTAAGTTGTCATTGCAAACATGTTTCTGTCATAATAGAGTTGAATTAGGAATGATGAGCTAGTCATATTTACAACAACAATATAGATCGAGTTCATACCAGCTTTTGCAGGCTCAGTCACTTCATCATATATCGTCATTATTGCCTTTCACTTGCACGACCGAATGATGTGAGTTATAATGAGAGTGTTCGTGCATTGGACCACGCTCGAATCTGCAAGCAAACACAAAGGAGAAGACAAAGTAATATGGCTCTTTGATAGAGAAACAGATATGCATGTGAGAGCCACTAAACATTTAACCATGGTCTTCTACCTTGACCCAAAGAAAAAGAAAACTATTTGCACAGGTAAGCTCCCAACAAGCAAAAGAAGAACGGGAAATCTATTAGGGTTTTCTTTTTAAAACACTACTAAGCAAGCAGAAAAGTAAACTTACAACTAAATTTTTTTGTTTTTCTCAATCTAAACAAACACACGAGAAGAAAGCGAGAGAAAGAAATAAACTAGCATGGATGATACAATGGCAAGGTGTGAACACCGACTAACAAGGTGAAAGCGTGAGCAAGAATATAAAGTCGGTGAGAAACACGTACTCCCCCAAGCTTAGGCATTTGGCCTAAGTTGGTCTACTCCCACGGCTGGTCCGGGCGATATCCAAAATCATGATGGGGTTGTACGGGATCGCGGCAGCTACCGCCTGAATGGCTGCCTCACGGAGGCGAGCAGCCTTCGCCTCCCTCTCATACTCCTCTGCCTCCCCTCTGGTTATGTAATATCTCCGTTTTACCTGAAAGTCAAAGAAGGCAGGAGCAGGAAGGGTAATAGTCTCACGAGTACCCTAGCTAAACACCAAGTTATAAATCATCCTCCTATTGTTATCTCTATTAAGAAAGTCATGGCGAACCATGCTATCATAATCTAGATATCTCTCAAGAAGAAGCATCTCTTCTTCCTCTTGTAGTCTAATAGGTATCTCAAAATGTCTAGCAAGACGGGTAGCATAGATACCTCCATAAATAGCGCCTTTAATACGGTTTGTGTTCAACCGTTGAGGCACTATAACGCCCAAGCTATAAGTTTTATCATTATAAAGAGCTTCGCGCAAAACTGCAAGATCTGGGGAGCTAAGAGCCCGAGCTTTCCCACGGCCAATCAAACATTTCCCCGTGAATAATGAGAAATACCGAAGCACGGGAAAATGTATGCTAGCAACTCTAGCGCAAGATACTCCTCTCTCCTCTCCTACAGCAATAGTATCAATGAAAGACTCCAAGTCCCATGGACGAGGTTCATGAATATCCCCAACATAAGGTAATTTGCAAACATTGCAAAAATCCTGAAGTGTCGTGCGCTGGGGGATATCATATAACTTGAACTCAACCATAGGAGGATCCTTCCTAGGATAGAAATTAAAGCTTTGCACGAAAATATTAGTGAGGAGGAGGTATTGTGGACACTTATCTTCAACAAATGCGGTAGGGCCTGCGTTCTCCACCAAGTAATAAAAATCCTCATAAAGACCGGCGACACGTAAGAACACATCGCTTGGCCACTCGCACGCTCGAACTTCTGCAACTCGGGGGATCGGATACTTGGGTTTCTTCTTCTCATTTTCATCTACCTTGGGGTTACGGCTTGAAGAGCCTCTTAGGAACCTCCTCATGTTTCCCTTTTTCTTTCTCTGAAAATTTCTGAAATTTTTAGTGACTCAACAGAAAAGTGAATGAAGCTCAACAAAACTCATAGCAACTACTCCTGCAAGTGCCTAGAGGCAATATCACGCATCAAAACTACTTGGGACCAACTAAAATGAACATGCAAAGCTCAAGAACAGGGTAACCAAGGCAGAAAAAATACGCAACGAAAAAAGCACTAGAGCAAAAACTAATTGGACCAATGGAGGAGTCACATGCCAAGGAACAATTTCCCCAAAACAGTTCAGTGAATGGGGCTTTGCACAAGGAGATCGAAAAATGCAGCAAGAGGAGCAAGAACACGGGTTTGAGCTATGGAATGAATTTTTCTAGAGGTAGGAGAAGGAGATGGGAGCTGGAATAAGTGGAGGGGGCCACGTGGGCCCTACAAGCTTGCCAGGCCCGACCAGGGGGGCCGGGCCTGGTGGGCATGTGACCCACTGGCGCATCCCCCTGACTAGCTCTCTGTCTCAGAATTTTTCAAAAATTCTAGAAAAAATCATACTTGAATTTCAGGGCATTTGAAGAACTTTTATTTTCGGGACACTTTTCTAAGGGACGCAAAAAGTAGAAAACAGGAAAAACTAAAGCTAAATTTATCATTTTTCTTCTACGCAACCGAAGGTAAAGGTTTCGGAACAGAGGGTTGTGACTCCTAGATTCATCCATCTCATGGTCATCAAAAGAAATCCGTCAATGAGGTTGATCAAGTCTCATTGACAAACTTTTTGAGAATCGCATAGAACCGAAGATTTTTCGAATAGTCACTAGGTTACCTCAATGGGGATGTGCATATACCCAACAAGCAAATCATACTTCATCTTGACAGTAGGTATAGAGCATTCAAAGCTTCCAATAAGAATTGATGAAGTTTTTTCAATAGCATTGATGCAATGTACTCGATATTGTTTCTTCGGAAAGTGCACCGTATGCTCATTACCATTGACATGGAAAGTGACATTGCCTTTGTTGCAATCAATAACAGCCCCTGCAGTGTTTAAAAAGGGTCTTCCAAGGATGACCGCCATGGCATCATCCTCGGGAATATCCAGAATAACAAAGTCCGTTAAGATAGTAACGTTAGCAACCACAACAGGCACATCCTCGTAAATGCCGATAGGAAAAGTAGTTGATTTGTCGGTCATTTGCAAGGAGATTTCAGTGGGTGTCACTTATCCAATTCAAGTCTACGATAAAGAGAGAGAGGCATAACACTAACACCGGCTCCAAGATCGCATAAAGCAGTTCTAACGTAGTTTCCTTTAATGGAGCAAGGTATAGTGGGCACTCCGGGATCACCTAGTTTCTTAGGAGTTCCACCCTTGAAGGTGTAGTTGGCAAGCATGGTGGAAATCTCAACCTCAGGTATCTTCCTTTTGTTGGTCACAATATCTTTCATGCACTTAGCATACGGAGACATTTTGAGCATATCTGTCAGACGCATTTGCAGAAAGACAGGTCTAATCATTTCAACAAAGTGCTCAAAATCCCCATCCTCCTTTTTCTTGGATGGTTTGGGAGGAAAGGGCATGGGTTTCTGAACCCATGGTTCTCTTTCTTTGCCATGTTTCCTAGCAATGAAGTCGCTCTTATCGTATCTCCTATTCTTAGGCTGTGGGTTATCAAGATCAACAGGTTCAATCTCCACATCCTTATTATTGCTAGGTTGAGCATCATTATGAACACCACTATCGATATTATCACTAGGCTCATGTTCATCACCAAATTGTGTTTCGGCATCAGAAACAGAGTCATCATTTGGATTCTTGGGTGTGACAACAACAGGGTTGCTAGCATGCAAGTTCCTATCATCTTTATTTTTCTTCCTATAACCAGGATGACTAGGTGCATTAGTGCTAACGCCTTGAGAATCTTGTTCAATTCTCTTAGGATGGCCTTCAGGATACAAAGGTTCCTGAGTCATTCTACCACCTCTAGTGACGACTCTAACGGAATTTTCATTCAACTCATTGAGCAAGTCATTTTGAGCCTTAAGTACTTGTTCTACTTGAGTAGTGACCATAGAGGCATGTTTACTCAAAAGCATAAGATCATTGGCATTTCTATCCACACAAGCACTTAAATGACTAAGCATACGAGCATTCTGTTCCAATTGTCTGCTAACATAATCATTGAAACTTTGTTGTTTGGCAACAAAGTTATCAAATTCATCTAGGCATAAGCTAGCAGGTTTATCAAAAGGAATATCACTCTCATTGAATCTACGAAGGGAATTTACCTCTATACCTGTGTTGGGTTATCAAGACCATGGATCTCTTCGATAGGTGGTAGATTTCTGACATCTTCAGATTTAATGCCTTTCTCTTTCATAGATTTCTTAGCTTCTTGCATATCTTCAGGACTGAGGAATAGAATACCTCTTTTCTTAGGAGTTGGCTTCGGAGGTGGTTCGGGAATAGTCCAAGCATTCTCATTGCACTAGATATTATTCAATAGAATCTCAGCTTGTTCCCCAGTTTGTTCCCTAAAAACACAACGAGCACAACTATCTAGGTGGTCCCTAGAAGTATCGGTTAGTCCATTATAAAAGATATCAAGTATTTCATTTTTCTCAAGAGGGTGATCAGGCAAAGCATTCAGTAACTGGACAAGCCTCCCCCAAGATTGTGGGAGACTCTCTTCTTCAACTTGCACAAAATTATATACTTCCTGCAAGGCAGCTTGTTTCTTATGGGCAGGAAAATATTTCTCAGAAAAGTAGTAGATCATATCCCGGGGACTACGCACACAACTAGGAGCAAGAGAAGTGAACCAAGTCTTAGCATCATCCTTTAGCAAGAAAGGAAATACCTTAAGGATATAGTAGTGGCGGATCTTTTCCTCACTCGTGAATAGGGTGGCTATATCGTGCAACTTAGTAAGATGTGCTACAACCGTTTCAGACTCGTAACCATGAAAAGGATCAGATTTGACCAAAGTGATTAACTCAGGGTCGATAGAGAATTCATAATCCTTATCAGTCACAAAGATAGGCGAAGTAGAAAACTTAGGATCGTATTTCATTCTAGCATTCAGAGACTTTTCCTTCCACTTGCGCAGTAATTTCTCAAGATCATAGCTATCCTTACAAGCAAGAAAGTCCTCAGCTACCTCTCCCTCCATAACATAGCCCTCAGGTATATTAGGTAATTCATATCTAGGAGAGCTAGTTCTAACAGGTGAAATAGCAGGTTCTACTTCAATAATCTCAGCAGTCTTAGAAGTATCATCACATTCATCAACAACTCTAGCAATTTGTGCATCAAGAAATGCACCTAGTGGCAAAGCAGTATCAAGCAAAGCATCATCACAAGCATCATGGATAGCAGAAGTAGCATCATCAAGCAC
This sequence comes from Hordeum vulgare subsp. vulgare, assembly GCF_904849725.1. Lineage (NCBI taxonomy): Eukaryota > Viridiplantae > Streptophyta > Magnoliopsida > Poales > Poaceae > Hordeum > Hordeum vulgare. The sequence continues at coordinate 128,392,234 of NC_058523.1, forward strand.
ACACGACATGTCAAAATTTCTAGCAGGAGGTGGTGTCGCAAACTTACTCATAACTGAAGGTGAATCAAGTGTAGAGCTAGATGGTAGTTCCTTACCTGTCCTCGTAGTTGAGGGCAAGACTTTAGTTTTTGGATCTCTCAGATTCCTCATAGTGATCAACACACGTAAATCCCAAGTGACTCAGAGAATAGAGCTATGCCTCCCCGGCAACGGCGCCAGAAAATAGTCATGATAACCCACAAGTATAGGGGATCGCAACAGTTTTCGAGGGTAGAGTATTCAACCCAAATTTGTTGATTCGACACAAGGGGAAGTCAAAGAATATTCGTGAGTATTAGCAGTTGAGTTATCAATTCAACCACACCTGAAAGATTTAGTATCTGTAGTAAAGTTTCAGTAGCAAAGTAGTGTGATAGCAACGGTAGCAACGGTAACAGTAGCAGCAGTGACAACAGTAGCGGTAACAGCAGTAGCAGTGACAGCAGTAGCGGCAAAGTAACATAGCAAGGACGAGTAGGAAAAACTCATAGGCATTGGATCGGTGATGGATAACTATGCCGAATGACATCCATCATGCAACAGTTATAACATGGGGAGATACGTAACTAGCTCGAGTTCGTCAATGTAATGTAGGCATGCATTCCATATATAGTCATACGTTCTCAAGGAAAAGAACTTGCATGACATCTATTGTCCATCCCTCCCGTGGCAGCGGGGTCCTAATGGAAACTACGAGATATTTTAAGGTTCTCCTTTTAATAGAGAAGCGAAACAAAGCATTAGCACATAGTGAATACATGAACTCCTCATACTATGGTCATCTCCGGGAGTGGTTCCGGCTATTGTCACTCCGGGGTTGCCGGGTCATAACACATAGTAGGTGACTACAACTTGCAAGATGGGATCAAGAACACACATATATTGATGAAAACATAATAGGTTCAGATCTGAAATCATGGCACTCGGGCCCTACTGACAAGCATTAAGCATGGCAAAGTAGTAGCAACATCAATCTCAGAACATAGTGGATACTAGGGATCAATTCCCATCAAAACTAACTCGATTACATGATAGATCTCATCCAAACCGTCGAGCAAGCCTACGATGAGATTACTCATGAACGGTGAAGAACATCATGGAATTGGCGATGAAAGATGGTTGGTGATGACGACGGTGACGATCTCCCCTTTCCGGAGTCCAGAACGGACTCCAGATCTGCCCTCTAGAGGAAGAACAGGTGGTGGCGGCGCCTCCGTATCGTAAAACGCGATGAACTATTCTTCTTGATTTTTTTTGGTCGAAGGAGGATCTATAGAGCTGGAATTGGAGGCGGCGGAGCCCCGAGGGGCTCACAAGCCTGCCAGGCCCGACCAGGGGTGGCGGGCCTGGTGGGCTTGTGAGCTCCTGGCCCCATCCCTCCAGTTTATTCTGGCGCCAGTATTTTTTATATATTCCACAAACGATGCTCGTAAATTTCCAGGTCATTCCGAGAACTTCTTTTCTGCACAAAAACAACACCATGGCAATTCTGCTGAAAATAGTGCCAGTCCGGGTTAGTTCCATTCAAATCATGCAAATTAGAGACCAAAACAAGGGCAAAAGAGTTTGGAAAAGTAGATACGATGGAGATGTATCAGTCCATTCCGCCATGAAGTCAGCCAAGGCCGCTCCCTTGATGACCCTGGTCGTGCTTAATTCGATGTTGAAGGCCTGAAGCTCGATGTTCCATTCGGCAACCCTTCTCGCTGCATTGGGTTATGCAGGATCTTCTCTAAGGGGTAGGCGGAGACGGCATTTATTGGGTGCCCCTGAAAGTAGTGGCACAGCTTGTGCGAAGCAATGGGGAGCGCTAGAAGGAGTTTCTGCTGCATGGGATAGCGTGAGCGCGCATCCCGCAGCACCATGCTGACGAAGTACACCGGGTGCTTGACGAGGATGCGGCTCCCCAGGGTGTCATGCTCCTCGGCGAGCTCAGGAGGTTCGGGCGTCTCGTGATCCAAAGGAGGGGCCGGGGCCTCAGGAGGGCAAAGCAACTCATGGCCCGACTCTGCGGTCCGAGCCTCAGGTCCCTCCGCTTGTGGGGGAATCAGAGCTCGCGATTCGTGTGAGCCCCTAGACTCTGCGGGTGGGGGCCCGCCGGGGTTCCTAGGAGTGGCACCCTTGCTGGTTCGCTCCTCCCTTACTGCCACCAACATGACGCTGGCAGAGTGGGGGTGGCAGCAAGGTACAGAAGCAGAGGCTCCCGTAGGCGAGGCGCCGCCAAGACCGGCGGGCTCGTGAGGTATCGCTTGAGATCATCGAAGGATGTGTCGGCCTCCGGGTTCCATTCGAAGGGCCCCTTTCTTTTCATGTTTTGAAGAAAGTCAGGACCCGCTCGCCGAGCTTGGAGATGAAATGACTCAAGCACGTAACTGCCAACTTCTGCATCTCCTTGAGGGTTGTGGGCGCGCTCATCTTGTTTATGGCATTGACCTTCACCGGGTTTGCCTCGATGCCCCGATGCGACATAAGGAAACCAAGCAGTTTTCCTGATGGGACCTCGAAGACGCACTTCTCGGGGTTGAGCTTCAGGTTCACCTCTCTTAGGCTGGTGATACGTGTCCGTCGTATCTACTTTTCCGAACTCTTTTGCCCTTGTTTTGGACTCTAATTTGCATGATTTGAATGGAACTAACCCGGACTGACGCTGTTTTCAGTAGAATTGCCATGGTGTTGTTTCTATGCAGAAATGGAAGTTCCCGGAACGTCCTGAAAATTTACGGAGATTTTTTCTGGAATAAAATAAAAATACCTCCGCAAAGATCCACGTGAGGGGATGTGCCAGTGGGCCACAAGCCCACACGGCGCGACCACCCCCTAGGCCGCACCATGTAGGCTTGTGGGGCCCACGTGGCACCACCGCCCCCAATCTCAGTCCTATATCTTCCCTTTCGCCTGGAAAAAAATCAGAGAGAAGGTTTCATCTCGTTTTGCGATACGGAGGCGCCGCCACATCCTGTTCTTCATCTGGAGGACGCATGTGGAGTCCATTTCGGGCTCTAGAAAGGGGAAATCGTCGCCATCGTCATCATCAACCTTTCTCCATCGACAATTCCATGGCTCTTCATTGTTCGTGAGTAATCTCATTGTAGCCTTGCTGGACGGTGGTGAGTTGGATGAGATCTATCATGTAATCGAGTTAGTTCTTGACGGGGATTGATCCCTAGTACATGCCTACATTAGATTGACGAGCGGGAGCTAGTCACATATCTCTCCGTGTTATAGCTGTTACATGATGAATCACATCCGTTACACTCATCCATCACCGATCCACTGCCTACGAGTCTTTTACTACTAGTTCTCGCTACGTTACTTTGCCTAGGCTTGTCCCTTGCTACAAGAGGGATTGGGCTACTTTGCTGCTGTCACTTTGCTGTTGTCACTACTGCTCTTACTTTGCTGCTGCTAGTGTTGTTACTTGTTACTTTGTTGGCGCTAACATCCCGTCAACAAGGCTTTTTCTGGCGCCGTTGTCGGGGATTGTCAAAGCTATTTCTGGTGCCGTTGCTATCATACTACCTTGCTACTGATACTTTGCTTGCAAACACTAATCTTTCAGGTGTGGTTGAATTGACAACTCAGCTGCTAATACTTGAGAATATCCTTTAGCTTCCCCTTGTGAGCGAATCAATAAATTTGGGTTGAATACTCTACCCTCGAAAACTGTTGCGATCCCATACACTTGTGGGACATCAAGTCTTTTTCTGGCGCCGTTGCCGGGGAGGCACAACTATATTCTCTGAGTCACTTGGGATTGACGTCTGCTGATCACTATGAGGAATCCGAAAGATCCAAGAACTAAAATCCTACCTTCCACTACGAGGATAGGTAAGGAACTGCCATCTAGCTCTGCACTTGATTCACCTTCGGTCTTGAGTAAGTTTGCGACTTCACCTCATGCTAGAAATCTTGTTATGTCACCTGTGCTTGATGATGCTACTTCTGCTGCCCATGATGCTTATGATGCTATGCTTGATACTATGCCTGATGATGCTATGCTAGATACTTTACTTGATGATGCTATGCTTGATACTATGCCTGATGATGCTATGCTTGATACTATGACTGATGATGCTATGCTTGATACTATGCCTGCTATGCGTGATACTGCTTTGCCACTAGGTGCATTCCTTGATGCACAAATTGCTAGAGTTGTTGCTAGATGTGATGGTACTTCTGAAACTTCTGATACTATTGAAGTAGAACCTGCTACTATGCCTGAATTGCCTGTTATGCCTGATACGCGCTATGTTTTGGAGGGAGAGATAGCTGAGGAATTTCTTGCGTGTAAGGATAGCTATGATGTTGAGAAACTTCTGTGCAAGTGGAACAAAAAATCTCTGAACGTTAGGACGAAACACGACCGAAGTTTGCTACTTCACCTATCTTTGTGACCGATAAGGATTATGAATTCTCTGTCGACCCTGAGTTAATCACTCTAGTCGAATCTGATCCTTTTCACGGTTATGAGTCTGAAACGGTTGTAGCCCATCTTACCAAACTGCATGATATAGCCACCCTATTCACTAGTGAGGAAAAGATCCGCCACTACTATATGCTCAAGTTGTTTCCTTTCTCGCTAAAGGATGATGCTAAGACCTGGCTCACTTCTCTTGCTCCTGGTTGTGTGCGTAGCCCCCAAGATATGGTCTACTACTTCTCTGAAAAATATTTCCTTGCCCATAAGAAGCAAGCTGCCTTGCAGGAAATATACAACTTTGCTCAAACTGAAGAAGAGAGTCTCCCACAAGCTTGGGGGAGGCTCATCCAGCTACTGAATGCTTTGCCCGATCACCCTCTTGAGAAGAATGAGATACTTGATATCTTCTATAATGGACTTACCGATGCTTCTAAAGACCACCTAGATAGTTGTGCCGGTAGTGTTTTTAGGGAACGAACTGTAGAACAAGCTGAGATTCTACTGAATAACATCTTGTGCAATGAGAATGCTTGGACTATTCCAGAACCACCTCCTAAGCCAACTCCGAAGAAAAGAGGTATTCTATTCCTCAGTCCTGAAGATATGCAAGAAGCCAAGAAATCTATGCGAGAGAAAGGCATCAAATCTGAAAGATGTCAAAAATCTACCACCTATCGAAGAGATCCATGGTCTCGATAACCCGATACACGTAGTAGAAGTAAATTCTCTGTGTAGGTTTGATGAGAGTGATATTCCTTTTGATAAACCTGCTGGCTTATGCCTGGATGAATTTGATAACTTCGTTGCCAAACAACAGAGTCTCAATGATTATGTTAGCAGACAATTGGAAAAGAATGCTCGTATGCTTAGTCATTTAAGTGCTTGTGTGGACAGAAATGTCAATGATCTTAAGCTTTTGACTAAAAATGCCTCTATGGTTACTACTCAGGTAGAACAAGTACTTAAAGCTCAAAATGACTTGCTCAATGAGTTGAATGACAATTCCGTGAGAGTCGTCACTAGAGGCGGTAGAATGACCCAGGAACCTTTGTATCCTGAGGGTCATCCGAAGAGAGTTGAACATGATTCTCAAGGAGTTAGCACTGATGCTCCTAGTCATCCTAGAAATAAGAAGGAAGATGATAGGAACCTGCACGCTAGCAACCCTATTGCTGCTACCCTTGAGAGTCCAAACGATGCCTCTGTTTCTGATGCTGAAACACAATCTGGTGATGAACATGAGCCTAATGATAATATCAATAGTGATGTTCTTGATGGTGCTCAACCTAGCAATGATAAGGATGTGGAGATTGAACCTAGTGTTGATCTTGATAACCCATAGCCTAAGACTAGAAAATACGATCAGAATGACTTTGCTGCTAGGAAGCATGGTAAAGAAAGGGAACCATGGGTTCAGAAACCTATGCCCTTTCCTCCCAAAGCATCCAAGAAAAAGGATGATGAGGATTTTGAGCGCTTCGTTGAGATGATCAGACCTGTCTTTCTGCAGATGCGTTTGACGAATATGCTCAAAATGTCTCCGTATGCTAAGTACATGAAAGATATTGTGACTAATAAGAGGAGGGTACCTGATATTGAGATCTCCGCCATGCTTGCCAATTACACTTTCAACGGTGGAGCTCCGAAGAAACTAGGTGATCCCGGTGTGCCCACTATACCTTGCTCCATTAAAGGTAACTACGTTAGAACTGATTTATGCGACCTTGGAGCCGGTGTTAGCGTTATGCCTCTCTCTCTTTATCGTAGACTTGAACTGGATAAGTTGACACCCACTGAAATCTCTCTGCAAATGGCCGACAAATCAACTGCTTTCCGTGTCGGCATTTGCGAGGATGTGCCTGTTGTGGTTGCTAACACCACTATCTTAACAGACTTCGTAATCTTGGATATTCCCGAGGACGATGCCATGGATGTCATCCTCGGAATACCCTTTTTGAACATTGCAGGGGCTGTTATAGATTGCAACAAAGGCAATGTCACTTTCCATGTCAAAGGTAATGAGCATACGATGCACTTTCCGAAGAAACATTATCGAGTACATTGCATCAATGCTATCGAAAAAACTTCATCGATACTTATTGGGAGCTTTGAATGCCCTATTCCTCGTGTCAAGATGAAGTATGACTTGCTCGTTGGGGAGATTCACATCCCCATCGAGGTGACTTAGTGACTGTTCGAAAATTCTTCATCTTCTTTTGCGATTCGAGAAAGTTTTGTCGAGGGGATTTGATCAGCCCCATTGACGGATTTCTTTCGATGACCATGAGATGGATGAATCAAGGAGTCACAAACGTGTGTTCCAAGCTTTCACTTTAGGTTACTTAGAAGAAAAATGATAGATTTAGTTTAGTTTTCTCTATTTTCTATTTTAGCGTCCGGTGGAAAAGTACCCCGAAAATAAAAGTTCTCCGAACGCTATGAAAATCTAGTATTATTTTTTATGGAATATTTGAAAAATACTGGGACAAAGAGTCTGTCTGAGGGCCACACCAGTGGGCCACAAGCCCTAGGGGCACGGGCACCCCCTGGCCACGCCACCCAGGCTTGTGGGGGCCCACAGGCACCCCCTCCACTCATTCTTGCTCCCATCCAGTTCTCCTACCTCTAGAAAAAATCGTTTCGCAGCTCAAACCCGTGTTCTTGCTCCTCTTGGTGGGATTTTCGATCTGTTTGCTCAAATCACCGTTCTCTGAACCGTTTTGGGGAAATTACTCCTTGGTAAGTGACTCCTCCATTGGTCCAATTAGTTTTTGCTCTAGTGCCTTATACTCCGCATATTTTTGCTGCCTTGGTGACCATGTTCTTGAGCTTTGTATGCTGATTCTAGCTGGTCCCAAGTATTTTTGATGCGTAATACGGTCTCTAGGCACTTGTGGGAGTAGTTGCTACAAGTTTAGTTGAACCTTGTTCACCTTTCCTTTGGATCACTGAAAATTTCAGAAAAGGAAGATGTTCAAGAGAAACTATCATGGTGGTTCCTCAAGCAAGAGAGGTCCCCGTCTTGCGTTTCGGGAGCCTGATCCTTACCAACCTAGGGACGCGCAGGTTCAACCATGTGAATGGCCTTCTAATGAATTTATGATTGAGGCAGGTTTCAAAGATGAGTTTCATGCATTTGTTCGCAACGTCGGGCTCGAAGAATTAATCTCCGATAAATGTGAATAGTATGTTGCTCTCACTGCCTCTTTTGTTCGTAGATTCAAATTTTCAGCTGGCCGTGAGCCACCGGTACTATTTGATCTCTATGAGAAACTAGAGACATTACGCAAGCTACCATGGGGAGTATTCATCTTCCTGCCTTGCATTATTTTGCCCTCTTCATAGGCAGATGCATTGATGGCAAGATTGAGCATTGTCACCTCTGCGCTCCCGACCTTAGTATCCTTAAGAGCGCAGTGACGGGTGAAAAAAGCTTCAACATGGGAGCTATTATAGCAAGGAGGCTGAATAAGAATGCTACTGATGGGTATTTCTTTGGTGGGATCTATGCCACCCGCATAACAAATTTTCTTGGAGTACCCATCCGCAAAGGAGATCCCCCGCTCCATACAGCTTTCCTTGACCGTGTCGCTATGACACGCTACCAGTTCCTTGAGAGGGATGATGAATCCCTCCTATACCGATTGATATTTAACCGGCGGCGTGTTTTCCATATTACCCTTCTTGCTCCTGCTTTCTTTGACTTTCAGGTAAAACAGAGATATTACATAACCAGAGGAGAGACAGAGGTGTATGAGAGGGAGGCGACTGCTGCTCGTCTCCGTGAGGCAGCTTTCAGGCAGTGGCTGCAGCGCTCCCGTATAACCCCGACTATGATTTTGGGTTTCGCCAGGACCGTCCTTGGGAGTAGACCAAGTTAGGCCAAAAGCCTAAGCTTGGGGGAGTACGTGTTCTCACCGACTTTACATTCTTGCTTATGCTTTCACTTTGTTAGCCGGTGTTCACACTTTGCCACTGTATCATCCATGCTAGTTTTATTTTCTTTTTCTCGTTTTCTTTTCGTGTGTCTGTCTAGTTGAGAAAACCCAAAAAGTTTTCTTTTTCTTCTTTTGCTTGTTGGGAGCTTTCCCATGTAAATAGTTTTCTTTTTCTTTGGGTCAAGGTAGAAGATATTGGTTACAATGTTTAGTGCCTCTTGCATGCATACCTGTTTAGCTTTCAAAGAGCCATATTACTTTGTCTTCTCCTTTGTGTTTGCCTGCAAATTCCAGCATAGTCCAATGCATGAGCATGCTTATTATTGTTCACATCATTCAGTCGTGCAAGTGAAAGTCAATAATGACGATATATGATGAAGTGACTGAGCCTGGAAAAGCTGGTATGAACTCGATCTATTTTGTTTTTGTAAATATGGCTAGCTCATCATGCCTGATTCATCTTTGTTGTGAGAGAAACATGTTTGCAATGAAAACTTAGAGATCATAGTTGCTTATGCCATGCTTACTTAGCTAGGAGTTTATAATGGTTTGTCTTGGATGCCCACATGAATGTTGAGATGACTATGATGTAGTATGATAGGATGGTATCCTCCTTTGAATGTTTCAAGTGGCTTGACTTGGTGCATGTTCACGCATGTAGTTGAAACAAAATCAACATAGCCTCTATGATGTTCATGTTCATGGTGATTTATGTCCTACTCATGCTTGCACTCAATGTTAGTTACTCTCAATGCATTTTGATGACTGTTCTTGCCCTCTAGTTGGTTGCTTCCCAGTCTTTTGCTAGCCTTCACTTGTACTAAACGGGAATACTGCTTGTGCATCCACCTCCCATAAACCCAAAGTTGTGCCATATGAGTCCACCATACCTACCTATGTGCGGTATCTACCTGCCGTTCCAAGTAAATTTGCATGTGCCAATCTCTAAATCTTCAAGAAATAATCTGTTTTGCATGCCCGAAATGCTCATGTGGTGACAGGGGGCTATTGGTATCTTCCATGCTAGGCGTGTTATCCTCGATATGTGTTTATTCACTATCATTCACGAGAAAGGGGCCAGTAATTGGAATTCCCAGTTCCATGCTCAAATCGAAAAGATAATTGCAAACAAAACACCCCCAGGATTGATGTTGCTATGGACGGTACCCGAGGATTCGGCTAGCCGTGGAGTGTGATTGATTGGTGGTGGGGGGGGGTCAAAACTTCACTTTTCTGTTTGGGAACCGCCTATAGCATGTGTAGCATGGAAGATATTGAGAACTCTTAGTCACTGCGTTGACAATGAAAAGCATGCCACCCAAAATTATTATCTCTGTTTTCAAAAGCTTGAGCTCTCGCACCGCTGCAAATCACTGCTTCCCTCTGCGAAGGGCCTGTCTATTTATGTTCCTGTTGAGTCACCCTCCTCTTACGAAGCACCAATTAGAGAACACCTCTGTCATTTTTATGCTTTGCTTTTAACTGTGTTGAGTGTGACTATGACTGGATCTTCATTGCCTTGAATTACAATGTTTAGTCAGCCCTTGGTCTTTTAAGGTGCTCTGCATTTATGTTTTCCGGTCTCAGAAAGAGCTAGCGAGATACCATCTATTTGTACTGCTTCATGTTGTTTTGATTGAAGTGTTGACACTTGAGGCTTATTATTATTTGCTCGCTAGTTGATTATGCCATTGATATGAGTTTACCGTGAGACCTAGATGTCATTTGCTTATGTGGTTTGCTTGTGATGTTGCTAAAATTCTGGTTATGAGTTAGACATAGTTGCAACAACAAGATCAAACAGAGTTCATCAAAGTTTTTCTTTTGTCTCTCTTAGTTTGTCAACTGAGTTGCTTGAGGACAAGCAAGGCTTTAAGCTTGGGGGAGTTGATACGTCTCCGTTGTATCTACTTTTCCAAACTCTTTAGCCTTTGTTTTGGACTCTAATTTGCATGTTTTGAACGGAACTAACCCGGACTGACGCTGTTTTCAGCAGAATTGCCATGGTGTTGTTTTTGTGCAGAAATGGAAGTTCTCGGAACGTCCTAAAAATTTACGGAGATTTTTTCTGGAATAAAAGAAAAATACCTGCGCAAAGATCCACGTGAGGGGGTGTGCCAGTGGGCCACAAGCCCATAGGCGCGGCCACCCCCCTAGGCCGCGCCATGCAGGCTTGTGGGGCCCACGTGGCACCACCGCCCCCAATCTCAGTCCTATATCTTCCGTTTCGCCTGGAGAAAAATCAGAGAGAAGGTTTCATCGCATTTTGCGATACGGAGGCGCCGCCACATCCTATTCTTCATCTGGAGGGCAGATCTCGAGTCCGTTTCGGGCTCCGTAGAGGGGAAATCGTCGCCATCGTCATCATCAACCTTTCTCCATCAACAATTCCATGATGCTCTTCATCGTTCGTGAGTAATCTCATCGTAGGCTTGCTTGACGGTGGTGAGTTGGATGAGATCTATCATGTAATCGAGTTAGTTCTTAACGGGGATTGATCCCTATTATCCACTATGTTCTAGATTGATGTTGCTACTACTTAGCTATGCTTAATGCTTGTCACTAGGGCCCGAGTGCCATGATTTCAGATCTGAACCTATTATGTTGTCGCCAATATATGTGTGTTTTAGATCCTATCTTGCAAGTTGTAGTCACCTACTATGTGTTATGACCCGGCAACCCTGGAGTGACAATAGCCGGAACCACTCCCGGAGATGACCATAGTATGAGGAGTTCATGTATTCACCGCGTGTTAATGCATTGGTCTGGTTCTTTATTAAAAGGAGAACCTTAATATCCCGTAGTTTCCATTAGGACCCCGCTGCCACGGGAGGGATGGACAATAGATTTCATGCAAGTTCTTTTCCCTAAGCGCGTACGACTACATACGGAATACATGCCTACATTAGATTGACGAACAGGAGCTAGTCACATATCTCTCCGTGTTATAGCTATTACATGATGAATCACATCTGTTACACTCATCCATCACCGATCCACTGCCTACGAGTCTTTTACTACTGGTTCTCGCTACGTTACTTTGCCTAGGCTTGTCCCTTGCTACAAGAGGGATTGGGCCACTTTGTTGCTGTCACTACTGCTGTCACTTTGCTGTTGTCACTACTGTTGTTACTTTGCTGCTGCTGCTACTGCTGTTACTTGTTACTTTGTTGGCGCTAACATCCCGTCAACAAGGCTTTTTCTGGCGCCGTTACGGGGGATTGTCAAAACTTTTTCTGGTTCCGTTGCTATCATACTACCTTGCTACTGATACTTTGTTTGCAGACACTAATCTTTCAGGTGTGGTTGAATTGACAACTCAGCTGCTAATACTTGAGAATATCCTTTAGCTTCCCCTTGTGAGCGAATCAATAAATTTGGGTTGAATACTCTACCCTCAAAAACTGTCGTGATCCCATACGCTTGTGGGACATCAGCTGGCGAAGGTCTCCTCCAGGTCCTCCACCAGGGTTTTTGCCTGCCTTGACTTGACCACGATGTTGTCGACGTAGGCCTCTGCGCTCCTCCCGAGCTACGGTCCTAGGGCAATATGCATCAATAGCTGGAAGCTTTCCCTAGCGTTCTGCAGCCCAAAGGGCGTGCACTCGTAGCAGTATACCCCGCACAGAGAGAGGAAGGATGTCTTCTCGACGTCCTCCACCGCCATATTGATATGGTGGTAGCCCGAGAATGCATCCAGGAAGCACAGGAGATTGCACTCTGCGGTGGAATCCACGATCTGGTCGATCCGTGGTAGCGGGAACGGGTCCTGAGGGCAACCTTGTTGAGGCTCGTGAAGTCGATGCACATGCGCTCCTTCCCACACTTCTTCGGGACGACCACTGGGTTGGCCACCCATTCTGGGTAACGCACTTCTCGAATGACCCCTACCTCCTTCAGTTTGTGCACCTCCTGAGCGATGAACGCCTGCTTCTTTGGGGCTTGCCTCCTTGCCTTCTGCTTCACCGGGCGTGCGTTCGGGCATACCATGAGGTGGTGCTCAATGACTTCCCTCGGGACCCCACCAGGTCGGAGGCGCTCCAGGCTAACGCGTCCTTGTTTGCCTTGAGGAAACCCCACCAATTCATTCTCTTGGTCTTGGGGGAGGTTTGCGCCGATGGGGAAGGTGGGAGCCAAACTTCCTTCATCCACCGGTACTTGCTTTGTTTCCGCCCGGTCCTGGGAGAACAACTGCTTCTACTTCACGCGCGCAAGGACAGGGGCATCCTCAGGGCCCTCTGCGGTGTGCGCCGCGCCCCTGAGGTTGGCACGTGCCATAGTCTCGGCCTTGTTGGAGAGCTCGAGTACCCGAAATGCGTCCATGACGTCCCCACGACAGTGAGAACGCCGCCGCTCCCGGGCATCCTGACGGCGTTGTAGTCTGGGTGCGTTGCCGCCATGAACCGTGCGAGGGCAGGGTAGTCGAGTATTGCGTTGTACGGAAGGTGGATGCAGGCGATGTCGAAGTCGATCTGCTCGGTGCGGAAGTTGGAGCAGGTGCTAAAGGTGACGAGGAGGTGAATCTGTCCCACAGGGGTGACAGATTCTGCCACCACCCCGGAGAAAGGCTTTGAAGGTGCAAGCTGCTCTCGGGTGAACTGTAGCGCGTTGAATGCGCTACTGAGATGACGTTGAGGTCCGCGCCACCATCGACGAGGGTCTTGGAGATGGCCACGCTGCGTATGTTGGCGTGGACAACATAGGGAGTGTCCTCGTGGCCGTCGTGGCCTTGGGATGATCGTCGGGGCCGAAGGTGATGTTGACCTCCGGCCATATGCGGTGTTCCGTGGGCTCCGGCCTTGGGTAAACCCCTCCCCTCGTGCTGTAGGAAACGCTTGTCGTGACGGGAAGAAGGTGGCGCCTATGACCTGCCAAGAATTCAGGCGACTGCAGGGGCGGCCCCACTCGCCCGGACGCCGTCCACCGCCGGGATGGGAGAGAACTCACTTGATGGCGAGGAAGACACAGAACACGGCAGTTTACCCAGGTTCGGGCCACTGAGAAGTGTAATACCCTACTCCTTCTTTTGTGGATTACCTCTCGTGCAGGTTGGTGGAGTAAACTAGTACAGTGTTCGAGGGCCTCCGGAGGCTGGGTGGCCTTTGTGTGGTGCCAGTGGGCGAACGAATGAATCGGATCCCCCTATATGAAGTAACGTACCCTCTATATATAGAGGCGGCACGGGTCCTCTACCCTTATAATGGGAGGGAAGGGATCCCACAATGGCCAATTTTAAAGGGGGGGCAGGGGAGCGTGCTTCCCCTGTCCAAAAGTAGTCTTCGCCTACAAAGTGGTTGTCAAAGCAACATGGACGGGAACAGGGATGACGTCTGTCCTGCTGGCGGGCGATGGTAGCCTTGTTGCACGAGAATGGAAACCTTTGGGTGATGCCTTGGAGACCTGCGAGCGTCCTCGCCCCCTTTGCACTAAAGGGGAAACTGCACTGTCGTGCTGTCTGCTACCCGCATGTCCTTCCTCCGCGTCATCCTTGACTCCTGAGGCCGGGTCTTGCCTCGGAATTTCCGCCGCTTAGGAGGGGTCGTGAGGAGGCCCCCTGCGGGTCTTGGTGCTGCTCCTCCTCACGAGGCTCGGGCCCTCGCGAGGGCCTTGCCCTGAGTGGTGTCGTGCCTCGTAGTGCTTGCTTGATGAAGTGGGCCAGCCCCGGGGTGCAAGTAGGCAGGTCTAGGTACCCCCATTCGCAGAACACCGACACTCTCCTCACTCGGCTTGTTATCCACCATGATGGGTTGCTCCTTCCTGGAGCCTCTAGCGTTGTCCCTCATTGGAGTAATGGCCTTGATCTTGTTCTCCACCACCTCTTCATCGAGCTCCTCAAGATGCGCTCGGGTCTGATCATTCGACCCCTCATACCGCCACATCGGATGAGTTCTAGCCTGAAGGGGCTGAATCCTACGCTGGAAGAAAACCTCCAAGAGATCCATCCCATTCACCCCCTTTCGGATCAGAGACACCACTGCTACCATCAAGTTCTCTGCATCAGTCTTCTCCCCCGTGGACAAGGTCAAAGTGGGAGCCGAGTGCACCCTATCAACCATGAAGGGAGGAAGGCCTGACTGGCGCTCGCCGACTGAAACATCTCGATAGTAAAACCAAGAGTCATGCGAGTTCTTCACCGATTCCAGGAAGCTCATATCAAGGAAGCTACATTTGCCCCTAAACTGGATGCCTAAACCACCGCAAAGCTGAACTACATTGGTCTTTCCCCCTGAGAAAGGAGTCTTCTTCACGGCCATCACTCGACACGTGAACAAGCGCTTGAACAAGCCCCAATGCAGATGACATCCGAGGAAGTTCTCGCGCAAGGACACAAACGTGACCAAATGAGAAGCATCATTGAGAGGCAAATGATGAAGCCGATCCCCGAAGAAAGCAAGGAACGCTCAGAAGAAAGGGTGCGGAGGCAGAGAGAAACCTCGCTCGATGTGGGTGAACAAGAGCACCGCTCGTCGTTCTGGGGCGCCGGCTCGATCTCGCCATCCTCACGCAGTCGCCAGCTCCCCTGGGTTATCAAGCCCTTGCCTCCAACTCCTGCAATCGTGCCTCCGTGACGCGGGACGCCATCCTGTCGCCCTGGATCCACCCCCTCGGAAGCACTCCAGTGCTCGAGGAGGATCCACGCAAACCCCTCTTGGCTCGCTCGGCCTTCGATGTCACCCCCTTCGCCATGCTCGGCGGTGGGAGAAGTTGAAGCTGGAGATCAACGGAGAGAGTCGGCAGTTCCTGTCTTGGGTGGCAAGTGGCAGGAGTAGGGACAGGAAGAATCTAGTCTCAGGACGTGGTTCCTTCCCTCTTTCCCCCGTTTCGGGCCTTAAATACTCAACGACAGGAAATCCCCGTGGAGCACGTCGCTAATACAAGGGGAATCTACAGTATCTTGGGGATCATGTGCACTGAAGCGCGACGGTGATGTTTCAGGCGCAGAAATTGGGGCGCTGCAACACTACTTCCACTACGCACGTCTCCGCCGAAACTGCCGCCCCAGCGCGCCCCCTTGATTCAAAAAATCGCAAAAAATCTGCCCCACATCATAACCTGAATGGATCCCATATCCGCGGCGTGTGACAAGGTGAGTCTAATGATATTTCTGCCCATCCCCTTGCGGGACCCCGAGCACTGAGGAAATCAATGAGGACGACCCGATCGTCCAACCCTCAACACATGCAGGGGTCCATCCCCACTCGCCGATTGAGCTCGCGAGTTACCGAAAGATAGTCATTCACCACCAACTGCAGCCATATCCGTATGGCAAGACAGTCGGAATTCATCACTCTTGAATTCGTGGAGGTTTGCCAAAAGTCCGAATGACCCAGCTCTGTGCTGCAGCTCAAGAATTTCCAAGACTCCGAAGACATTGAAGGAAGTCATTCACTAGGTATGCAAAACCTCAACCAATTCTTAGGGGAAGTCACTCCACTACTGATGGGTTTTGTACCTTAGGGGTAGGCCTACAGACCTGCTTCCTTAGGCCCACCTAGGACCCCTTACGGACATCAGTGTCCTCCAAGTTATCGTTGAAGCCTTGACCTCACGCGGTTCGATGACCACCACTCGGCCTGCTCAGAGTCACTCAGACAGCCTTGCGTCAATCGGACGCATCTCGTCACTCGGCCCACAGCAGGTGAAGGAACCGAAGAGGCAGCAACGGCTAAGGACTTAATCCAACACATGAAGTGGAGTGAAGACCCATGTTACCAATAATGCCAGGGGTTAAGGCTGCCGTTTCTTGTAACTTCCCTCTTTATTGCCATTTATTGCCTTGTAATGGAGCACGGGCAGTCGTGGCAGCCACTATATAAGCCACTCCCATGCATTAACTCAAGGGTTCACCACTAGTAATCTTTTACACACCCCATATGAAAACGTCAGCCTCAGGGCTCGAGACGTAGGGCTATTACCACTTCCGAGTGGGGCCTGAACTCGTAAATTCGAGTGCATCCACTGCGCCTAACTAAACTTCGCCCCTTAGTTCGTACCCATGGTACTATTGTCAGGATCATTTCCACGACACCATCAACAATTTCCACTCGGCCATACCGAATTCACACTTGATAGATCCCATGCCAAACCCTACCATCTTAGTACCACCAACATTCCTATCGGTGCCACCGAGATTCAGTGACCAACTTTCTGTTGAGAAGATTTCAAGAATCGGAATTTCAGAGTTTGAATTTGGTCTCACCGAGATTTGGAAACTGGTCTAGGTCATCGTATCGATACCATCGAGATTCCTATATCAGTCTCACCGAAAATTCAAAAGTTGCCACATTTAGTGCAACTGGGTACCACTGATATTATTTTAGGTGTCACCGAGTTGGGCAATAATGTTGTAATAGTTATATTTTTGGGGATGCCTATATATACCCCTCCACCTACCTCTCATTCGTAGAGGAAGCACTCAAAATACACCCACACTTGCTAGATCCATTTTTCTGAGAGAGAGCCACCAACTCATGTGTTGAGATCAAGAGATTCCGTTCCAACCATTTGAACGTCGATTTGTAGCCTCCCCAAGTTGCTTTCCACAAGATCAATCTCTCCTACCCCTGCCAAATCTGAGAGAGAGTGATTGAGTGTTGAGCAGACTATCTTTAGAAGCTCAAGAGCAAGGAGTTCATCGTTCTACCACATCTATTTCCTTTTGGACGGTGGTGCCTCCTAGATTGGTTAGGTGTCGCTTGGGAGCCTCGTACTTCGTGTTGTGGAGTTGAACCAAGATGTTTGTAAGGGCAAGGATATCACCTACTTTGTGAAGATCTACCGTGAGTGAGGCTAGTACGGTGTGTATGGATGCCGTGGTGGAATAGACAAGGCCGCTTATTTGTGGACCCTTGTGGGTGGAGCCCTCCGTGGACTCTCTCAGTCGTTACCCTCTGTGGGTTAAAGTCTCCACTAACATGGTCATACGATAGCACCACCTATCACCACCATGCCAAAAATCGTCATGTCAACCTTTGCGTTTGATCTTCCTACCTTACCCTCTACTTTACACTTGCATGTTTTACTTTTCGCTGCTATACTCTTAGATGTGCATGTGTAGGGTGTACTTGACAAGTCATAATTGCTAAATCCGGCCCACACTTAAAATTGGGAAAGGCTAAGTTTTTATCTCGTCAAGTAGTCTAATCACCCCCTAGACATACTTTGGATCCTACGAGTGGTATCAGAGCTTTGGTCTCCATTGCATTGGTTTCACAACCTAGGAGAGTATGGCGTCTAGTGAGGGAAATTATCACCATAAAGGTCCATATTTTGATGGCACTAATTTTGCTGGTTGGAAGCATAAGATGAAAATGTATATTCTTGGTCATAATCCTGCCGTTTGGGCTGTTGTTCGTGTTGGTGTGCAAGGTGATTTCTTCACAGAAGCAAAAGAACCAGATCGTGATGCTACAGCGTAAGAACTAAAGATGTTGCAATTTAATGCTCAAGCCTGTGATATCTTGTTCGACTGCTTGTGTCCCGAAGAATTTAAAAAATCAGCCGCCTTGAGAATGCAAAGGAAATTTGGTATACTTTGATTGATATGCATGAAGGTACTAATTCTATCAGGGAATCTAAGTTGGATGTGCTTCATAGTCAGCTTGACAAGTTCAAGACGAAGGATGGTGACGGAGTCGCTGAGCTGTATTCTAGGCTAGCTCTAATCACAAATGAGATTGTCGAATTAGGAAGTGAAGAGATGACCAAAAAATTCATCATCAAGAAGACACTTAGAGCCTTGGTTGGAAGATACAACACCATGTGCACATCAATCCAAATGATGCCAAACTACAAGGATCTCAAGTCAACTAAAGTCATTGGAAGGATTGTTGCTCATGAAATGTCACTTAAGGACAAAGATGAGTTGCACAACAAGTCAAGTGGTGCTTACAAAGCTTCAAGTGATACCCCCACTACTTCAAGTGACAACCTTGTTACCAATGAAGAGATAAGCCTCATGGTCAGAAAATTCAACAAGTACTCCAAGAGTAGAGGCAAAGAAAGAAGCTCAAGTTCAAGATATGATGAGAAGCATTCGTCTAGTCATGACCGAAACTGCTACAACTTTGGAAAGCACGGACACTATTCCAATGAGTGCTCGGCTCCCCACAAACGAAGAGAAGGGTCACCTAGAACACGAAGCTCAAGAGATGAGTCACCTCACAAAGAGAGAAGGAGTAGAGAAGATCATTATGAACGAAGACACTCCCGGAGAGGTAAAGAATCGTAGAAGAAGGACAAGTACACCAAGAGCAGTTCAAGAAGAAGACATCAAGCTCACATTGGTGAATGGGTTTCCGGCTCCGAGTTTGACAACTAATCCGAGAGAAGCTATCATTCCAACTCCGACTACAATCAAGATGAAGGTGTTGCCGGTCTTGCACTCGTTTCCTCCAACTCCTACTACTTATTTGATTCACCAAATCAAGGGATTGGAAACTGCTTTATGGCAAAAGACCCCAAGGTATCACACCCCGAGTACTTTGACTTTGATAATGATGAGGATGACTTGTTAGGAGAAGATGACTTGCTCCTTTATAAGACTAGTGATAATATTGAAAATGAACTTGAAAATATTCATGCTAGTCAAGATAAATCGAATGATGATGATAAGAAAGAGATTGAATGACTAATTAAAGAATTAAACACTCTTAAGTTAGCCTCATGAAACTACTGTCAAAGATCATAGAGAGCTTGCAAGAACTCATGAGAAGCTATGCTTCGAGAAGCTAAATTTAGAGCAAGAGCACGAGTTCCTAAAAGCAATCAATGATGATCTTGGAAAGAAGAGTTCTTATTATCTAGCCAATTGGTTACTCTTGTCTGCTTTTGTTCCCCAAGTTAAGCCTAAGAACACTGGTAACAATGGCAAGAAAGTTTCTTCATCTAGTAACAACAATGCTAAAGCGAGATCAAATGATATTGTTACTAGTAGCTTTATTGATTCCACTAATGATTATCTTAGCCAAGTTACACTTGAGCAAGAACATGATTTATTGAAAGGGATTATAGACAGAGGTGTCTTCAAGATTCTTGCCAGAAGTAAGCAATTTGAGGAAATTTTGTGCAAGCAATGAGAACATCGAAAGAAGCAAGGTGTTGGCTACTTCAATTTGAACGGAGATGTTTGGGAAGAAGGTCCATATCCCATTCCCAAGTTTGTTCCTCAAGAGGAGAAGTATGGTCATATTCCTCCCAAGGGAATAAGATCTCAAGATGGCCATATACCACAAGACCACAAGGGCAAGGCAAAGCTTCAAGAGGCGATTGACTCATTTGAGGAAGAACCTCAAGCCAAGGTCGAGTGGGTTCCCAAGGACACTTCTAGTAATACCTCATCTAGTGCTACCACAACTCCAAGGATCCCCATCAAGGTGATGTGGGTCCCAGAGAGGAAGAAATAGAAAGTTCTTGAGGGGCGACTCCGCCAATGAAATTCGCTCTTATTCATTTTAGCAAGAACTATATGCAACCAACTCCAACCACATGCATTAGTTCAAGGAGTCACACATTCCGTCAAAGGTGAGCAAGGGACAAGGTAATTAATGCATCTTTGGACATCACCTCCCATGTATTTCACTCCATGTCCATAAATATCCTTGCATTCATTCCTTTTGCTTTGGGACTAACCCATGTAGGTGACTGCTACGGCTACAAAAGACCTTCCCCGGCAACGGCGCCAGAAATCCTTCTGCTACGGCTACAAAAGACCTTCCCCGGCAACGGCGCCAGAAATCCTTCTGCTGCTGGTTATGCCTATAGGGACTTCCTTGTAAATATGCAAAGGATTCCCCCGCTACCTTGGAGCCTTGCCTTGGTGTTCCCTTGAAGAGGAAAGGGTGATGTAGCACAGCGGCGGTAAGTATTTCCCTCAGTTTGAGAACCAAGGTATCAATCCAGTAGGAGGATCGCGTCAAGTCACAAGTACCTGCACAAACACAAAGAGCTTGCACCCAACGCTATGAAGGGGTTGTCAATCCCTTATAGATTGTTTGCAAAGTGAGATCTGAAAGCAAAATAGTAAACAAAGCAAAGTAAAAGTAAAAGTGGAGACGATAGTTGTGAATAGACCCCGGGGCCGTAGTGTTCACTAGTGGCTTCTCTCATGAAAGCAAGTAGACGGTGGATGAACGAATTACTGTCGAGCAATTGATAGAACCGCGCAAAGTCATGATGTTATCTATGGCAATGATCATACATATAGGCATCACGTCCAAAACAAGTAGGCCGATACTTTCTGCATCTACTACCATTACTCCACACGTCGACCGCTATCCAACATGCATCTAGTGTATTGAGTTCATAAGAACAGAGTAACGCCTTAAGCAAGATGACATGATGTAGATGGACAATCTCAAATCTATGACGAAATCCCATCTTGTTACCCTTGATGGCAACAACACGATGCATGCCTTGCTGCCCCTTCTATCACTGGGAAAGGTCACCGCACGGTATGAACCCAAAACCAAGCACTTCTCCCATTGCAAGAATCATAGATCTAGTTGGCCAAACAAAACCCAAGACTCGGAGAGACTTACAAGGATATCAAATCATGCATATAAGAAATCAGCAAAGACGCAAATATAATTCATAGATAATCTGATCACAAATCCACAATTCATCGGATCTCGACAAACACACCGCCAAAGAGGATTACATCGGATAGATCTGCATGAAGATCATGGAGAACTTTGTATTGGATATCCAAGAGAGAGAAGAAGCCATCTAGCTACTAACTACGGACCCGTAGGTCTGAAGTAGACTACTCACGAGTCATTGGAGAGGCAATGATGTTGATGTAGAAGCCCTCCAGCTCCAAAGTCCCCTCCGGCAGGGCACCGAGAAGGGTCTCGAGATGAGATCTCGCGGAAACGGAAGCTTGCGGGGGCGGAAAATTGGTTTCGTGGACACCCTTATTTTTTCTGGGATTTTAGGGAATTTATAGGCGAAAGAGCTAGGGCAGGGGAGCTCCAGGGAGGCCACAAGCCTCGTGGCCGTGGGCCCCCCTGGCTGCGGCGCCAGGGCTTGTGGGCTCCCTGTGGGCCTCCTACCTTGGACCTCAAGTCCCTCGATCTTCTTCTGTTCTGGAAAAATTCATTTCGGGGATTTTATTCCGTTTGGACTCCATTCCAAAATCAGATCTGAAAAGAGTTAAAAACAGAGAAAAAACAGGAACTGGCACTTGGCACTGAGTTAATAAGTTAGTCCCAAAAAAGATATAAAACGTATATAAAACATCCAAAGTTGACAAGATAACAACATGAAACCATAAAAAATTATAGATACGTTTGAGACGTATCAAGCATCCCCAAGCTTAACTCCTACTCGTCCTCGAGTAGGGAAGTGATAAAGAATGAATTTTTGATGCTTTCATGCTACCTAGCATAGATGTCCTATGTAACTCCTCTTATGTGACATGAATGTTCAGATCCGTTAGATTCAAAACAATAGTTTTCTATTGACGTGGAGACAATAATACTTCAAGAAAACTAGCAAGGTAATCATGAACTTTCAAAATAACAAGGCCAAAAGAAAGTTATCCCTACAAAATCATATAGTTTGGCTATGCTCTATCATCCTTGCAAAACGAATTTAAATCATGCACAACCTCGGTATTGGCCAAGTAATTGTTTTCACACCTCTGTATTTAAATCATGCAAAACGGATTTAAATCATGCATGAATTTAAACTTTTTCAACTCTCACGCAATACATGAGCGTGAGCCATGGTTTTAGCACTATAAGTGGAATGGAGTGTGGTGGAGGTTGCAAGGCAAACAAGGAGAAGATGGTCACATTGACTAGGCATATCAACGAGCTATGGAGATGCTCATCAATAGATATCAATGTGAATGAGTAGGGATTGCCATACAAATGATGCACTAGAGCTAAGAGTATGTGAAAGCTCTTAAAGAAAACTAATGGGTGTGCATCCAACTTGCTTGCTCACGAAGACCTAAGGCAATTTTGAGGAAGCCTATCATTGGAATATACAAGCCAAGTTATATAATGAAAATTTCCCACTAGCTATATGGTGGTGACGAAACGAGAGACTCTCAATCATGAAGATGAGTAACCTAGTCCTTAATTCCCGCAGAAAAGACGAGGATGACCAGAATAGAATAACTTGAGAAGAGAACAAGAGTCTTACGTTCCCTTCCACAAACAATTCCCTTATATATAACTAAAGCAATTCTAGACTCAACTTCGACCAGTTTGGCTTAGTAATCCTATAGTCAGTCAGGCTCTGATACCAACGCTGTCGGGACCCCGATCCTAAGCCATAGGAGTCCAGCCTGTAACACATCGCATCCCTTTGTGGTCTCACGCACGGTTAACTCCACGGCTGCAGCCTTACCTTAGCCGGGACCGTTTGCGTCTTTTGACTCACGTATGCGATAGTGTCGCTAGCAATCCAATGTCAAAGAACCCGGATCGACATGTCTAGTCATAAACCAAAGTGGCAGTACCGCACAAGGACAGGCATACATGACCCAACAGAGCAGGTGTCGGTCATCAGCGAATGTAGACGAGTCATAGCAAGCTACAAGGACTCCATTACATCGCGTGACATTTCCCCAAAGGAGACAGACACAGCAGCTAAGAAGGACACATGCCGGTCAACCAATGTGTCCGGAGCAGTAGCGAACTACCAAGGCTCGTTGGATCACAAAGGGGCATTTCCTTGTAAGGAGTGCTACTAAAGTTCACGACTAGGTAATCGAACCCCATACATATCAGGTACGACACACGTACGCATGGCATACCGATATGTATAGATACATCGATGGCATCACAACATAACCATAAACATACAACCTTTATTTAAGAGGCTCGGAAGAGCCACACACATAATATTACACATCAAGGGTCTCACGAACCATAATAGCAGTCATTCAGTTACAAGGCAGCGGAAGAGTTATAAACTGTCTGAGTACAGACAGGGCAACTAGAAGGCACATGGCCTGACTATACTACAGATCCAACGTAGGGCCAGATCGTAGCTGGGACACCAGCTACTCGTCGTCATCGATGTCTACGAAGAACCCTTCATTAGGGTCATTAGCAACGTCTTCAACATTTATTAAGCAAACATGAGTACGGAGGTACTCAGCAAGACTTTAGGATAACTAACTACTCATGCAAGGTATTGTGGGGTTTCATGCGGGAAAGCCAGCATTTGACTCGTGGCTAGACAACTTGCATTTTAAAATAATTTTGACAACTTGATTTCTCGCACACGAGTCCACTAACACCAAAATAATATGCTATCGTGGAATCATTCCGTCTCCGTACGGAAATGCCGTCCACGACACTCACGCTTATCTTGACAATTTTATGAGTAGCCATTGAAGTTATCTATGAACAACATATGTCTCCAAGTAGTCCATATCCGCGGACGCGGCTATTCGAATAGATCATAACCCTGCAGGGGTGTACTTCGTCACACACGCTCTCGCCACTTATCGCCATGTGCACGTCATGCACCTCGGCAACCTTCAAGCGGAAGCCCAACGAGGGAGTCGGCCACGACCATTAACCACACTAGTACCTAGTCCAGCTTTATCGCCTATCTGAGAGTAACCCATACGGAAGTCCGGCCGAGGTTTCCGCCACGGCCTCAAACGATGTGCGCAGGGTTCCCAAGCCCACCATCCGTGTGCCACTTGGTACACCGTGCCACTGCCTACCGCATCACGGTCCACCTCTCAGGTCAGCACCATGCACGGCCTCCAGCATTTCTATAAACACCAGAAACTACTTGCAACTCCTGGACCGAGTACTAAGCGATTAATAGGCCGAGCGGGGTCATATTTCAGGGCCCAGCATGTGGTAGTATCTAGTCTTGGATTACATACACGGAACTCAGTTCCTATGGACGGTTCCAATGAAACAACCCGCCATGTACTCCTACACAGCCTTTCACCGGTACCTTTACCAAATCAAGTTCAACACACAACCTTTGCTCACCGAACACATTCTCACAATTTTGTTCATCTCCTAGATGACATACCATACACAACTCTAAGCATAGCATGCATAGCAGGATAAGGCACATCATAGCTCAAGCAACTACCAGGTATGCTAGGTTGCAAGGTTCGGCTATTTACTGTGACAAGGTTAGGTCATGCAAAGGAAGTGGGTTCAACTAACGTGGCAAAAGCAGTTGAAGCATTTGATCCTAATGCAATAAATAAGTGCAGGAGCAAGAACATGGGAATTATCGGGATGATCAAAAGGGTTGCTTGCCTTGTTTCTCAGAGGAGGAACGATATCCGTCAGACGGATATTCGGTGGAATCCGGGGGTGCGGAGCCTACCGAAAAGAATGGTAACATTCAATAACAATCATATGCAATCAAAATGATGCATGAGCATGGCATGAGAATGCAAAGTGATAAGTTATTATTTTCAACATGTATTAGGTTTAGAGTTTATTTGAATCACATTCGAATAGCAATTCAAACGGGGTATTCTCGGATACCGGTTTAATTGATTCGACCTGATGCTCAGATCAACTTGATGTTAGCATGCATGAAATGTCATGTTAATGTACTGATTTGTAATTAGGACAGTGTGTGATCATGGCAACCATATTGTAATTTGAATATTTTCCAATTTCCATTTATAAAGTGATTATAAGAATTGAATTATTCCTTATTATACATGTTAGGGTTCTGTAACTTTTTCAAACATGGTTGAAAATATCATAATCAGAATCCTTGAATTTTTCTGATACTTTTTCATATATAAATTATTTTCATTGGAGTTACAGATTAATTTCTATGATTTTTACAAGTTTTAGCAATTTCCTGGAATTATTTCTATACTGATAATTCTATTTATTGCATCAGACTGACGTCAGCAGGTCAGCCGACCTGTTCAGGTCAAACCTGAGAGGGGGGCCCCACTGGTCAGCCTCTCTGGGACTAATCCCGCGCTGACCAGCCCCTAAACTGAGTTGACTTGGCCTTGGGCCCACTGTCAGCGAGAGATCAAGCTCCTAATCTGCTGGATTAGCTTTGCCACGTCGGCCCCCACCGGAGGGTGGTCGCCGGCGACCAAGCCCGCGGCGGAGGGCTCGCCGGAGGCGACCTAAACGGCGCTGCACAACACCAATTCGAACGCGGTTTGCAGCTACGGAATGCTGGCGAAGTGGCCGATCTGGTAGGGGCATCAGGGGAGGCTAGGGTCGCCGGGGGAGGCGCCGGCGATGAGCCGAAGCGGCGGCCGAAGCTCGGCCTTCTATGAGAGACGGCTCTAGGGCACGGGGAGGGCAGCTGGAGGGCTCATCATACTCCTGGAGGCTCCAGGAGCTCGAACCCTAGCTCGAGCGCGTGGATCAGACACCATGGCGACGGCGGCGACATGACCGGCGGCGAGGAGCTCTCGGACTTGGTGGGGAACGGGGCTACGATGCATGGAAGAGCGTGGGGTGAGAGGGGAAACGATGACGAGCTCACGGCGGTTCCGATGGTGCTGCTGAGGGGCTCGGGGGTGCACCGGAGGGAGCGAATCGACGGGAGAGTTCCGGCGGCCGGAGGTGGAAGACGATGGCGTTGGGGGCGATGCAGAGCTCGGGGAAGCTTCGGCTTCTGCAGAGAGGACCGGCGCGACGAGGCGGAGCTAACGGCGTGCTCAGCAAGAGGAGGCTAAGGCTAGGGGCACGGGCAGCTCGAGCTTTGCTCGGCTCCAATGGCGGCAGGAGGGGGAGGAGAGATCCGAGAGGAAGGGAAGGAACCGACGCTGGGAATGGATAGCGGAGGCCTCGGGGAGCTTATCCCCGGCCTTGCCAGCGCGAGGCGGCGGCCAGGCAGGCGCACAGGTGCGTGGCCGCGCCGGAGGAGGCGGCGGCCACCTCCTGCTCCTACTGGCGCGAGGGAGACGACAGGAGCTCGGATGGGCCGGGCCAGGCTAGGCGACAGGTAAGTTCTTTTCCATTTCCTTCTGTTTTATTTGTGTGTTAATTTCTGACATTGATTTTCTATTTATTTCAGCTCCAAAAAAAAGTTGTAAAAACTAATTTAAACACACCTGAATATTTGTTATAATATTCTCAACCATTTCCAAAGTTTTCAACATTTTTGAAAATTTATAGTTTCTGATTTCAAATTTTAAAGTTTGAATCCAGTGGCTTTTGCATTAATTTAAAATGCTTCAAGTGTCAAGAAAATAGTTTTCTCCAATGCTCATTTACTTTCATGATTTATCAGAAAGTTTGAACATTTCTTGAGGCCATTTTGGGTTCATTGATTTTAACTAGTTTGAGATTTTCTTTATTTAAAGTAGTGGCTAGGGTTTTAAGTTTTTTCTTTGCCACTTTCTTGTTCTTGTTGAAAATTCTTAGATGCAAATGCAAAGAAGACATGACCACAAGGCTAACTTGCTTAAGGTTGGGGATGTGACAACTCACCCCCACTCAAAAGAATCTCGTCCCGAGATTTGGAAGTCGTCGGGAATAACGCAGGATACTCAAGTCGGAGACGATCCTCTCTTTCCCAAGTTGCCTCCTTTTCAGAATGATTTGACCATTGAACTTTAAGAAACTTGAGGTTTCGACGTCGAGTGGTACGCTCAGCTTGATCAAGAATACGCACGGGGTATTCTCGGTATGAAAGGTTATCTTGGAGATCAAGCGTTTCGTGGTCCACTTCACGGATAGGATCCGAAAAGCAACGCCTGAGTTGCGAGACGTGGAAAACATCATGAACCTTGGAAAGATGCGGAGGAAGTTCCAACTGGTAGGCAACTTCTCCTCGTTTGGCAAGAATGCGAAAAGGACCAATGTAACGAGGAGCCAACTTGCCCTTGATACCGAAACGATGGGTACCCTTCAAAGGTGTAACCCGAAGGTAAGCCTTCTCGTCAAGTTCAAAGGTCACAGCCTTATGATGACGATCATATTGGCTCTTTTGACGAGACTGGGCTATCTTCAACTTTTCACGAATAATGCGAACCTGCTCTTCTGCATCCTGGATCATATCCGGACCAAAGAGTTGCCTCTCTCCGGTTTTTGACCAATTAAGAGGTGTTCGACATCTTCGTCCATAGAGAACTTCAAAAGGGGCTTTGCCCAAGCTTGATTGGTAACTATTGTTACAAGCGAATTCGGCGAATGGAAGACACTTCTCCCAATTCATACCGAATGATATAACACAAGCTCGGAGCATATCTTCTAGAATTTGATTCACTCTTTCTACTTGACCACTTGATTGGGGATGGAAAGCAGTGCTAAAAGATAGGTGAGTCCCCATGGCATTCTGAAAACTTTCCCAGAAGCGAGAAGTAAAGATACTTCCACGGTCCGAGTTAATTTCCAGGGGAACACCATGAAGAGACACTATTCGAGAGATATATAACTCTGCTAGCTGGCTAGCTGTTATACTCTCACGAACAGGGAGAAAATGAGCCACTTTGGAAAGACGGTCAATGACCACAAAAATAGCATTATTCCCTTTCTTGGTCTTGGGAAATCCGGTAACGAAATCCATGCTAACTTTATCCCATTTCCATTCAGGAATAGCTAGAGGTTGAAGGGTGCCAGCAGGCCTTTGATGTTCTGCCTTAACTCGACGACAAACGTCGCAGTTAGCAACGAACTCAGCAATTTCGCTCTTCATCCTAGTCCACCAGAACCTCTGGTGTAGGTCCTGATACATCTTGGTACTACCGGGATGAATGGTGAGAGGAGAATCATGAGCCTCCTTAAGGATTAACTGCCTTAGATGTGGGTTCTTAGGAACCACTAAACGATTCTGGAAGAACACAACACCTTGATCGTTCATGGAAAATTCTTTAGCGTTGCCGCTAAAAATATTCTCCTTGATCCGTGATATACCCTTGTCACGCTTTTGGCCAGCTATAATTTGATCCTTAAGAGTAGGCTTCGCCACCAGGGTAGAAAGGAATCCTTGAGGAACAATATGAAGATTTAACTTCCGAAAGTCCTCATGGAGATGTGGTTGACCTTGTTGTAGCATCAAATTGTTACAATAAGATTTACGACTTAGCGCATCGGCCATAACATTGGCCTTCCCCGGGGTGTAAGTTATCCCTAAGTCGTAATCCGAGATCAACTCAACCCACCGTCTTTGCCTGAGATTCAAATCCGGCTGGGTGAAAATATATTTCAGACTTTGGTGATCAGTGAATATTTCGCAACGATTACCCAGAAGGTAATGTCGCCAGGTTTTTAGTGCATGGACCACACCTGCAAGCTCAAGGTCATGTGTGGGATAATTATCCTCATGTGGACGCAACTGTCGAGATGCGTATGCGATCACATGACGATCTTGCATGAGAATGCAACCCAATCCTTGTCGCGAGGCGTCGCAATAGATAACAAAGTCCTTAGAAAAATCTGGTGGTAGCAACACAGGTGCGGAAGTCAGGCGTCTTTTCAGTTCCTGAAAACTATGCTCACACTGTGGTGTCCACTCGAACTTTTTATCTTTCTTGAGGAGTTCAGTTAGAGGCTTTGCAACCTTGGAGAAATTCTCGACAAAGCGGCGACAATAGCTCGCTAGACCAAGAAAACTCCTAACTTGCTTAACCGATTCATATTGAGTCCAATCAAGGACAGCTTGAACTCTCTTGGGATTGACAGCAATACCCTTACCAGAGATTACGTGGCCTAGATAGGTCACTTCTGGTAACCAGAATTCACATTTTGAAAATTTGGCATAAAGGCGATGCTCTCGCAGTTTCATCAATACCAGCCTTAGATGCTCGGCATGTTCTTGTTCATTCTTCGAGTAGATGAGAATATCATCGAGGTATACCACAACGAATTTATCCAAATACTCCATGAAGATTGAATTCATCAGACGAGAGAAGGTGGCTGGGGCATTGGTTAAACCGAAGGACATAACGGTGTACTCATATTGGCCATAACGAGTAACAAAAGCCGTTTTTGGAATGTCCCCGTTCTTAATCTTGATTTGATGGTATCCCAACCTCAAATCCATTTTGGAGAAGACTGAGGATCCAGCGAGCTGATCGTACAGGTCATTGATCCTGGGGAGCGGATACTTGTTCTTAATGGTGACCAGATTAACTGGTCGGTAATCTACAACCATCCGATCCGTTCCGTCTTTCTTCTTGACGAAGAGGACGGGACAAGCCCAAGGAGAGGAGCTAGGACGAATGAAACCATTGTTCAAGGCCTCATCTAATTGCTTCTTAAGTTCGGCTAGCTCCAGGGGTGCCATCTTATAAGGTCTTCTGGCTATTGGGACAGTTCCCAGAACAAGATCTATTACAAACTCTACATCTCTGTCAGGTGGAATTCCTGGCAGTTCCTCTGGAAAAACATCCGGGAAGTCACGGACTACCGGAATGTCTTCAAGTTCCGGAAGAGGGTTGGCATTTAAGGAATAGAGTTGGCATTTGGCAACTCGAGTAGAGACATTTACTATCTCACCCGAGGGATGGGTAAGCTGGACATTTCTAGAATGAGTATCAATCTTGGCATAGTGAGCTGACATCCAGTCCATGCCCAAGATGATATTAATATCTGAAGATTTCAATGCTATCAATGAGGCTAGAAAAACTAGCCTCTCTACTAGAATTTCATTGTCATAGGTTATCCTAGAGGTTTGCCATTTACTACCAGGGGTTTGGACAACCAATGGGATTGGCATATCACAAAAAGACATGTTATGCAACTGTGCATAACTTTCTGAAATGAAGGAATGAGAAGACCCAGTGTCAAAGAGAACGGACGCTGGGTGATGATTAACAAGAAGCGTACCCAGCATGACGTCGGGATCCTCTACAGCTTCTTCTGCTGACACATAGTTCACACGGCCACGTGCAGGAGTTGGCTTCACATAGTAAGCTTTGCCCGACTTGGCCTGCCCGACGGACTTTCCGGGTTCCTTGGCACCCACATTCTGAGGACACTCACGGGAATAGTGCCCTGGTTCTCCACACTTGTAGCATATCACCTGGTTGGCACGTGGTGCAGCATTGCTAGCTGGACCACCATAAGCTTTTGCTGGAGGGTTGGCCTGATTCGTCTGAGGCGCCACGTAGGATGGCCTCGGAGTGTATCTTGGTGGCAGAGAACTGTTTGGAACCCACAACCTGCGTTTTGGAAACACGGAACCAGAAGACGAGCCAAAGTCACGGGAGTGCTTCCTTGTGGCTTTGAAGTCAGTATGACCAGTCTCGGCACTGATCGCTTTGTTGACCAGGGCTTGAAAGCTTGCACACTCATGGAGGCGCAGATCACGACGGAGCTCAGGGCTCAGACCCTTACGAAACCTTGCTTGCTTCTTGGCGTCAGTAGACACCTCCTCTGTTGCATAGCGGGCGAGGTTACCGAACTCGCGGCTATAGGCATCCACAGACAACTTGCCCTGAGTGAAGGCACAGAACTCCTCTCTCTTTCTGTCCATCAGGCCCTCTGGAATATGGTGCAGACGAAAAGCTGCACTGAAGTCTGCCCATGTGGCCACTGGTTCAGCGGGACGCATAGCTTCAAAATTCTTCCACCACAGATTGGCGGGTCCTTCCAGGAAATACGCCGCAAAGGTCACCTTGTCGGCCTCAGACACATTCGCAGAGTGAATCTTGCGTGAGATGCTGCACAGCCAGTCATCAGCGTCGAGGGGATCGACGGAATGATGAAACTTTGGAGGATTCAGCTTCACAAAGTCATTGAGGGACACTACGACATTCCTAGGCTGTCGAGCCGTATTCTGCTCAATACGCTATAGTAGTCGATTGGTCTCCCTTTTGTTTCTTTCTGCCTCAAGCATCACTTCCACCAGAAAAGGCGGGTGAGGCAGGTCTTCCTACGACGCTTGACTACCCTCACCTTGCTCATGAGCAGGGGCACGGTTCAACCTGGTGAACACCATCCTGACAAACAAACTCATAGCTTAGACCAATATCATATCAATACTAACTATGGATTAAGAATGTACTAAACACACGGAATGCGGAAATGAATATCCGAATAGCATGGTAACAAGCAACTGCTATATATACACCATGGTTCATACACACCCTTACATAGTTCAGTACACCCTTAACCGAAGAGCAAACTACTGAAATTGTGAAACTACTCATCAGAGGCTTACAAGCTGCCTATACATTATTTATCTAGGCCTCCGGAATTCATTTCACATTACATACATACTTCACAAGTCACGCAGGACTGTGAACGTACGGCTACTACCATACTATCCTTCCGCTCACAGCTCGGGCATCCGCATAGAACATCTCATAGAGATTACCTCCATGGCCTAGAAGCTCAACCTGCGGATCAGGAAACACTCTAGCCTGAGATCCCTGGGATCCATAAGGACACGGATGTGGCCTTGGTCCCCTGACTGGTGGTAAGAGGGGTCCCCGAAGAGGTGTGACTCCTCCTATAGCTGGCCAGTCAACGTGAGCCGGAAGATGGGTCCTAACAGGGTTCAGCATCCCCATCTCTCCATATCCTGTCTGGACTACCGGTGCCAGCTGCATCAAAGCCGTCCACACACGGGCACGGGTAGCATAAAGCTCCATACGGAGAGCACGAGCATCCCTGTCTCTGTTCTCTAGCATCTCAACAGTGGACTGCAGTAGTGGATCCTCCATAGAAGAATCAAAATAGACTCCACTGAGGTATCCCTCTTCACCAGTCTGAGAGGCCGGAACATAGCAGAACTCTGAATTCTGCAGCAGTGCATGTCTCGCTCTCATAATGGTCATCATTGAGTAGGCAGCATCCTGTACTGCCATGTCAACAGTGACCCCCAACCCATAGGACCAATGGATTGGCTTCTCCGCTCCAGGGTAGTCTGGAAATACCCTAACAGTGCAGATGTACTGGCTCTGGTTGAAGTCTCGGTACTGTTCCTCCACTGTGTACTCGGGGTACCAGCGGTAACCGCACACCGACATCACCCTGACCAGCATGGCCGTATGACCCGGCACATCAATGCACCTGGTCAGACGTACCACCTGACGAGAAGGACGGCCAGGCATCTGTAAATAGAGAGTAATGCAAAAGCATTAGAGCTCCGAATGCAAAATTGGGCAGCATAACGGCTGTAAATGCTCAAAAACAAATTTTGAGACAACCCAAAAATGGAATAGCGTAACCACTCAACTATCAAGTTCAACTCTCTGATCATCAAACTTACTTCCTTTTTCCTAGGAATAGAAGAAACCCAATGTCTCTTGACCCGTAGTCCTATAATCTACCGATCAGAAACACGAGCCTAGAAGAAGATGAGTAACCTAGTCCTTAATTCCCGCAGAAAAGACGAGGATGACCAGAATAGAATAACTTGAGAAGAGAACAAGAGTCTTACGTTCCCTTCCACAAACAATTCCCTTATATATAACTAAAGCAATTCTAGACTCAACTTCGACCAGTTTGGCTTAGTAATCCTATAGTCAGTCAGGCTCTGATACCAACGCTGTCGGGACCCCGATCCTAAGCCATAGGAGTCCAGCCTGTAACACATCGCATCCCTTTGTGGTCTCACGCACGGTTAACTCCACGGCTGCAGCCTTACCTTAGCCGGGACCGTTTGCGTCTTTTGACTCACGTATGCGATAGTGTCGCTAGCAATCCAATGTCAAAGAACCCGGATCGACATGTCTAGTCATAAACCAAAGTGGCAGTACCGCACAAGGACAGGCATACATGACCCAACAGAGCAGGTGTCGGTCATCAGCGAATGTAGACGAGTCATAGCAAGCTACAAGGACTCCATTACATCGCGTGACATTTCCCCAAAGGAGACAGACACAGCAGCTAAGAAGGACACATGCCGGTCAACCAATGTGTCCGGAGCAGTAGCGAACTACCAAGGCTCGTTGGATCACAAAGGGGCATTTCCTTGTAAGGAGTGCTACTAAAGTTCACGACTAGGTAATCGAACCCCATACATATCAGGTACGACACACGTACGCATGGCATACCGATATGTATAGATACATCGATGGCATCACAACATAACCATAAACATACAACCTTTATTTAAGAGGCTCGGAAGAGCCACACACATAATATTACACATCAAGGGTCTCACGAACCATAATAGCAGTCATTCAGTTACAAGGCAGCGGAAGAGTTATAAACTGTCTGAGTACAGACAGGGCAACTAGAAGGCACATGGCCTGACTATACTACAGATCCAACGTAGGGCCAGATCGTAGCTGGGACACCAGCTACTCGTCGTCATCGATGTCTACGAAGAACCCTTCATTAGGGTCATTAGCAACGTCTTCAACATTTATTAAGCAAACATGAGTACGGAGGTACTCAGCAAGACTTTAGGATAACTAACTACTCATGCAAGGTATTGTGGGGTTTCATGCGGGAAAGCCAGCATTTGACTCGTGGCTAGACAACTTGCATTTTAAAATAATTTTGACAACTTGATTTCTCGCACACGAGTCCACTAACACCAAAATAATATGCTATCGTGGAATCATTCCGTCTCCGTACGGAAATGCCGTCCACGACACTCACGCTTATCTTGACAATTTTATGAGTAGCCATTGAAGTTATCTATGAACAACATATGTCTCCAAGTAGTCCATATCCGCGGACGCGGCTATTCGAATAGATCATAACCCTGCAGGGGTGTACTTCGTCACACACGCTCTCGCCACTTATCGCCATGTGCACGTCATGCACCTCGGCAACCTTCAAGCGGAAGCCCAACGAGGGAGTCGGCCACGACCATTAACCACACTAGTACCTAGTCCAGCTTTATCGCCTATCTAAGAGTAACCCATACGGAAGTCCGGCCGAGGTTTCCGCCACGGCCTCAAACGATGTGCGCAGGGTTCCCAAGCCCACCATCCGTGTGCCACTTGGTACACCGTGCCACTGCCTACCGCATCACGGTCCACCTCTCAGGTCAGCACCATGCACGGCCTCCAGCATTTCTATAAACACCAGAAACTACTTGCAACTCCTGGACCGAGTACTAAGCGATTAATAGGCCGAGCGGGGTCATATTTCAGGGCCCAGCATGTGGTAGTATCTAGTCTTGGATTAAATACACGGAACTCAGTTCCTATGGACGGTTCCAATGAAACAACCCGCCATGTACTCCTACACAGCCTTTCACCGGTACCTTTACCAAATCAAGTTCAACACACAACCTTTGCTCACCGAACACATTCTCACAATTCTGTTCATCTCCCAGATGACAGACCATACACAACTCTAAGCATAGCATGCATAGCAGGATAAGGCACATCATAGCTCAAGCAACTACCAGGTATGCTAGGTTGCAAGGTTTGGCTATTTACTGTGACAAGGTTAGGTCATGCAAAGGAAGTGGGTTCAACTAACGTGGCAAAAGCAGTTGAAGCATTTAATCCTAATGCAATAAATAAGTGCAGGAGCAAGAACATGGGAATTATCAGGATGATCAAAAGGGTTGCTTGCCTTGTTGCTCAGAGGAGGAACGATATCCGTCAGACGGATATTCGGTGGAATCTGGGGGTGCGGAGCCTACCGAAAAGAATGGTAACATTCAATAACAATCATCTGCAATCAAAATGATGCATGAGCATGGCATGAGAATGCAAAGTGATAATTTATTATTTTCAACATGTATTAGGTTTAGAGTTGATTTGAATCACATTCGAATAGCAATTCAAATGGGGTATTCTCGGATACCGGTTTAATTGATTCGACCTGATGCTCAGATCAACTTGATGTTAGCATGCATGAAATGTCATGTTAATGTACTAATTTGTAATTAGGACAGTGTGTGATCATGGCAACCATATTGTAATTTGAATATTTTCCAATTTCCATTTATAAAGTGATTATAAGAATTGAATTATTCCTTATTATACATGTTAGGGTTCTGTAACTTTTTCAAACATGGTTGAAAATAGCATAATCAGAATCCTTGAATTTTTCTGATACTTTTTCATATATAAATTATTTTCATTGGAGTTACAGATTAATTTCTATGATTTTTACAAGTTTTAGCAATTTCCTGGAATTATTTCTATACTGATAATTCTCTTTATTGCATCAGACTGACGTTAGCAGGTCAGCCGACCTGTTCAGGTCAAACCTGACAGGGGGGCCCCACTGGTCAGCCTCTGTGGGACTAATCCCGCGCTGACCAGCCCCTAAACTGAGTTGACTTGGCCTTGGGCCCACTGCCAGCGAGAGATCAAGCTCCTAATCTGCTGGATTAGCTTTGCCACGTCGGCCCCCACCGGAGGGTGGTCGCCGGCGGCCAAGCCCGTGGCGGAGGGCTCGCCGGAGGCGACCTAAACGGCGCTGCACAGCACCAATTCGAACGCGGTTTGCAGCTATGAAACGCTGGCGAAGTGGCCGATCTGGCAGGGGCATCAGGGGAGGCTAGGGTCGCCGGGGGAGGCGCCGGCGATGAGCCGAAGCGGCGGCCGAAGCTCGGCCTTCTATGAGAGACGGCTCTAGGGCACGGGGAGGGCAGCTGGAGGGCTCATCATACTCCTGGAGGCTCCACGAGCTCGAACCCTAGCTCGAGCGCGTGGATCAGACACCATGGCGACGACGACGACATGACCGGCGGCGAGGAGCTCTCGGCCTTGGTGGGGAACGGGGCTACGATGCATGGAAGAGCGTGGGGCGAGAGGGGAAACGATGACGAGCTCACAGCGGTTTCGATGGTGCTGCTGAGGGGCTCGGGGGTGCGCCGGAGGGAGCGAATCGACGGGAGAGTTCCGGCGGCCGGAGGTGGAAGACGATGGCGTTGGGGGCGATGCAGAGCTCGGGGAAGCTTCGGCTTCTGCAGAGAGGACCGGCGCGACGAGGCGGAGCTAACGGCGTGCTCAGCAAGAGGAGGCTAAGGCTAGGGGCACGGGCAGCTCGAGCTTTGCTCGGCTCCAATGGCGGCAGGAGGGGGAGGAGAGATCCGAGAGGAAGGGAAGGAACCGACGCTGGGAATGGATAGCGGAGGCCTCGGGGAGCTTATCCCCGGCCTTGCCAGCGCGAGGCGGCGGCCAGGCAGGCGCACAGGTGCGTGGCCGCGCCGGAGGAGGCGGCGGCCAACTCCTGCTCCTACTGGCGCGAGGGAGACGACAGAAGCTGGGATGGGCTGGGCCAGGCTAGGCGACAGGTAAGCTCTTTTCCATTTCCTTCTGTTTTATTTCTTTGTTAATTTCTGACATTGATTTGCTATTTATTTCAGCTCCAAAAAAGAAGTTGTAAAAACTAATTTAAACACACCTGAATATTTGTTATAATATTCTCAACCATTTCCAAAGTTTTCAACATTTTTGAAAATTTATAGTTTCTGATTTCAAATTTTAAAGTTTGAAACCAGTGGCTTTTGCATTAATTTAAAATGCTTAAAGTGTCAAGAAAATAGTTTTCTCCAATGCTCATTTACTTTCATGATTTATCAGAAAGATTGAACATTTCTTGAGGCCATTTTGGGTTCATTGATTTTAACTAGTTTGAGATTTTCTTTATTTAAAGTAGTGGCTAGGGTTTTAAGTTTTTCCTTTGCCACTTTCTTGTTCTTGTTGAAAATTCTTAGATGCAAATGCAAAGAAGACATGAGCACAAGGCTAACTTGCTTAAGGGTTGGGGATGTGACATGTCCCTTCTCTCTTTTTCTCTCTTTTTTTGGTGGGCTCTTTGGCTTCTTATATATATATATATATATATATATATTTATTTATTTTTATTTTATTTCTCTGGGCATCTTTGGCCTCTTTTCGTAAATGGGCTTCGCTGGCCTCATTTATTTCCTCACATGGGACAATGCTCCATCAATGATGATCAACAGACTTACAACTCAAAACTTGGAGCAATGATGACTCTATATGGAATGCCTTCGGTAGTGTACCGTGACAATGATCTAGCATGGCATAGACATCAATGGAAACATCATGCTAGCTATCTTATGATCATGCAATGGCAATGTAGAAGTGGTGGCACATGTCATGGTGGTAGTTCCATGGCAATATATCTCGGAATGGCTTTGAGAAAACCATAGTAGGTAGGTATGGTTGCTGTTTTGAGGGAGGCTAATGGTGGGTTTTGTGCACCGGAGAAATTTGCACGACACTAAAGAAGATAGTGATGGTGGAAGGTGAAAGTGCATCTAAACCATGGACTCAACATTAGTCATGAAGAACTCATATACTTGTTGCAAAAGTTTTAGTAGTAATCGAAACAAAGCATTGAACGCATACTCCTAGGGGAAGGGTTGGTAGGTATAAACCATCGCGCGATCCCGACCGCTACACAAAGGATGACAATCAATAAACTTATCATGCTCAGACTTCATCACATAGCGGTTCACCATACGTGCATGCTACGGGAATCACTAACTTCAACACAAGTATTTCTAGATCCACAACACCTTACGAATATAACTTCAATATTACCATAACCACAACTCAAAACTAATTGAGATAAATCAAACTTCTCTAACTACTCAATGCACATGAAGGTGGAAGTTTTCATATCCCTTTGGATAACTACCCCTTTTGAGACTACTTTAATAGCATAGATCAACTACCACGCCACGCGCTTCCGTGCTCTAAAATATAGAAGTGAAACACAAAGAGCAAAATCAACTAGCTCAAAAGATATAAGTGAAACACATGTGAGCTGAATTGTCTAACCAAAGGATATAAGTGAAGCTCGACAAAATCACGGTGAGTGCATGTCTCTCTCTCTCTAGGTGTGCAGCAAGGAAGATTGTGACACAACAAAATAAAAGACTCCTACGATACAAGACGCTCCAAGCAAAAGACATAACATGTGGTGAATAAAAATATAGCCCCAAGTAACGTTACCGATGGATTGAAGACGAAAGAGGGGATGCCTTCCCGGGACATCCCCAAGCTTAGGCTTTTTCGGCATCCTTGAATCAACTTGGGGTGCCTTGGGCATCCCCAAGCTTGAACTCTTGCAACTCTTTATTTCTTTGTCCATAAGAACTTCACCCAAATCTTGAAAACTTCACAAGACGAAACTTAAACAGAAACTTGTGAAATCATTAGTATAAGAAAGCAAATCACCACTTCCTTAGGTATTGTAGCAAGCTTAAATTCTACTTACGTTGATGTTGGGTTACTGTATTTTCAATCTTCCATGGCTAATACCCCCCGATACTATCCATAGTTTCATCAAAATAAGCAACCAACTCAACAAAAATAGAATCTATTAACAGCAGACCAGTCTGTAGCAATCTGTATACTTCGTATACTTCTGGTACTTCAATAATTCTGAAAAATTACGACACTCTGAAGAATTTTTGTATAAATCTGCATAAAAAAGAATCAACTCAAAATCTCTCACAGAAAAAAATTAAAATTATTTTCGTGAGCAGAAAGTTTCTGTCTTTTCCAGCACGATCAAACGATCATCCCCAAGACTAATCATAACGGTTTCACTTGGCACAAACGCAAAAGAAACACAAAAAAAACAATAATAACAGAATTATGAAAGTGTGGAAAACACAAAACATAAATAAAAAGGATAGATTCGTTGGGTTGCCTCCCAACAAGCGCTATTGTTTAACGCCCTTAGCTAGGCAAAAGGTGATGAAATCACGTATAGTCATCTTTGGTGCTCAAACCATAAGTAGCCCTCATCATAGATTCATAAGGCAATCTTATTTTATTTCTTGGAAAGTGCTCCATGCCCTTCTTTAAGGGAAATTGAAATCTAATATTCCCTTCCTTCATATCGATGATAGCACCAATAGTCCTTAGGAAAGGTCTACCAAGAATAATGGGACATGAAGGATTGCAATCTATGTCAGGTACAATGAAATCCACGGGTACATAGTTCTTATTTGCAACAATAAGAACATCATCAATCCATCCCATGGGTTTCTTGATAGTAGAATCCGCAAGATGCAAATTAAGAGAACACTCTTCAATCTCATGAAAACCAAGAATATCACATAAAGATTTTGGAATCGCGGAAACACTAGCACCCAAATCACACAAAGCATTGCATTCATAGTTTTTGATTTTGATTTTGATAGGAGGTTCCCACTCATCATGATGTTTTCTAGGTATAGAGACTTCTAATTCGAGTTTCTCTTCCAGAGATTTCATCATAGAATCTACGATATGAGCGGTAAAGGCTTTGCTTTGGCTATAAGCATGTGGAGTGTTTGCAATGGATTGCATCAAGGAAATGCATTCAAACAAGGAGCAACTATCATAATTGAATTCCTTGAAATCCAAAATGGAGTTTCATTACTACCCAATATTTTGATTTCTTCTACTCCACTCTCCACACCTTTATCATCAAGATAGGTGGACTCTGAATCATGGAGGCGTTTTTCAACCAAAGTTGATTCGTATCCAGTCCCGTCATCAATAGGTTTGACACGCGAAAACAAAAATTCAAGAGGAGTCACACCAAGCACTTTAAGATCTCCGTGATTTGCATCACTACAACGCACCCTTTTAAACCATTCATGCTTAGCGCGAATTTGGGCGGTTCTTTCTTTGCTCTCATTCATGGAGACACGCATAACTTTTAAAGTTTCATCCAAGTTAACCTTGGGAGGAGCACATCTAACTTTCAAAGCATCAATATCACAAGACATCCTATCAACGCTCTTAGCCAAATCATCTATTTTGAGTAGTTTTTCCTCTATGGACGCATTGAAAATCTTTTGAGAGTTGATGAACTCTTTGATATTACTCTCTAAATCAGAGGGTAATTTGTTATGATTTCCATAAGTGTTGTAGGAATTGCCATAGTTGTTAGAGGAGTTACTAGGAAAAGGCCTAGGAACATAGTTTCCTCTAAAAGCATTGTTGTTGCCA
This sequence comes from Hordeum vulgare subsp. vulgare, assembly GCF_904849725.1. Taxonomy (NCBI): domain Eukaryota; kingdom Viridiplantae; phylum Streptophyta; class Magnoliopsida; order Poales; family Poaceae; genus Hordeum; species Hordeum vulgare. Next base: position 128,432,405 of record NC_058523.1, read on the forward strand.
AAATTGTTCCTACCAACAAAATTAACGTTCAAACTAGCGTTGCTACTCTCAATAAAGGAAGATAGTGGAATGTCATTAAGATCTAAAGGAGCATTTCTACTAGCAACCAAATTCATCAACTCGTCCATCTTAGCACTAAGCGAGTTAATTTCTTCTATAGCGTGTACCTTTTTGCTAGCAGGTGACCTTTCAGTGTGCCACTGAGAGTAGTTGGTCATGATATTGTCTAGGAGTTTTGTAGCTTCTCCTAACGTGATTTCCATGAACGTTCCACCTGAGGCGGAGTCCAAGATATTTCGAGAAGCAAAATTCAAACCAGCGTAAAAGATTTGTATAATCATCCACAAACTCAAGCCATGAGCGGGACAATTTTTAATCATTAACTTCATCCTGTCCCAAGATTGTGCAACGTGTTCATGATCAAGTTGCTTGAAATTCATAATATCGTTACGGAGAGAGATAATCTTAGCCGGCGGAAAATACTTGGATATGTAAGCATCTTTGCACTTATTCCAAGAATCAGTACTATTTTTAGGCAAAGAAGAAAACCAAGTTTTCGCACGATCTCGCAAAGAGAACGGAAAAAGCTTCAATTTAACAACATCTTTATTCTTTTGCATATCGCAAAGTTCAATCAAAGTATTAAGATGGGATGCGACATCTTCACTAGGAAGGCCAGAAAATTGCCCTTTCATAACAAGATACAACAAGGCAGCGTTGATTTCATATGATTCCGCACTAGTGGCGGGAGCAATCGGAGTACTAATAAAATCATTATTATTAGTATTCGAGAAGTAACAAAGTTTGGTGTTTTCAGCCATGATGACTTCAACAAAAAAACAAGAACACAAGCAAGCAAGAAAACTGGCAAAAGACAACGGCAAAACGGCAAAGGAGAAAGGCAAATGAAAACGGCAAATGTGAAGTAGGGGAGAGGAAAACGAGAGGCAACTGGCAAAAAAGGTAAATGCAAGAGATGAGTTTGTGACACTTACTTGGATGGATCTTGACTTGATCTCTCCCCGGCAACAGCGCCAGAAATCCTTCTGCTACGGCTACAAAAGACCTTCCTCGGCAACGGCGCCAGAAATCCTTCTGCTACGGCTACAAAAGACCTTCCCCGGCAACGGCGCCAGAAATCCTTCCGCTGCTGGTTATGCCTATAGGGACTTCCTTGGAAAATATGCAAAGGATTCCCCCGCGGCCTTGGAGCCTTGCGTTGGTGTTCCCTTGAAGAGGAAAGGGTGATGTAGCACAGCGGTGGTAAGTATTTCCCTCAGTTTGAGAACCAAGGTATCAATCCAGTAGGAGGATCGCGTCAAGTCACAAGTACCTGCACAAACACAAAGAGCTTGCACCCAACGCTATGAAGGGGTTGTCAATACCTTATAGATTGTTTGCAAAGTGAGAACAGAAAGCAAAAAGTAAACAAAGCAAAGTAAAAGTAAAAGTGGAGATGATAGTTGTGAATAGACCCGGGGGCCGTAGTGTTCACTAGAGGCTTCTCTCATGAAAGCAAGTAGACGGTGGGTGAACAAATTACCGTCGAGCAATTGATAGAACCATGCAAAGTCATGACGTTATCTATGGCAATGATCATACATATAGGCATCACGTCCAAAACAAGTAAACCGATACTTTCTGCATCTACTACTATTACTCCACACGTCGACCGTTATCCAGCATGCATCTACTGTATTGAGTTCATAAGAACAGAGTAATGCCTTAAGCAAGGTGGCATGATGTAGATGGACAATCTCAAATCTATGATGAAATCCCATCTTGTTACCCTTGATGGCAACAACATGATGCGTGCCTTGCTGCCCCTTCTGTCACTGGGAAAGGTCACCGCACGGTATGAACCCAAAACCAAGCACTTCTCCCATTGCAAGAATCATAGATATAATTGGCCAAACAAAACCCAAGACTCGGAGAGACTTACAAGGATATCAAATCATGCATATAAGAAATAAGCAAAGACTCAAATATAATTCATAGATAATCTGATCACAAATCCACAATTCATCAGATCTCGACAAACACACCGCCAAAGAGGATTACATCGGATAGATCTCCATGAAGATCATGGAGAACTTTGTATTGAAGATCCAAGAGAGAGAAGAAACCATCTAGCTACTAACTACGGACCCGTAGGTCTGAAGTAGACTACTCACGAGTCATTGGAGAGGCAATGATGTTGATGTAGAAGCCCTCTAGCTCCAAAGTCCCCTCCGGCAGGGCACCGCGAAGGGTCTCCAGATTAGATCTCGCGGAAACGGAAGCTTGTGGCGGCGGAAAAGTGGTTTCGTGGACGCCCTTATTTTTTCTGGGATTTTAGGGAATTTATAGGCGAAAGAGCTAGAGCAGGGGAGCTCCAGGGAGGCCACAAGCCTGGTGGTTGCGGGCCCCCCTCGTCGCGGTGCCAGGGCTTGTGGGCTCCCTGTGGGCCTCCTTCCTTGGCCCTCAAGTCCCCCAATATTCTTCTGTTTTGGAAAAATTCATTTCAAGGATTTTATTCCGTTTGGACTCCGTTCCAAAATCAGATCTGAAAAGAGTCAAAAACACAGAAAAAACAGGAACTCGCACTTGGCACTGAATTAATAAGTTAGTCCCAAAAAAGATATAAAAGGTATATAAAACATCTAAAGTTGACAAGATAACAACATGAAACCATCAAAAATTATAGATACGTTTGAGACGTATCAGTGACAAGAGTAAGAAACAACAAGGGTTGCTCCCAACTTAAGATGATCTTCATCAACAATGAGTATCCACAACTACTACACCTACTTGAAGTCTTCTACGACAAAACCTAAGGTTAGTTTATCCCTCTTAGGGAGGATGTAACATCTAGGGGGAGCTTTACTCTAAGACTTGAGTATAAGCGTGTCCTAAATAATGTGAACACATTAATGCATTATGAGAAAGTGGTAACCCACCTTGTCCTTAATCGATGAGTATGACACATGATCAAGTATACTTATTTGGCTCCTAAGTCAATATACTCATATATAGATGACTTCGTCATTGTCAAAGTGCTTGATATATGCTAGAATGTTTGTGCATGTTCACCATGTTTTATTTGACATTCTATTTGTGAGCATGTTGGTATGCATATTTTGTTGTTATTTGGCTTTCTATTTCTTTTGGCCAATTGGATATACAAGAATGCCTAAGTACCTTTCTCTAGCTATCTATGCTTTCTCGTCTCAAATTCTATTCATGCTACATCACAAATTGAGCAAGCAATTTAGGGACACTCTGTGTGAGGAGCACTCCGAGATCCGTCTCGACAAGGTCTGAATTCCAAAACCTCCCAAAGTGCATCTCGGTGTGACCAACCTCAAAATCTCGGTCCCACCGAAGCCCAGGGTTGATCAAGTTTTATCATCTCGGTGCAACCAATTTTTTGTTTTCGGCCTCACTGAGTTTCACTGTGAGCTGATAGTTGTGGAACTTGGTGGCACCGAAAATCTTATCTCGGTGTCACAGACAGCGAAGGGATATATATACCAGCGGAACCCGGCGGTAGATAATTTTCTTCAAACGCCGAACAGCCGCACCCCTTTGGTGTCGCGCCCTAGTCTCCTAGGTGTTTACTTGATTCTCCCGTGCGCCTTCGCCAAGAGTCCTCGCCGCCAGCAGATTCTTCACCGTCGTCGCCGCCGTAGGGAAGCCACGTCAAGTTATGGTACATATTCGATTTCAAATTGTGCTTCAATCTGATTCTTTGCACAAATAGGTTCTGCCATTATCTATCCACTATTGCTACAAGTTCAATCCAGCAAAGAACTCTATTAGTCTAGGGAACAAAGAAAATTTTAGGGTTAGAAGTCCGTGAGATTGAATCTCGGTGTCACCGAGTTGCGAAAATCGGTCTTACTGATTTGGTTTTAGGGTTACAAAGAATGTTCTCGGTGGAACCGAGTTCTCCTTTTCGGTTACCAAGTTTCTGTTAAAGAGAACATGTGTCTTGGTGGCTCCAAAATTTCTGAATTGATGGAACCGAAATCCTATTTTGCCAAAATTTAAAACCAAATTTTGTAGAGTTCAAATTTGACAAAACTTCTGCAATTTTGCGGTGCTTATCCTTTCCAACTCTTCTATATCTTTTCATAGGGTCTGCTTGTCTACCAGTCTACTAGTTTGCTTGTGTGCTTGGTCTTCAAAGATGTGAGGTTCATAGGATAGCCAGAACAACTTCAGTGAGCCCCATGCTAAAACTGACTCAGGCACTATTCCTGAGAGGACTCCTTCTAACCCAGGTACTCTCAGCTCCCATGGCATGCCCAAGGCAACTACCGGGTCCACAAGGAAGCTTAATTCTGATGAAGAAGATGTTGGCTTCATCCCTGAAGAATATGCTCCCTAGAAGCGAAAGGAGAAGACCACAGTCAGGAAGACTATGAGGAAGGAGTATGCTAAACCTTCTGACACTAGAGCTCGAGAAGCTAGGCTTGCAAAGAATCCAGGTCAGAAGAGATCCCGAAAGAGAACTATCCATGTTATTGGAAGGAAAACTTCTATGTATGAAGACCCAGCAGAAGCTGATGATGGGGAAGAAATTCCAGGTGAGGTCCCTCCTCCAAAGAAGACAAAGCTGATGGTTGATGCTATGACAAAGAAGCCTTCTCCTCCCAAGAAGTCTTCAACTCCTAAGAGTAGTTCCCAAGGGGACTACAAAAGATAGTCCTCTTGCTGAGAAAAACAAAGGCTCTGCATCCAGAGATTTTGCTGCAGAGGAAGATGAGGATGACCCTGTGCTTATGAAGCTGAGACCTCATCTGCCAACCATGATGCGTCTCATCCTACTGCTGAGGACATGAAGAAGAGGAAAGTTGCAGGTCTAAGGAAGTGGAGATCTATTGATCCATATGTTGTGAGAACGAGAACTGTTGTTGATCCCGGCTTTCACACAAGGGAACAACAAGATTTATGTGAGACAGTTTTGCTTGACAAGAGTCCTGCAGTCAGCGACATGAGATATGTCGATTGGGAATACATCAAGACCAATGAACACTATTTTCCTCATGTGAGAGAAAATTTCAGGATGGTTGATATTAAAGATTTTGTTGGAAAGGAGATGACTACTTGGAATGATGAGATAATCATGCAATTCTATTCCACTGCTCATTTCCATTCTGATGGAAGAATTGTTTGGATGACCAAGGGTCATCGTTATGAAGCCACTGTTGACGAATGGGCCACTATCATTAGTGCTCCTAAAGTACGAGAAGAAGACTTGGATGTGTATTCACAACTCAACATGAATCATAATTCCATGGCCAACATGTACAAGGTTGTGCCCAATGACTTCCTATCGTCTCGAAAATGTGGCTCTATTAACTTTTTACAAGCAGGAATACCCACTATAAACACTATCATGAGACACACCCTGATGCCCAAATCAGGTGATGATAAGATGATTAGAGGTTATTCCATCAAGATGTGATACGTCTCCAACATATCTACTTTTCCAAACTCTTTTGACCTTGTTTTGGACTCTAATTTACATGATTTGAATGGAACTAACCCGGACTGACGTTGTTTTCAGCAGAATTTCCTTGGTGTTATTTTTGTGCAGAAATAAAAGTTCTCGGATTGACATGAAAATTTACGGAGAATGATTCTGGAATTAATAAAAAATACTGGTGAAAGAATCTACCAGAGAGGGGCCACCCCTAGCCACAAGCCTACAAGGCACCCCCTAGGCCGCGCCCCCTAGCTTGTGGGGTCCCTGAGGCTCCACTGACCTCATTTACACTTCTATATATTCCTATCCGGGGAGAAAAAATCAGAGAGAAGAATTCATCACGTTTTACGATACGGAGCCGCCGCCACCTCCTGTTCTTCCTCGAGAGGGCAGTTCTCGAGTCTGATTTGGGCTCCGGAGAGGGGAAATCGACGCCATCGTCATCACCAACCATCCTTCATCACCAATTTCATGATGCTCTTCGTCGTTCGTGAGTAATTCCATCGTAGGCTTGTGGGGCGATGATGGGTTGGATGAGATCTAGCATGTAATCGAGTTAGTTTTGTTAGGGTTTGATCCCTAGTATCCATTATCTTCTGAGATTTATCTTGCTATAACTTTGCTATGCTTAATGCTTGTCACCAGGGCCCGAGTGCCATGATTTCAGATCTGAACCTATTATGTTTTCATGAATATATATGTGTTCTTGATCCTATCTTGCAAGTTATAGACACCTATTACGAGTTATGATCCGCATCCCCCAGGGTGACAATAACTGGGATTCTTTCCAGTGATTACCGTTGTTTGAGGAGTTCAAGTATTCACTAAGTGCTAATGCTTTGGTCCGGTTTTCTATTAAAAGGAGGCCTTAATATACCTTAGTTTCCATTAGGAACCCCCTGCCATGGGAGGGTAGGACAAAATATGGCATGCAAGTTCTTTTCCATAAGCACGTATGACTATATATGGAATACATGCCTACATTACATTGATGAATTGGAGCTAGTTCTCTATCACCCTATGTTATGATGGTTGCATGATGAATGCAATCCGACATAATTATCCATCACTGATCCATTGCCTACGAGCTTTCCACATATTGATCTTTGCTAAGTTACTTTTCCGTTGCTATTATTACAATCACTACAAAACTGCTACTTTCATATTTGCCAACGTTACCGTTACTTCCATATTACTTTGCTACTAAATACTTTGATGCAGATATTAAGTCTTTCAGGTGTGGTTGAATTGACAACTTAGCTACTAATACTCGAGAATATTGTTTGGCTCCCCTTGAGTCGAATCAATAAATTTGGGTTGAATACTCTACCCTCGAAAACTGTCGTGATCCCCTATACTTGTGGGTTATCAAGACCTTTCTCTGGCGCCATTGCCGGGGAGCATAGCTTTATTATCTGTCTCATTTGGAATTTATATCTGTGGATCACAATGAAGAATCTGGAAAACGCGAAAACCAAGATCTACCCCTCAACTACGAGGGCAGGTAAGGAACTACCATCTAGCTCTGCACTTTATTCACCGTCTGTTATGAGTAAATTTGTCACACCACCACCTGCTACTGAATCTGATATGTCGCAAGTAATTGATGATGCTACTTCTGCTATGCATGATGCTTATGATGTTACTTTGCTTGATACTACTGTGCTACTTGGTGAATTTCTTGATGAAAAAATTGCTAGAGTGAATGCTGAAAGTGATGATATTGCTGAATCTGATGAAACTGAACACTATGATAGACCTAGCTCTCCTAGATATGAATTTCCTCAAACACCTGAGGGTTATGTTATGGAAGGAGAAGTAGCTAGGGACTTTCTTTCTTGTAAGGATAGAGATGATATTAAGAAATTGCTATGCAAGTGGAAGGAAAAAAAATCTTTGAATGCTAGAATGCAGTATGATCCCAAGTTTGCTACTTCACCTATCTGTGTTACTGATAATGCTTATGAATTCTTTGTCGATCCTGAGTTAATTACTTTGGTAGAATCTGATCCTTTTTATGGTTCTGAATCTGAAACTGTTGTGGGACACCTTACTAAATTGAATGATATAACCATCCTATTTACTCATGAGGAAAAAAATTGTCACTACTATATTCTTATGTTTTTGTCTCTGTTATTATTAAAGGGTGATGCTAAGATATGGTTTAATTGTCTTGCTCCTGGTTGTGTGCATAGTCCGCAAGATACGATTTACTACTTCTCTGAAAAATATTTCCCTACCCATAAGAAATAAGTTGCCTTGCAGGAAATAATTAACTTTGTGCAAATTGAAGAAGTGAGTCAACCAAGCTTGGGGGAGGCATCTATAGTTACTTAATGCTTTGCCTGATCACTCTCTCAAGAAAAATGAAATACTTGATATCTTTTATAATGGACTAACCGATGCTTCTAGGGACCACCTAGATAGTTGTGCTGGTGGTCTTTTCAGGGAATGAACTGTTGAACAAGATGAACTAATATTGAATAATAAATTGAGCAATGATAATAGTTGGACTATTCCCGAAGCACCTCCAAAACCAACTCTGAAGAAAAGAGGTATTCTATTCCTCGGTCCTGAAGATATGCAAGAGGCAAAGAAATCTATGAAAGAAAAAGGTATTAAAGCTGAAGATGTTAAGAATCTACCACCTATTGAAGAAATACATGGTCTTGATAACTCGACACAGGTAGTAGAGGTTAGTTCTCTTTGTAGACTTAATGAAGGTTATTCCTTATAATAAGTCTGCTAGCCAATGCTTGGTTGAATTTGATAACTTTGTTGTTAAACAAGAAAATTTAATGCTTATGTTAGTAGACAATTGAAACATAGTGCTTACATGCTTGATCGCTTGGGTGATTATGTGAGTAGAACTGTCAATGATCTTAGGCTTATTAGTAAACATGCTTCCATGGTAACTACTCAAGTAGAACAGGTACTTAAGGCACAAAATGATTTACTCAATGAGATGATTAGCAAGAACAATGATCATTCTGTTAGAGTTGTGACTAGAGGTGGTAGAATGACTCACGAACCTGTGTATCCTGAGGGCCATCCTAAGAGAGTTGAGAAAGATTCTCACAGAGTTAATATTGACGTACCTGGTCCTTCTAATAAAAATAAAAAATAATAACGATAGGACTTTGCATGCTACTAGAGAACCTGTTATAGAATCACATGAAAACCCAAATGATATCTCTATTTCTGATGCTGAGACACAGTGTGGTAATGAACATGAACCTGGTGAAAATATTAATGATGATGTTCATGTCGTTGCTCAACCTAGTAATGACAATGATGTGGAGATTGAACCTGTTGTTGATCTTGATAACCCACAACCTAGGAATAAGAGATACGATAAAACAGATTTCGTTGTTAGGAAGCATGGTAGAGAAAGAGAACCATGGGTTCAGAAACCCATGCCCTTTCCTCCTAAACCATCCAAGAAAAAGGATGATGAGGATTTTGAGCGCTTTGCTGAAATGCTGAGAGTTGTTTTCTTACGTATGCGCTTAAGTGATATTCTAAAAATGTCTCCTTACGTTAAGTACATGAAAGATATTGTTACAAATAAATAAAGATACATGAAGCTGAGATTTTCACCATGCTTGATAATTATACTTTTATAGGTGGAATACCAAAGAGACTAGGAGATCCCAGAGTACCTATTATACCATGCTCTATTAAAGGAAATTATGTTAAAACTGCTTTATGTGACCCCGGAGCTGGTGTCAGTGTTATGTCGTTCTCTTTATATCGTAGACTTGATTTGAATTTGTTGACACCTATTGAAATATCTCTGCAAATGGCTGATAAATCAACTGCTTTACCCATCTGTATTTGTGAGGATGTGCCTGTTGTGCTTGCAAACGTTACTATCCTAACGGACTTTGTCATTCTTGATATTCCCGAGGACGACAGTTTGTCTATTATCCTTGGTAGACCCTTTTTGAATACTGTAGGGGTTGTTATTGACTACAATAAAGGCAGTGTCACTTTTCATGTTAATGGTAATGAGCATACGATACACTTTTCGAGGAAACAACTTCAAGTCCATAGTATCAACTCCATTGAAAAAAATTAACGTTTACTATTAGAGACTTTGAATTCCCTCTCCCTACTACCAAGAAGAAATATGATATACTTATTGTTGGGGACATGCATATCCCCATTGAGGTAAACTAGTGTTATTCAAATATTCTCTGGTTCCATGTCATTCAAAAAAAGTTTGTCAATAAGACTTTTTCAACCTTATTGTTGGATTCTTTTTGACGAGCATGAGATGGATGAATTTAGAAAGCACAACCTTCTGTACCCAACCTTTATTTTATGTTCCTTAGTTTCAATTTAGTAAAAAATGCTATTATTTCTTTGTTTTCCGTTTTATCCGTGCAATAGAAAAATGACCTGAAAATAAAAGTTCTGAGAATGTCCTAAAAATTTAGTATGATTTTTTCTGGAATATTTAAGAATTTTTGGCACTAAGAATACATCAGGGGACTACACCAGTGGGCCACAAGCTTGCAGGGCACGACCACCCCCTAGGCGCGCCCCCTAGCTTGTGGGTCCCACGTGGGGCCCATTCACTTATTCCAGTACCCATCCACTTCTTCTTCCTCCAGAAAAATCCCACCATTGCTAAAACCCGTGTTTTAGCTCATCTCAGTGCCATTTTCGATATCCTTGCTCAAAGCTCCATTGGCAAAACTATTTTAGGGGATTGTTCATCGTTATGTGACTCCTCCAATGGTCCAATTAGTTTTTGTTCTGGTGATTTATATATTGCGAAATCTTGCTACTGGGGTGACCTTGTTCTTGAGCTTGAATGTCAAATTTGTAGGATCCCAAGTAGTTTTGATGCATGATATAGCTTCTAGGCACTTATGGGAGTAGTTGCTATAAGTTTTGATTGAGTTATGTTCATGTTTATGTGGTGTCACTGAAAAAAAATCCAGAATTATTTTTTAGAGAAAGAAAAGACGAGGAAATTTTTGAGAGGCTCTTCTAGCCGGGGTTCTAAAGAAATTGAAAATGAGAAGCCTAGATACAATATTCCTCGCACAGCGGAGGTTCGACCATGTGAATGGCCAAGTGAGGCATTCTTTAGGGTGGCTGGAATTTATGAAAATTTCTCCTATCTAGCAGAAAATGCAGGCATCACCGATTTCCTCAACAATAAGTGTGACCAGTATCTCCTACTTACTAATACTTTCATGCAAAATTTTCACTTGTATCATAGGAAGAATCCACTCATGGTAGAATTTCATTTATATGATGTGCGTAAGGAAATGTCACTTTACAATTTTTGTAATGTTTGGAAAATACCTTTTGAGGGCAGCATCAGTGAACCACGTCCTAGAGACATGGAGGACTTTATTTTCACAATCACTGTAGGGGAAGAGAGAGTGGTGTCAAAGGCAAGAGCGGCCAACGTACACTTTCTTGTTCTACGTTACTATTCATTATTTGCAGGGAGATGCTTATTTGGTCGCAGCGAGAGTGGAAGCCTCAGTGCTCCCGACCTCACTATTCTGCGTCACACTTTATTTGCTGATGGAACTTTTAGTCTGGGCGCTATAGTGGCCCAACGGTTGAACTTAAACCATTCCAAGGGCCCTATATACGGAGGTATCTATGCATCTCGTTTAGCTAAACACTTTGATATACCTATTAGGCTTGACGAGGAAGAGGAAATGCTAATTCCTATAAGATATCTAGATTATGATAGGGTGGTAGCACATGATTTTATTAAGAAAGACAATAATAAGAGGCTGCTTTATAACTTAGTGTTTAGTCACGGTACTTGTGAGATTATTATTTTGCCTGCTTCTGCTTTGTTCGATATATATTCAGGCAGGTACACTATTATGCCCGTGGACATTTACAAATATTGGGGCCTGTCGCAACCCCAGCACCTGAGCCTGCACCAGCTCTCGATCCGTATCAGGTTCTAGTTTTTCAGTGGGAGCCATACGAGCTCGCAAACCAATGGAACCCGCAGTATCCTCCGGAGTATCCAGGAGAGAGTTATTTCCAGCCATGGCCTTAGACCAACTTAGGCCAAAAGCCTAAGCTTAGGGGAGTACATATTTCTCACCAACATTACATTCATGTTCACACACTCATTCCAATTATCGGTGTTCATACTTTTTCCTTGTACCATCCATGGTATTTTATTTCTTCCTTTTGTTTTCTTCTTGTGTGTTTCATTAACCTTGAGAAAATCCAAAAAAAAATAGTTCTAGCTTTACCTTCTAGTTTGTTTAGTTGTAATGATAAAAGAAAACCCAAAAGATTTTTCGTTCTTCTTTTGCTTGTTGCGAGATTTCCCATGTAAATAGTTTTTACTTTTTCTTTGGGACGTAAGGAGAAGACCATGATGACATGCTGAGTGGCTCTCATATTCATTATCGTTTATCTATCAGAGAGTCCATACTACGTTGCCTTCTCCTTTGAGTTATTGCTTGCAGATTCCAGCTTAGTCCAATCCACGCACAGTCTTATTACTATTTTTCACACCGTTCGGTCATGCAAGTGAAAGGCAATAATGACGATATATGATGAAGTGACGGAGATGGAGAAAAGCTGGTATGAACTCGACCTGTTTTGTTTTTGTAAATATGATTAGCTCATCATTCTGGATTCACCTTGTTATGAATTGAACATGTTTGCAATGACAATTAGAGATTATAGTTACTTATGCCATGCTTAATTAGCTAGGAGTGAATAATGGTTTGTCTTGAGTGCCAAATGCATATTAAAATGGTTGTGATTTAGTAGGATAGAATGGTATCCTCCTTCGAATGATTCGAGTGGCTTGCCTTGGCACATGTTCACGCATGTAGTTGAAACAAAACCAACATAGCATCTACAATGTTTATGTTCATGGTGATTTATATCCTACTCATGCTTGCGTTAAATGTTGGTTAGTCTCAAAGTATGTTTATGACTCTTTTTCGCTCTCTGGCTGGTCTCTTCCCAGTCTCTTGCTAGCCTCCACTTGTACTAAGCGAGGGTACTGCTTGTGCATCCATTTCCATAAACCCAAAGTTGTTCCACATGAGTCCACCATACCTACCTATATGCCGTATTTACCTACCATACCAAGTAAATTTGCATGTGTCATACTCTAAACCTTCAAATAAATATTATGTTTTGTATGCCCGAATCTCTCATGTAGCGACTAGGGCCTGTCAGTATCTTCCATGCTAGGTGGGTTATTCTCAAGATATGTGTTGATTCACTATCATTCACGAGAAAGTGGCTGGTAATCGGGATGCCCAGTTCCATGCTCAAAAGAAAAATCAAAAATGATGAAACAAAACTCACCTAGGAATGTTGATGGTATGGACGGTACCCGTGGATTCGGCCCGCCGTGGAGTGCGATCGATTGGTGGAGGGGGAGTAAGAAAATTTAATATTCTGTTTGGCAACCGCCTATAATGTATCTAGCATGGAAGATATTGAGATCTCTTAGTTGTTATGTTGACAATTAAAGCATTCCACCAAATTTTTTGTTTCATCCCTGTTTTAAAAGCTCGAGCTCTGGCACCTGTGTAAATCAATGCTTCCCTCTGTGAAGGGCCTATCTATTTTACTTTACTGTTGAGTCATCCTCTTCTCATAAAAGCGCACTAGTTAGAGAGAACATTTGTCATTTGTATGCTTTGTTATTAACTGATACTGAGTATGAGTATGAATGGATCTCTTTTACTATGAGTTACAATGTCTAGTCGTCCTTGTTCTTTGGAGGTGCTCTGCATTTATGTTTTTCGGTCTCAGAAAGGGCTAGCGAGATACTAGTTTATCGTATTGTATTATGATTGTTTTGATAAAATTGTTGTCATCCGAGACTTATTATTATTACTCGCTAATTGAATATGCCATTGATATAAGTAAATATGAGACGTAAATATCATTGTGAATGTGGTTAGTCTATAATCTGAACTAAAGAGTTGAACATAAGTTAGACATATTTACAACAACAAGATCAAACAGAGTTTATAAAAGTTTTTTCTTTATCACTTTCAGTTTATCAACTGAATTTCTTGAGGACAAGCAAAGGTTTAAGCTTGGGGGAGTTGATACATCTCCATTGTATCTACTTTTGCAAACTCTTTTGTCCTTGTTTTGGACTCTAATTTGCGTGATTTGAATGGAACTAACACGGACTGACGCTGTTTTCAGCAGAATTGCCTTGGTGTTATTTTTGTGCAGAAATAAAAGTTCTTGGATTGACCTGAAAATTTACGGAGAATGTTTCTGGAATTAATAAAAAATACTAGGGAAAGAATCTACCAGAGAGGGGCCACCCCCAGGCCACAAGCCTCCTGGGCGCGGCCCCCCTAAGCCGCGCCCCCTAGCTTGTGGGGTCACTGAGGCTCCACCAACCTCGTTTCCACTTCTACATATTCCTATCCGGGGAGAAAAAATCAGAGAGAAGATTTCATCACCTTTTACGATACTGAGCCACCGCCACCTCCTGTTCTTCCTCGGGAGGACAGATCTGGAGTCTGATTTGGGCTCCGGAGAGGGGAAATCGATGTCGCCGTCATCACCAATTTCATGATGCTCTCTGTCGTTCGTGAGTAATTCCATCGTAGGCTTGTTGGACGGTGATGGGTTGGATGATAGATCATGTAATCGAGTTAGTTTTGTTAGGGTTGGATGAGATCTATCATCCAACCCATCACCGTCCAACAAGTCTACGATGGAATTACTCACGAACAACGGAGAGCCTCATGAAATTGGTGATGAAGGATGGTTGGTGATGACGATGTCATCGATTTCCCCTCTTCGGATCCCAAATCAAACTCGAGATCTGCCCTCCCGAAGAAGAACAGGAGGTGGTGGCGGCTCCGTATCGTAAAATGCTTTGAACTCTTCTCTCTGATTTTTTCTACCCAGATAGGAATATGTAGAAGTGGAAACGAGGTCAGTGAAGCCTTAGGGACCCCACAAACCAGGGGGCATGGCCTAGGAGGGGGCGCCGTGCAGGCTTGTGGCCAGGGGGTGGCTCCCCTCCGATAGATTCTTTCGCCAATATATTTTTATTAATTCCAAAATATTCTCTGTAAATTTCCAGGTTAATCCGAGAACTTCTATTTCTGCACAAAAATAACGCCAAGGCAATTCTGCTGAAAACAGCGTCAGTCCAGGTTACTTCCATTCAAATCATGCAAATTAGAGTCCAAAACAAGGGCAAAAGAGTTTTGAAAAGTAGATACGTTGGAGACGTATCAGATATCTACCACCATATTCTATTCCACCATACGCTATGTCCATGGCTCACGCTCATGTCTTCCGTGAAGAAGAAAAAATTGATTCACTTTGAAGAAGTATGATCCAATTGCCGGACTTGGACACCTTGGTGCTTAACATTTGTATTAATGTGGTGAAGATGAAGCCATGTTATGCTAATATGAAAGATTAATGGGGGAAAGACATTCTTTTGCGGTCGTATAATTTGAAAGATTGATGATTTTGCTGCTCGTGCTAATAATTCTATATTACTATGTTGATGTTTGTTAACTCATCATTTCTTAATGATCATACATGCAAAAGATTACATATGGATAGCATGTCACATCAAAATTCTTTTTTATCATATACCTACTCCACGACGAGCGAGAATTAAGCTTGGGGATGCTTGATACGTCTCCAACATATCTATAGTTTTTTATTGTTCCATGTTGTTATATTATCATCTTAAGACACTTTTTGGGTCATAATGCACCAATTTATATTATTTTTTAGCACTAACCTATTAACCCAGTGTCGAGTGCTAGTTGTTGTTTTCTGTGTGTTTTTTGTTTTTCAGGTTTTTGGTACCAAATGAGGCCCAATTGCCATGAAACTTTTTGACGTTTTTGTGGACCAAAAGAAGACCAGGAAGCTTCAGGAGGAGACCTGAAGCCCCACGGGAAACCCACAAGGCAACAGGGCGCGGCCAAGGGGTGGCCGCGCCTTGATGCCTTGTTGCCTCCCTATGGCCCCTCTTGCCTCATTCTCTTGCCTATAAGTTCTCAAATATTCCAGAAAGCCTAAATATATCGATGAAACAATTTTTACGCCGCTACAAGTCTCTGTTCCACGATGACTCCATTTGGAGCTTCGTTCTGGCACTCTGTCGGAGGGGGATCGATCACGGAGGGCCTCTTCATCAACCTTGGTGCCCACGTGATGATGTGTGAGTATTTCACCAAAGACCTATGGGTCCGTAGTTAATATCTACATGGTTATCTCTCTCTCTCTTGATCTTCAATACAATGATCATCGCATCTTTGCTTTGATCTATCCGATGTAGTTCTTTTGTGCGGTGCATTTCTTGGTATCTGATGAATTATGGGTTTATGTTCAGATTATTCATTAAAAGTATTTGAATATTCTGTGATTTTTATGATTCTTATTTGTATGATCATCATAGCTTCGTAAATCTATCTAATCTATTGAATTGCTTTGGCCAAGTAGTTTGATCTTTCTTCAATGGTAGATGTGCGTTGTAGTGGGTTCATCCTGGTGAGTTTCTATATCCCAGTGACAGAAAGGGGACACGTTTTGTCTTTGTGTTGCTTCCACTAAGGATAAAATGATGGGGTTTATTCATATCGATTGAATTTACTTTGTCTACATCATGTCACCATTCCCCAAGCATTAATCTGTTTTACTTAATACTCTAGATGCATGTTGGATAGCGGTCGATGGGAGGAGTAATAGTAGTAGGTGCAAGTAGAAGTTGTCCTATTTGATTATGGACGTGATGCCTATAAACACATGATCATTGCCATGAAAATCGCATAACTATCTTTTGTTCTATCAATTTCCCAATAGTAATTTGTTTACCCACTGTATGTTGCTTTCGTGAGAGATGCCACTAGATAACACTATGGCCCCGGGGTCTATTCACTTATATATTCAGAAAACTTATAATTTCCTCACCATTATTATTTGTCTTTTATATTATTTTGCAAGTCACAACTATCTACAACTATATACATACCTTATTCACTTGCAAATAACAAGATCAAGGGGATTGACAACCTCTTGCCCGCAATGGGTGCAAGTTGTTTGCTCTTTTGTGTGCATCCACTGAAGACGGTTGAGGATTGATGTTCCTATTGGTTCAATAACCTTAGTTTCTTAATCGAGGGAAATACTTACCCGCATTGTGTTGCAATAACCCGTTCCTCTTCATGGAAAAGTCAACGCATATCACAAGCATCAGCCGCCTCGACATGCGAAACGATGCTACCGAATGCGGAAAGCTGGTTGGGGACGAAGATATCCCCGGTGCTGATGGTGTTGGGGAACGTCGCATGGGAAACAAAAAAATTCCTACGAGGACGAAGACCTATCATGGTGATGTCCATCTACGAGAGGAGATTTGGATCTACGTACCCTTGTAGATCGCACAGCAGAAAGCGTTACGAAATGCGGTTGATGTAGTGGAACGTCCTCACGTACCTCGATCTGCCCCGCGAACCGTCCCACAAACCGTCCCGCGATCCGTCCCACGAACCGTCCCGCGATCCGTCCCACGAACCGTCCCGCGATCCGTCCCACGATCCGTTCCGATCTAGTGCCCAACGGACGGCACCTCCGCGTTCAGCACACGTACAGCTCGACGATGATCTCTACCTTCTTGATCCAGGAAGCAAGACGGAGAAGTAGATGAGTTCTCCGGCAGCGTGACGGCACTCCGGTGGTGGTGAAGGATCTACTCCTGTAGGGCTCCGCCTGAGCTCCACAGAAGGTAAATCTATGGTGTCTAGATCTGAGTTGCATGTGGCAAAAGTTATCTCAAATCAGCCCTAAATCACCACTATATATAGGAGGGAGGGGGAGGAGGCTTGCCTTGAGGGCCAAGCCCTCAAGGGTGCACCGGCTAGGGAGGAGGAGGAGTCCTACTCCAATCCTAGTCCAACTAGGATTGGAAAGTGGAGTCCTTCTCTTCCTTCCCACCTTTTTTTTCTTTGGTTTTTCTCTTCCTGACGCATAGGCCCTTTTGGGCTGTTCCACCATCCCACTAAGGTCTGGTGCGCCACCCATAGGTCCTTTGGGCTTCCCCCGGGAGGGTTGCCCCCCTCCCGGTGAACTTCCGGAACCCATTCGTCACTCCCGGTACATTCCGAGTAATGCCCGAAAACATTCCGGTAACCAAATGAAGTCATCCTATATATCAATCTTTGTCTCCGGACCATTCCGGAAACCCTCGTGACGTCCGCGATTTCATCCGGGACTCCGAACAACATTCGGTAACCACACATATAACTCAACTATACTAAAACATCGCCGAACCTTAAGTGTGGAGACCCTGCGGGTTCGAGAACTATGTAGACATGCCCCGAGGTACTCCTAGGTCAATATCCAATAGCGGGACCTGGATGCCCATATTGCATCCTACATATTCTCCGAAGATCTTATCGGTTAAACCTCAGTGTCAAGGATTCATATAATCATGTATCTCATTCCCTTTGTCCTTCGGTATGTTACTTGCCTGAGATTCGATCGTCGATATTCGCATACCTATTTCAATCTCATTACTTGTAAGTCTCTTTACTCGTTCCGTAATACAAGATCCCATGACTTACACTTAGTCACATTGTTTGCAAGGCTTGTGTGTGATTTTGTATTACCGAGTGGGCCCCGAAATACCTCTCCATCAGACGGAGTGACAAATCCCAGTCTTGATCCATACTAACTCAATGGACACCTTCGGAGATACCTTTAGAACACATTTAGAGTCACCCAGTTACGTTGTGATGTTTGATGCACGCAAAGTATTCCTCCAGTGCCAGTGAGTTATATGATCTCATGGTCATAGTAACAAATACTTGACACGCAGAAAACTATAGCAATAGAACGACACGATCAATATGCTACGTTCATAGTTTGGGTCTAGTCCATCACATGATTCTCCTAATGATGTGACCCAGTTATCAAACAACAACACTTGCACATGGTCAGAAAACCTTGACTATCATTGATCAACTGGCTAGCCAAGTAGAGGCTTGCTAGGGACATTGTTTTGTCTATGTATCCACACATGTATCTATGTTTTCATTCAATACAATTACAGCATGGATAATAAACAATTATCTCTAAACAAGAAATATAATAATAACTATTTATCATTGCCTCTAGGGCATATTTCCAACAGTCTCCCACTTGCACTAGAGTCAATAATCTAGTCCTCACATCGCCATGCGATTTACATTGTAATAAATCGAACACCCTACAGTTCTGGTGTTGATCGTGTTTTGCCCGTGGAATAGGTTTAGTCAGCGGGTCTACTACATTTAGATCCATGTACACTTTGCAAATATTCACGTCCTCTCCTTCGACGTAGTCGCGGATGAGGTTGAAGTGTCGTTTGATGTGTCTGGTCTTCTTGTGAAATCTTGGTTCCTTTGCTAAGGCAATGGCACCAGTGTTATCACATAACATAGTTAAAGGATCTAGCGCGCTTGGCACAACTCCAAGATCTGTCATGAACTGCTTCATCCAGACACCCTACTTTGCTGCCTCCGAGGCAGCCATGTACTCCGCTTCACATGTAGAATCTGCTACGACGCTCTGCTTGGAACTACACCAGCTTACTGCACCCCCATTAATAATAAATACGTATCCGGTTTGTGACTTAGAGTCATCCGGCTCGGTGTCAAAACTTGCATCGTCGTAACCTTTTACGACAAGCTCTTTGTCACCTCCATACACGAGAAACATTTCCTTAGTCCTTTTTCAAGTACTTCAGAATACTCTTGACCGTCGTCCAGTGATCCACTCCTGGATTACTCTGAAACCTGCCTGCCATACTTATGGCCAAGCTGACGTCTGGTCTAGTGCACAGCATTGCATACATGATAGAACCTACGGCCGAAGCGTAGGGGACGGAACTCATTTGTTCTCTATCTTTCGAAGTTGCTGGGCACTGAGTCTTACTCAATTTTATAACTTGTAATACTGGTAAGAACCCTTTCTTGGACTGATCCATTTTGAATTTCTTCAAAACTTTATCAAGGTATGTGCTTTGTGAAAGTCCTATCACGCATCTCGATCTATGCCTGTAGATCTTAATGCCTAGAATGTAAGCAGCTTCTCCTAGGTCCTTCATAGAGAAACTTTTATTCAAGTAATCCTTTATGCTCTCCAAAAGCTCCACGTTGTTTCCAATCAGCAATATGTCATCCACATAAAATATTGGAAATGCCACAGAGCTCCCACTCACTTTCTTGTAAATACAAGATTCTCCAACCACTTGTATAAACCCAAATGCTTTGATCACCTCATCAAAGCGCTTATTCCAACTCCGAGATGCTTGCACCAGTCCATAAATGGATCGCTGGAGCTTGCATACTTTGTTAGCATTCTTAGGATCGACAAAACCTTTGGGTTGTATCATATACAACTCTTCCTTAAGAAAATCGTTAAGGAACGCCATTTTGACATCCATCTACCAGATTTCATAATCGTAACAGGCAGCTATTGCTAACATGATTCGGACGGACTTAAGCATTGCTACAGGTGAGAAAGTCTCATCGTAGTGAACCCCTTGAACTTGTGACAGACCCTTTGCCACAAGTCTAGCTTTATAAACGATCACATTACCGTCTGCATTCGTCTTCTTCTTATAGATCAATTTGTTCTGAATAGCCTTGCGGCCTTCAGGTAGTACTTCCAAAGTCCATACTTTGTTCTCGTACATGGATCCTATCTCGGACTTCATGGCCTCAAGCCATTTGTTGGAATCCGGGCCCACCATTGCTTCTTCATAATTCACTGGTTCATTGTTGTCCAACAACATAATCGTTAAGACGGGATTACCGTACCACTCAGGAGTAGTACGTGATCTTGTCGACCTGCGAGGTCCGATAGCAACTTGATCCGAAGTTTCATGATCATCATCATAAACTTGATCCTCAACCGGCGCCGCAGCAACACGGGTTTCCCCTTGCCATGCGCCACCATCTAGCGGGATAAGAGTTTCGACAACCTCATCAAGTTCTATCTTCCTCCCACTCAATTCTTCCGAGAGAAACTCCTTCTCAAGAAAAGCTCCATTTTTAGCAACAAACACTTTGCCCTCGGATTTGAGATAGAAGGTATACCCAACTGTCTCTTTTGGGTAACCTATGAAGACGCACTTTTCCGCTTTGGGTTCCAACTTTTCAGGCTGAAGCTTCTTGACATAAGCATCACATCTCCAAACTTTAAGAAACGACAGTTTTGGTCTTTTTCCATACCATAGTTCGTATGGTGTCGTCTCAACGGATTTTGATGGTGCCCTATTTAAAGTGAATGCAGCTGTCTTTAATGCATAACCCCATAACGATAACGGCAAATTGGTAAGAGACATCATAGATCGTACCATCTCTAATAAAGTACGATTACGACGTTCGGACACACCATTACGCTGTGGTGTTCTAGGCGGTGTCAACTGTGAAACAATTCCACATTGACTTAAGTGAGCACCAAACTCGAAACTCATATATTCGCCCCCACGATCAGACCGTAGGAACTTGATCTTCTTGTTACGATGATTTTCAACTTCACTCTGAAATTGCTTGAACTTCTCAAACATGTCACACTTGTGCTTCTTCAAGTAGACATAACCATATCTACTCAAATCGTCGGTGAAGGTGAGAAAATAACGATATCCACCGCGCGCCTCCACACTCATCAGACCGCATACATCGGTATGTATGATTTCCAACAAGTCACTTGCACACTCCATTGTTCCAGAGAACGCCCATGAGGCATGGTTCGCACGTGTCAAGTGAATCAAAGTCAAGTGACTCCAAAAGTCCATCGGTATGGAGTTTCTTCATGCGCTTTAGACCAATATGACCTAAGCGGTAGTGCCATAAAAACATGGCGCTATCATTGTTAACTCTATCTCTTTTGGTCTCAATGTTATGTATATGTGTATTATCGCTATCAAGATTCAATATGAACAATCCTCTCACATTGGGCGCATGACCATAAAAGATATTACTTATAGAAATAGAACAACCATTATTCTCTTACTTAAACGAGTAACCATCTCGCAATAAACAAGATCCAGATATAATGTTCATGCTTAATGCAGGCACTAAATAACATTTATTTAAGTTCATAACTAATCTTGATGGTAACTGAAGTGAAACTGTGCCGACGGCGATTGCATCAACCTTGGAACCATTTCCCACGCGCATCGTCACTTCATCCTTCGCCAGCCTTCGCTTATTCCGCAGTTCCTGTTTCGAGTTGCAAATATGAGCAACAGAACCGGTATCGAATACCCAGGCACTACTACGAGAGCTGGTTAAGTACACATCAATAACATGTATATCGAATATACCTGATTTTTCCTTGGCCGCCTTCTAATCAGCCAGATACTTGGGGCAGTTGCGCTTCCAGTGACCCATACCCTTGCAATAATAGCACTCCATTTCAGGCTTAGGTCCAGCTTTGGGTTTCCTCGTCGGATTGGCAACAGGCTTGCCGCTCTTCTTTGAATTACCCTTCTTTCCTTTGCCGTTTCTCTTGAAACTAGTGGTCTTATTCACCATCAACACTTGATGCTCTTTACGGAGTTCTGACTCTGCGACTTTCAGCATCGCGAATAACTCGTCGGGTGACTTGTTCATCCCTTGCATGTTATAGTTCAACACGAAGCTTTTATAGCTCGGTGGCAGTGATTGAAGAATTCTGTCAGTGATAGCCTCTTGCAGGAGTTCAATCCCCAGCTCAGCTAGACGGTTTGAGTACCCAGACATTTTTGAGCACATGTTCACTGACAGACGAATTCTCCTCCATCTTGCAAGCATAGAATTTATCGGAGGTCTCATACCTCTCAATCCGGGCATTCTTCTGAAAGATAAACTTCAACTCCTGGAACATCTCAATTGCTCCATGACTCTCAAAGCGACGTTGAAGTCCCGGCTCTAAGCCATACAAGACTGCACATTGAACTACTGAGTAGTCCTCCTTGCGTACTAACCAAGCGTTCTTAGCATCTTGGTCAGCCGGGGCAGGTGGTTCATCTCCTAGCACAGCATTAAGGACATAATCCTTCTTCCCAGCTTGCAGGAGCAACTTAAGATTACGAGCCCAGTCTACAAAGTTGCATCCATCATCTTTCAACTTAGCTTTCTCTAGGAACGTATTAAAATTCAGGGTGACTGTCGCGTGAGCCATTGATCTACAACACAAATATTTTCAAAGTGGACTTAGACTATGTTCAAGATAATTAGAGTTTAACTAATCAAATTACTTGCTAAACTCCCACTCAAAAAGTACATCTCTCTAGTCATTTGAGTGGTACATGATCCAAATTCACTAGCTCAAGTCCGATCATCACGTGAGTTGAGGATAGTTTCAGTGGTAAGCATCTCTATGCTAATCATATCAACTAAACGATTCATGCTCGACCTTACGGTCTCATGTGTTTCGAGGCCATGTCTGCACATGCTAGGATCGTCAAGCTTAACCCGAGTGTTCTGCTTGTGCAACTGTTTTGCACCCGTTGTATGTGAACGTTGAGTCTATCACACCCGGTCATCACGTGGTGTCTCGAAACGACGAACTGTAGCAACGGTGCACAGTCCGGGAGAACACAATTTCGTCTTGAAATTTTAGTGAGAGATCACCTCATAATGCTACCTCGTTCTAAGCAAAATAAGGTGCATAAAAGGATTAACATCACATGCAATTCATAAGTGACATGATATGGCCATCATCATGTGCTTCTTGATCTCCATCACCAAAGCACCGACACGATCTTCTTGCTACTGGTGCCACACCATGATATCCATCATCATGATCTCCATCAACGTGTCCCCATCGGGGTTGTCGTGCTACTTATGCTATTACTACTAAAGCTACGTACTAGCAATATAGTAAACGCATCTGCAAACACAAACGTTAGTTTAAAGACAACCCTATGGCTCCTGCCGGTTGCCGTACCATCAATGCCCAATTCGATATTAACTATTACAACATCATCATCTCATACATCCAACATATCACATCACGTAATTGGCCATATCATATCGCAAGCATACCCTGCAAAAACAAGTTAGACGTCCTCTAATTGTTGTTGCATTTTTACGTGGCTGCTATGGGTATCTAGTAGATCGCATCTTACTTATGCAAAAACCACAACGGAGATGTGCAAATTGTTATTTAACCTCTCCAAGGACCGCCTCGGTCAAAACCAATTCAACTAAAGTTGAAGAAATCGACACCCGCCAGTCATCTTTATGCAATGAGGTTGCATGTCAAGCGATGAAACCAGTCTTTCGTAAGCGTACGAATAATGCCGATCCGGGACGCTTCAATCCAACAATACCGCCGAATCGGGAAAAGACTAAGGAGGGCAGCAAATCGAACATCACTGTCCACAAAACCCTTTGTGTTGTACTCGAGATTACATCTACGCATGAACCTAGCTCATGATGCCACTGTTGGGGAACGTCGCATGGGAAACAAAAAATTTCCTACGCGCACGAAGACCTATCATGGTGATGTCCATCTACGAGAGGAGATTTGGATCTACGTACCCTTGTAGATCGCACATGTAACGCCCAAGATGCGATCCTATCCTCAATTTGGCACGAGGGCCTCGTCCGGGATAGAAGCGCATCTCGTCGTTTCACAAGAATAGATATCGTTACAAGTACATGTACTAAAAATATGAGATATATAGAATTGGCTTACACTTGCCACAAGCTACATCAGAGTCACATCAGTACGATACATAAGCATCATGAAGAAGAGCAGGGTCCGCCTACGGACGAAAACAAACGAGAAAAGAAAACGACGTCCATCCTTGCTATCCCAGGCTGCCGGCCTGGAACCCATCCTAGATCAATGAAGAAGAAGAAGAAGCAACTCCAAATGAACAATCAACGCGCTCGCGTCAAGTAACCTTTACTTGTACCTGTAACTGGTGTTGTAGTAATCTGTGAGCCACAGGGGACTCAGCAATCTCATTTCCAAAGGTATCAAGACTAGCAAAGCTTAATGGGTGAGATATGGTTAAGTGGTGAGGTTGCAGCAAGCGGCCAAGCATATATTTGATGGCTCACTTACGAGTACAAGAAATAAGAGGGGGAAGATCTACGCATAACAGACGTGAACTACTGATGATCAAATGAATGATCTTGAACACCTACTTACGTCAAACATAACCCCACTGTGTCCTCGATCGGAGAAGGAACTCGTGAAAGAGACATTCACGGTTACGCACTCAGTTGGCAAGTTTTAATTAATTTAACTTCAAGTTGTCTAGAACGAGTGTTAAACAAAGTTTCCACGTTGCCACATAACTGCAGGCACGGCTTTCCAAAAAGATTTAACCCTGCAGGGGTACACCAACTAGTCCATCACAAATTACCACAAGACGCATAGAAATCCTCGATCACGACACTCGCGATCTCGTCAGACTCCTTAGTGGAAAACCTCAAATCTGAGATTACCCAAAGCATCACCGGAATCCCGATGCACAAGATATCTCGTCAAAGGTAAAACTAATCCAGCAAGGCCGCCCGACGTGTCAACTATCCCGATAGGAGCCGCGTATCTCGTTCTCAGGACACGACGGATGAGCTAGACATCGGGATTGCTAAACCCTGGGTGACCAGGGGGCGCCGGACATCGCTCAGGTGGGACCAACACTCATGCGGAGCACTCGCCCGGGGGTGGATTAATTATCCTCGGGGTCCGGAAAGTCCCTATGCAATTTTATTAGGTTATTAGGAAAATGTAGTACCAAAGTGGGCCTTGCCAGACCAGCTTTAATCTAAAACAAATCATCAAGGGGGTCCCCATAACAACCTCGATCGTGTTAGGAGCGCTCGATTATGGAACATAACACCGGTAGCCGAAACTAAGGGGGCAAAGGTGGAACAAAACATCAGGCTAGAAAGGTCGAGCCTTCCACCTTTTACCAAGTATATCGGCGCATTAAATTAAATAGCATTAATATGGTGATATAACAAGGAACCCTTGTTATCACATGTAAGGAACTGCACCTACAACTAGCAAAACTAACACATGATTAAGCAAGCGGTAACATAGCCAAACAGTGGTTTGCTAGGTGGTGAACAGGTTGAAGGTTTTCATGGCATTGTTGAGAGGCTGATATTTAACAAGTGGTAGGCAGCGAAACATAACGATAGAAATGGTAAAACTAGCATGGCAATGATATTAATGGTATCTAGCGAAATGGTCATCTTGCCTGAGATCCCGCTGAGAAGAAGAACGACTCCGTGAAGCAGACGAACCGACGTAGTCGAACGGGTCCTCACTTTCCGACACGCTTGCGGAACTCTATCGAGACAAAGGAAACCGGAAACAAGAATCAACACACGATATAAACCACACGATACACACCACAAATGATGCACGAGCGGCTGAATATATGCAAGACATGGCATGGCAATTCACAACAATCAACACTACACATTAAGTGAAGTTCAATATGCAACGAGTTGCATATCGACGAAACTCCACATACGGGTTATTTAGTTCTATCCCGATTAGGTACACGGCAATATAAAATGTGGTTAAACATGGCAAAAGGTGAAGCGTAATTAATCTACCTATCTAGACATTTTATATAAGGTCGGAAATGACATATGGCACCTCCGAAATGACCTCACATGTTAATTTACAATTCTGTCCAGATCTGAGCTAACACGTTTAAATGTTTGTTAAACAGCAAAATAAATAGCTTCACGTGATTCGACGCGTCGTTACAAGCAATTTACACATAGAGAACATCTCCAACGGAGCTACGGATCAAAACAGCCACATAGCACCGCAAGATATGATGGCATGAATGCAATATGTGTGCAAATGGCAGCCACAACATTTCAAAACAAACAACCAGAAAGAAAATATGAAACTACACGAGATTCTAAGCAAGTTTCATATAGGACACGATCAAAACGGAGCAACGGTTCAACAACTACAAGCTAAACAAGAAATCACTAGAATCTGCCAAAATCAGCCACATAGCATTTTCTACACCTCACAACTATGAGCTACATAAAACCAATATGCTCAACCAAGGCATGAGACGACAGAGGGCAAGATGCACTACCACATGCAACTAATAACACCTAGCATGGAAGCATGGAACACTAGAGGACTGAAGGCATATTAACAGCAGCAAAACCATAAGCTACAGGACTCCAAATGGCATGAAAATTCGCAACATGCTAGAGAATCCTAAAGTCTACTACTAGCTCCATTGCACCGACCTCAAAAGAGCTATAGATCACCAGATAAACTCATGACAAGACAACAACAAAATATAACAGATTTCAGACTTAGAAATATTTCAGCATCTCCAAATCAGCACTATTTCTAGCAAGTTGAGAGCAAGCGAACCACACCTAAACATGGATTTCTATTGCAACCAAATTACCATAGCCTAGCATACGTATCCAAGGGAAAATCTCTAGTTGACAACTCATTCATATCATGCACGGACTAAATCCCACAAAATAAAAAAAGGGCAACATGGCAAAATATCACACGCACTAACTTGCTCAAAAGCTAAAACTAAATGCACAATTAAATTCTATGGATTTTTCTATCCCGAAAACATATATAACATGTTGGGTTGCAAAATTAAAACAACGCCACACGTATATGTCCTAAACGCGAAATAATAAACTAGCAACTAAACCCTACATGCAAAAAATACAATGAACTACTCTAAAATACATGGAAATAGGTCCCTAAAAACCTGAGCATTTTATCTACGAAGTTTGAGCAATCCGGACACGCACGAAAAATAAATACGGAACAGTTCCTATTGGAATAGCACGCAAAACTAGACATTTGTTGGGTCAAACTACTTCAAACATATATGCAAGTTGGAAATTCGTAATCTACGCGAAAAACTACACGAGAACCATATACAACACATCGCGATCCGACACACGAGTTAAAAGTTACGGGCGTTTTAAATAACTAATAATTCCTGAGATAGAATTAAATTCTAATTCCTAAAAAAACACTAACGGGCCGAATCTCCTACCAGACCAAAAACGGAGCTAGGCGCTAGGCAACTAACACTCGCATAGGGGCGCTGGATAGAAGGGGCTCACCTTCGGACCTTCTCGGCTGGCCTCGTGGAACGAGGGAGCTGGGCCGGGGTGGATCTGCGTGGGTCTGGAGCTAGCATGCCGGCTTGGTGGGCCTGCTAGGTCGGGGTGAGGCAGCCCAGCTGGCGGCCAATGGGGCAGGCGCGGGGTTGTCCCTCGTCCAGATCGGCAAGGAAGGAGGCCGGCTAGGGCGCCGATTGCGGCGGCTGCGCACACCGACGGCTGGTGGCGGCTTCGAGGCTCCGACGAGGGCAACCAGCGGGACCGGCGGTGGATCCGGCGGGCGCTCGGAGGGAGGCGGCGGCGCAACAGGGAGGCGGCGCGAGCTTCACGGCGGCGGGGCTGGCGCCGGTGAGGGCTGCGAGATGTGGCGATGGGGCGGCCGGATCTGCAAGGGAGGAGCAGCGGGACGGCACTGCTCCGGCGAGCTCGCGGTCGGCGGGACCGAGGGCTTCGGCCGGCTTCCCACGGGAAGACGAGGAGGAGGAGCACGGGAGGCTGCCATGGGAGGAGGAGAAGCACGGGCAGCTCGGTCGGGCGGCGACGCGCCGGATGGGCCTCGCACGGGCTCGATCTGGGCTCGGCGGGCCTGGCTGGTGGGAGGAGAGAGAGAGGGCAGGCTAGGGTTTGGTGGGGCTGCGCGGAAAACAAGGAGGAGAGAGGGTGGCTGTCTAAATTTATCTGGGGGTCTATTTATAGACAATGGGGGGCTAGGTTTAGCAGAATTTCGCCCCGGTTTCAACCGCGCGGTCGGAATCGAACAATTCCGAACGCGGGACGGGCTCAGTGGCTGTGTAGAGTAGGTTAGTCGGGGAAGAGAGGGAAACGGTGCGGTGTGGCAACGCGGTTTTTAAAACACCAAAAAACGTCCGACGATAGACCGAATACGGTGCCGCTACGGTCGACCGTTCGGGTACCAGACAGACTCCGATTGCGATGAAATTTGGTAGGCGGCCTAGCTACAACTAATTAAGACCGCACGCCAAATTTCAACTCAATCAGAGAATATTTTATGCATACTTTTAAAAACAGGCTTTGACGATGCCGCGGGCGCGTGCGAGTGCGGTCGGGCTCAGAACGGACAACGACGAGAACCGGCAACTAACAACAGACGCAAGTTTTTGAAAACTGGTGGCAACGGGATGCCGATACAATGCTGATGATGCGAATGATGCGATGATGATGCGACAAATAAAAATAGACACATGACGAAAACGGAATAAAGGGGGAATCTTCTTGGACGTCGGTCTCGGGCTGTCACAACTCTCCTACACTACAAGAGGATCTCGACCCGAGATCCAAGAATGAAAGGGGAAGTTGATGAGAAAGCAAAAGGTAAAACTTAGTCACTCCTTTGACAAACGAGTGAAACCAAAGATCCTTGAAGGTTGCGAAGAGATGAAGAATGACATCAGAAACAAGAAAGAATTCACAGAAAATTTCGACAGCACTTCGGTAGGTAAATGGGACAAAAATTCGATAAGATGGACAGATCTTGATACAATTCACAACAACTTAACTAAATTGAGCAAGGGAACAATAAGATCTTGAAAAGACAAAATGATATATTAAATAGAGCAACATCACAAGGCCCCCGTTACAAACTAAATCTTGGAAAGAAGGAACGAAGAAGAAAAAGATAGCTACCACCACAAGAATCTTGAAGAACACCTGAGAATGGATTGAAACCTTGATGAACCACCATGAAGGACCTCCGTATACAAATGAATGATGCAAAGATATGAAGGTAGAAAAGAATAAGATTATGACCTTACCAAGATTTAGATGAAGCTTCACAAAGACATACTTAAGAGAACTTGGAACTCCGGAAAAGAAACATAAGCACATGGGATAAAGAATTGATATGATGAGCCACTACGAAAGAAGAATTGGGATCGCTTTGATGCAACAAGAATAAGAATTATGTTATGCTTACTCCTCATCAAGTTAAATTGATGACAAGCAACGGATTTAGCATATCAATTATTCTTCTTGAAAAGAAACTTGAAGAGAGCGATAGATATGCACAAACTGAAGAAATCTTGAAGGAGACACTAGTAAGAATTGGATTGAATGGGGATATAACAAGAATGAATGGAGATACATGAGAATGAATAGCTCATGAGCCACCTGAGAGAAAAACTTGAACAAGGCACCGGAATAATTGAGAGACGAGCGAAGAGAGAACAATTGAGAAGAATTTGAGGATGAAAGATGAAAGCTGAGAACGAAGAATTCTTCTGAAATGATGGCCTTCGGAGGATCGAGAAATGAAAAATCATTGAAATGCACCGGATAGCAAGGAAGGGATTACTCATGATTGGAACAATTCAAGATGATGCCACAAAGCTGAAATGATGAATCTGCAAGAGAATGAACCAAGATTTGAGAGAAACACCCCTTCAGTCTACCAAGTTGAAAAAGATGACGAGAAACAACAGCAAGGATAATGAGACACTCCGGAATAAAGAAGAATGAAGGGTTGTGCCAAAGATGAGAAATAATTCAAATTGATCTTGAAGAAGGAATATGACTGATGAAATTCATACTTATGTCATAGTTGAAAAGAATTAGAGGTCTCCGGAAAGATTAGAAGAGCCAGAAAAGATCCTGGGAAAGAACCTGTGGGTTATGGGCCCACTCAAAGAAACCACCGTTGAAAAGATTGCTAGAAAGAGAGATATTGCACCGGTACAAATGAAAACTAGATGAGGTTGAGCACCTCGAAACAACTTAAAGAATTGAAAACAAGAAACTCTCAGATAACTTCAACGCTCCCGACAGAATAGAGATAAATGACAACAGAAGACTTGATAAGAATTTCCAACACAGGAAAGAATTACAAGGATGAAAAGGATATGATGAACACGGATAACTGAATTGAATTCACCGGAAAAAACCATAAGAATGAATAAAGATGAACATGAAGCTCCTGAGAATCTTCACAACGAATCACCGGATAGGACACGGAAGAAAAGGTAGCGGAAGAAACAATGAAAACGAAGTCACTAGGATATCAAACTAATCACTGAAGAAAAGGGTGGGAGGGCGGGAAAAACAAAGAGAACTTGGGACAGATGAGATGAACTCCAGAATAAAATGAGAGAATGATCTTGCAAAATTGGAAAGGATTGAATTCACATGAAGAGAAGTACACCGGTTGGAAAAGAATTGACACAACAACTCCGGTTGATAAGAATTAACAAGAGAATTGATTTAAGAAAAAGAATTAGCATTCCCATAAAAATATGAGAACACCTCTTGGAAGTATATGAATTCACCACTTGACATCGAAGCAACTCGAATTACCATATTTCATCAAAACAAAGGGTGAGGCTTGCAAATTAGCCAGAACAAACTCATGAGAGAGATTTCCGTTCGATATTTTCGTGGACAGGATCGCACGGGCTCGATCCTTACAATAGCCATCAAGTGCAAGGCAGTGCACCCGACATACGAAGCGTCCCCGAGTCATAGCAAGCTACAAGGACTCTTTAAGACACAATGTGAACCGCTGTAAGACGACCGTGAACAAACGAATCCACTAGATGTCGAACCCCAACCTAACACCATGCGTTTGTTGGAAGATTGTCCTATAAGTAACTACTTGAATTCCCACCTAAGAACTCCCGAAATTTCTGGTCATGCAATCTGGTACACGGATACAAGGAGTAATATTCACACAACTCCTATACTAACCCGCCAAGTGTCTCACATCCGTCAACACACAACCAGAATCTCGGAACTTCATCTATTACAGACCCTCATGATCACAAGGATACAAAGTATGGCAGTACTCCCGAACAATCTGCACCAGTACTGGGGACATCGGGGTTATCTCGCCCCTACTAGTATTGAAGCAATTACGAACATCCTTCGTTCTGAGATACTAAGAAATCTGAATGATAACGATGAGCTTGAGAATTCCCTGGAGATCAACTCCCCGGAAGAAATCAAGACAGACAGGAGGCACCAAGACAGAACTCCGTCACATCGGCATCATATAGATTCCAAAAATATCCGCGTGATCCTAAAAAAAATTTGAGTGAGAATAGGAGTAGAATTAAAATTATTACGTCAAGATTCCTCACCAGAGCATAGAAGAGGAGAAAAAAGAATCCTACACTCTGATATATAACAAGACTCAAAGTAGTTTTTTCACTAGACTCGACTCGGCCAAGTTCGATCAATCAAGGGGGCTCCTAGGAAGGTACTACTCTGATACCAACTTGTAACGCCCAAGGTGCGATCCTCTCCTCAATTTGGCACGAGGGCCTCGTCAGGGATAGAAGTGCATCTCGTGGTTTCGCAAGAATGGATATCTTACAAGTACATGTACTGAAAAGATGAGATATATAGAATTGGCTTACACTCGCCACAAGCTACATCAGAGTCTCATCAGTACAATACATAAACATCATGAAGAAGAGCAGGGTCCAGCTACGGACGAAAACAAACGAGAAAATAAAATGACATCCATCCTTGCTATCCCAGGCTGTCGGCCTAGAGCCCATCCTAGATCGATGAAGAAGAAGAAGAAGCAACTCCAAATGAACAATCAACGCGCTCGCATCAAGTAACCTTTAGCTGTACCTGCAACTGGTGTTGTAGTAATCTGTGAGCCACAGGGGACTCATCAATCTCATTTCCAAAGGTATCAAGAGTAGCAAAGCTTAATGGGTGAGATATGGTTAAGTGGTGAGGTTGCAGCAAGCGACTAAGCATATATTTGGTGTCTAACTTACGAGTACAAGAAATAAGAGGGGAAGATTTACGCATAACGGACGTGAACTACCGATGATCAAATGAATGATCCTAAACACCTACTTATGTCAAACATAACCCCACCGTGTCCTCGATCAAAGAAGGAACTCGCGAAAGAGACAGTCATGGTTACGCACTCAGTTGGCAAGTTTTAATTAAGTTAACTTCAAGTTGTCTACAACGAGTGTTAAACAAAGTTTCCACGTTGCCATATAACCCCGAGCACGGCTTTTCGAAAAGATTTAACCCTGCAGGGGTGCTCCAACTAGTCCATCACAAATTACCACAAGCCGCATAGAAATACTCGATCACGACACTCGCGATCTCGTTGGACTCCTTAGTAGAAAACCTCAACTATGAGATTACCCAAAGCATCACCGGAATCCCGATGCACAAGATATCTCGTCAAAGGTAAAACTAATCTAGCAAGGCCGCCCAACGTCTCAACGATCCCGATAGGAGCCGCGTATCTCGTTCTCAGTACACAACGGATGAGCTAGACGTCAGGATCGCTAAACCCTAGGTGGCCAGGGGGCGCCAGACATCGCTCAGGTGGGACCAACACTCATGCGGAGCACTGGCTCGGGGGTTGATTAATTATCCTTGTGGTCCAGAAAGTTCCTATGCAATTTTATTAGGTTATTAGGCAAATGTAGTACCAAAGTTGGGCCTTGCCAGACCAGCTTTAATCTAAAACGAATTATCAAGGGGCTCCCCATAACAACGCCGATCGTGTTTGGAGCGCTCGATTATGGAACATAACACCGGTAGCCGAAACTAAGGGGGCAAAGGTGGAACAAACCACCAGGCTAGAAAGGCCGAGCCTCCCACCTTTTACCAAGTATATAGGTGCATTAAATTATATAGCATTAATATGGTGATATAACAAGGAACCCATGTTATCACATGGAAGCAACTGCACCTGCAACTAGCAACGCTAACACATGGTTAAGCAAGTGGTAACATAGCCAATCAGTGGTTTGCTAGGTGGTGAACAGGTTGAAGGTTTTCATGGCATTGTTTAGAGGCTGATATTTAATAGGTGGTAGGCAGTGAGACATAACGATAGTAAAAGTAAAACTAGCATGGCAATGATAGTAATGGTATCTGGGAAATGGTCATCTTGGTTGAGATCCCGGTGAGAAGAAGAACGACTCCGTGAAGCAGACGAACCGACATAGTCGAACGGGTCCTCACTTTCCGACACGCTTGCGGAACTCTATCAAGACGAAGGAAACCGGAAACAAGAATCAACACATGATATACACCACACGATGCACACCACAAATGATGCATGAGCGGCTGAATATATGCAAGACATGGCATCGCAATTCACAACAATCAACACTACACATTAAGTGAAGTTCAATATGCAACGAGTTGCATATCGATGAAACTCCACATACGGGTTATTTAGTTCTATCCCGATTAGGTACACGACAATATTAAATGTGGTTAAACATGGCAAGAGGTGAAGCATAATTAATCTACTATCTAGGCATTTTAAATGAGGTCGGAAATGACATATAGCACCTCTGAAACGACCTCGCATGTTAATTTACAATTCTGTCCAGATCTGAGCTAACACATCTAAATGTTTGTTAAACAGAAAAATAAATATGTGCACGTTATTCTATGCGTCGTTACAAGAAATTTACACATAGAGAACATCTCCAACGGAGCTACGGATCAAAAGATACAAGCACCGCAAGATATGATGGCATGAATGCAATATGTGTGCAAATGGCGGCCACAACATTTCAAAACATATAACCAGCAAGAAAATATGAAACTACACGAGATTCTATGCAAGTTTCATATAGGACACGATCAAAACGGAGCAACGGTTCAACAACCACGAGCTAAACAAGAAATCACTACAATCTGTCAAAATCAGCCACATAGCATTTTCTACACCCCACAACTACGAGCTACATAAAACCAATATGCTCAACCAAGGCATGAGAAGATAGAGGGCAAGATGCACTACCACATGCAACTAATAACACCTAGCATGGAAGCATGGAACACTAGGAAAAGAACTCACAAAAGGGCATCTCCACACAGTTTCAGACTTAGTGAAAATAACAGTTTATGAAACTGCAGTTTTCGATCTAAAGGCATATTAACAGCAGCAAAACCATAAGCTAAAGGAGTCCAAATGGCATAAAAATTTACAGCATGCTATAGAATCCTAAAGTCTACAACTAACTCCATTGCACCAACCTCAAAAGAGCTATAGATCACGAGATAAACTCATGACAAGACAGCAACAAAATATAACAGATTTCAGACTTAAAAATATTTCAGCATCTCCAAGTCAGCACTATTTCTAGAAAGTTGAGAGCAAGCAAGCCACACCTAAACATGGATTTCTATTGCAACCAAAATTACCAGAGGCTAGCATACACATCCAAGGGCAAATCTCTAGTTGACAACTCCTACATATCATGCACGGACTAAATCCCACAAAATAAAAAAAGGGCAACATGGCAAAATATCGCGCGCACTAACTTGCTCAAAAGCTAAAACTTAATGCACAGTTAAATTCTTTGGATTTTTCTACCCCGAAAACATATATAACATGTGGGGTTGCGAAATTAAAACAACGCCACACATATATGCGGGAATATGTCCTAAACGCAAAATAATAAACTAGCGACTAAACCCTACATGCAAAAATACAATCAACTACTCTAAAATACATGGCAATAGGTCCCCAAAAACCTGAGCATTTTATCTATGAAGTTGGAGCAATCCGGACACGCACGAAAAATAAATAAGGAACAATTCCTATTGGAACAGCATGCAAAACTAGGCATTTGGTGGGTCAAACTACTTCAAACATATATGCAAGTTGCAAATTCCTATCTGCGCGAAAAACTACACGAGAACCATATACAACACGTCGCGATCCGACACACGAGTTAAAAGTTACGGGCGTTTTAAATAACTAATAATTCCTGAGATAGAATTAAATTCTAATTCCTAAAAAAACACTAACGTGCTGAATCTCCTACCAGACCGAAAATGGAGCTAGGCACTAGGCAACTAACACTCGCATAGGGGCGCTGGATAGAAGGGGCTCACCTTTGGACCTTCTCGGGCTGGCCTGGTGGAACGAGGGAGGTGGGTCGGGGTGGATCTGCGTGGGTCTGGAGCTGACAGGCCGGCTTGGTGGGCCTGTTGGGTCGGGGCGAGGCAGCGCAACTGGCGGCCAACGGGGCAGGCGCGGGGTTGTCCCTCGTCCAGATCGGGAGGGAAGGAGGCCGGCTAGGGCGCCGATTGCGGCGGCTGCGCACACCGATGGCTCGTGGTGGCTTCGAGGCTCCGACGAGGGCAACCAGCGGGACCGGCGGCGGATCCGGCGGGCGCCCTGAGGGAGGCGGCGGCGCGACATGGAGGCGGCGCGAGCTTCATGGCGGCGGGGCTGGCACCGATGAGGGCTGCGAGATCCGGCGATGGGGCGGACGGATCTGGAAGGGAGGAGGAGCGGGATGGCACTACTCCGGCGAGCTCGCGGCCGGCGGGACCGAGGGCTTCGGCCGGCTTCCCACGGGAAGACGAGGAGGAGGAGCATGGGAGGCTGCCATGGGAGGAGGAGAAGCACGGGCAGCTCAGTCGGGTGGCGGCGCGCCGGATGGGCCTCGCACGGGCCCGATCTGGGCTCAGCGGGCCTGACTGGTGGGAGGAGAGAGAGAGAGCAGGCTAGTGTTTGGTGGGGCTGCGCGGAAAACGAGGAAGCGAGAGGGTGGTTGTCTAAATTGATCTCGGGTCTATTTATAGACAATGGGGGGCTAGGTTTAGCAGAATTTCGCCCTAGTTTCAACCGCGCGGTCGGAATCGAACAATTCCAAACGCGGGATGGGCTAAGTGGCCGTGTAGAGTAGGTTAGCCGGGGAAGAGAGGGAAACGGTGCGGTGCGGCAACGTGATTTTTAAAAACACCGAAAAACGTCCGACGATAGACAGAATACGGTGCCGCTACGGTCGACCGTTCGGGTACCATACGGACTCCGATTGCGACGAAATTTGGCAGGCGGCTTAGCTACAACTAATTAAGACCGCACGCCAAGTTTCAGCTCAGTCAGAGAATATTTTATACACACTTTTAAAAACAGACTTTGACGATGCCGCGGGCGCGTGCGAGTGCGGTCTGGCTCAGAACGGACAACGACGAGAACCGGTAACTAACAACGGACGCAAGTTTTTGAAAACTGGTGGCAACGGGATGCCGATGCAATGCTGATGATGCGAATGATGCGACAAATAAAAATAGACACATGACGAAAACGGAATAAAGGGGGAATCTTCTGGAACGTCGGTCTCGGGCTGTCACATCACAGTAGGAAATGTTAAGAAACGCGGTTGATGTAGTGGAACATCGTCACGTCCCTCGATCCGCCCCGCGAACCGTCCCGTGATCCGTCCCACGATCCGTTCCGATCTAGTGCCGAACGGACGGCACCTTCGCGTTCAGCACACGTACAGCTCGACGATGATCTCGACGTTCTTGATCCAGAAAGCAAGACGGAGAAGTAGATGAGTTCTCCGGCAGCGTGACATTGCTCCGGTGGTGGTGAAGAATCTACTCCTGCAAGGCTCCGCCCGAGCTCCGAAGAAATACGATCTAGAGGTAAAACTATGGTGTCTAGATCTGAGTTGCACGTGGCAAAAGTTGTCTCAAATCAGTCGTGAATCACCACTATATATAGGAGGAAGGGGGAGGAGGCTTGCCTTGAGGGCCAAGCCCTCAAGTGTGCGCCGGCTAGGGAGGAGGAGGAGTCCTACTCCAATCCTAGTCCAACTAGGATTGGAAAGTGGAGTCCTTCTCTTCCTTCCCACTTTCTTTCTTTGTATTTTCTCTTCCTGGAGCATAGGCCCTTTTGGGCTGTCCCACCAGCCCACTAAGGGCTGGTGCGCCACCCATAGGTCCTTTGAGCTTCCCCCGAGAGGGTTTCCCCCCTCCCGGTGAACTTCCGGAACCCATTCGTCACTCCCAGTACATTCCCGGTAATGCCCGAAAACTTTCCAGTAACCAAATTGTCACACCCTGTTTTTCACCACCAATGTTTTAAGTTGCAAAAATGAGGGCTTGCTAAAACTTTTTCTAAAGATGTTGTGAATGCTATGAATGCCTTGTATGAATGTATGCTTGTCTGCTTGTTGATCCAAACCCATGGCAAATTTATTTATTTTAAAAATGAATTTCCAAAACTCTTTTCTTTGACATTAGATCACCTCCACCTTGCTTGGGTTACACTACTAGCTCATGATGCCTAGTAGCACTCCCAACCAAAGTTGGTGATCTGAACTCAAATACTATTATTATTTGCCAAAAACATCATTTAATGATTTAAAACATTATTTTTCTATTTTAAATGCATGTTTGTTTCTAAGGCCAGGAATGATATTCCCACAAGGAAAAATGCTTCTCTGCCTTAGAAAATTCTGAGTAAAATCTTGGAAACTCAGAAGGACATATATTTTCCATATATAAGATTTTCAACCCTATTTTATATTATAATTATTTGAGTAAAACCCTGAAAACCATTCCTGTCTGTTTTAACCTTTTGAGATATTTCCAAAGGAAATATTCTCAATAAAATCCCATTAAATTACAGGAGCCTCCCCAAGCCATATTTGGTGCCCACATAAAATCTCACCTTGATCCAAGGTGGGGAAGGTCACCAAATGAGCCTAAAACCATCTCTGTCCACAATAGAGTTGGAACAACTCTACATAGCCAAGTTTGTCCAATGGGGCTGAAACTTTGCAGGGGTGTTTGGCACCTCAAATGAGGACTCAACACCAAAAATGAGATTTGCTAGACTCTGTTTAGTCACACTCCCTTTGGATAGGACGGATCTGGCCACTTTGATGCATTTTCAAGTTTACAAAGCTAAACTTGTTCATTGGAGATCAAAATTGGTGGAAACCCCTACTTTAACCCCAAGACCAAACCTGTTAAGTTGCAGTTCCAGTGGTGGAGTGGAAGCACCCCAAACCACTGTCGATCATCTTCTGAGAGGAAGGTAAAAACCCACCTAGCCACTGTTTTACCCAATGTCAGAGCCTCAAACTTGGTGTATTAGTGCCCCAGACCAACCTAAACACCCAGTCAATTGGCCCCTCCCCAGTTCAAAGCACAAGTGACAAGAACTCCAATTTGTGCCACAGATCAAGGCTGACAACACTAGTGAAACATGTCCCCCTTGACCAGCCAGTGCTCTCACTAGAGCACAACGGCTAAATACACTCCCAGCAACACCCAGGACATGTCTGAATTTCCCCAGAGCACGCCAGCATGCCGTGGCATGCCAAAACTATGCTCTGGACGTGCTACAGGGAGCAACCGAGAAGGGGACGACACTCCCGGCCAGTTCCAACCTCCCCCGAAGTGTCCAAGACCTCCCCCGACAACCCCTCAGTGTAAAGGAGCCGCCAGGGACCCTCCTCCCCCACGCTAGAGCTAGGGCGACGCGTGCCCGCGCGCACCCGACTCGGCCGAGCATGCACGGATGCTGCAGCTCGACCCCACACCCTCTCCCTCTACGGCCGATGCTTCAGAGCGTCCTAAACCACATTCGGAGACCGTGGTTTCGCAGCCAACTCCTCACTGGCGCACCGAATCGGCTCACCGTCGCGAGCCTATAAATAGGCCTCCCCGGCACCTCAGCACCCCTCCAGCAGCCTCTCCACGACCACTAGCTCCCCCCTAGCCACCCAATCGAGCTCGCAGAGCCCTGGTGCTCGAGATCGACCGAGGCCCCTCCGCCTCGGAGCTCCAGCCGATCTCCGGCTACACGCCGGCTCCTGCGACACTCGACCCACTAGAGCACTCCCCTTGACACCAGGAACCTTTCCCCCAACAGCCCCGAGATTTTCCGTGCCCCTAGCTACTAGTTCAACCACATCCCGAAACCCCTCCGCCACGGCCACCTCGTCGCCGCCGACTCCGAGCCTCTCCGGCGCTGTCCCGACCACCTGGAGGTAGGCGGAGGCACGTTGAACCCATTCCTGCCCTTAGCTAGGCCCATGGACGACGGTAGCCTCGCCGGAGTTCATCTCCTCCACCCTGGCCGGAGGTAGGGGAGGAACCCGACAGGTGGGCTCCACCTGTCGGCGTCCTGGAGCTGCCCCGCGCACAGCCATTGCCGCTGATCCCATGGGCCTGATGGGGAACGTCGCATGTGAAACAAAATAATTCCTACGCGCACGAAGACCTATCATGGTGATGTCCATCTACGAGAGGGGATTCCGATCTACGTACCCTTGTAGATCGCACAGTAGAAGCGTTAGTGAACGCGGTTGATGTAGTGGAACGTCCTCACGTCCCTCGATCCGCCCCGCGAACCGTCCCACGAACCATCTCGCGGTCCGTCCCACGATCCGCTCCGATCTAGTGCCGAACGGACGGCACCTCCGCGTTCAGCACGCGTACAGCTCGACGATGATCTCGGCCTTCTTGATCCAGCAAGAGAGACTGAGAGGTAGATGATTTCTCCGGCAGCGTGATGGCGCTCCGGAGGTTGGTGGTGATCTAATCTCAGCAGGGCTCCGCCCGAGCTCCGCAGAAACGCGATCTAGAGGTAAAACCGTGGAGTTATGTGGTCGGGCTGCCTTGGAAAAGTTGTCTCAAATCAGCCCTAAAACCCCACTATATATAGGAGGGAGGGAGGGGTGGAGGCAGCCTCAAAACCTAAAGGTTTGGTCGAAATTGGAGGTGGAGGAGTCCTACTCCAATCCTACTTGGAGTAGGATTCCACCTTCCCACTTGGAAACTCTTTCCACCTTATGTTTTTTCCTTCTGAAACCTTATGGGCCTTAGTGGGAACTTATTACAGCCCACTAGGGGCTGGTTTATCTCTTCCCATAGCCCATGAGACCCCTTGGGGCGTGACACCCCTCCTGATGGTCCCCAGCACCCCTCCCGGCACTCCCAGTACACTACCGATGAGCCCGAAACTTTTCCGGTAATGCACAAAAACCTTCCGGTAACCAAATGAGGTCATCCTATATATCAATCTTCGTTTTCGGACCATTCCGTAAACTCTCGTGATGTCCGTGATCTCATCCAGGACTCCGAACAACATTCGGTAACCAACCATATAACTCAAATACACATAAAACAACGTCGAACCTTAAGTGTGCAGACCCTGCGGGTTCGAGAACTATGTAGACATGACCCAAGAGACTCCTCGGTCAATATCCAATAGCGGGACCTGGATGCCCATATTGGATCCTACATATTCTACGAAGATCTTATCGTTTGAACCTCAGTGCCAAGGATTCATATAATCCCGTATGTCATTCCCTTTGTCCTTCGGTATGTTACTTGCCTGAGATTCGATCGTCAGTATCTGCATACCTATTTCAATCTCGTTTACCGGCAAGTCTCTTTACTCGTTCCGTAATACAAGATCCCGCAACTTACACTAAGTCACATTGCTTGCAAGGCTTGTGTGTGATGTTGTATTACCGAGTGGGCCCCGAGATACCTCTCTGTCATACGGAGTGACAAATCCCAGTCTTGATCCATACTAACTCAACGAACACCTTCGGGGATACCTATAGAGCATATTTATAGTCACCCAGTTACGTTGCGACGTTTGATACACATAAAGCATTCCTCTGGTGTCAGTGAGTTATATGATCTCATGGTCATAGGAACAAATACTTGACACGCAGAAAACAGTAGCAACAAAATGACACGATCAACATGCTACGTCTATTAGTTTGGGTCTAGTCCATCACATGATTCTCCTAATGATGTGATCCCGTTATCAAGTGACAACACTTGCCTATGGTCAGGAAACCTTGACCATCTTTGATCAACGAGCTAGTCAACTAGAGGCTTACTAGGGACAGTGTTTTGTCTATGTATCCACACATGCACTGTGTTTCCAATCAATACAATTATAGCATGGATAATAAACGGTTATCATGAACAAAGAAATATAATAATAACTAATTTATTATTGCCTCTAGGGCATATTTCCAACAGTCTCCCACTTGCACTAGAGTCAATAATCTAGTTCACATAACCATGTGATTCCAACGAATCCAACACCCATATAGTCATGGGGTCTGATCACGTCTTGCTCGTGAGAGCGGCTTTAGTCAACGGTTCTGAAACATTCAGACCCGTGTGTT
The DNA here is from genome assembly GCF_904849725.1 of Hordeum vulgare subsp. vulgare. Classification (NCBI taxonomy): domain Eukaryota; kingdom Viridiplantae; phylum Streptophyta; class Magnoliopsida; order Poales; family Poaceae; genus Hordeum; species Hordeum vulgare. The sequence continues at coordinate 128,473,894 of NC_058523.1, forward strand.
CTTTACAAATCTTTATGTCATCTTATAGATGCTGGTACTATGTGCTATTCGGAAATACTCCAAATATCTACTCTACTATACGAATCCGTTTCACTACTCATAGTTATTCGGATTAGTGTCAAAGCTTGCATCGACGTAACCCTTTACGACGAACTCTTTAACCACCTCCATAATCGAGAAAAATTCCTTAGTCCATCAGTTACTAAGGATAATTTTTGACCGCTGCTAGTGATTCAATCATGGATCACTCTCTGTACCTCTCAACAGACTTTGAGTCAAGGCACACATCAGGTGCGGTACCCACATGGCATGCTTCAGATTTTACGGCCAAGGCATAGAAGACGACCTTCGTCTATTCTCTTTATTCTTCCGGGGTCGGGTTTTGAGTCTTACTCAAATTCACACCTCATAACGCAACCAAGAACTCCTTCTTTGCTGATCTATTTTGAACTCCTTTAAAAACTTGTCAAGGCATGGATCTTGTTGAAACTTCCATTAAGCGCTTTCGATCAATCTCCATAGATCTTTGATGCTCAACGTTCAAGTAGCGCAATCCAGGTACTCCTTTGAAAACTCCTTTCAAACAACCTTGTATGCTTTACAGAAATTCTATATTACTTCTGATCCACAATATGTCAACCACATATACTTATCAGAAATTCTATAGTGCTCCCACTCACTTCTTTGGAAATACAAGTTTCTCATAAACCTTGTACAAACCGAAAATCTTTGATCATCTCATCAAAGTGTATATTCCAACTCCGAGATGCTTGCACCAGTCCATTAAAGGATCGCTGGAGCTTGCATACTTGCTAGTATCTTTAGGATCGACAAAACCTCCTGGTTGTATCACATACAATGTTTGCTCAAGGAAACCGTCGAGGAAACTATGTTTTGAGATCCTATGTGCAATATTTCATAAATAATGCAACAACTACTAACATAATTCTAACAGACTTTTAGCATCGCTACGAGTGAGAAAGTCTCATCATAGTCAACTGTTTGATCTTGTCGGAAACATCTTTGCGACAAGTCGAGCTTTTCTTAATAGTGACTTATCACCATCATCGTCTGTCTTCCTTTTAAAGATCCTTCTTTACTCAACAGTCCTATGACCATCAAGTAGTTCTTCCAAAGTCTACACTTTGTTTTCATACATGCATCCTCTCTCGGATTTCATAGCTTCCAGCCATTTGTCGGAATCCGGGCCCACCATTGCTTTCTCCATAACTCGTAGGTTCGCTGTTGCTCAACAACATGACCTCCAAGACAGGGTTACCGTACCACTCTGCAGTAGTACGCGACCTTGTCAACCTACGAGGTTTGTAGTAACTTGATCTGATGCTCGATGATCACCATCATCAGCTTTCACTTCAATTGGTGTAGGCGCCACAGGAATAACTTCCTGCGCCATGCTACACACTGGTTGAAGTGATGGTTCAATAACCTCATTAAGTTCTACCACCCTCCCACTCAATTCTTTCGAGATAAACCTTTCCTCGAGAAAGGATCCGTTTCTAGAAACAAACACTTTGCTTTCGGATCTGAGATAGGAGATGTACCCAACTGTTTTGGATATCCTATGAAGATGCATTTATCCGCTTTGGGTTCGAGCTTATCAGACTGAATATTTTTCACATAAGTGTCGAAGCCCCAAACTTTCAAGAAACGACAGTTTAGATTTCTCTAAACCTCAGTCTATACTGTGTCATCTCAACGGAAATACGCGGTGCCCTATTTAAAGTGAATGCTGTTGTCTCTAATGCACAACCCATAAATGATAGTGGTAATTCGATAAGAGACATCATAGCATGCACCATACCAAATAGTGCGTGGCTATGACGTTCAGACACATCATCACACTATGATGTTCCAGGTGGCATGAACTGCGAAACAATTTCCACATTGTCTTAACTGCGTACCAAAACTCGTAACTCATATATTCATTTATATGATCATATCGTAGACAGTTTATCCTCTTGTTACAACGAACTTCACTCCGAAACAGAATTGAACTTTTCAATATTTCAGACTTGTGATTCATTAAGTAAATACTCTTGTATCTACTCAAATCATCATTGAAGTAAGAACATAATGACATCCACTGCGTGCCTCGGCACCCATTGGACTGCATACATCAAAATGTATCACTTCCAACAAGTTACTATCTTGTTTCATGTGGCATGTTTTGCATGTCTCAAGTAATTCAAAATCAAGTGAGTCCAAACGATCCATCAGCATGGAGCTTCTTCATGCATTTTACAGCAACATGACTCAAGTGGCAGTGCCACAACTAAGTGGTACTATCATTATTACTTTTTATCTTTTGGCACTAATATTATGAACATGTGTAATACTACGATCGAGATACAATAAACCATTGAGGGTAATTATTCAAGCAAATAGAATAACTATTATTCTTTTAAATGAATAATCGTATTGCAACAAACACGATCCAATCATGTTCATGCTCAACGCAAACACCAAATAACAATTATTTGGGTTTCACTACCAATCCCGATGATAGAGGGAGCGTGCGACGTTTGATCATATCAAACTTGGAAACCCTTCCAACACGTATCGTCACCTCGCCTTTAGCTAGTCTCCGTTTATTCCGTAGCTTTCATTTCTTGTTACTAATCACTTAGCAACCGAACCGGTATCCAATACCCTCGTGCTACTAGGAGTACTAGTAAAGTACACATCAACATCATGTATATCAAATATACTTCTTTCGACTTTTGCCAGCCTTCTTATCTACCAAGTATCTAGAGTTGCTCCACCTCAGTGACTGTTCCCCTCATTACAGAAGCACTTAGTCTCGGGTTTGGGTTTAATCTTGGGTCTCTATATTAGTGCAGCAATTGTTTTGCCGTTTCACGAAGTATCCCTTCTATCCCTTGCCTTTCTTGAAACTTAGTGGTTTTACTAACCATCAACCATTGATGCTCCTTCTTGATTTCTACTTTCGCAGTGTCAAACATCGCGAATTGCTCAAGGATCATTGTATCTATCCTTGATATGTTATAGTTCAGCACGAAGCTCTCACAGCTTGGTGGCAGTGACTTTGGAGAACCATCACTATCTCATCTGGAAGATTAACTCCCACTTGATTCAAGCGATTGTCGTACTTAGACAATCTGAGCACATGCTCAACGATTGAGCTTTTCTCCTTTACTTTGTGGACAAAGATTCTTGTCGGAGGTCTCGTACCTCTTAACAAGGGCACAAGCATGAAATCACAATTTCATCTCTTTAGAACATCACTTATGTTCCGTGACGTTTCAAAACGTCTTCGGCGCCTTGCTTCTAAGCCATTAAGTATTTTGCACTGAACTATCGTGTAGTCATCAGAAACGTGTATGTCGGACATTCACAGCATCCACAGACGACACTCGAGGTGCAACACACCGAGTGGTGCATTAAGGACATAAGCCTTCTGCGCAGCAACGAGGACAATCCTATGCAAAGTTTACTACTATCAACTTTCAACTAAATTTTCTCTAGGAACATATAAAAACAGTAGAGCTATAGCACAAGCTACATCGTAATTCGCAAAGACCATTAGACTATGTTCATGACAATTAGTTCAATTAATCGTATTACTTAAGAACTCCCACTCAAAAAGTACATCTCTCTAGTCATTTGAGTGGTACATGATCCAAATCCACTATCTCAAGTCTGATCATCACGTGAGTCGAGAATAGTTTCAGTGGTAAGCATCTCTATGCTAATCATATCTACTATACGATTCATGCTCGACCTTTCGGTCTCATGTGTTCCGAGGCCATGTCTGCACATGCTAGGCTCGTCAAGCTTAACCCGAGTGTTCCGCGTGTGCAACTGTTTTGCACACGTTGTATGTGAACGTTGAGTCTATCACACCCGATCATCACGTGGTGTCTCGAAACGAAGAACTGTCGCAACGGTGCACAGTCGGGGAGAACACAATTTTGTCTTGAAATTTTAGTGAGAGATCACCTCATAATGCTACCGTCGTCCGAAGCAAGACAAGGTGCATAAAGGATTAACATCACATGCAATTCATAAGTGACATGATATGGCCATCATCATGTACTTCTTGATCTCCATCACCAAAGCACCGGCACGATCTTTTTGTCACCGGCGTCACACCATGATCTCCATCATCATGATCTCCATCAACGTGTCCCCATCGGGGTTGTCGTGCTACTCATGCTATTACTACTAAAGCTACGTCCTAGCAATATAGTAAACGCATCTGCAAGCACAAATGTTAGTTTAAAGAAAACCCTATGGCTCCTGCCGATTGCCGTACCATCGACGTGCAAGTCGATATTATCTATTACAACATGATCATCTCATACATCCAATATATCACATCACATCGTTGGCCATATCACATCACAAGCATACCCTGCAAAAACAAGTTAGACGTCCTCTAATTTTGTTGTTGCATGTTTTACGTGGTGACCATGGGTATCTAGTAGGATCGCATCTTACTTACGCAAACACCACAACGGAGATATATGAATTGCTATTTAACCTTATACAAGGACCTCCTTGGTCAAATACGATTCAACTAAGGTTGGAGAAACCGACACTTGGCAGTCATCTTTGAGCAAGGGGGTTACTCGTAGCGATGAAACCAGTCTCTCGTAAGCGTACGAGTAATGTCGGCCAAGCCGCTTCAATCCAACAATACCGCGGATTCAAGAAAAGACTAAGGAGGGCAGCAAAACGCACATCACCGCCCACAAAAACTTTTGTGTTCTACTCGAGAAGACATCTACGCATGAACCTAGCTCATCATGCCACTGATGGGGAACGTCGCATGGGAAACAAAAAATTTCCTACGCGCACGAAGACCTATCATGGTGATGTCCATCTACGAGAGGGGATTTCCGATCTACGTACCCTTGTAGATCGCACAGCAGAAGCGTTAGTGAACGCGGTTGATGTAGTGGAACGTCCTCACGTCCCTCGATCCGCCCCGCGAACCGTCCCACGAACCGTCCCGCGATCCGTCCCACGATCCGCTCCGATCTAGTGCCGAACGGACGGCACCTCTGCGTTCAGCACACGTACAGCTCGACAATGATCTCGGCCTTCTTGATCCAGCAAGAGAGACGGAGAGGTAGATGAGTTCTCCGGCAGCGTGATGGCGCTCCGGAGGTTGGTGGTGATCTAATCTCAGCAGGGATCCGCCCGAGCTCCGCAGAAACGCGATCTAGAGGTAAAACCGTGGAGTTATGTGGTCGGGCTGCCTTGGAAAAGTTGTCTCAAATCAGCCCTAAAACCCCACTATATATAGGAGGGAGGGAGGAGAGGAGGCAGCCTCAAAACCTAAAGGTTTGGCCGAAATTGGAGGTGGAGGAGTCCTACTCTAATCCTACTTGGAGTAGGATTCCACCTTCCCACTTGGAAACTCTTTCCACCTTGTGTTTTTTCCTTCTCAAACCTTATGGGCCTTAGTGGGAACTTATTCCAGCCCACTAGGGGCTGGTTTATCTCTTCCCATAGCCCATGAGACCCCTTGGGGCGTGACACCCCTCCTGATGGTCCCCAACACTCCCAGTACACTATCGATGAGCCCGAAACTTTTCCGGTAATGCACGAAAACCTTCTGGTAACCAAATGAGGTCATCCTATATATCAATCTTCGTTTCCGGACCATTCCGGAAACCCTCGTTACGTCCATGATCTCATCCGGGACTCCGAACAACATTCAGTAACCAACCATATAACTCAAGTACGCATAAAACAACGTTGAACCTTAAGTGTGCAGACCCTGCGGGTTCGAGAACTATGTAGACATGACCCAAGAGACTCCTCGGTCAATATCCAATAGCGGGACCTAGATGCCCATATTGGATCCTACATATTCTATGAAGATCTTGTCGTTTGAACCTCAGTGCCAAGGATTCATATAATCCCGTATGTCATTCCCTTTGTCCTTCGGTATGTTACTTGCCTGAGATTCAATCGGTAGTATATGCATACCTATTTCAATATCGTTTACCGGCAAGTCTCTTTACTCGTTCCGTAATACAAGATCCCGCAACTTACACTAAGTCACATTGCTTGCAAGGCTTGTGTGTGATGTTGTATTACCGAGTGGGCCCCCAGATACCTCTCCGTCATACGGAGTGAAAATCCCAGTCTTGATCCATACTAACTCAAGAACACCTTCGGAGATACCTGTAGAGCATCTTTATAGTCACCCAGTTACGTTGCGACGTTTGATACACACAAAGCATCCCTCCAGTGTCAGTGAGTTATACGATCTCATGGTTATAGGAACAAATACTTGACACGCAGAAAACAGTAGCAACAAAATGACACGATCAACATGCTACGTCTATTAGTTTGGGTCTAGTCCATCACATGATTCTCCTAATGATGTGATCCCGTTATCAAGTGACAACACTTGCCTATGGTCAGGAAACCTTGACCATCTTTGATCAACGAGCTAGTCAACTAGAGGCTTACTAGGGACAGTGTTTTGTCTATGTATCCACACATGCACTGTGTTTCCAATCGATACAATTATAGCATGGATAATAAACGATTATCATGAACAAAGAAACATAATAATAACTAATTTATTATTGCCTCTGGGGCATATTTCCAACAGGGCCCGCATGTCAGGTTCAAACCTGGCGCGCGCGCGCTTGGTAGCCTGCTGGCTGGCTGGGCCGGCCTGCTTCCCAGGCCAGGCTTTGGCCTTTTTCTTTTATTTTACAACCTCAGACTAAAATGATTTTTGTAAAAATAACTACCAAGTGGAAAAATATAATTCTTCCACTCATATTTTTCTAAAAATGAGTAGTATTTGATTCTGCCATTGTTGATATTTTTCAAAAGCAGAATCTGTTTTATAATAATATAAAGGTATTAAAAGCAATAGTTTGCTCCTGTTTTGTAATTATTAAAAATGCTTAGCTAGTAAAAACTAAGAGAAGATATTTTTCAAAATAACAACCTGAATTTAACCAAGTTTTGCAACATTTTCAAAAGTGATTTGTGATCTGTTTTTGTGTGAACTATTTCCTATTTATTCTATTCTCGACGATAGAATTACCGAGTGACGAAGGATTCGGAGCGGAAGACCTCGAAGACCCCGGATAGTTAGTTGACCAAGGCAAGCAGCCCTTTGACCATGACTTGAGCTTATACATTGATGCATGCTAGAATAGCAAGGTCTTTTCCGTTGCATGTGATCATAGTGTCGGTTCATCATTGTTGTGATGGTATCGAAGGCTTATTCAAAGCACTTGCATGATGGTGATGTTATACATATGACTCTTCAGAGCACAAGCATGATGAGCTTGGCCCTACCATCTATGAGGATCATGCTACTGTCATGATGACTAGTAGAATTAGAGAACTATTGCATGAGCATGATGATGAGTTAAATCAAAGGTTTATGAAAAAACCCGTCGGGTGCCACTAATGCCCGAGGGTGATGATGAGTTGGTGATCACTTTTGGTGAGGTGATGCACCGGTGTTTTGTGTGAGTATGGTTTTGGAAATGGGATTAGATTTATGATGTGTCGACCGTCCCAACCTTACCAGTACGACCACGTTACCCCTTTATGGGACGGGGCTTTGTTGATTACTCTGGTCGGTACTAGCAAAGAGCCACATTACTAGTGGCGGGAGTGATTGTCGTCACTCTCGTGATGACGTCGTGCCAGGTAGGACGACTATGCCATTATTATGAGTTCCAGGCACACCGTTGGTCCCTGAATGGTTGATACTGTCCAGAGTCGGTGCTCGTAAGATGTACAACATGTGGGCTGGGTACCAATCGAGTGGACCTCTTTGTCTAGTATCGTCAGGGGAAAGATGATGATCGGGTACTTACCTCGGGTATATGTGATATACCGCGAGTCGTGGATGACGCGGAAGTTTCCCAGATCTCGTGGGTCCTGCGTACTACCTCTGCAGAGTGTCAAACTATTCGAATAGCCGTGTCCACGGTCAAGGACAGTTGGGTAATCCTGCTTAAACTACGTCCAGCGTTTCCGCATAAACCAAGTGTGAGTGAGTGTGTGTGTGGTGTTAAAAAGGTGTTAGCATAATGATAATATGACCAAGTTCGGTGACTTGGCATATAGGGTGGACTCGTGTGGTTCAGCCCTTAGCAAATATGTTGATATTTGTAACCTGTTCTTCAATAGTAATTCTTTAACTTGATGCATATTCATGATCATACCACCCAGATGAGTCATACTAGAAATGCATGATATTGTCATCCTTCATTTTCATTATTCATATCATGGGTTGTTTGCTAGTACATTCAAAGTACTCATTGGCTTGCCACTGGTTATATTATTGACCAGACAAGGAAGGACCGGAGTTTGGCGATGAGTACGTCTTCGGAGATGGACCTGCGATCTAGGACACTTCCAAGTCAGAATGCTTGTCGGTGTAGGCTTGATGGCATGGGCACCCGCTTAGCCCTTATGAGTTTCCGTTACCCGTTGTACCCGTTTTATTTGGCCTTAGGCCCTGTTTGTGAACCTGACCCTTCGGTCATTTGATGTAATATTCGGTATTTGGATGTAAGACTCTATTATGCAGTATCTGTGTTCAGTGAGCATTGATCCTTGGGATCACTGGGCACGGCGATCTCGACTTACCAGTTGGGGTCCCCACAAAACTGGTATCAGAGCCATCCTGACTATAGGAAGCCTTAGGTAGCACGGACGTTAGCCAAAAACGATTAGTACACCAGCCTTACACAACTTGCACCTAAAACCTTCTGATTCTCTCTCTCCTATATCTTGTAGATGGCCGCCGTACCTGAGACGCTTCTGGAGACCAGCTTTCCCCTACTCCTGGTGGATAGTATCGAGAAGTGCCACGTACGCTGCATGCCCATCTTCCTCTACCACGAGCACGGGGTCAACGCCGACACCAAGGAATATCATGTGGTCGTGATAGTGAAGGCTAATGACTCCCCGACTAGTTGGTTCTTTGAAGGACCAGAAATGGGGGAACTGATGCTAGTAGTGGAGACAGCCGCACGAGAGGCACTCGTGCGTCTCCGTGATATCCTCCCTGAGATGGCTGATGAGCCCGCTACTCGTCACCTACCTTTTCTTAAGAAAGGAGTGGACGGGAGTTGGACGCTCACCCCATCGTCTGAGGATGGGATGCCATTAAGGTTTTAGACCTACTTCAGTCTCTCATCCGACACCCTGACGCACCTTCTGGTTAAGGAATAAATGAAGCTTTGCCAAGAACTGCACCAAGTCAAGGGCCTACTTCACACCGAGAAGATGAAGAATCACAAGGTGAAGAAAGGAGGCGCACCTGAAGGAAGGTTCGGTGTTGCCACCAGAGGTGGTGTGCTACCAATCTGGGTTGTCCCTCTTCAGAGTCTCCGTCTGACAGCAGAAGAGTATACTGAGCTCTTCGTCGCCTCAGCTAAGAGACGCCATGATATACTGATTCTTTCTTCCACTCCGTTGAAGGAAGAAGACACCGACGAAGACGAAGATCCTGCCGAACCCACTTTTGAGACCGAGCAGTCCGCCGCGTAGGATTTTAGCGTAGGCAACTAGGAGTACCCCTGAGCGTAGGGTATCCATGTATCCGATCTTTTAAGTTATGAGTGTGTATGATGTAAGCCGCATTCTGCCTTAGGTAGCCTGTATGCGACTACGTCACTTGTTTTCAATGAATGCAAATTCCGTTTCCAGGACTTTGGTTTTAAAAACTCGCAGTAGCATACATTTGGACCCCCCCCCCATCTTACTAGAGCAAACCCTTGTGGTTTCAAGCAAGGTGGATTTTTGACCTGTCTGTTTCCATGACAGGATGGTGAATGCAACCCGCAACAGCACCTTCGGCAACCCCGGCACCTCCTCCTCAGGTAAGCCGCAGGGAACCGAAGGAGAAGCTCACGCTGGAGATCACCATGGGCAGCATGGCAATGTTCCTCCGCCATCTCCTCCCAAGAACTTGACTATGGCTCAGTTCCTTCATGCTCTTCGCGAGGAGCGTCAAGCCAAAAATGCCTCTATTCAGCAGCTAGCTCAAGTCCTAGTGAACAACCCGCCGCAGAACGGGAACGACAATGGCCGCTCTACTCTCTCTGAGGTTATGCGGACTACGCCTCCCATATTCACGGAGACGACTGAACCATTGGATGTCACTGACTGGATTTGCACTATTGAAGACCTCCTTCACTGGTCAAGTGCACTGATGAACGTGAGAAGCTCCTTTATGCCTCTCACTGTCTCGAAGGCACCGCCACGGCTTGGTGGGACAGATCATGCGAGCTGGGCAAGTCATCACTTGGGCAATGTTCAAGGAAGGATTCCGCACGGCTCATATTCCGCCAGGAATGATGACCATCAAGAAGCGGGAATTCCGAGCCTGGAGGTAGGGCAGTGGAACTGTTAAGGAATATCTGCAGAAGTTTAACCTCTTGGCGAGGTATGCCCCTGAGGATGTTAACACCGAGGCCGCTAAGGTGGAATGCTTCATGGAAGGATTGCAGCAGTCCCTGCAATACGAGTTGGTAGTTTGCGACTGCAAGACCTTCAGCGACCTGGTTAACAAGGCACTTATGCTGGAAGACAAGCATCGTGCGATGGACGACACCCGCAAGCGCAAGATGATAGGCAGTGGAGGACCCACTAATGCAAGACCAAGACCATGGCAGTCAGCACCTGCAAGGCCCAACTATCAGCAGCAGCAGTACAAGACCCCAGTATTCCGTCAGAATTATCAGCCTCAAGTCAACACCAAGCCAGTTTCCAACTTGCCGAACAACAGTAGAGTCAAGACCAACCCTCCGGGTCAGGCCACCTGTTTTGGGTGTGGTCAAACCGGACACTATTCCAGGCACTGTCCCAACAAGAAGCCCGATGCACCGCGTCCCAATGCGCCCAACCCATGTCAGGGAGCACTAGGAAGAAACCAGGTTCCCCGCAATCAGCAGTTCAACAGCAGGGGGCGGATCAATCACATCACCGCCGAAGAGGCGCGGGAAGACCCGGACTGCATTCTTGGTACGTTCCTCGTCAACTCCACCCCAGCTACAGTGTTGTTTGATTGTGGTGCTTCGCATTCTTTTGTTACTCAAAGGTTTGCGGAGAAGTGTGGTTTAAAACCCACTCTGCTTCGCGGGCAGATGGCAATTCAAACCCCGGGAACCGTGTTGAGGTCCAATCTAGGGTGTAGAAGGGTCGAGATAGTTATCAATGGGATGAGCTTCTTGGCAGACCTCATTGTGCTTAAGTCGCAAGGCTTAGAAGTAATTCTCGGCATGGATTGGCTGGCCAAGCACCAGAGTCTCTTGGACTGTGCCAACAGGGCCATTACCATGACAAGCGACCAAGGGGTCAAGGTCAAGTATGTCTCTAAGCCGGTATCAGCTCAAGTACCTCGAATCAACAGCCTATCCGAGGTAGAGCTCGACGAAGTGCTAGTAGTCTGTGAGTACCCGGACGTCTTTCTTGACGAGCTACCCGGAATGCCTCCTGACCGAGACATCGAGTTCATCATCGAGCTCATGCCCGGGTCAAGGCCTATTTATAAGAAGCCTTACAGGGTGGGATCCGAGGATCTAGAAGAGATGAAGAAGCAGCTGGAGGAGCAACTCAGGAAAGGATTCATTCGTCCGAGTGCGTCACCTTGGGGATCACCTGTTCTGTTTGTATCAAAGAAGGATGGTACCATTCGACTCTGCGTCGATTACCGTTCTCTCAACGAAGTCACAATCAAGAACAAGTACCCACTCCCCAAGATAGAAGACATGTTTGACCAGTTAAATGGAGCTAAGGTATTCTCCAAGATCGATCTCCGATCCGGGTATTACCAGTTGAAGATTCGACCCGAGGACATACCCAAGACTATATTCGTGACCCGATACAGTCTCTATGAGTGCATTGTCATGCCCTTCGGATTGACAAATGCCCTAGCTTACTTCATGTACCTCATGAACAAGGTATTCATGGAGTATTTAGACAAGTTGGTCATCGTATTCATCGATGACATACTAATCTTCTCAAAATCCGAAGAAGAGCATGAGCAACACTTGAGGATAGTTCTAGGAAAGCTTCGAGAGCACCAACTATATGCCAAGTTCAGCAAGTGCCAATTCTGGCTGAACGAACTTGGATTTTGGGTCATATCATGACGGCAAGCGGATTGGCAGTAGATCCATCCAAGATTACCACAGTGGCCAACTAGGAATCGCCGAGGGACGTGAAGGATGTCAGGAGTTTCCTCGGACTCACGGGATACTACCGCAAGTTCGTAGAGGGATTCTCCAGCATCGCTCGACCTATAACTCAGCTTTTGAAGAAAGGACGGAAGTTCGAGTGGACACCGGCGTGTGAAGCGAGCTTCCAAGAGTTGAAGAAAAGACTGACTAACGCCCCGGTACTAGCTACCCCGGACATCAACAAGGAGTTTGTGATTTATTGTGATGCCTCCGAAACCGGACTCGATGGAGTCTTAATGCAAGATGGCAGAGTCGCGGCGTACTTGTCACGGCAACTGCGTCCACATGAGGAGAACTACGACACCCATGATCTCGAGTTAGCAGCCGTAGTGCATGCTTTGAAGACCTGGCGACATTATCTTCTGGGGAAGCGATGTGAAATATACACGAACCACAAGAGTCTGAAATATATCTTCACCCAAAGGGAGCAGAATATGAGGCAACGAAGATGGCTTGAGTTAATCAAGGATTACAATCTCAGCATTCAATACCACCCCGGTAAGGCAAACGTGGTAGCCGATGCTTTAAGCCGGAAGGCCGGCACCTTGAACATCATGCTCAAGGAACGGTTGCCCGCCTTGTATGAAGAGATGGAAAGCTTCAGACTGGAGTTGGTCGGACCAGGATACCTGGCCAATCTCGAAGTCAAACCAACTCTGGCTGATGATATCAAGGAAGCCCAGATGGGACACAAGAGTATTGAAGGCCTCAAGAGGAAGATACGGGAAGGCAAGGCCCCAGGGTTCTCGGTTGATGATCAAGGAGTGGTGTGGTACGGGAAACGCTATGCGTGCCCAACAAGGCCGAACTCAAGGACTTGATCCTGCAAGAGTCCCACGACACGCCATACTCCATCCATCCCGGTGGTACCAAGATGTATCAAGACCTCCGAGAACGATTCTGGTGGCATGGCATGAGAAGAGAAATAGGCTCCTACGTCGCTAAGTGCGATGTATGCCAGCGGGTCAAGGCTGAGCATCAGCGACCTGCTCGGCTGCTACAACCTCTTCTAGTGCCAGAATGGAAATGGGACAAGGTCGGCATGGACTTCATTACCGGACTACCCCGGTCAAGCAGGGGTCATGACTCCATATGGGTCATCATCGACCATTTAACTAAGGTGTCTCATTTCATTCCGGTCAACACCACCTACGGGGGCGACAAGTTGGCTAGCCTCTACATTGAGCGCATCATTAGCCTTCATGGAGTTCCTAAGGAGATCATGTCCGACCGCGGCACGCAGTTCACCTCAAGATTCTGGAAGAAGTTTCAAGAAGCTCTCGGAACCAAGCTCTCTTTCAGCACGGCTTTCCACCCACAGACGGGCGGACAGACCGAGAGGGTAAACCAGATACTCGAGGACATGCTCCGTGCATGTGTCTTGGCTCATAGTGCCTAATGGGAAGACTGTCTGTCATTTGCTGAGTTCTCATACAACAACAGCTACCAGTCCAGTCTTCAAATGGCTCCATTCGAGGTGTTATATAGGCGAAAGTGCCGCACCCCACTCAATTGGTCCGAAACCGGAGAAGGACTAGTTTTTGGGCCAGAAGCGCTGCAGGAAGCGAAAAGAATGGTGCAGCTTGTCCAAGAAAACCTGAAGGCAGCTAAGTCACGACAGAAGAGCTATGCGGACTCCCACCGCAAGGATGTGGAGTTCATTCCCGGAGACCAGGTGTAGCTGCGCGTTACGCCTCTCAAGGGAACCAAGCGTTTCCACGTCAAGGGGAAGCTAGCCCCAAGGTTTATTGTACCCTTCAAGATCACGGCAAGGCGCGGGGAAGTGGCTTATCAGTTGGAGCTACCCCCAGAACTTTTGGGTATGCACAACGTGTTCCACGTGTCACAACTCCGGAAGTGCTTACAAGTGCCGAACCGTTCCGATCATTGCAAGGACATTGACCACCAAGCTGTTGACCTTCAACCGGACCTTACCTATCGCGAGAAGCCGATTCGCATTCTGGATGAAGCAGAGCGTTGCACCAGAAGCTGCACCATCAAGTATTTCAAGGTTCAGTGGAGCAACCATACCGAAGCAGAAGCAACATGGGAACGTGAAGACTATCTCCGATCAGAATTTCCAGAGCTATTTAACGCCTAGCTTAGGAATCTCGGGGACGAGATTCTTGTAAGAGGGATAGGTCTGTCACACCCTGTTTTCACCACCAATGTTTTAAGTTGCAAAAATCATGGCTTGTTAAAACTTTTTGTAAAGATGTTGTGAATGCTATGAATGCCTTGTATGAATGTAGGCTTGTTTGCTTGTTGATCCAAACCCATGGTAAATTTATTTATTTTAAAAATGAATTTCCAAAACTCTTTTCTTTGACATCACATCACCTCTACCTTGCTTGGGTTACACTACTAGCTCATGATGCCTAGTAGCACTCCCAACCAAAGTTGGTGATCTGAACTCAAATACTATTATTATTTGCCAAAAACATCATTTATTGATTTAACACATTATTTTTCTATTTTATATGCATGTCTGTTTCTAAGGCCAAGAATGATATTCCCACAAGGAAAAATGTTTCTCTGCCTTAGAAAATTCTGAGTAAAATCATGGAAACTCAGAAGGACATATATTTTCCATATATAAGATTTTCAACCCTATTTTATATTATAATTATTTGAGTAAAACCCTAAAAACCATTCGTGTCTGTTTTAACCTTTTGAGATATTTCCAAATGAAATATTCTCAATAAAATCCCATTAAATTACAGGAGCCTCCCCAATCCATATTTGGTGCCCACATAAAATCTCACCTTGATCCAAGGTGGGGAAGGTCACCAAATGAGCCTAAAACCATCTTTGTCCACAATAGAGTTGGAACAACTCTACATAGCAAAGTTTGTCCAATGGGGCTGAAACTTTGCAGGGGTGTTTGGCACCTCAAATGAGGACTCCACACCAAAAATGAGATTTGCTAGACTCTCTTTAGTCACACTCCCTTTGGAGAGGACGGATCTGGCCACTTTGATGCATTTTCAAGTTTACAAAGCTAAACTTGTTCATTGGAGCTCAAAATTGGTGGAAACCCCTACTTTAACCCCAAGACCAAACCTGTTAAGTTGCAGTTCCAGTGGTGGAGTGGAAGCACCCCAAACCACTGTCGAACATCTTCTGACAGGAAGGTAAAAACCCACCTAGCCACTATTTTACCCAATGTCAGAGCCTCAAACTTGGTGTATTAGTGCCCCAGACCAACCTAAACACCCAGTCAACTGGCCCCTCCCCAGTTCAAAGCACAAGTGACAAGAACTCCAATTTATGCCATAGATCAGGGCTGACAACACTAGTGAAACCTGTCCCCCTTGACCAGCCAGTGCTCTCACTAGCATACAACGGCTAAATACACTCCCAGCAACACCGAGGACATGAGCGAGACGTCTGAAGTGCCCCAGAGCGTGCCAGCATGCCGTGGCATGCCAAAACTGCGCTTTGGACGCGCTACAGGGAGCATCCGAGAAGGGGACGACGCTCTTGGCCGGTTCCAACCTCCCCCGAAGTGTCCAAGACCTCCCCCGGCAACTCCTCAGTGTAAAGCAGCCGCCAGGGACCCTCCTCCCCCGCGCTAGAGCTAGGGCGACGCGTGCCCGCGCGCACCCGACTCGGCCAAGCATGCACGGACGCTGCAGGTCGACCCCACGCCCTCTCCCTCTGCGGCCGATGCCTCAGAGCGTCCTAAACCACGTCCGGAGACCGTGGTTTCGCAGGCAGATCCTAACTGTGGACGCACGCGTGCCGCGGTGAGTCACCGGCGCACCGAATCGGCTCACCGTCGCAAGCCTATAAATAGGCCTCCCCGGCACCTCAGCACCCCTCCAGCAGCCTCTGCACGACCACTAGCTCCCCCCTAGCCACCCAATCGAGCTCGTAGAGCCCCGGTGCTCGAGATCGACCGAGGCCCCTCCGCCTCGGTGCTCCGGTCGATCTCCGGCTACACGCCGGCTCCTGCGACACTCGACCCTCCAGAGCACTCCCCTCGACACCACGAACCTTTCCCCCAACAGCCCCGAGCTTTTCCGTGCCCCTAGCTACCAGTTCAACCACATCCCGAAACCCCTCCGCCACGGCCACCTCGTCGCCGGAGACTCCGAGCCTCTCCGGCGTTGTCCCGACCACCTGTAGGTACGCGGAGGCATGCTGAACCCATTCCGGCCCTTAGCTAGGCCCATGGACGACGGCAGCCTCGCTAGAGTTCATCTCCTCCTCCCTGGCCGGAGGTAGGGGAAGAACCCGACAGGTGGGCTCCACCTATCGGCGTCCTGGAGCTGCCCCTCGCGCAGCCACAGCCGCTGACCCCAGGTGTAACATCCCAATTTTCCTAAATTCGGATGTTAATAGATCATTCATATGCATCTCATATTTTTATGCATTATTTACTCTTCTGAAAATTTTATTCATTTTGCAACTTCGGGCAATTTATTTGGATGGAGAT
The DNA here is from genome assembly GCF_904849725.1 of Hordeum vulgare subsp. vulgare. NCBI lineage: Eukaryota > Viridiplantae > Streptophyta > Magnoliopsida > Poales > Poaceae > Hordeum > Hordeum vulgare. Next base: position 128,490,562 of record NC_058523.1, read on the forward strand.
AATATGACTTCTGCCTTGTCGAATTAAAGTGCATACCGTTTTGAATATCATTTGAAGTTACCGACTTGGTTTTACAAATTTTTATAATGCCCGAAACTATTTTTAGTTAAGTTTTTAAATGCTTTTTGTGTGGCCTATTGCATAAAACTTATTTTAAAATTTCATTAGGAGGAACTAGGGTTCCTTTATTATTTATTAGACGGATTTATTTTATATTTACTTATATATATGTTTCTATATTAGCATTTTAATATATATATATATATATATATCTATATGTATATATATATATATTGCAATATACGTATATATATATATATTTATATATATATGCATATATTTTTTTGTATACGTATATTATTACGTTTTTCTTTGTTTGTTTTTCTTTAAAAATATATATATATATTAATTTAATTTATTTTTTTCGTGCTTTTATTAAAACAAAAAAAAACTATTTGGGCCTAGCCAGCTGGGCAGGCCAGCCAGCCAGGGCATGCACCACATCGAGCCAAGTCCCAGCACCCAAGCGCACGAGCCACAGCACGAGGCTCCCAGCGCTACAACGCCAAGAGCTAGCGCTGCTGCTTCCAGCGCCCAGCGCACGAAGACAACGCCCAGTGACCGAGCCGCCGCACCGCACCAGCTCGCCCCACCGCCTGCCAGCGGGCCCCACCCTTGCCACGTCAGCGCCTATCCCCACATCGAGCCGGATTCCCTATCATGCACGCTCCTGTTTCCCGAGCCGGACTCCCATCGTTCCAGGGGATCTTTTTCTCCCGCAAGCAGAGGCCCCAGGAACCGAATTCCCTACAGCCCCGATTGCATCTCGCCGAGACCACAGGAGTTCCCGTGTCACCGTCTTGCTGCCGTTGAACGTCATGCCGGAGTTCGCGGAGCCGCCATTGCCGGAGTTCATCCGTTTTCGTCGGAGTCCGCGGAGCCGTTCGTCGGAGTCCGTTCGACCGCCACCGGAGCACCATCGGAGGAGCCACACCGAGACGGTTCCGTTTTTCCCCGCTGTTCGTGGTGAGAACGCACGCACGAGCGATTCATCAAGTCCTGATGAACAGCTTCAGGACGAAATTCAATCTGTTTTTAATCTGTTTTAGCTCTGTCAGATTCTCGGTATAATTTTGAAACGCGTTTATCTTTTTACTCGTAACTCCGATTCAGGAAATTCTTTTTCCTGTGATCTCGTATTGATGAGTAGAACATGTTAGAACCAGTAGTTTTCAGTTTTACGAAAGTTAATTTTTTTGTTAAAACAGATTATTTTAAGCCTACCGGAGGCCATATTTTGCAAACCGTTCATCCGGTTTAGTTGATTCTTTTTGCGCTGTCATCGTATCAGCATGTAGATGATTTTATACCTGCTGCCATGCTATTTATGCTTTGGTTTTAAACAAGTTGTTTTATTGCCGATGATTTTATTTGGTGTTATGTGATTGTGGTGATTGATTGGTGTGATTGTTTGCAACGTGTAGATTGTGCGGAGTGCGACGCAAACTATTGTCAGGAGTGTGACCTTCTGAACCAGAATCAAGGCAAGTTACATGTTGATCATCCTTTACCTATTATTTTTCTATGCATGTAGTATTATACCACCCTATGAAAGTTATGCATGTATAGGAATATTATTATTGCTATGCTATTGAGCTATATCCCCTCGTCATTGAAGATCGTGTTAGATATATTTTGCTATGCTATGTAGACGGGGATTGGTTTCTGTATTCATTGAGTTTATGTGAGGATTACTACAAAATAAATTGAGTAGTAATTCAGGATATAATACACCTCTGGGCGGATATGGTATTGCTGGGTGGTTTCAAGAACATCATGGTTTCTACCCTCTGAATGTAAGTGGAATGCCGCCCAGGTTCAAAAAGATCAAACAGACTTAGTGACTAGTAGCTTCCTTGTGCGACCACTGGCTATTATGGGCTCTGGTTTAGTTGATCAGTCGTGGAAACCTTACCCGGATGTGCCAGCTGATGTAGCTATGATAGGTGGGATGGGCCTCCTGTGGGACTAGGTGACTGCTTCTGAAAGACTTCGTCTCAATCTTCGGGTTGGGTCCAGTGGGTACAGCGTACTAACCTCTACAGAGTGTATAAACTAATCATGATTAGCCGTGTCCCCGGTTATGGACAATTTTGAGCAGCTAGGCCATTACAGTTGTTGGATGATCTTGACAGATGACTCACTTAATAAAACTTGATGGGAAACTTAATAATGGTAATAGGTTGGAGTTGGAGATGCCAATTCAACCATATATAAGTATTGTAGCAAACAAATTAAAACTTGACTATTAGGTAGCTATGAGGATAAAATCAGCTTTCTGCAAAATAACCATCAGCCTTTCTTTTGTTATACTATGCATATACATGTAGGTCTGTTATATTATCTTTTCTTGTGTAACTTGCCAATACATTCAAAGTATTGACCTATATGGCTGCAACGTATCATGTTGCAGGATATTCAGACGAGGAGTAAGGTACCGTTAGGGTCGCGAGTCTTCACTCAACATCGCCAGTGGGCTATGATGGGACTCATCGTTATTATTATGCTACTTTTCCGCTGTTTATTAGTATAAAGCTAGCTAAGTGCTATGCAGATTGTTATATTTTATAAATTCTGGATCATACGTTATTATAAATGATGCACTTGCTATATCTGGTTTTCATCTATACTGTGTGTGCTAGCGAGTCGATCCAGGGACTAGCACAGTAAAGCACAGAGACTCAAATCCTTCGAGGTTTGGTCGTTACAGATGGTATCAGAGCAATGCGTTGACTGTAGGTCGTGACCCTAGAAAATGGATTAGAAAAGCCATAGGAGTCTAAATTTATTCTATACACTTTGTCTACATCTTACTCTTTCATTAGACAACCACTCTAGTATCTTGACTAGCTTAAGTAGGAACTAGTGTTGAGACCACCACCTATCTTGTTTTATTTGCGCTATTAACGTGTTAGTGTATCTGTTTATGCCCGCTTGTGGCATGACGATACTAGGTTGCTTGCTTGATTGTTATCTTGCTTGTTTATTAAATTAGGATCTGGTTGGAATTATTCGACTATATATATAGATATGTTTGATTATTGTTATGCTTGTTTGTGTTATTTGTTATGATGTTTTGTTGCCTCATATATATTACCTTGATCATAATATGCATATGGGTAGAATATCTATATTCCTTTAGACCTATTCTATCTATTTTCTTATCTATTCTTGCCCACCAGATGCGACCGAGACGTGAGCCTAGGGACGGGAATGCAGGAGCAGGCAACAATGATGGCAATGGCAATGATGCACCGCAATATGTGCGGTAGAAACTTGAGGGACAAGGCCAGTTGATCCAGTTGCTTGCCCAGAGTTTGGCCAACAATAACAACAACAACCCACCGCCTCCGCCACCTATGGATATGCTCACTAGGTTCTTGAGGTTGAATCCTCAGAGGTTCTCCAGCAGCCCTGAACCTATTATGGCGGATGATTGGCTTCGTTCTATTGGTAGGAACCTGCAGACTGTTGGATGCACTGATGCAGAGAGGGTGAGGTTTGCCTCACATCTATTGGAGGGTCCTGCCGCAGCTTGGTGGGACAACTACTTGGTCACATATCCCATTGATACTATCACATGGGCGCAGTTTGAGGCAGCTTTCCGCGCCGCACATGTGTCTGCTGGCGCCATGAGTCTAAAGAAGAAGGAGTTTCGCAGCTTGCGTCAGGGAGGTCGCTCAGTTAATGAGTATGTGGAGGAGTTCAACAAACTTGCACGTTATGCTCCTAATGATGTTAATACTGATGCAGCTAGACAAGAGAAGTTCTTGGAGGGCCTGAATGATGATTTGGGAGTTCAGTTGACTGTGGATACTTTTGGTAATTATCAGGAGCTTGTTGATAAGGCTATTGTGCTTGAGGGAAAGCATCAGGCAATAGAGAACCGCAAGAGGAAGTATAGCAACAAGAAGTTTAATTCAGGACCACAGCAGAAGCCACGCACTTCATATCATAATCATGGAGGTAATGGACATCATCACCATGGAGGTAATGGGCTTCATCATCATGGAGGTAATGGCCACAATCATAATGGCCACCATCATCATAATGGACACAAGGGCAACAATGGCAATGGTAATGGTAATGGAGGTAATAATAACCAGAACCGCCAGAATGGGCCAGTGCAGAGAGACCTTAAACAGGTCCAGTGCTTCAAGTGCAGAAAGATGGGCCACTATTCCAATGCATGCCCAGAGAGCAATAATGGTAATGGGAATTCTGGAGCCATCAAGCCAAACCCCTTTCAAAAGGGTCATGTCAACCACGTTAATGTGGAGGAAGTCTATAATGAGCCAGAGGCAGTGATTGGTAAGTTTTTGATCAATTCAGTACCCGCTCTTGTTCTTTTTGATACTGGTGCATCGCATTCATTTATTTCGAGGGTATTCGTTGATAAACATGGATTGCCAACCAAAACCCTTAGTATGCCTATTAGAGTGAGTTCCCCAGGAGCTGAGATGATAGCAGGTGTGGGTTGTCATCAGTTAAACTTGTCTATTGGGAAGCATGAGTTCCCTACAGATTTGATCATATTGAAGTCACAAGGTCTGGATATTATTTTGGGTATGGACTGGTTACAATTATATGAAGGAGTTATCGATTGTGCTAGTCGATCTATTTCTCTCAGTGCACCAGGAGGGAAAAGAATCAAATATGTATGTAAGTACCAGCATAAGAGGATGCAGGTGAACTCTCTTAAGGGGGGTAGCCTGGAAGAGGTGCCAGTTGTGAAGGAATATCCAGATGTGTTTCCGGAGGAGTTGCCAGGTATGCCACCAGATAGAGATATTGAGTTTCTCATTGATTTGATTCCTGGTACCGGACCTATTGCAAAGAGACCATACAGAATGCCTCCTCAAGAGTTGGAGGAATTGAAGAAGCAGTTGAGGGAGTTACAGGCACAAGGATTTATTCGCCCAAGTTCATCACCTTGGGGAGCCCCTGTTTTGTTTGTGGAGAAGAAGGATGGAACCTTGAGGATGTGTGTTGATTATCGTTCTCTGAATGAGGTAACCATTAAGAATAAGTATCCTTTGCCTATGATAAATGATCTGTTTGACCAGTTGGAGGGAGCTACTGTGTTTTCTAAGATTGATCTTCGTTCTGGTTATCATCAATTAAAGATTCATGAGCAAGATATTCCAAAGACTGCTTTCCCTACGAGGTATGGGCTGTATGAGTATACTGTTATGTCATTTGGATTGACTAATGCCCCAGCATACTTCATGAATATGATGAACAAGGTGTTTATGGAGTTCTTGGATAAATTTGTGGTTGTTTTCATTGATGATATATTGGTGTTCTCCAAGAATAAGCAAGAGCATGAAGTGCATTTGCGTTTGGTGTTGGAGAAACTGAGGGAGCACCAGTTGTATGCCAAGTTCAGCAAATATGAGTTTTGGCTGGATGAGGTAGCATTCCTTGGCCATGTTATATCAGGTAATGGAGTTGCAGTTGATCCATCCAAGGTTGCTGCTGTTACAGAGTGGGAGACACCCACGTCAGTTGGTGAGATTCGCAGCTTTTTGGGCTTAGCAGGATATTACAGAAGGTTTATTGAGAATTTCTCAAAGATTGCAAAGCCTATGACTGAATTGTTGAAGAAGGGGAATAAGTTTGTTTGGACTGATGATTGTGAAGCTAGCTTTCAGGAGTTGAAGCAACGTTTAGTCACAGCACCAGTCTTAACTCTGCCAGATATACATAAAGACTTCCAGGTATATTGTGATGCTTCTCGTCAGGGACTTGGGGGTGTTTTGATGCAGGAAGGTAAAGTTGTTTCTTATGCTTCACGTCAGCTTAAGAATCATGAGCATAATTATCCTACACATGATTTGGAGTTAGCCTCAGTTGTGCATGCACTGAAAACTTGGAGGCATTATCTTGTTGGTAATCATTGTGATATATTTACTGATCATAAGAGCCTGAAGTACATATTTACTCAGAGGGAGTTGAACCTCAGACAGAGGAGATGGTTGGAGCTTATTAAGGATTACGATTTGAATGTACAGTATCATCCTGGTAAGGCTAATGTTGTTGCTGATGCATTGAGTCGTAGGAGCCATGCTAATGCAATTGATATTGAGGATATGCCACCGGAGTTATGTGAGCAGTTCAGAAGTCTGAGATTGGATATGGTCCCTAGAGGCTATTTGGCTACACTTGAGGTAAGGCCTACTTTGCTTGACAGAATTAGAGAAGCTCAAAAGGATGATAAGTATATTGCTGAGATAAAGGAGAATATGCTAAAAGGGAAAGCAAAGGATTTCCATGAGGATGAACATGGAACCATATGGTTTGAGAAGCGTATTTGTGTACCTCAGGATGCAGATATAAGGAAGTTGATTCTTCAGGAGGCGCATGATTCACCTTATTCTATCCACCCAGGTAATACTAAGATGTATTTGGATTTGAGGGAGAGATTTTGGTGGCCTAGCCTGAAGAGGGAAATTGCTGAGTATATTGCAGTATGTGATGTGTGCCAGAGAGTTAAAGAAGAACATCAGAAACCAGCAGGTTTGTTACAACCATTGCCTATACCTGATTGGAAGTGGGATCAGATTGGTATGGATTTCATCACTGGATTACCCAGGACTCGATCAGGTTATGATTCTATTTGGGTAGTTGTTGATCGTTTGACTAAAGTCGCTCACTTCATCCCGGTAAAGACTACCTATACCAGTGCTAAGCTAGCTAAGATTTATATGTCCAGAATTGTCTGTCTGCATGGAGTTCCAAAGAAGGTAGTGTCTAATAGAGGTACTCAGTTCACTTCTAAATTTTGGCGTCAGTTGCATGAATCATTGGGTACTAGACTGGAGTTCAGTACAGCATTCCATCCACAGACAGATGGGCAGACTGAGAGGGTGAATCAGATATTGGAGGACATGTTGAGAGCTTGTGCTTTGGACTACGGGTCCAGTTGGGATGATAATTTACCATATGCAGAGTTCTCATATAATAACAGTTATCAGGCTAGTTTGCAGATGGCACCGTTTGAGTTTTTGTATGATAGGAAGTGCAGGACACCATTGATGTGGGATGAGGTTGGAGAGCGTCAGTTCTTTGGACCAGACTTGATTAGAGATGCTGAGGAGAAAGTCAGGTTAGTTCGTGACAGGCTAAAGATAGCATAGTCCAGACAGAAGAGTTATGCCGATGCAAAGCGCAAGGAGGTGACATATGAGGTAGGAGACCGTGCATACCTTAGAGTTTCACCACTTCATGGAATTAAGAGGTTTAGAATCAAGGGTAAGTTAGCACCACGCTTTGTGGGGCCTTACAGGATCTTGGAGCGTCGAGGAGAAGTAGCTTATCAGCTGGAGTTGCCAGAAGCTTTGTCAGGAGTTCATAATGTGTTTCACGTATCCCAGCTAAAGAAGTGTCATGCCGAGATGGCAGATGTTCCTTTGAGAGATACAGTGCCACTTGAGGCAATTCAGTTGGAGACTGACTTGACATATGAGGAGAAGCATGTTAAGATTCTGGAGACAGCAGAGAGAGTTACTCGCACCAAGACAATCAGGTTATGCAAAGTTCAGTGGGATCATTATACCGAAGAAGAGGCTACTTGGGAACGAGAGGAGGATCTCAAGCAGGAGCACCCACACCTATTTGCTGACCAACCCGAATCTCGAGGGCGAGATTCATCTTAAGGGGGGTAGGTTTGTAACATCCCAATTTTCCTAAATTCGGATGTTAATAGATCATTCATATGCATCTCGTATTTTTATGCATTATTTACTCTTCTGAAAATTTTATTCATTTTGCAACTTCGGGAAATTTATTTGGGTGGAGATAATATGACTTCTCCCTTGTCGAATTAAAGTGCATAACGTTTTGAATATCATTTGAAGTTACCGACTTGGTTTTACAAATTTTTATAATGCCTGAAACTATTTTTAGTTAAGTTTTTAAATGCTTTTTGTGTGGCCTATTGCATAAAACTTATTTTAAAATTTCATTAGGAGGAACTAGGGTTCCTTTATTATTTATTAGACGGATTTATTTTATATTTACTTATATATATGTTTCTATATTAGCATTTTAATATATATATATGTATATATATATATTGCTATATACGTATATATATATATATATTTATATATATATATGCATATATTTTTTTGTATACGTATATTATTACTTTTTTTCTTTGTTTGTTTTTCTTTAAAAAAATATATATGTTAATTTTATTTTATTTTTTTTCGTGCTTTTATTAAAAAAAAACCTATTTGGGCCTAGCCAGCTGGGCAGGCCAGCCAGCCAGGGAATGCACCACATCGAGCCAAGTCCGAGCACCCAAGCGCACGAGCCACACCACCAGGCTCCCAGCGCTACAGCGCCAAGAGCTAGCGCTGCTGCTTCCAGCGCCCAGCGACCGAGCCGCCGCACCGCACCAGCTCGCCCCACCGCCTGCCAGCGGGCCGCACCCTTGCCACGTCAGCGCCTATCCCCACATCGAGCCGGATTCCCTATCATGCACGCTCATGTTTCCCGAGCCGGACTCCCATCGTTCCAGGGGATCTTTTTCTCCCGCAGGCAGAGGCCCCAGGAACCGAGTTCCCTACAGCCCCGATTGCATCTCGCCGAGACCACAGGAGTTCCCGTGTCACCGTCTTGCTGCCGTTGAACGTCACGCCGGAGTTCGCCGAGCCGCCATTGCCGGAGTTCATCCGTTTTCGTCGGAGTCCGCGGAGCCGTTCGTCAGAGTCCGTTCGACCGCCACCGGAGCACCATCGGAGGAGCCACACCGAGACGGTTCCGTTTTTCCCCGCTGTTCGTGGTGAGAACGCACGCACGAGCGATTCATCAAGTCCTGATGAACAGCTTCAGGACGAAATTCAATCTGTTTTTAATCTGTTTTAGCTCTGTCAGATTCTCGGTATAATTTTGAAACACGTTTATCTTTTTACTCGTAACTCCGATTCAGGAAATTCTTTTTCCTGTGATCTCGTATTGATGAGTAGAACATGTTAGAACCAGTAGTTTTCAGTTTTACGAAAGTTAGTTTTTTTGTTAAAACAGATTATTTTAAGCCTACCGGAGGCCATATTTTGCAAACCGTTCATCCGGTTTAGTTGATTCTTTTTGCGCTGTCATCGTATCAGCATGTAGATGATTTTATACCTGCTGACATGCTATTTATGCTTTGGTTTTAAACAAGTTGTTTTATTGCCGATGATTTTATTTGGTGTTATGTGATTGTGGTGATTGATTGGTGTGATTGTTTGCAACGTGTAGATTGTGCGGAGTGCGACGCAAACTATTGTCAGGAGTGTGACCTTCTGAACCAGAATCAAGGCAAGTTACATGTTGATCATCCTTTACCTATTATTTTTCTATGCATGTAGTATTATACCACCCTATGAAAGTTATGCATGTATAGGAATATTATTATTGCTATGCTATTGAGCTATATCCCCTCGTCATTGAAGATCGTGTTAGATATATTTTGCTATGCTATGTAGACGGGGATTGGTTTTTGTATTCATTGAGTTTATGTGAGGATTACTACAAAATAAATTGAGTAGTAATTCAGGATATAATACACCTCTGGGCGGATATGGTATTGCTGGGTGGTTTCAAGAACATCATGGTTTCTACCCTCTGAATGTAAGTGGAATGCCGCCCAGGTTCAAAAAGATCAAACAGACTTAGTGACTAGTAGCTTCCTTGTGCGACCACTGGCTATTATGGGCTCTGGTTTAGTTGATCAGTCGTGGAAACCTTACCCGGATGTGCCAGCTGATGTAGCTATGATAGGTGGGATGGGCCTCCTGTGGGACTAGGTGACTGCTTCTGAAAGACTTCGTCTCAATCTTCGGGTTGGGTCCAGTGGGTACAGCGTACTAACCTATGCAGAGTGTATAAACTAATCATGATTAGCCGTGTCCCCGGTTATGGACAATTTTGAGCAGCTAGGCCATTACAGTTGTTGGATGATCTTGACAGATGACTCACTTAATAAAACTTGATGGGAAACTTAATAATGGTAATAGGTTGGAGTTGGAGATGCCAATTCAACCATATATAAGTATTGTAGCAAACAAATTAAAACTTGACTATTAGGTAGCTATGAGGATAAAATCAGCTTTCTGCAAAATAACCATCAACCTTTCTTTTGTTATACTATGCATATACATGTAGGTCTGTTATATTATCTTTTCTTGTGTAACTTGCCAATACATTCAAAGTATTGACCTATATGGTTGCAACATATCATGTTGCAGGATATTCAGACGAGGAGTAAGGTACCGTTAGGGTCGCGAGTCTTCACTCAACATCGCCAGTGGGCTATGATGGGACTCATCGTTATTATTCTGCTACTTTTCCGCTATTTATTAGTATAAAGCTAGCTAAGTGCTATGCAGATTGTTATATTTTATAAATTCTGGATCATACGTTATTACAAATGATGCACTTGCTATATCTGGTTTTCATCTATACTGTGTGTGCTAGCGAGTCAATCCAGGGACTAGCACAGTAAAGCACAGAGACTCAAATCCTTCGAGGTTTGGTCGTTACACCAGGGGGCCGCACGTCAGGTTCAAACCTCGCGAGCGTGCGCTTGGCAGCCTGCTGGCTGGCTGGGCCGACCTGCTTCCCAGGCCAGGCTTTGGCCTTTTTATTTTATTTTTAAACCTGAGACTAAAATGATTTTTGTAAAAATAACTACCCAGTGGAAAAATATAATTCTTCCACTGATATTTTTCTAAAAATGAGTAGTATTTGATTCTGGCATTGTTGATATTTTTCAAAAATAGAATCTGTTTTATAATAATATAAAGGTATTAAAAGCAATAGTTTGGTCCTGTTTTGTAATTATTAAAAATGCTTAGCTAGTAAAAACTAAGAGAAGATATTTTTCAAAATAACAACCTGAATTTAACCAAGTTTTGCAACATTTTCAAAAGTGATTTGTGATCTGTTTTTGTGTGAGCTATTTCTTATTTATTCTATTCTCGACGATAGAATTACCGAGTGACGAAGGATTCGGAGCGAAAGACCTCGAAGACCCCGGATACTTAGCTGACCAAGGCAAGCAGCCCTTTGACCATGACTTGAGCCTATACATTGATGCATGCTAGAATAGCAAGTACTTTTCCGTTGCATGTGATGATAGTGCCGGTTCATCATTGTTGTGATGGTACCGAAGGCTTCTTCGAAGCACTTGCATGATGGTGATGTTATACATATGGCTCTTCGGAGCACAAGCATGATGAGCTTGACCCTACCATCTATGAGGATCATGCTACTGTCATGTTGACTAGTAGAATTAGAGAACTATTGCATGATCCTGATGATGAGTTAAATCAAAGGTTTATGAAAAAACCCGTTGGGTGCCACTAATACCCGAGGGTGATGATGAGTTGGTGATCACTTTTGGTGAGGTGATGCACCAGTGTTTTGTGTGAGTATGGTTTCGGAAATGGGATTAGATTTATGATGGGTCGACCGTCCCAACCTTACCAGTACGACCACGTTACCCCTTTATGGGATGGGGCTTTGTTGATTACTCTAGTCGGTACTAGCAAAGAGCCACATTACTAGTGGCGGGAGTGATTGTCGTCACTCTCATGATGGGGTCGTGCCAGGTAGGACGATTATGCCATTATTATGAGTTCCAGGCACACCATTGGTCCCCGCATGGTTGATACTATCCAGAGTCGGTGCTCGTAAGACGTACAACATGTGGGCTGGGTACCAATCGAGTGGACCTCTTTGTCTAGGATCTTCAGGGGAAAGATGATGATCGGGTACTTACCTCGGGTATATGTGATATACCACGAGTCGTGGATGACACGGAAGTTTTCCGGATCTTGTGGGTCCAGCGTACAACCTCTGCAGAGTGTCAAACTGTTCGAATAGTCGTGTCCACGGTCAAGGACAGTTGGGTAATCCTGCTTAAACTACGTCCAGCGTTTCCACATAAACCAAGTGTGAGTGAGTGTGTGTGTGGTGTTAAAAAGGTGTTAGCATAATGATAATATGACCAAGTTCGGTGACTTGGCATATAGGGTCGACTCGGATGGTTCAGCCCTTAGCAGATATGTTGATATCTGTAACCTGTTCTTCAAGAGTAATTCTTTAACTTGAAGCATATTCATGATCATACCACCCAGATGAGTCATACTAGAAATGCATGATATTGTCATCCTTCATTTTCATTATTCATATCATGGGCTGTTTGCGAGTGCATTCAAAGTACTCATTGGCTTGCCACTGGTTATATTATTGACCAGACAAGGAAGGACCGGAGTTTGGCGATGAATACGTCTTCGGAGACGGACCTGCGATCTAGGACGCTTCCTAGTCAGAATGCCTGTCGGTGTAGGCTTGATGGCATGGGCACCCGCTTAGCCCTTATGAGTTTCCGCTACCCGTTGTACCCGTTTTTTTTTGCCTTAGGCCCTGTTTGTGAACCTGACCCTTCGGTCATTTGATGTAATATTCGGTATTTGGATGTAAGACTCTATTATGCAGTATATGTGTTCAGTGAGCATTGATCCTTGGGATCACTGGGCACGGCAATCTCGACTTACCAGTCGGGGTCCCCACACAAATGAAGTCATCCTATATATCAATCTTTGTCTCCGGACCATTCCGGAAACCCTCGTAACGTCTGTGATCTCATCCGGGAATCTGAACAACATTCGGTAACCACACATATAACTCAACTATACTAAAACATCGCCGAACCATAAGTGTGCAGACCCTGCGGGTTCAAGAACTATGTAGAGATGCCCCGAGGTACTCCTCGATCAATATCCAATAGCGGGACCTAGATGCCCATATTGGATCCTACATATTCTCCGAAGATCTTATCAGTTAAACCTCAGTGTCAAGGATTCATATAATTCCGTATGTCATTCCCTTTGTCCTTCGGTATGTTACTTGCCCGAGATTCGATCGTCGGTATCTGCATACCTATTTCAATCTTGTTACCGGCAAGTCTCTTTACTCGTTCCGTAATACAAGATCCCGTGACTTACACTTAGTCACATTGCTTGCAAGGCTTGTGTGTGATGTTGTATTACTAAGTGGGCCCCGAGATACCTCTGCGTCACACGGAGTAACAAATCCGAGTCTTGATCCATACTAACTCAACGAACACCTTCGAAGATACCTGTAGAACACCTTTATAGTCACCCGGTTACGTTGTGATGTTTTTCACACAAGGTATTCCTCGAGTGCCAGTGAGTTATATGATCTCATGGTCATAGGAACAAATACTTGACACGCAGAAAACTATAGCATTAAAACGACACGATCAATATGCTACGTTCATAGTTTGGGTCTAGTCCATCACATGATTCTCCTAATGATGTGATCCAGTTATCAAGCAAAAAACACTTGCACATAGTCAGAAAACCTTGACTATCATTGATCAACTGGCTAGCCAACTATAGGCTTGCTAGGGACATTGTTTTGTCTATGTATCCACACATGTATCTTTGTTTTCATTCAATACAATTATAGCATGGATAATAAACGATTATCTTTAAAAAGTAAATATAATAATAACTATTTATCATTGCCTCTAGGGCATATTTCCAACAGATGGCATCGCTATTGACCAAGCAAGCCATCGATCCTTCTGGCGATCCTATAGTGGAACTCTCAATGAAAGCACCAATGTCAGTGTTAAAAGCGGCAGATCTTGGGTAGGGGGTCCCAGACTACGGATCTTGGATTGATGGGCAACAAGAGATAGGGGAGACGATATTTACCTAGGTTCGGGCTCTCTTGATGGAGGTAATACCCTATGTCTTGCTTTGTTTGTATTGATGATGAAGTATCAAGTACAAAGTTGATCTACCTCGATATCGTATGATGTTGGCTAAAACCCTAGGAGTAATGATCTTAATCTTCCTTATGGACTAAAACCCTCTGGTTTATATAGATGTCATGGGCACCTAGGGTTACACAATGTCAGTTACATCTAGGAAGAAACATGCCGATATTATCATCTTGACTTGGAGCATGCCCAAGGCTTCAGAAGATTCCATTTTGGACATGGCGTCGTCTCATAGTTCAGCCATTCAAATGATAACCATAGGGCAGCCCATGAGTCCGGCCTGTGAAGATAGGTCGGCGGCTCGAGGACCCCTTAGTCCTGGACTCCCTCATCGGTGCTACTAGTACTTAACACTAATTTTGGGCTCCTACCCAATGCTACTACTAGGATTCTACCTATAAGCTATTTCCTAGTAGTGTCAGTGTTCGGACAATCGACGATCTAGTTCTTTTTAGTTAAGAACTGGTTCCAGAATTTCCAAGCGGATTTTCCCTCCTTTTGGACAATGTGGTTGGGGTCATCGGCATCTGGGGACAGTTGCAGGTGCCCTAGAAGTTTGCCTTGAAGGCCTCCTCAAGCTCTTCCCAACTTCCAATGAAATTTCTAGGGAGGACGTGGAGCCAATGCCTTGTCGGTCCTTTGAATTTAAGCGGCTGATATTTAATGGTGTGGAGGTCATCGCCTCGAGCCATGTGAATATGGAGAAGCAAATCTTCTATCCAGAGAGTCGGGTCAGTCATTCCATCGTATTGATCGATGTTGATGGGTTTAAACCTCTCCGAGAAGTAATGTCCATGACTTCGTCTCTGAAACACACTCGATGTACGAACCCTCAATATCGAGCCGTATCTTGGCGGGTGTGGGCAATCTCCATTACCCATGTTTACTCCCGAGCTCTTTTGTGCCAGTCTAGCTAGGCGTCGTAGACCTCCAAGCTGGCAGGCGCATGCTCCCTTAGTGTGTAAATGGATCGAGTAGGTTTTGTTTGCATGTATCTTAGTGTGTAGGTCGAAGAGCTTGGGATGTTCAACCGTGGTCTTGTCATGAGGGTGGGTTTTTGCAAGGGGTTCTTTATGTGCCCTTGCTGGCCGGTCTCCCCCTCTAGGGGGTTATTAGCCTGATCTGTGCGGCCATATGTGAACAACTCACTATCTGTTGCCTCGTCATTGAAGTCTAGCAGCATCTTCCGTCATGGGAATGACTTGGCCGCCGCACATCGGGCTTCAGTTCTTCCTCGGCGACAAGGATTTTCATCCATTTATTGTTGATCGCGTTGTCACGAGTGTATAGCTCATGTTCTTTCTTTTTCATGTTGCACGCCATTGCGACTAGCTAGCGCTCGAACCGTACCTGCTCAGATGGGTTTGTGGGTACCACGAATTCTTCGGGTCAGAGGCTAACATCATCCTCGGACTTGGGGAGGTAATCCTTGTCCTACCCATCGTCTAAGGCATCTATTCCCTTTGGGTCGTCCTCCATGGGTGTCCCTGTGGGCCCATTCTATTGAGCGACCAAGGCTTGCTCGTTCTCAGCCAGGTTCACGGCGGCATCGGGGGAAGCGCCCTTATCGGCGATGCGCGTGGTGTTGGATTTACTTTTGCTTACCTTGTTTCCCTTTGGTTTCTTCTTAGGGAGACGACGCTTAGAGTTTTCCTTAGTCTTTTCCTTGGAGTCTTCTTTGCGAGTGTCGGCCATATAAACGTCATAGGTATACATTGTGGCCCACTTACCCGTTCAAGGGAATTTGCTATGGGATTTCCATCGTCATCTTCCTCCATATCGGTGGCCTCTTTGGAGCCAAATTCAAGCGTGTCGTTCAGATCCTCCACCATGGCAACTAGGTGGGTGGTGGGTGGGAAGAAAATTTCCTGATCATTGGCTTTACATCTAATCTGATCATAGACCGCTCACGAGATCGTGAGGTTTTGGATTCGATCCGGCACCTCATTTATTTGTGAGATCTCTTTGATGCCGAGATACTGGGTTTGGGTTGGACACGAGCACATCATCTCAATCGCTCTAGGCCGACACTAGGTCGGTGGACGAAGAAACTGCCTCAAAGACTGCTACCGATTTCGAAGACGGGTTTGGCGTCGGGGTGTCATCCGAAGAGGCCAGGATTATATCAGAGGTGGTGTCCGCGAGATCCATCTCCGGGGTTGGCTCTATCGGGAGGTCAGAGTTGATGATCAGGTCGGATACCTGTTCCAGAGTTCATGAGCTAGAGGAATCTTTGAATTGATCTGAGATCCGTTCCGATAGAACTAAATCACCTCGGACGTCCGTGACGTACCCCAGGCTCGTGAACATGGCGACCTTATTTGGGGTGAATTTCTCGACACGACCCAAGCGGCTGGTCAGATCAGCGTGCAACACTAAGCTGCCAAAGGCAAAGAGCTAGTCGGGAAGGAATATGTCACCACAACCAATGCTACTATTAATCTGCAAGCGAGCCATCAATCCTTATCGACCAAACAACGGGCTCTCAATGAAAGTATCAATGTCGGTGTCAATACCTGTAGACATCGGGTTGTTGGAAATATGCCCTTGAGGCAATAATAAATTGGTTATTATTATATTTTCTTGTTCATAATAATCGTTTATTATCCATGCTAGAATTGTATTGATTGGAAACTCAAATACATGGGTGGATACATAGACAACACACTGTCCCTAGTAAGCCTCTAGTTCACTAGCTCGTTGATCAAAGATGGTCAAGGTTTCCTAGCCATAGGCAAGTGTTGTCACTTGATAACGGAATCACATCATTGGGAGAATGATATGATGGATAAGACCCAAACTATAAACGTAGCATATGATCGTGTCAGTTTGTTGTTACTGTTTTCTGCATGTCAATGTATCTGTTCCTATGACCATGAGATCATGCAACTCCCGGACACCGGAGGAATACCTTGTGGGTTATCAGACATCGCAACGTAAAGGGGTGACTATAAAGGTGCTCTGCAGGTATCTCCGAAGGTGTCTGTTGGGTTGGCATGGATCAAGACTGGGATTTTTCACTCCATGTGACGGAGAGGTATCTCGGGGCCCACTCGGTAATACAACATCACAACAAGCCTTGCAAGCAATGTGACTAAGGAGTTAGTTACGGGATCTTGTATTACGGAATGAGTAAAGAGACTTGTTGGTAACGAGATTGAACTAGGTATGGTGATACCAACGATCAAATCTCGGGCAAGTAACATACCGAAGGACAAAGGGAATAGTATACGGGATTATATGAATCCTTGACATAGAGGTTCAACCGACAGAGATCTTCGTAGAATATGTAGGAGCCAATATGGACATCCAGGTCCCACTATTGGTTATTGACCAGAGAAGTGTCTCGGGTCATGTCTGCATAGTTCTCGAACGAGCACGGTCTGCACACTTAAAGTTCGGTGACGTTTCAGTATAGTTGAGTTATATGTGTTGGTGACCAAATTTTGTTTGGAATCCCAAATGATAACCCGGACGTCACGAGGGTTTCCGGAATGCTCCGGAAACGAAGATTGATATATAGGATGGTTTCATTTGGTCACCGGAAAGATTTCGGGCATTACCGGGAGTGTACTGGGAGTGACGAATAGGTTCCAGGTTTTCACCGGGAGGGGCCCACCCACCCGGGAGTGAGCCCAATAGTCCTAGGGTGGCGCACCAGCCCTTAGTGGGTTGGTGAGTCCAGCCCAAGTGGGCTATGGTGCCACAAGAAGAAAACCAAAGAAAAGAAAAAAAGAGGGAGGTGGGAAGGAAGGAGGGGACTCCTCCTTCCCCAAACCGAATTGGGGTGGGAGTCCACCTCCTCCTCTCTCGGCCGGTGCCCTTGGGGCTCCCTTGATCCCCAAGGCTAGCCCCTCCCCTCCTACTATATATACTTGAGGTTTTAGGGTTTTTGAGACACAACTTTGCCACATGCTGCCATCTCCTCTAGTTCGTAGTTCTTCCTCTAGATCAGTTTTCTGCGGAGCTCGGGCGGAGCCCTGCAGGAATAGATCATCACCATCACCGGCGTGTCGCGCGCTGTCACGCTGCCGGAGAACTCATCTACTTCCCCGTCTCTCTTGTTGTATCAAGAAGGCGGAGATCGTCATCGAGTTGTACGTGTGCGGAACGGGGAGGTGTCGTCCGTTCGACACTTGATCGGGACGGATCGCGAGACGGTTCGCGGGACGGATCGCGGGACGGTTCGTGGGACGGATCGTGAAGACGCACCACTACATCAACCGCGTTCATTAACGCTTCCTCTTAGCAATCTACAAGGGTATGTGGATCCAGTCTCCCTCTCGTAGATGAACATCACCATGATAGGTCTTCGTGTCCGTAGGAAATTTTTTGTTTCCCATGCAACGTTCCCCAACACGGCTAGGGGGCATGATCTATGAGATCAGATCGATGGGTAACAAGAGACAAGGGACACGGTGCTTTTACCCAATTTCGGCCCTCTTTAAGGAGGTAAAACACTACATCCTGCTCTTGCTTGTACTATGGGTGTATCAAAGTACATAGTTGATCTACCTAGACATCGTAAGTTATGGTCTAAACCCTCGGGGTATGATGATGATGAATGAGTAGCCTCTACGGACTAAAGCCTCTAGCTTATATAGGCACCAGGGATATTTAGGGTTACACATGATCGGTTGCCATCAAGGGATTACATCAATTTCTAAAACTCAAACCCAAGATGTGAATGATTGCAATCTCTGGCGTTAGCTAGACGAATGCTGATGACAATAAACCTTCTCCTGCAACGGCACCAGAAGAATGCTACTAGCACTCCCCAGCAATAAAACTAGAAGAAAGTTGTTGACGGCCCACCAGCACGTGGGTTCGCAGCAGTTTTCGAGGGTAGAGTATTCGACCCAATTTGTTGATAAGCCAGTCAGGAGGTGAGAGTATACTCTCGAGTATTAGCAGCTGAATTTTTCAGATTCAACCACACCTGAAAGATTAGTATCTGCAAGCACAGTAGTAACAACAAAGTAACAAGTAACAAAAGTGGCAAGGAACAGCAATAGTGACAGCAGTAGCAAGTAGCAACAGTAGCAAGCGACAGTAGTAGCAACAGTAGTAGCAGATCAAGACAACTAACAGCAGTAGCAACAGTAGTAGCAGCAGCAGCAGAGCAAGACAAGTAACAGCAGTAGCAACAGTAGTAGCAGTAGCAAAGCAAGACAAGTAACAGCAGTAGCAATAGTAGTAGCAACAGCAACAGAGCAAGACAAGTAACAGCAGTAGGACAAACTCGTAGGCAATGGGTCGGTGATTTGTTTGGATGATATTCATCATGCAACAGTTATAACACGGAGAGATATGTGGCTAGCTCCCGTTCGTCAATGTGATGTAGGCATGCATTCCGTGTGTCGTCATACGTGCTTAGGGAAAAGAACTTGCATGACATCTATTGTCCATCCCTCCCGTGGCAGCGAGGTCCAAAAGGAAACTACGGGATATTAAGGTTCTCCTTTTAATAAAGAACCGGACCAACGCATTAGCACTTGGTGAACACATGAACTCCTCAAACTATGGTCATCACCGGGAGTGGTTCCGGTTACTATCACTCCGGGGTTGCCGGATCATAACACATAGTAGGTAACTACAACTTGCAAGATCGGATCTAAAACACACATATATTGGTGACAACATAATAATTTCAGATCTGAAATCATGGCACTCGGGCCCTAGTGACAAGCATTAAGCATGGCAAAGTAGTAGCAACATCAATCTTAGAACATATTGTATACTAGGGATCAATCCCCATCAAAACTAACTCGATTACATGATAGATCTCATCCTACTCATCACCGCCCAGCGAGCCTACGAATAGATTACTCACGAACGACGAAGAGCTTCATGGAATTGGAGAGGGAAGAAGGTTGATGATGACGATGGCGACGATTTCCCCTCTCCGGAGCCCAAGACGGACTCCAGATCTGCCCTCCAGATGAAGAACAGGTGGCGGCGGCGCCTCCGTATCGCAAACGCGACGAAAACTTCTCTTTTTTATTTTTCTGGGACGAAAGGTATCTTGTAGACCTAAGATTGGGGGCGGCAGAGCCGTGTGGGCCCCACAAGCCTCCCCACCGCCACCAAGGGGGGTGGTGGCGGAGCAAGGGCTTGTGGCCCACTGGCCCACCCCCTGAGGTGGAACTTGGCGCAGATATTTTTCTTATTTTCCAAAACTGCTCCCCGTAAATTTTCAGGACGTTTGGAGAACTTTGATTTCTGCACAAAAATACCACCAAGGCAATTCTGCTGAAAACAACATCAGACCAGGTTAGTTCCATTCAAATCATGCAAATTAGAGTCCGAAATAAGGGCAAAAGAGTTTGGAAAAGTAGATACGATGGAGACGTATCAACTCCCCCATGCTTAAAACCTTGCTTGTCCTCAAGCAACTCAGTTGACAAACTGAGAGAGAAAGAAAAACTTTGACAAACTCTGTTTGATCTTGTTGTTGCAACTATGTCTAACTCATAACCAGAATTTCAGCAAGATCACAAGTTAACCACATAAGCAAGTGACACAAAGGTCTCACGGTAAACTAATATGAATGGCATAATCAGCTAACGAGCAAATAATAATGAGTTTCAAATACCAACACTTCAATCAAAACAAGCATGAAGCAATATGAATAGGTGGTATCTCGCTAGCTCTTTCTGAGACCGCAAAACATAAATGAGAGCACTTTCAAAGATCAAGGGCTGACTAAACATTGTAATTCATAGCAACGAAGATCCAGTCATAGTCATACTCAATATCAATCAAAAGCAAAGCATAAAAAAGACAGAGGTGCTCTCTAATTGGTTCTTATATAAAAGGAGGATGACTCAACAAGAAAATAAATAGACAGACCCTTCGTAGAGGGAATCATTGATTTGCAAAGGTGCCAGAGCTCAAGCTTTGGAAACAGAGATAATAATTTTGGGTGGCATGCTTTCATTATCAACGCAATGACCAAGAGTTCTCAATATCTTCCATGCTACTCATGTTATAGGCGGTTCCCAAACAGAAAAGTAAAGTTTTAACTCCCCCACCACCAATCAATCACACTCCACGGCTAGTCGAATCCTCGGGTACCGTCCATACTAACATCAATCCGGGGGAGTCTTGTTTTACAGTTATGTTTTCGATTTAAGCGTGGAACTGGGCATTCCAATTACCGACACCTTTCTCGTGAATGACTGTGAATAAACACATGTCGAGGATAACACTCCTAGCATGGAAGATACCAATAGCCCTCTGTCACCACATGAGCGGTTCGGGCATGCAAAACAAATTATTTCTTGAAGGTTTAGAGAATGGCACATGCAAATTTACTTGGAACGGCGGGTAGATACCGCAAATAGGTAGGTATGGTGGACTCTCATGGAAAAACTTTTGGGTTCATGGAAGTGGATGCACAAGTAGTATTCCCGCTTAGTACAAGTGAAGGCTAGCAAAAGACTGGGAAGCGACCAACTAGAGAGCGACAACAGTCATCAAGATGCAATGAGTTTGACTAACATTGAATGCAAGCATGAACTGGGTATAAATCACCATGAATACGAACATCATAGAGGCTATGTTGATTTTGTTTCAACTACATGCATGAACATGCGCCAAGTCAAGCCACTTGAAACATTCAAAGGAGAATACCATCCTATCATACTACATCATAGTCATCTCAAAATCTATGTTGGCATTCAAGACAAACCATTATAAGCTCTCAGCTAAATAAGCATGGCATCAGAAACTATGATCTCTAAGTTGTCATTGCAAACATGGTTCTCTCACAACAAAGCTAAATCTAGGTTGACAAGCTAGTCATATTTACAAAAACAAAATAGATAGAGTTCATACCAGCTTTTCAGTCTCAGTCACTTCATCATATATCATCATTGTTGCCTTTCATTTGCACGATCGAACGATGTGAACAATAATAAGCGCATTGGACTAAGCTGAATCTGTAGGCAAACACAAAGGAGAAGACAAAATAATATGGCTCTTTGAAAGCTAAACAGGTAAGCATGTAAGAACCAATAAACATTGTAACCAATATCTACTACCTTGACCCAAAGAAAAAGAAAACTATTTACACGGGAAAGCTCCCAACAAGCAAAATTAGAAAGAAAAATCTTTTTGGGTTTTCTCAAAAGGACACAAAACAAGAAAACAAGAAAATGAGAAGAAACTAGCATGGATAATACAGTGGCAAAGTGTAAACACCGGCTAACAGAGTGAAAGCATAAGCATGAATGTAAAGTCGGTGAGAACACGTACTCCCCCAAGCTTAGGCTTTTGGCCTAGCTTGGTCTACTCCCATGGTGGGAAATAACCAGCTCCAGGATACTCCGGAGCAGACTGTGGATGCCACTGCTGTGTGAGCTCCTCTGGCTCCCACTGATAAACTGGCGTCTGGTACTCGACTGGCGGCTCGGGCACGGGCGCCTGTGGTTGGGCCAAGCCCCAATATGCGTAGATGTCCGCGGGCATAATAGTGTACCTGCCTGCATGAAGATCAAACAAAGAAGGAGCAGGCAAAGTAATAGTTTCTCGAGTACCCTGACTAATCACCAGGTTATAAATCATCCGTCTACTAGCATCTCTATCGAGAAAATCATGGTGAACCATGCTGTCATAATCCAGATATCTCTCAGGGAGAAGCATCTCTCCTTCCTCTCCGAGTCTAATGGGTATCTCAAAGTGTCTGGCAAGACGGGTAGCATAGATACCTCCATAGACAACACCTTTAGAACGGTTCAGGTTCAACCGTTGAGCTACTATAGCGCCCAAGCTATAAGTCGTATCGTTATAAATGCCTTCACGCGGAACCGCAAGGTCTGGAGAACTAAGTGATCTAGCCTCCCCGCGGCCAATCAAACGTTTTCCCACAAATAGTGAGAAGTACCGAAGCACAGGAAAATGTATGCTAGCAATTCTAGCGAGAGACACTCCTCTCTCCTCTCCAACAGCAATAGAACCAATGAAATCCTCCAAGTCCCGTGGACGAGGGTCACGGATATCCCCAACAAAAGGTAATTTGCATACATTGCAAAAATCCTGCAGCGTCATGCACTGGGGGACATCGTATATCATGAACTCAACCATGGAAGGATTCTTCCTCGGATGAAAGTTGAAGCTTTGAACGAAAATATTGGTGAGGAGGAGATATTGTGGGCACTTATCTTCAACGAACGCAGTAAGACCTACGTTCTCCACCAAGTAATAAAAGTCTTCATAAAGTCCGGCGGCGCGCAAAAATTCATCACTTGGCCACTCGCACATTCGAACTTCTATGACTCGAGGGACTGCGTACTTGGGGTGGTTCTTCTCATCCTCCTTGGTGTTACGGCTTGAAGAGCCTCTCAAGAACCTCCTCATCTTTTCCCTTTTCTAGCTCTGAAAAATTCTGAAATTTTTAGAGACTTCGAAAGAAAAGTGAATAAGGATTAACCCAACTTGTAGAAACTACTCCTACTAGTGCCTAGAGACCATATCACGCGCTAAAACTACTTGGGACCAGCTAAAATCAACATTTCTACCTCAAGAACAGGGTCACCAAGGTAGTAAGAATACGCGAAGGATAAAGCACTAGAGCAAAAACTAATTGGACCAATGGAGGAGTCACTTACCAAGGAGTAATTTCCCCAAAACGGTTCGGAGAATGGTGCTTTGAGCAAGGAGATCGAAAATCATAGCCAAATGAGCAAGAACACGGGTTTGAGCTGCGAAACATTTTTTTCTGGAGGTAGAAGAAGAGGCTGGGAGCTGGAATGAGTGGAGGGGGTGCCTGTGGGCCCCACAAGCTTGCACCCCGCCACCAGGGGGGTAGGTGGCGGTGGCAGGGCTTGTGACCCACTGGTCAGGCCCCGAGGCCGGCTCTCAGGCCCAGAAATTTTCAAAAATTCCAGAAAAAATCATACTAAATTTTCAGGACCATCGGAGAACTTTTATTTTCGAGGTATTTTTCTCCGGGACGCTAAAACAGAAAACAGGAAAAAGAAACTAATTCTATCATTTTTCTTCTAAGCAACAGAAAAGGAAAACTCAAAACAAAGGTATGTGACTCTTTGATTCATCCGTCTCATGGTCATCGAAAGAAATCCGTCAATGGGATTGATCAAGTCCTTATGACAAAACCTTCTCAAATCGCAAGAGAGAACAGAGAATTTTCGAATAGCCACTAAGTCACCTCAATGGGGATATGTATCTCCCCAGCAAGCAAATCATACTTCATCTTGACACGAGAAATAGGGCATTCAAAGCTCCCAATGAGAATCGATGAAGTCTTTTCGATAGCATTGATGCAATGTACTGGATATCGTTTCTTCGGAAAGTGCACTGTGTGCTCATTACCGTTGACATGGAAAGTGACATTGCCTTTGTTGCAATCTATAACAGCCCCTGCCGTGTTTAAAAAGGGTCCTCCGAGGATGATAGCCATGGCATCGTCCTCGGGAATATCCAAGATAACAAAGTCTGTTAAGATAGTGGTATTAGCAACCATAACAGGCACATCCTCACAAATGCCGATAGGGAAAGCAGTTGATTTGTCGGCCATTTGCACAGAAATTTCAGTGGGTGTCAACTTATCCAACTCAACTCTACAATAAAGAGAAAGCGGCATAACACTAACACCGGCTCCAAGGTCACATAAGGCAGTTCTTACGTAGTTTCCTTTAATGGAGCAAGGTATAGTGGGCACTCTGGGATCACCAAGTTTCTTAGGCGTTCCACCTTTAAAAGTGTAGTTGGCAAGCATGGTGGAGATCTCAAGATCTGGTATCTTCCGTTTGTTAGTCACGATATCGTTCATTTACTTGGCATACGGAGACATCTTGAGCATATCAGTTAACCGCATCTGCAGAAAGACGGGTCTTATCATCTCAACGAAGCGCTCAAAATCCTCATCATTCTTTTTCTTGGATGGCTTAGGAGGAAAGGGCATAGGTCTCTGAACCCATGGCTCTCTTTCTTTACCATGCTTCCTAGTAGTGAAGTCATTCTTGTCATGTCTCTTAGGTTGTGGATTATCAGGATTAACCGAAGGTTCAATCTCCACATCCTCATCATTGCTAGGTTGAGCATTATTATGAACATCACTGTCCATATTGTCACCAGGTTCATGCTCATCACCTGATTGCGTTTCTGCATCAGACGCAGAAATATCATTAGGTTCTTCAGGTGTGACAGTATTTGGTGAACTGGCGTGTAGGCTCCTATCATCCTTCTTCTTCTCCTTAGGATGACTAGGTGTATCAGCATTGATTCCTTGAGAATTTTGATCAATTCTCTTAGGATGACCTTCAGGATACAAAGGTTCCTGAGTCATTTTGCCTCCTCTAGTAATGACTCTGACAGAGTTGTCATTTATTTCATTGAGCAAGTCATTCTAAGCTTTAAGTACTTGTTCTACCTGAGTAGTAATCATAGAGGCATGTTTACTCAGAAGCTTCAGAGCATTGACATTTCTGTCTACACAAGCACTTAGATGGCTAAGCATACGAGTACTTTGTTCCAAATGTCTGCTAACATAATCATTGAAACTCTGTTGTTTGGCAACAAAGTTGTCAAATTCATCAAAGCATAGGCTAGCAGGTTTATCAAAAGAAATATCACTCTCGTCAAACCTACGCAGAGAATTCACTTCTACTACCTGTATCGGGTTATCGAGACCATGGATCTCTTCGATAGGTGGTAGATTTTTGACATCTTCAGATCTAATGCATTTCTCTTGCATAGATTTCTTGGCTTCTTGCATATCTTCGGGACTGAGGAATAGAATACCTCTTTTCTTAGGAGTTGGCTTAGGAGGTGGTTCGGGAATAGTCCAAGCATTATCGTTGATCAAGAGGTTATTCAGTAGGGTCTCAGCTTGTTCTACAGTTCGTTCCCTAAAAACACAACCAGCACAACTATCTAGGTGGTCTCTAGAGGCATCGGTAAGTCCGTTATAGAGGATATCACGTATCTCGTTCTTCTTAAGAGGGTGATCAGGCAAAGCATTTTGTAGCTGGATGAGCCTCTCCCAAGCTTGTGGAAGACTCTCTTCTTGGAGTTGAGCAAAGTTGTATATTTCCTGCAAGGCAGCTTGCTTCTTATGGGCAGGGAAATATTTCTCACAGAAGTAATAGACCATCTCCTGGGGACTACGCACACATCCAGGAGTAAGAGAGGTGAACCAGGCTTTAGCGTCATCCTTTAGAGAGAAAGGAAACAGCTTAAGGATATAGTAGTGGCGGATCTTCTCCTCATTAGTGAAAAGGTTGGCTATTTCAGATAGTTTGGCAAGATGGGCTATGACCGTCTCAGACTCATAATCGTGAAAAGGATCAGATTTGACTAGAGAGATTATCTCAGGGTCGACAGAGAATTCATAATCCTTATCGGTGACAAAGATAGGTGAAGTGGCAAACTTTGGGTCATTTTTCATCCTAGCTTCCCGAGATTTTTCCTTCCACTTGAGAAGTAATTTCTCAGCGTCATAGGCATCCTTACATGCAAGAAAATCCTCAGCTATCTCTCCCTCCATAACGTAACCCTCAGGTATATCCGGCAATTCATATCTAGGAGAGCTAGATCTAACAGGAGCAAAAGCAGGTTCTATCTCAATAGTATCAGTAGTTTCAGAAGCATCACGAGCATTGGCAGTAACTCTAGCAATATGAGCATCAAGGAACACTCCTAGTGGAACATCAGGCAAAGGAGTATCTCTAGCAGTATCAAGCATAGCATCATCAGGCAAAATAGCATCTCTAGCATCATCAGGCAAAGCAGTATCAAGCATAGCATCTCTAGCAGTATCAAGCATAGCATCTCTAGCAGTATCAAGCATAGCATCATCAGGCATAGTATCAAGCATAACATCTCTAGCAGTAATATCACAAGTATCATCAAGCACAGGCGACATATCAAGATTTCTAGCAGGAGGTGATGTCACAAACCTACTCATAACTGAAGGTGAATCAAGTGCAGAGCTAGATGGCAATTCCTTACCTCCCCTCGTAGTTGAGGGCAAGACTTTGGTCTTCCGATCCTTCAGATTCTTCATAGTGATCAGCAGATATAAAACCCAAGTGACTCAGAGAATATAGCAATACCTCCCCGGCAATGACGCTAGAAAAATGTTGATTGCAATATCTGGCGTTAGCTAGACGAATGCTGATGACAACAAACCTTCTCCTGCAACAGCACCAGAAGAATGCTACTAGCACTCCCCAGCAATGAAACTAGAAGAATGTTGTTGACGGTCCACCAGCGTGTGGGTTCGCTGTAGTTTTTGAGGGTAGAGTATTCGACCCAATTTGTTGATAAGCCAGTCAGGAGGTGAGAGTATACTCTCGAGTATTAGCGACTGAATTTGTCAGATTCAACCACACCTGAAAGATTAGTATCTGCAAGCATAGTAGTAACAGCAAAGTAACGAGTAACAGCAGTGGCAAGGAACAGCAGTAGTGACAGTAGTAGCAAGTAGCAACAGTAGCAAGCGACAGTAGTAGCAATAGTAGTAGCAGAGCAAGACAAGTAACAACAGTAGCAAAAGTAGTAGCAGCAGCAGCAGAGCAAGACAAGTAACAGCAGTAGCAACAGTAGTAGCAGCAGCAGAGCAAGACAAGTAACAGCAGTAGCAACAGTAGTAGCAGCAGCAGCAGAGCAAGACAAGTAACAGCAGTAGGACAAACTCGTAGGCAATGGGTCAGTGATTTGTTTGGATGATATTCATCATGCAACAGTTATAACACAGAGAGATATGTGGCTAGCTCCCGTTCGTCAATGTGATGTAGGCATGCATTCCGTGTGTCGTCATACGTGCCTAGGGAAAAGAACTTGCATGACATCTATTGTCCATCCCTCCCATGGCAGCGGGGTCCAAAAGGAAACTACGGGATATTAAGGTTCTCCTTTTAATAAAGAACCGGACCAACGCATTAGCACTTGGTGAACACATGAACTCCTCAAACTATGGTCATCATCGGGAGTGGTTCCGGTTATTGTCACTCCGGGGTTGCCGGATCATAACACATAGTAGGTAACTACAACTTGCAAGATCGGATCTAAAACACACATATATTGGTGACAACATAATAATTTCAGATCTGAAATCATGGCACTCGGGCCCTAGTGACAAGCATTAAGCATGGCAAAGTAGTAGCAACATCAATCTCAGAACATAGTGGATACTAGGGATCAATTCCCATCAAAACTAACTCGATTACATGATAGATCTCATCCTACTCATCACCGCCTAGCGAGCCTACGAATAGATTACTCACGAACGACGAAGAGCTTCATGGAATTGGAGAGGGAAGAAGGTTGATGATGACGATGGCGACGATTTCCCCTCTCCGGAGCCCAAGACGGACTCCAGATCTGCCCTCCAGATGAAGAACAGGTGGTGGCGGCGCCTCCGTATCACAAACGCGACGAAAACTTCTCTTTTTTATTTTTCTGGGATGAAGGGGATCTTGTAGACCTGAGATTGGGGGCGGCAGAGCCGTGTGGGACCCACAAGCCTGCCCACCACCACCAGGGGGTGGTGGCGGAGCAAGGGCTTGTGGCCCACTAGCCCACCCCCTGAGGTGGAACTTGATGCAGATATTTTTCTTATTTTCCAAAACCGCTCCCTGTAAATTTTGAGGACGTTTGGAGAACTCTGATTTCTGCACAAAAATAACACCAAGGCAATTCTGCTGAAAACAACGTCGGTACAGGTTAGTTCCGTTCAAATCATGCAAATTAGAGTCCAAAACAAGGGCAAAAGAGTTTGGAAAAGTAGATACGATAGAGACGTATCAGTGAACAAAACAAAATGCAATTTAAATCAGTCAAAAACAGCATGATGCCACTTTGTCTCCATGGCGAAGCTCCCGAGCATGGTGGAATAGGGGCTGAAATCCCGTTAAGAAAAATACGAGAGGTCGAGGGTGACAGGAACAAAGAAATTAAGATGTGCATGTTCTGGCTAAAACCGAGAGCTTGCAACACCTCAAATAAGTGTTGAGTAAATAGGCAATTTTCCGAGTAGATTATGTTGGGGAACGTAGCATGGGAAACAAAAACATTCCTACGCGCATGAAGACCTATCATGGTGATGTCCATCTACGAGAGGAGACTTGGATCTACGTACCCTTGTAGATCGCACAGCAGGAAGCGTTAAGAAACGCAGTTGATGTAGTGGAACGTCCTCACATCCCTCGATTCGCCCCGCGAACCGTCCCGCGATCCGTCCCACGATCCGCTCCGATCTAGTGCCGAACGGACGGCACCTCCGCGTTCAGCGCACGTACAGCTCGACGATGATCTCGGCCTTGTTGATCCAGCAAGCAAGATGGAGAAGTAGATGAGTTCTCCGGCAGCGTAACGGCACTCCGGTGGTGGTGAAGGATCTACTCCTGCAGGGCTCCGCCCGAGCTCCGCAGAAATACGATCTAGAGGAAAAACTGTGGTGTTTGTGGTCGGGCTGCCGTGGCGAAAGTTGTCTCAAATCAGCCCTAAAACTCCAATATATATAGGAGGAGGGGAGGGGAGGCTTGCCTTGGGGTCCAAGACCCCAAGGGTGCACCGGCCAAGGAGCTGGAGGAGTCCACCTCCAATCCTAGTCTAACTAGGATTGGAAAGTGGAGTCCTTCTCGACCTTCCCGCCTTTCCTTTTTTTTCCTTTTCTCTTGGTTTTTCTCCTTGTGGCGCCTAGCCTCTCTTGGGCTGTCCCACCAGCCCACTAAGGGATGGTGCGCCGCCCTCAAGGCCTTGGTCCACTCCCAGGTGGGTTGCCCCCCCTCCCGGTAAATACTCGGAACCCATTCATCACTCCCCGCACAATGTCGGTAATGCCTGAAAACCTTCCGGTAACCAAATCAGACAAACTATATATCAATCTTCATCTCCGAACCATTCCGTAAATCCTCGTGACGTCCGTGATCTCATCCGAGACTACGAACAACATTTGGTAACCACGCATATAACTCAACTATACTAAAAACATCGTCAAACCTTAAGTGTGCAGACCCTGCGGGTTCGAGAATTATGTAGACATGCCCTGAGGTACTCCTCATTCAATATCCAACAGCGGGACCTGGATGCCCATATTGGATCCTACATATTCTCCAAAGATCTTATCGTTTGAACCTCAGCGTCAAGGATTCATATAATCCCGTATGTCATTCCTTTTGTCCTTCGGTATGTTACTTGCCCGAGATTCGATTGTCGGTATCCGCGTACCTATTTCAAGCTTGTTACCGGCAAGTCTCTTTACTCGTTCCGTAATACAAGATCCCGTGACTTACACTTAGTCACATTGCTTGCAAGGCTTGTGTGTGATGTTGTATTACCGAGTGGGCCCCGAGATACCTCTCTGTCACACGGAGTGACAAATCCCAGTCTTGATCCATACTAACCCAATGGACACCTTCGGAGATACCTGTAGAGCACCTTTA
Source organism: Hordeum vulgare subsp. vulgare (assembly GCF_904849725.1). Taxonomy (NCBI): domain Eukaryota; kingdom Viridiplantae; phylum Streptophyta; class Magnoliopsida; order Poales; family Poaceae; genus Hordeum; species Hordeum vulgare. The sequence goes on from NC_058523.1 coordinate 128,520,841, forward strand.
TAGTCACCCAGTTACATTGTGACGTTTGATACACACAAGGTATCCCTCCGGTGCTAGTGGGTTATATGATCTCATGGTCATAGGAACAAATACTTGACACGCAGAAAAAAATAGCAATAAAATGACACGATCAATATGCTACGTATATAATTTGGGTCTTGTCCAACACACTTGCCTATGGCCAAGAAACCATGACCATGTTTGATCAACGAACTAGTCAACTAGAGGCTCACTAGGGACAGTGTGTTGTCTATGTATCCACACATGTATTTGAGTTTCCAATCAATACAATTCTAGCATGGATAATAAACGATTATTATGAACAAGGAAATATAATAATAACTAATTTATTATTGCCTCTAGGGCATATTTCCAATAGATTAATCCATGAAATAATTACTAACATGGCATTGACTAGATTCATGACATACTGATCACAGAGCGGACTAGCAAATACTACGCATATAGAAAAACCATCTACGCATATAGCTAGTACTACTAGGACTAAAATAAAAAGGAGCGGGATAAACAAATTATACCCTCCGATCGGTCACTTGGCCACAGCAGCAGCAGTAGTTGCGGCAACATTCTCTATTGCCTTCTTCTCGGCTTCGGCCTTCTCGCGGAGTAGACGGTCGGCTTCGCTTGGTGAGGACATGACGATGACAAGGACGACATGGACATAGACGAAGTAGACGGACGGAGGCGAGCAGTCGCATGATCGCTCCCCAAAAACCTAATCGCCCCTCTCCCGTACAAGAACGGAGAGGCAGGGTTTCGAAGGCCTGCTCTCCCGTCAACCATGTACGCGGTGAATGAGACGGAGTCGCCGGCAGTAGCAGCAGCAAAGGAACAAGCGCGTGAGGCAGAGGCGATCTGATCTTGTGACGGCTAGGGTTGGCGTTAGCCATGCTTATATAGGTGCATTACGTATTCTCCGTTCCGGACCAGCAAAAATAAGCGCGTAGATATGAGCTCGGCTCAGCTCATTCCCGCAACCCACATCGCGGCGTGGCGCGGCGCGGCGTGACGAGGCGAGCGACGGAGGAGTGCGCGAGGGCCTCTTCTCTTCTCACTCTCCAATAGCATGCAGAAGAGAGACCCTTATAAAGGGGTCCAACTTCTTCTCCACTAGCGGGGTGGGACTAAACTTCCCACCACCACCTTGTCATGCCACTGCCTACATGGGACCTTGGAGATATCTGAAATTCTCTTATGGACCTAAAGCCCATCATAGATTTTAACAATCCCTCACCAGATCTCAAGGGCACATCATGTTCCTTCGTTCCAATCACTGTTTTGATATACCAGCATTTTAGTGAAGACCCGTTAAGGTTGAGCTTCACCTAGAACAAGCAGCTACACCCCTTTACAACTGAACAATGGACTGTGCATTGAATTGTCAGTTTGGCGTAAAGAAGCTTCACAACAAGTCTTACTAGTACTAGGCTACCGAAGGCTGACCCCTCGGATGGAGCATATTAGTCACATTCCTGGCCTATTCATGAGTTTACTGGAGATAACCCCGATCTTATAGAGTGTGACCAGCAGTCGGGCTCATATAGGTGTGTTCCTCCAAAGATCGCTCTGTAGGACACCATCTTTCTTACACATAAGCTTTAGAACACATTAAGACAGTAGTCATCCTACCATACAGTATCTGAGAGCATTGCATCTCCAACGGAGTGGGTTAGTAAAGTTACTCTCCTCAGTTCACCACTGGCTTGTTTTCTCATGTCCTACTTCACGGGATCTCCAATCATATAGGTTGGGTTACTACCATGACTGTTGGAAATATGCCCTAGAGGCAATAATAAAATGGTTATTATCATATTTCCTTGTTCATGATAACCGTCTATTGTTCATGCTATAATTGTATTCACAGGAAACAGTAATACATGTGTGAATAAATAGATCACAATGTGTCCCTAGCAAGCCTCTAGTTGGCTGGCTCGTTAGTCAATAGATGATCATGGTTTCCTGGTCATGGGCATTAGATGTCATTGATAACGGGATCACATCATTGGGAGAATGTGATGGACAAGACCATATCCTAAGCGTAGCACTAGATCGTATTGTTCGTATGCTAAAGCTTTTCCAATGTCAAGTATCTTTTCCTTCGACTGTGAGATTGTGCAACTCTCGGATACTGTAGGAGTGCTTTGGGTGTATCAAACATCACAACGTAACTGGGTGACTACAAAGGTGCACTACGGGTACCTCTGAAAGTGTCTGTTGGGTTCGTACGAATCAAGATCGGGATTTGTCACTCCGTGTGACGGAGAGGTATCTCTGGGCCCACTCGGTAGAACATCATCATGAGCTCAATGTGACTAAGGAGTTAGTCACACGATGGCGTGCTACAGAACGAGTAAAGAAACTTACCGGTAACGAGATTGAACAAGGTATAGGTATACCGACGATTGAATCTCGGGCAAGTTCTATACCGACAAACAAAGGGAATTGTATACGGGATTGATTGAATCCTTGACATCGTGGTTCATCCGATGAGATCATCGTGGAGCAAGTGGGAGCCACCATGGGTATCCAGACCCCGCTGATGGTTATTGGCCAGAGAGGTGTCTCGGTCTTGTCTACCTATCTCCCGAACCCGTAGGGTCTACACACTTAATGTTCGATGACGCTAGGGTTATAGGGAATTGTTATACGAGGTTATCGAAAGTTGTTCGGAGTCCCGGATGAGATCACGGACGTCACGAGGAGCTCTGGAATGGTCCGGAGGTAAAGATTGATATATAGGACGGATGGTTTCGGACCCCGGAAGTGTTTCGAGCGTCACCGGTAACGTACCGGGACCACCAGAGGTGGCCCCGGGGGTCCACCGGAAGGGGGCAACGACCCCGGGAGACTAGATAGGCCAAGTGCGGGAGGGAACCAGCCCCTAGGTGGGCTGGTGCGCCCCCCCCCCACTCAGCCCATGGCGCAAGAAGAAGGGAGAAGGGGGGAACCCTAGCACAGGTGGGCCTAAGGCCCACCAGAAGGGTGCGCCATCCCTCCTCCCCCCCCCCTTGGCCGCCGCACCTCCCCCCATCTAGGGCTGCCGCCCCTCCCAGGAGAGGGAAACCCTCAAGGGGGCGCAGCCCCTCCCTCCTCCTATATATAATGGGCACTTTTGGGCTTTTGGAGACATAGTTTTCCCTCTCCCTCGGCGCAGCCCTGCTCTTCTTTCTCCTCCTCTCTGCCGGTGCTTGGCGAAGCCCTGCCGGGAGACCTCGTCTCTCCATCGACACCACGTTGTCGTGCTGCCGGAGATCTTCCCCAACCTCTCCCTCCTCCTTGTTGGATCAAGGTGCGGGAGACGTCACCGGGCTGTACGTGTGTTGAACGCGGAGGTGTCGTGGTTCGGCACTAGATCGGAATCACACCGCAATCTGAATCGCCGCGAGTACAACTCCATCAACCGCGTTCTAGCAACGCTTCCACTTAGCGATCTTCAAAGGTATGAAGATGCACTCACCCCTCTCTTGTTTCTGGTCTCTCCATAGGAAGATCTGAATATGCGTAGGAGAAATTTTGAAGTTATGCTACGTTACCCAACAGTGGCATCCGAGCCAGGTTTTCTATGCGTAGATTCTATGCACGAGTAGAACACAAAAGGTTGTGGGCGATAATTTGTCAATTGCTTGCCGCTACTAGTCTTATTCTTTTCCGTCGGTATTGTGGGATGAAGCGGCCCGGACCGACATTACACGTACGCTTACATGAGACTGGTTCCACCAACAGACATGCACACCGTGCATAAAGGTGGCTGGCGGGTGTCTGTCTCTCCTACTCTAGTCGGATTGGATTTGAGGAAAAGGGTCCTTATGAAGGGTAAATAGCTTTGGCATATCATCGTTGTGGCTGTCACGTAGGTAAGAAGGCGTTCTTGCTAGAAACCCAAACCAGCCACGTAAAACTTGCAACAACAATTAGAGGACGTCTAACTTGTTTTTGCAGGGTTTGACATGTGATGTGATATGGCCAAAGTTGTGATGTTGCATGTATGATGTATCAGATGATCATGTTATTGCAAAAGGTTTCACGACTTGCATGTCGATGAGTATGACAACTGGCAAGAGCCATAGGAGTTGTCTTAATTTATTGTATGAGATGCAACGCCATGTGCTTACTACTTTTACTTCATTGCTAACGGTTAGCTATAGTAGTAGTGATAGTAGTAGTTGGCGTGACGACTTCACGGAGACACGATGATGGAGATCATGGTGTCACGCCGGTGACGATGATGATCATGCGATGCCTGAAGATGGAGATCGAAAGAGCAAAGATGATAATGGCCATATCATGTCACTATATGATTTCATTGTGATGTTTATCATGTTTTTCATCTTATTGCTTAGAACGACGGTAGAATAATAAGATGATCCCTCTTAAAATTTCGAGAACGTATTCCCCTAGGTGTGCACCTTTGCGAAGGATCGTTGTCTCGAAGCACCACGTGATGATCGGGTGTGATAGATTCTAACGTTCGCATACAACGGGTGTAAGCGAGATTTACACATGCGAAACACCTAGGTTGACTCGACGAGCTTAGCATGTACAGATATGACCTCGAATACAAGAGACCGAAAGGTCAAACATGAGTCATATGGTTGAATACGATCAGCGTGAAGTTGCTCACCATGGTGACTAGTCCGTCTCACGTGATGATCGGACACGGGTTAGTCAACATGGATCATGTATCACTTAGATGACTAGAGGGATGTCGATTTAAGTGGGAGTTCATACTTAATTTGATTAAATGAACTTAATTGTCATGAACTTAGTCTAAAAGTTGTCTTCATAAATATTGTAGATGGCCAACGTCAACCTCAATTTCAACGCATTCCTAGAGAAAAACAAGCTGAAAGATGATGGTAGCAATTATGCGGACTGGGTTCGCAACTTGAAGCTCATCCTTGAAGCAGCTAAAAAGGCTTATGTCCTTGATGTGCCGCTAGGTGACCCTCCCGCTCCCACAGCAGCCCATGACATTCTGACCGTCTAGCAAACGCGGAGTGATGACTACTCTCTGGTTAGGTGTGGCATGTTATACAGTTTAGAAACGGGGCTCCAAAGGCGTTTTGAGCAACACAGTGCATATGAGATGTTCCAAGAGCTAAAGCTAGTTTTTCAAGCTCATGCCCGTGTTGAGAGATTGAAGTCTCCGACAAGTTCTTTAGCTGTAAGATGGAGGAGAACAGTTCTGTCAGTGAGCACATACTCAAAATGTCTGGGTTACACGGTCGTCTGACTTCACTTGGAGTCGAACTTCTGGATGATGCTATAATTGACAGAATCCTCCAATCTCTCCCACCAAGCTACAAAGGTTTTGTGCTGAACTACAACATGCAAGGGATGGAGAAGACCATTCCCGAGTTGTACTCGATGCTCAAGTCTGCAGAAGTAGAAATCAAGAAAGAGCATCAAGTGTTGATGGTCAACAAGACCACTAGTTTCAAGAAGGGCAAGGGTAAGAAGAACTTCAAGAAAGACGGCAAAGCCGTTGCCACGCCCGGTAAGCCAGATGCCGGGAAGAAGAAAAAGAATGGACCCAAGCCTGAGACTGAGTGCTTCTATTGCAAGGGAAAGGGTTACTGGAAGCGAAACTGCCCCAAAGGTATATGTGATATACATGTTATTGATGTGTACCTTACCAGCGCTCGTAGTAGCTCCTGGGTATTTGATACTGGTGTTGTTGCTCACATTCGCAACTCAAAGCAGGAACTGCGGAATAAGCGGAGACTGGCCAAGGACGAGGTGATGATGCGCGTCGGGAATGGCTCCAAGGTCGATGTGATCGCCGTCGGCACGCTACCTCTACATCTACCATCTGGATTAGTTTTAAACCTTAATAATTATTATTTAGTACCAGCTTTAAGCATGAACATTGTATCAGGGTCTTGCTTAATGCGAGATGGCTACTCATTTAAGTCAGAGAATAATGGTTGTTCTATTTATATGAGTGATATGTTTTATGGTCATGCTCCGCTGGTGAATGGTTTATTCTTGATGAATCTCGATCGTGATGTTACGCATATTCATAGTGTGAGTACCAAAAGATGTAAAGTTGATACTCATATTCCCACATACTTGTGGCACTGCCACCTTGGTCATATCGGCGTTAAGCGCATGAAGAAGCTCCATACTGATGGACTATTAGAGTCTCTTGACTTTGAATCATTTGACACATGCGAACCGTGCCTCATGGGCAAGATGACTAAGACTCCATTCTCAGGAATAATGGAGAGAGCAACCGACTTATTGGAAATAATACATACTAATGTGTGTGGTCCAATGAACGTTGAAGCTCGCGGTGGCTATCATTATGTTCTCACTCTCACTGATGATTTGAGTAGGTATGGGTATATCTACTTAATGAAGCACAAATCTGAGATGTTTGAAAAGTTCAAGGAATTTCAGAGTGAGGTCGAGAATCAACGTGACAGAAAAATTAAGTGTCTACAATCTGATCGTGGAGGAGAATATTTGAGTCACGAGTTTGGCACACACCTAAGGAAGTGTGGAATCGTTTCACAACTGACGCCGCCTGGCACACCGCAACGCAACGGAGTGTCTGAACGTCGTAATCGCACTTTATTAAATATGGTACGATCTATGATGTCTCTTACCGACTTACCGCTATCATTTTGGGGATACACTTTAGAAACTGCAGCATTCACTTTAAATAGGGCACCGTATAAATCCGTTGAGACGACACCGTATGAACTATGGTTTGGCAAGAAACCTAAGTTGTCGTTTCTTAAAGTTTGGGGCTACAATGCTTATGTGAAGAAACTTCAACCAGAAAAGCTCAAACCCAAAGCGGAGAAATGCGTATTCATAGGATACCCTAAGGAAACTATTGGGTATACCTTCTATCTTAGATCCTAAGGTAAAACCTTTGTTGCCAAGAACGGATCCTTTCTAGAGAAAGAGTTTCTCTCGAAAGAAGTAAGTGGGAGGAAGGTAGAACTTGATGAGGTAATTACACCCCCTCTCGAACAGGATAGTAGCGCAGCGCGGGAAGTTGTTCTTGTGGCGCCTACACCAACTGATGAGGAAGTTAATGATAATGATCATGAAGCTTCGGATCAAGTTACTACTAAACCTCGAAGATCCACAAGGATACGCTCCGCACCAGAGTGGTACGGCAACCCTGTAATGGAAATCATGTTGTTAGACAACGGTGAACCTTCGAACTATGAAGAAGCAATGGCGGGCCCGGATTCCAACAAATGGCTTGAAGCCATGAAATCCGAGATAGGATCCATGTATGAGAACAAAGTATGGACTTTGGTGGACTTGCCCGATTACCGGCGAGCCATAGAAAATAAATGGATACTCAAGAAGAAGACTGATGCAAACGGTAATGTAACCGTTTATAAAGCTCGACTTGTCACAAAGGGTTTTCGACAAATTCAAGGGATTGACTATGAAGAGACTTCCTCTCCCGTAGCGAAGCTGAAATCATTCCGAATCATGTTAGCAATGCTGCCTTTTATGACTATGAAATTTGGCAAATGGACGTCAAAACAGCGTTCCTTAACGGGAACCTTAAGGAAGAGTTGTATATGATGCAACCAGAAGGTTTTGTCGACCCTAAGGGTTCTAACAAAGTGTGCAAGCTCCAGCGCTCCATCTATGGGCTGGTGCAAGCATCTCGGGGTTGGAACATTCGCTTTAATGAGGTGATTAAAGCGTTTGGGTTCATACTGGTTTACGGAGAAGCCTGTCTGTACAAGAAAGTGAGTGGGAGCTCTGTAGCTTTCCTCATACTGTATGTGGATGACATATTATTGATGGGGAACAATATAGAGATGTTGGAGAGCATAAAGGCCTATTTGAACAAGAGTTTTTCAATGAAGGACCTTGGAGAAGCTGCATACATATTAGGCATCAAGATCTATAGAGATAGATCGAGACGCCTCATAGGTCTTTCGCAAAGTACATACCTTGACAAGATATTGAAGAAGTTCAATATGGAAAACTCAAAGGAAGGGTTCTTGCCAGTTTTGCAAGGTATGAGATTGAGTAAGACTCAGTCGCCGACCACGGCAGCAGATAGAGAGAAGATGAGTTCTGTCCCCTACGCTTCAGCCGTAGGTTCTCTTATGTATGACATGTTGTGTACCAGACCTGATATAAACCTTGCCATAAGTTTGGTAGGGAGGTACCAAAGTGATCCCGGTATGGAACACTGGACATCAGTCAAGAATATCCTTAAGTACCTGAAAAGGACTAGGGAAATGTTTCTCGTTTATGGAGGTGACGAAGAGCTCGTCGTAAAGGGTTACGTCGACGCTAGCTTCGACACAGATCCGGATGACTCTAAGTCACAGACCGGATACGTATATGTTTTGAATGGTGGGGCAGTGAGCTGGTGCAGCAGCAAGCAAGAAGTCGTGGCAGCATCTACATGTGAAGCGGAGTACATAGCTACTTCAGAAGCGGCTCATGAAGGAATTTGGATGAAGGAGCTCATCACCGACCTTGGAGTGGTTCCAAGCGCGTCGGGTCCAATGACACTCTTCTGTGATAACACTGGGGCCATTGCCATAGCCAAGGAGCCCAGGTTTCACCGAAAGACGAAGCACATCAAACGCCGCTACAACTCCATCCAGGACCATGTCCAGAGTGGAGTGATAGACATTTGGAAATTACACACGGATCTGAATGTTGCAGACCCGTTGACTAAACCTCTTCCACGAGCAAAACATGATCAACACCACAATGCTATGGGTGTTCGATACATCACAATGTAACTAGATTATTGACTCTAGTGCAAGTGGGAGACTGTTGGAAATATGCCCTAGAGGCAATAATAAAATGGTTATTATCATATTTCCTTGTTCATGATAATCGTCTATTGTTCATGCTATAATTGTATTAACAGGAAACAGTAATACATGTGTGAATAAATAGATCACAATGTGTCCCTAGCAAGCCTCTAGTTGGCTAGCTCGTTAGTCAATAGATGATCATGGTTTCCTGGTCATGGGCGTTAGATGTCATTGATAACGAGATCACATCATTGGGAGAATGATGTGATGGACAAGACCCAATCCTAAGCGTAGCACTAGATCGTATTGTTCGTATGCTAAAGCTTTTCCAATGTCAAGTATCTTTTCCTTCGACTGTGAGATTGTGCAACTCTCGGATACTGTAGGAGTGCTTTGGGTGTATCAAACATCACAACGTAACTGGGTGACTACAAAGGTGCACTACGGGTACCTCTGAAAGTGTCTGTTGGGTTCGTACGAATCGAGATCGGGATTTGTCACTCCGTGTGACGGAGAGGTATCTCTGGGCCCACTCGGTAGAACATCATCATGAGCTCAATGTGACTAAGGAGTTAGTCACACGATGACGTGCTACGGAACGAGTAAAGAGACTTACCGGTAACGAGATTGAACAAGGTATAGGTATACCGACGATCGAATCTCAGGCAAGTTCTATACTGACACACAAAGGGAATTGTATACGGGATTGATTGAATCCTTGACAGCGTGGTTCATCCGATGAGATCATCATGGAGCAAGTGGGAGCCACCATGGGTATCCAGACCCCGCTGATGGTTATTGGCCAGAGAGGTGTCTCGGTCATGTCTACCTGTCTCCCGAACCCGTAGGGTCTACACACTTAAGGTTCGATGACGCTAGGGTTATAGAGAATTGTTATACGAGGTTATCGAAAGTTGTTCGGAGTCCCGGATGAGATCCCGGACGTCACGAGGAGCTCCGGAATGGTCCGGAGTTAAAGATTGATATATAGGACGGATGGTTTCGGACACCGGAAGTGTTTCAGGCGTCACCGGTAATGTACCGGGACCACCGAGACCAGTGGAAGGGGGCAACGACCCCGGGAGGCTAGATGGGCCAAGTGCGGGAGGGAACCAGCCCCTAGGTGGGCTGGTGCCCCCCCCCCCCCACTCAGCCCATGGCGCAAGAAGAAGGGAGAAGGGGGGAACCCTAGCGCAGGTGGGCCTAAGGCCCACCAGAAGGGTGCGCCACCCCTCCTCCCCCCCCCCTTGGCCGCCGCACCTCCCCCCATCTAGGGCTGCCGCCCCTCCCAGGAGAGGGAAACCCTCAAGGGGCGCAGCCCCTCCCTCCCCCTATATATAGTGGGCACTTTTGGGCTTTTGGAGACATAGTTTTCCCTCTCCCTCGGCGCAGCCCTGCTCTTCTTCCTCCTTCTCTCTGCCGTTGCTTGGCGAAGCCCTGCCGGGAGACCTCGTCTCTCCATCGACACCACGCCGTCGTGCTGCCGGAGATCTTCCCCAACCTCTCCCTCCTCCTTGCTGGATCAAGGTGCGGGAGACGTCACTTGGCTGCACGTGTGTTGAACGCGGAGGTGCCGTGGTTCGGCACTAGATCGGAATCACACCGCGATCTGAATCGTCGCGAGTACGACTCCATCAACCACGTTCTAGCAATGCTTCCACTTAGCGATCTTCAAAGGTATGAAGATGCACTCACCCCTCTCTCGTTGTTGGTCTCTCCATAGGAAGATCTGAATATGCATAGGAAATTTTTTGAATTTATGCTACGTTCCCAACAATGACAACTCATGTGGGTCTCATACCCATCTCCCTCGATGCACTATCTATCACTACACGTGATAGCCCTTTAGTAAACGGATCTGCCAGATTCTTAGCCGTTTGGACGTAATCCAACGATATCACTCCGGAGTTCCTCAAACGTCGGACAGACTTCAATCTCATTCTTATATGTTTGTTTGACTTCATATTGTCCTTTGAACTCTTCACTTTGACAATAACTGCCTGATTATCGCAGTTCATAACAATAGTCGGAACCGGCTTCTCAACCACAGGCAAGTCCATCAAAAGATCTCGAAGAAATTCTGCTTCGACACCAGATGTGTATAATGTTGTTAATTATGCTTCCATTGGCAATCTCGTTAATATCGTTTTCTTGCAAGACTTCCAGGAAACAGCACCACCTCGAAGAGTAAATATATACCCAGTAGTGGCCTTCATCTCATCAGCATCCGAGATCCAATTCCCATCACTATACCCTTCAAGTACCGATAGGTATCCCGTATAGTGAAGTCCGTGGTTGACAGTACCTTTCAGGTAGCGCATAATTCTTTCAACAACACACCAATGAACATCACCCGGATTGGTAACAAATCAGCTAGGTTTGCTCACGGCAAACGCGATGCCAGGCCTCGTTGCGCTAGCTAGATACATAAGCGAACCAATAATTTGAGAGAATGTCAAATGATCTATAGTTGTGCCTTTGAACTCTCGAATCAGCAGACTAGGATCATATGCTGTTTGAGAAATTTTGCAGTTTGAATATCCAAAACGACTCAAAATCTTCTCAACATAGTGGGATTGCAGAAGTGTAATCCCACCCTCATCATCTCTCAAAAGCTTGATGTTCAAGATAACATCAGCCACCCCAAGGTCCTTCATCTCAAAATTTTGAGACAGAAAATACTTAACCTCCTCAATCACTTTGAGGTTGGTTCCAAATATCAGTATGTCATCAACATACAAGCACAATATAACTCCTTCGCCCCCACCATGGCGATAGTATACACATTTTTCAGCTTCACTAACAACGAAGCCAATAGATGGCAGAGTTGTATTAAACTTCTCATGCCATTGCATAGGTGCTTGTCTGAGACCATATAAAGATTTCAACAACTTACACACCTTTCCTTCCTGACCTTCTATCACAAAGCCATCTGGCTGTTGCATATAGATTTCCTCGTTTAGCTCTCCATTCAGGAAAGTCGTCTTGACGTCCATTTGATGAACGAGAATACCATGCGAGGCCGCCAATGAGAGTAGTACTCGAATGGTTTTTAGTCTAGCCACACGTGAATAAGTATCAAAGAAATCTTCTTCTTCTTTCTGGGCATAGCCCTTGGACACAAGCCTAGCCTTGTACTTTTCAATCGTACCATCGGGCCTAAGCTTCCTTTTGAACATCCACTTGCATCCCAATGGTTTGCAACAATAGGGACGATCAGTAATTTCCCATGTCCCATTAGCCATGATGGAATCCATCTCGCTACGGACCGCAGCTTTCCAGTAATCAGCATCTGGAGACGCATACGCTTCTGAAATAGAAGTGGGATTATCATCCACGAGGTATACGAAGAAATCATCACCAAAGGTATTTGCAGTCCTTTGTCTCTTGCCCCTACCAAGGGTTTCCTCGTCATCCTCCTCAGGATTTTCATCATGTGTTTGTTCATAATATTCCATAGGAATGGCAGGCTCAGGAGTTTCCTCAGATTCCTGTCTAGAAGTGCTTTACATATCTCTCATGGGAAAAATATCCTCAAAGAATGTAGCATACCTCGACTCCATAATTGTACCGACCTTCACGTCAGGTGCCTCAGATGTCACTACTATAAATCTATAGCCAACACTATTCTTAGTGTAACCCAAATTAACGCAGTCCACGGTCTTTGGCCCAAGCTTACGCTTTTTGGAGATCGACACATTGACTTTCGCCAAGCAGCCCCAAGCATGTAAGTACGAGAGCGTCGTCCTTCTCTTTGACCACTCCTCAAAGGGGGTGACTTCATTATCTTTTGTACGAACCTTATTCAGGACATGACACGCAGTCAATATAGCCTCCCCCCACCATGCCTTGGACAAATCCGATGTATCTAACATGGCGTTAACCAAATTAGTTAGAGTACGGTTTTCCGCTCGGCAACCCCGTTTGACTGGGGTAAATAGGGAGGCATCCTCTCATGAATAATGTCGTGTTCCGCACAAAAATAATCAAATTCGTTTGAGAAGTACTCTCCACCACGATCAGACCGGACTCGTTTAATTTTCTTTTCAAGTTCATTCTCAACTTCTGCCTTATAGATTTTAAAGTAGTGTAGAGCCTCATCTTTAGTATTTAACAGATACACATAGCAATATCTAGTGGAATCATCTATCAGTGTCATGAAATATTTCTTTCCACCTTTAGTAAACACACCATTCATCTCACAAAGATCAGAATGCATGAGTTCTAATGGTGCCAAGTGTCTCTCCTCCGCAGCCTTGTGAGGCTTGCGAGGTTGCTTTGCTTGCACACACGAATGACACTTAGAACCTTTGGCTAAAGTGAAACTCAGGATTAAATTCAGTTTTGCTAGCCGCGACATAACACCGAAACTTATGTGACAAAGACGTGCACTTCAGATTCATTAACACTCGAATGAATATTGTTCACGACTTTATTACAAAAATCTGTAAGGGAAAGGCGGAACAGACCTCCGCATTCGTAGCCTTTTCCAACAAAAAGTCCATATTTCGTAACAACTACTTTATTAGACTCGAAGACCAACTTAAACCCTTCTCTACACAAAAGGGAGCCACTAACGAGATTCTTCTTGATGGCGGGGACATGTTGCACGTTCTTCAGCTGCACGACCCTTCCCGAAGTAAACTTCAGATCGACCATGCCAACACCAAGAACAGAAGCACTCGTGCCATTCCCCATCAATACGGACCCTCTGCGTGTGACCTGGTAAGAAGAGAACAATGATATGTCAATACACACATGAATATTTGAACTTGTATCTACCCACCAATCGGTAGGTTGACAAATCAAAAATACGGTAAACAAATTACCGTACCCAGATGCACCACTTTCATTGTTGCTCACAATCATATTGGCAGACTTGGAGACATGCCCTCGCTTCTTGTACTTGTTTGGGCACTTACTGGCCCAGTGTTCCTCAGAACCACAATTGAAGCAGCCATATCCCTTCTTGTTCTTCTTGAAGATCTTCTTACCCTTCTTCTTAAAGTCAGTATTCTGTTGGACAGAATTCTTCCCCTTGGGCTTGTGGGAATTGAAGTTCCTCTGATGTACCATGTTGGCAGCAGAAGGACCTTCGACCATCTTTCCATGCGAGTCCTTTGCTTTCGAGTTCTGCTCAACACTCAGATGGCCGATGATATCCTCTATTGAGAATTCACGCCTCTGATGTTTCAAAGTAGTAGCAAAGTTCCTCCAGGAATTAGGGAGCTTAGCGATTATACACCCCGCGACAAATTTGCCCAGTAAATTGCACTTCAAAACCTCAAGTTCTTTACCAATGCATATTATCTCATGGGCTTGTTCCAGTACAGAACAGTTCTCCACCATTTTGTAATCATGGAACTGCACCATAACATACATCTCACTCCCAACATCAGTGGCCCCGAATTTAGATCGAGTGCCTCCCACAACTCGTTGGCAACATGCATATGTAAATATGCATCAACCAGCTTATCTTCGATCACGCTTATAACTGCTACAAGGAATAGGACGGTGGCCTCCGTGAACATCTTCTCCTGTTCAGGAGTGATCGTTTCTGTAGGAGTGACACCGGCTACCCAGAACACGTTCATAGCCATGAGCCATAAGGTGGTTCTCGTTTGCCAATGCTTGAAATAGGTACATGTAAGCTTATCCGGTTTCAGTGCACCAGCAAAACCATTACTCGAAAAATTCCTACACAAATTAGGTTTTTGGATTGTTGAGTAAATAGGCAATTTTCCGAGTAGATTAATCCATGAAATATTTACTAACATGGCATTGACTAGATTCATGACATACGATCACGGAGCAGACTAGAAAATACTACGCATATAACAAAACCATCTACGCATATAGCTAGTACTACTAGGGCTAAAATAAATAGGAGTGGGATAAACGAATTATAACCTCTGATTGGCCACTTGGCCGCAGCAGTAGCGGTAGCGTCAGCAGCATCCTCTGCCGCCTTCTTCTCGGCTCCGGCCATCTCGCGGAGGAGACGGGCGGCTTCGCTTGGTGAGGACATGGCGACGACGAGGACGACGCGGACGTAGACGAGCAGTCACGTGATCGCTCCCCAAAAACCTAATCGCCCCTCTCCCGTATAGGAACCGGAGAGGCGGGATTTCGGAGGCCTGCTCTCCCGTTAACCGTGTACGCGGTGAACCGGATGGAGTCGCCGGCGGCAGCAATAGCAAAGGAACGAGCGCGTGAAGCAGAGGCGATATGATCTCGTGACGACTAGGATTCGCGTTAGCCCTGCTTATATATGCAGTCGAGTGGAGAGACGTGGGCTGGACCCACGTCCGAGTCGGTAACAACCCATGATCCGACGTCTCATATTGTGGCGCATTCGTTACGTATTCTCCGTTTCGGACCGGCAAAAATAAGCGCGTAGGTATAAGCTCGGCTCATTCCCGCAACCCGTGGCGTGGCGAGGCGGGCGGCGGAGGAGGAGTGCGCGAGGGCCTCTTCTCTTTTCACTCTTCAATAACATGTAGAAGAGAGATCCTTATAAAGGTGTCCAACTTCTTCTCCACTAGCGGGATGAGACTAAACTTTCCATCACCACCTTGTCATGCCACTACCTATATGGGGCCTTAGAGATTCCTGAAATTCTCTTATGGACCTAAAGCCCATCACAGATTTCAACAATAAATACAACCAATTGACCGAGTCAAAAGCCTTAGATACATCGAGCTTTAAGAAGAGGTTGCAGCTCTTCTTTGTGTGCAAAGCTTTGATGAGATTCCACACATGAAGAAAATTATCGTGAATGCGTCGTTTCTGGATGAAGGCACTCTGCCTCTATAATACGATGTTGTCAAGCATAGACGTGGCTCTTGGCAAGTAGCTTGAAAAATGCCATAGATTAGGCTCATTGGCCAGTAGTCATCCACATTCGTGTGAGTATTTTTTTATGATTGATTTAATCATTTAAATGTGTAATAACTAATCCCTCCGTCCCGAAATTCTCGCCGAACGCAGAGTTCATTGGTAAATTTGCAAACAAATCCTTGCAAGATGAAAAGTGTCTCAAACAGAGCCCTCCGCCCCGTCTTCTTCCTTCGCTCGTCACCCGCGCGTTGCCAAGGCCGGCGTCGGTCAGCCGCGACTCGCTGCAGCCCAACGAACCGGTCAGGCGCCGCCCAGAACTGCTTCGCTGCCGCCACCCGGACCTACGCCACCGCGACCCTCTCCAACCGGCCAAACCTACTCTCCCGCCGCTGGCGAGACGTGCTCTGTCGCCGTCGCCTAGACCTATGGTATCGCCCAAACCTGCTCTGCCACCTCCGCCCAGACCTATGCTGCCGCCCAAAACTGCTCTCCCGCGTGTCCTCGATCTCCGGCTGCTGCCTCTCCTCGAGCTTTGACTACATCTTCTTCTTGATCTCCGGCTGCTGCTTCTCCTGAGCTTCCGCCGGTAGAGCTCTGCTATCTTCTGTGCTTCTCCTGTACCCCTGATGTTGCTGCTCCTGTGCACTCTGAAGGGAAGGTACAGAGTAAATTCAATCAAATTCAATGTTAATTTTGGAGAAAATCAAAATCAGACAAGATTGTTGGGACTCCTGGGATGTTTGTTCACTTTGGTCAGTTTGCTGCTCCTAGACATCGACTAGAGAGAACAAAATGGTGACTGGTCAAATCTTTTTCAGTCAGTTTTCCGAACAAAATGTATGATAACTACAAAATTCAGAATGGTGACTGGATTTAACTTATTTCAGTTTGCCCAGGAGTAGATGGAGTTAGATGGAGCTGTATGAAGCAATATCAAAATTCAGAATGGTGACTGAATTTTAACTAAATTTTTCAGTAAAGTTTTCACTATGTCAATATACTTTAATTTCAGCACATATACAGATGAACTTTATACAACATGACCATTTTAACACTAGGAGTATTTTAAAAATACTCCAGCAAGGAGTAATGCATAAATTTGGAGTAAATTTTGACAATAATTCAGTTTATTGTTAAATGACAGTAATTGACAGTACTCCAGCAAGGAGTAATTCAGTACTTGGATTAGCTTAGACTAACACCAATCATGCAAACATCAACACCCATTGTTGAAAACAACAATCCAATTATTTGTCTTTTTCCTCCGGTAAGCAAGTACACGCTCTGAACCCAGTTGCACTTGGGGTTATCTAGCTGATGGATAAGCTAATCAGCTTCATGTTTCACTTTCTTCCTCCTTTGCTGTGGACTTGGTGTTATCTAGCAGATTTCCATGCATCGTTGATTGGTTAGAAAAATAACTAACCTAGCAAGGTATCATGTAGCTCTAGACTAGCAGTAAGTCTGTCAAAATGTTGGTCAAGGTGGAACTTTTTTACGAAAGGAAGTTGGCACATCTATCATGTGAATAATACCAGAAGGAAGTTAATCTTCTCTTAGCAAACATAGCAGAAAGTGAGAAGCAAAACAAACAGGTAAATTGCATTTGGTAAAGATGACAGTAAATTCAGTTAACTATTGTATCAAAATTCAGTTAAGTGACTTGTCGACTGAATTTTAAACTTGGTTGCAAGCTTTGAGCCTGTTCGGCAACCATCTAGCTCCGTAAAATACGGAAGCGGACGGAGCACCACTTTCGTGACTCCAAGGCCGCTTTAGGAGCGGAGGTGCAGGGCAGAGAGCTGCCAAACAGGGCTTTTATATTCAAAGCAGTATACAATACTGAATTTTTAGCAACATAACTAAATCTGTTGAGCAAGATTCAGTTTGACAATATCTTGCTCTAAATTTACACTGTTGAGCTGATTGCACAGTGGCTATCAGAGATATCTCTTGCTGTAAAATTCTGTTCTAAATTTAGCAAAATTTTGCTGCAAATTCAGTAAAATTAACACATGAGCAAGTAATTCGCCTTCTGCAGCCGGAGATCTTGGGGCACTGGGCATGGAGGGTCGTCCGAAGGGAGCAAGACGGCTCAGCCTTGCCCCTCGTCCTGCTGCTACCCTCCTCCCCATCCAGGTCACTCGTTCTGCTCCAGGACATCGCCGCTGACGTACTCCTCATTTGACCTCGCAAGGGGGAGCCTTTAGTTTGCTGTTGTCGGTGTGTCCGCGGGTTCTAGCAGCAGCTGCGGCTCCCATCATTTCCAGTTGGTGGTGGTCCGGATCCAGTGCATGCGGCCTCGCAGCCGTCGTCAGCCTCGCCGGATCCGACGCAGGCGGAGCCGAGTGCCGCATCCGTGGGAAAATGAAGGATTTTTACTGTATAAAGGGAGGGAAAGCTGCGGCGGCGGAGGGAGCGGCGAAGGAGACAGGTGCACCGGTGGAGGAGGATGCAGTTGCACTGGGGAAGCAGGGGAGCTCCAACGGAGGGGGGCACGCAGCTGCGGCGGCGGACTGCGTGTTATATCGAAGGAGGCGGATTACGGCTTTTGTCGGGAGAAGGTGGAGTTTTTTTTTATAAAAATGCCCTTGCGACAAGAATTATGAGACGGAGGGAGTATATTACATCTAAATATGTCTTAAACACATCCATGAATAAAATGGACTTTTGGGCATTTGTGGTGGATAATCGGGGATGCCCCAAGAAAAACACCATGGTAAAAGGTGCTCATACCATCTGTCTACCCACCTACGAATAGACAAATGGAGATACACATGTCTCTTCTTTGTTTCCATCGGCCTGATTCAAGCCACGCCAAGATGCAACTTGCGACATCGACGGCAGAAATACTGTCCATCAATCCAAGGAAAGAAGCACACTGTGTGAAGCGTCGCGGCGATTTCTTGTGAGCGAGGGATTCTTTGCAAACCTGAAGTGAGTTCTTCCATGTTTCCCTCGGCTTCAGTTCACCTCCCCAAGGAATTCTTCGTTTCTTGCCGAGACCCGACACAACCAAAGCATCTCAAGACCAACTAATCCAATCCCTACAAGAGCATGCAGCAGAACGAGATCATAATCACGTCCTCGTCCCGAGTCCCGACCGACCCAACGGCAGCAGCAAGCAACCTGGCCTGCCGGGACCGATGGGCTGCTCCTCGTCGAAGAAGCTCGACGAGGAGGAGGCCGTGAAGACGTGCCACGACCGCCGGAGCTTCGTCAAGAGGGCGATCGCGCAGCGGGACCTCCTGGCCTCCTCCCACGTCGCCTACCTGCAGTCGCTCCGCCGCGTCTCGCTCGCGCTCTTCTACTGCCTCGCCGAGGACGAGCACCTCTACTTCCTGCAGGACACGTCGGCGCAGTGCACCCACCGCCCGTGCTCGCCGGAGAGGAGGGCCGTCCTCCTCGTCGTCAACCGCCTGAGGCAAGGAGGGGCGCCGGTGCACCCGCTGGTGGGGCGGTGGGACGGCGAGGCCGGAGCCGCCGAGGCCGCCGTGGTTGACGGCTTCTTCGGCGTGGATCCTCGGCTCCTCCGTCCTCCGGCCAACGACGTGACAATTTCCTCGCCGTTGCACCTGCCGTCGGCATGGGACGTGTTCTGGGTCGACCCCTTCTCTTCGCTGCCGACCGATCGCGTTGGCTATGTGAATCGCGGCGTCGAAGAGGTGAGCAATGCTGATCAAGAAGGTGGTGAGATACCGGAGCTGGAAGAAATAAGCAATGAGGACGGCAGCAATGGGGAAAGCGAACCGGAGGAGGAGGAGGCGCCTGGTCATGAGCAGGCAGAGGCAGCGCAGGCGGTAGTGGCGCCACGGGAGGGAGAAGAGAAGAAGAAGGCGGGTGTGAGCAACAGGCTGAGGGTGCGGGCGAGCGCCGAGGTCGAGCAGCAGAGCACCCCCGGCCGATTCACCGTGTTCGTCGACAGGCCGCCGGCATCCGTGGCGGAGGCCATGAGGGACATCAAGGGCCATTTCTCCAAGATCGCCGATACCGCCGGCGAGCTCTCGGTGCTGCTGGAGGTCGTCCCCTACAAAAAGAAAGGTACTGTCATGCAACACCTCTTCCATGTCAATCGCTCTTCTTCATAGTAGAACAGAGTGGATCATTCAGGCATGTGGTAGAGCTGTAGCATTGATCATTGCCATCTTGTACATAGACAGTTCAACCACCTGCTCCGAGAGGGGACGTCGATGGCGACGACGGCTACGAGCAGGTCGGCGCCCGTGAAGCTTCGCCGGAGGCATTCCAGCTCTTCCAGAGCCACAAGGAGAGCCTCGACAGGCTCTATGCGTGGGAGAAGAAGCTCTACGAGGAAGTCAGGGTACGTTCGATTCGATCGATCATCACAAGTTGAGAACCAGTTAAGATGAAGATGTGTGATGTAAAATGTATTTCCAGGCAGGGGAGCGCGTCCGGCTGTCGTACGAGAAGAAGGTCGCGCAGCTGAGGAGCCAGGACGCCAACGGCGCCGAGCCGTTCGCCATCGAGAGGACCAGGGCCGCCATCAGGGACCTCCGGACCAAGCTCAACATCTCCCTCGCCTCCGTCGACGCCATGTCCCGGAGGATCGTCGCCGTCCGCGACGACGAGCTGCTGCCGCAGCTCGCGGAGCTCATCCGAGGGTACGTGTACTATTGTTACGGTGTGCCGGAGCGTTCCCACCAAGAATGGTGACGCCGCAAGTGTTTGATCGGTGCTGCTCGTCGCTGTTCTGTTCAGGCTTGCAAGGATGTGGCGGGTGATCGGCGACGCGCACCGGGTGATGAAGCGGACGGCGGACGAGGCGAGCTCTGCCGCCGGGGCGGAGGGAGGCATCAGGGGGCCGCCGCCGCCGCCGGGGCCGACGCGCGCGGCCACCGCGGCGGGCGCGCTGGCGACGGAGCTCCGCGGCTGGCGCGCGGCGCTGGAGGCCTGGGCCGAGTCGCAGCGCGGGTACGCGGCGGCGCTCTGGGGCTGGGCGCGGAGCTGCGTCAAGGACGGCGAGGACATGCCGCGGCTGATCGTGGCCTGGGCCCGCGCGGTCGAGGCCGTGGACGTGGACGCGGCGACCCGGGCCGTGGAGGGCGTCGCGGCGGAGGCAGCTGCCATCGCGACGGCCGCGCGGCGGCGCAGCAGCAGCAGCGCCGAGGAGGAGCCGCCGAACGAGGAGGAAGGGAAGCGGAGGGTCTGCGTCGGGCTGGCGGCCGCGCTGGGCGCCATCTCGGAGGCCGGCGGCCTGGCCTCCGCGGCGTACGGCGAGCTGGTGGCCGAGATGGACGATAGGGAGCGCGAGGCAGAATTGGCGGGAAGGGACGACGAAAACAGCCCACCGTAAACCTGTTGTAAATGAGATGGCGGGAAGGGAAGTGCACCGTGTCATATGTAAATGAAGCTTAATTACCACTGACTGACAAATCCCAGTGAACTGACATGGTCTTGGCATCATAAACATAACTCCGGGTAGAAAGTTCCATTACATAGTAGTACTAAGCACGGCGAAGACACAGAGTTATTACCGACTGACGCGACACGAGAGGACTCTGAAAAACTCAAGTCCATCAAGAGTTTTCATCAGCTCAAACACTTTGATACGGAGGAACGTGCATGGATAGTGCGTGCGTGCGTGAATGCGGTGTCTGGATCGCGGCTTTCACTTGGACATGGCGCCGTTGGAGCTGGAGTCCCAGCCCCAGACGTCGAGGGCGTCCCCGTGCTGCATCCGGCTGCTGTGCTCCAGGCTCTCCAGGCTGGCCATGCTCTGCATCGGCGAGCTCTGCACCTGCTCGGCCGGGGACAGGCTCCCGAAGCACGCGTCGTCGGCGGCGCCGCCGGGGAGGAAGTCCAGCCCGGCCAGCACGTCCGGGACGCGGCACGGGTTCAGCGCCGCCGGGGACAGCCCCAGGTGGCCCAGCCCGCACGACAGCGCGCCGCGCGCCACCATGTCCTCCGCCAGCTTCACCTTCACCCGCAGAGCCTCCACGTCCGACTTGAGGATCCGGTTGTCCGTCACCGCCGTCGTGAACTGCTGGTTCGCGTCCGTCAGCTGCTTGAAGATGGACGCGTTGTCGCCCCGGAGCTGATCAACCTGCAGTTCAGTCAAGCATCCACATGTCAGAACGGACTCAACTGAACTATCTTTACCTACCCTAAATTACCCATCATGCCATCCACAAGTTAAGAAAACGATTCAGATTTTCGCTCCTGTCAAAATCGCCGTGACGTATCGTTCTTATAAGTTTGGACAAGAAATTGGTACAAACACATGCGTAATGTAGTGGCTGAAGCCGCCCCTTGCTTGAGGGCAGACCTCGGTTTGATCCAGGGATCCTGCGGCTTTTCTAGTCTCTCCATTTTCTTTTTATTACAATTAGCATGCACATCCTCCTTTGCACTAGGTTTTCATGGCCGGTCCATGTTATTACAACTAGCATGCACATCCTCCTTTCCACTACGTTTTCATGGCCGGTCCATGTTTTTATCTTTATTTTTATGTCTTTTTTCTCATTAATTTCTTTTATTTTTCCTATTATTAAATTATTTCATAATTTCCCAAAAATCCAAAATTTAAAAGTTGTGAGTTCTAAAAAAATGTTCATGAAATCATACAATGTTTGTTATTCAGAAAATTCGGACTTTGTAAAAAAATAATGAATTTAAAAAATGTTTACGATTTCTAATAATGTTCGTTATTTCAAAAATGAATTGTGGATCAGACAAATGTTCATTATTTAAAAAATATTCAAAAATTTGGAAGAGTTTAGGAAAATGAAAAAGTAATAAATAAATAAGTAAATAGAAAAACTAAGAGAAAATGTGAAACCGAAAAGAAAACATAAAACGTAAGATAATAAAAAATAAAAACCAGGCAAAAAGAGATTCATTTTGCGAAAGCGATGGACACTAAACTGTTGATATGAGGTTTATGTACGAGTGGTTTAATATTGATTTTCATATTGTTTGAAATTATGCTAATAATGATTATTATTTTCATACTGTCATGTGGTCTATTCTAGTAGTTCTCCATAAGATTGATCTAAATAGCTTTAGAATTTAAGCGGTTAAGTCTTTTAGGTTTAGGTTTTACTTAGTTCTTGAGAAGTGTTTATATGCCTAGGGGTTGGAAGTAGTTTGTGATCGACGAGATTAGTTGTTAAAGTTTTAAAAATCCCATTGTGCTACACAATAAAAAGTGTGGCGTGCAGCCACGTCAAATGCATTGTAATTACATGGACACACCGGACATCATTAAAGAGCGTGGAAAAAATAAAAAAGTGTCAACATGATGAGCCGCTGTGTTAAAATTAAAAAAATAGAGGACGCTCATACATCGAGGTATTGAGTCATACTTATTTGGTTATGGCGTAATGTTTTGACTCCCGTTGCAACGCACGGCATATTTGCTACTTAATAATAAAGCAAATAATGCTTCTGTCGTACGTCATAAACATTACCCCTAAAGTTGTTTAAAATTACCCACTATGCCATCCATAAGTCAAAAGAAAACGGTTTGTTGTTTATCACAAATCGCTCCGCCGTGTATTGGTTTATAAGGGGCTAAACCGAACTTTGGCACCTAAGTTCTCCTAGCATACTGGCTCGAGCGCGCTCCTTCTTTCTGGAGGACCTGAGTTCGAATATTGTCCTAGCATAATTTTTTCTTTTTTTTACCTTTTCTTCTTTTTCTTCTACCAGGCTTATTCAAATCAAGCAATTTTCGTTTATTTTCCCCTTTTTGTTTACCTTTTCTTCTTTTCTTCTATCAAGCTGATAGAAATCAAAGCGATTTTTGTTTAATTGTTTTCCCATTTTTGTTTATCTTTTTTTTCATCAGGCTGATTCAAATCAAGCGATAGGAATTGGGAGGAGAAGATGAAATGGACTATTTGTCGAAGAGGCCAACTATCTATGATAGGTTGTCTGATTGTATACCACTAACTAGACCGCGAACAAAAAAATTGCCCCAAAGGCCTCTGGATTAGTTCATCTTGATTTCTTTCACTCATCTACGGCAGTATGCACACGAGCACAGCGGCTCCCGGCGTACACAACATCAGCCAGATATGCATAAGAGTGGTTGCTGGATTTTGAATCTATTTTATGCTCCCATGCGACATTTGGCCAGTGAAAATCTTGAATTGCACTTTTGTAGGGTAAGTTTATCTTTATTTGTGTTCTAACTAAAATTTATCAGATTATAGATCATTTTTTATAAATTAAGAGCGTGAAGCATTTTTTTTCTTCCGTTGCAACGTACAGACCCTTTTGCTAGTACTAATAAAACAATTAGTGCTTCTGTCGTCCGTCATTAACATTGCCCATAAAGTTGATAAAAATTACCCACAATTGCCACTTACAAGTCATAGAAAACGTTTTAAACAGAAAAATCTCTGGACTGAGCCGGCCCCATGTAGGCACCTCCTATATTACGTTCTGCGCATTGCAGCACACCTATTTGGGCCGGCCCATGCATAGCCGCCTGTTCTTTTAGTTTAGTTTTTTATTTTACTTTTCAGTTCCATTTTTTTCTACTTTAAAAATAACTTTTCTTAAATTTAAGAAACTGAGAATTTTGAAATAAAATATTAAAAAAACATAACTTTTTTGAGAATTCAAAAACTACTCAGGAGTTTTAAAAAATGTTTGAATATACAAAAAAATGTTTAAATTTTTAGAAAATGTCTGTAAAATGATAAAAGTCAATAATTTTAAACAAAAGTCAGTGTAAAAATCTTAAAAACAGTTTGTGCCTCTGTTTTTAGTCTCATTTTTTATTTTCATTTTCTGTTCCATTTTTTAAAATTTAAATAATATCGACTTTTGAAAAACTTTTGCAACTTATAAAACTTAGAATTTTGAAATAGAATTTCGAAGAAAACATAAAATGTTTGTGAATTCAAAAAATGCTCAGGATATTTGTAAAAGTATTCCCATATTCAGAAAAATGTTCATAATTTTGAGAACAATGTTGGTGAAAACAATAAAAGTCCATGATTTTGAGAAAAAAAGTTTGTGTATTATTTTTTGAGTGCAATTAAAAAAATGTTTGCTAATT
The DNA here is from genome assembly GCF_904849725.1 of Hordeum vulgare subsp. vulgare. Taxonomy (NCBI): domain Eukaryota; kingdom Viridiplantae; phylum Streptophyta; class Magnoliopsida; order Poales; family Poaceae; genus Hordeum; species Hordeum vulgare. The sequence goes on from NC_058523.1 coordinate 128,545,495, forward strand.
CAAAAAATGTTCATGCATTTCAAGAAATGTCCTAAAATTTTAAGGACGTAATATGATCAGCATCCTTGAAGATTATAATTATTTTTCTCCCGTTGCAACGCACGGGCCCTTTTGCTAGTGGATATTAATCAGTTTGATTCATTGTGATGACTTGCCTGCGTCTCCAGCTCAACCAAGTGGGCTTGCTTCCTCTTCCTTGACCGCCGCGCCGACTCCCGGTTGGACACCATCCTGTAGTAATTGGCAAACAATCATTCAGCACAGACCTTCAAGGGTTTATGATTTGAGCGGTGAATGAAGAACAGAAGGGAAAAATAAAGGCCATGATGGCTTGTGTTTCTTCATGTTACCGTCTCATCCTTTTCACGTCCGTTGTTGGGTTCGTGCCGTTGTCGCACAAGCCACCGTCGTCGAACATCGACTCGCTGTCAGAGTCCGAACCGCTCGTGCCTCCGAAAGCTTGGCTCTCTTTGATGCTCAGATTGGTCGCTGACGTGGGACTCGCCGCTGCTGCATAGATATAGAGAATTAAACAGAGCATGAGCAAGACACACTAGTCATGTGTTGTAACCGAGCCCGGTTTAGACGCAACGGCACCTACTATGCGTCTGCGAAATATCTGAATATCATGTGAGCCCGGTTTGGACAAAACAGCAGCGACATCAAATAGTATCATGTGATGAACCTTTCTTCTAAACGCAATCTTGTGAGCTTACTGAAAACTGTGGAAGATTAACTGTGAGGGTGCGTTACCATAGATTGACGACTGCGACTCGATTGTCGTGGAGACCGCGGGATGCCGCGCGCCGAGGTTCGGGGACTGAGGCCACAGGTGATTCTGAATGGTTCCATTGAGGGTCTGCTTATATGGGAGAAAACGAAAGAAATTCAGTAGAGTGAACAAACACCAAGTGGAGCTCTACAACGGAACATCTCATGCATAGGGGATAGCTGTATTATTCGTTTGCATCTTCTAGTACTGAGGAAAGCAACCTCAAGTCATTCACCCGAGATAAAAGCCAGCCGCTGGAGATGACTTGCATACGGATGAGTTATCCATACACAAGCTAACTTCACCACGTCATGTCGGGTTCGCCATTTTCACTGAACATTTCACCGAAATTTTGGCAGTTTCGATGATTTCGGTGTATGTCCAAAAAACAAATAGTTTTGGTGACACTTGATTATGGTAGACTCTAGCAGAATTCAGATGTTTGACAAAACTTGATAATATTTTGATTGAATTTCAGTCAAATTCGAACACACCTTTTGGTGTTGGCCGAATTGAAAAGGCAAAATCACCATAAATTTCACTGATTTCAGCTAATGGAATGAAAGAAATGAAAGACTAAACACACTCCTAACTTTCTTTAAGCCACCTCCAAAATATATTAGTTATTTCCTTCTCAAGGATGTCAAGCACGTTGTTAAGAGGAAAAGTCTAGGTCGCATGGCCCGCATCTCATCCACAAGCCGCAGGTGGTACAACTAATTCTAGTCGGCAGGAATCACGCAAGCACCATCTCGTGACATCAAGGGAAAAAAAATTAAAAATATACGCATGCGTCGCGTATGATCATATCAGAAATTCAGAACACGTCATGCCATGACCATACAAAAACTCTATGCTACGCACACGACGCGAGCCGAGAAGAGATCGGTCGAGGACGACGAGCTCACCGAGTCGGCGAGGCCGAAGGCGCAGGAGAGGTCGGCGGCGGAGAAGAGGCCGTAGGGCCCGTTGGCGCCCGCGGCGGCGCCGCCGCCGGGCTTCTGCTCGGAGAAGAGCCCCCGCCCGCCGATGAAGGCCTCCAGCTCCAGCTCTGACGTGCACTTCTTCATCGCCGATCGCCTCCGTCCGTCCGGCCGGCGCTGCTGCGCTCGTAAGCGAGGGGGGAGAGAGCTGAGCTGCGGAGGAGGAGGAGTCTGGTGGGTGCTCCGGTACGTGGCGTCGGCGTCCGGTGCTTTTAGAGGGGGGAGATGCCGCGGTGAGGTGAGGCGGAACGCTGGAGGAAAAGCTCTTTTCGGCGCTCGACCGACCGATGGATCGATCGATCGGATAGGGAAAAAAAACAAAGGAAAAGAAGAAAGGTGGCTGGCTGGCTGGAAGGAGTGAAGTCGGGCGTGGAAAGCGGTTCGGCTGGCCTCTCGGGCGCCTTCTTGGGGATATCTACGGTTCTGCCACTCGACCGGCCGTATCAAGGAGAGAGACGCGGGACCGCGGTTTTCTTTTTCGGGAGGATCCTCGTCACCCCGAAATTGCTACCGCGGTGCGAGAAAGAGTGACGTCCGTGCATGGGTGTCGAGCTCCGGTGGGTTCTTTGCTTCTTTTTCTTTTATACAATGCGAGTGTTTATATATATATATATATATATATATATATATATATATATATATATATATATATATATATATATATATATATATATGTAAACACTATCATATGAGCGTACACATATATATTTTATCTTTATGAGCATTTTCGAAAAACAAAATCGACATATTATCTTAAATTTTACAAAACCATCGTAAACGTCTCGTCGTCGACACAAACATCTCCTCCTACAAAATGCGTATAATGTAAAAATACTGAAATAAATTCAGAAATAATGCAAGCAGTAGGACTTAAACCCTGTTGGCTTGAGAAATCATTGTTCCACTGATCATACAATTACATGTCGGTCCGCGGACTCTTTGCTTTTGAAGGAAACAAAAACATGTTTAAACGAAAATCTAATTTGGCTCCCGAGAGCACGTGCTTCGATTTTTTTTAATGTTAAAAATCCTATCAAATTGTTTAGGACCCTGATAAATGTCACGCTTGTGACACTAACATGGCACGTATTTTATCATAAGATTAGAAATGTGAGGATGTCAACTTTAGTTATCAAGCATGACAACTCTCCTTTCGAATGTCAAGTTTTAATTATTTTTTTGTTTTTCTTTCTAAGATGGCAACTTTACTTATGAAAGACGTGGTGCCGCATGTATGGTCTTATCATTTAAGACCTTTTTTATGTATTTATAGTCATATCTAAATGCTACATGCAAAGTTTTAGGGAAAAAACATTTTGGCATGTGCAAATAAAGCAAAACAAATTTATTTCCAAATGTTATCCCAAAATTGTTTTTTACGGTCAAAACACCAATGCTCTCGCATGAAATTTACCAAGAATGATTGTGACACAAACAACGGACATCTACAAAAAATCCAGAACTTTTTAAAAATATTTTACCACTTTTCTGAGTTACTTTTCATTCGGGAGCAAATACTCCCAAAAGCCAAAACGCCTCCTCTGTAAACGGATTTTAAAATTCTAGTAGATCATCTACAACATGTGGTCATCCCACATTTCTTCGGTTCTGGGGCCGCCCCTCTCATATCTGAACTTTCAACCCGGCATAACTAGATCAAACTGGATATAGCATAGACGAGACGTAGCAATTTTTGCCGTGTGAGCCGCTCGGACTCCTAATGTGAGGTCGTAATGCCTTGGCATTTTTGTGGCCTCGACGGTGAGCGTCCATCTTCGCCAAGGTCGGGGACCGGCGGATGACGTCGTGGAGGAGGTCGTCCTCTGAGTCAACGAATGGCTATAGCCTAGGCGCGATTGTGCACGAACGACAACCGATGGGCTCGATTCGATCTATGCAACCCCTTCCTCGCGCGGCGAGTGTTGGGGAACGTAGTAATAATTCAAAAATTTCCTACGTCACATCAAGATCATCTAGGAGAGACCAGCAACGAGTGAGGTAGAGCATCCTCATATCGTTGAAGATCGCATAGCGTAAGCGTTACTATCAACGCGGTCGATGGAGTCGTACTCACGGCGATTCAAATCGCGGAAGATCCGATCCGAACACCGAACGCACGGTGTCTCCGCGTTCAGCACACCTACATCCCGGGGACGTCTCCTCCTTCCTGATCCAGCAAGGAGGGAGGATAAGTTGAGGGAAAACTCCGGCAACACGACGGTGTGGTGGTAGTTGTGGTGGTGCTATCCCGGCAGGGCTACGCCTAGCGCTACCGAAACCGCAAACGGAGGAGAAAAAGATCTAGGGAGAGAGAGGGGCACCCCCTCCTCTATATATATAGGTGGAGGGCGTGGGGAACAGCCCCTCCAAGCCCTAGGGCACAGCCAAGGGGAGAGGAGGTGGAATCCTAGTCCCCTTCCTTCCCTTCCATACAAAGGTAGACTTTCCACCTTTCCCAACTGCATGAGCTTGGAGGGACTTGTGTGCTTAGCCTAATAAGGCCACGACGTCTCCCCTTAGCCCATGCACACCCTTGGGACGTGGTGGAATCCTTGGTGGACTAACGGACTCCTCCGGAAGTTTTCAGAACCTTCTAGAAGCTTCCCGGTACAATACCGGAAAAACCCGAAACTTTTTCGGTACACAAAATATGACTTAACATATATAAATATTTACCTCCGGACCATTCCGGAACTCCTCGTGACGTCCGGGATCTCATCCGAGACTACGAACAACCTTCAATAACCACATATATCATTCCCATAACAACTCTAGCATCACGAAACCTTAAGTGTATAGACCCTACGGGTTCGGGAAACATGCAGACATGACCGAGACATCTCTCCGGCCAATAACCAACACCGGGGTCTGGATATACATGTTGGCTCCCACATGTTCCTCGATGATCTCATCGGATGAACCACGATTTCAAGGATTCACTTAATCCCGTATGCAATTCCCTTTGTCTACCGGTATGACACTTGCCCGAGATTCGATCGTCGGTATCCCTATACCTTGTTCAATCTCGTTACCGGCAAGTCTCTTTAATTGTTCCGTAACACATCATGCCGTGGCTAACTCCTTAGTCACATCGAACTCATTATGATCATGTATTACCGAGTGGGCCCAGAGATACCTCTCCGACACACGGAGTGACAAATCCCAGTCTCGATTCGTACCAACCCAACAAACACTTTCGGAGATACCTGTAGTGCACCTTTATAATCACCCAGTTACGTTGTGAGGTTTGATACACCCAAAGAACTCCTATGGTATCCGGGAGTTGCACAATCTCATGGTCTAAGGAAATGATACTTGACATTACAAAAGCTTTAGCAGACGAACTACACGATCTTGTGCTATGCTTAGGATTGGGTCTTGTCCATCACATCATTCTCCTAATGATGTGATCCCGTTATCAATGGCATCCAGTGTCCAAGATCATGAAACCATGACCATCTATTGATCAACGAGCTAGCCAACTAGAGGATCACTAGGGAGATGTTGTGGTCTATGTATTCACACATGTATTACGGTTTCCGGTTAATACAACTATAGCATCAACAATAGATAATTATCATGAACAAGGAAATATAATAATAACCAATTTATTATTGCCTCTAGGGCATATTTCCAACAGTCTCCCACTTGCACTAGAGTCAATAATATAGTTCACATCACTATTTTATTGTAATGCATCTAACACCCATACAGTTTTGGGGTTCGATCATGTCTTTCTTGAGAGAGTTTTTTAGTCAACGGGTCTGAACCCTTCAGATCCGTGTGACCTTTATAAATTTCTATGTCATCCTATAGATGTTGCTACCACATGCCATTTGGAAGCATTCCATATGACTGCTCCACTATTGAATCCGGTTTACTACTTAGAGTCATCCGGATTAGTGACAAAGCTTTCATCGTCGTAATCCTTTACAACGAACTCCTTTTACCACCTCCATAATTAAGAAAAATTCCTTAGTCCACTATTTACTAAGGATAACTTTGACCGTTGTCCAGTGATCCATTCCTGGATCACTCTTGTACCCCTTGACTGACTCATGACGAGGCACACTTTAGGTGCGATACACATCATGGCATACTTTAGAGCCTACGGCTAAAGCATAGGGGGCAACCTTCGTCCTTTCTCTTTCTTCTGCCGTGGTCGGTTATTGAGTCTTACTCAATATTCTTACCTTACAACACAACCAAGAACCCCTTCTTTGCCGATCTATTTTGAACTCCTTCAAAAGCTTGTCAAGGCATGCATTTTGTTGAAAGTTCTATTAAGCACTTTGATCTACCTCCATAGATCTTGATGTTCAATGTTCAAGTAGCTTAATCCAGGTTTTCCTTTGAAAAACTCCTTTTAGACAACCCTTTATGCTTTCCAGAAATTCAACATCATTTCCGATCAACAATATGTCAACCACATATACTTATCAGAAATTCCATAGTGCTCCCACTCACTTGTTTGGAAATACAAGTTTCTCATAAACCTTGTATAAACCCAAAAACTTTGATCATCTCATCAAAGCATATATTCCAACTCTAAGATGTTTTCTCCAGTCCATAGAAGGATCGTTGGAGCCTTGCATACTTGTTAGCATCATTTAGGATCGACAAAACCTTCTAGTTATATCAGATACAACCTTTCCTCAAGGAAACCGTCGAGGAAACAATATTTGAGATCATATCTGCAAGATTTCATAAGTGATGCAGTAACTGCTAACATTCTATGATCCTACACATGTACATCATATTCTTATAGGATTTTCAAAAAACTAAGCCAACATATTATCTTGAGATTTACAAAGTCATCGTACGTGTCTCGTCGTCGACGAAAACATCATCTCGTACTGAATGTGCGTCGTGCGGAAATCCTCGAATAAATCCAACGCATGCATCAGGACTTAGACCGTAATGACTAGGGATATCATTGTTTTTCTAATCATCCAATCATATGTTGGTCCGCGTGCTCTTTGCTTTTGAAGGAAATGAAAACATGTTGTGAACGAAAATCTAATTTGGCTCCCGAGAGCACGTGCTCCGATTTTTCTTAAATGTTAAAAATCCGAAGAAATTGTTTAGGACCCTGATAAGTGTCACACGTGTGACACGAACATGGCAACTCCGAGCATTTTTTAAATAAGATTAGTGACGTGAGGATGTCAACTTTAGTTATCAAGCATGACAACTCTCCTTTCAAATGTCAAGTTTGAATTATTATTATTTTTCTTTTTATTTTTAAGATGGCAACTTTACTTAGGAAAGACGTCGATCAAAGTATCTGTGCCGCATGTATGGTACTTATCATTTAAAACCTTTTATGTATTTATAGTCACGTCTAAATGCTGCATGCAAAGTTTTAGGGAAAAAATATTTTCGCATATGCAAATAAAGCAAAACAAATTGATTTCCAAATGTTATCCCAAATTGATTTTACCGACAAAACACCAATGCTCTCGCATGAAATTTACCAAGCATGATTGTGACACTAACACGGACATCTACAAAAAATCAAGAACTTTTAAAAATATTTTACCACTTTTCTAAGTTACTGTTCATTCGGGAGCAAATACTCGCGGAAGCCAAAACGCCTCCTCTGTAAACGGATTTTAAAATTCCCATAGATCATCCACAACGTGTGGTCATCCCACATTTCTTCGGTTCTAGAGCTGCCCCTCTCATATGTGAACTTTCAACCCGACACAACTAGATCAAACTGGATATAGAATAGACGAGACGTTTCAATCTTCGTCGTGTGAGCCGCTCGGACTCCTAATGTGAGGTCATAATGCCTTGGCATTTTAGTGGACTCGACGGTGGGCGTCCATCTTCGCCAAGCTCAAGGACCGACGGATGACGTCGTGGAGGAGGTCGTCCTCTGAGTCAATGAATGGCTATGGCCTAGACACGATTGTGCACGAACGGCAACCGATGGGCTCGATTTGATCTACGCAACCCCTTCCTCGCGCGGCAAGTGTTTGGCAACGTAGTAATAATTCAAATATTTCCTACGTCACACCAAGATCATCTAGGTGAGACCAGCAACGAGTGAGGTAGAGCATCTTCATACCGTTGAAGATCGCATAGCGTAAGCGTTAATATGAACGCGGTCGATGGAGTCGTTCTCGCGGCGATTCAAATCACGGAAGATCCGATCCAAACACCGAACGCACGGTGTCTCCGCGTTCAACACACCTACAGCCCGGGGACGTCTCGTCCTTCTTGATCCAGCAAGGAGGGAGGAGAAGTTGAGGGAGAACTCCGGCAGCACGACGGTGTGGTGGCGGTTGTGGTGGTGCTATCCCGGCAGGGCTACGCCTAGCGCTACCGAAACCGCAAACAGAGGAGAAAACGATCTTGGGAGAGAGAGGGGCGCCCCCTCCTCTCTATATATAGGTGGAGGGGCGTGGGGAACAGCCCCTCCAAGCCCTAGGGCGTAGCAAAGGGGAGAGGAGGTGGCATCCTAGTCCCCTTCCCTTCCATACAAAGGTGGACTTTCCACCTTTCCCAACTGCATGAGCCTTGAGGGACTTGTGTGCTTGGCCTAATAAGGCCACGACGTCTCCCCTCAGCCCATGCACACCCTTGGGACGTGGTGGAACCCTAGGTGGACTTCCGGACTCCTCCAGAAGTTTTTGGAACCTTCTAGAAGCTTCCTGATACAATACCGGAAAAAGCCAAAACTTTTCCGGTACCCAAAATATGACTTCTGATATATAAATATTTACCTCCGGACCATTCCGGAACTCCTCGTGATGTCCGGGATCTCATCCGGGACTCTGAACAACCTTCGGTAACCACATATATGATTCCCATAACAACTCTAGCGTTAGGGAACCTTAAGTGTGTAGACCCTACGGGTTCGGGAAACATGTAGACATGACCGCGACATCTCTCTGGCCAATAACCAACAGCGGGGTCTGGATATCCATGTTGGCTCCCACAAGTTCCTCGATGATCTTATCGGATGAACCAAGATGTCAAGGATTCACTTAATCTCGTATGCAATTCCCTTTGTCTACATGTATGACACTTGCCCAAGATTCGATCGCCGATATCCCTATACCTTGTTCAATCTCGTTACCGACAAGTCTCTTTACTCGTTCCGTAACACATCATCCCGTGGCTAACTCCTTAGTCAGATTGAACTCATTATGATCATGTATTATCGAGTGGGCCCAGAGATACCTCTCTGTCACATGGAGTGACATATCCTAGTCTCGATTCGTACCAACCCAACACACACTTTCAGGGATACCTGTAGTGCACCTTTATAATCACACAGTTACGTTGTGACGTTTTATACACCCAAAGACCTCCTATGGTATCCGGGAGTTGCACAATCTCATGGTCTAAGGAAATGATACTTGACATTAGAAAAGCTTTAGCACACGAACTACACGATCTTGTGCTATGCTTAGGATTGGGTCTTGTCCATCACATCATTATCCTAATGATGTGATGCTGTTATCAATGACATCCAATGTCCATGATCAGGAAACCATGACCATCTATTGATCAACGAGCTAGCCAACTAGAGGCTCACTAGGTACATGGTGCGCTCTATGTATTCACACATGTATTACGGTTTCGGTTAATACAATTATAGCATGAACAATAGACAATTATCATGAACAAGGAAATATAATAATAACCAATTTATTATTGCCTCTAGGGCATATTTCCAACAGTATCCCACTTGCACTAGAGTCAATAATCAAGTTCACATCACTATGTTATTGTAATGAATCTAACACCCATACAGTTTTGGGGTTCGATCATGTCTTGCTTGAGAGAGTTTTTTTAGTCAACGGGTGTGAACCCTTCAGATGCGTGTGTTCTTTACAAATCTCTATGTCATCATAGATGCTGCTACCACATGCCATTTGGAACCATTTGAAATTACTGGTCCACTATATGAATCCGGTTTACTACTTAGAGTCATCCGGACTAGTGACAAAGCTTTCATCATCGTAATCCTTTACAACGAACTCCTTTTACCAACTCCATAATTGAGAGAAATTCCTTAGTCCACTATTTACTAAGGATAACTTTGACCGTTGTCCAGTGATCCATTCCTGGATCACTCTTGTACCCCTTGACTGACTCATGGCGAGGGACACTTCAGGTGCGGTACACATCATGGCATACTTTAGAGCCTACGGCTAAAGCATAGGGGACGACCTTCGTCCTTTCTCTTTCTTCTGTCGTGGTCGGGTATTGAGTCTTACTCAATATTCATACCTTACAACACAGCCAAGAACCCCTTCTTTGCCGATCTATTGTGAACTCCTTCAAAAGCTTGTCAAGGCATGCATTTCACTGAAAGTTCTATTAAGCACTTTCATCTATCTCCATAGATCTTGATGCTCAATGTTCAAGTTGCTTAATCAAGATTTTCCTTTGAAAAACTCCTTTCAAACAACCCTTTATGCTTTCCAGAAATTCTACATCATTTCCGATCAACAATATGTCAACCACATATACTTTTCAGAAATTCTATAGTGCTCCCACTCACTTCTTTGGAAATACAAGTTTCTCATAAACCTTGTATAAGCCCAAAAACTTTGATCATCTCATCAAAGCATATATTCCAACTCTGAGATGCTTGCTCCAGTCCATAGAAGGATCGCTGGAGCCTTGCATACTTGTTTGCATCCTTTAGGATCGAGAAAACCTTCTGGTTGTATCATATACAACCTTTCCTCAAGGAAACCGTCGAGGAAACAATATTTGACATCCTATCTGCAAGATTTCATAAATGATGCATCAACTGCTAACATAATTCCAACAGACTTTCAGCATCGCTACGAGCGAGAAATTCTCATCATAGTCAGCTCTTTGAATTTGTCGAAAACATCTTTGCGACAAGTTGAGCTTTATTAATGGTGACTTTTCACCATCATCGTTTGTCTTCCTTTTAAAGATCCATCTGTACTTAATAGTCTTATGACCATCAAGTAGTTCTTCCAAAGTCTATACTTTGTTTTCATACATGGATGCTCTCTCGTATTTCATGGCCTCCACCCATTTGTTGGAATCCGGGCTCACCATCGCTTCTCCATAGCTCGTAGGTTCATTATTGTCTAGCAACATGACCTCCGAGTAGTACGCGTCCTTATCGACCTACGAGGTTCGGTAGTGACTTGATCCGAAGCTTCATGATCACTATCATCAGCTTCCACTTCAATTGGTGTAGGCGCCACACGAACAACTTCATGTGCCTTTCTACACACTGGTTGAAGTGATGGTTCAGTAACCTCATCAAGTCCGCACCATACTCCCACTCAATTCTTTCGAGAGAAACTTTTCCTTGAGAAAGGACTCGTATCTAGAACCAAACACTTTTTTTTCGGATCTGAGATAGGAGGTATACCCAACTGTTTTGGGTGTCCTATGAAGATGCATTTATCCGCTTTGGGTTCGAGCTTATGAGGCTGAAACTCTTTCACATAAGCATCGCAGCCCTAAACTTGTAAGAAACAACAACTTAGGTTTCTCTAAACCATAGTTCATACGGTGTCATCTCAACGGAATTACGTGATGCCCTCTTTAAAGTGAACGCGGTTGTCTCTAATGCCTAACCCATAAACGATAGTGGTAATTTGTGAAGAGACATCATAGTATGCACCATATCTAATAGGGCACGACTATGACATATGGACACACCATCAAACCATGGCGTTCCAGGTGGCATGAGTTGTGAAACAATTTTCACGTGAAACAATTTTCACATTGTCTTAAATGTTTACCAAACTCCTAACTCAGATATATATGTTTACCTCCACGATCATATCATAGACATATTGTCCTCTTGTCACGATGATCTTCAACTTCACTGTGAAATTATTTGAACCTTTCAATAATTCAGACTTGTGTTTCATCAAGTAAATACACTAGTATCTACTCAAATCATCTGTGAAGTAAGAACATATTGATATCCACTGCGTGCCTTTAGCACTCATTGGACTGCACACATCAAAATGTATTACTTCCAACAAGTTACTCTCTTGTTCCATCTCACTTGAAAACTAGGCCTTCAGTCATCTTGCTCGAGTGGTATGATTTGCATGTCTTAAGTGATTCAAAATCAAGTGAGTCCAAAATGATCCATCTGCATGGAGTTCCTTCATGTGTTTATACCAATAGGCATGATTTGCATGTCTCAAACGTTTCAAAAATGAGTGAGTACAAAGATCCATCAGCATGGAGCTTCTTCATGCGCTTTATACCAATATGACTCAAATGGCAGTGCCACAAGTAAGTGTACTATCATTACTCCTTTTATATCTTTTGGCATCAATATTATGAACATGTGTATCACTACGATCGAGATTCAATAAACCATTCATTTTAGGTGCAAGACCATTGAAGGTATTATTCAAGTAACCAGAATAACCATTATTCTCTTTAAATGAATAATTGTATTACAATAAACATAATCCAATCACGTTCATGCTCAATGCAAACACCAAATAACAATTATTTAGGTTTAACACTAATCCCGATGGTAGAGGGAGCGTGCGATGTTTGATCACATCAACCTTGGAAACACTTCCAACACACATCGTCACCTCGCCTTTAGCTAGTCTCCGTTTATTCCGTAGCTCTTATTTCGAGTTACTAATACTTAGCAAATGAACCGGTATCTAATACCCTGGTGCTACTAGGAGTACTAGTAAAGTATACATAAATATCATGTATATCCAATATACTTTCGTCGACTTTGCCAGCCTTCTCATCTACCAAGTATCTAGGGTAGCTCCTCTTGAGTGACTGTTCCCCTCATTACCGAAGCACTTAGTCTCGGGTTTGGGTTCAACCTTGGGTCTCTTCACTAGTGCAGCAACTGGTTTGTCATTTCATGAAGTATCCCTTCTTGCTCTTGCCCTTCTTGAAACTAGTGGTTTCACTATCCATCAACAATTGATGCTCCTTTTTGATTTCTACTTTCGCAGTGTCAAACATCGCGAATAGCTCAAGGATCGTCATATCTGTCCCTGATATGTTATAGTTCATCACGAAGCTCTAGTAGCTTGGTCGCAGTGACTCTGAAGAACTATCACTATCTCCTCTAGAAGATTAACTCCCACTCGATTCAAGCGATTGTAGCACTCATACAATCTAAGCACACCTTGGGGGAGTTGATACGTCAATTTTGCATCATGTTTTCATGTTGATATTTATCGCTTCTTTGGCCGTTATTTCACTTCACGGTACAATTCTTATGCCTTTTCTCTCTTATTTTGCAAGGTTTACATGAAGAGGGAGAATGTCGGCAACTGGAATTCTGGCCTGAAAGTGGAGCAACGTTGAGATACCTATTCTGCGCAACTCCAAACGCCGTAAAAATCAACGAGGATTTTTTTCCTGATTTATCAAAAATACTAGGCCGAAGAAGTGCCAGAGGGGCGCCAGGGGGTGCCCACAAGCCTGCACGGCGCGGCCACCCCCCAGGCCGCACCATGGGGGCTTGTGGGCAGCCTGCTGGCCCACTTGCCCCCCTCTTTTGCTATATGAAGGGTTTCGTCCAGGAAAAAAATCAGGGAGGAGCTTTTTCGTGGATTCGCCGCCGCCACGAGGCGGAACTTGAGCAGAACCAATCTAGAGCTCCGGCTAGACGATCCTGCCGGGGAAACTTCCCTCCCGGAGGGGGAAATCATCACCATCGTCATCACCAACACTCCTCTCATCGGAGGGGACTCGTCAGCATCAACATATTCATCAGCACCATCTTATCTCCAAACCCTAGTTCATCTCTTATAACCAATCTCCGTCTCGCGACTCCGATTGGTACTTGTAAGGTTGCTAGTAGTGTTGATTACTCTTTGTAGTTGATGCTAGTTGGATTACTTGGTGGACGAGTTTATGTTCAGATCCTTGATGCTACTCATTACCTCTGTGGTCATGAACATGATTATGCTTTGTGAGTAGTTACTTTTGTTCCTAAGGACATGGGATAAGTCATGCTAATAGTAGTCATGTGAATTTGGTATTCGTTCGGTATTTTGATGTGTTGTATGTTGTTTTTCCTCTAGTGGTGTTATGTGAACGTTGACTACATAACACTTCACCATTATTTGGGCCTAGAGGAAGGCATTGGGAAGTAGTAAGTAGATGATGGGTTGCTAGAGTGATAGAAGCTTAAACCCTAGTTTATGCGTTGCTTCGTAAGGGGCTGATTTGGATCCACTAGTTTAATGTTATGGTTAGACTTTGTCTTAATTCTTATTTCGTAGTTGCGGGTGCTTGCGAGAGGGGTTAATCATAAGTGGTATGCTTGTCCAAGTAAGGGCAGTACCCAAGCGCCGGTCCACCCACATATCAAACTATCAAAGTAATGAACGCGAATCATATGAACATGATGAAACTAGCATGACAGAAATTCCCGTGTGTCCTCGGGAGCGTTTTCCCTCCTATAAGACTTTGTCCAGGCTTGTACCTTGCTACAAAAGGGATTGGGACACTTTGCTGCACCGTTGCTACTTTTGTAACTTGTTGCTTTCTACGAATCATCTCATTACACAATCAGTTGTTACCGACAATTTCAGTGCGTGCAGATTTTACCTTGCTGAAAACCACTTGTCAGATCCTTCTGCTCCTCGTTGGGTTCGACACTCTTACTTATCAAAAGGACTACGATTGATCCCCTATACTTGTGGGTCATCAAGACTCTTTTCTGGCGCCGTTGCCGGGGAGTGAAGCGCCTTTGGTAAGTGGAACTTGGTAAGGACACATTCATATAGTGTGCTGAAATTTATTGTCACTTGTCACTATGGATACTAATCCTTTGAGGGGCTTGTTCGGGGTATCTTCACCTCGAACGGAAGCACAAATAGTTGCTCCTCAACCTGCTGCACCTACTGAAAATATTTTCTTTGAATTTCCTTCGGGTATGCTTGAGAAACTGTTGGCTAATCCTTTTACAAGAGATGGAACATCACACCCAGACTTGCATCTAATATATGTAGATGAAGTTTGTGGTTTATTTAAGCTTACAGGTATGCCCGAGGATGAGGTCAAGAAGAAGGTCTTTCCTTTATCTTTGAAGGATAAGGCGTTGACATGGTATAGGCTATGTGATGATACTGGATCATGGGACTACAATCGGTTGAAATTGGAATTTCATCAAAAGTTTTATCCTATGCATTTAGTACATCGTGATCGGAATCATATTTACAATTTTTGGCCTCGTGACAGAGAAAGCATCGCTCAAGCTTGGGGGAGGCTTAAATCAATGCTATATCCATGCCCCAATCATGAGCTCTCGAGAGAAATTATCATTCAGAACTTCTATGCTCGGCTTTCTCATGATGATCGCACCATGCTTGACACTTCTTGTACCGATTCTTTTATGAAGAGAGATATTGACTTCAAATGGAATTTATTGGAGAGAATTAAACGCAACTCTGAATATTGGGAGCTTGAAGAAGGTAAGGAATCAGGTATGAAATTCACGTTTGATTGCGTTAAATCCTTTGTTGAGACAAATACCTTTAGTGATTTTAGCGCTAAGTATGGACTTGACTCTGAGATAGTAGCTTCATTGTGTGAATCCTTTGCTGCTCATATGGATCTCCCCAAAGAGAAGTGGTTTAAATACCATCCTCCTTTATAAGTAAATGTAGTTAAACTCACTCCAGTTGAAGAGAAAGTCATTGCCTATAATGACCCTGTTGTTCCCAGTGCTTACATTGACAAACCACCTTTCCCTGTTAGGATAAAGGATCATCCTAAAGCTTCAACTGTGATACGTAGAGGCTACATTAGAACACCTACACCCCGTGAGCAAATTTGAGTTGAACCTAGAATTTCTATTATCAAAGATCTTCTGTTCGACGATGTTGAGGGACATAATATTCACTTCTGTGAAGATGCTGCTAGAATTGCTAAACCTCACACTAGAGACAAACATAGGCCTGTTGTTGGCATGCCTGTGGTTTCTGTTAAGATAGGAGATCATTGTTATCATGGTTTATGTGACGTGGGTGCTAGTGTTAGTGCAATACCTCAATCCTTATATGAAGAAATCAAAGACGAGATTGCACCTGTTGAGATAGAGCCTATTGATGTCATTATTCAGCTTGCCAATAGAGATACTATCTTCCCTGTGGTAATTGTTAGGGATGTTGAAGTCTTGTGTGGTAAAATGAAGTATCCTGCTGATTTCCTCGTTCTTGCCACCGCACAAGATAGCTTTTGTCCCATCATATTTGGTAGACCTTTTCTCAACACTGTCAATGCTCATATTGATTGTGAGAAGCAAACTGTCACTGTTGGCTTTGAAGGTGTGTCACATGAGTTCAATTTCTCTAAGTTTGGTAGACAACCTCATGAAAAGGAGTTGCCTAGTAGGGATGAAACTATTGCCTTAGCCTCTATTGCCATGCCTCCTACTGATCCCTTAGAGCAATACTTGCTTGAGCATGAAAATGATATGCATATGGATGATAGGGATAAGATAGATAGAGTTGTCTTAGAACAATATCCTGTCCTTAAGAATAACTTGCCTGTTGAACTGCTTGGGGATCCACCCCCACCAAAGGGTGATCCTGTGTTCGAGCTTAAACAGTTGCCTGATACTCTTAAGTATGCCTATCTTGATGAGAAAGAGATATATCTTGTTATAATTAGTGCTAGCCTCTGAGAGCATGAAGAAAAGAAGTTACTAAAAACTCCGAGGAAGCACCGTGCTGCTATTGGATATGCTCTTGATGATCTTAAGGGCATTAGTCCTACTCTATGCCAGCACAAGATTAAAACTGATCCTGATTTCAAACCAGTTGCTGATCATCAAAGGAGATTAAATCCTAAGATGAAAGAAGTAGTGAGAAAATAAATACTAAAGCTCCCGGAAGCGGGTATTATCTATCCTGTTCCTCATAGCGATTGGGTGAGTCCGGTGCATTGCGTCCCTAAGAAGGGAGGTATCACCATTGTCCCTAATGATAAGTATGAATTGATCCCACAGAGGATTATTACTAGCTATAGGATGGTGATCGATTTTAGGAAACTAAATAAAGCCACTAGGAAAGATCATTACCCTTTGCCTTTTATCGACCAAATGCTAGAAAGGTTGTCCAAACACACACACTTCTGCTTTCTAGACGGATATTCTGGTTTCTCCCAAATACCAGTTGCACAATCTGATCAGGAGAAAACCACTTTCACCTGCCCTTTCGGTACCTTTGCTTATAGACGTATGCCTTTTGGCTTATGCAATGCACCTGCCACCTTTCAAAGATGTATGATGGCTATATTCTCTGACTTTTGTGAAAAGATTGTTGAGGTTTTCATGGATGACTTCTCCGTTTACGGGTCTTCTTTTGATGATTGCCTCAGCAACCTTGATCGAGTCTTGCAGAGATGTAAAGACACCAATCTTGTGTTGAATTGGGAGAAGTGCCACTTTATGGTTAATGAATGCATCGTCTTAGGACATAAAATTTCCGAAATAGGTATTGAAGTCAATAAGGCTAAGGTTGATGCAATCGAGAAAATGACATACCCCATAGATATCAAAGGTATAAGAAGTTTCCTTGGTCATGCTGGTTTCTATAGAAGGTTCGTCAAAGACTTCTCTAAGATTTCTAGGCCTCTTACCAATCTCTTGCAAAAGGATATTCCTTTTGTATTTGACGGTGATTGTGAGGAAGCCTTTGAAATACTTAAGAGGGCTTTGATAACTGCACCTATTGTTCAACCACCTGATTGGAACTTACCTTTTGAGATCATGTGTGACGCTAGTGATTATGCTGTTGGTGTTGTTCTAGGGCAAAGAGTTGATAAGAAGTTGAATGTTATTCACTATGCTAGTAAAACTCCAGACAGTGCCCAGAGAAACTATGCCACTATGGAAAAGGAATTTTTAGCAGTCGTGTTTGCATGTGAAAAGTTCAGGTCTTACATAGTTGATTCCAAAGTCACTATTCACACTGATCATGCTGCTATTAAGTACCTCATGGAGAAGAAGGACTCTAAACCTAGACTTATCAGATGGGTTCTCTTGCTACAAGAATTTGATTTGCACGTTGTCGACAGAAAGGGTGCTGATAACCCAGTAGCAGATAACTTATCTAGGTTGGAGAACGTTCTTGATGATCCACAACCTATTGATGATAGCTTTCCCGATGAGCAACCGAATGTCATCAATGCTTCACGTAGTGCACCGTGGTATGCCGATTATGCAAACTATATCGTTGCCAAATACATACCGCCTAGTTTCACGTACCAGCAAAAGAAGAAATTCTTCTTTGACTTGAGACATTACTTTTGGGATGATCCTAACCTTTATAAGGAAGGAGTAGATGGTGTTATTAGACGTTGTGTACCTGAACATGAACAGGGACAGATCCTACAGAAGTGTCACTCCGAGGCCTATGGAGGACACCATGCGGGAGATAGAACTGCACACAAGGTATTGCAATCAGGTTTCTATTGGCCCACTCTTTTCAAGGATGCCCGTAAGTTTGTCTTGCCTTGTGATGAATGTCAAAGAATAGGTAATATTAGCAAACGTCAGGAAATGCCTATGAACTATTCACTTGTCATTGAACCATTTGATGTTTGGGGCTTTGATTATACGGGACCTTTTCCAAAATCCAACGGGTATACTCATATCCTAGTCGTTGTTGATTACGTCACTAAGTGGGTAGAAGCTATCCCCACTAGTAGTGCTGATGACAACACCTCTATCAAGATGCTGAAAGAAGTTATCTTCCCTAGATTTGGAGTCCCTAGATATCTTATGACCGACGGTGGTTCACACTTCATTCATGGTGCTTTCCGTAAAACGCTTGCTAAGTACGATGTCAACCATAGAATTGCGTCTCCCTATCACGCTCAGTCCAGTGGTCAAGTAGAGCTAAGTAATAGAGAGATTAAACTAATTCTGCAAAAGACTGTCAACAGGTCTAGAAAGAATTGGTCTAAGAAGCTCGATGATGCACTGCGGGCTTATAGAACTGCCTATAAGATCCCATGGGCATGTCTCCGTACAAAATGGTGTATGGGAAAGCATGTCACTTAACTCTTGAGCTATAGCATAAAGCTTATTGGGCAATCAAAGAGCTCAACTTTGGTTTCAAACTTGCCGGTGTGAAGAGGTTATTTGACATTAGCTCGCTTGATGAGTGGAGAACTCACGCATATGAGAATGCCAAGCTGTTCAAAGAGAAGGTTAAGAGGTGGCATGACAAGAGGATACAAAAGCGTGAGTTCAACGTAGGTGATTATGTCTTGCTATGTAACTCTCGTTTAAGATTCTTTGCAGGCAAGCTTCTCTCTAAATGGGAAGGTCCCTATGTTGTTGAGGAAGTATATCGTTCCGGTGCTATCAAGATCAACAACATGGAAGGTAATTGTCCGAGAGTCGTAAATGGGCAGAGAATCAAGCACTATATCTGAGGTACTCCCATAAATGTTGAAAGCAATATTATCAATACCATAACTCCGGAAGAATACCTAAGGGATATTTATCAGCCTGTTTTAGACTCCGAAAATGAAGAGGTATGTGATTCGGTAAGAAAACAGAGTCCAAAACTTTTCCAGTAGGAAATTTTCTCCGTTTTTGGAATATTTGAAAAAAATACAAAAATTGGAAGTAGTCCGGAAAGTGCGCGAGGAGGCGGCAAGCCTGCACGGCGTGGGCCCACCCCGTGGCCGCGCCGTGGGGGATTGTGGCCACCTCGTGCGCCTCCCAGACTCCGTTTTCGTGCGGGTACTCCTTCTAGTGTGAAAAAAATCATTATATATACTTCCGTTTGGTTTGACCCTGCATCACGCTGATTTCCTCTGTTTTTTGTTTCGAGCCTGTTTTCTGCCGCAGATCTAGGTCAAGATGTCGTCCTAGGAATCTGTGGGGGAGAACAACCTCTGTCAAATCTATGGAGAAGTTCATGCTGATCTAAAAAGGATGGAGGTCATGGAGGCTAAGGAAAGGCTACCTAAAGAAACCAAGGGCAAAGCTAAGGAGAGGGATCAATCATGGGACGAAGTGCAATCTATGCTCAACAAGGAAGAAGTTGAAGAAGTGGATTTCCTCCAACCCTACCTCCACCTAGTGTCTCCATCTTTGATTGAACTCTTGAGGTTTTGTGAAACAACTCGTGCTCGCAATACTTGTCTCACTCGTGAAGTTGTTTTGCTGGAGAAACATATCGCAGATCTTCAAGGTATAAATCAAAGACTGATGGCCCTCTTGGAATCAAAGGTTGCCACAACTCCACCATCACCACCAAAGGAAGACAACTGAGCATTGGTATGGGCAATCCCCTTGGCTTGTGCCAAGCTTGGGGAGTTGCCCCGGTATCGTATCACCATCACATCTTTTGCCTTTACCTTTGTTTTAGTTTTCCTTTTCAGTTTTCTCTTTCTCTAGTAGATTAAAAGTCTTGTGTTTTAGTCTTGAGTTTTGTTTTGTGTCACCCCCGATGTATTCGAGCTCGTGAACCATATAATAAAGAGAGTCTTAGTTGAAGGGCTTTGCCTCTTGCCATGATCAAAAGAGTGAGAATAGAACGAAAGCATGAAAGATCATGTAATGATCCTATGGGAAGTGATGGCTTCACATAGAAAAAGAATGATGATTGAAACTTGTTGAGGGTAGGAAAACGTAGACCTTGGTCATAGTTGAAATTAATAGGAAGTGATAAAGAAGGAGAGGATCACATATAAATATATCATCTTTGACACCATCTATGATTGTGAACACTCACTAAACTATTGCATGCCTAGAAGTAGAGGTTGGACAAGGAAGTCAACGTAATGAATTGTGTTTGCTTGGCTCTGAGCAATGTTATATGATTAGAGATCCCTTAGCATGTGACGATTGCTTCCACCTCATATTAGCCAAAACCTCCCGCACCAAGTAGAGATACTACTTGTGCATCCATAAACCTTCAAACCAGTTTTGCCATGAGTGTCCACCATACCTACCTATGGATTGAATAAGATCCCTCAAGTAAGTTGTCATCGGTGCAAGCAATAAAAATTGCTCTCTAATATGTATGATCTATTAGTATGTGGAAAATAAGCTTTGTACAAACCTGTGATGAGGAAGACATAAAAGCGACACACTTCATAATAAAGTTCTTTATCACAGGAGGCAATATAAAGTGACGTTCCTTCGCACTAAGAGGACACGCATCCAAACCTCAAAAGCGCATGACAACCTCTGCTTCCCTCTGCGAAGGGCCTATCTTATACCTTTACTTTTTGCCCTTGAAAGAGTCATGGTGATCTTCACCAATTCCCTATTTCGCCTTTGTCTTGGCTAACGTCATATGCTTGGGAAAGATCTATATTCATATGTCAACTTGGAGGTAGGCATTCATGAATTATTATTGTTGACATTACCCTTGAGGTAAGCAGTTGGGAGGCAAAACTGTAAGCCCCTATCTTTCTCTGTGTCCAGCTGAAACTTTGATCTCATGAGTACCACGTGAGTTGTAGCAATTGTAGAGAACGAAAGAATGATTGAGTATGTGGATTTGCTTTACAAGCTCTTATTTGACTCTTTCTAATGTTGTGATAAATTGCAATTGCTTATATGACTAAAGGCTATCGGTTGTTACTTCTCGGTAAGGTTCTTGATCCATGCTTTACTTTGTGAAGGAATTATCACTTTAGCATGAGAGATTATATGTTGGTATTGGTGTTCTCATCTTGATCATGATGCATGCATGTTCGTATCTTGTTTTGTCGACACCTCTCTCCCTAAACATGTGGACATATTTATTGAGCTAGGCTTTCGCTTGAGGACAAGCAAGGTCTAAGCTTGGGGGAGTTGATACGTCCATTTTGCATCATGTTTTCATGTTGATATTTATCGCTTCTTTGTCTGTTATTTCACTTCACGGTACAATTCTTATGCCTTTTCTCTCTTATTTTGCAAGGTTTACATGAAGAGGGAGAATGCCGGCAACTGGAATTCTGGCTTGAAAGTGGAGCAAGGTTGAGATACCTATTCTGCGCAACTCCAAACGTCGTAAAAATCAACGAGGATTTTTTACCTGATTTATCAAAAATACTGGGCCGAAGAATTGCCACAGGGGCGCCATGGGTTTGCCACAAGCCTGCACGACGCGACCACCCCCCAGGCCGCGCCATGAGGGCTTGTGGGCAACCTGCTGGCCCACTTGCCCCCTCTTTTTCTATATGAAGGGTTTCGTCCAGGAAAAAATCAGGGAGGAGCTTTTTCGTGGATTCGCCGCCGCCACGAGGCGGAACTTGAGCAGAACCAATCTAGAGCTCCGGCAGGACTATCCTGCCGGGGAAATTTCCCTCCTGGAGGGGGAAATCGTCGCCATCGTCATCACCAACACTCCTCTCATCGGACAGGACTCGTCACCATCAACATCTTCATCAGCACCATCTCATCTCCAAACCCTAGTTCATCTATTGTAACCAATCTCCATCTCGCGACTCTGATTGGTACTTGTAAGGTTCCTAGTAGTGTTAATTACTCTTTGTAGTCGATGCTAGTTGGATTACTTGGTGGAAGAGTTTATGTTTAGATCCTTGATGCTACTCATTACCTCTTTGGTCATGAACATGATTATGCTTTGTGAGTAGTTACTTTTGTTCCTGGGGACATGGGATAAGTCATGCTAATAATAGTCATGTGAATTTGGTATTCGTTCGGTATTTTGATGTGTTGTATGTTGTTTTTCCTCTAGTGGTGTTATGTGAACGTCGCTACATACAAATTCACCACTATTTGGGCCTAGAGGAAGGCATTGGGAAGTAGTAAGTAGATGATGGGTTGCTAGAGTGACATAAGCTTAAACCCTAGTTTATGCGTTGCTTCGTAAGGGGCTGATTTGGATCCACTAGTTTAATGCTATGGTTAGACTTTGTCTTAATTCTTCTTTCGTAGTTGTGGATGCTTGCGAGAGGGGTTAATCATAAGTGGGATGCTTGTCCAAGTAAGGGCAGTACCCAAGCGCTGGTCCACCCACATATCAAACTATCAAAGTAACGAACGCGAATCATATGAACATGATGAAACTAGCATGACAGAAATTCCCGTGTGTCCTCGGGAGCGTTTTTCCTCCTATAAGACTTTGTACAAGCTTGTCCCTTGCTACAAAAGGGATTGGGCAACTTTGCTACACCGTTGCTACTTTTGTTACTTGTTGCTTGCTACGAATCATCTCACCACACAATCACTTGTTACCGACAATTTCAGTGCGTGCAGATTTTACCTTGCTGAAAACCACTTGTCAGATCCTTCTGCTCCTCGTTGGGTTCTACACTCTTACTTATCGAAAGGACTACGATTGATCCCATATACTTGTGGGTCATCAGTTGGTTACCCCAAGTGGAAGGTGGAGATGTAGTCAACAACAAATTTCCCTTAGATGGAGACTGTAAGGTTTATAGAACCAGGAGGACTCCTAGGCTCAACAAGTAGGCGTCTTCCACCCTGGCACTAGCAGAAGACGTGGAACTGCACACACAACAAATAACTTTGCTCCCAACGAGTACAGAGAGGTTGCCAATCTCTCCGGCCTTGTAGTTTGCAAAGGATCAAAACACAAGCGCGAAGGTAATAGTGATTGCAACGGAAAAGTAAAGAAAGCGATAAATGACGGAGGTGTAAACAATGATGGTGATTGATACGTCCATTTTGCATCATGTTTTCATGTCGATATTTATCGCTTCTTTGGCTCTTATTTCACTTCACGGTACAATTCTTATGCCTTTTCTCTCTTATTTTGCAAGGTTTACATGAAGAGGGAGAATACCGGCAACTGGAATTTTGGCCTGAAAGTGGAGCAAAGTTGAGATACCTATTCTGCGCAACTCCAAACGCCGTGAAAATCAACAGGTTTTTTTTTCAATTTATCAAAAATACTGGGCCAAAGAAGTGCCAGAGGGGCACCAGGGGGTGCCCACAAGCCTGCACGGCGCGACCACCCCCTAGGCCGCGCCATGGGGGCTTCTCGGCAGCCCACTGGCCCACTGGTCCCCTCTTTTGCTATCTGGAGGATTTCGTCCAGGAAAAAAAATCAGAGAGGAGCTTTTTCGTGGTTTCGCCGCCGCCACGAGGCGGAACTTGAGCAGAACCAATCTAGAGCTCCGGCAGGACGATCCTGCCGGGGAAACGTCCCTCCCGGAGGGGGAAATCGTCGCCATCGTCATCACCAACACTCCTCTCATCGAAGGGGACTCGTCACCATCAACATATTCATCAGCACCATCTTATCTCCAAACCCTAGTTCATCACTTGTAACCAATCTCCGTCTCGCGACTCCGATTGGTACTTGTAAGGTTGCTAGTAGTGTTGATTACTCCTTGTAGTTGATGGTAGTTGGATTATTTGGTGGAAGAGTTTATGTTCAGATCCTTGATGCTACTCATTACCTCTCTGATCATGATTATGATTATGCTTCGTGAGAAGTTACTTTTGTTCCCGAGGACATGGGATAAGTCATGCTAATAGTAGTCATGTGAATTTGGTATTCGTTCGGTATTTTGATGTGTTGTATGTTGTTTTTCCTCTAGTGGTGTTATGTGAATGTCGACTACATAACACTTCACCATTATTTGGGCCTAGAGGAAGGCATTGGAAAGTAGTAAGTAGATGATGGGTTACTAGAGTGACAGAAGCTTAAACCCTAGTTTATGCGTTGCTTCGTAAGGGGCTGATTTGGATCCACTAGTTTAATGCTATGGTTAGACTTTGTCTTAATTCTTCTTTCGTAGTTGCGGATGCTTGCGGGAGGGGTTAATCATAAGTGGGATGCTTGTCCAAGTAAGGGCAGTACCCAAGCGCCAGTCAACCCACGTATCAAACTATCAAAGTAACGAAGGCGAATCATATGAACATGATGAAACAAGCATGTCAGAAATTCCCGTGTGTCCTCGGGAGCGTTTTTCCTCCTATCAGACTTTGTCCAGGCTTGTCCCTTGCTACAAAAGGGATTGGGCCACTTTGCTGCACTGTTGCTACTTTTAGTACTTGTTGCTCGCTACGAATCATCTCACTACACAATCACTTGTTACCGACAATTTCAATGCCTGCAGATTTTTCCTTGCTGAAAACCACTTGTGAGATCCTTCTGCTCCTCGTTGGGTTCGACACTCTTACTTATCGAAAGGACTACGATTGATCTCCTATACTTGTGGGTCATCGGTGATATGGACCGGAGTCACATGACGTTCACTAGTGATGTCTCTCTCCCAAAAGACGATAAACAACTATGCTAGGGTAAACAAATCACAGTTGGGCAATCGACAGAATTATGATCGCACCGCAATGCTAATTATGCTCCTTGATAGTTAGAGGTTCAATAGTAATGGGCAATACGCCGAGACAAGTAGACCATTTATTCATCAGCATCTACTTACTAATCATCCACCTTGAGATATCTATCCAGAACATCTCTCCGGTATTAAGTTGCGAGTCCCACCCAAAGTGTAAACTCAAAGCAACGGCCAACTGCATTAATGAACTATGCGTAAGGTAAACAATACTTGCAACCGTGGTCACAAGCACCGTTGTTTTCTCCCTGGTGGCAACAAACACATCCCCTAATCTCATGTTTATGTCACTCAAGCTAGACATTGAGGGGCCCGAACCCACAATCATGCATAACGCTCCCTCTTGGAGTTACGATCTACTACTTGGACAAAGCAATATAAAGCAACGGAGAACATGCATGAATCACTAAGGAACAAAATATAAAAGGATAATCAAATATATAACTCATAATAATCTGAAAATAATCTCATAATCCATCGGATCCCAACAAACCGAGCATAGCAATAGCAAGAGAATTACATAGATGCCTTGATCATGTAGGGCAGCTCACAAGGACTAACCATTGAATCACAAGATTGGAGAGAAGACATCACATAGCTACTGGTCATGGACTCATGGTCCAAGGGAAACTACTCATGGCACATCCGGGAGGCGTCCATGGTGGAGGAGAAGCTCCCGGAGGTCAATCCTCCCCCCGGCAGGGTGCCGGGAACAGGTCTCCTGACGCTCCCGATCTCGGAAGCGCTGCGTCGGCATAAGGATGGAGAAATTCGCGATTCCATAAAGTATGCGAGGATTTCCTCACGGATCTCTAAATATAGGCCAAAGGAGGGCACCAGAGGAGGTGGGACCCACCCAGGCGACCTCCTGGCGCGACCTAGGGCCTGGCCGCGCCAGCAGGCCGCTTGGGAGGCCCCTGGCCCCCCTCTGTCCCTCCTTTGGTGATCCCGAAGCTTCTGTTTTGCTGATTTTTTATATATATATTCTGGATTTTTTCGGGCTTCGGAAAATTGGGTAAAAGCCACTGCAAAAAAGACATCAGCGGACAGAAACTGGCACTGGGTGCACTGAGTTAGTAGGTTAGTGCATATATGTGTAAATTGATATAAAAGTGTACCAAAACATGTAGCAATGTCACCCAAAAGATCATGGAACAAGCAAAAATTATAGATACGTTTGGGACGATGCCCAGGCGGGCTCGGAGATTCAACTGTCCTCTTCGGGCCACCAGTGGAGGGCGGCACGTAGGATAAGAATGGATAATCCACACGTAACCATGCCTTTGCCAAATTAATTGCTCAGATTATCAAATTAAGGGCGAATCATTCTGAGCACAGGATAAAATCAATAAGATTGAATTATGTTGCTGAATTTAGTTCAGGCGCATTTAATGATTATTGCATGGTTTTAGGAATCCATCTAGAACATTCAATACCCTATGTTCATACTCAAAATGAAATGGTTGAATCTTTAATCAAAAGAGTAAAATTAATTTCTAGACCATTATTACACGATTGCAATTTACCAAACTCTTGTTTGGGACATGCGGTTTTACACGCCGGAGATCGGATGCAAGTCAGACCAATTGCATATCATGAAACTTCCCCGCTTCAAATAGTACGTGGCAATCAGCCAAGTATTTCCCATCTGTCAAAATTCGGTTGTGTAGTATACGTATCGATATCACCACCGCAGCATATCTCTATGCCCCCTAGAAAATTAAGAATCTATATGGGATATAATTCTCCGCCAATTATAAAATATTTAGAACCCCTAACGGGGGACCTGTTCACAACCCGGTACGCTGACTCGATTTTTTATGAGGACCATTTCCCGGCATTAGGGAGATAAACAAACCACAAAGAATGTGAGCTCACAATTCTGAATCGGATCGGAGCTCCGTTTCTAGGATCGTGAATCGTAGAATCATAACTATCAGCATCATAGAAACTTAGATTCTATGAGAAAAATCGTAGAATCGAAGAGGCTAGTTTGGATCGTAAGATCGTAAGATTCTAAGACTTGAGTCGTGATTATGATAACCTTTAATGCGAGGAAATAGATTGGAATGTTATATACATTCAGTCCTTAGATCCGAGTACTAAAGAATTTGAATGTGAAGTTTAGAAAACTATAGATTTGCAACACTTTGCAAATAACCTGCGAGACGCATTTACTGATCACAAAGGTGTCATTAAATCTTATATCCCCGCAGTTAATGCACCAGTACGAGTAGAGGTACCAAATAAAACTACTCAAATCCCAATTAGAAATAAAAGGGAAGAAATCTAGTCATAGAGGAAAAGGCTTCTCTAAAGCTTCCGCGGAAACAAATAAAATCAAAATATATGACAGTAAATGCAAATCAACCTCAAGTTGATGGACACCAAATACATGTTCAACATCTACAACCCAACATAAATGTGCACATAAATTATAATGTTGGGATATCGAAACAATGTGACGTCGTTGTTATGGGAAATCACGCGGCGCCTGGAGAAATTAATTAAATATCCATAAATTATATTGATTCAGTAGGAACATACAATAGAAGCACTACAATTGTCGACACCGATTTCTCCTCGAAAATTGTTGAAACCCTTCAACTGGATGCAGAGCCAAAATCTATGAAAGAGTGTCTCAAGCACTCGGATTGGCCTAAATGGAAGGAGGCAATTGAGGCAGAATTACACTCGCTTAACAAAAGAGAGGTATTTTCTAGAATAATGCCTACTCCTCATAAATCTTCTGTGTGGGAGCTAAATGGTTTTTTGTTCGAAAATGGAATGAAAACAATGAGCTGGTGAGATATAAAGCAAGACTAGTAGCTCAAGGGTTTACGCAGAGACCCGGTATCGACTACGACGATGCATATTTGATACGTCCCAAATGTATCTATAATTTCTGTTTGTTCCATGATCTTTTGGGTGACATTGTTATATGTTTTGCTACACTTTCATACCTTTTTACACATATTTGGACTAACCTACTAACCGAGTGCACCCAGTGCCAGTTTCTGTCTATTGATGTCTTTTTTGCAAGAACTTTTACCCAAATTTACAGAATCCCAAAAATCCCGAGAAAAATATAAATAAATTAGCGTGACGGAAGCTTCACGAGCACCAAAGGTGGGCCACAGGGGAGCCAGGGCCTGCCCAGACGGCCTCCTTCGCGGCCTACCCCCTTGCCGCGCCACAAGGTCGCCTGGGTGGGGCCCACCTCCTTTGGTGCCCTCCTATATTTACCTCTCCGAGAGGAAACCCTTCCAGAATATCCAGAATCGTGAATTTCTCCATCATTCCGCCGCTGCAGCGCTCCCGAGATCGGCGGGACCGCCAGACGACTTCTTCCCAGCACCCTGCTGGAGGGAGGATTGACCTCCGGGAGCTTCTCTACCACCATGGACGCTTCCGGGATGTGCCATGAGTAGTCCTCCTTGGACCATGGGTCCATGACCAGTAGTTATGTGATGTCTTCTCTCCAATCTTGTGCTTCAATGTTTAGCCCTTATGAGCTTCCCTACATGATCAAGGCATCTATGTAATTTTCCTGCTATTGCTATGCTTGGTTTGCTGGGATCTGATGGATTATGAGATTATGTTCAGATTGTGATGAGTTATATATTTGATTATCCTTTTATATTATATTCTTTACTGATTCATGCATTTGTAATTATGTCAATTGCCTTGTTGTAATTTGTTTACCCATGCATAGTTGTTTATCGTCTTTTGGGAGAGAGACATCACTAGTGAACATCATGTGACTCTGGTCCATATTACCACCATTGTTTACACCTCCACCATTTACAGTTTTTATTTACTTTTCTGTTGCAATCACTATCACTATTCCCGCTTGTGTTTTGATCCTTTGCAAACTACAAGGCCGGAGAGGTTGACAACCTCTTTGTACTTGTTGGGAGCAAAGTTATTTGTTGTGTGTGCAGGTCCACGTCTTTAGCTAGAACCAGAGCAGCGGACACCTACTGGTTGATCCTCGGAGTCCTCCTGGTTCGATAAACCTTACAATCCTGTGTAAGGGAAATCTGCTGCTGACTACATCTCCACCTTCCACTTGGGGTAACTAACAAGGGGCGAGAAGTATATCCATGAACTCGTCATCAAGCAAATTTCTGGTGTTGTTCCCGAGGACTCCAGTCTTCAAGATAGGGGAGTTGCACACTATCTTTTACCTTTGCTTTTTAGTCTTGTTAGTTTGCTTTCTAGTTTTTGCTTTACAGTATTATACCAAAAACCACAAAAAAAATTGTTGATTTGCTTTTAGTTGTCCTTTCTGCTTAGTCCAACATGTTAGGGTTTGATGCTTTGAGGGAATCCGGTCCTAGATTTCCATCAAAAGAATGAAGAAAATATGAAGGAGGCTTGGGATAGAATTTCTGAAGCACATAAAATAATTATGCCTTGGATACCTACCAAAATTGTGCTTAGAAATTTTTATCGTGGTCTTTTTATATGGTGTAAACACTCTCTTGATATTATAGCTAAAGGAGATTTTTTTAGAGTGTGATGAGGCTAGAGCTCTTGATATTATACATGGTCTATCTAATTACCTTTCTTATGATCGTAGATTTGACACTATTTTAGATAGACTTGCTACCATTGAAAGAAGAATAGATGCTCTAGAATTAAGACAAAGAGAGAAACCCATGGTTGATAAGAAAAAGATTTTGAAAATAGATGATGACTGGGAGCCTTTTGTTAGAATTAGCATCTCTAACAAAGACTTCCTTGCTTATTGTGGTATTGGATCCATGATTTCTACAATGCCAAAAGTTGTTTATGATTCTCTAACATTTTTAAACATAGACAAATTTTTATCTTATCATGAACATGCTAATGGGGATATTTCTGAAATCCAGGGAAAGGTAAAAGATATCTAGGTTACATTCTCTAAAGGGAATGCAACGGTTGATTTCTTCATCATGAAGCCAAACCAAGGAAACATAGTGCTTGGAAGGGACTTCCTCCGAGCCATGAAAGGCTTCATTGATATAGGTAAAGGACACATACGCTTATGTGGGAAAGCGAAAGGTACGTACCCGTTCCCTAGGAAAAATAAGGATGAACTTGTTGAGGATCCGTTTGAAGGTTTTGATGATTCCAATGAGTTTGGAGAATTTTGATCCTTCTTTTTGCATCATGTCTAGCTCAAAGGCAGAAAAGAAGGCACTTGTTGGGAGGCAACCCAATTTGTTTTTACTTTCAGTTTTAGTGATATTTATGCTTGTTACCACTGTAGCAACATCATTGTATCTTTATTTCCAAGTTTTGTGTCAAGTTTTAGCCTCCGATTGCAAGAAAGTTCAAAAGTTGTGACATGCTGTCCAGAAACAGATTATGTCTGCTTGACGGAACAATTCGCCAATAATCACCAGATCATATTTTTGATCTGAATTTTTTTGACAGTATGCTATATATTATTTTCTTTCTGGCGTCTGTTCTGAATTTTTTGTTTTGAGTTGCACAAGTGCCTCGAAACAATTATTTACTACCTATTGTTCTGTTTTTCACACATTATGTCATTTTTGTGTTTTCATTGTTTTGCAAATCTTAAGCTTGCTTTTTATTTGCAAAAACCTTTTGGCAATCTTTAGAAACAGTAGATCTTCATGAAAATCTTTATTTCCAGTAGGAAATAAATCATTTTATTATGGGTACTAACCACTCTAATCAGCTTATGATGAGTTTCGTATGAAGGGAGTTTTCAAGTATGCGATGGAAGATGATGAAAGAAGATCTAGGAGTGTCAAGGGCTCAAGCTTGGGGATGCCCCCATGCAACCCCAAGAAATATTCAAGGAGACTCAAGTGTCTAAGCTTGGGGATGCCCCCGTGCATTCTCTTCTCCATCAACAATCATCACTTCGTCCTTCTCCATGCTATATTTTTATCACTTCATATGTTATGTGCTATGCTTGGAGCGTCCCGCTCTTTAATTTTTAGTTTGTTTTAGTTTTGCTTGCTGTTCATAACAAGTTGGAACCTAGCCTTCTTTGTTTGGGAGAGAAACACTCTCCACTCCACCCTAGAACACAACATAGGTTTTCATGTTTATCTTTTTTGTGTGTTCTTTATCTTTTCATAGCTGTTGTCATGCTTAGCTCTTAGTTTTCATGCTTTATCTTTTTAATGAGCTTTTATTTAGGTTGCTTTTGGAACTCTCTTGAGTTATCATGCTTATCTTGTTTAGAGAGTTGGCTTGTTGCACCGAGTTGTGTGTCTTTCATGAGTAGGTAACTCAGGTTGCTATTTAAGTATAGTAGTAACTTGCAATAGTTTTGAGATATTGATTTGAGAAATGTTTGGACTATTGGTGTCAAGAGCTTGATCCTATTAGTGGTAGGTGTCTTATTTTGGGAAATCCATGTGTTTTTTAAAACATAAAAAAATAGTTGAGAACTCTAGCTACTAGATGAATCGCTAACCTGTGGAGGGGTTGAAATATATAGAGTACCCTCACGTTATCATGGGTCGGGGATGCGCAAGGATAACCAAACCCCCAAACACTCCTCCTCGGGGTACTTGTCTCTTTGTGAATCTCCTGATTAGATAGAGAGTTACCGATAATAAGTGCATCACTTCTTCAGACTAATATGAGTATTTGATTGTTGGCACTTCCACCATCCATATTTTGCTAGCCTCTTCGGTACCGTGCATTTCCCTTTCTCATCTTCAGAGTTGGTGCAAACTTCACCGATGCATCCAAACCCTTGGCATGATACGCTCTGTCATCATAAGCCTCATTATATCTTTCCTCAAAACAGCCCCATACCTACCTATTAAGGCATTTTCATAGCCTTTCCGAGATACATTGCCATGCAACATCCACCATCTCATGACTTGATCTTCATGTCATACATGTTTTTGCTTGATCGAGGAGCCGCATGCTAGTTGGGCCTTGCCCTTATTATTGCTACATGATGCGCTAGTTTCATTGCATATCCTGCTACACTGGAAGAGGCATACATTTGCATACATCATGATAGTTTTCATTTGTCTTTATGATGAGTACTTCTTATAAAATGTGAATATCTTCTTTTTATTCTTGTAGAATATAGAGTGTTGCCCTTAAGTGAGGAAAAGAGCCCAAAGAGGACAAACTAAAAGATCCCAAAAGAGGACAAATGAAAACATCCCAAATAGAACAAACGATAGATAAATAGAAAGAGCCAAAGAGGCCACACAAAAAAAGAGAGAAGGGGGCAACACTGTTATTCCTTTTGAAAGATCCACACTCGTACTCCATTGTTATATTTGTACTTGATAACCCACAAGTATAGGGGATCACAACAGTTTTCAAGGGTAGAGTATTCAACCCAAATTTATTGATTCGACACAAGGGGAGCCAAAGAATACTCTCGAGTATTAGCAGTTGAGTTGTCAATTCAACCACACCTGAATAACTTCGTATCTACAGCAAAGTTTTAGTAGCAAAGTAGTATGACAGTAGCGGTAGCAGCAGTAATAGTAGCAGTAGTAATTTGTATAGCAAGTGTGACAGCAGTAGCGGCAAAGTACCTTAGCAAGGACCAATATAGGAAAAGCTCGTATGCATTGGATCGGTGATGGATAATTATGTCGGATGACATTCATCATGTAACAGTTATAACATAGGGTGATATGCAACTAGCTCCAGTTCGTCAATGTAATGTAGGCATGTATTCCGTATTTAGTTGTACATGCTTATGGAAAAGAACTTGCATGACATCTTTTGTCCATCCCTCCCGTGGCAGCGGGGTCCTAATGGAAATTAAGGGATATTAAGTTCTCCTTTTAATAGAGAACCGGAACAAAGCATTAGCACATAGTGAATACATGAACTCCTCATACTGTGTAATCTCCGGGAGTGGTTCCGGCTATTGTCACTCCGGGGTTGCCGGGTCATAACACATAGTAGGTGACTACAACTTGCAAGATAGGATCAAGAACACACATATATTGATGAAAACATAATAGGTTCAGATCTGAAATCATGGCACTCGGGCCCTAGTGACAAGCATTAAGCATAGCAAAGTAGTAGCAACATCAATATTAGAACATAGTGGATACTAGGGATCAAACCCCATCAAAACTAACTCAATTACATGATAGATCTCATCCAACCCATTACCGTCTAGCAAGCCTACAATGAGATTACTCACGAACGATGGAGAGCATCATGGAATTGGCGATGGAGGATAGTTGATGATGACGACAACGTCGATTTCCCCTCTCCGAAGCAAAGAACGGACTCCAGATCTGCCCTTGAGAGGAAGAACAGGATGTGGCGGCGGCTCCTTATCGTGAAACGCGATGAACTCTTCTCTCCTATTTTTTCCTGGGCAAGAGAGACTTTATAGAGTTGGAGTTGGATGCTACGGAGCTATGTGGGCCCCACGAGCCTGCCAGGCGCGCCCTAGGGGAGGCGCCTCCTGGGCTCATGGGCTCCTGGCTCCGTGTCTTCGGGTAATTCTTGCGCCAGTATTTTTTATATATTCCACAAAAAATCCTCGTAAGTTTCCAGGTCATTCCGAGAACTTTTATTTCTGCACAAAAACAACACCATGGCAATTCTGCTGAAGACATCGTTAGTCCGGGTTAGTTCCATTCAAATCATGCAAATTAGATTCCAAAACAAGGGCAAAAGAGTTTGGAAAAGTAGATACAATGGAGACGTATCAACTCCCCCAAGCTTAAAGTCTTGCTTGTCCTCAAGCAATTCAGTTGACAAACTGAAAGAGACAAAAGAAAAACTTTTACGAACTCTGTTTGATCTTGTTGTTGTAATTATGTCTAACTCATATTCAGATTTTCAGCAAGATCATAAGCTAACCACATAAGCAATAACATTTAGGTCTCATGGTGTACTCATATCAATGGCATAATCAACTAGCGAGCAATAATAATAAGTTTCAAACGTCAACACTTCAACCAAAACAATCACGATACAATATGAAGAGATGGTATCTCGCTAGCCCCTTCTGAGACCGCAAAACATAAATGCAGAGCACCGTCAAAGACCAAGGGCTGACTGAACACTGTAATTTATGGCAAAGAAGATCCACTCACAGTCATACTCAATATCAATTAATAGCAAAGCATAAAAATGATGGAGGTGCTCTCTAACTAGTGCTTTTTTAATAAGAAGAGGATGACTCAACAGAAACGTAAATAGATAGACCCTTCACAAAGGGAAGCATTGATTTGCAGAGGTGCCAGAGCTCAAGCTTTTTAAAACATAGATAAATAATTTTGGGTGGCATGCTTTCATTGTCAACGCGATGACCAAGAGTATTCACCATCTTCCATGCTACACATATTATAGGCGGTTCCCAAACAGAATAGTAAAGTTTTGACTCCCCCACCATCGATCAATCACACTCCACGACTAGCCGAATTCTCAGGTGCCGTCCATACCAACAACAATCCAGGGGGAGTTTTGTTTGCAATTATATTTTTGATTTGATCATGGAACTAGGCATTCTGATTACCGGCCCCTTTCTCGTGAGTGATAGTGAATAAACACGTATTGAGGATAACACACCTAACATGGAAGATACTGACCGCCCCTTGTCACCACATGAGCGGTTCGGGCATACAAAAGAGATTATTATTTTAATATTTAGAGAGTGGCACATGCAAATTTACTTGGAACGGTAGGTAGATACCGCATATAGGTAGGTATGGTGGACTCATATGGAACAACTTTGGGTTTATGGAAGTAGATGCACAAGCAGTATTCCCGCTTAGTACAAGTGAAGGCTAGCAAAAGACCGGGAAGAAACCAACTAGAGAGCGACGGCAGTCATCGATATGCATTGAAATTAACCAATGTTGAGTGCAAGCATGAGTAGGATAAAAATCACCATAAACATGAATATCGTAGAGGCTATGTTGATTTTGTTTCGACTACATGCGTGAACATGTGCCAAGTCAAGCCACTTGAATCATTCAAAGGAGGATACCATCCTATCATACTACCTCATAATCATTTTGAAATTCATGTTGGCATCCAAGACAAACCATTATAAGCTCCTAGCTAATTAAACATGGCATCAGAAACTATGATCTCTAAGTTGTCATTGCAAACATGTTTCTCTCATATCAATGCTGAATTACGAATGATGAGCTAGTCATATTTACAAAAACAAAATAGGTCAAGTTCATACCAGCTTTTCCAGGCTCAGTCACTTCATCATATATCGTCATTATTGCCTTTCACTTGCACGACCGAATGATGTGAATAATAATAAGAGTGTTCTTGCATTGGACTAAGTTGGAATCTGCAAGCAAATTCAGAGGAGAAGACAAAGTAATATGGTTCTTTGACGGATAAACAATAATGCATATGAGAGCCACTAATCATTTTAATCATGGTCTTCTACCTTGACCCAAAGAAAAAGAAAACTATTTACACGGGAAAGTTCCCAACAAGCAAAAGAAAAAAAAACGGGAAATCTTTTTGGGTTTTCTTTTTAATTACCTCTAAGCAAGCTGGAAAGTCAATTTACAACTATTTTTTTTGTTTTTCTCATATTTAAACAAACACACGAGAAGAATGCAAAAAATAGAAATAAACTAGCATGGATGATACAATGGAAAAGTATGAACACCGACTATCAAAGTGAATGTGTGAGCATGAATATAAAGTCGGTGAGAAACACGTACTCCCCCAAGCTTAGGCTTTTGGTCTAAGTTGGTCTACTCCCAAGGAGGGAAGTAACCGTCCCCGGGGTGCTCCGGAGTGTACTGAGGGTGCCACTGCTGGGTGAGCTCCTCTGGCTCCCACTGATAAACTGGCGTCTCGTACTCGACTAATGCCCCGGGCATGGGCGCCTGTGGTGGCGCTATGCCCCAATATGCGTAGATGTCCGAGGGCATAATAATGTACCTGCCTAGATCAAGGTTGAACAAAGAAGGAGCAAGCAAAGTAATAGTCTCACGAGTACCCTGGCTAAATACTAAGTTATAAATCATCCTCTTATCATTATCTTTATCAAGAAAATCATGGCGAACCATGCTATCATAATCTAAATATCTCTCAGGAAGAAGCATCTCTTCTTCCTCGTACAGTCTAATAGGTATCTCAAAATGTTTAGCAAGACGGGTAGCATAGATACCTCCATAAACAGCGCCTTTGGTACGGTTCGTGTTCAACTGTTGAGCCACTATAGCGCCCAAGCTATAAGTTTTATCATTATAAAGAGCTTCGTGCAAAACCGCAAGATCTAGGGAGCTAAGAGCCCCAGCTTTCCCACGGCCTATCAAACATTTTCCCACGAATAATGAGAGATATCGAAGCACGGGAAAATGTACACTAGCAACTCTAGCGCCAGACACTCCTCTCTCCTCTCCTACAGCAATAGTATCAATGAAAGCCTCCAAGTCCCGTGGACGAGGTTCATGAATATCCCCAACATAAGGTAAATTGCAAACATTGCAGAAATCTTGAAGTGACATGCACTGGGGGATATCATATAACTTGAACTCAACCATAGGAGGGCTCTTCCTCGGATAAAAATTAAAGCTTTGCACGAAAGTATTAGTGAGGAGGAGGTATTGTGCACACTTATCTTTGACAAATGCGGTAAGGCCTGTGTTCTCCACCAAGTAATAAAAATCCTCATAAAGACCGGCGGCATGTAAGAACACATCGCTTGGCCACTCGCGTGCTCGGACTTCTGCAACTCGGGGGGACCAGATACTTGGGTTTCTTCTTCTCATTTTCATATTCTTTGGGGTCACGGCCCGAAGAGCCTCTTAGGAACCTCCTCATCGTTTCCTTTCTTTCTTTGAAAATTTCTGAAATTTTTAGTGACTCAAAATAAAAGTGAACAAGGCTTAACAAAACTCATAGCAACTACTCCTACAAGTGCCTAGAGGCCATATCATGCATCAAAACTACTTGGGACCAACTAAAATTAACATGCAAAGCTCAAGAACAGGGTCACCAAGGCAGCAATAATATGCAATGAATAGAGCACTAGAACAAAAACTAATTGGACCAATGGAGGAGTCACATACCAAGGAACAATTCCCCAAAACAGTTTGGTGAATGGGGCTTTGCACAAGGAGATTGAAAAATGCAGCAAAATGAGCAAGAACAAGGGTTTGAGCCGTGGAATGATTTTTTTCTGGAGGTAGACGAAGGAGATGGGTGCTGGAATAAGTGGAGGGGGGCCATGTGGGACCCACGAGCCTGCGAGGTGCGCCCAGCGGGGTGGCCGCGCCTCCTGGGCTCGTGGCCCACTGGTGCATCCCCCTGACTAGTTATCTATCTCAGAAATTTTTAAATATTCCAGAAAAAATCATACTTGAATTTCAGAGTATTTGGAGAACTTTTATTTTCATGTCACTTTTTTTTGAACGGATAACGCGGAAAACAGGAAAATAAAGCTATAATTATTATTTTTCTACTAAACAACAGAAAGTAAAAGTTGGGAACACAAGGTTGTGACTTTTAGATTCATCCATCTCATGGTCATCAAAAGAAATTCGTCAATGAGGTTGATCAAGTCTCCTTGACAAAAAAAATTTGAATCACATAAAGCCGGAGAATTTTTGAATAATCACTAGGTTGCCTCAACGGAGATGTGCATATCCCCAATAAGTATATCATATTTCATCTTGACAGTAGGAATAGGGCATTCAAAGCTTCCAATAATAATTGATGAAGATTTTTCAATAGCATTAATGCAATGAACTCGATATTGTTTCTTCGGAAAGTGCACTGTGTGCTCATTACCATTAACATGGAAAGTGACATTTCCTTTGGTGCAATCAGTAACAGCCCATGCAGTGTTTAAAAAGGGTCTTCCAAGAATGACCGCCATGGCATCATCCTCGGGAATATCAAGAATAACAAAGTCCATTAAGATAGCAACATTCGCAACCACAACAGGCACATCCTCGCAAATGCCGATAGGAAAAGCAGTTGATTTGTCGGCCATTTGCAGAGAAATTTCAGTAGGTGTCAACTTATCCAATTCAAGTCTACGATATAAAGAGAGAGGCATAACACTAACACCGGCTCCAAGATCACATAAAGAAGTTCTAACATAATTTCCTTTAATGGAGCAAGGTATAGTGACCACTCCGGGATCACCTAGTTTCTTAGGAGTCCCACCCTTAAAAGTGTAATTAGCAAGCATGGTGGAAATCTCAACATCAGGTATCTTCCTTTTATTAGTCACAATATCTTTCATGTACTTAGCATAAGGAGACATTTTAAGCATATCAGTCAAGCGCATTTGCAAAAAGACGGGTCTAATTATTTCAACAAAGCGCTCAAAATCCTCATCATCCTTTTTCTTGGATGGTTTGGGAGGAAAGGGCATGGGTTTCTGAACCCATGGTTCTCTTTATTTACCATGCTTCCTAGCAATAAAATCATTCTTATTATATCTTCTATTCTTAGGTTGTGGGTTATCAAGATCAACAGAAGGTTCAATCTCCACATCATTATCCTTACTAGGTTGAGCATCAACATGAACATCATTATCAATATTATCACTAGGCTCATGTTCATCACCAGATTGTGTTTCGGCATCAGAAATTGAGACATCATTTGGATTCTCAGGTGTAACAGCAACATGTTTGCTAGCATGCAAGTTCCTATCATCTTTTTTTTCTTCCTATTAACACGATGACTAGGTGCATCAGTATTAACTCCTTGAGAATCTTGTTCAATTCTCTTAGGATGGCCCTCAGGATACAAAGGTTCCTGAGTCATTCTACCACCTCTAGCAACAACTCTAACAGGATTGTCATTCAACTCGTTAAGCAAGTCATTTTGAGCCTTAAGTACTTGTTCTACTTGAGTAGTGACCATAGAAGCATGTTTACCAATAAGCTTAAGATCATTAACATTTCTATCCACACAAGCACTTATATGATTAATCATACGAGCATTTTGTTTCAGTTGTCTGCTAACATAATCATTAAAACTTTGTTGTTTGGCAACAAAGTTATCAAGTTCATCTAAGCATAAGCTAGCAGGTTTATCATAAGTAATATCACTCTCATTGAATCTACGAAGAGAATTTACCTCTACTACCTGTGTCGGCTCAAGACCATGTATTTCTTCAATAGGTGGTAGATTCTTAACATCTTCAGATTTAATACCTTTCTCTTGCATAGATTTGTTGGCTTCTTGCATATCTTGAGAACTGAGGAATATAATACCTCTTTTCTTCGGAGTTGGCTTCGAAGGTGGTTCGGGAATAGTCCAAGCATTATTGTTGCTCAAGATATTATTCAATAGAATTTCAGCTTGTTCCACAGTTTGTTCCCCGAAAACACAACCAGCAGAACTATCTAGGTGGTCCCTAGAAGCATCGGTTAGTCCATTATAAAAGATATCAAGTATTTCATTTTTCTTGAGAGGGTGATCAGGCAAAGCATTAAGTAACCGGACAAGCCTCCCCCAAGTTTGTGGGAGACTCTCTTCTTCAACTTGCACAAAGTTATATATATCCTGCAAGGCAACTTGTTTCTTATGGGCAGGAAAATATTTCTCAGAGAAATAGTATATAGTAATCCAAGAGCAAGAGAAGTAAACCAAGTTTTAGCATCACCCTTTAGTGAGAAATGAAACAACTTAAGAATATAGTAATGGCGAATTTTTTCCTCACTCGTGAATAGGGTGGCTATATCATTCAGTTTAGTAAGATGTGCTACAACAGTTTTAGATTCATACCCATGAAAAGGATCAGATTCAACCAAAGTGATTAACTCAGGATCGACAGAGAATTCATAATCCTTATCAGTAACAAAGATGGGTGAAGTAGCAAACTTAGGATCATATTTCATTCTGGCATTCAGAGATTTTTCTTTCCACTTGCGTAATAAATTCTCAAGATCATAACTATCCTTACAAGCAAGAAAGTCTTCATCTACCTCTCCCTCCATAACATAACCCTTAGTTATATCACGCAATTCATATGTAGGAGAGCTAGGTCTAACAGGTGAAATAGCAGGTTCCAATTCAATAATTTCATCAGTTTCAGAAGTAACTCTAGCAATTTGTGCATCAGGAAATTCACCCAGTGGCATATCATTATCAAGCAAAGCATCATCATAATCATCATGGATAGCAGAAGTAGCATCATCAAGCACATGCAACATATCAGAATTACTAGTAGGTGGTAGTGTCGCAAATTTACTCATAACTGAAGGTGAATCAAGTGCAGAGCTAGATGACAGTTCCTTACCTATCCTCGTAGTTGAGGGCAAGACTTTAGTTTTTGGATCTCTCGGATTCCTCATAGTTATCAACAGATATAAATCACAAGTGGCTCGGAGAATAGAGCTATGCTCCCCGCCAAGGCGCCAGAAAAAGGTCTTGATAACCCACAAGTATAGAGGATTGCAACAGTTTTCGAGGGTAGAGTATTCAACCCAAATTTATTGATTCGACACAAGGGAGCCAAAGAATACTCGCAAGTATTAGCAGTTGAGTTGTCAATTCAACCACACCTGAAAGACTTAGTATCTGCAGCAAAGTTTTAGTAGCAAAGTAGTATGACAGTAGCAGTAGCAGTGGTAACAGTAGCAGTAGTAATTTGTATAGCAAGTGTGACAGCAGTAGCGGTAAAGTACCTTAGCAAGGACTAGTATAGGAAAAGCTCGTAGGCATTGGATCGGTGATGGATAATTATGTCGGATGGCATTCATCATGTAACAGTTATAACAATAGGGTGATATGCAACTAGCTCCAGTTCGTCAATGTAATGTAGGCATGTATTCCGTATTTAGTCATACGTGCTTATGGAAAAGAACTTGCATGACATCTTTTGTCCATCCCTCCCGTGGCAGCGGGGTCCTAATGGAAACTAAGGGATATTAAGGTCTCCTTTTAATAGAGAACCGGAACAAAGCATGAGCACAAAGTGAATACATGAACTCCTCGTACTGTGGTAATCTCCGGGAGTGGTTCCGGCTATTGTCACTCCGGGGTTGCCGGGTCATAACACAAAGTAGGTGACTACAACTTGCAAGATAGGATCAAGAACACACATATATTGATGAAAACATAATAGGTTCAGATCTAAAATCATGGCACTCGGGCCCTAGTGACAAGCATTAAGCATAGCAAAGTAGTAGAAACTGTTGGAAATATGCCCTAGAGGCAATAATAAATTAGTTATTATTATATTTCTTTGTTCATGATAATCGTTTATTATCCATGCTATAATTGTATTGATTGGAAACACAGTGCATGTGTGGATACATAGACAAAACACTGTCCCTAGTAAGCCTCTAGTTGATTAGCTCGTTGATCAAAGATGGTCAAGGTTTCCTGACCATAGGCAAGTGTTGTCACTTGATAGCGGGATCACATCATTAGAAGAATCATGTGATGGACTAGACCCAAACAAATAGACGTAGCATGTTGATCGTGTCATTTTGTTGCTACTGTTTTCTGCGTGTCAAGTATTTGTTCCTATGACCATGAGATCATATAACTCACTGACACCGGAGGAATGCTTTGTGTGTATCAAACGTCGCAACGTAACTGGGTGACTATAAAGATGCTCTACAGGTATCTCCGAAGGTGTTCGTTTTGTTAGTATGGATCGAGACTGGGATTTGTCACTCCGTGTGACGGAGAGGTATCTCGGGGCCCACTCGGTAATACAACATCACACACAAGCCTTGCAAGCAATGTGACTTAGTGTAAGTTACAGGATCTTGTATTACGGAACGAGTAAAGAGACTTGCTGGTAAACGATATTGAAATAGGTATGCGGATACTGACGATCGAATCTCGGGCAAGTAACATACCGAAGCACAAAGGGAATGACATACGTGATTATATGAATCCTTGGCACTGAGGTTCAAACGATAAGATCTTCGTAGAATATGTAGGATCCAATATGGGCATCGAGGTCCTGCTATTGGATATTGAGCAAGGAGTCTATCGGGTCATGTCTACATAGTTCTTGAACCCGCAGGGTCTGCACACTTAAGGTTCAACGTTGTTTTATGCGTATTTGAGTTATATGGTTGGTTACCGAATGTTGTTCGGAGTCCCGGATGAGATCACGGACGTCACGAGGGTTTCCGGAATGGTCCGGAAACGAAGATTGATATATAGGATGACCTCATTTGATTACCGGAAGGTTTTCGGAGTTACCGGGAATGTACCGGGAATGACGAATGGGTTCCGGGTGTTCACCGGGGGGGGCAACCCACCCCGGGGAAGCCCATAGGCCTTGGGGGTGGCGCACCAGCCCTTAGTGGGCTGGTGGGACAGCCCAAGAAGGCCCTATGCGCCATAGGAAGAAAATAAAAGAGAAAAAAAAGAGGAGGTGGGAAAAGGGGGAAGGAGTCCTTCTTCCAAACCTAGTTGGATTCGGTTTGGAAGGGGAGGACTCCGACCCCCTTGGGGCCCCTTGAGCCCCAAGGCAAGGCTCCCCCTCTTCCTCCTATATATACTGAGGTATTAGGGCTGATTTGAGACAACTTTTGCCACGGCAGCCCGACCACATACCTCCATGGTTTTTCCTCTAGATCGCGTTTCTGCGGAGCTCGGGCGGAGCCCTGCTGAGATTAGATCACCACCAACCTCTGGAGCGCCGTCACGCTGCCGGAGAACTCATCTACCTCTCCGTCTCTCTTGCTGGATCAAGAAGGCCGAGATCATCGTCGATCTGTACGTGTGCTGAACGCGGAGGTGCCGTCCGTTCGGCACTAGATCGTGGAACTGATCGCGGGACGGTTCGCGGGGCGGATCGAGGGACGTGAGGATGTTCCACTACATCAACCGCATTTCTTAACGCCTCTGTTGTGCGATATACAAGGGTACGTAGATCGGAAATCCCCTCTCGTCGATGGACATCACCATGATAGGTCCTCGTGCGCGTAGGAAAATTTTTGTTTCCCATGCGACGTTCACCATCAGTGGCATCATGAGCTAGGTTCATGCGTAGATGTCTTCTCGAGTAGAACACAAAAGTTTTTGTGGGCGGTGATGTGCGTTTTTCTGCCCTCCTTAGTATTTTCTTGATTCCGCGGTATTGTTGGATTGAAGCAGCTTGGACCGACATTACTCGTACGCTTACGAGAGACTAGTTTCATCGCTACGAGTAACCCCGTTGCTCAAAGATGACTGGCAAGTGTCAGTTTCTCCAACTTTAGTTGAATTAGATTTGACCGAGGAGGTCCTTGTATAAGGTT
This sequence comes from Hordeum vulgare subsp. vulgare, assembly GCF_904849725.1. NCBI lineage: Eukaryota > Viridiplantae > Streptophyta > Magnoliopsida > Poales > Poaceae > Hordeum > Hordeum vulgare. Next base: position 128,588,700 of record NC_058523.1, read on the forward strand.
AAATAGCAATTCATATATCTCCGTTGTGGTGTTTGCGTAAGTAAGATGCGATCCTACTAGATACCCATGGTCACCACGTAAAACATGCAACAAAAAATTTAGAGGACGTCTAACTTGTTTTTGCAGGGTATGCTTGTGATGTGATATGGCCAACGATTTGATGTGATATATTGGATGTATGAGATGATCATGTTGTAATAGATAATATTGACTTGCACATCGATGGTACAGCAACCGGCAGGAGCCATAGGGTTGTCTTTAAACTAACGTTTGTGCTTGCAGATGCGTTTACTATTTTGCTAGGATGTAGCTTTAGTAGTAATAGCATGAGTAGCACGACAACCCCGATGGCGACACGTTGATGGAGATCATGGTGTGGCGCTGGTGACAAGAAGATCGTGTCGGTGCTTTGGTGATGGAGATCAAGGAGCACGTGATGATGGCCATATCATGTCACTTATGAATTGCATGTGATGTTAATCCTTTATGCACCTTATCTTGCTTAGAACGACGGTAGCATTATGAGGTGATATCTCACTAAAATTTCAAGACGAAATTGTGTTCTCCCCGACTGTGCACCGTTGCGACAGTTCTTCGTTTCGAGACACCACGTGATGATCGGGTGTGATAGACTCAACGTTCACATACAACGGGTGCAAAACAGTTGCACACGCGGAACACTCGGGTTAAGCTTGACGAGCCTAGCATGTGCAGACATGGCCTCGGAACACATGAGACCAAAAGGTCGAGCATGAATCGTATAAGTTGATATGATTAGCATAGAGATGCTTACCACTGAAACTATTCTCGACTCACGTGATGATCGGACTTGAGATAGTGGATTTAGATCATGTACCACTCAAATGACTAGAGAGATGTACTTTTTGAGTGGGAGTTCTTAAGTAATATGATTAATTGAACTAATTGTCATGAACATAGTCTAATGGTCGTTGCGAATTACGATGTAGCTTGCGCTATAGCTCTACTGTTTTTTATATGTTCCTAGAGAAAATTTAGTTGAAAGTTGATAGTAGCAAACTTTGCAGAGGATTGTCCTCGTTGCTGCGCAGAAGGCTTATGTCCTTAATGCACCACTCGATGTGATGCACCTCGAGCGTCGTCTGTGGATGTTGTGAACATCCGACATACACGTTTCTGATGACTACACGATAGTTCAGTGCAAAATACTTAAATGGCTTACAAGCAAGGCGCCGAAGACGTTTTGAAACGTCACGGAACATAAGTGATGTTCTAAAGAGATGAAATTGTGATTTCATGCTTGTGCCCTTGTTAAGAGGTACGAGACCTCCGACAAGATTCTTTGTCCACAAAGTAAAGGAGAAAAGCTCAATCGTTGAGCGCGTGCTCAGATTGTCTGAGTACGACAATCGCTTGAATCAAGTGGGAGTTAATCTTCCACATGAGATAGTGATGGTTCTCCAAAGTCACTGCCACCAAGCTGTGAGAGCTTCGTGATGAACTATAACATATCAAGGATAGATACAATGATCCTTGAGCAATTCGCGATGTTTGACACTGCGAAAGTAGAAATCAAGAAGGAGCATCAATAGTTGATGGTTAGTAAAACCACTAAGTTTGAAGAAAGGCAAGGGGTAGAAGGGATACTTCATGAAACGACAAAACAGTTGCTGCACTAATGAAGAGACCCAAGATTAAACCCAAACCCGAGACTAAGTGCTTCTGTAATAAGGGGAACAGTCATTGAGGCGGAGCAACTCTAGATACTTGGTAGATAAGAAGGCTGGCAAAAGTCGAAAGAAGTATATTTGATATACATGATGTTGATGTGTACTTTACTAGTACTCCTAGTAGCACGAGGGTATTGGATACCGGTTCGGTTGCTAAGTGATTAGTAACACGAAATGAAAGCTACGACATAAACAGAGACTAGCTAAAGGCGAGGTGACGATACGTGTTGGAAGTGTTTCCAAGGTTGATATGATCAAACGTCGCACACTCCATCTACCATCGGGATTCGTGTTAAACCTAAATAATTGTTATTTGGTGCTTGCGTTAAGCATGAACATGATTGGATCGTGTTTATTGCAATACGATTATTCATTTCAAGAGAACAATGGTTACTCTATTTGCTTGAATAATCACCTTCAATGGTTTATTGAATCTCGATTGTAGTGTTACACATGTTCATGATATTGGTGCCGAAAGATACGAGGTAATGATAATAGTACCACTTACTTGTGGCACTGCCGCTTGAGTCATGTTGGTATAAATTGGATGAAGAGGCTCCATGCTGATGGATCTTTATACTCACTTGATTTTGAATCACTAGTGACATGCAAATCACACCACATGAGCAAGTCCTTGTTTTCATTGAGATGAAACAAGATAGTAACTTGTTGGAAGTGATACATTTTGATGTATGCAGTCCAATGGGTGCTGAGGCACGCAGTGGATGTCATTATGTTCTTACTTCAATGACGATTTGAGTAGATACAAGAGTATTTACTTAATGAATCACAAGTATGAAATATTGAAAAGTTCAATTCTGTTTCGGAGTGAAGTTCGTTGTAACAAGAGGATAAACTGTCTACGATATGATCATAGAAATGAATATCTGAGTTACGAGTTTTGGTACGCAGTTAAGACAATGTGGAAATTGTTTCGCAGTTCATGCCACCTGGAACATCATAGTGTGATGATATGTCTGAACGTCATAGCCACACACTATTTGGTATGGTACATGCTATGATGTCTCTTATCGGATTACCACTATCGTTTATGGGTTATGCGTTAGACACAACCGCATGCACTTTAAATAGGGCACCGCGTATTTCCGTTGAGATGACACAGTATAGACTGAGGTTTAGAGAAATCTAAACTGTCGTTTCTTAAAAGGTTGGGGCTTCGACACTTATGTGAAAAAGTTTCAGTCTGATAAGCTCGAACCCAAAGCGGATAAATGCATCTTTATAGGATATCCAAAACAGTTGGGTACATCTCCTATCTCAGATCCGAAAGCAAAGTGTTTGTTTTTAGAAACGGATCCTTTCTCGAGGAAAGGTTTCTCTCGAAAGAATTATGTGGGAGGGTGGTAGAACTTGATGAGGTTATTGAACCATCACTTCAACCAGTGTGTAGCAGGGCGCAGGAAGTTGTTCCTGTGGCGCCTACACCAATTGAAGTGAAAGCTGATGATGGTGATCATCGAGCATCGGATCAAGTTACTACAAGCCTCGTAGGTTGACAAGGTCGCGTACTACTGCAGAGTGGTACGGTAACCCTGTGTTGGAGGTCATGTTGTTGAGCAACAGTGAACCTACGAGTTATGGAGAAAGCAATGGTGGGCCCGGATTCCGACAAATGGCTGAAAGCCATGAAATCCGAGAGAGGATGCATGTATGAAAACAAAGTGTAGACTTTGGAAGAACTACTTGATGGTCATAGGACTGTTGAGTAAAGATGGATCTTTAAAAGGAAGACAGACGATGATGGTGATAAGTCACTATTAAGAAAAGCTCGACTTGTCGCAAAGATGTTTCCGACAAGATCAAATAGTTGACTATGATGAGACTTTCTCACTCGCAGCGATGCTAAAAGTCTGTTAGAATTATGTTAGTAGTTGCTGCATTATTTATGAAATATTGCACGTAGGATGTCAAAACATTGTTTCCTCGACGGTTTCCTTGAGCAAACATTGTATGTGATACAACCAGGAGGTTTTGTCGATCCTAAAGATACTAGCAAGTATGCAAGCTCCAACGATCCTTCAATGGACTGGTGCAAGCATCTCGGAGTTGGAATATACACTTTGATGAGATGATCAAAGATTTTGGGTTTGTACAAGGTTTATGAGAAACTTGTATTTCCAAAGAAGTGAGTGGGAGCACTATAGAATTCTGATAAGTATATGTGGTTGACATATTGTGGATCAGAAGTAATGTAGAATTTCTGTAAAGCATACAAGGTTGTTTGAAAGGAGTTTTCAAAGGAATACCTGGATTGTACTACTTGAACATTGAGCATCAAAGATCTATGGAAATAGATCGATAGCGCTTAATAGAAGTTTCAACAAAGATGCATGCCTTGACAAGTTTTTGAAGGAGTTCGAAATAGATCAGCAAAGAAGGAGTTCTTGGTTGCGTTGTGAGGTGTGAATTTGAGTAAGACTCAAAACCCGACCCCGGCAGAATAAAGAGAATAGACGAAGGTCGTCTTCTATGCCTTGGCCGTAGAATCTGAAGTATGCCATGCTGAGTACCGCACCTGATGTGTGCCTTGTCTCAAAGTCTGTTGAGAGGTACAGAGAGTGATCCATGATTGAATCACGAGCAGCGGTCAAAATTTATCCTTAGTAACTGATGGACTAAGGAATTTTTCTCGATTATGGAGGTGGTTAAAGAGTTCGTCGTAAAGGGTTACGTCGATGCAAGCTTTGACACTAATCCGAATAACTATGAGTAGTGAAACGGATTCGTATAGTAGAGTAGATATTTGGAGTATTTCCGAATAGCACATAGTAGCAGCATCTATAAGATGACATAAAGATTTGTAAAGAACACACGGATCTGAAAGTTTCAGAACCGTGGACTAAAACCTCTCTCACGAGCAAGACGTGATCAGACCCCATAACTATATGGGTGTTGGATTCGTTGGAATCACATGGTGATGTGAACTAGATTATTGACTCTAGTGCAAGTGGGAGAATGTTGGAAATATGCCCTAGAGGCAATAATAAATTAGTTATTATTATATTTCTTTGTTCATGATAATCGTTTATTATCCATGCTATAATTGTATTGATTGGAAATACAGTGCATGTGTGGATACATAGACAAAACACTGTCCCTAGTAAGCCTCTAGTTGATTAGCTCGTTGATCAAAGATGGTCAAGGTTTCCTGACCATAGGCAAGTGTTGTCACTTGATAACGGGATCACATCATTAGGAGAATCATGTGATGGACTAGACCCAAACTAATAGACGTAGCATGTTGATCGTGTCATTTTGTTGCTACTGTTTTCTGCGTGTCAAGTATTTGTTCCTATGACCATGAGATCATATAACTCACTGACACCGGAGGAATGCTTTGTGTGTATCAAACGTCGCAACGTAACTGGGTGACTATAAAGATGCTCTACAGGTATCTCCGAAGGTGTTCGTTGAGTTAGTATGGATCGAGACTGGGATTTGTCACTCCGTGTGACGGAGAGGTATCTCGGGGCCCACTCGGTAATACAACATTACACACAAGCCTTGCAAGCAATGTAACTTAGTGTAAGTTGCGGGATCTTTTATTACGGAACGAGTAAAGAGACTTGCCGGTAAACGAGATTGAAATAGGTATGCGGATACTGACGATCGAATCTCGGGCAAGTAACATACCGAAGGACAAAGGGAATGACATACGGGATTATATGAATCCTTGACACTGAGGTTCAAACGATAAGATCTTCGTAGAATATGTGGGATCCAATATGGGCATCCAGGTCCCGCTATTGGATATTGACCGAGGAGTCTCTCGGGTCATGTCTACATAGTCCTCGAACCCGCAGGGTCTGCACACTTAAGGTTCGACGTTGTTTTATGCGTATTCGAAGGAAGGGGGACTCCCTCCCACCAAACCTAGTCCAACTCGGTTTGGGGGGGGGGGGAGAGTCCTCCCCCTTGGACTCGGCCGACCCCCTTGGGGCTCCTTGATCCCCAAGGCAAGGTCCCCTCCCTCCCACCTATATATACGGAGGTTTTAGGGCTGATTTGAGACGACTTTTCCACGGTAGCCCGACCACATACCTCCACGGTTTTTCCTCTAGATCGCGTTTATGCGGAGCTCGGACGGAGCCCTGCTGAGACAAGGTCATCACCAACCTCCGGAGCGCCGTCACGCTGCCGGAGAACTCTTCTACCTCTCCGTCTCTCTTGCTGGATCAAGAAGGCCGAGATCATCGTCGAGCTGTACGTGTGCTGAACGCGGAGGTGCCGTCCGTTCGGTACTAGATCGTGGGACTGATCGCGGGATTGTTCGCGGGGCGGATCGAGGGACGTGAGGACGTTCCACTACATCAACCGCGTTCTCTAACGCTTCTGCTGTACGGTCTACAAGGGTACGTAGATCACTCATCCCCTCTCGTAGATGGACATCACCATGATAGGTCTTCGTGCGCGTAGGAAATTTTTTGTTTCCCATGCGACGTTCCCCAACAGTTTGGGTGGTCTCTAGTAAACTCATGAATAGGCCAGGAGTGTGACTAATATGCTCCATCCGAGGGGTCACCTTCGGCAGTCTAGTACTAGTAAGACTTGTGGTGAAGCTCATTTACGCCAAACTGACAATTCAAGGCATAGTCCATTGTTCAGTTGTAAAGGGGTGTAGCTACTTGTTCTAGGTGAAGCTCAATCTTAATAGGTCTTCGCTGAAATGCTGGTATATTAAAACAGTGATTGGAACGAGGGAACACGATGTGCCCTTGAGATCTGGTGGGGGATTGTTGAAATTTGGAGGTGGGCTTTAGGCCCATTAGAGAATTTCAGAAAAGTCTCCAAGGGCCCATGTAGGTGGTGGCATGACAAGGTGGTGGGAGTTTAGTCCCACCCCGCTAGTGGAGGAGAGTTTGAACCCCTTTATAAGGGTCTCTCTTCCACATGCTATTGGAGAGTGAGAAGAGAAGGTGCCCTCGCGCACTCCTCCTCCGCCGCCCGCCTCGCCACGCCACGCCTCGTCACGACGCGCCGCGGGAATGAGCCGAGCCGAGCTCATACCTACGCGCTTATTTTTGCCGGTCAGGAACGGAGAATACGTAACGGACAAGGCACGATCCGAGACGTCGGATCGTGGCTGTTACCGACTCGGACGTGGGCTTGGCCCACGTCTCTCCACCCAGCTGCCTTTATAAGCACGCGATCGCCTACCCTAGCCGTCACGAGAATCAGATCACATCTGCCTCACGCGTTCGTTCCTTCAACTGCTGCTGTCGCCGGCGACTCTGTCCCGTTTACCGCGTACGCGGTCGACGGGAGAGCAGGCCTCCGAAACCTCGCCTCTCCGGTTCCTGTACGGGAGAGGGGCGATTAGGTTTTTGGGGAGCGATCACGCGACTGCTCGCCTCCGTCCGTCTGCTTCGTCTACGTCCGCGTCGCCTTCGTCATCGCCATGTCTTCACCAAGCGAAGCTGACCGTCTCCGCGAGAAGGCCGAAGCCGAGAAGAAGGCGGCAGAGGATACTGCCGCTGCCGTCGCTGCTGCTACGGCCAACTGGCCGATTGGAGGGTATGACTCGTTTATCCTCATGTTCGTGTTTATTCTAGCAGTGCTACTTGTCTGCATAGATGTATCCACTATATGCGTAGTATGTGCTAGGTTAGCTCAAGATCAGTATATCATTAGTCTAGTCAATGCCATGCTAGTTATTATCTCGTGGATTAATATACTCGAAAAATTACCTATTTACTCAACAGTAGTGCATAATCTTTCATGTCACCTCCTTCCATGTAGACGTAGGACCGCCGTGTATCTTTTACGGCCCCACCCCACGCACCAGGCTTCCGTGTGTCTACGTTCAGGCAGGCGTCGGCAAAACCACGATCCACAGCGAGAAAAGATGCCGATCGCTCGACGGAGGGGCATTCTCGGAAATGCGCACCCCATCGCACGAGATCGATCGCCAATGCCCCCGCCGCTAGCGACCAAAGCGAGCCAAAAGACGAGGTGAGGTCGGCGGGGCGCGCTGGACCTGGACGCCACGAGGACGGACCACGACGTCGCCGTCGCCGGTGCAAAAGGTGGCGCACAGGTGGTGTGAACGAGCCAGCGGCGAGGGGGCATTCCGGACAATTCCCAGCCGCCGAGGAATGGGAGCTGACTCGGATCCGCACCGACCTCCGGGGCCGCGAGGGCGGAGCACGTGGACGGCCCCCCGTCCCTGCCCACCTGGTTTCCTACCCGAGCGTCCACTGACATGCGGGTCGGAGATGGCGTGGCCGAGCAGTCAGTGAGACGGGCTGGCCCTGGCGTGGCGGGTGAAGAGCGAGGCGGCCGTCGCGTTGGCCACCACCGGCGGGAAGCGGGTACGCGTCAGCGTCCGCGGATCCTCTGCGGCCACGAGCGTGTGGCCACCCCGGCGCGCGCGCACGTGTTGCGACGCTAGTGGGAGCAAGCGAAGGAGTTGTGCATGCCGCGGAGACCGGTGAATCGGATGACGGCCGCAGTGGATCCGGTGTGGGTGGAGACGGGACGGGAGCGGTGGGCGTGGGGAGGGGGCGTCCGAGTCAGGTGACGCACTTGGCCGAGTTGGCTGCTTTGTCCTCTTGCTTGCTTGCCTTGCCCCCTCTCACTCGCACCGTCGCACGTCTCACCCAACCTCTCCTCGCACTTGTTTATTTTATTTTACCTCGTGTGTCTCTTTCCTTGGCTGATGCTTCGTGGTGGTGTAGAAGCTCGCAGAGCCTTCGACGACACGCATCCGACGCGGACAAAGTGACAAGGGAGCGTGAGTGTGCGCGGATCGGTGACCATCTGCTTAATGTAACGATTCCATTGGATGCTCGCATATTCTTGCCATTCCAAGTTACTACCTTCGTTTTTGTCCCTTTTATGTTATAGGTTTATAGCTAGAAAATTTTGTCTGAAGTACTCCTTAGCCCGTAGATAAAATTCGTTGTAGTACCACTTATTATGTACTCCCTTCGTCCAATAATATAAATACATTTTACTGTCAAAAATACGCTTACATTATGAAACGGAGGGAGTACTAGACAAATTTTGCTTTGAGTCAAACTTCGTCAACTTTGATCAAATTCATAAAAAATGTAACAACATAATGACAAAATCAATATAATTAGATGATGTTACAAAATTAATTTTCATACTACTCCCTTTGTATCATAATACTTATAGTTGGGGGTATTTGTATTAGTGTTTTTCAACAACAATTATTTAGGTATATAGGAAGTATATAACTTTAGTATAGAAGATCTTAATATGTTTTAATACAAATTTGGTTAAATTTTGTGTGGTTTATCTTTAAACAAATCTTATATATAAAGTCAAAAAACTGAAAGGAGTACTATTAGGACTTCATCCGTCTTCACATTATCGTTGTGAAATAAATTGTATAATACTCCAGCAATGTGGTAACAAATAAACGAGTAGAAAGGATAAGCTTTAAGACCAAAACACCGGCCAATTGACACACTCTACCATCTATCTCATCGCCGAACTCGACTCAATAGCTCTCTTTTTTAATGGAAGCAAAAGCTTTTGTCTTATCCATTAACAAAAAAAGTCACCTAATTAGTTAACAAAAAATGGACATAAACCGTCCCAGAAGCTTAGTGCGTCTATGTTTTATTACTTCCTCCGATCGAAATTAATTGTCTTAACTTCACTACAAATTTGACGTAAAGTATAGCACATAAAAAGACAAGGAATTTTGATAAAAGCAGAAAGCCATATCATGTCTTTATTAGAAACATCATACAAACACAAACGGCCACATACACTATACACACTCTTTCCCCTATAGATATAGGCACACACTAAAATAGAGTCAGTCCGACTCCTCGGCTACTATGTGTAGGAATCCGACCACTGACGTCGGCTACTATGTGTAGGAATCCGACCACTGACCGTTCTCGGCTGGGTAATTCTGTGAGACCAAACGATGTTTAATATCTTGTCTTTCTTTCTTTAATTGAAACTTGAACCGACTTTTTGCCATTTCCCCCAATTCAACTTGTAGCACAAATTTGAACCAATTATTCAGTCAATGAGTATTTTATATCATGTGTATCTATGTATTAATGTTGATTCATTTGAAACTCAATCTATTTCGTGTTATAGAAAAAGAAGATGAAGAGCTATTTTTCAGTGTTGTCGGCAATGGATTTGGTACTCTTTTGTATCCCCGTATTATTATTTCTAGCTTTATCATGTTTTATCTCTTTTGTTGGATTGTTAAGCACTAAGATTAAATTCTGGAATTATTGAACAATTGAGATTTATTTTGTATGTTGTTGTTAATGGTCTTTTTTTAAATGTCAGGATGTGTTTCTCGGTAGTTATACGTGCCAAAGTTTTCACATGTTTCCGAAAAAAAATTGGGGCCGGGCTTTGCTTTAATCCTAGCTCTGCCACTAGAGTGAGAGAACATGAAATAAATCCAGAAAATATGAGAGTACACGGGTCAAGTTTAATTTGAACACGAGTCAACTAAAACGCCTCCTTTTATTGAATGTACGTCATTGAAATATAGAAATAAATTAAAGAAAATGTAAGCATCAGTATCAAGTCTAAGACTCAAACCCTGATGGTATAAGGATACCACTGTTCTTCTAACTATCCAATCATAGCTTGATTCGCGAAATCTAACGATCTTAATTCATAGTCATATGGGAGCACTAAAATTTCGATGCACTTTCAAAAGAAAAAACATTTCTTTTTTAAAGAGAAAGAAAGAAAAACTACTCATGTTTTTAGACAAAAAATACTATTCATGTGTCATATAATGTACTATGTTTTCTCGGCCACAGTCTACCTGAATTATCAAAATCACTAATTTATTAAATCTTCTTTCAAAGATCACTCTCACCTTCCTAGGTTATAACAAGTGGTGTATTGCATGCGTGCCACCTGCCGCAACCTAGGAGTTTTTTTTTCTTTTTTCATAGATCCGTATTTTTAAAATGTTTTATCTCTTAAACTGTGCGTTTAAATTTCGAACAATTTTTGTCATTGGATTCCCCGCGTCGAGATCTTCAAAAATAGATGCCATGCTGATAGGGTTTGATGTTTTTTTTTCCATGAAAAAAATGAGACGAAGAAACCATCCTCTCGTGAAGGAAAAAACGTGTTTTTTTTTTGTTTTCGAGAGGCACAGTTGTATCTCTCACGGAAGTAAACATGTGCCTCTTGTGGAAGCAAACTCGTGTCTCTCGCAAAAGAAAAAAACACATTTTTTTCGTTTTCGAGACGTACAGTTGTGCCTTTCGTGAAAGCAAATCTGCGCCTCTTGTGAAAGCAAAACCGTGGCTATCACAAAAGAAAAACAGGAAACACTTTTTTTCGTTTCCGAGAGGCATGACCGTGCTTCTCGCGAAAGCAAATCCATGTCTCTCGCGGAAGCAAAACCATAGCTCTCGAGTAAGGAAAAGAGGCAGGGTCGTGCGTGTAGTGAAAGTAAATCAATGTCTCTCGTGCAAGAAAAATCATGCTTTTTAGAAAGGGAAAAAAAGAAAACACATTTTTTCTAAAAAAAATCGTCCAAAAGCTAAGAACGATCGATGGAAAACCGGGACACCGAAAACCCCAGAAAAAACCACCTAAAAATTTGGGAACTTGTGCGAAAAAATAAATAAAATAAATTTAAAGAAAACACTCAGAACGCGATACATGATGGCGACTCTGAACGCGCCACTACTTGGCACGTGAGAGTGATCGTTGGAAGACTTCCGAAGAAGCACTCGCCAACTAGTCGCTCCCATGAATTATACTGTGTTTCGCGGGCTTCAAATTCTATTTTTTGGGTGAAATATTTACAAGCCTCAAATATTCACGAGCATGTAACTTCATATCACATACAAGGGCTTGTAGCTCCAAATCACTAATTGAGGAGAACTTTTTTGAAAAATCACTCTCATCTTCTCAGGTTGCGACAAGTGACACATTGCATGTGTGCCATTTGTCGCAACCTAGAAGTTTTTCTTTTTTTCATAGATTCATATTTTTAAAATGTTTTACATCCTAAACCGTGTGTACAAATCTTGAACCGTTTTTACTGTTGGATTTCACGCGTCGAGATCTTAAAAACTATATCTCATGTTGATAAGTTTTGTCGATTTTTTTTCAAAAAAATGGACGAAAAAACCATGACTCTCACAATAGAATTTTTTTAGAAAATACGTTTTTTTGATTTTCAAGAGGGATGCATGTGCCTCTCGCGAAAGAAAAACCGAGCTTCTTGCTAAAACAAAAACAAAAAACATGTTTTTTGTTTTTTTGTTTCTCAGAGGCACGTCATTGCCTTTTCGAGAAGCAAAAACCATGCTTCTCGCGAAAAAACAGTAATTTTTTTTTTATTTCTGAGTGGCACGACCGTACTTCTCGCGAAGGCAAAACTATCTCTCGCGGAAACAAAACCAGGCCTCTCTCAAAAAAAATACAAAACGACTTTTCCCGTTTTCAAGAGGAACGACCGAAAGTAAAATAATGACTCTCACAAAAGAAAAACCATACCTCCCACGAAAGCAAAAATCATGCCTCTCACGAAAAAAACCCAAAAAACACGTTTTTTTGTTTCTGAGAGCAAGACCATGCGTGTGGCAGAAAAAAACATGTTCTTTCACGCAAAAAATGATTTTTCGTTGAAAAGCTAAGAAAGACCGATGGAAAACCAAAAAAAAACCTTAAAAAACACTCTAAAAAGCTAAAAACACGTAAAAAAAAATAAAAAACAAAAGTCAAAGAATACGCTTAGAACGCCATACGTGGCTGTGGTTAATAGCATGATAAGTGGGGACGTGTGAAAGTGATCGTTTGGTGGCTTTCGAAGGAGTGCTTCCTAACTAGTTGCCCCCTCTTGTAACTTCATAAAAGCAATTGTAGGAGACCCTATATACGTGGTCAAATTCATAAAAAATAATGTTTTCAGTTTTGTGATGTAAAAAACATCCTGAATAGCCCCATTAAAAGTTGTCAAACTTGTAAACTTTTTACATGCCCATAAGAATATACCCCCGCGATTCTTTTATTTACCGTTTCAGAGGCAAAATTGACAGGGCCTGTAAACGGGTCAACGTTACGCGACAAGAAACTTCCGTCATATGCCTCCGATGACTTTTTCCCACGAAACTCGTCGAAAACTCGTCGAAAACTCGAGCTGCTACGGAGGAGCTAGCTATGACGATGAAGGAGGAACTTTTGGATCGATCCGATTACGGACGAGCTAACAAGATGTTGGATGGATCTGGGCACGGACGAGCTAGCTAGCTAGCTAGCTAGTAAGCTACTCGATGGATCCGGCCACTGGCCAGCTATCTAGCTGGTAAGGGGGTGTTTGTTTCCAGGGACTTTTTGGTGTAGGGACTAAAAAAAGTCCCAAAAAGTCCCATGTGAAACAAACAGGAGGGACTTTTAGGGACTAAAGTGGGCTGTTTGGGACTATTTGGAGAAGTACCTGTGGGAGGGACTTTTTGGGACTTTTTCCTACCCTGCCCCGCATCGCGTTATCCGCTCGCGTCTCCCACCTCGGCCGCCGCCGCCGCCGCCAGTTCCCTCGCCCGCCGCCGCCGCCGCCAGTTCCCTCGCCCGCCGCCGCCGCCGCCAGTTCCCTCGCGTCTCCACCAGCCGCTCGCGCCCCCGCTCGCGTCTCCCTCCCAGCCGCTCGCGCCCCCGCTCGCGTCTCCCTCCCAGCCGCTCGCGCTCGCGCCCCACCAGCCTCCGCCGCCAGTTCCCTCGGCTCCGCCCAGGCAGCGCCCGCGCCGCAGCAGCCTACCGCTCCTCGGCGGCGGCCTCCTCCTCCTCGGTCCTGCCCGACGCGCTCGACCGGAGCTCCGACGCCTAGCGCGCAACGCCGCCGCCGTCGGCGGCCTCCTCTCCGACCTGCGGTCCCGCGTCTCCCAGGTGCGTGCGCGCCGCCGGTCTCTCTCTCCCTTCCTCTCCTCGACGAAACGGGAGGCCCTGCAGGTGCTGGGCGGCGGAGGCGCGGGGGCGGTGAAGCGGAACGAAGGGCGGGGGAAGCTGCTCCCCAGGGACAACATAGTCTTTTTGCATGTCATTTAATGATCTCTAGTCCCTTTTTAGTCCCTGAAAACAAACGGGTAGAGACTAGGGACTTTTAAGTTGGGAATAAAAAAGTCCCGGGACTTTTGAAACAAGCAGGGCCTAAGCAAGCTGCTGGATGGATCCGACCGGACTAGCTATCCCTTCGATCTCGTCGGCCACGGACGAGCTAGGTTGGTACGTTGTCCGAGATGGCAACAACTACATATTTGACTGTGCTGTTTGTAGACACGGACGAGGAAAAAACAGTAGAAATGGAAAAAATATAAGTGAATATTTTGTTTTACAGATTCACAATGCAAGTTTTGTTCTGTTGCGGCTCTCCCAACCCGTAAAAATCATTTTTCATGCAATGTAAAGACTTGATACGGGTTCGACTTATACAAGTGTATAATTTTTTTTAGGGTACTTTATACGGGTTTACTGAAAAAATTCTATCCGTCGCATTCTGCGACACATTGTCGACCTTTCGCATAGGAGGTGCGAGCGAGCAACGGGGTTTGGGCCGGCCCGTTAATACTTTCACCGATCCCGGTTTTGGGAACCTTCTAGAGGTTTCCAGCCGGTTTTTCCGGTTTTGGGAACTTTCTAGAAGATTCCCTGAACCGTTTTTTTTCTTTTTTTTTGTTTTTGTTTCAAAAATATTCTGGATTTTCAAAAAATGTTTCATAATTTGAAAAAATGTTCCAAAATTTGAAAAATAGTTCGGAATTTAAAAAATGTTCAGGAATTTGAAAAAATGTTCCGTATTTGAAAAATGTTCTGGAATTTGGAAAAATGTTTTGGAGTTTGAAAAAATGTTCCGGAATTTGATAAAATGTTCCGGAATTTGAAAAAATATTCCTGAATTTTTAAAAATGCTGCTGTTGTGTAATTTTATTTAGAACTATAAAAATGTTCTGGAATTGCAATTTTTTTCCTGTTTTTGTAACTTTGTTCAACAATCAAAAAAATATTTTGAATTTAGAAATTTGTTAACATATTTAAAAAATGTTAATATTTCCAATTTTGTTCACAAATTCTCAAAATGTTCACATGTTTTATTTTTGTTCACAAATTCGAAAATATTTTGGAATTCCCATATATGACCCTGTTTTCCAAAAAAATTCACATATTCTGAAAATGCTACAGTTTTTATATTTTGTTCACAAACTTATAAAATTTTCCATATTTTCGAAATTACTTTGTAAATTAAAAAACAATCAAGTTTTGTAAAAATAGTTTGAATTTGAAAAATGCTCACCTTTTTAGTTTTTCATTTTTCGTGGTTGCCTATTGTTCTTTAACACTAGTGCTGTCATTGTTGTAAAGTACTCCTAGATTGCATAGTGTACTGGCTAGTGCATCGCACGTATCTATTACAGCACGTATCTATTACAGGTCGAGGGTTCGATTCCCAGATATTATTGCGCAGTCAGTTTTTACGATTTCCACTTCTTTGCCGCAGTTAGTGGCAAATAGGAGGGGGAGCAACCGTAGCATTTGGATGAAAATAAATTTTCGCGAAAAAACACGTTTTATTTTTTATACGCGAAAAAGCTTGTTTTCTGTTTTTTTTATAAGAGGCATGGTTTTGCTTCAGCAGGAAGCACGGTTTTGCCTTCGCGAGAGGCCCAACCGTGCCTATCGGAAAGGGAAAAAAATGCGTTTTCTTTTTTTGCGAGAGAAACGGTTTTGCTTTCACGAAAGACACGGTTTTGCCTTTGCGAGAGGCACACTCGTGCTTTTCGGAAAGGAAAAAAAACGCGTTTTCTGTTTTTTTTGCCGAGAAACATGGTTTTGCTTCCGCGAAAGGCACGATTTTGGCTTCGCGAGAGGCACCTGAAAGGGGAAAAACGCGTTTTCTGTATTTTTTTGCGAGAGGCACGGTTTTGTTTGCGCGAAAGGCACGGTTTTGCCTTTGCGAGAGGCACGCCTGTGCCTCTCCCGAAGTGAAAAAAAAACGCGTTTTCCGCTCTTCTTTTTTTCCGCGAGAGGCACGGTTTTTGCTTCCGTGAGAGGCACGGTTTTGACTTCGCGAGAGGCACGACCCGTGCCTCTGGAAAAGGAAAAAACCGCGTTTTTTGTTTTTTTTTATCACGTAAGGCACGGTTTTTTCGTGTGGTTTTTTTCTTCCGTTTTTTTCATGAAAAAAAAGTTCGTCAAAATCTATCTACATGATATTTAGTTTTGAATATCTCGACGCGAGAAAGCCAACGATGAAAACGGTTCGAGATTTGAACGCATAATTTAGAAGATAAAATGTTTTGAAAATACGGATCTACGAAAAAAAAAACTCCCTTATTGCGACAAATGACACACATGCAGTGCGTCATTTGTTACAACCTGTAAATGTGAGAGTAATCGTTATAAGGTGTATTCGCTAACTATTGATTTTGAATAGGAGGTCCCGGATTTACGAGTTGCTCTAATACTCATACTGTGTTCACGGGCCTGTTTTGTCGACGGAGAAAACAAATTAATCAGGCCGAGCGAAGTTACAGGCCCGTGAACGAACTGAATAGGCCTCATCACTCGCGGCGCGGGTCGGCCACTCGCCGGCGTGCGGCCCCCGCTCGATCAGCCGCCGCCTCCCGCCCGTCTCGTCCTTCCCGCTCCAAGCTCCTCCGCCGCGCCGTCCATTCCACCCGGCGAGACGCAGGTACTTCTCTCGAGCTCGTCGGTTCATCATCTCGGCCGCTGCCACGCGCGGCCCCCCTCCGTCGCGGCGCGGATTGCCGCGGTCGTAAGAGGTCACCCTAGGCTACCGGCTAGGGATGCGTCTCCGTGGTTTGACTCAGGGTGGTTGCTTGCGTTAGCTGCGATGTTCATGCATTGGACATGTCATGGAACCGAGCCACCCATCCATTCCCCACCAGGCATCAATCACTGTGCCATCACGTGTGCTAGGGCCTAGGGCCGAGATCGATAACTCTGATCTCCAAAAGTTTTGTTACCGTGTTATTTGTTTTGAATTTACCTGCGCTTTCCTTTTTTCGTGAATGCGTGGAGAATGAATCAAGTATGAACTAGTAAGGGTAAATTATGGACGCTAGATGATTGAGTATTGTCACATTGACGTGGGGAAACCAGGGCGATGTGTATGACGATGCTTATGGTAAATGGAAACCAAACACTCCTGTAGGTCAGTATGTGCTTACTGTTATATTTTTATTCATATATCCTACCGGCATAAGGAGCAGATTATTCGTGAAGGAAAAGCGCCGATGTGAACAAGCACCCTCCAGGCCTTCACCATATTTTTTATGCTTTCAGTAGCGGTTTGTTATGTATGTCCGAAGTATGCATCATATTTGTGAGGGAGAATACTAGGCCCTCACAGAGTTGATGCTATCTAAGCTTCCATGCTTTTCCTCCCTTCAAATTGGACGCCTTAAGCCTCCCGAAGACCATGACAATGATCAGAATCATTTTCCCCTCGTTGCTCCATCTTCCAGCAAACCCATATGAAGCATCCTTGCAGCGTAGGTCTTGTTTGAGTAGCCTCTTGCAGCTGTAACCCATTGACAAGCCCACGTTTCCATATGCACTGCAACAATCAGTCATCGGAGCCACAAGTTCAGTAATGATAATCATGGCAAAAATAACCATGAGTTTCTCTTAAGAATGTAGTGAATTTCAGTACTTGCCTTACAACTTCGAACAGTATGCTCAAAACATTGAAATTAAGTGGATCTGTGGTCAGTGCTTCTCGCTCAGTGATGCAAATTAGCATGACAAAGATAGCCAAATAAGACAACTGGGACAAGATCCAGTCCTCCAACAACCCTTTTCTGTTGTATCTCTTCTCGTCCTTAGAATACCGATCGTCGTAATTGGGTAAAAATGATGTGTAACCGGGAAGATACCTGATACAAGTTGATGTGTTAAGAAGTATAGCTTAACAATAGTTCTTCTGAATGATAGCATACATTAGATAATCTGATGTATCTTACTCTATTATACGAGATAAAGCTATTCGTTAAGTACGATATATTTGCATATCATTCAACCTACTCAATAGAACCCCTATTTGCCTAATGTAAGGGTGCAGTAAATTCAGGATTTTTTTATTAACGTAAGTGCTGCAGTAAATCGAGGAAATTCTCTTTGTAACGAGCATTATTATTTCCGGGAGAAGGTTAGAGAAGAAACTTACATCATGACGGTGTATAGGACTATTATTGCCGAAGAGATGCTCGACAGATCCACAATAGATTCACCAGCATGCCTCGCATTGGTTGATTGAAAAAGAGCACCTACTATCTTTTGGTAGCTGCTCATTTCCTGCAAAGCCTCGGAACTCCATTCGAACGAGCAAAACAATATGGTTTGCAGAATGATGAAACCCACAACAGTCAAAATTAAATAAGCACACTTTCTTGTACTCATAAGATGCCTGTATCCGATGGCCTTTGGGTGCTCAAGAATGAAAGACCATTCTTGTTTCCCGGTAATCTTCTGGAGTGACCACACCATGAATCTCAAGCATGGTGCAAATAATGTATTTCCTACTAGTATCTGAGGAATAATTAGCAATAGCAGACCGGAGTTCTTCTGGAAGATAATCATATTCTCATTTACCGGAGTGAATCCACAGTTTGCAACTGAGGATATGGCCGTAAATACAGAAAATAAAAAGAGCCCAATCCCTTTTCTCTTCAGAACTTCCTGTGCATCTGGTACTAGCTTAAGGTAGAGGTAAATAAGTAAGGAGCTCCCTAAGTTTGTTATCAGAAGATATACCGTCACTGCAGTACCTAAAAGTGCAGTTGTCTTGGGATCAACATGTTGTTTGTTTGCCAGGTGGAATTCGGAAAATGACGCTCCATCTTTTGTGCCATGGCTAGCGGTGGGATCAAAGTTTGTAACATTAATAGATTCAATATCAACATGAGATATCTGGTCCCTTCTGTTGAATGAATTTTCTGAATTGAATTTAGCCCTCACAAAGTGAAGACCAAGTATTGAAGTGAATACTTCACTACCAATCAGCATTAAAATTGCCAAAATCCAGAGTTGTTTGCTTGAGAATTCCTCCATTTCAACAGTAGCCATGCTTGAGACAGTTGATGCAGAGACAGAAGTAAACAACACGTCTAAGTCTTTCAGAGTATTTGACTTATCTTGGGAGTTAAGGACCTTCAGAGCTTCATATCCAGCAAATGAGATCAAGGCGAAATAAGTGACTTGGATAAAGAGTGGGTTTGTGTGGCAGATGAACTGGCAGGAGTATTTCATAGATTGCTGTGCAGATTTGGCAAAATAGGACAATTTGGTGGCTACAAATGCACAGAAAGTTCGAAGGCTTTTTAGGTGTACTACAGGAGAATTATTCATTCTTTTCTAGTACTTGTGTGGCACTAAGAAGAATGTTTTCTCCTTTTGGAGGGGTTAGGCGTGGAAAGGGGGGGGGAGGGGGTGCTGGTTCTTTACTTGCGTAGTCATACTGACTAGTGTCTATTTATAGTGGAAAAAAAATTCTCCCTTCAACTTTTTACCTATGGTGTTTCGTACAATCTGGGCTGTACTGAGGAATTATAAAATAGTAGTGGATTTATGTGGACAAAGATGAACGAAGAATCAAGGCTGCTTCATGGATTCCATCATTCAAGATAGCTTTGCCATAGTAGTGCTAAAGGATTCTATTCTCTACTGAAGCTGTGTCGATAAATAGTCTACAGGCTAGTGGAAATGCAAAATTAAGAATGAGCACTCTTGCGTGCAAACTGCAAAGTTATTTCATTCTGTGCTCTACATTATGCCTTCTTCACACAACAAATGCTTTTTCGTTCTTTGAGCCTCCCCGAGTTAGACCTTGACGGCATGCAGATACAGTTGGAACTTGGAAAGATTGAATGTGTTCTCAGCATGTGGTTCATGTCCTTTTGGAAGCTAGGTGCTATCAGGCTCCCATGTCTGACTGAATTGCCTATTTACCAGAACTGAACCCTCGATTTATGTAGAGTTCATTCTGAGGAACCTTGACTCGGATCTATCTTGGATTTCAAATTTTGTAACACTGTGTTAATCGGAGGTTGCAGTCATAATAACGTGACATACCTGCAAGTCTCTCGGAAAAATCATAGTGATTGTGCACACTGTACACTTAGCGAAAATGTTTTTTTAGCCGGGCATCAATATGCTCTCCCTTACCAGTTACCATGTCTGTTTTCTTGAACTGCAACAGTACTGAGGGATACTTGTGAGGAGCTAGATATATCAGTTTAATGAAATAATAATAGACATCCAAATCTTAATCGAAGAGGACTCGAGCCTGGTTCAAAGGGTGTATAGTCACACCTCCTGCATTACTACAAAATCTTTTGATTCTTTATTAAATTATTATAGCCATGTTCTTCTAGCATGTACCAGTTCTCTCTCTATATATATGAATTTTGTTGTGGCATCAACAATATTGTTTACACATATTGGTTTTCCGGGAGAAGTAACATTATGCGTTCTCGTTTCAAAAGCAAACACGTGTAATCCACATTTGGTGAATTAGATTTCGTTCTTCTCACCAAGGACAAAGCATTTGGTACAACACATTAGCTCTTCGTTGTTGATATGGAGAAGACCGATGAATCGATTTTATTCTTTAAGCTTTATCATCTGAGTGGGTACGGAACAAATTCTTTGGATGCTACATAGTTGCTCTACACTGGCATATACTACATATGCGGACTAGGTTAAAGATACTAATTCAATTGATTGAATGGATTTAGATGTCATTTCGTGTTCCATTCTGTAATGGGTGGGCTTTACTAGTTCCGTGCGGCAGCAAAACACCTTTCACTATTTATAAGGTTGCATTCAGCTTCTGTGGTTCTGTTAATGGACCCGTTGAGCAAGATGACCTGCATAACTTTTCCTGCATATGCTGTTCACACTAATCCATTTTTTTTCTTCTCTTTGTTCTTTCTGACAGATACGTGTTGAATTTTGCACACACCATTTTTTGATAGTTTGACAGTAACTAATTTCGAGGAAATTCTAAGGTTATACACATCTCATTATCATTAGAGTTGTATTATTGTTCATCAAGTTAGTATGATATCCTTCGCATCATTATGCAGCTACAAAGCTTTAGCCATGAACTCATGATTATATGTACACGATGATAAGAATCAGTGGCTTAACTTATTTAAAAGACAATATATACATCTCCCTCAAAATTAGAGATGTTGCTAATTCAGATGAGCCAATGACAAATGAAAATAATATAGCGTCATACAAAGTGATTAAATGTTTTCCTCACTACCCATAGATCAGCATTATGTAATTCCATTATTTTCAAAAGGAGGAAAATTATGCAACTGCATAACATTTGGTACCACCCTCTGTTCCACAATTCTTGTCGTGGTTTTAGTTCAAAAAACGGAGGGAGTAGTTGATTTTGTGTGGTTTAGTGAATACGAGATGCCTTCTTTTGCGAGAAAAATACGATGTGCCTTTGATGGAGTAATTTATTAAAAAGAATGCGGCATTTATCTAGAGTTTGCCTCTCAACTCTCTCTCTCTCTCCAAATCCCATCTTAAAGTATGAACTGGATTCTGTTGGAGAAGCCATGTTCGGATTTGCTCTTGCCAGATATCATGGACGTCATATTCTCCTTGCAGAATATATTTGAAGTTGGAGATAGGGATTTTAGCTAGAACATATGTGGCAACATGCCACCAGGCCCACCATGTGAACATAGAGTATGGAGAAATCAGTGGACCTGCCATGATAGTTCTGTGAAGTTACAATGAATTGGCTAATGTGGACGGACCTTCTCTTGCAAAAATGCTGGTTTACTGACCATGTTAATAAATCATGGCAATTTTAACGCCAGATGTCATCTCCCAGTGCCAATTATGGGATACTCTGTCCTCTTTACTTCACATAGATTACTGTTGTATTTAGTCAACATCCCGCTAACAGCAAATGCACACTCATTAACCTCTCTGCACCAAGTACTTTGCATTACCCTGACCCCTGAGATCCATCAGCTGACCTTGCATGCCTAACAGACACACATGCATGGTGATTGGCGATCTTGTTCTACCTGCTGAAGAACACGACAAGTGACAGCCATTATGGAGAACTTCAGTTCATTGCTGGATTGCCCCTTTCTTTTGAGCAAAAGCTACATACCCCTTAATGGTGGCGTGATTCGACTTTGCGGCTCTCCTGGCATTAGTGGCCTCACCACCTACAATTTGAGCATTTCAGATTCTATGTTTGTTGTTCGTGCCGTATATATCCTGGGAGCACTTTCAGAGATTTCTTCTCCATTATGTGACTGATGATGCTCATAATACAACTGAAGCAGGTCTGGGCAGGCTCTGCTCAACTACACATACCGTTCTTCTGCTTGCCGATAGACATGAATGCATGGTGAATGCTGATGTTGTTCAGCTTGCTGAAGAACCTGACAAACGGACGGCTATGATGGCGAGCTTCCCTTCATAGCCCCTGAAAGGTGGCCTGATTCTTCCTCGTGCTATTAGTGGCCTTACTACCAGGCACCTATAACTCGCACATATCATTAGAGAACATGCAGATATTTGTTCTCCATTGTTCGAATGATGGTGCTCAAGGTACAGCCGAAGCAATTACGCGACAGACAATACTGGGGTTCTGCTTGCTGATAGAGGGAATTGCCTTCTGGTGGTTGAAACCCGGAGGGGTGGAGTGGTATGGTAACGTTGGGCAGTGATGGTAAATGAAATTTAGTCCACCAGATGGCAAGACGATATTTTGCAGCTCATGCTCCATGCAATGGACTGCCGCCATCTATAGACCTGGACCTGGGAACAAATTAGCGTTTAGGTTTGACAGAATGCTAAGCTCTCTTGCTCTCCATTGATGCTCTGTGAGAATGCCATCGAGATGAACTTTAAACATGGAGTGTGTCTTGATGACACCAACTGATACCCATGACCACAAGGGAACATTGGAATGACTGTGGCATGTGGCACGGGAACAATGATGTGGGTGCATGGTGGAGATTCCAAGTTTGAGTTTGGCTGGGCACCTGCAATCTGCATGCACATGCATGGACCATATGGATGTACCGCAGTTGTGACTGGGATAGGCCTCTGGAAGTCATGTTCTGTTGCGATTTACCAGAGTTTAGAACTGGAATCTGAAATGCCATCTATAAATTCCACTATTCCTTGGAACAATTTTGTTAGTAATGGAATATTTACCCCAAGCCAATTAACCCATTCAACATGCAGCAAATTAGCTGCTTCTCTTCCTGAAACTTCAGAACAGGGCACAGCGTCAAATTCCTCTGCAGAGTGACAATCACCCCCGCTTCTCGGTACAGAGAAATGCAATCACACTCACAGCACTGAACATCTTGCGGCGGACATGACCCCAAAACTTCCCTTCCTCTCTTTTATTTGAGCCACAGTTCAGAAACCTTTTTTAAGTAATTACTCTATGTTTTAATTCGCTTAAAAGATCTTTTAGATCTCTATGTTCTCTGCTACTACAAACCGAGGAGCAGCTTGACGACATCAGGCAGCTCGGTCGGCTAGGCCGCCGCGACGCTGGGGGAGAAGGACATGGGCGCGGAGCATGGCGAGGCTGAGTAGCTGTTGGCTCTGAGGGCTTCCGGTCCACATTTTTCTGCGTGGTCGTCCATCAGCATCTGGTGGCATCGGCACTCGGAGCTGCAGAAGGCTTTCTCCCCCCTGCAGTTGGAGTTCAAGAACGGAAGAGAGGTAAGCGAGTGATTAGTCACTGTTTCTTGTCACAGAATTTTGAAATATTATATAGTAAAGTCATTATGGGCAATGCTTGCCATTTAAAAAGATGTTTATGCGAGGTGCATGCCATATGAAAAAATACACAAGCAGATCTGGCTATTTACTTTCGAAAAGAAAATGTTTACCGCGTCACCCCTAAATACCTATTTCTGAATTGGAGCTGGAAGAGTAAAACAAATCTTATTAAACTATGCTGAGACTTATTAAGGTGAACTGTTAGATAAAATTATACACCTGTTACAACTTATCTATCTTATGCTTTCTTAAGGATAACTGATTGAACTAGGTTGTGTTCCAGGAACACATAATCATGACATCTTTAAACCAAAGGACCAATGAATGGCTTGAGGTGAAAGTAATATAGGGCCAAAGAATAATTACTGCTACTCCGAACTCATAAGCATATTTGACATCTCTTAATTTCAACAGTAGACCTGCCCCTAGTTGTTCTCTGAGAAAGGGAGGTGGAAAATATTCTCACCTAAATAAAACAAGAAATTAAGATGTGATGTACATCAAACTTTGCTTGGTCCAACAGACATGAAGGTTCACTGTCCACACAACCAAAACAAAAGCAAGGAAAGGAGATTCCTAAAGGATGGTAGATAGCTAAAATTCTCACAAACTTCTTAGAAAAAAGGAACAGTAGGAATGTATTCCATACAAATTGATATGATCATGTGAGATTCTTGAAGGATTATATGCATCTTGTAGCTTCTTTTTTTCCAGTATGGCATAAGTTATTAGCTCCTTGCGATATGAAGTACTCCGTACTAACTAATCTGTAGTTGTTGGTTGGTTAACCACTCACCTATACATGTAGATGTCGAGCCCATCAAGCCTCTTGTTGCAGAGGCAGCACCGGCTCAAGAAGTCGTCCGCCCTCGCTGGCTCCTCCTCGCCGGCCTCCACGAACCAGCCGTTCCCGCCGTCGCCGAACCCAAAGTAGACGCGCTTCCGCACGCTGCCGCCCTTGCCGCCGCCGGTGGGTACGTGCGTGATGACGCAGGTGTAGCTTTCGGAGAGCTCGTCCACCTCGCACGCGCGGCGACGTGCCGCGGCGCCGATTGCGATCGGCTGGGCGGTGAGGCACGCACGGCTCATGGCAGCGACGATGCCGAGCCCGACGACGCCCTCGGCGTCGAAGCTCCGCCTCGGCGGCTTGGGCTCGGAGGAGCTGGCCCGGAGGAAGATGGAGAGGAGGTTGCCGAAGGATGACGAGGCCTTGTGCTCGGTCGCCGGCTCTAGAGACCTCGTCATCGTTTTCTCCTCCTCTCCTCTCTTTCCTCCTAATTAACCTGAATACTACTCTACTAACTAATGGAAGTGAGGGGAGGAGGGAGGGAGAAGATGGTGGGAGGCATTTTAAAGGGGAAATGGTTTGCGGTTGTAGTAGTGTGGTTTTCCTACTAATCAGTGGGGGTTGCACATGCAAAACCTCTTTATTTGGTGCCCCGTGTATTTTTCTCATAATAATTCACAATAATGGGAGAATATTCCATGAAAATATTATTTTTTCCAATGGGAATCAAGAAACCGTCCTTTTTATTTGCTTCTGGGAATTAAATATTATACTACCACATAAACGAAAATAGTAAAGTGATCGATCAGCATGGGCATGAGAATCAGGGGCTTGTCATTTTGTGAAGCCGAGCACTTTAGCCTCCACCCTGTGATGTTTCCCGTTTTCAGTAGAATTAGTTGTCTCTGAATCATACACGAGTAGGAAAAAGTTTCATGTGTACCCGTAGCTTGTTTATTCAGCATTTTGCCATTTTTAGCCGGCTGTCCATGTTGAGCAAACCTTGCAAACTTGCTTTCCGGCGGTTTCACTCGGGGTTTTGTCCGGCTGCTCGTTTATGGAATGCAATTAGTTCTTCAGCTACCTTCTCCTGCCCCCCCTCACATGCCTTTGTTTTCATTTATTCCGCCGTTGCGCAAGGAGTCTCGTGAACTTTCTGAAAGCACCTGGCGGATTTGGAGAAAGATATCTTCGCGCGATCGATCGGTCGATCCAATGTGGGCGGGTCTCTCTTTCCGCGCGTCGCGATCGTCATGGGAAGAATAGAGGGGCCAAGTTTATTGCGGTGGGCAGTGGCTAATCATCAAGATGAGGAGATTAGCTGTTAACTAGTGCTACTTGGTTATTTTGTTAGTGTTTATAATAGGAACCCAATGCTTAAAGTTGTCATCGTCATGGGAAATATGCCAGTGAGCACTCAAGGCCAAAAAGGCAACACGTACCCCGATGCTCGTCGTCCGAGATCCACGTAAATTTAGCTGAAATACACAATAAAATCAGAAATTGTAGCAACCTATTTGAAATTTCAGCGACGTCAATTTTCTTTTGTTACCGTTAAGAAAAAAAGAAATGGCTGCGTTTCGAGTTGGTCTCATGCCCTGTGGCTTGGTGTCATCTAAAAAAAGTTTGCCTCAGGTTTGACGTGTCAAAACTTAATTAATTAGGTAAATCAATCTGTGATTAGATGGTTAGGTATTCTCATTTTTATCATGGTTTAAATCCCGATGCTTGCATTTATTGCTGAATTTATTTTAAGATTTTTGGCGATGCGCATTCAGTGGTAGGAGATGTTTCCATCGATGATGAGGTGTTTACAGCGACTTCGTAAATTTCAAGATGATATACCGACTCAGTCTTTGGAAAGTGCTCATAGGGGTAGGGTGTGCGTGTATCTTTTATAGGAGGAGTGTATGCATGTGTATACGAACGCTTGCGTTTGTACTGTGTTAAAAAACACTTAATTAATTATGACTCTTTTTTTTTTGAAAAGGAGGATAACCCCTAGCCTTTGCATCGAGCAATGCACACATTCATTTTTATTATATTATTACATAAAATGTTATAACCTAAATACATAAATCAACCCAAAACCACCTTCTCGACGCACAATGTTGCCATACATATAAAGTTAATGATGTGCCCCGGCCCTCTGGCGAGTCGGGAGCACCAACCGGTCCAGCAGACCATCAACGTGCATCACATGTGCGCGCATCTTTCGCCATTCCATCTTCAAAAGTGATCAATGCATTAACCTTGTTAGGATCACCGTCGTCGACGCCACCATGGTGTCAGATAGAGCATCCTCTCGCACGTGTCCATCAACACGCATCCAACACCGACACCCCACTGTGCCACACTGTCGAGACCCGCCATCGTCGGTGATGAAGATGCAACACCGCTACACCTCTTGCCACCTTCAGCCAACACTTGCTCTAAAACGATGCCCCCAGGAGGGAGAACGACACTCAAAATGTAGTCATTGTCGGATACGGGAGACCCGGATCTAGGGCTTCCTCGGAACATCCCGAGCATGGTGATGCAAACTGCGACGATTGATTAGGACCTAGTTAGTGTCAATCTTAAAATTACTTGGGGTATTTTGCTTATGAGCCTGTTTTGAGAGAAATTTCTTGGGATACAAGAGAGAAACATAATTGACGAATTATGGTCATGCTTAGAACAATGCATTGCCTTACTCAAATTTAATTGTGAAAATAATAGGAGATATGATTGCTTGGTTTACTTTGCAGGAGAAATATGATTGCTTCTTGATACAGTGCTACTACCCTTTAACGATCTCGGCAGCAATAGTATCCGTCGTTGTCTGCTCCTTCTCATGGCCGGCATACCTAACAAAATAATTTATGGCCCCCATCATGCATGGCCAATATACTTGAGATTTATGGTCCAGAGAGCTTTCCTGTGACCTGGGTTCACTGTGAACCAACCATGAAGGACATCCCTTTCCCTGTTGACCAGACAAGGTACATGACGTTGACATCCATGCATATTTGCCTGCCTATGGAGAGGCAAACATGGAAGCTTAACCAGAAAATCATTAACATATAGTGTTAAACTTGGGTTGGTTGGTGCAGCTACCTTAATATTTATAAGAAAATTGTAGAAATGCATTCTGAAATGAAATTCGTCATATGTAAGGCGACCAGTTCTGAATTTTGTTTTATTTTACAAGTTCTTTTGTTTGTGTGTTTCATTGGTGCTCAAACTAGATTTGATGAGTTACTGCATGCAATTTTTCTAAAATTAAAAGAGTCACTGAATAATAATTACTCCCTTCATTTTATAATATAAAAGCGTTTTTAATATTAATATAGTGTTAAAAACGTTTTTATATTATAATTCCTCTGTTTCTAAATATTTGTCTTTTTAAGAATTCAACTAGGAATTACATATGAAGCAAAAATAAATGAACTTATACTTTAAATTATGACTATATACATTCGTATATAGTTTATAATAAAATCACTAAAAAAATAAATATTTAGAAACAAAGGAAGTATTTTTTAAAGACAGGCCTAAAGCGTTGGAATCATCGTTTTTTTTAAATCTTGGCCGCTTTTGGACTTGCAAAAAAAAGGAACTGTTTTGGACTTACATTGGTCAGACTATATAAAACCTTCAAAAAATCAATGTCCAAGTTAACCTCAGCACAATACTGCGGTTTAAACAAATGATGGCGTAGTGCCCGCTGATCAGAAGATGGGATATAGTTATCCCCAACTTGTTAAAATCACACTTAATTATAGCTGATGCGGCAAGCATTAAGCGCTATCACAGGTAAACAAAGAAAGTGGAGGACAACCTTTTAATGTGCGGTTGAGTTGTGACCTGTATTTCGATGGGTGGTAGATTTGTGCCTTGTGATAGCATCTAGAACCACAATTTGTAAAAATGACGCCTCAAACGTCCACGAACGCGGCCGGACACGTCCGCGAAGACTGACCGGTCACACCTTAAAAAAAGCGTCCGCGAAAACTGACCGGTCACACCTTAAAAAAAGCACCTGCATTCGAACATCTCACATTAGATTTCTCATATCCATATAAAAACGTGCAAACATATAAACCTACATACTACATACAAACTATTTACTCCTTGTCAAAGATTTTGACAATCTCCATGCCCTCAGACGGATAGATGTGCGGTAGATGTACCTCCACCTCTCCCGACGCCTCTGCTACGACCACCTCCGATTGCTCCGTTGCGGCTTCCTTTATCGCTATCACCGCCTCGAGCTCGTCGAAGAGGGCGTCGGCCTCCGTCTGTCTCTGTCGGATGAACCGGCGGTTGGCCTTCACCTCGGTCTCATCTGGATGGAATCCAGGATGGCTTGCTGCTCCGCCATCTCACCGGCTCGGGCGACGGTGAACTCCGCCTCCGCCTTTTCCATGTTCAACCGTGGAGCATGGATCTCTGGCTCGTCCTTCTCCATCGATCCGACACCTCCTCCTCTGGTTGCTCCTCCTTCTCTGTTTCTAGCGAGTCCGGAGGGAGGCCCGCAGTGATGCATGTGGCGCGCCGAGCCTGGATCTCCGCCTCGATCTGCATGCGGCGCTCCGGCGTGAGCTGAGCGTAGGTGGTGATCCTACGGAGGACCATAATGACACCGGAGAGCGGGGGAGAGGAGGCACACAGGCTCGGGTGTTGGCGGAGGGAGGTAGGAGGTGAATGTGCTAGGGCTGGAGGACGTCGAGCGACTTAAATAGCCAGCTATGGCCTCGGACGGGGAGCCAGAGCGGCGTCACGCGACGTTCACACTGCAACGAGGGCCGATGCGCCCGTCGGGCCTTCGGGTTTTCAGGCGAGTTCGCGTGGGGCCCCGCCATCAGTGTGACATGGCGGGCGTGCCCGGGCGCGCCTGGGCTCCCCCATATCCGCCCCATATTTGGGCTGGATATGAGGGGTGCGGGTCAGCCCAGGCGTTTGAGGGCCATTTGAGGGGCCCTATTGGGTCGATTTTTTGTGACCCTTCAGTGACTGGTCGGCCTGCCCGGACGTTTGATACGGGTATGAGGAGTCCGACTATAAATGCTATGGAGGAACGACTTTGTTTGGAAGCTGGAGATAAAAGACGACGTTCTGTGTACCTTTTTTGAAGTTAAACATGAATTTTATTCATTAGCAATATCACTACATCGTTTATGAGGAGCATTACAATATCATTAAGAGGTTCCTCAAACCAATCATTGACTAAAGAAAATCTAGCTAGTCTACCAAGCTCGTGCGCTACTTTATTTGCTTCTCTATTAGAGTGTTCGAATCTAGTAGTAATGAAGTCACATGCATAATGAAAATAGTCATTGAAGATTGCCGCCCCGCTCCCATCGATTGTCCTCCATCGTGCATGGTCTCAATCACCTTCATGTTGTCCCAGTTAATAATAAGGCGATGACATCCTACCCTTTGTGCCAATGTTATGCCAAATTTTAGGGCGAAAGCTTCCGCCGTGAGAACATCCGTGCAATAGTCAATCTTCCCATTTCCTCCAGCGATAAACCTGCCTTTATCATCTCTTAGAGCCACTCCCATTGAACCTCTAAGTAGGTCGTGGTCAAAAGAAGGCTCAATGTTAAGTTTTACAAAACCCCTAGGGGGACAAGACCAACCCCCCTTTTTCATAGCAGCCTTGTGGGAAGATGCATTGACGAAATTTGATGTAAAGGCTAGGATCCTCATTGAGATCTCATTAACATTCTGAATTGCTTCCTTATGCACCAACTTTTGTCTTTTCCACCATAAATACCACGTTGAGACAACAATCATTTCCCGCACATTATAACTGTTGGGGAACGTCGCATGGGAAACAAAAATTTTCCTACGCGCACGAAGACCTATCATGGTGATGTCCATCTACGAGAGGGGATGAGTGATCTACGTACCCTCGTAGACCGTACAGCAGAAGCGTTAGAGAATGTGGTTGATGTAGTGGAACGTCCTCACGTCCCTCGATCCGCCACGCGAACAATCCCGCGATCAGTCCTACGATCTAGTACCGAACGGACGGCACCTCCGCGTTCAGCACACGTACAGCTCGACGACGATCTCGGCCTTCTTGATCCAGCAAGAGAGACGGAGAGGTAGAAGAGTTCTCCGGCAGCGTGACGGCGCTCCGAAGGTTGGTGATGACCTTGTCTCAGCAGGGCTCCGCCCGAGCTCCGCAGAAACGCGATCTAGAGGAAAAACCGTGGAGGTATGTGGTCGGGCTGCCGTGGAAAAGTCGTCTCAAATCAGCCCTAAAACCTCCGTATATATAGGTGGGAGGGAGGGGACCTTGCCTTGGGGCTCAAGGAGCCCCAAGGGGGTCGGCCGAGTCCAAGGGGGAGGACTCCCCCCCCCCAAACCGAGTTGGACTTGGTTTGGTGGGAGGGAGTCCCCCTTCCTTCCCACCTCCTCCTTTTTTTTTCTTTCTCTCTTGATTTTCTTCTCCTTGGCGCATAGAGCCTTTTGGGCTGTCCCACCAGACCACTAAGGGCTGGTGTGTCACCCCCAAGGCCTATGGGCTTCCCCGGGGTGGGTTGCCCCCCCGGTGAACTCTCGGAACCCATTCGTCATTCCCGGTAACTCCGAAAACCTTCCGGTAATCAAATGAGGTCATCCTATATATAAATCTTCGTTTCCGGACCATTCCGGAAACCCTCGTGACGTCCGTGATCTCATCCGGGACTCTGAACAACATTCGGTAACCAACCATATAACTCAAATACGCATAAAACAACGTCGAACCTTAAGTGTGCAGACCCTGCGGGTTCGAGAACTATGTAGACATGACCCGAGAGATTCCTCGGTCAATATCCAATAGCGGGACCTGGATGCCCATATTGGATCCTACATATTCTACGAAGATCTTATCGTTTGAACCTCAGTGCCAAGGATTCATATAATCCCGTATGTCATTCCCTTTGTCCTTCGGTATGTTACTTGCCCGAGTTTCGATCGTCAGTATCCGTATACCTATTTCAATCTCGTTTATCGGCAAGTCTCTTTACTCGTTCCGTAATACAAGATCCCGCAACTTACACTAAGTTACATTGCTTGCAAGGCTTGTGTGTGATGTTGTATTACCGAGTGGGCCCCGAGATACCTCTCCGTCACACGGAGTGACAAATCCCAGTCTTGATCCATACTAACTCAACTAACACCTTTGGAGATACCTGTAGAGCACCTTTATAGTCACCCAGTTACGTTGCGACGTTTGATACACACAAAGCATTCCTCCGGTGTCAGTGAGTTATATGATCTCATGGTCATAGGAACAAATACTTGACACGCAGAAAACAGTAGCAACAAAATGACACGATCAACATGCTACGTCTATTAGTTTGGGTCTAGTCCATCGCATGATTCTCCTAATGATGTGATCCCGTTATCAAGTAACAACACTTGCCTATGGCCAGGAAACCTTGGCCATCTTTGATCAACGAGCTAGTCAACTAGAGGCTTACTAGGGACAGTGTTTTGTCTATGTATCCACACAAGTATTGTGTTTCCAATCAATACAATTATAGCATGGATAATAAACGATTATCATGAACAAAGAAATATAACAATAACTAATTTATTATTGCCTCTAGGGCATATTTCCAACAGTCTCCCACTTGCACTAGAGTCAATAATCTAGTTCACATCACCATGTGATTCCAACGAATCCAACACCCATATAGTTATGGGGTCTGATCACGTCTTGCTCGTGAGAGAGGTTTTAGTCAACGGTTCTGAAACTTTCAGATCCGTGCGTTCTTTACAAATCTTTATGTCATCTTATAGATGCTGCTACTACGTGCTATTCGGAAATACTCCAAATATCTACTCTACTATACGAATCCGTTTCACTACTCATAGTTATTCGGATTAGTGTCAAAGCTTGCATCGACGTAACCCTTTACGACGAACTCTTCAACCACCTCCATAATCGAGAAAAATTCCTTAGTCCATCAGTTACTAAGGATAAATTTTGACCGCTGCTAGTGATTCAATCGTGGATCACTCTCTGTACCTCTCAACAGACTTGCTGCAAGGCACACATCAGGTGCGGCACTCAGCATGGCATACTTTAGAGTCTACGACTAAGGCATAGAAGACGACCTTCGTCTATTCTCTTTATTCTGCCGTGGTCGGGTTTTGAGTCTTACTCAAATTCACACCTTACAACGCAACCAAGAACTCCTTCTTTGCTAATCTATTTTGAACTCCTTCAAAACTTGTCAAGGCATGCATCTTGTTGAAACTTCCATTAAGCGCTTTCGATCTATCTCCATAGATCTTTGATG
The DNA here is from genome assembly GCF_904849725.1 of Hordeum vulgare subsp. vulgare. NCBI lineage: Eukaryota > Viridiplantae > Streptophyta > Magnoliopsida > Poales > Poaceae > Hordeum > Hordeum vulgare. The sequence goes on from NC_058523.1 coordinate 128,621,285, forward strand.
CTCAACGTTCAAGTAGCTCAATCCAGTTATTCCTTTGAAAACTCCTTTCAAACAACCTTGTATGTTTTACAGAAATTCTACATTACTTCTGATCCACAACATGTCAACCACATATACTTATCAGAAATTCTATAGTGCTCCCACTCACTTCTTTGGAAATACAAGTTTCTCATAAACCTTGTACAAACCAAAAATCTTTGATCATCTCATCAAAGTGTATATTCCAACTCCGAGATGCTTGCACCAGTCCATTGAAGGATCACTGGAGCTTGCATACTTGCTAGTATCTTTAGGATCGACAAAACCTTCTGGTTGTATCACATACAATGTTTGCTCAAGGAAACCGTCGAGAAAACAATGTTTTGACATCCTACGTGCAATATTTCATAAATAATGCATCAACAACTAACATAATTCTAACAGACCTTTAGCATCGCTACGAGTGAGAAAGTCTCATCATAGTCAACTGTTTGATCTTGTCGAAAACATCTTTGCGACAAGTCGAGCTTTTCTTAATAGTGACTTATCACCATCATCGTCTGTCTTCTTTTAAAGATCCATCTTTACTCAATAGTCTTATGACCATCAAGTTGTTCTTTCAAAGTCTACACTTTGTTTTTATACATGGATCCTCTCTCAGATTTCATGGCTTCCAGCCATTTGTCGGAATCTGGGCCCACCATCGCTTTCTCCATAACTCGTAGGTTCACTGTTGCTCAACAACATGACCTCCAAGACAGGGTTACCGTACCACTCTGTAGTAGTATGCGACCCTGTCAATCTACGAGGCTTGTAGTAACTTGATCCGATGCTTGATGATCACCATCATCAGCTTCCACTTCAATTGGTGTAGGCGCCACAGGAACAACTTCCTGCGCCTTGCTACACACTGGTTGAAGTGATGGTTCAATAACCTCATCAAGTTCTACTACCCTCCCACTCAATTCTTTCGAGAGAAACCTTTCCTCGAGAAAGGATCCGTTTCTAGAAACAAACACTTTGCTTTCGGATCTGAGATAGGAGATGTACCCAACTGTTTTGGATATCCTATGAAGATGCATTTATCCGCTTTGGGTTCGAGCTTATCAGACTGAAACTTTTTCACATAAGTGTCGAAGCCCCAAACTTTCAAGAAACGACAGTTTAGATTTCTCTAAACCTCAGTCTATACTGTGTCATCTCAACGGAAATACGCGGTGCCCTATTTAAAGTGAGTGCGGTTGTCTCTAATGCATAACCCATAAACGATAGTGGTAATTCGATAAGAGACATCATAGTATGCACCATACCAAATAGTGCGTGGCTATGACGTTCAGACACATCATCACACTATGATGTTCCAGGTGGCATGAACTGCGAAACAATTTCCACATTGTCTTAACTGCGTACCAAAACTCGTAACTCAGATATTCATTTCCATGATCATATCGTAGAGAGTTTATCCTCTTGTTACGACGAACTTCACTCTGAAACGGAATTGAACTTTTCAACATTTCAGACTTGTGATTCATTAAGTAAATACTCCTGTATCTACTCAAATCGTCAGTGAAGTAAGAACATAATGATATCCACTACGTGCCTCAGCACCCATTGGACTGCATACATCAAAATGTATCACTTCCAACAAGTTACTATCTTATTTCATCTCAATGAAAACAAGGCCTTGCTCATGTGGTATGATTTGCATGTCACTAGTGATTCGAAATCAGGTGAGTACAAAGATCCATCAGCATGGAGCCTCTTCATGCAATTTATACTAACATGACTCAAGCGGTAGTGCCACAAGTAAGTGGTACTATCATCATCAACTCGTATCTTTTGGCACCAATATCATGAACATGTGTAACACTACGATCGAGATTCAATAAACCATTGAAGGTGAATATTCAAGAAAATAGAGTAACCATTATTCTCTTTAAATGAATAATCGTATTGCAATAAACACGATCCAATCATGTTCATGCTTAACGCAAAGCACCAAATAACAATTATTTAGGTTTAACACCGATCCCGATGGTAGAGGGAGCGTGCGACGTTTGATCATATCAATCTTGGAAACACTTCCAACATGTATCGTCACCTCGCCTTTAGCTAGTCTCCGTTTATGCCGTAGCTTTCATTTCGCGTCACTAATCACTTAGCAACTGAACCGGTATCCAATACCCTCGTGCTACTAGGAGTACTAGTAAAGTACACATCAACATCATGTATATCAAATACACTTCTTTCGACTTTTGCCAGCCTTCTTATCTACCAAGTATCTAGAGTTGCTCCGCCTCAGTGACTGTTCCCCTCATTACAGAAGCACTTAGTCTCGGGTTTGGGTTTAATCTTGGGTCTCTTCATTAGTGCAGCAACTGTTTTGCCGTTTCACGAAGTATCCCTTCTAGCCCTTGCCTTTCTTGAAACTTAGTGGTTTTACAAACCATCAACTATTGACGCTCCTTCTTGATTTCTACTTTCGCAGTGTCAAACATCGCGAATCGCTCAAGGATCATTGTATCTATCCTTGATATGTTATAGTTCATCACGAAGCTCTCACAGCTTGGTGGCAGTGACTTTGGAGAACCATCACTATCTCATCTGGAAGATTAACTCCCACTTGATTCAAGCGATTGTCGTACTCAGACAATCTGAGCACATGCTCAACGATTGAGCCTTTTCTCCTGTGCTTTGTGGACAAAGAATCTTGTCGGAGGTCTCGTACCTCTTAACAAGGGCACAAGCATGAAATCACAATTTCATCTCTTTAGAACATCACTTATGTTCCGTGACGTTTTACAACGTTTTCGGCGCCTTGCTTCTAAGCCATTAAGTATTTTTGTACTGAACTATCGTGTAGTCATCAGAAACGTGTATGTCGGATGTTCACAGCATCCATAGACGACGCTCGAGGTGCAGCACACCGAGTGGTGCATTAAGGACATAAGCCTTCTGCGCAGCAACGAGGACAATCCTCGGTTTTACAGACTCAGTCTGCAAAGTTTGCTACTATCAACTTTCAACTAAATTTTCTCTAGGAACATATAAAACAGTAGAGCTATAGCACAAGCTACATCGTAATTCGCAAATACCATTAGACTATGTTCATGACAATTAGTTCAATTAATCATATTACTTAAGAACTCCCACTTAGAAAGTACATCTCTCTAGTCATTTGAGTGGTACATGATCCAAATCCACTATCTCAAGTCCGATCATCACGTGAGTCGAGAATAGTTTCAGTGGTAAGCATCTCTATGCTAATCATATCAACTATACGATTCATGCTCGACCTTTCGGTCTCATGTGTTCCGAGGTCATGTCTGCACATGCTAGGCTCGTCAAGCTTAACCCGAGTGTTCCGCGTGCGCAACTGTTTTGCACCCGTTGTATGTGAACGTTGAGTCTATCACACCCGATCATCACGTGGTGTCTCGAAACGACGAACTGTAGCAACGGTGCACAGTCGGGGAGAACACAATTTCGTCTTGAAATTTTAGTGAGAGATCACCTCATAATGCTACCGTCGTTCTAAGCAAAATAAGGTGCATAAAAGGATTAACATCACATGCAATTCATCAGTGACATGATATGGCCATCATCACGTGCTTCTTGATCTCCATCACCAAAGCACCGGCACGATCTTCTTGTCACCGGCGCCACACCATGATCATCCATCAACGTGTTGCCATCGGGGTTGTCGTGCTACTCATGCTATTACTACTAAAGCTACATCCTAGCAAAATAGTAAACGCATCTGCAAGCACAAACGTTAGTATAAAGACAACCCTATGGCTCCTGCCGGTTGCCGTACCATCGACGTGCAAGTCGATATTTCTATTACAACATGATCATCTCATACATCCAATATATCACATCACATCGTTGGCCATATCACATCACAATCATACCCTGCAAAAAGAAGTTAGACGTCCTCTAATTTTGTTGTTGCATGTTTTACGTGGTGACCATGGGTATTTAGTAGGATCGCATCTTACTTACGCAAAACACCACAACGGAGATATATGAGTTGCTATTTAACCTCATCCAAGGACCTCCTCGGTCAAATCCGATTCAACTAAAGTTGGAGAAACCGACACTTGCCAGTCATCTTTGAGCAAAGGGGGTTACTCGTAACGATGAAACCAGTCTCTCGTAAGCGTACGAGTAATGTCGGTCCAAGCCGCTTCAATCCAACAATACCGTGGAATCAAGAAAAGACTAAGGAGGGCAGCAAAACGCACATCACCGCCCACAAAAACTTTTGTGTTCTACTCGAGAAGACATCTACGCATGCACCTACCTCTGATACCACTGTTGGGGAACGTCGCATGGGAAACAAAAATTTTCCTACGCGCACGAAGACCTATCATGGTGATGCCCATCTACGAGAGGGGATGAGTGATCTACGTACCCTCGTAGACCATACAACAGAAGCGTTAGAGAACGCGGTTGATGTAGTGGAACGTCCTCACGTCCCTCGATCCGCCCCGCGAACAATCCCGCGATCAGTCCCACGATCTAGTACCGAACGGACGGCACCTCCGCGTTCAGCACACGTACAGCTCGACGACGATCTCGGCCTTCTTGATCCAGCAAGAGAGACGGAGAGGTAGAAGAGTTCTCCGGTAGCGTGACGGCGCTCCGGAGGTTGGTGATGACCTTGTCTCAGCAGGGCTCCGCCCGAGCTCCGCAGAAACGCGATCTAGAGGAAAAACCGTGGAGGTATGTGGTCGGGCTGCCGTGGAAAAGTCGTCTCAAATCAGCCCTAAAACCTCCGTATATATAGGTGGGAGGGAGGGGACCTTGCCTTGGGGCTCAAGGAGCCCCAAGGGGGTCGGCCGAGTCCAAGGGGGAGGACTCTCCCCCCCCAAACCGAGTTGGACTTGGTTTGGTGGGAGGGAGTCCCCCTTCCTTCCCACCTCCTCCTTTTTTTTCTTTCTCTCTTGATTTTCTTCTCCTTGGCGCATAGAGCCTTTTGGGCTGTCCCACCAGCCCACTAAGGGCTGGTGTGTCACCCCCAAGGCCTATGGGCTTCCCCGGGGTGGGTTGCCCCCCCCCCCGGTGAACTCCCGGAACCCATTCGTCATTCCCGGTACATTCCCGGTAACTCCGAAAACCTTCCGGTAATCAAATGAGGTCATCCTATATATCAATCTTCGTTTCCGGACCATTCCGGAAACCCTCGTGATGTCCGTGATCTCATCCGGGACTCCGAACAACATTCGGTAACCAACCATATAACTCAAATACGCATAAAACAACGTCGAACCTTAAGTGTGCAGACCCTGCGGGTTCGAGAACTATGTAGACATGACCCGAGAGATTCCTCGGTCAATATCCAATAGCGGGACCTGGATGCCCATATTGGATCCTACATATTCTACGAAGATCTTATCGTTTGAACCTCAGTGCCAAGGATTCATATAATCCCGTATGTCATTCACTTTGTCCTTCGGTATGTTACTTGCCCGAGTTTTGATCGTCAGTATCCGTATACCTATTTCAATCTCGTTTACAGGCAAGTCTCTTTACTCGTTCCGTAATACAAGATCCCGCAACTTACACTAAGTTACATTGCTTGCAAGGCTTGTGTGTGATGTTGTATTACCGAGTGGGCCCCGAGATACCTCTCCGTCACACGGAGTGACAAATCCCAGTCTTGATCCATACTAACTCAACTAACACCTTTGGAGATACCTGTAGAGCACCTTTATAGTCACCCAGTTACGTTGCGACGTTTGATACACACAAAGCATTCCTCCGGTGTCAGTGAGTTATATGATCTCATGGTCATAGGAACAAATACTTGACACGCAGAAAACAGTAGCAACAAAATGACACGATCAACATGCTACGTATATTAGTTTGGGTCTAGTCCATCACATGATTCTCCTAATGATGTGATCCCGTTATCAAGTAACAACACTTGCCTATGGCCAGGAAACCTTGGCCATCTTTGATCAACGAGCTAGTCAACTAGAGGCTTACTAGGGACAGTGTTTTGTCTATGTATCCACACAAGTATTGTGTTTCCAATCAATACAATTATAGCATGGATAATAAACGATTATCATGAACAAAGAAATATAATAATAACTAATTTATTATTGCCTCTAGGGCATATTTCCAACAATAATGACATAGAATCCACAATTCTTGGTCTGGCAGAAGTAGTAAGTACTCCAAAACCGCCTCTCATGCAAGGTCCACCTCGTAAGCTTTATCGATAATATCCTCCATCCCAAGCCTTTTCCACACCTCCTTTGCTTTGCTGCACAAAAACAACATGTGCATTGTATCTTCTAACCCCTGTGAGCAAGTAGGACAAATGGGCGACATCTTCATGTGTCTATTTGCGAGTGTAATGCGACATGGAAGTGTACCATGTAGAGTGCGCCATATAAAGATTTTGACTTTTATCGAACAAGCTAACTTCGGAACCTTGCTCCAAATAGGATTAAATGTGGTTCGACCCATCCCATTAGGGTATCTTAGTTTACTTCCATATTGATGATCCCACTCCAAGGAGTAAGCAGACCGAACTGAAAAAATACCATTTTTCGTGTAACTCCAATCAATGAAATCTGGCATATCATGTTGTGACAATGGAATTGAAAGGATTCGTTGTACATCAATTGGCCACATAGTTTGTATGATCACGTCTTCATCCCAAATATTGGAGGTTGGATCAATAAGATCACTTACCTTGATTAACAGTTGTATCCCTTAGGCATCACAATTTTCCTTGTTGCATAGTTTGGTATCCACGCATCTTCTCAAATGTTGATATTTTGTCCATTCCCCACTCACCAGATATAACAACATTTTAGAGAATTTATACCCACCATAATACTTTGCTAGGTAAAGGAAGAACCTTTCTTCAGCTTGGTGTTCAACAAACCACCATTAGCATAGTACTTAGCCCTTAGGATAGTAACGCACAAGGAATTAGGCTTATCAAGAAGGCGCCATGCCTATTTTGCTAGTAGTGCTAGATTAAAGTAGTGAATATCGTGAAATCCCATCCCATCATGATATTTTCTGTACCTTTTCCTTTTATGAGAGCGCCGGACCCGAATAGCTTCATCGTAGCTTTTTGAGTCCTCCTTAGAAATTATATACTATATCACTAAAACCCCCTACAATTGAAGAGCCCACATTAAATTGAGGTCTCCAATTGACATTATGACATTCAATTTTGACTTGGTCAACAATTTTTCACTCAATTATTTTAATCCTCTATAACACTAAGCTTTCTATTTTTAAGCCCTCAAAATTAATTGAGCTCGCAATATGAAGTTGGGTCATTCAATTTTGTGCGAGTCAACAATTCCACAAAGAGCTCTCTCATTCATTTTTTAATACACCATGTGCCCTAACTTTTAAGCTTCTCCCCTCAATCCTTGATTTTGACTCCGTCAATCCTTTACTGTGGCAATGAAATCTCTAACTTTGTTAAGCTATCCTATTTTAAAACCCCTCATTTAACTCTTCAACTTTGATTGGATACATAATTGATTGGGTTGTTCGTCCCGGCTTCATGGTGGGATCTCTCGATGAATGGGTGAAAAAAATAGAAGTGTCGCCCATGACACGTTTAGCATCAGCATAACACATGCGTCACACAATGTAAGTAACTTTCTCATGTTTTTGTACTAATGAAAAGACGTCCTATCACACAGTCAAAAAAATCCACCTAAACACCATAATAGAAAAAAGAAAAATGATACACTAACGAACGATTCTCTATGTATTGGTTATACTAGACATTGTCCCACTAATCACATTCCTGATTTGCACCGTAGGCCCACTTTCCCCCTAATCCGTGGTCATAAATTGACACATCGATGTGTAAGCATGATTACGTAAAGTATGTCCTTAGGAGTAGCATATCTGATAAAAAAATGCACTTCATTGTACCCCCCATCCGCCAAACCAACTAATACGAATATTTATTAGAACTTTTAAAAATTACGTGAAACATGTACAACCCCAAGAATATAAGCGGCGCGACAAAGCGCACACTGCCCTTCTAGTAAAGATGAATAGTGACTATGCAAGCCTCATCAATTTTCCAACATTGTCTCCAAGAGCCAGAGTGCCTTCATTCAGAAATGATCCATCCACGATAATTTTCTACATGCCTAGAATATAATCAAAGCGTTGCACACAAAGAAGACCCAACTGCTTGCTCTCCATATCTTCCATGGCTCTAACACTTTAGCACAAACGATTGTCGCCGACTAAGACCGCTCCCCGCTCTCCCGCTCCTAGCCGCACCGGTGGCCACTCCGGCCCAGGCGGGCACCTAAGAACCTTTCGCTGGCTAATCCAGACTGTGGTAGACACCTCTAGCCTTCTTCCATTGGGCTCCTCGACTGTTTTCTCCTGGAGAGGTAGAGCATCATCTCTCTTGCGGATCTACGTTTTGATCGGGGCCATGCTTTCGAAGACAACATTCAAAGTAAGCTTAATCTTCCCATCAATTTCTATGAGGGTCATGGTCTTCAGGAATTCGTTCTTGTGGCTGAATTTACAAGATCAAGAATCCGTCTCTTAGAGGAGAATGTGGGCACCATTCTTCTCTCTTGTTATGCTGGATGTGCATCATCATTTAAGGTTTGCAAGACTAAAGCAAATATGGTCAAATTCTCTGTCTCTTGAATGGATGTGGGCTTTGCTATATACAATGCTGGTATGATTTCTGTCCCGGAATTCAGTATGGGTCTTCTTCTCTAGGGTCCTCAAGGCATCAAGCAACGTCATATTCAAGATCCGGAGCTTGAACAAGGATGGACGGTTGTTTCTCGTGCTAGGAATGCTAATTTTTATGCTGATGCAGTTAGAAATCCAAGAATTTCTCATGAGTCCAATTCAAATGTTACAACAGGGCATAGATCCAGCAATCGTAATTCGGCTCTATCATTGGTGCCAATTAATACGGGTTTTAACAGACTTCAATTCCCAGATGATCAGAGGCTTAATAGAGCGAGAATGTCGCGTCCTCAAAATCAAATTTCTTGGGCTAACTTGGAGGGGGTGAATGTTCAGCTCAACCCAATAAGGCCTTTTGTGGTTGTTGTCTCCTTTTGGTCCATGAAAGGCCGGCCTGCAAGAACAAGATCCGGTGCCGAAACTGCAGGAGGTGTGGACATGTCATCAGTGGGTGTCGTTTCGGTTTTCAATCTTTGGCAACGTCAAATCAGCAAATCATCTCGGGCTCGGCTCCCGCGGCTTCTCGCAACATTAATGCCGAAATTACTGCCTCGCGTGCCTACATTATGACAGGTGCAGATAATCAAGGGAGGGTTCTTCCTTCTGTGGAAGCTTGCCCGACTCCTTCCCCTCTTCCACAATCTCCTCCGCCACCACCACCCCCTCCGAGACTTCACATTTCTCATACGCAACAGGTGGGTGTGGTACATTCAATGGCAAACTTTGTCTTTGACCCGACGCCTTTCGTGCCGCCGCATCATCAAGCTGTTCAAGTGTATGTGACACCTTCTCGAGTCAGAGTGATCTCTGCTCTAGCCACACAAAGGCGTGAAGATTGGGATATAGCATCGGTAATACCCATGCCAAATCAGCAGGTCCATTTCCCCACTGTTAGTCAGCTCATAGGAGAGTTTATCGTTGAAGTTCCGCATCTAGGGCTCTGAGAGATTTGTTAGTGTCATTTTGGTCAGGCCTATGTCAGATTTAATTGCTCATTTGATAGAGATGCCATGGTGTTGCAAAGTACTCATATTTTTGGATATGTTCATGTCATTTTCCATAGGCACAATCAGGGTCTGAATTGGAGAAACCTTGTAATGAACAGTGATGTCTGGGTTCTTCTAGTTGGTTTTCCATTTTACAAAACAAATATTCATGAAAATGCAAATGTTGTTTGTGGATTTGGCAAATTAGTTATCTCGGATAGAGCAAGGAGCACAAAAGAAATGTGTGGAGAGGAAGTCAACCTCTGGAGGATGCCAATTCCTTGGTCGTTCACTGGTAAGTTGGTCTTCCAAGAAGCAGAACTGTGTATCACTATCCTCCACCGAAGGTGAGTATGTAGCAGCTGCAAGTTGTTGTGCCCAGTTACTATGGATGAGGCAAACTTTAAAGGACTATGGTGTCACCTGTGACAAAGTACCTCTCCTATGTGACAATCAAAGTGCTATCAAGATTTCTCTCAATCCAGTTTAACACAGCAAGACCAAGCACATTGATATTCGTCATCACTTCATTCGTGAACATATCAAGCTAGGTGATATTGAGATTCACTTCATCAACACTGAAGATCAACTTGCAAATATTTTCACTAAGCCCCTAGATGAAGCAAGGTTCCGGGAGTTAAGGCATGAGCTAAATATCATTGATTCAAGTAATGTGGATTGAAACTAGGCACTTTGCACCTCACTCTACATTACATCTTGCTCTAGATGTAGGCATGGACATAGGGGGAGTGTTGTTCTCTCAATGAACTCCCCCTCCCCCATTATGCATAAATCGATCAAGTCTTTCACTTTGGCCATCACCAAATGGCACTTGTGCTTCAAAGACGAGATATGGTCATGAACCCAACGATAATTCTTCGCGGTGTCATACCATTTGTCTCAAACATTGGTGGCCTAGGCACCGCCCTCTCCCCTGGAGTCTCTGTGTTGTTTCTCTCTCTTCGGTGTGTCCTTCTTGTTTTCGTGTTTTGGTTTCTCTTGGCTTGATCAAGTTTTTTCACCACCTAAGGAGTAGAGAGATCTTTTTGGCCATTTTTGTGACTTCATGCACGGTACTACCGCCCCCAGCACGGTAGTAAATTTTTACTACCGCTGGGGGAGCGGTACTACCGCTCACCATGCGGTACTACCGCCCCCAGCACGGTACTAATTTTTTACTACCGCTGTGGGCGCGGTACTACCGCACGTAGAGCGGTACTACCGCGATGACTGCGGTAGTACCGCGCCGCCTCGCCCAGGGGACTATTTAAAGGGCCGGGAGGCCGTTCTTTTTCCCCATCTGCCCTGAGTTCTTCTCTGTTTCTCTCTCTCCTCTCCTCAAAAACTGCCCTAGGGTATCGCCGGATCTCCCTATCCGGCCATCGTCCTCCGATTCCGACCGATGGGACTCTTCCCCATGCGCCATGGACTCCGGTACTGCCCCTCATCTGCAATCTTATGATTTGTTCGTTGATTCCTTCTAGGGATAGGGCATATGGACTCATGGCATCGTGATTGGGAGTTCATGGTAGCTTTTTGGGTAATATGATTCTTTTCTTAGGTGTGTGTGTGTGCCTAGGCCTGCTTAGGATCCAGATCTATGGTTTTCTATGTCTAATTCACAAGTTTTTCCCTGTCAAAATTGATTTGATCTAAGATTAGGCCGTCCCGTGCGGTAGTACCGCCCCTCATGGCGCGGTACTACTGCTTGTAGAGCGGTAGTAAAATTTTACTACCGCTCCACCTGCAGTACTACCGCTCCCCTTTGTGCACACCCACTGATCTATTGTGTTTTATGAGGTTTTGGGTCGCTCTTGTTCATTGCCTTGACTTGTTTCTCCCTTCTTTCGTGTTTTGTGTGTTGTTTTGCGTATCCCAGGTGGTGGTTCCCGTCGTTCCAACCCGTCTCGCACTGCCAGCTCCAAGCGACCTTCCTCTGATCCGTCTGAAGGCTCCAATGCCCCCAAGCGCTCGTTCAAGAAGCCTGCTCCAAAGAAGCCCTCAGTCAACTGGAACACTATGCCGCTTGCCGAGTTCCAACACCGTTGCAAGCTCAACCCATATGCCAGCAATAGGGAGGAGTTCCCTGGCGGTGAACAGTTTTGAACTCGCGATCAATTCTTAATCTATGAAGACATGCTCAGATCAAAGAAGAACCTCTATGTCCTGGTGCAGTGGATAGATCTTGAACATTTGAGGAAGGACATGACTTATTTTGGGGAGGCCCTTGCTATGGTGGAGCAACTTCAGATTGCAGACCTCATCTCGTTCCACCAGGATTTTGATATTACCATTGTAGCTCACTTCTTTGCTATAGTGCACTTTCACCATGATGACGCCCGCACTATGACTTGGATGACAAATGGCATGCGGCTGACTGCTACGTGGAAAGACTTCATGGATCTTCTTCAGGTCAGGGATGAGGGCCTCACTACTGCTGTTGGCTTGCGCCCCCATGCCAAGGCCCAAGCCGCTCCCAAGGAGAAGCTGCTCCCGTACCTCTGTGTGAAGCACACCCCCATTGGCGAGGTATCCTATGTGATGAACCCCTTCTTGGATGTGATGCACCAGATCTTTCGCAACACACTGTTTCCCAGGGTTGGCAACAAGGACCAAGTGCACTCCTACCTGGTAGACATGCTCCTCTTGTGTCAGAAAGCGAGGAATCGTCAGTGTCAGCCCCTTGATGTTTCTCATATCATGTGGACTGAACTCTACTCTGCAGTCATTAACCGTAAGGTCCCAATCTACGGTCCATACCTCTTCTATTTTATCAAGGCTACCTGGGCCAAGCTATTCCCCAGGGCTGAGTTTCTTGCTCCTGATTGGGTCCGCCATGAGCCCATCAAGCTGCGTCAGAAAGACAAATGGGCCAACACCTCCTCTCGTCAGGCTACCCCCAGGGATTCGGATGACGATCTGCCAGGCGCTGAGGATGAGGCCCCTCCAACGGCTCCTACACAGGGTGAGGGTTCCCACACAGCTGCGGCACCGTCTTGGGCCACACGGCTCACTGACAGGATGAAGACCCTGTTCTGTATGCAGGCCAAGGGCCAGTACCGCACATATGTTGCTCAGAAGGAGAGTCGGCAACGCGACAAGTTGATCATGAGGAAGCTTGACATACCCTTCTCCAGCGGTTCTGAGACTGAGATCACCCCCGAGGCGGCATGGATGGAGAAGCATCATCTTCCGTGGGCTGCATCTGAGGAGGAGGAGGACACCGAGGATGGCTCCGATGAGGAGTATCGTGATGAGGAGGACACCGACTGATGTTTCTACCACCTGGGTGTTAGGGCTCCTCTCTGCCTTTTTGGTGTTTCCACCAAAGGATATTTGATTCCCCCTACTAATCCCTTGCAGATCTTGTTACTCTTGGGTGGTTGAGCACCCTAGACGGTTGAGGTCACCTCGGAGCCACATTCCATTGTGGTGAAGCTCCGTGGTCTTGTTGGGAGCCTCCAAGCTTTGTGTGGAGATTGCCCCAACCTTGTTTGTAAAGGTTCGGTCACCGCCTTCAAGAGCACCTATAGTGGAATCTCGGTATCTTGCATTGTGCGAGGGCGTGAGGAGAATACGGTGGCCCTAGTGGCTTATTGGGGAGCATTGTGCCTCCACACCGCTCCAACGGAGACGTACTTCCTGTCAAAGGGAAGGAACTTCGGTAACACATCCTCGTCTTCATCGGTTCCACTTGTGGTTATCTCTTACCTTTACTTTATATATGTTGGTGTTGTAGAGTATCTCCTACGTGCTTCGTTACTCATTACTAAGTAGCATCATATAGGTTGTCCTCCTAGTGCCATGTTAGTGAACCTTTATGATTGCTACTCCATATTTATTTAGAAAAGCTAAAAATTGGTAGTTGCCTATTCACCCCCCTCTAGTCAACCATATCGATCCTTTCAAGAGCTTTCAGCATAGGAAAACACTGGTAGAAATATCCCGAAGGAACACCTGGTAAAGATGCTTTCTTATTAGAGGGTGTATTGGAGCAACAGAGCAACTATAAGATGGGTAAAATTTGGAGATGAAAACTCTAAATTCTTTGTGGCTAAAACAACCATTAAATTCAGGAGTAACTTCATTCATCAGCTGCAGGATGAGCATGGAACTGAACACATAGACCATACTGCTAAAGCATCAATCTTATGGAAGTCCTTTAAAGATAGGCTTGGGAAAACTTCAAATACAAGCAACCCTCTTGATTTAATCTCCCACAATGAAAGAGTTAATGGCCTGGAAGATCTAGAACTACCTTTCTCCAAGAAGGAAGTCTATGAAGTAGTTAAACAACTCCCCTCATGTAAAGCTCCTGGACCACATGGATTTAATGGGGATTTTCGTAAATATTGCTTGGACATTCTAGCCCCTGATTTCTACAAACTTATTCAGGACTTCTAGGAGGGGAATATTTCTGTGCAAAGAATCAATTGCTCTTTCATCACTCTTATTCCCAAGAAGGATAATCCTCATACTACAAAAGAATTTAGGCCCATCTCCTTACTCAACACTTCCATGAAGATCATTACCAAGCTACTGGCCAATAGACTGCAAAGAGTGATGTTAAAAATTGTTCATGAAAACCAATATGGATCTCTAAAGAATAGATCAATACAGGATTGCCTTGCATGGGCATTTGAATACATTCATCAATGCCAGCATGCAAAAAAACCTACTGTAGTTCTTAAGCTTGACTTTGAAAAAGCTTTTGATATGACAGATCATAATTTCATTATGGTCATCCTCAGGGCAAGAGGGATTTGGCAAAAAGTGGTTGACATGGATTCACATGATACTATCTTCTGGTACTTCTGCAATACTACTTAATGATATCCCTAGAAAGGTTTTTCATTGCAAGAGGGGAGTGAGATAAGGGGACTCTCTATCTCCCTTGATTTTTGTCTTAGCTACAAATCTTCTGCAAACAACATTCAATAAAGCAATGCATCATGAGCTGATAGCCCCTCCAATTCAGAGGATAACATGTCCCAAGTTCCCAGTGATCCAATATGCACATGACACTATCATTGTGCTTCCTGCCATTCCTACTCAACTCATGCAAATTAAAAATTTGTTGCTGAACTACTGAGAATGCACTGTATTGAAAGTTAACTATAACAAGTCAATTTTGGTCCCAGTTAATGTGCGTGATGATCTCTTGCCTCTTTTGCTCTCAACTTTAGAATGCAAACAAGGACATTTCCCATTTATTTATTTGGGTCTACCAATGACCAGTTCCAGGCCAAAAATTGAAGATTTCAACCCAATAATGATCATAATTGAAAGAAGACTCCTAGGATGTTCCACTATGCTTTCTTATGATGGTAGACTACAGCTGATTAAATCGTTTTTTCTTCCCTCACAATATTCTTTATGTTCACATTGGCACTTCCAATGGGAGTGGTAGAGAAAATAACTAAATATCTCAGACACTTCTTTTGGAGAAAATATGGAATGACTCAGAAAGGATCGACACTCATAGCTTGGGACAAAGTTTGTAATAATGAAGAAAATTGTCAAATTCTTAAACAAAGAAGAAGTGCCTTGGGTAAAATTAATTTGGGAAAAATAATATCTCTCAAGCATTCCCATGGATAAAAGAGAAGGATCATTCTGGTGGAAATCTCACATGACTGTGTTACCTAAATTCAAAACAACGAGCAAATGTCAGGTTTTCCGAGATCAAACAATTATTTTTTGGAAGGAAAACTGGGCAGGAGGACCTCTCTAACAAAAATTTCCTGAACTCCATTATTTTGCATGCAAAGATTCACTATCTGTCAAGGAATTCTGTGATATGGAAAATCTAGAAAATCATTTCCTCATGCCACTTTCTAATCAAGCCTTTCACCAGTTTAACCTTCATGAAGGACATCCTTCCTAATCTTGACAGTGAGAGCAAAGATGCTGGAATTGTAATGGGCTTCAAAACGGACATACCTCCATGAGTATGTATAAATATCTAAGGGGAAATGAGGAAGGACATCCTATCTTAAAGCTTATTTGTAAAAGCTGCATTAGACTTAAACACAAGATTTTCTTCTAGCTAGTTGCACATTGGACAATTAACACCACAACTCTACTCAAGAGGAAAGGAATACAGATAAAAGTGTTCACTGCCCAACCTGCAATCAACAGGCTGAAGAGACAACACTTCATATGCTTTGGGATTGAAATTTTGCTCAACAATGTTGGGACACTTTAATTCCCAATAGAAGGAAAGGCACTTACACTTATGAAGAATCCATATTGGCTGTAGAACATCTTCCCAAGCAATTCTCAACTGAAATCATCATCCTTCGATGCTAGAACATTTGGAAACAAAGAAATGGAACAACTTTCAGAGGAGTTCCACACACAATTCAATCTTGGCATTTTCATCTCAAGGAGGACCTTGTCCTATTGTAGTACAAAATAAAGGACAAGTACTCTCACAGTTTTAAGGAGTGGATGAAGAATAACTTTTAATAGTTTTATTATGTTTTGGAAAACTGGCATTGGTTAGAAGTCCTTGGATACTTTCTTTTTCTTTCTTTTCCTAGTTTGTACTATGTTTTTTAATTAAAAGCATACCATAGAACGATTGTTCTATGGTTTTGGGTAAAAAACAACAAAGAAGACCCCCAGCCCGAGCTCGATATATCTAAGGCATTCAACTCAGTCGATTGGCCATACCTGCTTGAGGTGTCGCAAGCTCTGGTTTTGGTCAGAATATGCACGATTGGATTTATTTGTCACTATCATCCTCCACCTATCGCGTGATGGTAAACGGGATTCCTCCTCTCCTCCTTTCCACCATGACCGGGGCTTTGCCAGGAAGACCCGCTGCCGCCCATGCTTTTCATCCTCGCCATCAACCCACTGCAATTTTATCCCTTGGTTGTTGTTCCATGTCTGAAATTTTAATGCTATATTATTCTTTGTGATCATATTTTTACTGTTCATACTTAATTTAAGAATTAACATGTCATCTTATTGTTCAGTAAAATGATATCATGCATGGAACTTTTTAATGGATTTTATTACGAGCATCTCAACTAATTTCTATTAGTTAAATCCAAATCTTTGTTTTCAAGCCCAGCACACAATTGTTTCATCCATTCCGACCCGCCAAACATATCAACTAATATCCATTAGATTTTATCCTAATATGTTATGAACTCCCGCAATATCAGAATTTGTAAGGTACTACGTTCTTAACAACAACCCACCATTTTTAACCATTTATCTAACCCTCTGAACATTTTTTGTGACATCAAACATTTTCTATGGCACTAGAAATCATTGCATAATATGCACATGCCTAATGATGGACAAATGCGTCGCCAAAAATCAGGCCAAAACACCGCCAAAGTAGCCAAGGGCGCTCCCCTGGGAGGAAAAATACCTGGTAACAGTCGAGTGTCACAAAATGTATCTTTGACGAAGTTTTCTATTTCATCACCAAGGCTTTGTCACTGAATACAACAAATTTTGTAGTGTTCACACTTGTGAGAGTGCTAATCTCCATTGGAGCGATGCCAAAGCCGAAGCTCTGGAACGCCACTAAGTGGATCACTGTATTCTCCCTTTCTAGTCACTCCAATGGATGAGCCTCGATTCACTCGGGGTTGGTCTTGAAGGTGACTGCCACGCCTTTACATACACATTTCGCGCACACCACAAGCATCAAAGATTCTAGAGGAACCTTGACCACCTAGGCCATTTCACACACTACACGGAGCACACCACAAGCAAGGAAGATTCTAGGAGAATCTCAACCATCAAGGCCTCTTGACGAACTTCTCAAATATATCACCAAACCATCTAGGAGGTAGAAGTGTCCAAGAGTAGTAAAACTCATAGACTCTCACTAGAACTAATTGGTGTGGAGAGCTCAAACTAATGCAACTAATGCAAAGCAAGGTCAAGAAATTCTCAACTCACTCTCTCAATCTTACAAGATGCACTCAGGAAAGTAGGAGATTGAAGAGAGATGAAACAATGGAGGAGATCATAAAATTACTCCAAGATCCACACGCCCCCCTTCACATAGATGACAAATAGGGGTTTGAGGGAGGTGGTTTTTGGCTCAAAATGATGGTATAAACATATATGAAGATCCCCAAACTAGCAGGGAAGAAGATCCCTTTTATAGCCAACCCTCAAAACTACTCGTTGGGGTTTGAAAAGACACTTCATTGACACTTCGTACCCACAACACAAGCCCCATGCAGACGGGGCCCTGCACCCATGGCCTCAAACATCGTGTCCATGGGGGTACCTAGAGACAACCCAAATCAGGAAACTAAAACATGCATAACTTTGGCATACGAACTCCGATTGCGATGATCTTAGGATCATTTTAAAGCTATGGAAAAGATCAAGACCCTCAAAAAGACAACCAACCAATATAAACAAGCAATAATTATGAAGAACATGCAAACGTTTGAGCTCTCTACATGCGGCATATTCAAGCTACTCGCGCAAAAGTCCCTCTTGATAGTATGGTTATCAAACATGTAATCATGTTTCCTACCAAGCACCATGAGACTAGTCAAACTAGGAAAACCTATAATTTAACCCTTTGCCTTGTGTATTCCACTTGAGCTTGTTGATGATTTTAATGCTTGGCTCAAGTTGGAATCCTTTCCTTGACTACAATCACTTGGTGAAGATACTTGAATTGCTCACGTAGGCACATATTCACATGTACATAATAAAAAATATGGACCACAAGCTTAAAAGAATATAACCTACAGATTGTTGTCTTGCACTTGGACTCCTCAAAATCGGTGACCATCACCACTTGATGTCATCCTCACAATGGCTACTAGAAATATTTCTTTTGATGCAAGCCCGTGAGAAACACCTAACCCCCATAGACATAGCGAAAACATTGCACAAGTTAGTGCACAAAACATAATTCATAATTATATACCATAGCACTAGATCACTTGATCCCATGTGATACATTGTTTGTGCTAATGTGCTGACCATCTAGATACACTCTTCGAGTTTCATCTTGGTCAACTAACATCTTATACTTCAAGCTCTACATGGCTTTCTTGACAACCATTATGGACTGTTCATTATACTTCATTGCTTTAATATTAACCCACCAAATAATTTTTCATGACCATATCGAGTTTTACCATGAACATCATATTGGTCATCACTTGCTCTTTCAAATACCCCATCACAAACTCTTGAGAGGCATAATGAATTATTCACTCTAGTTTCTCGATTCAAGGCATGATCAACCAAAACAATGATCTCGTCATGATATTTTCTTGATACCATAGCTTGAATTCTTCTATTTAATTATAATATAAAGACCTTGATCCTTATAAGCCCAATTATGTTAACCTTTGAGATCCTTCAATGAAATCAATCTTGATGGATTCATTAGATACATCCAAAGATCAAGTAGTATCATCATTGGACATGAGACCCTGAGAGTGAAACTCTAGGTCCCATGGACACGTGGTTCAGAGACACAGTTATGGGGTATCCAAAGAGTTTAACACCCTGCCCCGTGTGCATGGGGGTCAGGAAGTCCATGTGCATGGTGTCCACAGAGATTTCCTTGGACCCCATGGGCATGACCCCTAGGCCCCGTGTGTATGGGGTAAGTAGAGAGGATACCATAAGGACTTCTTCGAGTGGCTTTTGATGGAACTCTTCCCAAATAAATATAACAAGCTTCATACATCACTCTGTAATATTTTTTCATATAAGATACAATGCCCTTGATGGTCCATGCGAATTGCCATTCAGTACCAAAGCTTAGCTAAAATCTTTATCGTTTTGGAAATCATCCTTAAGGCACCACCTATGTAATATTCCTTCAAATATATCTCTGTGAAAGCATTAGACCATACAGATTGTCATTAATTACCAAAACCACACCTGGGGGCTACATGCCCTTTCACTTGTGTTCGTGACAATGCTTACATGTCTTCTCCCAATACTTACCTCCTTTTTTCTCCATGCCACATATATGGTCCATGCTTGTGGGCAATCAAGATTTAACCAACAAGATATCCTCGACTGTTGTGAATGTTGGACCTCATGCATTGGGTATCTTTGCCTTTATTTTCTTGTCGGGGTTTGACATCCTGCCAAATTCAAATGTAGGATAATTTTGATCCCTAATTCATAGTCCATTTTGGTAGGTTCTTGATTCTCATTGATCACGCGGACATGATATTGTCCTAACATTATCATGCTTGCAAATAAAATAACGCATTATACAAATAATTTCTAAATGATTCACTGTAATGTGCAAGGTATTGATGAGAAATGAGCAGAAAATGTATCGTGTCTTGTTGTGTCATTCCATCAAACAGAACATGGGCACACCGAGCGCCACCCCTTCATGTTCTTGTCCCCGTTGGAGCTGCGTCAAGTCACACACGTTGTCCCCCGCCGCCTGTGTTGGAAGAAAAGAGTCACGAATGTCCCATTTGGCCGTCGAAGCGTTGTTCATCATGGGTGGGCCGGACGACCCTTTCCTTTCCATTGGTAGGATGGATGAGATTGGGGGGCCTAGAGCGATGGATGGGACCCAACCTCTAACGACTAAGATGCGGTCCTTTTCGATCTGGGGATCGAGGCCCCGAATTGGAAAGGAGCACATCTAAGCGTCTCGCAAACAAGGTATCATAGCACATACATAATATCAACATAATGACAATAAGGGGTTCAATTGCCATCTCATAATTATATCAGAGTACATCACGCATACAATCAAAGTAGTTCCGCTACGGACTACAAAACAAGGGAAATGGCTATGCTACCCTGCCTGCTGGCCCACGATCACGACCGCGCCTCAATCTTCTGGATAGTTCACGTACAGGCGGTCGGTCTCCTCATCGTACTGCCACGCCAGCTGCGTGCCGTTGGGATCACCTATCTCTGGGGTACCTGAACCTGTTGTGGAGGAATCCATGAGCTACGGGGACTCAGCAATCTAAGACCTTGGTGCCAGAACTAGTCAAGTTATTAGGTTGGATAGGTGGAGTATTTAGGTTGCAGCATCCTAAGCTTGATATGGTGGCTAACTTACGTAGAACATATATAAAGGTGGTCTATACTAGCGGTCGATGATAGATGATCACTAAGTGCTCCTGAACACCTACCTACGTCAATCATAACCCCACCGTTTTCCCGATCGGAGAGACATCTTCGAGGGGATAGTCACAGTTACACACACAGTTGGCAATTTTATTAGCTTATGTTTAAGTTATCTATAACCGGATGTTAACAAAATATTCCAAGTTGCCACATAACCGCGGGCACGGCTTTCCGAAAGATTAAACCCTGCAGGGGTGCTCCAACTAGTCCATCACAAACATACACAGGCCACAAAGTAATCCTCTATCACAAATCTCCTGATCTCGTCGGATTCCTTAGAGGAAAATCTCAACTCTGGGGAGAACCAAATCTTCACCGGGATTCCTATACGCAAGATATATCGCTAAGGTAAGACAAGACTAGCAGGACCTCCCGTCGTGTCGATGACCCTGATAAGAGCCACGTATCTCAGTCTCAGGACACGACGGATGAGTCACACTACAGGTATACCAAACCTCAGGTTGCCCTGTTGTGGCCCCATAGTCTGCCCAGTTTGGACCAACACTCATGAGGAGCACTGGCCCGGGTGGTTGATTAAATTCCTGGGGGTAGCTATTCCCTATGAAAATTATTATTAAGTGATTAGCAAATTAACACCAATGTTGGGTCCTACCGGACAAGTCTTAACACTAGCGATTTATCGAGGGGGTCCCCATAACAACCCCGAACGTGTTAGGAGCGATCAATATGGAATCAAACACCGGTAGCCGGTAACTATGGTGGCAACAACGGAACAAAGCACCCGGCAAAAGGCTAGGCCTTCCGTTATTTACCAAGTATATAGGTGCATTAATTAAATAACATAATTTAAGATAATGATATCAATCTCATGTTATCACATGAGGTAAAGCACCTGCATCTAGCAACGCTAACATTAGTAGCTGGGCAAAGCCTACTTAGCCATTCAAGTTTGCTAGGAAGGGATTAGTGTTTGGGTTCATGGCATATCAAGAGGCAATTTAATTCAGTGGTAGGCAGCGAGCATAATATGGAAGTAACGTAATCTAGCATAACAAGTCTAGAGATGGAATCAAGGTCATATCATCTTGCCTGTGATATCCTCAGCTTGGAATGGTTCTTGTTCTACCTGCACGTACTCTCCCGAATCCACGTATTCGTTCTCCGATCCCGGTGCTACACAAAAAAAGAATAACATCCAATGAACAACAACACCTGAAGATGCAACAAGCACATGATGCATGAGATGAATATGAGCATGCATCACTATTTCTATCACTAACACAAGCATAATGAGTAATTACATGTTCCTGGACAGAACTGCATCCTAAGATATTTTACATGCATGAGAATGACATGATCAGATGCGTCTCGAGAAAACGATGCAAAAGCATATAAAGAACATTACAATCGGAGCTACGGATCAACGGGAATCAACGAAATAAGATATGAAGCCCTACGTGTCAAAATCATCACCACACACTCAAATGGCACAACTCTGGTATTTCCAGGTTGCCAAGACATAAAACAAACCATCATGGATGGGGTGGAGCAAGGAAGAACACCACATCATCAACTAAGCACTCACAAACATCAAAATGACAAAACTACAGAATGTGCCATAAACTGCATCATAGCACTTTGTGAGCTACATGCAAAGCACCTACAGCCACCCAAATATGACAAATAATATATGTGGCTGTAGCTATCCAAGATTAATACAAGCACAAGCAAGAATCAGACACAAAGGAATTAAACACAGAAAGTTACAAGGCTGCAAACTTGCCCAAAGATATCAGATTTCAGGGACTTAGTGAAAATTCCAGATTCTCACTTTCTGTCTTTGCTCTGAAGTATTTTGACAGCAGCCAAAACAATATCTACAGGACTCCAAATGGAATGAAAATTTTCAGTGAGCTAGACAAACATATCAACTTCAACTTTCTAGTTGAAAGCTAAGGCTAGATCACAACACATTGACCTGCACAACCTCATCTACAGGAGAAGAAATTATAAACAGATTCTCAGACTTGGTGAAAATCTCAGATTTTCACTAATCTGGAATTTCAGCCACAAGCCTACTTTGGATGGGCACAACTTGCACATATGGATTCCAAAACATGAAATGAAACCAACATGTGGTAGAGGGGGTCACCCTGTACTACCACAACCAAGAATCAAACACAAAGGCTCACCACAACTCATGGAACCAAGCTCTAAACATAGAAGAAAAATGAAATATGTCATCTCTAGAAAATGTTCCAATGGCAAAACTGAGTTCACCAATGGATTCCTTGGGAGATTCTACCCCAAAAAATATATAATATGCATGCACTTACTTGGAGCAAGTGACCACAAACTAGGAAGGAAGAAACTACAAGAAATCATACATAGTGAATAGTGCAACATTTCATGTGCATTTCACTAGATCAACTCCTACATGGATACTTGTTCATGTGCATAAGACAATAGTGACTTGAGGGTTTTGACCCATGTATGTGACATAGCACATCAACACCAAGCAACAAGCACAAGATAAAGGAAACACCTACACCAAAGAGAGTATGCCACCATCACATATGGGCATGTGATGTGCACACTTACACATGCACCACAAGGGAACACCCTTAGTGTCATGTCACCCACAAGGTGCAACCCACATATGAATGTACACATGCTTATCAAACATCACTAGTGCAATACTTACACCACACACAACTATGCGGTGAGGGGGGAACCACCCACACACATACACAACTCCACTAAGACTGAAAAGAAGCATAGCACAAAGAATCTAGTGCAGCTCACAAACATCACCAAGCTTGCAAACCTGCAAGCATGAAACAAGCTACAATTTCTCTACTAAATGCAACTACATACATATTCTTATACTAGCATCACCACTCACTCCATGCACATCACCATGTGCACACATATACACAGAAACATTAGACTCACATATGTAGCCATCACCACTACAAGTACTATGCAGGAGAAGAAAATAAAATGCCCACCTCTCTTGCTCTATTACTTAGGCACAAGGTGGAGCAAGTAAATAGCAAAATAAAAAAATAAAAGAAAGAAAAGGGAAAAAATATAAAGGGCAGGCCTGGGATTCGAACCCCAGTGCCCCTGGATACTACCACAGAGCCCAAACCACCAAGCTACTGCCACTGTGTTCGACAGAGACAGGGATTCGAACAGGGTAACTTGTCCCTGGTGGCTACTATGCCGAAGCAAACGAGACTTAAGAAAAGGTGCCGAGGGGGGATTCGAACCCACGCCTCTCAACAGGCACACATCGAACGCTACCACTACACTACGGTCAAGGAGTTCGACAGAGAAGGGGCATAATCACTTTTGAGCATTCCCCTCCGAGATACACAGGAGAACCACGGCGGCAGGAACAGGGGAACTGTCCCGCCGGCGACACATGTCAAACCGAGCATCGGTTCGTTGATGGAAGGACGCCTACGCATCCACGGTTCCATTCCCTATGCTAGTTCCGCTCGAGAAGAACCACAGCTGCCTAGCTACGGTGCGCGACGATGCCGGCAACAGGGAGCGGCTCGGCGGCGACCTACGGCTCCTACACGATGATCTACGACAGGGAAGGGGAAAGAGTGGGATCTGCTCACCCGACGGAAGAAGACCTTGACCCTTGACGGAGAGGTAGCAGGGGAAGAAGCGGAAGCCGCCGATCTGGTCTGCTCGTCGGGGAAGGGAGCCGCCGTCGTGGAGAAGAGGAAGCAGGGGCGATCTCGACGTCCTAGTCGTGGGGATGGATCCCTGGATGTTCCCGCGTGCTCGCCGAGTCGTCGGAGGGGAAGAAGAGGCACGGACGCGACGGTGGGGAGCACCTCAACTCTCGGTCATGGCAGAAGGACTCCTTCCCTTACCTGGAGCGGGTCGACAGAGAGATAGATGGAGAGGGAATGGAGGTGGCGGCGCGAGAGGGGAAACCCTATCTACACGAACGCCAAGGGGGGTTCCTTTTATGGAGGAGAGGGGCGAGGGACGCTCCTCGACGTCCGTGACGGCGTCTGTCAACGTTGCTCTGAGCCCGCAAGAGAGAAGACACTGACTGAGGAAGGAGGCGAACAGGACACCGTCTACAGGGACATCGAAGATGGGCTGCGAGAGACGAGAGGGAAGTGGGCCGACTAGGTGGGAGGAGGCCCATCTAGTGCGACAGATAGAGAAAAGGCTCCCTGGACTGTTTCCTATTAAAAGAAAACCCAGAGAAAGAAAAATAGACACATGGCTATCTGTTGTGGGTAAAATCAAACTAAAAATGTCCGTGGTCATGAAAATAAATAACCTATTTAAATAAAATACAAATGGTATTTTTGGAGCAACTTGAATAAATACAAAACAACAATTGTAATATCTGTTTTGTGATTTATTGCACCTTTAGGACACTTATCAAAACACCAAATCTTGCACCCCAACAAGTCCACAATATTTCCTAAACAAAAGACATTTTAAAACAAGAATATAAAGGTTGGAATTTTGAACTTGAGATAAAAAGAGAGCAAAGGGAATTGAAACAATATCAAGCCACCACATGCTATGCATTTAACCCTTCCAACGCATCAACACACCTCACATGAGATCGCAAGGTATCCACACACATTCCATGAAAACACAAAGGAAACACAAGGACAAGACATGGCATGAAACATATGGTATGCATGCATGCATGGAAGAACATAAGGGGCACATGAAATAATACATGCAAAAGGACTCTCTCATAACAATGTCAAGGTGGACCCACATGAGATAGGTTCCAAATAGGGAAGGTTTTACACTTGGGGCATTACACAACCTCCTTGAGGTCCATAACATTGTGGCTTCAACTCCTTGCATCGTTGCCTCGTGTGTCGGTCCCTTATGGCGATGTTCTCCGACTTACAACACAGCTCCACGGACGGGAGCCCCATGGAAGCTGTCGAATTAACATCCATGGGTGCGGCGGGAGACCGGGTGATACTTGTGAGCTGTGTTGGGTGTTCCCCCGAGGAGGAAGGATGAAGCAATATAGTAGCGGTAAGTATTTCCCTCACTTGAGGACCAAGATTTATCGAACCAGTAGGAGAATCCAGAAAATCTCCCGTCGTCAGCACCTACACACACAAAACCAAACACCTGAACCCAACGCGAGCAAGAGGGTTATCAATCCCCTCGGACCCGTTACTTGCAAGGATTGATTCAAATAGAGATAGATATATAAAAGTGAAAGTAAAATAAAAAGTAAATAAAGGTAGTGAGGTATTTTGTTTTTTAGAAAATTGATTAAGTAGATCTGGGGGCAATACTTTTCACTAGAGGCTTCTATCTCGCAAGCAAAGCATACAGTGGGTAGACAAATTATTGTTGGTCAATTCATAGAAAATCGCATAGTTATGATGTCATTCACGAAAATGATCATGCATATAGGCTTCACATTCATAAACAAGTAGAACGAAATGATTATGCATCTACTACTGTTACTCCACCACTCGACCGCTATCCAGCATGCATCTATGGTATTAAGTTCAAAAGAAACAAAGTAATGCTTGAAGCAATATGACATGATGTAGACAAAGTAAAACAAGAAATATGTTCAGACCCTGTCGTTTTATCCTGAGTAGCAACTAAAAGGACGTGGATGTCGCCTAGAGGGGGGGGTGAATAGGTGCTTTAAAATAATAATGGTTTATGCTTGAACAAATGCAGAATAAAACTAGCATTTTATTAGTCAAGCACAAAACCTAAGACAACTAGGCTCACCTATGTGCACCAACAACTTATGCTAATCAACATAAACAACTAAGTGATATCAAGATGTATAACAATAAACAATATGGCTATCACAAATTAAGGTGCATAAATAAAGGGCTTGGGTAAGAGATAATCGAGGTATGGGAAGACAATGATGTATCCCTAAGTTTACACCCTTATGGATGTTAATCTCCGTTTGGAGCGGTGTGGAGGCACAGTGCTTCGCAAGAAGCCACTAGGGCCATCGTAATCTGCTCATTCCCTTGCACAATGCAAGATGCCATGATTCCACTAAGGGACCCTTGAGGGGGGTTACCAAACCTGTATAAACAAGGTTGGGGAAATCTCCACAACTTAATTGGAGGCTCCCAACACCACGACGAAGCTTCAACACAATGGATTGTGGCTCCGAGGTGCAAATTCCTCAAGGAAATATCCACAACCTAATTGGAGACCCCGACGCTTTCCCGGAGCTTTACACCACAATGAATGAGCTCTGAGGCACCACCATCTGTTTAGGGCGCCAAAGCACCCAAGGGGCACAAGATCTAGGGTGCCAAACACCCAAGAGTAATAAGCTTCTCAAACTTCACTTCCACATATCACCATGGAGAACTCAAACCGATGGAACTAATGCAATGGAAAGAACAAATGAAGTGGTCAAGTATCTCACACTCAAATCCCACCACAACAATAAAATATATGGAGGAATATGAGAGGAAGAACAAGGAGCTCACAAAGAACTCCAAGATCTAGATCCAAGGGGTTCCCCTCACATAGAGGAGAAAGTGATTGGTGGAAACGTGGATCTAGATCTCCTCTCTCTTTCCCCTCAAGAACTAGAAAGAATTATTGGAGGGACTAAGAGTTAGCAAGCTCAAAGAAGGTCAACAATGGGGGGCTAACACGAGCTCAAGAGATAAGATTCAGTGGGTAAGAAGAACCCCTTTTATAGGAGGGGGAAAATGTTGGAAATATGCCTTAGAGGCAATAATAAATTGGTTATTATTATATTTCCTTGGTCATGATAATCATTTATTATCCATGCTATAATTGTATTGATTGGAAACTCAAATACATGTGTGGAAACATAGACAAAACACTGTCCCTAGTAAGCCTCTAGTGGACTAGCTCGTTGATCAAAGATGGTTTAGGTTTCCTAGCCATAGACAAGTGTTGTCACTTGATAACGGGATCACATCATTAGGAGAATGACGTGATGGACAAGACCCAAACTATAAACATAGCATATGATCATGTCATTTTGTTGCTATTGTTTTCTGCATGTCAAGTATACATTCCTATGACCATGAGATCATGTAACTCACTGACACCGGAAGAATGCCTTGTGTGTATCAAACGTCGCAACGTAACTGGGTGACTATAAAGGTGCTCTACAGGTATCTCCAAAGGTGTCCGTTGAGTTACCATGGATCAAGACTTTGATTTGTTACTCCATGTGACGGAGAGGTATCTCGGGGCCCACTCGGTAATACAACATCACCAACAAGCCTTGCAAGCAATGTGACTAAAGAGTTAGCCACATGATCTTGTATTATGGAACGAGTAAAGAGACTTGCCGGTAACGAGATTGAAATAGGTATGGAGATACCGACGATCGAATCTCGGGCAAGTGACATACCGAAGGACAAAGGGAATGATATACAAGATTGTGTGAATCCTTGACATAGAGGTTCAACCGATAAGATATTCGTAGAATATGTAGGATCCAATATGGACGTCTAGGTCCCGCTATTGGATATTGGCCAGAGAGTGTCTCGGTCATGTCTGCATAGTTCTCGAACGCATAGGGTCTGCACACTTAAGGTTCGGTGACGATATAAGTATAGTTGAGTTGTTATGTTGGTGACCGAAGGTTGTTCGGAGTTCCAGATGAGATCATGAACATGACGAGGTACTCCGGAATAGTCCAGAGGTAAAGATTGATATATGGGATAATAGTGTTTGGTCTCCGGAATTGTTTTAGAATTCACCGAAAGGGGTTTCGGATGTTTTCGGAAATGTTCGGGTACGATAACACCTTTATATGGGCCAAGGAGTAAAGCCCACGAGGCTTTAGGAAGGTGCAAAAGGAGTTTTGTGAAGGCCATAGGCCAGACGTCAGGGACCCTGCCGTTTGGGGCCAGACGCCGAGGACCCTGGCATTTGGTCCTGGAGTCCGAGGAGGACTCTTGCTTTTCGTGCCAAACCGACTTTGAGGAGGTTTTTTCTCCAAGAAACGACCCCAGGGCTCAGCATATAAATAGAGGAGCAGGGCTAGCACCTAAAACACATCAAGATTGCCCCAAGCCGTGTGCCGGCAACCCCGCCCCTCTAGTTCATCCTCCGTCATAGTTTCCGTTGTGCTTGGCGAAGCCGTGCGGAAATAGTTTCACCACCACTAACACCACGCCATTGTGCTGCTGGAACTCATCTACCTCTCTGCTCCTCTTGCTGGATCAAGAAGGCAGGGATTGTCATCGAGATGTACGTGTGCTGAACGCGGAGGTGCCGTCCGTTCGACACTAGATCGGGATGGATCGTGATGGGATCACGGACGGATCATGATGAGATCGCGGGACGGGCTGCGATTTGGATCACAAAGATGTTTGACTACATCAACCACGTTATATACGCTTCCGCTTAGCGATCTACAAGGGTATGTAGATTCACTCTCCCCTCTCGTAGGTGATCATCACCATGGATAGGTATTGCATGTGCATAGGAATTTTTTTGTTTCCCATGCAACGTTCCCCAACAAAAAATCCAACTGTTACCCCCTCAGCTCTCACACAAGTGGTACTACCGCTTGTGCGGTTGAGCCAGCCGCACAAGGCAATGATATGAGGCCATGAGGCGGTTGTGTCGCCGGAGCAGTACTACCGCTTGGGTTGCAGCGCATCAGCTCTACAAACAGAGAGGTGGTAGGAGCAGAGGTAGTTCCTCGTAAGTGGTACTACCGCTCGTGGGAGCGGTACTACCATAGATAAGAGGTAGTACCGTGCCCTACTACCGCTCGTAGTTTGCTGAGGGTTCTAGGCCCAAAAATAAGGTTGGTAGTGGCACGGTAATAACAGGCGGTACTACCGCTTGAGAGCGGTACTACCATGTCGTACTACCGACCAGAAAGCTCTCAGTTCAACGCAAAAAGTCAAGACACGGAAGCCAGCGGTATAACACGCAATACTTGGGTAATGGTACTACCGCACGTAAGAGGTACTACGGTTTCGAGAGCGGTACTACTACAGATAAGAGGTAGTATGCTGCCTTAAATGGTACTACCGCTTGGTTCTTTGTGGACCACAACAAAGGCAATGTATGAATGCAGGAACATCAGAACTGCCATAACTCCTGCAAATGAGCTCCAGATTGAGCAAAATCAAGCTTGTTGGATTCACGATGACATGAGCTATCCAACATCAATGATATAGAGATGTGAAACCTCTATGAATGAAGAACCGGCAAAAACTCCAACATCGAAAACATCATAGAATATGCATATGGACTCCATTTTCGATGAACTTGAACTTTTCATGAAGATGACCATAAGCTCGGGAACCCACATAGAGAAAAACCCAACCAAGAACCAAGAAACATGATGATGCCAATAATGCAATGGTTTGTGCTCTCAAAGAACTATAAAAGCAAGTTACTCACTTGAGAGCCCCCCTTGATAGTAAGACAATCGATCCTATAACCCGGTCTCCCAACTAACACCCCGAGATAGGTAAAATAGAAAACCCATCAAGGACAAATCTATACCTTCCACATAGTCCACTTGAGCTAGATGATGATAATATTGACTTCGTCAAGATGGACCATCTTTCTTGATTGCGTTGGCTCGATGAAGACTAGTTGATTGCTACCCATACTCCACTATGGGTGAGCCACTCTTTGGCACATATTCAAAACTCAATTGTCACCATAATGGACGGAAAGCTTCAAGCATGATCGCTTCGTGATGCTCCACTTGAACTTGCGCATCGCAATCTTTATGATAATCACCACTTGATGCCATCCTCCATGGGTTGTATGAGATCTCTCTCTTGACGCAAGCCCATGGAAACATACCTTAACCCACATAGAACTCTCATGTAGACCATGGCTTAGTACACAAAGCGTAATGGACGATTCTTACCATACCATGGGATCACTTGATCCCTCTCGATACATCGTGTACGCTTTGTGTGTTGATCAACTTGATTCATTCTTTGAATTAGTCTTGATCAACCTTGTATCTTATCTTCTCTTTTCACAAAGATGATGTCTTGGAGGTAAACATGAATGTTCACACAATCTTCTTCTTCAAGACATGCTTGCAATAAGCTCAACTCCCATATGGACAACCTTTGGATAAAACCTTGAATACCACCTTGGTCACCATATAAACTCGTTGAAACCAACAGATGGACTTCAAGAAGTT
The DNA here is from genome assembly GCF_904849725.1 of Hordeum vulgare subsp. vulgare. Classification (NCBI taxonomy): domain Eukaryota; kingdom Viridiplantae; phylum Streptophyta; class Magnoliopsida; order Poales; family Poaceae; genus Hordeum; species Hordeum vulgare. Next base: position 128,652,236 of record NC_058523.1, read on the forward strand.
CCTATGGACAGATCCTTAGAATATAACTCAAGGTAACCATTAGTCCATAGGGATTGTCATCAATTACCAAAACCACACATGGAGAAATTTGCTCTAACAACAACAATACAAATATGTGTATTGTCCCCTTCTGTTACTAGGATATAGATCACCACAAGATTGAACCTACTACAATGCACCACTCCAACTGAAGATAAATCAATCTAGTTGGCCAAACCGAACGGATAGATCGAAGAGAAATACCAAGCTATGATAATCATGCAAAATATAATTCAGAAAATACTCAATTATTTTCAATGAATAATCACATCATAAACCCACAATTCATCAGATCCCAACAAAGACACCGCAAAGTAAGATTACATCGGATAGACCATCTCAAGAATCATGGAGAACATGGCACTGAAGATCAAAGAGAGAGAAGAAGCGAGACATCTACTAGCTATGGACTCATAGGTCTGTGGTGAACTACTCACACATCATCATGAAGGCAACAAGGTTGATGGAGGCAGTGATACTTGTGATCTGTGTTGGGTTTTCTGTGAAGAGGAACATGTTATTGCAACACAAAGTGCGTAAGTATTTCCCTGAGTTACGAAACCAAGGTTTATCGAACCAATAGGAATATCAATCCAGATCCATCTTCAGCGGATGCACACAAAAGAACAAACATATTGCACCCAGCGCGGGCAATAGGGTTGTCAATCCCCTTGGTTTCATTATTTGCAAGAGAATGAGGTGTGTAGATCATTATAAAATGCAAAATAAAAATAAAAATAAAAGTAAATAATAGACAACAAGGTGTTGTTTTTTAGCAATATTTTGTTAATAGAGCCCGGGGCCATAGCCTTCCCTAGTGGCATCTCTCATGAAAATAAGCATACGGTGGGTAAACAAATTACTGTTAGGCAATTGCTAGAAGAGCGGATAATTATGCGATTTTCACGACAATGAATGTAAATATAGGCATCACGTCCATAAACAAATAGGCAGACTCATGCCTGCATGTATTACGATTACTTCACTTCAAGGGCGCTTCTATGCTTGCCTCTCGATGTATTAAGTTCATCACAAACGAAGTAATGCTTGGAGTAAGATGACATGATGTAGACAACGTAAAATCAACAAATATGAATAAACCCCATTGTTTTACCCTTAGTAGCAGCAACAAAAAGATGCAACTTGTCCCCTTTTGTCACTGGGATATAGAAACTCTCCAGGTTGAGCCTACTACAACACACCTCTCTCATCGAATAAATATCAATCTAGTTGGCCAAACTATTTCAATAGATCGGAGAGAATTACGAAGCTATTATAATCATGCTCACAAGAATCATATTATATATCATAGGTGACTCAAATATTTGTCATGAATAATCTGAACATAAACCCACAATTCATCGGATCCCAACAAACACACTACACAAAAGAGTTACATCATATGGATCAAAGGGAAGATGCGATGATCATTGCATTGAAGATCAAAGAGGGAGATATGTCATATAAATACTGCTGTGGACCCGTAGGTCTGTGGTGAACTACCCACACATCATCATGACGGTAGCAAAGTCGATGAAAAATCCCTTTGTGATCGACCCCCCTGTGAGAGAGTGCCAGAACGGAGCTCTAGATGGCCTCCCATCGGAACAGAGACTTGCGACAGCATAAAAAGTGCTTCGGGACCTCCACTGATGTTTTTAGGGTAAATATGAATTTATAGGCCAGAGAACGGGGTCGGGACAGCCATGAGGGGCCCACAAGCTACCAGACCATGCTTCCAAGGCCACGGCCTGATGGCTTGTGAGACCTCGTGTGCCTCTCGGTCTTCTTCTGATGCTCTACAGTGTTCTTTTGGTCTAGAAAAAATTCACAAAAAGTTTCACGTCCATTGGGATTTGTTTGGTACTAGAACCTGAAAAGTGGAAAAACATGTAGAAAATAGCAACTAGCACTGGGTCAATAGGTTAGTGCTAAAAATAATGTAAATTGGTAGATAAGTGCCTAAAAAGTGTTCTAAAATGATAACATAATAGCATGGAACAATAAAAAATTATAGATACGTTGGAGACGTATCAAGCATTGCCAAGCTTAATTCCCGCTTGTCCTCGAGTAGGTGAATGATAAAAACAGAATTTTTGATGTGACATGCTACCCATGATGTATTCTTTTGCATCCATGCTCATTGAAAAATAATGAATAAACATGTATTAACACAAAAATATTTATAAGTATAAACAACAAACCAATTATTCTTTCAAAGTGTATGATCCTCAAAGATTGTTATATGGTGGGCTAATTTGGCCTCCCCCATCTTTATTTCCTCACTGGTATAATGCTCTAACAATGATTATCATCACGCTTTTATTTACTTACAACTCATGGATAACTCGATATGATGAATGAAGCAACATGACTCCAATATGAATGCCTCTCATAGTGTACCATGATGTGCAATGATCTAGCATGGCATGTATTCAACATATGATATTTGGTGGCTTTGCCACAGATGCTATTATGAATGTTGGCTTTTCCACAAATACTATGTGAACTCTATATGATCATGCAAAGCAATATGATGATGAACAAACTAGTCAAGTGAAGTGATGATGGAATTTGCATAGCAATATATCTCAGAATGGCTATGGGAATGCCATAATAGGCAGGTATGGTGGCTGCTTTGAGGAGGATAAAATAAGGATTATGTGCAACAAAGCGTATCATTTCGCGGGGTTTGGATGCACCGGCAAAAGTCACACCAATCCTCGAGGTGAGAATGGGCTATGCACGGTACTAGAGAGGCTAGCAAATATGAGGCAGTGAGATTGTGTATGTCCATGGTGTCACATTAGTCATAAATAACTCATATACTTATTGCAAAGTTTTATTAGTCTCATCACAAATCAAATTACTACTCGCATGCCACGAGGGAGAGGGTTGGTAGGAGTTAACCATCGCACGACTCCGACTCGTAACAACACTAGGTTTTCAACGAGGAATAGAAATGCTCACACATCATCACCATGAATTTTTAATGTTTCAAATGTTCAGGAAGTTTTAACATCTCTTAATATCAACACCTCTCTGGATTAATAGTTATGCACTCACACCTTTTTCGTATCACCACATCAATATTCATTAACCACAATTTCTTTATATGTGCTACATGATGGTTTTAATTATCACTTACTGAACACTCATTATTTTTAATCTAGTCTTATGACCTGTGCAAATTACCATCACTATTTGTCTAGATATCAAACAAATATAAGTGAAGAACGAGAGCATATTATTTCTATAAAATCTACACACCATTGTGCTCAGAAAAATATACGTGAAGTACTAGAGCAACTGGTAAGCTCAAAATATATAAGTGAAGCACATAGAGTATTCTAACAAATCATGATGATGGTGCATCTCTCAAATAGGTGTGTCCATAAAATAATGATTTTGGCAAACTGAAAGTAAAAGTAAGCAAAAGCAAACGATGCTCCAAGAAAAACTCATGTCATGTGATGAATAAAAATATAGCTCCAAGTAACATACCGATGGATTGAGACGAAAGAGGGGATGCCTTCCCGGGGCATCCCCAAGCTTAGATGCTTGATTCTTCATAAAATACTACCTTGGCGGTGCCTTGGGCATCCCCAAGGTAGTCTCTAGCTACTTGTCATTCCTTTGTCCATCTAAATAATACCCAAAACTTGAAAACTTCAATCACGCAAAACTCAACAAAACTTTGTGAGGTCCGTTAGTATAGGCAATATAATAAACACTTTTAGGTACTTTTATAAATTTGTTCATCTTTTGTTTTAGCATAAGGTACGGTACTCTAACTTTTTCATGACTTATACCCCCCGATATAATCCATAGCATAATCAAAACAAGCAAACTATGCATGCAAAAACATAAGTTTTTAAAACAGAACATTCTGTACTAATATATTTAATTGCCATACTTCTCTAACTCCAAAAACTCTGAAAACTTAGGAAGACCTGGGGAATTTTTATATCAGTAGCTTGTAAAAAATTCAGCTTAAATAGACATTCAAGTAAAATCATAGAAATTCTGCATCGGGCGTCAAAGTTTATTTTATGCACCATATCAATTCTATTCATTAAGCAAATAATCCCAAAGGATTTACTTGTCACAAACACTAATTAAAACATAAAAACACAATAATTACTGCAGCAATAATCATGTTATCACACACTAACAGAAAGTAAAGGGAATTTTTTTGAAGACAACTATCGAGTTGCCTCCCAACAAGCGCTATTGTTTTATGCCCCTAGCTAGGCATAATGCATAGTTTCAATTGTTGTCATCTTTGACATTTAGTCCATAAGTGTCCCTCATGATAGATTCATAAGGTGGTTTGATTCTCTTTCTATGTTAGTGTTCCATCCCTTTCTTTAATGGGAATTGGAACCTTATGTTGCCTTCTTTCATATCAATGATTGCACCTATAGTTCGTAAGAAAGGTCTTCCAAGTATAATAGGACAAGTAGGATTGCAATCCATATCAAGCACAATAAAATATACAGGCACAAAATTTTTATTTTCAATGATAAGAACATCATTAATTCTATCGAAGGGTTTCTTAACGGTAGAATCCGCAAGATGCAAGTTAAGGGAACATTCTTCAATATTAGTAAGACGAAGCACATCACATAAAGCTTTAGGTATAGTTGAAACACTAGCACCAAGGTCACACAAAGCATTGCATTCATATTTATTTTTCTTATTTTTTATAGTAGGTTCCCACTCATCATGCAATTTTCTAGGAATAGAAACATGAAGCTCAAGTTTCTCATCATAAGCTTTTACCATAGCTTTTACTGTATGTTGAGTAAAAGCTTTATTTTGTTCATAATAACTGGGTGAGCTAATAATAGATTTAAGGAAGGAAATATATTCTACTAAATAGAAATTATCATAATTGAAGTCCTTGTAATCCAAGATAGTGGGCACATCAGTAGTTATAGTTTTGACCTCTCCAAACCCACTTTTTTTCAATTTTACCGTTAGGATCATCACCCTCAAAGCAAACAGGACGCTCCTTAACTAAAGTTGACTCATATCAAGTCCCTTTATAACTATTATTCAGAGAATTAAACATATATGCAATAGGAGAAGTACCATCATTTTAAGGTCTTCATCACGATTATGGTAAAAACCGAGAGGAAGAGCCTTTTCTAGGAATTCTCACTTAGCTTTCAATTAAGCGGCCCTATCCTTACTATCATTGATTAAAACTTAGATAGATTAATAGTCTCATTAAAATCATTCTTAGGAGGCAAAGTTTTACTTTTAAGAGTTTCTACATCAAGAGTAATTCTATCCACATTTTTAGCCAAAGTATCAACAACATGCAATTTTTCCTCTACCATTGTATTGAAAACCTTTTGAGAATTAGTGAATTATTTAATTGTGTTGTCAAGATCAAAGGGTATCCTATTGGAATTTGTAGAATAATTTCCATAGGAATTTCCATAAGAATTTCCATAGTTGTAGGAAGAATTACCGAGATACGACCTATGATTGAAATAACCTCTATAAGCATTGTTGTTATAATTATTTCGAGAGACAAAGTTAACATCAATAGCATCATTATTTTTTTCAATTAGGGTAGACGAAGGCATATCATTGGGATCAACATGAGCATTTTTATTGGCAACCAAGTTCATAAGAGCATCCAGTTTTCACTCAAAGTAGTGATTTCTTCAACATAATTTACCTTCGTACCTGTTGGAGCTCGTTTGGTATGCCACTGAGAATAGTTGACCCTGATGTTGTACAGAAATTTGGTGGACTCTCGTAGGGTAACATCCATGAAGGTACCACCTATGATAGAATCTAGAAGATTTCTGGATGAAAAGTTTAGCCCCGCATAGAAATTTTGGATTATCATCCATAAGTTTAGACCATAAGTTGCACAATTAATTATCATCAACTTCATTCTCTCCCGAGCTTAAGCAACATGTTCATGTTATTGATGTTTAAAATTCATTATTTGATTCCTTAGGGAGATGATCTTAGCATGAGAAAAATACTTGGCAATGAAAGCATCTTTACACTTATCCCATGTTCCAATACTATTACGTGGCAAATATGAAAACCAAGCCTTTGATTTATCTCTAAGTAAAAAGTAAATAATTTGAATTTCACAATATAATTGTCCAGGTCCTTTTTATTTTCCATATCACAAAGTTCCACAAAAGTATTGAGGTGTGAAGCGGGATCCTCATTAGGACTTCCCGAAAATTGATCGTTCATGACAAGATTTAGCAATGAAGCATTAATGTCAAAAGCATCCGCACTAGTGGCGGGTGGTGTAGGAGTACTAATAAAATCCTTACTATTAGTATTTGATAAGTCACACAACTTAGTAGTATCTTGAGACATGGTGACTATGAGAGCAAAGTAACAAGTGTAACAAGCAAACTAGAGAGCAAAGATGCAATCTAGTAGCAAGGTAAGGAAGCAAAGATAATTACTTTGTATTTTTGTATTTTTATAAGACAAACTAAATATACCATAAAATAAAAATAGGAACAAGTGAATGAAATTTTGTTTGGAGTTACTTGATAGTTGGTGATGATATTCCCCTGCAACGGTGCCAGAAATCCTTCTTGATACTCGTAATCTACGTTGGGTTTTCTGTGAAGAGGAACGGGTTATCGCAACAAAAATTTGGTAAGTATTTCCCTCAGTTATGAAACCAAGGTTTATAGAACCGATAGGAATATCAATCCACAACTGTCTTCAGCGACTGCCCACAAAAGATCAAATAGCTTGCACCCAATGCGGGCAAGAGGGTTGCCAATCCCCTTGGTCTCGTTATTTGCAAGCGAATGAGGTGTGTAGATAATTGCAAAATAAAAATGAAAATAAAAGTAAATAAATGGAAGCAAGGTGTTGGAGGTCTTAGAAATATGTTGTGAATAGACCCGGGGGCCATAGCTTTCCCTAGTGGCATCTCTCATGAAAAGAAGCATACAGTGGGTAAACAAATTATCGTTGGGCAATTGATATAAGAGCAGATAGTTATGTGATTTTCACGGCAATGACTATGTAAATATAGGTATCACGTCCATAAACAAATAGGCCGACTTCTGCCTTCACCTATTACTATTACTTCAATTCAAGAGCGCTTCTATGATTGCCTCTCTACGTATTAGGTTCATGACAACGAAGTAATGCTTGGAGTAAGATGACATGATGTAGACAAAGTAAACTCAACCTATATGAATAAACCCCATCGTTTTACCCTTAGTAGCAGCAACACAAAGACCCAATTTGTCCCCTTCTGGCACTGGGATATAGAAACTCGCCAGGTTGAACCTACTACAATGCACCCCTCTCACCAAAGAAATATAAATCTAGTTGGCCAAACTATTTCAATAAATCAGAGAGAATTACGAAGCTATTATAATCATACACACAAGAATCATATTATATATCATAGGAGACTCAAATATTTATCACGGATAATCTGAACATAACTCAACCACTACTAGGAAAAGGGCTATAGATGATATAGACACTAATGGCGCACCAGCCAAGTAGTGCGCCACTACTATATAGCAGTGGCGCACCATGTGCAGGTGTGCCATTAGTGTGATGGACACTAATGGCGCACCACACACTTGGTGCGCCACTACTATATTTTTTTTGCAAAAGTACTAATGGCGCACCGGGGCAGAGTGCGCCATTACTAGTTTAACTAGTAATGGCGCACCAATCACCCAGTGCGCCACTAATATAATTTTTTTTTGCAAAACTACTAATGGCGCACCACGAGCGGGTGCGCCATTAGTACCCAGGGTTGCTAATGGCGCATTTGTAGGTGGTGCGCCAATACTATATTTTTTTGCAAAACTACTAATGGCGCACCACCAGCTGGTGCACCATTAGTAACCAGGGTTACTAATGGCGCATTTGTAGGTGGTGTGCCACTACTATAATTTTTTTTGCAAAACTAATAATGGCGCACCAGCTGGTGCGCCATTAGTAACCAGGGTTACTAATGGCGCATTTGTAGGTGGTGCGCCACTACTATATTTTTTTTTGCAAAACTACTAATGGCGCACCACCAGCTGGTGCGTCATTACTAACCAGGGTTACTAATGGCGCATTTGTAGGTGGTGCGCCATTAGTAGTTTTGCAAAAAAAAGGTATCTCTCTGCTCCTATCGCGACCGCGTATCAGCACGAAGAGGGAGGAGGGAGGGAGTTCCACCGCGACCGCGAACCAGCAGGTGAGCCGGTGGCCATGGCACACCCAGTTCCGCCCTCCTCTATAGGGGTACGCCACGCACGCTCCTCCCTCCTGCCTCCCTCAGATCAAGCATGTTGCGGAGGTAATTTCGCACCCCCAATGGCTAGTCCTGCCCCTCCCACACCTGCACAAGGCATGCCCGTGTAAAAAATACATCACATAGGATTTTTCGTGCCGCTTCTGAGCATGATTTCATGTGTCACCTTGTAGATCTGCAATTTCCAGCGCTGAAACCCTAGAAGTGCAATAAATGTCTCAAATATTGCAGGTGGGTTAGAAAAATGCACGCGCCTAACACGTGTCATTCCATTGCCTCCTTTGAGAGCACGAGAATTTTCGCGGCCAACGGAGCAACATGACCCGCACTTTCTTCACAAACCTGATACGTTCCCTCTCAATACCAAGAGACTACCTCGAAGATGGTGCAGTTTACAAGCACCTTAGGTGAGGCTTACTCGGAACGTGTCCAAACTTTGACCACACCCTACAGGGGCCATGTGATGACACCGTGCCTGATCCCGAGGATTTTCGGCATCGTACCATTTTAACTAACTTTTCCCTGTACTTTTTTTATTTTGACTAACCATCCTGTCCATTTAAAAAAATATTTTCCCTATACTTTTTTATTTTGACTAACCATCGCGGCGTGGGTTGGGCGGGGACCGTGTTTGGGGATGTAGCTATGGGCTCGGTTATGGCAACCCGGTGAAAAGATCCACCGGTCAAACCCCGTCCGACGAAAGTCATAGGGCTAGATCCGCCGGTCGAATGTGTCAGGGTTAGACGGGACGGGGTACATGAGGGGGGTGTAGCAATGCTGCCAGGTGTTGCAGAGGGCCCTCCTAGGCTTGTGGAAGCGTGGTAGAAGGCGCAAGCACCCCACACTCCGCTCCGGGGTGTGCCCCCCTCATGGGCGTCGCTGCCGCCGTGTAACTAAGGGGGGAAACGACCACGTTTGGCCGACACGGAGGGAATCTTGGGGTGGGTTGGGCCGGACCGTGTTCGGGGGTGTAGCTATGGGCTAGGCTATGACAATAGGTGAAAAGGTCCATCGGTCAAATCCCGTCCGGCAAAAGTCAAAGGGCTAGCTCCGTCGGTCAACTGTGTCAGGGTTAGAGGGGGGAAATGGCTTATTTCAACTACTGTTCATGGATTGTTCTTCGCATGTCTACGAGTGTTCTCCGAACCTGCATGCAATATTTAAGACATTTATTGCACTGTTAGGATTTCAGCGTCGGAAATTGCAGATCTATGATTTGGCAATATTTGGATTTAGACTTATTATTTGGCAATATTTGGATTTAGACTCCTTGGTGGTTTCTTGTTATTGTGATTACTTTGCATTCTGTTAATTTTCAAGTTGTGGTAATCTTAATAAGTTTGAACTGCAAGCAGCAGTACCTTGTGACATGTCGACATACATCACTACATAGTTTAATAATTATTTAAATCATTCACTGACTACTTCCGCTAAAATAGTTACTAGGAACCTGCATGCTATTGAAGACAGATCTATCTTTGACGCATGTGACATTCGTTCTGTTCATCATATACTGGTAGTTTAAATGTGGGGTTCAAGTGTACAACTGGACTGTAGCCTCGAAGAAAGCAAAGGATGGGTAGTTCTGGACATATACTTTTATTCCGAGTTCGTCAGAAATTTCACAAAGTACCGACTTGTTAGCTGCTACTGATTGTTCGGCTTAGCACTTTCAAAATACATTCGGAGTTATGTTCTTCAAACCTGTTCTGATGCTCATAATACCTTTCATTACTCAGCCATCGCCTATGCTCTCCCGCCCTCTTCGATGAGGCGACGTCTCCCTGCTCCTTCCATGGCATGACGGCAGTGCACTGCATCGTCTAAAGCACACCCACAGTGAGCCATCTCCACTCCTCTATTCCCCCGACTGCTGCCATGCACATCGTCTAAAGCACCCCCATGTTCATGACAGCTGTTACTACAAAAGTAATGCACGACCGGCAACATAGCATGTATCCACCATTGTTAACAGAAAATGGAGTAGACTAATATAATTAATGCTCACAAATGGGAATGTTGAACCGCCAATAAAACTATGTCACTTGCTTTGGCCCAAATCACATATTCAATAAAATTTGCACATCACATTTATTTGTATAACTGTACACTAGCACCAAATTCCACACCACCAGCCCCTCCTCTCTCTTCCCCGGTGACCTCCATAGCTGAGTTGGACAAGGGTCCCTCCCCTTGTATGGTTGTTGTTTTAGTTAGGGTCAATAAACTGGATTTGGTTTGAGCTTTCCCCTGTACCTCTCCTTCTAGATCTGGTGCAGGCTGTCGGAGACAGAAAAGATAGATGCAGAGAGGTATATTAGATTCTCGCAATTGTGTGACTGAATTGGTCGTTGATCTGCAAAGTACCTCGTGAATTGCAGATTTAGCGTTGGTGAATTTTACTGAACTCCACCCTCTCGAGTAGTTACTAGATCTGCTACTATTCAATGTCCAGACTGTTTTTCCATTGTGATGTGTTTCAGATTTTGTACTTGGGGATTTGGTGCGAGGAAAATAGAGTAGCATGATTTATTGATGTTGTGTTGTACAGTGATGTAGGTAGTAGTTTATTTGAGTCCAAACTATGGTAGATAGAATTTATGTTGTCAAGCTTTGCCTTGAGAAAATTTGTATGCTAGGATGATTATGCTCATAATCCATTCACATGGTACTGCTGCAGGCACACTTCATGGACGAGGAGGACCACCCACGACGATGAACATGTGTGACCTCACCCTTGAGCCTGACGAGCTCGACAACGACAACATCGTCAACCTCGATCTCGATGACAAGGTTGATCCCTAGCTTAGTGCCCCACTCAAGATGGTCTTCCCCTATCTTTGTGATGTTGTTTTGCTGTGGCTGAAAGTCCTCCTCTACTCCCTTGGTGCAACTGATAATAATTGACAAACGTTTCTAGCTTTCACAAATGCTTCTCGCTGTGCTCTGCGTGCATCAACAGGATAACTACTCTAAACCGTGCGTAAGTTATCTTGTTCTGTTTTTTTATAGCAAAGGATCTTGTGAGATATGATACCCTTTCCCCCCATTGCAAAGAAGGTTAATTCTGGATTGCCTATTGTTTAGGGATGAATATACGAGCTACTGTATATATTTTAGTAGATACCCAACATGAGATTTTTGGGTCCCAAATGGGGCCCTGAATATTGTTTTTTTGTTCTAGTCAGTAGATATGCCGACGGTTAAACCGTCGGCGTAGCCTTGCCCCAGGATGCACCAACATCTGCCACGTGACAGCGCTATGTCGACGGCATAGGTGGACACGGGGGCCGTCGGCATAGCCCTATGTCGACGGCCTTTGGCCTTATGCCGACGGGGTTAGGCCGTCGGCAACTAGCTTTATTCTGGTAGTGCTTTTTAGTGCAACTACTATTAGTAGTGGATTGTTGGGTGTTTTAAACAAAATACACATTGACTGCCGACTGCTGATTTGGTCATTTTGTGTCATTTACTTGCACTCAGCAAATAAAATTAGACCAGGAAATGAAATACACCAGGTGTCTGTGCCGTGTATAATCACTCACTGTGCTTTGTTTTGCAAATATACTACTTAATCTGATCTACAGTTAGAATGAAGAAAAGATTGTGCCATCAAATTTGTGACAAGAAAACTGAAATTTTCTTTCTTCACACAAGAGAGGAGAGGAGTGATCAGGTCCTTCCGACGTTTCTTGTTTGACACATTCATTAAGCTAGCTCGCTGTTGACGTGCTTGTTAATAACTAGAGTAGTAACTTGTTTGGCTGTCTGCTCTCCTTGTTGCCACTTGCCAAACTGAAAACTTTTAAAAACTGGGTGTACTGTTGTCATGTTGAGTAGCTTTGTTTTTGCAATCTGGCTCGAGCAAGCAGTGCCCCGATGAAGAAAAGATTGCAGTGCCATATATTAATGCCCCAATTACTTTTATCTTCAAGCCATTATCTTCTTTAGATTTCTTTAAAAGTACGTGCGAGTTTAGTCGCTCTGCTTCTACAGTTGAAGGCTCCTGCTTGATTGAGATTTATAGCTCTCAATAATGTTTGTTGAATGACATTGCTCCTAAGATTTATTTTATTCTCCTCTCTGTGCAGCTGCCCATGGTTCGATTCCTCCCAAGAGCGGATCTGCGCCAAAGGGCAACTTTTCTTGCTCACGCAGATAACGGCCACTGGCTGCTCCACAACAACGACAAGCACGACGGCCTTGACGAAGTTGTCCGCCGCCGACACCGAAAAGCAAGACCGCCTTTGTCACACCCAAGATGCGACCCTATCCTCAATTTGGCACGGGGGCCTCGTCAGGGATAGAAGCGCATCTCGTCGTGTCGCAAGAATGGATATCGTTACAAGTACATGTACTAAGAAGAAGAGATATTTAAAGAATTGGCTTACACTCGCCACAAGCTACATCAGAGTCACATCAGTACATTACATAAATATCAAGAGTAAGAGCAGGGTCCGACTACGGACGAAAATAAACGACAAAAGAAGAGCGACGTCCATCCTTGCTATCCCAGGCTGCCGGCCTGGAACCCATCCTAGATCGATGAAGAGGAAGAAGAAGAAGCAACTCCAAATGAGCAGTCAACGCACTCGCGTCACGGAACCTTTAACTGTACTTGCAACTGGTGTTGTAGTAATCTGTGAGCCACAGGGGACTCAGCAATCTCATTTCCAAAGGTATCAAGACTAGCAAAGCTTAATGGGTGAGGCATGGTTAAGTGGTGAGGTTGCAGCAGCGGCTAAGCATATATTCGGTGGCTAACTTACGAGTACAAGAATAAGAGGCGGAAGATCTACGCATAACGGACGTGAACTACTGATGATCAAAATGAATGATCCTGAACACCTACCTACGTCGGACATAACCCCACCGTGTCCTCGATCGGAGAAGGAACTCACGAAAGAGACAGTCATGGTTACGCAAACAGTTGGCATATTTTAATTAAGTTAACTTCAAGTTATCTAGAACCAGTGTTAAACAAAGTTTCCACGTTGCCACATAACCGCGGGCACGGCTTTCCGAAAAGATTTAACCCTACAGGGGTGCTCCAACTAGTCCATCACAAATTACCACAAGCCGCATAGAAATCCTCAATCACGAAGCTCGCGATCTCGTCGGATTCCCTAGTGGAAAACCACAACTCTGAGATTACCCAAAGCATCACCGGAATCCCGATGCACAAGATATCTCGTCAAAGGTAAAACTAATCCAGCAAGGCCGCCCGACGTGTCGACGATCCCGATAGGAGCCGCGTATCTCGTTCTCAGGACACGACGGATAAGCGATGTGTACAAGTGCCAAATCTCGAGTTTCCTCGCGGTGGCCCCGCACAGTGCTCTGTTTTTGGACCAACACTCATGAGGAGCACTGGCCCGGGGGTTGATTAAAATAGTCCGCGGGTGCCGGCGGGTCCCTATGCATTATTATTAGGTTATTTGGCAAATGTAGTACCAAAGTTGGGCCTTGCCAGACCAGTCTTAATCTAAAACGAATTATCAAGGGGGTCCCCATAACAACCCCGATCGTGTTAGGAGCGCTCAATTATGGAACATAACACCGGTAACCGGAAACTAAGGGGGCAAAGGTGGAACCAAACACCAGGCTAGAAAGGCGGAGCCTTCCACCTTTTACCAAGTATATAGGTGCATTAAATTAAATAGCATTAATATGGTGATATAAGAAGGAACCCATGTTAGCACATGGAAGCAACTGCACCTGCAACTAGCAACGCTAACACATGGTTAAGCAAGCGATAACATAGCCAATCAGTGGTTTGCTAGGTCGAACAGGTTGAAGGTAATCATGGCATTGTTGAGAGGCTGATATTTAACAAGTGGTAGGCAACGAGACAAAAACGACATCATCGAAATAACTAGCATGGCAATGATAGTAATGGTATTTGGGGAAATGATCATCTTGCCTGAGATCCCGCTTGGAAGAAGAATGCCTCTGAGGAGCAGTCAAACCAACGTAGTCGAACGGGTCCTCACATTCCGACACGCTTGCGGAACTCTATCGAGACGGAGCAAACCAGAAACAAACATCAACACAAATATTCACCACACGATGCACAACATGATGCACAACCTAATATGATGCATGATCAGTTCATCGATACACGGGATGGCATGGCAATTCACCTCATGCAAACACTACACATTAAGTGAAGCTCGATATGCAACGAGTTGCATATCGACGAAACTCCACGATTAATTATTTAATTCACTCCTGATTATTTACACCGCAATATTTAATTGTTGTTAACATGGCAAGGGTGTAGTGATGATCCTACATGGCATCCCAGACGGTTAACACGCGGAACAAAGAACGGAGCTACGGCACAAGAACATGGAACACAAGATATATATGCCATGAATGTGTCATGCATGCAAGTTACAACATCACGGCAAGAAGATAAAGAAGCAGGTGTCGCCACGACGAGTGAGAACGAACCATGGCGGCAAAACGGAAACGATACCACGGCAACGTTCCTATCCTGATAACTCGTCGAGATATCGTGCCAACAATCTGGAAGCGTGTGCAGGAACGTTAAATAAAGATGGGGTGATCCCGTATCTCGGGTTCCCATGTGTCGGGGCACAACAAAAGAAGACAACGGGCAACATACGGTGCATTCATACATACTTTCATCCCATACACCACAAGCATTTGTTACACGACACGTCTCATCGGTATACCTTCGACGCATGCGATTCGAAGTGGATCGGTTCGTAGCGGACATCATGGAAGTAGTCGTACAGGTTCTCGTCAACGGTAGTCGTTCGCTCGGCGTCGAGGTTCTCGGTCTTCGGCGTCGGTTCATGGTCTTCGGCGACGGTAGTTGAACTCGTTCCAGGGGTCATCGCGGACATAGTGGAACTCGGCGAACTCGTCGTAGACCCACGGCAGGTGGGAATGGTGCACGCGGCGACGCAAGTGGTAGCAACACGCATCAACATCTACTAGCAGCAAACTACAGCGTCAGCAAGCGATAACAGCATGCACAAGCAACATCAACTAGCAGGCAAGCTACAACAAGCAACACGGCATAGCAACAACAAACAGCATCGGCGCACGCAGGCAAGCGACGGCAACAACAAACAGTAGCCGACAGCAACTACATCACCAAGCAGCATAGCAGCAGGCAACAGCTGCACGCGGCAACAGCGACAGCAACAGGCGGCATCGGCTAGCAGTAGCAACGGCATCGGCAACAGCGGCTAGCAACTAGTAGCCAACAGCTAGCAGCAACAGCAGCAAACTCAGCAGC
Organism: Hordeum vulgare subsp. vulgare; assembly: GCF_904849725.1. NCBI lineage: Eukaryota > Viridiplantae > Streptophyta > Magnoliopsida > Poales > Poaceae > Hordeum > Hordeum vulgare. Next base: position 128,667,826 of record NC_058523.1, read on the forward strand.
AAGCAACGCAGTCAGGCAAGCAAGCGGCAGCAGCATCGGCAAGGCAACATGGCGCAGCAACAATCTACAGCCAACATCGGCTAAGCAGCCACAAACAGCAACAGCTACAGAAAAACGGCGGCAACAAGCTCGGCATTGGGGCGAGCACGGCGGGCTCGGCAACCAGAGGCGGGGACGGACGAAGACCTCGGGTAGGCCGGCGACGCGGGGAATCGGCGACCGGCGAGCTCGTGAGGGCGAGGCCATGGGTTCCGGCGGCGGGAATAGACGAGGTCGGCGGGGTCCTGGAGGCGAAGACGACACGGGCAGAGCGACGAACGGAATGAGGCGGCGCGGCAGGGGAGCTACTGCCCGGTGAACTCCCGCTCGTGCGCGGGGCTGACGGCGACCACGCCTGCTGTGGGAGGGCGGCCCACGGCAGGACGGAGGCCGGTGGGGCGAGCAGCGCGACGGAGGGACTGCTCGGCGACGGCACAAGTCGGCGGCATGCGGGGAGATGGGTCCGAGGCGGCGCTGGAGAGGCCACGGCAGGGGGAGGCGAGGCGCGGCCCGCAGGGAGCGGCACGGCGCACGGTGCGAGGCCAGGAGACGGCGGCCAGCGGTGTGCAGGCAGGCGGACCGAGGGGGTGGCGCGCGCAGCTCAGGAAGGCGCATGCGAGGGAGCTCGGCAACGGCAGCCGGAGGAGGACGAAAGGGGTGGACGAGGGGTGACGGCGCACGGGAGGACGCGAGGGAAAGGACGAGGGGCACGGGCTCGTGTCGCTAGCCGCTAGGGCAAGGGCGGCTGGGCCAGCTGGGCCTGGCCTGCAGCTTCTCCCTCCTTCTCTTTGATTTTTTTTACTTTGAAAAAAAATAGAAAGCTTTAACAAAACAAAAACGTTTACAAAAAATAAATAAAATGCTTTTGCTCCTTTGAAAATTAAACCCCAAACATAAAATAGATTGGCTTTTTTAAACAAATAAAAATGAAACCTTTTCGAAGAAATAAATAAACCCTTTTTTATTTAACGAATAAAATTAAAGCCTTTTAAAAGAGAAAAGAAAAAGAGACGGTTTTAAAGTAAAACAAAAGAAGGAATAAAATAAAAACCCAAGGTTGCCCCCCATATTTAATAAAAGGAGTTTTTAAAAGAAGACGGTTTTTAAAAGGGGTTAAAACGGAACTTCAACAAAACCACAAAAAAAACGAAATAAGAGGGGAGAGGAGGGGAGAGAAGGTTTTAGGTCCTCGGTGCAACAGGGTCTGAAGCGGCTCTGTTGCACCCACTCTCATCACGCCAATGAACAACACCACACTCACAAAGCACTCACAAGCAACACCGACAAATAACATAGTTGACATGATGCCATGCATGATGCGATGATGCAACTACATGACGATGCAACGAATAAAACTAAACACACGACGAAAACGGAAATAAAGAGGAATCTTCTGGAACATCGGTCTCGGGCTGTCACAACTCTCCTACACTACAAGAGGATCTCGCCCCGAGATCCAAGAATGAAAGGGGGAGAGGATGAGAAAGAACAAGAGATAAAAACTTAGTCGCTTCTTGACAAACGAGTGAAACCAACGATCCTTGAAGGTTGCAACGAGATGAGGAATATTATGAGAAAGAGGCAAGAATTCATGGAAAATTTTGGCAACACTTCGGTAGGAAAATGGGACAAAAAATTCGATAAGAAGAGAGAATTAGATAATATACATAACAAACAACTAAGTAGAGCAAGGGAACACCAAGATCTTGATAGAACAAGATAATAAACCCAAAGAGCAACACCACAATGCCTCCGGAACAATAGAATAGGAACTAGCTCAAGCGGAAGAAGAGAATGAAGAAAGGAATGACAACTATCATCACGATAGAATTGAAGAGCCTCCGGATAGAAGAATAGATGGAGTAGTTGGAAAACCAACAACGAAAAGAACAAGATAGTAGTGGGCTTATGAAAATCATCTCAGCAAATATGAGGTGACAACCAACCACTAAAAGAAACAAGGATAGTTGCAAGCAAAGATATCAAAACTTCTTACACCAAGAGGGTGCATTGAGAACTTGGATTAATTACAAGCACCACAATAACAACAATCCATAGGAAAAGCTTTAGGTGAAGTCCAAACCAAGATAGCACAATGAATAAATCATGGGTTGAAAATATCTCATGATCATAGAATTGGTGGGTTTAATTAACTCATTCTTGAAAGGAAATCTCTTTGAGGCTCCTACACCAACAAGAATGCTATAATACCACCTCAAAGGATAAGGGAAGAACAATTGCACATATAAATGCAAGAGAAATGATACTTAAGGTTCTCCAACAAGAATCTTGAAGAACAATTGAGAATGGATTGAAACCTTGATGAACCACCATGAAGGACCTCTGTATACAAAAGAATGATGCAAAGATATGAAGGTAGAAAAGAATAAGATTATTACCTTGCAATGATTTAGATGAAGCTTCACAAAGAGATACTTAAAAGAACTTGGAACTCCGGAAAAGAAAGATAAGCACCTGAGAAAAGAATCGACATCATGAGCCACTCCGGAAGAAGAATTGAAATCTCTTGGAAGAAGGAAGAACAAGAATAAGAATTATGTTATTCTTATCCTTCATCAAGTTTAAATGATGACAAGCAACGGATTTAGCATATCACTTATTCTACTAGAAATTAATCTTGAAGAGGCACAGAGAGATAAACACCACTTGAGGCATAATTGAAGGAAGCACCGGTGAGAATTCACAAATAAATGGGAACACCACGAAATAATGGAGATACATGAGAACGAAGAGATCATGAGCCACCTGAGAGAAGAAAAACTTAAACAAGGCACTGAAATAATTGAGAGACGAACGAAGAGACAACAATTGAGAAGAATTGAGGATGAAAGCTGAAAGCTGAGAACGAAGAATCTTCTAAAATGATGGCCTTCGTAGGAACGAGAAATAAAAACAACTCAGAGAAGCACCGGATAGCAAGAAAGGGATTACTCATGATTTGAACAAATAAGATGACGACACCAAGCTGAAATGATGAATCTCCTAGCTAATGAACCAAGATTTGAGAGAAACACCTCTTCGGTCTTCAAAGGAGAGAATGATGAGAAGAACACCACCAAGAATAACTAAGACACTCCGGAATAAAGAAGAATGAAATGTTGAACCAATATGAGAATTAATTCAAATAGATCTTGACGAAGGGATATGACTGATGGAAACCATACTTACATCATAGTTGAAAGGAATTAATGATCTCCGGGCAAGGATTAAAAGAGCCAGGTAAGATCCTCGGAAAGAACCTGTGGGTTATGGGCCCACTCAAAGAAACCACCGTTAGAAAAGATTGCTTAGAAGAGAGATAATGCACCGGTATGAAGAGAACTAGATGAGGTTAGCACCTCGAAATAATTGAAAAGATTGGAAACAAAAACTTCTAAGATAGCTTCAACGCTCCAGATCGAAAAGAGAGGAATAAATAACAAGATAGGCTCATAAGAATTCCCAACATAGGAAAGAATTACAAGGATGAATGGATATGATGAACACACACGATTGAATTAAATTCACCGGTAAGGATGATAAGAATGAACAAATATGACACGAGTCTCCGCAGAATCTTCACAACGAATCACCGGATAAGAGAGAAAAGAACAGACAGCGGGAGCACAATGAAAAGAAAACTCTTGGATGAAAATTGAATCACTGAGAAAAAGGGCGTGAGGGTGGGGAAAAACAAAGACAACTTGGGCTAGATGAGATGAACTCCGGAATACAGATGAGAGAATGATCTCGCAAAAATTAAAGAGGATTGAATTCACTGAAGAGAAGCACACCGGTTGAATGGAATTGATACGATGACTACGGTTGAAAGGAATTGACATGATAATTGATATAGCAAAATAATTAATACTCTCATAAAAAAATATGAGAACACCACTTAGAAAAGATCTGAAATCACCACTTGACATCGAAGCAACTTGAATTACCATATTAAAACAAAACAAAGGGTGAGGCTTATGACACAAGCCAAAACAAACTCATGAGGAAGATTTCGTCCGATATTTTCGTGGACAGGAATCCACTAGATGTCAAACCCCAACCTAACATCATGCATTTGTTGGAAGATTGTCCTATAAGTAACTACTTGAATTCCCACCTATGAATTCCCGAAATATCTGGTCATGCAATCTGGTACACGGATACAAGGAGTAATATCACACAACTCCTGTACTAACCTATCACCTGTATCACATCCGTCAACACACAACCAGAATCTTGGACCTTCATCTACAACAGACCCTCGTGATCACAACGATACAAAGTATGGCAGTACTCCCGAACAATCTGCACCAGTACTGGGGACATCGGGGTTATCTCGCCACTACTAGTATTGAATCAATTACGAACATCCTTCGTTCTGAGATACTAAGAAATCTGAATGATAACGATGTGCTCAAGAATCCCGTGGAGCTCAACTCCCCTGAAACTTAGATCAGATAGGAGGCACCAAGACAGAACTCCGTCACATCGGCATCATATAGATCTAAAAATATCCGCGTGATCCTAAAAAAAATTTGAGTGAGAAGAGGAGTAGAATTAAATTATTACGTCAAGATTACTCACCAGAGCATAGAAGAGGAGGAAAAAGAATCCTACTCTTCGATATATAACTAGACTCAAAGTAGTTTTCATTAGACTCGACTCGGCCAAGTTCAATCAATCAAGGGGGCTCCTAGGTCGTTACTTGCTCTGATACCAACTTGTCACGTCCAAGATGCGACCCTATCCTCAATTTGGCACGGGGGCCTCGTCAGGGATAGAAGCGCATCTCGTCGTGTCGCAAGAATGGATATCGTTACAAGTACATGTACTGAGAAGAAGAGATATTTAAAGAATTGGCCTACACTCGCCACAAGCTACATCAGAGTCACATCAGTACATTACATAAACATCAAGAGTAAGAGCAGGGTCCGACTACGGACGAAAAATAAACGACAAAAGAAGAACGACGTCCATCCTTGCTATCCCAGGCTGCCGGCCTGGAACCCATCCTAGATCGATGAAGAGGAAGAAGAAGAAGCAACTCCAAATGAACAATCAACGCGCTCGCGTCACGTAACCTTTACCTGGACCTGCAACTGGTGTTGTAGTAATCTGTGAGCCACAGGGGACTCAGCAATCTCATTTCCAAAGGTATCAAGACTAGCAAAGCTTAATGGGTGAGGCATGGTTAAGTGGTGAGGTTGCAGCAGCGGCTAAGCATATATTTGGTGGGTCACTTACGAGTACAAGAATAAAAGGGGGAAGATCTACGCATAACAGACGTGAACTACTGATGATCAAATGAATGATCCTGAACACCTACCTACGTCAGACATAACCCCACCGTGTCCTCGATCGGAGAAGGAACTCACGAAAGAGACAGTCACGGTTACGCACACAGTTGGCATATTTTAATTAAGTTAACTTCAAGTTATCTAGAACCAGTGTTAAACAAAGTTTCCACATTGCCACATAACCGCGGGCACGACTTTCCGAAAAGATTTAACCCTGCAGGGGTGCTCCAACTAGTCCATCACAAATTACCACAAGTCGCATAGAAATCCTCAATCACGAAGCTCGCGATCCCATCAGATTCCCTAGTGGAAAACCTCAACTCTGAGATTACCCAAAGCATCACCGGAATCCCGATGCACAAGATATCTCATCAAAGGTAAAACTAATCCAGCAAGGCCGCCCGACGTGTCGACGATCCCGATAGGAGCCGCGTATGTCGTTCTCAGGACACGACGGATAAGCGATGTGTACAAGTGCCAAATCTCGAGTTTCCTCGCGGTGGCCCCGCACAGTGCTCTGTTTTTGGACCAACACTCATGAGGAGCACTAGCCCGGGGGTTGATTAAAATAGTCCGCGGGTGCCGGCGGGTCCCTATGCATTATTATTAGGTTATTTGGCAAATGTAGTACCAAAGTTGGGCCTTGCCAGACCAGTCTTAATCTAAAACGAATTATCAAGGGGGTCCCCATAACAACCCCGATCGTGTTAGGAGCGCTCAATTATGGAACATAACACCGGTAACCGGAAACTAAGGGGGCAAAGGTGGAACCAAACACCAGGCTAGAAAGGCCGAGCCTTCCACCTTTTACCAAGTATATAGGTGCATTAAATTAAATAGCATTAATATGGTGATATAAGAAGGAACCCATGTTAGCACATGGAAGCAACTGCACCTGCAACTAGCAACGCTAACACATGGTTAAGCAAGCGATAACATAGCCAATCAGTGGTTTGCTAGGTCGAACAGGTTGAAGGTAATCATGGCATTGTTGAGAGGCTGATATTTAACAAGTGGCAGGCAAGGAGACATAAACGACAGCATCGAAATAACTAGCATGGCAATGATAGTAATGGTATCTGGGGAAATGATCATCTTGCCTGAGATCCCGCTTGGAAGAAGAATGCCTCCGAGGGGCAGTCGAACCAACGTAGTCGAACGGGTCCTCACATTCCGACACGCTTGCGGAAATCTATCGAGACGGAGCAAACCGGAAATAAACATCAACACAAATATTCACCACACGATGCACAACATGATGCACAACCTAATATGATGCATGATCAGTTCATCGATACACGGGATGGCATGGCAATTCACCTCACGCAAACACTACACATTAAGTGAAGCTCGATATGCAACGACGAAACTCCATGATTAATTATTCAATTCACTCCCGATTATTTACACCGCAATATTTAATTGTTGTTAACATGGCAAGGGTGTAGCGATGATCCTACATGGCATCCTAGACGGTTAACATGCGGAACAAAGAACGGAGCTACGACACAAGAACATGCCACACAAGATATATATGCCATGAATGCGTCATGCATGCAAGTTACAACATCACGGCAAGAAGAGAAAGAAGCAGGTGTCGCCACGACGAGTGAGATAGAACCATGGCAGCAAAACGGAAACGATACCACGGCAACATTCCTATCCCGATAACTCGTCGAGATATCGTGCCAACGATCTGGAAGCGTGTGCGGGAACGTTAAATAAAGATGGGGTGATCCCATATCTCGGGTTCCCATGTGCCGGGGCACAACAAAAGAAGACAACGGGCAACATAAGGTGCATTCATACATACTTTCATCCCATACATCACAAGCATTTGTTACACGACACGTCTCATCGGTATTACCTTCGACGCGTGCGATTCGAAGCGGATCGGTTCGTAGAGGACGTCGTGGACGTAGTCGTACACGTTCTCGTCGACGGCACTCGTTCGCTCGGTGTCGAGGTTCTCAGTCTTTGGCGTCGGTTCATGGTCTTTGGCGACGGTAGTTGAGCTCGTTCCGGGGGTCGTCGCGGACATAGTGGAACTCGGCGAACTCGTCGTAGACCCACGGCAGGTGGGGATGGTGCACGCGGCGACGCACGCGGCGACGCAAACGGCAGCAACACACATCAACATCTACTAGCAGCAAACTACAGCGTCAACAAGCGATAGCAGCATGCACAAGCAACAGCAACTAGCAGGCAAGCTACAACAAGCAACACAGCATAGCAACAACAAACAACATCGGCGCACGCAGGCAAGCGACGGCAACAGCAAACAGCAGCCGACAGCAACTACAACACCAAGCAGCATAGCAGCAACATCAGCAAACTCAGCAGCAAGCAACGCAGTCAGGCAAGCAAGCGGCAGCAGCATCGGCAAGGCAACACGGCGCAGCAACAATCTACAGCCAGCATCGGCTATGTAGCCACAAACAGCAACAGCTACAGAAAAACGTCGGCAGCAAGCTCGGCATGGGGGCGAGCATGGCGGGCTCGGCAACCGGAGGTGGGGACGGACGAAGACCTCGGGCCGGCTGGCGACGCGGGGAATCGGCGACCGGCGAGCTCGTGAGGGCGAGGCCATGGGTTCCGACGGCGGGAACAGACGAGGTCGGCGGGGTCCTGGAGGCGAGGACGGCACGGGCAGAGCGACGAATGGAATGAGGCGGCGCGGCAGGGGAGCTACTGCCCGACGAACTCCCGCTCGTGCGCGGGGCTGAGGGCGACCACGCCTGCTGTAGGAGGGCGACCCGCGGTAGGACGAAGGACGGCGGGGCGAGCAGCGCGACGGAGGGACTGCTCGGCGACGGCGCAAGTCGGCGGAACGCGGGGAGACAAGGCCACGACACGGGGAGGCGAGGCGCGGCCCGCAGGGAGCGGCGCGGCGCACGGTGCGAGGCCAGGAGACGGCAGCCGGCGGCACGCAGGCAGGCGGACCGAGGGGGCAACGCGCGCAGCTCAGGAAGGCGCAGGCGAGGGAGCTTGGCGACGACAGCCGGAGGAGGATGAAAGGGGTGGACGAGGGGTGACGGCGCACGGGAGGACGCAAGGGAGAGGACGAGGGGCACGGGCTCCTGTCGCTAGCCGCTAGGGCAAGGGTGGCTGGGCCTGGCCTGCAGCTTCTCCCTCCCTCTCTTTGATTTTTTTTACTTTGAAAACAATAGAAAGCTTTAACAAAAGAAAAACATTTAACAAAAAATAAATTAAATGCTTTTGCTCCTTTGAAAATTAAACCCCAAACATAAAATAGATTGGCTTTTTTAAACAAATAAAAATGAAACCTTTTCGAAGAAATAAATAAACCCTTTTTTATTTAACGAATAAAATTAAAGCCTTTTAAAAGAGAAAAGAAAAAGAGACGGTTTTAAAATAAAACAAAAGAAGGAATAAAATAAAAACCCAAGGTTGCCCCCCACATTTAATAAAAGGAGTTTTTAAAAGAAGACGGTTTTTAAAAGGGGTTAAAACAGAACTTCAACAAAACCACAAAAAAAATGAAATAAGAGGGGAGAGGAGGGGAGAGAAGGTTTTAGGTCCTCGGTGCAACAGGGTTTGAAGCGGCTCTGTTGCACCCACTCTCATCACGCCAATGAACAACGCCACACTCACAAAGCACTCACAAGCAACACCGACAAATAACATAATTGACATGATGCCATGCATGATGCGATGATGCAACGAATAAAACTAAACACATGACGGAAATGGAAATAAAGAGGAATCTTCTGGAACATCGGTCTCGGGCTGCCACAGCCTTCTCCAGACTTGCATGACGGGAGGGGAGGGGGCGGCCACTGCCTCCTTCACACACCAATCCGCCGACACCGAAGAGCAAGCCCGCCTTCTCCAGAGTTTGCAAAGGAGCTTTACGTTCAGGGCATGGTTGTTTGCGAGAGTGGCGGACACTACTTTGATCCTTTGACAGATAGTTCTTCATAATGTGATAGTGTATAGGCCTTCTTCCTGGGGACCTACTGCTCAACTACTGCACTCCTTGGCTGCTACCGACCAAAATTTTTACAAATCTGTCTACATGTTTTGTTTTTATATATTTACAATTATCCTATCAATCCATTTTTAAAATGGATGGGTGCGGCAACGTGCGCCTTTCATGATCTAGTATGTTTTGTAACCTGTGCAAATATCAGAAAAAATAAATAAATAATACCTAATATTTATACTAGTGCCACTCAGCACTTTAGTGGCGCACTACAAAAAGCACACTAGTGGCGCATCATCAACTAGTGCGCCATTAGTAAGCCAGAGCACATGGGTAAATATGGCCCCTGGGAGGCATACTAATGGCGCACTACCTGGTGCGCCATTAGTATACCAGATACTAATGGCGCACCATGAGCTATACTAATGGCGCACTGCCTGGTGCGCCATTAGTATACCAGATACTAATGGCGCACCATGAGCTATACTAATGGCGCACTGCCTGGTGCACCATTAGTATACCAGATACTTATGGCGCACCATGAGCTATACTAATGGCGCACTCCCTGGTGCGCCATTAGTATACCAGATACTAATGGCGCACCTGTGGTGCGCCATTAGTAAAAAATTCTAATGGCGTGATGCTAGTGGCGCACGTGTAGTGCGCCATTAGTAGCCAAAACAAGTGCGCCACTAGCAGGCCTTTTCCTAGTAGTGAACAATTCATTGGATCCCAACAAATGCACCACACAAAAGAGTTATATCATATGGATCAAAGCAAAGATGCGATGATCATTGTATTGAAGAACAAATATAGAGATATGCCATCTAGGTAGTGATATGGACCCGTAGGTCTGTGGTAAACTACTCACGCATTGATAATCCACAAGTATATGGGATTGCAATAGTTTTTTAGGGTAGAGTATTCAACCCAAATTTATAGATTCAACACAAGGGGAGCCAAAGAATATTTGCATGTATTAGCAGTTGAGTTGTCAATTCAACCGCACTTGGAGATTTAGTATCTGTAGCACAATGATCAGTAGCACAAGAATATGACAGTCTTGATAGCAGTGGTAGTAGTAGCAACATTAACAGTAACAGTAGCAACAGTAATGGTAACAATGATAGCAGTTTTGTAGCAGTTGCAATAGTAGTAGCAACAGTAGTAACTTAGGAAGAACAATATGTGGAAAACTCGTAGGCACTGGATCGGTGATATTGCTGGATGATATTCATCATGTATCAGTCATAACATAGGTGACATAGAACTAGCTCCCGTTCATTGATATATTGTAGGCATGTATTCCATAAATAGCCATACGTGCTTATGGAAAAGAACTTGCATGACATCTTTTGTCCTACCCTCCCGTGGCAGCGGGGTCCATAAGGAAACTAAGGTATATTAAGGTCTCCTTTTAATAGAGAACCCGAGTAAAGCATTAACACATAGTGAATACATGAACTCCTCATACTACGGTAATCACCGGAAAGAATACCAATTATTGCCACTTTGGGGTATGCGGATCCTAACACGTAGTACGTGCATATGACTTGCAATATTGGATCATGGTGAAAACATTAATGGTTCAGATCTGAAATCATGACACTCGGGCCCTAGTTACAAGCATTAAGCATGGCAAAGTCATAACAACTTCAATCTGCGAACATAGTGGATACTAGGGATGAAGCCCTAACAAAACTAACTCGATTACATGATGAATCTCATCCAGATCCTCACTAACCAGCAAGCGTACGAAAGGATTACTCACTCAAAGTGGAGAGCATCATGTAATTGGTGATGAAGGAGGGTTGGTGATGACGAAGACCACAGATTTCCCTCTCCGGAGGCCCAAACGGACTCTAGATTTGGCCTGTCGATGAAGAATAGGAGGTGGCGGCAGCTCCGTATCGTGAAACACGATGAAGCTCCCTCTATATTTTTCTCCAATAATAGGAATTTATAATGCTGGAGATAGGGTTAGCCGAGCCCTGTGGACCCCACTACGCAACAAGGGGGCCCTAGCACGCCCTAGTGTCTAGTGGGCGCTTGGGGCGTCCCCTCTAGTGGGTCTTGGTTCCAGAATTTTTCTTTTATTCCATAAATAATCTCCAAAAAGTTTTGTTCCATTTCGAGAACTTTTATTTCTTCACAAAAACAAGACCATGGTAGTTCTACAAAAAACAACATAAGTTCGGGTTAGTTTCATTCAAATCATGCAAATTAGAGTCTAAAGCAAGAGCAAAAGCATTAGGAAAAGTAGATACGATGGATACGTATCAACTTCCCCAAGATTAACCCATTGCTTGTCCCCAAGCAATTCAGTTGACAAACTGAAAGTGAAAAAGAAAAACTTTTATGAACTCTTTTGTGGTTGTTTACATATACATGCTTAGAGAGCACCTAGGTTTTCAGCATAAATCATGACTAATCATATCAGCAATAACCCATATAAACTATATTATCTCATATCAGTGGCATAATCAACTAGCAAGCAATAATAAGATAACTCAAACGCCAACACTTTGTTAAAACAATTGTGATATAATATGATAAAAGTGGTATCTAGCTAGCCCTTTCTGAGACCGCAAAACATAAATGCAGAGTACCGCCAAAGTTCAGGCAGATACTAGACATTGAAATTCATGGTAGAGGCGATCCAGTCATGCTACAAACAACGTTTAACTAGACACAAAGGATAAGAATGACAGTAGTGATCTCAGGTATGGTATTTATTTGGGAGGGTGATGACTGAAAGTAAAAACAAAATAACATGAAAGTAAATAGAAAGTCTCTTCACACATGGAAGGAGGGATTTGCAGTGGCGCCAGAGCTCATAGCGAAAATTAGAGATCAAATATTATGGGAGGTACACCTTCCTGTCAATGTTATGACCAAGAGTTCTTGGTATCTTCCATGATAAATAAATTAGTTGCAGTTCCCAAGCGATAAAAGTAAAAGTTTACTCCCCCTCCACCAACAAACACACTACATGGCTAGCCGAATCCATGGGTGTCGTTGATACGTCTCCAACGTATCTATAATTTTTGATGGTTCCATGCTATTATCATGTCAACTTTGGATGTTTTGTATGCATGAATATGCTATTTTATATCTTTTTTGGGACTAACCTATTAACTCAGTGCCAAGTGCCAGTTTCTGTTTTTTCCGTGTTTTTGACCTTTTTTAGAGGAGAATATTAAATGGAGTCCAAACGGAATAAAACCGCGGAACGATTTTTTCCATAACAGAAGACATGCAGGAGACTTGAGAACAAAGGCAGGGGACCTCGGAGGAGGTCACAAGCCCACCAGGCCCGGCCTAGGGGGGGGGCAGGCCTAGCAGGCTTGTGGGCCCCCTGTGGCTCCCCGGCCCTACTTCTTCCGCCTATAAATTATCCAAAAATCTAAAAACACTACAGAGAGCCACGAAAATACTTTTCCGCCGCCGCAAGGTTCTGTCTCCGCAAGATCCCATCTGGGGCACGTTCTGGTGCCCTGCCGGAGGGGGGATTCGGACACGAAGGGCTTCTTCATTGACACCATTGCCTCTCCGATGATGCGTGAGTAGTTCACCACAGACCTTTGGGTCCATAGCTAGTAGCTAGATGGCTTCTTCTCTCTCTTGGATCTTCAATACAAAGTTCTCCATGATCTTCATCGAGATCTATCCTATGTAATCTTCTTTTGCGGTGTGTTTGTACAGATCCGATGAATTGTGGATTTATGATCAGATTATCTATGAATATTATTTGAGTCTCCTTTGATCTCTTATATGCATGATTTCGTATCCTTGTAATTCTCTTCGAGTTGTGGGTTTCGTTTGCCCAACTTGATCTATAATTCTTGCAATGGGATAAGTGCTTGGTTTTGGGTCCATACCGTGCGGTGTCCTCACCTAGTGACAGAAGGGGTAGCGAGGCACGTATCATGTTGTTGCCATCAAGGGTAAAAAGATGGGTTTGATATCTATTGCATGAATTTATCCCTCTACATCATGTCATCTTTCTTAAGGCTTTACTCCGTTTGTTATGAACTTAATACACTACATGCATGCTGGATAGCGGTCGATGTGTGGAGTAATAGTAGTAGATGCAGACAATATCGGTCTACTTGTCTCGGACGTGATGCCTATATGTATGATCATTGCCTTAGATATCATCATGACTTTGCGCGGTCCTATCAATTGCTCGACAGTAATTCGTTCACCCACCGTAATACTTGCTATCATGAGAGAACCCTCTAGTGAACACTATGGCCCCCGGGTCTACTTCACATCATATTTTCAGCTCTACAATTTTACTTTGTTGCACTTTTCACCTTCAGATCTCACCTTGCAATTAATCGTGAAGGGATTGACAACCCCTTTATAGCGTTGGGTGCAAGTTTGTTTGTTTTTGCGCAGGTACATTGGTGACTTGTCTTGATACTCCTACTGGATTGATACCTTGGTTCTCAAACTGAGGGAAATACTTACTGCTACTGTGCTGCATCACCCTTTCCTCTTCAAGGGAAAAACCAATGCAAGCTCAAGAGGTAGCAGTCGTCCATACCAACAACAATCTAGGGGGAGTTTCATTTAATTATTTGCGATTTATGATTTCGGGATTGGGAGTCCCTTTTTACCAGCCCCTCTCATGCAAGGATGAGTGAATAAACACTCATCATGAGAATGACCCGCTTAGCATGGAAAATACTGATCGCCCCCTTATCGGTGTAAAAATCGGCGAATCTCGGGTAGGGGGTCCCGAACTGTGCACCTTGGATCGTTGGGTTGCAGGAGACAAAGGGGACAATGTTTTACCCATGTTCGGGCCCTCTTGAGGAGGTAAAACCCTATGTCCTGCTTGATTCTATTGATGGAGTATGAGGATTACATAGTTCATCTACCTCGAGATCGTATGAGCTAAACCCTAGATGAATCAACTTGCCTATGAGGACGAAACCTTGTGGTTTACATAGACACTAGGGGTCCCTAGGGTTAGATACAACTGACCTTTAGTCAGTGCAGAGGTGCCAACCTAGACTACTAAACTTGGGCGATACTCCAGTCTTTGATAATGTTGCCCATGTGGTTGACCTGTAAAAGATGGGCCGACCATCCAAGGATGCCTTAGTCCAGGACTCCCTTAGTAGCCCCCGAACTTTCATCCAATGCCGATGTATATAGTCTTCGATAGCTTCTTGCGTCGAGAGTGATCGGCTTGCAGGGCGAGTTCCTCCATATTCCCTTATTCGTGGAACGATGATCCAGTCGTTGACCAGATCTCGATTACCGAAGCGTTCCGAGGCCCACGACCTCCAAACTTTCCGCTCAAGAATCGATAGCATCACTCGATCACTTTGTGCATTAATGAAGATAAGCAATCTAGCAGTCCCACTCGAAAACGCTTCTTGTAACCGCGAGGGAAAAATACCCTTTATAAATAGATCAAATATGTCCTTGGGTGACCACCAACCCTCAGGCTCCACCAAGATAAAGCCCTAGAGTTCCAGCACCCACAGCTATGGCGGATTCCTCCTCGCGTCCCCTTGGTCCTCTCCCAGGAGATTGGACAAGCTGTTTCGTCTCCCTGCTTCAGTTGTGGAACCTTGAAGTACAAGGATATCTTCCCACATCAGATCTCGCACCCACCTATGCTGGACTGACCTCTGCCAATGGCGAGGCCCTTGTAGAGAATTTCCCTACCCTGCAAAACGGTCAAAGGATCTGCTTTGTTTCTTTCCTGGTGCAGGGTCCGGGCTTTCCGGTCCACCCCTTCCTGAGGGGCTTACTGGAGTTCTATGGGCTTCAGCTCCACAACCTTACCCCTGGCTCAATCCTTCACATCTGAGGCTTTGTATCCCTGTGCAAGATGTTCTTGAGTTGCGAGCCCCACTTTGACCTATGGAGAAAGTACTGCCGGTGTTCTGGGAATGGGAGTACCCAGACCTACCTACCTACGGCCCAGGGTTAGCCCACTTCATTGACTAAAAACCAATAGGCCCGACATCACTCAAGGCAAGGCCCTCATGAGGGACCAAGCCTCGCAAGGAGGAACATTATCAAGACCCGCAGGGGGCCTCCTCAGGATCTCTCCGGAGCGGCGGATATTTCGAGGCGAGACCCAGCCTCGGGAGAAGGGTGACGTGGGGGAAGGACAGGCGAGCAACAGACAACAGGAGCAGTTTCCCCTTTAGTGCAAAGGCGGGCAAGGACGCACACAGGTCTCCAAGGCATATCCCAAAGGTTTCCATTCTGGTGCAACAAGGCCACCTCCGCCTGCTGACAGGATGGACGTCATCCATGGACCAGCCCCTGCTGTGCTGGCAGCCACTTTGCAGGCGAAGACAACTTTTGGACAGGGGGGCATGTTCCCCTGCCCCCTTTGAAATTGGCCATTGTGGGATACCTTCCCGCGGAAATGATAAGGGAAGTAGACCGGGGCCGCCACTATATACATAGGATAGGTTACTTCATAGAGGGGTTCCGATCGATTCACTCACACATCGACACCACACCAAGACCACGCAGCCTCCGGAGGCCCTCGAACACTATACTAGTTCATCCACCAACCTCCATGAGAGGCAATCCACCAAAGCAGGAGTAGGGTATTACGCTTCCCAGCGGCCCGGACCTAGGTAAACTGCCGTGTCCTGTGTCTTCCTCACCATCGAGTGAGTTCTTTGCCATCCCTGACGAGTAGGGAGTTAGGTGAGGCGATCCTGCGAGAGATCTTCGTACACGTCCCTGAGTTCGAATCTTTAGGGTTTTGCGGAGCCCAAAATCCGACATTTGGCACGCCAGGTAGGGGGCGTGTCAAGGTCTTCTCCGAGCTTCGTCTTTCCTCAGCCCCGCTGCTCCGATGACTGGCGCCCAACAAGCTTCTTTGAGCCTCGTTGAACTGGCTTTTTGACATCATACCGCAACAGCCGCGACGCGCACCGGCGTTGTGGTGCCAGGCGGCTCGTACCATATTGTTAACGTCACCTCCACCGTCACAACCACTCGTGCCACCTAGGCGCATGACGGCTGGGCCGCGCCCCCGGCACCCATGACACGCTGCATCAACTTGGGGGACCTGGGCGCGTTACAGATGACGAGCAATATGCTCCATTATTGACCAACGCAATGGGGCTTCGACGCCTGGGCGGACCACATCACGGAGTTGATCGCCATCACCGAGAAGGCCATCCTACCCCATTCTTATTCAAGGCCGCAAGCGTCGGGCATTAGGGGCTCGCACCTCGTGCCGGTCCCCGGGCCTGCAAATGACGGGGCCCCTCCAGCGTTGGGCGGGGCTGAGAGAGACGCGTCGCATGCTGCCCTCCTCCTCCTCCAGATTCCGGCGGCCGGCCTCGAGACGCAGCATGCCGGGAGCCGCCAGGGACACAAAGAGAATGGCAGGACGTTCGATGCGCACACCGGCGCGCATCAGCAAGACCAGGATGACCCTCGGCAACCCGGGGCGGCCAGACAGGAGCGCTCCCTCAGGCGCATCCAGCAGAAGGCGGAGGTGTCGACGCAGGCGAACTACGATGATGGAGACACGTCAGAGTATCAAGGGGGGAGCCTGCACCGGGAAATGTTGGGACCACCCAACAACGGCAACAGAAACAAGTGACTTCGTGCGGGGGGCATCGCAAGATGAACTCCGAGCAACGCGGCCGGGGGGACTTCCCCCTGCCGCAGAGAGGGACCGCCACCGTCGCGCTGCTGAATGGCTTTGGAGGTTGATCGAACGCCTACATGGAGCCTTACATACCGTGTTATGTAACGCCACCTGACCCTGCCGACGAGGAAGAGCCTCACACGTCTACCCCAGGTGCCAGCCCCCCTCAGGAGTAAGGAACGCTCAGGGGGTCCCCCTTGAGCCGCTCCCTAGGGCTCCCAATGGTGGAACACTGGGCGAGGAGGCGCGAGCAGGGAGGCGCCCCCAATCCGCGGGGCATGACGCCATCCCCCGCCCCACGGAGGAACTGCGAAGAACCGTGTCCCCGGCCTCAGGAGGATGAGTCAGAGAAAGCAACGAGACACAAGTGGTGCTGGTCACCCATGACGACTACGGTGCTGGTACGGGCGCCAAGGGCCGGGTCTCACGAGGCGCCCCTCGGGCGCGAAGGAGCTATGCTAGGTAATTTTTTGGTTCACTACTCTAGGGGGTGTCCGCTGGCCGCATGAACTTCAAGTGTTCAGGGCGCACCTCTGCCCATCGAATCATTTACGCATGTTTCCATAACTTCTGCTGCATCCATTATGCGATCTTACATCTTGCCTTGCTTGCATCTTTGGGCGATCTACCACCCCCGCTTGAGGGATCCAGTCGGTGCGCGTCGCCCCGTCGCGGGACCTAGGGAGGCCCCGCGGCTTCCCAAGGGCACAATAAATAGGGTGAAATGGGGGCCGCTTGAGCGTCAAAAGGGGGCTCCTGAGTATCGCGCCCAGGAGCCTTACCGGTCACAAGGCCACTTGGAACCCTTGATGCCATCCATGGACATCCGCTCGTTATCAGGGGTGGCAGGCCTTGGCCCCGTAGCTGCGTCTGCCCGTTCGGTCGCAAGTAACGGCGGTTGGGTAATGTGCGGGACCGGGTCTTGGCGACGCAGAGCCGCTCGAGCGTCAAAGGGGGATCCTGAGCATCGCGCCTGAGGAGCCTTACCGGTCACAATGCCACTTGGGCACCCTGGTGCCGTCCACGCACATTCGGTCGGTATCAGGGGAGCCAGGGCCTTGCCCCATGAGGCGCCTCACGGCGGTAGGTAAATGTGCGGGACTGGGACTTGCCGACATAGAGCAGTAGAAAAGCCCTCAACCAGTCTCATGAGAATGAGGAAACATCGTGGGGTCTGAGCGCCCCCGCGTTCGCCCTACAGTCCCCGTGGGACCTCCATCAACCCGCAGCGCCTCTCCATAGTCCTTCAATCCTTCCGGAACCTACTTCATCCCGTGACACTCTCACGTAATAACGAGCTGAGGCTGTATACGCTCAGGCCCCCCCCCCCCGAGGACGCGGAAGGGGTCCATCCCACGCCTAGTGGCTGTTGGGGAACGTCACATGGGAAACAAAAAAATTCCTACGCGCACGAAGACCTATCATGGTGATGTCCATCTACGAGAGGGGATTTCCGATCTACGTACCCTTGTAGACCGCACAACAAAAGCGTTAAGAAACGCGGTTGATGTAGTGGAACATCCTCACGTCCCTCGATCCGCCCCGCGAACCGTCCCGCGATCTGTCCCACGATCCGCTCCGATCTAGTGCCGAATGGACGGCACCTCCGTGTTCAGCACACGTACAACTCGACGATGATCTCGGTCTTCTTGATCCAGCAAGAGAGACGGAGAGGTAGATGAGTTCTCCGGCAGCTTGATGGCGCTCCGGAGGTTGGTGGTGATCTAATCTCAGCAGGGGTCCGCCCGAGCTCCGCAGAAACGCGATCTAGAGGAAAAACCGTGGAGGTATGTGGTCGGGCTGCCGTGGCAAAAGTTGTCTCAAATCAGCCCTAAAACCCCACTATATATAGGAGGGAGGGGGGAGGAGGAAGCCTCAAAACCTAAAGGTTTGGCCGAAATTGGAGGTGGAGGAGTCCTACTCCAATCCTACTTGGAGTAGGATTCCACCTTCCCACTTGGAAACTCTTTCCACCTTGTGTTTTTTCCTTCTCAAACCTTGTGGGCCTTAGTGGGAACTTATTCCAGCCCACTAGGGGCTGGTTTATCTCTTCCCATAGCCATGAGACCCCTTGGGGCGTGACACCCCTCCTGATGGTCCCCGGCACCCCTCCCGGCACTCCCAGTACACTACCGATGAGCCCGAAACTTTTCCGGTAATGAACGAAAACTTTCCGGTAACCAAATGAGGTCATCCTATATATAAATCTTCGTTTCCGGACCATTCTGGAAACCCTCGTGACGTCCGTGATCTCATCCGGGACTCCGAACAACATTCGGTAACCAACCATATAACTCAAATACGCATAAAACAACGTCGAACCTTAAGTGTGCAGACCCTGCGGGTTCGAGAACTATGTAGACATGACCCGAGAGACCTGCGGGTCAATATCCAATAGCGGGACCTGGATGCCCATATTGGATCCTACATATTCTACGAAGATCTTATCATTTGAACCTCAGTGTCAAGGATTCATATAATCCTGTATGTCATTCCCTTTGTCCTTCAGTATGTTACTTGCCTGAGATTCGATCGTCAGTATCCGCATACCTATTTCAATCTCGTTTACCGGCAAGTCTCTTTACTCGTTCCGTAATACAAGATCCCACAACTTACACTAAGTCACATTGCTTGCAAGGCTTGTGTGTGATGTTGTATTACCGAGTGGGCCCCGAGATACCTCTCCGTCATACGGAGTGACAAATCCCAGTCTTGATCCATACTAACTCAACGAACACCTTCGGAGATACCTGTAGAGCATCTTTATAGTCACCCAATTACGTTGCGACGTTTGATACACACAAAGCATTCCTCTGGTGTCAGTGAGTTATATGATCTCATGGTCACAGGAACAAATACTTGACACGCAGAAAAATGTAGCAACAAAATGACACGATCAACATGGTACGTCTATTAGTTTGGGTCTAGTCCATCACATGATTCTCCTAATGATGTGATCCCGTTATCAAGTAACAACACTTGCCTATGGCCAGGAAACCTTGACCATCTTTGATCAACGAGCTAGTCATCTAGAGGCTTACTAGGGACAGTGTTTTGTCTATGTATCCACACAAGTATTGTGTTTCCAATCAATACAATTATAGCACGGATAATAAATGATTATCATGAACAAAGAAATATAATAATAACTAATTATTATTGCCTCTAGGGCATATTTCCAACAGTCTGCCACTTGCACTAGAGTCAATAATCTAGTTCACATCAGCATGTGATTTCAACGAATCCAACACCCATATAGTTCCGGGGTCTGATCACGTCTTGCTCGTGAGAGAGGTTTTAGTCAACGGTTCTGAAACTTTCAGATCCGTGCGTTCTTTACAAATCTTTATGTCATCTTATAGATGCTCCTACTACGTGCTATTCGGAAATACTCCAAATATCTACTCTACTATACGAATCCGTTTCACTACTCATAGTTATTCGGATTGGTGTCAAAGCTTGCATCGACGTAACCCTTTACGACGAACTCTTTAACCACCTCCATAGTCGAGAAAAATTCCTTAGTCTATTTAGTTACTAAGGATAACTTTGACCGCTGATCAGTGATTCAATCCTGGATCACTCTGTGTACCTCTTAACAGACTTGCTGCAAGGCACAGATCAGGTGCGGTACTCAGCATGGCATACTTTAGAGTCTACGGCTAAGGCATAGAAGACGACCTTCGTCTATTCTCTTTATTCTGCCGTGGTCGGGTTTTGAGTCTTACTCAAATTCGCACCTCACAACACAGTCAAGAACTCCTTCTTTGCTGATCTATTTCGAATTCCTTCAAAAACTTGTCAAGGCATGCATCTTGTTGAAACTTCTATTAAGAGTTTTGATCTATCTCCATAGATCTTGATGCTCAACGTTCAAGTAGCTCAATCCAGGTATTCCTTTGAAAAACTCCTTTCAAACAACCTTTTATGCTTCACAGAAATTCTACATTACTTCTGATCAACAATATGTCAACCACATATACTTATCAGAAATTCTATAGTGCTCCCACTCACTTCTTTGGAAATACAAGTTTCTCATAAACCTTGTACAAACCCAAAAGCTTTGATCATCTCATCAAAGTGTATATTCCAACTCTGAGATGCTTGCACCAGTCCATTGAAGGATCGCTGGAGCTTGCATACTTTTTAGTATCTTTAGGATCGACTAAATCTTCTGGTTGCATCACGTACAATGTTTGCTCAAGGAAACCGTTGAGGAAACAATGTTTTGACATCCTATGTGCAATATTTCAAAAATAATGCAACAACTACTAACATAATTCTAACAGACTTTTAGCATCGCTACGAGTGAGAAAGTCTCACCATAGTCAACTGTTTGATCATGTCGGAAACATCTTTGCGACAAGTCGAGCCTTTCTTAATAGTGACTTATCACCATCGTCGTCTGTCTTCCTTTTAAAGATCCATCTTTACTCAATAGTCCTACGACCATCAGGTAGTTCTTCCAAAGTCTACACTTTGTTTTCATACATGGATCCTCTCTCGGATTTCATGGCCTCCAGCCATTTGTCAGAATCCGGGCCCACCATCGCTTCTCCACAGCTCGTAGGTTCATTATTGTTCAACAACATGACCTCCAAGACATGGTTACCATACCACTCTGTAGTAGTACGCGACCTTGTCGACCTACGAGGTTTGTAGTAACTTGATCCGAAGCGCAATGATCACCATCATCAGCTTCCACTTCAATTGGTGTAGGCGCCACAGGAACAACTTCCCGTGCCCTGCTACACACTAGTCGAAGTGATGGTTCAATAACCTCATCAAGTTCTATCACCCTCCCACTCAATTCTTTCGAGAGAAACCTTACCCCAAGAAAGAACCCGTTTCTAGAAACAAACACTTTGCTTCCGGATCTGAGATAGGAGACGTATCCAACTGTTTTGGATATCTTATGAAGATGCATTTATCCGCTTTGGGTTCGAGCTTATCAGACTGAAACTTTTTCACATAAGCATCATAGCTCCAAACTTCCAAGAAACGTCATCTTAGATTTCTCTAAACCTTAGTCTATACTGTGTCATCTCAACGGAAATACGTGCTGCCCTATTTAAAGTGAATGGGTTGTCTATAATGCATAACCCATAAACGATAGTGGTAATTCGATAAGAGACATCATAGTATGCACCATATCAAATAGGGCGTGGCTAAGACGTTCAGACACATCATCACACTATGGTGTTCCAGGTGGCATGAACTGCGAAACAATTTCCACATTGTCTTAACTGCGTACCAAAACTCGTAACTCAGATATTCATCTCTATGATCATATCGTAGACTGTTTATCCTCTTGTCACGACGATCTTCACTCTAAAATAGCTTTGAACTTTTCAACATTTCAGACTTGTGATTCATCAAGTAAATACTTCTGTATCTACTCAAATCGTCAATGAAGTAAGAACATAATGATATCCACTACGTGCCTTAGCACTTATTGGACTGCACACATAAAAAATGCATTACTCCCAACAAGTTACTCTACTTGTTTCATCTGGCATGTTTTGCATGTCTCAAGTGATTCAAAATCAAGTGAGTCCAAACGATCCATCAGCATGGAGCTTCTTCATGCATTTTACACCAACATATCTCAAGTGGCAGTGCCACAACTAAGTGGTACTATCATTATTCCTTTTTATCTTTTGGCACTAATATTATGAACATGTGTAACACTACGATCGAGATTCAATAAACCATTGAGGGTAATTATTCAAGCAAATAGAATAACTATTATTCTTTTAAATGAATAATCGTATTGCAACAAACATGATCCAATCATGTTCATGCTCAACGCAAACACCAAATAACAATTATTTGGGTTTCACCACTAATCCCGATGATAGAGGGAGCGTGCGACGTTTGATCATATCAACCTTGGAAACACTTCCAACACGTATCGTCACCTTGCCTTTAGCTAGTCTCCGTTTATTCCGTAGCTTTCATTTCGTGTTACCAATCACTTAGCAACTGAATCGGTATCCAATACCCTTGCGCTACTAGGAGTACTAGTAAAGCACACATCAACATCATGTATATCAAATATACTACTTTCGACTTTGCCAACCTACTTATCTACCAAGCATCTAGGGTAGCTCCGCCTCAGTGACCGTTCCCCTCATAACAGAAGCACTTAGTCTCGGGTTTGGGTTTAGACTTGGGTCTCTTCATTAGTGCATCAACTGTTTTGCTGTTTCACAAAGTATCCCTTCTAGCCCTTGCCTTTCATGAAACTTAGTGGTTTTACTAACCATCAACCATTGATGCTCCTTCTTGATTTCTACTTTCGCAGTGTCATACATCACGAATCTCTCAAGGATCATTTTATCTATCCTTGATATGTTATAGTTCATCACGAAGCTATCATAGCTTGGTGGTAGTGACTTTGGAGAACCATCACTATCTCATCTGGAAGATTAACTCCCACTTGATTCAAGTGATTGTCGTACTCAGACAATCTGAGCACACGCTCAACGATTGAGTTTTTCTCCTTTACTTCATGGACAAAGAATCTTGTCGGAGGTCTCATACCTCTTAACAAGGGCACAAGCATGAAATCACAATTTCATCTCTTTAGAACATCACTCCTGTTCCGTGACGTTTCAAAACATCTTCGGCGCCACACTTCTAAGACATTAAGTATTTTGCACCGAACTATCGCGTAGTAATCAGAAATGTGTATGTCGGATGTTCACAACATCCACAGACGACGCTGGAGGTGCAACACACTAAGTGGTGCATTAAGGACATAAGTCTTATGCGCAGCAATGAGGACAATCCTTAGTTTTACAGACTCAGTCCGCAAAGTTTGCTACTATCAGCTTTCAACTAAATTTTCTCTAGGAACATATTAAAAACAGTAGAGCTATAGAGCAAGCTACATCGTAATTCGCAAAGACCATTAGACTATGTTCATGACAATTAGTTCAATGAATCATATTACTTAAGAACTCCCACTCAAAAAGTACATCTCTCTAGTCATTTGAGTGGTACATGATCCAAATCCACTATCTCAAGTCCGATCATCACGTGAGTCGAGAATAGTTTTAGTGGTAAGCATCTCTATGCTAATCATATCAACTATACGATTCATGCTCGACCTTTCGGTCTCGTGTGTTCCGAGGCCATGTCTGCACATGCTAGGCTCGTCAAGCTTAACCCGAGTGTTCCGCGTGTGCAACTGTTTTGCACCCGTTGTATGTGAATGTTGAGTCTATCACACCCGATCATCACGTGGTGTCTTGAAACAAAGAACTGTCGCAACGGTGCACAGTCGGGGAGAACACAATTTCGTCTTGAAATTTTAGTGAGAGATCACCTCATAATTCTACCGTCGTTCTAAGCAAGATAAGGTGCATAAAGGATTAACATCACATGCAATTCATAAGTGACATGATATGGCCATCATCATGTGCTTCTTGATCTCCATCACCAAAGCACCGGCACGATCTTCTTGTCACCGGCGTCACACCATGATCTCCATCATCATGATCTCCATCAACGTGTCGCCATAGGGGTTGTCGTGCTACTCATGCTATTACTACTAAAGCTACGTCCTAGCAATATAGCAAACACATCTGCAAGCACAAACGTTAGTTTAAAGACAACCCTATGGCTCCTGCCGGTTGCCGTACCATCGACGTGCAAGTCGATATTAAGTATTACAACATGATCATCTCATACATGCAATATATCACATCACATCGTTGGCCATATCACATCACAAGCATACCCTGCAAAAACAAGTTAGACGTCCTCTAATTGTTGTTACATGTTTTACGTGGTGACTATGGGTATCTAGTAGGATCGCATCTTACTTACGCAAACACCACAGTGGAGATATATGAATTTCTAGTTAACCTCATCCAAGGACCTCCTCGGTCAAATCCGATTCAACTAAAGTTGGAGAAACCGACACTCGCCGGTCATCTTTGAGCAACGGAGTTACTCATAGCGATGAAACCAGTCTCTCGTAAGCGTACGAGTAATGTCGGTCCGAGCCGCTTCGATCCAACAATACCGCGGAATCAAGAAAAGACTAAGGAGGGCAGCAAAACGCACATCAACGCCCACAAAAACTTTTGTGTTCTACTCGAGATTACATCTACGCATGAACCTAGCACATGATGCCACTGTTGGGGAACGTCGCATGGGAAACAAAAAATTTCCTACGCGCACGAAGACCTATCATGGTGATGTCCATCTACGAGAGGGGATTTCCGATCTACCTACCCTTGTAGATCGCACAACAGAAGCGTTAAGCAACGCGGTTGATGTAGTGGAACGTCCTCAAGTCCCTCGATCCGCCCCGCGAACCGTCCCGCGATCCGTCCCACGATCCGCTCCGATCTAGTGCCGAACGGACAACACCTCCGCGTTCAGCACACGTACAGCTCGACGATGATCTCGGCCTTCTTGATCCAGCAAGAGAGAAGGAGAGGTAGATGAGTTCTCCGGCAGCGTGACGGCGCTCCGGAGGTTGGTGGTGATCTAATCTCAGCAGGGCTCCGCCTGAGCTCCACAGAAACACGATCTAGAGGCAAAACCGTGGGGGTATGTGGTCGGGCTGCCGTGGCAAAAGTTGTCTCAAATAAGCCCTAAAACCCCACTATATATAGGAGGGAGGGAGGGGAGGAGGCAACCTCAAAACCTAAAGGTTTGGCCGAAATTGGAGGTGGAGGAGTCCTTCTCCAATCCTACTTGGAGTAGGATTCCACCTTCCCACTTGGAAACTCTTTCCACCTTATGTTTTTTTCCTTCTCAAACCTTATGGGCCTTAGTGGGAACTTATTCCAGCTCACTAGTGGCTGGTTTATCTCTTCCCATAGCCCATGAGACCCCTTGCGGCGTGACACCCCTCCTGATGGTCCCCGGCACCCCTCCCGGCACTCCCAGTACACTACCGATGAGCCCGAAACTTTTCCGGTAATGCACGAAAACCTTCCGGTAACCAAATGAGGTCATCCTATATATCAATCTTCGTTGCCGGATCATTCCGGAAACCCTCGTGACGTCCGTGATCTCATGCGGGACTCCGAACAACATTCGCTAACAAACCATATAACTCAAATACGCATAAAACAACGTCGAACCTTAAGTGTGCAGACCCTGCGGGTTCGAGAACTATGTAGACATTATCCGAGAGACTCCTCGGTCAATATACAATAGCGGGACCTGGATGCCCATATTGGATCCTACATATTCTACGAAGATCTTATCGTTTGAACCTCAGTGCAAGGATTTATATAATCCCGTATGTCATTCCCTTTGTCCTTCGGTATGTTACTTGCCTGAGATTCGATCGTCAGTATACGCATACCTATTTCAATCTCGTTTACCGGCAAGTCTCTTTACTTGCTCCGTAATACAAGATCCCGCAACTTACACTAAGTCACATTGCTTGCAAGGC
The DNA here is from genome assembly GCF_904849725.1 of Hordeum vulgare subsp. vulgare. NCBI lineage: Eukaryota > Viridiplantae > Streptophyta > Magnoliopsida > Poales > Poaceae > Hordeum > Hordeum vulgare. Next base: position 128,694,183 of record NC_058523.1, read on the forward strand.
TTGTGTGTGATGTTTTATTACCGAGTGGGCCCCGAGATACCTCTTCGTCATACGGAGTGACAAATCCCATTCTTGATCCATACTAACTCAACGAACACCTTCAGAGATACCTATAGAGCATCTTTATAGTCACCCAGTTACGTTGCGACGTTTGATACACACAAAGCATTCCTCCGATGTCAGTGAGTTATATGATCTCATGGTCATAGGAACAAATACTTGACACGCAGAAAATAGTAGCAACAAAATGACACGATCAATATGCTACGTCTATTAGTTTGAATCTAGTCCATCACATGATTCTCCTAATGATGTGATCCCGTTATCAAGTAACAACACTTGCCTATGGCCAGGAAACCTTGACCATCTTTGATCAACGAGCTAGTCAACTAGAGGCTTACTAGGGAAAGTGTTTTGTCTATGTATCCACACAAGTATTGTGTTTCCAATCAATACAATTATAGCATGGATAATAAACGATTATCATGAACAAAGAAATATAATAAAAACTAATTATTATTGCCTCTAGGGCATATTTCCAACAGTCTCCCACTTGCACTAGAGTCAATAATCTAGTTCACATCACCATGTGATTCCAACGAATCCAACACCCATATAGTTCTGGGGTCTGATCACGTCTTGCTCGTGAGAGAGGTTTTAGTCAACGGTTCTGAAACTTTCAGATCCGTGCGTTCTTTACAAATCTTTATGTCATCTTATAGATGCTCCTACTACGTGCTATTCGGAAATACTCCAAATATCTACTCTACTATACGAATCCGTTTCACTACTCATAGTTATTCGGATTGGTGTCAAAGCTTGCATCGACGTAACCCTTTACGACGAACTCTTTAACCACCTCCATAATCGAGAAAAATTCCTTAGTCTATTTAGTTACTAAGGATAACTTTGACCGCTGATCAGTGATTCAATCCTGGATCACTCTGTGTACCTCTTAACAGACTTGCTGCAAGGCACAGATCAGGTGCGGTACTCAGCATGGCATACTTTAGAGTCTACGGCTAAGGCACAGAAGACGACCTTCGTCTATTCTCTTTATTCTGCCGTGGTCGGGTTTTGAGTCTTACTCAAATTCGCACCTGACAACACAGTCAAGAACTCCTTCTTTGCTGATCTATTTCGAATTCCTTCAAAAACTTGTCAAGGCATGCATCTTGTTGAAACTTCTATTAAGAGTTTTGATCTATCTCCATAGATCTTGATGCTCAACGTTCAAGTAGCTCAATCCAGGTATTCCTTTGAAAAACTCCTTTCAAACAACCTTTTATGCTTCACAGAAATTCTACATTACTTCTGATCAACAATATGTCAACCACATATACTTATCAGAAATTCTATAGTGCTCCCACTCACTTCTTTGGAAATACAAGTTTCTCATAAACCTTGTACAAACCCAAAATCTTTGATCATCTCATCAAAGTGTATATTCCAACTCTGAGATGCTTGCACCAGTCCATTGAAGGATCGCTGGAGCTTGCATACTTTTTAGTATCTTTAGGATCAACTAAACCTTCTGGTTGCATCACGTACAATGTTTGCTCAAGGAAACCGTTGAGGAAACAATGTTTTGACATCCTATGTGCAATATTTCAAAAATAATGCAACAACTACTAACATAATTCTAACAGACTTTTAGCATCGCTACGAGTGAGAAAGTCTCACCATAGTCAACTGTTTGATCATGTCGGAAACATCTTTGCGACAAGTCGAGCCTTTCTTAATAGTGACTTATCACCATCGTCGTCTGTCTTCCTTTTAAAGATCCATCTTTACTCAATAGTCCTACGACCATCAGGTAGTTCTTCCAAAGTCTACACTTTGTTTTCATACATGGATCCTCTCTCGGATTTCATGGCCTCCAGCCATTTGTCAGAATCCGGGCCCACCATCGCTTCTCCACAGCTCGTAGGTTCATTATTGTTCAACAACATGACCTCCAAGACATGGTTACCATACCACTCTGTAGTAGTACGCGACCTTGTCGACCTACGAGGTTTGTAGTAACTTGATCCGAAGCGCAATGATCACCATCATCAGCTTCCACTTCAATTGGTGTAGGCGCCACAGGAACAACTTCCCGTGCCCTGCTACACACTAGTCGAAGTGATGGTTCAATAACCTCATCAAGTTCTATCACCCTCCCACTCAATTCTTTCGAGAGAAACCTTACCCCAAGAAAGAACCCGTTTCTAGAAACAAACACTTTGCTTCCGGATCTGAGATAGGAGACGTATCCAACTGTTTTGGATATCTTATGAAGATGCATTTATCCGCTTTGGGTTCGAGCTTATCAGACTGAAACTTTTTCACATAAGCATCATAGCTCCAAACTTCCAAGAAACGTCATCTTAGATTTCTCTAAACCTTAGTCTATACTGTGTCATCTCAACGGAAATACGTGCTGCCCTATTTAAAGTGAATGGGTTGTCTATAATGCATAACCCATAAACGATAGTGGTAATTCGATAAGAGACATCATAGTATGCACCATATCAAATAGGGCGTGGCTAAGACGTTCAGACACATCATCACACTATGGTGTTCCAGGTGGCATGAACTGCGAAACAATTTCCACATTGTCTTAACTGCGTACCAAAACTCGTAACTCAGATTCATCTCTATGATCATATCGTAGACTGTTTATCCTCTTGTCACGACGATCTTCACTCTAAAATAGCTTTGAAATTTTCAACATTTCAGACTTAAGATTCATCAAGTAAATACTCCTGTATCTACTCAAATCGTCAGTGAAGTAAGAACATAATGATATCCACTGCGTGCCTTACCACTTATTGGACTGCACACATCAAAAATGCATTATTCCCAACAAGTTACTCTACTTGTTTCATGTGGCATAATTTGCATGTCTCAAGTGATTCAAAATCAATTGAGTCCAAACGATCCATCAGCATGGAGCTTCTTCATGCATTTTACACCAACATAACTCAAGTGGCAGTGCCACAACTAAGTGGTACTATCATTATTACTTTTTATCTTTTGGCACTAATATTATGAACATGTGTAACACTACGATCGAGATTCAATAAACCATTGAGGGTAATTATTCAAGAAAATAGAATAACTATTATTCTTTGAAATGAATAATCGTATTGCAACAAACACGATCCAATCATGTTGATGCTCAACGCAAACACCAAATAACAATTATTTGGGTTTCACCACTAATCCCGATGATAGAGGGAGCGTGCGACGTTTGATCATATCAACCTTGGAAACACTTCCAACACGTATCGTCACCTCGCCTTTAGCTAGTCTCCGTTTATTCCGTAGCTTTCATTTCGTGTTACCAATCACTTAGCAACTGAACCGATATCCAATACCCTCGCTCTACTAGGAGTACTAGTAAAGCACACATCAACATCATGTATATCAAATATACTACTTTCGACTTTGCCAGCCTACTTATCTACCAAGCATCTAGGGTAGGTCAGCGTCAGTGACCGTTCCCCTCATAATAGAAGCACTTAGTCTCGGGTTTGGGTTTAGACTAGGGTCTCTTCATTAGTGCAACAACTGTTTTGCTGTTTCACGAAGTATCCCTTCTAGCCCTTGCCTTTCATGAAACTTAGTGGTTTTACTAACCATCAACCATTGATGCTCCTTCTTGATTTCTACTTTCGCAGTGTCATACATCACGAATCTCTCAAGGATCATTGTATCTATCCTTGATATGTTATAGTTCATCAGGAAGCTCTCACAGCTTGGTGGCAGTGACTTTGGAGAACCATCACTATCTCATCTGGAAGATTAACTCCCACTTGATTCAAGTGATTGTTGTACTCAGACAATCTGAGCACACGCTCAACAATTGAGTTTTTCTCCTTTACTTCATGGACAAAGAATCTTGTCGGAGGTCTCATACCTCTTAACAAGGGCACACGCATGAAATCACAATTTCATCTCTTTAGAACATCACTCATGTTCCGTGACGTTTCAAAACATCTTCGGCGCCACGCTTCTAAGCCATTAAGTATTTTGCACCGAACTATCGCGTAGTTATCAGAAACGTGTATGTCGGATGTTCACAACATCCACACACGACTCTCGGGGTGCAGCACACTGAGTGGTGCATTAAGGACATAAGCCTTCTGCGCAGCAACGAGGGCAATCCTTAGTTTTACAGACTCAGTCCGCAAAGTTTGCTACTATCAACTTTCAACTAAATTTTCTCTAGGAACATTTTAAAAATAGTAGAGCTATAGCGCAAGCTACATCATAATTCACAAAGACCAATTGACTATGTTCATGACAATTAGTTCAATTAATCATATTTGAGTGGTACATGATCCAAATCCACTATCTCAAGTCCGATCATCACATGAGTCGAGAATAGTTTTAGTGGTAAGCATCTCTATGCTAATCATATCAACTATACGATTCATGCTCGACCTTTCGGTCTCATGTGTTTCGAGGCCATGTCTGCACATGCTAGGCTCGTCAAGCTTAACCCGAGTGTTCCGCGTGTGCAACTGTTTTGCACCCGTTGTATGTGAACATTGAGTCTATCACACCCGATCATCCCGTGGTGTCTCGAAACAAAGAACTGTCGCAACGGTGCACAGTCGGGGAGAACACAATTTCGTCTTGAAATTTTAGTGAGAGATCACCTCATAATGCTACCGTCGTTCTAAGCAAGATAAGGTGCATAAAGGATTAACATCACATGCAATTCATAAGTGACATGATATGGCCATCATCATGTGCTTCTTGATCTCCATCACCAAAGCACCGGCACGATCTTCTTGTCACCGACGTCACACCATGATCTCCATCAATGTGTCGCCATCGGGGTTGTCGTGCTACTCATGCTATTACTACTAAAGCTACGTCCTAGCAATATAGTAAACACATCTGCAAGCACAAACGTTAGTTTAAAGACAACCCTATGGCTCCTGCCGGTTGCCATACCATCGACATGCAAGTCGATATTAACTATTACAACATGATCATCTCATACATCCAATATATCACATCACATCGTTGGCCATATCACATCACAAGCACACCCTGCAAAAACAAGTTAGACGTCCTCTAATTGTTGTTGCATGTTTTACGTGGAGACCATGGGTATCTAGTAGGATTGCATCTTACTTACGCAAACACCACAATGGAGATATATGAATTTGTATCTAACCTCATCCAAGGACCTCCTCGGTCAAATCCGATTCAACTAAAGTTGGAGAAACCGACACTCGCCGGTCATCTTTGAGCAACGAAGTTACTCGTAGCGATGAAACCAGTCTCTCATAAGCGTACGAGTAATGTCGGTCCGAGCCACTTCGATCCAACAGTCCCCGTGGGACCTCCATCAACCCGCAGCGCCTCTGCATCGTCCTTCAATCCTTCCGGAACCTACTTCATCCCGTGACACTCTCACGTAATAACGAGCTGAGGCTGTATACGCCCAGCCCCCCCCCCCCGAGGACGCGGAAGGGGTCCATCCCACGCCTAGTGGCTGTTGGGGAACGTCGCATGGGAAACAAAAAATTTCCTACGCACACGAAGACCTATCATGGTGATGTCAATCAACGAGAGGGGATTTCCGATCTACGTACCCTTGTATATCGCACAATAGAAGCGTTAAGAAACGCGGTTGATGTAGTAGAATGTCCTCACGTCCCTCGATCCGCCCCGTGATCCGTCCCACGATCCGCTCCGATCTAGTGCCGAACGGACGGCACCTCCGCGTTCAGCACACGTACAACTCGACGATGATCTCGGTCTTCTTGATCCAGCAAGAGAGACGGAGAGGTAGATGAGTTCTCCGGTAGCGTGACGGCGCTCCAGAGGTTGGTGGTGATCTAATATCAGGAGGGCTCCGCCTGAGCTCCGCAGAAACGCGATCTAGAGGTAAAACCGTGGAGGTATGTGGTCGGGATGCAGTGGCAAAAGTTGTCTCAAATCAGCCCTAAAACCCCACTATATATAGGAGGGAGGGAGGGGAGGAGGCAGCCTCAAAACCTAAAGGTTTGGCCGAAATTGGAGGTGGAGGAGTCCTACTCCAATCCTACTTAGAGTAGGATTCCACCTTCCCACTTGGAAACTCTTTCCACCTTGTGTTTTTTCTTCTCAAACCTTATGGGCCTTAGTGGGAACTTATTCCAGCCCACTAGGGGCTGGTTTATCTCTTCCCATAGCCCATGAGACCCCTTGGGGCGTGACACCCCTCCTGATGGTCCCCGGCACCCCTCCCGGCACTCCCAGTACACTACCGATGAGCCCGAAACTTTTCCGGTAATGCACGAAAACCTTCCGGTAACCAAATGAGGTCATCCTATATATCAATCTTTGTTTCCGGACCATTCTGGAAACCCTCGTGACGTCCGTGATCTCAGCCGGGACTCCGAACAACATTCGGTAACCAACCATATAACTCAAATACACATAAAACAACGTCGAACCTTAAGTGTGCAGACCCTGCGGGTTCGAGAACTATGTAGACATGACCCGAGAGACTCCTCGGTCAATATCCAATAGCGGGACCTGGATGCCCATATTGGATCCTACATATTCTACGAAGATCTTATCGTTTGAACCTCAGTGCCAAGGATTCATATAATCCTGTATGTCATTCCCTTTGTCCTTCGGTATGTTACTTGCCTGAGATTCGATCGTCATTATCCGCATACCTATTTCAATCTCGTTTACCGGCAAGTCTCTTTACTCATGCCGTAATACAAGATCCCGCAACTTACACTAAGTCACATTGCTTGGAAGGCTTGTGTGTGATGTTGTATTACCGAGTGGGCCCCGAGATACCTCTCTGTCATACGGAGTGACAAATCCCAGTCTTGATCCATACTAACTCAATGAACATCTTCGGAGATACCTGTAGAGCATCTTTATAGTCACCTAGTTACGTTGCGACGTTTGATACACACAAAGAATTCCTCCGGTGTCAGTGAGTTATATGATCTCATGGTCATAGGAACAAATACTTGACACGCAGAAAATAGTAGCAACAAAATGACACGATCAACATGCTACGTCTATTAGTTTGGGTCTAGTCCATCACATGATTCTCCTAATGATGTGATCCCGTTATCAAGTAACAACACTTGCCTATGGCTAGGAAACCTTGACCATCTTTGATCAACGAGCTAGTCAACTAGAGGCTTACTAGGGATAGTGTTTTGTCTATGTATCCACACAAGTATTGTGTTTCCAATCAATACAATTATAGCATGGATAATAAACGATTATCATGAATAAAGAAATATAATAATAACTAATTATTATTGCCTCTAGGGCATATTTCCAACAGTGGCAGCCCTATGCTCCATGCTGGGGAGAATACAAAGGCAATCAACACAGTCCACCAATGACTTCCGGAATCAGGTACCTATGCCTCGGGGGTACGGACACTTGCGAGGACAAAGTGTCCTCGCGACCTCCTATATACACCCCCACCGTGACACTCTCACGTAATAACGAGCCGAGGCTGTATACGCCCTGGGCCCCATGGGGACGAGGAAGGGGTCCATCCCACGCCTAGTGGCAGCCCTACGCTCCGCGCTGGGGAGAAGACGGAGGCAATCAACTCAGTCCACCAATGACTAAGCCCACAGCTGGCAAGGAAATCAACACAGTCCACCAATGACTATACGAGCCTAGGTGCCGGACGCGACATTTGCTTGCTTCTTCCTGGATTTTGAACTATCTTCTGTCAGACTTAAATCTGTTAATTTTAAAAGTTGATGTTTGCAAAAGGGGGGGGGACTTTCTCCTGCGCTTTCTTGTTTCTCCGGTTTTGAAGCCTCTTTTTCTGGATGAAATTTTCTGAGGAGCTGAACGCTCCGCACCGCACCTAGGGGCCAAGGAGCATGAAAGCAAGGACTTGCCGTCCCAGGGGCAAACATTTTTGGAGACCAACCCCCGCTCGGTGGTCCGGTCGAAGCACGATATCACCACAAAGAGTCTCAGGAGGCCTCAGGGCCTCCTGGGGCAATGACCAAAGGGACGGAATGGGGAATCATTCGAACGTCAAAGGGGGTCCTGAACACCGAGCCTCGGGAGCCTTACCAGTCATAATGCCACTCGCCGCCCCTGGCGCCGTCCCGGAGCTGAAGCAGGCGTTGGGGGCGGCGGGGCCCCGCCCCATGAAGTACATCAAACCTAACGGCGGCAGGGAAATGCGTGGGATCGGGACCCGTAGACATAAAGCACCGAAAGGGTCTCCACCTCGCCCCACCGACAAAGCAGGAGCTACTCATGAGGAGCATCGGAAGGGACCGACGTTTACCCACGAGCTAAGTAACCCGCACGCCTAGACGGGGGCCATCTGGTTTCACGTCAAAATAACAATGAATTAAAACACGCGTACTAACGAAAGAATGCAGGGCCTAAGGACTAAGCTATGGCAAGGAATGAGGCCATCAACCAAGTGTGTAGTGGCACAAACGATGCCTCGGGAGGATGGGACCTCCTGAGGGCCCTGACCGCCATTGCTCTTGAGCAACGGTTGGGTCATCGACGTGCCCTATGCAAGGAAGCCAAGCCGCATCAGTAGCAAGGTAGTATGATAGCAGCAGTAGCAACAGTAACCAGTAGCAGCAAAGTAACAGCAGTAGGAGCAGAGTAACAGTAGCAGCAGTGACAGCAGTAGCAGCAAAGTAACTTAGCAAGGACTAGTAGGAAAAACTCGTAGGCATTGGATCGGTGATGGATGATTATGCCGGATACTATTCATCATGCAACAGTTATAACACAGGGAGATATGTAACTAGCTCCAGTTCCTCAATCTAATGTAGGCATGTATTTCGTATGTAGTCATACATGCTTAGGGAAAAGAACTTGCATGACATGTATTGTCCATCCCTCCCATGGCAGTGGGGTCTTAATGGAAACTACGGGATATTAAGGTTCTCCTTTTAATAAAGAATCGGACCAACGCATTAACACTTGGTGAATACATGAACTCCTCATACTATGGTCATCTCCGGGAGTGGTTCCGGCTATTGTCACTCCGGGGTTGCCGGGTCATAACACATAGTAGGTGACTACAACTTGCAAGATAGGATCTAAAACACACATATATTGGTGACAACATAATAGGTTCAGATCTGAAATCATGGCACTCGGGCCCTAGTGACAAGCATTAAGCATGGCAAAGTAGTAGCAACATCAATCTCAGAACATAGTGGATACTAGGGATCAATCCCCGTCAAAACTAACTCGATTACATGATAGATCTCATCCAACCCATCACCGTCCAGCAAGCCTATGATGAGATTACTCACGAACAGTGAAGAGCATCATGGAATTGGCGATGAAGGAAGGTTGATGATGACGATGGCGACGATCTCCCTTCTCTGGAGCCCAGAACAGACTCCAGATCTGCCCTCTAGAGGAAGAACAGGAGGTAGCGGCGCCTCCGTATCATAAAACGCGATGAACTCTTCTCTTTGATTTTTTTCCGGACGAAAGAGGCTAAATAGAGCTGGATTTGGAAGCGATGGAGCTTCGTGGGCCCCACAAGCCTGCCAGGCCCGGCCAGGGGAGGGGGGGTCGTGCCTGGTGGGCTTTTGAGCTCCTGTCTCCATCCCTCCACGTGATTCTTGTGCTAGTATTTTTTATATATTCCACAAAAAATCCTCATAAATTTCCAGGTCATTCCGAGAACTTTTATTTCTGCACAAAAACAACACCATGGCAATTCTGCTTAAAACAACGTCAGTCCGGGTTAGTTCCATTCAAATCATGCAAGTTAGAGTCCAAAACAAGGGCAAAAGAGTTTGGTAAAGTAGATACGATGGAGACGTATCAACTCCCCAAGCTTAAAGCCTTGCTTGTCCTCAAGCAATTCAGTTGACAAACTGAAGGAGACAAAAGAAAAACTTTTACGAACTCTGTTTGATCTTGTTGTTGCAATTATGCCTAACTCATATACAAAATTTCAGCAAGATCATAAGCAAACCACAAAAGCAAATGACATCTAGGTCTCACGGTAAACTCATATCAAAGGCATAATCAACTAGCGAGCAATAATAATAAGTTTCAAACGTCAACACTTCAATCAAAACAATCATGAAGTAGTACAAACAGATGGTATCTCGCTAGCTCTTTCTGAGACTGCAAAACATAAATGCAGAGCACCTTCAAAGACCAAGGGCTGACTAAACATTGTAATTCATGGCAATGAAGATCCAGTCACAGTCATACTCAACACAGTTAAAAGCACAACATAAAAATGACATAGTTGCTCTCTAATTGGTGCTTTTATAAGAAGAGGATGACTCAACAGGAACATAAATAGACAGGCCCTTCGCAGAGGGAAGCATTGATTTGCAGAGGTGCTAGAGCTCAAGCTTTGAAAACAGAGATAATAATTTTGGGTGGCATGCTTTCATTGTCAACGCAATGACTAAGAGTTCTCACCATCTTCCACACTACACATGCTATAGACGGTTCCCAAACAGAAAAGTAAAGTTTTGACTCCCCCACCACCAATCAATCACACTCCACGACTAGCCGAATACTCGGGTGCCGTCCATACCAACATCAGTCCAGGGGGAGTTTTGTTTGCAATTATCTTTTCGATTTGATCATGGAACTGGGCATTCCAATTACCGACCCATTTCTCGTGAATGATAGTGAATAAACACATATCAAGGATAACACACCTAGCATGGAAGATACTGATAGCCCCCTGTCATCAGATGAGCGGTTCGGGCGTGCAAAACAGATTATTTCTTGAAGATTTCGAGAGTGGCACATGGAAATTTACTTGGAATGGCAGGTAGATACCGCATATAGGTAGGTATGGTGGACTCATATGGAACAACTTTGGGTTTAGGGAAGTGGATGCACAAGCAGTATTCCCGCTTAGTACAAGTGAAGGCTAGCAAAAGACTGGGAAGCGACCAATTAGAGAGCGACAACAGTCATCAAAATGCATTGAGATTAACTAACATTGAGTGCAAGCATGAGTAGGACATAAATCACCATGAACATGAATATCATAGAGGCTATGTTGATTTTGTTTCAACTACATGCGTAAACATGCGCCAAGTCAAGCCACTTGAATCATTCAAAGGAGGGTACCATCCTATCATACTACATCATAGTTATCTCAATATTCATGTTGGCATCCAAGACAAACCATTATAAACTCCTAGCTAATTAAGCATGGCATCAGCAACTATGATATCTAAGTTTTCATTGCAAACATGCTTCTCTCACAACAAAGCTGAATCAGGAACGATGAGCTGGTCATATTTACAAAAACAAAATAGATCGAGTCCATACCAGCTTTTCCAGGCTCAGTCAGTTCATCATATATCGTAATTATTGCCTTTCACTTGCACGACCGAATGATGTGAACAATAATAAGAGTGCTCGTGCATTGGACTAAGCTGGAGTCTACATGCAAACACAAAGGAGAAGACAAAGTAATATGACCCTTTAATAGATAAGCAGATATGCATGCGAGAGCCACTAAACATTGTAACCATGGTCTTCTACCTTGACCCAAAGAAAAAGAAAACTATTTACACAGGAAAGCTCCCAATAAACAAAAGAAGAACAAGAAAATCTTTTTGGGTTTTCTCAAACTAGACAGACACACGAAAAGAAAACGAGAAAAAGAAATAAACTAGCATGGATGAAATAGTGGCAAAGTGTGAACACCGACTAACAAAGTGAAAGCATAAGCAAGAATATAAAGTCGGTGAGAAACACGTACTCCCCCTAACTTAGGCTTTTGGCCTAAGTTGGTCCACTCCCAAGGATGGTCCGGGCGACACCCAAAATCATAATGGGGGTTGTACGGGAGCGCTGCAGCCACTGCCTGATTAGCTGCCTCACGAAGACGAGCAACCTTTGCCTCCCTCTCATACTCCTATGCCTCTCCTCTGGTTATGTAATATCTCCGTTTTACCTGAAAGTCAACGAAGGCAGGAGCAGGAAGGGTAATATGGAAAACACGCTGCCGGTTAAATATTAAATGGTATAGGAGGGATTTATCATCCCTCTCAAGGAACTGGGAGCATGTCAAAGCGACGCGGTCAAGGAAAGCTGTATGGAGCGGGGGATCTCCTTAGCGAATGGGTACTCCAAGGAAATTCGCTATGCGAGTGGCATTGATCCCACCAAAGAAATCCCCTTCATTAGCATTATTATTCAGCCTCCTTGCTATTATAGCTCCCATGTTGAAACCTCTATCACCCGTTACTGCGCTCTTAAGGATACTAAGGTCTGGTGCGCAGAGGTGACAATGATCAATCTTGCCATTAATGCATCTGCCTATGAAGAGGGCAAAGTAATGAAAGGCAGGAACATGAATGCTCCCCATGGTAGCCTATGTGATATCTCTAGTTTCTCCAACAGTTATACTAGAGAAAAATCTGTAACCAAAGATTTAGAAGGATCATTGAGACTACCCCAAATAGGTAACTTGCAAATTCTATTGAAATCCTCTAAATCCATGGTACATGATTTGTCAAAGAGATCAAACAGTACAGATGTATCACGGCCAGCTGAAAATTTGAATCTACGAACAAAGGAGGCACTAAGAGTAACATACTGTTCACATTTATCAAAGATGAATTCTTCGAGTCCGACGTTGTGAACAAGTGTATCAAACTCGTCTTTGAAACCTTCCTTAATCATGAATTCATCAGAAGGCCATTCAAATGGTTGTACCTGTGCATTCCTTGGTTGGTAAGGGTTGGGCTCCCGAATCGCCATACGGGGACCTCTCTTGCTTGAGGAACCACCATGATAGTTTCTCCTGAACATCTTCCTTTTCTGAAATTTTCAGTGACTGTAAGGAAAAGTGAACAAGGCTCAACTAAACTCGTAGCAACTACTCCCACAAGTGCCTAGAGGTGATATTATGCATCAAGACTACTTGGGACCAGCTAAAATTAGCATGCAAAGCTCAAGAACATGGTCACCAAGGCAGCAAAAATACGCGAAGTATAAGGCAGTAGAGCAAAAACTAATTGGACCAATGGAGGAGTCACTTACCAATGAGTAATTTCTCCAAAACAGTTCGGAGAATGGTGCTTTGAGCAAGGAGATCGAAAATCCCAGCAAGAGGAGCAAGAACACGGGTTTGAGCTGCTAAACGATTTTTTCTGGAGGTAGGAGAAGAGGATGAGAGCTAGAATGAGTGGAGGGGGTGCATGTGGGCCCCACAAGCCTGCCAGGCCCAGCCAGGGGGGTGGCCGGGCCTCCTGGGCTTGTGACCCATTGGCGCATCCCCCAGACTAGCTCTTCGTCTCAGTATTTTTCAAAAATTCCAGAAATAATCATACTTGATTTTCAGGACGTTCGGAGAACTTTTATTTTCGGGGTACTTTTCTACGGGACGCTAAAACAGAAAATAGGGAAAACTAAGCTAAACCTATCATTTTTCTTCTAAGCAACCGAAGGTGAAAGCTTGGAACAGAGGTTTGCGACTCCTCGATTCATCCATCTCATGGTCATCGAAAGAAATCCGTCAATGAGGTTGATCAAGTCTCCTTGACAAACTTTTTCGAATCGCAAAAGAGAACGGAGAATTTTCGAATAGTCACTAGGTCACCTCAATGGGGATGTGCATATCCCCGACAATCAAATCATACTTCATCTTGACTGGAGGTATAGGGCATTCAAAGCTCCCAATAAGAATCGATGAAGTTTTTTCGATAGCATTGATGCAATGTACTATATATTGTTTCTTCGGAAATTGCACCATATGCTCATTACCGTTGACATGGAAAGTGACATTGCCTTTGTTGCAATCTATAACAGCCCCTGTAGTGTTTAAAAAGGGTCTTCCAAGGATGACCACCATGTCATCGTCCTCGGGAATATCCAAGATAACAAAGTGTGTTAAGATAGTAACGTTGGCAACCACGACAGGCACATCCTCACAAATGCCGATAGGGAAAGCAGTTGATTTGTCGGCCATTTGCAGAGAGATTTCAGTGGGTGTCAACTTATCCAGTTCAAGTCTACGATAAAGAGAGAGAGAGAGAGGCATAACACTAACACCGGCTCCCAGGTCACATAAAGCAGTTCTAACGTAGTTTCCTTTAATGGAGCAAGGTATAGTGGGGACTCCGGGATCACCTAGTTTCTTAGGAGTTCCACCCTTGAAGGTATAGTTAGCAAGCATGGTGGAAATCTCAACCTCAGGTATCCTCCTGTTATTAGTCACAATATCTTTCATGTACTTAGCATATGGAGACATATGAGCATATCTGTCAAACGCATTTGCAGAAAGACAGGTCTAATCATTTCAACAAAGCGCTCAAAATCCTCATCATCCTTTTTCTTGGATGGCTTGGGAAGAAAGGGCATGGGTTTCTGAAACCATGGTTCCCTTTCTTTACCATGCTTCCTAGCAGCGAAGTCATTCTTATCGCATCTCCTAGCCTTAGGTTGTGGGTTATCAAGATCAACAGGTTCAATCTCCACATCCTTATCATTGCTAGGTTGAGCATCTTCATGAACATCACTATTGATATTATCATTAGGCTCATGTTCATCACCAGATTGTGTCTCAGCATCAGAGACGGAGACATCGTTTGGATTCTCTGGTGTATCAGCGTCTGGGTTGCTAGCGTGCAGGTTCCTATCATCTTTCTTCTTCTTTCTAGGATGAATAGGTGCATCACTGCTAACTCCTTGAGAATCTTGTTCAATTCTCTTTGGATGACCCTCAGGATACAAAGGTTCCTGGGTCATTCTACCGCCTCTAGTAACGACTCTGACAGAATTGTCATTCAACTCATTGAGCAAGTCATTCCGAGCTTTAAGTACTTGTTCTACTTGAGTAGTAACCATAGAGGCATGTTTACTCAGAAGCTTAAGATCATTGACGTTTCTGTCCACACAAGCACTTAAATGACTAAGCATACGAGCATTCTGTTCCAATTTTCTGCTAACATAATCATTGAAACTCTGTTGTTTGGCAACAAAGTTAGCAAATTCATCCAGGCATAGGCTAGCAGGTTTATCAAAAGGAATATCACTCTCATCAAACCTACGTAGAGAATTTACTTCTACTACCTGTATCGGGTTATCAAGACCATGGATCTCTTCGATAGGTGGTAGATTTTTGACATCTTCAGATTTAATGCCTTTCTCTTTCATAGATTTCTTAGCTTCTTGCATATCTTCAGGACTGAGGAATAGAATACCTCTTTTCTTCGGAGTTGGCTTAGGAGGTGGTTCGGGAATAGTCCAAGCATTCTCATTGCACAAGATGTTATTCAACAGGATCTCAGCTTGTTCTACAGTTCGTTCCCTAAAAACACAACCATCACAATTATCTAGGTGGTCTTTAGAAGCATCGGTAAGTCCATTATAGAAGATATCAAGTATTTCATTCTTCTCAAGAGGGTGATCAGGCAAAGCATTCAGTAGCTGGACGAGCCTCCCCCAAGCTTGTGGGAGACTCTCTTCTCCAGCTTGAGCAAAGCTGTATATTTCCTGCAAGGCAACTTGCTTCTTATGGGCAAGGAAATATTTTTCAGAGAAGTAGTAGACCATATCATGGGGGCTACGCACACAACCAGGAGCAAGAGAAGTGAACCAATTCTTAGCATCATCCTTTAGCGAGAAAGGAAATGACTTGAGGATATAGTAGTGGCGGATCTTTTCCTCGCTAGTGAATAGGGTGGCTATATCGTGCAGTTTGGTAAGATGGGCTACAACCGTTTCAGACTCATAACCGTGAAAAGGATCAGATTCGACCAGAGGGATTAACTCAGGGTCGACAGAGAATTCATAATCCTTATCGGTCACAAAGATAGGTGAAGTAGCAAACTTCAGGTCATATTTCATCCTAGCGTTCAGAGATTTGTCTTTCCACTTGAGCAGTAATTTCTCAACATCATAGCTATCCTTACAAGCAAGAAAGAACTCAACTATCTCTCGCTCCATAACATAACACTCAGGCATATCACGCAATTCATGTCTAGGAGAGCTATTTCTAACAGGCAAAATAGCAGGTTCTACTTCAATAGTATCAGCAGTTTCAGAAGTATCATCACATCTAGCAGCAACCCTAGCAATTTGTGCATCAAGGAATGCACCTAGTGACAAAGTAGTATCAAGCATAGCATCATCAGGCAAAGCAGTATCAAGCATATCATCATCAGGCAAAGCAGTATCAAGCATAACATCATCATAAGCATCATGGGCAGTAGAAGTAGCATCATCAAGCACATGCGACATATCAAGATTTCTAGCAGGAGGTGGTGTTGCAAACTTACTCATAACTGAAGGTGAATCAAGTGCAGAGCTAGATGGCAGTTCCTTACCTGTCCTCGTAGTGGAGGGCAAGACTTCAGTTTTTGGATCTATCGGATTCCTCATAGTGACCAGCAGACGTAAATCCCAAGTGACTCAGAGAATATAGCTGTGCTTCCCCGGCAACGGCGCCAGAAAAAGGTCTTGATAACCCACAAGTATAGGGGATCACAACAGTTTTCGAGGGTAGAGTATTCAACCCAAATTTATTGATTCGACTCAAGGGGAAGCCAAAGAATATTCTCTAGTATTAGCAGTTGAGTTGTCAATTCAACCACACCTGAAAGATTTTGTATCTGCAGCAAAGTATTAGTAGCAAGGTAGTATGATAGCAGTAGTAGCAACTGTAACCAGTAGCAGCAAAGTAACAGTAGTAGCAGTAGAGTAACAGTAGCAGCAGTGATAGCAGTAGAGGCAAAGTAACGTAGCAAGGACCAGTAGGAAAAACTCGTAAGCATTGGATCGGTGATGGATGATTATGCCGGATGCTATTCATCATGCAACAGTTATAACATGGAGAGATATGTAACTAGCTCGAGTTCGTCAATCTAATGTAGGCATGTATTTCATATGTAGTCATACGTGCTTAGGGAAAAGAACTTGCATGACATCTATTGTCCATCCCTCCCGTGGCAGCGGGGTCCTAATGGAAACTACGGATATTAAGGTTCTCCTTTTAATAAAGAACCAGACCAACGCATTAACACTTGGTGAATACATGAACTCATCATACTATGGTCATCTCTGGGAGTGGTTCCGGCTATTTTCACTCCGAGGTTGCCGGGTCATAACACATAGTAGGTGACTACAACTTGCAAGATAGGATCTAAAACACACATATATTGGCGACAACATAATAGGTTCAGATCTGAAATCATGGCACTCAGGCCCTAGTGACAAGCATTAAGCATGGCAAAGTGGTAGCAACATCAATCTCAGAACATAGTGGATACTAGGGATCAATCCCCGTCAAAACTAACTCGATTGCATGATAGATCTCATCCAACCCATCACCGTCCAGCAAGCCTACGATGAGATTACTCACGAACGGTGAAGAGCATCATGGAATTGGCGATGAAGGAAGGTTGATGATGACGATGGCGACGATCTTCCCTCTCCGGAGCCCAGAACGGACTCCAGATCTGCCCTCCAGAGGAAGAACAGGAGGTGGCGGCGCCTCCGTATCGTAAAACGCGATGAACTCTTCTCTTTGATTTTTTCTGGACGAAAGAGGCTAAATAGAGCTGGATTTGGAGGCGATGGAGCTTCGTGGGCCCCACAAGCCTGCCAGGCCCGGCAGGGGGGGGGGGCTGGTCGGCTTGTGAGCTCTTGGCTCCATTCCTCCAGGTGATTCTTGCGCCAGTATTTTTTATATATTCCACAAAAAATCCTCGTAAATTTCCAGGTCATTCCGATAACTTTTATTTCCGCGAAAAAACAACACCATGGCAATTTTGCTGAAAACAGCGTCAGTCCGGGTTAGTTCCATTCAAATCATGCAAATTAGAGTCCAAAACAAGGGAAAAAGAGTTTGGAAAAGTAGATGCAACGGAGACGTATCAGCGGGCTTGGCGTCGAAGCCCTCCTCCTGACTAGAGGCAGGCACCCGGACGTACCGCTCCACCAGGGCGTCCACGTGCAGGCGCACTTCGTCCCGGAGAGGACGGGGCTCAGCGGGCTCCGGCTCGACGATGCACTGGAGATCGAGCTCTGGGACGAGGCGGTGCAAGTTGGAGAAGACGAGCGCCAAGGCAACGCCCAGAAGTTTGTGTGCATTGGACGCGTTGTCCTCCTCCACATGAGAGATTCCAGCCTCGAACATCTCCACCACCTTCTCGAAGAAGGCGAGGTAGCCCCCGTCGCTGTTCACCCTTGGAAGTGCTGGGGCATCCCCGACAAATCGGCATGTCGCGCCCGTTGCCCGGCCGGCGATGCCCGCGAACTGCTTGGCGCGCTAGGACGCCATCATCCAGGCGTAGGCCGCCTCGTCCTGGGCCGCCTGAACGGCGTCAGCCGCCTCCTGGACCTGCCTCTACAGCGATGCCAACTCCGCCTTGGCCTCTGTTTCGCCCTGGCGGGCGGCTTGGAGGGCGGCCTCGGCGCCCTCGAGTTGAGCCTGCAGCCCCTCCGCCTCCTCCTGAAGCTCGCCGAGATTGAGCTTCTTGGCTGTGGGTGCTCTTGAAAGAAGGGAAGATCAACCACCAGGCAGCGGATGAGACAGCAGGAAAAGGAAGTGCAGACACGGACTTACTCATCACTCAGGGCCCAGCGGCGGCGGATGCGCAGCGACCTTGAGGGCCCTCCGCCGCTGCTCCTGGGGGCTGATGGGGGTGCAGACGGAGCCGCGTGCTTTCCCTTGCCGGGATCGCCTCGTGGAGACGCAATGGAAAAAGAAGAAACGAAGGGGAGAAGAGGTTTTTCTCGACGGAGCAGAGTAAGCAAGGAGGAAGCTCAAGATCGCAGTGCCTCTCCCTTTGCCAGGGGCGGGGAAGATTTATAGGCGAACCACGGCTACCAAGCACCGTGGGAACGCGAGCATTGCGTACCCCTCCTGTGCCGCGAGGTGGGCCGGCAGGCGCATTGCTGCCCATGTCGCCTCACCCGACAACCGAGCGGTCACGTCCGTGAGGGCCGTTGGACGTGGGCTGGCCGTTCCGATGCCATTCAATGAGCAACAATGATGGCCGACTCGACTCTTGAGGATCATGCCATTGTGGTCCGGCGCACCCTAGATGCCTCGGGGAGTGAGAGTGACGTCGCATGAAGGCTTGACACATCTGTCGCCTGGTCCGCAGGCAATTGGGGCCCGCGATGCTTTAGGCCACCCTCAAGGCTTCGCCAAGAAGCCAATCCGAGCGCACCTTGGGCCTGTGGGCTACTGTCGGTGTTCTAGGAATGGGGGTACCCAGACCTGCCTGCCTACAGCCCAGGGTTGGACCACTTCATCGACCAAAAACCAATAGGCCCGACATCACTCAAGGCAAGGCCCTCGTGAGGGACCAAGCCTCGCAAGGAGGAACAATATCAAGACCCGCAGGGGGCCTCCTCAGGACCCCTCCGGAGTGGCGGATATTCCGAGGCGGGACCCAGCCTCAGGAGAAGGATGACGTTGGGGAAGGACAGGTGAGCAACAGACAATAGGACGGTGCAGTTTCCCCTTTAGTGCAAAGGGGGACAAGGACGCATGCAGGTCTCCAAGGCATCTCCCAAAGGTTTCCATTCTAGTGCAACAAGGCCACCTCCGGCCGTCGGCAGGATGGACGTCATCCCTGGACTAGCCCCTGCTACGCCGACAGCCACTTTTCAGGCGAAGACTACTTTTGGATAGGGGGAGCATGTTCCCCTGCCCTCTTTGAAATTGGCCGTTGTGGGATCCCTTCCGGCGGAAACAATAAGGGAAGAGGACCGGGGCTGCCACTATATATAGAGGATAGGTTACTTCGTAGAGGGGGATCCGATCGATTCACTCACACACCGACACCACACCAAGACCACCCAGCCTCCGGAGGCCCTCGGACACTGTACTAGTTCATCCACCAACCTCCACGAGAGGCAATCCCCCAAAGCAGGAGTAGGGTATTACGCTTCCCAGCGGCCCGAACCTGGGTAAACTGCCGTGTTCTGTGTCTTCCTCACCACCGAGTGAGTTCTTTGCCATCCCCGACGAGTAGCGAGTTAGGTGAGGTGAGCCGACGAGAGATCTTCGTACACGCCCCTGAGTTTGAATCTTTAGGGTTTTGCGGAGCCCGAAATCCTACAAGTACTTCGGCCTCGTTCCTTGAACTAGGGGAACATCAATTCGGGAAGTGGGCGGAGCCGAAGTGTGGCGTATAGCCGGAACCTGATACCCGGTCGGGACTCCAAAAACGGAAATCACGAGTGGTCTTCAAAGTGGTTTTATATCAAAGACATTCCCTTATTCGAACCAGTTCGGAGTGGTCTTCCCGAATACTCGGAGGCTTCCTTGAAGAAGATATTCAGCTCGCGGTCGATCAGTCCCTCTCAGGAAGAGAGTCCTCAAGTACACCGACTAGCCACCAAGGTGAGGTTACTTACTCACAGTGGACTGACCATCGTCGAGGTGACGGCCGCAACAGTTACCTGGTGTATCCAACCACTCTGACATCGCATGCACCCCCTGTGGCTCTACAACAGGACAAACGACACTACTCGTTCTAGGCAATAGGGGCCGGATAATCAAGAGGCCTTGGCGGCTATTTTGGCCAACCTTTTTAAGGGGGGGGGGGGAAAGAGAATTTCGCCCACCTTACCGCCAGGGACGACTAATCGGTGTATAATCTCATTGAATGGGTAAGCGTGATCATAATCCCATAGTTCAGACACTTATGCTCGACTTTAGTGATCAATAACCCCTTTCTTTCCTAACAAATTTGAAGGTGTTGCATTGAGACGATCAACTGTCCCGCCCCTCAACCTGAAAACTACTCCCACGATGACGACCCCAAATTCCATGAGAATCCAAATCTTTCAATTGATTTCGAGGACGAAGTATTTTACCAGGACAACATCGACGAGGTCAAGGCGGCCCTCCAGGCTGACAGTCTTTGGCCTCTTCCATCCTCCACCGCAAACGAGAGGAAAACCAGTACGCAGAGAAGAGTTGTACCTAAAGGTCGGTGATCCACGCGCCAAACTCCACGCCAAGCTACACCGACCAGGGTTGCATTGACCGAGCACAGGACTGCCGAGCAAGGAGGAACGGCGGAAAACATATCAGCCGCCCCTTCAACCAACAGGTATATACATCGATCATTCCCTTTTCCACAGTAATGAATGCCTTGACCATTCCTGACCCTTAGCCGAATTACTCAGGAGGCATACACAACCGTCTTTACCCGAAGATGCTGCCGAAGTGTCTAACAGTCACAAAAATCTAAGGTCCTCTACTAACGCACGAGTACCGAATACGGATTTACTTCCCGATGATCCTGCAGAGTTTTCAACAACTCATTCTGAAGCCGAGAGCTTGATGAATCACCGGAGGAGAAAGGAGTCCTTGCGCCACCCTGGTTTTTTGGAACAAGATCTTAATGCTTTTAACTCCGTAGATACGTGCCTTGGGGCAGCGAGCGCCGGACTCAAAGAATCGGCCAAGCTGATGTCTTCCCACCTGGAGATAAGTCATCGGTTTTTGGTAATCGGACATAAGTTCAGACCCAGTAGCCCCTGAGCCTTAGTTTGGTCGGTACGGCCGAATTAAGGGCCTACTTAATAGTTTACCATCATGCAGGCTCTAAAGAAAGAGAACGAGAAACTCCCCAAGGATTTTGAGCTAAGCCAGGCCAATTTGCATGCTAGTAAGGTCTTCACCGCGGTAGCACACAGTGAGTAAAATTATTTTGTAGTATGCGGAATTTCCATGAGATTACCTTTGTAACAGGAAACTTTGTCGTAGCAGGTGATACGTCCCCAACGTATTTATAATTTATGAAGTATTCATGCCATGTTTACAATAATTTTATATGATTTTGGTATGGTTTGATTAGAACTTACTTGGACTGACGTTGTTTTCAGCACAACTACCGTGTTGTTGTTCTTGTGCAGAAATAAAAGTTCTCGGAATGAGCTGAAAATTTACGGAGAATATTTTTGGAAAGTATGAAAATCCTAGAGCAAAAAGATACCGGAGAGGAGTCCCGAGGCAGTCACAAGCCTAGGGGGCACGCCACCCCTAGGGTGCGCACCCCTGGTTTGTGGGTCCCTCGGGAGTCCCCTTGACGTGATACCCACGCCAAAAATTCCTATAAATCCCAAAACCCCGAGAAAGAAACCGAGATCGGGAGTTCCGCCGCTGCAAGCCTCTAGAGCCATGAAAAACCAATCGGGATCCCGTTCCGGCACCCTGCCAGAGGGGGAACCATCACGGGAGGCCATCTTCATCATCCCGGCGGTCTCCATGATGAGGAGGGAGTAGTTCATGTTGGGGAACATTGCATGGGAAACAAAAAAATTCATACGCACATGCAATACCTATCCATGGTGATGATCATCTACGAGAGGGGAGACCGGATCCACATACCCTTGTAAATCGCTAAGCGGGAAGCATTAAGAAACGCTATTGATGTAGTGGAACGTCTTCGCGATCCAAATCACAGCGGTCCTACAATCCGTCCCGATCTAGCACCGAACGGACGACATCTCTGCGTTCACCACACGTACAGCTCGACGATGATCTCCGCCTTCTTGATCCAGCAAGAGGGGGCGGAGAAGTAGATGAGTTCTCTGTCAGCGCGACGGCGTGATGGTGATGGTGGTGGAACTATTCCAGGAGGGCTTCACCTAAGCACCGCTGAAACTAGACTAGAGGAGAAACACATTTAGAGAGAGGGCAACATGTGGCTGATTTCTGTGTCAGAAAAGCCTCAAAACCTCTAGTATATATAGGAGGAGGGGAGAGGAGGCAGCTTTGGCCCCTACTCCAAGGAGAAAGGGTCGGCCGAACCCTACAAGGAAGAGTCCACCTTCCCACAAGGGAGGTGGACTACTTTGGGAGGACTCCTCCTTCCTTTCATTTTCAAGGACTTTTACCTTTTATCTCCACTCCTAGTCACATGGGCTTTTGAGAGTGGCTTGGACCAACCCACCACGGGCTAGTCCACCTCCTCTCACAGCCCATAAGGCTCTTGGGTCATCACACTCCTCCCGATGGTCCCCCAGCACCCTTCCCGCACTCCCGATACACTACCGATGAGCCCAAAACTTTTTCGTTGACCAAAATAGGACTTCCTATATATCAATATTTACCTACATACTATTCTGGAGCTCCTCGTGACGTCCAGGATCTCATCCGGGACTCCGAACAACCTTCGTTCACTAGCACCTATAACTGAACTATACTGAAATGTCACTGAACCTTAAGTTTGCAGACCCTGCGGGTTCGAGAACTATGTAGACATGACCTGAGACACTCTATGAATATCTTATCGGTTGAACCTCTATGTCAAGGATTCACACAATCCCGTATATCATTCCCTTTGTCCTTCGGTATGTTACTTGCCCAAGATTCGATCGTCGGTATTGCCATACCTTTATCAATCTCATTACTGGCAAGTCTCTTTACTCGTTCCGTAATACAAGATCCCGTGGCTAACTCTTTAGTCACATTGCTTGCAAGGCTTGTTTGTGGTGTTGTATTGCCAAGTGGGCCCCGAGATACCTCTCCGTCACACAGAGTGACCAATCCCAGTCTTGATCCATGCTAACTGAACGAACTCCTTCAGAGATACCTGTAGAGCACCTTTATAGTCACCCTGTAACGTTGCGATGTTTCATACACACAAGGCATTCCTCCCGTGTGAGTGAGTTACATGATCTCATGGTCATAGGAATGTATACTTGACATGCAGAAAACAATAGCAACAAAATAACACGATCACATGCTATGTTTATAGTTTGGGTCTTGTCCATCACATTATTATCCTAATGATGTGATCCTATTATCAAATGACAACACTTGTCTATGGCTAGGAAACCTTGACTATCTTTGATCAACGAGCTAGTTAACTAGAGTCTCACTTGGGACTGAGTGTTGCCTATGTATCCACACATGTATTTGAGTTTCCAATCAATACAATTCTAGCATGGATAATAAACGATTATCATGAAAAGGAAATATAATAATAACAAATTTATTATTGCCTCTAGGGCATATTTCCAACAGTTCACCCTTGGGGCTGAGGGTATGTACCAGTAGCTATGTGTCTGATCTCTCTCTCTCTCTCTCTCTCTCTCGTGTTCTTGAGATGACACGATCTTGATGTAGCGCGAGCTTTATTTATATAGATGAATCATATGGAGTTTTCCCTTCTCTATCTTCTTGTGATGAATTGAGTTTTCCCTTGAAGTTTTCTTATCGGATTGAGTCTTTAAGGATTTGAGAACACTTGATGTATGTCTCTGCTACCTCTTGAGCTTGCGTTGGTTTTTCCCTTGAAGAGGAAAGGGTGATGCAGCACAGTAGCAGTAAGTATTTCCCTCAGTTTTGAGAACCAAGGAATCAATCCAGTAGGAGAATCAAGCCAAGTGCCGAGAGTACCCGCGCAAACACAAACGAGCTTGCACCCAAATCTACAAAGGGGTTGTAAATCCCTTCATGATTGATTGCAAGGTGAGATCTGAAGGTGGAAAGTGCAACAAAGTAAAAGTGTAAGGCTGAAAATATGATGTGAAGTAGACCCGGGGGCCATAGTGTTCACTAGAGGCTTCTCTCAAGATAGCAAATATTACGGTGGGTGAACGAATTACTGTTGAGCTATTGATAGAATTGCGCAAAGTCATGACGATATCTAAGGCAATGATCATACATATAGATATCACGTCCGAGACAAGTAGACCGATACTGTCTGCATCTACTACTATTACTACACACATCGACCGCTATCCAGCGTGCATCTAGTGTATTGAGTTCATGACAAATAGATTAACACCTTAAGCAAGATGACATGATGTAGAGGGACAAATTCATGCAATAGATATAAACCCCATATTTTTACCCTTGATGGCAACCACACGATGCGTGCCTCGCTACCCCTTCGGTCACTGGGTGAGGTCACCGCACGGTATGAACCCAAAACCAAGCACTTCTCCCATTGCAAGAATCATAGATCAAGTTGGACAAACAAAACCCACAACTCGAAGAGAATTATAAGGATATGAAATCATGCATATAAGAGATCAGAAGAAACTCAAATAAGATTCATAGATAATCTGATCATAAATCCATAATTCATCGGATCTCGACAAACACACCGCAAAAGAAGATTACATCAGATAGATCTCCAAGAAGATCATGGTGAACTTTGTATTGAAGATCCAAGAGAGAGAAGAAGCCATCTAGCTACTAGCTATGGACCCGAAGGTCTATGGTGAACTACTCACGCATCAAGGGAGAGGCAATGGTGTTGATGAAGAAGCCCTCCGTGTCCGAATCCACCCTCCGACAGGGCACCAGAAAGTGCCCCAGATGGGATCTTGCGGAGACAGAAGCTTGCGGCGACGGAAAAGTATTTTCGTGGATCTCTCTCGTGGTTTTGGATTTTTCAGGGATTTATAGGCGGAAGAAGTAGGACAGACGAGCCACAGGGGGCCCACAAGCCTGCTAGGCGCGCCCCCCTGGCCGCACCTAGGGGGCTTGTGGCCTCCCTTGGTGGCCTCTGCCTTGGTTCTCACGCCCCGTGCGTATCTTCTATTCCGGAAAAAAATCTTTTTGGAAGTTTTATTCTGTTTGGACTCCGTTTAATATTCTCCTCTGAAAAGGGTCAAAAACACGGAAAAAACCGAAACTGGCACTTGGCACTGAGTTAATAAGTTAGTCCCAAAAAAGATATAAAAGGCATACAAAACATCCAAAGTTTGACAAGATAATAGCATGGAACCATCAAAAATTATAGATATGTTGGAGACGTATCAAGCATCCCCAAGCTTAACTCCTGCTCGTCCTCGAGCAGGGAAGTGATAAAGACTGAATTTTTGATGTGGAATGCTACCTAGCATAGTTGTCCTTTGTAACTTATTTCATGTGGCATGAATGTTCAGATCCGTAAGATTCAAAACTATAGTTTGCTATTGAAATGGAAACAATAATACTTCAAACAAACTAGCAAGGTAATCATGAACTTTTGAAATAACAAGGCCAAAGAAAGTTATCCCTACAAAATCATATAGTCCGGCTATGCTCCATCATCCCCACACAACTAATTTAAATCATGCACAACCCCGGTATTGGCCAAGTAATTGTTTTCGCACTCTTACTTTCTCAAACCTTTTTCAACTCTAACGCAATACATGAGTGTGAGCCATGGATATAGCACTATAGGTGGAATAGAGTGTGGTGGAGGTTGTGAGACAAAAAGGAGGAGATGGTCACATCGACTCGGCGTATCAAAGGGCTATGGAGATGCCCATCAATATATATCAATGTGAAAGAGTAGGGATGACCATGCAATGGATGCACTTAGAGCAATAAGTATGTGAAAGCTGAAAAGGAGAACAAGTGGGTGTGCATCCAACTTGCTTGCTCACGAAGACCTAGGGCAATTTTGAGGAAGCCCATCATTGGAATATACAAGCCAAGTTATATAATGAAGATTCCCACTAGCATATGGTGGTGACAAAATGAGAGACTCTCAATTATGAAGAACATAGTGCTATTATGAAGCACAAGTGTGGAAAATATTGTAGCATTGTCCCTTCTCTCTTTTTCTCCCTTTTTTCTCTTTTTTTTGGCTCTTTGGCCTCTTTCCATATTTTTTTTGTGGGCAACTTTGGCATCTTTTTTTTCTCACATGGGACAATGATCTAATAATGATGATCATCACACTTTTATCTACTCACAAATCAAAGCTTAGAACAATGATGACTCTATAGGAAATACCTCCGGTAGTGTACCGGGATGTGCAATGATGTAGCTTGGCGTATGACTCGCTAGATATCTTACGATCATGCAACGACAATATGAGAGTGACGACACAAGTCATGAGACGGAACGGTGGGAGTTGCATGGCAATATATCTCGGAATGGCTATGAAAATGCCATCGTAGGTAGGTATGGTGGCTGTTTTGAGGAAGGCATATGGTGGGTTTGTGCACCGGCGAATATTGCGCGGCACTAGAGAGGCTAGCAATGGTGGAAGGCGAAAGTGCATCTATACTATGGACTCACATTAGTCATGAAGAACTCACATACTTATTGCGAAAGTTTTTATTAGTAATCGAAAGAAAGTGCTAAACGCATACTCCTAGGGGAAGGGTTGGTAGGTGTTAACCATCGCGTGATCCTGACCGCAACACAAAGGATGACAATCAATAGATCAATTATGCTTCGACTTCCTAACGTAGCGGTTCACCATACGTGCATGTTACGGGAATCACTAACTTCAACACAAGTATTTCTAGATTCACAACACCCTACTAACATAACTCTTAATATCACCAAATCCATGTCTCAAAATTAATTGAGAGGAATCAAACTTCTCTTTATAATCAATGCACAAGAAGATGGAAGTTTCATTGTATCCTCTTTGGGTACCTATCACCTTTGGGACTACTTTCATAACACAAGCCAACTACCAAGTTACTCAGAGAGAGAACTCTCAAAAAGATATAAGTGAAGATCAAGAGTTCTTATTTCTCCAAAATATGACACCGCCTTGCTCTAAAAGATCTAAGTGAAGCACATGTGAGCTAATTTGCCTAACTCAAAAGATATAAGCGAAGCTCAAAGAGTATTCTAGCAAATTCACGATGAGTGCTTATCTCTCTCAAAAGGTATGGAGCAAGGATGATTGTGACACAACAAAAAGAAAAGACTCCTACGATACAATACGCTCCAAGCAAAACACATATCATGTGGTGAATAAAAATATAGCTCCAAGTAATGTTACCGATGGATTGAAGACGAAAGAGGGGATGCCTTCCCGTGGCATCCCCAAGCTTAGGCTTTTTGGTGTCCTTGAATTTGGCTTGGGGTGCCTTGGGCATCCCAAAGCTTGAGCTCTTTCCACTCTTTATACCTTTGTCCATGAGAACATCACCCAAAACTTGAAATCTTCACAACACAAAACTTAAACAGAAACTCGTGATATCATTAGCACAAGAAAACAAACTACCACCTCTTTAGGTACTGTAGCAAACTTGATTTATATTTATATTGGTGTTAGATTACTATATTCTCACTTCTCCATGGCTAGTACCCCCGATACTATCCATAGTTTCATCAAAACAAGCAACCAACACAACAAAAACAGAATATGTCAAAAACAGACCAGTCTGTAGAAATCTGTATACTTCGTATACTTCTGGTATCTCAAAAATTCTGAAAATTATGACAGTTTGGGAAAATGGCATATCAACCAGAAGCAAAAAGAATCAACTCAAAAGCTCTTTCTAGGTAAAAATGAAAAATAATTTCGTGAGCAAAAAGTTTCTGTATTTTTCCAGCAGGATCAAACAACCATCACGAAACTAGTCATAAAGGTTTTACTTGGCTCAAACACAAAAAAAACACAAAAAACACAATCATAACAGAATTATGATGGTGTGGACGCAACAAAACATAAAGAAAAAAAGCAAAGATAAATTCATTGGGTTGCCTCCCAACAAGCGCTATTGTTTAACGCCCTTAGCTAGGCATAAGGCGATAGAATCACGTATCGTCGTCTTTGGTGCTCAAACCATAAGTAGCCCTCATCATGGATTCGTAAGGAAATCTTATTTTCTTCCTAGGTATATGCTCCATGCCCTTCTTTAAAGGAAATTGAAATCTAATATTCCCTTCCTTCATATCGATGATAGCACCAATAGTCCTTAGGAAAGGTCTACCAAGAATGATAGGACATGTAGGATTGCAATCAATATCAAGCACAATGAAATCCACAGGTACATAGTTCCTATTTGCAATAATAAGAACATCATTGATCCTTCCCATGGGTTTCTTGACAGTAGAATCCACAAGATGCAAATTAAGAGAGCATTCATCAATCTCATTAAAGCCTAGAACATCACATAAAGACTTTGGAATCGCGGAAACACTAGCACCCAAATCACACAAAGCATTGCATTCATAGTTTTTTATCTTGATTTTGATAGTAGGTTCCCACTCATCATGAATCTTTCTAGGAATAGAAACTTCCAAATCAAGTTTCTCTTCAAGAGATTTTATCATAGCATCGACGATATGATCGGTAAATGCCTTGTTTTGGCTATAAGCATGTGGAGAGTTTAGCATGGATTGCATCAAGGAAATACATTCAATCAAGGAGCAACTATCATAATTGAATTCCTTGAAATCCAAAGTAGTAGTTTCATTACTACTCAAAGTTTTGATATCCTCTACTCCACTTTCAATGCTTTTAGCATCAAGATAGATAGACTCCGAATCATTGGGGCATTTTTCAACCAAAGTGGATTCATATCCAGCCCCATCATCATTAGGTTTGACAGTAGAAAACAAGGATTCAATGGGAGTCACACCAACATCTTCGTGATTCTCATCACGAGAACACACCTTTTTAAGCCATTCATGTCTAGCACGAATTTGGGCGGTTCTTTCTTTACTCTCATTCATGGAAACACACATAGCTTTCAAAGTTTCATCCATATTGATCTTGGGATGAGCACATCTAACTTTCAAAGCATCAATATCAATAGACATTCTATCAACGCTCCTAGCCAAATCATCAATTTTGAGTAGTTTTTCTTCTATGGACGCATTGAAAATCTTTTGCGAGTTGATAAACTCTTTGATATTACTCTCTATATCAGAGGGTAATTTATTGTAATTTCCATGAGCGTTGTTGTAGGAGTTGCCAAAGTTATTAGAGGGATTACTAGGAAAAGGCCTAGGAATATAGTTTCCTCTAAAAGCATTGTTGTTGCCAAAATTATTCCTACCAACAAAATTAACGTCCAAGCTCTCATTGCTACTCTCAATCAAGGAAGACAAGGGCATATCATTTG
Organism: Hordeum vulgare subsp. vulgare; assembly: GCF_904849725.1. Taxonomy (NCBI): domain Eukaryota; kingdom Viridiplantae; phylum Streptophyta; class Magnoliopsida; order Poales; family Poaceae; genus Hordeum; species Hordeum vulgare. Next base: position 128,723,946 of record NC_058523.1, read on the forward strand.
GATATAAAGGAGCACCTTTACTAGCAAACAATTTCATTAACTCATCCATCTTAGCACTTTACGAGTTAATTTCTTCTATAGCGTGTACCTTTTTACTAGTAGGTGACCTTTCAGTGTGCACTGAGAATAGTTTGTCATGATGTTGTCTAGGAATTTTGTGGCTTCTCCTAATGTGATTTCCATGAACGTTCCACCGGAGGCGAAGTCCAAGATCTTTCTAGAAGCGAAATTCAAACCAGCGTAGAAGATTTGTATAATCATCCAAAGACTCAAGCCATGAGCGGGACAATTTCTAATCATCAATTTCATTCTCTCCCAAGATTGTGCAACATGTTCATGATCAAGTTGCTTAAAATTCATGATATCATTACGGAGAGAGATAATCTTAGCCGGCGGAAAATACTTGGATATATAAGCATCTTTGGACTTGTTCCAAGAATCAATACTATTTTTTGGGCAAAAATGAAAACCAAGTTTTTTGCTCGATCTCGCAACAAGAACGGAAATAACTTCAATTTAATCACATAATTATCCACATCTTTCTTCTTTTCCATATCACAAAGCTCAATGAAGGTATTAAGATTGGATGTGACATCTTCACTAGGAAGGCCGGAGAATTGCTCTTTCATAACAAGATTCCGCACTAGTGGCGGGAGCAACCGGAGTACTAATAAAATCATTATTATTAGTATTCGAGAAGTCACAAAGTTTGGTGTTTTCAATCATGTTGACTTCAGCAAGCAAACAAGCACACAAGCGAACAGAAAGCAAACCAAAGAAAAGGGCGAACGAAAAAGGCAAATATTTTTGTAAATTTTTGTTTTTCAGAAGTGGGGGAGAGGAAAACAAGAGGCAAAAAAGTAAATGCAAGAGATGAGTTTGCGACACTTACTTGGATAAGCTTCACTTAGAATAATCTGCGGTGCCAGAAATTGAGACGTTGACGGGAGACTATTCTTGACTTGATCCTCCCCGGCAACGGCGCCAGAAATCCTTCTTGCTACCTCTTGAGCTTGCGTTGGTCTTTCCCTTGAAGAGGAAAGGGTGATGCAGCATAGTAGCAGTAAGTATTTCCCCTCAGTTTTGAGAACCATGGTATCAATCCTGCAGGAGAATCATGCCAAGTGTCCAAAGTACCTGCGCAAATACAAACGAGCTTGCACCCAACGCTACAAAGGGGTTGTCAATCCATTCACGATTGATTGCAAGGTGAGATATGAAGGTGGAAAGTGCAACAAAGTAAAAGTGTAAGGCTGAAAATATGATGTGAAGTAGACCCGGGGGCCATAGTGTTCACTAGAGGCTTCTCTCAAGATAGCAAATGTTATGGTGGGTGAACAAATTACTGTCGAGCAATTGATAGAACCCCGCAAAGTCCTGGCGATATCTAAGGCAATGATCATAGATATAGGCATCACGTCCGAGACAAGTAGACCAATATTGTCTGCATCTACTACTATTACTCCACACATCGACCGCTATCCAGCATGCATCTAGTGTATTGAGTTCATGACGAACAGAGTAACGCCTTAAGCAAGATGACATGATGTAGAGGGATAAATTCATGCAATAGATATAAACCCCATCTTTTTACCCTTGATGGCAACAACACGATGCGTGCCTCGCTACCCCTTCTGTCACTGGGTGAGGTCATCGCCCGGTATGAACCCAAAACCAAGCACTTCTCCCATTGCAAGAATCATAGATCAAGTTGGCCAAACAAACCCACAACTCGAAGAGAATTACAAGGATATGAAATCATGCATATAAGAGATCAGCAGAAACTCAAATAAGATTCATAGATAATTTGATCATTAATCCACAATTCATCGGATCTCGACAAACACACCGCAAAATAAGATTACATCGGATAGATCTCCATGAAGATCATGGAGAACTTTGTATTGAAGATCCAAGAGAGAGAGACGAAGCCATCAAGCTACTAGCTATGGACCCGAAGGTCTATTGTGAACTACTCACGCATCATCGGAGAGGCAATGATGTTGATGAAGAAGCCCTCCATGTCCGAATCCCCCCCTCTGACAGGGCACCAGAACGTGCCCCAGATGGGATCTTGCGGAGACAGAAGCTTGCAGCGGCGGAAAAGTATTTTCGTGGATCTCTCTCGTGGTTTTGGATTTTTCGGGGATTTATAGGCAGAAGAAGTAGGGTAGACGAGCCATAGGGGCCCACAAGCCTGCTAGGCGCGGGCCCCCCTGGCCGCGCCTAGGGGTCTTGTGGCCTCCCCTGGTGGCCTCTGCCTTTGTTCTCACGCCCCCTGCGTATCTTCTGTTCCGGAAAAAATCTTTTCGGAAGTTTTATTCCGTTTGGACTCCATTTAACATTCTCCTTTCAAAAGGGTCAAAAACACGGAAACATAGGAACTGGCACTTGGCACTGAGTTACTAAGTTAGTCCCAAAAAAGATATAAAAGGCATACAAAACATCCAAAGTTTGACAAGATAATAGCATGCAACCATCAAAAATTATAGATACGTTGGACATGTATCAGTCTCGCGATGGGATATCCGTGGTGACAATGGGGTGTTCTAATGATCCACTTGATGTATGTTTTGGTGGTCTTCTTGCGGGTTCCGTGACCTTGGGAATCTATGCATAGGGGTTGGCACATGTTGTCGTATTGACTCTCCGGTAGAAACTTTGGGGCACTCTTTGAAGTTCTTTGTGTTGGATATAACAGGACGAATCTGAAATTGTGTGATGCATATCGTATAATCAAGCCCATGGGTACTTGTGGTGACATTGGAGTATCTAGGTGACATTAGGGTTTTGGTTGATGTGTGTCTTAAGGTGTTATTTTAGTACGAACTGTAGGGCTGTTCATGCCACTTATAGGGATAGCCCATAAGATTGATCGGAAAATATAACTTTGAGGTGGTTTTGTACCCTACAATAATTTCTTCGTTAGTTCTCCGCTATTTGTGAATTTGGAGTGAACGTTTTGTCGCACGAGAGGTATTTACATATGATTCAACTATGTAAGTATTGTTGAGAGAACTTGCACTAGTGAAAGTATGAACCCTAGGCCTTGTTTCTAAGCATTGCAATAGCGTTTGTGCTCATTTTCATTAGTTACCTTGCTGTTTTTATATTTTCATATTACAAAATCCTATATCTACCATCCATTTCACACTTGTATCACCATCTCTTCACCGAACTAGTGCACCTATATAATTTTCCATTGTATTGGTGTGTTGGGAACATAAGAGATTTCTTGTATTTGATTGCAGGGTTGTCTGAGAGAGACCATCTTCATCCTACACCTCCCACGGATTGATAAACCTTAGGTCATCCACTTGAGGGAAATTTTCCACTGTCCTACAAAACTCTGTGCTTGGAGGCCCAACAGGAGTCTACAAGAAGAAGATTGCGTAGTAGACATCAAGCTCTTTTCTGGCGCCGTTACCGGGGAGGTTAGGTAAGCGGCACTCACATCGTATCAACAAATCTCTTTTGTGGCGCCATTGTCGGTGAGGTTAGGTATGTGGCACTCACATCCCATCAACGAAGCTCTATTCTGGCGCCGTTGTCGGGGAGGTGAGTGCTTGAAGGTATATCTTTAGATCTTGGAATTAAATCTTTTAGTTTCAAGTTTTTCACTAGTTTGGTTTTATAAAAAAAAACTACAAAAAATGGAATTGAGGTTGCCTCAAATGCTTCATCTTTTGAATGTCTTTCGTGAAAATGATGGAAGGGAAAATTGTGCTCAAGTGTTAGAATAAGAAGTTATTAAAATGTTTGGCACTAAATCTTTTAGTGATGAGCATGATAGAAATAGTGTTAGTATGAATTCTCTGAATATTCATCATGCTAATGAGATGCAAAGCCATAAGCTTGGGGATGCTATGCTTGATGAATATGATATTTTTAGTCCCACAAGTTTTGATGAGCAAAACTATTATGATGATATCATGCCTCCTATGTATGATGATTATTGCGATGACATGTATGCTATAAAGGGTGATAGTAACAATGACATTTGTTATCATGATTTTAATATTCAAAGTGGTTATGTCAATCAAGTACCTCATGATAGTTATTTCGTTGAGTTTACTCCCACTATTAGTCATGAGAAGAAATTTTCTTGTGTGGAGAGTAGTAAAATTTCTATGCTTGTAGATCATGAAAATAATGCTTTTATGTGCTGGTTATATTGTGAAATTCCTTCATGATGCTACTGAAAATTATTATGGGGGAGGAACATATGTTTGTAGGAATTGCAATAATATCATGTTTCCTCTCTATGTGTTCAAAGTTTTGAAGTTATGCTTGTTTTGCCTTTCTATGCTAGTTGATTGTTTCTCCCATAAATTGTTTGTTCACAAAATTCCTATGCATAAGAAATTGGTTAGACTTAAATGTGCTTGTCATGAGATTCATGATGCTCTTTTGCATGTTACAATTATTATTCCTATGTGAGCATCATTCAAATCATCATGCCTAGCTAAAAGGCTTTAAAGAAAAGCGCTTGTTGGGAGACAACCCAACACTTTTACTTTATGTTTTTTGGTGTTCACATGATTAATCTACTGTAGTAATCATGTTTTATGCCTTTTATTTCAATAAAGTTCCAAGTAAAGCCTTTGGGATAGTGTGGATGATAGTTGACTTGATTTTGTGCAAAAACAAAAACATTTGCTCCCAGTCCAGGAATTTTGTAAATTCACTAGAACGTGATTTTGATCTGAATTTTTTTACACACGATTTATATACATATTGCTTGGATTTTCCTAAATTTTCAGATGTTTTAGAGACAAGGAAATATGGTTACACTACAGATCTTCACAGACTGTTCTATTTCTAATAGATTTTGTTTTGCATGTATAATTTGCTTGTTTTAGTGTTCCCATTGCTTATATTCAGTGATATAAATTATGGTAATAGTACAATACAGTAGTAATCATTTGGGAACAATTATGAATCTTGTATTGACAGTACCCAAGTGAATGATCATTATTTATTATACTAACCCAACTCACGAAGTTCCGTTAAGTTTTGTGTGATTGAAGTTTTCAAGTTTTGGGTGAGACACCGATATGAGAAGAATAAGGAGTGATAATAACCTAAGCTTGGGGATGTCCAAGGTACCCCCAAGGTAATATCCAACGAAGACTCAAGCGCCTAAGCTTGGGGATGCCCTGAAAGGCATCCCCTCTTTCGTTTTCCACATTATCGGTATATATTCCTTGGAACTATATTTTTATTCCTCAAATAATATGAATTTTGCTTGGAGAGTCATTTTATTTCGTTGTTATTTGTTATGTGTTATTTATAATCTTGTTTTTCAATAAAAAGTTCCAAGAATTGTATTAGGATGCTTGCATTCCATGCTTTGATTGGTGCTGTTTAAAAACAGAAACTGGTGTTGTAGTGTTTGAATTTTCATATTTTACTGGAACATGGAAAGTTTCTAAAAAAATTACACAGCCTTGTGAAATAAATTTTATAGCATGTACTAAATTTTAATAATTGTTTGAGTTACATAAGTACACTATTTTCATAAATTGCTAGAGACTGTTCTGTTTGGATAGATTGCTGCCGTAGTTTTGTTATCTACTTATCCTATAGTTTCCATAGCCTATACTGATAGATATAAATTGAGGAAATGATAGTAAGCAGTAGATGATGTTTGCGATTATTATGCTACTTGTATTGGCAGTACATAAAGAGTTGATTTTTTTTATTATGTGCACTAACCTATCTCACGAGTTCTTTTCAAGTTTTGTAAGGATGAAGTTTCTGAGAATAGGTGAAACCATGATATGAGAGGATTGAACGAGATACAAAAGCTCGATCTTGGGGATGCCCAAGGCACCCCAAGTAAATATTTCAAGAATTCTCAAGAATCTAAGCTTGGGGATGCTACACATCCCACCTCTCTTCGTCAACTTTGGTTAGCCTATGTTGAGCCTAAATTTTTATTCGTTCACATGAAGCATCCTATTCTTGGAGTGCTATTTTTATTTTGCTTGTTGTTTAAATAAAATACTCATATCTAAAAATCTTTATTAAGAGAGAGAGAGAAAGTCCTCACATAGCTACTTAATTGTTTGACTACTCATTGATCTTCACTTATATGTTTTGGAGTAGTTTTGTCATTTACTCTCGTGCTTCACTTATATCCTATGAGTAAATGGTTGAATGAATTGAATATCATAAACCTCAGATTACATATGTTTTATATGCTTATCCCATGGGGAGTAATGACTTTACATATAAGAAGTATAGGTGGTAAAATTTGTTGAAAGTTAGCAAACACCGCATTGGTCACTTGAAAAAATCATGAAAGAATATTGAAGGAAGAGAGATTTCACATATAAATATACTATCTTGGAAATCTTCTATGATTGTGAATACCCGTTAATTATTTTCAAACTTGAGCAAATTAGTTGAAGTTGGACAAGGAAGACAACGTAATAAGTTATGCTTGGGTATATTTGTATAGAAGTTATATTGTTATGGATCGTCCAACTTGTGGTGCTTGCTTCCACCTCATACTAGCCAAAACTTCCGCACCAAGTAGAAATGCTACTTGTGCATCCAAACACCCTTAAACACAAAGTTGTTCCATATGAGTCCACCATATCTACCTATATGCAGTATTTACCTGCCGCTCCAAGTAAATTTGCATGTGTCAAACTCTAACCTTGCAAATAATATTCTATTTTGTATGCCCGAATCGCTCAATATAGTGACTAGGGGCTGTCAGTATCTTCTATGCTACGTGAGTTATTCGCCCGATATGTGTTGATTCACTATCATTCACGAGAAAGTGGCTGGTATTCGGGATGCCCATTCCCATGCTAAAAAAATCAAATCCAAATATAATGAAACAAAACTGCCCCAGGATTGTTGTTTGTATGGACGGTACGTGTGGATTTGGCTCGTCGTGGAGTTTGATTGACTGGTGGAGGGGGAGTAAAAAATTTACCATTCTGTTTAGGAATCGCCTATAATGTATCTAGCATGGAAGATATCTATATCTCTCATTTGTTATGTTGACAATGAAAGCATACCGCTCAAAATGATTATTCGTCTCTGTTTTAAAAGTTTGAGCTCTGGCACCTCTGCAAATCAATTCTTCCCTCCGCGAAGGGCCTATCTAGCATGAAAGATATCTAGATCTATCGGTTGTTATGTTGACAATGAAAGCATACCGCTCAAAGTGATTATTCGTCTCTGTTTTAAAAGCTTGAGCTCTGGCACCTCTGCAAATCAATGCTTCCCTCTACGAAGGGCCTATCTTTTACTTTCTAGCACTTATCTTTATACAAGAGTCATGGTGATCTTCACCACTTCCTATATTTCGCCTTTTTCTCTTGGAAAGCATCGTGTGGTGGGGAAAGATCCAAGCATATATGACCATTCAAATATAATTGATCATGAATTATTATTGTTGACAATTATCTATATGATAAATAAGTTGGGAGACGAAACATTAAGCCCCTATCTTTCTCCGTGTTCGATGGATGCCATTTGCTCTAAAAATAAGCTTTGAGTGTTAGCAATCATGGAAGACTATATGATAGTTGAGTGTGTGGAATTTGATAAATCAAAGCTCTTAGATAGAATCTTCCTGAAAATAAGATGAATTGCAGTTGTTCGATGACTAGGACTGTGGTTTGTTAGTTTTCAAGAAACTTTATGGTCTATACTTTAACATGTGAATAGCTTGTTACTTCATCATGAGAAGTTTTATGAGATGAGCTAAAGTTTGTGGTTTATATTGATGCTATAAAAAGTGATTGGAAGTATCATTGATCAAACTTGTGCCCTTTCTAGCATTCACACTTCATAAATTATTTCTTTTATCATTTACCTACTCGAGGACAAGCACGAATTAAGCTTGGGGATGCTGATACGTCTCCAAGGTATCTGTTATTTATGAAGTATTCATGCCATATTTACAATAATTTTATATGATTTGATTAGAACTAACCTGGACTGACGCTGTTTTCAGCAGAACTACCGTGGTGTTGTTTTTGTGCAGAAATAGAATTTCTCGGAATGAGGTGAAAATTTACGGAGAATATTTTTGGAAAATGTAAAATATACTGGAGCAAAAAGATACCTGCGAGGAGTCCCGAGGCAGTCACAAGCCTAGGGGGCGCGCCCTGGCTTGTGGGTCCCTCGGGAGTACCCTTGACGTGAGACCGACTCCAAAAATTCCTATCAATCCCAAAACCACCAGAAAGAAACCAAGGTCGGGGGTTGAAAGTGCGTTATATCGACTAGAGGGGGGTGAATAGGAGATTTTTAGAATTTCATCACTAAGGAAATTCCTTTTGAGGAAATTCTTCACTGATGACTAACTTATAGCGGAAACAGTTAAGGATCAGACGTGCAAACGTTCACAACAGCAGTATTACAGAGTGAAGGTTGTGAAAACAGATTGCACAGTAAGCAGGCACGCAGAATACAGATGATGATTAACTTAAGTGAAGAATTTGGGGTTGAGGAAATTCAGAGAAAGTCTTCAGCAAATTCTTCAAACAGTCACAGTGAAAGTCATCAACACATAATACAGAGAAAGTAAAGAGTTGAGGAATTAGAACCCGATTCTTGGTGAAGACTATTGTTGATGACCCAGTTCCCACTGCTGTGACAGTTGTACATCTGGTTTGGAGCGGCTTGGTATTGAAACCAAAGGACACCCAGTCCCGGGACACACAGTCCCTACCGTATTCTCCTTGAGCTAAGGACACACAGTCCTCGCCCAACACTCGTGGTAAGTCTTCAGGGCAGACTTCCAAACCCTCACAAACTCGGTCACCCGGCGATCCACAATTAACTGCTGGATTGCTCTAGACCATGACGCCTAACCGTCTGGAGGATGCACAGTCCTCAAAGGTAAAAGGCTTCAGTCCCACACAGGAACAGCTTCTTCAGTGATGCTCAATCACTAGGTTTGGTTTGTGGTTTCGGTGGGTGGTGTATTTCCTCACTGATGATTTACTCTCGAAGGCTCTGAGGAATTTGGGTTGCTCTTATGACAAGTGTCAGTTTCTAACGGAGCAGCCAACCAGCTAGTGGTTGTGGGGGGTGGCTATTTATAGCCTGGGAGCATCCCGACATGATTTGACACTAATGCCCTTAAATAATATGACCGTTGGAGTGGATAAGACCAGTGACTTGGCGTGGTTATCGAAACGGTCGGGACCCTCAACTGTGAGAGTCCTCATGTCACTCATATTCCTCACTTGAGGCTTTTGGTAGGATTTGGCTTGGGTTGAGCATCATGAGGAAATCCATTCCATAGTGTTACTTTGACCCCCTTTAACAGTACGGTGTTCCTATTCATCAAATGCGAAGAAAGTAAAACAGAAAACGTAAATCTTCACGCTTCAATTTCTTCAGAAAGATTTTCTTCAGGAACCACCGATCTTCTTAATATCAATATCTTCATGAGGAATATCAATTTCATCGCAGATTCCTCGCGATTCATTTCTTCAGCTTCAGACCAATTTCTTCAACTGAAGATATACATTTTTAGGGGTCGATATTCTTCAAATATCTCAAACTCCTCAATGACTTATAGATCTTGTGTATACTCACAAACACATTAGATACTTAACCTATAAGTCTTCAAACCACCAAAATCACTAAGGGGCACTAGATGCACTTACAATCTCCCCCTTTTTGGTGGTTGATGACAATTAGGTTAAGTCTTCAACAGAGATAAAAAATATGAAGTGTAAATACTCATTTGAGGAATTTGAAAACTAGATTCACAGAGACTCCCCCTGAAGATGTGCATACCTTGAGGATTCTGCTTTTATAGCAGATGCACATTGATGATTTATATCATGGAGATCTCCCCCTGAATCTTGTAAATCATGCATACATATAACATATCATATGAAGAAAATGAAGATGCATGATGGCAAATGGCATCTGACTAATTTCAGCATGCGTGCATTAAAACTTGAGGAATAAGCATGCGAAGAAAAACGTTCAAAAGCGTCAGAGTACCATCGGGCTTAAGTTACAACTCATTACATAAAAACTTTAGAAGAGCCAAGAGTTTGTAACTTAAATATAGTTCATAAGCCCCAAAAATAAATCCCGTTTGAAGACTGACTCTCAAGTTTCTCCCCCTTTGTCATCAAGTGACAAAAAGGGACAAACTGAGGACTAACGCCCGTGAAGACTTCATTTCTTGGCGGTTGATGAAGATCCTTGACGCTTCTTGGGTGTAGTCTTCTTCCTTGGGCCTGTTGCGGTGTCGAGTTGTTCCTCATCAGATTCGGCGGTGCGGAATGACGAGAAGGAGCTGTCTTCAAGATCTGGCACTGGAATGGGCCTGAACTTTTTCTTGGGAGGCCACGACCAGTCAAAGTCCTGCTTAAAGTTCATTTCTTCAAGCTCAGTTTGGGTCTTCGGATGTGCAAGTGTAGCCCAGGTGCGATCGAAAACCTCATGCAGATAGTGATGATTAATCTTCATAGAGTTCTGGGTTTCAGTGATGGTTTTCAGAATGGCACCAAACTGGCGTTTGACCCATTTGTGGTTGTGACCCACCTTCTGATGAAGACTGAGGAGAAGCTCTGTGGTGTTTAGCACGCGAGGAGGAACAGGGCTGGGTGGACAAGTCTCAGTATCGTCCCATGAAGAATAAGCGTATGGTTCTTTAAACTGGCCATCAAGGGGCCTGCTGCCTTCGTCAAACACAGACTTTCCTTTTCCCTCAATGGGCTCGAAAGTCTTCTTGTTGACACAGATAGGAGGCATATAACCAACATGGTTCTGGAAATCTGCGTGGAAGTTGATGCCTGTCCTTGTCCTGAGGAATCTCATGATCCATGGTGCATAAATCTTGTGATCATAGGGGCACATTGCATTGTCAGCCAAAGTCCTCAAGAAGAAATCATGGATATTCATAGGAATACCGTGAATGATGTTGAAGAGAATATTCTTCATGAGGCCTACAACATCTTCTTCATCGTCATGGCCTTTGATTAGCGCGAGCACACTGCAGAGAATGCGGTAGACAGACCGGGGTGTGTACTTGAGCTCATGGACGAGGAATGTGGTTCTTGAGGGTTTTCCTGCAGCCAAAGGCTTCATGAGGACTTCCATCATTCCATTTGGCAGCTCATGCTCACCATAAAGCTTCACTGCCCCGTCTGAAGGAATTGGTACAGGCAGTTCTCTGAGGAGTTCAGACGCTCGAGCCTTGTAGTGAGTGTTTTGGGTCATCCAGTCGAACACCCAAGTGTTGATGTCATCAGCGTTGCCCGAGATGTGCAGAGTTGCATAGAACTGAAGAATAAGTTCACTATTCCAGTATGATATATCTGAGCACATAGGGAGCAAACCTGCATCGTGGAGTACACTGAGGACTGGTTCCATGCAGGGAATTTCTTCAAGCTCATCATGAGGAATGTGCCTGTGCTGGAATATCTTGTTGCGTCCACAAAGCACAAAAGCATAGTAGTTCATCTGAGTCCTTGTCCAAAACTTCAGATGCCTCATTTGAGGCTTGTCATAGGGATTCTCTCCGATGAAATACATGTGTTCCTCAAAGAAATTTTCTTTCTGAAACTTTGGCCGCTTCGAGAATGGCTGGCGCTGAACTGGCTTGATATTGTGCTGAGGAATGGGAGGGGAAACAACCATGGCAGTATCTGGGTTGAGCACAATGAAGTCATTGTCAAGGGCGGGAACATTTTCTTCAGCAGTTTCCTCAAGTTGAGGAATTTCATCAGGTGGTATTTCTTGCTCTGGCTGAGCATCAGGCTGAGGAATTTCTGCTTCCTTCTTAGCTTGAGGAGTTTGATCAGCCAGTTCAGAGTGAGGAGCCTGCTCAGACTATGCATTTTCATCAGCTTGTTCTTCTTCAGCTGGCTTTGTTGCAGAAGCAGATTCATCATCTGCTGCAGCTGAAGCTTGAGTAGTCTCTGTCTGAGGAATATGAGGTTGAGGACTGTCATCAATCTGGATTTCCTCATCAGTATGCTCCTCAGAGGCAGCATCCTTCATTTCCTCATCTGCCCTTGTAGTTTGGTCACCAATGACGACCATTTCATATGAAGGTGCAACATTTAGAGGCACCGGGTCCAGAGGGGCAGATTCTTCAGTTTCCTTGAGGCGCTTTGCCTCTATCTTTTCTTCTGCTGAAGAAGCTTTTCTCTTCTTTGCTTCCTTGTCAGCAGCTCTTGTCTTCTTCGCGTCTGATGCAGACGGGATTGTCTTCTTCACCTTTGAAGCTTTTGGTGAAGGTGTTATTTCTGCAGATTCTTCAGCTGGTAGTGAGGAACCAGCTGGAACAGAGTCATCAGCCTGCTTTGATGAAGCAGCTGGATCAGGAGCAGTTGCATCAGGGGTTGCAATTTCATCAGTGGCGGTCTCGGTGATGATTTCTTCAATGGCCGGCTTATCAGCACGGCACTCTTGGTGTTGTTCCTCAGCTTGAGGAATTTCCTCCTCATCAGGAGATGCATCTTCTGGTTGCTCAACCAGGGGCTGAGGAGTTGGTGCTGGTGGTGGGTGTCGTTTGTTGTAGTCATCAACAACACTAGTGGCTAGCTTGATGAAATTGCATTTGATGCCTTTGCGGTCTGACAGTTTGTCACACTTGTCAGTCAAGACTTGCAGCTCTGCCTGGGTTGACACCAGTGCTTCAGGAGTCAGCTTGAGGAGATTTTGCCTGAGGAATTTCTCCTTTTTGTCCTCTGCAATCTTTGCCTGCTTGGCCTTTTGTTCCTTCCACTTGGCTTCGTTTATGAAGGTGGCCACCATGTGGCTGATGCCAGGAGGAAGTTTCAAATCATCAATGGGTGTGTTTGGGTCCTCATACCATACATTGATGAAGTCGGGGAGGACCTTGGGGTCCATTGCCAGAGGAATAGCACTGCATGATGCTTGTGCTACCCGTTCTTGTTTGTTTCTGATGATGGCTTGCAGGGTTTCATCATCATACTCATCACTTCCCTCTGATGCAGATGGGACTGTGATGATTTTGCTGGGGCTGGGCAGAGGTGCACGTTCAGTAGTTGCCAAAGTCTTCACAAGTGGTGTTGAAGACTTTGTCTCCGAGCTTGTTGCAGCTGGGAGTGAGGAGCTGGAGCTGGTTGTCGTAGGCTTCACGACATTCTTCCATACTGGCTTTGGAGGTGGAGCTGAGGATTTTGGTGTAGATGAGATGGGTGCTGAGGGTTTTGGCGCTGATGGTTTTGGTGTTGACGGTTTTGGAACCGAGGGTTTTGGAGCTGAGGGTTTTGTGACAGAAGCCTGTGCAGACTTCTCTTGAGGCTTTGGAGCCTTTTGCTTTGATGGCGCAGACTGCTTTTGAGGAATCTTTGAGCCTGAAGTTTCTGCTGCTGAGGAATGAGCAGCACCGGAGGCAGCAGCTGAGGATTCATTGAATTTCTTCACTGCTGTTTCAGCTTGCTTCTTGAGCTTGGCCAGATGCCTTTCTTTTTCATCTGGGTAGTCATCAAGTGTCATAAGACTTGAGGGATGTGCTACTTGATGATCCTCAAGTGGGGCCCTTCTGCCAGGAGGCTTTAAAGCGAATTTCTTCGCATATTTTGGAGTCACAAACCTGTACTCCTTCCATTCCTTTGCCCATCTGCGTTCAATTTTCTGCAGCCTAATCTTTCTCTTGGCCATTGTCTCAGGTTCTTCATCAGGCGTACAATAGTCCAAGTATATGTCATCAGGAATATCAGCAGCTGTGTTCTGCTCCAGTTTCTTTCCTCCCTTCTGTTTCCTTTCTTCCTCCATTTTCTTCAGACGAGGAATTTGCTGATGATTTTGAATTCTTGAGGATTCTGATGAGCCTTGAAGAGTTTCTTCCAGAAACGTTGCAAATGAGTTAATGTGATGAGAACCGAGAGATTCATCAGCTGACATGTGTGTACCTGTGAACAGAGTATAGTTGCGAGGAATTTGGAGAGGTCATATGCATTCTCAGATTTGAAGAAAATGAAAAAGTTTGACAGTTTGAGGAATATAACCAGTGGTTGAGGAATTTGCCTAAGCATATTGTTCTTGGGTTCCAGAGTTGTACAGATCCGAAAATTTGCACAATTGAGGAATCTCGTGAAAATCTTAGATGCTTAGCTAGTTCATCAATGATTGTGGTGATAGATAGTGTTTGAGGAATCACGTGCACATCATATCTTGAGGAAAAACAGATTTCTCATAGAAGGGGTAAAATTTCAGATCTAATCTGCTGTAAAAATGGGATATATTTACCCTGGAAGGTGCGAACGAAGAACACAGAAAGTAGTGTTGGAGAGGCTCTTCGGTCGAGTGTCCAATGCACCATAACTTGGTAGCAGAGGACGTCTACGGCGGCGGCGGACGTAGATGTTCCGACTCCGGCGTGATCCTGGCGACGAAAAGGTCGAGGCAGTGAAGCTCTTCCTTATCGGCGACAAGACTACCAGCGGTGGCGCTAGGGTTCGGTGGAGAGTGCGATGGCAGAACAGTGATGAGGCGAAGAAGAGGATACCGAGGGGGATAAGGATCTATTTATAGCCCGAAAGTTACTGTTTGGCGCGAAAGTTTCGGACCGAATAGCCCCTGCCTCTACGTCTCCGCAGGCCACGTGTAGCTCCCGTACGATGCGGTGGAGATAGTGGAGATCGTGGTTATCCGATCGTGGGAAGTGGGGGTTCAGTTACTGTTCCTTTGAAGAAAACAATTTTTTGAAGATTTGAGGATTTTTGTTACAAAATCATCAGCTGACAAGGATGCAGTGAGGATTTTGAACAAAGTTTCAAGTAGAACGCATATGAATAATTGAATAGACTGGATAAGTATGGCATAGAGGGAAGGTGGGGTCCGATCACATTCACTTAGCAGAAACATCAACTCGAAGAAATAGCAATAAGTGAATGTTGTTGAGGACTAGAAATCACAGTCTACCTAGGCAAATGAAAGTCATCAAGTGTTTTTGAAGATTTGTAATAGATCATCACAATGAAGAATAACTATTTCGAAGAAAAATGCATTGTGAGGTAATTGATCATTTGAAGAAAATCAACTTGAGGAATTTCACATTGGGCGGTGGCGTTACCCACCATATAAGAATGTTGATTACAGACGCCGCGTACAATTGTCGTAGGGCCCTGAGAATCAATTTCTTCGTGTCACATCCCTAGTTACCCCTTTGATGAATAGCAAGGTTGTGCTCATATCTTCATTATTGCATTAGAAGTGAAATGAAAAAACAAGAGAAAAACCCTAGCAACTCTATATGCAAAACAATTCAAAGTGGTGACAAATCAATGAACCCAAAATGGCCTCCATAAAAGTCCATCATTTTTTATAAATGTTGGAAAGAAAATATCAGGGGTGATATATATTTTCAAAATACTTTTGGCATTTTATTTTAAACACAAAAGCCACTTAAATCAATTAATTAATTGATTTCCAATACTTCCTAGTTTTACAAAATGTTGAAACTATTATGTGGCATTGCTTATTTTTATCATTGTCACATAACACTAATTTAGGGTTTTATAAAATATCTAAACATTTTACTTTAAAACCTAATCCTAATTACCAGAAAGAAATAAAAATAGAAAAAGGAAAAGAGAGAGAGAGAAACTTATCTTGCGCTCACCTGCGGCCCAGCCCACCAGGGGCACCGCTGTCTTCCTCCTCCTGCCAGGAGGAGAAGCAGCTGCGTGCCCGACGCATCGCCGGGCACCGCCACGTCCCGTGGCCGCCTCCTGCTCGCCCTGTCCTTATCTCCTCGCCGTGGAAGCCCCAGACCCCCCCCCCCCCTCGAGCTCATCCTCCTCTCCAGTCTCTCCCTATCCCTCTGCTTCTCCCTCCCCCATGGATTCCAGCGAGGCCGTCGCCGCCGTTAGTCGCAGCCGTAGCCTCAGGTTTCCCCTCACCTTCCTGACCGGCTCATTAGCTCCGCCTCGTCGAGAAGCTCCTCGCCGTCAACCTCCCCGAGCCATGGAGCATCGCCATCGCCGTCGTCCCCTTCACCTCCGGCCGCCAGACCTTCCTCGTCGATTCGCGCCAACCAAGGTGTCCCCGAGCTCGTCGTCTGCTCCAGTCGATTCCCTGTGAGCCGCCGGACGCTTTCCCCCTCCCCTTGTCGATCTCCCCTTCCTCCCACCATGCTAGCTGCCGGAGCCGAAGCCCCTGTCGCCGGCCATGGTGTCATCGTGGTTAGCAACCCCGATAGCCACTGCCGAGCACCCCGGCGTGCTCAGTGAGCTCTCCTGAAGCCGTAGCCGTCCCAATCTCTTCCTCCCGTGCCTTCTAGTGCTAGCCTCGCCGTGGCTGAGTTTCGGTAGCCGCCGTGGCTCGTTGCCGGGGCTACTCCGGTGACCTAGCCCCCCCTTCGGGCCCCCTGTGCGATGCGGTCGAGCCTGGGCTTCACCCCAGTGCCTTCAGTGCTTCTAACCGAGCCCCATAGGACGTTTTGGAGCATCTCCGCGCGAGCCTCCGCCGCGCCCGTGGTCGCCGCCGGCCAGGCCCCGGTAGCCCTGACGTGGCCAGGCATTAGCCACCACTAACCCCCTTCCCAGAGACGCTGACATAGGGCCCCACGCGTGGGTCAAACTCCCATTAGTGCGGGTCAATGCGGGATTAAGCTCTGGGTCACTGACCAGTGGACCCCACTGGTCAGGTTTGACCTGGCCCAGGCGCTGTTGACTGCTGACGCAGTGATGACATCACAGTGACGCAGTAATTGATTTTATGTTTATAAATTAATTCCAGAAAATGCCTAAAACTTGTAAAAATCATAGAAATTAAAATATAACTCGGATGAAAATAATTTATATATGAAAAAGTATCAGAAAAATCCAAGGAATCTGATTATAGCATTTTCATGCATGTTTGAAAAAGTTAACAACACCAAATAGGCAAAATGATGAATAGGGTAAATTTAATAAATAGTTTGGAGTTGGAAATTGATACTTATTTGATTTCCACTTCAATTACTATGCTCAAACATTGGTCAATGCAAATCAGTACCTCAAAATACTAACTCCGTACATGTGGAAACAATTTGTTATGAGCATCAGGTCGAATCAATTAAAAGGGTACCCGGAACAATAACCGGCTTGAAGTGATGTTTGAATCCTAATTCAAACCAGCTTCACCTTAAGAAATGATAGCCACATTAACCCTGCCACCTTTCATTTCATGTGTTGAGCATGCATCATAGTGTTGCATTTCCGTGAAGTAATTGTTGTTCTTTCTTGTTTGTCGGTGTTGTCCCCCCTCGCTAAACGATATCTCCGACGATGTGATCGTTGACATTGATGAAGACCCATTGCTATCTTCAGACGTGTCAGGCAAGCAAACCCCCCTTGAGCATATTGAAATAAACCCACTCTCTCGCTCCTGCTCTCTTTTACTGCATTAGGACAAACACGATTCAACTGTGCATGTTATCGGTAGTTGAACCCATTCCTCTGCATGACCTGATTTTGTCACAGTAAATAGTTGAAACCACTCAGCATGAGTAGCAACTGCTTGAGCCTTGTTGTGCTTACTCATCCATGCTTGTTTACAATGCCTGCTATGCTTAGAGTCGTGTCGGGTCTGATCCATCTGGATGATGAATCGGAATGGTTGTGATCATGTTCTACAGTGTGAGAGTAAAGGTGTGAATCTGATTTGGTAAAGGTAGCGATGAGAGGCCATGTAGGAGTACATGGCGGGTTGTCTCATTGGGACCGTCCTTAAGAACTGAGTTCTGTGTATGTTATCCAAGACAAGATACTACCATGCATTGGGCCCTGAAATATGACCCCGCTCGGCTTATTAATTTCCTAGATCTCTGTCCAGGAGTTGCAATTAGTTTCTGGTGTTTGTAGGAAAAGTGTTGGCGGCAGTGTTTAGCTCTGCCCGACGGGGTAGGCTTCACTACGGTAGATACACAGTGGCACGGTGTACCAAGTGGCACCCGAATGGTGGGCTTGGGAACCCTGCGCGCATCGTTTGGGGCCGTAGAGGAAACCTCGGCCGGAATTCCTTGCGGGTTCAGTCTCAAATAGGCGATAAACCTGGACTAGGGTCTTGTGTGGTTAACGGTCGTGGCCGACACCCACGCCAGTGCTTCTGCTTGAAGGTTGCCGAGATGCATGACGTGCATATGGTGCTAAGTGGTGGGAGCATGTGTGAAGAAGTATACCCCTGCAGGGTGATTCAATCTGTTTGAATAGCCGCGTCCTCGGTTATGGACTACTTGGAAACATTACGTGGTACATAGACAACTTAAATGGATACTCTAAAAACATGCAAGATAAGTGTGAGTGCTATGGAAGGCCTTCTCGTGGGGAGACGAGAGTGGATCCATAGTAGGATATTGAATTGGTGAATATGTGGACTCGTGTGCGCTATCCCACCTCAAAGAAAGAACTCGTAGTCGTAGTACAGGTTAGCCAAGAGTCAAAGCTGGCTTGCTGCAATCAAACCCCACAATCCTTTCATTGAAACATGATGCATATGTAGATAGTTCTGATGTAAGACTTGCTGAGTACCTTTGTACTCACGGTTGCTTATTTATGTTTTGCAGAGAAGATTTAGTCTCATTAAAGGTTTCTACACGACGTGTTCGATGTTGATCGGAATAGCTTGGGAATCCCAGACAGAGGTCTGGCTCCTTTGGTAGGGTCGTAGTAGCTTTTCAGGCTCTTCCAGCCACTTTTAGTAGACGTCTGTACTCAGACATGAATTGCTTCCGCTTGTTGCTTGTAGGACTTGAGTGTTGGGTCACGAGACCCCTGTTTGTAATATCATACCATGTTGACTCTTAAGAGTCTTTAATAAATGCTTGAGTCATAGAGTTATGTTGTGATGCCATGTTGTATCTACACATATCGTGCATAATGTGTGTATGTTTGAAATGCATTATATGTGTGGGATTCGACACCTAGTTGTTTGCCTTTAGTAGTACTCTTTACAGGGAAATGCCTCTTCGTGCTTCCATCGAGCCTTGGTAGCTTGCTACTGCTCGGAACACATTGATTGACCGGCATGTATCCTTCTTTGCTGCTGTGTCTGTCCCCTCGGGGAAATGTCACGCGATGTAATGGAGTCCTTGTAGCTTGCTACGACTCGTCTACACACGCTGATGACCGACACCTGCCTTGCTGGGTTATGTATGCCTGTCCCTGTACGGTTGTACCGCTGGGGTTTATAACTAGTCATGTCGACCCGGGTTCTTTGTCGTTTGAACGCTAGCAACATATTCATATACGTGAGCCAAAAGACGCAAACGGTCCCGGCCAAGGTAAGGTGGCAGCCGTGGAGTTTACCGTGCGTGAGGCCGCAAAGTGATGTGATGTGTTACAGGCTAGGTTCTTATGACTCAGGATCGGGGTCCCGACAGCGTTGGTATCAGAGCTTGACTGCCTGTAGGATAACCAAGCCAAATTGGTCGATGTTGAGTCTAGCAACTCTTTAGTTATATAAGGGAATTGTTTGTGGAAGGGAACGTAAGGCTCTTTTTACTCCTTTCCTTGTGTCATTCTTATTCTGAGTCGCCCTCTTTTTTATTCTACGGGGATTAAGAATTAGGCTTTCCCATCTATTCATTAGGATGACGAGTTACTATGTTGGAGACTTATAGGAAAGTTGATATCTTCAAGGATCAGTATCTCCATAAGAATTCAACTGTTATGTTGTTAGTTTTCTTGCAAGTTGCCTCATATTTCATGCCTGTACAGCCGTTATGCTGTCCGAGTTTTCCAAAGTTTCCAAATAGTCTGACGCAATTGCAAATTCCCTCCTCCTGAGCTAATGTCTTTTGGCCGGACAAAGCACACTAATAATTGTGTTGAGGTACCTTATTACCTCGATATTGTGGAAGTGCTAGGAAAACATGTCACCTCGAAAGCTACCCAATAGTCTAGATGTGTTTTGGTTTTCAGTGTGATAGTTCTGGCCATCATTTCGAAAAACATCTCGTGATGTTAAATAGCTTGTAGGTACTCTATTTCTGGGTCTTGAATCCAATGATCAATCTGCTCATCTCTGTTAATCGTGTTGCTAGTTCCTTTAGCATGATTAGTAACCTTGTTTTAGTCCTCAAGGTGCGTGGTATATCATTCTTCCAATACCATGGACCATCTCTATCAAAAGTCCTTCGTGAACTAAAGATCATAATAAGAGTGCTCGTGATGAGTTCTCTACTCCATATTGTGATTCTGCCTACTCCGCCCTTCTGCACGGATTATCTGGAAGACTTATGTTGAACTTGTTCGACATGCTAATCCATGCATCCATAACTCAAGAAATCATGTGCTCTTGAGTTGGTCCTATCTAGTTGCATTTTGACCTTCATCATTGAGAGGATAGTTAAGAGTAGTTGTGCATCCATGTCATCGATGCCTATTATTCTTTTCGTTTATCAAGTTCTTCTATTCTCGAATGACCGGGAGAAGCAAACTCCAGTACTTTATCCATTTCTTGGATTGGGTCAAAGTAATTGCATTCCGCAGATCGAAATGCTAACCCAGCTTTTGTTCTGTTCTATCTTGGAGCATTATCTTCTCTTGTCAAGATTGTCGTGAGAATTGCACCATCTCTTATGAGCTCTTGATGTAGTGATACATTTCTCTATCATTGTTCATTCCTCAGTTTTCGTGTTGGTTGTAACCGGAATATCGACAAGTGAACCATGATGTGTGAAATCAATACTCCTAGCAATGTTGTTGCTTGGTAGCTAATGGACAATAATTTCACTCTTATGGTGATGGTGATTGAATCGTCATCCTAAGACTGACCATGCTACCTAGTCCATGTTTCACGGCGCACCTTTTGATCAATGAGTCAGGATTTTGTCAATCCCTCGTTCTAATGATCACATCATCTTGCCCTGAAAAGCAAGATTGTTCTCGAGCTTAATAATATATCGGTGGTTCGTGATTTTCCGAATATCTTCTCGGAAGTATTACCAGGTTGTTTCCTGACTGTTATGATAGAGCTCGTGATCAAGTTGGTTTTTCTATAAACCAACCCCTTCTCCAAGAATCCGTATTGGTTACCCCGAGCTAGTTGGTTAAGCTAAACAACAACTTGGAGAGTTGGAAGATAAAAGCTTCGCCTAAACTCAGCTCATTTAAAAGGGATATCTTTCTGTTGTGTGAGTCTGAAGGAAGATGATATTTTCATCGGTTGATTCGTGTGATCAATTGTGGCATATATTATCTTGTCCAATTTTGAGTTGAGTATGGGCTATTGTCAACTCAAACTCAGAACCAAAGATTTTCGTAGCGGTGTTTACTCATGGATTTCTTCGAGCATACACCATTATACTCTTTGATCTGACCAATGCTATTATCTTGCTCACATAGTTGTAGAAATCCATTTATATGGGTGTCTTGATGAATTGTTGTTGAGCCCATCGGCAACATTCTAATTTGTTCCATGATCTATGTTGGACATTAAGCTAGTGCTGGAAACTTTGTAGACATTGTCTTCGTGTCCTGTGCACGAGGTATATGTTAGGTGTAAGAAGTAAATTCCTCTAATTCATGTGCATCTGATGCAAGTTGCCGCCGTGAATTCGAGAAAAGTTAAATTGTTTCTTTGGAATCATCCCAAGTCAATCATGCACGTGCGAAGTATTCTATGGTTTGATAGACTGATCATCTTCACTCCATATGTATCTCCTAGCTCACCAAGCCACTGATTGATTTGTTCAAGGAAAAGAAGGTAAGTGCTATTCCTGAAGGTACCAGACGGACTTGCACATGGCTTCGTTATTCGCAATGATGGTTCCCATCCCGAACTCGGTAGTGTTTTGTTGTAAGACTTTTCATGTGTTCACAGTTGTCTTGGGCAGTGTGTTCACGTGGGTCTTGCGATCCAACTCATGTTTGGGAGTTGTCTTCCGTAGTTCATTTCCTGAGAATCTCGCAACGTTATCTCGTCGCTTTGTGTTGCAAACTTTCTTTTCAGACATGCTGAGTCTGAAGCATCGTGGCACCAACCGGAGCTGAATCTCAGGCAGTTATAATGGTTGGAACTTTTCCCAAGAATTATTATATTGGTCTCTATGTAACCCGGTAAAGTGATGTAATGGCTAACACACCTAGCCGGAAGACTTGATATTATAATATCTTGTATCAGCAATCTTAGCCATCTCCCCGTGAGGTTTTGTATGATCTATTTTATAAGTTGTTCCTCATGGATCCCCTTTGGTCCCGAAGTCCGACCTATATTTGATGCGCTAGATATCAAGCACGATCTATAATTGGGTTGTGCTAGTACATCAAGGAGAACATTAGAAGCGGAGTGCTAAATGTCTCTCGGTCGATCAACCAGATTTCGTTCCCTTGGCAAAGCTAAGGTGAAATCTGAGAAAGTGTTGTCTTCCTTTGCATCTGCATCCTCCATCACTGTTCATGATGATAGTATGTGGTGTCACGAGGATCCTTGGCACGGATGTTGGTAAATCTTGATGAATATGGAAAAGCTCAAGTTCTTGAGAGCACGCTCAGACACTAGGTTATATCCTCGGTAATACTTGGAATGTGCAATCCGTTCGCCGGGTTGTTCTATAACCCTAGTTTCTTTCCAACTGAGTATACCATTCTTTCAAATTCCTTCAAACAATCATTTGTGAATTGCCTTACCCTTGTATGAAGATTTTCGATGATCTTTGGATCAAAAGTAATTCTTTTTGCCACTTAAGGGAATAACTCTACGAGCCACCTTCCTAAGGTGCCCCGTCGTGGTATGAAGGGTAGCTTAGTCCTCGCTACTTTGAAACCTCGCCACCATCTGGGTTAAGCATGGATTTGTTGCCTACCAATTGAACCTCTGTCATATGTCTCATTTCCTCGTCCGTGTTATGAGTGTTGTGTTTCAGCTCAAGGGACGTTCCTACGTCTCATTCTATGAGTTGATCTTGAGTTTTTCGATCTTCGAGGAGATCGAATCTTGTGTAGTCTCCTTGTTCTTTTGTCGTCAAGCTAGATGAAGACCCCAAGGACAAAGACGTCAAGATCAACATGGTACGATGAATCAACATCCTCGAGAGAAGCAAATGGATCGTGAAGATTGTGATAGTTTAGTGTCCCCTCTTCCTCCTCCCGACTACGCCTGAATCTCGGGACGAGATTCTTGTTTAGTAGGGGTGAGTTGTCACATCCCTAGTTACCCCTTTGATGAATAGCAAGGTTGTGCTCATATCTTCATTATTGCATTAGAAGTGAAATGGAAAAACAAGAGAAAAACCCTAGCAACTCTATATGCAAAACAATTCAAAGTGGTGACAAATCAATGAACCCAAAATGGCCTCCATGAAAGTCCATCATTTTTGATAAATGTTGGAAAGAAAATATCAGGGGTGATATATATTTTCAAAATACTTTTGGCATTTTATTTTAAACACAAAAGCCACTGAAATCAATTAATTAATTGATTTCCAATACTTCCTAGTTTTACAAAATGTTGAAACTATTATGTGGCATTGCTTATTTTTATCACTGTCACATAACACTAATTTAGGGTTTTATAAAATATCTAAACATTTTACTTTAAAACCTAATCCTAATTACCAAAAAGAAATAAAAATAGAAAAAGGAAAAGAGAGAGAGAAACTTATCTTGCGCTCACCTGCGGCCCAGCCCACCAGGGGCACCGCTGTCTTCCTCCTCCTGCCAGGAGGAGAAGCAGCTGCGTGCCCGACGCATCGCCGGGCACCGCCACGTCCCCTGGCCGCCTCCTGCTCGCCCTGTCCTTATCTCCTCGCCGTGGAAGCCCCAGACCCCCCCCCCCCTCGAGCTCATCCTCCTCTCCAGTCTCTCCCTATCCCTCTGCTTCTCCCTCCCCCATGGATTCCAGCGAGGCCGTCGCCGCCGTTAGTCGCAGCCGTAGCCTCAGGCTTCCCCTCACCTTCCTGACCGGCTCATTAGCTCCGCCTCGTCGAGAAGCTCCTCGCCGTCAACCTCCCCGAGCCACGGAGCATCCCCATCGCCGTCGTCCCCTTCACCTCCGGCCGCCGGACCTTCCTCGTCGATTCGCGCCAACCAAGGTGTCCCCGAGCTCGTCGTCTGCTCCAGTCGATTCCCTATGAGCCGTCGGACGCTTCCCCCTCCCCTTGTCGATCTCCCCTTCCTCCCACCATGCTAGCTGCCGGAGCCGAAGCCCCTGTCGCCGGCCATGGTGTCATCGTGGTTAGCAACCCCGAGAGCCACTGCCGAGCACCCCGGCGTGCTTAGTGAGCTCTCCTGAAGCCGTAGCCGTCCCAATCTCTTCCTCCCGTGCCTTCTAGTGCTAGCCTCGCCGTGGCTGAGTTTCGGTAGCCGCCGTGGCTCGTCGCCGGGGCTACTCCGGTGACCTAGCCCCCCCTTCGGGCCCCCTGTGCGATGCGGTCGAGCCTGGGCTTCACCCCAGTGCCTTCAGTGCTTCTAACCGAGCCCCATAGGACGTTTTGGAGCATCTCCGGCGAGCCTCCGCCGCGCCCGTGGTCGCCGCCGGCCAGGCCCCGGTAGCCCTGACGTGGCCAGGCATTAGCCACCACTAACCCCCCTTCCAGAGACGCTGACATAGGGCCCCACGCGTGGGTCAAACTCCCATTAGTGCGGGTCAATGCGGGATTAAGCTCTGGGTCACTGACCAGTGGACCCCACTGGTCAGGTTTGACCTGGCCCAGGCGCTGTTGACTGCTGACGCAGTGATGACATCACAGTGACGCAGTAATTGATTTTATGTTTATAAATTAATTCCAGAAAATGCCTAAAACTTGTAAAAATCATAGAAATTAAAATATAACTCGGATGAAAATAATTTATATATGAAAAAGTATCAGAAAAATCCAAGGAATCTGATTATAGCATTTTCATGCATGTTTGAAAAAGTTAACAACACCAAATAGGCAAAATGATGAATAGGGTAAATTTAATAAATAGTTTGGAGTTGGAAATTGATACTTATTTGATTTCCACTTCAATTACTATGCTCAAACATTGGTCAATGCAAATCAGTACCTCAAAATACTAACTCCGTACATGTGGAAACAATTTGTTATGAGCATCAGGTCGAATCAATTAAAAGGGTACCCGGAACAATAACCGGCTTGAAGTGATGTTTGAATCCTAATTCAAACCAGCTTCACCTTAAGAAATGATAGCCACATTAACCCTGCCACCTTTCATTTCATGTGTTGAGCATGCATCATAGTGTTGCATTTCCGTGAAGTAATTGTTGTTCTTTCTTGTTTGTCGGTGTTGTCCCCCCTCGCTAAACGATATCTCCGACGATGTGATCGTTGACATTGATGAAGACCCATTGCTATCTTCAGACGTGTCAGGCAAGCAAACCCCCCTTGAG
This sequence comes from Hordeum vulgare subsp. vulgare, assembly GCF_904849725.1. Taxonomy (NCBI): domain Eukaryota; kingdom Viridiplantae; phylum Streptophyta; class Magnoliopsida; order Poales; family Poaceae; genus Hordeum; species Hordeum vulgare. The sequence goes on from NC_058523.1 coordinate 128,749,236, forward strand.
CATATTGAAATAAACCCACTCTCTCGCTCCTGCTCTCTTTTACTGCATTAGGACAAACACGATTCAACTGTGCATGTTATCGGTAGTTGAACCCATTCCTCTGCATGACCTGATTTTGTCACAGTAAATAGTTGAAACCACTCAGCATGAGTAGCAACTGCTTGAGCCTTGTTGTGCTTACTCATCCATGCTTGTTTACAATGCCTGCTATGCTTAGAGTCGTGTCGGGTCTGATCCATCTGGATGATGAATCGGAATGGTTGTGATCATGTTCTACAGTGTGAGAGTAAAGGTGTGAATCTGATTTGGTAAAGGTAGCGATGAGAGGCCATGTAGGAGTACATGGCGGGTTGTCTCATTGGGACCGTCCTTAAGAACTGAGTTCTGTGTATGTTATCCAAGACAAGATACTACCATGCATTGGGCCCTGAAATATGACCCCGCTCGGCTTATTAATTTCCTAGATCTCTGTCCAGGAGTTGCAATTAGTTTCTGGTGTTTGTAGGAAAAGTGTTGGCGGCCGTGTTTAGCTCTGCCCGACGGGGTAGGCTTCACTACGGTAGATACACAGTGGCACGGTGTACCAAGTGGCACCCGAATGGTGGGCTTGGGAACCCTGCGCGCATCGTTTGGGGCCGTAGAGGAAACCTCGGCCGGAATTCCTTGCGGGTTCAGTCTCAAATAGGCGATAAACCTGGACTAGGGTCTTGTGTGGTTAACGGTCGTGGCCGACACCCACGCCAGTGCTTCTGCTTGAAGGTTGCCGAGATGCATGACGTGCATATGGTGCTAAGTGGTGGGAGCATGTGTGAAGAAGTATACCCCTGCAGGGTGATTCAATCTGTTTGAATAGCCGCGTCCTCGGTTATGGACTACTTGGAAACATTACGTGGTACATAGACAACTTAAATGGATACTCTAAAAACATGCAAGATAAGTGTGAGTGCTATGGAAGGCCTTCTCGTGGGGAGACGAGAGTGGATCCATAGTAGGATATTGAATTGGTGAATATGTGGACTCGTGTGCGCTATCCCACCTCAAAGAAAGAACTCGTAGTCGTAGTACAGGTTAGCCAAGAGTCAAAGCTGGCTTGCTGCAATCAAACCCCACAATCCTTTCATTGAAACATGATGCATATGTAGATAGTTCTGATGTAAGACTTGCTGAGTACCTTTGTACTCACGGTTGCTTATTTATGTTTTGCAGAGAAGATTTAGTCTCATTAAAGGTTTCTACACGACGTGTTCGATGTTGATCGGAATAGCTTGGGAATCCCAGACAGAGGTCTGGCTCCTTTGGTAGGGTCGTAGTAGCTTTTCAGGCTCTTCCAGCCACTTTTAGTAGACGTCTGTACTCAGACATGAATTGCTTCCGCTTGTTGCTTGTAGGACTTGAGTGTTGGGTCACGAGACCCCTGTTTGTAATATCATACCATGTTGACTCTTAAGAGTCTTTAATAAATGCTTGAGTCATAGAGTTATGTTGTGATGCCATGTTGTATCTACACATATCGTGCATAATGTGTGTATGTTTGAAATGCATTATATGTGTGGGATTCGACACCTAGTTGTTTGCCTTTAGTAGTACTCTTTACAGGGAAATGCCTCTTCGTGCTTCCATCGAGCCTTGGTAGCTTGCTACTGCTCGGAACACATTGATTGACCGGCATGTATCCTTCTTTGCTGCTGTGTCTGTCCCCTCGGGGAAATGTCACGCGATGTAATGGAGTCCTTGTAGCTTGCTACGACTCGTCTACACACGCTGATGACCGACACCTGCCTTGCTGGGTTATGTATGCCTGTCCCTGTACGGTTGTACCGCTGGGGTTTATAACTAGTCATGTCGACCCGGGTTCTTTGTCGTTTGAACGCTAGCAACATATTCATATACGTGAGCCAAAAGACGCAAACGGTCCCGGCCAAGGTAAGGTGGCAGCCGTGGAGTTTACCGTGCGTGAGGCCGCAAAGTGATGTGATGTGTTACAGGCTAGGTTCTTATGACTCAGGATCGGGGTCCCGACAGCGTTGGTATCAGAGCTTGACTGCCTGTAGGATAACCAAGCCAAATTGGTCGATGTTGAGTCTAGCAACTCTTTAGTTATATAAGGGAATTGTTTGTGGAAGGGAACGTAAGGCTCTTTTTACTCCTTTCCTTGTGTCATTCTTATTCTGAGTCGCCCTCTTTTTTATTCTACGGGGATTAAGAATTAGGCTTTCCCATCTATTCATTAGGATGACGAGTTACTATGTTGGAGACTTATAGGAAAGTTGATATCTTCAAGGATCAGTATCTCCATAAGAATTCAACTGTTATGTTGTTAGTTTTCTTGCAGGTTGCCTCATATTTCATGCCTGTACAGCCGTTATGCTGTCCGAGTTTTCCAAAGTTTCCAAATAGTCTGACGCAATTGCAAATTCCCTCCTCCTGAGCTAATGTCTTTTGGCCGGACAAAGCACACTAATAATTGTGTTGAGGTACCTTATTACCTCGATATTGTGGAAGTGCTAGGAAAACATGTCACCTCGAAAGCTACCCAATAGTCTAGATGTGTTTTGGTTTTCAGTGTGATAGTTCTGGCCATCATTTCGAAAAACATCTCGTGATGTTAAATAGCTTGTAGGTACTCTATTTCTGGGTCTTGAATCCAATGATCAATCTGCTCATCTCTGTTAATCGTGTTGCTAGTTCCTTTAGCATGATTAGTAACCTTGTTTTAGTCCTCAAGGTGCGTGGTATATCATTCTTCCAATACCATGGACCATCTCTATCAAAAGTCCTTCGTGAACTAAAGATCATAATAAGAGTGCTCGTGATGAGTTCTCTACTCCATATTGTGATTCTGCCTACTCCGCCCTTCTGCACGGATTATCTGGAAGACTTATGTTGAACTTGTTCGACATGCTAATCCATGCATCCATAACTCAAGAAATCATGTGCTCTTGAGTTGGTCCTATCTAGTTGCATTTTGACCTTCATCATTGAGAGGATAGTTAAGAGTAGTTGTGCATCCATGTCATCGATGCCTATTATTCTTTTCGTTTATCAAGTTCTTCTATTCTCGAATGACCGGGAGAAGCAAACTCCAGTACTTTATCCATTTCTTGGATTGGGTCAAAGTAATTGCATTCCGCAGATCGAAATGCTAACCCAGCTTTTGTTCTGTTCTATCTTGGAGCATTATCTTCTCTTGTCAAGATTGTCGTGAGAATTGCACCATCTCTTATGAGCTCTTGATGTAGTGATACATTTCTCTATCATTGTTCATTCCTCAGTTTTCGTGTTGGTTGTAACCGGAATATCGACAAGTGAACCATGATGTGTGAAATCAATACTCCTAGCAATGTTGTTGCTTGGTAGCTAATGGACAATAATTTCACTCTTATGGTGATGGTGATTGAATCGTCATCCTAAGACTGACCATGCTACCTAGTCCATGTTTCACGGCGCACCTTTTGATCAATGAGTCAGGATTTTGTCAATCCCTCGTTCTAATGATCACATCATCTTGCCCTGAAAAGCAAGATTGTTCTCGAGCTTAATAATATATCGGTGGTTCGTGATTTTCCGAATATCTTCTCGGAAGTATTACCAGGTTGTTTCCTGACTGTTATGATAGAGCTCGTGATCAAGTTGGTTTTTCTATAAACCAACCCCTTCTCCAAGAATCCGTATTGGTTACCCCGAGCTAGTTGGTTAAGCTAAACAACAACTTGGAGAGTTGGAAGATAAAAGCTTCGCCTAAACTCAGCTCATTTAAAAGGGATATCTTTCTGTTGTGTGAGTCTGAAGGAAGATGATATTTTCATCGGTTGATTCGTGTGATCAATTGTGGCATATATTATCTTGTCCAATTTTGAGTTGAGTATGGGCTATTGTCAACTCAAACTCAGAACCAAAGATTTTCGTAGCGGTGTTTACTCATGGATTTCTTCGAGCATACACCATTATACTCTTTGATCTGACCAATGCTATTATCTTGCTCACATAGTTGTAGAAATCCATTTATATGGGTGTCTTGATGAATTGTTGTTGAGCCCATCGGCAACATTCTAATTTGTTCCATGATCTATGTTGGACATTAAGCTAGTGCTGGAAACTTTGTAGACATTGTCTTCGTGTCCTGTGCACGAGGTATATGTTAGGTGTAAGAAGTAAATTCCTCTAATTCATGTGCATCTAATGCAAGTTGCCGCCGTGAATTCGAGAAAAGTTAAATTGTTTCTTTGGAATCATCCCAAGTCAATCATGCACGTGCGAAGTATTCTATGGTTTGATAGACTGATCATCTTCACTCCATATGTATCTCCTAGCTCACCAAGCCACTGATTGATTTGTTCAAGGAAAAGAAGGTAAGTGCTATTCCTGAAGGTACCAGACGGACTTGCACATGGCTTCGTTATTCGCAATGATGGTTCCCATCCCGAACTCGGTAGTGTTTTGTTGTAAGACTTTTCATGTGTTCACAGTTGTCTTGGGCAGTGTGTTCACGTGGGTCTTGCGATCCAACTCATGTTTGGGAGTTGTCTTCCGTAGTTCATTTCCTGAGAATCTCGCAACGTTATCTCGTCGCTTTGTGTTGCAAACTTTCTTTTCAGACATGCTGAGTCTGAAGCATCGTGGCACCAACCGGAGCTGAATCTCAGGCAGTTATAATGGTTGGAACTTTTCCCAAGAATTATTATATTGGTCTCTATGTAACCCGGTAAAGTGATGTAATGGCTAACACACCTAGCCGGAAGACTTGATATTATAATATCTTGTATCAGCAATCTTAGCCATCTCCCCGTGAGGTTTTGTATGATCTATTTTATAAGTTGTTCCTCATGGATCCCCTTTGGTCCCGAAGTCCGACCTATATTTGATGCGCTAGATATCAAGCACGATCTATAATTGGGTTGTGCTAGTACATCAAGGAGAACATTAGAAGCGGAGTGCTAAATGTCTCTCGGTCGATCAACCAGATTTCGTTCCCTTGGCAAAGCTAAGGTGAAATCTGAGAAAGTGTTGTCTTCCTTTGCATCTGCATCCTCCATCACTGTTCATGATGATAGTATGTGGTGTCACGAGGATCCTTGGCACGGATGTTGGTAAATCTTGATGAATATGGAAAAGCTCAAGTTCTTGAGAGCACGCTCAGACACTAGGTTATATCCTCGGTAATACTTGGAATGTGCAATCCGTTCGCCGGGTTGTTCTATAACCCTAGTTTCTTTCCAACTGAGTATACCATTCTTTCAAATTCCTTCAAACAATCATTTGTGAATTGCCTTACCCTTGTATGAAGATTTTCGATGATCTTTGGATCAAAAGTAATTCTTTTTGCCACTTAAGGGAATAACTCTACGAGCCACCTTCCTAAGGTGCCCCGTCGTGGTATGAAGGGTAGCTTAGTCCTCGCTACTTTGAAACCTCGCCACCATCTGGGTTAAGCATGGATTTGTTGCCTACCAATTGAACCTCTGTCATATGTCTCATTTCCTCGTCCGTGTTATGAGTGTTGTGTTTCAGCTCAAGGGACGTTCCTACGTCTCATTCTATGAGTTGATCTTGAGTTTTTCGATCTTCGAGGAGATCGAATCTTGTGTAGTCTCCTTGTTCTTTTGTCGTCAAGCTAGATGAAGACCCCAAGGACAAAGACATCAAGATCAACATGGTACGATGAATCAACATCCTCGAGAGAAGCAAATGGATCGTGAAGATTGTGATAGTTTAGTGTCCCCTCTTCCTCCTCCCGACTACGCCTGAATCTCGGGACGAGATTCTTGTTTAGTAGGGGTGAGTTGTCACATCCCTAGTTACCCCTTTGATGAATAGCAAGGTTGTGCTCATATCTTCATTATTGCATTAGAAGTGAAATGGAAAAACAAGAGAAAAACCCTAGCAACTCTATATGCAAAACAATTCAAAGTGGTGACAAATCAATGAACCCAAAATGGCCTCCATGAAAGTCCATCATTTTTGATAAATGTTGGAAAGAAAATATCAGGGGTGATATATATTTTCAAAATACTTTTGGCATTTTATTTTAAACACAAAAGCCACTGAAATCAATTAATTAATTGATTTCCAATACTTCCTAGTTTTACAAAATGTTGAAACTATTATGTGGCATTGCTTATTTTTATCACTGTCACATAACACTAATTTAGGGTTTTATAAAATATCTAAACATTTTACTTTAAAACCTAATCCTAATTACCAAAAAGAAATAAAAATAGAAAAAGGAAAAGAGAGAGAGAAACTTATCTTGCGCTCACCTGCGGCCCAGCCCACCAGGGGCACCGCTGTCTTCCTCCTCCTGCCAGGAGGAGAAGCAGCTGCGTGCCCGACGCATCGCCGGGCACCGCCACGTCCCCTGGCCGCCTCCTGCTCGCCCTGTCCTTATCTCCTCGCCGTGGAAGCCCCAGACCCCCCCCCCTCGAGCTCATCCTCCTCTCCAGTCTCTCCCTATCCCTCTGCTTCTCCCTCCCCCATGGATTCCAGCGAGGCCGTCGCCGCCGTTAGTCGCAGCCGTAGCCTCAGGCTTCCCCTCAGCTTCCTGACCGGCTCATTAGCTCCGCCTCGTTGAGAAGCTCCTCGCCGTCAACCTCCCCGAGCCACGGAGCATCGCCATCGCCGTCGTCCCCTTCACCTCCGGTCGCCGGACCTTCCTCGTCGATTCGCGCCAACCAAGGTGTCCCCGAGCTCGTCGTTTGCTCCAGTCGATTCCCTGTGAGCCGTCGGACGCTTTCCCCCTCCCCTTGTCGATCTCCCCTTCCTCCCACCATGCTAGCTGCCGGAGCCGAAGCCCCTGTCGCCGGCCATGGTGTCATCGTGGTTAGCAACCCCGAGAGCCACTGCCGAGCACCCCGGCGTGCTTAGTGAGCTCTCCTGAAGCCGTAGCCGTCCCAATCTCTTCCTCCCGTGCCTTCTAGTGCTAGCCTCGCCGTGGCTGAGTTTCGGTAGCCGCCGTGGCTCGTCGCCGGGGCTACTCCGGTGACCTAGCCCCCCCTTCGGGCCCCCTGTGCGATGCGGTCGAGCCTGGGCTTCACCCCAGTGCCTTCAGTGCTTCTAACCGAGCCCCATAGGACGTTTTGGAGCATCTCCGGCGAGCCTCCGCCGCGCCCGTGGTCGCCGCCGGCCAGGCCCCGGTAGCCCTGACGTGGCCAGGCATTAGCCACCACTAACCCCCCTTCCCAGAGACGCTGACATAGGGCCCCACGCGTGGGTCAAACTCCCATTAGTGCGGGTCAATGCGGGATTAAGCTCTGGGTCACTGACCAGTGGACCCCACTGGTCAGGTTTGACCTGGCCCAGGCGCTGTTGACTGCTGACGCAGTGATGACATCACAGTGACGCAGTAATTGATTTTCTGTTTATAAATTAATTCCAGAAAATGCCTAAAACTTGTAAAAATCATAGAAATTAAAATATAACTCGGATGAAAATAATTTATATATGAAAAAGTATCAGAAAAATCCAAGGAATCTGATTATAGCATTTTCATGCATGTTTGAAAAAGTTAACAACACCAAATAGGCAAAATGATGAATAGGGTAAATTTAATAAATAGTTTGGAGTTGGAAATTGATACTTATTTGATTTCCACTTCAATTACTATGCTCAAACATTGGTCAATGCAAATCAGTACCTCAAAATACTAACTCCGTACATGTGGAAACAATTTGTTATGAGCATCAGGTCGAATCAATTAAAAGGGTACCCGGAACAATAACCGGCTTGAAGTGATGTTTGAATCCTAATTCAAACCAGCTTCACCTTAAGAAATGATAGCCACATTAACCCTGCCACCTTTCATTTCATGTGTTGAGCATGCATCATAGTGTTGCATTTCCGTGAAGTAATTGTTGTTCTTTCTTGTTTGTCGGTGTTGTCCCCCCTCGCTAAACGATATCTCCGACGATGTGATCGTTGACATTGATGAAGACCCATTGCTATCTTCAGACGTGTCAGGCAAGCAAACCCCCCTTGAGCATATTGAAATAAACCCACTCTCTCGCTCCTGCTCTCTTTTACTGCATTAGGACAAACACGATTCAACTGTGCATGTTATCGGTAGTTGAACCCATTCCTCTGCATGACCTGATTTTGTCACAGTAAATAGTTGAAACCACTCAGCATGAGTAGCAACTGCTTGAGCCTTGTTGTGCTTACTCATCCATGCTTGTTTACAATGCCTGCTATGCTTAGAGTCGTGTCGGGTCTGATCCATCTGGATGATGAATCGGAATGGTTGTGATCATGTTCTACAGTGTGAGAGTAAAGGTGTGAATCTGATTTGGTAAAGGTAGCGATGAGAGGCCATGTAGGAGTACATGGCGGGTTGTCTCATTGGGACCGTCCTTAAGAACTGAGTTCTGTGTATGTTATCCAAGACAAGATACTACCATGCATTGGGCCCTGAAATATGACCCCGCTCGGCTTATTAATTGCCTAGATCTCTGTCCAGGAGTTGCAATTAGTTTCTGGTGTTTGTAGGAAAAGTGTTGGCGACCGTGTTTAGCTCTGCCCGATGGGGTAGGCTTCACTACGGTAGATACACAGTGGCACGGTGTACCAAGTGGCACCCGAATGGTGGGCTTGGGAACCCTGCGCGCACCGTTTGGGGCCGTAGAGGAAACCTCGGCCGGACTTCCTTGCGGGTTCAGTCTCAAATAGGCGATAAACCTGGACTAGGGTCTTGTGTGGTTAACGGTCGTGGCCGACACCCACGCCAGTGCTTCCGCTTGAAGGTTGCCGAGATGCATGACGTGCATATGGTGCTAAGTGGTGGGAGCATGTGTGAAGAAGTATACCCCTGCAGGGTGATTCAATCTGTTTGAATAGCCGCGTCCTCGGTTATGGACTACTTGGAAACATTACGTGGTACATAGACAACTTAAATGGATACTCTAAAAACATGCAAGATAAGTGTGAGTGCTATGGAAGGCCTTCTCGTGGGGAGACGAGAGTGGATCCATAGTAGGGTATTGAATTGGTGAATATGTGGACTCGTGTGCGCTATCCCACCTCAAAGAAAGAACTCGTAGTCGTAGTACAGGTTAGCCAAGAGTCAAAGCTGGCTTGCTGCAATCAAACCCCACAATCCTTTCATTGAAACATGATGCATATGTAGATAGTTCTGATGTAAGACTTGCTGAGTACCTTTGTACTCACGGTTGCTTATTTATGTTTTGCAGAGAAGATTTAGTGTCATTAAAGGTTTCTACACGACGTGTTCGATGTTGATCGGAATAGCTTGGGAATCCCAGACAGAGGTCTGGCTCCTTTGGTAGGGTCGTAGTAGCTTTTCAGGCTCTTCCAGCCACTTTTAGTAGACGTCTGTACTCAGACATGAATTGCTTCCGCTTGTTGCTTGTAGGACTTGAGTGTTGGGTCACGAGACCCCTGTTTGTAATATCATACCATGTTGACTCTTAAGAGTCTTTAATAAATGCTTGAGTCATAGAGTTATGTTGTGATGCCATGTTGTATCTACACATATCGTGCATAATGTGTGTATGTTTGAAATGCATTATATGTGTGGGATTCGACACCTAGTTGTTTGCCTTTAGTAGTACTCTTTACAGGGAAATGCCTCTTCGTGCTTCCATCGAGCCTTGGTAGCTTGCTACTGCTCGGAACACATTGATTGACCGGCATGTATCCTTATTTGCTGCTGTGTCTGTCCCCTCGGGGAAATGTCACGCGATGTAATGGAGTCCTTGTAGCTTGCTACGACTCGTCTACACACGCTGATGACCGACACCTGCCTTGCTGGGTTATGTATGCATGTCCCTATACGGTTGTACCGCTGGGGTTTATAACTAGTCATGTCGACCCGGGTTCTTTGTCGTTTGAACGCTAGCAACATATTCATATACGTGAGCCAAAAGACGCAAACGGTCCCGGCCAAGGTAAGGTGGCAGCCGTGGAGTTTACCGTGCGTGAGGCCGCAAAGTGATGTGATGTGTTACAGGCTAGGTTCTTATGACTCAGGATCGGGGTCCCGACACTTCGTTAATTTCTTCACATTCAGAGTGACTTTCTTCATTAGTTGAAGAAAATCGTTTCATCATGTGTTGCACATCTAAGTCATCAACTTTGCATAAGTGTTAGGATGTGTGCATGTTTTTACAAAACATTTGAAGACTCTAAGATATTTAGCTCACACCGCAACTTGCAAAACCTTTTCTCATCCAAGGGCTTAGTGAAGATATCAGCCAGTTGATCATCAGTCTTCACATGGTCGATGAGGATATTGCCCTTGAGGACATGGTTCCGAAGAAAATGATGACGAATCTGGATGTGCTTGGTCTTCGAGTGCTGTATTGGGTTATATGCAATCTTGATAGCACTCTCATTGTCACAGTAGAGAGGCACATTCTTCATGTTGATGCCGTAGTCCTTGAGGGTTTGCTTCATCCATAGTAATTGAGCACAGCAAGAACCAGCAGCAATGTACTCAGCTTCGGCAGTGGAGAGTGATACATAGTTCTGCTTCTTTGAGGACCAGCAAACTAGTGATCTTCCGAGGAAATGGCATGTGCCAGACGTTGACTTGTGATCCACATGGTCACCAGCATAGTCTGAATCATAATACCCTACCAGATGAAGATTGGAGCCCTTGGGATACCATAATCCTAGTGTTGGTGTGTGAGCTAAGTATCTAAGAATATGTTTCATAGCCTTATGGTGTGATTCCTTCGGTTTTGCTTGAAAACGTGCACACATGCAAACACTAAGCATTATATCTGGCCTAGATGCACATAGATACAATAAGGAGCCAATCATAGAACGGTATACCTGCTGATCGAAGTCTTTACCACTTTCATCAGTGCCGAGGTGGCCATTGGTAGGCATCGGAGTCTTGGCACCTTTGCATTCGTGCATGTCGAATTTCCTCAGAACAACCCTGAGGTATTTCTCCTGTGATATGAAGATTCCATTGCGTTGTTGACGAATTTGAAGACCTAAGAAGAATTTCAGCTCCCCCATCATAGACATCTGATATTCTTCACTCATCATGTAAGCAAATTCATCATTGTATCTTTTGTCAGTACAACCAAATATGATATCATCGACATATATTTGACACACAAATAGCTCATTATCATAGGATTTAGTGAAAAGAGTTGGATCGAGTGAACCAGGTTTGAAGCCTTTCTTCATGAGGAATTCCTTCAATGTATCATACCATGCCCGAGGGGCTTGCTTGAGACCATAGAGAGCCTTTTTGAGTCTGAAGACTTTGTCTGGATTCTTTGGATCCTCAAAACCTGGGGTCTGAGCAACATATACTTCTTCCTCAAGCTTACCATTGAGGAATGCACTTTTCACATCAAAGATGATGTTATGATGATTAGCATAATCAAGTAGTATTCGAATAGCTTCAAGTCTAGCAACAGGTGCAAAAGTTTCATCGAAATCTATTCCTTCAACCTGGGTGTAGCCTTGGGCTACAAGTCGTGCCTTGTTCCTCACCACTTGACCGTCCTCATCTTGCTTGTTTCGGAAAATCCACTTGGTGCCGATGATGTTGTGCTTGCGAGGATCTGGTCGTTTGACGAGCTCCCATACGTCATTCAGCTTGAATTGAAGAAGTTCGTCTTGCATAGCTTGGATCCACTCCGGTTCCAGAAAAGCATCAGCAACTTTTGAGGGTTCTGTGATGGATACAAAGGAAAAATGCCCACAAAATTTAACTAATTGTGAAGCTTTTGAGCGAGTGAGAGGACCTGGCGCGTTGATGTCATTGAGGATTTTGTCAAGTTCTACTTCATTTTCAATCCTCGGATGAGCTGGTTGAGGATTTTGTCTGGGCCGAGGAAGTGGTTCTGGTGCAATTTCCTCAGGAGCATCTTCTTGATTTTCATTAGTGATGGGGATCGTTTCTTCACCAATTTCCTCAGTGGGGACAATGTCTTCAGTAGGCTTAAGCTTTATTGCTTCCTCAGGAGACAGCTTATCTGGATCAGAAGGCAATTGCTCTCTTTGCGAGCCATTAGTTTCATCGAACCGCACATCTACAGTCTCAACAACTTTGTTGTGATAGTTGTTGAAGACTCTGTAGGTGTGCGAGTCCTTTCCATAACCGAGCATAAAACCTTCATGTGCCTTAGGTGCAAATTTTGAGCTATGATGAGGATTACTAATCCAGCATTTTGCACCGAAGACTTTGAAATAACTTACATTGGGTTTCTTGTCAGTGAGGAGTTCATATGAGGTTTTCTTGAGGAATTTGTGAAGATATACCCTGTTGATGATATGACATGCAGTGTTGATTGCTTCAGGCCAGAAGCGACGAGGAGTATGATATTCTTCAAGCATAGTTCTTGCCATTTCAACCAGAGTCCCGTTCTTTCTTTCGACGACACCATTCTGCTGAGGAGTATAACGAGCAGACAATCCGTGAGTAATACCAAGTTCATCAAGATAATCATCAAGACCAGTGTATTTGAACTCGGTTCCATTATCACTCCTGATATGTTTGATCTTGATGCCGAAGTTCGTCGAGGCCCTTGAAGAAAATCGTTTGAAGATTTCCTGCACTTCAGTTTTATACACTATAATATGCACCCAAGTGTATCTGGAATAATCATCAACTATGACAAAGCCATATAGAGATGCTGCATTGGTTAGTGTGGCATAGTGAGTAGGTCCAAATAAATCTATATGAAACAATTCGAATGGACGTGTAGTAGTCATGATGGTTTTAGAGGGATGCTTGGATCTGGTCATTTTCCTAGATTCACAAGCACCGCAGAGATGGTCCTTGAGGAATTTGACTGATTCGATGCCAATGACATGCTTCTTCTTAGCGCGCGTGTGCAAATTCCTCATGCCTGCATGACCCAGTCATCGGTGCCACAGCCATCCTTCTGAGGTTTTTGCTAGTAAGCAAGTGGTTGGTTGAGGACCTGTGGAGAAATCAACAATGTACAAATCCCCTCTTCTTACACCTTCGAAGACTTTGGATCTGTCAGATTCCATGATGACTACACATCTATATCTACCAAAGATAACAATCATATCAAGATCACAAAGCATCGAGACTGACATGAGGTTAAAACCAAGGGATTCAACAAGCATCACTTTGTCCATATGCCTATCCTTGGAAATAGCTACTTTGCCAAGTCCCAATACCTTGCTTTTACCTTTATCAACATATGTGATTTGCTTCAGAGGTGATGGAGTTAGTGGCATATTCATCAGTAGGATTTTATCACCAGTCATGTGATGTGTGCAGCCACTATCGAGAACCCACTCAGTATTTTTGGGTTTGTCATCCTGCAGATGAATTAGTACAGCTTACCATCTCATATGCTTCAGATTTGAAGAATATGATACTAATTTCATCAGTTCAGTGATTTCATCATAACAGAAATGTAAGGACGTGTGAAATATTTCTATTTCATCAATCATTAGCTTGCGTCCTATCAAGCGTTTTTCAGGTCTCCAGCAAATTCTTCAGATGATGATTTTCATCTGGAGACCTGACCTGCAGAAGTGATTAGTTTGATTTCTTCACCACCCACATTTGAAGGGGTGGCAAAGCGTTCATCATCCTGCGAGCACCATATGAGAAAGGTGGCATTGAAGCCAATGCACTTCTCTTAACAGTAGGGGGGTTAGAGTACTCATATGAGTATGCAGAGAACTGGTTTGAGGATTTATGAACATAATGATTTGAGGAGTAGCGCTCATAATCCTATTCCTTGTAGTTCCCGTGCATGTTAGACGCATAAGCACGGGTACGAGCATAGTTTTGACCAGTTGAAGATTTTGATCCTCTTGAAGACTTGGGTCCTCCTGAGGAATTTGATCTGGGGTTCAGATTCTTCAGAGGTGATGTCATGAGGACATTCACTTGAAGATTTTCAAGACAACTTTTGGGAACCCAGATTTTCCTCAGAGGAGGGCCATTCCTGTAGTTAGTTCCAACATATCGAGCAAATACTTCACCAGATTGATTTTTGTACAATTTATAGTTGGAATCAAATGACTCATCCGAGGAATAGGACAATTCACATGAGAAGCCAGTTAGATTAGATGGATCAAAAGGAGGCCCAGTAGCAGCAACCCATGAGGTTTTGGGATACTGCTCAGGTTTCCAATAAGATCCATCAGCATTCAATCTCCTCTCAAAGGCAATTCCTTCTTTCCTCAGGTTCCTGTTCAAGATCTGCTTTTTGGGCACATCACAAAGGGTTTGGTGTCCTTTGAGGCTTTTGTACATGCCTGTCACGTACAATTCCTTCAACCCTGCATTTTCATCAGTAACATTTGTGTTTTCCTCAAGTGAGGAAATATACACAGCAGGTGCAGTTGAAGAATTTGTAGCATTTGATGTTTCTGGTGAGGAATTAGCAGTTTCACGTTCAATGCATTTAAGACATGGAGGAATAAATTCAACTTGACTAGCGCTAATCTGTTGAGCTAGTAATGAATCATTTTCCATACGAAGATCATCATGAGACATCCTCAGCTTCTCAAGATCAAGCTTTCTTTGAAGGAATTCGTAGGAAAGCTTCTCATGATCAGTGAGGAGTGTATCATGACGATCCTGAAGATTATCAAATCTAGACTGAAGATTTTTCATCTCATCAGCGAGGATTTGATTAAGATTCATTTCATCATTCAACAGATCATCACTTTTGTCTAGCAGTTTTTGAAGCTTTTCCAGAGCAGTTTGTCGTTTAGTGGCAATGATGGCAAGTTTACTGTAACTGGGTTTTTTGTAATCATCATGTTCACAGTCACTTGAATCAGAGGAGGAGGCATTATTTGATACCTTTGAACCTTTTGCCATGAAGCAATAGGTTGGAGCGAAGTCATCAGCATAGTCATCAGTATGGATAGTGCAATTATTATCTTCAAGATTGAAGATTGACTTGCTGACGAAATTGGTTGCTAGTGCAAGACTAGCCTGTCCGGATTCTGAGTCTTCTCCAGAGCCTTCTTCTTCATCACATTCCTCTGATTCTGCCTCGGAATCCATTTCCTTGCCAATAAGTGCCCGAGCCTTTCTGAAGCTAGTCTTCTTGTGTGAAGAGGACTTTGAAGATGAGGATTTTGAAGATTTCTTCTTCTTCTTTGAGTCATCAGAACTGTCATCCTTGTATTTCTTCTTCCTTGATTCCTTTCCCCAGTGGGGACAATCAGCAATGTAATGACCTGATTTCTTGCACTTGTGACAGGTCCGTTTCTTGTAGTCCTCAGATGCAGATTCTGATTTCCTCATGTCTCTTCTTGATGATTTAGCGAACTGGCCTCGTCGTGTAAATCTCTAGAATTTCCTCACAAGCATTGCAAGCTCCTCACCAAATTCTTCAGGGTCACAACTGTTGTCATCTGTGTCTTCTTCTTCAGATGAAGAAATTGCTCTTGCCTTCAGTGCACGTGGTCTGGAATAGCTTTGTCCATATAGATCTCTCTTTTCTTCTAGCTGGAATTCATGAGTATTTAGCCTTTCGAGGATATCAGCTGGATCTAGCATCTTGTAGTCTGGTCTTTCTTGAATCATCAGAACTAGAGTGTCAAATGAAGAATCTAAGGATCTCAGCAGTTTCTTCACAACTTCGTGATCAGTGATGTCTCGAGCTCCCAGTGCTTGTAGTTCATTTGATATGTCAGTGAGGCGATCAAAGGTGTCTTGGCAGCTTTCATTGTCATGTCTCTTGAAGCGATTGAAGAGATTGCGAAGAATATCAACACGAGAGTCACGTTGGGTTGATACTCCTTCATTTACCTTGCACAGTCTCTCCCAGATCAGTGTTGCAGAGCCCAAGGCACTTACTCTTCCAAACTGGCCAGGGCTCAGATGACCACAGATGATGTTCTTCGCTTGAGAATCGAGTTGCTTGAATTTCTTCACATCAGCTGCAGTGACACTGGCAGAGATGATGGAGACTCCATTTTCCACAATATACCAGAGATCATTATCAGTAGCTTGTAAATGCATTTGCATTTTGTTCTTCCAGAAGGGAAAGTTCTTTCCTTCGTAGGTAGGACATGCTGCAGTCACCTTAAACATGCCTGGAGTCGACATAACTAAAACTCCAGGTGGTTAAACCAAAATCACACAGAACAAGGGAGTACCTTGCTCTGATACCAATTGAAAGTGCGTTATATCGACTAGAGGGGGGGTGAATAGGAGATTTTTAGAATTTCATCACTGAGGAAATTCCTCACTGATGACTAACTTACAGCGGAAACAATTAAGGATCAGACGTGCAAACGTTCACAACAGCAGTATTACAGAGTGAAGGTTGTGAAAACAGATTGCATAGTAAGCAGGCACGCAGAATACAGATGATGATTAACTTAAGTGAAGAATTTGGGCTTGAGGAAATTCAGAGCAAGTCTTCAACAAATTCTTCAAACAGTCACAGTGAAAGTCATCAACACATAATACAGAGAAAGTAAAGAGTTGAGGAATTAGAACCCGATTCTTGGTGAAGACTGTTGTTGATGACCCAGTTCAAACTGCTGTGACAATTGTACATCTGGTTTGGAGCGGCTTGGTATTGAAACCAAAGGACACCCAGTCCCGGGACACACAGTCCCTACCGTATTCTCCTTGAGCTAAGGACACACAGCCCTCGCCCAACACTCGTGCTAAGTCTTCAGGGCAGACTTCCAAACCCTCACAAACTCGGTCACCCGGCAATCCACAATTGACTGCTGGATTGCTCTAGACCATGACGCCTAACCGTCTGGAGGATGCACATTCCTCAAAGGTAAAAGGCTTCAGTCCCACACAGGAACAACTTCTTCAGTGATGCTCAATCACTAGGTTTGGTTTGTGGTTTCGGTGGGTGGTGTATTTCCTCACCGATGATTTGCTCTCGAAGGCTCTGAGGAATTTGGGTTGCTCTTATGACAAGTGTCAGTTTCTAACGGAGCAGCCAACCAGCTAGTGGTTGTGGGGGGTGGCTATTTATAGCCTGGGAGCCTCCCGGCATGATTTGACACTAATGCCCTTAAATAATATGACCGTTGGAGTGGATAAGACCAGTGACTTGGTGTGGTTATCGAAACGGTCGGGACCCTCAACTGTGAGAGTCCTCATGTCACTCATATTCCTCACTTGAGGCTTTTGGTAGGATTTGGCTTGGGTTGAGCATCATGAGGAAATCCATTCCATAGTGTTACTTTGACCCCCTTTAACAGTACGGTGTTCCTATTCATCAAATGCGAAGAAAGTAAAACAGAAAACGTAAATCTTCACGCTTCAATTTCTTCAGAAAGATTTTCTTCAGGAACCACCGATCTTCTTCATATCAATATCTTTATGAGGAATATCAATTTCATCGCATATTCCTCGTGATTCATTTCTTCAACTTCAGACCAATTTCTTCAACTGAAGATATACATTTTTAGGGGTCGATATTCTTCATATATCTCAAACTCCTGAATGACTTATAGATACTGTGTATACTCACAAACACATTAGATACTTAACCTATAAGTCTTCAAACCACCAAAATCACTAAGGGGCACTAGATGCGCTTACAGGGGTTCCACCACCGCAAGCCTCCAGAGACACGAAAAACCAATCGGGAGCCCGTTCCGGCACCCTGCTGGAGGGGAAAACCATCACCGGAGGCCATCTTCATCATCCCGACGGTCTCCATGACGAGGAGGGAGTAGTTCATGTTGGGGAACATTGCATGGGAAACAAAAAAATTCCTACGCACACGCAATACCTATCCATTGTGATGATCATCTACGAGAGGGGAGATTGGATCCACATACCCTTGTAGATCGCTAAGCGAGAAGAGTTAAGAAACACAATTGATGTAGTCGAACGTCTTCGCGATCCAAATCGCAACCGTCCCACGATCCGTTCCGATCTAGCGCCGAACGGGAAACCTCCGCGTTTAGCACACGTACAGCTCGACGACGATCTCCGCCTTCTTGATCCAGCAAGAGGGGGCGGAGAGGTAGATGATTTCTCTAGCAGCACGACGGCGTGACGACGATGGTGGTGGAGCTATTCCAGTAGGGCCTCGCCTAAGCACCGCTAAAACTAGACTAGAGGAGAAACAGATCTAGAGAGAGGGCACCACGTGGATGATTTCTGTGTCACAAAAGCCTTAAAACCTCTAGTATATATAGGAGGAGGGGAGAGGAGGCAACCTTGGTCCCTACTCCAAGGAGAAGGGGTCGGTCGAAACCTACAAGGAAGAGTCCACCTTCCCACAAGGGAGGTCGACTACTTTGGGCGGACTCCTCCTTCCTTTCCTTTTAAAGGACTTTTTCCTTTTATCTCCACTCCTAGCTGCATGGGATTTTGAGAGAGGCTTTTGCCTGAACAGCAGGGGCTTGTGCACCTCCTCTCACAATCCATAACGCTCTTGGGTCATCACACCCCTCCAGGTGGTCCCCCGACACCCTCCCGACACTCCCGGTACACTACCAACGAGCCCAAAACTTTTCCGGTGACCAAAATAGGACTTCCTATATATCAATCTTTATCTCCAGACAATTCCGGAGCTCCTCGCGACATCCAGGATCTCATCCGTAACTCCGAACAACCTTCGGTCACAAGCACCTATAACTCAACTATACTGAAACATCTGTGGGTTCGAGAACTATGTAGACATGACCTGAGACACTCTCCGGCCAATATCCAATAGCGGGACCTGGATGCCCATATTGTATCCTACATATTCTACGAAGATCTTATCGGTTGAACCTCTATGTCAAGGATCCACACAATCTCGTATATCATTCCCTTTGTCCTTCGGTATGTTATTTACCCATGATTCGATCGTCGGTATCGCCATACCTATTTCAATCTCATTACTGGCAACTCTCTTTATCGTTCTGTAATACAAGATCCAGTGGCTAACTCTTTAGTCACATCGCTTGCAAGGCTTGGTTGTGATGTTGTATTAGCGAGTGGGCCCCAAGATACCTCTCCGTCACACGGAGTGACAAATCCCAGTCTTGATCTATGCCAACTCAACGGACACCTTCGGACATACCTGTAGAGCACCTTTATAGTCACCCTGTAACGTTGCAATGTTTGATGCACACCAGGCATTCCTCCGATGTCAGTGAGTTACATGATCTCATGGTCATTGGAATGTATACTTGACATGCAGAAAACAATAGCAACAAAATAACATGATCACATGCTACGTTTATAGTTTGGGTCTTGTCCATCACATTATTCTCCTAATGATGTGATCCTATTATAAAGTGACAACACTTGTCTATGGCCAAGAAACGTTGACCAGCTTTGATCTACGAGCTAGTCAACTAGAGGCTCACTAGGGACCGAGTGTTGTCTATGTATCCACACATGTATTTGGGTTTCCAATCAATACAATTCTAGCATGGATAATAAGCGATTATCATGAACAAGGAAATATAATAATAACCAATTTATTATTGCCTCTAGGGCATATTCCAACAGTCTCCCACTTGCACTAGAGTCAATAATCTAGTTCACATCAATATCAGATTGTAATGAATCTAACACCCATACAGTTATGGGGTTTGATCATATCTTGCTGGTGAGAGAGGTTTTTAGTCGACGGATCTAAGCCTTTTAGATCCATGTGTGTTTTACAAATCTATTATCCTGTAGTTGCTGTTATCATGTGCCATTTGGAACTATTCCAAATGACTACTCCACTATATGAATCCGGTTTACTTCTCAAAGTCATCCGAATTAGTGTCAAAGCTTGCATCGACGTAACCCTTTACGACGAACTCTTTTATCACCTCCATAATCGAGAAAAATTCCTTAGTCACTAGTTACTAAGGATAACTTTTGACACTGTCCAACAATTCATTCGTGGACCTCTTCTTGTACCCCTTGACACGCTCATGGCTAGGCACACATCAGGTGCGGTACACAACATGGCATACTTTACAGCCTACGGCTAAGGCATAGGGGACGACCTTTGTCCTTTCTCTTTCTTCTGCCATGGTCGGGCTTTAGAGTCTTACTCAAAATCACATCTTACAATACAGTCAAGAACTCCTTCTTTAACTGATACATTTTGAACTCCTTCAAAAATCTTGTCGAGGTATGTATTCATTTTGAAAGTTCTATTAAGCGTTTTGATCTATCTCTATAGATCTTGATGCTCAATGTTTCAAGTAGCTGAATCCAGGTTTTCCTTTGAAAAAATCCATTCAGACAACCCTTTATGCTTTCCAGAAATTCTACATAATTTATGATCAAAAATAGGTCAACCACATATACTAATCAGAAATTCTATAGTGCTCCCACCCACTTCTTTGGAAATACAAGTTTCTCATAAACCTTGTATAAACCTAAAAGCTTTGATCACCTCATCAAAGCGCATATTCCAACCCCGAGATGCTTACGCCAGTCCTTAGAAGGATCGCTGGAGCTTGCATACTAGTTAGCATCCGTAGGATCGACAAAACCTTCTGGTTGTATCACATTCAACCTTTCCTCAAGGAAACCGTCGAGGAAACAATATTTTGACATCCATCTGCAAAATTTCTTAATTAAAAAATGCAGCAACTGCTAACATAATTCCAACAGACTTTTAGCATCGATACGAGTGAGAAAGTCTCATCACAGTCAACTCCTTGAACTTGTCAGTACTTATTTGCAACAAGTCGAGCCTTCTAAATGGTGACTTTCACCATCATCGTCTCTCTTCCTTATAAAGATCCATCTGTACCTAACAGTCTTACGACCATCAAGTAATTCTTCCAAAGTCCACACTTTGTTTTCATACATGGATCCTCCCATGGATTTCATGGCCTCCAGCCATTTGTCGGAATTCGGGCCCACCATCACTTCTCCATAGCTCGTAGGTTCATTGTTGTCCAGCAACATGACCTCCAATACAGGATTATCGTACCACTCTCGAGCAATACATTTCCTTGTCGACCTACGAGGTTTGGTAGTAACTTGATCCCAAGCTTCATGATCACTATCATTAGCTTCCACTTCAATTGGTGTAGGCACCACAGGAACAACTTCCTATGCCCTGCTACATTCTGGTTGAAGTGTAGGTTCAATAACATCATCCAGTTTCACCATCCTCCCACTCAATTCTTTTGAGAGAAACTAATTCTCGAGAAAGGACATGTTTCCTGAAACAAACACTTTGCTTTTTGATCTGAGATAGGAGGTATACCAAACTATTTTTGGTATCCTACGAAGATGCATTTTTCCGCTTTGGGTTTGAGCTTATCAGGTTGAAACTTTTTCACATAAGCATCGCAACCCCAAACTATTAAGAAACGACAACTTAGGTTTCTCCAAACCATAGTTCATACGGTGTCATCTAAACAGAATTACGTGGTTCCCTATTTAAAGTGAATGCGGTTTTCTCTAATGCCTAAACCAAAAACTATAGTGGTAATTCAATAAGAGACATCATATTATGCACCATATCCAATAGGGTGCGGCTATGACGTCCAGACACACCATCACACCATGGTGTTCCAGGTGGCATTCGTTGTGAAACAATTTCCACATTGTCTTAAATGTGTACCAAACTCAAAACTCATATATTCATCTCTATGATCATATCATAGACATTTTATCCTCTTTTCACGATGATCTTCAACTTCACTCTGAAATTACTTGAACCTTTCAATAATTCAGACTTGTGTTTCATCAAGTAAATATACCAGTATCTACTTAAAATCATCTGTGAAGTAAGAACATAATGATATCCACTACGTGCCTCAACATTCATTGGACTGCATACATCAAAATGTATTATTTCCAACAAGTCACTTACTCATTCCATTTCAATGAAAATGAGGCATTCAGTCATCTTGCCCACGTGGCACGATTTGCATGTCTCAAGTGATTCAAAATCAAGTGAGTCTGAACAATCCATCTGCATGGAGTTTCTTCATGCGTTTATACCAATAGGCATGGTTCGCATGTCTCAAACGATTAAAAACGAGTGAGTCAGTATGGAGCTTCTTCATGCGTTTTACACCAATATCACTCAAGCAGCAGTGCCACAAGTAAGTGGTACTATCATTACTACTTTGTATCTTTTGGCATTAATATTATGAACATGTGTATCACTATAATCAAGATTCAATAAACCAATGAAGGTATTTATTCAAGCAAATAGAATAACCATTATGCTCTTTAAATGAATAATCATATTGCAATAAACACGATCTAATCATGTTCATCCTCAAAGCAAACACCAAATAACATTTATTTAGGTTTAACACTAATCCCGATCGTAGAGGGAGTGTGCGATGTTTTGATCACATCAACTTTGAAATTTCTTTCAACATATCATCACCTTGACTTTAGCTAGTCTCCGTTTATTCCATAGCTTTTATTCGAGTTACTAACACTTAACAACCGAACCGGTATCTAATACCCTGGTGCTACTAGGAGCACTAGTAAAGTACACATCAATATCAGGTATATCCAATATACTTTTGTCGATGTTGCGAGCCTTCTCATCTACCAAGTATCTAGGGTAGTTCCGCTTCAGTGACTGTTCCCCTCATTACAGAAACACTTAGTCTTAGGTTTGGGTTCAACCTTGGGTTTCTTCACTAGAGCAGCAACTGGTTTGCCATTTCATGAAGTATCACTTCTTTCCCTTTCCTTTCTTGAAACTAGTGGTTTTACTAACCATCAACACTTGATGCTCCTACTTGATTTCTACCTTTGCGGTGTCAAACATCACGAATTGCTCAAGGATCATCATCTCTATCCCTGATATGTTATAGTTCATCACGAAGCTCTGTAGCTTGGTGTCACTGACTTCGGAGAACTATGTCAATCACTATCTTGTCTGGAAGATCAACTCCCACTCGATTCAAGCGATTGTAGCACTCACACAATCTGAGTACATGCTTAACAATTGAGCTTTTCTCCCTTACTTTCTAGACAAAGAATCTTGTAGGAGTTTTCATACCTCTCAACAAGAGCACGAGCCTGATTTCATCTCTTGGAACATCTCGTATGTCCCGCGATGTTCGAAACGTCTTCAACGCGTCAATTCTAAGCCGTTTAAGCATTATGCACTGAACTATCATGTAGTCATAAAAACATGTATGTGAGATGTTCGTAACATCCAAAGACGATGTTAGGGGTTTAACACACCGAGTGGTGCAATAAGGACATACGCCTTCTGTGCAGCAATGAGGACAATCTTCAGTTTACGAACCCAGTTCACATAATTGCTATTATCATCTTTCAACTAAATTTTCTCTAGGAACATATCTAAAATAGTAGAGCTACACCGCAAGCTACAACATAATTTGCAAAGACCTTTTGACTATGTTCATGATAATGAGTTCAATTAATCATATTACTTAAGAACTCCCACTCAAATTGACATCCCCCTAGTCATTTCAGTGTGGCATGATCCAAATCCACCAACTCAAGTCTGATCATAATGTGAGTTGTGATTAGTTTCAATGGTGAACATATCCATGCTGATCATATCAACTAAATGATTCATGCTTGACCTTTTGGCCTCTTGTGATCCGAGGCCATGTCTGTACATGCTAGGCTCGTCAAGTTTAACCCAAGTGTTACGCGTGTGCAACTATTTTGCACCCGTTGAGTCTATCACACCTGATCATCACGTGGTGTCTCAAAACGACAAACTGTCGCAACGGTGCATCGTCAGGGAGAACACAATTTTATCTTGAAATTTTAGCGAGGAATCACCTTATAATGCTACCGTCGTCCTAAGCAAAACATGGTGCATAAAAGGATTAACATCACATGCAAATCATAAGTGACATGATATGGCCATGAACTTGTGCTTCTTGATCTCCATTACCAAAGCACCGGCATGATCTCCATCGTCACCGGCGCCATACCATGATCTCCATCATTGTGCTGCCTTCGAGATTGTCGCGCTAACTATGTTGTTACTACTAAAGCTACTGACTAGGTATAAAGCAAAGCATCTCCAAGCACAAAAAAAATTAAAGACAACCCTCTAGCTCCTACCGGTTGTCGTAGCATCAACGTGCAAGTCGATATTTAACTATTACAACATGATCATCTCATACATCCAATATATCATATCATGTCTTTGGCCATATCACATCACATGCATACCCTGCAAAAACAAGTTTGATGTCCTCTAATTTGTTGTTGCCTGTTTTACGTGGCTGCTATGGGTATCTAGTATGATCGCATCTTACTTACACAAAACCAGAACGGTGATATGGAAGTTGCTATTTAACCTTCTCCAATGACCGCCTCTGTCATTTCCTCTTCAACTAAAATTGGAGAAACAGACGCCCGACAATCATCTTTATGCAACAAGTTGCATGTTAGTCGATGAAACCGGTCTCTCGTAGGCGTACGAGTAATGTTGGTCCGGGCCGCTTCAATCCAACAATGTTGTTGAATCAAGAAAAGACCAAGGAGGGCAGCAAATTGAACATCAGATCCCACAAACTCTTTTGTGTTCTACTCGAGATGTCATCTACGCATGAACCTAGCTCATAATTCCACTGTTGGGGTGTGTAGCATGGGAAACAAAAAATTTCCTACGCACACGCAATACCTATACCTGGTGATGATCATCTACGAGAGGGGAGATCGGATCCACATACCCTTGTAGATCACTAAGCGGGAAGCGTTAAGAAACGCAGATGATGTAGTGGAACATCTTCGTGACCCAAATCATAATCGTCCCATGATCCGTCCCGATCTAGTGCTGAACGGACGGAACCTCCACGTTCAGCACACGTACAGCTCGACGACGATCTCCGACTTCTTGATACAGCAAGAGGGGGCGGAGAGGTAGATGAGTTCTCCGGCAGCACAATGGCGTAACAGCGATGGTGGCGGATCTATTCCAGCAGGACCTCGCCTAAGCACCGCTGAAACTAGACTAGAGGAGAAACAGATCTAGAGAGAGGGTAGCACGTGCCTGATTTATGTGTCACAAAACCCTCAAAACCTCCAGTATATATAGGAGGAGGGGAGAGGAGGCATCCTTGGCCCCAGCTCCAAGGATAAGGGGTCGACCGAACCCTACAAGGAAGAGACCACCTTCCCACAAGGGAGGTGGACTACTTTTTGAGGACTCCTTCTTCCTTTCCTTTTAAAGGACTTTTAGCTTTTATCTCCACTCCTAGCCGCATGGGATTTTGAGAGAGGCTTAGGACAGACCACCAGGGGCTGGTCCACCTCTTCTCATAGCTCATAAGGCTCTTGGGTCGTCACACCCCTCCCGGTGGTCCCCCGGCACCCTCCCGGCACTCCCGGTACACTACCGATGAACCCAAAACTATTCCATTGACCAAAATAGGACTTCCTAGATATCAATCTTTACCTCTGGACCATTTTGGAGTTCCTCGTGATGTCCAGGTTCTCATCCGGGACTCCGAATAACCTTCAGGCACCAACACCTATAACTCAACTATACTGACATGTCACCGAACCTTAAGTGTGCTAACCCTGCGGGTTCGAGAACTATGTAGACATGGCCTGAGACACTCTCCGGTCAATATCCAATAGAGGGACCTCGATGCCCATATTGGATCCTACATATTCTATGCAGATCTTATTGGTTGAACCTCTATGATAATGATTCACACAATCCCGTATATCATTCCCTTTGTCCTTCGGTAGGTTACTTGCCCAAGATTCGATTGTCGGTATCGCCATACCTATTCCAATCTCATTACCGGCAAGTCTCGTTACTCATTTCGTAATACAAGATCCCATGGCTAACTCTTTAGTCACATTTCTTGCAAGGCTTGTTTGTGATGTTGTATTACCGAGTGGGCCCCGGGATACCTCTCCATCACACGGAGTGACAAATCCCAGTCTTGATCCATACCAACTCAACGGACACCTTCAGAGATACCTGTAGAGCACCTTTATAGTCACCCTGTAATGTTGCGACGTTTGATGCACACAAGGCATTCCTCCGGTGTGAGTGAGTTACATGATCTCATGGTCATAGGAATGTATACTTGACATGCATAAAACAATAGAAACAAAATAACACGATCACATGATACGTTTATAGTTTGGGTCTTGTCCATCACATTATTCTCCTAATGATGTGATCCCATTATCAAGTGACAACACTTGTCTATGGCCAGGAAACCTTGATGATCTTTGATCAATGAGCTAGTCAACTAGAGTCTCACTAGGGACTGAGTGTTGTCTATGTATCCACACATATAATTGAGTTTCCAATCAATACAATTCTAGCATGGATAATAAACGATTATCATGAACAAGGAAATATAATAATTACCAATTTATTATTGCCTCTAGGGCATATTTCCAACAATTCACCCTTGGGGCTGAGGGTATGTACCAGTAGCTCTGTGTTTGATCTCTTTCTCTCTCGTGTTCTTGGGATGGCACGATCTTCATGTATCGTGAGCTTTATTAATAAAGATGAATCATATGGAGTTTTCCCCTCTCTATCTTCTTGTGATGAATTGAGTTTTCCCTTTGAAGTTTTCTTATCGGATTGAGTCTGTAAGGATTTGAGAACACTTTATGTATGTCTTGAGAAGGGATATCTGTGGTGCCAATGGGGTGTTCTATTGATCCAGTTGGTGGTCAACTTGCGTGTTCCGTGACCTTGGGAATCTATGCATAGGGGTTGGCACATGTTGTCGTCTTGACTCTCCGGTAGAAACTTTGGGGCACTCTTTGAAGTTCTTTGTGTTGGATTGAACATGATGAATCAAAAATTGTGTGATGCATATCGTATAATCAAGACCATGGGTACTTGTGGTGACATTGGAGTATCTAGGTGACATTAGGGTTTTGGTTGATGTGTGTCTTAAGGTGTTATTTTAGTACGAACTATAGGGCTGTTCGTGACACTTATAGGGATAGCTCATAAGATTAATCAAAAAAGAAAACTTTGAGGTGGTTTCGTACCCAACAATATTTTCTTCGTTAGTTCTCTGCCATTTGTGACTTTGGAGTGAACTCTTTGTCGCACGAGAGGTATTTACATATGATTCAACTATGTTAGTATTGTTGAGAGAACTTGCACTAGTGAAAGTATGACCCCTAGGCCTTGTTTCTAAGCATTGCAATATGGTTTGTGCTTACTTTTATCATTAGTTACCTTACTGTTTTTATATTTTCAGATTACAAAAACCTATACCTACCATCCATAATACACTTGTATCACCATCTCTCCGCCGAACTAGTGCATATATACAATTTTCCATTGTATTGGGTGTGTTGGGGACACAAGAGATTTCTTGTATTTGATTGCAGGGTTGTTTGAGAGAGACCATCTTCATCCTACACCTCCCACGGATTGATAAACCTTAGGTCATCCACTTGAGGGAAATTTGGTACTATCCTACAAAACTCTGCGCTTGAAGGCCCAACACGAGTCTATAAGAAGAAGGTTGTGTAGTAGACATCAGCAGGCGAATCTATGGGTCAATTGCAAAAAGACCTCGACGCATCCCAAGAGTCTCAGAGGTATGCCGAATCCGAGCTTGAAGCTGGTCATCGTGTATTAAAGCGATGTCGCAAGGAAAGTAATCAACGCAAGGAGGATAATAAGCAGCAAGCCGAAGAGATTGAGAGCTTGAAATCTCAATTGGTGCAAAACCATGAAGAGAATCGGAAGTTAAAGGGTGGTATTCTGTAAGTAAGATCCCAATCCTGGACTGTGATAAGTCGCTTTTTATCGTGTTATTTGTAAAGATGTGCACTTCCTTTTGACCAGGTCTCTTGACTGGTCGCCCCGAGGAAGGGGCGAGATCTTTCAGGGGGCTTGTTAAAGGAGTTATCTGTTGTGCATGAGAGAGCTCGAAAAGCTATGCCAAGTATGGTCAAATTGCTATGGCCGAATGAGAGTCCTCCGCAAGGGATGGCCGAGCTTGCTGAGTGCTTCCGAGGAGCTCGGAGTCGCTTCGAGCTGCGGAAGAGTTCGGCCTGTCGTGAAGGAGCTCGAGAGGCGCGGGCTATGGTGAAAACCCACTTCACCGAGCTGAATCCGGAGAACATGGCCCGGGTTGGACCGACACGGTCGGATGGCAAGGAGATTCCGCTTCATCTGGTCTACGACCAAGTGATGCCCGTGGTCCGTCTTTCACAAGAAGATTGTGTCTTGGATGTTATAATAGATCATCTTGACCACCCGCCTAACACATGATGATATGTAATTTTTATATTCATGTAGCAAGACACTTCCTTCCGTGTTTGAATATTCTGTCATAAATTGGCCATCAGCTTCTACCTCCCCTGTGAATAATGGGCAGTGTTCCCTACTATGTATCCTGTGGTAACAGGAACTAATTTCTGAGAACTAGGCAATCCGGCCATGTGCTACGAACAGATAGAGAGTGCACAGTGGGATTAGGTTATATTACGATGAGATGTAAGAAACATCTTTCGAAGATAAAGGTTCCTTTATGGATTCCTTTCTTCGGGGTGCTACGAAAAATGTAGGTGTTAGTGTTATGTTTCCTTGTAATGCGGATAGCTGCTATTTCAGGATGAATAATCCCCTTTTGTGGCAAAGATTGCTGATTATATGAACCTCATTCGTGTTCGACCAAGTTGTATCTTAAGAAACTCTAGCTTTCGGCTTAACCCGTCCGAGGTGCGTATCTAGGAAAATTGGTTGTAACAATCATAGAGGTGCTCCCTTTACCCCGTAGCCAAATAGTCGGAAACGTAGGGGATAAGCACAAGAGCAAGGCAACCCAACTTTGCAAGGACCTTAATTCCAATTGATGCATATAATTGTATAAATCAATATTCAGTTGAGGCATGTAGTACATAAAGATGTACGAGAAATAAATACTTTGATCGGCTTCGCTATATAATCCCCCACGTAAAATTTTGGGAGACACTCATTTATCATGAATGTATTCCGATAAGTGCTTGAAGAAGTTCGGTTGATCCGAACATATCCTGGGAAATTTTAAGTGATCCAACAAAAACTAAAACAAAAAAAACTTGAAGAAAGAAGAAGTGTAAGGTTATGAAGAAGGGAGCGAAGTCGATCTAGCCGTAGAAACGTCGAAGACGAGCTGCATTCCATGGGTTTGGCTTGAGGCGATTATCGTGTGGGTTGTGTAGGCGATAAGCTCCTCCTGTCAGGACATCAACATATATGAAAGGGACCTCCCATTTAGGGTTAAGTTTATGCTTCTGATTTTCTGGTAGGCATAGGACGAGTTCGCCCATGTTGTATGCCTTTGCCCGGACTTCCCTGCTTTGATAGCGCCGAGCTTGCCATTGATAAAAAGTAGAACGGGTCTGAGCTATATCGCGCTTGCCTTCTAATGCATCCAAGTCGTCTTGCCGATCTAGCTCAGCCTCTCTTTCCTCATACATGTACACCCGAGGTGCGTCGTGGATGATAGCGCAAGGGAGGACCGCTTCAGCCCCATACACCATAAAAATGGTGTCTGCCCCGTTGAGCGATTCAGGGTGGTACACAAACCCCAAAGCATGGATTCGAGCTCCTCCACCGAGTGGCAGTCGGATTTTGTTAAAGATCGGACCAGCCGAGGTTTGATACGACTCATAATGAGCCCGTTGGCTTGTTCGACTTGGCCATTTGTTTGGGGTGATATACCGAAGAATAATCGAGCTTAATGGCGAAGTTTGCTCACCAGTCTTTGACCTCCTTGGTTGTGAAGTTGCATCCATTATCCGTTATTATGTTGTATGGGACACCATAACGGTGTCTGATGCTGGATATGGATTCAATCATCGATTTTGCTTTGGCCGAGCTTACGGGCTTGGCTTCAATCGATTTAGTGAATTTGTCCACCATAACTAGAAGGTATTTCTTTTTCTTGTCCCCCTTTAAGTGGTCTGACCATTTCCAACCCCTAGTCCGGAAAAGGCCAGGTGATCGGAATTGTCTGAAGAGCCATGGGGGTCATGTGGCTTTGATTTGCAAAAAGTTGACACCCTACACAATGTTGAACGAGTGTGCGGGCGTCTTCTCAGGCTGTTGGCCAGAAGAAACCGACTCTAAAAGCCTTGCTGACCAAGGCCCGTGCAGCTACATGGTGGCCGCACATGCGTGCATGTACTTCGGCCAAGATCCGCCTCCCTACTTCTTCGGAGATGCATCATTGCAGCACTCCGGTGGTGCTTTTCTTATATAGCTCACCCTCAGGGAGCTTGTAGGCCTTTGATCGGCGGATGATATGTCTCGCCTCGGTCTGGTCATCGGGGAGCTCTTTGCGAAGAAGGTAAGCAAGGAAGGGCTCTGTCCATTGCACGATCACTTCCATGACCTCATGAGCTGAAGGTGTTTCTTCGATTGTGGATCCGTCGATGATCTCGTTGTCCGGTTCACATGTGAGGGGTGTAACCTATGATGCAGCATCAGCTGTCGTGCAAGTGTCCTCGTCTTCCATACCATGGATGGGTTGAAAAGCCTCTCTAGGAAAGTGTTGTGGGGGTTGGGATCACGTTTTGCACCTAAGCGGGCGAGGACATCTGCAGCTTGGTTGTTACCCCTCGAGAAGTGACGAAACTCCAATCCCTTGAACCGTGCTGATATCTTGAGAACAGCGTGTCTGTATGCTGCCATTTTTTGATTTTTTGCGTTGAATTCTCCATTGATTTGTGAGATGGCGAGGTTGGAGTCCCCTCATACCTCGAGCCATTGTATCCCCATAGAGATTGCCATCCGAAGACCGCGTAGAAGTGCTTCGTAATGTGCCGCATTATTCGAGTCAGCGTACATGGTCTGTAGCACATATCGGACGTTATCCCTGGTAGGGGAGGTGAGGATTACGCCAGCCCCTAGTCCAGCGAGAGTTTTGGACCCGTCCAAGTACATGGTCCAATGAGCATAAGTGTTGTACTCTCTGGGGATCTCTGCCTCTGTCCATTCGGCAAAGAAGTCGGCAAGCGCTTGAGATTTGATGGCTCGTCATGACTTGTAGGTAATCTTGAATGGAAGGAGTTCAATGGCTCATTTAGCTATTCGGCCGGTGGCGTCCTTATTGTTGATGATGTCTTTCACGGGGACCTCAGATGTTACCGTGACCGTGCACTCTTGGAGGTAGTGCCTAAGCTTACGGGATGCCATAAACACTGTGTAGGCGATCTTCTGATAGTGTGGGTATCTGGTTTTGCATGGGGTAAGCACTTCGGACATGTAATATACCTACCTTTGTATTCGAAGTTGGTGCCCCTTGGCCTCCCGTTCTACGACGAGGACTGCAGTGACCACTTGATTGGTGGCCGAGATGTATAACAACATCGTTTCTCCTGCGCAAGGTCCAGCTGGGATGGGGTTGTTGGCGAGCCGCGTTTTGATTTCCTCCAGAGTAGTCATAGCTTTGTCGGTCCACACAAAGTTATCGGTCTTTTCGAGTAACCTGTAAAGTGCGAGTGCTTTCTCATCGAGGCGAGAGTTAAACCAGATTAAAGCCGCCCACAACCAGCCAATTTTTTGACATGCTTCAGCTTTGTAGGAACCGCGAGTTGCAATAGAGCTTGGATCTTGGCCGTATTGGCCTCTATACCTCTTTGCGAAATGATGAATCTGAGGAGTTTGTCGGCTGGGACTCTGAAGACACACTTGTCCGGGTTAAGCCGTATATCGTATTCTCATAGGTTGCCAAAGGTATGCCTAAGGTCCTCTACCAGCTAGCCCACGTGCTTGGTCTTGATGACCACATCGTCCACGTATGCCTCTAGTGTTGTTTTGATTTGTTTCTATGAACATGTTTGGATCATGCACTGGTAAGTGGTGCCCGCGTTCTTTAACCCAAAAGACATAGTGTTAAAGCAGAATGGTCCATAGGGTGTTATGAAGGCAGTTGCAGCCTGATTGGATTCCTTCATTTGAATCTGACTGTATCCGGGGTAGGCATTAAGGAAACACAGAGAGTCGTGTCCGGCTATTGCATCGATGATTTGGTCTATTTGGAATAAGGGGAAAGGATCCTTAGGGCAGGCCTTATTGAGGTCTTTGAAATCGACACATTGCCGCCAAGATTTGTCCTTCTTTGGTACCATGAACAAATTTGCCAACCAGTCGGGATGTTTGATTTATCGTATGAATCCGGCTTCTAGTAGTTTGCACAGCTCCATGCCCATGGCCTCACGCTTTGGTTCGAAGAATCGGTGCGAGGACTGTTTGAAAGGTTTGAAGCGTGCTATTATATTCAGGCTGTGTTCGAGCAGGCCCCGAGGGATTCCTGGCATGTCTAAGGGGTGTGAGGCGAAGATTTCCCAATTTTCGCGCAAAAAACTGTGCAATGCCTCGTCGATTCCACGATCCAGCTAAGCTTCGATGGACGCCGTTTTGTTGGGGTCCGTTGGATGTACCTGAAATTTGTGATCTGGTCCGCTGGTTTAAATGGTCGTTTGCCCAGGATGATGTCATCCTTGTCTACTATGGAGCAAATTGTGGTGAGGTCTTCCGCGGCGAGGGTTTTTGCTAGTACCTCAAGGGCTAGGGATGTCGTTTTGTTTTCATCTTGGAGAGCTCTCTTGGGGGCACTTATGAGCTTGATCA
The DNA here is from genome assembly GCF_904849725.1 of Hordeum vulgare subsp. vulgare. Classification (NCBI taxonomy): domain Eukaryota; kingdom Viridiplantae; phylum Streptophyta; class Magnoliopsida; order Poales; family Poaceae; genus Hordeum; species Hordeum vulgare. Next base: position 128,781,674 of record NC_058523.1, read on the forward strand.
TACCGTTCGGCTGTGTCATTTTGAGCTTCATGTACTCGTAGTGTGGTATGGCCTGGAATCTTGTGAAGGCTTCGCATCCCAACAGGGCATGGTAACCACTGTGAAAGGGCACAATATGAAAAAGAAGTTCTTCGGATCGGTAGTTCTCGGGCACGCTGAATACCACATCTAGTGTTACTCGTCTAGTATAGCATGCTTCTTTCCCGGGGACGATGCCTCGGAAGGTGGTGTTGCTACATTTTATTCGAGATCTGTCGAATTGCATTTTTTACACCATGTCCTCGTAAATGAGGTTTAGACTACTACCACCGTCCATTAGCACCTCATTCAGTCGAAAGCCATCGACTATGGGGTTTAGGACTAGGGCAGCAGGTGTTCCCCCTATATTGGTGATCGACTGGCCATCCTTGTCAAAAGTAATTGTTGTGTCTAACCATGGACTCATCGTTGTGACATGGTGAATTTGATGGAACTCTCTAAGAGATCTCTTTCTTTGATTTTTTGAGCAAAATGTTACGTGATCGTTAAGATCTCCGTGTTGCTTACCAGCAGCGGTCCCGACCTTTCCTCCGCAAGTGGAGCCTTTAAGATACCCTCTCCACTTTTCGTGACTTGCCTGACGACCCAACATGCTCGAAGGCTGTGGGTGGAGGTTGTATTAGGCGGGGCCGAGTGTATGTAGCAAGGCTCATCCAGTAATGTGTCGAGGACCGATCAGGGCCGCGTTTTGTTCCTCTTCTTTGCGGGCACGGGTGCATTCAGCCCCGAGAATGGGGGAGCATGCCTTCTTTGGGTTCCTATGGCTTGCTCGATGTGTCTGGGCTCTATGCGCATTAGCTGCATTTGCCAAGTGCTTTCCATGGCGCAATATTTAAGCACTAGGTTTGATAGCTCGATGAAGGTTTGGACTTGGCGACAAGCAAGGGCATTAAGTATGCCCTCGTCATGGCAGCTCTGTCGAAAGGAGTTGATCACCTCCTGATCGCCGAGGCCTTCTGCCCTACCATTGTTGAGGACGAATCTAGCCCAAAAGTGGTGTATTGACTCCCATGGCCATTGTTTGACCTTGTGTGGGTGTGGTAGGATGAACCCTACCATTTTTCTAAAAGGATGTTTGGGTTGGGTGGTGGGTGGGTTACAATTTGCGTTCTCATGAGGTACGAGTCCGAGACTTCGGCGACCAAGCCCTGCGCTTTTGCGCGGTTTGGTGTGGCAGGCTCATAATCCTTGATCGTGACGAGCTCCTACCACACTAGTTTTGGGTCGCGTGCATGATCGGCCCCTGGTCCCGAGTTTATCTCGGGACGAGATCTGGGATCTTGATTATCGGAGGAGTCCGGATGTTCAAAAACTGGGACGTATACCGTCCTTAACTCTGTCAGCTGACGTGGGGAGCCTTTAGCCGAGCACTCGACGATAGCGACCAAATGTGTAATGGGTGGAACATGAATTTCCCTGTCGTCGGGCCTAAGCCCGACTCGATCATAGATCGGATATTGGTCGCCTTGGTGGAGCCCGTATTCTTCAAGTGTTCGGGATGGGACCGCGGTGATCATCCCTCAGGATCTTTTGAGGACGCTCCCAGGCCGTGTTCGGCTAAGCCAAATCCGGTCATATCGACCACATCGGGATTTAAGGCCGGACCAAGGGTCAAAGTTGCCCCAGTAGCGGCATCCACGGCTTCTGAAGTCGAGGCATCGGAACTCGTGGGCTCCTCGAAAGGATCTAGGAGCCTTGTTAACACAATATCTCCCCGAGGGTTGGTGGTGAACTCTAGGCTTCCGAATCTAACTTCTTGCCCAAGGCTGAAGGTTCCAACCTGGCTAATGTGGTCGGTCAGATCATCATGCAGAACGATGCTTCTGAACACGAAGATCTGTCCAGGGACAAAGATGTCCTTGCTGCAGATCTCTTTGCGGATGACTAGTCGTGCCATCAATCCTTCCTGCAATCCTTTAACAGAACTCTCAATGAAAGCACCAATGTCGGTGTCAAAACCGGTGGATCTCGGGTAGGGGGTCCCGAACTGTGGACCTTGGATCGATGGGTTGCAGGAGACAAAGGGGACAGTGTTTTACCCAGGTTTGCACCCTGTTGAGGAGGTAAAACCCTACGTCCTTCTTGATTATACTGGTAGAGTATGAGGATTACAGAGTTGATCTACCTCGAGATTGTATGAGCTAAACCCTAGATGAATTAAATGGCCTATGCGGATGAAACCCAATGGTTTATATAGACACCAGGGATCCCTAGGATTACATACAACCGACCTTTAGTCGGCCGGAGATGCCGACCTAGACTACTAAACTTGGGCAATACTCCAGTCTTCAGAGCTTTCCTTCTTGAATGCGAAATCATCATGTAGTCTGGTCTTTGATAATTCGACCCATGTGGTTGACCTGTAAAAGATGGGCCGACCATCCGAGGACCCCTTACTCCAGGACTCCCTTACCCTTGTCACTCCATGAGCGGTCTACCCACACAAAACAGAAGCTTATTTGAAATATTAGAGGTGCCACATGAAAATTTACTTGGAACGGCAGGGTAATACCGCATATAGGTAGATATAGTGGACTCATCTAGAATAACATTGTTTCAAGGATTTTGATGCACAAGCAGTATTCCCGCTTAGTACACGCAAAATCTAGCAAATAGGTTGGGAAGCGACCAGCTAGAGAGCGAAGACGGTCATGAACAAGCTTATGAATAATTACCGTTGCATACTAGCATCAGTAGGATATAAATGCCATGAACATAAATATCATGGATGCTATGTTGGTTTTGATTCAACTACATGCGTGAACATGTGCCAAGTCAAGCCACTCGAACATCTAGAGGAGGATACCATATCATCATACTACATCACAACCATTTTAATGCAGGTTGACATACAAGATAAATCATTATCCACTCCTAGCTACTCAAGCATGGCGTGAACAACAATAATCTCTATTTGTCATTGCGAATATGTTTGGTCATAATACGCTAAATCATGGATACCGGTCTAATCATATTTACAAAAACAAAAACAAGTTGAGTTCATACCCGCTTCTTTCTACCACAGTCACTTCATCAACTGTCATCATTATTGCCTTTCACTTGCATTACCGAATGATATGAAAATAATAATAGTGCAAGAGTGCCATGCACCAAGATGGAATCTGCAAATTTTTATTCAAAAGGAAAAGATAAAATAGTATGGGCTCTTTATTAGATCTATAACAATGCATATGAGGACCCCTCAAAATTTTCATCGTGGTCTTACCTTTGGGTACAACTCAATAAAGGGAAAAGAAATTCAGATATACACACTAAAATATTTTTGGAGTTTTAAGTTTTTCTAGAAGTAAGCAAATTAAAGAATAAAAACTAAAATGAGAAAAACTATTTATACGGAAGACTCCAAACAAGCAAAAGAAGAAAAGAGAAATCTTTTGGGGTTTTCTGCAAATTTTTCAAACACACAAGAAGAAAGCAAGAAAATAAATCTAACATGGATAATACAATGCAAGAGTGTGAATGTAAAGTTGGTGGAAACACATACTCCCCCAAGCTTAGGCTTTTGACCTAGCTTGGTAATCACCACCCGTAGTAGCCGTGCGGCCTCATGTCGAAGTGTTTGGGCGGCGGCACCAGAGAGTCCCACTCCTGGGGCTCCTGCTCAGCCGCTGAATGGGTGTTCCGGTAGGAAATTATGTCGTCAGATATGATCCTGTATCCGTTCCTAGCAATAGAATTAAACAAGGCAGGTGCGGGAACAGAATAACATCATGAGTAACCTCACTAAAAACAAAGTTATAACGAATGTTGTCCAAGGAATCATCAGTCAATAAAATGGTGACCCACCATAGACTGGTGGTCTACATAAACTCATGGTAAAAGATAGTCACCATGCCAAAAAGGGATGTTAAAGTGTTTCTTAAGCGAGTGGCATAAATACCACAGTGGATTTTACCCTTAGATCTGTTAGTGTGTAAACGACGAGCAATAATATCTCCCAAATTAGAGCTGTGATTCTTATGGATTTCTCGGCGTACAATGGCAAGGTCAGGAGCGCTAAGTATACTACCCTGCTCCCTAGCAGTTAAGCACTTCATGATAAAGCAAAGTAATGGACCAAAGGAAACTACATACCAGTGGCAGTGGCTTTGGGCACGCCTCTTCCTTCACCCACGATTAAAGTGAGCAGGAAATTCTCAAACTCGGCATGGTAGGTTCTCTTAACTCCTTGTCAGAGGGAATTAAACATATCTCACAGAATTCATTAAGCGGCATTTCGTAGGTTTCAGCATATAAATTAAACTGCACTAACGGTGGATGTAACATCCCAATTTTCCTAATTGGGAATGTCCTACAAATGTAGTTAAGCATCTATGCATTTTGTTTGCAATAAAGTTTTGCGTTTGAATTCCTTCAAAAATTTGCTTTTGCTTTTCTATTTTCTTCCCACGAATAATGCCCCGACAAAATTCTTGCAAGCAAGAAAGAGCGGAGGAAAATGACCCTCCAAAATCTGAGGCACTTTTGAAAATAAGTGAGCCAAGAAAAACCAGAGATTTAGGGAGAAAATAATTTGAAAAAGAAATAAAGCTTTTAGGCTTTTTCTAAAAAAACATTTTTTAAAAGTTTTTATTTTTGTCTTGGAAAAATGTTAATCGAGTAGAGAATATTTTTCTGATCATTTTGGTATATAAGACCCTATATTAATTATTTTATTTTGTTTCCTTTTATTCTATTCTCTTACTGTTTTCGAGAAAATACAAAATCGGGAGATTCTTTTTATTTTAGGAAAGCGCCATGGGCGCAGTTTTAGCTTTTAGGCTTTGGACCGATCCCCCCTCGCCTCTGTTTTTTCTCTATGACGCTGGGCCCCACGCCGATCTCTCTCTCCCCTCGGTCTCCTTCCTTCTTCCCCCGCGAGCTCCTTCCTTCCATGGCACGAGCTGCTGCCTCGCCGGGATCCGCTCGGATCCGCGAGCCCCTTCCTTCCCCGACCCCCTCCTCTCCCCTATTTAATCCGCAGTCCCCAGCCCCCCCCCCTCGGCCCCTCCTCCCCACGACCGCCACGCCGCCCCGCCCCTACAGCGCCTCGCCGGAGAAAAGCTCCTGGAGCCACCCCCGCCACGCTGCCGCATCACCATCGCGCCTCCCCGCCCCAACCAACGCCGCCATGAGCACCCCCTCGTCCCCAGCAACCCATTTTCACCCAAGGCCCGAGCTCCCACGCCGCCACGCCTCACCCCCAACCTCGTCGGAGTTAGACCGCCACCAGGAACTCGAGGAGCTCGAGCACGACTCCCCAGACTCTCTCCCGCCTCACCGTCGCTTCCCTAGGACGCCGGAGCTTCCCTGCAACGTCCCCGTCACCTCGGATGCCGCCGGAGCCCGCCGGAGGCCCCTCCCCGTCGACCGCCACCTTCTCTGCCTCGCCGGAGAAGGAGCACCAACAACACCCCACGGTGAGCACCCCCACCCCCTGGTAGCCGTTAGATCTGAAACCAACGCATGTGATTAGAAGCACAATATCCCTTCGGTCTTTTAAACAAAACCCGAACGGTTTTATTTCACTTAATATTAGCCAAAGAGTTTTTGTTAAGATTCGGCCGTTTGCTAGTTGTTACCGCAGCAAACAACCTCCCAACCAACCAGAGAGAGACACGTGTACCCCTGTCCGATAGAATTCAGATTTTAGTTTTCTGTTTTAATTCCAAACATAGAGAGTTTAAATTTTGTTTTGATCATACCTTTTGATACACAACTCCAATGGAGTTGAAACTTGTTCCAGTAGATCACAATTTTCCTGTAGTTTTAAAAAAACATATAGTTTGTCTATGTTTGAAATTTTAAAATTTGAATTAGATCAGATTAAGTTCAAGCCTTGTTTTGCTTATTCCAGGAGTTTAAAAATAGATTTTAATTTGATTATTTTTTCTACTGCTTCCTAGTGATTATATATTTATGTAGTATAAGTTTCCAAAAAATTTAAATATTTTTACTTGGGATTTTAACATAAACAATTTCTGCCTTAGTTAGGTGAAGTGAATTCCTTCACTTTATGCCATAGCTACTTTATGCTTGTGATGTTATTTTACTTGTTTGATGATTGTAGTACTTATGATGTGTATTTGTTTGTATCGGTTGATCATAATACCGCCTATGTTTTCTATGCATGGTAGTTTCACCCTTCTTTGCCCAATTGCATGCTTAGTAGGTACTTGGAAATTATAGTTCTAGCTTGTAGTATCATGTGGTAGGCACACAACAACCCCGATACTTGGCCCGGGACGACAAATTTCATATTGCTATGCTTGAGTAGACGGGATTCTGGTTGAGTACATAACAAGAGTGATGCGAGGATAATTAAATAACCAAGACTGGTTAAGTCAAGATTTTCAAGACCTCGTGAAGCAATGCAACTCTAGGTGAAGGACGGTTTTGACGGGCTCCCTAGAGAAACCAGTGGACGACCTCGGGATGCTTGGAGACGTGCCATGACATCTTGTGGAAAGCTTCACCCAGGCTCGAAGAGACGGACGGAGGCTTCAAGACCCAAGGCTTACCTGCATAGCCACAAGTCATTATGGGCTCTGGCTTGGTTGGACAACGCGGCGACTCTGGACAGGCGGTGCTAGCAGATGTAGAAGAACGGTAGGATTGGATGGGCACCGACAGGGGATCATAGGGACCCGTTGAAAGACCATGTTTTGATCATCCGGTCTTCAAACACCCTGAAGTGCGAGGACATACCCGGAGGCGATCAAATCTTGTGGGGAACGTGTGCAAAACTCTGCAGAGTGCCCAAACCTAATTGATTAGCCGTGTCCATGGTCATGGACAGCTAGAGCCGAAGGCATCGAATTTTCCCTGAACTCTCAACACAACTTAATAATGATGTCGGAATTATCGACAACTCGGGTACGAGAATTGGTTGGCAGAACCATCTCGTTAACAACAAACAATGTAGTTATATTTTGCTTTCAGCCCTCTCTTGTTGTAGGAGAAAATTGGCTTTATGCTAAAACTTATAGCCCCACCTGCCATATATGCATGTAGAAATAGTTGGTTATTATTTCCCCCCTCTCTTTGTTGACTTTCCGGCATATTCCATATGCTGACCTACACAGCTGCAACGTATCATGTTGTAGAGTACTTTTCCGACCAGGAGTGAGGCTACGATCTACGCTCGGCGACATGCCCTGGAGTCGGATGGACTCGTCTACCTGATGCTTCCGCTAGTCTTCGTTATATATCTCATGAGATGGCCTTCAGCCACTTTATTGTGATTCATTATTGTAATAAAGTACTCGATATGAGATTTCGATTAATAAAGCTGTGTGATTGAACTCTTGATATATACATTGATGTACTGAGTGTGTACCAACATGATCTTGGGATGGTACGGAAACACCAGAGGCTTGACTCGTATTGAGTCGGGTCGCTACAGAAATGGTATTCAGATCACACGCTGACCGTAGGACGTAACCTCTAGGAATGGAAAAGCCTTAGGAAGAAAACCATTTTCTTATGTCTATAAATCTTCTATTTCCTCTTCTGATCATTTCTGACTTCTCTCCGATTTTCCAATGTTCTAGATGGCCACCTTCATCCCCGTTAAGTTCACGGAGTTTTGCCAGCCCGACGCCACTATGCCTTTCGGAAAGGAGCTGATGCAGATCACCAAGGACTTGAGGATTGCTCTGCCGACTATCACAGGGAAGCCTACTTCGTCTTTCCCGGAGGATTGATGCTACAGGATTGAGGTGCACGTTCCCGGAAGGACATTCGAGTCACGCACTGAGCGTGTGGACTTCAAGTTCATTGCACCCAGCTGGATTCTCGGAAGGGACATGGCGATCCATTGTGCACTCGGACGTATCAAGGAAGTGCACAGAGGCTGCCCTATTTCACCGGACCAATTCACGGTATCCCGGAGAGGAGAAGATGGAGAAATCATCTCAAGCAAGACCAAGGACGCTCTCCTGTCCTATGCCCAAACCTTGGAGAAGCACATCGGGACTCTAGAGCATCGTGTGATCAAGGACGCCAGGAAGATCAAGCAATTGTCGCTCCGCGAACTCGAACTCGAAGAAGCAGCCCGGGAAGCCCACTATGAGCACGAATTGGAGGTGAAGGACTTCCTAGAGAGGATCGAGAAGCTGAGGACTCGTGTCGCGTACCTGGAGGAAGAACTGGACATGGGCGAGAACCTTCATCCGGAAGGAGACGTAGCCCCCTTGATCAGCAATAAGGAGGACTATGAAGCAAGCTCCACCAAAGGACCCACCACCATGCTTTTCTGAGGAGGACACTTAGACTAGTCCACCAATTTATCTTATCGTTAAACGCTTAGGCTGATGTTTAGGTTATCGAAATTTGTATCCCCGTGTGTGAACCTTTTGTGATGGTATTGAATAAAATGTTTGGTGTGATACTTGTTTGTTGCATTTCATATGGGTAGTGTAATTACTCTTTAGACCATTGTTATATGCTAATCTCACCCCTCTACAAACACCATATGCCTCGGAGACGTGACCCTGCTTCCAACTTCCCGCCAAAACTCACTCAGTTGATTCAGCAACAGAATACCCTGATGCAGCTGATCATCCAGAACCAAAACAATAACAACAACCATCATCCACCCCAGGCCGACAATCTCACCCGTTTCCTGAGGTTGAACCCTCCGACTTTCTCCAGCAGCATTGAGCCCATTGTGGCAGATGATTGGCTCCGCAAGATGCAGCGGGAACTAATCACTGCTGGATGTATTGAAGCTGAGAAGGTGCGCTTTGTCGCGCATTAACTTGAAGGCCCTGCAGCTGCATGGTGGGAGAACTACACCACCACGTACCCCATTGCTGGAGTCACTTGGGAGCAGTTCAAGCAAGCCTTCTGCACCGCTCATGTCTCAGCTAGGGCCATGAGTCTGAAGAAGCGTGAGTTTCGCAACCTACGCCAGGGAAATCGCTCTGTGGCTTAGTATGTTGATGAATTCAGTATGCTCGCCCGTTATGCACCTGGAGATGTGCCCGATGATGCAGCCAAGCAGGAAAAGTTCTTGGAGGGACTCAATGATGAGCTGAGCATTCAGCTGACTGTAGCCAACTTCAACAACTACCAGGAGCTGGTAGATAAGGCCCTCATCTTGGAGGGGAAACATCAGCAGATGGAGAACCGCAAGCGGAGGTATGGCAATGGGAAGTTCAACTCCGGCACTCAGCAGAAGCCTCGCTACACCCCCTATTCAGGGAATACCGGGACTGGATCCGGTAAGTTTGGAGGACACGTCCAGCATAACCACCCAGTGCACAACCATGGAGGCCACAACCATGGAGGAAATGGGAACCACCGCAACAACAGCAACTTCAAGAATGGCGGTACCGGCACTCAACATCATTCCGCTCCAGCTCAAAAGGACCTGACTCATATCACCTGCTTCAAGTGTCAGAAGACGGGACACTATGCCGCTGAATGTCCCCAGAACAAGGAGGGAAATGGAAACGGCAACGGCTACTCAGCAGCAAAGAAGCCCAATCCTTTTCCTCGAGCTCACGTGAATCACATTGATGTTGAAGAGGTCTATGATCACCCCGATACTGTGGTTGGTAAGTTTTTGCTAAATTCACGTCCATTATTGGTACTTTTTGATTCTGGTGCAACGCATTCATTCATATCAAGGGTAGTTGTGGAAAAGTATAGTTTGCTAACTAGAACCCTCAGCCAGCCTATTAAGGTCAGTTCCCCAGGAGGCATGTTGACAGCCGGGATAGGATGCCATGCTTTGAGTCTCAACATCGGGAACCATAATTTTCCCACCGACCTCGTCGTATTAGAGTCTCAGGGATTGGATGTAATCCTAGGCATGGATTTGTTAGCCAAGTACTAAGGGAATATTGATTGTGCCCTTAAGTCTACTTTGCTCACCACCCCCGAGCAAAAGCGGATTAAGTACGTGTCTCAGCGCCCGACACGGAGTAAACGGGTGAACTCACTCACGGGAATAGTCCAGGAGGAAGTACCGATTGTGCAATAATACCCAGATGTATTTCCGGAAGAATTGTCGGGCATGCCACCGGATAGAGAGATTTAATTTCTGATTGAGCTATTACCCGGAACAGCCCCGATATCCAAGAGACCCTATCGGATGCCCGCGAATGATTTAGAAGAAATCAAGAAGCAAATTAAGGAGTTGTTGGACAAAGGGTATATCCGCCCAAGTTCTTCACCTTGGGGAGCCCCAGTGCTCTTGGTTGAAAAGAAGGATAAGTCCTTGAGAATGGTTGTCGATTATCGTGCATTGAACGAGGCGACCATCAAGTACAACTATCCCTTGCCGATGATCAACGATCTGTTTGACCTGTTAGTTGGAGCCTGAGTGTTCTCCAAGATCGATCTTCGATCTGGGTATCATCAGCTGAAGATTCGTGAACAAGATATATCCAAGACAGCCTTCACCACCCGGTATGGTTTGTATGAGTACACGGTCATGTCGTTTGGACTGACTAATGCTCCGGCATACTTTACGAATCTGATGAACAAGGTATTTATGGAATACTTGGACAAGTTTGTCATTGTGTTCATCGATGACATACTGATATTCTCCAAGAATGAGGAAGAACACAAGGAACATGTGCGTCTAGTTTTGTAGAAACTTCGAGAGCATCAGCTGTATGCGAAGTTCAGCAAATGTGAATTTTGGTTGAAGGAAGTTGGATTCCTCGGACACGTCATTTCAGGAGAAGGAATAGCAGTGGACCCTGCCATGGTCGCAGCAGTCACCGAATGGGTATCACCCACTTCAGTTAAGGAGATCTGCAGTTTCCTCGGACTTGCCGGATATTACCGGAGGTTCATTGAGAATTTCTCAAAGATCGCCAAGCCCATGACAGAGTTGTTGAAGAAGGAGTCCAAGTATGTTTGGACCGAGGAATGTGAAACCAGTTTTCAGGAGTTGAAGAAACGTCTGGTTACAGCCCCAGTGCTGATATTACCGAACATTTGGAAGGATTTCCAGGACTCGGAGGAGTGCTCATGGAAGAAGGTAAAGTTGTAGCCTATGCATCCACACAGCTCAGACCCCATGAGTTGAATTATGCCACGCATGACTTGGAGCTAGCAGCCCTAGTGCACGCTCTCAAGACCTGGAGGCATTTCCTGATGGGAAATAGTTGTGATGTTAACACTGATCAAAAGAGCCTGAAATATATCTTCACGCAGAAGGAGTTGAACCTCAGACAGAGGAGATGGCTAGAATTGATCAAGGACTATGACATGAGATTGCATTATCACCCAGTCAAGGCAAATGTTGTAGCCGATGCCTTGAGCCGCAAGAGTTATGTGAACACACTCATAGCAGGAGGATTACCCCAGGAGTTAGCCGATGATCTCTGAGAGCTCAAATTGGAAATAGTTCCAAGAGGATTTGTAGCCACACTGGAAATTGAGTCCACTTTGACAAAAAAGATCCGCGAAGCACAGAAGACAGACACGGAGATAGCTGAGATTAAGCAGAAAATGAAAGACGGGAAGGCTAAAGGTTTTTGTGAGGATGAACACGAAACTTTATGGTTTGAGGATCGCATCTATGTGCCCAATGATCCCGAACTCAGGAAGTTGATACTTCAGGAGGCCCATGATTCCCCGTACTCGATACACCCACGCAACACCAAGATGTATCTGGATCTGAAAGAAAGTTTCTGGTGGACAGGAATGAAGAAAGACATTGCCGAGTTTGTAGCAATATGCGATGTTTGTCAGCGAGTAAAAGCCGAGCATCATAAGCCAGCAGGTTTGCTTCAACCTCTGCCGATACCCGAGTGGAAATGGGAAAAGCTTGGTATGGGCTTCATCACAGGATTACCCAGGACCCGTTCTGGTTATGATTCTATTTGGGTTATGGTCGATCGTTTGACCAAGGTAGCTCACTTCATTCCCGTGAAGACTACTTACACGAGTGCCAAGCTGGCCAAGATATATATGACCAGGATCGTATGTCTGCATGGAGTACCGAAGAGTATCGTGTCTGATAGAGGGACTCAATTCACATCAAAATTCTGGCATCAACTACACGAAACATTGGGAACGATATTGGAGTTCAGTACAGCTTTTCACCCACAGACCGACGGACAGACCGAGAGAGTCAATCAGATTCTGGAGGACATGTTAAGAGCTTGCGCACTAGATTATGGGTCTAGCTGGGATGACAATTTGCCTTATGCCGAGTTCTCATATAACAACACCTATCAGACCAGTCTGAAGATGGCCCCTTTCGAAGCTCTATAGGGAAGGAGGTGCAGAACACCACTGATGTGGGATGGAGTTGGAGACCGACAACTATTTGGTCCCGACCTTATCCGAGATTCTGAAGAGAAGGTCAAGCTGATTCGTGACCGAATCAAGATAGCTCAGTCCAGACAGAAGAGTTATGCCGACAGCAAACGCAAGGAAGTAACATACGAAGTGGGAGACCGAGCATATCTACGGGTGTCTCCACTTCGAGGAATCAAGAGATTCGGTGTGAAAGGAAAGTTAGCACCCCGATTCATTGGCCCCTACAAAATTCTTGAACGTAGAGGCGAAGTTAAATATAAACTGGAATTGCCGGAAGGATTTTCCGGAGTTCAAGATGTCTTGCATGTTTCCGAGTTGAAGAAATGCCACGCTGAGATGGCTGATGTTCCATTGAGAGATACAGTGCCCCTAGAGGCCATATAGCTCGACAGTGATCTGACGTATGAGGAGAAACCCGTCAGGATTCTCGAGACCGCCAACAGAGTTACCTGCAGCAAGATCATCAAGTTCTGCAAGGACTTGTGGAGCCACCACACCGAGGAAGAAGCCACCTCGGAACGAGAAGAAGATCTTCGTCGAGACCACCCGCACCTATTTTCTAGCCAACCCGAATCTCAAGGGCGAGATTCATCTTAAGGTGGGTAGGTTTGTAACATCCCAATTTTCCTAATTGGGAATGGTCTACAAATGTAGCTAAGCATCTATGCATTTTGTTTGCAATAAAGTTTTGCGTTTGAATTCCTTCAAAATTTTGCTTTTTCTTTTCTATTTTCTTCCCACGAATAATGCCCCCACAAAATTCTTGCAAGCAAGAAAGAGCGGAGGAAAATGACCCTCAAAAATCTGAGGTACTTTTGAAAATAATTGAGCCAAGAAAAACCAGAGATTTATGGAGAAAATAATTTGAAAAAGAAATAAAGCTTTTAGGGTTTTTCTGAAAAAAACATTTTTTAAAAGTTTTTATTTTTTTCTTGGAAAAATGTTAATCGAGTAGAGAATATTTTTCTGATCATTTTGGTATATAATACCCTATATTAATTATTTTATTTGGTTTCCTTTTATTCTATTCTCTTACTGTTTTCGAGAAAATACAAAATCGGGAGATTTTTTTATTTTAGGAAAGCGCCATGGGCGCGGTTTTAGCTTTGGGCCAGATCCCTTCAGGCCTGGGACCGAGACCCTTTCGGATCGGTCACCGATCCCCCCTCGCCTCTCTTTTTTTTTCTCTGTTGCTGGGCCCCGCGTCGATCTCTCTCTCCCCTCGGTCTCCTTCCTTCTTCCCCCGCGAGCTCCTTCCTTCCATGGCACGAGCTGCTGCCTCGCCGGGATCCGCTCGGATCCAAGAGCCCCTTCCTTCCCCCGACCCCCTCCTCTCCCTTATTTAAGCCGCGGTCCCGAGCCCCCCCCCCTCGGCCCCACCTCCCCACGACCGCCACACCGCCCCGCCCCTACAGCGCCTCGCCAGAGAAAAGCTCCTGGAGCCACCCTGCCGCATCACCACCGCGCCTCCCCGCCCCAACCGACGCTGCCACGAGCACCCCCTCGTCCCCCGCAACCCATTTTTCACCCAAGGCCCGAGCTCCCACGCCGTCACGCCTCACCCCCAACCTCGCCGGAGTTAGACCACCACCAAGAACTCGTGGAGCTCGAGCACGACGCCCCAGACTCTCTCCCGCCTCGCCGTCGCATCCCTAGGACGCCGGAGCTTCCCCGCAACATCCCCATCACCTCGGATGCCGCCGGAGCCCGTCGGAGGCCCCTCACTGTCGACCGCCACCTTCTCTGCCTCGTTAGAGAAGGAGCACCTGCAACACCCCACGGTGAGCACCCCCACCCCCTGGTAGCCGTTAGATCTGAAACCAACGCATGTGATTAGAAGCACAATACCCCTTCGGTCTTTTAAACAAAACCTGAACGGTTTTCTTTCACTTAATATTAGCCAGAGAGTTTTTGTTATGATTCGGCCATTTGCTAGTTGTCACCGCTGCAAACAACCTCCCAACCAACCAGACAGAGACACGTGTACCCCTGTCCGGTAGAATTCAGATTTTAGTTTTCTTTTTTAATTCCAAAACAGAGAGAGTTTCAATTTTGTTTTGATAATAACTTTTGATCCACAACTCCAATGGAGTTGAAACTTGTTCCAGTAGATCACAATTTTCCTGTAGTTTTAAAAAACATATAATTTGCCTATGTTTGAAATTTTCAAATTTGAATTAGATCAGATTTAGTTTAAACCTTGTTTTGCTTATTCCAGGAGTTTAAAATAGATTTTTATTTGATTCTTTTTGCTACTACTTCCTAGTGATTATATCTTTCTGTAGTATAAGTTTCAATTTTTTTTAGATATTGTTACTTGGGGTTTTAACAGAAACAATTTCTGCCTTAGTTAGGTGAAGTGAATTCCTTCACTTCATGCCATAGCTACTTTATGCTTGTGATGTTATTTTACTTGTTGATGATTGTAGTGCTTATGATGTGTATTTGTTTGTATCGGTAGATCACCCGGATTGCGAAGCTTGCCACTTAGAAGCGCTCGATCAAGACAACTATCAGCAAGGCAAGTCATTTTGATCATACTATCGCCTATGTTTTCTATGCATGGTAGTTTCACCCTTCTTTGCCCAATTGCATGCGGTGTAGGTACTTGGAAATTATAGTTATAGGTTGTACTATCATGTGGTAGGCACACAACAACCCCAATACTTGGCCCGGGACGACAAATTTCATATTGCTATGCTTGAGTAGACGGGATTTTGGTTGAGTGCATAACACAAGTGATGCGAGGATAATTAAATAACCAAGACCGGTTAAGTCAAGATTTTCAAGACCTCATGAAGCAATGCAACTCTGGGTGAAGGACGGTTTTGACGGGCTCCCTGGAGAAACCAGTGGACGACCACGGGATGCTTGGAAACGTGCCATGACATCTTGCGGAAAGCTTCACCCAGGCTCGAAGAGACGGACGGAGGCTTCAAGACCCAAGGCTTACCTGCACAGCCACAAGTCATTATGGGCTCTGGCTTGGTTGGACAATGCAGCGACTCTGGACAGGCGATGCTAGCAAATGTAGAAGAACGGTAGGATTGGATGGGCACCAACAGGGGATCAGAGGGACCCGTTGAAAGACCATGTTTTGATCATCCGGTTTTCAAACACCCTGAAGTGCGAGGACATACCCGGAGGCGATCAAATCTTGTGGGAACGTGTGCAAAACTCTGTAGAGTGCCCAAACCTAATCGATTAGCCGTGTCCACGGTCATGGACAGCTTGAGCCGAAGGCATTGAATTTTCCCTGAACTCTCAACACAACTTAATAATGATGTCGGAATTATCGACAACTCGGGTACGAGAATTGGTTGGCGGAACCTAAATCAAACAATGTAGTAATATTTTGCTTTCAGTCCTCTCTTGTTGTAGGAGAAAATTGGCTTTATGCTAAAACTTATAGCCCCACCTGCCATATATGCATGTAGAAATAGTTGGTTATTATTTTCCCCCTCTCTTTGATGACTTGCCGGCATATTCCATATGCTGACCTACACGGCTGCAACGTATCATGTTGTAGAGAACTTTTCC
The DNA here is from genome assembly GCF_904849725.1 of Hordeum vulgare subsp. vulgare. Taxonomy (NCBI): domain Eukaryota; kingdom Viridiplantae; phylum Streptophyta; class Magnoliopsida; order Poales; family Poaceae; genus Hordeum; species Hordeum vulgare. The sequence goes on from NC_058523.1 coordinate 128,797,541, forward strand.
GACCAGGAATGAGGCTACGATCTACGCTCGGCGACATGCCGTGGAGTCGGATGGACTCGTCTACCTGATGCTTCCGCTAGTCTTCGTTAGATATCTCATGAGATGGCCTTCAGCCGCTTTATTGTGATTCATTATTGTAATAAAGTACTCGATATGAGATTTCGATTAATAAAGTTGTGTGATTGAACTCTTGATATATACATTGATGTACTGAGTGTGTACCAGCATGATCTTGGGATGGTACGGAAACACCAGAGGCTTGACTCGTATTGAGTTGGGTCGCTACAGAAATGGTATTTAGAGCACACGCTGACCGTAGGACGTAACCTCTAGGAATGGAAAAGCCTTAGGAAGAAAACTATTTTCTTATGTCCATAAATCTTCTATTTCCTCTTCTGATCATTTCTGACTTCTCTCCGATTTTCCAATGTTTTAGATGGCCACCTTCATCCCCGTTAAGTTCACGGAGTTTTGCCAGCCCGACGCCACTATGCCTTTCGGAAAGGAGCTGATGCAGAGCACCAACAACCCCCTTGGCATTCTTCTTGGATGAACTCCTCCTAAAGAGGTTCATTTTTCCTAGAACAAATTTCTGGAAATTTTGGGTCATAACATAAAGTTAACAAGACTTCACAAGAATGATTTGAATTACTCATAAGGATGCCTAGAGCCTAAAACAAGCATTCAAACTACATGGAAATTCAAGAACTCAAATTATTTAGAGGAGTGGGGGAGTTACATACCAAGAAGCAATCCGCCAAAACAGTTTTAGAAACGGAGTTCCGAGCAAAGAGATCGAAATCCGCGGGTTTGAGAGCAAGAACACGAGAGAGACAGATACATGCATTTTTTTCTGGAGGTAAGTGATGATGTGAGATGAAGGGATAAGTGAGGGGATCCCCGAGGGGCCCACTAGCCACCAGGGCGTGCTTGGTGGGGGTGGCACGCACTGGTGTCTAGTGGACACGTGGGATACCCACTGTAATGTTTTCATTGTGAGATATTCTCAAATATTCATAAAAAAATTGTGTGAAAGTTTCAGGTCATTTGGAGAACTTTTATTTTTTGGCACATTTTATTGCATGGAGAATTTAGAAAACAGGATAAACATGGTATTTATTGTATTTGACTAAAAATAACAGGAAAACTAAAGTGGGTACAGAAAGTTGTGCCTACTCACTTCATCGACCTCATGCCTCTTGAAAATGATTCATTAACAAGGTTGATCAAGTCTTATTAACCCGAAGAATTTTTGTAAAACACTAAGTTACCTCAACCAAGATGTGCATATCCCCAACCATAAGTATCTCATATTTATTATTGGCAGCACATAGAGGTAGTTGAACACTTCCATTGGTGATAGTTAGAGATTTTTCAATAATATTAACACCATTCGCTTGGAATTGTTTCCTTGGAAAATGCATCATATGTTCTTTACCATTCACATGGAAAGTGACTTTGCTTTTATTGCAATCAAGAACAGCCCGTGCAGTATTTAAGAAAGGTCTATCAAGGATAATCTAGAAGTTGTCATCCTCGGGCATAGCAAGTATAACAAAGTATGCCGGGATAGTAACATTTGCAACAACAACAGGCACATCCATAAATACCGATACGTATGGCAGTTGATTTATCAGCCATTTGTAATGAAATTTCAGTAGATGTGAGTTTATTCAAGTCAAGTCATTTGTATAAATAGAAAGGCATAACACAAACACCAGCTCCTAGATCACGTAAAGCACTTTTCACTTAGTTTCTTTTGTTGGAACATGGTATATTTGGTATTCATGGATCTCCTAGTTCTTTAGGTATCCCGACCTTAAAAGAGTAATTATCAAGCATGGTGGAGATTTCAGCTTCAGGTATTTTCTTTTATTAATGACGATGTCTTTCATTTACTTAGCATGAGGGGGCATCTTTAAAAGATCAGTTAAACGAGTATGCAAAAAGACTGGCCTAAGCATTTCAGCAAAGCGTTCAAATTCCTCATCATCTTTTTTCTTAGTTGGTTTGGGTGGATAAGGCATGGGTTTTGAACCCATGGCTCTCTTTCTTTGCCATGCTTTCTATAAACAAAATATCTTCTATCGTAATGTTTGTTCTTAGGTTGTGAGTTATCAAGATCAACAACAGGTTCTATCTCAACATCATTATCTGTTTCTTTATCATTGTCAGGTTGAGCATCTACATGAGCATCATCACCACTAGGTGAATGCTCACAACCAGATTGAGTTTCAGCATCAGAGATAGAGTTATCGTTAGCATTATCACAAGGTTTTTCTACTTCGGGTTCACTAGAAGTATGTAGGGTCCTATAATTTTTCTTTTTCTTTTTCTTCCTAGAAGGACTAGGTGCATCAACATTAATTCTTTGTGAATCTTGTCCAGTTCTTTTAGGATTACCTTCTGGATATAGTGGATGTTGAGTCATTGTTCCTCCTCTAGTCATTACTCTAACAACATGATCTTTCATATTATTATTATTTTTATGAAATAACTCACTTTGAGATTTAGCAACTTGTTCTAGTTGGGTTTGAACCATAGAAGCATGTTTTCCTACACCTCTTACATCATTGGTGATTCTAAATAACAACTCACTTAAGCGAGCAATCATATCAGAGTTTTGTTTCAATTATTTCATAACATTGGAGTTCAAATGATCTTGCTTTCTAATATAACTATCAAACTTATATAAGAATTGACTAGGGTGTTTAATGTAAGGGATGTCACCTTTATCAATTCTTAAAAGAGAATTACCTCCACCACCCGTGGTGGTGTGTTGAGACCATGTATTTCTTTGATAGGTGGTAAATTCTTAACATCTTTAGCTTTAATGCATTTTTCCTTCATACATTTATTTGCCTCTTGCATAGTTTCTGGACTAAGGAATAATATACCCCTCTTCTTTGGAGTAGGTTTAGGCGGTGGTTCATGAAGTGTCCATTCATCATGATTCTTCAATATATTAGTCAATAATTCCTCTGCTTGTTCGACAGTTTTTTCCCTGAAAACACACCGAGCACAACTATCTAGGCGGTCCCTAGAAGCATCACTTAGTCCATTAAAAAATATATCAAATATTTCATTCTCCTTAAGAGGATGATCACACAAAGCATTAAGTAATTGGAGAAGCCTCCCCCGCTTGTGGGAGACTCTCCTCTTCAATTTGCACAAAGTGAAATATTTCCTATCAGGCAACTTCTTTCTTATGAGCAGGAAAATATTTTTCAATGAAGTAATAGATCATATCCTGGGGACTACGCACACAACCAAGAGCAAGAGTATTGTACCAAATCTTAGCATCACCCTTTAATGGGAACGGAAATAATTTGAGAATATAGCAGTAGCGAATTTTGTCATCATGAGTAAATAGGGTGGCCATATCATTTAACTTAGTGAGATGTGCGACAATAGTTTCATTTTCATAGTAATGAAAAGGATCAAATTCAACCAAAGTAATTATCTCTTGGTTCTCAAAGAATTCATAATCCTTACCGATAATAAAGATAGGTGAAGTAGAAAACTTAGGATCATATTTCATTCTAGCATTCAAGGATTTTGTTTTTTCAACTTGCATAGTAGCTTCTTAGGATCTTCTCTATCCTCACAAGCAAGAAAGTCTCTAGCTATTTCTTCATCTGTAACATAACCTTCAGGTATTTCAGGCATTCCAATTCTAGGATAGTCATGTCTAAAAGGTGTTTCAGTGTTTCTAGTTTCAAAGATATCATCAGTGTCAGCATGCTCAATTTATTTAGCTCTAGCAAGCAGTTCATCAAGAAATTCACCTAGTGGCATAATATCATCAAGCAAGGTACTAGCATCATCATTAGCATCATTCATAGCAGAGGTAGCATCATCAATAACTTGTGACATATCAGGATTAATAGCATGTGGTGGTGGTATTGCACATATATTCAAATGATAAGGTGAAACAAGTGCAGAGCTAGATGGCAATTCGTTACCTCAGCTTGTCTTAGAGGGAACGATCTTGGTTCTTGTATCTTTCAGAACATTATAGTGATCAATAAATAGATATCCCAATTCACTCAACAAATATAGCTATGTGATACGTCCATTTTGCATCATGCTTTCATGTTGATATTTATTGCTTCTTGGGCTGTTATATTACTTGTGGTACCATATTTATGCCTTTTCTCTCTTATTTTGCAAGGTTTATTTGAAGAGGGAGAATTCAGGCAGCTGGAATTCTGGACTGGAAAAGGAGCAAATCCTAGTCCACTATTCTGCACATCTCCAAATGCCGTGAAAATTTACGTGGATTTTTTCTGGAATATATTAAAAATACTGGGCGAAAGAACTACCGGAGGGGGGCCACCAGGGCCCCACAAGCTTGCCCACCGCCACCACCCCCCTAGTGGCGCAGGGTAGGCTTATGGGGTGCCTGAAGGCCCACTAGCCCCCCTCTTTTGCTATATGAAGCGTCCTGGTCTGGAAAAAATCAATCGGGAGCTTTTTCGTGGTTTCGCCGCCGCCATGAGGCGGAACTTGAGCAGATCCAATCTCGAGCTCCGGCAGGACGATCCTGCCGAGGAAAATTCCCTCCCGGAGGGGGAAATCGTCGCCATCGTCATCACCAACACTCCTCTCGTCGGAGGGGAGGCATCTTCATCAACATCTTCATCAGCACCATCTCCTCTCCAATCCCTAGTTCATCTCTTGTAACCAATCTTCGTCTCGCAACTCCGATTGGTACTTGTAAGGTTGCTAGTAGTGTTGATTACTCTTTGTAGTTGATGCTAGTTGGATTACTTGGTGGAAGAGTTTAATTTCAGATCCTTGATGCTATTCATTACACCTCTGGTCATGATTATGATTATGTCTTGTGAGTAGTTGCTTTTGTTCCTGAGGACATGGGATAAGTCATGTTAATAATAGTCATGTGAATTTCATATTCGTTCGGTATTTTGATATGTTGTATGTTATTTTTCCTCTAGTGGTGTTATGTGAACGTCGACTACATAACACTTCACCATATTTGGGCCTAGAGGAAGGCATTGGGAAGTAGTAAGTAGATGATGGGTTGCTGGAGTGACAGAAGCTTAAACCACAATCTATGTGTTGCTTCGTGACGGGCTGATTTGGATCCACTAGTTTAATGCTATGGTTAGACTTTGTCTTAATTCTTCTTTTGTAGTTGCGGATGCTTTCGAGAGAGGTTAATCATAAGTGGGATGCTTGTCCAAGTAAGGGCAGTACCCAAGCGCCGGTCCACCCACATATCAAACTATCAAAGTAACGAACGCGAATCATATGAACATGATGAAACTAGCATGACAGAAATTCCCGTGTGTCCTCGGGAGCGTTTTTCCTCCTCTAAGAGTTTGTCCATGCTTGTCCCTTGCTACAAAAGGGATTGGGCCACTTGCTGCACCTCTGCTACTACTTGTTACTTGTTACTCTTTGCTTGCTACGTTTCACCTCGCTACACAATCACTTGTTACCACTACTTTAGTGCTTGCAGTTATTACCTTGCTGAAATCCGTTTATCAGAGCCTTCTGCTCCTCGTTGGGTTCAACACTCTTACTTATCAAAAGGACTACGATTGATCCCCTAAACTTGTGGGTCATCAAGACTCTTTTCTGGCGCCGTTCCCGGGGAGTGAAGCGCCTTTGGTAAGTGGAAATTGGTAAGGAAACATTTATATACTATGCTGAAATTTATTGTCACTTGTCACTATGGAAACTCTTCCTTTGAGGAGTTTGTTCGGGGTATCTTCACCATGAACGTAAGCACGAGGAGTTGCTCCTCAACCTGAGGTACCTACTAAAAATATATTTTATGAAATTCCTTTGGGTATGCTTTAGAAACTGCTGGCTAATCCTTTTACAGGAGATGGATCTTCACATCCAGACTTTCATCTAATCTATGTAGATGAAGTTTGTGGTCTATTTAAGCTTGCAGGTTTGCCCGAGGATGAGGTAAATAAGAAAGTCTTTCCTTTATCTTTGCAGGATAAGGTGTTGACATGGTATAGGTTATGTGATGATGCTGGATCATGGGGCTACAATCGGTTGAAATTGGAATTTCATCAAAAGTTCTATCCTATGCATTTAGTACATCGTGATCGGAACTTTATTTATAACTTTTGGCCTCGTGACAGGGAAAGCACAGCTCAAGCTTCAGGGAGGCTTAAATCAATGCTATATTCATGCCCCAATCATGAGCTCTCGAGAGAAATCACCACTCAAAACTTTTATGCTCGACTTTCTCATGAAGATCATACCATGCTTGACACTTCTTGTGCCGGTTCTTTTATGAAGAAGGATATTGATCACAAGTGGAATTTATTGGAGAGAATCATACGCAACTCTGAATATTGGGAGCTGGAGGAAGGTAAGGACTCAGGTATGAATTTCCAGTTTGATTGCGTTAAATCTTTTGTTGAGACAAACACTTCTAGAGATTTTAGCGCTAAGTATGGACTTGACTCTGAGATAGTAGCTTCTCTATGTGAATCTTTTGCAGCTCATGTTGATCTTCCCAAAGAGAAGTTGTTTAAATATCATCCTCCTGTAGAAAGCAACACAGCCAAGACCAATCTAGTTGAGGAGAAAATCATAGCTTTTAGTGATCCTGTTTTTCCTTGTGCTTACACTGAGAAACCACCATACCCTGCTAGGATGAAGGATTATTCTAAAGCTCCAACTGTGATACGTAGGGGTTACATTAGACCACTTGCACCCCCTGAGGAGATTAGAGTTGAACCTAGTGTTTCTGTTATCAAAGATCTCTTAGCCGAAGACATAGATGGGCATGTTATCAAATTCTGTGAGGACTCCGCTAGAATTGCTAAACCTCACGCGAAAGACAAGCACGGAGCTATAGTTGGCCTGCCGGTTGTTTCTGTTAAGATAGGAGATCACTGTTACCATGGTTTATCTGGTATGGGAGCTAGTGTTAGTGCAATACCCCGTTCTCTCTATGATGAAATCAAAGATGAGATTGCACCTGCTGAGTTAGAACCCATTGATGTCACTATTACGCTAGCTAATAGAGACACTATCTGCCCTCTAGGAATTGTGAGACACGTAGAAGTCCTGTGTCGTAAGACGACGTATCCTACTGATTTCCTCGTCCTTGGTACTGCACAAGATAGCTTTTGTCCCATCATATTCGATAGTCCCTTTCTCAACACTGTCAATGCTCACATTGATTGCATTAAGCAGATTGTCACACTAAGTTTCGAGGGTGTGTCTCCTGAATTTAACTTCTCTAAGTGTGGAAGACAACCCCATGAAAGAGAGTTGTCTGGTAGGGATGAAATCATTGCTCTTGCCTCTATTGCCGTACCTCCTACGGATCCTTTAGAGCAATATCTGCTTGAGCATGAAAATGATATGCATATGGAGGAGAGAGATGAGATAGATAGAATTGTCTTAGAACAACAACCTCTTCTCAAGAATAATCTGCCTGTTGAACTGCTTGGGTATCCTCCCCCACCAAAGGGTGATCCTGTGTTCGAGCTTAAACAATTGCCGGATACTCTTAAGTATGCCTATCTTGATGAGAAGGAGATATATCCTGTCATTATTAGTGCTCTCCTCTCAGGGCCCGAAGAGAAGAAGTTACTAAAAGCTCTGAGGAAGCACCGCACTGCTATTGGATATACTCTTGAGGATCTTAAGGGTATTAGTCCTACCCTTTGTCAGCACAAGATTAAAACCGATCCTGACTTTAAACCAGTTGCTGATCATCAAAGGAGATTAAATCCTAAGATGAAAGAGGTCATTAGAAAAGAAATATTAAAGCTTCTGGAAGCAAGAATCATTTATCCTATTGCTCATAGTTATTGGGTAAGTCCAGTACATTGCGTACCCAAGAAGGGAGGTATCACCGTCGTTCCTAATGATAAGGATTAACTAACCCCACAAAGGATTATTACCGGCTATAGAATGGTGATAGAGTTCCGGAAACTGAACAAGGCAACCAGGAAAGATCATTATCCTTTGTCGTTCATCGACCAAATGCTAGAAAGGCTATCAAAGCACACACACTTCTGCTTTCTAGACGGTTATTCAGGTTTCTCGCAAATGCCTGTTGCACAATCCGATCAAGAGAAAACCACTTTCACCTGCCCTTTCGGTACCTTTGCCTATAGACGTATGCCTTTTGGCTTATGTAATGCACCTGCCACCTACCAAAGATATATGATGGCTATATTCTCTTACTTTTGTGAAAAGATTGTCGAGGTTTTCATGGATGACTTCTCCATTTACGGGTCTTCCTTTGATGATTGCCTCAGCAACCTTGATCGAGTCTTACAGAGATGCGAAGAAACCAACCTCGTCTTGAATTGGGAGAAATACCACTTTATGGTTAATGAAGGTATCGTCTTAGGACACAAAATCTCTGAAATAGGCATTGAAGTTGATAAGGCTAAGGTCGATGCAATTGAGAAAATGTCGTGCCCCACAGATATCAGAGGTATACGAAGTTTCCTAGCTCATGCTAGTTTCTATAGAAGGTTTATTAAAGACTTCTCTAAGATTTCTAGGCCTCTTACCAACCTCTTGCAGAAGGATGTTCCTTTTGTTTTTGATGAGGATTGTGAGGAAGCTTTCGAAATACTTAAGAAGGCTTTGATAACCGCACCTATTGTTCAACCACCTGACTGGAACTTGCCCTTTGAAATCATGTGTGACGCTAGTGATTATGTTGTTGGTGCTGTTCTAGGACAAAGAGTTGACAAGAAGTTGAATGTCATTCACTACGCTAGTAGAACTCTATACAGTGCCCAAAGAAACTATGCCACTATGGAGAAGGAATTTTTAACAGCCGTGTTTGCATGTGAAAAGTTCAGATCTTACATAGTTGAATCCAAAGTCACTATTCACTCTGATCATGCTGCTATTAAGTACCTCATGGAGAAGAAGGACGATAAGCCTAGGCTGATCAGATGGGTTCTCGTGCTACAGGAATTTGATTTGCAAGTCGTTGACTGAAAGGGTGTTGACAACCCTGTAGCAGATAACTTGTCTAGGCTAGAGAATGTCCTTGATGACCCACTACCTATTGATGACAGCTTTCCTGATGAGCAACTAAATGTCATCCACACTTCACTTAGTGCACCGTGGTATGCCGATTATGCAAACTATATCGTAGCCAAATACATACCACCCAGTTTCACCTATCAACAAAAGAAGAAATTCTTCTTTGATTTGAGACACTACTTTTGGGATGATCCTCACCTTTATAAGGAAGGAGTAGATGGTGTTATTAGACGTTGTGTGCCTGAACATGAACAGGGACAGATCTTGCAGAAGTGTCATCTGAAGCCTACGGAGGACACCATGCTGGAGATAGAACTGCCCATAAGGTATTGCAATCAGGTTTCTATTGGCCCACTCTCTTCAAGGATGCTCGTAAGTTTGTCTTGTCTTGTGACGAATGCCAAAGGATAGGGAACATCAGTAAGCGTCAAGAGATGCCTATGAACTATTCACTTGTCATTGAACCATTTGATGTCTGGGGCTTTGATTATATGGGACCCTTCCCGAGTTCCAGTAGGTACACTCACATCTTAGTTGCTGTGGATTACGTTATTAAGTGGGTAGAAGCTATCCCCACTAAAAATGTCGATCACCACACCTCTATTAAGATACTTAAAGAAGTCATATTCCCAAGATCTGGAGTCCCTAGATACTTGATGACTGATGGCGGTTCACACTTCATTCATGGTGTTTTCCGCATGATGCTAGCTAAGTAAGATGTCAACCATAGAGTTGCATCTCCTTATCATCCTCAGTCTAGTGGTCAAGTGGAGTTGAGTAATAGGGAGATCAAGTTGATCCTACATAAGACCGTCAATAGATCTCGAAAGAACTGGTCTACAAACTTGACGATGCACTATGGGCTTATAGGACTGCTTATAAGAATCCCATGGGCATGTCACCGTATAAAATGGTTTACGGTAAAGCCTGTCATTTACCTCTTGAGCTGGAACACAAAGCTTATTGGTCAATCAAAGAGCTCAACTTTGATTTCAAACTTGCCGGTGAGAAGCGGTTGTTTAATATCAGCTCGTTAGATCAATGGAGAGCCCAGGCATATGAGAATGGCATGGTGTTCAGGGAAAAGGTTAAGAGATGGCACGACAAACGAATACAGAAACGAGAGTTCAACGTAGGTGATTATGTCTTGCTATACAATTCTCGTTTGAGATTCTTTGCAGGCAAGCTTCTCTCTAAATGGGAAGGCCCCTATGTTGTCAAGGAAGTATATCGTTCCGGTGCCATCAAAATCAATAACACGGGAGGAAATTTTCCTAGAGTGGTAAATGGGAAAAGAATCAAGCATTACATCTCTGGTACTCCCATAAATGTTGAGACCAATATCATCAATGTCATAACTCCAGAGGAGTACATAAGGGATGTTTATCAGCCTGTTACAGACCTTGAAAACGAAGATGTATCTGTTTCGGCAAGAAATTGGACTTCAATACTTTTCCAATAGGAAATTTCCTCAGTTTTGGAATTTTTGGAAAGTTAGAAAAATAAGAAGCAGTCCAGAGAGCAAACGAGGCAGCCTCAAGGGCCCACTCCGCCACCGCCCCTCCAGGTGGCGGTGGGCAAGCTTGTGGGCACCTCGTGTGCCTCCCGGACTCCGTTTTCTTGCGGAGGACTCCTTTTGGCCCAGAAAAGATCAATATATTGTTGCCCGAAGGATTTGATCTCCGTATCGGGTAGTTTTCCTCTGTTTTCGTTTCGAGCTTATTGTCTGCCGCCAATTTAGAGCAAAGATGTCTCGGGAATCTGTTGGAGAGAATGATCTTCACCAAGTTCATGAGGAAGTAGATGCTGATCTGAAAAGAGTAGAAGTTACGGAAGCCAGGGACCAAGCTAAGGAGAAAACCCAAGCTAGGGAGGAAGTTCAACCTATGTTCAACATTGAAGACGTTGAAGGAGTAGACTTTCTCCAACCCTTCCTCCACATGATGTCTCCATCCTTGATTGAAGTCTTGAGGTTTTGCGAAACAACTCGTGCTCGCAATATTTCTCTTTCTCGTGAAGTTGTTTTGCTGGAAAACCATATCACAGATCTCAGAGGTATAAATCAAAGGCTGATAGCTCTGTTGGAATCAAAGGCGACAACAACACCACCATGACCGCCAAAGGAAGAAAACTAAGCATTGGCACGGGCAATCCCCTTGGCTTCTGCCAAGCTTGGGGGAGTTGCCCTGGTATAGTATCACCTTTATATCTTTTGCTTTTACCTTTGTTTTAGTTCTTTCCTTTTCAGTTTTTATTTCTTCTTTTAGAGGAATAAGTCTTTAGTTTTTAGTTTGATTCTTTTGCTTTTGTCTCTCCCCCGATGTATTCGAGCTTACGAGCTATATAATAAAGAGTGTCTTAGTCAAGGGCTTTGCTTTGTGCCATGATCAAAGAGTATGAAAAGAACGATAGCATGAAAGATCATGAGACGATCTTATGGAAAGTGATAACTTCACTTATGACACGTATGATGATTGAAACTTGTTGAGAATAATATAACATAGACCTCATCATTGTTGCAATTAATAAGAAGTAATAAGGAAAGAGAGGTTCACATATAAATATATCATCTTAGACACTTTTTACAATTGTGAGCACTCACCAAACTATTACATGCCTAGGAGTAGATGTTGGACAAGGAAGACAACATAATGAATTGTGTTTGCTTGGTTCCAAACAATGTTATATGATTAGAGATCCCTTAGCGTGTGACGATTGCTTCCACCTCATATTAGCCAAAACTCCGGCACCAAGTAGAGATACTACTTGTGCATCCATAAACCTCCAACCAGTTTTGCCATGAGAGTCCACCATACCTACCTATGGATTGGATAAGATCCTACAAGCAAGTTGACATCGGTGCAAGCAATAAAAATTGCTCTCTAATATGTATGATCTATTAGTGTGTGGAAAATAAGCTTTGTATGAACCTATGATGAGGAAGACATAAAAGTGACAGACTGCATAATAAAGTTCTTTGTCACACGGGGTAATATAAAGTGACGTTCCTCCGCACTAAGAGGACAAGCATTCAAACCTCAAAAGCGCATGACAACCTCTGCTTCCCTCTGCGAAGGGCCTATCTTGTAGCTTTACTTTTTACCCTTGTAAGAGTCATGGTGATCATCACCAATTCCCTTTTTTCCTTTGTCTTGGCTACCGTCACATGCTTGGGAAAGATCTATATTCATATATCAACTTGGAGTTGAGTACTCATGCTTTATTATTGTTGACTTTACCCTTGAGGTAAACCGTTGGGAGGCAAAACTATAAGCCCCTATCTTCCTTTGTGTCCAGCTGAAACTTTGACACCATGACTACCACGTGAGTTGTAACAATTGTGGAAAACGAAAGAGATGATTAAGTATGTGGGTTTGCCTTACAAGCTCTTATTTGACTCTTTCTGATGTTGTGATAAATTGCAATTGCTTCAATGACTACGGATTATTGTTGATTACTTCTCAGTAAGGTTTTTTCTTCATGCTTTGCTTTGTGAAGGAATTGTTACTTTCCCATAAGAATCTTTATGATATATTGATGTTCTATGTGTGATCATGATGCCCTCTTGTTCGTATTATGTTTTATCGACACCTTCATCCCTCAACATGTGGACATGTTTATGGAACTTTGTTTTTGCTTGAGGACAAGCGAGGTCTAAGCTTGGGGGAGTTGATACGTCCATTTTGCATCATGCTTTCATGTTGATATTTATTGCTTCTTGGGCTGTTATATTACTTGTGGTACCATATTTTGGCCTAGAGGAAGGCATTGGGAAGTAGTAAGTAGATGATGGGTTGCTGGAGTGACAGAAGCTTAAACCCCAGTCTATGCGTTGCTTCGTGAGGGGCTGATTTGGATCCACTAGTTTAATGCTATGGTTAGACTTTGTCTTAATTCTTCTTTTTAGTTGCGGATGCTTTCGAGATAGGTTAATCATAAGTGGGATGCTTGTCCAAGTAAGGGCAGTACCCAAGCGCCGGTCCACCCACATATCAAACTATCAAAGTAACGAACGCGAATCATATGAACATGATGAAACTAGCAAGACAGAAATTCCCTTGTGTCCTCGGGAGCGTTTTTCCTCCTATAAGAGTTTATTCAGGATTGTCCCTTGCTACAAAAGGGATTGGGCCACTTGCTGCACCGCTGCTACTACTTGTTACTTGTTACTCTTTGCTTTCTACGTTTCACCTCGCTACACAATCACTTGTTACCGCTACTTTCAGTGCTTGCAATTATGACCTTGCTGAAATCCGTTTATCAGAGCCTTCTGCTCCTCGTTGGGTTCGACACTCTTACTTATCGAAAGGACTATGATTGATCCCCTATACTTGTGGGTCATCACTATGCTCCCCGGCAACAGCGCCAGAAAACATTCTTGATAATCGACAAGTATATGGGATTGAAATAGTTTTTGAGGGTAGATTATTCAACCCAAATTTATAGATTCGACACAAGGGGAGCCAAAGAATATTTGCACGTATTAGCAGTTGAGTTGTCATTTCAACCACACTTGGAGATTTAGTATCTGCAGCACAGTAATATGACAGTTTTGTTAGCACTGGTAACAGTAGCAGCAGTAACGGTAATAGTAGCAGCAGTAATGGTAACAGTGATAGACGTTTTGTAGCAGTTGTAACAGTAGTAGCAACAACAGTAATTTCGAAAGAACAATATCTGGAAAACTCGTAGGCACTGGATCAGTGATATTGTTGGATGATATTCATCATGTATCAGTCATAACATAGGGCAACACAGAACTAGCTCCCGTTCATGCTAATGGAAAAGAACTTGCATGGCATCTTTTGTCCTACCCTCCCATGAGAGTGTGGCCCATAAGGAAACTAAGAGATATTAAGGCCTCCTTTTAATAGGGAACCAGAACAAAGCATTAACACATAGTAAATACATGAACTCCTCATATTTCGGTAATCACCGGAAGGAATCCCAATTGTCGTCACTTTGGGGTATGCGGATCCTAACACATAGTAGGTGCACATGACTTGCAAGATTGGATCAAGAACATAGATATAATGGGAAAACATAAAAGATTCAAATCTGAACTCATGGCACTCGGGCCCTAGTGACAAGCATTAAGCATGGCAAAGTAATAGCAACATCAACTCCAAACATAGTGGATACTAGGGATCAAGCCCTAACAAAACTTACTCAATTACACGATGAATCTCATCCAGCTCCTCACCAACCAGCAAGCCTACAAAGGGATTACTCACTCCCGGTGGAGAGCATCATGGAATTGGCAATGAAGGGGGTTGATGATGACAAAGACCGAAGATTCCCCTCTCGTGAGCCCCAAACGTAATCCATATTTGGCCTCCTGATGAAGAACAGGAGGTGGAGGCAACTCTGTATCGTGAAACACGATGAAACTTCCTATCTATTTTTTCTCCGAAAATAGGAATTTATAGTGCTGGAGATAGGGACAGCCAAGCCACGTGGGCCCCACTACCCACCAGGCCACGCTAGGGGGGCCTGGCGCGCCCTGGTGCCTAGTGGGTTTTGATTCCATTATTTTTCTTTTCTTCCATAAAAATCTCCAAAAAGTTTCGTTCCATTCTGAGAACTTTTATTTCTGCACAAAAACAACACCGTGGTAGTTGTGCTGAAAACAACGTTAGTCTGGGTTAGTTTTATTCAAATCATGCAAATTAGAGTCCAAAACAAGAGCAAAAGTGTTAGGAAAAGTAGACATGATGGAGACGTAGCACACATCATCATGAGGGCAGCAAGGTTGATGAAGAAGCCCTCCGTGATCAATTCCCCTCCGGCAAAGTGCCAAAACAGAGCTCTAGATGGCCTCCTGTCGGAAGAGAGACTTGCAGTGGCGTAAAAAGTGTTTCGGGACCTCCTTTGATGTTTTTAGGGTAAATAGGAATTTGTAGGCCAGAGAACGGGGTCGGGAGAGCCAAGAGGGGGCCATAAGATATTAGGTTGTGACCCCCCAAGCCGCGACCTGATGGCTTGTGAGAGCCTCGTGTGCCTCTTGGCCTTCTTCTGATGGTCCATGGTGTTCGTTTGGTCCAAAAAATTCACAAAAAATCTTAGGTCCATTGGCATTTCCTTGGTACTCGAATCTGAAAAGTCAAAAACATGCAGAAAAAAGCAACTCGCTCTGGGCATTGGATCAATAGGCTATTGCTAAGAAATAATGTAAATTGGTATATAAGTGCCTAAAAAGTGTTCTAAAAAGAAAACATAATAGCACGGAACAATAAAATATTATAGATATGTTGGAGACGTATCACACAGTAGGGTACCGGAAAAGGTCTCCAAATGGGATCCGGCACAGCAGAGACTTATGACGGCAGAAAAATTGTTTTGGGTGGCTCCCCGATGTTTCTGGAATATTTGAGAATTTATAGAGGCCCAATTAAGACAGGAGGTGACGAGGGGCCCACGAGCTCACAGGATGCCCCCTACCCCCCTAGGCATGCCCCAAGGTTCGTCGCCACCTCGCGACTCCTCAGGTCTTCTCCCGAGGTTCCCTAGGTCTATTTTGGTCCAGAAAAAATATATCAAGAAGTTTCATCGTGTTTTGACTCGTCTGGTATTGATATTCTGCAAAAGTAAAAAAACACGCAAAAAAACAGGAACTCGCACTTGGGCACTAGGTTAATAGGTTAGTTCCCAAAAATGATATAATATAGCATATTATTGCTTATAAAGTATCCAAGATTAATAATATAGTACCATGAAACAATCAAAAAATAAAGATACATTGGAGACGTATCAACACCCCAAAGCTTAATTCCTACTCGTCCTCGAGTAGGTAAATGAAAAAAACAGAATATGTGGCATGCTACCCGACATGTAATATCTTTTAGGTATAAGTGTTGAGAAATGATAAAGTAATTGATATCAACATAATAATATCCATGAATATAAGAAGCATAATCATTGTCGTGGGAACTATTCTAATAATGAATACTAGGGGTACGAATGAGGGGTGGAGCCTAGCTACGACACATATGTCTCACTCGGATTTAGCGACTTCGGGGCCCTCTCGGAGAGGTAAATACCTTACGTCTCGTGCCCGGAGGCTTGTGTTTCCTCCAGGGGTGTATGATTACACGATATGCTAAACCCTTGTCTAGGAGCTCGGGGTGGCTTATATAGAGTTCGCCAAGACACGCCAAGCGTCATTACAAGGGCATTAAATGCGAGTAACTACACATCTTACTCGAAATTTCAGCTCTAATTATGACTGTTACTGGTAACACTCGTCTTGACTACACTTCATGTATGGTGTTAAGTCCCTCGGCTATTGTAGCTCCCACGTTGTCCACGCTCATCTCCATCGGAGTGTTGGTGCATGGCCAACTAAATGGAAGGCGTCCGAGTGACTCCATGGGTCCGAGTGTATTCGGTGTATGCATATGAATGCATTTGTAGTCCGAGGACTTTAATGGACGTGTGTGGCCCTAGGTGGGCCCTGAATGTCAGGTCCATGACCCTAGTAGGTGATCCCATCATTAGCCCCCGAATTGGTTGAAGTTTTATTGGTCAAGTGAAAGACACTTCGGGGTGCCTTCGGTGCCTCGAAGACATCTAGTAAATAGCTCAGGTTTTTTCACTCGATTCCAATATGAAGCTGCAATGGACTCACAATTGAAAATTTCCAAATGATAGGACTAGTTTGACTGCTATGCGCAACCTAATGGCACTCGATTGTCTCTCGGGAGACACACCCTAGTAGATCGTGCGTTAGTATACTAGGAGCTTTGAGTGAATGTCTAAGAGTGAGGATCAATCCTCTTTGTGTCCTAGGGGGAATCTTTCGATCACGTCCGAGTGAATAGGGACCCACAGGGGATATTCGGCGGACCGAAGTGCGTTATTTTGGGCAAGTGGGCGCACAGACCACTCGGGCCAAATCGCCATGGAATTTTCGGGGATTTCAAACATGGGCGACATATGCACGCGAAAGCGGTTGTGTCGCGGTTAGTGGGGAAGTGGGCGAGCTGCCTCGATTACTGCGTCGGGATTTACACCACGTGCCTCACGGGCACTGTCTGCGGGATCTCGTGGATCTCGCATCGCCCGTTGATTGATAGTTGGAGATCCGCCGGTCTGGAGTATAACAGGAATAGGCGAAGAGAGAAAGAGAGAAAGAAAGAGAGAGAGAGAGAGAGAGAGAGAGAGAGAGAGAGAATCAGATCTCACTTTTCCCCCTTCGACTCTTCCACAAATCCACAAAATCCCATCACTCCCTCCCCACCATCGACCCGTTGATACGTCCATTTTGCATCATGCTTTCATGTTGATATTTATTACTTTTTCGGCTGTTATATTACTTTTGGTACCATATTTATGCCTTTTCTCTCTTATTTTGCAAGGTTTATTTGAAGAGGGAGAATTCAGGCAGCTGGAATTCTGGACTCGAAAAGGAGCAAATCCTGGTCCACTATTCTGCACATCTCCAAATGCCCTGAAAAGTTACGTGGATTTTTTCTGGATTATATAAAATATTGGGCGAAAGAACAACCGGAGGGGGCCACCAGGGCTCCACAAGCCCCCACTCCGCCACCCCCCCTGATGGCGCAGGGCAAGCTTGTGGGATGCCTGACGGCCCACTAGCCCCCCTATTTTGCTATATGAAGCGTCCTGGTCCAGAAAAAATCATTCGGGAGCTTTTTCGTGGTTTCGCCGCCGCCACGAGGCGGAACTTGAGCAGATCCAATCTAGAGCACCGGCAGGACGATCCTACCGGGGGAAACTTCCCTCCCGGAGGGGGAAATCGTCGCCATCGTCATCCCCAACACTCCTCTCGTCGGAGGGGAGGCATCTTCATCAACATCTTCATCAGCACCATCTCCTCTCCAATCCCTAGTTCATCTCTTGTAATCAATCTCCGTCTCACGACTCCGATTGGTACTTGTCAGGTTGCTAGTAGTGTTGATTACTCTTTGTAGTTGATGCTAGTTGGATTACTTGGTGGAAGAGTTTATGTTCAGATCCTTGATGCTATTCATTACACCTCTTATCATGATTATGATTATGTTTTGTGACTAGTTACTTTTGTTCCTGAGGACATGGGATAAGTCATGCTGATAATAGTCATGTGAATTTGATATTCGTTCGGTATTTTGATATGTTGTATGTTGTTTTTCCTCTAGTGGTGTTATGTGAACGTCGACTACATAACACTTCACCATATTTGGGCCTAGAGGAAGGCATTGGGAAGTAGTAAGTAGATGACGGGTTGCTAGAGTGACAGAAGCTTAAACCCCAGTCTATGCGTTGCTTCGTGAGGGGCCGATTTGGATCCACGAGTTTAATGTTGCGGTTAGACTTTGTCTTAATTCTTCTTTTGTAGTTGTGGATGCTTGCGAGAGAGGTTAATCATAAGTGGGATGCTTCTCCAAGTAAGGGCAGTACCCAAGCGCCGGTCCACCCACATATCAAACTATCAAAGTAAAGAACGCGAATCATATGAACATGATGAAACTAGCATGACAAAAATTCCCGTGTGTCCTCGGGAGCGTTTTTCCTCCTATAAGACTTTGTGCAGGCTTGTCCCTTGCTACAAAAGGGATTGGGCCACTTGCTGCACCATTGCTACTACTTGTTACTTGTTACTCTTTGCTTGCTACGTTTCACCTCGCTACACAATCACATGTTACCGCTACTTTCAGTGCTTACAGTTATTACCTTGCTGAAATCCGTTTATCAGAGCCTTCTGCTCCTCGTTGGGTTCGACACTCTTACTTATCGAAAGGACTACGATTGATCCCCTATACTTGTGGGTCATCAAGACTCTTTTCTGGCGCCGTTGCTGGGGAGTGAAGCGCCTTTGGTAAGTGGAAATTGGTAAGGAAACATTTATATACTGTGCTGAAATTTATTGTCACTTGTCACTATGGAAACTGTTCCTTTGAGGAGTTTGTTAGGGGTATCTTCACCACGAATGGAAGCACGAGGAGTTTCTCCTCAACCTGAGGTACCTACTGAAAATATCTTTTATGAAGTTCCTTCGGGTATGCTTGAGAAACTCCTGGCTAATCCTTTCATAGGAGATGGTTCTTCACCTCCAGACTTGAATCTAATCTATGTAGATGAAGTTTGTGGTTTATTTAAGCTTGCAGGTTAGCCCGAGGATGAGTTGAAGAAGAAAGTCTTTCCTTTATCTTTGAAGGTTAAGGCGTTGACATGGTATAGGCTATGTGATGATACTGGATCATGGGGCTACAATCGGTTGAAATTGGAATTTCATCAAAAGTTCTATCCTACGCATTTAGTACATCGTGATCGGAACTTTATTTATAACTTTTGGCCTCGTGACACGGAAAGCATAGCTCAAGCTTGGGGGGGCTTAAATCAATGCTATATTCATGCCCCAATCATGAGCTCTCAAGAGAAATCATCACTCAAAACTTTTATGCTCGGCTTTCTCATGAAGATCGTACCATGCTTGACACTTCTTGTGCCGGTTCTTTTATGAAGAAGGATATAGATCACAAGTGGAATTTATTGGAGAGAATCAAACGCAACTCTGAAGATTGGGAGCTGGAGGAAGGTAAGGAGTCAGGTACGAATTTCCAGTTTGATTGCGTTAAATCTTTTGTTGAGACAAACACTTCTAGAGATTGTAGCGCTAAGTATGGACTTGACTCTGAGATAGTAGCTTCTCTATGTGAATCTTTTGTTGCTCATGTTGATCTTCCCAAAGATAAGTGGTTCAAATATCATCCTCCTATAGAAAGCAACATAGCCAAAACCAATCTAGTTGAGGAGAAAGTCATTGCTTTTAGTGATCCTGTTGTTCCTTGTGCTTACACTGAGAAACCACCATCCCCTGCTAGGATAAAGGATTATTCTAAAGCTCCAACTGTGATACGCAGGGGTTACATTAGATCACTTGCACCCCCTGAGGAGATTAGAGTTGAACCTAGCGTTGCTATTATCAAAGATCTCTTAGTCAAAGACATATATGGGCATGTTATCAAATTCTGTGAGGACTCCGCTAGAATTGCTAAACCTCACGCAAAAGACAAACACGAACCTGTAGGTGGCATGCCCGTTGTTTCTATTAAGATAGGAGATCACTGTTACCATGGTTTATGTGATATGGGAGCTAGTGTTAGTGCAATACCCCATTCTCTATATGATGAAATCAAGGATGAGATTGCACCTACTGAGTTAGAACCCATTGATGTCACTATCACGCTAGCTAATAGAGACACTATCTGCCCTCTGGGAATTGTGAGAGACATAGAAGTCGTGTGTGGTAAGACGAAGTATCCTACTGATTTCCTCGTCCTTGGTACTGCACAAGATAGCTTTTGTCCCATCATATTTGGTAGACCCTTTCTCAATACTGTCAATGCTCACATTGATTGCATTAAGCAGACTGTCACAGTAAGTTTCGAGGGTGTGTCTCATGAATTTAAATTCTCCAAGTTTGGAAGACAAACCCATGAAAGAGAGTCGTCTGGTACGGATGAAATCATTGCTCTTGCCTCTATTGATGTACCTCCTACGGATCCTTTAGAGCAATATCTGCTTGAGCATGAAAATGATATGGATATGGAGGACAGAGATGAGATAGATAAAATTGTCTTAGAACAATATCCTATTCTCGAGAATAATATGCGTGTTGAACTGCTTGAGGATCCTCCCCCACCAAAGGGTGATCCTGTGTTCAAGCTTAAACAGTTGCCTGATACTCTTAAGTATGCCTATCTTGATGAGAAGGAGATATATCCTGTCATTATTAGTGCTCTCCTCTCAGAGCGCGAAGAGAAGAAGTTACTAAAAAACTCTAAGGAAGCACCGCGCTGCTATTGGATATACTCTTGATGATCTTAAGGGTATTAGTCCTACTCTATGTCAGCACAAGCTTAAAACCGATCCTGACTTTAAACCAGTTGTTGATCATCAAAGGAGATTAAATCCTAAGATGAAAGAGGTCGTTAGAAAAGAAATATTAAAGCTTCTGGAAGCGGGAATCATTTATCCTGTTGCTCATAGTGATTGGGTAAGTCCAGTACATTGCGTACCTAAGAAGGGAGGTATCACCGTTGTTCCTAATGATAAGGATGAACTAATCCCACAAAGGTTTATTACCGGCTATAGAATGGTGATAGACTTCCGGAAACTGAACAAGGCAACCAGGAAAGATCATTATCCTTTGCCGTTTATCGACCAAATGCTAGAAAGGCTATCAAAACACACACACTTCTGCTTTCTAGACGGTTATTCAGGTTTCTCGCAAATGCCTGTTGCACAATATGATCAAGAGAAAACCACTTTCACCTGCCCTTTCGGTACCTTTGCCTATAGACGTATGCCTTTTGGCTTATGTAATGCACCTGCCACCTTCCAAAGATGTATGATGGTTATATTCTCTGAGTTTTGTGAAAAGATCGTCGAGGTTTTCATGGATGACTTCTCTGTTTATGGGTCTTCCTTTGATGATTGCCTCAGCAACCTTGATCGAGTCTTACAGAGATGCGAAGAAACCAACCTTGTCTTGAACTGGGAGAAGTGCCACTTTATGGTTAATGAAGGTATCGTCTTAGGACACAAAATTTCTGAGAGAGGCATATAAGTTGATAAGGCTAAGGTTGATACAATTGAAAAAATGCCTTGCCCCATAGATATCAGAGGTATACGAAGTTTCCTAGGTCATGCTGGTTTCTATGGAAGGTTCATTAAAGACTTGTCTAAGATTTCTAGGCCTCTTACCAACCTCTTGCAGAAGGATGTTCCTTTTGTTTTTGATGAGGATTGTGAGGAAGCTTTTGAAATACTTAAGAAGGCTTTGATAACCGCACCTATTGTTCAACCACCTGACTGGAACTTGCCCTTTGAAATCATATGTGATGCTAGTGATTATGCTGTTGGTGCTATTCTAGGACAAAGAGTTGACAAGAAGTTGAATGTCATTCACTATGCTAGTAAAACTCTAGACAGTGCTCAAAGAAACTATGCCACTACGGAGAAGGAATTTTTAGTAGTCGTGTTTGCATGTGAAAAGTTCAGATCTTACATAGTTGACTCCAAAGTCACTATTCACTCTGATCATGCTGCTATTAAGTACCTCATGGAGAAGAAGGACGCTAAGCCTAGGCTGATTAGATGGGTTCTCCTGCTACAGGAATTTGATTTGCACGTCGTTGACCGAAAGGGTGTTGATAACCCTGTAGCAGATAACTTATCTAGGCTAGAGAATGTCCTTGATGACCCACTACCTATTGATGACAGCTTTCCTGATGAGCAATTAAATGTCATCCGCACTTCACTTAGTGCACCGTGGTATGCCGATTATGCAAACTATATCGTAGCCAAATACATACCACCCAGTTTCACATATCAACAAAAGAAGAAATTCTTCTTTCATTTGAGACACTACTTTTGGGATGATCCTCACCTTTATAAGGAAAGAGTAGATGGTGTTATTAGATGTTGTGTGCCTGAGCATGAATAGGGACAGATCCTGCAGAAGTGTCATTCCGAAGCCTATGGAGGACACCATGCTGGAGATAGAACTGCCCATAAGGTATTGCAATCAGGTTTCTATTGGCCCACTCTCTTCTAGGATGCCCGTAAGTTTGTCTTGTCTTGTGACGAATGCCAAAGAATAGGGAACATCAGTAAGCGTCAGGAAATGCCTATGAACTATTCACTTGTCATTGAACCATTTGATGTCTGGGGCTTTGATTATATGGGTACACTCACATCTTAGTTGCTGCGGATTACGTTACTAAGTGGGTAGAAGCTATCCCCACTAAAAATGCTGATCACCACACCTCTATTAAGATTCTTAAAGAAGTCATATTCCCAAGATTTGGAGTCCCTAGATATTTGATGACTGATGGCGGTTCACACTTCATTCATGGTGTTTTCTGCAAGATGCTAGCTAAGTATGATGTCAACCATAGAATTGCATCTCCTTATCATCCTCAGTCTAGTGGTCAAGTGGAGTCGAGTAATAGGGAGATCAAGTTGATCCTACAAAAGACCGTCAATAGATCTCGAAAGAACTGGTCTAGCAAACTTGACGATGCACTATGGGCTTATAGGACTGCTTATAAGAATCCCATGGGCATGTCACCGTATAGAATGGTTTACAGTAAGGCATGCCATTTACCTCTTGAGCTGGAACACAAAGCTTATTGGGCAATCAAAGAGCTCAACTTTGATTTCAAACTTGCCGGTGAGAAGCGGTTGTTTGATATCAGCTCGTTATATGAATGGAGAGCCCAGGCATATGAGAATGCCAAGTTGTTCAAGGAAAAGGTTAAGAGACAGCACGACAAACTAATACAGAAGCGAGAGTTCAATGTAGGTGATTATATCTTGCTATACAATTCTCGTTTGAGATTCTTTGCAGGCAAGCTTCTCTCTAAATGGGAAGGTCCCTATGTTATCGAGGAAGTATATCATTCTGGTGCCATCAAAATCAATAACATGGAAGGAAGATTTCCTAGAGTGGTAAATGGGCAAAGAATCAAGCATTACATCTCTGGTACTCCCATAAATGGTGAGACCAATATCATCAATGTCATAACTCCAGAGGAGTACATAAGGGATGTTTATCAGCCTGTTTCAGACCTTGAAAATGAAGATGTATCTGGTTCGGTAAGAAATTGGACTCCGATACTTTTCCAATAGGAAATTTCTTCCGTTTTGGAATTTTTGGAAAATTAGAAAAATAAAAAGCAGTCCGAAGAGCGAACGAGGCGGCCACAAGCCCTGCCGCCGCCCCCTACCCCCCTATTGGCGGAGGGCAAGCTTGTGGGCACCTCGTGTGCCTCCCGGACTCCATTTCTTGCGGAGGACTCCTTCTGGCCCAGAAAAAATCAATATATAGTCGCCCGAAGGTTTTGATCTCCGTATCGCGCAGTTTTCCTCTGTTTTTGTTTCGAGCTTGTTGTCTGCCGCAGATTTAGGTCGAGATGTCTTCTCAAGATTCAGAAGAAGAGATCTATGTGGCCGATGATCATGCTAACTCTAGGATTAATGGGGACTTGGAACCATATGGCTGGACCACTGATGAGGAAGAGGACTATGAGCCCAAAGGGAAGGAGCAAACAAGTTCCGATGAAGAGGAGGCTCCTCTACCTCAACCTGCAAACACCCATGTGGAGTTCAAGAAGTCAAGCCTCCCTGACCATAGGAAGAATCCTAAGACCTTGTTTATCCCTTCTCGTTTCTTGCAGGAGAGTAAGCAGGAGCTTTGCCATAGAGTTTTGAAACTTGAGGAGGAAAATGACGATCTAAGGGAGCAAAACTTTTTGCTCAAGTGGAAATTAGACAAGCTCAAGACTGCTCCAACAACACCACTATCACCACCAAAGGAAGACAACTAAGCATTGGTATGGGCAATCCCCTTGTCTTCTCCCAAGCTTGGGGGAATTGCCCTGGTATCGTATCACCTTTATATCTTTTGCTTTTACCTTTGTTTCGTTCTTTCCTTTTCAGTTTTTATTTCTTCTTTTAGAGGAATAAATCTTTAGTTTTTAGTTTGAGTCTTTTGCTTTTGTCTCTCCCCCAATGTATTCGAGCTTACGAGCTATATAATAAAGAGTGTCTTAGTCAAGGGCTTTGCTTCGTGTCATGATCAAGAAGTATGAAAAGAACGATAGCATGAAAGATCATGAGACGATCTTATGAAAGTGATAACTTCACTTATGACACGTATGATGATTGAAACTTGTTGAGAATAAATCAACATAGACGTTAGTCATTGTTGCAATTAATAAGAAGTAATAAGGAAAGAGAGGTTCACATATAAATATATCATCTTAGACACTTTTTACAATTGTGAGTACTCACCAAACTATTACATGCCTAGGAGTAGATGTTGGACAAGGAATACAACATAATGAATTGTGTTTTCTTGGTTCCAAACAATGTTATATGTTTAGAGATCCCTTGGCATGTGACGATTGCTTCCACCTCATATTAGCCAAAACTCTCGCACCAAGTAGAGATACTACTTGTGCATCCATAAACCTCCAACCCAGTTTTGCCATGAGAGTCCACCATACCTACCTATGGATTGAATAAGATCCTTCAAGTAAGTTGTCATCGGTGCAAGCAATAAAAATTGCTCTCTAATATGTATGATCTATTAGTGTGTGGAAAATAAGCTTTGTACG
Source organism: Hordeum vulgare subsp. vulgare (assembly GCF_904849725.1). Lineage (NCBI taxonomy): Eukaryota > Viridiplantae > Streptophyta > Magnoliopsida > Poales > Poaceae > Hordeum > Hordeum vulgare. Next base: position 128,822,683 of record NC_058523.1, read on the forward strand.
AACCTGTGATGAGGAAGACATAAAAGCGACAGACTGCGTAATAAAGTTCTTTATCACACGAGGCAATATAAAGTGACGTTCCTCCGCACTAAGAGGACACGCATTCAAACCTCAAAAGCGCATGACAACCTCTGCTTCCCTCTGCGAAGGGCCTATCTTGTACCTTTACATTTTACCCTTGTAAGAGTCATCAAGATCATCACCAATTCCCTATTTTTGCCTTTGTCTTGGCTACCGTCACATGTTTGGGAAAGATCTATATTCATATATCAACTTGGAGTTGAGTACTTATGCTTTATTGTTGTTGACTTTACCCTTGAGGTAAATGGTTGGGAGGCAAAACTATAAGCCCCAATCTTCCTGTGTGTCCAGCTGAAACTTTGACACCATGAGTACCACGTGAATTGTAACAATTGTGGAAAACAAAAGAAATGATTGAGTATGTGGGTTTGCCTTACAAGCTCTTATTTGACTCTTTCTGATGTTGTGATAAATTGCAATTTCTTCAATGACTATGGATTATTGTTGGTTACTTCTCGGTAAGGTTTTTGCTTCATGCGTTGCTTTGTGAAGGAATTGTTACATCCCATAAGAATCTTTATGATCTATTGCTGTTCTATGTGTGATCATGATGCCCTCATGTCCGTATTATGCTTTATCATGCTTTCATGTTGATATTTATTGCTTTTTGGGCTGTTAAATTACTTGTGGTACCATATTTATGCCTTTTCTCTCTTATTTTGCAAGGTTTATTTGAAGAGGGAGAATTCAGGCAGCTGGAATTCTAGACTAGAAAAAGAGCAAATCCTAGTCCACTATTCTGCACATCTCCAAGTGCCCTGAAAAGTTACGTGGATTTTTTCTGGATTGTATAAAAACTACTGGGCGAAAGAACTACCGGAGGGGGGCCACCAGGGCTCCACAAGCCCCCACTCCGCCACCACCACCCCTGGTGCCGCAGGGCAAGCTTGTGGGCTGCCTGACGGCCCACTAGCCCCCCTCTTTTGCTATATGAAGCGTCCTGGTCCAGAAAAAATCATTCGGGAGCTTTTTCATGGTTTCGCCGCCGCCACGAGGCGGAACTTGAGCAGATCCAATCTAGAGCTCCGGCAGGACGATCGTGTCGTGGGAAACTTCCCTCCCAGAGGGGGAAATCGTCGCCATCGTCATCACCAACACTCCCCTCGTCGGATGGGAGGCATCTTCATCAACATCTTCATCGGCACCATCTCCTCTCCAATCCCTAGTTCATCTCTTGTAATCAATCTCCGTCTCACGACTCCGATTGCTACTTGTAAGGTTGCTAGTAGTGTTGATTACTCTTTGTAGTAGATGCTAGTTGGATTACTTGGTGGAAGAGTTTATGTTCAGATCCTTGATGCTATCCATTACACCTCTGATCATGATTATGATTATGTTTTGTGAGTAGTTACTTTTGTTCCGGAGGACATGGGATAAGTCATGCTGATAATAGTCATGTGAATTTGATATTCGTTCGGTATTTTGATATGATGTATGTTGTTTTTCCTCTAGTGGTGTTATGTGAACGTAGACTACATAACAGTTCACCATATTTGGGCCTATAGGAAGGCATTGGGAAGTAGTAAGTAGATGATGGGTTGCTGGAGTGATAGAAGCTTAAACCCCAGTCTATGCGTTGCTTTGTGAGAGGTTGATTTGGATCCACTAGTTTAATGCTATGGTTAGACTTTGTCTTAATTCTTCTTTTGTAGTTGCGGATGCTTGCGAGAGAGGTTAATCATAAGTGGGATGCTTGTCCAAGTAAGGGAAGTACCCAAGCGCCGGTCCACCCACATATCAAACTATCAAAGTAACGAACGCGAATCATATGAACATGATGAAATTAGCATGACAGAAATTCCTGTGTATCCTCGGGAGCGTTTTTCCTCCTATAAGACTTTGTTCAGGCTTGTCCCTTGCTACAAAATGGATTGGGCCACTTGCTGCACTGTTGCTACTACTTGTTACTTGTTACTCTTTGCTTGCTACGTTTCACCTCGCTACACAATCACCTGTTACCGCTACTTTCAGTGCTTGCAGTTATTACCTTGCTGAAATCCGTTTATCAGAGCCTTCTGCTCCTCGTTGGGTTCGACACTCTTACTTATCGAAAGGACTACGATTGGTCCCGTATACTTGTGGGTCATCACCCGTCCTCCAACGCTGACCCGATCGAGGGAGATGACGCGGAGTTTGACTGTGAAGGTTGAACTAGCGAAGAAGGGGTCGTACGGGTCATTCTCGAGCACCGATGCATCGATCGGGCAGATCCAAGTCGACTGGTTGGCCTCGCGGGTCACTGAGGGTTGTATGCTAGAGTTGGAGAGACAAGCGCTCCTGGCCATTGGGAGATGGCGGCTGCCAAAGGCTGGTGAGCTCGAGCCGTTAGCGCTGGGGGACGAGCAGGTCCTCCATGTGACCCATTTCGAGCGAGGTTTCTCTGTGCCTCTGCATCTATTTTCCTGAGTCTTTCTTGCTTACTTTGGAGCGCATCTTCACCATCTTCCCTCCAATGTCGTCTCCTATTTGGTTGCCTTTGTCTCTCTTTGTGAAAACTTCACCGGGTGTCCCCCACACCGAGGACTCTTTAAGCACCTCTTCCCAAGTCATTTGCGGACTATGAAGAAGGCCTCCCTGAGAGGGAATAAAACCCATGTGAATCAGCTTTGTGGAGGTCTAGGAATACATCTTAGGGAAAAGGTTAGCCTCATGTTGATGTGTTCCTTGACTCGGTGAAGGGTTGGCAATACTCTTGGTTTTATTGTAAGGACACTATAGTCGCCGGTGCTGAGTTGGGCCTCCCACCATACTCGGCGGAGTGAGCATCGTCCCCGTCTTCCCTGATTGTATCCAAGGAAGAGAAGACCAATGTGGATATCCTAGTGATGGCCATGGTAACCATACTGAGGAACGGCCTCAATGGGATGGATCTTCTAGAGGTTTTTCTTCAGCGGAGGATCCAGCCTCTGCAAGCAAGGATCCACCCCACGTGGATGTATGAGGTACCAAGTGACCCCACGCGGGTTCACCTGGAGGAGTTTGATGCGAAGGTGGTGTAAGAAAAGCTCATGGCCATCACTTCAGCGCACGACAACCCACAGGGCACCAGGGTGATAGTCCCTTTCGACAAGGAGAACCCAGCGATTGAGGTAACCTTGAGTATTTTTTGTCCGATGATCTTGATATTGATTGTTATTGTCTCGATTGATTTGCTTGTTTCACTCGGCATACCTTCATGGATACGGTGAGCATGGTGATGGTCATTGATAGCGCACCCGTTGACGTGGCGAGCGACAGCGAGGACGAGGAGGACTCGGGAGATGGCTAGGACGATGATAATGAAGACGAGGCAGACGAGGTTGATGATGACCCCGACGAAGGGGAAGAGGTCGAGTCCTCCCCGTTGGAGAATTCTCCGACTCATACTTGCTCCAAAGCGTGCCAATATCCGTGAGCCCGAACTGGCGTTGCCAAGGGGTCGAGTGCCTTCAAGTTGACTGTGGCGCCACTTCCTACACGTACCTAAAAATACGGGCGAGGCGAGCTGACCGGGTCACCCAAGAAGGCGGCCAAGCAACCCAAAATACCGTAGCCAAATCCCGGAAGGCGGTCCTACCGCGGATCAAGGTGGATGTGCATGTGGAGTCAGTGTAAGTGCTTCTATTGTCAGTTCCTTTTTCTCTTCTTACTGATACCTCAGAGAGTTGTCTGAATGACTTTTATTGCAGTGCTGACACTTCAATGGCCTCGCTTTACCCGAAGGCTCTGGAGAAGGTCCAAGTGGAAGCGGGTGCTGCATCATCCAAAGTTAATATTGGCCTTTGTTTTGATCTCATTTGATCGACTTGTTCTTCTGAACTCTCGGTAGTCTGAGTGACTTATCACTTCCGCCCTCTGACCTTAAGAGTTTGTAGGTCCACACGTTGTGATTGAACTTGACAGTGACGACAGGGCCGAGCCGCCAAACCATCCGACCGACATAGATGTCGTGATGCAGGACGTTCCTACTGTTCAAGTGGCCAGAGTCTCCCTGACCAAGTCTCTTGCGAGGGGTGGCAGTCAAAGTTCCACCCCAAAGGCCGGAGCTGGACTTGGGACAACAACACCAGCCACATCACCATCTCCGTCAATGACCAATATCTTCACGTTGCACCACGTTGCACCACGTCCCAGAGGATCAGGTGGCGGCGAGCAAGAGGCCATGATCCAGGTGGGGCTGATGAATGGCCGGTTGAAGGAGGCATACGATGCCAGTGAGGCGGAGAGGAAGAATGCCCGAGTAAGTACTCTCATAAGTACCGACTTCAGTCGGGAGTCTTGACTTGCATGATTTTTTTTTTGTTTTTTGTTTTTGGTCCCGAGTGGGTTTGGATGGTGCATGCCCACTAGGTGTTCTCCAGTTCTAGTGGGGGCATGCTAAGTGCACCCACTGGGTGTAGTCCACGAGACTATCATCGACTAAAGTAGTCGGCGGGAGTCTTAGAGTCTTTATATGCTCAACATTGATTGTCGGGGTGTATAACATGTTGTTGGCCTTGTGGAAGTATCTCATACCAACCTTGCCAAAGTAGACGAAGTGGTACTTGTCAAAGAGGATGCGGTGATGGTCCATGGACCAGAGCTTCTTGATGTTGACCATCTACCCTTGGGTGTAGGCCCCGAGACTGTCGTTGACTGTTAGAGTTGGCGGGAGTCTTAGAGTTATTTATTTTTGTTTCACTCAGCTAACCGAATGGTATTTTTTGTCATATCCGACTGACATTGTTTTTATTTCTTTGTTTCTCATTGGTAGAGTGTTTGGGAGCTCGGAGCTTGGTACAACGCCATGGAGAAGGAGGTGCGGGACCTTAGGATCAGCCTGGAGGCCGAGAAGGCCAAGAGCGTGCATCTGGAGCAGGAGAAGAGTTCACCTGAAGCTAAGCACATCTAGTCCGACTGCCCCTTGGATCCCCTTTCTTATCCCAATCCGACTGAACTTGGTTCGCCAGATGTTCATAGCGAAAACCTTCAAGTTGTTCAGAGGCTCATGACTTCTATTTCTTTAGACACCATTAAGGAGGTCCATGAGAAGAAGGGCATAGAGTTACCATCTGCGTGGAAGGAGGCCAAATCCAATAGCAAGGCCGTCGAGGACAAGCTCAAGTCAGTCGAGAAGCTTGAAGAGGAGAACAAGACTCTGAAGGTCACAACGGCCAAGACCATGGAGGAACTTGCTGAGCTGAAGAAGCACTATGTTGAGTGGGAATCCAAGTACAAGCTACTTTCTTCCAAGAAACTCGAGCCGAAGCAATATGTTGAGGAGTTTGGTGATGGGATGAGAGAGAAACTCAGAGGTAAATTGTCTACCCGAGTGATTTATGAACTACTTCGCATCTTGTTCGTCACTGATTTTCTTCACTCTTTCTAGTTTCCCCGTCGACAGTATTGTGCCCTTTGCACACACCGTCCATTGCTTACGTATAGGCCTGACGGTGGAGGAGAGGGACGATCCAGGCTTCGATCCTAACAGCCTAACATGACCACAAATCCACGAGAAGGACAAAGCCACTCAAACGCAGCACTTCGACGGCCCCAACGTGATGCCACACTTCGAGATCGCCAGTCAATGTGCCTTTTGGGATGGCCTTAGCTTCGACGACGTGCTTGTCATGTGTCGCTCGCAGGTTGAACCAGAAGATGGAGTTTATGATTTGGGACTAAGGCCTCTTTTAATTTTTCATTCTATTTAAATAAAATATGTATGAAATCATATGATTGTATTTCAAGTTGTTTTCATGCACTTTAGTGTATTTACATTAAGTTTGTATGATTTTACATGGTGTTTTTCCCACGATAACGTATTGATTTTTTTTAGTTTGGTAGCACTGTTTTATCTATCTGGACCGCCCAACTTTTTTGGGTAGCTCTGTCATTGTTTGACAACACATCGAAATATTTGGACATCAAGATTAGGAAGTAAATTTGATATATTACAAAGATATATAGATATCCCTTGATATATAGGGAACACACATATTACATAAATAGAAAATAATGTTAGGGCTTATAGTAGCGCCCTTACAGATAACTTAGCACGGCCTCGCCCCTCTACCACCAAGTTCACTCCTCGTCCTCGGTGTTGTAGGGGCGAGTGTGCATGCCGTTGGCGGTGGGAAACACGTTGTCGAAGTTGGTGAAGATGTTGTGAGTGGTGAAGGAAATGAACTCGCACCACACCAGAATACTTTGCCAAGGAGGACGTGGGCGTCGAAGCGGTTTGTGAAGCGAGCAGTGAGGCCAATCACAAGGCCTCTATTGGCATGAAATTCTTGTGGAACATCAGCGGAGCCTCGCATGGTAGGTGCCGGTAGCCGACAATAAGGAAGAACTTCGCGAGCTCCCTCGAGCCCCCTGCCTTGAGATGGCCAACACGCGTAGGGTGTCTTATAATCCCCAAGTGGAACGAATCATTGTAGCATTTTCCAAAGATATAAGTGGTAAGTATGGAGTGTCGAACGCACAAGGGGCTAAAGTAAGACCAATATTCTCTCAAGTCCTATCTGCCACCGATACGACTCTACATACGCCGAAGGTTTGCTTCCATCTAGTAACGATAAATAAAAATGCATTGTGGGTATAAAGAGGATAGCTTTGTATGATATTGGAGAAATAAAATATGAAAATAGTTGCTGCAATAAATAGAGTTAGAATATATTATAATATATTACAAATAGCAAGTGTGCAATAATGATGGTATGGTGTGCGGAATCATCCTAGGCAATTGATAACAAGATCGTTAATCATTCTTGCAATTTTCTATGAGGGAGAGGCATGAGCTAACATACTTCCCATACTTGGATCATTAGAACTTATGATTGGATCTCCAGAAGGCATCCGAAGCTACTAGAAATCATTAAGGTAAACCCAACCATAGCATTAAACATCAAGTCCCCTTTACTCCCATATGTAAACAACCCCCTTACTCGGGTGCAAGCTTCTGTCATTCTAGCCACCCACTATAAGTGAATCATGAACATATTCCAACACCCTCCAGCGTGAATCCTTCATGTGTGCGCCTCATAGAAGGCACCTTAGGACATCACCAAAATAAAACATACACTCAAACCAATCAAGATCATCAATCAACCCAAATGAGAGCATAGATCTACTCAAACATCATAGGATGGCAACACATCATTGATTAATAGTATGTGGCATGGAACACCATGTACAAGTAGGGTATTACAGTGGGGTGCGGGAGAGTGGACCGCTGAAAAGAGATGAGGAAGGTGATGAAGATGCTGATGTTGATGAGGACGATCACCGCGGGGATGGCTCACCCAGCGTCACTCTGGCGTCGCCAAAAGAGAGGGGGAGAGAGTCTCCCCCCTTAGGATTCCTCCTCCATGGACTCTTCCCATCTAGGGAGAGGTTATCCTTCTGGTTCTTGGCTGTCATGGCTCCCGGAGGCGCCCCTCCGAGATTGGATCTCTCTCTCTGTTTCTCTCCTGTTTTCGCTATTGTTTCCTCGCCCTTCACCGTTTCTTAAATATCCGGAGATCCGTAACTCCGATCGGGATGAAATTTTGAGGGATTTTTATCGGGAAAATATATTTCTTGCAGCGAAAGAAGGGCCCAAACCAACTTAAGGGGTGGCCATAAGCCATCACGGCGTGGCCACTCCCCCTGGTCGCGCCCTATTGGCTTGTGAGAGCCTCGGGTATCATGTGGTGTTGATTCTGCTTTCCAAAATTCACATCTATTCGAAAAGAATCTCCATAATTTTTTGTCGCGTTTGGAGTCCGTTTGATATGGATTTTCTGCAAAACAAAAAACACACAAAAATAGGTACTAGCACTTAGCACTAGATAAGTAAGTTACTCCCAAAAAATAATATAAAATGTTGCCAAAAGTATATGGAAGTTGTAGAATATTGGCATAAATACTTCATAAATTATCGATACATTGAAGACATATCAGCATCCCCAATCTTAATTACCGCTCGTCCCCAGGCAAGTAAATGATAAAGAAATAATTTATGAATTGTGAATGCTAGCATAGTATATAAGTTTGACCAATGTTACTTCCAATCACTTTTTTCTAGCATCATAAAACAACAACTCCTTTCTCATAAAACTTCTCATGATCAAGTAAGAAGGTAATCACATGTTAAAGTATATACAATAAACTTCCTTGAAAACTAACAAACTATGTTTTCAGTCATCAAACAATTACAATTCATCTTATTTTCACGAAGGGTGGTGCTTAGATTTAACAAATTCCACATACTCAACTATCATTTAGTCTTCCATGATTGCTGACACTCAAGGCATTTTTTTAGAACAAGCAATTTCAATTAAACACATAGGAAGGTAGGGGCTTAATGTTCCACGTGCAAACTTATTTATCTTAAGGATAATCTCAACAATGATGAATCATGATCACCTATATACAACTGGATATATGTGCTTGGATATTTCCCCACCACATGATGCTTGCCAACTAAAGGATTAATAGATTGGAATAGGGATGAACATTATTAACTCTTGCATAAAAGTAAAAAAAGAAAAGTAAAAGATAGGACCTTCGAAGAGGGAACCTGAGGTTGTCATGTGCTTTTATTTTTGGATGTGTGATCTCTTAATGAAAAAGAAAGTCATTTTATATTCCCCCTTGTGATAGCAAACTTTGTTATGAAGTTCGTCGCTTTTATTTATTTGTCGTCATAAGATCATACAAAGCTTATTTTCCCTTCCAATAAAAGATCATACATGTTTAGGAGCAATTTTTATTGCCTTGTGGACCGATGACAACTTACTTGAGGATCTTATTCAATCCATAGGTAGGTATGGTGGACTCTCATGGCAAGAAACTAGGTTTAAGGGTTAGGGATGCACAAGTAGTATATCTACTTAGTATAATTTTTTTAGGCTAGAAAAAGTTCCTAAGAAAGCGCCACATGTTATAGGATCCATAACAATATAACTATTATGTGAATATAAGAAAACATAACCATTACGTTGTCTTCCTTGTCCGACATCAACTACTTGATAAAGTTTCAAACTAATTAATGGGGGCTCACAATCATAGAAGATATCCAAGATAGTATATTTATATGTGAAATATCTCTTCCTTCAATATTTTTTCACGAATTGTTCAAGTGATCAATACTATGTTTGCTAACCTCCAATAAATTTTATTGCTTATACTCTTAGTATGTGAACTTACTACTCCCCATGGGACAAGCATATGAAGCATACATACTTTCACGTTTTATGACATTAAATTCATTCCACATTTTCTCTTAGAATATAAGTGAAGCACAAGAGTGATCATCAAACTATTCTCAAAAATATATAAGTGAAATTCATAGAGCATTCTTCAATGAATATAGGGAGATCAATATCCAGGATCAAAATATATAAGCGAAGCACACGAAGCATTCTATACACACATACTCAAAAGATTTAAGTGAAGAACATGAAGAATTATATAAATCAACCAAGGATTATCTATACCAGCATGGTGCATAAAATAAAATGGAATAGTAGACACAAAATATGCTCCACAAATAGCACATGTGAACAAATGGGAACTTAGGATCAACATCGGCTAACTAAGAATTGTTGACGAAGAGAGGTGGGATGCATAGCATCCCCAAGTTTAGATGCTTGAAACTTCTAGGAGTATTTACTTGGAATGTCTTGGGAATCCCCAAGCTTAAGCTTTTACATCCCGTTCAATCCTCTCATATCCCGGTTTCACCTAAATCTCAAAAACTTCATCCACACAAAACTTGAAAAGAACTCATAAGATAGGTTAGTGCACATAAGAATAAATCTACACTTCATGTACTGCCAAGACAAGTTTTATAATAATTTTCAAACATTAGGTATTGTACACTATCATTTCCACAATTTATATCTACCAATATAAGGCATGAAAACTCTAGGATAAGTAGATAACAGAACTATGACAACAATCTGTCCAAACAGAACAGTTTGTAGCAATTCATTTAAATAGTGTACTTCTTTATATCCAAAAATTCTAAAACTTTAGTACAAGCTAAAGAATTTGTATTACAGTACTTTATAAAAATTTCAGAAACCTTTCCACGTTTCCGTAAAATATGATAATTCAAATACTACAGCAAAAAATTTTGTTTTTGTACAGCACATCCCACACATGCAATTCAAGCATTCAAAAGGAAGTTCTTGGAACTTTTTATTAAAAAACTTGATTGTGAATAACATATAACAGATAAAAATGCAAGGACACTCCAAGCAAAACACATATTATGTGATGAATAAAAATATAGCTCCAAGTAAGGTATACCGATAGTGTTGAAGATGAAAGAGGGGATGCCTCCCGGAACATCCCCAAGCTTAGACGATTGAGTCTTCCTTGGATATTACCTTGGGGTGCCTTGGGAATACCCAATCTTAGACTCTTGCTGCACGTTATTCTCCGCGTATCGATATCTCACCCAAAACTGGAAAACTTTACTCACGCAAAACTTAATAGAAACCTCGTGAGATCCGTTAGTATAATAGGAAAATCATAAAGTTTAGGCACTCTTATAAATTCATTCATATTTAATTATTGCATAAGGTACTGTATTATAACTTCTCCATGGCTTATAACCCCTCATACAATCCATAACATCATCAAAACAAGCAAACTATGCAAGCAAAAAAATAGAATTTGTCTAAAACAGAACAGTGTGTAATGATGAGCACAAATACCAAACTTATGTAACTCAAAACATCCTGAAAATTAGGAAGTACTGGGTAATTTGTATATTAATACTTTGTAAAAAATCATATAAAAATACGTTCCAGTAAAATCACAGAAATTTTGCACTTGACATGAAAGTTTCTGTTTTTGCGCCGTATCAATTCTACTTATTATCCAAATCATCCCAAAGGCTTTACTTGGCACATTATTGAAATAAAAGACAAATAAAATGATTACCAAAGTAGCTTAATCATGTTATCACACAAAAATAGAAAGGATAAGTGTTGGGTTGTCTCCCAACAAGCGTTTTTCTTTAAAGCATTTTAGTTAGGCGTGATAATTTCAGTGATGCTCACATAAGGATAGTTGATGAAACATGCAAAAGAGCATCATGAATATTACGAAAAGCACATTATTTTTATGGTACAGTTGTTTTTACAATGGGATAATTATTTTTATTAGAAACTTCGTTGACAAATTCTACATTGTTTCCATGAGCATGAACACAAGTGTTCAAGGTCAACCCTCACTTGTTCAATGCATAACTTTCCAATCGCTTCACTTTTAAGAGGAAAGTAAAAAAATTATTTTTTTTGCTTGTTTCACCCACAAGTAAAGAAAAAAAACAAGAAAACGGAAATAAAACAAAAAGAAAATCTACTTAGTGATATAAGCTGACAAGCATGCACGAAAATATTAACCCCATGCTATTGCTCCCCGGCAACAGCACCAGAAAAGAGCTTGATGATCCCCAAGTGCAAGGAATCATCATAGCACTTTCCAAATATGGATGTGGTAAGTATGGAGTGTCGAACCCACAAGGAGCTAAAGGTAAGATCAATATTCTCTCAAGTCATATCTTCCACCAATACGACTCTACATACGCCGAACGTTTCCTTCTATCTAGTAACGAGAAATAAAATTGTGTTGTGGGTATAAAGAGGATAACTTTCTATGATATTGGAGAACTAAAATACGAAAATAGTTGTTGTACTAAATAGTGTTAGAATATATTACAATATGTTACAAATAGCAGGTGTAGAATAATAATGGTATGGTGTGCGGAATCATCCTAGGCAATTGATAACAAGATCGATAATCATTCTTGCAATTTTATATAAGGGAGAGGCATGAGCTAACATAGTTTTCGTACTTGGATCATATGAACTTATGATTGAATATCTAGAAAGCATCTGCAACTACTAGAAATTATTAAGGCCTAACCATAGCATTAGAAATCAAGTCCCCTTTACTGCCATACGTAAACACCCCCTTACTCGGGTGTAAGCTTGTGTCACTCTAGCCACCCACTATAAGCGAATCATGAACATATTGCAACACCCTCTAGCATGAATACTTAAGATGTGTGCCTCACGGAATGCACCTTAGAACAACATCAAAATAAAACATACACTCAAACCAATCAAGATCATCAATCAACCCAAAGGACAACATAGATCTACTCAAACATCATAGGATGGCAACACATCATTGATTAATAGTATGTGGCATGAAACACCATGTTCAAGTAGTGGATTATAGTGGGGTGTGGGAGATTGGACCGCTGAAAATAGATGAATAAGGTCAAGAAGATGGTGATGTTGATGAGGTTAATAACCGCAGCGATGGCTCACCCGGAGGCACTGCGGCGCCTCCGGGCAAGAGGGGGAGAGAGTCTCCCCCCGTAGGCTTCCTCCTCCATGGCCTCTCCCCATCTAGGGAGAGGTTCTCCCTCTGGTCCTTGGCCGCCATGTCTCCCGGAGGGGCAAGAGCCCCTCCCAGATTGGATCTCTCTCTCTCTGTTTCTCTCTTGTTTTCTGCCCTTCACCGTTTATTAAATATTCGGAGATCCTTAACTCTGATCGGGTTGAAATTTTGAGGGGATTTTAATAGGCAAAATATATTTATTGCAGCTAAAGAAGGACCCCAACCAACTTAAGGGGTTGCCACAAGCCATCAAGGCGCGGCCACCCCCCTGGTCGTGTCCTGGTGGCTTGTGAAAGCCTCGTGCATTATGTGGCATTGATTTTTCTTTACAAATTTCAGATATATCACCAAAAAACATCTTCGTAAATTTTTATCATGTTTGGAGTCCATTTGATATGGATTTTCTTTGAAACAAATAACACACGAAAAACTAGAACTGGCATTGGGAACTGAATAAGTAAGTTAGTCCCAAAAATAAGATAAAATGTTGCCAAAAGTATGTGAAAGTTGTAGAATATTGGCACGAATACTTCATAAATAATCGATACATTGAAGACATGTCAGTTTCCTCCATGATGACCACCCGACAGGGTACCGTGTATCTGGCATGGTGGTCAGCAGACGGTAGGTTGGGTTGTAGAACTACATCTTGTCTTGGGCGGAATGTGGCTTTTCCTTTGGCTTCTCATGAAGAAGATGGGTGAGATCGAGTTGAGATGAAGACATAGATGGGAGGTTTTTAAATAGATGCGATGCAATGCACCCGTTTGAATGTGCATTGTTGTGTGACACGCCTGTTTGAATGCATTCATTGGAGCCTCCGTTTTTCACACTAAATCAAGGCATGGCAATCGGTAAAGCTGCATCCCCAGGGTGCACTAATTTCCCATATGCGACGAAGCTACGTGGCGGCACGCATGCATGGGTAGGCTGCGTCAGGTGGCTGCACGCATGCATGTGCAGACTGGGTCGGGTGGTTGCTCGCATGCATGAGCAGGCTGTGTCGGGTGGCTACGCGCATGCATGGTAGGCTGAGACGTTGGCCTTTCTACAACGACCCATTGGTCGACGAGCATCCCTCCACGATTGAATGTGTTTCCCGCCCTGATTAGATGTGTTTCAAAAAATTTGTCAAGCAAGTGGCCCACGGCCACTATCGCGTGTCCATGTTCTCGTGCTGCCAGGTGGGCCACTCATGTGCGCTGCCACGGAACACTCACTCGCGTCCAACCAATCAGGCGACATCTCGTGAATTGATAGTGGAAAACCCTAGTGCCTGACCTAAACCGCTCTCAAACAATGATACTACGGTTGTGATTGTTCGAGGTTTCGAGAGAGATTTGAGGGTTTTGGGGAGGGGTTTGAGGGCTAGGGTTGAGCAGAACTAATTTAAAAATATGAAACTTGCGCACATGATTGTTTCACATTACTGAGTTTCCAGGGAAATAATAAGAAACCACCACTATGGATATTTTCATAAAGTTACCTTCACATGACTTAGCTATATCACGAACAAGGTTGCATGGTTTTCAAGGGGATTGAACTAGGGTTTAGGGTTAACCATGGCATAGTTTGTCCAAGCGATCCAATATTGGGCATGGACCCTATATTTCACACTAGATGACAAGTTTTTTTGGAGCTCATTTAGATAAGTTCAAAACAAATGCTTAGAAATAGGGTTGTTTACCCTAGCTTTGGAGCTCATTTGGTGCACATTTTCAGGAATATGAGTTTTACTTCACAAAAGTGCTCGGTTGATCACCAAACCATGGGATATCCATACAATTACAAATTTGAAATGTGCCTCAAATTTGAAATCTAGCTCGAATTTGGATCATGGAACATAGTTCTCAAAGTACATCACACATCAAAATACAAGTAGCATTACATCACACAAAATGATACACATAGACTAATAGTTTTCACTTCTTATTATGATATCTTGCTTTTGATTTCACAACACAAAGCTCACTAATGACCTTGGTTTTCCTCACTGGATTAGCTTCACTCTGCAATGCTTCAGCAACCAGGGGCTATCCCGCACGCTTTCTCCTGACATACAAAGCATTTCATTTGGTTAGTAATAAAAAATAGCAGCCAAATCAAAAACATCACAAACATTACAATACGTTGGCCTTTCACGAGTGTAACGGTATTTTGGAAATTATTTTCTGTGCCCAAGTTCCTCGCATAGCTTGCATCTATTTTTGTTACCTTTCGGTGACCTCTTAGGCTTTGCATCTTTCTCTCCTTTCTTACTACTCTTAGCTTTCTCAAACGATCCCTTGAATGTACCCTCCTTAGGCGTGCCGGCCTTTCTTTTCATTAAGGGATGACACATGGAAAACTCAATTTCCACTTTAGGCCATTGAGACTAATCTGTAAGTGATGGAATTGGAGTTGCATGTGCAGCCTTGAATCTTGATACTGAGTAATATTCATGGAAATATTAGTGCATGTTTATATTCGGGCGGGAGGCCAAGAAAAGCATGGTATGCTCACATGGTTTCCTAGTGTGTTGCCACTCGAGGCAATTGCAGTCATGCATTTCAGTGTTAACAACATACCGCTTTCCGGTCTTGGTATCTCCAACTTCAGCACCACACATTGTAGATTTTTCAACAGAAAAATGTGTAATATTTCTGCTCCCATTGACCACCTATTGTACCACTACAGGTTTCTTATCCCCTGCAGAAAATCACCAATCCTTCTTCTCAATTCCCACAAACACATGATCATGATCCTTATTTGGTCAACCATGTCATGCACAGGCAAGTTTATAAACGGTTTCACCTTGTTGTTAAAACATTCTAACAAGTTGTTGATATAATCACACTAGCTGCCAGCGTTAAATCCTCACATGCACTATAATAGAGAATGGTAGGTGTTCATACATGGACTATACTCACTACATGTTGCCATTATCTTACCATGATGGTATGAATGTTTCTTATTAGTGTAAGATCTTTCTGTTGGCCACATGTGCTCAAATTCCTCCCCACTGAATTCTTTGATCAAACTCATCGACATATGGTCGGCCATTTCCCCGTGCTCGGCATGGGGAAAAACATTCTTGACTACAATTTCTAGCTATTTACATGCCTCTATGTGGAATGCCAAAGGCGACACTGGTCCTATGCATATTTTCACCTGGATCATGAACTATGCCCACGAAACCTCTGTCTCTCACTGAAACAAGTCAATAGCAACACGGAACTCCAATTTTGGCCATATAGACCATTGCATGCTGCTAATTGACCATTCCAATTCCCACTCAAAGCATAAGAGCATATGCTCAAATATGGACAACACCCTGCTTTGAAGCCATCGATGCAAGGCTTTAAAGCCATAAAGAATTTAGAGAAAACAACTTTTCCATCCTCTGTTACCTCAGTATCTATCTCAACAACACTACTAGGTGATCTCTTCTCCACCTCTACTTTGAAGTTATAAAGCATCCTAAAGGTATTTTCCCAATCACCATATAATTGTTTCGTTGCCCTTTGTTTTTCCTTCCACGCCGTGGTATATTTCATCTTAATGGGGAATTCATTTTCTAGGTCTACTAGAAGTTTATTTGTCGTAGTGTTTGGTATCTTGGCGAAAATAGTGAATTTTTTTTCTCCAACCCAAATGTGTCATGTCATGGTTGATACTCTCTGTGAACTTGTAATACAAGTATGTTGATTTGGATTTTGATTAATCCTGAAGGTACTGCCATTAGGTTGGCATCTAGCCTATACGTACCACTTGCAAGGCTTGGCGTTTTCATCATAATCTCTGCACATAGCACAAAACATCTTTCTATCAGTCCACTTAGTCTTGGCATCAAACTCATGCTTGACTGCATAAGTCTTGAGACACATCCTAAACTCATCCATGTTTGTCCACCACTTCCCCACTTCAATAACAATGTTTTCTCTGTCATAGACATTGACTAGCTCATCATCGTGTGCATAATCCACACCATCAACACCATCTTCCATCAATTGTCCATCCACATCTTCAGATGAATCTCTGTTAGCATCAGCGGGCGAACTAGATTCACTCCTATCCTCCTTATCACTATCATCTATTGGAATGTCAATAAAATTTTCCCTCTTAGTGTCGACCATTGGTATAGTGAATAAATCTGTAGGGTCACCTAATTCTAAAGAATTCCAATCAATGGAAGTAATCCTTGCAGCAACATCCCCCCTGTGTGTTAGCATTGTCTCCATCTCGTTCAACCCACCTATGTCCCAGACAATTTAGACTCCAAATTCGCCAAAAAAAGAGGCGACGCCATTAGATCTAAATCAACACGGAGTAGGGTTTCAAATTCACTCACCTCATCCACGTCGTAGTCGAGAACAATAGCTCCGCAACCCATTGTCGAGAATGAAGAGGGGATCAGGGAGAGTTCACTCTGGCATGAGGGCATGTGCCACTTGTCCACAAAAAATTAAGTTAGACCCACCTGCCTTAACATAAGCTCATTCCATTGACGATCGTTTTATCGCTTGGTCAGACCTTGGTTATTTCTGCCTTAAAACGCTGCACAATAAGTGTTTATATTACCAACTGCGTCATTGGCCTTCCATTACGCACTTAAAAACATCGCACATGAGGTAAGTTTCCACACTTCTCAGGATAACAGACCGTCTCACTAGTCACGAGGTAACAGTCAAAGGCATTAACTGGACAATAGTGCTTTGTTTGGCCTTTTGTGAGCAGGTGTTGGAGGGGGAGGGAAAAGTGAGCAAAGTTAGTTCGCTTGGACAAAACATAGCACAATTAAGAAACCAGTGGCACAAATGTGTTTCTTATTTGGTGAGCTACATGAAGATTATTATATATCCTCCGTGAATACATGTTCGTTTTGGACTAGCCTTATAACATGTGCAAATTGTCATTCCTATTCCTTAGACTCTCAAAAAGATTTAAGTTAATCATGAGAGTGCAACTATTTATTTAAAAAAAAACATTGTCGTGCTCTAAAAGATATAAGTGAAGCATTAGAGCAACTTCCTAGCTGAAAAGATATAAGTGAAGCACATAGAGTATTATACAAACTATGATGAACATGTGCCTCTCCCAATAGGTGTGTGTCTAGTGATATCTCCTTATTGATCCAGTATTGGAACAAGAAAGGGTATCCCACACCTATTTCCCTAGAGGTGACCGTGTGTATCGAACACTCCGGAGGAAGACTCCCCTGAAGCAATGTTCTCTAGCAAGCCTTTTGCCAAAGGCTCAATCAAACCTTTGACTGGATTGGCAAGAAAATTTTCATTCAACACTTAAAATAAAAAGAAGGTATGGGGATGAGATCTTAGTTTTACAACCATATAGTGGTGTTGGGATCAAAAATGATATTAGTTTGTGCTCTAGAAGTCACCCATCAAGAGGTGTTTGCTTCATATTGGAGTGGGGGATGCGTCCAAATTACATCCTGACCGGCACGATTCCTCCATCAAGAATCAGTTGTCCTACCAAAGGACATATCTGTCTTGCGGGGTTTCCCTAATAATTAACATAATAGTTTCAGACAAAAGCATTGGGTGTTTAATGATTACACCTGTTGAATCCCTAAGGTTATGATCCATGTTACCCTACTAAACCTTACTGTCACCAGTGTTTGGTACAACACTTTCTGGTCCCCATGCTCCGAGCCTAAATGGTGCTCGATCTCCATGATCTTGGGTACCTGCAGGGATATATATATTACAGAAAATACAAGAGACACTTCACGAACCAATTTTATTTCACACATATGAGACATTATGTCAAAGACTTTCGTTGAACCCTTCACCAAATACCTGGGGTTGCCAGGCTCATGCATCACCCCATACCTTACTGAACTGCTCACACATAGAGATCAGAACACGAAAATAAATTATTGAAGAACATATCTTGGGATTGATTGATTGCAATATGTCTTACAATTAATGCCTTATGTAATGCATGACTACAAGTATGAACTAGATGAGATAGCACTATGATGGTGGAGACGACTATTGAGATGAAAGTGGTGGAGCTAGAGTTTGTGATGCATATGATGATGAAGAGGTTCTAGTTGTGGTCGACGTGCTCCTGCTGCTCGTTATGTTGACATTTTTATTGGGTCCCCTTTATAAAAGTTGTTTAGGTGTCGAACTGCCTCGATTTCCATGCCAAACGACCCCTCATGCGAGAGCGTGCATTTGCATGGAATGTTGTCTTTGGCTCTGGTGGCCTGCTGGTGCCTCCTGGTGACTAATTTATTCTCCACTTTCCTTCCTTTCCTTTCTCTAACGTGATTTATTCCCTTTTAGCCCATTTCCTATGGGAAAATATCAAACAGATGATTTGTGGAATCCTTTGCCTCCATTAGTCATTAGTAGCAATAGCAGAGCGAATATCTCTCTTTTCATGAAATACCTCGGTTTAAACATGGTTGGAATGAGTGTAAAAATATCACTTATCCAGCAAAAACATATTGTGGTAAACTAAAAGAAAAGAAAACTATAATACACGACGCTCCAAGCAAAACTCATATCATGTGATGAACAAAAATATAGCTCCAAGCGACATACCGGTAGATTGTAGACGAAAGAGGGGATGCCATCTGGGAAATCCCCAAGCTTAGACACTTGGGTCCTCCTTGAATATTACCTTGGTGAGATTTAGGCATCCCCAGGGTTAGGATCTTTCCTCTCATAATTCCTTTTTTCCATCGTTGTCTCACCAAAACTTAAAAACTTCAGCACACAAAGCTCAAGAAAAACTTCATGACATCTGTTAGTATATGAACATATCATAACCTTAGGTACTGTTATAAATTTATTAATATTTAACCATTTCATAATAGGTACTGTATTATAACTTCTCCATGACTTATACCCCATGATATTATACATAGCCTCATCAAAACAAGCAAACTATGCAAGAAAAAACAGAATCTGTCTAAAACAGAACACTCTGTAATGATATGTATGAAAACTATATTTTTGTAATGCCAAAAATTCCGAAAACTTATGAAAACCTGGAAAAATTTTGTAAAAAATATTGTGTGAAAAACTCAGCTAAAAAGGACGCACCGGTAAAATCACAGAAATTATTTACTGGGAGCAAAAGTTTCTATATTTGCACACGATCAATTTTACTATCATCCAAATCAACCCAAAGGCTTTACTTGGCACAAACACTAATCAAAACTTAAAAAGAAAAATTTAAACAGTATCAATAATTATGTTATCATAGCAAAACAGAAGGTAAAAGCAAAAAGAATTAAGATAACTATTGGGTTGCCTCCCAACAAGCGCTATTATTTTATGCCCCTAGCTAGGCATAATGCATTGTTTCAAGTGTTATTTTTTTGCATCTCCATTGCCTGCTTGTACATAATATCATCATGGGCACATCTAATTAAGTCCCTTATTTCAATAGCAAGCTTCCTAATGGGTAAGCAAAAGTAGTTGAAGGGACTAATACGTCTCCAACGTATCTATAATTTTTTATTGTTCAATGATGGTATATATTATCATTTTAGAATACTTTAGGGGTATTTATTTACCAATTTATATTATTTTTGAGCACTAACCTATTAACCCAGGCCCAGTGCAAGTTGTTGTTTTCCGCATGTTTTTCACTTTTCAGGTTTTTCATACCAAACGAAGCCCAATTGACCTGAAACTTTTTGGTGATTTTTTCTGGACCAAAAGAAGACTGGGGAGTATCGGAAGAAGGCTAGAGGCCACAAGATGGTCCCACAAGCCAATAGGGTGTGGCCTCGGGGGCGCGCCCTGATGTCTTGTGCCTCCCTCACCGCCCTCTTGACTCCGTTCTCTGGCTTATAAACTCTCTTATATCCTAAAAACATCAGAAGGAGTCCCGAAACACTTTTTACGCTGCTGCAAGTCTCTGTTCTGACGAGAGGCCATCTAGAGCTCCATTCAGGCACCCTGGCGAGAAGAGGATTGATCATAGAGGGCCTCTTCATCAACCTTGCTGCACTCACGATGATGTGTGAGTTGTTCACCACAAACCTAGGGTCCATGGCCAATAGCTAGATGGCAATCTCTCTATCTTTGATCTTCAGTACAATCATCATCACATCTTTGCTTTGATTCATATGATGTAATTCCTTTTGTGCGGTGCGTTTGTTGGGATTCAATGAATTGTGGGTTTATGTTTAGATTATTCATGATAAATATTTGAGTCTACTTTGAATATTTATATGATTCTTATGTGCATAATTATGATAGCTTCGTAATTCTCTCCGGTCTATTTAAATAGTTTGGCCAACTAGATCGATATTTCTTCGGTGAGAGAGGTGTGTTGTGGTAGGTTCAACCTGGCGAATTTCTATATACCAGTGACAAAAGGGTTGAGATGCGTCTTTTTGTTGGTGCTACTAAGGATAAAACGATGGGGTTTATTCATATTGCTTGAGTTTACTTTGTCTACATCATGTCATTGTTCTCCATGCATTACTCTGTTTTACTTAATACCCTAGATGCATGTTGGATAGCGGTCATTGAGTGGAGTAATAGTAATAGGTGAAGGCAGGAGTCGGCCTATTTGTTTATTGACGTGATGCCTATATACACATGATCATTGTTGTGAATATCGCATAACTATCCGCTTTTCTGTTAATTGCTCAACAGTAATTTTTTATCCACCGTATGATATTTTCATGAGAGATGCCATTAGGGAAAACTATGGCCCCCAGGTCTATTCACAACATATTGATAAAACCTTCAATACCTTGCTGCTATTTACTTGTTTTTTATTTTATCTTGATATCTACAATTATCTACACACCTCACTCGCTTGCAAATAACAAGACAAGAGGTTTGACAACCCTCTTACCCGTGTTGGGTGCAAGTTGTTTGTTATTTTGCGTGCAGCTGCTAAAGACGGTTGTGGTTGATATTACTATTGGTTTGATAAACCTTGGTTTCATAACTAAGGGAAATACTTACCCACATTGTGCTGCGATAACCCATTCCTCTTCACGGAAAACCAAACGCAGATCACTAGTATGAGGAAGGATTTCTGGCATCGTTGCCATGGAATATCATCACCAACTGACAAGTAACTCCGCACAAAATTTCATTCACTTCTTCCTATATTTATTTTCTGGTATATTTAGCTTGTCTCATAAAAAATACAAAAATATTTACCTTTGCTTGCTTAGCTCGTCGCTAGATTGCATCTTCACTCTTTGGTTTGCTTGTCTTGCTTGTTACTTTGCTTGCTTGGACACCATGTCTAAAGATACTACTATGTTGTGTGACTTCTCAAATACTAATAACCAATGATTTTCTTAGTACTACCATACCACCCGCCACTAGTGCGGATGATTTTGATATTAATGTTGCATTACTGAATCTTGTCATAAAAGAGAAATTTTTGGGAAGTCCTAATGAGGATCCCGCTTCACATCTCAATACTTTGTTTAACTTTGTGATATGCAAAATAAAAAGGATATGGATAATGATATTGTGAAGTTAAAATTGTTTCTTTTCTCACTAAGAGAGAGAGCTAAGGCTTGGGTTTCATCTTTACCAAGTAATAGTATTGGAACTTGGGATAAGTGTAAAGATGCTTTTATTGCCAAATATTTTCCTCCTGGTAAGATCATCTTCCTTAGAAACTAAATAATGAACTTTAAACAGAAAAATCATGAACATGTTGCACAAGCTCGGGAGAGGATGAAATTGGTGATAAGAAATTGCACAACGCATGGTTTAAACTTGTGGATGATTATCCAAAATTTCTATGCTAGACTAAACTTTGTGTCTATAAATCTTCTAGATTCTGCTGCACATGGTACCTTCATGGAGGTGACCCACCAAACTTCTGGACAACATCATGGCCAACTATTCTCAATGGCATACCGAGAGAGCCCCAACCAGTAAGAAGGTAAACTATGTTGAGGAAATCGCTAGTTTGAGTGAAAAAGGGGATGATATTATGAATTTGGTTGCTACTAAAAATAATCATGTTGATCCTAGTGATAATTTAAGAAAATAATTATGCTATTGTTGTGAACTTTGTCTCGCGAAATAATTTCAACAATAATGCTTATAGGGGCAATTTCAATGCTAGGCCGTATCCCGATCATAATCCTAATGGTTATGGCAATTCTTATGTAAATTCTTCCACAAATTCCAATAAGATACCCTCTTATCTTGAGAACACAATAAATGAATTCATCAATTCTCAATAATTTTTCAATACTATGGTATAAGAAAAATTGCATGTTGTTGATACTTTGGCTAAAAACATGGATAGGATTGCTCTTGATGTAGAAACTCTTAAAAAAGCTTTGCCTCCTAAGCATGATTTTAATGAGACTATTAAATCTAGACAATTAATGAAATTAAGGAGAGGGCCACTAAGTTGAAAGCTAAACGGGAGTTCCTAGAAAAAGCTATTCCTCCCAGTTTTTATTGGAATCATGATGAAGATCTTAAAATGATTGGTACTTCTCCTATGGAATCTTTGTTTACTTCTGTGAATATTAATGATAAAGGTAATGGATATGAGTCAACTCTATTAAAGTAGTATCCCGTTTACTTGGAGGGTGGTGATTTTAATGTTATAACCAAAAAAGTGGGTTTGGAGAGGTAAAAACTTTAGCATTTCGATCTCCGGATTACAACTACTTTGACCCAATCCAAGAAATGAATGAGGTACTGGAGTTTGCTTCTCCCAGTCATTCGAGAATAGAACAATTTGACAGACCACGGGAATAAAAGACATTGATGACACGAATGCACAATTACTCTTGACTATCCTCTCAATGATGAAGGTCAAAATACAACTAGATAGGGCCAACTCAAGAGCACATGATTTCTTGAGTTATGGATGCATGGATTAGAATGTCCAACGAGTTCAACATAATTCTTCCAGATAACCCATGTAGAAGGGCGAAGTAGGCAGAATCACGATATGGAGTAGAGAGCTCATCACGAGCACTCTTGTTATGATCTTTAATTCATGGAAAACTTCTGCCAAAGATGATTCATGGTGTTGGAAGAATGATATACCATGAACCCTCGGAGCTATAACAAGATTACTAATCATTCTAAAGGAACTAGCAAAACTATCAACAGAGATGAGCAGAATGATGCTTGGATTCAAAGACCCAGAAATAGAATACCTAAAAACTAAATAACATCACGAGATGTTTCCGAAAATGATGGCCAGAATTATCGCATTGGAACATAGAGCACATATAGACTATTGGGTGGTTTTTGAGGTGACATGGTTTCCTAATACTTCAACAAGAGGTCAAGGTAATAAAGTACCTCATCACAATGATTAGTGTGCTTTGTCTGGCCAAAGACATTGGAAATAAGAGGAAGGAATTTGCAATTGCATCAGATTATTTGGGGACTCTGAAAAACTCGGACAGCATAACGGCTGTACGGGCATGAAATATGAGGCAACCTGCAAGAAAACTAACAACATAACAGTTGAATTCTTATGGAGACACTGATCCAGGAAGACAACAACTTTTCTATAAGTCTCGAGCATAGTAACTCGTCATCCTAATGAATAGATGAGAAAGCCTAATTCTTAAACCCCGTAGAATAAAGAGGAGGATGACTCAGAATAAAATGACACAAGGAAAGGAGTAAAAAGAGCCTTACATTCCCTACCACAAACAATTCCCTTATATAACTAAAGAGTTGCTAGACTCAACATCGACCAGTTTGGCTTGGTTATCCTACACGCAGTCAAGCTCTGATACCAAAGTTGTCGGGACCCCGATCCTGAGTTATAAGAACCCAGCATGTAACACATCACATCACTTTGCGTCCTCATGCATGGTAAACTCCACGGCTGCCACCTTACCTTGGCCGGGACCGTTTGCGTCTTTTGGCTCACATATATGAATATGTTGCTAGCTTTCAAACGACAAAGAACCAGGGTCGACATGACTAGTTATAAACCCAAGCGGTACATCCGTACAAGGACAGGCATACATAACCCAGCAAAGCAGGTGTCGATCAACAACGTGTGTAGACGAGTCGTAGCAAGCTGCAAGGACTCCATTATACCGCGTGACATTCCCCCGAGGGGACAGACACAGCAGCAAAGAAGGATACACGTCGGTCAATCAATGTGTTTAGAGCAGTAGCAAGCTACCAAGGCTCGATAGAAGCACAAAAAGGCATTTCCCTGTAAAGAGTACTACTAAAGGCACACAACTAGGTGTCGAATCCCCCACATATAATGCATTTCATAACATACACACAATATGCACGATATGTGTAGATATAACATGGCATCACAACATAACTCTATGATTCAAGCTTTTATTAAGGACTCACAAGAATCATCATAGTGTGTTATTACAAATAGGGGTCCCGTGACCCAACACTCAAGTCATACAAACAACAAGTGGAAGCAAATCATGTCTGGGTACATACATCTACTAAAAGTGGCTGGAAGAGCCTGAAAAGCTACTACGACCCTACCAAAAGGAGACACCTCTGTCTGGGATTCCCAAGCTATTCCGATCAACATCAAACACATCGTGTAGAACCTTTTAATGAGTCTAAGTCTTCTCTGCAAAAACATAAATAAAGCAACCGTGAGTACAAAGGTACCCAGCAAGACTTACATCATAACTATCTACAAATGCATCATGTTTTAATGAAAGGATTGTGGGGTTTGATTGTAGCAAGCCAGCTTTGACTCTTGGCTAACCTGTACTACGACTACAAGTTCTTTCTTTGAGGTGGGATAGCGCACACGAGTCCACATATTCACCAATGCAATACACCACTATGGATCCACTCTCGTCTCCCTACGAGAAAGCCTTCCATAGCACTCACACTTATCTTGCATGTTTTAGAGTATCCATTTAACTTGTCTATGTACCACGTAATGCTTCCAAGTAGTCCATATCCGAGGACGCGGCTATTCGAACAGATTAAATCACCCTGCAGGGGTATACTTCTTCACACACGCTCCCACCACTTATCACCATGCGCATGTCATGCATCTCGGCAACCTTCAAGCGGAAGCACTGGCGTGGGTGTCGGCCACGACTGTTAACCACACAAGACCCTAGTCCAGGTTTATCGCCTATTTGAGACTGAACCCGCAAGGAAGTCCGGCTGAGGTTTCCTCTACGGCCCCAAACGATGTGCGCAGGGTTCCCAAACCCACCATCCGGGTGCCACTTGGTACACCATGCCACTGTGTATCTACCACAGAGAAGCCTACCCCGTTGGGCAGAGCTAAACACGGCCGCCAACACTTTTCCTACAAACACCAGAAACTAATTGCAACTCCTGGACAGGGATCTAGGCAATTAATAAGCCGAGCGGGGTCATATTTCAGGGCCCAATGCATGGTAGTATCTTGTCTTGGATAACATACACAGAACTCAGTTCTTAAGGACGGTCCCAATGAGACAACCCACCATGTACTCCTACATGGCCTCTCATCGCTACCTTTACCAAATCAAATTCACACTTTTACTCTCACACTGTAGGACATGAACGCAACCATTCCGATTCATCATCCAGATGGATCAGACCCGACACGACTCTAAGCATAGCAGGCATTGTAAGCAAGCATGGATGAGTAAGCACAACAAGGCTCAAGCAGTTACTACTCATGCTAAGTGGTTTCAACTATTTACTGTGACAAAATCAGGTCATGCAGAGGAATGGGTTCAACTACCGATAACATGTACACTTGAATCGTGTTTGTCCTAATGCAGTAAAGAGAGCAGGAGTGAGAGAGTGGGTTTATATCAATATGCTCAAGGGGGTTTGCTTGCCTGACACGTCTGAAGATAGCAATGAGTCTTCATTAATGTCAACGATCACATCGTCGGAAACATCGTCTACCGAGAGGGAACAACACCGGCAAACAAGAAAGAACAACAATTACTTCACGGGAATTCAACACTATGATGCATGCTCAAGACATGAAATGAAAGGTGGCAGGGCTAATGTGGATATCATTTCTTAAGTTGAAGTTGGGTTTGAATCAGTATTCAAACATCACTTCAACAAGGTATTTTCCGGATACCCTTTTAATTGATTCGACCTAATGCTCATGCATAATTTGTTTTATTATGCAAGAGGATGGTATTTTGAGGTATTGGTTTCCCTTGATCAATGTTTGATCATAACAATTGAAGTGGAATTCAAATAGGAATCAAATTCCAACTCCAAACTAATTATTAAATTTATCCTATTCATCATTTTTCCTATTTGGTGTTGTTAACTTTTTCAAACCAGCATGAAAATGCCATGATCAGATTCTTTGGATTTTTCTGATCATTTTTCATATATAAATTATTTTCATTGGACTTACATATTATTTTCGATGATTTTTAGAAGTTTTAGGCATTTTCTGGAATTATTTTATAATAGAAAATCAATTACTGCGTCAGGCTGATGTCATCCCTGCGCCAGCAGGTCAATCAGCCGGTCCAGGTCAAACCTAACAAGTGGGGCCCACTGGTTAGTGACCCAGAGGCTAAACCCGCGCTGACCAGCCCCTAATTGGGGTTTGACCAGGCGTGGGGCCCTCTGGCGGTGACTGAGGGGAGGTTAATTATGCGCTAATGGTGTGCCACGTCGACGCCCACCGGAGGGTGGTCGCCGGCGACCAAGCCCGCGGCAGAGGGCTCGCCGGAGTTGGCCGGAATTGTGCTACGGGGCACTATTTGGCATGCGGTTGGGTTCTACAGGAAGCTGGCAGAGCGCCGCATCCGTTCCGACCAAGCCACGTGTTAGGAGGTGGCCGGAACGAAGCCGGCGACGACCTCAGGCGGTGGCCGGAGTCGTCCATGGTGTGGCTAGGCGCTAGGGGCAGGGACAGAGGGGGGAAAACACGAGGAAGGGAGCAGGAGCTCAAGGAGAACCCATTTATGGCATCGGCGATGAAGGATAGGCTCGGAGCAGGCCGAATCGACGGCGGCGGATCCCGGTGACCGGAGGAAGAAACGGCAACGATGGCGACGCTGCGGGGGCTCGAGTGCTCGGAGGAGTTGATGGAGAGAAGCAGCTCATCGAGGCGGAGGTGTAGAGCGCGATAGGGAAGCGAGGGGTGGCTGGAGACGCGCTGGAGGTGAGCTCGGGCAAACCGGCAATGGCAGCGAGAGAAGGAAGAAAACAGGGGAAGAGAGGAGGGGAATGGAGAGAGGGGAGGAGATAAGGGAGAGGGAGAGCTTGTCGTGCTGGCGCGAGGAGGCAGCGGAGAGCTCCACGCGAAGCAGGAGGTGGCGAGGGGCGCGCTGTGCCTTCCTTCTCGTGTGCCTTCTGGCACGAGGAGGAAGATGACAGGGGAGACCCCCCTGGTGGGCTGGGCCAGCAGGTGAGCGTAAGGTAAGGTTTTCTCTCTCTTTTCCTTTTTCTCTTTTTATTTCTTTCTCGCATTTGGATTTAGGTTTAAAACAAAAATGTTTAAATATTTTATAAAACCCTAAATTAGTGTTATGTGACAGAGATAAAGATAATCAATGCCACATAATAGTTTCAACATTTTTGAAACTTTTATTTTAAAAGAAAACAAAATAACTCCATTCCAAACAGTTATTTAATCCAATCAAAAATCCTTTTCATAAGTTCGTTTGACTTAGAAATTTGGTTTGACAAATTTATTCCCTGTCACTATTTTCCCAAATATTTGGAACATTTTTCTGGTTCCTTTTAAGGTAATATTTTTATTGCCTTTTTGTCAATTTCAACTCATTTGACTTGATCACTTCCATTTTCAGATTCAATGCAATTTGAATGCATGCATGAAATGCAATGGCAAGCAAGGCAAACTTGGGCTGTGACAAACCTATATACACATGATCATTGTCATGAATATCGCATAACTATCCTTTTTCTGTTAGTTTTCCAACAGTAATTTGTTTATCCACCGTATGTTATTTGTCATGAGAGATGCCATTAGGAAAAACTATGCCCCCAGGTCTATTCACAACATATTGATAAAACCTTAAATACCTTGCTTCCATATACTTGTCTTTATTTAATCTTGCTATCTACACTTATCTACACACCTCACTCGCTTGCAAATAACAATACAAGAGGATTGACAACCCTCTTGCACGCGTTGGGTGCAAGTTGTTTGTTCTTTTGTGTGTAGCTGTAGAAGACGGTTGTAGTTGATATTCCTATTGGTTCGATAAATCTTGGTTCCATAACTGAGGGAAATACTTACCCACATTGTGGTGCGATAACCCATTCCTCTTCACGGAAAACTCAACTAATATCACATGTATCAGGGACTATATTTCGAAGTGCAAGGATCCATGAGATCAATCTTACGAGGAGGAGGCTCTTTTTTGGATCTTTCATAAGTAATAGATATTTTCTCATTATACGAATTTCTATAAAGGTACTCCCTTAACTTATTTTCAATAAAAATATTCTACTCTAAGATTCCCTTTGACAAATTGATAATTGTGTTCAAAGATTTTATAAACCAAAACATTAGGTGGAACCTATTTCCAAAGATTCCATCATAAGCAACATAGTCTGTTGATCTTAATTTCCTTATTTCTTCTTGACCATAAAGAATTCCTTCTATCGGTGGGATTCACCATTGATTCTATAGTGATAAAATATTTCCCTGGCTTCTTCTATAATATGGTTGAATTCATGAACACGGAATATAGTGGTGATACGTCCATTTTGCATCATGCTTTTATATCGATATTTATTGCATTATGGGTTGTTAATACACATTATGGTACAATACTTATGCCTTTTCTCTCTTATTTTACAAGGTTTACATGAAGAGGGAGAATGCTGGCAGCTGGAATCCTGGACTAGAAAAGGAGCAAATCTGAGAGACCTATTCTGCACAACTTCAAAAGTCCTGAAAAGTTAGGGAGAACAGTTTTGGAATTAATAAAAAATAATGGGTGAAAGAAATACCGGAGGGGACCCACCAGGAGGTCACAAGCCATGGGGCGTGGCCTACCCCCTGGCGGTGCCCTGTAGGCTTGTGGGGCCCCTGGCAGACCTCCGGTGCCCATCTTCTGATATATAAAGGGTTTTGACCTGGAAAAATCATATCAAACCTTTAGGGACGAGGCACCACCATCTCGAGGCGGAACTTCGATAGAACCAATCTAGACCTCCGGCGGAGCTATTCCACCCGGGAAACTTCCCTCTCGGAGGGGGAAATCAAAGTCATCGACATCACCAACGATCCTCTCATTGAGAGGGGGTAAATCTCCATCAACATCTTCATCAGCACCATCTCCTCTCCAAACCCTAGTTCATCTCTTGTATCTGATCTTTGTCTCTAAACCTCAGATTGGTACATGTGGGTTGCTAGTAGTGTTGATTACTCCTTGTAGTTGATGCTAGTTGGTTTATTTGGTGGAAGATTATATGTTCATATCCTTAATGATTATTAATACTCCTCTGATTATGAGCATGAATATGCTTTGTGAGTAGTTACGTTTGTTCTTGAGGACATGGGATAAGTCTTTTATAAGTAATCCTGTAAATTTGGTATTCGTTCCATATTTTGATAAGACATATGTTGTCTCTACTCTAGTGGTGTCATGTGAACGTTGACTACATGACATTTCACCATTATTTGGGCCTAGGGGAAGGCATTAGGAAGTAATAAGTAGATGATGGGTTGCTAGAGTGACAGAAGCTTAAACCCTAGTTTATGTGTTGCTTCGTAAGGGGCTGATTTGGATCCATATGTTTCATGCTATGATTAGATTTTTCTTAATTCTTCTTTCATAGTTGCGGACGCTTGCAAGAGAGGTTAATCATAAATGGCAGGTTTTTCCAAGTAAGTACAGCACCCAAGCACTGGTCCACCCACATATCAATATATCAAAGTAACGAACGCGAATCATATGAGCATGATGAAAACTAGCTTGACATAAATTCCTATGTGTCCTCGGGAGCGCTTTGCCTTATATAAGAATTTGTCCAAGATTGTCCTTTGCTACAAAAACGATTGGGACATCTTGTTGCACCATTGTTACATTTGTTACTTGCTATCCATTACGAATTACCTTATCACAAAACTATATGTCACCGATAATTTCAGCGCTTGCACAGAATACCTTACTGAAAACTGCTTATCATTTTCTTCTACTCCTTGTTGGGTTCGACACTCTTACTTATCGAAAGGGCTACAATAGATCCCCTATACTTGTGGGTCATCAAGTGTCTAAGCGCTTAGTAGCTAGAGGGATCATGAATATTAGAAAATTCTAGAAAAAACCTTTGTATACGGGGATGCATGTGCACAAATTGTCTATCCAGCTCTACTAGAAGCAAATATATGGCATACTCAACACTCGTAGTTTTAGAAAGTATTGATCCACCTATCATAGGTAGCGAGCTGACATAAGTAAAGAAATCTTGAATCACACTTTTTCCAATAATATTACCACTGCCTATACGGAATTTCTTTGTATGCATAGTAGTGGGTTCCCCTTTTGAAGGATCATCATCAGCAACGTGTGAATTGCGTGAGAGAAAAGAGAGACAAGGTCCATGTTCCGGAAGATGGCGACTCCGCCTCTAGTTCCTATCGCTGGAAGCACGAGGCAGTCTCTAATCCATCCACCTCACATGTCCTTCACCATTTTTTGTGTCGAGGAATCGATCTTTGTTTACTGAACATGGAGAATGGCAAGTTTGTGTGCTGCTGCAACCTCTCTGGTTGCCTCTCTTTTCGCCGCCGAATTTAGTCCCCAGACGTTCCAAGAGATGATCCCGCAGTTTGTGTTACTCATGGGGGCACCTTGAATTTCTCAAGAGGCAACGTTTAACTAATGAAGAAGATGTACACAACCGCTACAACCCGGACATGCTAGTCGACACCAATAGGCCCCAACTTCCACCGGCATTGGAGCTTGCAAACTAACCTAACACCGGAACTAAACATGATCCCTAACTCAAGCGAGTCGAATGTTGACCGCCTCTGAAGACTAATTCTAAAGCGATACAACATAAACTAAGCATCATCCTCACAAGGGTACCATCTGGGTCAGCAAGCCCAACAACAATGTGGAGAGCTAGGGGACCCTGGTTGGTGAGCTTGGCCAGGTCATCGATGTCTTATGCAGTGAGAGGCTCGTCAAACTTCTTGATCAGTGCCTTTGCAAACTTTGGGGTCATCTTGTCTTTGCGGCCGATCAGCCCCAGGTCGCGCACAAGCCTCAGTGTTGCCCGATGCGCCCCAGGAAAAATAGAAGGGTCGCTCTCCTGTCGAGCACCTTGTCCTTTAGGAGTTGGAGCAATCCTCATCTTCAAGGGTGCAGAAGAGCGTGGCGAGGGGGGCAGAGGAGCAGGGACCTCGACAAACAGGTTGGGACTGGTTGCTCCCATGTTTTGATCTTGGATGTCCATCTATTGGACCCTTTGGGTGACCGCTCCCAACTGCAGGCCAACGGAGGAGGTAGGAGCAGGAGTGAAGTACACGTGGGAAGAGAGCACAGCTTTCGTTGGGGCTTTGTGTAAGGAGAGTGGCTCAGCGACCACCACCACAACATCTTTGCCGATGTCGAATGCCGCAGAAGATTGCGCCATCGGGGGTGCCAGAGTTGTCTCTCCCTCGAAGAAGGCAGCCACCGGGTCTGAGGACGCATGACTTTGAGCAACAAGAAGAGTGCGTACACCTTGGTTGTCCACTGCCTGCTTGCCCATGAATTTCGTCGCACGGTGCTTACGCTCTTGACGGCCTGTGGGTGTGCGGTTGCGCTTCCACTGCTGTGGCTGCACGACTGCCCTCTTATCGTGGGTGATGTGTTTGTGCCCGAGCAGAGACTCCTTCCATGAGCGATGCCCTGCTACCTCTTGAGCTTGCATTGGTTTTTCCCTTGAAGAGGAAAGGGCGATGCAGCACAGTAGCAGTAAGTATTTCCCTCAGTTTGAGAACCAAGGTATCAATCGAGTAGGAGTATCAAGACAAGTCTCCAATGTACCTGCGCAAAAACAAACAAACTTGCACCAAACGCTATAAAGGGGTTGTCAATCCCTTCACGATTAATTGCAACGTGAGATCTGAAGGTGGAAAGTGCAACAAAGTAAAAGTGTAGAGCTGAAAATATGATGTGAAGTAGACCCGGGGGCCATAGTGTTCACTAGAGGCTTCTCTCATGATAGCAAGTATTACGGTGGGTGAACGAATTACTGTCGAGCAATTGATAGAACCGCGCAAAGTCATGATGATATCTAAGGCAATGATCATACATATAGGCATCACGTCCGAGACAAGTAGATCAATACTGTCTGCATCTACTACTATTACTCCACACATCGACCGCTATCCAGCATGCATCTAGTGTATTGAGTTCATAACAAACACAGTAACGCCTTAAGCAAGATGACATGATGTAGAGGGATAAATTCATGCAATAAATATAAACCCCATCTTTTTACCCTTGATGGCAACAACACGATGCGTGCCTCGCTATCCCTTTTGTCACTGGGTGAGGATACCGCATGGTATGAACCCAAAACCAAGCACTTCTCCCATTGCAAGAATTATAGATCAAGTTGGCCAAACGAAACCCACAACTCGAAGAGAATTACAAGGATACGAAATCATGCATATAAGAGATCAGAGGAGACTCAAATAATATTCATAGATAATCTGATCATAAATCCACAATTCATCGGATCTCGACAAACACACCGCAAAAGAAGATTACATCGGATAGATCTCCATGAAGATCATGGAGAACTTTGTATTGAAGATCCAAGAGAGAGAAGAAGCCATCTAGCTACTAGCTATGGACCCGAAGGTCTGTGGTGAACTACTCACGCATCATCGGAGAGGCAATGGTGTTGATGAAGAAGCCCTCCGTGTCCGAATCCCCCTCCGGCAGGGCACCATAACGTGCCCTAGATGGGATCTTGCGGAGACAGAAGCTTGCGGTGGTGGAAAAGTATTTTCGTGGCTCTCTCCCGTGGTTTCAATTTTTTAGGGAATTTATAGGCGGAAGAAGTAGGGAAAAGGAGCCACGGGGGGGCCACAAGCCTGGTAGGCGCCCCCTCCCCCCTCCCCCCCCCCCCCCCCGCCCAGGTTGCGGCTAGGGGGCTTGTGGCCTCCCCCGGGATCCTTTGCCTTGGTTCTCAAGTTCGCTGCATATCTTCTGTTACAGAAAAAATCATTCCAAAGATTTTATTCCGTTTGGACTCCGTTTAATATTATTCTCTGAAAAGGGTCAAAAACACGGAAAAAACAGGAACTGGCACTTGGCACTGAGTTAATAGGTTAGTCCCAAAAAAGATATAAAATGCATACAAAACATCCAAAGTTTGACAAGATAATAGCATAGAACCATCAAAAATTATAGATACGTTGGAGACGTATCACGCCCTCGAGCATCATATTTGTCGGGGCCGCGCCTAGGCCCACCCAAAGGCATGTCATGGCAGCTAGTGGACACCACGGCAGGTCTAGCACATTTTTCGTGCTCCTTGTCTTTTGGGGCTTGGCCGTCCTCACCTTCATGAGCCAAGTGGCGGGGCACACTGCCGGGAACGACATGTTGTCGTCGTCGTACTTGAAGGAGGGGATGCCGCTATGCGGTGACAAGGACGAGCGCGGGGACAACGACGTCTAGTCTTCAACACGGTCGACGTGGATGAGCATGTCTCGGCGACGCACGCATGGAGGCGGAGCCACGTCCCAGCTAGGGGGGGTCCATACATCTCCTGAGTTCTTCCTATGCCATGCTTGACGAACCAGAATGTGCGCTTGGTCAAAATGTGGGCGATATCCCACAGCAAGACCCAGGCACCAAAAGTCTTCATGTGTCCTTGCTCGTAGGTCCTACTGACGAGGCCGTTCACCCTGCACCGGTCGTCCACGGCCTCCTCGGCATCCTCGATGACGGCATGCATGTGAAGCTTGAAGTTGTCGTGGGTCATGTGGTCATCCTCCTACCACGCCTTGATCTTAAGCATGTCACCATCGACGTTGACCGATCCCTCGCGAACCGCCACGTCATGGTGCGTGGGGAGGTTGAAGCGAACGAAGAAGTCCTCTCGACGGTGGTAGGTGACGCGTGGGAGGTGCGGGGGGAGGTGCAGTTGTGCCTCAAGGGCCTTGCCACTAATGTCTACTACACAACTTGTTACTTTAGACTCGCGTTGGCCCTCCAAGCGCAGAGTTTTGTAGGAGAGTAGCAAATTTCCCTCAAGTGGATGACCTAAGGTTTATCAATCTGTGGGAGGTGTAGGATGAAGATGGTCTCACTCAAACAACCCTGCAACCAAATAAAAAAAAGTCTCTTGTGTCCCCAGCACATCAAATACAGTGGTAAATTGTATAGGTGCACTAGTTCGGCGAAGAGATGGTGATACAAGTGTAGTAATGATAGTAGAAATATATTTTCATAATCTGAAAATGTAAAAAACAACAAGGTAGCAAGTGACAAAAGTGAGCATAAACGGTATTGCGATGCTTGGAAATGAGGCCTAGGGTCCGTATTTTCGCTAGTGCAATCTCTCAACGGTGTTAATATAATTGGATCACATATTAATCCCTCAATGTGCATCGAATAGTCACTCCAAAGTTCCTATCTAGCGGAGAACATAAGAAGAAATTGTTTGTAGGGTACGTAACCACCTCAAAGTTATTCTTTCCGATCAATCTTTCCAAGAGTTCGTACTAAGATAACAAGTTATCCTTTCCGATCGATCTATCAAGAGTTTGTACTAAAATAACACCACAACAAATTCAGATTCATAATACACAATCCAACACAAAAAACTTCAAGGAGCACACCAAGATTTCGACCGGAGAACATACTATGAAAAACGTGCAATCAACCCCTATGCCTAGATTACCCCATTGTCACCTTGGGAATCCTCGAGTTGATGCCACAACATATATCAGTGAATCACTTGAATACCCCAATGTCACTACGGGTATCCACATGCAAGACATATATTATGTGCTCTCAAGCGTGAATGTTCAATCCAACTTAACGAGATCTTAAAGTGAAATATTCAATTCATCACAATAATAGCATGGGACAAACACCGTATGATCCAACTATATTAATAAGGCACGTGATATATCAAGATCATGACATCTCAAGAACACGAGAGAGAAAGATTAAACACATAGCTACCGGTACAAACCCTCATCCCTGAGGGTGGACTACTCCCTCCTCGTCATGGTGGCCACCGGGATGATGAAGATGGCCATTGCAGATGATTTCCCCTCTCCGGCACGGTACTGTAACGTCTCCAGATTATTATTTTTCGTGTATACAGAGGCCTGCGACAGCGGAACTTCTCGACTAGGGTTATTTCTCGAGGTTTATGTATTTATAGGATTCTTGGGCGTCGGTTTCATGCGAAGATGGGCCACGAGGATATGACAAGACACCAGGGCGCGCCTGGGGCCTCTAGCGTGCCCTGGTAGGTTGTGCCCACCTCGTGGCTCTTTTGGGCCTCCAAGGAAACTTCTAGTGCCTCTTTTATTGCCAAAAACCCTTCAAAAAGTTTCGTTGCATTTGGAGAACTTTGATTTCTGCACAAAAAACAACACCACGGTAGTTCTGCTCAAAACAACATCAGTCCGATTTAGTTCTAAATAAATCATGCAAAGTGCATCAAAACCATATAAAAGTATTGTAAACATAGGTGAATATGGCATGAATACTTCTTAAATTATCGTTACATTGGAGACGTATCAGCATCCCCAAGCTTAATTCCTACTCGTCCTCGAGTAGGTAAATGATAAAAAAATATGAAGTGTGAATGCTAGCATAGTGCATAAGTTTGATCAATGATAATTTCAACCACTTTTCCTAGCATGATAACAACAACTCTTTCTTATAAATCTCACCATGATAGAGTGACAATTGAAAACTATCATATTCATCATATTATTTTCTTTATAACATGGACATGTGGACTTGTAGATGATTCAAAGCAATAATCTATAATTTTACATGAAAACTTTAATATTCAAGCATCTCAACAAGGAACCAAGTCTTTCAAAATATCAACACTAAAGAACGCTATCCCTAGACCATCATGCTCAATCATTGATACATTCATGTAACACACCCAAATATTAGCTACATGCAATGCTCAAGTATGGTAATAGTGTTCCTTAGTTGGTGCTTTATAAGAGAAGATGGAGACTCAAATCCAAAAATAAAAATTGCATAAAAAGTAAATAGATAGGCCCTTCGCAGAGCAAAGCATGGATTTGTAGAGGTGCGAGAGCACAAAGTCAAAAATTTTGAGATAAAATTATTTTGGGTGGCATGCTTTTCCTGTCAACGAAAACGACTAAGAGTTTCCAATATCTCCCATGCTAAACAAATCATAGGCGGTTCCCAAACTGGAAATAAAGTTTAATCCTTTTCCACCATTCTTTCACATTCCACGACTAGCCGCATCCACGGGTACCATCCATATCAATACTTTCTAAGGAATTTCTTATTTGACAACATAAAATAAATTTTCTTTGCATTTTGGGATTGGGCATCCCTATTACCACCATACTCTCATGCAATGAAAAATGAATAAACACTCATCTTGAGAATAACCTATTTAACATGGAAGATACCGGCCACCCCTCGCCGCTTTATGAGAAATACGGGCACACAAAACAGAAATTTATTTTGAACATTAGAGTTGGCACTTGCAAATTTACTTAGAACGGAGTTGAAATACCGCATATAGTTAGGTATGCTGGACTCATTTGGCACAACTTTGGGTCTAGGATTAGGATGCACAAGCAGCATTCCCGCTTAGTACAAGTGAAGGCTAGAAAATAGATTGAGAAGCGCCCAACCAAGGAACGAAAACCATCATAAGTGAAACATTAAACATAACTAACACCGAATAATGCAACAAAAGTAGGATGTAATTTCATAGCATAATTATTGACTTCATGTGCATGCTTAGGGAATCACAAACCTAAACACCAATATTCTTACTAAAGCATAATTACTCGTCAACATAACTCACATATCACTATCTTCATATCGCAAAACTATTGCAAAGAATCAAGTTTAACATCCAATGATATTCATGATAGTTTTTATTATATCTCCCATGGATATCTATCACTTTGGGACCAATTTCATTTAAAGCAAATTGCTATTGCTAATAAAAAGCTCTCAAACAAATATAAGTGAAGAACGAGAGCACAAGTTTCTTTAAAATTTCAGCACCACCGTGCTCAAAAAGATATAAGTTAAGCACAAGAGAAATTCAATCAAACTACTCTCAAAAGATATAAGTGAAGATCAATGAGTAGTCAGACACTTAAGTAGATATGTGAGAGATCTCTCTCAATAAATATTTTCAGATCTAATATTTTATGCAAACAACAAATAAAACAAAATACACTCCAATAATAGCACATATCATGTGGACAAATAAAAATTTAGGCTCAACATAGGCTAACTGATAGTTGTTGATGAAGAAAGGTGGGATGCGTAGCATCCCCAAGCTTAGATGCTTGAGACTTCTTGAAATGTTTACTTGGGGTGCCTTGGGAATCCCCAAGCTTGAGCTTTTGTATCTACTTAATTCCTCTCATATCATGGTTTCACCTAAGTCTCAAAAACTTCATCCACACAAAACTTGAAAAGAACTCGTGACATAGGTTAGTACACATAGGAATAAATCAACTCTTCATGTACTGCCAAGACAAGTTGCATAACAATTTTCAGACATTATCTATTGTTTACTATTATTTCTAAAATTTATATCTACCAATATAGTCTATGAAAACTAAATGATAAGTAGATAACAAAACTATGACAGCAATCTTTCCAAACAGAACGGTATGTGGAAATTTATATAAAAAGTGTACTTATGTATATCCAAAAATTCTGAAAAAATTATGACGTGATAAATAATTTGTATGAAAGTACTATGTAAAAAATTTATAAACTTTCCATGTTCCAGTAAATATGATAATTCAAATACTACAACATAAGTTTCTGCTTTTATACAACAGACATAACACATGCAATTCAAGCATTCTAAGGACCATTCTTGGAACTTTTTATTGAAAAAAATATTATAAATAACCCATAACATAGAAAAACAAAATAAAATGACACTCCAAGTAAAACACATATCCTGTGACGAATGAAAATATAGCTCCAAGTAAGATATACCGATAATGTTGGAGATGAAAGAGTGGATGCCTTCCGGGGCATCCCCAAGCTTAGACGCTTGGGTATTCCTTGGATATTACCTTGGGGTGCCTTGGGCATACCCAAGATTAGGTTCTTCTTGCTCCTTATTCTCCTCATATAGGCATCTCACCCAAAACTTGAAAACTTCAATCATACAAAACATAACGGAACTTCGTGAGGTGGGTTAGTATGAAAAATATAGATCATTCACTTAGGTACTTCCAAGACAAGATTCATAATTGTTATCACATAATACCTGATGTATTATATCACTTCCATAATTTATATCACTCAATATAAGTTATGGAAACACTAAAACAAGCAAACTATGCACGCAAAACAGAATCTGCGAAAAACAAAATAGTCTGTGAAGATCTGCACTAAAACCATACTTCCCTGACTCTAAAAATTCTGAACAATTAGGACAACATAGAGAATTTGCATACCAGAACTGTGTAAAATTTTCAGTTTTTTTTATGCTCCCGCAAAATCAGAGAAATTCTGCACTGGACGTAAAAGTTTCTGTTTTTGCACAGAATCAAACAAGCAAATACCCACACTATCCCAAAGGCTTTACTTGGCACTTTATTGAAATAAAAGAGACAAAAAATGATTAATACAGTATATTAATCATGTGAACACACAAAAACATAAAGGATAAATATTGGGTTGTCTCCCAACAAGCGCTTTTCGTTAATGCCTTTTAGCTAGGCATGATGATTTCAATGATGCTCGTATAGGAATAATAGTTGAAACATGCAAGAGAGCACCATGAATCACATGGTAAGAACATTTAAGTCTAACCCACTTCCTATGCATAGGGATTATGAAAGAAAACAATTTATTGTAGCAAGAATCATCTTGCATAGGAAGGCAAAACAAGCATAACTTCAAAACTTTGAACACATACGGAGGAAACTTGGTATTATTGAAATTCTTACAAGCATATGTTCCTCCCTCATAATAATTTTCAGTAGAATCATGAAGGAATTCGACAATAAAACTATCACATACAACATTCTTTTCATGATGCACATGCATATAATTTTTACTACCCTCCACATAAGCAAATTTCTTCTCATTAATCATAGTGGGAGCAAACTCAACAAAATAACTATCATGAGACACTTGATTGGCATAATCCAATTTAAAAATAAAATCATGATGACAAGTTTCATGGTTATCATTATTCTTTATATCATACATGTCATCACAATAATCATCATAGATAGCAACTTTGTTGTCATAGTCAATTGAAACCTCTTCCAAAATAGTGGAATCATCAATAAATAAAGTCATGACCTCGCACATTCCAATTTTATCATTAAGAAAAGATTCAACACCCTCCAAAATAGTGGAATCATTAGTACCTAGAGTTGACACTCTTCCAGACCCACTTTCATCAATATAATTCTCATAGCTAGGAGGCATGCTTTCATCATAATAAATTTGCTCATCAAAACTTGGAGGACTAAAAATATCATCTTCATAAAACATAGCATCCCAAGCTTGTGGCTTTGCATATCATTAGCATCATGGATATTTAGATAACTCATACTAACAATATTACTATCATGCTCATCATTCAAGGAATTCGCATTAAGCATTTTCATACATTTTTCCTCTAGCAATTGAGCACAATTCTCCTTTCCATCATTTTTAAGAAAGACATGATAGAGATGAACAATATGAGACCACGTCAATTCCATTTTTTTATAATTTTATTTTTATAAACAGAACTAGTAAAAAACAAGAAACTAAAATATATAACTGCAAGATCCCCAGCAACGGCGCTAGAAAAGAGCTTGATGTATACTGCACAACTTGTTCTTGTAGACTCGTGTTGGGCCTCCAAGGGCAGAGTTTTGTAGGATGGTAGAAAATTTCCCTCAAGTGGATAACCTAAGGTTTATCAATCCATGGGAGGTGTAGGATGAAGATGGTCTCTCTCAAACAACCCTGCAACAAAATAATAAAAAGTCTCTTGTGTCCCCAACACACCAAATACAATGGTAAAATGTATAGGTGCACTAGTTCGGTAAAGAGATGGTGATACAAGTGTAGTAATGATAGTAGAAATATATTTTTATAATCTGAAAATGTAAAAACAGCAAGGTAGCAAGTGGCAAAAGTGAGCATAAACGGTATTGCAATGCTTGGAAATGAGGCCTAGGGTCTGTACTTTCGCTAGTGCAATCTCTCAATAGTGCTAATATAATTGGATCACATAACAATCCCTCAACGTGTGACGAAGGGTCGCTTCAAATTTCCTATCTAGCGGAGAACATAAGAAGAAATTGTTTGTAGGGTACGTAACCACCTCAAAGTTATTTTTTCCGATCAATCTTTCCAAGAGTTCATACTAAGATAACAAATTAACCTTTCCGATCGATCTATCAAGAGTTTGTACAAATATAACACCATAAAAAGTTCAGATTCATAATACTTAATCCAACACAAAGAACTTCAAGGAGCACACCAAGATTTCTACCACAGAACATAGTATGAAAATGTGCAATCAACCCCTATGCCTAGATTACCCCATTGTCACCTCGGGAATCCGCGAGTTGATGCCACAACATATATCAGTGAATCACTTGAATACCCTTTCTTCTCTTCTTTCTTTTTCTTATCCTTCTTCTCCTCTTTCTCCTCATCTTTGTTCTTCTCCTTAGCTTATTTTCTCCAAGAAATACATACTTAGCTAATTATCCTTCAAAATGACATAATTAGCTTATTTAGTTCGTTTATGACAAAATTAGCTTAGTTAGGTAAAAATAGCACAAGAACCTTGGTTAGCTCATAACTTAGCGTATCTTCCTCCTAAATGACATAATAAGCTCAAAATAAGATAAGTATTGTAATCATCCTCTTCCTCTGCTTCTCCTTCTTTTTCTCCTTCTTCTTCTCCTTGTTCTTCTTCTTCTTCTTATTCTTCTCCTCCTCATCCTTCTTCT
Organism: Hordeum vulgare subsp. vulgare; assembly: GCF_904849725.1. Taxonomy (NCBI): domain Eukaryota; kingdom Viridiplantae; phylum Streptophyta; class Magnoliopsida; order Poales; family Poaceae; genus Hordeum; species Hordeum vulgare. The sequence continues at coordinate 128,864,212 of NC_058523.1, forward strand.
TCTTCTTCTCCTTCTCCTTCTTCTCCTTCCCGTTCTTCTTTTTCTCCTTCTTCTTTGTCTTTTCTAGTTCTATTCTTCTTCTTCTAGTTTTATTCTTCTTCTTCTTCTAACTTTTTTATTCTCATTTTGCAGATTTCATTCACTCATGGAAGCTGACATTCATGGAAGCCAGCATTGATGGACTGCTACTGTTTAATTTTTGTTTTGATTTGTATTGATGAAGAATATGAAACTATGTGTATGTCGGCGCAGGCGCATGCGGAGGAGGTGAGGCACCGGCGGCAGCACTTGACACAAGAGCAGCGTCGCAATTCCGTGTACGATGCAGACTCTCCCGAATGGGAGGTCTGGTTTGCATGGGAGCACGAGAAGCAGCGTCGACATGTGATACGTCTCCAACGTATCTATAATTTTTGATGGTTTCATGCTATTATCTTGTCAAACTTTGGATGTTTTGCATGCCTTTTATTTATTTTTTGGGACTAACTTATTAACTCAGTGCCAAGTGCGAGTTCCTTTTTTTCATGTTTTTGACCCCTTTCAGAGGAGATTTTGAAACGGAGTCCAAACGGAAGAAAATCCCCGAAAAGATTTTTTTCTCGAACAGAAGAAGATCGGAGGACTTGGGGGCCAAGCCAGAGGAGCACCAGGGGCCCAACAAGCCCCCACCCCACGGCCAGGGGGGCCGCGCCATCCAGGCTTGTGGGCCCCCTAGAGGTCCCCTGACCAAGATCTTGCGCCTATAAATTCCTAAATATTCCCAAAAAAATCAGGGGAGCATCGTAATCACTTTTCCGCCGCTGCAAGCTTCTGTCTCCGCAAAATCCCATCTGGGGCACGTCCTGGTGCCCTGTCGGAGGGGGGATTCGGACACGGAAGGCTTCTCCATCAACACCATGACCTCTCCGATGATGTGTGAGTAGTTCACCATAGACCTACGGGTCCATAGCTAGTAACTAGATGGCTTCTTCTCTCTCTTGGATCTTCAATACAAAGTTCTCCATGATCTTCATGGAGATCTATCCGATGTAATCTTCTTTTCCGGTGTGTTTGTTGAGATCCGATGAATTGTGGATTTATGATCAGATTATCTATGAATCTTATTTGAGTTTCTTCTGATCTCTCTTATGCATGATTTCATTGTTGGTATTATGCCCTAGAGGCAATGATAAATAAGTTATTATTATAATTCCTGTGTCAAGATAATCGTTTATTATCCATGCTATAATTGTATTGAATGAAGACTTAGATACATGTGTGGATACATAGACAAAACACTGTCCCTAGCAAGCCGCCAGTTGGCTAGCCAGTTGATCAAGGATAGTCAGGGTCTTCTGACTATGTACAAGGTGTTGTTGCTTGATAACTAGATCACATCATTGGGAGAATCATGTGATCGACCAAACCCAAACTAATAGACGTAGCATGTTGATCGTGTCATTTTCTTGCTACTGTTTTCTGCGTGTCAAGTATTTATTCCTATGACCATGAGATCATATAACTCACTGACACCGGAGGAATACTTTGTGTGTATCAAACGTCACAACGTAACTGGGTGGCTATAAAGATGCTCTACAGGTATCTCCGAAGGTGTCCGTTGAGTTAGTATGGATCAAGTCTGGGATTTGTCACTCCGTGTGACGGAGAGGTATCTCGGGGCCCACTCGGTAATACAACATCACACACAAGACTTACAAGCAATATGACCTAGTGTAAGTTGCGGGATCTTGTATTACGGAACGAGAAAAGAGACTTGCCGGTAAACGAGATTGAAATAGGTATGCGGATACTGACGATCGAATATCGGGCAAGTAACATACCGAAGGACAAAGCGAATGACATACGGGATTATATGAATCCTTGGCACTGAGGTTCAAACGATAAGATCTTCGTAGAATATGTAGGATCCAATATGGGCATCCAGGTCCCGCTATTGGATATTGACCGAGGAGTCACTCGGGTCATGTCTACATAGTTCTCGAGCCCGCAGGGTCTGCACACTTAAGGTTCGATGTTGTTTTATGCGTATTTGAGTTATATGGTTGGTTACCGAATGTTGTTAGGAGTCCCGGATGGGATCATGGACGTCACGAGGGTTTCCAGAATGGTCCGGAGATGAAGATTGATATATAGGATGACCTCATTTGGTTACCGGAAAGTTTTCGGGCATTACCGGAAAAGTTTTGGGCTCATCGGTAGTGTACCGGGAGTGCCGGGAGGGGTGACGGGGACCATCGAGAGGGGTGTCACGCCCCAAGGGGTCTCATGGGCTATGGGAAGAGATAAACCAGCCCCTAGTGGGCTGGAATAAGTTCCCACTAAGGCCCATAAGGTTTGAGAAGGGAAAAACACAAGGTGGAAAGAGTTTCCAAGTGGGAAGGTGGAATCCTACTCCAAGTAGGATTGGAGTAGGACTCCTCCACCTCAAATTTCGGCCAAACCTTGAGGGTTTGAGGCTGCCTCCTCCCCTCCCTCCCTCCTATATATAGTGGGGTTTTAGGGCTGACTTGAGACAACTTTGCCACGGCAGCCCGACCACATACCTCCATGGTTTTTCCTCTAGATCACGTTTCTGCGGAACTCGGGCGGAGCCCTGCTGAGATTAGATCACCACCAACCTCCGGAGCGCCGTCACGCTGCCGGAGAACTCATCTACCTCTCCGTCTCTCTTGCTGGATCAAGAAGGCCGAGATCATCGTCGAGCTGTACGTGTGCTGAACACGGAGGTGTCGTCCGTTCGGCACTAGATCGTGGGACTGATCGCGGGACGGTTCGCGGGGCGGATCGAGGGACGTGAGGACGTTCCACTACATCAACCGCGTTCACTAACGCTTCTGCTGTGCGATCTACAAGGGTACGTAGATCGAATATTCCCTCTCGTAGATGGACATCACCATGATAGGTTTTCGTGCGCGTAGGAAAATTTTTGTTTCCCATGCGACGTTCCCCAACAGTGGCATCATGAGCTAGGTTCATGCGTAGATGTCTTCTCGAGTAGAACACAAAAGTTTTTGTGGGCGGTGATGTGCGTTTTGCTGCCCTCCTTAGTCTTTTCTTGATTCCGCGGTATTGTTGGATTGAAGCGGCTTGGACCGACATTACTCGTACGCTTACGAGAGACTGGTTTCATCGCTACGAGTAACCCCGTTGCTCAAAGATGACTGGCAAGTGTCAGTTTCTCCAACTTTAGTTGAATCGGATTTGACCGAGGAGGTCCTTGGATGAGGTTAAATAGAAATTCATATATCTCCGTTGTGGTGTTTGCGTAAGATGCGATCCTGCTAGATACCCATGGTCACCACGTAAAACATGCAACAACAATTAGAGGACGTCTAACTTGTTTTTGCAGGGTATGCTTGTGATGTGATATGGCCAACGATGTGATGTGATATATTGGATGTATGAGATGATCATGTTGTAATAGTCAATATCGACTTGCACGTCGATGGTACGGAAACCGGCAGGAGCCATAGGGTTTTCTTTAAACTAACGTTTGTGCTTGCAGAACCGTTTACTATATTGCTAGGATGTAGCTTTGGTAGTAATAGCATGAGTAGCATGACAACCCCGATGGCGACACGTTGATGGAGATCATGGTGTGGCGCCGGTGACAGAAGATCGTGACAATGCTTTGGTGATGGAGATTAAGAAGCACGTGATGATGGCCATATCATGTCACTTATGAATTGCATGTGATGTTAATCCTTTTATGCACCTTATTTTGCTTAGAACGACGGTAGCATTATGAGGTCATTAAAATTTCAAGATGAAATTGTGTTCTCCCCGACTGTGCACCGTTGCTACGGTTCGTCGTTTCGAGACACCACGTGATGGTCGGGTGTGATAGACTCAACGTTCACATACAACGGGTGCAAAACAGTTGCACACGCGGAACACTTGGGTTAAGCTTGACGAGCCTAGCATGTGCAGAAATGGCCTCGGAACACATGAGACCGAAAGGTCGATCATGAATCATATAGTTGATATGATTAGCATAGGGATGCTTACCACTGAAACTATCCTCAACTCACGTGATGATCGGACTTGAGCTAGTGGAATTGGATCATGAACCACTCAAATGAATAGAGAGATGTACTTTTTGAGTGGGAGTTTAGCAAGTAATTTGATTAAGTTAAACTCTAATTATCTTGAACATAGTCTAAATCCACTTTGAATATATTTGTATTGTAGATCATGGCTCACACGAGGGTCACCCTGAATTTTAATACGTTCCTAGAGAAAGCTAAGTTGAAAGATGATGGAAGCAACTTTGTAGACTGGGCTCGTAATCTTAAGTTGATCCTACAAGCTGGGAAGAATGATTATGTCCTTGATGTTGTGCTAGGAGATGAACCACCCGCTACGGCTGACCAAAATGTTAAGAACGCTTGGTTAACACGTAAGGAGGACTACTCAGTAGTTCAATGTGCACTCTTGTATGGCTTAGAACCGGGACTTCAACGTCGCTTTGAGCATCATGGAGCATATGAGATGTTCCAGGAGTTGAAGTTTATCTTTCAGAAGAACGCCCGGATCGAGAGGTATGAGACCTCCGATAAATTTTATGCTTGCAAGATGAAGGAGAATTCGTCTGTCAGTGAACACGTGCTCAAAATGTCTGGGTACTCAAACCCTCTAGCTGAGCTGGGGATTGAACTCCCGCAAGAGGCTATCACTGACAGAATTCTTCAATCACTGCCGCCAAGCTATAAGGGCTTTTTGTTGAACTACAACATGCAAGGGATGAACAAGTCACCCGGCGAGTTGTTCGCGATGCTGAAAGTCACAGAGTCAGAACTCCGTAAAGAACATCAAGTGTTAATGGTGAATAAGACCACTAGTTTCAAGAGAAATGGCAAAGGAAAGAAGGGTAATTCAAAGAAGAGCGGCAAATATGTTGCCAATCCGATGAAGAAACACAAAGATGGACCTAAGCTTGAAATGGAGTGCTATTATTGCAAGGGTATGGGTCACTGGAAGCGCAACTGCCCCAAGTATCTGGCTGATAAGAAGGCGGCCAAAGAAAAATCAGGGATATTGGATATACATGTTATTGATGTGTACTTAACCAGCTCTCGTAGTAGTGCTTGGGTATTTGATACTGGTTCTGTTGCTCATATTTGCAACTCGAAACAGGAACTGCGGAAAGGTGAAGGCTGGCGAAAGATGAAGTGACGATGCGCGTGGGAAATGGTTCCAAGGTTGATGCAATCGCCGTTGGCACAGTTTCACTTCAGTTACCATTAGGATTAGTTATGAACTTGAATAATTGTTATTTAGTGCCTGCGTTAAGCATGAACATTATATCTGGATCTTGTTTATTGCGAGACGGTTACTCGTTTAAGTCAGAGAATAATGGTTGTTCTATTTCTATGAGGAATATCTTTTATGGTCATGCACCCAATGTGAGAGGATTGTTCATATTGAATCTTGATAGTGATAATACACATATACATAACATTGAGACCAAAAGAGTTAGAGTTAACAATGATAGCGCCATGTTTTTGTGGCACTACCGCTTAGGTCATATTGGTGTAAGGCGCATGAAGAAACTCCATACCGATGGACTTTTGGAGTCACTTGACTTTGATTCACTTGACACGTGCGAACCATGCCTCATGGGCAAGATGACTAAAACTCCGTTCTCCGGAACAATGGAGCGTGCAAGTGACTTGTTGGAAATCATACATACCGATGTGTGTGGTCCGATGAGCGTGGAGGCACGCGGCGGATATCGTTATTTTCTCACCTTCACTGGTGATTTGAGTATATATGGTTATGTCTACTTAATGAAGCACAAGTCTGAAACATTTGAAAAGCTCAAGTAATTTCAGAGTGAAGATGAAAATCATCATAACAAGAAGATCAAATTCCTACGGTCTGGTCGTGGGGGTGAATATCTGAGTTTCGAGTTTGGTGCTCACTTAAGACAATGTGGAATTGTTTCACAGTTGACACCGCCTGGAACACCACAGCGTAATGGTGTGTCCGAACGTCGTAATCGTACTTTATTAGAGATGGTGCGATCTATGATGTCTCTTACCGATTTTCCGTTATCGTTTTGGGGTTATGCATTAGAAACAGCTGCATTCACTTTAAATAGGGCACCATCAAAATCCGTTGAGACGACACCATACGAACTGTGGTATGGCAAAAGACCAAAGTTGTCATTTCTTAAAGTTTGGGGATGTGATGCTTATGTCAAAAAGCTTCAGCCTCAAAAGCTGGAACCCAAAGCGGAAAAGTGCATCTTCATAGGTTACCCGAAAGAGACAGTTGGGTACACCTTCTATCTCAAATCCGAGGGCAAAGTGTTTGTTGCTAAGAACGGAGCTTTTCTCGAGAAGGAGTTTCTCTCGAGAGAATTGAGTGGGAGGAAGATAGAACTTGATGAGGTTGTCGAACCTCTCATCCCTCTGGATGGTGGCGCAGGGCAAGGGGAAACCCCTGTCGTTGTGACGCCGGTTAAGGAGGAAGTTAATGATGATGATCATGAAACTCCGGATCAAGTTCCTGTCAAACCTTGCAGGTCGACGAGACCGCGTACTACTCCAGAGTGGTACGGTAATCCCGTCTTATCAATTATGTTGTTAGACAACAATGAGCCTGCGAATTATGAAGAAGCAATGGTGGGCCCGGATTCCAACAAATGGCTGGAGGCCATGAAGTCCGAGATAGGATCTATGTATGAAAACAAAGTATGCACTTTGGAAGTACTACCTGAAGGCCGCAAGGCTATTCAGAACAAATGGATCTTTAAGAAGAAGACGGACGCTGACGGTAATGTGACCGTTTATAAAGCTCGACTTGTGGCAAAGGGTTTTTCACAAGTTCAAGGAGTTGACTACGATGAGACGTTCTCACCCGTAGCGATGCTTAAGTCCGTCAGAATCATGTTAGCAATAGCTGCATTTTTCGATTATGAAATCTGGCAGATGGATGTCAAAATGGCATTCCTTAAAGGTTTCCTTAAGGAAGAGTTGTATATGATGCAACCCGAAGGTTTTGTCGATCCTAAAAATGCTAACAAAGGGTGCAAGCTCCAGCGATCCATTTATGGACTGGTGCAAGCATCTCGGAGTTGGAATAAACGCTTTGATGATGTGATCAAAGCATTTGGGTTTATACAAGTGGTTGGAGAATCTTGTATTTACAAGAAAGTGAGTGGGAGCTCTGTGGCGTTTCTAATATTATATGTGGATGACATATTACTGATTGGAAACAACGTGGAGTTTTTGGAGAGCATAAAGGATTACTTGAATAAAAGTTTCTCTATGAAGGACCTAGGAGAAGCTGCTTACATTCTAGGCATTAAGATCTATAGGGATAGATCGAAACGCCTGATAGGACTTTCACAAAGTACATACCTTGATAAAGTTTTGAAGAGGTTCAAAATGGAACAGTCCAAGAAGGGGTTCTTGCCAGTTTTACAAGGTACGAGATTGAGTAAGACTCAGTGCCCAGCAACTGATAAAGATAGAGAGCATATGAGAACCATCCCCTATGCTTCAGCCATAGGTTCTATCATGTATGCAATGTTGTGCACTAGACCAGACGTTAGCCTGGCCATAAGTATGGCAGCCAGGTTCCAGAGTAATCCAGGAGTGGAACACTGGACGGCGGTCAAGAATATCCTGAAGTACCTGAAAAAGACTAAGGAGATGTTTCTCGTGTATGGAGGTGACGAAGAGCTCGCCGTAAAAGGTTACATCGATGCAAGCTTTGACACAGATCCAGACGACTCTAAGTCACAGACCGGATATGTATTTATTCTTAATGGGGGTGCGGTAAGCTGGTGTAGTTCCAAGCAAAGCGTCTTAGCTGATTCTACATGTGAAGCGGAGTACATGGCTGCCGCGGAGGCGGCTAAGGAGGGTGTCTCGATGAAGCAGTTCATGATGGATCTTGGAGTGGTGCCAAGCGCACTCAATCCAATAACCTTGTTCTGTGACAACACGGGTGCCATTGCCTTAGCAAAGGAACCAGGTTTCATAAGAAGACCAGACACATCAAACGACGCTTCAACCTCATCCGCGACTATGTCAAAGGGGAGGACGTAAATATATGCAAAGTGCACACGGATCTGAATGTAGCAGACCCGCTGACTAAACCTCTTCCACGTGCAAAGCATGATCAACACCAGAACTGTATGGGTGTTAGATTTATTACAATGTAATTTGCATGGTGATGTGAGGGCTAGATTATTGACTCTAGTGCAAGTGGGAGACTGTTGGAATTATGCCCTAGAGGCAATGATAAATAAGTTATTATTATAATTCATATGTCAAGATAATCGTTTATTATCCATGCTATAATTGTATTGAATGAAGACTTAGATACATGTGTGGATACATAGACAAAACACTAGCCCTAGCAAGCCTCTAGTTGGCTAGCTAGTTGATCAAGGATAGTCAGGGTCTTCTGACTATGTACAAGGTGTTGTTGCTTGATAACTAGATCACATCATTGGGAGAATCATGTGATGGACCAGACCCGAACTAATAGACGTAGCATGTTGATCGTGTCATTTTGTTGCTACTGTTTTCTGCGTGTCAAGTATTTATTCCTATGACCATGAGATCATATAACTCACTGACACCGGAGGAATACTTTGTGTGTATCATACGTCACAACGTAACTGGGTGGCTATAAAGATGCTCTACAGGTATCTCCGAAGGTGTCCATTGAGTTAGTATGGATCAAGACTAGGATTTGTCACTCCGTGTGACGGAGAGGTATCTCGGGGCCCACTCGGTAATACAACATCACACACAAGCCTTGCAAGCAATGTGACTTAGTGTAAGTTGCGGGATCTTGTATTACGGAACGAGAAAAGAGACTTGCCGGTAAACGAGATTGAAATAGGTATGCGGATACTGACGATCGAATCTCGGGCAAGTAACATACCGAAGGACAAAGGGAATGACATACAGGATTATATGAATCCTTGGCACTGAGGTTCAAATGATAAGATCTTCGTAGAATATGTAGGATCCAATATGGGCATCCAGTTCCCGCTATTGGATATTGACCGAGGAGTCCCTCGGGTCATGTCTACATAGTTCTCGAACCCGCAGGGTCTGCACACTTAAGGTTCAACGTTGTTTTATGCGTATTTGAGTTATATGGTTGGTTACCGATTGTTGTTCGGAGTCCCGGATGAGATCACGGACGTCACGAGGGTTTCCGGAATGGTCCGAAGACGAAGATTTATATATAGGATGACCTCATTAGATTACCGGAAGGTTTTCGGAATTACCGGGAATGTACCGGGAATGACGAATGGGTTCCGGGTGTTCACCGGGGGGGAGCCCACCCCGAGGAAGCCCATAGGCCTTAGGGGTGCCGCACCAGCCCTTAGTGGGCTGGTGGGCAAGACCAGAGAGGGCTCTGCGCAGGGAGATAGAAAATCAAAGGAAAAAAGGGGGAAGTGGGAAGGAAGGGAAGGACTCCACCTTCCAATCCTAGTTGGACTAGGATTGGAGGAGGACTCCTCCTCCCCCCATCGGCCGAACCCCTTGGGGCTCCTTGAGCCCCAAGGCAAGGCCCCTCCCCTCCCCCCTATATATACGGAGGTTTTAGGGCTGATTTGAGACAACTTTTCCATGGCAGCCCGACCACATACCTCCACGGTTTTTCCTCTAGATCGCGTTTCTGCGGAGCTCGGGCGGAGCCCTGCTGAGATTAGATCACCACCAACCTCCGAAGCGTCGTCATGCTGCCGGAGAACTCATCTACCTCTCCGTCTCTCTTGCTGGATCAAGAAGGCCGAGATCATCGTCGAGCTGTACGTGTGCTGAACGCGGAGGTGCCGTTCGTTCGGCACTAGATCGGAGCGGATCGTGGGACGGATCGCGGGACGGTTCGTGGGATGGTTCGCGGGGCGGATCGAGGGACATGAGGACGTTCCACTACATCAACCGCGTTTATTAACGCTTCTGCTGTGCGATCTACAAGGGTACGTAGATCTGACATCCCCCTCGTAGATAAACATCACCATGATAGGTTTTCGTGCGCGTAGGAAAAATTTTGTTTCCCATGCGACGTTCACCAACATTCATATCCTTGTAATTCTCTTCGAGTTGTGGGTTTTGTTTGGCCAACTAGATCTATGATTCTTGCAATGGGAGAAGTGCTTGGTTTTGGGTTCATACCGTGCGGTGACCTCACCCAGTGACAGAACGGGTAGCGAGGCACATATCGTGTTGTTGCCATCAAGGGTAAAAAGATGGGGTTTTCATCATTGGTTTGAGATTATCCCTCTACATGATGTCATCTTGCTTAAAGCGTTACTCTATTCATCATGAACTCAATACACTAGATGCATGCTGGATAGTGGTCGATGTGTGGAGTAATAGTAGTAGATGCAGAAAGTATCGGTCTACTTGTCTCGGACGTGATGCCTATATGCTAGATCATTGCCTTAGATATCATCATGACGTTGCGCGGTTCTATCAATTGCTCAATAGTAATTTGTTCACCCACTGTAATACTTGCTATTTTGAGAGAAGCCTCTAGTGAACACTATGGCCCCCAGGGTCTACTCCACACCATATTTTCAGCCTTACACTTTTTACTTCAATGCACTTTCCGCCTTCACATCTCACTTTGCAAATAATCTTGAAAGGATTGACAACCCCTTTGAAGCGTTGGGTGCAAGCTTGTTTGTGTTTGCGTAGGTACTCTGGACTTGACGAGACCCTCCTTCTGGATCGATACCTTGGTTCTCAAACTGAGGGAAATACTTACTGCTCCTGTGCTGCATCACCCTTTCCTCTTCAAGGGAAAAACCAACGCAAGCCCAATCTCCGTCAACGTGTCAATTTCTGGCGTTGTTGTTTGAGAAGTAGCAGAAGGATTTCTGGCGCCGTTGTCGGGGAGGAAGATCAAGTCAAGAACTCATCCAAATAAGTGTCGTAAACTCATCTCTTGCATTTACTTTGTTTGCCAGTTGCCTTTCGTTTTCCTCTCCCCCACTTCACCAATTTGCCTTTTTCGTTCGCCTTTTCGTTCGCCTCTTTCTCTTGCTTGATTTCTGCTCGTGTGTGTGGGATAGTCTATCTTGATGTCTAGATCCACCACTTTGAACAATACTCCCGAGAGCGAAGTTCTCAATTTCAAACAAATTGAGGGAGAAAACTTAAAGGACGCTTGGTACATGATTTGCAATGCTTAGAGTAGATCTACTCATAAGCAATCCACTACCGTCTTGCTTCGCAGTTTTTATGGGGGTATTTCTCCTTGGAATAGGTATATTCTTGACACCATCGTAGGTGAAAATTTCTTGGGAGCCATACTGTTGATTCTTACGGAGCCGTGATAAATTTGGTAGGCTCACCCCCACTCATGGTTAATGGAACTACCTTAACTCTGGAACATGTGATGCGTAGGCTGGACGCTATTGAAAATAAAGTTGCTACGATTGAACTCATTGAGAATTTGGATAAAAAGATCCACAATCAAATCACTCAGTACGGATCCGAGATGGGAATGGTTTTGAAAATTTTAAAGGAGAAGGAACCCACAGTTAGCGAAAAGCTAGGTCATGATTCCGCTAGGATTGGCAAACTAGAGGATGTTATAACCAACTTGGGTTCCGCTTTTGCCGCTGTGCAGAATACTCCCAATTTTGCCCACAATAAAATCATCAAGCCTCTCTTTGTTCCTAAAAATTGTGGTGAATCATCTAGCAAGAAAGATGAAAACCTCAAGATGATAAGTGATCACGCTACTTATGGTTTGAGTACCAAAGACGGCGATACGTGATTCTATCGCTACTATGCCTAGCTAAGGGCGTTAAACAATAGCGCTTGTTGGGAGGCAACCCACTGAATTTATCATTTTCTTTCTGTTTTGTTGCGTCCACACTTTCATAATTCTGTTGTGATTGTGTTTTTTGTGTTTCTTTTTGTGTTTGAGCCAAGCAAACCTTTATGATTGGTCTTGGTAATGGTTGTTTGATCCTGCTGGAAAAAGACAGAAACTTTTCATTTTTATTCAGAAAGAGCTTTTGAGTTGATTCTTTTTGTTGCTGATTTATATGATTTTCCCCAGACCGTCGTTAGTTTTCAGATTTTTTGAGGTACCAGAAGTATACGAAGTATACAGATTACTATAGACTGGTCTATTTTTGACAGATTCTGTTTTTGTTGAGTTGGTTGCTTGTTTTGATGAAACTATGGTTAGTATCGGGGGGGTACTAGCCATGGGAAAGTGATAATACAGTAGCCCATCATCAATATAGATGGAATTCAAGTTTGCTACAGTGCCAAAAAAGTGGTAGTTTGTTTTCTTGTACTAATGTTATCACAAGTTTCTGTTTAAGTTTTGTGTTGTGAAGTTTTTAAGTTTTGGGTGACGTTCTCATGGACAAAGAGATAAGGAGTGGAAAGAGCTCAAGCTTGGGGATGCCCAAAGCCCAACCAAGCCAAATTCAAGTACACCAAAAAGCCTAAGCTTGGGGATGCCCCGGGAAGGCATCCCCTCTTTCGTCTTCAATCCATCAGTAACATTACTTGGGGCTATATTTTTATTCACCACATGATATGTGTTTTCCTTGGAGCGTCTTGTATCTTAGGAGTTTTTTTCTTTTTGTTGTGTCACAATCATCCTTGCTGCACACATTTTTGAGAGTGAGAGACATGCACTCATCGTGATTTTGCTAGAATGCTCATTGTGCTTCACTTATATCTTTAGAGCACGGCGGTGCGTGATTTGGTAGTTGACTTATGCTATGAAAGTAGTCCCATGTTCTAGGTACCCAAAGAGGATGCAAAAACCTCCATCTTCATGTGCATTGAGTAGAAAGAGAAGTTTTGATTCCTCTCAATTAGTTTTGAGACGTGGATTCGGTAATATTAGAAGTTATGTTAGTAGGGTGTTGTGAATCTAGAGATACTTGTGTTGGAGTTAGTGATTCCCGTAGTATGCACATATGTTGAACCGCTATGTTAGGAAGCCGGAGCATAATTGATCTATTGATTGTCATCCTTTGTGTTGAGGTCGGGATCGCGCGATGGTTTACACCTACCAACCCTTCCCCTCGGAGTATGCGTTTAGCACTTTGTTTCGATTACTAATAAAAACTTTCGCAATAAGTATGTGAGTTCTTTATGACTAATGTTGAGTCCATGGTATATATGCACTTTCACCTTCCACCATTGCTAGCCTCTCTAGCGCCGCGCAATTCTCGCCGGTGCACAAACCCACCAAATTCCTTCCTAAAAAAAGCCACCATACCTACCTACTATAGCATTTTCATAGCCATTCCGAGATATATTGCCATGCAACTCCCACCGTTCCGTCTCATGACTTGTGTCGTCACTCTCATATTGCCATTGCATGATCATACTAGATCGTTGCACATCCCGGTACACTGTCGGAGGCATTTTCTATGGAGTCATCATCATTGTGATCTTTGAGCTTTGAGTAACTAAAAAGTGTGATGATCATCATTATTAGAGCATTGTCCCATGTGAGGAAATAAAAAAAAGGCCAAAGAGCCCAAAAACAAAACAAAAGAGAGAAAAGAAAAAAAGAGGCCTAAGAGCCCAAATAAAAAAATGAGAGAAAAAGAGCACTTGTGCTTCATGTTAGCACCATGTTCTTCATGATTGAGAGCTTCTTGCTTTGTCACTACCATGTGCTAGGGGGAATCTTCGTTTTATAACTTGGCTTGTATATTCCAATGATGGGCTTCCTCAAAATTGCCCTAGGTCTTCGTGAGCAAGCAAGTTGGATGCACACCCACTAGTTTTCCTTTTGAGCTTTCACATACTTATAGCTCTAGTGCATCTCTTGTATGGCAATCCCTACTCATTCACATTGATATCTATTAATGGGCATCTCCATAGCCTATTGATACGCCGAGTCAATGTGACCATCTCCTCCTTTTTGTCTCACAACCACCACCACACTCTATTCCACTTATAGTGCTATATCCATGGCTCACGCTCATGTATTGCGTGATAGTTACAAAAAGTTTGAGAAAGTAAGAGTGTGAAAATAATTACTTGGCCAATTCCAGGGTTGTGCATGATTTACATTAGTTGTGTGAGGATGATGGAGCATAGCCAGACTATATGATTTTGTAAGGATAACTTTCTTTGGCCTTTTTATTTTGAAAGTTCATGATTACTTTGCTAGTTTGCTTGAAGTATTATTGTTTTCATGTCAATAGCAAACTATTGTTTTGAATCTTACGGATCTGAACATTCATGCCACGTGAAAGAATTTGCAAAGGACAACTATGCTAGGTAAAATTCCACCTCAAAAATTCATTCTTTATCACTTCCCTACTCGAGGACGAGCAGGAGTTAAGCTTGGGGATGCTTGATACGTCTCCAACGTATCTATAATTTTTGATGGTTTCATGCTATTATCTTGTCAAACTTTGGATGTTTTGCATGCCTTTTATTTATTTTCTGGGACTAACTTATTAACTCGGTGCCAAGTGTCAGTTCCTGTTTTTTTTTTCATGTTTTTGACACCTTTCAAAGGAGATTTTGAAACGGAGTCCAAACGGAAGAAAATCCCCGAAAAGATTTTTTCTGGAACGGAAGAAGATTGGAGGACTTGGGGGCAAGCCAGAGGAGCACCAGGGGCCCCACAAGCCTCCACCCCGTGGCCAGGGGGCGCGCCATCCAGGCTTGTGGGCCCCCTGGAGGTCCCCTGACCTAGATCTTGCGCCTATGAATTCCCAAATATTCCCAAAAAATCAGGGGAGCATCGTAATCACTTTTCCGCCGCCGCAAGCTTCTGTCTCCGCAAGATCCCGTCTGGGGCACGTCCTGGTGCCCTACCGGAGGGGGGATTCGGACACGGAAGGCTTCTCCATCAACACCATGACCTCTCCGATGATGCGTGAGTAGTTCATCATAGACCTACGGGTCCATAACTAGTAACTAGATGGCTTCTTCTCTCTCTTGGATCTTCAATACAAAGTTCTCCGTGATCTTCATCGAGATCTATCCGGTGTAATCTTCTTTTGCGGTGTGTTTGTCGAGATCCGATGAATTGTGGATTTATGATCAGATTATCTATGAATCTTATTTGATTTTCTTCTGATCTCTCTTATGCATGATTTCATATCCTTTTAATTCTCTTCGAGTTGTGGGTTTTTTTTGGCCAACTAGATCTATGATTCTTGCAATGGGAGAAGTGCTTGGTTTTGGGTTCATACCGTGCAGTGACCTCACCCAGTGACAGAAGGGGTAGTGAGGCACGTATCGTGTTGTTGCCATCAAGGGTAAAAAGATGGGGTTTTCATCATTGGTTTGATATTATCCCTCTACATCATGTCATCTTGCTTAAAGCGTTACTCTGTTCGTCATGAACTCAATACACTAGATGCATGCTGGATAGCGGTCGATGTGTGGAGTAATAGTAGTAGATGCAGAAAGTATCGGTCTACTTGTCTCGGACGTGATGCCTATATGCTAGATCATTGCCTTAGATATCGTCATGACTTTGCGCGGTTTTATCAATTGCTCGACAGTAATTTGTTCACCCACCGTAATACTTGCTATTTTGAGAGAAGCCTCTAGTGAACACTATGGCCCCCAGGGTCTACTCCACACCATATTTTCAGCCTTACACTTTTTACTTCGTTGCACTTTCCGCCTTCAGATCTCACTTTGCAAACAATCTTGAAGGGATTGACAACCCCTTTGAAGCGTTGGGTGCAAGCTTGTTTGTGTTTGTGCAGGTACTTTGGACTTGACGAGACCCTCCTTCTAGATCGATACCTTGGTTCTCAAACTGAGGGAAATACTTACTGCTCCTGTGTTGCATCACCCTTTCCTCTTCAAGGGAAAAACCAACGCAAGCCCAATCTCCGTCAATGTGTCAATTTCTAGCGTTGTTGTTTGAGAAGTAGCAACATGGCGTCCGCGATGTGGTGGCTGGACCGCCGCCGCCCCTCGTCGTGCGAGAAGAAGACGAGGCAACGGAGATCGCGTACCAGAACGCGCTGGCATCCGTCCTGCATGCAAGTGAGGAGGAAGCGCGCCTCAGTGAGAAGGAGGAGGACGCGGCCTACCAGAAGCAGCTGGCGGAGGCCATGGCGCTCTCCGGTGCCGGCGAATGCGTCGTGCCGCCGCTGGTCCCGCCGTCCCTCACCGAGCCAGGGTCGCTGGTCCTCAGACCCGAGATGTACGCTTTGGACGAGGTGGTGTGCGAGTGCGTCAGCACGCCACCCGTCTTGTTGGGTGCAACGCCGAAGCATGAGGCGGTCTACCTGGAGCACTAATGGCATCGGCGGTGTCGGAGGAGGGCGCAGAGGCCGAGCGGATCAAGCTGATGGAGCGCGAGGCCAAAGCTGAGGAGGAGGAGCGACGTGTTGCCTAGCGAGCGTCGGTGTAATCACCGGCGGATGACGTCGCCGTCGCCTCGGAGACGGCCTTCCCATGGGCTGGCCCGACGCCGACGCTGATCGACCTCACCGGCCCGGACGACGACGAGTAGGAGGACGCCTAGGGCAACATGCCTCCTCATTTTTAGTTTATTAAATTTTATGTTTGATGTAACGTGGACTATCGTCGACCTTTGATGTCAGCATTATATATTTAATTAATGGTTTCTATATTTTCAAAATGTTTATTATTATTTTTTAATTCGCCCTAAAATGGGTCATGGTCGAGTTGGACGCAAGCGTCGGCCCAATTACAAAAACGGACACGGATGTTCGTCGGGCTGATCAAGACGGACAAAATGCACACATAACACGTGTTCGTTTGGGTCGGTCGGTTGGAGTTGCTATAAGAATAGCGACAGGTGTTGTCAAAAAGTAGACTTCAGTAAGATGATGTATTATTTTATAAAATCTTTTTGATATTTAATAAAATGATTGCGTGTATTGTTCAGATGTAGAGACGTCATATATACATATATATATATATGTATATACATATATATATATATATATATTCTAAAAGAACTGAGACACGTATTCCTTTTTAAAAACTCGTCTTGAAGAAGGATCTCTGTCAGTCAGCCTGTCAAGATAAAGAAACGGAGAAGCATTCGTACGGGAACACGCCACGTACGTGTATGGAGGTAGGGACAGACGTCGTCTCTCCGCCTCCACTGATTGCTTTGCCGCGCCCGCGCGTCGTGCTCTTTTACGTGCCTTTCATGGCCCACGCGGGGGTGCCGGTGCTGTGCAGCTGAACGTCGCTTTCGAGCGCCGCGACTCCTCCGATGCTCCTATGTGGGTCGCCCATGTCTGCACCATGCTGGGCCCCGCGGCCACTCGCTGAAAACGACCTAGCGGATGGTCCTGCTGGGAACGTAGCATTAGCAGAAATTTCGATTTAGTTTTTACTGTATTGTACTCCCTCTGTTGAGTATTTAAAAACAGAGAAAGTAGTAATCTATTATAAATGTCTTATATTTGTTTACAAAGAAAATATTTCTTCAAATTAAATGATTCTTGCTAAAAAATACTATGATACCAAGCAGTCAGCTTGGTAAACTACCAGCACAAAACTGCAAAAAGAAAACACCGAGGCACTTGTAGCTATGAAACTGCGTATATATTGTGCGTGGAAATATATATGATCCACGCATTTCCGGCCATCAGATATATGTGATCCAACGGTTCCATTTCTTACAATTTAACATGTTTGAGCCGTGAGCTTCAATTTAAATAGTTCTTATTGGTACACTGCATAGGAATATAGAAATAGAAATTATTTCTTTTTATTTCTTACTCCCTCCGTTCACTGTTATAAGATGTTTTGAATATTTTAATGTAAACTATATATAAGATGAAATAAATGAACGAATAAATTAAAATATGTATACATACATTCAATTTAGAAAAGTTAGAACATCTTATAATAGTGAGTGGATGGACTACTTTTTAGCACTCTTCACGCATTGATCTTGGTTCTTGGGGTGATTTTGCATCTTCGAAGTTTCAAAAAGTAGACGCAAAATCATGAAAGCGGGGGGTGTTGCCGATTGGGAACATGTAAAATGAAAGATTATAAATTCCTAGGCTACATTTATAACATTATCTAAAACTATGCCAAAGTTAACACGGAACAATTTATAAACTTTAAGATTTAACAAGGGCAAATTATAGTCGGAGGCTCAAATGAGACTTGGTATTTTCTCCATCTGGATTTACAAGCCCCTCTTTCCATATAACATTTTTGTTAGGAGTCCTATTACTTGTTTCTATAGGAAAATCATGATCCACTCCGACCTTAAAATCCTATATTTTTGTTGCGCACAATAAATCTCCCACATTAATTCAGGGTGACATGCCACTACATGTCCGTGTTTTTGGTCCTATTTATGCATTTCGCAAAACCCACAAATAAAAAGGGAAAATCGTTTTTGACACTCTAGATTTTACCAATTTTTCTTATGCCACTCTAGATTTTGACATTTTACTTTTGTCGCTCTTAGTTTTTGACAATTATCAGAATTGTCATTTCGTGGCAAAAACAAAAAGTTTTGGAGTAGCAATTGTAATCATTATCAAAAGCTAAGTGTGACAAAAGTAAAATAAATTTCTTTTGCTTTTGCCACTAAATGGCAATTGTTATAATTGTCAAAATCTAAGAGTGACAAAAACGAAATGTCAAAATCTAGAATGACATAAGAAAAATAATCATAATCTAGAGTGGCAAAACAAAAATTTCCCAAATAAAAGAGGCCCTCAATTTTTTTGAGAAAGGACATAGGTTGCGAGGAGAGAAACACAAAGAAGAAGCGGGGAGAGAGAGAGAGATGTTGTGGCAATGCGCAAGATCCATATCTCACTTATTGCGAAACGTACCTCTGGCTTGTCTCTTGCACAAGGCTAGTTGCCTAGCAAATGATATTTTTTGTTTCTTTCTTCGATTTTCATGGTTTACGTTGCCTTTCCTTTTATTTTCTTCTTCAACACATACATATTTTTTCGTACATATTGTACATATATAAGAAACATTTTCTAAAATATATTTATTTAAAAAGAAATACTAACGGTTTTTTCAAATATATCTTTGGATGTCTATTTTTCATGCACATCGTAAATTTTTCGTATATATCTATAACATTTTTATACAATTACAAAAAATTAAATACATTTTAAGCAATTTTATGCATGTTTTTATCATTTTTAGAATATGTTTTAAATATTTTCCAAATAAATACTGAAACACTTTTTGCATGATACAAAACATTTTTAAGCTATCCAGGTTTTTTTTTACATTATATAAACATTTATTAGGAATATCACAAACATAATTCTGAAATGCGTGAATATCATTTTAAATTGTAATGTATATGTTTTCAATGGTACGAAGCATTTATTTGAATTACATGAATATATGTTTACATTGTATAGCATATTTTTAAATGTCACATACGTTTTTTTTTCAAACCATGATTTTCTAAATGTGAACATTTTTTTGAATGCTAACAATTTTTGTAGAAAAGTTACCCTAATAACAAAAAATACATCGTGTTTTGAATGTAGACTCAGAGATGGGGTAGAGCGCCATCTCGTTGCGCACTTCGCTGGCGACGGTTGAGGGGTTTGGATGGGGGCGGGTAGGATTTTATGGAGAGGGAAAGAGTTTGTGCGGGGCACCGACAGGTTCTCCCGGGCATCAGGATTTTGTGGGCTATGGTGTCGCTAGATCCAGGAGATGAGATCGCCTAGAAGAAAGGGCAAGAGTTTTTTGGGGGTGGCGTAAGGGGGTTTGAGAACGTGAGCGGGTCTCGGAGGGCCTGTAGGCCAGGAGTCATCATGACAAAAACCCGTTTTTGCTTATATAGAAAAAAAGAAATAGTGAAGAAGGAAGACCGGACGAAATCTGGAGCGAAACACCAATGCGGCAGAAAAGAAGTCTTACTTATATTTAGGCAAGTAGAGATATCAGGATTTATTTGCTTACGGACCATTAATTTATTGTTATTCATTGGGTTATCAAAGAAGTCTGACGGGTATTAGGTGTTACCATAAGATATAATGTGTTTATGGATTGTGAATTTATTGTTGTACCATAATTGATCTAGTTTATTGGTTACCAAAGGGATAGAAAGCCAAAGACAATTGGCGGAGAGTGGAAGGACGACGAAGAGGTGGCAGGAAGGAAAAAAAAGATGTAAGATAAAACTATATGTTCTTTTCAAGTAGTACATATTTCTGCATCTTATAAATCTGACGAATCAAGGAAGCCCTTAATTTTTTTTTACTGTGGAATAGAAAGGTCATATATTTCGAGCGAGAGGGAGAGAGAGACTCTATGACCCAAGCCGGCACCCGAGAGATTTGGCACTCGACATGTCACTAACACATTAACTGTAGAAAGCGCTCATGTCTCACGTATGCTGTTCCTATATGGGCTGGCCCCTGTAGGTTTTTCTTACTGTTTTTGGTAACCAGCTAAAAGGTTGCAGCGGTTTTTACTGAAGTTTTTTGCAGGACAGATTATATCATTTTCTTTCAAATTCATGAACTTTTTAAACTTATTATCCTTCGTCAAATTGGTTAAGTTTTCTCAATTTTGTGATATTTTTTCAAATTCCTTGATTATTTCCAATTTCATGAACATTTTATCTAATCCATAAATTTTATTACAAATTCATGAACATTTTTAAATCTTTTACTTTATTTTCAAATCTGCATTTTTTCAAATTTATGAACACTTCAATATTTGGGAACTTTTTGAAAACCACAGATATTTTCAAATTAATGAACATTTCTTAACGTTTGTGAACTTTTTCAAATCCATGATGTTTTTAAATATATGAATATTTTCAAATTTCTTTAACTTGGATTTCAAATCCATGATCATTTTCAAACCCAGGAACTTATTTTAAAAATGAGAACATTTATTACAAATTTGTAAAGTTTTTCAGATTTGTAATTCACAATCTTTTTTAAAAAACGCATTTTATAGGGAAAAAATGAACAACTTTTGTTTAAATTTATGGATATTTTGCAAACAAACTACCGCGGCGATACTCATGCGCCGCTCCCCTATTATGCGCTAGAGAAGCACACTGGCGCACAAAGTGTTGATGGGGAGGTCTAACCCTCCCCGAGGGTCCGAGGCCCCAATACATTGGCAAATGAATACGTGAGAAGAAGATCAAGGATGAGCCGCATAGCACTTTCCCTCCACTTTTTAAATTGTATGGTTCTATCTCCTCCGGTGAATCCTCTACATCAAATACTCTAATGATCAATCTAGTAACTTCATCGTCACACAAATCATAGTGCCTTTAGAAAAAATGCACTAGAAAACCATCTAGGTCTAAAGTTTTTTAGATAACATTTGAAAGAGAGCTTCTTTGACCTCTTCCCAACTTTATCTTGCATACCCAGTCTAGTTTTATCACTCTGATTTTGGGTAGATTTTAGGGTCTCTTTGATTCGCAGGATTATGAAAACATAGAATTGGAAAAGTATAGGATTGGAATGACATGCCCACTTGAATCCTATAGAATTAGCAAGGAGTGTTTGATACCATAGGAAAATAAATAAATTGTAAAAGGAGGTTGGAGTGAATATTAGATTTTCTATGAAATGTAGCACAAAAGATTTCATAGGAAAAATTCCTATAGGATTCAATCCTATGAATCGAAGGACCAACTTCCAAAAAAATTCTAAGGGTTTCAATTCTTCAATTTTTTTATAGAATTACTTTGAATCAAAGGAGCCCTTTGGAGTTTCCTTTTTTTTCTTATTCTGGTTTTTCTTTATTTATCTTATTTTTTTCCTTTTCTTATTTTTTTTCTTTTTCATTTTTCTTTTACTATTTCCTTTTTATTTTTCTTCTTTTTTCCATTTTAATTTTCACTTTATTCTTGGACATCTTTCAAATTCATGGACATTTATTTAAATCGTTAACATTTTTTGGAAATCATGAACATCCTTTGAAATCGTGAAAGTATTTTCAAATTCACAAGCATTCTTTACAAATAGGGGAACATTTTTGAAATCGTAAACATCTCCTACAAGTTATGGAACATTGTTTTTTAAATTATGAGCAATTTTTTAACTCATGAACGATTTTTAAAAGAGCAACATTTTTAAATCTTGGGGACACTTTATAAAATCCATATATTTTAAATAAAAACATTTCTTAATTGTATGAGGATTGTTTGAATCATTGGACTTTGTTTGAATTCATACTTTTCTTGAAATTTTTGCGCATTATACTTTGTTTTTGTGAACATTTTATAAAAATCATGAACAATTTTTGGAATTTGTTGACATTGTTTTAAAGTCAGGAACATTTTGTGAGTATCATACTATTTCTTTAATTTTCAAAATGATGAACAATTTTTGAATCTATGATCATTTTATGATATTCGTGAACATTTTTAAAAATGTTGAATATTTTTTAATTTAGATATTTTATATAATTTCTCAACCTTATTGTTTTCAAATTTATCTAACTTTTATAGTGGGAACTTTTGAGATCCTGATTTTTCTAAAAGAAAAAGGCAGAAAAAAGGAAAGAAAAAAAATTGGGGAGTCCCGCCTCCCGGACTTGCCGGCCCAAGAATGCTTGCTAGGGGAGGGGCTGCACCTTACTCCCTATTTGGCGGGCAGATCGCCAAATAGGAAGTCTCCTCATCCATACCTATAGTTCCTTGTGACGTGTACATTTTTTCGACAAAGAAAATATATTAATATCGTGAAGATACCAATTACATCCGGCCTCTGTATCAACAAGATGTCCAAAGACATGAAGGATACACACAACCAAAATAGAAAATAAAAAGAACAAAAGAAAGGGAAAGGAAAAAAGACCCCGCCACAATGAATAGTCATTCGCAACAACATTCTAACCACCACCAAAGACAACACCCGAAATACAAAATAGGCTCTCCAAAAGCAACGCCTTCAAAAAGGAAACAAAGCACAAGCGTTGTCGTTGTCCGATTGAAGATCTTGGGCTTTCACCCCGGAGAAAGTCCGAATTCACCCAAAAAACAATGCCTTCAACAAGACCATTGCGAGGTACAATCAATAAAGGCTAGACCTTAGGGTTTTCATCCTGGGAATCGAGACTCGGTACTCGAGGAGCACCACCAAAAATGCAGTCTCCCAGTGTTGTTGCCCCCGCTTGCCGAGGCCATTGAAACAAGTCATGATACATCTGGTACACAAACTTTATTTCATTCAATATATCCTTCCACTCAAGCTTCAAGACCTCCAATCGCAGCCGTCATGACTTTTCCCACCTCCATCAATGTCTTGGAAATCTTGACTTGGGCATGTCCCATGGTAGTGATAAGAGAGCGAAGCTTTGCATCACGCCTTCCTAAGGCCGTGTATGGCTGATAATAAGAGCGCGTGCGACCGGAGCTTTTCCGATCTACATATCGAGGGGCGGCATACGCCAATCCATATAGATCTCCGACTGGGAAGACTGGAACTTGTCAGGTGCTAGATCCAAGAGGTCAACATCCGGTAGAAGGATGACTTGACAGAAGAAGAAAGCTAGGGTCAAGATCCGGCAGAACCAGATCAAGGCAAGCCACCGCCACCAAAGACGGGAGCTCCACCACGACCTAGCCTACCGCCGGACGGGCCCTCGTCTGAGCATTAGCGAGAGAAGGCCAAGCCTCCGGTGTGACAGCCCGAGACCAACGTTCGAGAAGATTCCCCTTTTGTTCCATTCTCGTCGTGTGGTTCGTTTGCCTGTCGGATTCATCATCGCATCATCCGCATTGCATCGGCACCGCGTTGCCGCCATTTTTCAAACCTGCACCCGTTATTAGTTATCGGTTCTTCCCGTTTTCATCGCTGACCGTTTTGAGACCAACCACACACGCACGCGCACGTGACACTGATAAAATATTGTTTTTAAAAGTGTCCGAAAAATATTCTCGGACTGAGTCGAAAATTGGCGTGCGGTCTTATTTTAATATAGGTAGGTCGTCTGCCAAATTTCGTCGCAATCAGAGTCCGTTTGATACCCGAACGGTCGGCCGTAGCGGCACCGTCTTCGGTTTATCGTCACACATTTTCGGGGGTTTAAATATCGTTGCCGGGTCGCCCATTTTCCCTCTCTTCTCAACCTAGCCACTCTACACAGCCACCTAGCCCCTACCCGCGACCAGGATAGCCCGATTCCGATCCTACGGTCGAAATTGGTGCGAAATTCCGCAAATCCTAGCCCCTTCCTATAAATAGATTCCCCTAACCTGCCCCTAATGGAAACACTAGCCCCTGCCTTGGGATCCGCACCACCCATCCGCCATAGCCAGCCTCCTTCCTCTCTCCTCCAGCCGCCAGCCCGTGGAGCCCGGGTTGGGCCCGCCTGAGCCCATCTCGGCCCGGATTGCGCCGTCGCCGGCCCATTCTGCCCCGAGCCCCGGCTCCTCCCACTCCTGGTCGCAGCCGCCCTCTCCTCGCAGGAGCCCCTCGCCGCCGCGCACCTGGGCGCCGGAGCACCGCCCTCCAGAGAACCAGGCCAGCCCCGTGCCGCACCTCTCTTCCCCTCGTCGTTCTTCTTCCTCCCTCATGCCCAAGCCCTCTCTCTCTAATGGATGCAGGTCACCAGAGCCCCACCGTCGTGCCTCCATTGCCGGAAATGGAGCCCGTCGCCATAGATCCGCCCGTCCCGAGCATCGACCCCCCCCCCTCGGCGGCCACCATCGACGGCCTCGAGCACGAGATCTGCTCCATCGCCTCCTCCTCTACGCGGAAGGAGCACAACGAGGTGCCTCCAGCGCTTGCCCTCACGTGGCGAGCAGCTGGCCCAGCAGCGCCTCCCTGCGTCAGGCCCAGCTCCGCCGCCCCTTCGTCCCAAGGCCCAGCCGGGACGTCGGCCTGCCTCCTCCCCCGAGCCGACCCAAGTGGCCTGGTGAGTCCGGTTATCCCTCGCCCCTGTTGCAATATTGATATTCCGTGCGATGCCCAGTTTTAGCCCGTTTGCACAACTTCGGCCCGTTAGTTTTTTTAGGTTTTGCGATTTTAGTATTTCAGGAAAAAGCTAGATATTAAAACGACCGTAACTTTTAATCTTTCGGAAAGCCGTGCCCGCGGTTATGTCCTGAGAACGAGATACGCGGCTCCTATTGGTTTCGTCGACACACCGGGTGGCCTTGCTGGATTAGTTTTTACCTTTGACGAATGTCTTGTGCATCGGGATTCCGGTGATGCTTTGGGTAATCTCAGAGTTGAGGTTTTCCATTAAGGAGTCCGAAGAGATCGCGAGTTTCATGATCGAGGATTTCTATGCGGCTTATGGTAATTTATGATGGACTAGTTGGAGCACCCCTGCAGGGTTAAATCTTTCGGAAAGCCGTGCCCGCGGTTATGTGGCAACGTGGAAACTTTGTTTAACATCCGGTTCTAGATAAATTGAAGTAAGCTTAATAAAAACTTGCCAACTGAGTGCGTAACCGTGACTGTCTCTTTCGTGAGCTCCTTCTCCGATTGAGGACACGGTGGGGTTATGTCTGACGTAAGTAGGTGTTCAGGATCATTCGTTTGATCATCAGTAGTTCACGTCTGTTATGCGTAGATCATTCCCCCTCTTATTCTTGTACTCGTAAGTTAGCCACCTCATATAAATGCTTAGTCGCCTGCTGCATCCTCACCACATTAACCATACCTCATCCATTAAGCTTTGCTAGTCTTGATACCTTTGGAAATGAGATTGCTGAGTCCCATGTGGCTCATAGATTTCTACAACACAAGTTGCAGGTACAGGTAACGTGATATTAAGACGTGAGCGCAATGGTTATTCATTTGGAGTTTCTTCTTCTTCATCATCGATCTAGGATGGGTTCCACGCCGGCAACCTGGGATGGCAAGGATGACCGTCGTTCTTTTATCATTTGTTTTCGTCCGTAGACGGACACTGCTCTTCTACATGATGATTATATGTATTGTACTGTTGTGATTCTGATGTATCTTGTGGCGAGTGTAAGCCAATTTCATATATTCATATCTTCAATACATGTACTTGTAACGATATCCATTCTTGCGAAACGACGAGATGCGCTGCTATCCCTGTCGAGGCCCTCATGCTAAAATAAGGATAGGATCACATCTTGGGCGTTACAGCTGGTCACCAGGAGCCCCGCTGGCCGTCGGTGTGCCTCGCATGCCTGCCATGGCCTAGATCGGAGGAAGTCGGCTGGAACTAGGGACGACCGCCACCTCCCGGTGTCGCCCGGCCGCGACCTGTTACACAGCCAAGCCACTACTGACGCACCAACGTCGGAGTGCAGCCACGCAGTGATGCCCCGCAACAGCACCACATCCAAATGCGATGTATCCGCCCGCGACGAGCTGCCGCACGAGGAGACAAAGGATACCAGCCGCCGCCGGCGCTGACCGGGCTTTGCCCGGTCATGTACTGTGGCGGTACAGAGGAAGGCGAGGGAGAGAGAGGAACCGACGGTGAAGAAACGAGGCGCCTCCCGGCCGCCTCGCGCGGGCGGCTCGGGAGGGTGTGATCCGAAATTTTCTCCGCCGGTCGCCTGGGTTGGTTGTTGCAGCAAAGATCTTGTGACGTGTACATGTTTGCATAAAATTTTGACGCCATGGCAGCTAACTCGTTCGGATCCGTGCATGTCGTTCTATAAGCCGATCAAGTTGGACAATTTTATTCTTGGCACAACATGCAATTGCACGGGTGAATTTTTTTATAACATAGTTGTTGTTTCGAAAGGATTTCTACAACACACATGATGTTGCAAAAAATTGTCAAGGTGGTAGGTGAGGGTCATGGCTGCCCGATTAGAGATTGTGCTTCGCCTAATCAAACTTGTACCTAATGGTTGCGCATGCGACGTAACTCTACGTGTAATCTGCCTACCGATTGTAATCATTTCCCTTTTCATTTTTAAAAAGTAATAGTTGTTACCTTCTGGGAGCCAAAAGAGGCATCAATTGTCGAAAACACAAACTAAAGAGCATTCTTTGCAAAGATCACTCCCATCTTTCCATATGCACCACTTGTCATGACAGTAAGTTTTTTTTATAGATATTTTATTTAAAATGCTTTATCTTTTAAACCGTGCATTTAAATCTCAAACCGTTTTCATGGTTAGATTCCTCGCGCGAAACTTCAAAACTTGATAGATTTTGACAAAAGAATATCACAGAAAACCAGACGAGAAAACCGAATTGGAAGCATGTTTATTTTTTCCTTCACGAAAGAGGCACGACTATGCCTCCTACGGAAGCAAAATTCATGCCTCTCGTGAAAGCAAAGCCATACTTAGCGCCGAAGGAAAAAATGTGTTTTTTTCGTATCCGAGAGGTATAGCCATGCCTCTCATAAAAGCAAATCAGCGTCTCTCGCGAAAGCAAAACTACGCCTCTTACAAAAAAAAACATGTGTTTTTTGTTTTTGAGAGACACGTGCCTCTCGCGAAAGAAAAATAAAATAAAATACATTTTTCATTTCTAAAAAGCACGGGCTTGAGTCTCACGGGGAAAAAGTGTTTTATCGCGTATTTGTTTTGTTCAAAAATTAAGAAAGACAGATGAAAAACTGAAAAGCCGAAAAAATCCAAAAAAATTCATTCATAAAGCTAAAAACGCATGCAGAAAATAACAATTTGAAAGAAGCATCCAGAACACGACACGTATCTCAGCCCACCCTCAAGTACCCTTGGGAGGCTCTCAAGGAGCGTTTTTTGTTAAATTATTACTCCTATTGACTCCGAGGCAGAAGCCCGTATAGAGAGAGTGTGCCTTTGTGGCCCAAGCCGGTATCCGAGAGCCCGAGACTCGGAGACGCGCTGTGGCGGGCGAACCGGCGAAGACAGTCATCCGCAAATGACTGGCTGAGAAGAAGATCAAGGCGGAGCCCTTTCACTCCACACTTTTTACAGCGTACGCACGCGCGCACACGCTCATCTTCTCGGCTCTCTAGCTCACCTGGCCGACTGGCAGCCACGTACACAGACCCGCCGCCACCACCTGCCGCGACATGGCCGTCCTTCCATTCAGGCTGCGGCTGCGCACGGCGGCCGTCTCCGGCCTGACCTCCTCGACTTCTGTCGTCTGTCCCAGCAGGCAGCAGAGGGACGGCGGCTCCTTTTCCTGCCGTGCGGCGGCGGCAGCCGGGGGACCGATCATCGTCTCCGGGGACCCGCCCACGTTCGTCTCCGCCCCCGGCCGCCGCATTGTCGCTGGTACGTGTATGCTCGCCTATCATCGTGTCTTTCTGATTCCTTTTCTCGTTCTGAAGAAATAGAGTAATATATAGACAGCTCTGTGTATTTTGTAATACTACATGGCTCTTGCACTTGCCAGCTTCCTGCCTGATCTTAATTCTTCCTTGCCACAGCCACACATGTGCTCGATCATCTATTTTTGTTAATTAATTTGGTGCCAATAGAAGAGAAGAAGAGTAAATGAAACTGGGTTTTGTGCCTTGAACATTGACAGTAGTTTCTTGATGGCGTCTGAACATGAACTTTGCGCTGCAGTTGGGGACCTCCATGGTGATCTCCACCAAACGAGGGCTGCTCTAGTGATGGCCGGCGTCCTGAGCGCGGAATCAGATTGTCATGTGTGGACAGGCGGGCAGACGGTACTTCTACGCTTACACCACATTCCAAGTTTTATTATCCGTGTCTTTTTTACATTTCCATTTCTAGGTTCTTGTTAATGTATTGGCTAGATAGCGCTTTCTTGTAGAATAGCCTTCGTAACCTCCTTGCCAAAATGTAGGGCATCTTAGTTTTTCACCCTTTTTTTAGTAGATAATGGTCTTGTTAATAATAGACAATGGTCCATTCTGAATCCTAAATTATGGTGCTTGGATAGACTAAAATCCTAAAGTCTGTATCTATATTTGATTCTGAATGTTCTACAACCGTTTGACCTGAACTCTAGCCCACTTTTGGTTAATGGTTCTGCATTTTGGGGTTCCCCAAAACTGTAAAAGATCGTAGGTATAGGGAATGCTCTGAAACTATAACCCACAGAGTTCAAAACAATAGGACTTTTGTGTATGCCGGAAAAATGAAAATAGATAAAGATTACTTATATATTTTTTGTTTGACATAAATAATTATATTTATTAATGAATCCTCGCAAGTTCTCATTCTATAGCAGTCCTTGCTCTCAGTAACATTTTGAAATTTGTCAAAACTTCGGAGGTCCCAAACCACCGTAGTGGATAAGGTTTGAAGCTTTGTTTAACTATCAAAGGCTCCAAAAAAATTCTGTAATAGTATTTTCCTCTACTAATATGATCACTTTCCTTCCAAACAAAAAAGCGAGAGATAACTGAATGTCTCTTGTTAATTTTGTTTTTTGCACTGGATACAAATAGTCATATTTTGGGACGACGTTATGCAGGTTGCTGTTTCATAGCATTTTCTTACATAAGGAAATTTTTACATATATTTCAAAGGCGATAAATGCAAAACATTATAGAAATCAGACGATTTCAGGTCAAACGGGTTTAGAAAAGTGTATGGTTAACATGGATGGTTTCGTAGTTCAGGCTTTAAGGGGAGCCAAAGCACTACTTTAGTACACTGTGTTCTCTACTTTGTTAGAATACCTGTACATGTGTATGTGTAGATCCTCAATTCTAGGATCAACATGGCCTGCGTGCCTAAGTTATAGGGGTGAGTGGACCTCTTGTATATAAGTGTACCATTGTGTCAATCTAATACAAGGTGAACATAATTCTCTCCAATTTGGTATCAGACACCAGGCTACCCTCCCCATGGATGCGTCCGGCTCCTCCCCTGCGACCGGCGACACCGCCCACGACGGCTCCTCTCCGGCCCCTCTGCTCTTTACCACACCGGCCGCCCCAGCCACCTCTGCCTCCTCCGCGGCCTCCTCCGCAACCTCTGTCGTCGCCTCCCTGGCGACCGGATCCGTCGCCCCTCGGTCGACCTTTGCCCCGCTTTTCTCCTCCACGCCTCCGGCCGCCCCACCGCCGCCCCGCCACCCCATCTTCAATGATCACATCACCAACCACATCAAGTTCCTCCTCAACCCTGCAGATCACAATTATCATAAGCGGAAGTCCTTCTTCCTCATGGTTCTCGTCCGCTACGGCGTCACCTATCTCCTTGATCACCCACCTCCTCCCAACGCCTACGCCCAGTACCTTGAGCTCGATGTCCACGTCGCCCTCTGGCTCTACGCCACACTCGTCGACTCCATGGTGGATCAAGTGGTCGGTGCCACCACCTCCTTCGCCATTTGGAAGAAGATCTAGGATTACTTCCTCTCCAATCGCGCCGCGCGCTTTATGATCCTCAATCGCCAATATCGCAATCTCAAACAGGGTGATCTTCCCGTCCTGGAGTATGCCCGCCGCATGAAGCTTCTCACGGATGGCCTTGCCGATATTGATCACCCCGTCTCTGAGATTGATCTCACCACGCAGTTCCTCCATGGCCTCGACAAGCGCCTCGACACCATTCGCGTCGTCCTTGGCGACCAGGCGCTCCCCTTCGACGTCGTTCTCTCCCGGGTCACTGGCAGAGGAGTCCATGACCTAGCGCGCCGCCGAGGAGGGCGCCTTGGCGTTCGCCCTACACAGCGGTGGTTCATCCGGCTCCACCAGTTCTGGCGGCAGTGGCCGTGGTCAGGGCGATCGCTCCAACGATCGCGGCTATGATCGCTCCCAGAGCGCACCTCATCAACCTCCACCGTCTGGTCGCGGCGACCGCAATGGTGACGGTGGTGACCGTGGCCGCGGCCGCGGACGTGGTCGTGGCAGGGGTCGTGGCCGCGCTCCCGCTCCCGCTCCACCGACGGCTCCCTTCATCGGCTACTTCGCTCCATATGGCATGGCTCTCCCTGCTCCGCGCCCCGGTTGGGTGCCCCCCAACGCGGCTGGTGTTCTCGGGCCTCGCCCGGGATCTCATGCCCATGCCTACCCGATCCAGCATCCGGTGCCCCAGCCGCCTGCCACCCACTACCCGTCGGCGCTCTACTACCCACCTCCACCGCCATCATGGGATCACGTCGCCATGTTGAACGCCGCCCACAGTCACGGTGCTACCTCTGCCGCCCCACCACCCGAGTGGTTCCTCGACAACGGTGCCTCATCCCACATCACCGGCAACCAAGGTATCCTCTCCTCGTCTAGTTCTTCGTTAAAGCATTTTGTTCCGTCTACTGTTCTTGTTGGCAATGGGCATCGTCTCCCCATCACCGCTACTAGTTCCACAACCCTCTCCCCAACCCCTTTCACTCTCCGCGACGTTCTTGTTTCTCCAAACATCGTCACTAATCTCATTTCCGTTCTGCAATTTACTCGCGATAATTTGTGCTCTGTTGAATTTTACCCCTATGGTTTCATTGTGAAGGATCTTCGCACGCGGAAGGTGCTCCTGATCTCCACTAGCTTCGATGGCCTCTACCCTCTCTTCGGCTCCCGCACCACCTGGCCTACTGCGCTCACCGCCACCACTTCCATGTCGGATATCTGGCACCAGCGTCTCGGACACCCTGGCGCTCCGTCGTTCTCCGCGTTGTCTAAAGATTTCCTTAGCTCATGTAATAAGGCGCCGCATGCCCCTTGTACTGCTTGCCAGCTCGGTCGACAACCATGGCACCCCTTTTCTTCCTCGCTTAGCAAATCGTCGGCGCCATTTGATTTGATTCATTGTGATTTGTGGACATCCCCAGTTGTAAGCTTCTCTGGTTTTCAATACTATCTCATTATACTTGATGATTACACCCACTACTCGTGGTCTTTTCCATTACGCCACAAATCCGACACGTCGACGGTTTTACTTCGTTTCTTCACATACGTTCACACGCAATTTCATACCATCAAAAGCATTCAATGCGACAATGGCGGCGAGTTCATCAACACCTCCCTCCGCTCCTTCTTCTCCACCAATGGCATTGTCTACCGATTCTCATGCCCTCACACCTCTCCTCAAAATGGTAAAGCCGAACGCCTCATCCGCACTACAAACGACATCGTTCGCACACTCCTCTTTCAAGCACGCCTCACCCCACCCTTTTGGGTCGAAGCTCTTCACACTGCCACCTATCTTCTCAACCGCCGACCATCCCGCTCTATCGCCAACCACACACCTCACTATCTCCTATACGGCTCACCTCCAGCGTATGATCACCTCAGGGTCTTCGGCTGCTTGTGCTTTCCAAACATCACCGCCACGGTAGCAAACAAACTCTCCCCTCGCTCCACCCGCTGCATCTTCTTGGGCTATCCCCTCGAACACAAAGGCTACCGTTGCTATGACGTCCAAAATCGCACTGTGATCGTCTCCCGGCACGTCATTTTTGACGAGACAATTTTTCCCTACGAACCCTCCACACCCATGTCACAAACCATCACGTCCACAGACAATCCTACAGCATGGATCCCACCTACCTCAGCAGCCTCGGATCCCGCAACTGCCCCTGTCGTGCCATCGCCTCGTCAGCCCCACCCTATTCGCTCGGATCGCCCGCCACCCACCCACTCCGCGTCTCGGGCGCCGTCCACCCCTCCTGTCGTCGACACGTGCACACCACCTACCCCGTCTCCCGCACCTGCCGCCACTCCCGCATCTTCCTCGAAGATCGCCACTCCCACCTGCTCCACCGAGCCCACCGGATCCACCTCGTCTTCCGCACCTGACCCTCCTGACTTGCCTGTCCCGGGTCCCACACAATCTACCTCGGATTCTGAGCCGCCCACTACGCCTCTTCCGCGTCGCCCGCGCCAAGCCGTCCCTGTCGCACCAACCAAAAATAATCATTCCATGCGCACACGCTCGAAGGCCGGGTTCTGCATGCCAAAACGCCTATTCCTCGCCCACACTACTTCCTCCTCCATATCACCTATCCCTCCCACATACAAATCTGCCCTCAAAGATTCCCATTGGCGCCAAGCAATTGTTAGATGAATATAATGCTCTAATGAACAACTCTACGTGGTCTTTGGTGCCTAAGCCTGCAGGTGTTAATGTGGTAACGGGGAAGTGGATATTTCAGCACAAGTTCAATGTGGACGGCTCCCTCGCTCGTTACAAAGCCAGATGGGTGGTCCGTGGTTTCACTCAACGAGAAGGCGTGGACTATGATGAAACATTCAGTCCGGTGGTGAAGCCTGCCACGATTCGCGTTGTTCCGAGTCTTGCCACCTCCAACTCTTGGCCTACCATCAACTGGATGTCAAGAACGCCTTCTTACACGGTGATCTCCATGAGACGGTCTACTGCTCACAACCGGCGGGTTTCATTGACCCCTCTCCTCCCGATCACGTCTGCCTACTCCGTAAGTCTCTTTATGGGCTCAAACAAGCACCACGAACGTGGTTTCTTCGCTTCAAGAACTTTTTGCTCTCTCTCGGGTTTCAGGCATCCCAAAGTGACTCCTCATTGTTCATTCTTCATCGCGCATCCACCACTGCATACCTATTAGTGTATGTAGATGACATTATCCTCACCGCAAGTTCACCACAAACGCTCCACTCTGTCATCCAGTCACTCAAGTCCGAATTCTCCATGTCTGACTTGGGTGATCTACACCACTTCCTTGGGATCAATGTCACACCAAACCCCTCGGGTCTCTTTTTGTGCCAACAACAGTACACCCTCGAGATTCTTGAGAGAGCCAAAATGCTCAACTGCAAGCCGGTTTCCACACCCATCGACACTAGCTCAAAGCTATCTTCCTCCTCGGGTGCTGTTCTCTACAATCCCACCAAATACAGGAGCTTAGCCGGCGCATTGCAATACCTAACACTCACCAGGCCCGACATTTCCTATGCGGTTCAGCAGGTGTGCCTGTTTATGCATGCACCTCGCGATGTTCACATGCAGCTCGTCAAACGCATCCTACGCTATCTTCATGTCACACCTCACTACGGCATTCAGCTCTACAAAGCTTCTAGGTCCGATCTAGTTGCATATACCGACGCCGATTGGGCCGGCTGCCCGGGCACCCGCCGCTCAACGTCTGGGTTTTGTGTTTTTCTCGGCTCTAACATCGTCTCATGGTCCTCCAAGCGCTAACCCGCCGTCTCCAGATCGAGTGCTGAGGCTGAGTACCGCGGCGTAGCAAATTGCGTTGCCGAGACATGTTGGCTACGCCAACTCCTCCACGAGCTCCGGCATCCACCTCGTCGTGCCACACTTGTATATTGCGACAATATCAGTCCATCGTACCTCGCCTGCAACCCAGTGCAACACCAAAGCACTAAACACGTGGAGATTGATCTACACTTCGTCCGAGATCATGTGGCACTTGGCGAAGTTCGTGTCTTGCATGTTCCATCCTCATCAGAGTACGCGGACATCATCACGAAGGGACTACCATCACCGTATTTCATGAATTCTGGTCCAGCCTCAACGTCCTTGCACACGGAGTTCCGGCTGAAGGGGGGGGGGGGGTGTTAGAATACCTGTACATGTGTATGTGTAGATCCTCAATTTTAGGATCAACATGGCCTGCGTGCCTAAGTTATAGGGGTGAGTGGACCTCTTGTATATAAGTGTACCATTGTGTTAATCTAATACAAGGTGAACATAATTCTCTCCAACTTACTGCTCTCAGGCGGAGTGTGTCTAAATTTTTATAGTTTTAGAAAAATGTGTGATGTGCTTGTAAGCTTGTTTTTTTTGTTTTTAAAAAATATGCTTGATGTGATTGCGTACAGGTTCTGGTTCAAGTTGGGGATATCCTTGACCGGGGAGAAGATGAAATCGCAATACTGTCCCTGTTGAGTTCACTGAATGTGCAAGCAAAATCTCAAGGCGGTGCTGTGTTTCAGGTTTGATCACTACTACATGTCCTACTAAGTACTCCACAACTTTGTAATACTTCCAAAACAAAATGTTAGGTAAACGGGAATCATGAAACCATGAATGTGGAAGGTGATTTCCGGTACGTCGATCCAGGATCATTTGATGAGTGTATACGCTTCCTGGAATACCTGGAGGAATTTGATGGCAACTGGGATGATGCTTTCCTCAACTGGGTTAATGTTTCACAAAGGTGGAAGGAAGAATATCGGGCGTCCCCTAATGGTGACTGGCTTCCTTTGAACTTTGTCAAGGTAAGAAAGCATTTGGCTGTCAATGAAGAATGACTGAACTTGTTCAGTTAACCACATTAGGATATACAAAGTTCCATATTGTAATATGTACTCCCTCTGTACCAGAATATAGGTCGCTGGAGTAGCTAAAGTACAGAGGGAGTGCATTTCTAATTGTAGTACATCGGTAAGTACATCTCAAATCCACAACAAAATGAAAATAAAAGAAATAACTAGCAGCATTTCATTCGATGAATAGTCTTCAACAAATGGGTAATGATGTATTCTCTTCTGCTTCTGAGATATTTCCCTCTGAATGCCGAGACAGAAAAATAAAGGGTTAGCTGCAAGAGCATCACTTTTTAAGCAAGGCGGACCATTAGCTTGCGAATTGGCACGACATCCTGTTGTCCTGAATGTCAATGACTGGATGTTTTGCCATGGTGGCCTTCTTCCCCATCATGGTGAGTCGCTCAAGAGATCGTGTGATTTGAGCTTGGCGTTTACAATTCTGCTTCTAATATAAAAAAAACACCTAGTATGTTACAGTTGATATCACATATTTCTGTATGTGTTGTCTAAGATCTAAGTCCATTTCAACTCCATAGTTGAATACGGGATTGAACGCATCAACAAGGAAGTGTCGAATTGGATGCAAGGTTCAAGTGAAGACAACGATGATACGGATCTCCCCTTCATAGCTACAAGAGGATATGACAGTGTAGTATGGACTCGTTTCTACTCTCAAGATTCAGTCGAAAGGACACGGCGTTCTTGGGATGTGAGAAGATCCAATCCACTAAACATATGATTTCCTTTTTCACAATTGAAAATGTTTGTCAGTTGCTAATCTGTCATCATATTCTTGACATAATTATTATACAATTTCTTTTGTTTTTCAGCTATCTTCTATTATCGCTGAACAAACATTGAAATCTGTTGGAGCTAAAGGAATGGTCGTAGGACACACTCCCCAGACTCGTGGAGTGAATTGGTATACATTGTTCTAAATTGGGTAAAGATAAGATATACCAATATTTTCTCCAATAAGCTATAGATGACTGTCTCTTTGCTCCCAGCAAATGTGATGGTAAAGTTTGGTGTGTTGATGTGGGCATGTCTTATGGTGTACTGCATTCGAGACCAGAGGTAAATTTATTACTTTTGGCCTAATTCATGACATCCTTTGTTTTGTCCCAAGTCTTGTGATCTTCGACAAACATTTAGTGTTTTCTACGTTAGGATTAATTTTATAAATCCATAATGTGGTTAATTATTTAGGTCTGCCGCATCATATATGTACTATCTGCAGTAACATCATGATATATTTTCCAGTTTTATTGAAGAATTGACTTTTTTTCTCGAAAATCTAAGCCTGCCTGACTAATAAAATTCAATATGTTGATGCACATAAATATGTTTTCCGTATTCTCTAATGATAAGGATTTCGTACAAAACTTTTTTGGTGTCTGATGTTCAACTCTAATGGCTAGGTCCTAGAAATAGTCAATGACAGACCAAGAGTTCTAAAGGGCCAGAGGGACTCATATGATGAGATGGAAGTGTTGGACTATTTATGAAACCTCGAAATTTATGTAAGCACTCTTAAATTCATCTCTTCTCTTATTGATCCCCAAAACTGGATAAATTATTCTTCAAAGAATCTGCAAAAATAAGAGTTTTTTATTATTTGTTGGGACACAAATTTGTTACTGGAAACCTATAAAATTTCATTTTTATTCATCACTTGCCATGCCTGAAAAATTCATGAATGAAATAAGTATGTAATTGCAGGTATATAATAGCCAGCATTTTACTGGAAAAGATACTATACAAGACAGTTTTGGGTGGACACCTGGTTGACAAAATTCTTCAGGACATATATACATCCAAAAATACCACGGCTTTCCGTAATGGTTAGTACATTTCCTGTTGACAAAACTGCATACCCCTTTGAGCTTGTGCGATTCAATCATCTAACTTCAAAAACTTGAAATTACTTCTCACTATATGCCCCTACTGAAAGATAAGGTCTCGAAAAGTAGCCAATTTGAATTCGATGATTGAATCCACCATGTAAAACCCGAGTGTGTAAGTTACAATTAGCAAGAACAACTCCAGAATACATCTTAAAGAAAATGCAGAAAACGGAGTGGTATTTAAAGTTTGATGTACTCAGTGGACAACAAATATTTGAATATCTTCTTTTTCAGTGCTTTCCAAGACTGTTCACTCAGTATTACATCGCAAAGTATCAGTTTGCTCATGAGCCAAGGAACATCATAGTACATCATGAGCAGCAACACTGTTATCATATTCAAGTCTTCATCAGAAAGTGAAGGACGGGTGGGCACTCATCCATAGGAACAGGAGTAAAGTTGTGTGGGCCATACGCATGGAGGGGGGCACAATATGGGCATTTCACTTCTTGTACTTTGCCAACAACTCAACTGGCCTTCACCTGGAAAGTTACCGTCTATGATGTTGAGAGATCTCATGATGTTGATGATGTTAAAGATTTAAGATGTCAAATGAGTGCTGCTACAGTGGTACTGGTATATGTATGCTACGGTGCTATTGTGATATCCATTAATTATGCAATGGTGGCTGAACATTTGTTATGTTTGGGTAGGTTTGATTAATATGAATGACGCTGTGTATCTATGTTCAAATTAAAATTCTGACCAATTTGCTTATTATATGGATTAAATTATGTGAAAATTAGATTCGACACTAGTTCAGAAAAACAAACCATGTGCAATTGGCTATTTTTTAAAATATTTTTTTTATTCTTTTTGAAAAATATTGGGCTATTTAGAAAATTTCCAAAAATGTAGTGGCCTCGGCCTAGGTGTGGCCGATTGGATTTTTTCGGCCCAGGAGTGGCCGATAAGACCCTCTCGGCCCTGGTGGAGCCGATTAGTGCCCACTCGGCTACGTGGAGGCCGACTATTGGGCCGACCACGTTGCCCCTTATGCTTTCGCTCGAAGGCTGGCCAATCGGCTTTGGCCTGGCCGATTAGTGGCCAATCGGCTTTGGCCTGGCCGATAAGTGGCCGACCAGCCAGCCAACCGGCCTGCTCGCCCCCACGCTCCTTCTTCCTCCTCCTCCCATTCTTCCTCTTCCTTATCTCCTTCTTTCTCTCCTTCTCCTCATTCCTTCTCTCCCCACCCAAAAAGTCTCTAATCTCTACACTAAATCCTAGCCGTTTCCCCAATATTTTGCACCGTAGTTCTATTGTATAGGGTTAGGGCAGCCAAACCATCCGTCTCACTCGTGATGGGGTAGTTCGTGGTGGTTGTTTTCAACCTTTTTTTGGTGGTGGTGGTGGAGGTTGAGGTGGAGGTGGTGGTGGTGGTGTGGGTGAAGGTGGTTGTTGTGGTGGAGTTGGAGGTGGTGGTGGTTGCTAGTTCGTCATTTTTCTCGGTGTTCGTCGAGCGACGTTCGTTGTTCGTCGTTTCTGCGCACGCTTCAAGGGTAAAATATTTGTAGGTTTGTTAATTAAGTAGTTTAAATATTTTTAGGTGCTCATGTAGATTAGGATACATTTAGATTAGTGAATTGAGTAGTTTAAATATTTTTAGTTGCTCCTGTAGATTAGGATATATTTAGGTTAGTGAATTAAGTAGTTTAAATATTTTTAGGCGCTCCTGTAGATTAGGATATATTTAGGTTAGTGAATTAAGTAGTTTAAATATTTTTAGGTGCTCCTGTAGATTAGGATATATTTAGGTTAGTGAATTAAGTAGTTTAAATATTTTTAGGTGCTCCTGTAGATTTGGATATATTTAGTTTAGTGAATTAAGTAGTTCAAATATTTTTAGGTGCTCCGGTAGATTTGGATATATTTCGTTTAGTGAATTAAGTAGTTTAAATATTTTTAGGTGCTCCGGTAGATTTGGATATATTTAGGTTAGTGAATTAAGTAGTTTAAATATTTTTAGGTGCTTCGGTAGATTTGGATATATTTAGGTCAGTCCATTTAGTAGTTTAAATAATTTTAGTTTCTTCGGTTAGATTCCGATATATTTAGGCCTGTCAATTAAGTAGTTTAAATATTTTTAGGTTCTACGGCAGATTTGGGAAATATATTTAGGTTTGTCCTTCTTCTAATTTTTTTCCTTGTTGAATAATTTGTTAGGTCAACAGAGATGTCTGATTTAGTGAAGTTATGTTTGCACTATGGTCCTGGTACTGTTCAAACAAATAAGATGGAAGTTGATCTTAGTGAATTTCAGTACATTGAGGTGTCAGTGTCTTCCCGTGAAACATGATCTGTTAGGCAGTTGATAGAATGGCTGGCCCGATGTTTAGGGTTTAATATTGAAACACATATCGTTGGTGTTCATGCATTATGGACCCGGTCCAGTGCAAATATTTTCTGGTATTTGAAGCATATAGAGCGGGACGACCAGTGGGTGCTCTGGTTAAAAGCTTGCAAGCGTATGTGATGTAATCCTGTGGCCTTACTGCTCCCCGTACTAAAGCCGGTGAGTGGACCTGAAGCCGAATGTAGCTACGAGTATGGTCAGAGCAGTGTAGGGATGCATGATTCACAGTCAATTCATGCGTCCCATGCTGGAGATGATGTTTACGAAGCAGACCAGAGTAGTCTGGTAGAAGGAGGAGATGTAGATGATTATGTCAGCGGCGAGGCGGATGCTGACGAGATAGATGGGCACACGCAAAACCAGATGCATGAAGAAGATATATAAGGTGATATTTCTGATGATTCCGCCGAGTCACATGAAGAAGAAAATACACATGAAGTGCCTATTCCTGCATCATGGAATCATGGAAATTTGACAATGGTATGCAGAAACCATGCCAATTTTTAACCATTTTCAAGTTCATTTGTAGTGCTTTTCAATTTCTAGATCATTTAGCTTAAAGAACGAACTAATAGCAAAAAGAATGAACTTAAAATAATAAATTAAAATATTCTGTTATGATCAACTAAAATAAAACTATAATATTATTCAGTAGCAAAAAGAATCAACTAAAAAGCTTTTATAAAACTCTAATAGAAAAAAGAATCAACTAAAAAGCTTTTATAAACCTCTAGTATTTTTGACACTAAAATTATATAAAATTTATGCAACTCAAATTATCAAAGTATTTTTTGTTCGAAACATTAATAATAAAAACAATTTTCATAAAGTATTTTTTGTTAGAAACTTTAATAGCAAACTAAAATAACAAATATGTTTTTGATTAAAACACCCATTTAAAATAACCTAAAAATTACCAAATTGAATATAATGATAAAACACTAGTATTAAATAGCAGGAAAAAGAATCACTAAAAAAATCTATTTTTTAAAGGAAAGTTATTCACAAACTAGTGATTCACACAAATTTCAAAGAATTCAAATTTAAATTATTCAAATTTGAAAACTAATCGCACTAAAAAATAAATGTGAATTTATAGAAAAAATTTCATCCTAAATTCAAAGTGTAACTGTTTGAATTTAGGTTGAATTTTGTCTTGAAATTCGCATCTATTTTCACTTTTTGGCCCACAAGTCTGCTTTAGAGAGGAGCTCAACGTTACAGTCGTAGAGGGGCTTAGAAACAGGTCCGGGTGCCCTTCGCTTGACGAGGTGGGACTAAACATCGAACCGCACCGCGGCTGTGGCAGGCACATGCCTTTCATCTCGGTTGGTAGCACCAAGAGGGACCAATGTGACCCTTTAGTCCCGGTTGGTGGCACCAACCGGGACCAATGCCACCCTTTAGTCTCAGTTTGTGGCACCAACCGGGACTAAAGGTCTCTTCTTCCCGCCCTTTGGGCTGCTGAAAATTGACCTTTAGTCCCGGTTGGTGGCACCAACCGGGACGAAAGGGTGGCATTGGTCCCGGTTGGTGCCATCAACCGGGACCAAAGGTGTTCGCATATAAGGCGGGACTTGTCGAAATTTCCTCCAATCTCTCCCATTTGCCCCGACGCCGTCAGGCTGCCAGAGCACGCCGCCGCCCCTGAGCCAGTCCTCCTCGTCGTCGTCGCCCCGATCCAGTCCTTCTCGTCGAAGTCGCCGTCCCCGAGCTTGTCCTCGTCATCGCCGTCGCCCCCGAGCCCGTCCTAACCGCCGCCCCCGAGCCCGTCGCCGTCACCCCGAGCCCGTCATTGTCGCCGCCCCGAGCCCGTCGCCGCCGAGCCCATCGTCGTCGCCGCCCCGAGCCCGTCGTCGCCGCCCTGAGCCCGTCGCCGTCGCCCCGAGCCCGCCTCCCCCGAGCCCATCACCATCGCCCCGAGCTCGTCGTCCTCGCCCGTCGCCGCCCGGAGCCCGCGCCACGACGAGCCCGTCGTCGCCCTCGCCGCCATGAGCCCGTCGTCGTCATGTTTGTACATTTGCTTTGTACATTTTCAAATATTCACTATGAATTTTTGTACATTTTCAAATATTCACTATGCATTTTGATAGATGTTTCTAGTTTATGATTATACATAAACAAATAGTAAAAACATTGTTGGATTTTTTTTTATGATTATAGTTCATTATGTTCATTATAGTTATGGATCCAACAATAGTTCATTATGCATTATCTAGTTTATGATCATACATTTTGATAGATGTTTCTAGTCTTGGAAAGTTTACCTCATCCAAGTAGTGACGAGACACGGTTCAAATTTGAGTCCCTGACTTGTTAGCGATGAATTTGATTCCTTCATGGATGAACTAAACACACCCCTCCAGGTAGTGACGAGACACGATAAGTCGCTGCGCGACTGCAACCCGAGCTCTCCGCCTCGGTGTTGTTTGTTTACCCCATCCATGAGCTGTCGCTCCGTTGGTGAGCTCGCCCCAGACACCTCCCTCTGTCCAACCTCAACTCCGGTCTTCAGCACCCATCTCGCCTTCCGCCATTACCTCGTCCTCCCGCCATGAGCTTGCCGCCCGACGTCATTCTTTGCTCCTGTCATTAGCCACTGCCGAATCAGGCACCAGCTTAGTCGCGCCATCTTTCGCATGCACAGAGACACAACCTCCATGTTTTTTGTATAGAATCCGTTGTTTCACATTCATGAGAGAGGCGGTCCAGACGTCGGACATTC
Organism: Hordeum vulgare subsp. vulgare; assembly: GCF_904849725.1. NCBI lineage: Eukaryota > Viridiplantae > Streptophyta > Magnoliopsida > Poales > Poaceae > Hordeum > Hordeum vulgare. The sequence continues at coordinate 128,906,230 of NC_058523.1, forward strand.
ATGTTTGTATATTAATTGCCATGTTGTAATATTTGCAGAAACTATGGATCCAAGAGAATTCGAACAAGAACAGTTGTTGGGGGAGATAATCCATGACGGAGGTGATGTCTTTTCGTATCTCAACGACACCGATGGTCTGGAAGGAGAGGATGACGGCTCCGGTGATCGAACAATGGAGGAGGAAGGACATGATCATGATGGCTCCAGTGACCGAATGCCGGAGGAAGAAGGAGAACATGATGATGGCTCTGGTGACCGAACGGAGGAGGGAGCTGTTGCAAAGTCCGAATCGAGCCAAACTTCGGTAACGAGACGAGGCCTGAAGAGAAGGTTGCGCATGGATGACAAGTTCACGATCGCAACACTCGCGGACGATGGCCTACCGATTCTACCCAAGCGGACCAAGGACGCATTTACTGCTCAGTGCGAAGCTGTTGTTAGGGACAACATCCCGATCAGCATTAAGCAATGGAAGAAGCCTAAGGGCGACGACGGCCCTGAAGGTGATTATGTCACCGATAGGCAGAAAGATGATCTTTGGACCGCGCTGAAGGCAAATTTCACCCTACCGCCAGAGGAGGATCCGAATAAGCCAATTATAGAGCCACTGGCCAAGGCATGTGCTCTTAAGAAGATGACAGATCTATCCAGGAGGTGGAAGAAAGAGTTGAACTCAAAGTTTGTCGACAAAGGGAAGACTCTAGAATTCATCGGCCAATTTGAGAGGATGAGAGATCACGGGCCCGCATTTGTGGCCTACAAGACACCGGACAAGAGTAAGAAAATGTCAGAGAAAAACAAGAACAATGCTGCAAATAAGCAGTATCACCATCACACGGGGTCAGGTGGCTACCTCAAAGCCCGTCAGTTGTGGGACAAAGCTGAGGCTGACCTTATTGCTAAAGGGGTCCAACCACAGATATGGAACTGGCCCATCCGTTAAAGGACTTGGTTCTTCGGGGTTGGGGGAACTTTGGACCCTGAAACAGGGAAGTGTCATTGGACGGACGAGCAACTTGGAACACCCATCAACAAGCTTCAGAAGTGTATCACCGCAGCGCAGGAAGGGACGTTCATTCCCGACACAGAGAAGGACGAGCTGACTGAGGCCCTAGGGAATGCTGAGCACCCTGGACGAACACGAGGCACACCAGGCTTCGTTCCGTGGAAGGTTGGGTTTCCCACACAGGCGGTTACAGAAGCCGGGAGAGAAAGAGGAAAGCGGAGCTGAGCGACATGCAGAAGATCAATGCAAGACTACAAAAGCTAGAGGAACTTGAGAGCCAGCAAGCTGCCGGCCAACCATCTCAACGGCACAAAGCTACCATAGAAGCTACCCCGCCATCTCAGCGGAGAAGCGGCGTGGCTTCCAGGGAGCTCATTCAACCTGACTTCACGAGCTACCCCGTGGATACTATCACGAAGGCTCAACATTGCGAGCTTATGATGAAATGCCGGAACTTCACTTTCAAGGCGGCTATCGGCTCTGTTGCACCTCCTCAACCCAACGGAACTTTTCACTGCCTTCCGATTCCACACGGCTTTGGTGTTGTGATGGTGGATGAAGTAATGAAGGGATTTAAGGAGCTCGAGCTTGACCACCCTACAGGTGAAGGGGAGAATAAGCTGGTTCATGCTCTTAGGAGTACATGTCTATGGCAGAAGGAGTACATCAAGCTTCCAAACTGGACGCCTCCGCCTCCTGCTCCTCCTCCGGCGAGTGAGGGCACTCCGCCTCCTCCTCCTCCTTCTCTTCCTCCGGCGAGTGACCAGGGCACTCCGCCTCCTTCTCCGGCTCCTCCAACGCATGAGGGCACTCCGCCTCCTTCTCCGTCTCCTCCGACGTGTGAGGGCACTCCGCCTCCTTCTCTGGCTCCTCCTTCGGCGCATCGGAGTAGTCCGCCTCCTCCTTCACCTCGTGGGCAACGACGGAAGATAGACGCCGCCGCTCCGGCTCCTCCGGCGCATCGGATCACTCCACCTCCTTCTCTCAAGCGGAAGAGAGACGCCTCCTTCTCTCCGACGGCTAGCAGTACAAGCAGAGGCGGGAGGCAATTCAGATACGGTCCATCTCTCAAGCCTCTGGAAAAGTTACTATATGAGTGGACCAAGCAGGAAAACGAGGACATATGTCGTGCCCAATTGAGGGCCCATTTTGCAAAGAAAACTCCACCTCAGGAGGAGAAGCTAGATCCGGTGAAAGTGGAGTGCACTATCAATCAACTGAAGCGACCACCACCGCCTCCGCCGGATTCCAACTATGACCGCATTCTTAAAAGACATATGCACAAGAGCGGCGGTCGGGAACTACTTCCAGTGATGCAAGGTACTTAGCAGAACGAAGAAGTGGGAAAATAATTCCTCAGCTCAGCCAACAGGAGAAGCAATCGTGCCCCTTGCTCAAGGTGTCTAGCGATATCGTCGTAGCTAATCATCTAGGGATGGTGCCCGGTACCAATCCCGATGATTACTTGGGGGATGATTTATTTTTTGAAACGGCTGAGGTAACAAAAGAACAATATAATTACGTGCACGGGAAGCCTCTTGTCAAACCTGGTCATCCTCCTCTAACAATGATGATGCACAAATTGCATGAGTGGTACATGAAAACCTGCACGGAGTCTGGGAAAGACACTATGTATATGGCAGTGAAACTAGAGCACGAATTCATTGGATCTCAAGTGTTGCCTATTGAATTTGTGGAGTTATTTCAGTTATACAATCAACTGGCTCTCGACAAACAACTCATGACTTCCTACTGTTTGTAATTATTACTTCTATAGTTAAGTCTCTAGCTCAGCTCGTTCATTGCGTGTAGATATAATTATCCTCACTATATATATTATGCAGATTGAAGATCGTCGAATTAAAAAAAGCAGGAATCTTCGACGTTGGGTTCATTAGCCCAGATGTCGTAAATGAATGGACGGTATGAAACTCAATCAAAGAGAGCGAGGAGAACTTGCTAAACTCGTTCCTTATACATCAAAACAAAAGGGAAATACTCTTCCCTTACAACTTCAAGTGAGTGTTGTTGTCTTCTCTGTATACTCGGTTTCGCTTACTCGAGGTTAAGTAATGTAATTGATGAGTTATATATGCGTGTGCAGATTCCACTTTATTATGCTATCCATTAACATTGGCAGGGCATTAGTAAGTGTCTTAGACTCAAGATGTAAAGCCGAAGAGGATTATGTGGACATGACTGCAATGCTCAAGAAGTAAGTTCAGTTAATACCGGGACCATATCGGCATGCAACTTTCGTTAATTTCCTGATATCAAGTAATCATTTTCTTTGCGTGGCAGGGTTTGGAAGAAGTTCACCAAAAAGGTTCCCGGTTTAAACAAAGAGTTGCGATTTACGAACCCCAAAGTAAGTAGTACTAGCTAGTTCCGCGCATCTCTAATTGATTCAATTTTTTATCAATATATCATTACCATGCTTGCTTATAAGTTTGATTGAACTCTATTCTCGTAAAGTGTATGTATCAGGAAGAAGGGATTGTTTTATGTGCATGCTACGTATGCGAGTTCATTCGGCACTCGACCTCTGAGCGGGGCTTCTCTCAAGAACTATTTGAAGTACGTAAATAATATTCACAATTTTATTTTATATATTACCATCAACTGTGTTGAGTTTATTCATATATATGCATGTATTGACACCCTTCTTTAACTTAGAACTGGCAGAAGCGGGATGAACTCCTACCATATGATCGCATACGAGCAATTCAAGAGGAATTGGCGGGATTCTTTCTTGACCAAGTCATACCTAAAGACGAAGAATACCATGTGGATTTGTTTTGGATCTTAGGTAGATGATGTTAGGGATTGTAAAAGATGTTATATTGTATATATGTAGTAGCACCGGATAGATATACGAAAACTTGTTGTTCGACCAAGCACGGAGAAAGAGATGTCACTTCTCTATATATATGTTCAGTATGACGATCTTGTGTAATTAATGGTTTCCTTCATTTTCTTATTAGCTAGCGTCGAGTTAACCCCTAAATTAACCCTCCAAAACCCCCTAAATTAACCCTCCAAAACCCCAACCCCACCTTAAAAAAAACCCCAACTCCTGCCAGATGCTGACGCATGGATGCCATTTGGTCCCGGTTGGTGTGACCAACCGGGACTAAAGGTTTTGGGCTTTAGTCCCGACCCTTTGGTCCCGGTTCGAGAAACGGGGCTAATGGGCCTTTGGAACTGAGACAAATGAGCCATTTTTTACTAGTGCGAGCATGAGATGTAGGGCTGTTATCTCCACCGGGAGAGGCCCAAACTCGCTAAAACACTCGTGCCATCCATTTTCATCTCGATAGATCATGCTCCTTTATCATACCCCTTTCTATTGTCGGAATCGTTACCATGACAGTTGGCGCCCACCTTGGGGCATGGCGTCTATCGAGCCATGATGCACATGATTTTCTTTATTCGATCTTGGTCCGCCGATTAATAATCATCAATGGAGGATTCAATCCAAAGTGTTTCAGACACCACTCCGTTCACAAGAGAGAAATGATACTCTTCGTATACGAGGAAGTTCGTTCCATCATATCTATTTCTTTACAATCGATTTTTGATCTAGCAATGGTTGTTTTTCTTCTGCATGTATACACACGCATGTGAGTGTCGTGGAGTTTTGATCAATTAAAAAAATACAAGTGAGGAGGATGGTTGCGTCATCTTCTTCACTTGAGCGCGAGTGCCAGCGGCAGCGCTACCGTGCCACCGAGCACCGTTCGGACGAGTGCAATGGAGTCTGACCTTCCGACCTGGCCAGTCCGCGGTCGCCCGACTTCTTCGTCGCTATGAAACGATGCCGCCACCAAGTCAACCGCCGCCCGTCCGGCTTTACCAACCTCTGGCGCGTCCATCTGCGTCGGAACCGGACCTCCCGCGGGGTTCCCGAGTCCCGTTGCCGGCCTGATAAGAGCATCTCCAACAGCCGCGCTTCGCGCCACGCCCAAAAAATGTGTTTGCCGCACACGCTTCAGCTGGTTTAGCGCGGGGATAGGCGCTGGCTCCAACGACCGCGCTATAATGCAGCGCGCGCGCCGCTCGAGCAGCGCCCAAAAATACAGCGCGCGCAGCACGCACAAACCACATATACATTTCAAAAAATAGGAGCAAAATTGATCAAATAAACAAAATAAATCAACAATAAATAGTCATTACAACTCAAACAAATAGTTTATCGTTCAGTTAAACAAATAATGCAATAAACACAACCAATAGTTCATGAACAATACAATGTCGAATGCAGAAATCATGCTCTTTCTCGTCCATGCCATGCCAACAACTCTTCAATCAGATCCTTCTGAAGTTCATTGTGCGTTGCGGGACGCCGAATGGATGATAGGAGGCAACAAAACGGGCTACCCTTTCAGCCCTCCGTCACACTCACACGGGATGTCCCAAGAGCTCATACTGTGAGTAGTCTAAATCTTGGCCACGCTCATTCTCGATGATCATGTTGTGCATGATCACACAAGCGTGCATGATGTACCAAAGCATTTTTTGATCCCAAAATCTAGCCGGTCCTCTCACAATAGCAAATTGGGCTTGCAAAATCCCAAATGCTCTCTCCACATCTTTTCTAGCTGCCGCCTGAGCATTGTGGAAATCAAGATTTTTCTTACCTTCCGGCTTTTTCAATGGCTTCACGAAGGTTTGCCACTTTGGATAGATGCCATCCGCTAGATAATAGCCATAGTTGTACGTACGACCATTTGCTACAAACTGCACCGGTGGCAACTCACCATCTGCAATCTTATTCATCAGTGGTGACCGGTTGACAACATTGATATCATTCAAAGATCCATGCATTTCAAAGAATGCATGCCAAATCCAAGTCTCCTGATCGGCCACCGCTTCAGGGATTATAGTGCAACCCTTTTTTTTGGCCGTGGAATTGCCCATGCCATGCCTTTGGACAATTCTTCCAACTCCAATGCATGCAATCTATTGAGCCAAGCATGCCATGAAAGCTGCGAGCCTTGTTCATCGCCAATAGCCTTGCGACGTCTTCAACAGTGGGAGATCTCAAATACTCCTCGCCAAACACTTGCACAATTCCCACTGCAAAGCGCTTGACACACATGATGGCTTGGCTCTCACCCATAGCCAAGTGATCATCAACTAGATCAGCCGGGATACCGTATGCCAACATACGCAAAGCGGCTGTCACCTTCAGAAAGGTGCTATGCTCGAGATCTCCGGCGGCATTCCTCCTTTGCTAGAAAAACCGGTCATGGCTCGCTAGTTTCTCTGCAATGCGCTTGAACAAGTCGGTGCTCATCCTAAACCGACGACGAAAATATGACTCCGGGTATGTGGGATTCTCCACGAAATAGTTCTTCATGAATCTGTTATGGGCATCAATCATATCTCTCCAAATTTTCTCCCAACCCATAACCGAACCACCGTGCTTCGGTTTTTTATTGATATGCATAGATAGGATCATTGCAAGATCCTCCTCCTCTTCCATATCAAATTCTTCTTCGGAAGAATCATACGACGAACTCATCTACAATGTTCAATACTATACTATAAAAACTACAATTCAAAACATGCACCAAATTCATAAGTTTGAGCAATACATACCTTGTAGGCGTTTTGTCAAACACCTTCCGGGCATGCTGCGGCAGCGAGCGCTCGGGCGCTGTTCCTCGGACGACGGAGGCGCGCGAGGGCCGGCGGGACTGGGAGGGGGTGGGGCGGAAGCGGGGGGAGGCCGGGGAAGCGCCTGAATGGTTGCCGGGGGGCACGGCCGGCGGCGGCAGCGGAGATAGGCCGGGGAAGCGCCTGAACGGTCGCCGGGGGGCGCGGGCGGCGACGGCGGCGCGGGGATAGGCCGGGGAAGCGCCTGAACGGTCGCCGGGGGGCGCGAGCGGCGGCCGGGGCGCGATCAGATGGGGGTGGAAGTTGGGAGCGAGCGCAAGAGAGTGGAGGAGCGAGCGCGCGAGAGTGAAGGAGCGAGCGCGGGAGAGTCCAGCGCGCGGGAGCTGGCGGAGCAAATAAGCGGCGCGCGATTGCGTTTCAGCCAACGCGCTGGACTGCATATGCCGCGCGCGTCGTTTTTGCGCGCCCGCTCGAGCTACCCGCCGCATTGCGCGCGCGCTAAACGGACTATTTTGCGGCATGGCGCTAGTTTAGCGCGGCTGTTGGAGATGCTCTAACGATGGTGCGGAGCTCCTCCCTTCCTGCTCCGCGGGAACACAAGCTTGTCCGGTGACGCGGAGCTCCTCGGCCCGGTCGTCCGCTCGGCAACAATCTCCAAGGTGGCGGCGCCCCTCCCGCCGGCGTCGTAGGCGTGATGCACGCCTCCCTCATGAGCTTCTCCAAGGGGGGCACTCCGGCATGCACGTAGACCCGACACGGTGCGGAAAATACAAGTGAGGAGGCTGACCTCCCCCCCATCGCTGGCTGCTGGTCATGGCCCTTCTTTGATTACTTGCATTCACGTAAATGCCTGCAGAAAATAAGGAAATGGAAGGATAGCTCCCACCCAGTGGGCAATGGATCCGCTTCGTTAAGGTATAATCACCTCATTAAATGGCTAATTGGTGAGTAATTGGTGCATGCATACATGTGCAACTACCCGGCCAATTAACTTCCTCGTTGTGCTTGCTAACTACTTCCTCCGTTCTTAAATATAAGTCTTTTAAGAGATTTCACTAAATGACTACATACGGAGCAAAATAAATGAATCTACATTCTAAAGCATGTCTATATACATCCGTATGTAGTTCTCTAGTGAAACATCTAAAAAGACTTATATTTAGGAACGGAGGGAGTACTAGATAATTTACAGGGACGTTCTGATCTGACAAAAAATATTTGTAGCTATACTATTAATTTACACGGTCATTCGTTTCATTGTCATCTCCGGACGGTAGCTCATTCGGACAACATTTTGTTCGGGCAAATAATATGATAACATTCACAGAACTAACATGGAGAGACTCCGTCGACCCACATGCCACCACTTAGCCGGCTGCATCTTGGTCACTAGCCGTCCTACGCGCCGTTGCTCAGTCAAACGTGTCGTCATCACTCGACCGGCACACCGTTGCTTAGTTGGAGGCGTCGTCGCCACTCGGCCGCCCCGCGCGCCTACGCTCAATCGGACGCATCGCTATCACTCGGTCGGCGCGTCATCGCTCAGTCGGACATGTCGTCAGCACTCGGCCGCCACGCGCGACGTCCCTTAGCCAGACGGGTCGTCATCAATCGGCAGCCTCGCGCGTCGTTCCTCAGTCGGACGCGTCATCATCAATCCGCAGCCCCGCGCACTGTCCCTCAGTTGGATGTGTCATCATCAATCGGCCGCCACGCGCGCTGTCGCTTAGTCGGATGCGTCAACATCAATCAGTCGCCCCGCGCGCTGCTATCCCACATACAACAGCGCCAGAAATTGACACGTTGACAGAGGCTGGGCTTGCGTTGGTTTTTCCCTTGAATAGAAAAGGATGATGCATCACAAGAGCAGTAAGTATTTTCCTCAGTTTGAGAACCAAGATATCGATCCAGAAAGAGGGTGTCGTCAAGTCCAGAGTACCTGCGCAAACACAAACAAGGTTGCACCCAACGCTTCAAAGGGGTTGTCAATCCCTTCAAGATTGTTTGCAAAGTGAGATCTGAAGACGGAAAGTGCAACGAAGTAAAAAGTGTAAGGTTGAAAATATGATTTGGAGTAGACCCTGGGGGCCATAGTGTTCACTAGAGGCTTCTCTCAAAATAGCAAGTATCACGGTGGGTGAACAAATTACCGTCGAGCAATTGATAGAACCGCGCAAAGTCATGACGATATCTAAGGCAATGATCATACATATATGCATCACTTCCGAGACAAGTAGACCTATACTTTCTGCATCTACTACTATTACTCCACACATCGACTGCTATCCAACATGCATCTAGTGTATTGAGTTCATGACGAACAGAGTAACGCTTTAAGCAAGATGACATGATGTAGAGGGATAATCTCAAACCAATGATGAAAACCCCATCTTTTTACCCTTGATGGCAACAACATGATGCGTGCCTTGCTACCCCTTCTGTCACTGGGTGAGGTCACCACACGATATGAACCCAAAACCAAGCATTTCTCCCATTGCAAGAATCATAGATCTAGTTGGCCAAACAAAACCCACAACTTGAAGAGAATTACAAGGATATGAAATCATGCATAAGAGAGATCAGAAGAAACTCAAATAAGATTCATAGATAATCTAATCATAAATCCACAATTCATCGGATCTCGACAAACACACCGCAAAAGAAGATTACATCGGATAGATATCCATGAAGATCATGGAGAACTTTGTATTGAAGATCCAAGAAAGAGAATAAGCCATCTAGTTACTAACTATGCACCCGTAGGTCTATGGTGAACTACTCACGCATCATCGGAGAGGTCATGGTGTTGATGAAGAAGCCCTCCGTGTCCGAATCCCCCCTCCGGCAGGGCACCAGAACGTGCCCCAGATGGAACTTGCGGAGATAGAAGATTGCGCCGACGGAAAAGTACTTTCGATGAACTCTTGATTTTTTAGGATTTTTTAGGGAATTTATAGGCGCAACCCCTAGGTCAGGGGACGCTCAGGGGGCCCACAAGCCTGGATGGCGCGACCTCCCCCCTGGCCGCGGGGTGGGGGCTTGTGGGGCCCCTGGGGCTCCCCTGCCTTGGCCCCAAGCTCTCGATCTTCTTCCATTCCAGAAAAAATCTTTTCGAGGATTTTCTTCCGTTTGGACTCCGTTTCAAAATCTCCTGTGAAAGGGGTCAAAAACATGGAAAAAACAGGAACTGGCACTTGGCACTGCGTTAATAAGTTAGTCCCAAAAAATATATAAAAGGCATACAAAACATCCAAAGTTTGACAAGATAATAGCATGAAACCATCAAAAATTATAGATACGTTGGAGATGTATCAAGCATCCCCAAGCTTAACTCCTGCTCATCCTCGAGTAGGGAAGTGATAAAGAATGAATTTTTGATGTGGAATGCTACCTAGCATAGTTGTCCTTTGCAACTTATTTCACGTGACATGAATGTTCAGATCCGTACGATTCAAAACAATAGTTTGTTATTGACATGAAAACAGTAATACTTCAAGCAAACTAGCAAAGTAATCATGAACTTTCAAAATAACAAGGCCAAAGAAAGTTATCCCTACAAAATCATATAGTCTGGCTATGTTCCATCATCCTCACACAACTAATGTAAATCATGCACAACCCCGGAATTGGCCAAGTAATTGTTTTCTCACTCTTACTTTCTGAAACTTTTTATAACTATCACGCAATACATGAGCGCGAGCCATGGATATAGCACTATATGTGGAATAGACTGTGGTGGTGGTTGTGAGACGAAAAGGAGGAGATGGTCACACTGACTCGGCGTATCAATAGGCTATGGAGATGCCCATTAATAGATATCAATGTGGATGAGTAGGGACTGCCATACAAAGGATGCACTAGAGCTAAAAGTATGTGAAAGCTCAAAAGGAAAACTAGTGGGTGTGCATCCAACTTGCTTGCTCACGAAGACCTAGGACAATTTTGAGGAAGCTCATCATTGGAATATTCAAGCCAAGTTATAAAATGAAGATTCCCACTAGAATATGGTAGTGACAAAGCAAGAAGCTCTCAATCATGAAGAACATGGTGCTAACATGAAGCACAAGTGTGGAAAACGATAGTAGCATTATCCCTTCTCTCTTTTTCTCTCTTTTCTTTTCTTTTTCATTTGGGCTCTTAGGCCTCTCTTTTTTCCCTTTCCTTTTCTCTTTTTTTTGTTTTTGGGCTCTTTGGCCTCTTTTTTATTTATTTCCTCACATGGGACAATGCTCTAATAATGATGATCATCACACTTTTATTTACTCACAGCTCAAAGATCACAATGATGATGACTCCATAGGAAATGCCTCCGGCAGTGTACCGGGATGTGCAACGATCTAGCATGGCGTATGACGTTGAAACATCTCGCTAGCTATCTTACGATCATGCAATGGCAATATGAGAGTGACGACACAAGTCATGAGACGGAACGGTGGGAGTTGCATGGCAATATATCTCGGAATGGCTATGAAAATGTCATAGTAGGTAGGTATGGTGGCTGTTTTGAGGAAGGAATTTGGTGGGTTTGTGCACCAGCGAGAATTGCGTGGCACTAGATAGGCTAGGAATGGTGGAAGGTGAAAGTGCATATATACCATGGACTCACATTAGTCATGAAGAACTCACATACTTATTGCGAAAGTTTTTATTAGTAATCGAAACAAAGTGCTAAACGCATACTCCGAGGGGAAGGGTTGGTAGGTGTTAACCATCGTGCGATCCCGACCTCAACACAAAGGATGACAATAAATATATCAATTATGCTCCGACTTCCTAACATAGTGGTTCACCATACGTGCATGCTACGGGAATCACTATCTCCAACACAAGTATCTCTAGATTCACAACACCCTACTAATACCGAATCCACGTCTCAAAACTAGTTGAGAGGAATCGAAACTTCTCTTTCTACTCAATGCTCATGAAGATGGAGGTTTTTGCATCCTCTTTGGGTACCTAGCTCATTTGGGACTACTTTCATAGCATAAGCCAACTACCAAATCACGCACTGCCGTGCTCTAAATATATAAGTGAAGCACAAGAGCAAAAGTATCTAGCTCAAAAGATATAAGTGAAGCACTATGAACATTCTAGCAAAATCACGATGAGTGCATGTCTCTGTCTCTCAAAAAGGTGTGCAGCAAGGATGATTGTGATCAAACAAAAATAAAATACTCCTATGATACAAGACGCTCCAAGCAAAACACATATCATGTGGTGAATAAAAATATAGCTCCAAGTAATGTTACCGATGGATTGAAGACGAAAGAGGGGATGCCTTCCCGGGGAATCCCCAAGCTTAGGCTTTTTGGTGTCCTTGAATTTAGCTTGGGATGCCTTGGGCATTCCCAAGCTTTAGCTCTTTCCACTCCTTATCTCTTTGTCCATGAGAACATCACCCAAAACTTGAAAACTTCACAACACAAAATTTAAACAGAAACTTGTGATAACATTAGTACAAGAAAACAAACTACCACTTCTTTTGGTACTGTAGCAAACTTGAATTCTATCTATATTGATGATGGGCTACTGTATTCTCACTTTTCCATGGCTAGTACCCCCCGATACTAACCATAGTTTCATCAAAACAAGCAACCAACTCAACAAAAACAGAATCTGTCAAAAACAGACCAGTCTGTAGCAATCTGTATACTTCGTATACTTCTGGTACCTCAAAAAATCTGAAAAATTACGACGGCGTGAAAAAAAAGCATATCAATCATCATAAAAAGAATCAACTCAAAATCTCTTTCTGAATAAAAATGAAAAAGCATCTCGTGAGCGAAAAGTTTCTGTCTTTTTCCAGCAGGATCAAACAACCATTACCAAGACTAGTCATAAAGGCTTTGCTTGGCTCAAACACAAAAAGAAACACAAAAAACACAATCAAAACAGAAGTATGAAAGTGTGGACGCAACAAAACAGAAAGAAAAAGATAAATTCATTGGGTTGCCTCCCAACAAGCGCTGTTGTTTAACGCCCTTAGCTAGGCATAGAAGCGATAGAATCACGTATCGTTGTCTTTGGTGCTCAAACCATAAGTGGCCCTCATCATGGATTCATAAGGCAATATTATTTTCTTTCTAGGAAAGTGTTCCATGCCCTTACTTAAAGGAAATTGAAATTTAATATTCCCTTCCTTCATATCGATGATAGCACCGATAGTCCTTAGGAAAGGTCTACCAAGAATAATGGGGCATGTAGGATTGCAATCAATGTCAAGCACAATAAAATCCACGGGTACATAGTTCCTATTTGCAATAATAAGAACATCATTGATCCTTCCCATGGGTTTCTTGACAGTAGAATCAACAAGATGCAAATTAAGAGAAAACTCTTCAATATCATTAAAACCCAGAACAACACATAAAGACTTTGGAATCGCAGAAACACTAGCACCCAAATCACACAAAGCATTGCACTCATAGTTTTTTATTTTGATTTTGATGGTAGGTTCCCACTCATCATGAAGCTTTCTAGGGATAGAGACTTCCAATTCAAGTTTCTCTTCAAGAGATTTTATCATAGCTTCGACAATATGATCGGTAAAGGCTTTGTTTTGGCTATAAGCGTGTGGAGAGTTCAACATGGATTGCATCAAATAAATGCATTCAATCAAGGAGCAAATATCATAATTGAATTCCTTAAAATCCATGGTAGTAATTTCATTACTACTCAAAGTTTTAACGTCTTCTACTCCACTTTTAATGCTTTTAGCATCAAGATAGATGGACTCCGAATCATTGGGGCACTTTTCAACCAAAGTGGATTCATATACAGCCCCATAATCATTAGGTTTGACACAAGGAAATAAAGATTCAATGGGAGTCACACCAAGCACTTTAAGATCTTCGTGATTCTCATCACGAGAACACGCCTTTTTAAGCCATTCATGTCTAGCACAAATTTGTGCGGTTCTTTCTTGGCTCTCAATCATGGAAACACGCATAGGTTTCAAAGTTTCATCCATGTTGATTTTGGGAGGAGCACATCTAATTTTCAAAGCATCAACATCACAAGAAATTCTATCCATGCTCTTAGCCAAATCGTCAATTTTGAAAAGTTTTTTCTCTATGGACGCATTGAAAATCTTTTGAGAGTTGATGAACTCTTTGATATTACTCTCTAGATCAAAGGGTAATCTATTGTAAATTCCATGAGTATTGTTGTAGGAGTTGCCAAAGTTATTAGAGGAGTTACTAGGAAAAGGCCTAGGAACATAGTTTCCTCTAAAGGCATTGTTGTTGCCAAAGTTATTCCTACCAACACAATTAACGTCCAAGCTAGCGTTGCTACTCTCAATCAAAGAAGACAAAGGCATATCATTAGGATCCAAAGGAGGACTTCTACTAGCAACCAAATTCATTAACTCATCCATCTTAGCACTCAACGAGTTAATTTCTTCTATAACGTGTACCTTCTTACTAGTAGGTAACCTTTCAGTGTGCCATTGAGAGTAGTTTGTCATGATGTTGTCTAAGAGCTTTGTGGCTTCCCCTAACGTGATTTCCATGAACGTTCCACCTGAGGCGGAGTCCAAGATATTTCTAGAAGCACAATTCAAGCCAGCGTCAAAGATTTGAATAATCATCCAAAGGCTCAAGCCATGAGCGGGACAATTTTTAATCATTGATTTCATTCTCTCCCAAGCTTGTGCAACATGTTCATGATCAAGTTGCTTGAAATTCATGATATTATTATGGAGAGAGATGATCTTAGCCAGCGGAAAATACTTGGATATATAAGCATCTTTGCACTTATCCCAAGAATCGATACTATTTTTGGGCAAAGAAGAAATCCAAGTTTTTGCACGATCTCGCAACGAGAAAGGAAAAAAGCTTCAATTTAGTCACGTCATTATCCACATATTTTTTATTTTGCATATCGCAAAGCTCAATGAAGGTATTGATATGGGATGCGACATCTTCACTAGGAAGGCCAGAGAATTGCTCTTTGATAACAAGATTCAGCATAGCGGCATTGATTTTGTATGACTCCGCACTAGTGGCGGGAGCAATCGGAGTACTAATAAAATCATTATTATTAGTATTCGAGAAGTCACAAAGTTTGGTGTTTTCGTTCATGGTGACTTCAGCAAGAAAGCAAGCACACGAGCAAACAAAGAGCAGGCGAGAAAAAGGGCGAACGAAAAGGCGAACAAAAAAGGCAAATTGGTGAAGTGGGGGAGAGGAAATCGAGAGGCAACTGGCAAACAAAGTAAATGCAAGAGATGAGTTTGCGACACATACTTGGATGAGTTCTTGACTTCATCTTCCTCCTCGGCAACGGCGCCAGAAATTCTTCTGCTATCCCACAGACAACAGCGCCAGAAATTGACACGTTGACAGAGGCTGGGCTTGCGTTGGTTTTTCCCTTGAAGAGGAAAGGGTGATGCAGCACAGGAGCAGTAAGTATTTCCCTTAGTTTGAGAACCAAGGTATCGATCCAGAAGGAGGGTGTCATCAAGTCCAGAGTACCTGCGCAAACACAAACAAGGTTGCACCCAACGCTTCAAAGGGGTTGTCAATCCCTTCAAGATTGTTTGCAAAGTGAGATGTGAAGATGGAAAGTGCAACGAAGTAAAAAGTGTAAGGCTGAAAATATGGTGTGGAGTAGACCCTGGGGCCATAGTGTTCACTATAGACTTCTCTCAAAATAGCAAGTATCACGGTGGGTGAACAAATTACTGTCGAGCAATTGATAGAACCGCGCAAAGTCATGACGATATCTAAGGCAATGATCATACATATAGGCATCACGTCCGAGACAAGTAGACCGATACTTTCTGCATCTACTACTATTACTCCACACATCGAGCGCTATCCATCATGCATCTAGTGTATTGAGTTCATGACGAACAGAGTAACGCTTTAAGCAAGATGACATGATGTAGAGGGATAATCTCAAACCAATGATGAAACCCCCATATTTTTACCCTTGATGGCAACAACACGATGCGTGCCTTGCTACCCCTTCTGTCACTGGGTGAGGTCACCGCATGATATGAACCCAAAACCAAGCACTTCTCCCATTGTAAGAATCATAGATCTAGTTGGCCAAACAAAACCCACAACTTGAAGAGAATTACAAGGATATGAAATCATGCATAAGAGAGATCAGAAGAAACTCAAATAAGATTCATAGATAATCTAATCATAAATCCACAATTCATCGGATCTCGACAAACACACCGCAAAAGAAGATTACATCGGATAGATCTGCATGAAGATCATGGAGAACTTTGTATTGAAGATCCAAGAGAGAGAAGAAGCTATCTAGTTACTAACTATGCACCCGTAGGTCTATGGTGAACTACTCACGCATCATCAGAGAGGTCATGGTGTTGATGAAGAAGCCCTCCGTGTCTGAATCCCCCCTCCGACAGGGCACCAGAACGTGCCCCAGATGGAACTTGCGGAGATAGAAGATTGCGCCGGCGGAAAAGTACTTTCGATGAACTCTTGATTTTTTTGGGATTTTTAGGGAATTTATAGGCGCAACCCCTAGGTCAGGGGACGCTCAGGGGGCTGATACGTCTCAAACGTATCTATAATTTTTGATGGTTTCATGCTGTTATCTTGTCATCTTTGGATGTTTTATGTACCTTTTATATCTTTTTTGGGACTAACTTATTAATTCAGTACCAAGTGCTAGTTCCTGTTTTTTCTGTGTTTTTGGCTCTTTTCAGATCTGATTTTGGAACGGAGTCCAAACGGAATAAAATCCCCGAAATGATTTTTTCCCGAATGGAAGAAGACCAGGGGGCCTGTGGGCCAAGCCTGGAGGGCTCTAGGGAGCCCACAAGCCCCCACTCCGCACCAGGGGGGAGGCGGCGGTGGCAGGGCTTGTGGCCTCCCTGAGCGCCCCCTGAACTAGATCTTTGGCCTATATATTCCCTAAAATACAGCAAAAAATCAGGGGATCCACGAAAATACTTTTTCGCCGCCGCAAGCTTTCGCGACATCTCATCTGGAGACCCTTCCCGGCGCCCTGCCGGAGGGGACTTTGGAGTTGGAGGGCTTCTTCATCATCATCATCGCCCCTCCAATGACTCGTGAGTAGTTCACTTTTTAGACCTACGGGTCCGTAGTTAGTAGCTAGATGGCTTCTTCTCTCTCTTGGATCTTCAATACAAAGTTCTCCATGATCTTCATGGAGATCTATCCGATGTAATCTTCTTTGGCGATGTGTTTGTCGAGATCCGATGAATTGTGGATTTGTGATCAGATTATCTACGGTATATATTTGAGTCTTTGCTGCTTTCTTATATGCATGATTTGATATCCTTGTAAGTCTCTCCGAGTCTTGGGTTTTGTTTGGCCAACTAGATCTATGATTCTTGCAATGGGAGAAGTGCTTGGTTTTGGGTTCTTACCATGTGGTGACCTTTCCCAGTGACAGTAGGGGCAGCAAGGCACACATTAAGTAGTTGCCATCGAGGGTAACAAGATGGGCTCTGTCGTTGATATGAGATTGTCCATCTACATCATGTCATCTTGCTTAAGGCGTTACTCTGTTCTTTTGGACTTAATACACTAGATGCATGCTGGATAGCGGTCGACTTGTGGAGTAATAGTAGTAGATGCAGACAGTATCGGTCTACTTGTTTTGGACGTGATGCCTATATATATAATCATTGCCATAGATGATGTCACGACTTTACGCGGTTCTATCAATTGCTCGACAGTAATTTGTTCACCCACCGTCTACTTGCTTTGCTGAGAGAAGCCACTAGTAAACACTACAACCCCCGGGTCTATTCACACCTATCGTTTCCACTTTTGCTTTTACTTTGCTTTGTTACTTTGTTGCTTTTAGTTCTCACTTGGCGAACAATCTATAAGGGATTGACAACCCCTTCATAGCGTTGGGAGCAAGCTTTTTGTGTTTGTGCAGGATCTTGTGATACTCCTCCACTGGATCGATACCTTGGTTCTCAAACTGAGGGAAATACTTACCACCGCTGTGCTACATCACCCTTTCCTCTTCGAGGGAACACCAACGCAAGGCTTGCCACGGGGGAAATCCTTTGCATATTTTCCTAGGAAGTCCCTTAAGGCGTAGCCATAGCAGAAGGATTCCTGGTGCCGTCAACACGACTATTTCTGGCGCCGTTGCCAGGGAAGCACAACTGACATCAGAAGTATTTCTGGCGCCGTTGCCGGGGAAGCACAGTTGACATCAGAAGTATTTCTGGCGCCGTTGCCGGGGAGGAGAGATCAAGATCTATCCAAGTAGGTCTCACAAACTCATCTCTTGCATTTACTTTTGTTGCCAGTTGCCTCTCGTTTTCCTCTCCACCACTTCACATTTGTCATTTTCATTTGCCTTTCTCCTTCGCTGTTTTCTTTTGCCTTTGCCGTTTCCCTTTGCCGGTTTTCTTGCTTGCTTGTGTGCTTGTCCCTTTGTTGAAGTCATCATGGCTGAAAACACCAAACTTTGTGACTTCTCGAGCACTAATAATAATGATTTTATTAGTACTCCGATTGCTATCGCCACTAGTGCGGAATCGTATGAAATCAACGCAGCTTTGCTGAATCTTGTTATGAAAGAGCAATTCTCTGGCCTTCCTAGTGAAGATGCCGCATCCCATCTCAATACCTTCATTGATCTTTGTGATATGCAAAAGAAAATAGATGTGGATAATGACTTGATTAAGTTGAAACTTTTTTCCTTTCTCACTGCGAGATCGCGCAAAAACTTGGTTTTCTTCTTTGCCTAAAAATAGTATCGATTCTTGGGATAAGTGCAAAGATGCTTACATATCCAAGTATTTTCCGCCGGATAAGATCATCTCCTTACGTAACGATATCATGAATTTCAAGAAACTTGATCATGAACACGTTGCACAATCTTGGGAGAGGATGAAGCTTATGATTAGAAATTGTCCCGCTCATGGCTTGAGTTTGTGGATGATTATACAAATCTTTTATGCTGGCTTGGATTTCGCTTCTCGCAATATCTTGGACTCCGTCTCAGGTGGAACGTTCATGGAAATCACGTTAGGAGACGCTACAAAACTCCTAGACAATATCATGACCAACTACTCTCAGTGGCACACTGAAAGGTCGCCTGCTAGCAAAAAGGTACACGCTATAGAAGAGATTAACTCGCTTAGTGCTAAGATGGACGAGTTGATGAATTTGGTTGCTAGTAGAAACGCTACCGTAGATCCTAATGACATGCCACTATCTTCTTTGATTGAGAGTAGTAACGCTAGTTTGGACGTGAATTTTGTTGGTAGGAACAATTTTGGCAACAACAATGCTTTTAGAGGAAACTATGTTCCTAGGCCTTTTCCTAGTAACTCCTCTAACAATTATGGCAATTCCTACAACAACACTTATGGAAATCACAACAAATTAACCTCTGATTTAGAGAGTAATATCAAAGAGTTCATCAACTCTCAAAAGATTTTCAATGCGTCCATAGAGGAAAAACTACTCAAAATTGACGATTTGGCTAAGAGCGTTGATAGGATGTCTTGTGATATTGATGCTTTGAAAGTTAGATGCGCTCCTCCCAAGGTCAACTTGGATGAAACTTTGAAAGCTATGCGTGTCTCCATGAATGAGAGCAAAGAAAGAACCGTCCAAATTCGCGCTAGGCATGAATGGTTTAAAAGGGTGCGTTCTAGTGATGCAAATCACGAAGATCTTAAAGTGCTTGGTGCGTCTCCTCTTGAATCTTTGTTTTCGCGTGTCAAACCTATTTATGGAGGGGCTGGATATGAATCCACTTTGGTTGAAAAACGCCCCAATGATTCGGAGTCCATCCATCTTGATGATAAAGGTGTGGAGAGTGGAGTAGAAGAAATTAAAATTTTGGGTAGTAATGAACTCCCACTTTGGATTTCAAGGAATTGAATTATGATAATTGCTCCTTGTTTGAATGCATTTCTTTGATGCGATCCATTGCAAACTCTCCACATGCTTATAGACAAAGCAAAGCCTTTACCACGCATATCGTAGATGCTATGATGAAATCTCTTGAAGAGAAGCTCGAATTAGAAAACTCTATACCTAGAAAACTTCATGATGAGTGGGAACCTACTATCAAAATCAATATCAAAAACTATGAGTGCAATGCTTTGTGTGATTTGGGTGCTAGTGTTTCCGCGATTCCAAAGTCTTTATGTGATATTCTTGGTTTTCATGAGATTGAAGATTGTTCTCTTAATTTGCATCTTGCGGATTCTACTGTCAAGAAACCAATGGGAAGGATCGATGATGTTCTTATTGTTGCAAATAAGAACTATGTACCCGTGGATTTCATTGTACTTGACATAGATTGCAATCCTTCATGTCCCATTATTCTTGCTAGACCTTTCCTAAGGACTATTGGTGCTATCATTGATATGAAGGAAGGGAATATTAGATTTCAATTTCCTTTGAAGAAGGGCATGGAGCACTTTCCTGGAAAGAAAATAAGATTGCCTTATGAATCTATGATGAGGGCTACTTATGGTTTGAGCACCAAAGATGACTATACGTGATTTCATCACCTTTCGCCTAGCTAAGGGCGTTAAACAAAAGCGCTTGTTGGGAGGCAACCCAACGAATCTATCCTTTTTCTTTCTGTTTTGCATTTTCCACACTTTCATATTTCTGTTATGATTGTGTTTTTTGTGTTTCTTTTTGCGTTTGTGCCAAGCAAAACCGTTATGATTAGTCTTGCGGATGATCGTTTGGTCATGCTGGAAAAGACAGAAACTTTCTGCTCACGAAAAGAATTTTCATTTTTTTCTGTAAGAGCTTTTGAGTTGACTCTTTTTGCTTCTGATTTATATGCAATTTCTTCAGACTTTCGTAATTTTTCGGAGTTTTTGAAGTACCAGAAGTATACAAAGTATACAGATTGCTACAGATTGGTCTGCTATTAACAAATTCTGTTTTTGTTGAGTTGGTTGCTTATTTTGATGAAACTATGGATAGTATCGGAGGGTACTAGCCAAAGAAAAGTAAAAATACAGCAACCCAACACCAACATAAGTAGAATTTAAGTTTGCTACAGTACCTAAGGAAGTGGTGATTTGCTTTCTTATACTAATGATATCACGAGTTTCTGTTTAATTTTCGTGTTGTGAAGTTTTCAAGTTTTGGGTGAAGTTCTTATGGACAAAGAGATAAAGAGTGGTAGGAGCTCAAGCTTGGGGATGCCCAAGGCACCCCAAGAGATTCAATAATGCTGTAAAATCCTAAGCTTGGGGATGCCCCGAGAAGGCATCCCCTCTCTCGTCTTCAATCCATCGGTAACGTTACTTGGGGCTATATTTTTATTCACCACATGTTATGTGTTTTTGCTTGGAGCGTCTTGTATCGTAGGAGTCTTTTATTTTTGTTGTGTCACAGTCATCCTTGCTGCACACCTAGAGAGAGAGACATGCACTCACCGTGATTTTGTCGAGCTTCACTTATATCCTTTGGTAGACAATTCAGCTCACATGTGCTTCACTTATATCTTTTGAGCTAGATACTTTTGCTCTATGTGCTTCACTTATATCTTTTAGAGCGCAGCGGTGCGTGGCTTAGTAGTTGATCTATGCTTTGAAAGTAGTCTCAAAAGGGGTAGTTATCCAAAGGGATACGAAAACTTCCACCTTCATGTGCATTGAATAGTTAGAGAAGTTTGATTCATATCAATTAGTTTTGAGTTGTGGTTATGGTAATATTGAAGTCATGCTAGTAAGGTGTTGTGGATCTAGAAATACTTGTGTTGAAGTTAGTGATTCCCGTAGCATGCACGTATGGTGAACCACTATGTGATGAAACCTGAGCATGATTAGTCTATTTATTGTCATCCTTTGCGTGGCGGTCGGGATCACGCGATGGTTTATACCTACCAACCCTTCCCCTAGGAGTATGCGTTGAATGTTTTGTTTCGATTACTAATAAAACTTTTGCAACAAGTATATGAGTTCTTCATGACTAATGTTGAGTCCATGGTTTAGATGCACTTTCACCTTCCGCCATCACTATCTTCTTAGTGCCGTGCAACTTCCGCCGGTGCACAAAACCCACCATTAGCCTCCCTCAAAACAGCCACCATACCTACCTACTATGGCTTTTTCAAAGTCATTCCGAGATATATTGCCATGCAACTACCACCATGACATGTGCCACCACGTCTACATTTCCACTGCATGATCGTAAGATAGCTAGCATGATGTTTCCATTAATGTCTATGCCATGCTAGATCATTGCCACGGTACACTACCGAAGGCATTCCATATAGAGTCATTGTTGCTCTAAGTTTTGAGTTGAAAGTGTGATGATCATCATTAATGGAGCATTGTCCCATGTGAGGAAATAAAAGAGGCCAAAGAAGGCCACCAAAAAAATTAAAAAAGAGGCCAAAGAGCCCACCAAAAAAATATATAAAAAAAGAGCAAAAAGAGAGAAGGGACAATGCTACCACTTTTTCCACACTTGTGCATATTAAGCACCATGATCTTCATGATTGAGAGTCTCTCGTTTTGTCACCACCATATAGCTAGTGGGAAATTTTCATTATATAACTTGGCTTGTATATTCCAATGATAGGCTTCCTCAAAATTGCCTTAGGTCTTCGTGAGCAAGCAAGTTGGATGCACACCCACTAGTTTTGTTTAAGAGCTTTCACATACTCTTAGCTCTAGTGCATCATTTGTATGGCAATCCCTACTCATTTACATTGATATCTATTGATGAGCATCTCCACAGCTCATTGATATGCGTAGTTAATGTGACCATCTTCTCCTTTTCTGTCTTGCAACCTCCACCACATTCCACACCATCTATAGTGCTAAAAGCATGGCTCACGCTCATGTATTGCATGAGAGTTGAAAAGGTTTGAGAAAGTAAAGGTGTGAAACAATTACTTGGCCAATACCGGGGTTGTGCATGATTTAAATTCGTTGTGCAACGATGATAGAGCATAGCCAGACTATATGCTTTTGTAGGGATAACTTTCTTTTGGCCTTGTTATTTTGAAAGTTCAGGATTACCTTGCTAGTTTGCTTGAATTATTATTGTTTCCACGTTAATAGCAAACTATTGTTTTGAATCTAATGGATCTGAACATTCACGTCACATAAGAGGAGTTACAAAGGACATCTATGCTAGGTAGCATGAAAGCATCAAAAAATCATTCTTTATCACTTCCCTACTCGAGGACGAGTAGGAGTTAAGCTTGGGGATGCTTGATACGTCTCAAACGTATCTATAATTTTTGATGGTTTCGTGCTGTTATCTTGTCATCTTTGGATGTTTTATGTACCTTTTATATCTTTTTTTGGGACTAACTTATTAATTCAGTGCCAAGTGCAGTTCCTGTTTTTTTTTGTGTTTTTGGCTCTTTTCAGATCTGATTTTGGAATGGAGTCCAAACGGAATAAAATCCCCGAAATGATTTTTCCCAAACGGAAGAAGATCAGGGGGCTGTGGGCCAAGCCAGGAGGGCTCCAGGGAGCCCACAAGCCCCCACTCCGCCACCAGGGGGGAGGCGGCCGTGGCAGGGCTTCTGGCCTCCCTGAGCGCCCCCTGACCTAGATCTTTGGCCTATATATTCCCTAAAATACAACAAAAAATCAAGGGATCCACGAAAATACTTTTCCGCCGGCGCAAGCTTCCGTTTCCGCGAGATCTCATCTGGAGACCCTTCCCGGCGCCCTGCCGGAGGGGACTTTGGAGTTGGAGGGCTTCTTCATCATCATCATCGCCCCTCCAATGACTCGTGAGTAGTTCACTTTAAATCTACGGGTCCGTAGTTAGTAGCTAGATGGCTTCTTCTCTCTCTTGGATCTTCAATACAAAGTTCTCCATGATCTTCACGGAGATCTATCCGATGTAATCTTCTTTGGCGGTGTGTTTGTCGAGATCCGATGAATTGTGGATTTGTGATCAGATTATCTATGATATATATTTGAGTCTTTGCTGATTTCTTGTATGCATGATTTGATGTCCTTGTAAGTCTCTCCGAGTCTTGGGTTTTGTTTGGCCAACTAGATCTCTGATTCTTGCAATGGGAGAAGTGCTTGGTTTGTGGTTCTTACCATGTGGTAACCTTTCCGAGTGACAGTAGGGGCAGCAAGGCACACATTAAGTAGTTGCCATATCAACGACAGAGCCCATCTTGTTACCCTTGATGGCAACTACTTAATGTGTGCCTTGCTGCCCCTACCGTCACTGGGAAAGGTCACCACATGGTAAGAACCCCAAACCAAGCACTTCTCCCATTGCAAGAATCGGAGATCTAGTTAGCCAAACAAAACCTAAGACTCGGAGAGACTTACAAGGATATAAAATCATGCATATAATAAATCAACAAAGACTCAAATATATATCATAGATAGTCTGATCACAAATCCACAATTCATCGGATCTCGACAAACACCGCCAAAGAAGATTACATCGGATAGATCTCCATGAAGATCATGGAGAACTTTGTATTGAAGATCCAAGAGAGAGAAGAAGCCATCTAGCTACTAACTATGGACCCGTAGGTTTAAATTGAACTACTCACGAGTCATTGGAGGGGCGATGATGATGATGAAGAAGCCCTCCAACTCCAAAGTGCCCTCCGGCAGGGCGCCGGGAAGGGTCTCCAGATGAGATCTCGCGGAAACGGAAGCTTGCGGCGGCGGAAAAATATTTTCGTGGATCCCTTGATTTTTTTCTGTATTTTAGGGAATATATAGGCCAAAGATCTAGGTCAGGGGGCGCTCAGGGAGGCCACAAGCCCTGCCACGGCCGCCTCCCCCTGGTGGCGGAGTGGGGGCTTGTGGGCTCCTTGGAGCCCTCCTAGCTTGGCCCACAGGCCCCCTGATCTTCTTCCGTTCGGGAAAAATCATTTCGGGGATTTTATTCCGTTTGGACTCCGTTCCAAAATCAGATCTGAAAAAAGCCACAAACACAGAAAAAACAGGAACTGGCACTTGGCACTGAATTAATAAGTTAGTCCCAAAAAAGATATAAAAGGTACATAAAACATCCAAATATGACAAGATAACAACATGAAACCATCAAAAATTATAGATACATTTGAGACGTATCAAGCATCCCCAATCTTAACTCCTGCTCGTCTTCGAGTAGGGAAGTGATAAAGAATGATTTTTTGATGCTTTCATGCTACCTAGCATAGATGTCCTTTGTAACTCCTCTTATGTGACGTGAATGTTCAGATCCATTAGATTCAAAACAATAGTTTGCTATTGACGTGGAAACAATAATAATTCAAGCAAACTAGCAAGGTAATCATGAACTTTCAAAATAACAAGGCCAAAAGAAAGTTATCCCTACAAAAGCATATAGTCTGGCTATGCTCTATCATCATTGCACAACGAATTTAAATCATGCACAACCCCAGTATTGGACAAGTAATTGTTTCACACCTTTACTTTCTCAAACCTTTTCAATTCTCACGCTACATGAGCGTGAGCCATGGTTATAGCACTATAGATGGTGTGGAATGTGGTGGAGGTTGCAAGACAAAAAAGGAGAAGATAGTCACATTAACTAGGCATATCAATGAGTTGTGGAGATGCTCATCAATAGATATCAATGTGAATGAGTAGGGATTTCCATACAAATGATGCACTAGAGCTACGAGTAAGTGAAAACTCTTAAAGAAAACTAGTGGGTGTGCATCCAACTTGCTTGCTCACGAAGACCTAAGGCAATTTTGAGGAAGCCTATCATTGGAATATACAAGCCAAGTTATATAATGAAAATTTCCCACTAGCTATATGGTGGTGACAAAACGAGAGACTCTCAATCATGAAGATCATGGTGCTTAATATGCACAAGTGTGGAAAAAGTGGTAGCATTGTCCCTTCTCTCTTTTTCTCTCATTTTTTTTGGTGGGATCTTTGGCCTCTTTTTTTATTTTTATTTTTTGTTGGGCTTATTTGGCCTCTTTTATTTCCTCACATGGGACAATGCTCCATTAATGATGATCATCACACTTACAACTCAAAACTTAGAGCAACAATGACTCTGTATGGAATGCCTTCGGTAGTGTACCGTGGCAATGATCTAGCATGGCATAGACATTAATGGAAAACATCATGCTAGCTATCTTACGATCGTGCAAAGGCAATGTAGACATGGTGGCACATGTCATGGTGGTAGTTGCATAGCAATATATCTCGGAATGACTTTGAAAAAGCCATAGTAGGTAGGTATGGTGGCTGTTTTGAGGGAGGCTAATGGTGGGTTTTGTGCACCGGCGAAAGTTGCACGGCACTAAGAAGATAGTGATGGTGGAAGGTGAAAGTTCATCTAAACCATGGACTCAACATTAGTCATGAAGAACTCATATACTTGTTGCAGAAGTTTTATTAGTAATCGAAACAAAGCATTCGACGCATACTCCTAGGGGAAGGGTTGGTAGGTATAAACCATCGCGCGATCCCGACCGCCACGCAAAGGATGACAATCAATAGACTAATCATGCTCAGATTTCATCACATAGCGGTTCACCATACGTGCATGCTACGGGAATCACTAACTTCAACACAAGTATTTCTAGATCCACAACACCTTACTAGCATGACTTCAATATTACCATAACCACAACTCAAAACTAATTGAGATGAATCAAACTTCTCTAACTATTCAATGCACATGAAGGTGGAAGTTTTGGTATCCCTTTGGATAACTACCACTTTTGAGACTACTTTCAAAGCATAGATCAACTACCAAGCCACGCACCGCTGCGCTCTAAAAGATATAAGTGAAGCACATAGACCTAAAGTATCTAGCTCAAAAGATATAAGTGAAACACATGTGAGCTGAATTGTCTACAAAAAGATATAAGTGAAGCTCGACAAAATCACGGTGAGTGCATGTATCTCTCTCTCGGTGTGCAGCAAGGATGATTGTGACACAACAAAAATAAAAGACTCCTACGATACAAGACGCTCCAAGCAAAAACACATAACATGTGGTGAATAAAAATATAGCCCCAAGTAACGTTACCGATGGATTGAAGACGAGAGAGGGGATGCCTTCCCAGGGCATCCCCAAGCTTAGGATTTTACGGCATCCTTGAATCTCTTGGGGTGCCTTGGGCATCCCCAAGCTTGAGCTCTTTCCACTCTTTATCTCTTTGTCCATAAGAACTTCACCCAAAACTTGAAAACTTCACAACACAAAACTTAAACAGAAACTCGTGATATCATTAGTATGAGAAAGCAAACCACCACTTCCTTAGGTACTGTAGCAAACTTAAATTCTACTTATGCTGATGTTGGGTTACTGTATTTTCAATCTTCCATGGCTAATACCCCCCGATACTATCCATAGTTTCATCAAAATAAGCAACCAACACAACAAAAACAGAATCTGTTAACAGCAGACCGGTCTGTAGCAATTTGTATATTTCGTATACCTATGGTACTTCACAAATTATGAAAAATTACGACAGTATGAAGAATTTGCGTAGAAATCAGCATAAAAAATAATCAACTCAAAAGCTCTTACAGAAAAAACGAAAATTCTTTTCGTGAGCAGAAAGTTTCTGTCTTTTCCAGCATGACCAAACGATCATCCCCAAGACTAATCATAACGGTTTTGCTTGGCACAAACGCAAAAAGAAACTCAAAAAACACAATCCTAACAGAATTATGAAAGTGTGGAAAACACAAAACAGAAAGAAAAAGGATAGATTCATTGGGTTGCCTCCCAACAAGCGCTTTTGTTTAACGCCCTTAGCTAGGCAAAAAGTGATGGAATCACGTATAGTCATCTTTGGTGCTCAAACCATAAGTAGTGTGATCATTTATCATCTTAAGATCTTCGTCTTTATTGGATGACTCACACTAGCTTTAGGAACAAAAACAGACTTGACGCACTTTTTGAGAGTGAGATTTGGAGTATTTTGCACAGCGGCAAAAGCGGAACCCAAGTTGGTTATGCCATCTTCCAATTTGCCAATTCTAGAAGAATCATTTACTATAAGTTCCTTCTCCCTTAAATTTTTCAGAAAAAATTCCCACTTTGGATACGTACTGAGTAATTTGATTGTGGATCTTTCTATCCAAACCCTCAATAAGTTCAACTCTGGCAATTTTGCTTTCAATAGCGTCAAGCCTTTGCATCACGTGTTCCAAGGTCAAGGTAGTTCCATTAACCGTGAGCGGGGGTGAGCCTACCAAATTCATGATAGCTCTATAGGAGTCAACAGTATGGATCCCCAAAAAATTCCCGCCTACAATGGTGCCAAGGATATACCTATTCCAAGGAGAAATCCCAACATAGAAACTGCGAAGGAGGACGGTAGTGGATTGCTTACGAGTAGATCTACTTTGAGCATTGCAAATCCTGTACCAAGCGTCCTTTAAATTTTCTTCCTCATTCTGCCTGAAATTGAGAACTTCATGCTCAGGGGTATCATTTGGAGTGGTGGGTCTAGCCATTGATGGACTATCTCACACACAAACGAGCAGGAAGAGAGAGTGCAACGGGCAAAAGAAAACGGCAAAGGAAAAAGGCGAATGAAAACGACAAATGTGAAGTGGGGGAGAGGAAAACGAGAGGCAACTGGCAACAAAAGTAAATGCAAGAGATGAGTTTGTGAGACCTACTTGGATAAATCTTGATCTCTCCTCCCCGGCAACGGCACCAGAAATACTTCTGATGTCAGCTGTGCTTCCCCGGCAACGGCGACATGAATAGTCGTGTCGACGGCACTAGGAATCTTTCTACTACGACTATGCCTTAAGGGACTTCCTAGGCAAATATGCAAAGGATTTCCCCCGTGGCCTTGGAGCCTTGTATTGGTGTTCCCTCGAAGAGGAAAGGGTGCTGTAGCATAGCGGTGGTAAGTATTTCCCTCAGTTTGAGAACCAAGGTATCGATCCAGTGGAGGAGTATCACAAGATCCTGTACAAACACAAAAAGCTTGCTCCCAACGTTATGAAGGGGTTGTCAATCCCTTATAGATTGTTCGCCAAGTGAGAAGTGAAAGCAACAAAGTAACAAAGCAAAGTAAAAGCGAAAGTGGAAACGATAGATGTGAATAGACCCGGGGGCCGTAGTGTTTACTAGTGGCTTCTCTCATGAAAGCAAGTAGATGGTGGGTGAACAAATTACTGTCGAGCAATTGATAGAACCGCGCAAAGTCATGACGTCATCTATGACAATGATTATATCTATAGGCATCATGTCCAAAACAAGTAGACCGATACTGTCTGCATCTACTACTATTACTCCACACGTCGACCACTATCCAGCATGCATCTAGTGTATTAAGTCCAAAAGAACAGAGTAACGCCTTAAGCAAGATGACATGATGTAGATGGACAATCTCATATCAACGACAGACCCCATCTTGTTATCCTTGATGGAAACTACTTAATGTGTGCCTTGCTGCCCCTACTGTCACTTGGAAAGGTCACCACACGGTAAGAACCCAAAACCAAGCACTTCTCCCATTGCAAGAATCATAGATCTAGTTCGCCAAACAAAACCCAAGACTCGGGGAGACTTACAAGGATATCAAATCATGCATATAAGAAATCAGCAAAGACTCAAATATATATCATAGATAATCTGATCACAAATCCACAATTCATCGGATCTCGACAAACACACCGCCAAATAAGATTACATCGGATAGATCTCCATGAAGATCATGGAGAACTTTGTATTGAAGATCCAAGAGAGAGAAGAAGCCATCTAGCTACTAACTACGGACCCGTAGGTCTGAAGTGAACTACTCACGAGTCATTGGAGGGGTGATGATGATGATGAAGAAGCCCTCCAACTCCAAAGTCTCCTCCGGCAGGGCGCCGGGAAGGGTCTCCAGATGAGATCTCGCGGAAACGGAATCTTGCGGCGGCGGAAAAGTATTTTCGTGGATCCCCTAATTTTTTGTTGTATTTTAGGGAATATATAGGCCAAAGATCTAGGTCAGGGGGCGCTCAGGGAGGCCACAAGCCCTGCCACCGCCGCCTCCCCTGGTGGCAGAGTGGGGGCTTGTGGGCTCCCTGGAGCCCTCCTAGCTTGGCCCACAGGCCCCCTGATCTTCTTCCGTTCGGGAAAAATCATTTCGAGGACTTTATTCCATTTGGACTCCGTTCCAAAATCAGATCTGAAAAGAGCCAAAAACACAGAAAAAACAGGAACTGGCACTTGGCACTGAATTAATAAGTTAGTCCCAAAAAAGATATAAAAGGTACATAAAACATCCAAAGATGACAAGATAACAACATGAAACCATCAAAAATTATAGATACGTTTGAGACGTATCACTGGTCCACCCCATGGCGCCGTCCTTTGGCCTATATTTACCCCTCGGACAGAAAACCCTAAAGATATATCCAGAATCGTGAATTTCTCCACCGTTCCGCCGCCGTAGCGCTTCCGAGATCGGGAGCATCGGAAGACCTCTCCCCAGCACACTGCCAGAGAGAGGATTAACCTCCGGGAGCTTCTCCACCACCATGGACGCTTCCCGGACATGCCGTGAGTAGTCCTCCTTGGACCATGAGTCCATGACCAGTAACTATGTGATGTCTTCTCTCCAATCTTGAGCTTCAATGCTTACCCCTTGTGAGCTGCCCTACATGATCAAGGCATCTATATAATTTACCTGTGTTGCTATGCAGAGTTTGCTGGGATCCGATGGATTATGAGATTATGTTCAGATTGTGATGAGTTATATATTTGGTTCTCCTTTTATATTATGTTCTTGAGTAATTCATGCATGTTCTCCGTTGCTTTTTATTGCTTTAGCCGAGTAGTAGATTGTAACTCCAAGATGTCTAGTTTGAGTGACAGAAACATGAGACTAGGGGCACTACTGGAATCCAGAAATTTGCCGTCAACCAGTTCTTTACCGTCTGCTGGCTGACGGCAAAGAACCTCCTTGCCATCAGTTGACACAATACAGATGGCAAAGAACTGACACATGGCAAAAATACTATTTGCCATGTGTGGGTCCTTTGCCGTCTGCCAGCAGACGGCAAAGAGCCCCAGGGCAGACGGCAAAGGGGACACGTGGGTCCCATGCCTGCCGTGTCCGAAATCCGGGGGCCTTTGCCGTCCGCGGGCCTTTGCCGTCTGCCATACGGCCCTTTGCCGTCTGCCATACGGCCCTTTGCCGTCGGGGGGCGGACGGCAAAGGGGCAGCCCTATAACGGCCGTTACCCCCCCTCGCTCACTGTCTCTCTCTCTCTCTCACCCCGACCACTCTCTCTCTCCACGGCGGCGACCCCCTCCCCGCGGCGAGCCCACCCCCCCGGCGACCCCCTCCCCGTGGGATCCCCTCCCCGAGAGGGCACCTCCCGTGCGGCGCGCCCCCTGCCGCCGCCCCCTGCCGCCGCCGCCCCCTGCCGCCGCCCCCTGCCGCCGCCCCCTGCCGCGCGCCCGCGCCCCCTGCCGCCGCCCCCTGCCGCGCGCCCGCGCCCCCTGCCGTCGCCCCCTGCCGCCGCCGCCCCCTGCCGCGCGCCCGCGCCACCTGCCGTCGCCGCCCCCTGCCGCCGCCGCCCCCTGCTGCGCGCCACCTGCCGTCGCCGCCCCCTGCCGCCGACGCCCCCTGCGGCGAGCCCCCAGCCGCGCGCCCCCTGCCGCCACCGCCCCCTGCCGCCGCCGCCCCCTGCCGCCGCCCCCTGCCGGTGAGTTTTTCCTGTTTTTGTTTTTAAAAAAGTTAATTACTTTAGTTAGTTTATTAGGTTAGTTTTTTATTATATATAGGGTAATTTAGTTAGTTTATTTGGTTAGATTATTAGGCTAATTAGGTTAGTTAGTTAGGTTAGAAGAAAAAAAGCAGAAGGAAAAAAAGCAGGAGAAGAAGAAGAAGAAGAAGAAGAGGAGGAGGAGGAGGAGAAAAAAGAAGAAGAAGAAGAAGAAGAAGAAGAAGAAGAAGAAGAAGAAGAGAGGAGGAGGAGGAGAAAGAGGAGGAGAAAGAAGAAGAAGAAGAAGAAGAAGAAGAAGAAGAAGAAGAAGAAGAAGAAGAAGAAAAAGAATAGAAGGAGAAAAAGAGGAGGGGGAGTAGGAGGAGAAAAAAGAAGAAGAAGAAGAAGAAGAAGAAGAAGAAGAAGAAGAAGAAAAAGAGGAGAGAGGAGAAGAAGAAAGAAGAGGAAAAGGGAACCCCGACACCCCGAAACTGACCCTCGACCCCCGACCCCTGACGCCCGACGCCACTGACCCCCGACCATCGACCTCCGACGCCACTGACCCCCGACCCCCGACCCCCGACGCCACTGACCCCCGACGCCACTAACCCTCGACCCCCGACGCCACTGCCCCCGACCCAGACCCTCGGCCCACGACTCCCGACCCCCGACGCTCGACGCCACCAACCCCCGACCCCCGACGCCACTGACACCCGACGTCACTGACCCTGGACCCCCGACGCCACTGACCATGGACCCCCGACGCCACTGACCCCCCACAACCGACGCCACTAACCCCCCGACCCCCGATGCCACCGACCCTCGACGACACTGACTCCCGACGCCACTAAGCCCCGACCCCCGACACCTCTTCTGCCTTCTTTTGAATGAGAAGGTGCTTTTCGGCCTTCCAGAGGCCCACGGGGTCATAGTTTTGTAAATTATGAGTTAGGTCACATATTTTCCGATCATGTTAATTATAAAAACATCGTATTTGTGTTGATCGGGTGAATTTCAATGTGCAGTTGTTCGATGACCTCCACGTGCGTTGGACGAGCTCCGCCCTTGCGTTTGTTGGTGAGCACAAATGGCTTCTCCTCCTACCCCCTTAATTTGCTCTGTCCCGGTCTTCGTGCCGATGAAACTTGCTAGCTATAGGTTTCTTCAATCATGAGTATGCGTGACCAGTATGCGTCTCCCGTTCGAAAGGGCGACATCTATAAATATGCATTTCTTTGCATATTTATAACCGCCATCCTTTCGAATTGTCCAACATTATCCATGGACAGCCCGAGTATGTGTAGATTGGGTTTGTTTTCCCGTATGCTGTGCTCCGGATCCGATGCGAAATTTCGTCAGTGCCTCCCCTGTTGTTCTCCGGGTACACATCCTCTCTGCTTATTGCCGAGACGTGTATCAGGAGAACAGCGGGGAGGTGCTGCCGAAATTCTGCGTCGCATCTGGAGCAGAGCATGGGAAAACGAACCCAGTCTACACATACTCGGGTGGGATTAGGACCTATCTTTACCTATTAGCGTGTAGGTTGCATGGACGTAATAAAACTGACAAACTTGATTAGCGTATGAATATAGATGATGAATTATGTATTTATTTCTTGTGCCCCCATAGGTAGCTAGGCAACATGAGTGATCGTGCTTGGATGTACACTGGTCACCCTAGTCAGAAAGACATGAGCCATGAATGGTTAACAAAAACCAGGGGGTTTGTGAGAGCCGCATTTGCAAATGGCCAGCAAAAAACATGGTGCCCCTGTCCCAACTGCGACAACTGGAAAAAGCAGACAGAGTTTGAAATGGGTAAACACTTGCAGAAGTGGGGTTTTACGCCTAATTATACGGTGTGGACTTTTCATGGTGAGTCTGACCAACGTGCCAGAGCTGAGGTGATTCGTCGTCGCACCGACGAGCATGGTACTGGGATTGAAGACATGGTGCAAGACTTTGATGATGCTCGGGATTCGGACGATGAGATGGAGGAATCTGCAAAGGCCTTCTATGAAATGCTGGAGTCTTCAAAATGTCCTCTCCACGAGCAGACTGAGCTTTGTCAGCTGGATGCCATCGCGCAAGTAATGGCTCTGAAGGCTCAATTCAACCTAGGCAGAGAATGCTACGACGCGATGATGACGATATTTGGACGCTTTCTACCCAAAGGCCATGTACTGCCTGCAAACCTGTACCAGTCAGAGAAAATCCTCCGTGTACTTAAGATGCCCTATGAGAAGATACATGCCTGTGAGAATGGATGTGCCTTATTTAGGCTTGAGTATGCGGCCTTGAACTATTGCCCCATTTGCAATTCTTCCAGGTATATTGTGGTAGACAACGGCATGGGTGAGAAGAATTAGACCAAAATCCCCATTAGTGTTCTTCGATATCTGCCAATCGTACCAAGACTTCAACGTCTTTTCATGGTCGAAGAGACGGCCAGACAGATGACATGGCACAAATTGGGCAAAAGAACCGAACTAGATGCGGATGGGAACAAGATGCTGGTACACACTTCAGATGGTTTTGCGTGGAGGCACTTCGATGCATTACATAAGGATAAATCGGAAGATCCAAGGCAACCTAGAGTTTCCATCAGCACGGATGGGTTCAATGTGTATGGTATGACGGCAGCACAATACAGTTGTTGGCCTGTATTTGTCATTCCACTAAATTTGCCACCCGGAGAGATTATGAAAAGAAAGAACATTTTCCTGACGTTGATAATTCCAGGGCCCAACTATCCGGGGAAGAATATGAATGTGTACATGCAGCCGCTTAAGGATGAGTTGCAAGAAGCCTGGGATAATGGGATCAAGACCTACGACGCTGCTACCAAAACAAATCTCAAAATGCATGTGTGGTACATGTACTCGACGCATGATTATCCGGCGTTTGCGCTATTCGCTGGCTGGTGTGTGCATGGAAGGTTCCCGTGCACCACATGCAAGGCAGCTCTTCAGTTCCGTTGGCTGCAGGCTAGTCGCAAGTATTCTTGCTTCGACATGCATAGACAATTCCTGGATCCTGACCATAAGTTCAGAAAAGACAAGAAGAATTTCATCAAAGGTAGAGTTGTCAAAAACACTGCACCAGCTGCGTTGACAGGCCAACAGACCCTTGATCAGTTAAATGCTCTCGAGCCCGATCCTTTGCGTCCAGGATACTTCAAAGGGTATAATACGGAACACGCCTGGACTCACAAGTCATGCTTATGGGATCTCCCTTACTTCAAAGACCTCCTTTGCCCACACAACATTGACGTGATGCACACTGAAAAGAATATTGCGGAGGCCATTTTTGGTACATTGTTCGGCATAGAGGGGAAGTCAAAAGATAATCCTAAGGCTAGAATCGACCTGGAGGCTCTATGTGATAGACCGTTGCAAAACTTGCGACAACGGAAAGGAAAGAAAAGCATAGCGAAGCCAAAGGCATGGTTCAATCTTGAAAGGCCAGCTATGAGGGAAATGCTATTGTGGGTGAAAATGCGGTTGATGTTCCCCGATGGGTATGCTGCGAATCTAAAGAGGGGAGCGAGTCTTGAGAAATTGAAAATATTTGGGCTCAAGAGTCATGATTGGCACATATGGATTGAGCGGGTAATGCCGGTGATGTTGCGTGGCTTTATCCCTGAGGATGAATGGCTAGTACTGGCAGAGCTGAGCTATTTCTTCCGTTCTCTTTGTGCGAAAGAACTATCGCCTGGCGTGGTAGATGAAATGGAAGAGTTGGCGCCGGAGTTGGTCTGCAAATTAGAAAAGATCTTTCCACCGGGCTTCTTTAATCCAATGCAACATTTGATTTTGCATCTCCCGACCGAGGCAAGAATGGGGGGGCCCGTTCGAAATCGATGGTGCTACTCAACTGAGAGGATGCAGAAGACGCTTCGAGCTAAGTGTAAAAATAAACGTAGAATTGAAGCATCGATGGCCGAGGCATTCATTACTGAGGAGGCGGCAAACTTCGTGACAGCACACTACGAAGCCAAAAATTATCATTTGCATAACCCGAAGCCTCGGTACAATGATGGCGATCGAGAAAAAGTTCGATCCAACCTCAGCCTATTCAAAGGTAAGCTCGCACCATCCGGTGCTTCGAAAGGGAAATCGTTGGATGTCGAAGAATGGCGGACCATTTCATTGTATATCTTCACCAACCTAACAGAAGTGCGGCCGTACATCGAGTAAGTTCTCGGTAATTTATTGTTCCGCAACTTCTAATTGCTTTGAACCACTCTTATTCCCGGATATTTGATATAGTCGATACGTCGCCGAATTCTCGGATGGAGCGGTCATCGAAAAGGATTCCGTCGAAGAGTATGAGCTTCTCGCAAAGCATGGAGGCGACTATCCTGGTTTCATCTCTTGGTTCAAACAAAGGGTAATTAATTACCATTAAGGGCCCATTTGACTTATTGGTCTAATTTGCGGCTAATGCATCCATTCTTTCGTATTAAACTTTTAGGCTGATGCAGAGTCTATGGACGCCGAGTTGAGACAAGTCGCTAATGGTTTTGACTATAAGGTCCGTTCATTTGACAAATACAACATCAACGGGTATCACTTTCGTACCTTTGGCAAAGAGCTATCTATGCCCGACCTAAAGACTACAAATTGTTCTGTCTCTGCTATCGGCGAAGGAGACACCGAGTATTATGGAAGGGTTGAAGCAATTTATGAACTTCTATTCTATGGTGAAAACCCACCGACCGTCGTAGTCTTCAAATGTTATTGGTTTGAGCCGAGGGAGACTAGAAGGACTCATGAACATATAGGACTAGTCGAAATCAACCAAAACACCCACTTAGATGTTCCCGATGTCTATATTACGGCTCAACAGGCGACACAAGTTTTCTATCTACCATGGGCCTGCCAAACTGATCCAAATCTCAAAGGTTGGGATGTCGTTTATGAAGTGCCACCACATTTTAGACCACCTACCCTCAATGAAGAGGATTACGAACCTCACATTAACCCAGACACATATGAAGGAGAATTCTTCCAAGAAACACGTATGTCCAAGAAACGTTTCAAGAACCGCTCTACTTCACCCCAGAACATTGAAGTAGACAGCGACAGTGAATCCGTCTTAACCCCTGAGCCCGAAGAGGAAGAGCTGGAAGAAGAAGAGGTTACTGCTGCGGATGACCTGTCACTTCTTGACCGATTACATAATGGTGGCCTTCCACATGTTCTTCTAGATAGTGATGATGATGATGCATTTATTGATGATAGTGATGATCATGATGCATTTATTGACCCCGAAGCATATATAGACGAGGACGATTGTTATTAGTTCATGTCAGGTATTCAACTATTATACTGTATATATAAATTTTGAGTTCATGTTAGGTATTCAATTTTTATTAGTCATGTTGGTATTTATGTTGTACTAATTTCATTTACTCTTTGTCATGACAGGTGTTGAAAGATGGTGGGAAAGGGTTGAAAGCATGCCGCGGCTGCTTCTTCGTCGGCGGGTGATGGGATGGGTACTTCCATTCCTGCCTCGCCTCTTCGGAGAGTGTTGCTCTCTACTATGCAAGGAGCGGTCCCCGTGAGAGGAGGTCGACCACCCGCGAAGCCGAGAGGCACTAAAGGTACACGTTGTATTCATGTTGGTATTTATGTTGTACTCATGTTGTATGCATATTGGTATTTATATACATTTTATTACTCATGTTGGTATTTATGTTGTACTAAAGGTACACGTGGCTGCGGGAGAGGTAGGGCTACACGGTCTCCGCCACCACCCCAAGCTGATTCACCTGAGCACAGGAGGACTTCTAGGGTGGATTCGTCTGAGGTGGAGGCTACACGGTCTCCGGTTCACGAGCCTCGGGTCGACGAGCCTCAGGTCGACGAGCCTTTGACCCACGAGACTCGTGTCCCAGAGGCTTCCTTCCACACGACTGCGGAGCACAGCAGGGATGAGGGTACGTCCCAAGAGACCCAGTGGGATCCCTGGCCAGAGCCAACTGGCCATGCTGGTAGCGACGAGGAGCTGGGTGAGGGGGATACCGTCTACCAGCGTGGTAGTTCGGGGCTCCCGCTCGTGCCAGCGACCCCCGAGCAGAGGTGCTCGATTAGGCCAAATGGGGACAAGTAAGTTAATTTACTCTTATTTAACCTTTTTCCTTCGCGTTTTCTCAAATATCTAATGTTTTGGCTTTAATTTGTCATACTGTAGGGGTTGGATTGTTGCCAAGGGTGTCCGCAAGCCCAACAACGTCCTCGGTGTTCTTTGCCGTCAAAACTTCCCAGGGTTTGTTACGTTGCCCGGTCGGGAGCGAGAGGTAGGGATGACCTGGGAGCACTACTTGGGTGCCCCGGCCCCGCCGGAGGTGGAGATCGACGGTGTTTTGTGTGCCACGAGGGCGGACATGGTGATCCGAAAGTTCTGGGTAATTTCTCTTTCACACAATTATAAATTAACCATAGCTATTTATTGTACTAATCGGTGTTGTCTCGTTTGCAGACCTTCTACAGGTGTGAGGAGGGATACGAGGACGACGCGACAAAGGTTATCGAAACCGAATGTCGCCGCCTACTTCAAAACTTCCGGCACGAGGCTCGGGTGCAGGCTGTTCGAGACTACTATGCCACGCGGCGTATTAGGATTGATAAGGCGAAGTGCCGTGATGCTAAGATGGAGAAGGAGCATTACATGAAGGTAATTACATATTATTAAGGTTTTGTAGTTAGTTTCCTTGATTTGGTTCTTACGCACTCAAATTTCTCTTTATTAACTTAGGTGCCCCCTAGATGGTGTGTGGATAAGATGGATTGTTGGGAGGCCTTGGTGGACCAGTGGTGCTCCGAAACGTGGGAGACCAGCCACAACAACGCCAAGGAGAGGCGTGGCAAAATGGTTGGCGTGCCACACCATCAAGGGAGCGTCAACTTAATCCAATTTGGCGAGAACTGGGTATGTGGTTTGCTTCATGCCTCATGCAATTCATTCTTAATGCTATCTTGAGCCCTTTACCAATACAATTTTCTGCTCTCTCTCTTTTAGGCGCGTCACAATAAGACGGAGGCGCCACAGATGTACGACCTGTATGCGATGGCCCATACTGCCTCGTACAAGAAGGTCAAGGCATTCTGTGAGTCTGACCTCGAGCATCCAGAAAACTTCACCAACATCTCCTCCCACGACAAGCTCGTGAAGTACAGAGATCACGGGAAGGCGAGGAAAGGGGAGGACTTTAACCCGAGCGAGGGGCCTATTGATCCAGAGCTGGTGATGATAGCTGGCAACGGGAGGCCCCATGGCTCGATCGCCATTGGAGACGGCCTTATACGTTGTCCTAGCACTCTCCGGCAGATAAAGGCACGCCAAACGAGCTCTTGTCCGGAGATAACACGTCGTCCACGGCCAGTCGAGCTCGCCATCGAGGTTAGTTTAATGGACTCAACTATCTTTCCGCATTATGTTGTGCGTTGGAACCAATATGATTACATTGCTAACAATGAGTTGTGTTGCAGGCTGCTATTCAGAAAGAGAGAGCGGCAATGCAGGCGGCTATGGCGGAGAAGGATAAGGAAATTAGGGAGCTGGAGGAGAGGACGACTGCATTGGTGGAGGCGGAGAGGGCACGGAATGAAGCGTCTACCAGGGCCATATACGAGCTCTTCGTGGTAAGTTTCTTCTTCATGTGATTTCAAATCTTGCATTTGAATGTCCGTTTCATTAATAAATAAAAAGTTTGACTTGTAGAAACCAAATGTACAGTCTATGTGCGAGAAGAACGGCCAAGTCCCTCCGCCGATGCCAGTCATTAACGTGGCGGGGACGGTGAGTTTCATTTCAGTGGAGTGATCTTAAGAGTGTCCTCATGCTAACTACACATTGCAAACGATGTTTGGTGCAGAATATGTCCCGAAACGCATCGCACGACCCTTCTACACTCGAGCCTTCTCCAGGGCAGCCTTCTCCAGGTGAAACAAGCCAGAGCCACCGTGTTTCACCCTAACTTAGGTATGTTATTTCTAGTGTTTTAATAAAAAATAGCTAGACTTCCATCTAATGACATAATTAGCTTAGTTAGCTCCAAAATAGCTAGACTTCCATCTAATGACATAATTAGCTTAGTTAGCTCCAAAATGGCCTATTTAACAAAAAATGACCTATACTTAGCTAATTATCCTCGAAATGACATAATTAGCTCCAAAAAGGCATTCTTAGCCAATTTAGCCCGAAGAAGGGGACAAGAAGAGAAAAAGAGGAAAAATGAAAGGAGGGATGAGGAAAAATGAGGAGAAGAAGGAGGAGAGGGAGGAGGAGAAGAAGAAGGAGAAGAAGGAGAAGAAGGAGGAGAAGGAGAAGGAGCTCCTCCTACTCCTTCTTCTTCCTCCTTCTCCTTCTCCTTCTTCTTCTCCTTCTCCTTCTTCTTTTCTTCTTCTTCTCCTCTTCCTTCTTCTCCTCCTCCTCCTCCTCCTCCTCCTCCTCCTTATTTTACTTCTTCTTCTCTATCTCTTCTTCTACGTAGCTTAGACTCATCCAAGAAAGGCTAAATTAGCCAATTGTCCTACGAAATGACATAATTAGCTTAGTTAGCTCCAAAATGTCCTATTTAATAAAAAAAAGACCTATACTTAGCTAATTATCCTCGAAATGACATAATTAGCTCCAAAAAGGCATTCTTAGCCAATTTAGCCCGAAGAAGGGGACCAGAAGAAAAAAATAGGAAAAATGAAAGGAAGGAAGAGGAAAAATGAGGATCAGAAGGAGGAGAGGGAGGAGGAGAAGAAGAAGGAGAAGAAGGAGGAGAAGGAGAAGGAGCTCCTCCTTCCCCTTCTTCTTCCTCCTTCTTCCTCCTTCTCCTTCTCCTTCTTCTTCTCCTTCTCCTTCTTCTTTTCTTCTTCTTCTCCTCTTCCTTCTTCTTCTCCTCCTCCTCCTCCTCCTTATTTTACTTCTTCTTCTCTATCTCTTCTTCTACGTAGCTTAGACTCATCCAAGAAAGGCTAAATTGGCTAATTATCCTACGAAATGACATAATTAGCTTAGTTAGCTCCAAAATGGCATATTTAATAAAAAATGACCTATACTTAGCTAATTATCCTCGAAATGACATAATTAGCTCCAAAAAGGCATTCTTAGCCACTTTAGCCCGAAGAAGGGGACAAGAAGAGAAAAAGAGGAAAATGAAAGGAAGGAAGAGGAAAAAGGAGAAGAAGAAGGAGGAGAGGGAGGAGGAGAAGAAGAAGGAGAAGAAGGAGGAGAAGGAGAAGGAGCTCCTCCTTCCCCTTCTTCTTCCTCCTTCTTCCTCCTTCTCCTTCTCCTTCTTCTTCTCCTTCTCCTTCTTCTTTTCTTCTTCTTCTCCTCTTCCTTCTTCTTCTCCTCCTCCTCCTCCTCCTTATTTTACTTCTTCTTCTCTATCTCTTCTTCTACGTAGCTTAGACTCATCCAAGAAAGGCTAAATTGGCTAATTATCCTACGAAATGACATAATTAGCTTAGTTAGCTCCAAAATGGCCTATTTAATAAAAAATTACCTATACTTAGCTAAATATCCTCGAAATGACATAATTAGCTCCAAAAAGGCATTCTTAGCCAATTTAGCCTGAAGAAGGGGACCAGAAGAGAAAAATAGGAAAATGAAAGGAAGGAAGAGGAAAAAGGAGAAGAAGAAGGAGGAGAGGGAGGAGGAGAAGAAGAAGGAGAAGAAGGAGGAGAAGGAGAAGGAGCTCCTCCTTCCCCTTCTTCTTCCTCCTTCTTCCTCCTTCTCCTTCTCCTTCTTCTTCTCCTTCTCCTTCTTATTTTCTTCTTCTTCTCCTCTTGCTTCTTCTTCTCCTCCTCCTCCTCCTTATTTTACTTCTTCTTCTCTATCTCTTCTTCTACGTAGCTTAGACTCATCCAAGAAAGGCTAAATTAGCCAATTGTCCTACGAAATGACATAATTAGCTTAGTTAGCTCCAAAATGTCCTATTTAATAAAAAATGACCTATACTTAGCTAATTATCCTCGAAATGACATAATTAGCTCCAAAAAGGCATTCTTAGCCAATTTAGCCCGAAGAAGGGGACCAGAAGAGAAAAAGAGGAAAAATGAAAGGAAGGAAGAGGAAAAATGAGGAGAAGAAGGAGGAGAGGGAGGAGGAGAAGAAGAAGGAGAAGAAGGAGGAGAAGGAGAAGGAGCTCCTCCTTCCCCTTCTTCTTCCTCCTTCTTCCTCCTTCTCCTTCTCCTTCTTCTTCTCCTTCTCCTTCTTCTTTTCTTCTTCTTCTCCTCTTCCTTCTTCTTCTCCTCCTCCTCCTCCTCCTCCTTATTTTACTTCTTCTTCTCTATCTCTTATTCTACGTAGCTTAGACTCATCCAAGAAAGGCTAAATTGGCTAATTATCCTACGAAATGACATAATTAGCTTAGTTAGCTCCAAAATGGCCTATTTAATAAAAAATGACCTATACTTAGCTAATTATCCTCAAAATGACATAATTAGCTCCAAAAAGGCATTCTTAGCCAGTTTAGCCCGAAGAAGGGGACAAGAAGAGAAAAAGAGGAAAATGAAAGGAAGGAAGAGGAAAAAGGAGAAGAAGAAGGAGGAGAGGGAGGAGGAGAAGAAGAAGGAGAAGAAGGAGGAGAAGGAGAAGGAGCTCCTCCTTCCCCTTCTTCTTCCTCCTTCTTCCTCCTTCTCCTTCTCCTTCTTCTTGTCCTTCTCCTTCTTCTTTTCTTCTTCTTCTCCTCTTCCGTCTTCTTCTCCTCCTCCTCCTCCTCCTCCTCTTCCTTATTTTACTTCTTCTTCTCTATCTCTTCTTCTACGTAGCTTAGACTCATCCAAGAAAGGCTAAATTAGCCAATTGTCCTACGAAATGACATAATTAGCTTAGTTAGCTCCAAAATGTCCTATTTAATAAAAAATGACCTATACTTAGCTAATTATCCTCGAAATGACATAATTAGCTCCAAAAAGGCATTCTTAGCCAATTTAGCCCGAAGAAGGGGACCAGAAGAGAAAAAGAGGAAAAAT
Source organism: Hordeum vulgare subsp. vulgare (assembly GCF_904849725.1). Classification (NCBI taxonomy): domain Eukaryota; kingdom Viridiplantae; phylum Streptophyta; class Magnoliopsida; order Poales; family Poaceae; genus Hordeum; species Hordeum vulgare. The sequence continues at coordinate 128,948,434 of NC_058523.1, forward strand.
GAAAGGAAGGAAGAGGAAAAATGAGGAGAAGAAGGAGGAGAGGGAGGAGGAGAAGAAGAAGGAGAAGAAGGAGGAGAAGGAGAAGGAGCTCCTCCTTCCCCTTCTTCTTCCTCCTTCTTCCTCCTTCTCCTTCTCCTTCTTCTTCTCCTTCTCCTTCTTCTTTTCTTCTTCTTCTCCTCTTCCTTCTTCTCCTCCTCCTCCTCCTTATTTTACTTCTTCTTCTCTATCTCTTCTTCTACGTAGCTTAGACTCATCCAAGAAAGGCTAAATTGGCTAATTATCCTACGAAATGACATAATTAGCTTAGTTAGCTCCAAAATGGCCTATTTAATAAAAAATGACCTATACTTAGCTAATTATCCTCGAAATGACATAATTAGCTCCAAAAAGGCATTCTTAGCAAATTTAGCCCGAAGAAGGGGACCAGAAGAGAAAAACAGGAAAATGAAAGGAAGGAAGAGGAAAAAGGAGAAGAAGAAGGAGGAGAGGGAGGAGGAGAAGAAGAAGGAGAAGAAGGAGGAGAAGGAGAAGGAGCTCCTCCTTCCACTTCTTCTTCCTCCTTCTTCCTCCTTCTCCTTCTCCTTCTTCTTCTCCTTCTACTTCTTCTTTTCTTCTTCTTCTCCTCTTCCTTCTTCTTCTCCTCCTCCTCCTCCTCCTCCTCCTCCTCCTTATTTTACTTCTTCTTCTCTATCTCTTCTTCTACGTAGCTTAGACTCATCCAAGAAAGGCTAAATTGGCTAATTATCCTACGAAATGACATAATTAGCTTAGTTAGCTCCAAAATGGCCTATTTAATAAAAAATGACCTATACATAGCTAATTATCCTCGAAATGACATAATTAGCTCCAAAAAGGCATTCTTAGCCAATTTAGCCCGAAGAAGGGGACAAGAAGAGAAAAAGAGGAAAATGAAAGGAAGGAAGAGGAAAAAGGAGAATAAGAAGGAGGAGAGGGAGAAGGAGAAGAAGAAGGAGAAGAAGGAGGAGAAGGAGAAGGAGCTCCTCCTTCCCCTTCTTCTTCCTCCTTCTTCCTCCTTCTCCTTCTCCTTCTTCTTCTCCTTCTCCTTCTTCTTTTCTTCTTCTTCTCCTCTTCCTTCTTCTTCTCCTCCTCCTCCTCGTCCTCCTTATTTTACTTCTTCTTCTCTATCTCTTCTTCTACGTAGCTTAGACTTATCCAAGAAAGGCTAAATTGGCTAATTATCCGACGAAATGACATAATTAGCTTAGTTAGCTCCAAAATGGCCTATTTAATAAAAAATGACCTATACTTAGCTAATTATCCTCGAAATGACATAATTAGCTCCAAAAAGGCATTCTTAGCCAATTTAGCCCGAAGAAGGGGACAAGAAGAGAAAAAGAGGAAAATGAAAGGAAGGAAGAGGAAAAAGGAGAAGAAGAAGGAGGAGAGGGAGGAGGAGAAGAAGAAGGAGACGAAGGAGGAGAAGGAGAAGGAGCTCCTCCTTCCCCTTCTTCTTCCTCCTTCTTCCTCCTTCTCCTTCTCCTTCTTCTTCTCCTTCTCCTTCTTCTTTTCTTCTTCTTCTCCTCTTCCTTCTTCTTCTCCTCCTCCTCCTCCTCCTCCTTATTTTACTTCTTCTTCTCTATCTCTTCTTCTACGTAGCTTAGACTCATCCAAGAAAGGCTAAATTGGCTAATTATCCTACGAAATGACATATTTAGCTTAGTTAGCTCCAAAATGGCCTATTTAATAAAAAATGACCTATACTTAGCTAATTATCCTCGAAATGACATAATTAGCTCCAAAAAGGCATTCTTAGCCAATTTAGCCCGAAGAAGGGGACAAGAAGAGAAAAAGAGGAAAATGAAAGGAAGGAAGAGGAAAAAGGAGAAGAAGAAGGAGGAGAGGGAGAAGGAGAAGAAGAAGGAGAAGAAGGAGGAGAAGGAGAAGGAGCTCCTCCTTCCCCTTCTTCTTCCTCCTTCTTCCTCCTGCTCCTTCTCCTTCTTCTTCTCCTTCTCCTTCTTCTTTTCTTCTTCTTCTCCTCTTCCTTCTTCTTCTCCTCCTCCTCCTCGTCCTCCTTATTTTACTTCTTCTTCTCTATCTCTTCTTCTACGTAGCTTAGACTTATCCAAGAAAGGCTAAATTGGCTAATTATCCGACGAAATGACATAATTAGCTTAGTTAGCTCCAAAATGGCCTATTTAATAAAAAATGACCTATACTTAGCTAATTATCCTCGAAATGACATAATTAGCTCCAAAAAGGCATTCTTAGCCAATTTATCCCGAAGAAGGGGACAAGAAGAGAAAAAGAGGAAAATGAAAGGAAGGAAGAGGAAAAAGGAGAAGAAGAAGGAGGAGAGGGAGGAGGAGAAGAAGAAGGAGAAGAAGGAGGAGAACGAGAAGGAGCTCCTCCTTCCCCTTCTTCTTCCTCCTTCTTCCTCCTTCTCCTTCTCTTTCTTCTTCTCCTTCTCCTTATTCTTTTCTTCTTCTTCTCCTCTTCCTTCTTCTTCTCCTCCTCCTCCTCCTCCTCCTCCTTATTTTACTTCTTCTTCTCTATCTCTTCTTCTACGTAGCTTAGACTCATCCAAGAAAGGCTAAATTGGCTAATTATCCTACGAAATGACATAATTAGCTTAGTTAGCTCCAAAATGGCCTATTTAATAAAAAATGACCTATACTTAGCTAATTATCCTCGAAATGACATAATTAGCTCCAAAAAGGCATTCTTAGCCAATTTAGCCCGAAGAAGGGGACCAGAAGAGAAAAACAGGAAAATGAAAGGAAGGAAGAGGAAAAAGGAGAAGAAGAAGGAGGAGAGGGAGGAGGAGAAGAAGAAGGAGAAGAAGGAGGAGAAGGAGAAGGAGCTCCTCCTTCCCCTTCTTCTTCCTCCTTCTTCCTCCTTCTCCTTCTCCTTCTTCTTCTCCTTCTACTTCTTCTTTTCTTCTTCTTCTCCTCTTCCTTCTTCTTCTCCTCCTCCTCCTCCTCCTCCTTATTTTACTTCTTCTTCTCTATCTCTTCTTCTACGTAGCTTAGACTCATCCAAGAAAGGCTAAATTGGCTAATTATCCTACGAAATGACATAATTAGCTTAGTTAGCTCCAAAATGGCCTATTTAATAAAAAATTACCTATACTTAGCTAAATATCCTCGAAATGACATAATTAGCTCCAAAAAGGCATTCTTAGCCAATTTAGCCTGAAGAAGGGGACCAGAAGAGAAAAAGAGGAAAATGGAAGGAAGGAAGAGGAAAAAGGAGAAGAAGAAGGAGGAGAGGGAGGAGGAGAAGAAGAAGGAGAAGAAGGAGGAGAAGGAGAAGGAGCTCCTCCTTCCCCTTCTTCTTCCTCCTTCTTCCTCCTTCTCCTTCTCCTTCTTCTTCTCCTTCTCCTTCTTCTTTTCTTCTTCTTCTCCTCTTCCTTCTTCTTCTCCTCCTCCTCCTCCTCCTCCTCCTTATTTTACTTCTTCTTCTCTATCTCTTTTTCTACGCTTAGACTTATCCAAGAAAGGCTAAATTGGCTAATTATCCTACGAAATGACATAATTAGCTTAGTTAGCTCCAAAATGGCCTATTTAATAAAAAATGACCTATACTTAGCTAATTATCCTCGAAATGACATAATTAGCTCCAAAAAGGCATTCTTAGCCAATTTAGCCCGAAGAAGGGGACCAGAAGAGAAAAAGAGGAAAATGAAAGGAAGGAAGAGGAAAAAGGAGAAGAAGAAGGAGGAGAGGGAGGAGGAGAAGAGGAAGGAGACAAAAGGATAAGAAGAAGAAGGAGAATAAGAAGGAGAAGAAGGAGAAGAAGAAGGAGAAGGAGCTCCCGCTCCTTCTCTTTCTTCTTCTCCTTCTTCTTCTCCTTCTTCTCCTTCTTCTTCTTCTCCTCTTCCTTCTCCTTCTCCTCCTCCTCCTCCTCCTTTTTCTTCTTCTTCTCCTCTTCCTTCTCCTTCTCCTCCTCCTCCTTCTTTTACTTCTTCTTCTCTTTCTCTTCTCCTATAGTTAGCTAGGGTTCCACCTAAATGACATAATTAGCTTAGTTAGCTCCTAAATGGTCTATACTTAGCTAATTTCTCTCCGAAATAACCTATATATACACTACTTCATCTAGTATTATTTTTCTAACTTTCTTATTTGTCATTTTGCAGATTACCTTCACTTCACGGGAAGCTTGGTTGATGGAATGCTTGAAGATTATTTCTTGTACCATGGGTTGTATTGAAACTATTGTAGTATATGAATATATGAAACTTTGTATGCACGTGGATGAAACTGGTGTAATATATGGTTTGGTACGGATGTAACTTCCATAATATGTATGCACTATGGATGAGAGTTATTTTAATATGGTTATGAGTACGGAAAGAAATTTATTTATGTCAAATATATATATATATATCCTGATTATTGTTAAAAATGCTGGATATAACAAAAAATAAATAAAAAGGGGCTGGTTCCCCTCTTTGCCGTCTGCCAACACATGGCAAAGGGGTGGAGACAGACGGCAAAGGGGGAATCTGCCCCCTCTCTCTCCCCTCTTTGCCGTCTGCCCCCACATGGCAAAGGGGGGGGGAGGCAGACGGCAAAGAGGGAATCTACCCCCTCTCTCTCCCCTCTTTGTCGTCTGCCCCCACATGGCAAAGGGGGGGAGGCAGACGGCAAAGAGGGAATCTGCCCCCTCTCTCTCCCCTCTTTGCCGTCTGCCCCCACATGGCAAAGGGGGGGAGGCAGACGACAAAGAGAGGAGGCCTGCCGTTAACACTTAACGGGGACGTTGCAATATATGCCGTCCCACTTATTTTGCCGTCTGCCCCCTCATGGCAAAGATTCTTTGCCGTCCGCTTTGTGAAAGCAGACGGCAAAGAGCCTCTTCACCGGATTTTTTTTACCTTCTACTTTGCCATGAGGGGGCAGACGGCAAAGCCTTTGCCGTCCGTGGTTGCCCCCTTTGCCGTCCGCCTTGGCAGACGGCAAATTTCTGAATTTCAGTAGTGGGGATGTGTTGTTGCCACCAGGGAGAAAAAACGGTGCTTGTGACCACGGTTGCAAGGATTGTTTACCTTATGCAAAGTTTGTTAATGCACTTGTCCGTTGCTTTGAGTTTACACTTTGGGTGGGGCTCGCAACTTAATACGAGCGAGATGTTCTAGATAGATATCTCAAGGTGGATGATTAGAGAGTAGATGCTGATGGATAAATGGTCTACTTGTCTTTCCGTAGTGCCCATTACTTTTGAGCCTCTAACTTTCTAGTAGCATGATTAGTATTGCGGTGCATTTATAATTCTGTCAATTGCCCAGCTGTAATTTGTTTACCCAGCATAGTTGTTTATCGTCTTATGGGAGATAGACATCACTAGTGAATATCATGGGACTCTGGTCCATATTTCCATCATTGTTTACACCTGCATCATTTACTGATTTTATTTACTTTTCTATTGCAATCACTATCGCTAGTCCCGCTTATGTTTGATCCTTTGCAAACTACAAGGTTAGAGAAATTGACAACCTCTGTGAACTCGTTGGGAGCAAAGTTATTTGTTCTATGTGCAGGTCCACGTCTTCTGCTATCGCCAGAGCAACGGACACCTACTTGTTGATCCTCAGAGTCCTCCTGGTTCGATAAACCTTACAGTCTGCGTGTAAGGGAAATCTGCTGCTGACTACATCTCAACCTTCCACTTGGGGTAACCAACGACGGGCGAGAAGTATATCCATCAACTCTTCATCAGCCGCCCAGCGCATCGCCACTCGGTTGGACACGTCTCCATCACTCGGCCGCCTCGCATGCCGTCACTCCGCCGAGCGCGTCTTCATCATATGGTCGCCCCGCACATCGCCACTCCACTGGACACGTCTGCATCAGTGGGATGCTCCACTCTTCGTCACTCTGCTGGACACACCTTCATCAACACCTGGCCACCCCGCGCGTCGCCACTCGGTGAGACACACATTCGTCACTCGGCCGCTCCACGCGTCGCTACTACGTGAGGCACCTCCTCATCACTTGGTCGCTCTGCATGCCGTCACTTTGCTGGTTGCTTCTTTGCCATGTAGCCACTCACGTGCCGCCAGACAGCTAAGTCATTCTTCACGCATTACATTGCATTCTGTTAAATAGTCATTTTTGCATTCCCGAGTGTCACGTAAGTCACACTTGACGTTTACTCGGAGGCAATGCTACTGACTGTACTTCTATGCTCGGATGTTTATTTTCATGTCAGGACACTACACTTCCGCTTCATTTGGGTCCGGTACTCGAACGAGTCCAATCGGATCCTTCACTCTTTCAGAATCTTGTCGGTTCCTTCCCAACACGTCGCCATTGAGTTGAACACGTCTCCATCAATCGGCCGCCTCACACATCTTCATCACATATCCGCCTTGCGCATCGCCACACTGCTGGATGCGCCTACGTCACTTGGCCTCCCAGCGTGCCACCACTCGATTGGACACGTCTCCATCACTCGGTCGCCTCATGCATCGTCACTTCGCCGAGCACGTCTTCATCACATGGCCTCCCCGGGCGTCGCTACTCAGCTGGACGCGTCTTCATCGCTCAGATGCCCCGTGCATCGCCACTCTGTGTGGCACGTCTTCATGACATGGCCGCTCCGTGCGTTGCCACTCTGCTGGACGCTCCTACTTCACTTGGCCTCCCCGTGCGTCGCTACTCAGCTGGACGCGTCTTCATCGCTCAGATGCCCCGCGGATCGCCACTCCATGTGGCACATCTTCATCACATGGCCGCTCCAGGCGTTTCCACTCTTCTGGACGCTCCTACATCACTTGGTCTCCCAGCGCGTTGCCACTCGATTGGACGTGTCTCCATCACTCGGGCGCCTCGCCGCCGTCACTTGGCCGAGCGCGTCTTCATCACATGGCCGCCCCATGCATCGCCACACTACTGGATGTGCCTACATCACCTGGCCGCCTAGTTTGTTGTCACTCGGTTGGACGCGTCTCTATCACCCGGTTGCCTCGCGCCGTCACTCCGTCGAGCGCGTCTACATCACTTGGTCGCTGATACGTCCCAAACGTATCTATAATTTCTGTTTGTTCCATGCTATTTTGGGTGACATTGTTATATGTTTTACTACACTTTCATACCTTTTTACACATATTTGGACTAACCAACTAACTCAGTGCACCGAGTGCTAGTTTCTGTCTGCCGATGTCTTCTAATTGCAGGGACTTCACCCCAATTTACAGAGCCCCCAAAATTCTAGGAAAAATATGTAAAAATCATCGTGACAGAAGCTTCACATAGCACCAAGGTGGGTCGGAGGGGAGAGAGGCCGCACCCAGGCGGCCACCTGGCGCGGGCCCCCTCCTGGCCGCGCCACCAGGTCGCTTGGGCGGCTGGTCCACCCCTTGGCTCCTTTGGCCTATATTTACCCCTCGGACGGAAAACCCTAAAGATATATCCAGAATCGTGAATTTCTCCACCGTTCCGCCGCCGTAGCGCTTCCGAGATCGGGAGCGCCAGAAGACCTCTCCCCGGCACGCTGCTAGAGGGTGAATTGACCTTCGGGAGCTTCTCCACCACCACGGACACTTCCTGGACGTGCCGTGAGTAGTCCTCCTTGGACCATGAGTCCATGACTAGTAGCTATGTGATGTATTCTCTCCAATCTTGTGCTTCAATGCTTAGCCCTTGTGAGCTGCTCTACATGATCCAGGCATCTATGTAATTTACCTGCTGTTGCTATGTTGAGTTTGCTGGGATCCGATGGATTATGAGATTATGTTCAGATTGTGATGAGTTATATATTTGGTTCGCCTTTTATATTATGTTCTTTAGTAATTCATGCATGTTCTCCATTGCTTTTTATTGCTTTGGCCGAGTAGTAGTTTGTAACTCCAAGAGGGAGCGTTATGCATGATTGTGGGTTCATGCCCCCTGATGTCTAGCTTGAGTGACAGAAACATGAGACTAGGGGATGTGCTATTGCCACCAGGGAGAAAACAACGGTGCTTGTGACCACAGTTGCAAGGATTGTTTACCTTACGCAAAGTTTGTTAATGCAGTTGTCTCTTGCTTTGAGTTTACACTTTGGGTGGGGCTGGCATCTTAATACCAGCGAGATGTTCTGGATAGATATCTCAAGGTGGATGATTAGAGAGTAGATGCTGATGGATAAATGGTCTAGTTGTCTTTGCGTACTGCCCATTACTTTTGAGCCTCTAACTTTCTAGTAGCATGATTAGCATTGCGGTGCGTTTATAATTCTATTAGTTGCCGAGCTGTAATTTGTTTACCCAACATAGTTGTTTATCGTCTTTTGGGAGAGAGACATCACTAGTGAACATCATGGGACTCTGGTCCGACTACAAGGTCAGAGAGATTGACAACCTCTCTGAACTCGTTGGGAGCAAAGTTATTTGTTGTGTGTGCAGGTCCACGTCTTCTGCTAGCGCTAGAGCAGCGGGCACTTACTTGTTGATCCTCGGAGTCCTTCTGGTTCGATAAATCTTACAATCCCCGTGTAAGGGAAATCTTCTACTGACTACATCTCAACCTTCCACTTGGGGTAACCAATGAGGGGCGAGAAGTATATCCATCAACTCTTCATCAGCCGCCCAACGCGTCACCACTCGGTTGGACACGTCTCCATCACTCGGCCTCCTCGCGTGCCGTCACTCCGCCGAGCGCGTCTTCATCACATGGTTGCCCCACACATCGCCACTCCACTGGACACGTCTGCATCAGTGGGCCGCTCTACTCTTTGTCACTCTGCCGGACACACCTTGATCAACACCTGGCCACCCCGCGCGTCGCCACTCGGTGAGACACATCTTCATCACTCGGATGCTCCACGCGTCGCTACTACGCGAGGCACATCTTCATCACTTGGTCGCCCCGCATGCCGTTACTTTGCTGGTTGCTTCTTTGCCATGCAGCCGCTCACGTGCCGTCAGACAGCTAAGTCATTCTTCACGCTTTACATTGCATTTTGTTAAATAGTCTTTTTTGTAATCCCGAGCGTCACGTAAGTCACACTTGACGTTTAATCGAAGACAATGCTACCGAGTGTACCTCTACGCTTGGATGTTTATTTTCATGTCGGGACACTACACTTCCGCTCCATTTTGGTCCAGTACTCGAACGAGTCTAGTCGGATCCTTCACTCTTTTAGACTCTTGCCGGTTCCGAACCAGCAATCACCTGGCACACCCAGCGGGTGCAAATGGGTATTGTTTACACAAATCACTTCAGCAAACATATATTACTTTGAGAAATTTTACATTGTCTTGTGCTATTTTTCGTACACAGGTAACAGGTTGCTCGGTCACTCGGACGCTTCGCGCATCGTTGCTCGGTTGAACGCGTCTCCATCACTCGGTCGCCTCGCGCGCCGTCACTTTGTCACATGGCTGCCCCACGCGTTGCCACTCTAATGGATGCGCCTACATCACTTGGCTGCCCAACACGTCGCCACTCAGTTGGACCCTTCTCCATCAATCGGCCGCCTCGCGTGTCTTCATCACATAGCCGCCTTGCGCATCGCCACTCTGCTGGATGCGCCTAGGTCACTTGGCCTCCCAGTGCGGCGCCACTCGATTGGACACGTCTCCATCACTCGGCCGCCTCGCGCACCGTCACTTCGCCGAGCATGTCTTCATCACATGGCCTCCCCGTGTGTCGCTACTCAACTGGATGCATCTTCATCGCTCAGATGCCCCGCGCATCGCCACTCCGTGTGGCATGTCTTCATCACATGGCCGCTCCGAGCGTTGCCACTCTTCTGGACGCTCCTACATCACTTGGTCTCCTAGCGCGTCGCGCACTCGATTGGACGCGTCTCCATCACTCGGGCGCCTCGCGCGCCGTCACTTGGCCGAGCGCGTCTTCATCACATGGCCGCCCCATGCATCGCCACACTACTGGACGCGCCTACATCACCTGGCCGCCTAGTGTGTCGTGACTCGGTTGGATGCGTCTCTATCAGTCGGCCGCCTCGCGCCGTCACTCTGTCCAGCGCGTCAACATCACTTGGCTGCTGATACGTCCCAAACGTATCTATAATTTCTGTTTGTTCGATGCTCTTTTGGGTGACATTGTTATATGTTTTACTACACTTCCATACCTTTTTACACATATTTGTACTAACCAACTAACTCAGTGCACCTAGCGCTAGTTTCTGTCTGCTGATGTCTTCTAATTGCAGGGACTTTACCCCAATTTACAAAGCCCCCAAAATTCTAGGAAAAATATATATAAATCAGCGTGACGGAAGCTTCACGAAGCACCAAGGTGGGTCGGAGGGGAGCCAGGCCTCACCCAGGCGGACACCTGGCGTGGGCCCCTCCAGGCCGCACCACCAGGTCGCTTGGGCGGCTGGTCCACCCTTGGCGCCCTCCTTTGGCCTATATTTACCCCTCGGATGGAAAACCCTAAAGATATATCCAGAATCATGAATTTCTCCACCGTTCCGCCGCCGTAGCCCTTTCGAGATCGGGAGCTCCAGAAGACCTCTCCCCGGCACCATGCCGGAGGGAGGATTGACCTCCGGGAGCTTCTCCACCACCATGGACACTTCCCGGATGTGTCGGGAGTAGTCCTCCTTGGACCATGAGTCCATGACCAGTAGCTATGTGATGTATTCTCTCCAATCTTGTGCTTCAATGATTAGCCCTTGTGAGCTGCCCTACATGATCAAGTCATCTATGTAATTTATCTATTGTTGCTATGCTGAGTTTGCTTGGATCCGATGGATTATGAGATTATGTTTAGATTGTGATGAGTTATATATTTGGTTCTCCTTTTATATTATATTCTTGAGTAATTCATGCATGTTCTCTGTTGCTTTTTATTGCTTTGGCCAAGTAGTAGATTGTAACTCCAAGAGGGAGCGTTATGCATGATTGTAGGTTCATGCCCCCTGATGTCTAGCTTGAGTGACAGAAACATGAGACTAGGGGATGTGTTGTTGCCACCAAGGAGAAAACAACGGTGCTTGTGACCACGGTTGCAAGGATTGTTTACCTTATGCAAAGTTTGTTAATTCACTTGTCCGTTGCTTTGAGTTTACACTTTGGGTGGGGCTCGCAACTTAATACCAGCGAGATGTTCTGGATAGATATCTCAAGGTGGATGATTAGAGAGTAGATTCTGATGGATAAACGGTCTACTTGTCTTGGCATATTGCCCATTACTTTTGAGCCTCTAACTTTCTAGTAGCATGATTAGCATTGCAGTGTGTTTATAATTCTGTCAATGGCCCAGCTGTAATTTGTTTACCCAGCATAGTTGTTTATTGTCTTTTGGGAGAGAGACATCACCTAGTGAACATCATGGGACTCTGGTCCATATTTCGACCATTGTTTACACCTCCATCATTTACTTCTTTTATTTACTTTTCCGTTGCAATCACTATCGCTATTCCCGCTTGTATTTGTTACTTTGCAAACTACAAGGTCGGAGAGATTGACAACCTCTCTGAACTCGTTGGGAGCAAAGTTATTTGTTGTGTGTGTAGGTCCACGTCTTCTGCTAGCGCCAGAGTAGCGGACACCTACTTGTTGATCCTCGGAATCCTCCTGGTTTGATAAACGTTACAGTCCCCGTGTAAGGGAAATTTGTTGCTGACTACATCTCAACCTTCCACTTGGGGTAACCAACGAGGGGCGAGAAGTATATCCATCAACTCGTCATCAAGAAAATTTCTGGCATCGTTACCGGGGACTCCAATCTTCAAGTTTGCTTTCTAGTTTTTGCTTTAGAGTCTTATACCAAAAACTACAAAAAAACGGAGTAGTTACTTTGCTTTGTTTAGTCAGTATGTCTAAGTCTTTTGCCTTTGGTGATGCACCCGAAAGAGAGATTCTCACCTTCAAACAAAGGGTTGGAGAAAGTTTGAAAGATGCTTGGTATGGAATTAAAGATTCTCAAGATAGAGCCACCAAGAAGCAATCCAACACTATTTTGCTTAGAAATATTTATGTTGGTATTACTTCTTGGAATAGTTTTGTTCTAGACACATCAATAGGTGGGAATTTCTTGGAAGCTCTTCACGTTATGGAAAATCTTGTCGGAATCCCACCTATTGTTGACATAAAGGATGATATCACTTTAGCTCACATTATGAGTAAACTTGAGAATATAGAGCTAGAGATGCCAAGCATGGGTAAAATAAATTAAGTAGATCATAGGATTCAAGGGAACTTAGATAGACTTGATAGCTCCATGCACAAGATTTACAAAACTTTGGAGACCCTTAAATCCCATGATGTGGATCCTTCTACGATTGATAAGATCGATGATATTATTGAAACTTTAGGAAATACTCTATCCTCCATCAAGACTAAAAAGGTAGAAACCCCCGCAAGTAAGGAACCTAAGTTCGTTCACGTACCCAAGGTTCGTCAACCCAAAACGAGTATACCTATTGCTAAGGGTGTTGAAACTGTGAAGACCTTGGAAGAGATACCTCTCTTAAATAGAATTAGAAATAAAATTCCAATTGATCTTACTACCTGTGCTTTTGTTCCTAGAAGTGTTGCCACTAGGCCTCTCTTTGAGAGTCCTCTTAAGATTAGTTGTACTATTGAAGAGCTTCTTGATGATCTTTGTGATGGTTCAATTGATACAACTTGATCTTTTTGCATCATGCCTAGCTCAAAGGTATAAAAGAAAGCGCTTGTTGGGAGGCAACCCAATTTGTTTTTTTACTTTCACTTTTAGTGGTCTTGATGCTTGTTACTACTGTAGCAACATCATTGTATCTTTATTTTCATGCTTTGTGCGAAGTTTTAGCCTCTGATTGCAAGAAAGTACAAAAGTTGTGACATGCTGTCCAGAAACAGATTATGTCTGCTTGACGGACAAATTCTCCAAAAATTACGAGATCATATTTTTGATCTGAATTGTTTTGACAGTACACTCTATATAATTTTCTTTCTGGCGTCTGTTCTGAGTTTTTTGTTTTGAGTTGCAGAAGTTCCTCGAAAAAATCATTTACTACCTGTTGTTCTGTTTTTCTCAAATTCTGCCCTGTTTTGCGTTTTCATTGTTTTGTAAATCTTCAGCTTGCTTTTTCTTTGCAAAAACCTTTTGGCAATATTGATAAACAGTAGCTCTTCCTGAAAATCTTTATTTCCAGTAGAGAAAAATATATTTTTATTATGGGCACTAACCACTCTAATCAGCTTATGATGAGTTTCGTATCAAGGGAGTTTTCAAGTATGCGATGGAAGATGATGAAAGAAGATCCACGAGTGTCAAGCGCTCAAGCTTGGGGATGTACCCATGCACCCCAAGAAATATTCAAGTAGACTCAAGCATCTAAGCTTGGGGATGCCCCCGTGCATCCCCTTCTCCTTCAACAATCATCAGTTCGCCCTTCTCCATGCTATATTTTTATCACTTCATATGTTATGTGCTATGCTTGGAGCGTCCCGCTCTTTAATTTTTAGTTTGTTTTAGTTTTTCTTGTTGTTCATAACAAGTTGGAACCTAGCCTTCTTTGTTTGGGAGAGAAACATGCTCCACTCCACCCTAGAACACAACATAGGTTTTCATGCTTATCTTTTTGTGTGTTCTTTATCTTTTCATAGCTGTTGTCATGCTTAGCTCTTAGTGTTCATGCTTTATCTTTTTAAGAGCTTTTATTTAGGTTGCTTTGTAACTCTCTTGAGTTATCATGCTTATCTTGTTTAGAGAGTTGTCTTGTTGCACTAAGTTGTGTGTATTGCATGAGTAGGTAATTGAGGTTGCTATTTAAGTATAGTAGTAACTTGCAATAGTTTTGAGGTATTGATTTGAGTAATGTTTGGACTTTTGGTGTCAAGATATTGAGCCTATTAGTGATAGGTGTCGTATTTTGGGAAATCTGTGTGTATTTTCAAAAACTAAAAAAATTAGTTCAGAACTCTAGCTACTAGATGGATCGCTAACCTCTGGAGGGGTTGGAATATATAGAGTACCCTCACATTATCATGGGTAGAGGATGTGTAAGGATAACCAAACCCCCAAACACTCCTCCTTGGGGTACTTGTCTCTTTGGGAATCTCCTAACTAGATAGAGAGTTACGATAATAAGCGCATAAGTTCTTCGGACTAATGCGAGTATTCGATTGTTGGCACTTCCACCATCCATATTTTGCTAGCCTCTTCGGTACCGTGCATTGCCCTTTCTCATCTTGAGAGTTGGTGCATACTTTGCTGATGCATCCAAAACCTTGGCATGATACGCTTTGTCATCATAAGCCTCATTATATCCTTCCTCAAAATAGCCACCATATCTACCTATTAAGGCATTTCCATAGCCTTTCCGAGATACATTGCCATGCAACATCCACCATCTCATGACTTGATCTTCATGTCATACATGATTTTGCTTGATTGAGGAGCCGCATGCTAGTTGGGTCTTGCCATTATTATAGCTACATGACGCGCTAGTTTCATTGCATATCCTGCTATACTGGCATAGGCATACATTTGCATACATCATGATAGTTTTCATTTGTCTTTTGTTGAGTACTTCTTATAAAGTTTGAAGATCTTCTTTTTATTCTTGTAGAATATAGAGTGTTGCCCTTAAGTGAGGAAAAGATCCCAAAGTGGACAAATTAAAAGACCCCAAAAGAGGACACATGAAAACATCCCAAAGAGGACAAATGAGAGATAAATAGAAAGAGACAAAGAGGCCACAAAAAGAAAGAAAGAAAAAAAGAAATAAAAAGAGAGAAGGGGGTGATACGTCTCCGTCGTATCTACTTTTCCAAACTCTTTTGCCCTTGTTTTGGACTCTAATTTGCATGATTTGAGTGGAACTAACCCGGACTGATGCTGTTTTCAGCAGAATTGCCATGGTGTTGTTTTTGTGTAGAAATAAAAGTTCTCGGAATGTCCTGAAAATTTACGGAGAATTTTTCTGGAATTAATGAAAAATACCTACGCAAAGATCCACCAGAGGGGGTGAGCCAGTGGGCCACAAGCCCAGGGGCCGCGACCACCCCCCATGCTGCGCTGTGAGGGCTTGTGGGGCCCACGTGGCGCCACCGCCTCCAAACTCAGCTCTATTTATTCCGTCTCGCCCGGAAAAAAATCAGAGAGAAGGATTCATCGCGTTTTACGATACGGAGGCGCCACCACCTCCTGTTCTTCATGTGGAGGGCAGATCTGAAGTCCGTTCTGGGCTCCGGAGAGTGGAAATTGTCGCCATCGTCATCATCAACCTTCCTCCATCGCCAATTCCATGATGCTCTTCATCGTTTGTGAATAATCTCATCGTAGGCTTGCTGGACGATGATGAGTTGGATGAGATCTATCATGTAATTGAGTTAGTTTTGACGGGTATTGATCCCTAGTATCCACTATGTTCTGAGATTGATGTTGCTACTACTTTGCCATGCTTAATGCTTGTCACTAGGGCCCGAGTGCCATGATTTCAGATCTGAACCTATTATGTTGTCGCCAATATATGTGTGTTTTAGATCCTATCTTGCAAGTTGTAGTCACCTACTATGTGTTATGACCCAGCAACCCTGGAGTGACAACACACGGAACCACTCCCGGAGATGACCATAGTATGAGGAGTTCATGTATTCACCAAGTGTTAATGCGTTGGTCCGGTTCTTTATTTAAAGGACAACCTTAATATCCCGTAGTTTCCATTAGGACCACGCTACCACGGGAGGGATGGACAATAGATGTCATGCAAGTTCTTTTCCCTAAGCACGTATGACTACATACGGAATACATGCCTACATTAGATTGACGAACGGGAGTAATACGTCTCCAACGTATCTATAATTTTTGATGGTTTCATGCTATTATCTTGTCAAACTTGGGATGTTTTGCATGCCTTTTATTTATTTTTTCAGACTAACTTATTAACTCTGTGCCAAGTGTCAGTTCCTGTTTTTTTCCATGTTTTTGACCCCTTTCAGAGGAGATTTTGAAACGGAAGAAAATCCCCGAAAAGATTTTTTCTGGAACGGAAGAAGATCGGAGAGCTTGGGGGCCAAGCCAGAAGTGACCCAGGGGCCCCACAAGCCCCCACCACGCAGCCAGGGTGGCCGCGCCATGCAGGCTTGTGGGCCCCCTGGAGGTCCCCTGACCTAGATCTTGCGCCTATAAATTCCCAAATATGCCCAAAAAAATCAGGGGAGCATCGTAATCACTTTTCCGCCGCCGCAAGCTTCTGTCTCCGCAAGATCCCATCTGGGGCATGTCCTGGTGCCCTGCCGGAGGGGGGATTCGGACACGGAAGGCTTCTCCATCAACATCATGACCTCTCCGATGATGCGTGAGTAGTTCACCATAGACCTACGGGTCCATAGCTAGTAACTAGATGGCTTCTTCTCTCTCTTGGATCTTCAATACAAAGTTCTCCATGATCTTCATGGAGATCTATCCAATGTAATCTTCTTTTGCGGTGTTTTTTTCGAGATCCGATGAATTGTGGATTTATGATTAGATTATCTATGAATCTTATTTGAGTTTCTTCTGATCTCTCTTATGCATGATTTCATATCCTTGTAATTCTCTTCGAGTTGTGGGTTTTGTTTGGCCAACTAGATCTATGGTTCTTGCAATGGGAGAAGTGCTTGGTTTTTGGTTCATACCATGCGGTCACCTCACCCAGTGACAGAAGGGGTAGCGAGGCACGTATCGTGTTGTTGCCATCAAGGGTAAAAAGATGGGGTTTTCATCATTTGTTTGAGATTATCCCTCTACATCATGTCAACTTGCTTAAAGCGTTACTCTGTTCCTCATGAACTCAATACACTAGATGCAGGCTGGATAGCGGTCGATGTGTGGAGTAATAATAGTAGATGCAGAAAGTATCGGTCTACTTGTCTCGGACGTGATTCCTATATGCTAGATCCTTGCCTTAGATATCGTCATGACTTTGGGCGGTTCTATCAATTGCTCGACAGTAATTTGTTCACCCACCGTGATATTTGCTATTTTGAGAGAAGCCTCTAGTGAACACTATGGCCCCAGGGTCTACTCCACACCATATTTTCAGCCTTACACTTTTCACTTCGTTGCACTTTCCGCCTTCAGATCTCACTTATGCAAACAATCTTGAAGGGATTGACGACCCCTTTGAAGTGTTGGGTGCAAGTTGTTTGTTTTTGCGCAGGTACTTTGGACTTGACGAGGCCCTCCTTTTGGTCCGATACCTTGGTTCTCAAACTCAGGGAAATACTTACTGCTCCTGTGCTGCACCACCCGACTCAAAAATTGAGGGAAATACTTTCCTAAGAAATTTCCAGTTTCTAGGGTCACATCCTACAGTCAACATGTGCTCTCATACCATATTTGTAGCGACCCAACTCAAAACGAGTCAAGCCTCTGTGTATCTGTGCCATCCCTGGATCAGTATGCTGGCACACACAGTACATCAATGTATATATCAAAGTGCAATCACATGTAAATAGCGTAAAACTGATATATATACCTTAAAATCTCAGCGGAAACAGTGAAGGTAGTGGAGTCCCAGTAAACACCAATGTCAAGTTGAGTGTAGACCGTAACCCTGAATCGTACTCTTACTCGTCGAAGAAAAATATCTGCAACATAAGACGTTGCAGCCGTGTAGGTCAGCATAATGAATATGCTGGCAAGTCACATATGAGAGGGGGTAAAATATCATCTATACTATATGCATATTTGGCAGGTGGGGTTGTAAGTTTTAGCGTAAAGCAAATTTTTCTCCTACAACAAGGGGGCTAAAAGCAAAATATTATTATGCTGTTGGTTGTTAATGAGATGGTTCCGCCAACCAATTGTCATACCCAAGTTATCAATATTACCCACATCAAATATATATAATGGTGTTGATAATTTCAGATAACTTCAGTTCCTTTGGCTCAAGTTGTCCATGACCGTGGACACGGCTAACATATTAGGTTTGAGTACTCTGCAGAGTTTTGCACACGATCCCCACAAGATTTGACCGCCTCCTGGTATGTCCTTGCACTTCAGGGTGTTTGAAGACCGGATGATCAAAACATGGTCTTTCAACGGGTCCCTCTGAATCCCTGTCGGTGCCCATCCAAATCCTACCGTTCTTCTACATGTGCTGGCACCGCCTGTCCAGAGTCGCCGCGTTGTCCAACCAAGCCAGAGCCCATAATGACTTGTGGCTGTGCAGGTAAGCCTTGGGTCTTGAAATTATCCGTCCGTCTCTTTGAGCCTGGATGAAGCTTTCCGCAAGATGTCATGGCACGTCTCCAGCATCCCAGGTCATCCACTGGTTTCTCCAAGGAGCCGATCAACCGTCCTTCACCCAGAGTTGCATTGCATCACGAGGTCTTGAAAAGTCTTGACTTAACCGGTCTTGGTTATTAAATTATTCTCGCATCACTCATGATAAACTCACAACCAGAATCCCGTCTACTCAAGCATAGCAATATGAAATTTGTCGTCCCGGGCCAAGTAACGGGGTTATTGGGTGCCTACCACATGATACTACAATATGTAACCATAATTTCCAAGTACCTACTCAGCATGCAATTGAGCATAGGATGGTAGAACTACGATGCATAAAACATAGGTGATACATGATCAAATGACTTGCCTGGTGATGTTGATGAAGAAGAATTTTCGTTCTCGATGAATAACTTGATAGACTACTCTTCACTCTCCGATGAAATCTATATAACAACCATATCATTCACGTAAGCACTCAATACTAGCAATCAAAACAAAAGAGAGAGCGAATAAGAATCCAAAGGAAACTTCAAATAAAACTAGGGAGTCTTCTACTACATCAAACCCTAAATAGTTTTTGTCTAACAGAAAATAAAACTAAAATAGCAGATAACTAAGATATAAATTTAACTAAGATAAAATAAAGTATTTTCTTTTTCATAAAACTATTTTGAAAGAATTTTCAAATGGGAGTTGAAACTGTAGAGAAATCAATTGCAAGTTATTAGAGAACTAGAATTGATTTCATGATAACAAATAAAAATAAAAATAAAAATTTGTTGAAAACCTACTGTTAACTAACAGAAACAAAATATAAACTTTATGAAATATAAAATAAAATAATTTAAAAACGATTATATAAGAAGAAATAGCCATAATCCTAAAAGAACTAAAACATAATCTGTTTTGGAACAAACCCCAAGTGAAAATATTAAAAAAAATTGAAACTTAAACTACTGAAATATATGATCACTAGGAAACAGCGGCAGAAAGAATTAAATTAAAAGACATTTTTAAACTCCCGGAATAAGAAAAAAAGGTTTAAACTAAATCTGATCTATTTGAAATTTGAAAATTTCAAACATAGGAAAATAATATGTTTTTGAAAACTACATAAAAATTGTGATCTACTGGAAAAAGAATCAACTAATTCGGAGTTATAGACTAATAGATATGAATTTTATAAGTTTGCTCTTTTTCTGAAAAAAACTATGATGGGATTTCTATGAAGCTCACCGTGGATGGACACGCTTGGAGGTGCTCCGGCAAGGTGGGGCTGCTCCGGCGAGGGAAATCGGTGGGGAAGGGGGGAACTAGTGGAGGAGCCTCGGCGGGATCAATTTCTTTCCACGGGGGGCGTCGGGGCTGCTTGGCGTCGGGGTTCCTGGCGCTGCTCCTGCTGGTCGGTCCCTGGCAGGGAGCCGATTGGGCCTGGTGGCGAGGGGGGGGGGGGTGGAGGGGGAGGCACGGTAGGGGGGTGCATCAGGGTAGGGGGAGGGCTGCAGGGGTCCAGGTGGCGGTGAGGAGGGCGATGGTGCTCGTGGAGCGAGCTCCTGTGGAGTTCTCGACAGGAAACGGGAGGTGGTGGGGAGGAGGCTACGGGCAGGGAAACGGGGCGTTCTCGAGGGGAATGGAACGAGAAGGACGAGGGGATCCTTTATAGGTGGCGAGGAGGTGCTGGGAGGGAAGGAGATTCGCGAATTCAGGAAGGGGAGGATCTCTTGGTTCCTGCCATGGAAGTTCCTGGTACCGTGAATGACCAGAGGACGGAGAAGATACTAAACGGGCCAGATTTGGAAACTCCTTAATGGGCGAGCACTTTATTTCCTATTAAACACGATTTCTTTCCTTTTTCAAAAACACGAAACTAAAACGATAAAAGGGAAACCAAATAAATTTGGAATATAGAGTTTCTATATGCTAAAATTATCAGAAAAATAAAATCTAAAGGATGGGCATTTTTCCACGCCTAAAATAAAAACTTAAAAAAACGTTTTTCAGAAAATCCCTAAAAGCATTATTTCTTTTTTCAATTATTTTCTCAAATTAAATTTTGGTTTTTTCTTGGCTCAAAATATTTCAATGAATGCCCCTGGTTTTTGGAGGGTCATGTTCCTCCTCTCTTTCTTGCTTGGCAAGAATTTATTCCTAGCATTTCTTGAGTGGAGAAAAAATAGAATTGCAAAACAAAAATCGAAAGAATTTCAAATGCCACCTTCATTCAAATTCTTTATAGTTGAAGAAGTCATGCTATCTCCTCTCATTGATTTTAAATGGGTGAATTTGAATTCACCGGAAAAGGGGAAAGTCATTTTATTTCCTCTCATTCAAAAGTTTTTTTTTGAGAAGTTTCAAATTTCACTCAAGTTTCAATCACTCAAACAGACAAACAATCATTCTAATAATTATATTAACATTCCAAAATTTGGGATGTTACAAACCTACCACACTTAAAATGAATCTCGTCCTCGAGATTCGAAGGGGCTAGAAAGAAAGGTTAGGGTTTGGAGGTCTTCTAACAAATCCAACCTCCGGCAAAGTGGGGTGCTACCACACTTAAAATAAGAGCTACTGGTCCCTCAAAATTTAGAAATCCTCTCGGGTTTTGGCATCTGACTCCTCACAGTCTTCATACTAACTCCTCTGGTGATGCTCTTTCATTATATTCATAATGTTTCCATTAAAAATGAGAGTTATCCTGTTGACATAAGCCTCTTCCGTTACTGGGTCTTCTTAACTGACCGTCTCGTGGTCAATTCTAAATAACATATCGATGGTTCTCATGGTGGTCTACCATTTGTGGTTATCCTGCAGAGAGAGGGGTCTTGGTTTCATCCTCACCGTAAAATTTCTTACGCGTGACAACAAGTGCCATGTACATGGGGCTTTCAGCATACCATTCTAAGGCTTAAACAAAAGCTTCAAAGAACGCCGTCTCTCTCTATGGGTAAGTCTCTCAGATTTACCATTCCGAATAGCAAGATAAATTATAAGAGTAAGTCGTCATGGTGATCAATTCATTCCGCACCCAAATCATTTCTCTGTATAAGGTTTAGCGAATCTCGCATTCTAACACTTGGGCATCCTCACAAGCATTGCAGAATTTCTCTTGTCCACGAAGTTCGGATAATAGATTGGTTCTGCAAGCTGAATAAAACATCTATCGTATCTTCACAACTCTCGGGTTTTCATATGCTCCTAAGAAAACATTTGCTGATCCATCTTAGCTTTTTCCAAGTTTCCTTCTCCAAATAGGTAGTACTTGATCCTTATTAGTCTCGGGGTCTGTGGGTTGCATGCATACTTGGAATCACTACGCCTTAAATCCTATAGTGTTTCCTCCGTCATACTCTTGGGGTAACCATCATATAATAAAAATCCTCAGACTTATTTTTGGTTCACACGCCACTCTGTGGGATACCATAAGAAGGTATTGCTTCATCGATAAATCATATTTATTTCATACTCAATCCTTTATTACATCCTTAATTCCTCCTCAAAACTCCAAATTAAAAAAAAATAACTTTATTACAAATGCTGCCATCCACATTGTTCGGTATGGTCAAGCATTTCTGCCAACTTTATTCATCTCTCTCTCTTGGAGGTACTTTAGTTCCACTCGAACTTTCCGAGGTGCTCCTTGACATCATCCATCTTTTGCTTCATCATGGTGTCCATGAGCTTCATCTCCATCATCTCCGCACGTACCTCACTCAGGTATTCCTGGGTATGACGGAGTCTTGCTTTAAGTATTTCTCCAATCTGACGTATGGCTTCCATGGCAGCTTCACAAACATCATCAAAGGAGGTTGCTCGTGGTACACGTGAAATGAAAAAGTATTGCCCCATAGTCTTTGGACAAACTCCTTTCACATGATGGAGGTGTACTTCCACGTACCAAAGTTCTACTCCACTTTCCATGAATGGGTAGCCTTTGTAGACTGCATCTCCTTCAAGATGAATGTGCTTCATCATGTCCTTCAGGATTTTTGGGTAATCATGATCACTAGTCAGGGTCATGATCGCTTATGGGCCCTTGAGGAATGACTCGTAGAGAGTTTTCATCTGCAGGTGTCAGTAAATAGGTACTCAGAGGAATGTATATGTCTCCTTGGTAGTTATGGTACATTCCTACTCAATGGATCCTGTGGGTTTACCGATTACTACCACACTTAAAATGAATTATACTCATGCCTGCATAGACCATATTTTCTCATATCCTCATAATTGTTCAGAGATCTTTGTTCGAAGAGAAACAACGCATACATTTTCAACATAGGCAATCATGAGACAATAAATTCCATTTATTCATGATGTTATTACAATCTCAGGGACTTCTGTTACAAATTTTTTCACTCCATGATCTCATGAAAAACAAGAGTTCTTCAGATTACACTAATTGCCGCGGTCAAAACTTAACTACTCCTTTTTAGCTTTCTTCCTTTGTGGACAATCGTTAGCAAAATGTCCTGCTTCCTTGCAACGAAAGCAAATGAGTTCTGACAAGTCTCGAGGCGTCTTAGTGTTTGCTTTTGCTCCTTGGGTTTCCGGCTTCCTTCCTGAGCACATGTATTTCTGGTGGCCAAATTCCATACACTTGTAACATCTGACATGACTCAGGTCTATATCTGCAAAGACTTGGCTCTTCCGAGGGTACTTTTTTTTTCTTTCCGGACTCCTTTATTTTGGCCAGTTCTTCTATTTCAAGTGGATCAAACTCCACTTTTTCCGTCGGGAAGTTTCCCAGATACTCTTGGCTTCCCTTCGTGCAATCCTGTGAATAATGTCCTTCTTCTCCACATGAGTAGCATGCATTGGAGAAAAATATGGTCATACCTTGTTCATCAGGGTCTTCAATATTTCCGTTCATCATCGGCTCTTCTAGAATCTTCTTCTTGAGGGTTTCCTTCATTGCATCTTTCTGTTGCTTGACAACTTGTTGCACCTTGGGGTAAATGTGACATTGAGCTCGGTAGTGTTGGGGAACGTCGTATGGGAAACAAAAAAATTCCTACGCGCACGAAGACCTATCATGGTGATGTCCATCTACGAGAGGGGATGAGTGATCTATGTACCCTTGTAGACCGTACAGTAGAAGCGTTAGTGAACGCGGTTGATGTAGTGGAACGTCCTCACGTCCCTCGATCCGCCCCGCGAACAATCCCGCGATCAGTCCCACGATCTAGTACCGAACGGACGGCACCTCCGCGTTCAGCACGCGTACAGCTCGACGATGATCTCGGCCTTCTTGATCCAGCAAGAGAGACGGAGAGGTAGAAGAGTTCTCCGGCAGCGTGACGGCGCTCCGGAGGTTGGTGATGACCTTGTCTCAGCAGGGCTCCGCCCGAGCTCCACAGAAACGCGATCTAGAGGAAAAACCGTGGAGGTATGTGGTCGGGCTGCCGTGGAAAAGTCGTCTCAAATCAGCCCTAAAACCTCCGTATATATAGGTGGGAGAGAGGGGACCTTGCCTTGGGGCTCAAGGATCCCCAAGGGGGTCAGCCGAGCCAAGGGGGGAAGGTCTCCCCCCAAACCGAGTTGGACTTGGTTTGGTGGGTGGGAGTCCTTCCTTCCCTTCCCACCTCCTGTTCTTTCTCTTTGATTTTTCTTCCAATGCGCATAGGGCCCTTTTGGGCTGTCCCACCAGCCCACTAAGGGCTGGTGCACCACCCGCAAGGCCTATGGGCTTCCCCGGGGTGGGTTGCCCCCCCGGTGAACTCCCGGAACCCATTCGTCATTCCCGGTACATTCCCGGTAACTCCGAAACCTTCCGGTAATCAAATGAGGTCATCCTATATATCAATCTTCGTTTCCGGACTATTTCGAAAACCCTCGTGATGTCCGTGATCTCATCCGGGACTCCGAACAACATTCGGTAACCAACCATATAACTCAAATACGCATAAAACAACGTCGAACCTTAAGTGTGCAGACCCTGCGGGTTCGAGAACTATGTAGACATGACCCGAGAGACTCCTCGGTCAATATCCAATAGCGGGACCTGGATGCCCATATTGGATCCTACATATTCTACGAAGAACTTATCATTTGAACCTCAGTGCCAAGGATTCATATAATCCCATATGTCATTCCCTTTGTCCTTCGGTATGTTACTTGCCCGAGATTCGATCGTCAGTATCCACATACCTATTTCAATCTCGTTTACCGGCAAGTCTCTTTACTCGTTCCGTAATACAAGATCCCGCAACTTACACTAAGTCACATTCCTTGCAAGGCTTGTGTGTGATGTTGTATTACCGAGTGGGCCCCGAGATACCTCTCCGTCACACGGAGTGACAAATCCCAGTCTTGATCCATACTAACTCAACTAACACCTTCAGAGATACCTGTAGAGCATCTTTATAGTCACCCAGTTACGTTGTGACGTTTGATACACACAAAGTATTCCTTGCATGTTGTAGTTCAACACAAAGCCTTTATAGCTTGGCGGCAGTGATTGAAGGATTCTGTCAGTGATAGCCTCTTGCGGGAGTTCAATCCCCAGCTCAGCTAGACGGTTTGAGTACCCAGACATTTTGAGCACATGTTCACTGACAGACGAGTTTTCCTCCATCTTGCAAGCATAGAATTTATCGGAGGTCTCATACCTCTCGATCCGGGCATTCTTCTGAAAGATAAACTTCAACTCCTGGAACATCTCAAATGCTCCATGACGCTCAAAGCGACGTTGAAGTCCCGGTTCTAAGCCATACAAGACTGCACATTGAACTATTGAGTAGTCCTCCTTACGTGCTAACCAAGCGTTCTTAACATCCTGATCAGCCGTAGCGGGTGGTTCATCTCCTAGCGCAGCATTAAGGACATAGTCCTTCTTCCCAGCTTGTAAGATTAGCTTAAGATTACGAGCCCAGTCTACAAAGTTGCTTCCATCATCTTTCAACTTAGCTTTCTCTAGGAACGTATTAAAATTCAGGATGACTGTCGCGTGAGCCATGATCTACAACACAAATATATTCAAAGTGGACTTAGACTATGTTCAAGACAATTAGAGTTTAACTTAATCAAAATTATACGCTAAACTCCCACTCAAAAAGTACATCTCTCTAGTCATTTGAGTGGTTCATGATCCACTTACACTAGCTCAAGTCCGATCATCACGTGAGTTGAGTATAGTTTCAGTGGTAAGCATCCCTATGCTAATCATATCATCTATATGATTCATGATCGACCTTTCGGTCTCATGTGTTCCGAGGCCATGTCTGCACATGCTAGGCTCGTCAAGCTTAACCCGAGTGTTCCGCGTGCGCAACTGTTTTGCACCCGTTGTATGTGAACGTTGAGTCTATCACACCCGATCATCACGTGGTGACTCGAAACGACGAACTGTAGCAACGGTGCACAGTCGGGGAGAACACAATTTCATCTTGAAATTTTAGTGAGAGATCACCTCATAATGCTACCGTCGTTCTAAGAAAAATAAGGTGCATAAAAGGATTAACATCACATGCAATTCATAAGTGACATGATATGGCCATCATCAGGTGCTTCTTGATCTCCATCACCAAAGCACCGGCACGATCTTCTTGTCACCGGCGCCACACCATGATCTCCATCAACGTGTCTCCATCGGGGTTGTCGTGCTACTCATGCTATTACTACTAAAGCTACATCCTAGCAAAATAGTAAACGCATCTGCAAGCACAAACGTTAGTATAAAGACAACCCTATGGCTCCTGCCGGTTGCCATACCATCAACGTGCAAGTCGATATTATCTATTACAACATGATCATCTCATACATCCAATATATCACATCACATCGTTGGCTATATCACATCACAAGCATGTTGGGGAACGTCGCATGGGAAACAAAAGTTTTCCTACGCGCACGAAGACCTATCATGGTGATGTCCATCTACGAGAGGGGATGAGTGATCTACGTACCCTTGTAGATCGTACAGCAGAAGCGTTAGTGAACGCGGTTGATGTAGTGGAACGTCCTCACATCCCTCGATCCGCCCCACGAACAATCCCGCGATCAGTCCCACGATCTAGTACCGAACGGACGGCACCTCCGCGTTCAGCACACGTACAGCTCGACGATGATCTCGGCCTTCTTGATCCTGCAAGAGAGACGGAGAGGTAGAAGAGTTCTCCGGTAGCGTGACAGCGCTCCGGAGGTTGGTGATGACCTTGTCTCAGCAGGGCTCCGCCCGAGCTCCGCAGAAACGCGATCTAGAGGAAAAACCGTGGAGGTATGTGGTCGGGCTGCCGTGGAAAAGTCGTCAAAAATCAGCCCTAAAACCTCCGTATATATAGGTGGGAGGGAGGGGACCTTGCCTTGGGGCTCAAGGAGCCCCAAGGGGGTCGGCCGAGCCAAGGGGGGAAGACTCCCCCCCCAAACCGAGTTGGACATGGTTTGGTGGGAGGGAGTCCTTCCCTTCCTTCCCACCTCCTCTTTTTCTCTCTCTTGATTTTCTCTTCTTGGCGCATAGAGCCCTTTTGGGCTGTCCCACCAGACCACTAAGGGCTGGTGCGCCACCCTCAAGGCCTATGGGCTTCCCCGGGGTGGGTTGCCCCCCCGGTGAACTCCCGGAACCCATTCGTCATTCCCGGTACATTCCCGGTAACTCCGAAAACCTTCCGGTAATCAAATGAGGTCATCCTATATATCAATCTTCGTTTCCGGACCATTCCGGAAACCCTCGTGACGTCCGTGATCTCATCCGGGACTCCGAACAACATTCGGTAACCAACCATATAACTCAAATACGCATAAAACAACGTCGAACCTTAAGTGTGCAGACCCTGCGGGTTCGAGAACTATGTAGACATGACCCGAGAGACTCCTCGGTCAATATCCAATAGCGGGACCTGGATGCCCATATTGGATCCTACATATTCTACGAAGATCTTATCGTTTGAACCTCAGTGCCAAGGATTCATATAACCCCGTATGTCATTCCCTTTGTCCTTCGGTATGTTACTTCCCCGAGAATTGATCGTCAGTATCCGCATACCTATTTCAATCTCGTTTACTGGCAAGTCTCTTTACTCGTTCCGTAATACAAGATCCCGCAACTTACACTAAGTCACGTTGCTTGCAAGGCTTGTGTATGATGTTGTATTACCGAGTGGGCCCCGAGATACCTCTCCGTCACACGGAGTGACAAATCCCAGTCTTGATCCATACTAACTCAACTAACACCTTCGGAGACACCTGTAGAGAGTTACGTTGCGACGTTTGATACACACAAAGTATTCCTCCGGTGTCAGTGAGTTATATGATCTCATGGTCATAGGAATAAATACTTGACACGCAGAAAACAGTAGCAACAAAATGACACGATCAACATGCTACGTCTATTAGTTTGGGTCTAGTCCATCACGTGATTCTCCTAATGACGTGATCCAGTTATCAAGCAACAACACCTTGTTCATAATCAGAAGACACTGACTATCTTTGATCAACTGGCTAGCCAACTAGAGACTTGCTAGGGACGGTGTTTTGTCTATGTATCCACACATGTAAATGAGTCTTCATTCAATACAATTATAGCATGGATAATAAACGATTATCTTGATACAGGAATTATAATAATAACTATATTTATTATTGCCTCTAGGGCATAATTCCAACAAAGCATACCCTGCAAAAACAAGTTAGACGTCCTCTAATTTTGTTGTTGCATGTTTTACGTGGTGACCACGGGTATCTAGTAGAATCGCATCTTACTTACGCAAACACCACAACGGAGATATATGAGTTGCTATTTAACCTCATCCAAGGACCTCCTCGGTCAAATACGATTCAACTAAAGTTGGAGAAACCGACACTTGCCAGTCATCTTTGAGCAACGGGGTTACTCGTAGCGGTGAAACCAGTCTCTCGTAAGCGTACGAGTAATGTCGGTCCAAGCCGTTTCAATCCAACAATACCGCGGAATCAAGAAAAGACTAAGGAGGGCAGCAAAACGCACATCACCACCCACAAAACTTTTGTGTTCTACTCGAGAAGACATCTACGCATGAACCTAGCTCATGATGCCACTGTTGGGGAACGTCGCATGGGAAACAAATTTTTTCCTACGCGCACGAAGACCTATCATGGTGATGTCCATCTACGAGAGGGGATGAGTGATCTACGTACCCTTGTAGACCGTACAGCAGAAGCGTTAGTGAAAGCGGTTGATGTAGTGGAACGTCCTCACGACACTCGATCCGCCCCGCGAACAATCCCGCGATTAGTCCCACGATCTAGTACCGAACGGACGGCACCTCCGCGTTCAGCACACGTACAGCTCGACGATGATCTCGGCCTTCTTGATCCAGCAAGAGAGACGGAGAGGTAGAAGAGTTCTCCGGCAGCGTGACGGCGCTACGGAGGTTGGTGATTACCTTGTCACAACAGGGCTCCGCCCGAGCTCCGCAGAAACGCGATCTAGAGGAAAAACCGTGGAGGTATGTGGTCGGGCTGCCGTGGAAAAGTCGTCTCAAATCAGCCCTAAAACCTCCGTATATATAGGTGGGAGAGAGGGGACCTTGACTTGGGGCTCAAGGAGCCCCAAGGGGGTCGGCCGAGCCAAGGGGGGAAGGTCTCCCCCCCCCCAAAACCGAGTTGGACTTGGTTTGGTGGGTGGGAGTCCTTCCTTCCCTTCCCACCTCCTCTTTTTTCTTTCTCTTTGATTTTTCTTCCAATGCGCATAGGGCCCTTTTGGGATGTCCCACCAGCCCACTAAGGGCTGGTGCGCCACCCTGAAGGCCTATGGGCTTCCCCGGGGTGGGTTGCCCCCCGGTGAACTCCCGGAACCCATTCGTCATTCCCGGTACATTCCCGGTAACTCCGAAAACCTTCCGGTAATCAAATGAGGTCATCCTATATATCAATCTTCGTTTCAGGACTATTCTGGAAACCCTCGTGACGTCTGTGATCTCATCCGGGACTCCGAACAACATTCGGTAACCAACCATATAACTCAAATATGCATAAAACAACGTCGAACCTTAAGTGTGCGGACCCTGCGGGTTCGAGAATTATGTAGACATGACCCAAGAGACTCCTTGGTCAATATCCAATAGCGGGACCTGGATGCCCATATTGGATCCTACATATTCTACGAAGAACTTATCGTTTGAACCTCAGTGCCAAGGATTCATATAATCCCGTATGTCATTCCCTTTGTCCTTCGGTATGTTACTTGCCCGAGATTCGATCGTCAGTATCCACATACCTATTTCAATCTCGTTTACCGGCAAGTCTCTTTACTCGTTCCGTAATACAAGATCCCGCAACTTACACTAAGTCACATTGCTTGCAAGGCTTGTGTGTGATGTTGTATTACCGAGTGGGCCCCGAGATACCTCTCCGTCACACGGAGTGACAAATCCCATTCTTGATCCATACTAACTCAACTAACACCTTCGGAGATACCTGTAGAGCATCTTTATAGTCACCCAGTTACGTTGCGACGTTTGATACACACAAAGTATTCCTCCGGTGTCAGTGAGTTATATGATCTCATGGTCATAGGAACAAATACTTGACACGCAGAAAACAGTAGCAACAAAATGACACGATCAACATGCTACGTCTATTAGTTTGGGTCTAGTCCATCACGTGATTCTCCTAATGACGTGATCCAGTTATCAAGCAACAACACCTTGTTCATAATCAGAAGACACTGACTATCTTTGATCAACTGGCTAGCCAACTAGAGGCTTGCTAGGGACAGTGTTTTGTCTATGTATCCACACATGTAAATGAGTCTTCATTCAATACAATTATAGCATGGATAATAAACGATTATCTTGATACAGGAATTATAATAATAACTATATTTATTATTGCCTCTAGGGCATAATTCTAACAGGTAGTGAGTGGTTCCTTCATAGAGGAAACAAGTCACCTGACTACTTGGGCACTCCTTAGCTGGGTGATTTTCTTCACAATGAGGGAATCCGTCCTTATGTTCTTCCTGGGTGTGTCCTATTTCTCCATAGATCTTGCATGCACAAGTCTTCTCCTTCGGATTATCATAGCACTTCCGAATGAGACGGGATCTTAACAAAGTCTTCTTGAATTCGTCCTAGGTTTCTGCTCCACTAAATCCTTGTATGGCATGATGCGTTTTCCACTAGATTGCAGCACTTTGTGTAAAGTACTGAAGAGCGTTTTCCACTTCATACTTCCTTGAGATCAAGTTGCTCCCGAAGTGGTTCTCCATGTTCTTAATCCATATTTCAGCCTCCAGCTGGGTCATTGGTCCAGAGACTACAAGTCCAGCTTCATACTCCATCTGGTAGGGTTGAGGTTTTGGGGATGAGAGGGGTAAGAGAGAAGGAGATACACATAATACAAACAATATTTTTGAGAATAGGTTTTAGTTGTGGCCGACGGAAAACACACACCAATGACGGCTCACAAATCATCGTAACTAACATGGGTATATAATTGGGGTTCGGACTTCTAATAAACATTGGAACGTTTCGAGGTCTTCGAGTTCTTCGGGTCTTGAGAGTCTTCACTTGGTGTAGCTTCAACTGCATGATGAAATCCTCTTTACTTTGAAGTGGGAGTCGGTTGATCCTTCACATGGTCAAAGGGGAAAGGGCATTGTCTAACTATTTGAGGTGAGAGAACGTTTGATGACATCAGAAGAGATGAGAAGTAAAAGGTGTTCTTAGAAATAAAATTTTAGAGAGATCCTTTCCTAAGAAATTTCCATTTTCTAGGGTCACATCCTACAGTCAACATGTGCTCTGATACCATATCTGTAGCGACCCGACTCAAAACGAGTCAAGCCTTTGTGTATCTGTGCCATCCCTGGATCAGTATGCTGGCACACCCAGTACATCAATGTATATATCAAAGTGCAATCACATGTAAATAGCGTAAAACTGATATATATACCTTAAAATCTCAGCGGAAACAGTCAAGGGAGTGGAGTCCCAATAAACACCAACGGCAAGTTGAGTGTAGACCGTAACCCTGAATCGTACTCTTACTCATCGAAGAAAAATATCTGCAACATAAGACGTTGCAGCCGTGTAGGTCAGCATAATGAATATGATGGCAAGTCACATATGAGAGGGGGGTAAAATATCATCTATACTATATGCATATTTGGCAGGTGGGGTTGTAAGTTTTAGCGTAAAGCAAAATTTTCTCCTACAACAAGGGGGCTAAAAGCAAAATATTACTTTGCTGTTGGTTCTTAATGAGATGGTTCCGCCAACCAATTCTCATACCCAAGTTATCAATATTACCCACATCAAATATATATAATGGTGTTGAGAATTTCAGATAACTTCAGTTCCTTTGGCTCAAGTTGTCCATGACCGTGGACACGGCTAATCGATTAGGTTTGAGTACTCTGTAGAGTTTTGCGCACGTTCCCCACATGATTTGATCGCCTCCGTGTATGTCCTCGCACTTCAGGGTGTTTGAAGAACGGATGATCAAAACATGGTCTTTCAACGGGTCCCTCTGATTCCCTGTCGGTGCCCATCCAAATCCTACCGTTCTTCTACATCTGCTGGCACCGCCTGTCCAGAGTCGCTGCGTTGTCCAACCAAGCCAGAGCCCATAATGACTTGTGGTTGTGCAGGTAAGTCTTGGGTCTTGAAAATATCCGTCCGTCTCTTTGAGCCTGGGTGAAGCTTTCCGCAAGATGTCATGGCACGTCTCCAGCATCCCGGGTCATCCACTAGTTTCTCCAGGGAGCCGATCAACCGTCCTTCACCCAGAGTTGCATTGCATTACGAGGTCTTGAAAAGTCTTGACTTAACCGGTCTTGGTTATTAAATTATTCTCGCATCACTCGTGATAAAATCTCAACCAGAATCCCGTCTACTCAAGCATAGCAATATGAAATTTGTCGTCCCGGGCCAAGTAACGGGGTTATTGGGTGCCTACCACATGATACTACAATATGTAACCATAATTTCCAAGTACCTACTCAGCATGCAATTGAGCATAGGATGGTAGAACTACGATGCATAAAACATAGGTGATACATGATCAAATGACTTGTCTGGTGATGTTGACGAAGAAGAATTTTCGTTCTCGAGGAATAACTTGATAGACTACTCGTCACTCTCCGATGAAATCTATATAACAACCATATCATTCACGTAAGCACTCAATACTAGCAATCAAAACAAAAGAGAGAGCGAATAAGAATCCAAACGAAACTTCAAATAAAACTAGGGAGTCTTCTACTACATCAAACCCTAAATAGTTTTTGTCTAACAGAAAATAAAACTAAAATAGCAGAGAACTAAGATATAAATTTAACTAGGACAAAATAAAGTATTTTCTTTTTCATAAAACTATTTTGAAAGTATTTTCAAATGGGAGTTGAAACAGTAGAGAAATCAATTGCAAGTTACTAGAGAACTAGAATTGATTTCATGATAACAAATAAAAATAAAAATAAAAATTTGTTGAAAACCTACTATTAACTAACAGAAACAAAATATAAACTTTACGAAATATAAAAGAAAATAATTTTAAAAAAATTATAGAAAAAGAAATACCATAATCCTAAAAGAACTAAAACAGAATCTATTTTGGTAAAAACCCCAAGTAAAAATATTAAAAAAATTGAAACTTGAACTACTGAAATATATGATCACTAGGAAACAGCAGCAAAAAGAATTAAATTAAAAGATATTTTTAAACTCCCGGAATAAGAAAAACAAGGTTTAAACTAAATCTGATCTAATTCAAATTTGAAAATTTCAAACATAGGCAAATAATATGTTTTTGAAAACTACATAAAAATTGTGATCTACTGGAAAAAGAATCAACTAATTCGGAGTTATAGACTAATAGATATGAATTTTAGAAATTTGCTCTTTTTCTGAAAAAAAAACTATGACAGGATTTCTATGAGGCTCACCGTGGATGGACAGGCTTGGAGGTGCTCCGGCGAGGTGGGGCTGCTCCGGCGAGGGAAATCGGTGGGGAAGGGGGGAACCGGTGGAGGAGCCTTGACGGGATCAATTTCTTTCCACGGGCGGCGTCGGGGCTGCTTGGCGTCGGGGTTCCTGGCGCTGCTCCTGCTGGTTGGTCCCTGGCAGGGAGCCGATTGGGCCTGGTGGCGAGGGGGTGGGGGCCGGTGGAGGGGGAGGTGCGGTAGGGAGGTGCAGCGGGGTAGGGGGAGGGTTGCAGGGGTCCAGGTGGCGGTGAGGAGGGCGATGGTGCTCGTGGAGCGAGCTCCTGTGGAGTTCTTGACACAAAACAGGAGGTGGCGGGGAGGAGGCTACGGGCAGGGAAACGGGGCGTTCTCGAGGATAATGGAACGAGAAGGACGAGGGGATCCTTTATAGGTGGCGAGGAGGTGCTGGTAGGGAAGGAGATTCGCGAATTCCAGAAGGGGAGGATCTCTTGGTTCCTGCCATGGAAGTTCCTGGTAACGTGAATGACCAGAGGAAGGAGAAGATACTAAACGGGCCAGATTTGGAAACTCCTTAATGGGCCAGCGCTTTATTTCCTATTAAACGCGATTTCTTTCCTTTTTCAAAAACAGGAAACAAAAACGATAAAAGGGAAACCAAATAAATTCGGAATATAGAGTTTCTATATGCTAAAATTATCAGAAAAATAAAATCTAAAGGATGGGCATTTTTCCACGGCCAAAATAAGAAACTTAATAAAAACGTTTTTCAGAAAATCCCTAAAAGCATTATTTCTTTTTGCAATTATTTTCTCAAATTTAATTTTGGTTTTTTCTTGGCTCAAAATATTTCAATGAATGCCCCTGGTTTTTGGAGGGTCATGTTCCTCCTCTCTTTCTTGCTTGGCAAGAATTTATTCCTGGCATTTCTTGAGTGGAGAAAAAATAGAATTGCAAAACAAAAATCGAAAGAATTTCAAATGCCACCTTCATTCAAATTCTTTATAGTTGAAGAAGTCATGCTATCTCCTCTCATTGATTTTAAATGGGTGAATTTGAATTCACCGGAAAAGGGGAAAGTCATTTTATTTCCTCTCATTCAAAAGTTTTTTTTGAAAAGTTTCAAATTTCACTCAAGTTTCAATCACTCAAACAGACAAACAATCATTCTAATAATTATATTAACATTCCAAAATTTGGGATGTTACACAATATTATTGAAAGTGGGTTTGGAAACGTCATGACTTTTGTTGATGATAATCCCACTATTTTTGAAGAGCGTCAACTTTGCATGCATGTGGATCATGAAAAGAATATCCTATGTGATAGCTATATTGTTGAATTTGATTATGATCCCACATGTAATTTCCATGAGAGAGGAAAATATTGTGGTAGAAACTTTCATGTTACCAAATTACCTCTCATTATGTTGAGATTGACATTGTCTCTTTCTTCTTCCTCGCATATGGTAACTATTGGTTGTCTTGCCAATTTGTTCTCCTATAAAATGCCTATGCATAGGAAGTATGTTAGACTTAGATGTGATTTTCACATGCTTTATGATGCTCTCGTTGTGCTTCAATTCTTGTCTTTTATGTGAGCATCATTAAAATCCTTATGCCTAGCTAAGGGCGTTAAACAATAGCGCTTGTTGGGAGGCAACCCAATTAATTTATCTTTTTCTTTATGTTCGGTTGCGTCCACACTTTCATAATTCTGTTGTGATTGTGATTTTTGTGTTTCTTTTTGTGTTGAGCCAAGCAAAAACCTTATGACTAGTCTTGGCACTACAAGAAATATGCTCATACATGACGTTCTTTAAGATGTCGTTGATGAATTCGTCATAAATCTATGACGATTTCATCCGATATTGTCGTAAGCCGTTTGAGGGGATCAAATCTACATATAAATTACGACGATGTGAGTCAAAAACGTCATAACCGC
Source organism: Hordeum vulgare subsp. vulgare (assembly GCF_904849725.1). Lineage (NCBI taxonomy): Eukaryota > Viridiplantae > Streptophyta > Magnoliopsida > Poales > Poaceae > Hordeum > Hordeum vulgare. The sequence goes on from NC_058523.1 coordinate 128,983,357, forward strand.
ATAAAATGAGATCGTCATAACTTTTACGACGATTATAAAAATGTCGTAACATGTTCTAACTATGTTGACATGTCAATCGTCGGTCCATTCTATCCCACCTCATCCTAGTTTGTGGAGCAACCTACTATTATGTCATTTCAAAAATGCTCGAAAAATTCTCATAAATACTTTGGATCATGTATTCCTCAAATATTTTAAAACCCTTCCTTCCATAGTTCGAAAATAATTCAGCAATATTCATTTTCCTATTTTGTTCAGAATAGCACTTTGTGAAGAAAGTGCTATTTATATTTCTTTGATTACGCTCAAAAATTTTGGGCACCCTTTCCTATCCAAATCATTGCCTCATGAAAACTTTCGTAACCATTTGCCTACTAATCTTTCTTAGCAAATTTCCAAAGTTTGTGTTCAGCTCACAACTTTGTGAAGGAAGTACTAGATAGGAATATCCTAATGAGTTGAATTTTTTCCACATCTTCTATGTGCCCAAAACATAGTTCTCCATAAAATTTTAGCCCCATCTAACAATCCATGTGAGCTCATCATCCAATCTTTGTTTTTGGTAATATTTTTAATTTCTGAAGCAACTACATTTTATATTGCTTTATAGTTGATGAAAATTATGCCATCATCATATCCGTTCCTTGCTAGTGGTTGAATACTAGAATATTTTTGGTGTTTCTCTGATTAAATAGATACCCTTTAGTAAAGGGATCAACAAACTATGCCATGAATGTGGCCCGCTTCCTGCTAAATCGTAGATGTTTCCAACCAATGATAACTCTTCCCACGGATTACTCCACTATATCCAATCTCACGCGTCCACACTCGATGGAGGGCTCGGTGGAGGTCGGCGTGACATCCTCAACTGTTGTTATAGTAATGTCACATCCCTAACCCTTAAGCAAGTTAGCCTTGTGCTCACGTCTTCTTTGCATTTGCATCCAAGATTTTTCAACAAGAACAACAAAGTGGCAAAGGAAAAACTCAAAACCCTAGCCACTACTTTAAATAAAGAAAATCTCAAACTAGTTCAAATCAATGAACCCAAAATGGCCTCAAGAAATGTTCAAACTTTCTGATAAATCATGAAAGTAAATGAGCATTGGAGAAAACTATTTTCTTGACACTTTAAGCATTTTAAATTAATGCAAAAGCCATTGGTTTCAAACTTTAAATTTGAAATCAGAAACTATAAATTTTCAAAAATATTGAAAACTTTGGAAATGGATGGGAATATTATAACAAATAATCAGGTGTGTCTAAAATAATTTTTACCACCTTTTTGGAGCTGAAATAAATAGCAAAACATTAGTTAACCAAAACAGAACAAAATAGAAAAGAAAAAGGAGGAAGAAAACCTTACCTGACGCCTGAGGAGACCCAGCCCACCAGGGGCAGGGTCGTCTTCTTCCTCTGCCTTCTGGCAGAGGGGAGATCGACCACGGCGGCTCCCTCCACCTCCTGCTTCGCCGTGGCGAGCTCCAGAGCCTCCGTGCCAGCGCGACGATGGGGATAAGCTCCCCAGGGTCTCCTCTATCCATTCCCCAGCACCGTTTTCCCTCTCCTCTCGGATCTTGCCCTCCCTCCTGCTGCCGCCATTAGAGCCGAGCTCGAGCTCGAGCCGCAGCGCTTCTAGCCACGGGAACATTCCTCCGAGTAGTTTGTTAGCTCCGCCTCGTCGAGCCGGTCCTCCCTGCAGAAGCCGAAGCCTCCCCAAGCTCTGCATCGCCCCCAACGCCGTCGTCTTCCACCTCCGGCCGCCGGACCTCTCCCGTCGATTCGCTCCCTCCGGCGCACCCCCGAGCCCTTCAACAACACCATCGGAACCGCCGTGAGCTCGTCGTCGTTTCCCCTCTCTCCCCACGCTCTTCCGTGCATTGTAGCCCCGTTCCCCACCAAGGCCGAGAGCACCTCACCGCCAGTCATGTCGTCGCCGTCGCTGTGGTGTCTGATCCACGCGCTCGAGCTAGGGTTCGAGCTCCTGGAACCTCCAGGAGTGCGATGAGCCCTCCAGCTGCCCTCCCCGTGCCCTAGAGTCGTCTCTCATAGAAGGCCAAGCTTCGGCCGCCGCTTCGGCTCGTCGCCGGCACCTCTCCCGGCGACCCTAGCTTCCCCTGATGCCCCCGCTAGATGCGGCGTTGCACCAGCTATCCGTAGCTGCTTTCTGCGCCCAAAGCCGATGGCCGATGCGCTGTCTAGCTCTCTCCGGCGAGACTTCAACATGCCCGTGGTCGCCGCCGGCCATGCTCCGGTGGGGGCCGACGTGGCAAAGCTAACCCAGCATCTTAGGGGCTTAATCACTCGCTGACAGTGGGCCCAAGGCCAAGTCAAACCCCAATTAGGACTGGTCAGCGCGGGATTAGTCCCAGAGAGGCTGACCAGTGGGACCCCCCTGTCAGGTTTGACCTGAACAGGTCGGCTGACCTGCTGACGTCAGTCTGATGCAATAAATAGAATTTCCAGTATAAAATTAATTCCAGGAAATTGCTAAAACTTGTAAAAATCATAGAAATTAATCTGTAACTCCAATGAAAATAATTTATATATGAAAAAGTATCAGAAAAATTCAAGGATTCTGATTATGCTATTTTCAACTATGTTTGAAAAAGTTACAGAACCCTAAAATGTGGAATAAGGATTAATTCAATTATTATAATTACTTTTTAAATGGAATTTGGAAAATATTCAAATTTCATTATGAATGCAATGATCACACACTGTCCTAGTTACAAATCAGTACCCTAACATGACATCTCATGCATGCTAACTTTAAGTTGATCTGAGCATCAGGTCGAATCAATTAAAACGGTACCCGTGAATACCCCGTTTGAATTGATATTCGAATGTGATTCAAATCAACTCTAAACCTAATACATATTGATTATAATAACTTATCACCTTGCATTCTCATGCCATGCTCATGCATCATTTTGAGTGCATATGATTGTTATTGAATGTTGCCATTCATTTCGGTAGGCTCCGCACCCCCGGATTCCATCGAATATCCGTCTGACGGATATCGTTCCTCCTCTGAGCAACAAGGCAAGCAACCCTTTTGATCATCCCGATAATTCCCATGTTCTTGCTCCTGCACTTATTTATTGCATTAGGATCAAATGCTACAACTACTTTTGCCACGTTAGTTGAACCCACTTCCTTTGCATGACCTAACCTTGTCACAGTAAATAGCCGAACCTTGCAACCTAGCATACCTGATAGTTGCTTGAGCTATGATGTGCCTTATCCTGCTATGCATGCTATGCTTAGAGTTGTGTATGGTCTGTCATCTAGGAGATGAACAGAATTGTGAGAATGTGTTCGGTGAGCAAAGGTTGTGTGTTGAACTTGATTTGGTAAAGGTACCGGTGAAAGGCTGTGTAGGAGTACATGGCGGGTTGTTTCATTGGAACCGTCCTTAGGAACTGAGTTCCGTGTATGTAATCCAAGACTAGATACTACCACATGCTGGGCCCTGAAATATGACCCCGCTCGGCCTATTAATCGCGTAGTACTCGGTCCAGGAGATGCAAGTAGTTTCTGGTGTTTATAGTAATGCTGGAGGCCGTGCATGGTGCTGACCTGAGAGGTGGACCGTGATGCGGTAGGCAGTGGCACGGTGTACCAAGTGGCACCCGGATGGTGGGCTTGGGAACCCTGCGCACATCGTTTGAGGCCGTGGCGGAAACCTCGGCCGGACTTCCGTACGGGTTACTCTCAGATAGGCGATAAACCTGGACTAGGTACTAGTGTGGTTAACGGTCGTGGCCGACTCCCTCGCTGGGCTTCCGCTTGAAGGTTGCCGAGGTGCATGACGTGCACATGGCGATAAGTGGCGAGAGCGTGTGTGACGAAGTACACCCCTGCAGGGTTATGATCTATTCGAATAGCCGCGTCCGCGGATATGGACTACTTGGAGACATATGTTGTTCATAGATAACTTCAATGGCTACTCATAAAATTGCCAAGATAAGCGTGAGTGTCGTGGACGGCATTTCCGTATGGAGACGGAATGATTCCACGATAGTGTATTGTTGTGGTGTTAGTGGACTCGTGTGCGAGAAATCAAGTTGTCAAAATTATTTGAAAATGCAAGTGTCTAGCCACGAGTCAAATGCTGGCTTTCCGCATGAAACCCCACAATACCTTTTGTTACCTTGCATGAGTAGTTAGTTCTCCTAAAGTCTTGCTGAGTACCTTCGTACTCATGTTTGCTTAATAAATGTTGCAGAGGTTGCTAATGACCCTAATGGAGGGTTCTTCGTAGACATCGACGACGACGAGTAGCTGGTGTCCCAGCTACGATCTGGCCCTACGTTGGATCTGTAGTATAGTCAGGCCATGTGCCTTTAGTTGCCTTGTCTGTACTCAGACAGTTTAAAACTCTTCCACTGGCTTGTAACTGAATGACTGTTATTATGGGTCGTGAGACCCTTAATGTGTAATATTATGTGTGTGGCTCTTCCGAGCCTCTTAAATAAAGCTTGTATGTTTATGGTTATGTTGTGATGCCATCGATGTATCTATACATATCGGTATGCCATGCGTACGTGTGTCTTACTTGATATGTATGGGGTTCGAATACCTAGTCGTGAACTTTAGTAGCACTCCTTACAAGGAAATGCCCCTTTGTGATCCAACGAGCCTTGGTAGTTCGCTACTGCTCCGGACACATTGGTTGACCGGCATGTGTCCTTCTTAGCTGCTGTGTCTGTCCCCTTTGGGGAAATGTCACGCGACGTAATGGAGTCCTTGTAGCTTGCTACGACTCGTCTACGTTCGCTGATGACCGACACCTGCTTTGTTGGGTCATGTATGCCTGTCCTTGTGCGGTACTGCCACTTTGGTTTATGACTAGACATGTCGATCCGGGTTCTTTGACATTGGAATGCTAGCAACACTATTGCATACGTGAGTCAAAAGACGCAAACGGTCCCGTCTAAGGTAAGGCTGCAGCCGTGGAGTTAACCGTGCGTGAGACCGCAAAGGGATGCGATGTGTTACAGGCTGGATTCCTATGGCTTAGGATCGGGGTCCCGACAGCGTTGGTATCAAAGCCTGACTGACTTTAGGATTACTAAGCCAAACTGGTCGAAGTTGAGTCTAGAATTGCTTTAGTTATATATAAGGGAATTGTTTGTGGAAGGGAACGTAAGACTCTTGTTCTCTTCTCAAGTTATTCTATTCTGGTCATCCTCGTCTTTTCTGCGGGAATTAAGGACTAGGTTACTCATCTTCTCCTAGGCTCGTGTTTCTGATCGGTAGCTTATAGGACTACGGGTCAAGAGCTATTGGGTTTCTTTTATTCCTAGGAAGCAGGAAGTAAGTTTGATGATCAGAGAGTTGAACTTGATAGTTGAGTGGTTACGCTATTCCATTTTGGGTTGTCTCAAAATTTGTTTTTGAGCATTTACAGCCGTTATGCTGCCCAATTTTATATTCGGAGCTCTAATGCTTTTGCATTACTCTCTATTTACAGATGCCTGGCCGTCCTTCTCGTCAGGTGGTACGTCTGACCAGGTGCATTGATGTGCCGGGTCATACGGCCATGCTGGTCAGGGTGATGTCGGTGTGCGGTTACCGCTGGTACCCCGAGTACACAGTGGAGGAACAGTACCGAGACTTCAACCAGAGCCAGTACATCTGCACTGTTAGGGTATTTCCAGATTACCCTGGAGCGGAGAAGCCAATCCATTGGTCCTATGGGTTGGGGGTCACTGTTGACATGGCAGTACAAGATGCTGCCTATTCAATGCTGACCATTATGAGAGCGAGACATGCACTGCTGCAGAATTCAGAGTTCTGCTATGTTTCGGCCTCTCAGCCTGGTGAAGAGGGATACCTCAGTGGAGTTTATTTTGATTCTTCTATGGAGGATCCACTTCTGCAGTCCACTGTTGAGATGCTAGAGAACAGAGACAGGGATGCTCGTGCTCTCCGTATGGAGCTTTATGCTACCCGTGCCCGTCTGTGGACAGCTTTGACCCTGCTGGCATCGGTAGTCCAGACAGGGTATGGAGAGATGGAGATGCTGAACCCTGTTAGGACCCATCTTCCGGCTCACGTTGACTGGCCAGCTATAGGAGGAGTCACACCTCTTCGGGGACCCCTCTTACCACCAGTCAGGGGACCAAGGCCACATTCGTGTCCTTATGGATCCCAGGGATCTCAGGCTAGAGTGTTTCCTGATCCACAGGTTGAGCTTCCAGGTCATGGAGGTAATCTCTATGAGATGTTCTATGCGGATGCCTGAGCTGTGAGCGGAAGGATAGTATGGTAGTAGCCGTACGTTCACAGTCCTGCGTGACTTGTGAAGTATGTATGTAATGTGAAATGAATTCCGGAGGCCTAGATAAATAATGTATAGGCAGCTTGTAAGCCTCTGATGAGTAGTTTCATAATTTCAGTAGTTTGCTCTTCGGTTAAGGGTGTACTGAACTATGTAAGGGTGTGTATGAACCATGGTGTATATATAGCAGTTGCTTGTTACCATGCTGTTCGGATATTCATTTCCGCATTCCGTGTGTTCAGTACATTCTTACTCCATAGTCAGTATTGATATGATATTGGTCTAAGCTATGAGTTTGTTTGTCAGGATGGTGTTCACCAGGTTGAACCGTGCCCCTGCTCATGAGCAAGGTGAGGGTAGTCAAGCGTCGCAGGAAGACCTGCCTCACCCGCCTTCTCTGGTGGAAGTGATGCTTGAGGCAGAAAGAAACAAAAGGGAGACCAATCGACCGCTAGAGCGTATTGAGCAGAATACGGCTCGACAGCCTAGGAATGCCGTAGTGTCCCTCAATGACTTTGTGAAGCTGAATCCTCCAAAGTTTCATCATTCCGTCGATCCCCTCGACGCTGATGACTGGCTGTGCAACATCTCACGCAAGATTCGCTCTGCGAATGTGTCTGAGGCCAACAAGGTGACCTTTGCGGTGTATTTCCTGGAAGGACCCGCCAATCTGTGGTGGGAGAATTTTGAAGCTATGCGTCCCGCTGAACCAGTGGCCACATGGGCAGACTTCAGTGCAGCTTTTCGTCTGCACCATATTCCAGAGGGCCTGATGGACAGAAAGAGAGAGGAGTTCTGTGCCTTCAGTCAGGGCAAGTTGTCTGTGGATGCCTATAGCCGCGAGTTTGGTAACCTCGCCCGCTATGCAACAGAGGAGGTGTCTACTGACGCCAAGAAGCAAGCAAGGTTTCGTAAGGGTCTGAGCCCTAAGCTCCGTCGTGATCTGCGCCTCCATGAGTGTGCAAGCTTTCAAGCCCTAGTCAACAAGGTGATCAGTGCCGAGACTGGTCATACTGACTTCGAAGCCACAAGGAAGCACTCCCGTGACTTTGGCTCGTCTTCTGGTTCCGCGTTTCCAAAACGCAGGCTGTGGGTTCCGAACAGTTCTCTGCCGCCAAGATACACTCCGAGGCCATCCTACGTGGCGCCTCAGACGAATCAGGCAAACCCTCCAGCAAAAGCTTATGGTGGTCCAGCTAGCAATGCTGCACCACGTGCCAACCAGGTGATATGCTACAAGTGTGGAGAACCAGGGCACTATTCTCGTGAGTGTCCTCAGAATGTGGGTGCCAAGCAACCCGGAAGGTCCGTCGGGCAAGCCAAGTCGGGCAAAGCTTATTATGTGAAGCCAACTCCTGCACGTGGCCGTGTGAACTATGTGTCAGCAGAAGAAGCTGCAGAGGATCCCGACGTCATGCTGGGTACACTTCTTGTTAATCATCACCCAGTGTCTGTTCTCTTTGACACTGGGTCTTCTCATTCCTTCATTTTAGAAAGTTATGCACAGTTGCATAACATGTCTTTTTGTGATATGCCAATCCCATTGGTTGTCCAAACCCCTGGTAGTAAATGGCAAACCTCTAGGATAACCTATGACAATGAAATTCTAGTAGATAGGCTAGTTTTTCTAGCCTCATTGATAGCATTGAAATCTTCGGATATTAATATCATCTTGGGCATGGACTGGATGTCAGCTCACTATGCCAAGATTGATACTCATTCTAGAAATATCCAGCTTACCCATCCCTCGGGTGAGATAGTAAATGTCTCTACTCGAGTTGCCAAATGCCAACTCTATTCCCTAAATGCCAACCCTCTTCCGGAACTTGAAGACATTCCGGTAGTCCGTGACTTCCCGGATGTTTTTCCAGAGGAACTGCCAGGAATTCCACCTGACAGAGATGTAGAGTTTGTGATAGATCTTGTTCCGGGAACTGTCCCAATAGCCAGAAGACCATATAAGATGGCACCCCTAGAGCTAGCCGAACTTAAGAAGCAATTAGATGAGGCTTTGAACAAAGGTTTCATTCGTCCTAGCTCTTCTCCTTGGGCTTGTCCCATCCTCTTCGTCAAGAAGAAAGACGGAACGGATCGGATGGTTGTAGATTACCGACCAGTTAATCTGGTCACCATAAAGAACAAGTATCCGCTCCCCAGGATCAACGATCTGTACGATCAGCTCGCTGGATCCGCAGTCTTCTCCAAAATGGATTTGAGGTTAGGATACCATCATATCAAGATTAAGAACGGGGACATTCCAAAAACGGCTTTTGTTACTCGTTATGGCCAATATGAGTACACCGTTATGTCCTTCGGTTTAACCAATGCCCCAGCCACCTTCTCTCGTCTGATGAATTCAATCTTCATGGAGTATTTGGATAAATTCGTCGTAGTATACCTCGATGATATTCTCATCTACTCGAAGAATGAACAAGAACATGCCGAGCATCTAAGGCTGGTGTTGATGAAACTTCGAGAGCATCGCCTTTATGCCAAATTTTCAAAATGTGAATTCTGGTTACCAGAAGTGACCTGTCTAGGCCACGTAATCTCTGGTAAGGGTATTGCTGTCAATCCCGAGAGAGTTCAAGCTGTCCTTGATTGGACTCAACCTGAATCGGTTAAGCAAGTTAGGAGTTTTCTTGGTCTAGCGAGCTATTGTTGCCGCTTTGTCGAGAATTTCTCCAAGGTTGCAAAGCCTCTAACTGAACTCCTCAATAAAGATAAAAAGTTCGAGTGGACACCACAGTGTGAGCATAGTTTTCAGGAACTAAAAAGACGCCTGACTTCCGCACCTGTGTTGCTACCACCAGAATTTTCTAAGGACTTTGTTATCTATTGCGACGCCTCGCGACAAGGATTAGGTTGCATTCTCATGCAAGATCGTCATGTGATTGCATACGCATCTCGACAGTTGCGTCCACATGAGGATAATTATCCCACACATGACCTTGAGCTTGCAGCTGTGGTCCATGCACTAAAAACCTGGCGACATTACCTTCTCGGTAATCGTTGCGAAATATTCACTGATCACCAAAGTCTGAAATATATTTTCACCCAGCCGGATTTGAATCTCACGCAAAGACGGTGGGTTGAGTTGATCTCGGATTACGACTTAGGGATAACTTACACCCCGGGGAAGGCCAATGTTATGGCCGATGCGCTAAGTCGTAAATCTTATTGTAACAATCTGATGCTACAACAAGGTCAACCACATCTCCATGAGGACTTTCGGAAGTTGAATCTTCATATTGTTCCTCAAGGATTCCTTTCTACCCTGGTGGCGAAGCCTACTCTTAAGGATCAAATTATAGCTGGCCAAAAGCGTGACAAGGGTATATCACGGATCAAGGAGAATATTTTTAGCGGCAACGCTAAAGAATTTTCCATGAACGATCAAGGTGTTGTGTTCTTCCAGAATCGTTTAGTGGTTCCTAAGAACCCACATCTAAGGAAGTTAATCCTTAAGGAGGCTCATGATTCTCCTCTCACCATTCATCCCGGTAGTACTAAGATGTATCAGGACCTACGCCAGAGGTTCTGGTGGACTAGGATGAAGAGAGAAATTGCTGAGTTCGTTGCTAACTGCGACGTTTGTCGTCGAGTTAAGGCAGAACATCAAAGGCCTGTTGGCACCCTTCAGCCTCTAGCTATTCCTGAATGGAAATGGGATAAAGTTAGCATGGATTTCATTACCGGATTTCCCAAGACCAAGAAAGGAAATAATGCTATCTTTGTGGTCATTGACCGTGTTTCCAAAGTGGCTCATTTTCTTCCGGTTCGTGAGAGTATAACAGCTAGCCAGCTAGCAGAGTTATATATCTCTGGAATAGTGTCTCTTCATGGTGTTCCCCTGGAAATTAACTCGGACCGTGGAAGTATCTTTACTTCTCGCTTCTGGGAAAGTTTTCAGAATGCCATGGGGACTCACCTATCTTTTAGCACTGCTTTCCATCCTCAATCAAGTGGTCAAGTAGAAAGAGTGAATCAAATCCTAGAAGATATGCTCTGAGCTTGTGTTATATCGTTCGGTATGAATTGGGAGAAGTGTCTTCCATTCGCCGAATTCGCTTATAACAATAGTTACCAATCAAGTTTGGGCAAAGCCCCTTTTGAAGTTCTCTATGGACGAAGATGTCGAACACCTCTTAATTGGTCAGAAACCGGAGAGAGGCAACTCTTTGGCCTGGATATGATCCAGGATGCAGAAGAGCAGGTTCGCATGATTCGTGAAAAGTTGAAAACAGCCCAGTCTCGTCAAAAGAGCCAATATGACCGTCATCATAAGGATGTGACCTTTGAAGTTGACGAGAAGGCTTACCTTCGGGTTACACCTTTGAAGGGTACCCATCGTTTCGGTATCAAGGGCAAGTTGGCTCCTCGTTACATTGGTCCTTTTCGCATTCTTGCCAAACGAGGAGAAGTTGCCTACCAGTTGGAACTTCCTCCGCATCTTTCCAAGGTTCATGATGTTTTCCACGTATCGCAACTCAGGCGTTGCTTTTCGGATCCTATCCGTGAAGTGGACCACGAAACGCTTGATCTCCAAGATAACCTCTCATACCGAGAATACCCCGTGCGTATTCTTGATCAAGCTGAGCATACCACTCAACGTCGAAACCTCAAGTTTCTTAAAGTTCAATGGTCAAATCATTCTGAAAAGGAGGCAACTTGGGAAAGAGAGGATCGTCTCCGACTTGAGTATCCTGCGTTATTCCCGACGGCTTCTAAATCTCGGGACGAGATTCTTTTGAGTGGGGGTGAGTTGTCACATCCCTAACCCTTAAGCAAGTTAGCCTTGTGCTCACGTCTTCTTTGCATTTGCATCCAAGATTTTTCAACAAGAACAACAAAGTGGCAAAGGAAAAACTCAAAACCCTAGCCACTACTTTAAATAAAGAAAATCTCAAACTAGTTCAAATCAATGAACCCAAAATGGCCTCAAGAAATGTTCAAACTTTCTGATAAATCATGAAAGTAAATGAGCATTGGAGAAAACTATTTTCTTGACACTTTAAGCATTTTAAATTATTGCAAAAGCCACTGGTTTCAAACTTTAGATTTGAAATCAGAAACTATAAATTTTCAAAAATATTGAAAACTTTGGAAATGGATGGGAATATTATAACAAATAATCAGGTGTGTCTAAAATAATTTTTACCACCTTTTTGGAGCTGAAATAAATAGCAAAACATTAGTTAACCAAAACAGAACAAAACAGAAAAGAAAAAGGAGGAAGAAAACCTTACCTCACGCCTGAGGAGGCCCAGCCCACCAGGGGCAGGGTCGTCTTCTTCCTGTGCCTTCTGGCAGAGGGGAGATCGACCACGGCGGCCCCCTCCACCTCCTGCTTCGCCGTGGCGAGCTCCAGAGCCTCCGTGCCAGCGCGATGACGGGGATAAGCTCCCCAGGGTCTCCTCTATCCATTCCCCAGCACCGTTTTCCCTCTCCTCTCGGATCTTGCCCTCCCTCCTGCTGCCGCCATTAGAGCCGAGCTCGAGCTCGAGCCGCAGCGCTTCTAGCCACGGGAACATTCCTCCGAGTAGTTCGTTAGCTCCGCCTCGTCGAGCCGGTCCTCCCTGCAGAAGCCGAAGCCTCCCCAAGCTCTGCATCGCCCCCAACGCCGTCGTCTTCCACCTCCGGCCGCCGGACCTCTCCCGTCGATTCGCTCCCTCCGGCGCACCCCCGAGCCCTTCAACAACACCATCGGAACCGCCGTGAGCTCGTCGTCGTTTCCCCTCTCTCCCCACGCTCTTCCATGCATCGTAGCCCCGTTCCCCACCAAGGCCGAGAGCACCTCGCCGCCAGTCATGTCGTCGCCGTCGCTGTGGTGTCTGATCCACGCGCTCGAGCTAGGGTTCGAGCTCCTGGAGCCTCCAGGAGTGCGATGAGCCCTCCAGCTGCCCTCCCCGTGCCCTAGAGTCGTCTCTCATAGAAGGCCAAGCTTCGGCCGCCGCTTCGGCTCGTCGCCGGCACCTCTCCCGGCGACCCTAGCTTCCCCTGATGCCCCCGCTAGATGCGGCGTTGCACCAGCTATCCGTAGCTGCTTTCTGCGCCCAAAGCCGACGGCCGATGCGCTGTCTAGCTCTCTCCGGCGAGACTTCAACATGCCCGTGGTCGCCGCCGGCCATGCTCCGGTGGGGGCCGACGTGGCAAAGCTAACCCAGCATCTTAGGGGCTTAATCACTCGCTGACAGTGGGCCCAAGGCCAAGTCAAACCCCAATTAGGACTGGTCAGCGCGGGATTAGTCCCAGAGAGGCTGACCAGTGGGACCCCCCTGTCAGGTTTGACCTGAACAGGTCGGCTGACCTGCTGACGTCAGTCTGATGCAATAAATAGAATTTCCAGTATAAAATTAATTCCAGGAAATTGCTAAAACTTGTAAAAATCATAGAAATTAATCTGTAACTCCAATGAAAATAATTTATATATGAAAAAGTATCAGAAAAATTCAAGGATTCTGATTATGCTATTTTCAACTATGTTTGAAAAAGTTACAGAACCCTAAAATGTGGAATAAGGATTAATTCAATTATTATAATTACTTTTTAAATGGAATTTGGAAAATATTCAAATTTCATTATGAATGCAATGATCACACACTGTCCTAGTTACAAATCAGTACCCTAACATGACATCTCATGCATGCTAACTTTAAGTTGATCTGAGCATCAGGTCGAATCAATTAAAACGGTACCCGTGAATACCCCGTTTGAATTGATATTCGAATGTGATTCAAATCAACTCTAAACCTAATACATATTGATTATAATAACTTATCACCTTGCATTCTCATGCCATGCTCATGCATCATTTTGAGTGCATATGATTGTTATTGAATGTTGCCATTCATTTCGGTAGGCTCCGCACCCCCGGATTCCACCGAATATCCGTCTGACGGATATCGTTCCTCCTCTGAGCAACAAGGCAAGCAACCCTTTTGATCATCCCGATAATTCCCATGTTCTTGCTCCTGCACTTATTTATTGCATTAGGATCAAATGCTACAACTACTTTTGCCACGTTAGTTGAACCCACTTCCTTTGCATGACCTAACCTTGTCACAGTAAATAGCCGAACCTTGCAACCTAGCATACCTGATAGTTGCTTGAGCTATGATGTGCCTTATCCTGCTATGCATGCTATGCTTAGAGTTGTGTATGGTCTGTCATCTAGGAGATGAACAGAATTGTGAGAATGTGTTCGGTGAGCAAAGGTTGTGTGTTGAACTTGATTTGGTAAAGGTACCGGTGAAAGGCTGTGTAGGAGTACATGGCGGGTTGTTTCATTGGAACCGTCCTTAGGAACTGAGTTCCGTGTATGTAATCCAAGACTAGATACTACCACATGCTGGGCCCTGAAATATGACCCCGCTCGGCCTATTAATCGCGTAGTACTCGGTCCAGGAGTTGCAAGTAGTTTCTGGTGTTTATAGTAATGCTGGAGGCCGTGCATGGTGCTGACCTGAGAGGTGGGCCGTGATGCGGTAGGCAATGGCACGGTGTACCAAGTGGCACCCGGATGGTGGGCTTGGGAACCCTGCGCACATCGTTTGAGGCCGTGGCGGAAACCTCGGCCGGACTTCCGTACGGGTTACTCTCAGATAGGCGATAAACCTGGACTAGGTACTAGTGTGGTTAACGGTCGTGGCCGACTCCCTCGCTGGGCTTCCGCTTGAAGGTTGCCGAGGTGTATGACGTGCACATGGCGATAAGTGGCGAGAGCGTGTGTGACGAAGTACACCCCTGCAGGGTTATGATCTATTCGAATAGCCGCGTCCGCGGATATGGACTACTTGGAGACATATGTTGTTCATAGATAACTTCAATGGCTACTCATAAAATTGCCAAGATAAGCGTGAGTGTTGTGGACGGCATTTCCGTATGGAGACGGAATGATTCCACGATAGTGTATTGTTGTGGTGTTAGTGGACTCGTGTGCGAGAAATCAAGTTGTCAAAATTATTTGAAAATGCAAGTGTCTAGCCACGAGTCAAATGCTGGCTTTCCGCATGAAACCCCACAATACCTTTTGTTACCTTGCATGAGTAGTTAGTTCTCCTAAAGTCTTGCTGAGTACCTTCGTACTCATGTTTGCTTAATAAATGTTGCAGAGGTTGCTAATGACCCTAATGGAGGGTTCTTCGTAGACATCGACGACGACGAGTAGCTGGTGTCCCAGCTACGATCTGGCCCTACGTTGGATCTGTAGTATAGTCAGGCCATGTGCCTTTAGTTGCCCTGTCTGTACTCAGACAGTTTAAAACTCTTCCACTGGCTTGTAACTGAATGACTGTTATTATGGGTCGTGAGACCCTTAATGTGTAATATTATGTGTGTGGCTCTTCCGAGCCTCTTAAATAAAGCTTGTATGTTTATGGTTATGTTGTGATGCCATCGATGTATCTATACATATCGGTATGCCATGCGTACGTGTGTCTTACTTGATATGTATGGGGTTCGAATACCTAGTCGTGAACTTTAGTAGCACTCCTTACAAGGAAATGCCCCTTTGTGATCCAACGAGCCTTGGTAGTTCGCTACTGCTCCGGACACATTGGTTGACCGGCATGTGTCCTTCTTAGCTGCTGTGTCTGTCCCCTTTGGGGAAATGTCACGCGACGTAATGGAGTCCTTGTAGTTTGCTACGACTCGTCTACGTTCGCTGATGACCGACACCTGCTTTGTTGGGTCATGTATGTCTGTCCTTGTGCGGTACTGCCACTTTGGTTTATGACTAGACATGTCGATCCGGGTTCTTTGACATTGGAATGCTAGCAACACTATTGCATACGTGAGTCAAAAGACGCAAACGGTCCCGGCTAAGGTAAGGCTGCAGCCGTGGAGTTAACCGTGCGTGAGACCGCAAAGGGATGCGATGTGTTACAGGCTGGATTCCTATGGCTTAGGATCGGGGTCCCGACAAGTAACTTATGTAATTAAGTTACAGTGATTCCACACTAGTGTTGCCACATCACCATGATTTCTATTGTTCATCTCGCGTTAGTTCAAATGGTTCGAATTTGAATTTCAAAATAAAGTCAAGCGATAAAAGTTTTTGAATGTCAAAATAAAAATGTTCGGATGTGTCGTATATTACCTAGGAGAATTGTTTTTTAGAAACTATTAATTTTAAATGGTTTTATTGTGCTAAAATAAAATAAAACTAAAGCTTTTAAATAATAAAATAAAAACACAAACAAATAACAAAAAGGAGGAAAGAAACCCCCCTAGGCCCAAACTGGGCCGGCCCCATCCAGCCCACCTAACCGGGGGTATTTAACCCCATCTAACCCTAAATCCACCCACAACCTCACTCCCAGTCCACCCCATGCTGCCACCCCATCCACGAGGGAAAGCCCCCCTTGCTCTCTCACCCACGACGCCCCTTCTCCACCATCGACCGCGCCAGACCTCCCTCCCCTCGCTCACCTCACCCCGTCGTCGCGACCTCCTCCAGCTCCCTCCACTTCGCCTCTCCTCCTGATTCGCACCGCTTCCCTATGCAACCGGGGTAGAGCCATGGCGGGGATCCTGCAGTGGGCCACCCCTCGCTGCGCGTCCCAACCAGGGTTTTCCGTATCGATGGCCGTCGCCGACGCGTTGCTGCCCTCCCCGCCGACGCCGCCCCCGTCGGCGTGGATCGTCGTCGTGGCGTTGGCGCTCGTGCGCTTAGCCCTCACCCCGATGCTGGTGCTGGTGCACTTCGCCCTCACGCCGATGCTCGTGCTCGTGCGTGTCCTCTGCGTCCCAGCGGGAGCCCTCGCCTGCCTGTTCTTCTCCACTGCGTGGGTCACCTCCGCGGCCTCGGTTGCACAGGTCGTGGCGGGCCGCGCCTGGGGCTAGGTCTCCGCCCCCTTCCTCTTCCTCCAGGAGCTCATGTACGGGGCGTTCAAGGTCTGCGTCTACAGCTTCCTTGTTTTCCTCACGCTTGTCGTCCTGTTGGTGTGCGTGGCCTACGTGATTGCAGTTGTATCTGGGTCCACTTCGGGATTCAAGAAGGTATCGTGCAAATAAACTCCCTGTTACCTTTATTCCCATCGAAATTGCAGTGCAGCAGTACATAGGCAAGTGTTATCGACATGTTCTAGTTAAGTTGCCATATATGTTATGTTAAGTAATTAATTTCGTAGTTCAGGTTGTCCTTATGTCTAGTAGTA
Organism: Hordeum vulgare subsp. vulgare; assembly: GCF_904849725.1. Lineage (NCBI taxonomy): Eukaryota > Viridiplantae > Streptophyta > Magnoliopsida > Poales > Poaceae > Hordeum > Hordeum vulgare. The sequence goes on from NC_058523.1 coordinate 128,999,806, forward strand.
GTAGTAGCTTACTTCCATGTGTGTTCATCACTTCATTTTCATCCTACCATTTCAAGGGGAAATGGTCGGTTCTGTAATGGAGGATGTGGGGATATTTGGTATGCATGCGACAGCTTGCGTTATGATCCCAGCTGTTGTTCTTGGTCTCTAGAGGGACTGCCAGGCGGACAGGAAAGCACCATCGCAGTTCTGTTGAGGTATATATATACCTCCCCCTTTGCTTTGCTCCCCTGTATCTGTGAGCTATATGGTCTTTTTCAGTTATAATCTACATATTTTGTGTAGTCTCAATTAAGAAAGAGGAGTGAAGATGTGTTTCTAATCATTCGTATTGCATAAAAGAATGTAATTGTTATACCTCATAGTAATGTGATAATAGCTTTTCATTTATTCCTCGACCAAACTCTGTTGATGGTGTTGTTCCAAGCAAACTGGTCTGTGTTGTGCTGTGCTGATTGATACCATAGTAGATGAACAGGGTTGTCCAACTGGGTTTGGATGTGTTACGTTGTGTAATGGTAGGGGAGCCAGCATCTTTGTTGGTCATACATTCAGTAGATTTCACTTGAAAGTGGTAGTGACTGATGTTGAAAGTATTGTCGTCTTGCATCACTGTAACAATAAAATATTTATCTAATATCTCTCGCAGTGTATCTTCATTTCTTTCTGTTTTTTTCTCTTTTTTGCGGGTGATTCATTTCTTTCTCTTGTTTCTTCAAGCAAGTAGTCGACTTCTTTTCCAACTGTGATGTTGCTTTGTTTTCCCACTATGATATTTCATACCTGTTCGAATTATTGTTTGTCTACCAAGGTGCAGTAAGACTTGTTTAATTTTGAATAAATGATGAATGAGTTCATTAAAATAAATACCTTAGACAGAGTTTTGGCTGGGTGCATGTGTAGATGCCTTGGTCCTTTTTTATCCTCTCTAGCATTGCTTACAGGCGATTTACCATAAATTATCACCAAGTGATTGTGATTACATATAATATAGAGAAAGAACCAACACAAATTGGAGTTTTCCTCTGCTAGCTACATATAGTCTACTGCTTTTCAAAAAATCCCTTAGATACGTATCACAAGTTCACCACCAAGTGATCACAATGTGGCATCGGTACACTTCAGCCTATTAACCTCCACATATGACTTTCAGTTTAGTGGTCAAGATTATTTGCTGCAAAGCATTTCAGCAATGTATTGTTACTGATATATGAATACTTGTGTGAAAACGAGATGGATCTAGCGCCGTACGTGCAGATGCAGAGGTCCTATATTTTATTTTTCCATTTATATATGATTACTTGTGTGAATTTGTTCATCTGCATGTCTTAGAGGTTTTATCGTGCAGTAGTAATCGATCAAGTCCAGCGTTTGCTGCTACTGTTAAATGTTAATCACCTACTCCATCATAGTCGTCTTTTGTCTTGTTTGTCCCGCACCGATTAGATTCGGAGTGTATTGTAGGAGAGCATCCATTCCTGCACTTTCTATTGGAATCTATACATGCATAGTTCCATAGACATATATTGGAATGTGAAGTGAGTGTGGTCTGAGCTCTACTGTGTGTTTTCTTCCAGGAGGCAGCCAAGAAGCACCACCACCTCGACCTCAACACCCTCGGGGGCCACACCGACTGCATCACCGTGCTCGACTTCTCCAGTGACGCGTGCAACCTATCCACCGGCGATCCTTTCCTCAAAGTAATTATCTTATTGTATCCAATCATTTGTACTCTACTTGTATTTTGCATTTTCTGTGATTTATGCCTCCAGATTAACCAACTGCTGTAGAATGTCAATTTTTTTTTGAAGATTCTTATGGTTGTTTAATTAAGGTTTTAACATTTTATAACTGTTGTTTTAGGCTATTAGAGGAGACACCCTTTCTGCAGCCCAGGTAATGGTCCATGCTGGTCATTTCTTATGATTTAAGAGTTGGATTCAGTCTGTCTACCACTAGTTGAGGTTCACTGACTGTTTCTTTATCCACTCTGCCTATAGCAAGATGACTTACCCATAGTGATGAATTTGCTCAATATAAAGCAGCACCAGGCACGCTTTCTGTTCATCTTCCATCGATGGAAGATAGACTGCATCTTGAGGAAGAAGCTGGTCGGTGGTGTTGCATGTTTTCTGTAGTTATGTGAATTGCATGTTTAATTGGTCGTGGAAATGTGCATCTATTTTCCTGAAAGTTGAGCTTGTCTTGACTCTTGACTAGGTGTAATTAACAACATGACGCGCTTTATTATGACTAGATGGATGCTAGCATGCACATTGACTAGACGTGTTGACGTATACTTGTTGTCAATTGGATCATTCTTCTTTAGGTTTCATTGGTTGGCCTATCAATTTACTTGTGGAATGTGGGTCATGACTCAAACTTGTTGTCAATTGGAATACAAGATTATCCTTCTTTGGTTTCATTGGTTGGCCTGTCTATTTGTTTGTTGTCATCGTTGTTTACTGGCTGATTAGGTTTCTGTTTAACCTCAGAAGAGTTTTAATTATTTTAACCTCAGAATGTTTCTGGACAGTACTGTTGAGTTTTACAATGGTTACCCAGAAAGTTGGTTTTCCTCCTAGCAAGAATATTAGATAATAGATGATGCACATTACTGCTTGATCTATACAATGAGAGTGCTATCTTTAAATTCATTGGATAGGGGGCTGTGCTATCATTAGGGTGCCTTTGCTGTTGTATAATATGCCTATAACAACACTTGTTTGGTCATGTTAAATAAAACAGGGCATTGAAAATTGACAGTGCATTTTGTTATCTAGCGAACCTAAGCGATTTCATACGCCTGACAAAGTTGATGCTTTATTCCTGATGTATAATTTACAAGCTGTTACCTGGGCACCTGTTAATGTTAACAGATACCTAGAGGGAATGCTGATTCGTCTTTTGCTGGATTTCTACAAGTTTCTCAATGAAAGAATTCAGAAAGTTGACAATGTGATTTCTACAAGTTTCTCAATGAAAGAATTCAGAAAGTTGACAATGTTATTTTTGCATTTTTCAGTGAGGAGGAGGTTGGGTTCATGTTCAAGACGAATGATGAAGTCATGACGTACAAAGTTTTAGGAAGGACTCCAACATCAGGAATGACTCCAACATCAGGCAGGTTTATGTGGTAAGCATGTCGGTTCCATTCGCTCCCGCCCGTGTCTCTTTGTTCTCGTTCTAAATCGTGTTGGGATTACGATTTTAAATAGCGGATAGCGGGCTCGCTATGGATTTGGGTCGGTATAGCGGATTGCAAATTGCGTACGCTATTGTGGGCGCTATGTCCTCACAATATACTTATAAAAATGTGCAAGATATTAAGCGTGTTTTTTATATTTTTATAGAGTTGTCAATAAAAATCGGTTTTTTAACTTTGCAATTTATTTGTATAAGCTTTGTGTGACGGCTCCCTAAGTTACATGCACATAAGATCTTTGCATGGTCAAAGCTGTTGGCTACAGTCTACTAAAAACACTTATGAAACAATTGTGTCCGTGTGTATCCAGCCCCATACCTCAATATTTTAATCAAAGAACTTCTCTATTCGGAAGCACCATGTTAAATTAATCAACTTGTAATGAGATAAGACTTTTCGTGTAGCAACTGTCTTGGTTCTACCTGCAAAAAATTGTTTTGGTTCTGCACTTTCCATCGTGTACCAAAGTAGCAGCACTTCAGGCTAGCAGCAGAACGAAGGGAGAGAGAGGTGGGTCATACAAGAGCTAGACGGTACTGCATGCGTGAAATACATGCTTGTGGTGGTGTTTAGGGTACTGTTTGTAGACTTGTTAGGATTTGTATAGTCTATGTTCATCGATTCAAACTGTTGCTCGAATATTAGTTTCCATATCCGCCTTGCCATTTTGCATGAGTTCAACTATTCCTCTTTTGTTAATTCTTATCCTGAGATCCGTTGCCTTGCACCACACTAATGTTTCATCCTTGCACCACACTAATGTTTGAATGAATTATGAATTGCAGGAGAAGGCTTCCTACTTTACCAATGCTCAGAAGCTCAAGGTCAGGTACACTTCGCGTACACGGATTAGAAGAGCAACAACAGGGGAGGGGATCTGAAGTCTTTGGAACGGTGGTGTAATTGATTGATGATGGATGGTTGCTGTTGTTGGTAGAAATGGTAGAAAGACTTTTAAGCGGCAGCTGTTGCTGGTAGAAATGGTAGCTCTAGTCCCATGTAGTGTAGTTCACGTGCTTGGGCTGCCCTATGTTGCTTCATTTTTATGTTAATTAAGTTTGTCAAATGTACCTACTGTCGTGTCTTCATTTTTATATTAATTAAGTTTGTCAAATGTACCTACTGTCGTGTCGTGGCTTGTTTGAATTCCCTCTTTGTTTCACAAATAGAAATGAAACCAAGTTCTGAAACAAAAAGTTGCTGAATTCAAAAATGAAAAAAGGCCAAAACTGAAATTGGACCAAATGTATTTGGGCACTAATAGGCGAGGGCCCAAATTATAATGATACATAAAAATTCGAAAACATATATTAGAAGTGGCTGTAAATAGGCTAAGGCCCAAAAAGAAGCCCAACAAGAAAAGGCCCAAAAAATAAAACCAGCCCATGTGATCAATTGAAATGGGTTGGGCTGATTTCAGCCATGACGTTTTCATTTCGTCGTAATTTTGCCACGTAGGACTGGGTTTGATTGCCAACGATGATTTAGGATCGTCGTAAAAGTTACGACAATCCAGGAATCATTGTAAAAGTTACGACGATTTTAATCAAAACGTCGCTGCTGTTCATTTGTGACGCTCCGTTTTCGATGCTTGGTTTTTCGTCGTGAGATCGTCATAAATTAAAAACCGTGACGATGTAGCGACGAAAAAATAGTGTCGTGTATTAGCATATTCCTTGTAGTGTGGTAATGGTTGTTTGATCTTGCTGGAAAAAGACAGAAACTTCTCGCTCATGAGATGATTTTTCTTTTTTATTCAGAAAGAGCTTTTGAGTTGATTCATTTTGCTGCTGATTGATGTGCTTTTTCCCTAGACCGTCGTAATTGTTCAGATTTTTTGAGGTACCAGAAGTATACGAAGTATGCAGATTTCTACAGACTGGTCTGTTTCTGACAGATTCTATTTTTATTAAGTTGGTTGCTTGTTTTGATGAAACTATGGTTAGTATCGGGGGGGTACTAGCCATGGAAAAGTGAGAATACAGTAGCTCATCATCAATATGGATGGAATTAAAGTTTGCTACAGTACCAAAAGAAGTGGTAGTTTGTTTTCTTGTACTAATGTTATCACAAGTTTCTGTTTAAAGTTTTGTATTGTGAAGTTTTCAAGTTTTCGGTGACGTTTTCATGGACAAAGAGACAAGGAGTGGAAGGAGCTCAAGCTTGGGGATGCCCAAGGCACCCCAAGCCAAATCCAAGGATACCAAAAAGCCTAAGCTTGGGGATGCCCTGGGAAGGCATCCCCCCTTTCGTCTTCAATCCATCGGTAACATTACTCGGGGCTATATTTTTATTCACCACATGATATGTGTTTTGCTTGGAGCGTCTTGTATCATAGGAGTCTTTTCTTTTTGTTTTGTCACAATCATCCTTGCTGCACACCTTTTTGAGAGAGAGAGACACGCACTCATCGTGATTTAGCTAGAATGCTCATAGTGCTTCACTTATATCTTTTTGAGCTAGATACTTTTGCTATATTGCTTCACTTATATCCTTTGAGCTAGATACTTTTGCTCTAGTGCTTCACTTATATCTTTTTTAGCTAGATACTTTTGCTCTTGTGCTTCACTTATATCTTTAGAGCACGGCGATGCGTGATTTGGTATTTGGCTTATGCTATGAAAGAAGTCCCATGGGCTAGGTACCCAAAGAGAATGCAAAAACCTCCATCTTCATGTGCACTGAGTAGAAAGAGAAGTTTCGATTCCTCTCAATTAGTTTTGAGACACGGATTCGGTAATATTGAGAGTTATGTTAGTAGGGTGTTGTGAATCTAGAAATACTTGTGTTGAAGTTAGTGATTCCCGTAGCATGCACGTATGGTGAACCGCTATGTTAGGAAGTCGGAGCATAATTGATCTATTGATTGTCATCCTTTGTGTTGAGGTCGGGATCGCGTGATGGTTTACACCTACCAACCCTTCCCCTCGGAGTATGCGTTTAGCACTTTGTTTCGATTACTAATAAAAACTTTTGCAACAGGTATGTGAGTTCTTTATGACAAATGTTGAGTCCATGGTATAGATGCACTTTCACCTTCCACCATTGCTAGCCTCTCTAGCACCGCGCAATTCTCGCCGGTGCACAAACCCACCAAATTCCTTCCTCAAAACAGCCACCATACCTACCTACTATGGCATTTTCATAGCCATTCCGAGATATATTGTCATGCAACTACCACCGTTCCGTCTCATGACTTGTGCCGTCACTTTCATATTGCCATTGCATGATCATACTAGATAGTTGCACATCCCGGTACACCGCCGGAGGCATTTCCTATGGAGTCATCATCATTGTGATTTTTGAGCTTTGAGTAACTAAAAGTGTGATGATCATCATTATTAGAGCATTGTCCCATGTGAGGAAAACAAATACGAGGCCAAAGAGCCCAAAAAGAAAAGAAAAAGAAGAGAGAAACGAAAAAAGAGGCCTAAGAGCCCAAATAAAAAAATGAGAGAAAAAGAGAGAAGGGACAATGCTACTATCTTTTTCCACACTTGTGCTTCATCATAGCACCATGTTCTTTATGATTGAGAGCTTCTTGATTTGGCACTACCATATGCTAGTGGGAATCTTCGTTTTATAACTTGGCTTGTATATTCCAATGATGGGCTTCCTCAATTGCCCTAGGTTTTCGTGAGCAAGCAAGTTGGATGCACACCCACTAGTTTTCCCTTGAGCTTTCACACACTTATAGCTCTAGTGCATCTCTTGTATGGCAATCCCTACTCATTCACGTCGATATCTATTAATGGGCATCTCCATAGCTTATTGATACGCCGAGTCAATGTGACCATCTCCTCCTTTTTGTCTCACAACCACCACCACACTCTATTCCACCTATAGTGCTATATCCATGGCTCGCGCTCATGTATTGCGTGATAGTTATAAAAAGTTTGAGAAAGTAAGAGTGCGAAAACAATTACTTGGACCATTATGGGGTTGTGCATGATTTACATTAGTTGTGTGAGGATGATGGAGCATAGCCAGACTATATGATTTTGTAGGGATAACTTTCTTTGGCTTTGTTATTTTGAAAGTTCATGATTACTTTGCTAGTTTGCTTGAAGTATTACCGTTTTCATGTCAATAGCAAACTATTGTTTCGAATCATACAGATCTGAATATTCATGCCACATGAAAGAAGTTGCAAAGGACAACTATGCTAGGTAGCATTCCACATCAAAAATTCGTTCTTTATCACTTCCCTACTCGAGGACGAGCAGGAGTTAAGCTTGGGGATGCTTGATACGTCTCCAACGTATCTATATTTTTTGATGGTTTCATGCTATTATCTTGTCAAACTTGGGATGTTTTGCATTCCTTTTATTTATTTTCTGGGACTAACTTATTAACTAAGTGCCAAGTGTCAGTTCCTGTTTTTTCCATGTTTTTGACCCCTTTCAGAGGAGATTTTGAAACGGAGTCCAATCGGAAGAAAATAGCCGAAAAGATTTTTTCTAGAACGGAAGAAGATCGGAGAGCTTGGGGGCCAAGCCAGAAGAGCCCCAGGGGCCCCACAAGCCCCCACCCCGCGGCCAGGGGGCGTGCCATGTAGGCTTGTGGGGCCCCTGGAGGTCCCCTGACCTAGATCTTGTGCCTATAAATTCCCAAATATTCCCAAAAAAATCAGGGGAGCATCGTAAACACTTTTCCGCCGCCACAAGCTTCTATCTCCGCAAGATCCCATCTGGGGCACGTCCTGGTGCCCTGTCGGAGGGGGGATTCAGACACGGAAGGCTTCTCCAACAATACCATGACCTCTCTGATGATGCGTGAGTAGTTCACCATAGACCTACGGGTCCATAGCTAGTAACTAGATGGCTTCTTCTCTCTCTTGGATCTTCAATAAAAAGTTCTCGATGATCTTCATGGAGATCTATCCGATGTAATCTCCTTTTGCGGTGTGTTTGTCGAGATCCGATGAATTGTGGATTTATGATCAAATTATCTATGAATCTTATTTGAGTTTCTTCTGATCTCTCTTATGCATGATTTCATATCCTTGTAATTCTCTTCGAGTTGTGGGTTTTGTTTGGCCAACTAGATCTATGATTCTTGCAATGGGAGAAGTGCTTGGTTTTGGGTTCATACCATGCGGTGACCTGACCCAGTGACAGAAGGGGTAGCGAGGCACGTATCGTGTTGTTGCCATCAAGGGTAAAAAGATGGGGTTTTCATCATTGGTTTGAGATTATCCCTCTACATCATGTCATCTTGCTTAAAGCGTTACTCTGTTCGTCATGAACTCAATACACTAGATGCATGTTGGATAGCGGTCGATGTGTGGAGTGATAGTAGTAGATGCAGAAAGTATCGGTCTACTTGTCTCAGACGTGATGCCTATATGCTAGATCATTGCCTTAGATATCGTCATGACTTTGCGCGGTTCTATCAATTGCTCGACAATAATTTGTTCACCCACCGTGATATTTGCTATTTTGAGAGAATCCTCTAGTGAACACTATGGCCCCCAGGGTCTACTCCACACCATATTTTCAGCCTTACACTTCTCACTTCGTCGCACTTTCCGCCTTCACATCTCACTTTTGCAAACAATCTTGAAGGGATTGACAACCCCTTTGAAGCGTTGGGTGCAAGTTGTTTGTTTTTGCGCAGGTACTTTGGACTTGACGAGGCCCTCCTTTTGGTTCGATACCTTGGTTCTCAAACTGAGGGAAATACTTACTGCTCCTATGCTGCATCACCCTTTCCTCTTCAAGGGAAAAACCGACGCAAACCAGAGAAGTAACAAGAAGAATTCCTACGCGCGAGGGAAGGACTTTTGTTGCCGCAGCACGGAGCTAGTTACATATCTCTCTGTGTTATAGCTGTTACATGATGAATCACATCCGGCATAATCATCCATCACCGATCCAATGCCTACGAGTCTTTTACTACTGGTCCTTGCTACGTTACTTTGTCGCTACTACTATTGCTACTGATGTTACTCTGTTGCTGCTGTTGTCACTACTGTTGTTCCTTGCTGCTGCTGTTACTACTGCTATTACTTGTTACTTTGTTGTTACCCATTGCAAGACTTTTCTGGATCCGTTGCAAGAGAAGCATTATTCTCAAGAATAGTCCCCCGTCAAACGTGCTATTTTCTGGCGCCATTGAAACAACAAGTTAGGAATAGTCTGCCGTCAACAGATCTTTTTCTGGCACCGTTGCTATCATACCACTTTGCTACTGATACTTTGCTTGCAGACACTAATCTTTCAGGTGTGGTTGAAACTGACAAACTCAGCTACTAATACTTGAGAATATTCTTTCGCTTCCTGTTGAGTCGAATCAATAAATTTGGGTTGAATACTCTACCCTCGAAAACTGTTGCGATCCCCTACACTTGTGGGTTATCAAGACTATTTTCTAGCGTCGTTGCCGGGGGAGGCACAACTATATTATCTGAGTCACTTGGGATTGACGTCTGTTGGTCACTATGAGGAATCCGATAGATCCAAGAACTAAAGTCTTGCCTTCCACTACGAGGATAGGTAAAGAACTTCCATCTAGCTCTGCACTTGATTCACCTTCAGTTATGAGTAAGTTTGCGACATCACCTCCTACTAGAAATCTTGATATGTCGCCTGTGCTTGATGATGCTACTTCTGCTACCCATGATGCTTATGATGATGCTATGCTTGATACTATGCCTGATGATGCTATGCTTGATACTGCTTTGCCACTTGGTGCATTCCTTGATGCACATATTGCTAGAGTTGCTGCTAGATGTGATGATACTTCTGAAACTGCTGATACTATTGAAGTAGAACCTGCTATTTTGCCTGCTAGAACTAGCTCTCCTATGCCTGATATGCCTGATACGCGTTATATTATGGAGGGAGAGATAGCTGAGGATTTTCTTGCATGTAAGGATAGCTATGATGTTGAGAAATTACTGCGCAAGTGGAAAGAAAAATCTCTGAATGCTAGGATGAAATATGACCCGAAGTTTGCTACTTCGCCTATCTTTGTGACCGATAAGGATTATGAATTCTCTGTCGACCCTGAGTTAATCACTCTAGTCAAATCTGATCTGTTTCACGGTTATGAGTCTGAAATGGTTGTAGCCCATCTTACCAAACTGCACGATATAGCCACCCTATTCACTAGTGAGGAAAAGATCCGCCACTACTATATCCTCAAGCTGTTTCCTTTCTCGCTAAAGGATGATGCTAAGACCTGGTTCACTTCTCTTGCTCCTGGTTGTGTGCCTAGCCCCCAGGATATGGTCTACTACTTCTCTGAAAAATATTTCCCTGCCCATAAGAAGCAAGCTGCCTTGCAGGAAATATACAACTTTGCTTAAGCTAAAGAAGATAGTCTCCTGCAAGCTTGAGGGAGGCTTTTCTATCTACTGAATGCTTTGCCTGATCACCCTCTTGAGAAGAATGAAATACTTGATATCTTCTATAATGGACTTACCGATGCTTCTAAAGACCACCTAGATAGTTGTGCCGCTAGTGTTTTTAGGGAACGAACGGTAGAACAAGCTGAAATTCTATTGAATAACATCTTGTGCAATGAGAATGCTTGGAATATTCCCGAACCACCTCCTAAGCCAACTCCGAAGAAAAGAGGTATTCTATTCCTCAGTCCCGAAGATATGCAAGAAGCTAAGAAATCTATGCGAGAGAAAGGCATTAAATCTGAAGATGTCAAAAATCTACCACCTATCAAAGAGATACATGGTCTCGATAACCCGATACAGGTAATAGAAGTAAATTCTCTGCGTAGGTTTGATGAGAATGATATTCCTTTTGATAAACCTGCTAGCTTATGCTTGGATGAATTTGATAACTTTGTTGTCAAACAACAGAGTTTCAATGATTATGTTAGCAGACAATTGGAACAGAATGCTCGTATGCTTAGTCATTTAAGTGCTTGTGTGGACAGAAACGTCAATGACCTTAAACTTCTGAGTAAACATGCCTCTATGGTTACTACTCAGGTAGAAAAAGTACTTAAAGCTCAAAATGACTTGCTCAATGAGTTGAATGACAATTCTGTCAGAGTCGTCACTAGAGGCGGTAGAATGACTCAGGAACCTTTGTATCCTGAGGGTCATCTGAAGAGAATTGAACAAGATTCTCAAGGAGTTAGCACTGATGCACCTAGTCATCCTAGAAAGAAGAAGAAAGATGATAGGAACCTGCACGCTAGCAACCCTGTTGCTGTTACACCTGAGAGTCTAAACGATGTCTCTGTCTCTGATGCTGAAACACAATCTGGTGATGAACATGAGCCTAATGATAATATCAATAGTGATGTTCATGATGATGCTCAACCTAGCAATGAAAAGGATGTGGAGATTGAACCTGTTGATCTTGATAACCCACAGCCTAAGAATAGAAGATACGATAAGAATGACTTCACTTCTAGGAAGCATGGTAAAGAAAGGGAACCATGGGTTCAGAAACCCATGCCCTTTCCTCCCAAACCATCCAAGAAAAAGGATGATGAGGATTTTGAGCGCTTCGTTGAAATGATCAGACCTGTCTTTCTGCAAATGCGTTTGACGGAAATGCTCAAGATGTCTCCGTATGCTAAGTACATGAAAGATATTGTGACTAATAAGAGGAGGATACCTGAGGTTGAGATTTCCACCATGGTTGCTAACTATACCTTCAAGGGTGGAACTCCTAAGAAACTAGGTGATCCCGGAGTGCCCACTATACCTTGCTCCATTAAAGGCAACTACGTTCGAACTGCTTTATGCGACCTTGGAGCCGGTGTTAGTGTTATGACTCTATCTCTCTCTCTTTATCGTAGGCTTGAACTGGATAAGTTGACACCCATTGAAATCTGTCGGCAAATGGCCGACAAATCAACTGCTTTCCCTATCGGCATTTGCAAGGATGTGCCTGTTGTGGTTGCTAACGTCACTATCTTAACAGACTTTGTTATCTTGGATATTCCCGAGGACGATGCCATGGCTGTCATCCTCAGAAGACCCTTTTTAAACACTACAGGGGATGTTATAGATTGCAACAGAGGCAATGCCACTTTCCATGTCAACGTTAATGAGCATACAATGCACTTTCCGAAGAAACAGTATCGAGTACATTGCATCAGTGCTATCGAAAAAACTTCATCGATTCTTATTTGGAGCTTTGAATGCCCTATTCCTCGTGTCAAGATGAAGTATGATTTGCTTGTTGGGGGATATACACATCCCCATTGAGGTGACCTAGTTACTATTCGAAAATTCTCCGTTCTCTTTTGCGATTCGAAAAGTTTTATTGACGGGATTTGATCAACCCCATTGACGGATTTCTTTCGATGACCATGAGATGGATGAATCGAGGAGTCACAAACCTCTGTTCCAAGCTTTCACCTTCGGTTGCTTAGAAGAAAAATGATAGATTTAGTTTAGTTTTCCCTTTTTTCTGTTTTAGCGTCCGATAGAAAAGTACCCCAAAAATAAAAGTTCTCCGAACGTCCTGAAAATCAAGTATGATTTTTTCTGGATTTTTTGAAAAATACTGAGACGAAGAGCTTGTCTGGGGGCTGCACCAGTGGGCCACAAGCCCTGACGGCGCGAGCACCCCCCTGGCCATGCCACCCAGGCTTGTGGGGCCCACGTGCACCCCCTCCACTCATTCTTTCTCTCATCTGGTTCTCCTACCTCCAGAAAAAATCGTTTCGCAGCTCAAACCCGTGTTCTTGCTCCTCTTGCAGGGATTTTTGATCTCTTTGCTCAAAGCACCATTCTTCGAACTATTTTGGGGAAATTACTCCTTGGTAAGTGACTCCTCCATTGGTCCAATTAGTTTTTGCTCTAGTGCCTTATACTTCGCGCATTTTTGCTGCCTTGGTGACCCCGTTCTTGAGCTTTGCATGCTGATTCTAGCTGGTCCCAAGTAGTTTTCATGCGTAATATGGCCTCTAGGCACTTGTGGGAGTAGTTGCTACTAGTTTAGTTGAGCCTTGTTCACTTTTCCTTTGGGTCACTGAAAATTTCAGGAAAGGAAGATGTTCAGGAGAAACTTTCATGATGGTTCCTCAAGCAAGAGAGGTCCCCGTCTTGCGATTAGGGAGCCTGATCATTACCAACCAAGGGACACGCATGTACAACCATGTGAATGGCTTTCTGATGAATTTATGATTGAGGCAGGTTTCAAAGATGGGTTTGATGCACTTGTTTGCAACGTCGGACTCGAAGAATTCATCTCCGATAAATGTGAACAGTATGTTGCTCTCACTGCCTCTTTTGTTCGTAGATTCAAATTTTCAGTTGGCCGTGATATGTCGGTACTATTTGATCTCTATGATAAATCGTATACCATGGATTTAGAGGATTTCAATAGAATTTGCAAAATACCTATTTGGGGTAGCCTCAATGATCCTCCTAAATCCTCGGTTAGAGATTTTGTCTCTGGTATTACCGTTGGAGAAACTAGAGACATTACGCAAGCTACCATGGGGAGTATTCATTTTCCTGCCTTGCATTACTTTGCCCTCTTCATAGGCAGATGCATTAATGGCAAGATTGAGCATTGTCACATCTGCGCATCCGACCTTAGTATCCTTAAGAGCGCAGTGACGGGTGACAAGAGTTTCAACATGGGAGCTATAATAGCAAGAAGGCTGAATAAGAATGCTAATGAAGGGGATTTCTTTGGTGGGATCTATGCCACCCGCATAGCAAATTTTCTTGGAGTACCCATCCGCGAAGGAGATCCCCCTCTCCATACATCTTTCCTTGACCACGTCGCTTTGACACGCTACCAGTACCTTGAGAGGGATGATGAATCCCTCCTATATCGTTTGATATTTAACCGGCAGCGTGTTTTCCATATTACCCTTCCTGCTCCTACCTTCTTTGACTTTCAGGTAAAACGGAGATATTACATAACTAGAGGAGAGGCAGAGGAGTATGAGAGGGAGGCAAACGCTGCTCGTCTCCGTGAGGCAGCTATTCAGGCAGTGGCTGCAGCGCTCCCGTATAACCCCCATTATGATTTTGGGTGTCGCTAGGACCATCCTTGGGAGTAGACCAACTTAGGCCAAAAACCTAAGCTTGGGGGAGTACGTGTTTCTCACCGGGTTTACATTCTTCCTTATGCTTTCACTTTGTTCGTCAGTGTTCACACTTTGCCATTGTATCATCCATGCTAGTTTATTTTCTTTTTCTCGTTTTCTTTTCGTGTGTCTGTCTAGTTTGAGAAATTCCAAAAAGATTTTCTTTTCTTCTTTTGCTTGTTGGGAGCTTTCCCGTGTAAATAGTTTTCTTTTTCTTTGGGTCAAGGTAGAAGACCATGGTTACAATGTTTAGTGGCTCTTGCATGCATACCTGTTTAGCTTTCAAAGAGCCATATTACTTTGTCTTCTCCTTTGTGTTTGCCTACAGATTCCAGCTTTAGTCCAATGCACGAGCAAGCTTATTATTGTTCATATCATGCGGTCGTGCAAGTGAAAGGCAATAATGACGATATATGATGAAGTGACTGAGCCTGGAAAAGCTGGTATGAACTCGATCTATTTTGTTTTTGTAAATATGACTAGGTCATCATGGCTGATTCAGCTTTGTTGTGAGAGAAACATGTTTGCAATGACAGCTTAGAGATCATAGTTGCTTATGCCATGCTTACTTAGCTAGGATCTTATAATGGTTTGTCTTGGTTGCCAACATGAATGTTGAGATGACTATGATGTAGTATGATAGGATGGTATCCTCCTTCGAATGATTCAAGTGGCTTGACTTGGTGCATGTTTACGCATGTAGTTGAAACAAAATCAACATAGCCTCTATGATATTCATGTTCATGGTGATTTATACTCATGCTTGCACTCAATGTTAGTTAATCTCAATGCATTTTGATGACTGTTGTCGCTCTCTAGTTGGTCGCTTCCCAGTCTTTTGCTAGCCTTCACTTGTACTAAGCGGGAATACTGCTTGTGCATCCACTTCCATAAACCCAAAGTTGTTCCATATGAGTCCACCATACCTACCTATGTGCGGTATCTACCTGCCGTTCCAAGTAAATTTGCATGTACCACTCTCTAAAACTTCAAGAAATAATCTGTTTTGCATGCCCGAACCGCTCATGTGGTGACAGGGGGCTATCAGTATCTTCCATGCTAGGCGTGTTATCCTTGATATGTGTTTATTCACTATCATTCACGAGAAAGGGGCCGGTAATTGGAATTCCCAGTTCCATGTTCAAATCGAAAAGATAATTACAAACAAAACTCCCCCACGATTGATGTTGGTATGGACGGTACCCAAGGATTCGGCTAGCCGTGGAGTGTGATTGATTGGTGGTGGGGGAGTCAAAACTTTACTTTTTTGTTTGGGAACCGCCCATAGCATGTGTAGCGTGGAAGATGTTGAGAACTCTTAGTCATTGCGTTGACAATGAAAGCATGCCACCCAAAATTATTATCTCTATTTCCAAAGCTTGAGCTCTGGCACCTCTGCAAATCAATGCTTCCCTATGCGAAGGGCCTCTCTATTTATGTTCCTGTTGAGTCATCCTCCTCTTATAAAACCACCAATTAGAGAGCACCTCTGTCATTTTTATGCTTTGCTTTTAACTGTGTTGAGTATGACTGTGACTGGATCTTCTTTGCCATGAATTACAATGTTTAGTCAGCCCTTGGTCTTTGAAGGTGCTCTGCATTTATGTTTTGCGATCTCAGAAAGAGCTAGCGAGATACCATATGTTCGTACTGCTTCATGTTGTTTTGATTGAATTGTTGACATTTGAGGCTTATTATTATTTGCTCGCTAGTTGATTATGCCATTGATATGAGTTTACTGTCAGACCTAGATGTCATTTGCTTATGTGGTTTGCTTGTGATCTTGCTGAAACTCTGGATATGAGTTAGACATAGTTGCAACAACAAGATCAAACAGAGTTTGTCAAAGTTTTTCTTTTGTCTCTTTAAGTTTGTCAACTGAATTGCTTAAGGACAGGCAAGGCTTTAAGCTTGGGGGAGTTGATACGTATCCGTCGTATCTACTGTTCCGAACTCTTTTGCCCTTGTTTTGGACTCTAATTTGCATGATTTGAATGGAACTAACCCGGA
The DNA here is from genome assembly GCF_904849725.1 of Hordeum vulgare subsp. vulgare. Taxonomy (NCBI): domain Eukaryota; kingdom Viridiplantae; phylum Streptophyta; class Magnoliopsida; order Poales; family Poaceae; genus Hordeum; species Hordeum vulgare. Next base: position 129,016,049 of record NC_058523.1, read on the forward strand.
CTGACATTGTTTTCAGCAGAATTGCCATGGTGTTGTTTTTGTGCAGAAATAAAAGTTCTAGGAATGTCCTGAAAATTTACAGAGAATTTTTCTGGAATTAATGAAAAATACCTGCGCAAAGATCCACAAGAGGAGGTGAGCCAGTGGGCCACAAGCCCACGGGCCGCGGCCACCCCCCACGCGGCGCCGTGAGGGCTTGTGGGGCCCACGTGGCGCCACCGCCTCCAAAGTCAGCTCTATTTATTCCGTCTCGCCCGGAAAAAAAATCAGAGAGAAGGATTCATCGCGTTTTACGACACGGAGGTTCCGCCACCTCCTGTTCTTCATGTGGAGGGCAGATCTGGAGTCCGTTCTGGGCTCAGGAGATGGGAAATCATCACCATCGTCATCATCAACCTTCCTCCATCGCCAATTCCATGATGCTCTTCATCATTCGTGAGTAATCTCATCGTAGGCTTGCTGGACGGTGATGAGTTGGATGAGATCTATCATGTAATCGAGTTAGTTTTGACGGGGATTGGTCCCTAGTATCGACTATGTTCTGAGATTGATGTTGCTACTACTTTGCCATGCTTAATGCTTGTCACTAGGGCCCGAGTGCCATGATTTCAGATCTGAACCTATTATGTTGTCGCCAATATATGTGTGTTTTAGATCCTATCTTGCAAGTTGTAGTCACCTACTATGTGTTATGACCCGGCAACCCCGGAGTGACAATAGCCGGAACCACTCCCGGAGATGACCATAGTATGAGGAGTTCATGTATTCACCAAGTGTTAATGCGTTGGTCCGGTTCTTTATTTAAAGGAGAACCTTAATATCCCGTAGTTTCCATTAGGACCACGCTGCCACGGGAGGGATGGACAATAGATGTCATGCAAGTTCTTTTCCCTAAGCACGTATGACTACATACGGAATACATGCCTACATTAGATTGACGAACGGGAGCTAGTTAAATATCTCTCCGTGTTATAGCTGTTACATGATGAATCACATCTGGCATAATCATCCATCACCGATCCAATGCCTACGAGTCTTTTACTACTAGTCCTTGCTACGTTACTTTGTCGCTACTACTGTTGCTACTGCTGTTACTCTGTTGCTGCTGTTGTCACTACTGTTGTTCCTCGCTGCTACTGTCACTACTATTGTTACTTGTTACTTTGTTGCTACCTGTTGCAAGACTTTTCTGGAGCCGTTGCCGGGGAAGCATTATTCTCAAGAATAGTCCCCCGTCAAACGTGCTATTTTCTGGCGCCATTGATACAACAAGTTAGGAATAGTCTGCCATCAACAGATCTTTTTTTGGCACCGTTGCTATCATACCACTTTGCTACTGACACTTTGCTTGCAGACACTAATCTTTCAGGTGTGGTTGAAACTGACAAACTCAGCTGCTAATACTTGAGAATATTCTTTCGCTTCCCCTTAAGTCGAATCAATAAATTTGTGTTGAATACTCTACCCTCGAAAACTGTTGCGATCCCCTACACTTGTGGGTTATCAGGGGGAAACACTACTATTCTTTTTGAAAGATCCACACTCGTACTCCATTGTTATATTTGTACTCCATAGATATTATCATTCATGCATAACTATGTGGGAACCCTTACACTATAGAACTTGGCTTGTATATTCCAATGATGAGCCTCCTCAAATGAGCTCTAGGTATTCATGAGCAAGCAAGTTGGATGCACCCCAGTAGTTTCATTGGAGAGCTTACCTTAGCTCATATGTGCATCCGTTGCATGGCAATCCCTACTCCTCACATCATATCTATCATTTGGCTTTATCTTGCCTATGATTGTCCTCATTGATGTGAGCCTTTCACACCTTTTTTTGTCTTCCTTCCCCATAATTATTCTCTTTGCCATCCTAAGTGCCAACATATCTTGCTTGCGCTCATCCATTGCATGAGTGCTCAAAATAGAAAGGGAGAATATCATTTTGACTTGTGCCTGACTAGTGGTCTGGGGATGAGTCAAAATAAGATTCCGAAGGAGACCAAGTGTGAAATTTTAGTAGATTGAGTTCTCAATTAAACTTTATAATATTTTTATGCTCTAAACCCATCTCCCACTTCTTGCACGCAAACACCATTTCGAGACATTCGAGTCACGGACAGCGAGAGCTCTTGCACCTTTATGTTCTTACTTTGCTAATTTCAATACTAGATATAGACTCTTGCTTGTTATTGTCTTGACTTGAATTGCATATCTTACTTGCTTTACTTTGAAGTTCTTATCTGTGTGTTAGCATGTCACCACAGAAATTATTTGTGTTATCATTTACCTACTCGAGGACGAGCAGGAATTAGGCTTGGGGATGTTGATATGTCCCAAAGGTATCTATAATTTCTGTTTGTTCCATGCTCTTTTGGGTGACATTGTTATATGTTTTGGTACACCTTCATACCTTTTTACACATATTTGGACTAACCAACTAACTCAGTGCACCCGGTGCTAGTTTTTGTCAGATGATGTCTTTTAATTGCAGGGAATTTACCCCAATTTATAGAGCCCCAAAAATTCCAGGAAAAATATATAAATATGAGCGTGACGGAAGCTTCACGAAGCACCAAGGTGGGACGAAGGGGAGCGGGGCCTCACCCAGGCGGCCACCTGGCGCGGGCCCCCTCCTGGCTGCGCCACGAGGTCGCCTGGGCGACTGGTCCACCCCCTGGCGCCCTCCGTTGGCCTATATTTACCCCTCGGATAGAAAACCCTAAAGATATATCCAGAATCGCGAATTTCTCCACCGTTCCGCCGCCGTAGCGCTTCCGAGATCGGTTGCACTAGAAGACATCTCCCCGACACCCTGTCGGAGGGAGGATTAACCTCTGGGAGCTTCTCCACCACCATGGACGCTTCCTGGACGTGCCGTGAGTAGTCCTCCTTGGACCATGAGTCCATGACCAGTAGCTATGTGACGTCTTCTCTCCAATCTTGTGATTCAGTGCTTAGCCCTTGTGAGCTGCCCTACATGATCAAGGTATCTATGTAATTTACCTACTGTTGATATGTTGAGTTGGCTGGGATCCGATGGATTATGATATTATATTTAGATTGTGATGAGTTATATATTTGGTTCTCCTTTTATATTATGTTCTTGAGTAATTCATGCATGTTCTCCGTTGCTTTTTATTGCTTTGGCCGAGTAGTAGATTGTAACTCCAAGGGGGAGCGTTATGCATGATTGTGGGTTCATGCCCCCTGATGTCTAGCTTGAGTGACAGAAACATGAGACTAGGGGATGTGTTGTTGCCACCAGGGAGAAAACAACCGTGCTTGTGACCACCATTGCAAGGATTGTTTACCTTACGCAAAGTTTGTTAATGCAGTTGTCCATTGCTTTGAGTTTACACTTCGGGTGGGGCTCGCAACTTAATACCAGCGAGATGTTCTGGATAGATATCTCAAGGTGGATGATTAGAGAGTAGATGTTGATGGATAAATGGTCTACTTGTCTTTGCGTACTTCCCATTACTTTTGAGCCTCTAACTTTCTAGTAGCATGATTAGCATTGCGGTGCGTTTATAATTCTGTCAATTGCCTAGCTGTAATTTGTTTACCGAGCATAGTTCTTTATCGTCTTTTGGGAGAGAGAGATCACTAGTGAACATCATGGGACTCTGGTCCATATTTCCACCATTGTTTACACCTCCATCATTTACTACTTTTATTTACTTTTCCGTTGCAATCACTATCGCTATTCCCGCTTGTGTTTGATCCTTTGCAAACTACAAGGTCAGAGAGATTGACAACCTCTCTGAACTCGTTGGGAGCAAAGTTATTTGTTGTGTGTGCATGTCCATGTCTTCTGCTAGTGCCAGAGCAGCGGACACCTACTTGTTGATCCTCGGAGTCCTCCTGGTTCGATAAACCTTACAGTCCTTGTGTAAGGGAAATCTGCAGCTGACTACATCTCAACCTTCCACTTGGGGTAACCAACGAGGGGCGAGAAGTATATCCATCAACTCGTCATCAGCCGCTCAGCGCGTCGCCACTCGGTTGGACACGTCTCCATCACTTGGCCGCCTCGCGTGCTGTCACTCCGCCGAGCGCGTCTTCATCACATGGTCGCCCTGCACATCGCCACTCAGCTAGACACTCTTCATCACTCAAATGCCTCATGCATCACCACTCTGTACGGCACATCTTCATCACTCAGCCGACCCGTGCGCCATAGTTCAGCTGAACACATCTACACCACCACCCCCAGCAGGTGACCGACTTAGCTGCGACTCCATATCGCCTAAGATAAAATCAACTCCGAGTGCGGACATGCTCCACACTCGGGAACTTAGCTACGACTCTGTATCGCCTAAGTTAAAGACAACTCCAAGTGCGGACATCCTCTAGACTCGACAGCTTAGCCGCAAACCTGACTTCGCCTAAGTTAAAAACAACTCTAAGTGTGGACATCCTCCACACTCGGGGACTTAGCTGCGAACCTGACTTTGCCTAAGCTAAAAAGCAACTCCGAGTGCAGACATCCTTCACACTCGGGGACTTAGCTGCGAACCTAACTTCGCCTAAGTTAAAAACTACTCCGAGTGCGGACATGCTCCACACTCGGGAACTTAGCCGCGACTCTGTATGTGTTGGAAATATGCTCTAGAGGCAATAATAAATTGGTTATTATTATATTTACTTGTTCATGATAATCGTTTATTATCCATGCTATAATTGTATTGATTGGAAACTCAAATACATGTGTGGATACATAGACAAAACACTGTCCCTAGTAAGCCTCTAGTTGACTAGCTCGTTAATCAAAGATGGTTAAGGTTTCCTATCCATGGGCAAGTGTTGTCACTTGATAACAGGATCACATCATTAGGAGAATGATGTGATGGAAAAGACCAAACTATTAACGCAGCATATGATCGTGTCGTTTATTGCAATTGTTTTTTGCATGTCAATATCTCTGTTTCTATGACCATGAGATCACGAAACTCCTGGACACTGGAGGAATACCATGAGTGTATCAAACATCACAACGTAACTGGGTGACTATAAAGGTGCTCTACAGGTATCTCCGAAGGTGTCTGTTGGGTTGGCGTGAATCGAGACTGGGATTTGTCACTCCATATGACCAAGAGGTATCTTGGGGCCCACTCCATAATACAACATCACAATAAGCCTTTCAAGCAATGTGACTAAGGATTTAGCCACGGTATCTTGTATTACAGAACGAGTAAAGAGACTTGTCGGTAACAAGTTGAACTAGGTATAGAGATACCGACGATCGGATCTCGGGCAAGTAACATGTCGAAGGACAAAGGGAACAACATACGGGATTAAATAAATCCTTGACATAGAGGTTCAACCGATAAAGATCTTCGTATAATGTGTAGGAGCCAATATGGGCATCCAGGTCCCGCTATTGGTTATTGACCGTAGAGGTGTCGCGGTCAGGTCTGCATAGTTCTCGAACCCAGAGGGTCTGCACACTTAAGGTTCGGTGACGTTTTGATATAGTTGAGTTATAGGTGTTGGTGACCGAAGGTTGTTCAAAGTCCCGTATGAGATCCTAGAAGTCACGAGGAGCTCCGGAATGGTCCGGAGGTAAAGATTGATATATAGGAAGTCCTGTTTTGGTTACCGGAAATTTTTTGGGCTCATCGGTAGTGTACCGGGAGGGTACCGGGGGACCACCGGGAGGGGTGTGATGACCCAAGAGGCTCATGGGCTGTGAGAGGAGGTGGACCAGCCCCTGGTGGGCTGGCCTAAGTCTCTCTCAAGGGCCCGTGGCGAAAAGGATAAAGGAAAAAAAAAGCAAAAAGGCCAATTTATGAAGGAGTCCTAATAGGATTCCACCTCCCTTGCGGGAGGTGGATTCCTCCCTTGTGGCTCGGCCAAACCTCCTTGGAGTGGAGGCCAAGGCTTCCTCCTCTCCCCTCCTCCTCCTATATATACTAGAGGTTTGAGGGCTTTTGAGACACAACAATTTCAGCCACGTGTTGGCCTCTCTCTCTAGATCTGTTTCTCCTCTAGTCTAGTTTCAGCGGTGCTTAGGCGAAGCCCTGCTGGAATAGTTCCACCACCACCACCACCACGCCGCCGTGCTGAAGAACTCATCTACCTATCCACACCCTCTTGATGGATCAAGAAGGTGGAGATCATCATCGAGCTGCACGTCTGCTTAACGCGGAGGTGTCGTCCGTTCGGCATTAGACCGGGATGGATCGTGATGGGATCGCGGGACGAATCGTGATGAGATCACGAGACGGGCTGCGATTTGGATCGCGAAGATGTTCCACTACATCAACCGCGTTATATACGCTTCCGCTTAGCAATCTACAAGGGTATGTGGATTCACTCTACCCTTTGGTAGATGATCATCACCACGGATAGGTATTGCGTGTGCGTAGGAATTTTTTTCCCATGCTGCATTTCCCAACAGTGGCATCATGAGCTAGGTTCATGCATAGATGATATCTCGAGTAGAACACAAAGGAGTTTGTGGGCGTTGATGTTCGATTTGCTGCCCTCCTTAGTCTTTTCTTGATTCAGCGGTATTGTTGAATTGAAGCGGCCCAGACCAACATTACTCGTACGCTTATGAGAGACCGGTTTCATCGACTAACATGCAACTTGTTGCATAAAAGATGACTGGCGGGTGCCTGTTTCTTCAACTTTAGTTGAATCGGATTCGACTGAGGCGGTCCTTGGAGAAGGTTAAATAGCAATTTGCATATCACCATTGTGGCTTTTGCGTAAGTAAGATGCAATCATACTAGATACTGATAGCAGCCACGTAAAATTTGCAACAACAAATTAGAGGACGTCTAACTTGTTTTTGCAGGGTATGCATGTGATGTGATATGGCCAACGAAATGATATGATATATTGGATGTATGAGATGATCATGTTGTAACAGTTAAATATTGACTTGCACGTCGATGCTACGGCAACCGGCAGGAGCCATAGGGTTGTCTTCAAACTAACGTTTGTGCTTGCATATGCGTTTACTATATTGCAAGGTGGTAGCTTTAGTAGTAATAGCATAGATAACACGACAACCTCGATGGCGACATAATGATGGAGATCATGGTGCGGCGCCGGTGATGATGGAGATCATGCCGGTGCTTTGGTGATGGACATCAAGAAGCACAAGTTCATGGCCATATCATGTCACATATGATTTGCATGTGATGTTAATCCTTTTATGCACCTTATTTTGCTTAGGACGACGGTAGCATTTGCTATCCCACAGACAACAGCGCCAGAAATTGACACGTTGACATAGGCTGGGCATGCGTTGGTTTTTCCCTTGAAGAGGAAAGGGTGATGCAGCACAGAAGGAGGGTCTCGTCAAGTCCAGAGTACCTGCGCAAACACAAACAAGCTTGCACCCAATGCTTCAAAGGGGTTGTCAATCCCTTCAAGTTGTTTGCAAAGTGAGATCTGAAGGGGGAAAGTGCAACGAAGTAAAAAGTGTAGGGCTGAAAATATGGTGTGGACTAGACCCTGGGGGCCATATTCTTCACTAGAGGCTTCTCTCGAAATAGCAAGTATCATGGTGGGTGAACAAATTACTGTCGAGCAATTGATAGAACCGCGCAAAGTCATGACGATATCTAATGCAATGATCATACATATAGGCATCACGTCTGAGACAAGTAAACCGATACTTTCTGCATCTACTACTATTACTCCACACATCAACCGCTATCCAGCATGCATCTAGTGTATTGAGTTCATGACGAACAGAGTAACGCTTTAAGCAAGATGACATGATGTAGAGGAATAATCTCAAACCAATGATGAAAACCCCATCTTTTTACCCTTGATGGCAACAACATGATGCGTGCCTCGCTACCCCTTCTGTCACTGGGTGAGGTCATCGCACGGTATGAACCCAAAACCAAGCACTTCTCCCATTGCAAGAATCATAGATCTAGTTGGCCAAACAAAACCCACAACTCGAAGAGAATTACAAGGATATGAAATCATGCATAAGAGAGATCAGAAGAAACTCAAATAAGATTCATAGATAATCTGATCATAAATCCACAATTCATCAAATCTCGACAAACACACCACAAAAGAAGATTACATCAGATAGATCTCCATGAAAATCATGGAGAACTTTGTATTGAAGATCCAAGAGAGAGAAGAAGCCATCTAGTTACTGACTATGGACCCGTAGGTCTATGGTGAACTACTCACGCATCATCAGAGAGGTCGTGGTGTTGATGGAGAAGCCCTCCGTGTCCGAATCCCCCCTCCGACAGGGCAGCAGAACATGCCCCAGATGGGATCTTGAGGAGAAAGAAGCTTGCTGCGTCGGAAAAGTACTTTTGATGATCTCCTGATTTTTTTGGGAATTTTAGGGAATTTATAGGCGCAACCCCTAGATCAGGGGACGCTCAGGGGGCCCACAAGCCTGGATGGCGCGGCCTCCCCCCTGGCCGCGGGGTGGGGGCTTGTGGGGCCCCTGGGGCTCCCCTGCCTTGGCTCCCAAGCTCCCCGATCTTCTTCCGTTCCAGAAAAAATCTTTTCGGGGATTTTCTTCTGTTTGGACTCTGTTTCAAAATCTCCTCTTAAAGGGGTCAAAAACATGGAAAAAATAGGAACTTGCACTTGGCACTGAGTTAATAAGTTAGTCCCAAAAAATATATAAAAGGCATGCAAAACATCCAAAGTTTGACAAGATAATAGCATGAAACCATCAAAAATTATAGATACGTTGGAGACATATCAAGCATTCCCAAGCTTAACTCCTGCTCGTCCTTGAGGAGGGAAGTGATAAAGAATGCATTTTTGATGTGGAATGCTACCTAGCATAGTTGTCCTTTGCAACTTCTTTCACGTGACATGAATGTTCAGATCCATACGATTCAAAACAATAGTTTGCTATTGACATGAAAACAGTAATACTTCAAGCAAACTAGCAAAGTAATCATGAACTTTCAAAATAACAAGGCCAGAGAAAGTTATCCCTACAAAATCATATAGTCTGGCTATGCTCCATCATCCTCACACAACTAATGTAAATCATGCACAACCTTGGAATTGGCCAAGTAATTGTTTTCGCACTCTTACTTTCTCAAACTTCTTATAACTATCACGCAATACATGAGCCCGAGCCATGGATATAGCACTATAGGTGGAATAGAGTGTGGTGGTGGTTGTGAGACAAAAAGGAGGAGATGGTCACATTGACTCGGCGTATCAAAAGGCTATGGAGATGCCCATTAATAGATATCAATGTGAATGAGTAGGGATTGCCATACAAAGGATGCACTAGAGCTATAAGTATGTGAAAGCTCAAAAGGAAAACTAGTGGGTGTGCATCCAACTTGCTTGCTCACGAAGACCTAGAGCAATTTTGAGGAAGCCCATCATTGGAATATACAAGCCAAGTTATAAAATGAAGATTCCCACTAGCATATGGTAGTGACAAAGCAAGAATCTCTCAATCATGAAGAACATGGTGCTAACATGAAGCGGAAGTGTGGAAAAAGATAGTAGCATTGTCCCTTCTCTCTTTTTCTCTCTTTTCTTTTTTTTTCATTTGGGCTCTTAGGCCTCTTTTTTTCTCCTTTTTTTGTTTTTGGGCTCTTTGGACTCTCTTTTTTTCCTCACATGGGACAATGCTCTAATAATGATGATCATCACACGTTTATTTACTCACAGCTCAAAGATCACAATGATGATGACTCCATAGGAAATGCCTCCGGAGTGTACCGGGATGTGCAATGATCTAGCATGGCGTATGACGTTGAAACATCTCGCTAGCTATCTTACGATCATGCAATGGAAATATGAGAGTGACGGCACAAGTCATGAGACGGAACGGTGGGAGTTGCATGGCAATATATCTCGGAATGGCTATGAAAATGCCATAGTAGGTAGATATGGTGGTTGTTTTGAGGAAGGAATTTGGTGGGTTTGTGCACCGGCGAGAATTGCGCGGCACTAGAGAGGCTAGCAATGGTGGAAGGTGAAAGTGGATCTATACCATGGGCTCACATTAGTCATGAATAACTCACATACTTATTGTGAAAGTTTTTATTTATAATTGAAACAAAGTGCTAAACGCATACTCCGAGGGGAAGGGTTGGTAGGTGTAAACCATCGCGCGATCCCGACCTCAAGACAAAGGATGACAATCAATAGATCAATTATGCTCCGACTTCCTAACATAGCGGTTCACCATACGTGCGTGCTACGGGAATCACTAAATCCAAGACAAGTATCTCTAGATTCACAACACCCTACTAACATAACTCTCACTATTACCGAATCCACGTCTCAAAACTAATTGAGAGGAATCGAAACTTCTCTTTCTACTCAATGTACATGAAGATGGAGGTTTTTGTATCCTCTTTGGGTACCTAGCACATTTGGGACTACTTTCATAGCATAAGCCAACTACCAAATCACGCACCGCCGTGCTCTAAAGATATAAGTGAAGCACAAGAGCAAAAGTATCTAGCTCAAAAGATATAAGTGAAGCACTATGAGCATTCTAGCAAAATCACGATGAGTGCATGTCTCTCTCTCTCAAAAAGGTGTGCAGCAAGGATGATTGTGACCAAACAAAAAGAAAAGACTCCTACGATACAAGACGCTCCAAGCAAAACACATATCATGTGGTGAATAAAAATATAGCTCCAAGTAATGTTACCGATGGATTGAAGACGAAAGAGGGGATTCCTTCAATTACTCCACACATACTTTCTGCATCTACTACTATTACTCCACACATCAACCGCTATCCAGCATGCATCTAGTGTATTGAGTTCATGACAAACAGAGTAACGCTTTAAGCAAGATGACATGATGTAGAGGGATAATCTCAAACCAATGATGAAACCCCATCTTTTTACCCTTGATGGAAATAACACGATGCGTGCCTCGCTACCCCTTCTGTCACTGGGTGAGGTCACCGCATGGTATGAACCCAAAACCAAGCAGTTCTCCCATTGCAAGAATCATAGATCTAGTTGGCCAAACAAAACCCACAACTCGAAGATAATTGCAAGGATATGAAATCATGCATAAGAGAGATCAGAAGAAACTCAAATAAGATTCATAGATAATCTGATCATAAATCCACAATTCATCGGATCTCAACAAACACACCGCAAAATAAGATTACATCGGATAGATCTCCATGAAGATCATGGAGAACTTTCTATTGAAGACCCAAGAGAGAGAAGAAGCCATCTAGTTACTAACTATGGACCCGTAGGTCTATGGTGAACTACTCACGCATCATCGGAGAGGTCATGGTGTTGATGGAGAAGCCCTCCGTGTCCGAATCCCCCTCCGGCAGGGCACCAGAACGTGCCCGAGATGGGATCTTGCGGAGACAGAAGCTTGCGGCGGCGGAAAAGTACTTTTGATGATCTCCTGATTTTTTGGGATTTTTAGGGAATTTATAGGCGCAACCCCTAGGTCAGGGGACGCTCAGGGGGCCCACAAGCCTGGATGGCGCGGCCTCCCCCCTGGCCGCGGGGTGGGCGCTTGTGGGGCCCCTGGGGCTCCCCTGCCTTGGCTCCCAAGCTCCCTCGTCTTCTTCCGTTCCAGAAAAAGAAATTCGGGGATTTTCTTCCATTTGGACTCCGTTTCTAAATCTCCTCTGAAAGGGGTCAAAAACATGGAAAAAATAGGAATTGGCACTTGGCACTGAGTTAATAAGTTAGTCCCAAAAAAATATATAAAAGGCATGCAAAACATCCCAAGTTTGACAAGATAATAGCATGAAACCATCAAAAATTATAGATATGTTGGAGACGTATCAACATTATAAGGTGATCCCTCACTAAAATTTCAAGATGAAATTGTGTTCTCCCCGAGTGTGCACCGTTGCGATAGTCCTTCGTTTTGAGATACCACGTGATGATCGGGTGTGATAGACTCAACGTTCACATATAACGGGTGCAAAACAGTTGCACATGCGGAACACTCAGGTTAATCTTGACGATCCTAGCATGTACAGACATGGCCTCGGAACACAAGAGACCGAAAGGTCGAGCATGAATCATATAGTTGAAATGATCAACATGGAGATGTTCACCACTGAAACTATACTCAACTCACGTGATCATTGGACTTGAGTTAGTGGATTTGGATCATGCGCCACTCAAAGGACTAGACGGATGTCTATTTGAGTGGGAGTTCTTAAGTAATATGATTAATTGAACTCGTTATCATGAACATAGTTAAAGATCCTTGCAAATTATGTTGTAGCTTGCGCTGTAGCTCTACTGTTTTGATATGTTCCTAGAGAAAATTTAGTTGAAAGATGGTAGTAGCAATTATGCGGACTGGGTCCGTAAACTGAGGATTGTCCTCATTGTTGCACAGAAGGCTTATGTCCTTAATGCACCGCTCAGTGTGCTAAACCCCGAGCGTCGTCTGTAGATGTTGCGAACATCTCACATACACGGTTTTGATTACTACACATGATAGTTCAGTGTGTAATACTTAAACGGCTTAGAAGTAAGGCACCGAAGACGTTATGAACGTCACAAGGCATATGAGATGTTCTAAGAGATGAAATTATGATTTCAGGCTCGTGGCCGTGTTGAGAGGTATGAGACCTTCAACATGATTCTTTGTCTACAAAGTAAGGGAGAAAATCTCAATCGTTGAGCATGTGATCAGATTGTCTGAGCACTACAATCGCTTGAATCGTGTGGGAGTTAATCTTCCAGATAAGATATCGATTGACATAGTTATCCAAAGTCACTGCCACCAAGCTACAGAGCTTCGTGATGAACTATAACATATCAGGGATAGAGTTGATGATCCTTGAGCTATTTGCCATGTTTGGCACCGCAAAGGTAGAAATCAAGTAGGAGCGTCAAGTGTTGATGGTTAGTAGAACCACCAGTTTAGAGAAGGGCAAGGGTTAAAAGGGGTACTTTATGAAATGGCAAACCAGTTTCCACTCTAGTAAAGAAACCCAAGGTTAAACCCAAACCCGAGTCTAAGTGCTTCTATTATGAGGGGAGCGGTCAGTGAAGCGGAACTACCCTAGTTACTTGGTAGATGAGAAGGCTGGCAAAGTCGACAAAAGTATATTGGATATACATGATTTTGATGTGTCCTTTACTAGTACTCCTAGTGGCACCGGGGTATTAGATACCGGTTCGGTTGTAAAGTGTTAGTAACTCAAAATAAAAGCTATGGAATAAACGGAGACTAGCTAAAGGCGAGGTGACGATATGTGTTGGAAGTGTTTCCAAGGTTGATGTGATCAAACATCGCACACTCCCTCTGCCATCGGGATTAGTGTTAAACCTAAATAATTGTTGTTTGGTGTTTGCGTCGAGCATGAACATGATTCGATCGTGTTTATTGCAATACGATTGTTCATTTAAAGATAATAATGGTTATTCTATTTGCTTGATTAAATACCATCAATGGTTTACTGAATCTCGATCGTAGTGATACACATGTTCATAATATTGATGCCAAAATATGCAAAGTAGTAATGATAGTACCACTTACTTGTGGCACTGACACTTGAGTCATGTTGGTGTAAAACGCAAGTAGAAGCTCCATACTGATGGATCTTTGGACTCACTCGATTTTTGAATCGTTTGAGACATGTGAACCATGCCTACTGGTGTAAACACATGAAGAAACTCCATGCAGATGGATCGTTTGGACTCACCTGATTTTAAATCACTTGAGGCATGCAAATCATGCCACATGGGTAAGATGACTTAAGGACTCATTTTCCATTGAGATGGAACAAGAAAGTAACTTATTGGAAGTAATGAATTTTGATGTATGCAGTCAAATGAGTGCGCTGAGGCACACAGTGGATATCGTTATGTTCTTACTTCGCAGATGATTTGAGTATATACTAGTATATTTACTTTATGAAACACAAGTCTGAATTATTGAAAGGTTCAAGTAATTTCAGAGTGAAGTTGAAGATCATCGTGACAAGAGGATAATATGTCTATGATGTGATCGTGGAGGTAAAAATCTGAGTTGCGAGTTCAGTATACATTTAAGACAATGTGAAAATTGTTTCACACCTAATGCCGCCCAGAACACCATAGTGTGATGGCGTGTCCGAACATCGTAGTCACACCCTATTAGATATGATGCATTAGAGACAACAACATTCACTTTTAGGGCACCGCATAGTTTCGTTGAGATGACATCGTATGAACAATGGTTTGGAGAAACCTAAGCTGTCGTTTCTTAAAAGTTTGGGGCTGCGATGCGTATGTCCAAAGGCTTCGGCATGATAAGATCAAACCCAAGGCGGATAAAAGCATCTTCATAAGATACCCAAAATAGTTGGGTATACCTCCTATCTCGGATCCGAAAGCAAAGTGTTTATTTCAGGAAATTGGTCCTTTCTCGAGAAAGAGTTTCTCTCGAAAGAATTGAGTGGGAGGATGGTGGAACTTGATGAGGTTATTGAACCAACACTTCAACCAAAGAGTAGCAGGGTGCAGGAAGTGGTTCATGTGGCGTCTACACCAGTTCAAGTGGAAGCTGATGATGGTGATCATGAAGCTTCGGATCAAGTCACTACCAAACCTCGTAGGTCGACAAGGATATACGCTGCTCCACAGCGGCACGATAATACTGTCTTGGAGGTCATGTCGCTGGACAACAATGAACCTGCGAGCTATGAAGAAGCGATGGTGGGCCCGGATTCCGACAAATGGTTGGAGGCCATGAAATCCAAAAGAGGATCCATGTATGAAAACAAAGTGTGGACTTTGGAAGAACTGTTTGATGGTCATGAGAATATTGAGTACAGATTGACCTTTAAAAGGAAGATAAACAATGTTGGTGAAAGTCACCATTTAAGAAAAGCTCGACTTGTTGCAAATAGGTTTCCGACAAGTTCAAGGAGTTGACTATGATGAGACTTTCTCATTCATAGCGATGCTAAAAGTCTGTTGGAATTATGTTAGGAGTTGCTGCATCTTGCATATGGATGTCAAAACATTGTTTCCTCGACGGTTTCCTTGAGGAAAGGTTGTATGTGATACAACCAGAAGGTTTTGTCAATTCTAAGGATGCTAACAAGCATGCAAGCTCTAGCGATCCTTCTAAGGACTCGAGTAAGCATCTCAGAGTTGGAATATGCACTTTGTTGAGATGATCAAAGCTTTTAGGCTTATACAAGGTTTATGAGAAACTTGTAGGAGGGACCGGTAACTAGGATTTCGAGCCGAGCCCAGGCCCTGCCGCGGACCACTTAATATAGACGGCCTGATCCACTACACGAATCGTTTTCTTTTTCGTCACGAGAGCGGCGGACGGGAAAATGCTATTTGCCGCTCTTTGCGTAACATGTCAGGGCTTCGCACACACATGAAGAGGAAGCGACGCGATCTCGGCCGGTCCATTTCCGGTTGCGGGAATTCCGGTTTTGGAAACCTTCTAGACTTTCTTAATCGGTTTTTTCGGTTTTCAAAACTTTCTAGAAGGTGCCTTGAACCGGTTTTTCTTTTTTTCTTTATTCTTTTATGTTTCTTTTTTCTTCTGTTTCCGTTTCAAAAATGTTGTGGGTCTTTAAAAAATGTTCTGGATTTTAAAAAAATGTTCAGGATTTTCAAAAATTGATCTTCAAATTCGAAAAGTATTTTACTTATTAGAAAAAAGTTCTCGATTTTCAAAAAGTGTACTGGGTTTTCAAAAATGTTCTTCAAATTCTGTTTCTGCTTTTTTTCAAAAAAATGTTGTCGATTTTGAAAAAAAGGTTCTGATTTTTCAAATAATAATCGGGATTTTCAAAGAAGGTACTCGGTATTCAAAAAATGTTCTTCAAATTTAGAAAATGTATGTGTCTTTTTTCAAAAAATTGTTCTGGATTTTCAAAAAATATTCTGATTTTTTAGAAAATGTTCTGGATTTTCAAATTCTAAAAATGTTTTTGCTTTTTATAAAAATATTTTGGATTTTAGAAAAATGTTCTGGATTTTAAAAAAATCTTCTGGATTTTTAATAAATCTTCTTAATTTTGAAAAAATGTTCATGGTCTTTTAAAAACTGCTCTTCAATTTGAAAAAATGGTTATTAGAAAGATGTTCTCGATTTTCAAAAAAAGTACTGGGATTTCAAAAAATGTTCATCAAATTATTTTTCTGTTTTTTTTCAAAAAAATGTTCGGGATTTTCAAAAAATGGTCTTCAAATTCGGAAAATGTTTCTGCTCTTTTCCAAAAAATTATTCAGGATTTCCCAAAATTGTTCTTCAAATTCTAAAAATATTATTGCTTTTTAGAAAACTGTTCTGTATTTTAAAAAATGTTTTAGAATTTCAAAAATGATCTGGATATTCGCAAAATGTTTTGATTTTTAAATATTGTTCTTCAAATTCGAAAAATGTTCTCAATTTTCAAAGAATGTACTGGATTTTTCAAAAATATTCTTCAAATTCTATTTCTGCTTAAAAAATGTTCTTGACTTTCAAAAAATGTCGGGGTTTTAAAAAATGTACTGGGTTTTCAAAAGAAGTTTTTCAAAATTCGGCAAAGGTTTCTTTTTTCTTTCAAAAAATGTCTGTAGTTTTAAAAAATGTTCTGCATTTTCTAAAATTATTTGTCAAATTCTAAAAATGTTTCTGCTTTTTATAAATATGTTCTGGCTTTCAAAGAATGTTCTAGAATTTCAAAGAACTGTTCTGGATTTTAAAAAAATGTTCTGGATTTTTAAAATTGTTTGTTCGTGAAATGTTCTTGTTTTTCTATAAATATTCATATTTTCAAAAATTGTTTACGATTATGAACTTGTTTTCAACATTTGTTCTCAAGATTTCAAAGACTCTTCGTGCTTTTAAAAACTTGTTCATGCTTCCAAATATGTTGTGGGTTTTCAAAATTGTTTTCTGTTTCAAAATTTTATTCTTAAAATTCAAAAAATGTTCATGCTTTAAAAATTTGGTCGCGGTCCTAAATCTGTTCTGCATTTTCCAAAAAAATTCTTTGTTGAAAAATTTGTTCTCAAGATTCAAAAAATAGTCGTCCTTTAAAAAATTGTTCGTGTTTTCAAATTTGCTCCCTGTTTTCAAGGACGTTCAAGCTTTCAACAAATGATTTAAAGAATTCAACATTTGTTCGTTTTGATAAAAAAGGAAAAGAAGGAACACGGGAAGAAAAACGTCCCAAAAATGAAAAAACAATAAGCAGAAAAAAGCTACAATTATCATGTGCCTACTGGGCCGGCCCAGTTGGGGGTCGCCCTGTGCGTGGGAGGGACTCCCTGCCGCAGAGAGCGGCAGGTAGGAGTAGTTCCCCGGTGGACGCATGAGACGTGAATCCGAAACTATCGTACCGAGCTCGCCCATTTAAGTTTTCTTTATTTCCTGCTAAGGACTCGAAGAAAAAAAGTGCGGTAGACAGATTCAAACTCAAAACCTCACGGTTAAGAGGGTCCACAGCAAACACTGTGTCATCTCTGTAATTGTGTTTTGTAACATCTTTTTCTCCTTTAATTATTTTTAGTACATCAGTTAGCTGGGTCACTTTTTTGTTATTGTTAATTTCTTTTCTTCTTTCTTTTTCTTAAATGCGCATTTTTTTCAAAACCGTGAACTTATTTTCTAGAAAACGATGAGTTTTGTTTCTCAAACTATTGATTTGTTTCTTAAGTTTTGATGAACATTTTTCATATTGACAAACTTTTTCCTTCAAAAACAATGAATTTTTTTCCAATATCGATGAGACTTTCCTCAAAATTGATGAACCATTTCCAAATTCCATGAAAGTTTTAAAAAAATTGATGAACTATTTTTCCAAATTCGATGAACTTTTTTCAGACAGACGTGGTAGCAGACAGACCGGACGCAGCTGCAGGGGCATGCTGGACCCTCTACTCATCTGCGCCCGTTAAGCCCCCGCCGTCGCGCTGCAGCACACGCAGCACAGGAGCAGCCACCCCCATCGCATGTATCGCGCCAGACCAACCAGAGATGACCCACCGAAAATCGAACCGGCCCACCTTGCCAGATCGTCGATTAGCAGACCGCTCCGCCGCCAAGGGCAGCACCACCACCGCACCTGCTGCCAGGGTACAGGACCGCTGCCTGCCCAGCAGCCCACGCCGAACCTGCGGCCCGCGTCACCCATCGGGCCAAATCCAGCCTTCGCTGCATCCAGCCCTGAGCATGCCCCACCTGCGCACAGCCACCGCACCACGAACCCACGCCCATGTCGGTGTCGTCGCACGCCCTCGGGAGCACGCCGTCGCTGCATGCGCTAGCTGCCGCATCGTCGGCCCCACGCGAGCACGACACCTCCGCGCGACCAGGTTGTCCCGCGCCAGCCCCAAGATCCAGGCGGAGGGGAGAGGAAGCCCGCCGTCGCCGGCGCCACAAGGGCTTTGCCGGGCGGCACGTGTCGACGACGACGGGGAAAGGGGGCCGGAGGGAGGGGAGGAAGCCAGCGGCTAGGGTTTGCCTCCTCGATCACCCTCGGGGGCGACGCGAGAGGAGAGGGGGAAAAACCGCTCTTATCGTCAAAGCATTTTCAGTTCGAAAGTAAGGCTTTCGCTTAGTCGCGTTGCGAGAGGGGAAAGAAAAGCACAGGCTTAATCCACAAACAAATAATGAGCACTATTTACATACATTATAGTTATCGCTAGGTGATCTATGAACCTGAATGTATTTTTTTACTTCTAATGTTTTTTTACTACTCCATTCCATAATATAAGACATTTTTTCACACTACAAATGTCTTACGTTATGAGACACATGGAGTAGATCGGAAGTTTTCATCACTAAAGGAAAAAGACTACTATGCTTAGTTACATAAACAAACAATTGTGAAGCAATCTGTGGTTGGATGGTTAGAGAGAATATGGTATTTCCAGCCCACGAGATTAAAATCCTGTTGCTCGCATTTATTTTTAAATTTATTTTAGAATTTACGGCGATGCGCATTCAGTAGGAGGAGACGTCTACGATGACTTCGTAAATTTTAAAATGATATGTCGACTCACTCTTTCAAAGATGCTAGTAGAGATACAATGTGTATGTGAGTTCACAAGATAAGTGTATGAGCATGTATAAGCGTTTGCGTCTGTATTGTTTTTAAAAGAGAAACAATTAGTAATACTTACATACATTGATAAAAACGTGTGAGTAAAAAGAACGGGATTGCTAAATCTTAACTGATTGTATATGTGTCGGATCCTAAATGGAGATCGGTGTAAATTTTGCTTTAAGGCATTGATTGGATTGTCGTTTTCAACCCTATTACACCTGTAAAATATACAAATCATGATTTATCGTTTTTATTTTTCATTGAAAATCATGTATAATCCGTAAAATACAGTTGTAAAACAAATACGGATATGTTAGAATACACCGATTCCAAACGGCGTCTAAGTCTTTTCTTTTTCTTTCTTATAGATGTATGTTATTTGACTTAGAGTTGACTAGCAAAATATGTCCGTGCGTTGCACCAAGAGAAAAAACACATTGCACCACACATTTCATCTTTAAAAACTGCATGCTCGTGTTCAAGAATCATCCAAATCAACATCTTGTGGTTCTAGCTAGCAAAGAGAATGAAGGGCCAACATTTACAGTCATGCTGCCGTGCATAATTTCTGCAAGACAAGCATAGTGATGCTCCTGACAATGGACAAAACTCCTGTACCAGAACCAATTACTACATGCATCTTGTCTGTGTAATATTGATATCATGCAATTTTATACTAATAGCTAAATGGACTAAATAATAGTTAAGTGAACACACCTTTTTGTGATTACCGTGAACAAACCTTGAATCATTGATCCACTATGGATCTTATGATTGTGCAAGTTATTGAAACCAGTACATATGAATGCTTGTTAACTATATTAATCCTTAATATGGATCCATGAACTTAATCATGCTTGCAGTTTGTCATTTGGAACAGAAAAATACATTAAAAATATCCAGAGTTAACAGAATACACACCTCGATCTTCACGGTGAGCACATACGCTTGATGTACTATATTATCTAAACGTTCCTCATGTATTATAAGAATACACACATCCATCACCATGGTATACATAATGTTGAGTTCAACGATTAGTATAAAATTTGCTACGTGAAAATGGAAGTGCACATAAGTTGTGGGTGTCGACGACCCATCACTCAACATCAGAATTATAAGACATACTCAGGACGGGATTACAACTCGTGTGGATTGAGTCATCAGCAAGATACCTACAACGGACAATGATGGTTGGCCGTGGAGAAGTACGCTGGTAGCAACGCCACATGTGCATGTATATCTCATTCTGCAAGCACGCCTACACATGGATTGATTAGTGAGAGGTGAACAACAACAGGAACTCCTATGGAGACAATTGATGATAAGGCATGATTAGCCTTAGCTTAGAGTCCGTTTACGGAAATTGTATGACCCATAACTTACTGAGATATACATGGAGCAGTAAAAGAAAATATACATGTTCATTTTTTCTATGCAAATATTTAACTTCATCCAAATACAACATCTCTATACACCAAGAAACATTGAGTTGAGGTAAACAATACCACATTCTTCACACATGGGATTTTGTTCGGGCAGATTAATACCGCTTATGTATTGATGTTCTAAAATGATACATGTATGATGTATCTGCGTACAGGGTCTTTCTTTAGAAAACTGAGTGCATCCCTGCATTGACAATCAAAGTATCCATATGCACACACTTTTGATTATCAAAATTTGCAATACTATTATATACTAAGTATGTTGTAACTTTTTCCATGAAAATTATCATGTGAAATTACACACTTGCACTCACCTTTGAGTTGCCAAGGCCGTGGAATTAGTTGTAATATAAACTTGGGCATCAGCAGACAACAGCTACACATCGTTCTCACCATGGTCTGACTACTGGGTGTGATATACCTTAGATGAAATCTGCAAGAGTATCTGTCCGTGAATGTCAATCTGCAGGAGCTCGAGTAAACAAACTAAAATCCGCAGGAGCTCGAGTTCACATATATCAAATCTGCAAAAAGATGAATTGTGCCTCCCAGTCTCATGTTTTTGGATCTCATAGATATTACAAAATCAAATAAAATCAGTTACTGCGAATTCAAATCAGCAAGAGGATTTTTTTTCCTGGTCCATCTTCTCCCCGAGTGCTTTTTCATACGATCTGGTAGCTTTCGGATTTTTCGATGGGTCTTCCAAAGCTGCATGCTGTACTGAGGAGCGCATCTACCTGGGTGTGCATCGCGTAGCAAGATTGAGCGGTGAGTATGCAGGGGGCACCAGCTCGGCCTCGCCGAGGTAGACGACCCTGGCGGACGCCAGCTTGTCCCACACCTGACGAGGTGGCGGAGCGACCGGAGGTCCGGCGAGGAAGGCCGCCGGCGGCGGGGCGTGGCGGAGGTGCAGGGTCGGCAGCGAGGCAGATCTAGGGCGCAAGGGCAGGAGCGGTGGAGGCGGAAGCGGGCGGCGACGTGGGCGGAGAGGTCGGCGACGGTGGCTAGCTCGGGTCGGAGGAGGAGCCAGCAGCGGCGGAGGTCCCTCTGCGCCCGCCGGAGCCGGCGGCGTCGCCATTTGCGGGGTGGGGGTTGTGGGAAGAGAGGGGGAAAAGGAGGGACGGGTTAGTTCGGATAAAATATAGGGAGTTTTGTGCAAAACGTAAAATAACGGTTCGACTTGACTTACATAAGGACTGTGGGTTGAATCCACGAAAACAGAGGTTTTTTTCGCAAAATTGCCAAGACAGACGACCAAAAACCGTATTTGCTTTATTATTACTAGCAAAAGAGCCCGTGCGTTGCAACGGAAGAGAAAATAACACATGCTCTGAACGCAATATATTTTCACATGATATCACATTTGTGTTGCCGACGATGACTTTAGTGCTCACACAATGAAAACGCGTTTGAATATACAACCACTCGGAATAAGATGAGAAATATGTTGTTTCTCCCCACGAGGTTTTCCAAAGGTGTCCATGTGTTGTTAACGATGTTTTCTTTCCTCTCAATTTGGTTTTAATTTAATGGATATTTTTTGCAATTCGTATCGTCGCCGGAAAGAGAGAAAAAAAGGACCGTGCACTTCAGATTAAGTTTGCACCAAAAATACTCCCTCCGTCCGGAAAAGATTGTCACCACGTACATTTTGCACAAAAAACCTTCCTGTTATCCCGACACAACCCGCAGTCATCGTCCCCTCCCGCCTTCGACCACGCTCGCTTGCCCACTCGCCGGCGCCTCCGCCCCGCCATGCCACAGCTCCAGCGCAGTCCCTCCTCCCTTTCGCTGCGCCGCAGGTGCCCAGCGCGGTCCTTCCTCCGTTCCTGCGTGAAGCTCAATGAATCCACCTTCCTTCTTGTTGTAGCTCCCACGCGAAGCTCAAGGATCGGCTTTTCTACCCCATGTCGAGTCCCTTGCCCTCGCTTTCCTCGAGTCCCCGGTCATCGCCATGGTGAGCTCCTCCCTGCCGCCTCGGCTTGCGAACAATCCTCCTTCCTTCTACATGGAGAGCTTAGCATCAGACAGTCTTTGGACAATTGGATGTGTGTGCGTGGTTGGTAGAAACCAAGAGATTGCGCATGAAAAACGACAACTTTCAGAAGCAGAAGCGGACAAACTTGGGCTTTCAAATCAGCAATTATTTTTGGCAGTCTATGTTCAGACAGTTACTTCTGATTTTATACTCTTAAGTGAATTTTTTCCATGAGTATACTCTTAACTAAATTTAGAAAACTGCTAAAAATGATGTGGCAAGCATAGTCGACTAACAAAGGTGCCCACTGTCGAGTGCATTTAGAACATCCTCGAGCCCATGTACTTATTCTTATTCTGTGATCTAGTTTACTCACTGAATTTTATTCTTATTCTTGCTGTCAAAATTCAAAGTTGGGACTTGGGAGTAGCTATTGTTGACTAAAGATTATGTCCCCCATGCCAGGATTGACGAAGCATCTCCCTCGTTTTATGTTGCTGCTACCCTGTTAAATTGATCGTCTCAATTTCCACAACGGCTTGTAGTTGTAGAGATGGAAGGCCTTGACCAGGTAATCAAATGAATCCTTTATCCGTTTAATTTTGGTACGGGTAGGCACTGATCTATGTGAATAAACTTGGTTCGTTTAGATTTTAATCTAGATACAGATGACAGAATTCTGAAGATTGCAATTTTTGTGTTCATTAGTTCAGCGAGGGTGGGGACGGGAAGCAGCAGCATTAGAGGCTGACACCGGGAACTATGAGCAGTAGAGCCTGGCGCGGGGAACCAGAGGCGACGCCCACCACCACCACCAGCCGGGAGCCAAAGTGAAAGAAGTCCAGGTCGCCTCCGTGGGTGGAGCGGCGGCGGTAGGTGGGCAACAACAGCAGCAGGTGCGCGGAGAATGTGGTCGACCGAAGCGGCGAAGTTGGAGGGCAGCAGCAGCAGGTCGGTGGAGCAGGTGGGCGGACGTGGAGACGGCGCAGGTGGGTGGCCTTGGCGGCGGCGAGGCAGCAGGTTGCCTTCGTGGCGGCATCGCGGGTTGGCGGTGTCGCAGGTCGCCTCCATGGCGGAGGTGAAGGTGGGCGGGGGCGGCGCAGGTGGGCCACCGTTCCCTGACACGACGATGGCTAGCGTAGGTGGGCGACGGCGCCGGTCCCTGACCCGACGGTGGCTAGCGCGGGCGATGGGGAGCGGACGGAGGAAGGGGATGGGGACTTGTTTTCAAACATTGGAAAGTAAGAGGACTATTTTTTAAAAAGGCAAACGACTCGTTTTCTGACTTAAATCCGGACTGTGGGTTGATTACCTAAAACATCAGGGGGCTTTCTGCAAAATGCAAAAAACGATTCGTTTTTTGACTTAAAAACGGACTCCGGGTTGAATACCGGAAAAGCGAGGGGTGTTTTTGCAAGAATGCCATGACGGACGACCAGAAACCCTATTTTCTTTATTATTAGGGAGAGATTCGGGAGAGATTAAGTTTGGGTTGATTGAGACCTCCTGCTATAAATCAATCAGCATGAAGAGCGTAGGCCATTAGAGAACGGTCCGACAACTCGTAGATGCATGACTTATGGTGGAGCACACGGAGGGGGCCGAGGGGGAGTTCTTGCCAATCTTGACGCCCATCAAGCAGAGCGCACGCTGACTTATGGTCGAGTTGACCTCGCTGATCGCCATGGTCCATGCAATGCAGAACTCGCCGTCGCCGAGGTAGGCCAGGCTGCTGTCCGGGAGCCTCGCGACGGTGGCGATGTTAACTTGGCTGAAGGACGTCGGCCAGAACGGCCGGGTGTTGTTCCAGGTGTACCGGACGAGCGGCGGCGAGCGCCGGACGTCGCAGACGCAGAGGCGAGTGGTCCGGGGGCAGAGGCCGAAGCAGAGGCCGACGTCGAGGTCGGGGACCAGGAGGCCGCAACACTGGAACGACAGCTCCCAGTCGCCCTCCTTGCGCCAACCATCGGCGGCGCGGGCTGTCGTGTCGAGGGAGTAGGTGCCCCTGTTCGTGGTTGAGACCTAGAGGCGCTTCCCCACGGCGAAGCAGGCGGTGACCAGGCACGACGGGTTGCCACGTCTTCTTTGGATGAGATCGGGCGGCGGGTCCGGAAGCGCGCGCCAGGCTCCGGCGCCAAGCGTCTCATCGAATGGCTCAGCTGGCTCGTCCGGGCTGGTGGGATAGTCATAGTGGCGGCGCTTGACCGCGCAGAGGCGGCGTCGGTCGAGCGGGACGACGAAGGTGCCGCCGGCCTTGAGGTGCGCCAGCTCCGACCCCGCTCAGGTGGCGCCGGACGCGGCGTCGTGCAGAACGGTGCGCTTCTGGATGCTGACACCGAACAGGGTGGCGCCGCCACCGGCCAGCGCGAAGTCGATGCGCTCTAGCCTGTCGGGCATCGTGGCGAACCGCATGATGGGAGCGGGGAGGCGTCGTATCTTGGTCTCCTCAGAGGAGGTGGAGGTGAAGAGATGGTTGACGTTGATGTTGAAATTAGCAGTGGGCCTTAGGCCCATAAGAGAATTTCAGAAAATCTCCAAGGGCCATGTAGTTGGTGGCATGACAAGGTGGTGGTGGGAAGTTTAGTCTCGCCCCGCTGGTGGAGAAGAAGTTGGACCCCTTTATAAGGGTCTCTCTTCTACATGCTATTGGAGAGTGAGAAGAGAAGGCGCCCTCGCGCATTCCTCTTCCGCCGCCCGCCTCGCCAGGCCTCGTCACGACACGCCGCGGGTTGCGGGAATGAGCCGAGACGAGCGCAGGCGTCCGAAACCCCGCCTCTCCGGTTCCTATACGGGGAAGAGGGGCGATTAGGTTTTTGGGGAGCGATCACGCGACTGCTCGCCTCCGTCTGTCAACGTCCGCGTCGTCTCCTTCATCACCATGTCCACCGACGCCGACCGTGCTTCCACCGAGAAGGCCGAGACCGACAAGAAGTTCGCCGAGGACGCCGCTGCTGCCGCCACCGTTGCAGGGGCTTCTGCATGGCCTACTGGAGGGTATAACGCGCTTATCCCTCTCCTGATTGCTTCCATCTTAGCAGTACTAGCATCATGTGTAGATTTGTCTACTGTTTGCGTAGTACGTGCCTGTTTAGATCAATATCAGTATGTGCTTAATTCTGACAATGCCATGCTAGTCATCTATTTATGGATTAAATTAGTTGAAAAATTGCCTATTTACTCAGCAATCCAGAAACCTAATCTGTGTAGGAATTATTCGGCAAGTGGCTTTGCTGCCGCACTGAAACCGGATAAGTTTACCGGTACGTACTTTAAGCGTTGGCAGACAAAGACCACTTTATGGCTCACGGCTATGAACGTGTTCTGGGTCACCGGTGTCTCCACGGGAACAATTGGTCCTGAACAGGAGAAGGCGTTCAGAGAGGCCACCATTGTGTTTCTCGGAGCATAGCTTAGCGTGATCGGTGATAAACTGGTCGATGCATATTTACATGTGCGTGTCGCCAAGGACTTGTGGGAGGCGCTCGAATCTAAGTTCGGGGCCACCGATGCTGGGAGCGAGATGTATGTTATGGAGCAGTTCCATGATTACAAAATGGTCGAGAACCGTTCTGTACTGGAACAAGCTCATGAGATAATATGCATTTCTAAAGAACTTGAGGTTCTAAAGTGCGATTTACCGGGCAAGTTTGTCGCGGGGTGTATAATCGCTAAGCTCCCTAATTCCTGGACGAACTTTGCTACTACTCTGAAACATCAGAGGCGTGAATTCTCAGTAGAGGACATCATTGGCCATCTGAGTGTTGAACAGAACACGAGAGCAAAGGACTCGCATGGAAAAACCGTGGAAGGTTCCTCTGCTGCCAATATGGTACATCAGAGGAATTTCAATTCCCACAAGCCTAAGGGGAAGAATTCTGTCCAACAGAATACCGACTTTAAGAAGAAGGGTAAGAAGCCCTTCAAGAAGAACAAGAAGGGAGATGGCTGCTTCAATTGTGGTTCTGAGGAACATTGGGCCAACAAGTGCCCAAACAAGTACAAGAAGCCAGGGCAGGACTCCAAGTCTGCCAATATGATTGTGAGCAACAATGAAAGTGGTGCATCTGGGTACGGTAATTTGTTTATTGTATTTTCGGTTTGTCAATCTACCGATTGGTGGGTGGACTCAGGTGCAAATATTCATGTGTGTGCTAACATCTCATTGTTCTCTTCTTACGAGGTCATAGGTCGAGGGTCCGTATTGATGGGGAATGGAGCGAGTGCTTCTGTTCTTGGTGTTGGCACGGTCGATGTGAAGTTTACTTCGGGAAGGATCGTGTAGCTGAAGAACGTGCAGCATGTGCCCGCCATCAAGAAGAATCTCGTTAGTGGCTCCCTTCTCTGTGGAGAAGGGTTTAACTTGGTCATTGAGTCTAATAAAGTAGTTGTTACGAAATATGGACTTTTTGTTGGAAAAGGTTATGAGTGCGGAGATCTGTTCCGCCTTTCCCTCGCATATTTTTGTAATAAAGTCGTGAACAATATTCATTCGAGTGTTAATGAATCTAAAGTTTGGCATTCACGTCTTTGTCACATAAGTTTCGGTGTTATGTCCCGGCTAGCAAAATTGAATTTAATCCCGACTTTCACTTTAGCCAAAGGTTCTAAGTGCCACTCGTGTGTGCAAGCAAACCAACCTCGCAAGGCTGACAAGGCTGCAGACCATTAGAACTCATACATTCTGATCTTTGTGAGATGAATGGTGTGTTGACTAAAGGTGGAAAGAAATATTTCATGACATTGATAGATGATTCCACTAGATATTGCTATGTGTATCTGTTAAATACTAAAGATGAGGCTCTATACTACTTTAAAATCTATAAGGCAGAAGTTGAGAATCAACTTGAAAAGAAAATTAAACGAGTCCGGTCTGATCGTGGTGGAGAGTACTTCTGAAACGAATTTGATTCATTTTGTGCGGAACACGACATTATTCATGAGAGGACGCCTCCCTATTCACCCCAGTCAAACGGGGTTGCCGAGCGGAAAAACCGTACTCTAACTGATTTGGTTAACGCCATGTTAGATACATCGGGTTTATCCAAGGCATGGTTGGGGGAGGCTATATTGACCGCGTGTCATGTCCTGAATAAGGTTCCTACAAAAGATAATGAGGTCACTCCCTACAAGGAGTGGTCGAAGAGAAGGACGACGCTCTCGTACTTACGTACTTGGGGCTGCTTGGCGAAATCAATGTACCGATCCCCAAGAAGCGTAAGCTTGGACCAAAGACTGTGGACTGCGTTAATTTGGGATACAATAAGAATAGCATAGGCTATAGATTTCTAGTAGTGAAATCTGAGGTACCTGACGTGAAGGTCGGTACAATAATGGAGTCGATGGATGCTACATTCTTTGAGGATATATTTCCCAAGAGAGATATGCAAAGCACTTCTAGACAGGATCTGAGATAACTCCCGAGCCTGCCATTCCTATGGAATATTATGAACATACACATGATGATAATCCCGAGGAGGATGACGAGGAAACCCTTGGTAGGGGCAAGAGACAAAGTACTGCAAAGACCTTTGGTGATGATTTCTTCGTATACCTCATGAATGATAATCCCACTTCTATTTCAGAAGCGTATGCTTCTCCAGATGCTGATTACTGGAAAGCTGCGGTCCGTAGCAAGATGGATTCCATCATGGCTAATGGGACATAGGAAATTACTGATTGTCCATATGGTTGCAAACCATTGGGATGCAAGTGGGTGTTCAAAAAGAAGCTTAGGCCCGATGGTACGATTGAAAAGTACAAGGCTAGGCTTGTGGCCAAGGGCTATGCCCAGAAAGAAGAAGAAGATTTCTTCGATACTTATTCACCTATGTCTAGACTGACCACCATTCGAGTACTACTCTCATTGGCGGCCTCTCATGGTATTCTCGTTCATCAAATGGACGTTAAGACGGCTTTCTTGAATGGAGAGTTAAATGAGGAAATCTATATGCAACAGCCAGATGGCTTTGTGATAGAAGGTCAGGAAGGAAAGGTGTGTAAGTTGCTGAAATCTTTATATGGTCTGAGACAAGCACCTAAGCAATGGCATGAGAAGTTTAATACAACTCTGACATCTGTTGGCTTCATTGTTAATGAAGCTGACAAATGTGTATACTATCGCCATGGTGGGGGCGATGGAGTTATATTGTGCTTGTATGTTGATGACATACCGATATTTGGAACCAACCTCAAAGTAATTGAGGAGGTTAAGTCTTTTCTGTCTCAAAACTTTGAGATGAGGGACCTTGGGGTGGCTGATGTTATCTTGAACATCAAGCTTTTGAGAGATGATGAGGGTGGGATTACACTTCTGCAATCCCACTATGTTGAGAACATTTTGAGTCAATTTGGATATTCAGACTGCAAAATTTCTCAAACACCATATGATCCTAGTGTGCTTATTCGAAAGTTTAAAGGCACAGTTATAGATCAATTGAGATTCTCTCAAATTATTGGTTCGCTCATGTACCTAGCTAGCGCAACGAGGCCTGGCATCGCGCTTGCTGTGAGCAAACATAGCCGGTTTGTTGCAAACCTGGGCGATGTTCATTGGCGTGTTGTTGAAAGAATTATGCGCTACTTGAAAGGCACTGTCAACCACGGACTTCACTATACGGGATACCCATCGGTACTTGAAGGGTATAGTGATGCGAATTGGATCTCTGATGCTGATGAGATGAAGGCCACTACTGGGTATATGTTTACTCTTGGGGGTGGTGCTGTTTCCTGGAAGTCTTGCAAGCAAATGATCTTAACGTTATCGATAATGGAAGAAACATTAACAGCATTAGACACATCTGGTGTCGAAGCAGAATTTCTTCGAGATCTCTTGATGGACTTACCTGTGGTTGAGAAGCCGGTTCCGGCTATCCTTATGAACTGCGATAATCAAACAGTTATTGTTAAAGTGAAGAGTTCAAAGGATAATATGAAGTCCAACAAACATATAAGAATGAGACTGAAGTCTATTAGACGTTTGAGAAACTCTGGAGTGATAGCGTTGGCTTACATCCAAACGGCTAAGAATCTGGCAGATCCCTTTACTAAAGGGCTATCACGTGTTGTGATAGATAGTGCATTGAGGGAGATGGGTATGAGACCCACATGAGTTGCCATGGCAGTAACCCAACCTATATGATCGGAGATCCCGTGAAGTAGGACCTGGGAAAACAAGCCAGTGGTGAACTGAGGAGAGTAACTTTACTAACCCACTCCGTTGGAGATGCAATACTCTCGGATACTGTATGGTAGGATGACTACTGTCTTAATGTGTTCTAAAGATTATGTGTAAGCAAGATGCTGTCCTATAGAGCGATCTTTGGAGGAACACACCTATATGAGCCCGACTGCTGGTCACAGTCTATGAGATTGGGGTGATCTCTAGTAAACTCATGAATATGCCAGGAGTGTGACTTATATGCTCCACCCGAGGGGTCAGTCTTCGGTAGCCTAGTACTAGTAAGACTTGTGGTGAAGCTTCTTTACGCCAAACTGACAATTCAAGGCATAGTCCATTGTTCAGTTGTAAAGGGGTGTAGCTACTTGCTTTAGGTGAAGCTCAACCTTAACAGGTCTTCACTGAAATGCTGGTATATTAACACAGTGATTGGAACGAGGGAACATGATGTGCCCTTGAGATCTGGTGGGGGATTATTGAAATTAGTAGTGGGCCTTAGGGCCATAAGAGAATTTCAGAAAATCTCCAAGGGCCCATGTAGGTGGTGGCATGACAAGGTGGTGGTGGGAAGTTTAGTCCCACCCTGCTAGTGGAGAAGAAGTTGGACCCCTTTATAAGGGTCTCTCTTCTACATGCTATTGGAGAGTGAAAAGAGAAGGAGCCCTCATGCACTCCTCCTATGCCGCCCGCCTCGCCACGCCACGCCTCGTCACGACGCGCCGCGGGTTGCGGGAATGAGCCGAGCCGAGCTCATACCTACGCGCTTATTTTTGTCGGTCAGGAACAACGGATCGTGGGCTGTTACCGACTCGGACGTGGGTTCGGCCCATGTCTCTCCGCCCAGCCGCCTATATAAACAGGCTAACGCCTATCCTAGCCGTCACGAGAATCATATCACATCTGCCTCACGCGCTCGTTCCCTTGCTGCTGCTACCGCCGGCGACTCCATCCCGTCCGCTGCGTACACGGTCGACGGGAGAGCAGGCCTCCGAAACACCGCCTCTCCGGTTCCTGTACGGGGAAGAGGGGCGATTAGGTTTTTGGGGAGCGATCACGCGACTGCTCGCCTCCGTCCGTCTACGTCTGCGTCGTCTCCTTCATCACCATGTCCTCGGGCCGACCGTGCTGCCGCCGAGAAGGCCGAGACCGACAAGAAGGCCGCCGAGGACGCCGCTGCTGCCGCCACTGCCGCGGGGGCTTCTGCATGGCCTACTGGAGGGTATGCCGTGCTTATCCCTCTCCTGATTACTTCCGTCTTAGCAGTACTAGCATCATGTGTAAATTTGTCTACTGTTTGCGTAGTACGTGCCTGTTTAGATCAATATCAGTATGTGCTTAATTCTGTCAATGCCATGCTAGTCATCTATTTATGGATTAAATTAGTCGAAAAATTTCCTATTTACTCAGCAATCCAAAAATCGAATCTGTGTAGGAATTTTTCGGCAAGTGGCTTTGCTGCCGCTCTGAAACCAGATAAGTTTACCGGTACGTACTTTAAGCGTTGGCAGCCAAAGACCACTTTATGGCTCACGGCTATGAACGTGTTCTGGGTCACCGGTGTCTCCACGGGAACGATTGCTCCTGAACAGGAGAAGGCGTTCAGAGAGGCCACCATTGTGTTTCTCGGAGCATAGCTTAGCGTGATCGGTGATAAACTGGTCGACGCATATTTACATGTGTGTGTCGCCAAGCACTTGTGGGAGGCGATCGAATCTATGTTCGGGGCCACCGATGCTGGGAGCGAGATGTATGTTATGGAGCAGTTCCATGATTACAAAATGGTCGAGAACCGTTCTATATTGGAACAAGCTCATGAGATAATATGCATTGCTAAAGACCTTGAGGTTCTGAAGTGCGATTTACCGGGCAAGTTTGTCGTGGGATGTATAATCGCTAACCTCCCTAATTCCTGGAGGAACTTTGCTACTACTCTGAAACATCAGAGGCGTGAATTCTCAGTAGAGGACATCATTGGCCATCTGAGTGTTGAACAGAACTCAAGAGCAAAGGACTCGCATGGAAAAACGGTGGAAGGTTCCTCTGCTGCCAATATGGTACATCAGAGGAATTTTAATTCCCACAAGCCTAAGGCGAAGAATTCTGTCCAACAGAATACCGAGTTTAAGAAGAAGGGTAAGAAGCCCTTCAAGAAGAACAAGAAGGGAGATGGCTGCTTCAATTGTGGTTCTGAGGAACATTGGGCCAACAAGTGCCCAATCAAGTACAAGAAGCTAGGGCAGGACTCCAAGTCTTCCAATATGATTGTGAGCAACAATGAAAGTGGTGCATCTGGGTACGGTAATTTGTTTACTGTATTTTCGGTTTGTCAATCTACCAATTGGTGGGTGGACACAGGTGCAAATATTCATGTGTGTGCTGACA
Source organism: Hordeum vulgare subsp. vulgare (assembly GCF_904849725.1). NCBI lineage: Eukaryota > Viridiplantae > Streptophyta > Magnoliopsida > Poales > Poaceae > Hordeum > Hordeum vulgare. Next base: position 129,048,021 of record NC_058523.1, read on the forward strand.
TCTCATTGTTCTCTTCTTACGAGGTCACAGGTCGAGGGTCCGTATTGATGGGGAATGGAGCGAGTGCTTCTGTTCTTGGTGTTGGCACGGTCGATCTGAAGTTTACTTCGGGAAGGATCGTGCAGCTGAAGAACGTGCAGCATGTCCCCGCCATCAAGAAGAATCTCGTTAGTGGCTCCCTTCTGTGTAGAGAAGGGTTTAAGTTGGTCTTTGAGTCTAATAAAGTAGTTGTTACGAAATATGGACTTTTTGTTGGGAAAGGTTATGAGTGCGGAGGTCTGTTCCGCCTTTCCCTCGCCGATTTTTTGTAATAAAGTCATGAACAATATTCATTCGAGTGTTAATGAATCTGAAGTTTGGCATTCACGTCTTTGTCACATAAGTTTCGGTGTTATGTCGCGGCTAGCAAAACTGAATTTAATCCCGACTTTCACTTTAGCCAAAGGTTCTAAGTGCCACTCGTGTGTGCAAGCAAAGCAACCTCGCAAGCCTCACAAGGCTGCAGAGGAGAGACACTTGGCACCATTAGAACTCATACATTCTGATCTTTGTGAGATGAATGGTGTGTTGACTAAAGGTGGAAAGAAATATTTCATGACATTGATAGATGATTCCACTAGATATTGCTATGTGTATCTGTTAAATACTAAAGATGAGGCTCTATACTACTTTAAAATCTATAAGGCAGAAGTTGAGAATCAACTTGAAAAGAAAATTAAACGAGTCCGGTCTGATCGTGGTGGAGAGTACTTCTCAAACCAATTTGATTCATTTTGTGCCGAACACGACATTATTCATGAGAGGATGCCTCCCTATTCACCCCAGTCAAACGGGGTTGCCGAGCGGAAAAACCGTACTCTAACTGATTTGGTTAACACCATGTTAGATACATCGGGTTTATCCAAGGCATGGTGGGGGGAGGCTATATTGACCGCGTGTCATGTCCTGAATAAGGTTCCTACAGAAGATAACGAGGTCACTCCCTACGAGGAGTGGTCGAAGAGAAGGACGACGCTCTCGTACTTACGTACTTGGTGGTGGCATGACAAGGTGGTGGTGGGAAGTTTAGTCCCACCCCGCTAGTGGAGAAGAAGTTGGACCCCTTTATAAGGGTCTCTCTTCTACATGCTACTAGAGAGTGAGAAGAGAAGGAGCCCTCGCGCACTCCTCCTCCGCCGCCCGCCTCGTCAGGACGCGCCGCGGGTTGCGGGGATGAGCCGAGCCGAGCTCATACCTACACGCTTATTTTTGTCTGTCAGGAACGGAGAATATGTAACGGACACGGCACGATCCGAGACGATGGATCGTGGGCTGTTACCGACTCGGACGTGGGTTCGTCCCATGTCTCTCCGCCCATCCGCCTATATAAGCAGGCTAACGCCTACCCTAGCCGTCACGAGAATCAGAGCACATCTGCCTCACGCGCTCGTTCCCTTGCTGCTCCTACCACCGGCGACTCCATCCCGTCCGCTGCGTACTCGGTCGACGGGAGAGCAGGCCTCCGAAACACCGCCTCTCCGGATCCTGTACGGGGAAGAGGGGCGATTAGTTTTTTGGGGAGCGATCACACGACTCCTCGCCTCCGTCCGTCTATGTCCGCGTTGTCTCCTTCATCAGCATGTCCACCGACGCCGACCGTGCTGCCGCCGAGAAGGCCGAGACCGACAAGAAGGCCGCCGAGGACGCCGCTGCTGCCGCCACCGCCGCGGGGGCTTCTGCATGGCCTACTGGAGGGTATAACGCGTTTATCCTTCTCCTGATTACTTCCGTCTTAGCAGTACTAGCATCATGTGTAGATTTGTCTACTGTTTGCGTAGTACGTGCCTGTTTAGATCAATATCAGTATGTGCTTAATTCTGTCAATGCCATGCTAGTCATCTATTTATGGATTAAATTAGTCGAAAAATTACCTATTTACTCAGCAATTGATCCTCAAGAGGAAGTATCCACGGTCGCCGTTGTCCACGACGAGGGAAGGACGCGCCTTCGCTGCACCATCGATCCGATGGGATTCGATACCTTCCTCGATGACGCTGCTGCATGCTGCGAGGGAAACGTGCATATATATAAATAAGAAGACACTATTACGTAGGCACAGCCGACTCGACTCGGATACGTAACCAGATCCTTTAATTTCCACAATCACTTTTATTTATATAACTAATAATTTATATAGAAATCGGATACGTAATCAGGTCCTTTAATTTCCACGATCACTTTTATTTAAAACTATTAACTTATATAAAAATCGGATACGTAACCATGTCCTTTAATTTTCACGTTCACTTTTATTTAAAACTAATAAATTTATATTTCCTCCGTAAATTAATATAAAAATGTTTAGATTACTAAAATAGTGTTCTAAATGCTCTTATATTAATTTACGGAGGAAGTATAAAACAATATTAGTCAAACTCCGACTTATTGAAATGGGGAGCACTAGCAATCAGACTACTGGTAGGTTGCTTCCTGTTAAACTAGTCGATGGTCGTAGGATTAAAACCATGCCGACCATGCGATCTAGTAGGAAGGAGGATGGGAGTTGGGTAGTTACTTGTCTCCGCTAATTACGTGGTTCTGGTAACTGATCCCTCGTTGCGTGTCTTCCTGATGTATTTGTCCTATGTCAATAGATTCATTCCCTATCCAAGTAGCATGACACTTTTTTTTACGTGGAAGCAAGCATGATGTATGATATTTCGTATCCTCTACACTAATATTTGCTTCCAACTTCATTTTTAATATTTGCTTTCATATAAAAACGAACTCCTAGTAACAACATATTTTGCATCAAAGACATTGTTATCATTTTTTCGTTGACTAGAATTGCATCCAACCAAATTATGGTTTGTCTTCATCGCAACAGAAAACATATTTTCACTTGTTTCATAAGCGGCAATCTCTTGCTTCCATCGACTATAGAATTGCTTCCATCCAAATAAAAATTTGTGGTGCAAACGAAATGATATTTTCATAGAATGATTTTTTTGCCTCTCAAAGAAACACGTGGAAGCACACCATGAATGATGAACACTAGTGGAGAAAGGGGTATTAGAACCGGTTGGTAAGGGCCTTTGGACCCGGATACACATCCGGTGCTACGTATCCGGGACTAAAGGCCCCCCCTTTAGCACCGGTCTCTTACAAACCGGTGCTAAAGGCCTCCACGTGGGCGCCGATGAGTGCGCGCAGGCGGAGGACCTTTAGAACCGGTTGGTAACACCAACCGGTCCTAATGCTTTTTTCTTCTTTTTTTTTCTTTTCTTTTCAGGGTTTCCGATTCCGTATTTCGGTGTTTCCGTGTTCCGTATTTTCAGGGTTTTCGTTTACGTGTTTCCGGTTCCGTATTTCCGTTTACGTCTTTCCGATTCCGTGTTTCCGGTTCCGTATTTCCGTTTACGTCTTTCCGATTCCGTGTGTCCGTGTTCCGTTTTTTACGAACACGGAATCGGAAACACGTATCCGGAAACACCGATTCCGTGTTTGCGGTTAAGTGTTTCCGATTCCGTGTTTGCGGTTAAATGTTGATGCACCAAATAAAAGTACATATATACATGTAACACGAAGTACTGGACCGATTATCATTACATAATTTGAAGTTCGTTTCCTATAGCTCTATACTTGCATAGAGAAGGGAGCTTGCTATTGGTTCATAGGATGGAAAAATTCTCCGCCTTCATCTATGACTTGCGTGAGGAGAAATCCTGCCAATTCCTCTGCAACTGCCTTGCAACGTTGGATTGGTCTTAGCATCGCCCGCTTTCGTTGCATCTTTAAAAGAAGTAGATGAAAACAATTAAGTTATGAACAAAACTAACATAATTGATGGCAACATAAATAAAGTTGTGAAGATCCGGTTACGTACCTCTAGATTTCTGGAAGTACGGGATTTCTCATTGATAATCCTGTGAATGTACTCGCAAACGTAGTATCCACAATAATCAGTGCCCTGTGGTTGTTGCGGGACGCCCTATATACGAGAACATAATTCAGTCAAATTAATAATAATCAAGAGAATGGTAATGGTATTGAAACGAGGGTACGTAGTACTACTTACTTTGTTAATCTGAAAGTGGATCTTGTCTGCCCATGTACCGGGTTCTCTTGATAATAAACAGTGTGTGCATGCGCTGTATCCCTTGTTTGACTGTCCTGAGATGTTACTAAGAGCGGGCCAATCATTGATGGTTACAAACAGCAACCCTCGTAGGTCAAATTCCTCCTGTTTGTACTCGTCCCACACACATACACCTTCGTCAGCCCATAACTCTAAAAGTTGATCAACCAGTGGCCTCAGGTACACATCAATGTTGTTGCCGGGTTGCGACGGGCCTGGGATAAGCACTGGCATCATAATGAACTTACGCTTCATGCATAACCAAGGAGGAAGGTTATAGATACATAGAGTCACGGGCCAGGTGCTATGACTGCTACTCTGCTCCCCAAACGGATTCAGGCCATCTGTACTTAGACCAAACCTTAAGTTTCTTGGGTCACGTGCAAAGTCCTCGTACTTATCGTTGATGTTTCTCCACTGCGACCCATCAACGGGTTGTCTCAGCATATCGTCTTCCCTCCGGTCTTCTTTGTGCCATCGCAGCAACTTGGCATGCTCTTTGTTTCGGAACAAACGTTTCAACCGTGGTTTATAGGAGCATGCCACATCACCTTGGCAGGAACCCTCTTCCTGGGGCGGTCGTCGCCCTCAACATCACCAGGGTCATCTCGCCTGATCTTATACCGAAATGCACCGCATACCGGGCAGGCATTTAAATTCTCGTGCTGACCGCGGTAGAGGATGCAGTCATTGATGCATGCATGTATCTTATGCACTTCCAATCCTAGAGGGCAGACAACCTTCTTTGCTTCGTACGTACTGCAGGGCAGCACGTTATCTCTTGGAAGCATCTTCTTCATTATTTTCAGCAGCTTTTCAAATCCCTTGTCAGATATTCCATTCTTTGCCTTCCATTGCAGCAATTCCAGGGTGGTGCCCAGCTTTTTCTGGCCATCTTCGCAATTTGGGTACAACAATTTTTTGTGATCTTCTAACATGCGCTCCAACTTCAACCTCTCGTTTTCACTTCCGCAGTTTATATGTTCTTCACGAATGACCTGACGAAGATCATCATCAGACTCATCAACAATGTCCTCAAGTTCAGGCTCGTCTTCCCCCATTTCAGTATCACCGTGTTCACCGAACATAGGATAGTTATCATTATCCTCTTCTTCTTCATTGTCTTCCATTACAACCCCTCTTTCTCCGTGCTTGGTCCAACAAAAATAACTTGGCATGAAGCCTTCTTGCAACAGGTGGGTGTGTATGGTTCTTGAGTTAGGGAAATTCCTGTTATTCTGGCATTTTTTACATGGACAAAAAATAAATCCATTCTGCCTGTTTTTCTCAGCCACATTGAGAAAACTATGCATGCCATTAAGGAATTCGGGACGACGTCGATCACTGTACATCCATTGCCGGTTCATCTGCATTATATAAATTTATCAAAAACCATTATGCTAAATCATCATGACTAAATTAATTAATTAATACAAAAAGTTCATCACACGTTAAAACCAAAGTAGCGTAGTGACCATACATATATAGTTCTCATAAAAACACACACTGAAACCAACCATAAAACTCTCTCTAATTAATGCATTTTAAAACAACAACAAATGCTATCAAAATCGCAACAAAGGTAACAATTGACCCGACGGCATAATGATACCAAGCCTCTTTACTAATTGCATATTTTCTAATCTTTCTAATCTTCAGACGCATTGCGTCCATCTCGCTCTTGTGACCATCGACGACACCGGCAAGAACCTTTTCCAAGGTCATCTTCTCTCTTTCAGTTTTTTCCAACCTTTCTTCAGTTTTTTTCAATCTTTCTTTCAGGCCAACATTTTCTTGTTCAACTAAGTGTAACTTCTCAACAATAGGGTCGATTGGCATTTCCGGTTCCACTACCTCCTAGATAAAAATATCGATGTCAAGTTGGTCGGCGTAATTAATTGTCATATAATCAGGAAATGAAAATATGTAGTTATAAAAGATAATATACCACATCCGAATCATAGACTGGACGAGGGCCAACGGGGACGGATATCAAAACCATGGCGCTATACATATAAAAAAATCTTACACAATAAGAAAATTATATACAAGTAAATATGTAAATCATACAAATCAAAATTTGTTTTGGTAAATAAAAACAATAGGCTCACCAAGGTTGTGTCGGTGACGGGGCGATCGACGGCGGTGAGGAAGGGGACAAGGCGCGCGACACTAAAAAAAACCACAAATCATAATGAAATTTGAGCTCAAATTGCATATGTATACATAACAAATGATGAACTCTCTCTAGCTTAGGCATTTCATCAAACACCTAGATAGCACAACAAAAATGAAATGAGAAAGAAAACGAGCAAAACTTGCAATACCGGAAGAGGGAATGTTGATGCTAACCGTAGGACCGATGGGTGCCAACAATCTTGACAAATGGTGGAGAAAAATGGGGATGGATTAGAGCTCCCAAGAGGAAGGAGAGAGAAAAAATGGAGTTGAGCTCGAGCTAGAAAAAATGGAGCTAGAAAAAATGGGGTGGAATATAGGGGGGCTCGGGGAGGAAGGAGAGGAGGCTTTAGGACCGGTTTGTGTCAAAAACCGGTGCTAAAGGGTCTGACAGCGGGGCCCCGCAGTTGCTGCAAAAATGAGAAAACCTTTAGCACCGGTTTGTGATACAAACCGGTTCTAAAGGGTCTGTCCACTGGGCCCCCCTCCCTGCAGCAAACGGTCCAAAAACCTTTAGGACCGGTTTGTGTTACAAACCGGTCCTAAAGGCCTTGCGGCCATTTGCTGCAGGGAGGGGGCCCAGCGAACAGACCCTTTAGAACCGGTTTATATCCAATCCGGGTCCAATGTGGTTGGCTCAATGCCCTGTTTTCTACTAGTGGAAGCATTGAACATATTAAACCAGTTTGAACAAAGATTTACAAATCTATTTTGCAACAAGAGTAAAATACTATTACAACACTACTTTTATCTCGTCATGGTCGACATAACGACCCGCGCTAGACAGTCTTATCATGACAAGATCCAGGTGCCATGAGTTGTACATATAAGCGACAACTTAGGATAGTGCCTTGTTATTCTTGCACTAAACTCATTACATATAATTGGGAATCTGTATAATTGAAGCATTCTCTGAGAAAGAAGGGAGCACACAAGTCAGTGACTCATACAAAAAGTCACTAGAAGAAGCGAAATAGTTGTATAATAAAATGTTCAAACAGAAGCAATACTAGCAATGGTTGAATTAGAACTAATAGTGATTGAAGCATACACTAATCTGATGATGATTGAAGAAAATGTCTATACAATAGAAGTAACACACAGTTACAATGGTTGAAGAAAAAATCATTACCATCGAATCATTACCAATTTTCTTTTGCCAGTGAAAGCAATCTTCTATCTCAAAAGAAGCAAACATATCTTTATGTGGATGCATTATGGTAAGAAGCACAAAAGGAGTAAATTTGAATCATAAGTTCATAACTACTCTTACTTGGAACCTTGAAAAACTAAAAAGGAACAAGCTAAAAATGCCAACTAGGGAGGCGTACTTGAGTGATGTACATACAAATTTCAAAGAAATTGGACTAGTGTTTTAGTGGTTAAAAAATAAAGTTATAAGATAGAGGAGATATAACACAGATCTCAGGAAAAAATATGCTAGGAATCACTAGTAATACGGGAAATAAAAGACGTCAAAAGGGGATGATCCAAACCCTAAATCAGACAAGGATGGGGTGGGGAATCTCGTGTAGTGTGGGCCTTATTCTTCAACTGAGACAGTGCTTTAGTGAGGTGGATCAGAGGCCAAAACTGTAGCTAAAGGACAGGCCGATCCCGGTGGAGTTAAGCATGATGGTGAGGAAAGTTACAACCTTGCCGGTAAAAAAGTACCTACCAGACCGCGTGTGTCGCCGGATGGCATGACACACTTGCCAGGTAGAGTGGACGCTGAAGATGGACAGTTCAGGAACTTGTGTAGTGGGAGAGAGTAGGGGCGGCTACAGCCTACACGTATGGCAAGCTCCGTTTTAAGCACGAACGGGCAGGAGAGATGGGAAGAGCTGATTTGGGGTGATTAATTCGGGGCGAGATTATGGGCTTGGACCAAAAGACCGGGTGGCTTGTGGGCTTCTAGCGCATGACTCTAGCCTCTTAGCCATGGGATCAAATTAGGAATAGACGGCATGCAACTGACCTGACGAATGCTTTTGCATCAGACGTCTGTAGGTAAGTGTACAGTGGCAATTTTTGGAAACCCCTTTTACTTTTGCCCAACCAAACCCGCAGTCACCCTCCGTTCCCCTCCGACACCGGCACATCCCATGCGCCATCTCGTTGCCTAGGTCTGGACGTACCGAGCGGGCTTCTTGGCCCGCTCGTGGCCCGCTCGGTCTTGGCCCGCTCGGTCCAGGCCCGACAACAAAAACAGGCCAGTCCGGTCCCTCCAAACAAGCTCGAAAATCGCTCAGTCTAGTCCGATTAAAGCCCGGTCTGACCGAGCGGACCGAACAAGCAGCCGGCGGCGTGGCGAGGGTATGGCCGGGGCATGGCGAGGCATGACGGGGACGTGCTGGAGGAGTGCCGCGGACGTGCTGGAGGAGTGCTGGGGGCGTGCCGGAGGAGTGCCGGGGACGTACTGGAGGAGTGCCGGGGGCGTGCTCGAGGCATGGTGGGGGAGACGTACCTGTGCCGTGGCCGCCGCCGTCCAGAGCACGAGATCTCGTGGACGTGGCCACCGTCCTCTCCAGGACGAACCACCATGTCCAGGAGCTTCGCAAGCATCGGATCTCCTACCCCCCGCAACAAATCGATCGGATTCACCACGAATCAGTCGGGATCTTGCTCCATCTCCAGCTCCGGCCGTCGTCATTTGTCGTCGATTACTTCGCCGTCGCTGCTTCTCCGGCCTCCACGACCTCGGTATCGAGCTCTACATGAGTGCCCGCACCTATTCCCTCTGTCCCCGCTTCCGATTACGGCCTAGAGCCTTCGATAGCCGATGGCATGGTCACCACCTCGCCGTCGGTGAGCTGTTGGCTGGTCCACCGGTACGGCCTGGGGTTTTGCCTCGCCGGTGCGGTCCCTGAAAAGAGGACCGCCAGCCTGCTCGGTCCGGTCCGGACCGGACCGCCGGCGGCCGGTCCAAACGTCGGCTCGGACCGGGACCGGACCAGCCCGGACCGTGTCCACCCTGATCGTTGCCTGCCCGCCGGTGACGCCGTGCAGCTCCACCACACCGTGCCGCGAAGCTCCCCTGCGCCTCCTTCTGGCCCACTCCCCCGTGCAGCTCCCCCGTTCCCTCCCCCCTACACTAAAAATTTAGCAGCAGCGACGACGGGGTTGTGCTCGATCTGGAGATACATGCCGACGAGGCACCAACACAACCTCTTCTACGTCTCCCACATGTCCATCCTCAACCTCCAAGGATGCCGCACCATCTCCTTCCTCCAGTACCTGGCCGTCGCCGCACTCAAGGACGACACGACGTCGCTCACCATTTTCACCAATGAGCACGGCGACGCCATCCATGAATCCGTCGGCACCAAGGTCTACTACCACCACGTCTACTCGTCGTCAACGCTGGCTCCACGAACAAGGATCTAGCCCACATCGGGCGCACATGAAGGCCTTCAGATAGGAGTAGATTGGGAAGACAGCTAGCTGACTTTCTTTTCTGTGAAATTCAGATAGACTGGGAAGACCACAATCCGCATTACCCCAGAAAGAGGATTGGAGAGTTTGAAAACAAGATTTAGAATGCAATATTTGGCGCTACATGGATGCTATAAATAAATGTTCCATTACTACCAGGAAGGATTTTGGGATGTACATTATGATGAACTGATGGCACTTTGCCATTGGATTTAGTTCGATTGGTTTTCCATTTCTGTGAGGAAAGATTTTTGGATGTACCATTTGCCATTCGGTTGATTTCATTGTCTACGAAATGCAGTTTCGAGGTGATTACTTTAGGATAAACTTTAATTTTACTGGAGAAGAAAATCATGAATACGATCATTGATAATGGCACTATGTGGTTTGTTGTTCATCTTGTAAAGACTATGAGTTGAGATAGTAAGGCAGATTTTCTTTTGAATAAAAGCCCCCCCCCCCCCCCCCCGGTGCTCCATCTTTTTATTGAGGTTCACCATAGTGGAGGTATCATAGCTAGTAACATAGTCAAACATGGTGATGTGTCAAGTAATTAAAGAAGAGAGAGAGGATTAGAGTAACATAGGTAGATACCATAACATGTTAAATGCTATGCTACTATGTGTCATGCATGTCAATAAATGAGATCACCTATGATACTAGTTTATGATACTATGCACTATGAAGGTAGTATCATACAATAGTAACATATGCATGATACTATTATATGTTACTCTCCACTATGAGCAGTCTGACGAAGCAAAACAGCAAACAAAAGAGTGCAGGTCTAAGCATTATTATAACCGAGAGCATCCCCAGTAAAAGGGCCCACAGCTCAACGAGCAACACAAACTAGACACTTAAGACAAACGGAAGGGGATAGCTACCAGCATCACTACAAAAGACTACGAAATTATTCCAGGCAATGCGGAGCACTTCCCCATGGCACTTGTCCAGCTCGCTGATGAATTGTTGAAGCGTTCTCTCTTGTATGGCATCGCAGAAATCAATATTATATTTAAAAGAGATAACGTTCTTCCAATCTTTCTTACTAAGGTCAAAGAATCTCTTCCCCACGAGGCCAACAAGGTCATATTGAATTCCTTCACGTTAGGTATTCCTAGACCACTACAACATTTCTTCCTAGTAACGAGGCCTTAGTTGGCCAAATGATATTTGTGTTGATCCTCCATATTACCTCCGAAAAATGGACCAGCTGTGAGTTGATAGCATCAATTGCCCACTTGGGGAATTTGATGACAGCCATAAGATATGCTGGGATACTAAGAATACACACATAGAGAAGGATCAACTTCCCTTTGTAAGTAAGGTGTTTGCCCAGCCAACCAGAAATGCCATTAATAATCATATCAATAATGGGTTGAATATCCTATCTGCGCAACTTATCATAGTACATAGGCACTCCTAGGTATTTGATGGGAAAGGAGCCAAGCTTACAGCTAAAAATCTTAGCAAACGACTTAGCTACTCCTTCCTCAATATTAATCGTCAACAGATTGCTCTTTTGAAAATTAATCTTCATATGAGATAGGTTTTCAAAACACCCCAGAATCCATTTAAAGTTCCTCACTTTCTCGTAACAGTTTTCCAAGAAAAGTAGGGTATCATCTGCACATTGCACACTGGTGATCCCCCCTCGATAACGTGAGGCAGAAGCCCCGAAATAAAATTATTACAAGAAGCCTTGATAAGCATTTTAGAAAAAACATCAGCCACTATGTTAAAGATGATGGGTGAGAATGGGTCACCCTTCTTGAGACCTCCCCCCCCCACAAAGAAGGGGCTAGTTGACGGGGATATAACCCTAGGGTAGGGTCATAGGCCTGACCTATATGTCCTACCCAAGGGCACTTCATTATTAGTTTAAGGACTACAATGAAAATTTCGGCTAGATCACGACAACATCTAATCCACTCGGTACCGATCCACTTGGACAAGTACATTCCATCCACTCGGATGACAGTCAACCACTCGGCCGTATGACTCACTCGGGTATGCAAATACCAACAGTCAGCAAGGCAGTCGAAGCATAGAGGAGGTTCTGTAGTGGGCTGACATTACGGCATCAATGCCCCATCTTGTAACATAAGAGGTGAGGGGGTGACACACTCTATATAAGCGACCCCTCCACATAGCTAGGGGCTATCTTCTTCTCCCCCGACGGGCTCATTCTTTCCCTGGAGCTCTGGCTCTCTCTCTATACCATGTAACTTATGTCTATGACAGATAAAACAAAGCCTCTCCAGAGCACGAGACGTAGGGCTGTTATCTCCACTGTGAAAGGCCCGAACTCGCTAAAACCACCATGTCACCCATTTGCATCTCGATAGATCATGCTCCTTTATCCTACCCACTTTCTATTGTCGGAATCGTTACCACGACAGTTGGCGCCCACCATGGGGCATCGCGTCTATTGAGCCATGGTGCAAATGGTTTTTTCTTCAATCTAAAGCAACGGATCAAGGACCATCGTCGGAGATATTCACCGTTGGAGTTCTTACCACCACGCCACTCATACAAACAAGAGGATCAGGGAAGTATCCATCCCGTATAGTCTTTTTACAATAAATTACTAGTTGAGCGTCCGTGTGTTGCCATGGGACAACAAACTTATGTTGCTCACCGTTATTTCTAGCTATTGAGTCCGACCCAACCTTATCAGTTGTCTCGCCGCCATCGTAATAAATCCCTTGTTCCTCGTCGTCGTCAACCAATGGAACATGGGTTCTATCACCCTAGCAACCCCTCCATTACAATCCCTCCACTGAAAGCGTCCATCACATAAAATATCACCATATACTTTCGTGTCCTATACAACGTATCACTAAAACAAAATACATCCGACTCATACTTAAATTTGAGTTGAACATAAGCAAGTCAATAATAATTTATACAGGTACGTTCTTGATCAAAACTCATACAAGTTGAAGTATATTGGCCCCCAAATAAATGCTCAACATTTTTATGTAACTATAAATTTAGGCAGAGATGCACGTGCAACTCTATGAAACATCACAAAAAGCGTGTATCATCTTCTCTACTCTTTATTCCTATCGTATTCATGGGTACTGCTGATTGCTCTATTTTCTGAAGGCGTAGAACAGAAGGTTGGCTCTGTCTTCTGAACCTGAGTGTGCAGCACAGGTTTCTATGTAGGACACTGTTAGTGAGTGCAGTGAACCAACATGTGCACATATAATTCTTTTAAAAAACAGTTGCACAGAGAATAATCTGAAACTGGACTGTCGCTAGATCATCACATGAATATTATTGTAAAATACCTTCTTGAAGCTTTTTTAGCTTGTAACTATAATCGGTAGATTGTAAAACTTATTTAGGTTCAACACTAAAGGTCAACAACAGGAGGGGAAACTAAGTTTATGCGGTAAGAAACAATGTTGTATATGCTTCAACATATGTGCTTGTACAATCAATAATTTTCCTGTCAATGGTATTTCAGAATTAACAAGAGAGAAAAACACAAAAAAAATATTGTCTCTCTTCTTGTCATAATTACGACTATTCCGGTATCATCAAATGGTGGACGGACAGCCCTCCCACACAACTGTGTGGTGACCAAAAAAAGAGGCTCTATCAGAAGCAAGGGCATTATCACATACCATCGTTTCCTATTTCAATTACAAAATGTAAATAACTTTGACAGTTGAGTTCAAATACGTGTTAATTTTATATAAATACGGTAATGCATTACAGGATAACCAAATCCTTGTATACATGAAAAATAATTTAGCATATCCGATCATTTGCGGGAACAAAGTCAGAACCAACTTATGTTATTCAAAGGACAGTTCACATATAATTATATGGATATTAATGAGGCCTGAGCTAAATTTGTTAACCTGTCTATTTTTTTTTTCATTTATTAATCAGGTAAGCAAGTCAGAACACCTTAGGCAATAGGCTGGAAGGAAAAAAATGCATAGCAAATAAATGCTTGATGGTGCATATCCTTTGTTTGTTAAGATGTTATTTTGCAGGAGCAACTGAGACTTAATAGCACACCTAAAGAACCATGGATCTCTCATATTCTACATAAGACCCCTTCGCTTTGTTGCTACAAAATGTATAAAAATCAGAAAATATCATAAAAAAAGATCAGAGGGTAGGTACAAATGCTTTCACATTAAAAAAAGTTCTCACAAAAATTGTGACGACTTTATCACTACTGTATGTGAAGGTAAGTTGATGCCGTGCCAAATTATTTGTCGTGCATAGAATTTGAAGATCACCCTTCGGAAAAGCCCCTCAACAAGACTCCAATCCTTTAAGCAAAGACCATCATTATGAAACCAACTAAAATTTGGAAATACGACTATGTCAGTGTAAATTTAGGCAACACCTAACATGAGTGTCCAGATAAGAAGACAAAAACACTGTAATCGGTAGCAAAATTAGGAAGGTCATGTCCCAGAGAACAAGATTCAACATGACCTCCATGTACGATACAAGACTACAATTGCTTGTCACTACAGGTTAAGGAAGCCTCTCGTAGATGTTCATACTGCTACATAGATTTCATGAATGGATTTGAATAGCCAAGAGACCTTGCAGTTTGTGAGAAGCACTGTGATGCTTCTTGTGCACCTTTTCTTGTAGAACAGAAAACAAGTGCAGACTTCCCTCTCGAGTGTTGCATCAGTATATTTGTATTCAATATTCACTTTCTATTTTGAGCACTTCAATTTTGACAATTTAACTTATGGGCAGTAGGCAGTGTAATTGACAGATGAGGAGATATGACTTACCAAAAATGAAACTTTGTAGCCTCTGAAAGTGAAAGAAACAAAGGAAATTAAGTTTGAAAAAATTATCCAAACAGTGTCCAATATTTTTCACAAGAAAACATTGTGCAGAAAGTATGATAGAATATATCTCAACACCCCTCCTTAATCCGTCCCTAGAATTTTGAAAAAACAAACATTATAGGACAGGAATTATGCGTACTCTCTTGAAGAGGAAGTCATTTTTCGCTGGAGCATAACCTAAATAGCATCATGAAACAATTATTAATTAGGAAAAACACATCAATGGCTGACAGTACTAAATATCATCAGAGATGTTAACTTCCATCAAATTGTTATGGAAAATCCACATGCTTCTGAATTTTTAGCAGCACAAAGTAAAGATTTATTTTAACATCATTTTATGACTGGTAAAATTTGCACCCCTTCAATGCAGAGGATGGACTCAGCCACGAGAAATGTTTTTCTGGCTTTAACACGATTAAACCAAAAATTGAAGTACATGGTATACAAAGCTATCAAAATCTCTATTATTAAAGGGGGATCTGCCGTCGTGATGGTTCAACCGAGCATCCTTCCTACGACAACCCGCATCCCTTTCCTATCGTAAGCGATGGGCCACTTCCCAGGATAGCCTCGCTTCCCTCCTGTGATCCCACTTTCCCCGTGAGACAAAAAAAGAAATGAGAAAAAGGCCACGAAATAAAAAAGGGCCATGTCCAGGATTCACGTCCCACGCCCCCATCTCCCGGCAACCTCCTTGCTCCTCCCAATCCCAGATCTCTTCCGAGAAAGGAGCTCACGATTTGTCCGCCGTCGAAGATGTTCCGAGCAATGCGCATCCTTCTCAGGTACGAAGATTTCTTTTTCTCTTTTGGTGTGGTGTAATTGATAGATGGGGAAAGACGCCACTGCCCAGTGCCCACTGTTGTTTGCTACGTTGCTCCTCATTTGGTGTGGTGTTCTGACTTCTGACTTCTACGAGTGTAGCACGGCCAAGAGTGGAGCGGCCGGAAGGGCAGGAAGCCCGTGACACCTCCTCTTCGCTTCCGCCGACTCTCGGAGGCTGGCCGGGAAGGTGGCCGTCATCACCGGCGGCGCGAGCGGCATGGGGACGGCGCCAAGGTCATGCTCACCGATATCCAGGACAGCCTCAGCCGCGCCGTGGCCGCCGAGCTCGGCGACCCGGACACGGCCTGTTACACCCGCTGCGATGTCACCGACTAGGCGTAGGTCGCGGCCGCCATGGACCTCGCCGTGGCGCGGCCCGGCCGAGTCCACGTCATGTTCAACAACGCTGGGATCACGGGCGGCAACTACGCGGGGACCGCCATTGAGTCCCTGGACATGGCCGAATTCGACCGCGTCATGGCTGTCAACCTCCGCGGGCTGGCCGCTGGCATCAAGCACGCGGCGCGTGCCATGGTCCCGTGCGGCGCGGGGTGCATCCTCTGCACGTCCAGCACCGCGGGCGTGCTGGGCGGGTCGGGCCCCCACGCGTACAGCGTCTCCAAGACGGCCGTCGTCGGCATGGTGCGGTCCGCAGCGGCGGAGCTGGCGGCGCGTGGCGTGAGGGTGAACGCCATCTCCCCCTACCCCATCGCGGAGCCCATGGGGGCACGGTCCGGGAGGGAGATGCTGGGGCTTCCGCCCGGGGGCGCCGGCGACGAGGAGATGATCAGGCGGCTGTTCGATGAGGACATCAACGAGATGGGCGGCGGCATCGTGCTGCGTGCGGAGGACGTTGCGAGGGCGGCGATGTTCCTGGTTTATCTGAAGAAAAAGAAACAGTGTACTACTACTTAGGTCTCAGTTTGCAGGACTCCGTATACGCTGGTTCATCTTTCAAGTAAAATGGAATTGAACTGTTCTGAAAGGTTTGAATTAATTGAATGAAGAGGTACCGTTTTACTTAAGTGATTGGTGAGAGGAACAATATGGTATCACAATGTGTATGAAAAAAACATATGATATCACAAAACAAGTAATTTGGTGATTGGTTGGATTGAAGGGACATCACATGGAACCCTCTATTCTTAAATAGTTGCAATCTATTATTTATTCTTTCTCTTCATACAACTATGCCACATCGTCAAGTCATGCATGTAGTCATAAGTTATATAATCTCTATTATTAAAGGGGGATCTGCCGCCTGTCGTGATGGTTCGACCACCAGCGATCCCCCTTCTATGCTGGAAGCCCTCCCGCCCACGTTCTCCTCCCACAATTTTTTTCCTCCCATAGAATTTTTTCCAACCCTTCGAAAACCAAACGATTTAATAAAGAAAATCAAACCCATAGGCCTCGTCTACGCTAGAACCGCTCCCCTCGCTAACGAAAAATGGTAAACCCTCCCTAGCCTGGAACCGCTCCCGACGCCGCCCGGTGCCGCCATCGCCCCCGCGCGCTCGCCACCGCTCCCGGCGTCGCTCGGTCCCGCCCTCACCCCGCCCTCGCGCGCTAGCCGCCACTCCTGGCGCCGCTCGGTCGCCCGCCCTCGCCCCCGCCCCCGCGCGCTAGCTGCCGCTCCCGGCGCCGCTCGGTCGCCAACCCTCGCCTCCACCCCATGAGCTCGCGGCCGCCCCCGTGCGCTAGCCCCCGCCCCTGTGCCGCTCGGTGCCGACCCCGCCCCCACACCGCTCGGTGCCGCCCCCTTCCCCGCGCATTCGGCCGCAGCCTGCGTCGGGAGAGCTCAGTGTGGTGAATGAATGAATGAAGTGAGCTACTGATTTTTGAATAATGTTGACTCATTTGCATATTCTTGTATGGAAAGAAGAAAGATAGGATTGACCTTGTGCACTGATGGTTGTATGGACGTGATTGCCATTGCCGGTCAAAGGAGTATGACAGCAGACGTTGTGGGGATGCCGCACTCAGCCCACCATGAGCTCCGGGTCAAGACGGTGGCGGCCGACGAGCGGAGTTTGCTCGTTGAGGAGGTCATCCTCCTCCCTGTACATTCTTGGCTTCGCAAGAACCTGACTGGTTTGATTTGATTCAGTGGTTCTGGTGGCATTGGATTCTCAGATGCAACATCTAATTGACAGTTCTTTACTCCAATGAAAGAAAAAGAATGTTATTACATAGTGGGGTTCAGTGGTAAATGCTCACATATTCTTGATCCCGAGATATGTTTTGCTTCTATATGCACTATTCTTCTAGGTGGAACATAACTAGAGCAAATATTCTGTGTGGTTTCAACATCTTCCGATTTTTTTAAAAATTGATTTTAATACCCTCTTTCCCTGAACAATTTAT
Source organism: Hordeum vulgare subsp. vulgare (assembly GCF_904849725.1). Taxonomy (NCBI): domain Eukaryota; kingdom Viridiplantae; phylum Streptophyta; class Magnoliopsida; order Poales; family Poaceae; genus Hordeum; species Hordeum vulgare. The sequence goes on from NC_058523.1 coordinate 129,065,793, forward strand.
TCTGCATTTTTATTTGCCGTTCTTGTTCGGATGCTCATATTTGCATTGTTCAGCGACTACTTCAACAATACAAGAAGTTGGAGTAAATCCTTTTGTTGAAAATTTTGAGGCATCGGTTAAAATAGTAACAAAGGAAATAAGAGCTGAGAACAGCTTTAGTTCTTAGTTAGCTTTTTATAACTTAGTTAGAAAAATGATGTGTTATTTATAGGATCGTACTAGCTTTTCCTTTCCCTACTTTATTTCTCAAAGGTTAGAGAGAAAGCATTCAAGAAAGATTGATACTTATTGCAGCCCCGCATGCAGGTGGCGGGAAGCGTTGGCAAGGGTTCGTTCGGAAGAGCAGGTGGCTTACAAGGTCGTGTGGAGATTCAACGACCGGAAGTTCGGCTCCTTAGAGGACGCCGTTACAGGTGCGTCGATCTCAATCTTCTCCTCCATTGCCATTGTCTTCCTTAGCCGTGTGTGTAGCAGGTGTGCTCTCGCACTTAAAAGAATTTTCAGTACGCGATGGGTTCTGTTCTTTCTAACTCAGTTATTGCTTGCCTTCTCGTAACATCTTCTTTGCGACGGTGAGGACAACATGATTTGTTCCCCTTCATTCTCCTTGTTATGGCATTAATTGTGTTCAAAAAATAGTTTTAGTGAAGATCGAATGGTTTTTAGATTAGGTGGAGAATACATGAGTATTCTTTGTTCTGTAGTGTATTGTTATTTAACTGAGACGTATGCAGTGGGGTTATGTTTATTGAAGCAACCTAATTAATTACATCCATGATAAACACTATTTCAATGGGTTGTTCAACTGAGACGTACTGTTGTATGACAAAGTTTATGCATTGGAAGACATGGCAGCATGTTAATTAAAGCCATGGTAAACACTATACATTCAGAATTCCTATGCAAATTGGGAGACCAGACCTTACAGTCATCGAATCCATAAAAGATTATGCAGTGGGTTGTTTAACCGAGACGTATTATCTCTTCTAAATTATTGTCGAATGCATCTTCATGTGTGAAAATGTGGACGGCTACAGGAGAAACATAAACTTTATAATATATACAAAGTTGGAAATGTTTAACTGCTCAAATTTCTACTTTACAAACAAATAAAATGATGCAAGGTATACAAATGTCTGTGGTTGATCAGAATTTACATTGGGTTCAGCAATAAATTGGTGCTTAATTGTTGCCTTGGTTGCCTTGAGATGGATTGAATCAGTTAACAACACACGCACACACACTCACATGTAACGTATTTGCTATTTATAATTCTTCAACTCAGGGTGATACAGCCTAGGAGTTGCATGTATCACCCGGCTAAGCAGAGTTAGGATTTTTGGGCATCAATTGTTGGTGAACTCTTGCAATCTTTGAGATCTATTAACAACCAAAAGAGAGAACTAGCAAGCTGGAGATTTGACCATCTAAATTCATTGTGCTAATTTAAGTAGTTCTTAGTTATCATCTAACACAACCATTACAAGATTTATTGATATAGTCCATTGTTTGCTTTTCGTTTTTTGGCAAATGGAGCAGATTATGAAATCACATATTTCAATTAGTTTTTGGTCTGTCAGCTTGAGTAGTAATTCTTTATAGTGTCCCAGTTAGCTTGAGTAGTAATTCTTTATAGTGTCCAAGTTGTTATTTCATATAGGCTACCTTGGTATGGTGTAAGGGACTATAAGATACTTCATATAGGAGGTCGAGCCTAAAAAAGGTACAATCATGTTAATCAATCTGTCATGATATTTTTCTTGCTTCAAAATGCTCCCTGGGGTGTTAGTTAACAGTCCTCTGAATATTGATTTTCTGTTACATAATTTGTCCATTCGTGCAAGCTTTCATTCATGATGGGCCGACCTTGAAGTCTTAACGATTACCCTTTCCAACATGCAACACTCGCGATGTGGTGCTTAATCCTGCTAATTATTTTTTGTCTATTAATTTTTATGTTTTTTTTTCACCTCAGATATTGTATTAATTTCGGTTGGGTTCTAACTAGAGATGCACATAAATAACTTGGTTCCGGGTATCATAAAACAAACAAGGCACAAACCTAGAAGGTTATTGATTATATGCTGCAACCCATTTAATTAAGCTGGTTTTCTTGACACCATTTTCTATTGCAGGCTGTTGAATATATAGAGTTTTTGCAAGAGAATGAACAGAAGTGTGGTTGGGTGAGGTCTGGATACAACATCTTACTTTTTGTTTGTTTCAACAATGCCTTTTTCTTTTACTTCCTGCTTTGATCAATTTGGAACTAGCCTTGTAGATCGGAATATTTGAAAATTGATGTGTAATACTAGGTTTGTGATTGCAGTGTGTAAAATTGGCCTATTTATTCGATTCTTGTCATATAAAATGTGTATTTTCTACCCTGAATGTGTATTTTTTTTTCTTAGATGCCCTTATTGTTGGGTAACGTAACATAAATTCAAAATATTTCCTACGCCATATTTAGATCTTCCTATGGAGAGACCAGAAACGAGAGAGAGGTGAGTGCATCTTCATACCTTTGGAGATCACTAAGCGAAGTGTTGCTAGAACGCGGTTGATGGAGTCGTACTCGCGGCGATTCAGATCGCGGTGTGATTCTGATCTAGTGCCGAACCACGGCACCTCCGCATTCAACACACGTGCAGCCCGGTGACGTCTCCCGCACCTTGATCCAGCAAGGAGGAGGGAGAGGCTGGGGAAGATCTCCGGCAGCACGACGGCGTGGTGTCGATGGAGAGACGATGTCTCCCGGCAGGGCTTCGCCAAGCACCGTGGGAGAGGAGGAAGAAGGGCGGCAGGGCTGCGCCGAGAGAGATGGAAACTGTGTGTAAAACAGCCCCAAAACCCCCACTATATATAGGAGGAGGGGAGGGGGTGCCACCCCTAGGGTTCCCACCCTAGGTGGTGTGGCAGTCCCCCAGATGGGAGGTGCGGCGGCTAGGGCAGGGGGAGGGGGTGGCGCACCCCTAGGTGGGCCTTAGGCCCACCAGCGCCTAGGGTTCCCCCCCCCTCTCCACCTCCTGCGCCTTGGGCCTTCTTGTGGGAGGCGCACCAGCCCACTTTGGGCTGGTTTCCCTCCCTCTTTTGGCCCATGCTAACTCTTGGGGCTGGTGGCCCCTCCCGGTGGACCCCTGGGACCATTTCCGGTGTTCCCTGTACATTACCGGTGACGCCCGAAACATTTCCGGTGTCCAAAACCATCCATCCTATATATGAATCTTTACCTCCGGACCATTCCGGAGCTCATAGTGACGTCCGGATCTCATCTGGGACTCCGAACAACTTTCGGTAACCTCGTATAACAATTCCCTATAACCCTAGCATCATCGAACCTTAGGTGTGTAGACCCTACGGGTTCGGGAGACAGGCAGACATGAATGAGACACCTCTCCGGCCAATGACCATCAAAGGGGTCTAGATACCCATGGTGGCTCCCACTTGATCCACGATGATCTCATCGGATGTACCACGATGTCAAGGATTCAATCAATCCCGTATACAATTCCCTTTGTCCGTCGGTATAGAACTTGCCCAAGATTCGATCGTCGGTATGCCTATACCTTGTTCAATCTCGTTACTGGTAAGTCTCTTTACTCGTTCCGTAGCACGTCATCGTGTGACTAACTCCTTAGTAACATTGAGCTCATGATGATGTTATACCGAGTGGGCCCAGAGATACCTCTCCGTCACGCGGAGTGACAAATCCCGATCTCGATTCGTACCAACCCAACAGACACTTTCAGAGGTACCCGTAGTGCACCTTTATAGTCACCCAGTTATGTTGTGACGTTTTATACACCCAAAGCACTCCTATGGTATCCGGGAGTTCCACAATCTCACGGTCGAAGGAAAAGACACTTGACATTAGAAAAGCTTTAGCATACGAACAATACGATCTAGTGCTACGCTTAGGATTGGGTCTTGTCCATCAGATCATTCTCCCAATGATGTGATCCCGTTATCAATGACATCTAATGCCCATGACCAGGAAACCATGATCATCTATTGACTAACGAGCTAGCCAACTAGAGGCTTGCTAGGGACACATTGTGATCTATTTATTCACACAAGTATTACTGTTTCCTGTTAATACAATTATGGCATGAACAATAGACGATTATCATGAACAAGGGAATATGACAATAACCATTTTATTATTGCCTCTAGGGCATATTTCCAACAGTCTCCCACTTGCACTAGAGTCAATAACCTGGTTACATTGTGTTGTATCGAACACCCATAGCATTATGGTGTTGATCATGTTTTGCTCGTGGAAGAGGTTTAGTCAACGGGTCTGCAACATTTAGATCCGTGTGTACTTTACAAATCTCTATTACTCCACTCTGGACATGGTCCTGGATGGAGTTGTAGTGGCGTTTGATGTGCTTCGTCTTCCGATGAAACCTGGGCTCCTTGGCTATGGCAATGGCCCCAGTGTTATCACACAAGAGTGTCATTGGACCCGACGCACTTGGAACCACTCCAAGGTCGGTGATGAGCTCCTTCATCCAAATTCCTTCATGAGCTGTTGCTGAAGCAGCTATGTACTCCGCTTCACATGTAGATGCTGCCACGACTTCTTGCTTGCTGCTGCTCCAGCTCACTACCCCACCATTCAAAACATATACGTATCCGGTGTGTGACTTAGAGTCATCCGGATCTGTGTCGAAGCTAGCGTCGACGTAACCCTTTACGATGAGCTCTTCGTCACCTCCATAAACGAGAAACATCTCCTTAGTCCTCTTCAGGTACTTAAGGACATTCTTGACCGCTGTCCAGTGTTCCATACCGGGATCACTTTGGTACCTCCCTACCAAACTTATGGCAAGGTTTATATTAGGTCTGGTACACAACATGGCATACATTAGAGAGCCTACGGCTGAAGCGTAGGGGACAATACTCATCTTCTCTCTATCTGCTGCCGTGGCCGGTGACTGAGTCTTACTCAATCTCATACCTTGTAAAACTGGCAAGAACCCTTTCTTTGAGTTTTCCATATTGAACTTCTTCAATATCTTGTCAAGGTATGTACTTTGCGAAAGACCTATGAGGCGTCTCGATCTATCTCTATAGATCTTGATGCCTAATATGTATGCAGCTTCTCCAAGGTCCTTCATTGAAAAACTCTTGTTCAAATAGGCCTTTATGCTCTCCAACATCTCTATCTTATTCCCCATCAATAATATGTCATCCACATACAGTATGAGGAAAGCTACAGAGCTCCCACTCGCTTTCTTGTACAGACAGGCTTCTCCGTAAACCTGTATGAACCCAAACGCTTTAATCACCTCATTAAAGCGAATGTTCCAACTCCGAGATGCTTGCACCAGCCCATAGATGGAGCGCTGGAGCTTGCACACTTTGTTAGCACCCTTAGGGTCGGCAAAACCTTCTGGTTGCATCATATACAACTCTTCCTTAAGGTTCCCGTTAAGGAACGCTGTTTTGATGTCCATTTGCCAAATTTCATAATCATAAAAGGCGGCAATTGCTAACATGATTCGGACTGATTTTATCTTCGCTACGGGAGAGAAAGTCTCTTCGTAGTCAATTCCTTGAATTTGTCGAAAACCCTTTGCGACAAGTCGAGCTTTATAAACGGTTACATTACTGTTTGCATCACTCTTCTTCTTGAAGATCCATTTATTTTCTATAGCTCGCCGGTCATCGGGCAAGCCCACCAAAGTCCATACTTTGTTCTCATACATGGATCCTATCTCGGATTTCATAGCTTCAAGCCATTTGTTGGAATTTGGGCCCGTCATCGCTTCTTCATAATTCGAAGGTTCACCGTTGTCTAACAACATGATTTCCATCACAGGGTTGCCGTACCACTCTAGTGCGGAGCGTGCCCTTGTGGACCTTCGCGGTTCAGTAGTAACTTGATCCGAAGCTTCATGATCATTATCATTAACTTCCTCTTCAGTTGGTGCAGGCGCCACAGGAACAATTTCCCGCGCTGCTCTACTTTCCTGTTCGAGAGGGGGTGTAATTACCTCATCAAGTTCTACCTTCCCCCCACTTACTTCTTTCGAGAGAAACTCTTTCTCTAGAAAGGATCCGTTCTTGGCAACAAAGGTTTTACCTTCGGATCTAAGATAGAAGGTATACCCAATAGTTTCCTTAGGGTATCCTATGAATATGCATTTCTCCGCTTTGGGTTCGAGCTTTTCTGGTTGAAGTTTCTTCACATAAGCATCACATCCCCAAACTTTAAGAAACGACAACTTAGGTTTCTTGCCAAACCATAGTTCATACAGTGTCGTCTCAACGGACTTAGATGGTGCCCTATTTAAAGTGAATGCTGCAGTTTGTAATGCATATCCCCAAAATGATAGCGGTAAGTCGGTGAGAGACATCAAAGATCGTAACATATCTAATAAAGTGCGATTACGACATTCACACACTCCGTTGCGTTGCGGTGTGCCAGGCGGTGTCAGTTGTGAAACGATTCCACACTTCCTTAGGTGTGTGCAAAACTCGTGACTCAAATATTCTCCTCCACGATCAGATTGTAGACACTTAATTTTTTATCACATTGATTCTCGACCTCACTCTAAAATTCCTTGAACTTTTCAAATGTCTCAGATTTGTGCTTCATCAAGTAGATATACCCATACCTACTCAAATCATCGGTGAGAGTGAGAACATAACGATAGCCACCGCGAGCTTCAACGTTCATTGGACCACACACATCAGTATGTATTATTTCCAATAAGTCGGTTGCTCTCTCCATTATTCCTGAGAATGGAGTCTTAGTCATCTTGCCCATGAGGCACGGTTCACATGTGTCAAATGATTCAAAGTCAAGAGACTCTAATAGTCCATCAGTACGGAGCTTCTTCATGCGCTTAACACCGATATGACAAAGGCGGAAGTGCCATGATGACCCACAAGTATAGGGGATCAATCGTAGTCCTTTCGATAAGTAAGAGTGTCGAACCCAAGAAGGAGCAGAAGGCTCTGATAAACGGATTTCAGAAGGGTAATAACTGCAAGCAATGAAAGTAGCGGTAACAAGTGATTGTGTAGCGAGGTGAAACGTAGCGAGCAAAAACTAACAACTAACAAGTAGTAGCAACGGTGCAGCAAGTGGCCCAATCATTTTTGTAGCAAGGGACAAGCCTGAACAAAGTCTTATAGGAGGAAAAACGCCCCCGAGTACACACGGGAATTTTTGTCATGCTAGTTCCATCATGTTCATATGATTCGCGTTCGTTACTTTGATAGTTTGATATTTGGGTGGACCGGCGCTTGGGTACTGCCCTTACTTGGAAAAGCATCCCACTTATGATTAACCTCTCTCGCAAGCATCCGCCTACAAAAGAAGAATTAAGACAAAGTCTAACCATAGCATTAAACTAGTGGATCGAAATAGCCCCTCACGAAGCAACACATGGACTGGGGTTTAAGCTTCTGTCACTCCAGCAACCCATCATCTACTTACTACTTCCTGATGCCTTCCTATAGGCCCAAATATGGTGAGGTGTTATGTAGTCGACGTTCACATAACACCACTAGAGGAAAAAAACATACAACATATCAAAATACCGAACGAATATCAAATTCACATGACTATTATCAGCATGACTTATCCCATGTCCTTAGGAACAAAAGTAACTACTCACAACACATAATCATAATCATGACCTGAGGTGCAATGAATTGCATCAAGGATCTAAACATAAACTCTTCCACCAAATAATCCAACAAGCATCAACTACAAAGAGTAATCAACACTACTAGCAACCTTACAAGTACCAATCGGAGTCACGAGACGAAGATTGATTACAAGAGATGAACTAGGGATTGGAGAGGAGATGGTGCTGATCAAGATGTTGATGAAGATGCCTCCCCTTCGTTGAGAGGAGTGTTGGTGATGACGGTGCCGACGATTTCCCCCTTCGGGAGGGAAGTTTCCCCGGCAGGATCGTCCTGCCGGAGCTCTAGATTGGATCTGCTCAAGTTCCGCCCCGTGGCGGCGGCGAAACCACTAAAAAGCTCCCGTATGATTTTTTCCAGTTCAGGATGCATCATATAGCAAAATAGGGGGGCTAGTGGGCCAGTGGGCTGCCCACAAGCCTGCCCTACGCCACCAGGGGGTGGTGGCGGTGGGCAAGCTTGTTGGGCCCTGGTGGCCCCCCTCTGGTAGTTCTTTCGCCCAGTATTTTTAATATATTCTAGAAAAAATTCACGTAAATTTTCAAGGCATTTGGAGATGTGCAGAATAGTGGACTAGGATTTGCTCCTTTTCCAGTCGAGAATTCCAGCTACCTGAATTCTCCCTCTTCAAATAATCCTTGGAAAATAAGAGAGAAAAGGCATAAATATGGTACCACAAGTAATATAACAGCCCAAAAAGCAATAAATATCAACATGAAAGCATGATGCAAAATGGACGTATCAACTCCCCCAAGCTTAGACCTCGGTTGTCCTCAAGCGAAAACCAAGTTCCATAAACATGTCCACATGTTTGGGGATGAAGGTGTCGATAAAACATAATACGACATGAGGGCATCATGATCACACATAGAACAACAATATATCATAAAGATTCTTATGGGAAAGTAACAATTCCTTCACAAAGCAAAGCATGAAGCAAAAAACCTTACCAAGAAGTAACCAACAATAGTCCAAAGTCATTGAAGTAATTGCAATTTATCACAACATCAGAAAGAGTCAAATAAGAGCTTGTAAGGCAAACCCACATACTCAATCATCTCTTTTGTTTTCCACAATTGTTATAACTCACGTGGTACTCATGGTGTCAAAGTTTCAGCTGGACACAGAGGAAGGTAGGGGCTTATAGTTTTGCCTCCCAACGGTTTACCTCAAGGGTAAACTCAACAATAATAAAGCATGAGTACTCAACTCCAAGTTGATATATGAATATAGATCTTTCCCAAGCATGTGACGGTAGCCAAGAAAAAGGCAAAAAGGGAATTGGTGATGATCACCATGACTCTTACAAGGGTAAAAAGTAAAGGTACAAGATAGGCCCTTCGCAGAGGGAAGCAGAGGTTGTCATGCGCTTTTGAGGTTTGGATGCGTGTCCTCTTAATGCGGAGGAACGTCACTTTGTATTGCCTCCTGTGATAAAGAACTTTATTATGCAGTCTGTCGCTTTTATGTGTTCCTCATCACAGGTTCGTACAAAGCTTATTTTCCACACACTAATAGGTCATACATATTAGAGAGCAATTTTTATTGCTTGCACCGATGACAACTTACTTGAAGGATCTTGTTCAATCCATAGGTAGGTACGTTTGACTCTCATGGAAAAATTGGTTGGAGGTTTATGGATGCACAAGTAGTATCTCTACTTGGTGCGGGAGTTTTGGCTAATATGATGTGGAAGCAATCGTCACATGCTAAGGGATCTCTAATCTTATAACATTGGTTGGAACTAAGCAAACACAATTCATTATATTGTCTTCCTTGTCCAACATCTACTCCTAGGCATGTAATAGTTTGGTGAGTGCTCACAATTGTAAAAAGTGTCTAAGATCATATATTTATATGTGAACCTCTCTTTCCTTATTACTTCTTATTAATGGCAACAATGACTGAGGTCTATGTTAATTTATTCTCAACAAGTTTCAATCATCATACTTGTCATAAGTGAAGTTATCACTTTCCATAAGATCGTCTCGTGATCTTTCATGCTATCGTTCTTTTCATACTTTTGATCATGGCACAGAGCAGAGCCCTTGACTAAGACACTCTTTATTATGTAGCTCGTAAGCTCGAATACATCGGGGGAGAGACAAAAGCAAAAGACTCAAACTAAAAACTAAAGACTTATTCCTCTAAAAGAAGAAATAAAAAATGAAAAGGAAAGAACTAAAACAAAGGTAAAAGCAAAAGATATAAAGGTGATACGATACCAGGGCAACTCCCCCAAGCTTAGCAGAAGCCAAGGGGATTGCCCATACCAATGCTTAGTTGTCTTCCTTTGGTGGTGATGGTGGTGTTGTTGTCGTAGTCTGATCCTCCGTATTCCAAGGCAGAGGTGTGTTGGGGAACGTCGCATGGGAAACAAAAAATTTCCTACGCGCACGAAGACCTATCATGGTGATGTCCGTCTACGAGAGGGGATGAGTGATCTACGTACCCTTGTAGATCGTACAGCAGAAGCATTAGTGAACGCGGTTGATGTAGTGGAACGTCCTCACGTCCCTCGATCCGCCCCGCGAACAATCCCGTGATCAGTCCCACGATCTAGTACCGAACGGACGGCACCTCCGCGTTCAGCACACGTACAGCTCGACGATGATCTCGGCCTTCTTGATCCAGCAAGAGAGACGGAGAGGTAGAAGAGTTCTCCGGCAGCGTGACGGCGCTCCGGAGGTTGGTGATGACCTTGTCTCAGCAGGGCTCCGCCCGAGCTCCGCAGAAACGCGATCTAGAGGAAAAACCGTGGAGGTATGTGGTCGGGCTGCCGTGGAAAAGTCGTCTCAAATCAGCCCTAATACCTCAGTATATATAGGAGGGAGGGGGAGGGAAGAGGCAGCCTCAAACCCTCAAGGGTTGGCCGAAATTGGAGGTGGAGGAGTCCTACTCCAATCCTACTTGGAGTAGGATTCCACCTTCCCACTTGGAAACTCTTTCCACCTTGTGTTTTTTCCTTCTCAAACCTTATGGGCCTTAGTGGGAACTTATTCCAGCCCACTAGGGGCTGGTTTATCTCTTCCCATAGCCCATGAGACCCCTTGGGGCGTGACACCCCTCCCGATGGTCCCCGGCACCCCTCCCGGCACTCCCGGTACACTACCGATGAGCCCGAAACTTTTCCGGTAATGCACGAAAACCTTCCGGTAACCAAATGAGGTCATCCTATATATCAATCTTCGTTTCCGGACCATTCCGGAAACCCTCGTGATGTCCGTGATCTCATCCGGGACTCCGAACAACATTCGGTAACCAACCATATAACTCAAATACGCATAAAACAACGTCGAACCTTAAGTGTGCAGACCCTGCGGGTTCGAGAACTATGTAGACATGACCCGAGAGACTCCTCGGTCAATATCCAATAGCGGGACCTGGATGCCCATATTGGATCCTACATATTCTACGAAGATCTTATCGTTTGAACCTCAGTGCCAAGGATTCATATAATCCCGTATGTCATTCCCTTTGTCCTTCGGTATGTTACTTGCCCGAGATTCGATCGTTAGTATCCGCATACCTATTTCAATCTCGTTTACCGGCAAGTCTCTTTACTCGTTCCGTAATACAAGATCCCGCAACTTACATTAAGTTACATTGCTTGCAAGGCTTGTGTGTGATGTTGTATTACCGAGTGGGCCCCGAGATACCTCTCCATCACACGGAGTGACAAATCCCAGTCTCGATCTATACTAACTCAACGAACACCTTCGGAGATACCTGTAGAGCATCTTTATAGTCACCCAGTTACGTTGCGACGTTTGATACACACAAAGCATTCCTCCGGTGTCCGTGAGTTATATGATCTCATGGTCATAGGAACAAATACTTGACACGCAGAAAACAGTAGCAACAAAATGACACGATCAACATGCTACGTCTATTAGTTTGGGTCTAGTCCATCACATGATTCTCCTAATGATGTGATCCCGTTATCAAGTGACAACACTTGCCTATGGCCAGGAAACCTTGACCATCTTTGATCAACGAGCTAGTCAACTAGAGGCTTACTAGGGACAGTGTTTTGTCTATGTATCCACACAAGTATTGTGTTTCCAATCAATACAATTATAGCATGGATAATAAACGATTATCATGAACTAAGAAATATAATAATAACTAATTTATTATTGCCTCTAGGGCATATTTCCAACAGTCTCCCACTTGCACTAGAGTCAATAATCTAGTTCACATCACCATGTGATTCCAACGAATCCAACACCCATATAGTTATGGGGTCTGATCACGTCTTGCTCGTGAGAGAGGTTTTAGTCAACGGTTCTGAAACTTTCAGATTCGTGCGTTCTTTACAAATCTTTATGTCATCTTATAGATGGTGCTACTACGTGCTATTCGGAAATGCTCCAAATATCTACTCTACTATACGAATCCGTTTCACTACTCATAGTTATCCGGATTAGTGTCAAAGCTTGCATTGACGTAACCCTTTACGACAAACTCTTTAACCACCTCCATAATCGAGAAAAATTCCTTAGTCCATTAGTTACTAAGGATAAATTTCGACTGCTGCTAGTGATTCAATCATGGATCACTCTCTGTACCTCTCAACATACTTTGAGTCAAGGCACACTTCAGGTGCGGTACACAGCATGGCATACTTTAGATTCTACGGCTAAGGCATAGAAGACGACCTTCGTCTATTCTCTTTATTCTGCCGTGGTCGGGTTTTGAGTCTTACTCAAATTCACACCTCACAACGCAACCAAGAACTCCTTCTTTGCTGGTCTATTTTGAACTCTTTCAAAAACTTGTCAAGGCATGCATCTTGTTGAAACTTCTATTAAGCGCTTTCGATCTATCTCCATAGATCTTTGATGCTCAACGTTCAAGTAGTGTAATCCAGGTACTCCTTTGAAAACTTCTTTGAAACAACCTTGTATGCTTTAAAGAAATTCTACATTACTTCTGATCCATAATATGTCAACCACATATACCTATCAGAAATTCTATAGTGCTCCCACTCACTTCTTTGGAAATACAAGTTTCTCATAAACCTTGTACAAACCCAAAATCTTTGATCATCTCATCAAAGTGTATATTCCAACTCCGAGATGCTTGCACCAGTCCATTGAAGGATCACTGGAGCTTGCATACTTGCTAGTATCTTTAGGATCGACAAAACCTTCTGGTTGTATCACATACAATGTTTGCTCAAGGAAACCGTCGAGAAAACAATGTTTTGACATCCTACGTGCAATATTTCATAAATAATGCATCAACAACTAACATAATTCTAACAGACTTTTAGCATCGCTATGAGTGAGAAAGTCTCATCATAGTCAACTGTTTGATCTTATCAAAAACATCTTTGCGACAAGTCGAGCTTTTCTTAATAGTGACTTATCACCATCATCGTCTGTCTTCTTTTAAAGATCCATTTTTACTCAATAGTCCTATGACCATCAAGTAGTTCTACCAAAGTCTACACTTTGTTTTCACACATGGATCCTCTCTCGGATTTCATGGCTTCCAGCCATTTGTCGGAATCTGGGCCCACCATCGCTTTCTCCATAACTCGTAGGTTCACTGTTGCTCAACAACATGACCTTCAAGGCAGGGTAACCGTACTACTCTGCAGCAGTACGCGACCTTGTCGACCTACGAGGTTTGTAGTAACTTGATTCGAAGCTCAATGATCATCATCATCAGCTTCCACTTCAATTGGTGTAGGCGCCACATGAACAACTTCCTGCGCCCTGCTACACACTGGTTGAAGTGATGGTTCAATAACCTCATTAAGTTCTACTACCCTCCCACTCAATTCTTTCGAGAGAAACCTTTCCTCGAGAAAGGATCCGATTCTAGAAACAAACACTTTGCTTTCGGATCTGAGATAGGAGATGTACCCAACTGTTTTGGATATCCTATGAAGATGCATTTATCCGCTTTGGGTTCGAGCTTATCAGACTGAAACTTTTTCACATAAGTGTCGAAACCCCAAACTTTCAAGAAACGACAGTTTAGATTTCTCTAAACCTCAGTCTATACTGTGTCATCTCAACGGAAATACGCGGTGCCCTATTTAAAGTGAGTGCGGTTGTCTCTAATGCATAACCCATAAACGATAGTGGTAATTCGATAAGAGACATCATAGTATGCACCATACCAAATAGTGCGTGGCTATGACGTTCAGACACATCATCACACTATGATTATCCAGGTGGCATGAACTGCGAAACAATTTCCACATTGTCTTAACTGTGTACCAAAACTCGTAACTCAGATATTCATTTCCATGATCATATCATAGACAGTTTATCCTCTTGTTACGACGAACTTCACTCTGAAACGGAATTGAACTTTTCAACATTTTAGACTTGTGATTCATTAAGTAAATACTCCTGTATCTACTCAAATCATGAGTGAAGTAAGAACATAATGATATCCACTGCGTGCCTCAGCACCCATTGGACTGCATACATCAAAATGTATCACTTCCAACAAGTTACTATCTTATTTCATCTTAATGAAAACAAGGCCTCGCTCATGTGGTATGATTCGCATGTCACTAGTGATTCGAAATCAGGTGAGTACAAAGATCCATCAGCATGGAGCCTCTTCATGCAATTTATACTAACATGACTCAAGCGGCAGTGCCACAAGTAAGTGGTACTATCATCATCAACTTGTATCTTTTGGCACCAATGTCATGAACATGTGTAACACTACGATCGAGATTCAATAAACCATTGAAGGTGATTATTCAAGAAAATAGAGTAACCATTATTCTCTTTAAATGAATAATCGTATTGCAATAAACACGATCCAATCATGTTCATGCTTAACGCAAGCACGAAATAACAATTATTTAGGTTTAACACCAATCCCGATGGTAGAGGGAGCGTGCGACGTTTGATCATATCAATCTTGGAAACACTTCCAACACGTATCGTCACCTCGCCTTTAGCTAGTCTCCGTTTATGCCGTAGCTTTCATTTCGCGTCACTAATCACTTAGCAACTGAACCGGTATCCAATACCCTCGTGCTACTAGGAGTACTAGTAAAGTACACATCAACATCATGTATATCAAATACACTTCTTTCGACTTTTGCCAGCCTTCTTATCTACCAAGTATCTTGAGTTGCTCCGCCTCAGTGATTGTTCCCCTCATTACAGAAGCACTTAGTCTCGGGTTTGGTTTTAATCTTGGGTCTCTTCATTAGTGCAGCAACTGTTTTGCCGTTTCACGAAGTATCCCTTCTAGCCCTTGCCTTTCTTGAAACTTAGTGGTTTTACAAACCATCAACTATTGATACTCCTTCTTGATTTCTACTTTTGCAGTGTCAAACATCGCGAATCGCTCAAGGATCATTGTATGTATCCTTGATATGTTATAGTTCATCACGTGAGTCGAGAATAGTTTCAGTGGTAAGCATCTCTATGCTAATCATATCAACTATATGATTCATGCTCGACCTTTCGGTCTCATGTGTTCCGAGGCCATGTCTGCACATGCTAGGCTCGTCAAGCTTAACCCGAGTGTTCCGCGTGCGCAACTGTTTTGCACCCGTTGTATGTGAACGTTGAGTCTATCACACCCGATCATCACGTGGTGTCTCGAAACGACGAACTGTAGCAACGGTGCACAGTCGGGGAGAACACAATTTCGTCTTGAAATTTTAGTGAGAGATCACCTCATAATGCTACCGTCGTTCTAAGCAAAATAAGGTGCATAAAAGGATTAACATCACATGCAATTTATAAGTGACATGATATGGCCATCATCACGTGCTTCTTGATCTCCATCACCAAAGCACCGGCACGATCTTCTTGTCACCGGCGTCACACCATGATCTCCATCATCATGATCTCCATCAACGTGTCGCCATCGGGGTTGTCGTGCTACTCATGCTATTACTACTAAAGCTACGTCCTAGCAAAATAGTAAACGCATCTGCAAGCACAAAC
Organism: Hordeum vulgare subsp. vulgare; assembly: GCF_904849725.1. NCBI lineage: Eukaryota > Viridiplantae > Streptophyta > Magnoliopsida > Poales > Poaceae > Hordeum > Hordeum vulgare. Next base: position 129,081,401 of record NC_058523.1, read on the forward strand.
GTTAGTTATAAAGACAACCCTATGGCTCCTGCCGGTTGCCGTACCATCGACGTGCAAGTCGATATTATCTATTACAACATGATCATCGCATACATCCAATATATCACATCACATCGTTGGCCATATCACATCACAAGCATACCCTGCAAAAACAAGTTAGACGTCCTCTAATTTTGTTGTTGCATGTTTTACGTGGTGACCATGGGTATCTAGTAGGATCGCATCTTACTTACGCAAACACCACAACGGAGATATATGAGTTGCTATTTAACCTCATCCAAGGACCTCCTCGGTCAAATCCGATTCAACTAAAGTTGGAGAAACCGACACTTGCCAGTCATCTTTGAGCAACGGGGTTACTCGTAGCGATGAAACCAGTCTCTCGTAAGCGTACGAGTAATGTCGGTCCAAGCCGCTTCAATCCAACAATACCGCGGAATCAAGAAAAGACTAAGGAGGGCAGAAAAACGCACATTACCGCCCACAAAAACTTTTGTGTTCTACTCGAGAAGACATCTACGCATGAACCTAGCTCATGATGCCACTGTTGGGGAACGTCGCATGGGAAACAAAAAATTTCCTACGCGCACGATGACCTATCATGGTGATGTCCGTCTACGAGAGGGGATGAGTGATCTACGTACCCTTGTAGATCGTATAGCAGAAGCATTAGTGAACGCGGTTGATGTAGTGGAACGTCCTCACGTCCCTCGATCCGCCCCGCGAACAATCCCGTGATCAGTCCCACGATCTAGTACCGAACGGACGGCACCTCCGCGTTCAGCACACGTACAGCTCGATGATGATCTCGGCCTTCTTGATCCAGCAAGAGAGACGGAGAGGTAGAAGAGTTCTCCGGCAGCGTGACGGCGCTCCGGAGGTTGGTGATGACCTTGTCTCAGCAGGGCTCCGCCCGAGCTCCGCAGAAACGCGATCTAGAGGAAAAACCGTGGAGGTATGTGGTCGGGCTGCCGTGGAAAAGTCGTCTCAAATCAGCCCTAATACCTCAGTATATATAGGAGGGAGGGGGAGGGAAGAGGCAGCCTCAAACCCTCAAGGGTTGGCCGAAATTGGAGGTGGAGGAGTCCTACTCCAATCCTACTTGGAGTAGGATTCCACCTTCCCACTTGGAAACTCTTTCCACCTTGTGTTTTTTCCTTCTCAAACCTTATGGGCCTTAGTGGGAACTTATTCCAGCCCACTAGGGGCTGGTTTATCTCTTCCCATAGCCCATGAGACCCCTTGGGGCGTGACACCCCTCCCGATGGTCCCCGGCACCCCTCCCGGCACTCCCGGTACACTACCGATGAGCCCGAAACTTTTCCGGTAATGCACGAAAACCTTCCGGTAACCAAATGAGGTCATCCTATATATCAATCTTCGTTTCCGGACCATTCCGGAAACCCTCGTGATGTCCGTGATCTCATCCGGGACTCCGAACAACATTCGGTAACCAACCATATAACTCAAATACGCATAAAACAACGTCGAACCTTAAGTGTGCAGACCCTACGGGTTCGAGAACTATGTAGACATGACCCGAGAGACTCCTCGGTCAATATCCAATAGCGGGACCTGGATGCCCATATTGGATCCTACATATTCTACGAAGATCTTATCGTTTGAACCTCAGTGCCAAGGATTCATATAATCCCGTATGTCATTCCCTTTGTCCTTCGGTATGTTACTTGCCCGAGATTCGATCGTTAGTATCCGCATACCTATTTCAATCTCGTTTACCGGCAAGTCTCTTTACTCGTTCTGTAATACAAGATCCCGCAACTTACATTAAGTTACATTGCTTGCAAGGCTTGTGTGTGATGTTGTATTACCGAGTGGGCCCCGAGATACCTCTCCGTCACACGGAGTGACAAATCCCAGTCTCGATCTATACTAACTCAACGAACACCTTCGGAGATACCTGTAGAGCATCTTTATAGTCACCCAGTTACGTTGCGACGTTTGATACACACAAAGCATTCCTCCGGTGTCCGTGAGTTATATGATCTCATGGTCATAGGAACAAATACTTGACACGCAGAAAACAGTAGCAACAAAATGACACGATCAACATGCTACGTCTATTAGTTTGGGTCTAGTCCATCACATGATTCTCCTAATGATGTGATCCCGTTATCAAGTGACAACACTTGCCTATGGCCAGGAAACCTTGACCATCTTTGATCAACGAGCTAGTCAACTAGAGGCTTACTAGGGACAGTGTTTTGTCTATGTATCCACACAAGTATTGTGTTTCCAATCAATACAATTATAGCATGGATAATAAACGATTATCATGAACTAAGAAATATAATAATAACTAATTTATTATTGCCTCTAGGGCATATTTCCAACAAGGTGCTCCATCATGGCAAGATGAACGAGTCGTCGGAATCCTCAAATCTGCAGCCAACCTTATTGATTTAAATATGTACTCATACTCACAGTTTTGATTCTGCAGGTCATAGATCTGGCCCTGAAGTTGGTCAACCCTATCGTAAAGCCTGGAGAGGTGTTTCCCAATATCAATGACATCCATCTTGTGATTGCTAGTGAACTCCGTGATCATCGTGTGGTTGGCGTTGAGTCCACGCTCTACCATCCCTTGGCACTTGAAGACTTGTTGCTCCATTGCTTCGAGCCTCGTCTCCATGCTACTAGTCTTCTTAGGCCCCTCAACATCACGGATGTGCAACATCCCCTCGCTCACCTTGATAGATTGAGTGTGTTTCAGAACTTCCGTGAGGTAGGGATTGATGACCTTCTCGAAGATCTTGTCCTTAGGAGCGTTTGGGGAAGTCATGATGATCTAGATCTGCGGCAGAAACAAGCTCGAAACGAAAACAGAGGAAAACTGCGCGATACGGAGATCAAAACCTTCAGGCAACTATATACTGATTTTTTCTGGGCCAGAAGGAGTCCTCCGCAAGAAAACGGAGTCCGGGAGGCACACGAGGTGCCCACAAGCTTGCCCACCGCCACCAGGGGGTGGTGGCGGTGTGGGCCCTTCTGGCTTCCTCGTTTGCTCTCCGGACTGCATTTTATTTTTCTAATTTTCCAAAAATTTCAAAACTGAGGAAATTTCCTATTGGAAAAGTATCGGAGTCCAATTTCTTGCCAAAACAGATACATCTTCGTTTTCAAGGTCTGAAACAGGCTGATAAACACCCTTATGTACTCCTCTGGAGTTATGACATTGATGATATTGGTCTCAACATTTATGGGAGTACCAGAGATGTAATGCTTGATTCTTTTCCCATTTACCACTCTAGGAAAATTTCCTTCCGTGTCATTGATTTTGATGGCACCGGAACGATATACTTCCTCGACAACATAGGGACCTTCCCATTTAGAGATAAGCTTGCGTGCAAAGAATCTCAAACGAGAATTGTATAGCAAGACATAATCGCCTACATTGAACTCTCGTTTCTGTATTCGTTTGTCCTGCCATCTCTTAACCTTTTCCTTGAACAACCTGGCATTCTCGTATGCCTGGGCTCTCCATTCTTCTAACGAGCTGATATCAAACAACCGCTTCTCACCGGCAAGTTTGAAATCAAAGTTGAGCTCTTTGATTGCCCAATAAGCTTTGTGTTCCAGCTCAAGAGGTAAATGACAGGCCTTACCGTAAACCATTTTATACGGTGACATGCCCATGGGATTCTTATAAGCAGTCCTATAAGCCCATAGTGCATCGTCAAGTTTGCTAGACCAGTTCTTTCGAGATCTATTGACGGTCTTTTGTAGGATCAACTTGATCTCCCTATTACTCAACTCAACTTGACCACTAGACTGAGGATGATAAGGAGATGCAACTCTATGGTTGACATCATACTTAGCTAGCATCTTGCGGAAAACACCATGGATGAAGTGTGAACCGCCATCAGTCATCAAGAATCTAGGGACTCCAAATCTTGGGAATATGACTTCTTTAAGCATCTTAATAGAGGTGTGGTGATCAGCATTTTTAGTGGGGATAGCTTCTACCCACTTAGTAATGTAATCCACAGCAACTAAGATGTGAGTGTACCCATTGGAACTCGAGAAGGGTCCCATATAATCAAAGCCCCAGACATCAAATGGTTCAATGACAAGTGAATAGTTCATAGGCATCTCTTGACGCTTACTGATGTTCCCTATCCTTTGGCATTCGTCACAAGACAAGACAAACTTACGAACATCCTTTAAGAGAGTGGGTCAATAGAAACCTGATTGCAATACCTTATGGGCAGTTCTATCTCCAGCGTGGTGTCCTCCGTAGGCTTCGGAATGACACTTCTGCAGAATCTGTCCCTGTTCATGTTCAGGCACACAACGTCTAATAACACCATCTACTCCTTCCTTATAAAGGTGAGGATCATCCCAAAAGTAGTGTCTCAAATCAAAGAAGAATTTCTTCTTTTGTTGATAGGTGAAACTGGGTGGTATGTATTTGGCTACGATATAGTTTGCATAATCGGCATACCACGATGCACTAAGTGAAGTGCGGATGACATTTATTTGCTCATCAGGAAAGCTATCATCAATAGGTAGTGGGTCATCAAAGACATTCTCTAGCCTAGACAAGTTATCTGCTACAGGGTTATCAGCACCCTTTCGGTCAATGATGTGCAAATCAAATTCCTGTAGCAGGAGAACCCATCTGATCAGCCTAGGCTTAGCGTCCTTCTTCTGCATAAGGTACCTAATAGCAGCATGATCAGAGTGAATAGTGACTTTGGAGTCAACTATGTAACATCTGAATTTTTCACATGCAAACACGACTGCTAAAATTCCTTCTCCGTAGTGGCATAGTTTCTTTGGGCACTGTCTAGAGTTTTACTAGCATAGTGAATGACATTCAACTTCTTGTCAACTCTTTGTCCTAGAACAGCACCAACAACATAATCACTAGCGCCGCACATGATTTCAAAGGGCAAGTTCCAGTCAGGTGGTTGAACAATAGGTGCGGTTATCAAAGCCTTCTTAAGTATTTCGAAGGCTTCCTCACAATCCTCATCAAAAACAAAAGGAACATCCTTCTGCAAGAGGTTGGTAAGAGGCCTAGAAATCTTAGAGAAGTCTTTAATGAACCTTCTATAGAAACTAGCATGACCTAGGAAACTTCGTATACCTCTGATATCTGTGGGGCAAGGCATTTTCTCAATTGCATCAACCTTAGACTTATCAACTTCAATGCCTCTTTCAGAGATTTTGTGCCCTAAGACGATACCTTCATTAACCATAAAGTGGCACTTCTCCCAATTCAAGACGAGGTTGGTTTCTTCACGTCTCTGTAAGACTCGATCAAGGTTGCTGAGGCAATCATCAAAGGAAGACCCGTAAACGGAGAAGTCATCCATGAAAACCTCGACAATCTTTTCACAAAAGTTAGAGAATATAGCCATCATACATCTTTGGAAGGTGGCAGGTGCATTGCATAAGCCAAAAGGCATACGTTTATAGGCAAAGGTACCGAAAGGGCAGGTGAAAGTGGTTTTCTCTTGATCAGATTGTGCAACGGGTATTTGCCAGAAACCTGAATAACCGTCTAGAAAGCAAAAGTGTGTGTGCTTTGATAGCCTTTCTAGCATTTGGTCAATAAACGGCAAAGGATAATGATCTTTCCTGGTTGCCTTGTTCATATTCCGGAAGTCTATCACCATTCTATAGCCGGTAATAATCCTTTGTGGGATTAGTTCATCCTTATCATTAGGAACGACGGTGATACCTCCCTTCTTAGGTACGCAATGTACTGGACTTACCCAATCACTATGAGCAAGAGGATAAATGATTCCTGCTTCCAGAAGCTTTAATATTTCTTTTCTAACGACCTCTTTCATCTTAGGATTTAATCTCCTTTGATGATCAGCAACTGGTTTAAAGTCAGGATCGGTTTTAATCTTGTGCTGACATAGAGTAGGACTAATACCCTTAAGATCATCAAGAGTATATCCAATAGCAGCGCGGTGCTTCCTCAGAGTTTTTAGTAACTTCTTCTCTTCGCGCTCTAAGAGGAGAGCACTAATAATGACAGGATATATCTCCTTCTCATCAAGATAGGCATACTTAAGAGTATCAGGCAACTGTTTAAGCTCGAACACAGGATCACCCTTTGGTGGGGGACGATCCCCAAGCAGTTCAACAGGCAGATTATTCTTGAGAATAGGATATTGTTCTAAGACAATTTTATCTATCTCATCTCTCTCCTCCATATGCATATCATTTTCATGCTCCAGCAGATATTGCTCTAAAGGATCCGTAGGAGGTACAACAATAGAGGAAAGAGCAATGATTTCATCCCTACCAGACGACTCTCTTTCATGGGGTTTTCTACCAAACTTGGAGAAGTTAAATTCATGAGACACACCCTCGAAACTTACTGTGACAGTCTGCTTAATGCAATCAATGTGAGCATTGACAGTGTTGAGAAAGGGTCTACCAAATATGATGGGACAAAAGCTATCTTGTGCAGTACCAAGGATGAGGAAATCAGTAGGATACTTCGTCTTACCACACACGACTTCTACGTCTCTCATAATTCCGAGAGGGCAGATAGTGTCTCTATTAGCTAGCGTGATAGTGACATCAATGGGTTCTATCTTAGCAGGTGCAATCTCATCTTTGATTTCATCATAGAGAGAACGGGGCATTGCACTAACACTAGCTCCCATATCACCTAAACCATGGTAACAGTGATCTCATATCCTAACAGAAACAACGAGCAGGCCAACTAGAGGTCCGTGCTTGTCTTTCGCGTGAGGTTTAGCAATTCTAGCGGAGTCCTCATAGAATTTAATAACATGCCCATCTATGTCTTCGGCTAAGAGATCTTTGATAATAGCAACACTAGGTTCAACTCTAATCTCCTCAGGGGGTGCAAGTGGTCTAATGTAACCCCTACGTATCACAGTTGGAGCTTTAGAATAATCCTTCATTCTAGCAGGGTATGGTGGTTTCTCAGTGTAAGCACAAGGAACAACAGGATCGCTAAAAGTATGATTTTCTCCTCAACTAGATTGGTTTTGGCTATGTTGCTTTCTACTGGAGGATGATATTTAAACCACTTCTCTTTGGGAAGTTCAACATGAGCAGCAAAAGATTCACATAGAGAAGCTACTATCTCAGAGTCAAGTCCATACTTAGCGCTAAAATCTCTAGAAGTGTTTGTCTCAACAAAAGATTTAACGCAATCAAACTGGAAATTCATACCTGTGTCCTTACCTTCCTCCAGCTCCCAATCTTCAGAGTTGCGCTTGATTCTCTCCAATAAATTCCACTTGTGATCAATATCCTTCTTCATAAAAGAACCGGCACAAGAAGTGTCAAGCATGGTACGATCTTCATGAGAAAGTCAAGCATAAAAGTTTTGAGTGATGATTTCTCTCGGGAGCTCATGATTGGGGCATGAATATAGCATTGATTTAAGCCTCCCCCAAGCTTGACCTATGCTTTCCCTGTCACGAGGCCAAACATCATAAATAAAGTTCCGATCACGATGTACTAAATGCATAGGATAGAACTTTTGATGAAATTCCAATTTCAACCGATTGTAGCCCCATGATCCAGCATCATCACATAGCCAATACCATGTCAACGCCTTATCCTTCAAAGATAAAGGAAAGACTTTCTTATTTAACTTATCCTCGGGCAAACCTGCAAGCTTAAATAAACCACAAACTTCATCTACATAGATTAGATGAAAGTCTGGATGTGAAGATCCATCTCCTGTAAAAGGATTAGCCAGCAATTTCTCAAGCATACCCAAAGGAATTTCATAAAAGATATTTTCAGTAGGTACCTCAGGTTGAGGAGCAACTCCTCGTGCTTCCGTTCGTGGTGCATATACCCCGAACAAACTCCTCAAAGGAAGAGTTTCCATAGTGACAAGTGACAATAAATTTCAGCACAATATATAAATGTTTCCTTACCAATTTCCACTTACCAAAGGCGCTTCACTCCCCGACAACGGCGCCAGATAAGAGTCTTGATGACCCACAATTATAGGGGATCAATCATAGTCCTTTAGATAAGTAAGAGTGTCGAACCCAACGAGGAGCAGAAGGCTCTGATAAACGGATTTCAGCAAGGTAATAACTACAAGCACTGAAATTAGCGGTAACAAGTGATTGTGTAGCGAGGTGAAACGTAGCAAGCAAAAAGTAACAAGTAACAAGTAGTAGCAACGGTGCAGAAAGTGGCCCAATCCCTTTTGTAGCAAGGGACAAGCCTGAACAAAGTCTTATAGGAGGAAAAACGCTCCCGAGTACACACGGGAATTTTTGTCATGCTAGTTCCATCATGTTCATATGATTCGCGTTTGTTACTCTGATAGTTTGATATTTGGGTGGACCGGCGCTTGGGTACTGCCCTTAGTTGGACAAGCATCCCACTTATGATTAACCTCTCTCGCAAGCATCCGCAACTACAAAAGAAGAATTAAGACAAAGTCTAACCATAGCATTAAACTAGTGGATCGAAATCAGCCCCTCACGAAGCAACACATGGACTGGGGTTTAAGCTTCTGTCACTCCAGCAACCCATCATCTACTTACTACTTCCCGATGCCTTCCTATAGGCCCAAATATGGTGAGGTGTTATGTAGTCGACGTTCACATAACACCACTAGAGGAAAAAAACATACAACATATCAAAATACCGAACGAATATCAAATTCACATGACTATTATCAGCATGACTTATCCCATGTCCTCAGGAACAAAAGTAACTACTCACAACACATAATCATAATCATGACCTGAGGTGCAATGAATTGCATCAAGGATCTAAACATAAACTCTTCCACCAAATAATCCAATAAGCATCAACTACAAAGAGTAATCAACACTACTAGCAACCTTACAAGTACCAATCAGAGTCGCGAGACGAAGATTGATTACAAGAGATGAACTAGGGATTGGAGAGGAGATGGTGCTGATGAAGATGTTAATGAAGATGCCTCCACTCCGACGAGAGGAGTGTTGGTGATGATGATGGCGACGATTTCCCCCTCCGGGAGGGAAGTTTCCCCGGCAGGATCGTCCTACCGGAGCTCTAGATTGGATCTGCTAAAGTTCCGCCCCGTGGCGGCAGCGAAACCACGAAAAAGCTCCCGTATGATTTTTTCCAGGTCAGGACGCATCATATAGCAAAAGAGGGTGGCTAGTGGGCCAGTGGTCTGCCCACAAGCCTGCCCTGCGCCACCAGGGGGGTGGTGGCAGTGGGCAAGCTTGTGGGGCCCTGGTGGGCCCCCTCCGATAGTTCTTTCGCATAATTTTTTTAGTATATTCCAGAAAAATACACGTAATTTTTTAGAGAATTTGGAGATGTGCAGAATAGTGGACTAGGAGTTGCTCCTTTTCCAGTCCAGAATTCCAGCAGCCTGAATTCTTCCTCTTCAAATAATCCTTGCAAAATAAGAAAGAAAAGGCATAAATATGGTACCACAAGTAATATAACAGCCCAAAAGGCAATAAATATCAACATGAAAGCATGATGCAAAATAGACATATCATGCCACAAATATGTGGGACTATCATTATCAACTTTACATCGTTTGGTACTCACACTATGGATATGTGTAACACCACGATCGAGATTCATCAAGAATAAACCATTCACCAGCGGAGCATGACCATAAAACATATCACTCATATAAATAGAACAACCATTATTCTCTGACTTAAATGAGTAGCCGTCTCACATTAAGCAAGACCCTGATACAATATTCATGCTCAAAGATGGTACTAAATAACAATTATTAAGTTTTAAAACTAATCCCGATAGTAGATGTAGAGGTAGCGTGCCGACGACGATCACATCGACCTTGGAGCCATTCCCGACGCGCATCGTCACCTCGTCCTTGGCCAGTCCTCGCTTATTCTGCAGTTCCTGCTTTGATTTGCAAATGTGAGCAACAACACCGGTATCAAATACCCAGGAGCTACTACGAGCGCTGGTAAGGTACACATCAATAAGATGTATATCACATATACCTTTAACGTTGCCAGCCTTCTTGTCCGCTAAGTATTTGGGGTAGTTCCGCTTCCAGTGACCTTTTCCCTTGCAATAGAAGCACTCAGTCTCAGGCTTGGGTCCATTCTTTTTCTTCTTCCCGGCATCTGGTTTACTGCGAGCGGCAACGGCTTTGCCGTCTTTCTTGAAGTTCTTCTTACCCTTGCCCTTCTTGAAACTAGTGGTCTTGTTGACCATCAACACTTGATGCTCTTTCTTGATTTCTACTTCTGCAGACTTGAGCATCGAGTACAACTCGGGAATGTTCTTCTCCATCCCTTGCATGTTGTAATTCAGCACAAAATCTTTGTAGCTTGGTGGGAGAGACTGGAGGATTCTGTCAATTATAGCATCATCCGGAAGTTCGACTCCAAGTGAAGTCAGACGACCGTGTAACCAAGACATTTTGAGTATGTGCTCACTTACAGAACTGTTCTCCTCCATCTTATAGCTAAAGAACTTGTCGGAGACTTCATATCTCTCGACACAGGCATGAGCTTGAAAAACTAGTTTCAGCTCTTGAAACATCTCATATGCACCGTGTTGCTCAAAACGTCTTTGGAGCCCCGTTTCCAAACTGTATAACATGCCACACCTAACCAGAGAGTAGTCATCACTCCGCGTTTGCCAGACGTTCAGAATGTCCTGGGCTGCTGCGGGAGCGGGAGGGTCACCTAGCGGCGCATCAAGGACATAAGCCTTTTTAGCCGCTTCAAGAATGAGCTTCAAGTTGCGAACCCAGTCCGCATAGTTGCTACCATCATCTTTCAGCTTGTTTTTCTCTAGGAATGCGTTGAAATTGAGATTGACGTTGGCCATCTACAATATTTATAAAGACAACTTTTAGACTAAGTTCATAACAATTGAGTTCATTTAATCAAATTAAGTATGAACTCCCACTTAAATCGAAATCCCTCCAGTCATCTAAGTGATACATGATCCATGTTGACTAACCCGTGTCCGTTCATCACGTGAGACGGATTAGTCATCATGTTGAGCAACTTCATGCTGATCGTATTCAACCATACGACTCATGTTCGACCTTTCGGTCTCTTGTATTCGAGGTCATGTCTGTACATGCTAAGCTCGTCGAGTCAACCTAGGTGTTTCGCGTGTGTATATCTGGCTTACACCCGTTGTATGCAAACGTTAGAATCTATCACACCCGATCATCACGTGGTGCTTCGAGACAACGATCCTTCGCAACGGTGCACACTTAGGAGAATACGTTCTCGAAATTTTAAGAGGGATCATCTTATTATGCTACCGTCGTTCTAAGAAATAAGATGAAAAACAAGATAAACATCACAATGCAATCATATAGTGACATGATATGGCCATTATCATCTTTGCTCTTTCGATCTCCATCTTCAGGCATCGCATGATCATTATTGTCACCGGCGTGACACCATGATCTCCATCATTGTGTCTCCGTGAAGTTTTCACGCCAACTACTACTATCACTACTACTATAGCTAACCGTTAGCAATGAAGTAAAAGTAGTAAGCACATGGCATTGCATCTCATACAATAAATTAAGACAACTCCTATGGCTCCTGCCGATTGACATACTCATCGACACGCAAGTCGTGAAACCTATTACAATAACATGATCATCTCATACATCATACATGCAACATCACAACTTTGGCCATATCACATCACATGTCAAACCCTGCAAAAAAAAGTTAGACGTCCTCTAATTGTTGTTGCAAGTTTTACGTGGCTGATTTGGGTTTCTAGCAAGAACGCTTTCTTACCTACGTGACATCCACAACGATAATATGCCAAAGCTATTTACCCTTCATAAGAACCCTTTTCATCAAATCGAATCCGACTAGAGTAGGAGAGACAGACACCCGCTAGCCACCTTTATGCACGGTGTGCATGTCTGTCGGTGGAACCAGTCTCACGTAAGTGTACGTGTAATGTCGGTCCGGGCCGCTTCATCCCACAATACCGCCGGAAAAGAATAAAACTAGTAGCGGCAAGGAATTGACAAATCATCGCCCACAACCTTTTGTGTTCTACTCGTGCATAGAATCTACGCATAGAAAACCTGGCTCGGATGCCACTGTTGGGTAACGTAGCATAAATTCAAAATATTTTCTACGCCATATTCAGATCTTCCTATGGAGAGACCAGCAACGAGAGAGGGGTGAGTGCATCTTCATACCTTTGCATATCGCTAAGCGGAAGCGTTGCTAGAACGCGGTTGATGGAGTCGTACTCGCGGCGATTCAGATCGCGGTGTGATTCCGATCTAGTGCCGAACCACGACACCTCCGCGTTCAACACACGTGCATCCCAGTGACGTCTCCCGCACCTTGATCCAACAAGGAGGAGGGAGAGGTTGGGGAAGATCTCCGGCAGCACGATGGCGTGGTGTTGATGGAGAGACGAGGTCTCCCGGCAGGGCTTCGCCAAGCACCGTGGGAGAGGAGGAAGAAGGGGGGCAGGGTTGCCGAGGGAGATGGAAAACTGTGTGTAAAACAACCCCAAAACCCCCAATATATATAGGAGGAGGGGAGGGGGGTTCCACCCCTAGGATTACCTCCCTAGGTGGTGCGACAGCCCCCTCAGATGGGAGGTGCGGCGGCCAGGGTAGGGGGAGGGGGTGGCGCACCCCTAGGTGGGCCTTAGGCCCACCAGCGCCTAGGGTTCCCCCCCTCTCCACCTCCTGCGCCTTGGGACTTCTTGTGGGAGGCGCACCAGCCCACTTTGGGCTGGTTGCCCTCCCTATTTTGGCCCATGCTACCTCTTGGGGCTGGTGGCCCCTCCCGATGGACCCCTGGGACTATTTCCGGTGGTCCTTGTACATTACCGGTGACGCCCGAAACATTTCCGGTGTCCAAAACCATCCATCCTATATATGAATCTTTACCTCCGGACCATTCCGGAGCTCCTCGTGACGTCCGGGATCTCATCCGGGACTCCAAACAACTTTCGGTAACCTCGTATAACAATTCCCTATAACCCTAGCGTCATCGAACCTTAAGTGTGTAGACCGTACGGGTTCGGGAGACACGCAGACATGACCGAGACACTTCTCCGGCCAATAACCATCAGCGGGCTCTGGATACCCATGGTGGCTCCCACTTTCTCCACGATGATCTCATCGGATGAACCATGATGTCAAGGATTCAATCAATCCTGTATACAATTCCCTTTGTCAGTCGGTATAGAACTTGCCCGAGATTCGATCGTCGGTATGCCTATACCTTGTTCAATCTCATTACCGGTAAGTCTCTTTACTCGTTCCGTAGCACGTCATCGTGTGACTAACTCCTTAGTAACATTGAGCTCATGATGATGTTCTACCGAGTGGGCCCAGAGATACCTCTCCGTCACGCGGAGTGACAAATGCCGATCTCGATTCGTACCAACCCAACAGACACTTTCAGAGGTATCCATAGTGCACCTTTATAGTCACCCAGTTACGTTGTGACGTTTGATACACCCAAAGCACTCCTACGGTATCAGGGAGTTGCACAATCTCACGGTCGAAGGAAAATACACTTGACATTAGAAAAGCTTTAGCATACGAACCATACAATCTAGTGCTACGTTTAGGATTGGGTCTTGTCCATCACATCATTCTCCCAATGATGTGATCCCGTTATCAATGACATCTAATGCCCATGACCAGGAAACCATGATCATCTATTGACTAACGAGCTAGCCAACTAGAGGCTTACTAGGGACACATTGTGATCTATTTATTCACACATGTATTACTACTTCCTGTTAATACAATTATAGCATGAACAATAGACGATTATCATGAACAAGGAAATATGACAATAACCATTTTATTATCGCGTCTAGGGCATATTTCCAACAGTTATGAATCAGGACCATTAACCATCGACCATCGAGCGAGAAAAACCAAGAAGGCAAATCATTCATAAGGGCATTGCTGCTATGAACGACGTCTAATCAGTTAGTGTAACCATCGACCGAGAGCTGAGATTGGTGTTCAATTTTGATATGCGATGACATCTCCAGGGATGATGATACCTTTTCGTGTTTGAGCTTTTCTTTACATACTACAACCACTGTAGCAATAAGCACCTTTTCAAGATTCTGGAGGATAGTTCTGTTTCTTGCCTTGTCTATTTGATAGGTGTTTTTATCAGGATGAATTACTGGAGGTAATATGCCTTGGTGGTGTATGTGTATGTGTATCTTTATGTCCATGTTGTGTCAGACTCAATGTTTTTGTTAAATTTCATGGTTTGTATTTTGTTACTATCCCCTCATTCCATATTGCCAGTCTTCGATTTCTGGCATTCCATCATATTTCACATGAAATTCTAAATCAGCACCATCATTTGACCAATGTGTTTGTATATCTTTTGTTAACCCGTTGCAACGCACGGTCATTCAACTAGTAATTGATAAGATCTGGAAGGGTATCTATTCTTTAAGGCAAGACAAAAAAAGAATAGATTGAGTATTACTTTCACTATGTCGGACCAGCACAATAGTTGGCCTAGAGCATAAGAAAAGTTCAAGTAGCTTCATGATAAACAACCTTATGGGTTGCCAAAGTACATCATCAATCTTTTTTATGCACTCATATGCTCATCGAGATACTAAAATAACGAGAAGCATGAATCATACCAAGAACTTTGGTAGTCAACTTCACTGGCCGCATCTCTTCTCCAAATCTGCAGAAGGAACATAGTGTAAATAAGGAAGTTTCAGTACTATTATTTCATATTATATATGAGTAACTTGCTTTAGTTACCTTTTAATTCCTTCAGGAGGTGCTAGGAGCCATTCCGCTGTAATTTCACAAGGTTAATTCATAAGTTTCTTCCCCACATGATAATGTGGTTAATTCTACATGGTCAATCTAATTCACGTTTTTACTAACCTATATCCTCAGCATTAGTTGCAGAAACTGCTATGAATCGAACATTTGCCAATGGAGCAGATTTCATGTTGCCAGGTCGAGAAAGCATTTTTATTCTACTGACCACTGCTTCCAGGGCAGCTCCACGTGGATCATTGAGAAGATGAACTTCATCAATAAGGACCAGAGCAATATCACTGAAGAAACCCAATCTTCCACCCCTTATTCCATTACGACTCATAGAATCAAGCTTCTGCACGCAAATGTTGCTTGAGAAAAATAGGGAAATAGTTTGCAGAAGCAGAGGTTTATGTAGATCATATGATGCAAAACAAGTAGTGACATATACCTCAGGAGTGGTGAGGATCAAATCAGAATCATGTATGGCCTTTGCAGTATTCGCTATCACCAGTCATCTCCAAGCAATTTATCCCCAACGAGCCCAGCTTCACTTTCCAGTCGCGCATCTTCTCCTGCACCAATGCCTTCATAGGAGTGATATAGATCTAACCACGCAACCGAGTGACGCACGGATCGGGAGAGCCGTTGCTCGATCTAATTTTACAAGGAGGAGAGGAGTCGGGACACATACCTGGATTAGCCGACCGGAGCCGCCGCCGAACCAGAAGAAGGAATCCGTGTCGCCCTGCTCTACTTCTCTTCTCTCCAACTCACCTCCTCTCTCTCCCTCGTCTGTTCTTCCCGGGAGGCCGAGCCGCCATGGTTGTGGAGCGCCGGTGTTCCCCGCCTCCCGAAGCCATGCCTTCTCTCCAACTCACCTCCTCTCTCTCCCTCGTCTGTTCTTCCCAGGAGGCCGAGCCACCATGGCCGTGGAGCGCCGGCATTCCCCGCCTCCCGGAGCCATGCCGCCATGGCCGTGGAGCGCCGGCATTCCCCGCCTCCCGGAGCCATGCTGTCGTCCTGCTCCCGATCGGATCGGGAGAGCCGTCGCTTAATCTGCAACCCAAAAATAATAATATCTCGAACTGTTATTTCTCACTCACCAGGGACCACGAGTTCAATATCTAGATGGCCAGGAGCGTTTTTATAAAATCGCTAACGACGTATGGGGAGGAGGTCGAACCATCACGACAGACGACAGATCCCCTTTAATAGTAGAGATATGTTGACAATATTAAGTACTCCAAAACTAAAACTAAACTAATTCAGAATTTAATATGATGGAGTAGAATTTAATATCTTCAGGATTTAGAGGATGTTTGGATACTCTCTAGTCATGTGACTAGTAGTAGTCAGACTAGAAGTTTATAGTCACGCCCTGTTTGGAAGGTGACTACTACTAGTCAGCATTAAATGTCTCAGCATTAAATTATTCTCTCTTCCTTCCATTTATCTCCTCATTTATCTTCCTTCCATTGGCGTGCCCGCATGAAAGGATGAGCCCGCAACAGGATGGGCCCGCCAATTAATTAGAGAAGAGACTTTAGTGAGTAAAAGTTGGGGGTGGGGTGCCTAGGGACTAAACTAGTTTTAGTCACCCATTAGTCAGGGGTGTTTGGAGGTTTACTGATTAAATGTGACTACTACTAGTCTCTAGTCTCTAGTCTCTAGTGATCCAAACACCCTCTTATAAGATCACATATCTATTATGTTCCTTTGATTGCTTATAAAGTGATACACAACAAGTAACCAAAACTGGAATTTCTTCATTTATGTTGTCGGCGCTCGACTCAAAAGAGAGCATATTATTAATAGACTTGATGTATGTTATCGTGTATTTATAAAATGAAATTAAATTCTGTACGAAACATTTATGCTCACAGCGTGAGTTGTGCCTCCCCATCTTCTCAATATCATGCAGCATGTCACATGATTTATGTAAAAGATCACTCTGTCTATTGACTACGAATAGATGTTCTACCAATTCAAGAAAAAACCAGTTCAAAAAAGTGCAGATACACAGTCAATTGGAGTTTGGATCTGCCGATGCCAAATGCACTCATTCGTGAGACCAGGTCATCAAATACACATGTTCTAGATAATGATGATTAGTCTATGTACAAGAACCATGATTCCATGACTAACCTCAATATAATAAACATGCTCCATAAGTCGAGGATTAGCCATGAGAAATGCTGAGTAGACAACTCGAGGAGTTGTGGGGATTATTTGTCCGCCACCACGGTGTAGTGGTTCTGGAGCGATATTTGCATTAAGGATCTTGAACTTCACATTCCTAATTGGTTCATCACACAAGGGGCCTTCTCTGGCACCCCACTGAAACCTGAGGTTAGGGCAGTAAATAATTTTTTGAGGAACTCACGAATATTCTGAAGGAAATTTGAATTAACAGAACAAAGTGCCCTCCCCATAAACAATTGAATCTTTTACTGCATTTAGCAAGTTCTTATCCACCTCAACCGAAAGAGAGTCATCTAGTAGAATGTTATGACCCTGTATGTGAAAGTAAGATATGTTGAATCCACAAACTAGAAATACAATATGGATGAAACGAACTGATGGTCTGGTGGAAAGTTTGTGGCACGTGACCAACTCCAACTTGTTGTCATAGAAAAATTAAAATTGTATAATTTGGGATACATAGGCTGCTCATGGATAATTGCTTCAGAAAAGAATCTTCAATAACTATCTTGCAAAATATTGGATACGTTGTTGGATTATATTCTAACAATTCAAAACCCATCCCTTGTGAATGAGATAGTTATTACCGTTCCATGGATCCGAGAGAGCATCGGTCACCTACACGTCAGCATCATCCAGCACCCCAATGACCAAGCATAAACTGAACGCAAATCCCTTGCAGAAGAAGCCAGGTGGTACAAAAAAATCGGTCTCCTCTTTGTCCTGCACATAATCCATCATACAAACAGCCTCTTTGCCCTGGTCGCCCCGTTCTTCCCCGTCGGCTGCACCACACAACGCCACCCAATCCAATCCAATCCAATCCGATTAACAAACAAGGCCAAGGGAGATACATGGAAGGAGTGGGGAGAGCTGAGGTGCTAGACTAAAATCTCACCAGCACGGGACGGCCGATGAGGCTGTTCAGCACGACCGACTTGCCGGAACCCTACACAGACAGATCGGAACGGATCAGAACGGGGCACGAGACGACAGTTCTGAGCCGCGCGGGGGGGGGGGGGGGCTCCGCCCAAAACTTACGACGTTGCTGAGGACGACGACGTTGAGGAAGGTGGAGGGGCGCCTGGGCGCGGAGTCGTCGGCGAGGAGCGAGGCCGCCTGGCGTATCGACTCGGAGAGCTGCGACAGCTCCTCCATGGCCTCCATGGTGGATCTCTACCGCGCCGGCGGGGGCGGATCGCGCGGGATCAGGCGCGGCCGATAGATCGAGGGGAGCGGCGGCGGCGACCTAACGTGGGTTTGAACGGGAGAGGCGAGACGTGGGCGAGGCAGAGAGATAGGGGGGGGGAGATAGAGACGGGGACGTGCGTGCGGTTCGGCCGGTTCGGGGTAAGCAATGAGTGATGAGACGTTTTTTTCTGTATTTAATTAATCGATCGGTTTATGAAGTGACGGAAAAAAATCGATGAAACTGCTAGCGGTAACAGTGCTAGCGAGGAAGATCTGTCGTGGTCGAACCATCGCGACGGCAGATCCGCTTTAATAGTAGAGATTTAACTATGAGTTTGTCATTTCCTCCTATAGGATCAGACACACATATACATGATTGACCATGAATCGGGGAAAAAGAGAAAGGGACAGGTCATTTCCCATATTTCTTGCCTTCTTACATGATCATCTTCAATGGCGACCAAAAGAAACGGCCAACGACTCGGCCCGTCCTGTCGTTTCCTACCTCCTATATGATGTCGCTGAGCTCCTGCACATGGCCACCGGCGCGGTCTGGTCCGTCGTCTCCGTCATCGTGTATGACGCCGCCGTCGTGCTCGTGCACACAGCCTCCGGTGCGGTCCGTCCCGCCGTCTCCAGCCTCATGTATGACGCCGCCGTCGGACTCCTGTACATGACCACCAGCACGATCCGGTCCGTCGTCTTCGGAGTGACCTGCGATGCCGTCGTCGAGCCCGCGAACACGATCACCGATGCGGTCCGCCCATCGTCGCCTCCGGCTTCGTCTAAGACGTCGTCGTCGGGCTCCAAGCCTCCAACACACGGTCGCCTCCTCCTGCTGGCGTGGAATCGCGCCCGTCGCACCCTAATCGCATATCCCACTTGCATACACGTCAAGAACGGAAGGAAAAGAAAGAAAATTGTTTTGATTGCCAAATCAGCGTCAATTGGTGTGTGGCCAAGAGAAGCAAACTGCCACTGCATGCAGCAGGCGTTGGCGCTGGCCAATCAACGTCAATTAGCTCCAGACGTGGGCAGCTTCATCAGTTGCATGCAGTGAATGGCCCATGGGAAAAGGGAAACGTCCATGCCATACATGGCTAATTAGCATTTATGTCTCTTGCATGCAAGTCTCCCATGTGAAATCTCGACGCGGGCAACTCTTTCGATGCATCGGTGAGAGAGGTACAGTCAGTAGGCTGTAAAGATTAAAATATTATATTTTTGCTGAGTTTGATGAGAGAAAAGAGGAGAGAGAAGGTAAGCGGGCTCTTCGTGAAGAGCTAGCTCTAGCACGTGCTCCTAGATGCTTTGTAAGATGAAAGATGGATCATATATGATAAAAGTAGTACTCTTTTATAGCTAACTATTGTACAAGCTAGCTATAAGATGGGCTATAAGATGGCTTATAGCCAGCAGTTGGCTATACTATTAACCATGCTCTTAGCCACACAATCACACCTAATTACTAGGAAATTATGGCTAATACTGACAGAAGCAGCATCGATCAGACAACCTCGACAACGACCAGCGTGCTTCTGTAGTTGGACGAGTCCATGTCCACTGGCCGTCGGGCGCCGTCACTGAACCGGAGGCTCCATCGTTACTCGATCACCCCATGCATCGTCATTCTATTAGTCGCGTCGTCATCATTCGACAGCTTCTCACATCGCCACTCAGCCGGACGCTCCATCGTCGCTCAGCCGCCCCGCGCACCGTCACTCTACTGGACGCGTCGTTATCACTCGGCAGCTCCGCGCGTCGCCACTCGGCGAGACAAGTCTTCGTCGCTTGGCCGCGCCCCGCATAGCCACTCAGCTGGACGCTCCATCGTCATCCGGCAGCCCTGCGAGCCATCACCCTACTGGACACGTCATGATCACTTGGCAGCTCTGCGCATCGCCACTCGGCAAGACGCTCCTTCGTCACTCGGCTGCTCCGCGCGCCGCCACTCGGACAGATGCATCTACTTCATTCGACCGCCCCGCGCGTCGTCAGACAGCTAAGGCATTCTTCACACACTGCATTCAGTTAAATAATCATTTATGCATTACCGAGTGTCAAGTCACATATGACGTGCACTCGGAGGCCACGCTACAGAGTGTACCTCTGCGCTCGGTTCTTTATCTTCATGTCGGATCCTTCACTTTCACAAGCTACCTGGACGCCTGTGTGCGTCATTCTCGATGGCATGCTAGACTCGATTGCTCCGTGCGCCGTCACTTGGCCGGGCGCCTCCACGACAACATTCTCGACTCGGCTGCCCCGCGCGCCGTCACTCGATCACCCCGCACATCACCACTCGACGAGACACGTCGTCATCACTCGGCAGCTCCGCGCATTGCCACTCGACTGGATGCTCCTTCGACACTTGGTCTCCCCGCGCGTCGTCACTTGACCGGACGCTCCTTGGTCACTCGACCGCTCCGCGCGTCGTCACTCCACTGGACGCTCCTTCGTCACTTGGCTGCTCCGCGCACCGTTACTCAGTTGGACGCTCCTTCGTCACTCGGCCACTCCTGCGCCATCAGACAGCTAAGTCATTCTTCATACGCTATATTCAATTAAATGGTTGTTTCCGCATCACCGAGTGTCGAGGGAGTCGCACATGACGTTCACTCGGAGGCCACGCCTCCGAGTGTAGCTCTGCGCTTGGTTGTATATTTTTATGTGGGAACACTTCACTTCCGCTTTGTTTGGGTCCGGTACTCAAACGAGTTCAGTCGGATCCTTCACTTGCATAAGTACAGTCGGATCCTGCACAAGTACAAGCACCTGGCACACCCACTGGGTGTCTATGGGTGTTATTTACACAAACTATTTCAAAAAAGATCAAATTACTTTGATAAATTTTTATGCTGGCTTGCGCTATTTTTCATACATAGGTTACACAACCACTCGACGCATATGTGCGCCATTTTCGTCGCTACTCAGGCTCAGTCACCACAACGATCATTCGTGCGTTTTCACGTGTTTGGAAAAATTACTTTGATAATTTTTATGCTGGCTTGCACTATTTTTCACACACAGGTTACACGATCACTCAACGCATCTGTGCGACATCTTCGTCGCTACTCAGGCTCAATCGCTGCAACGATCATTCCTGCGTTTTCACGTGTTCGGAAGCCCCTTCGATGACGTAGTGGACACGGCCGCCCCGCGTGCCGTTAGCGGGT
Organism: Hordeum vulgare subsp. vulgare; assembly: GCF_904849725.1. Classification (NCBI taxonomy): domain Eukaryota; kingdom Viridiplantae; phylum Streptophyta; class Magnoliopsida; order Poales; family Poaceae; genus Hordeum; species Hordeum vulgare. Next base: position 129,102,725 of record NC_058523.1, read on the forward strand.
CGGACGCCTGCTCGACATACATCACTTGGCCGCCACGCGCGTTGCCATTCAGCCGGACTCCTCTACCTCACTCGGATGCCCCGCGCATCGCCACTCCGTATGACACGACTTCATCACTCGGACGCCCCGCGCGCCACCGCTCGGCTTAGCTATGATTCCGTATCGCCTAAGTTAAAACTACTCCGAGTACGAACACGCTCCACACTCGGGGGACTTAGCTGCGACTCCGCATCGCCTAAACTAAAAACTACTCCGAGTACGGACACGCTCCACACTCGGGGGCTTAGTGTGATAGCCTAGCATATTAGGGATGATAACTCATATCAATAAGGAATTCCTTCTTTTCCGGGAGCCCATTCGAACAGAACTCCTAAGTTAAGCGTGCTTGGCTTGTAGTAGTGCTAGGATGGGTGACCGATCGGGAAGTTGATCCCGGGTGCGCACGAGTGAGGACAAAGTGCGCAGAAAAGACTAGTATTGATATGTGGGGCCAGTCTAGATCCTGCCAGGAGTAACGACCGCCGGAGGGTGTGTCCGGGGCGTTACAAGTTTGGTATCAGAGCCGACCCTCGCGGTTACACGGATGTTTGCGGACAGGTGTGCGGTCATGTTGTTCATGACGTTTGTGACCCGTCGTGGCACACAACATGGTATATGTACTGGACTGGATGCACAGACGTTTGTACCAAGAGGGAACGCTCCTGTTGCCCAACGAGGATGTCGGTTCCTCTGAGTGGTGGTGTATGTGATAGCCTGACATATTAGGGATGATAGACTACTCAATAAGGAATTCCTTCTTTCCCGGAAGCCGATTCGAACAGAACTCCACACTTGGGAACTTAGCTGCAACTCCATATCGCCTAAGTTAAAAATAACTCCGAGTGCAGACATGCTCCACACTCGGGGGCTTAGCTGCGACTCCATATCGCCTAAGTTAAAAACAATTCCAAGTGCAGACATGCTCCACACTCGAGGGCTTAGGTGCGACTCCGTATCGCCTAAGTTAAAAACTACTCCAAGTATGGACACGTTCCACACTCGGGAACTTAGCTGCGACTCCGTATCGTCTAAGTTAAAAACAACTCTGAGCGCAGACATGCTCCACACTCGGGGGCTTAGCTGCGACTCCGTATCACCTAAGTTAAAAACTACTCCGAGTACGGATACGCTCCACACTCGGGAACTTAGTTGCGACTTTGTATCACCTAAGTTAAAACTACTCCGAGTACGGACACGCTCCACACTTGGGAACTTAGCTGCGACTCCGTATCGCCTAAGTTAAAAACAACTCCGAGTGCGGACATGCTCCACACTCGGGGACTTAGCCGCGACTCCGTATCGCCTAAGTTAAAAACAACTATGGGTGCAGACATGCTCCACACTCGGGGGCTTAGCTGCGATTGCGTACCGCCTAAGTTAAAACTACTCCGAGTACGGACACGCTCCATACTCGGAGGCTTAGCCGCGACTCTGTATCGCCTAAGTTAAAACTACTCTGAGTACGAACACGCTGCTCACTCGAGGACTTAGCTACGACTCCGTATCGCCTAAGTTAATAACTACTCCGAGGACGGACACGCTCCACACTCGGGGGCTTAGATGTGACTCCGTATTGCCTAAGTTAAAAACTACTTCGAGTACGGACACGCTCCACACTCGAGGGCTTAGCCACGACTCCATATCGCCTAAGTTAAAACTACTCCAAGTACGGACACGCTCCATACTCGAGAGCTTAGTTGCGAGTCCGTATCACCTAAGTTAATAACAACTCTGAGTGCGGACATGCTCCACACTGGGGACTTAGTTGTGAATGCGTATCGCCTAAGTTAAAACTACTCCGAGTACAAACACGCTCCACACTCGGGAACTTAGCTGCGACCCCGTATCGCCTAAGTTAAAAAATACACTCGTAGACTTGACTTTGATCCAGAAATCATATAATGCAGATTCAACAAACATTCAACATGACGAGCACTGGAAGAGTTAAATCCTCTGCCAGACTCATCTAGTCGGACAGAGGCTCGGGGACTACACCCAGTGGGTGCAGTGAGCGTGCCCGCACTGAAAGAGAAATACAAAAAAAGAAGCATTCTGCTTGGTCAGGTCCAACAAGAACATTCAAGTTCAATAGATTCAATAGACTCCAACCGACTACCAGCAATCAGTCAGAGTCTCAAGATCCTGTTGGTCACTCGGATCTACTTCAATTCTCTAGTTCACTCGGGCGTACTACTCAGCAGAATCGAGCAGGGCGAATGATGAAGACTTCAATCGACGCACTATTCTACAAGGCCCTGAAGCACGTCCAAGTTCGGTCTGCTACTACAAGATTTACATCCACACCTTCACCACTCGGACCCTGATCCATTCAGGGGCTAATGATAGGGATATAGACCTAGGATAGGTCATAGGCCTGACCTATACGTCCTACCCAAGGGCACCTCATTATTAGTTTAAGGACTACAAGGGAAATTCTGGTTGGATCCCGACAACACCTAATCCACTCGGTACGGGTCCACTCAGACAAGTACATTCGATCCACTCGGATGACAGTCAACTACTCGGTTGTATGACTCACTCGGGTATGCAAATACCAACAATCGGCAAGGCAGTCGAATCATACATGAGGTTCTGTAGTGGGCTGACATTATGGCATCAATGCCCCATGTTGTAACATAAGAGGTGAGGGGGTGGCGCATTCTATATAAGCCACCCCCTCCACATAGCTAGGGGCTAGCTTCTTCTCCCCCGGCGGGCTCATTCTTTTCCTAGAGCTCTGTCTCTCTCTCAGTACCATGTAACTCATGTCCATGACAGATAAAACAAAGCCTCTCCGGAGCACGAGACGTAGGGCAGTTCTCTCCACTGTGAGAGGCCCGAACTCGCTAAACCATCGTGTCACCCGTTTGCATCTCGATAGATCATGCTCCTTTATCCTACCCCCTTTATATTGTCGAAATCGTTACCACGACACCAGTAATATCATTAATCCTCACGCTAAAAGTACTCCGAACTAGAACACTCTTGATCCGGGAGATCCATTTGGGGCCAAAACCCCTGGATTCCAACATCTCAAACAAGAAATCCCAGCTAACTCTATCATACACCTTCTCATAGTGTAATTTGAGCAGAATCCCCAGGCTATTAGATCTTTAAATACCATGAATCACTTCGGAGCTAAGACCACACTCTCAATAATAAACCTCCCTTTAATGAAGATAGTTTGGTTTGGTGAAATCAGCCTATCCCTAAGAGGGGACACTCTATTTGTCATAGCCTTAGTAAAAATCTCAACAACACAATTACCAAGAATAATAGGTCTAAAAAATTCATATCTTCGGCATCCACTTCCTTAGGAATTAACACAATCAAAGAAAAGTTCAACTTGTATATATCTAGCTTCCCTTCCTCAAAGTTCCTAATCATGTCCATAAAGTCATTCTTAATTACCTCCCAGAAAGATTGATAGAAAAGAAAAGACATGCCATCTGGACCAGGGGCTCCATGAGCATAGCATCCAAAGACGGCCCCTCTGATCTCTTCCTGAGAGAAAATTTTCTATAGAAATTCATTCTCCTCAAGGGTGACTATCTCTTCCTCCGTCCAAAAGGAAAGACTCAAATGTATATTATGTTTATGTTCATAGACAAAGAGATTCTTATAGAAAGAAGTGGCAACCTCCAACATCTATTTGGTAGAATGCACGGGACCACATAACCCATTCAACTCAAATAAGTGTTTTTTCTATGACGATGATTAGAAAGAGAGTGGAAATACTTATTGTTCTTATCCCCATCTTTGATTTTCCTATCCATAGATCTCTGCCATAAGGCAGTCTCCTCCTTCCTCCAAATCTCGTATAGTCCTTTTTCATCGCCTCCATCCGGGCCTTATCAGCCTCATCTAGACGGTTAGTTTCAGAGAAGACATCCAAAATGGCAAACTCTTGTAAAAGATCTCTTTTTCTTTTTTTATTTGAAACCTCTATGTTGATGCTCCAGCCCTTAATCTTTTTCCGTAGGATTCTAGTCTTATTCAACCAGTTGTCAACAGCCACAGCCACATAAGGCGTGTCCGTCTAGACTTTGCTTACTAATTCTCTGAAGCCAGGTTGGTCAAGCCATCACTTTTCAAAACTAAAGGGTTTCGGGGAGGTAAACCTCCGAGCTTTGGTATCTAAAAGGGGTCGGGTATGGTCACTACCAACACAAGGCATCGTAGTGACAACTGACAATCCCAAGAAGTAGAAACAAACACACGATCAATCATCGAAAATATTGGCATCTCCTGGTTGTTACTGTAGGTATAACTACTGTTAGCAATCTTAATTTCCATAAGCCCACATTTATTAATCCAATCATTAAAAATATATGAAAATTGGTTGTTAATCAGACCATTATTCATGTAAGATGCAGACCTGACCAGGTAAAAATCCCCCCAATAAGTACATGATAAGACAGATTATGCATGACATCATGCAACTCAACAATGAATTCAATCTTGTGTTCATTGTTTGTAGGACCATATACTGCTGCAAAATGCCATAAAAACTATCTTCATTGGTCCTAATAGTAACTATCGCACATATTTTTTATCAACAAATCCGATGATCTCAAAAAGGGTATTCCTAAGGCCCACAAGGATGCCACCAGCCATCTTATTAGCAGGTAGGACATGCCAGCATAGGTCAATGCCACCCGCAATGGAACTCAACATATGATTGTCAATGTTTTGTTTTTTAGTTTCAAATAAACTAACCAAATCCACTCTATGATTATCCAGAAAATATCCTAGGCACTGGAGTTTCCCATGTTGACATAGACCCACAATATTCGAAAAAGCCCCAATCATTTAATTTTAAAAGGATGGGATAAGCCACAAGGCTTTCTTCTAGTAAGAAGGGTAGGGCTATCCCCATCTAAAATAGTAGTGCCATTTGCCTTATAACTTGGGATATCACCAATCTGGGGTGTTTTGAATCTCAAAATCTAAATCATTAGGGAGAATAATCTCCGGGTTAAGATGAGCAAAATGACGGCATCTATCTTTTCACTATCAATCAGTTCATTTTCATCATTACCAATGCAAATATCAATTTTGTCAGCCTGAGCAATGAGGTTATCAGTATCAAGGCAGGAAAAAGAATTACCTTTGAAACACTTAGGGATCTCTAGATTCTTCCTCTTCTGATATGCTTTTGCCTTATCCATATTGTTGATGTTGCTATGCCCTTTCATGGCAGGTCTGTTAGAGAGCACACGACCCCACTTAGTAGAAGCCTCCTCCTAGAATTTCACTTTCTTATCTGAGTCAGCTTTCTCCAAAGTTTCCAGCAAGGATCTCTTAGTAGACCCAATGATTTTGACCAACTCTTCACGCAAACATTGCATTTCAGTAAGGTTATTGTTCTCATCCTCATCAGATTCAGCCATGTCAATTTTTTAACCTACTCAGAACAATACCCCATGTGAACAGACAATGGTTCTCCATCCCTAGGAGGTGAGGAAGAAACCCTCATAAGGGAATGAACTCGTTCTTCAAACTCTGAAAGGGCACCTGTCAGAGGGATACCAAAGATTCTGGTTTCTTCAATGAAATCATTGTGAACATGGCCCAACGGAGATGGTGGGTGGGAATCATCTGCAGAGATAGCTCCTTTTTGTTTGCTACTAGTGGCAGAGGCAGGGGTTTTCTTCTTAGATAGGTTGACCTCATCTAACTCATCAATTAGAGTATCCTCAAATTCTTCCATGTTGTCTTTGTCAGTCAGGTCAGGATCCTCCTTGAATTCTTTCTCTTCATCTTTGTTGTTGCCAGAATCCTCACTTGGGTCATCGTCATTATCACCTCCATCTTCTCCAATCTGATCAAAAATTTCCACTTCTTCTTCATTTCCACCAATCTCTCAAAAGGAATTTTAGCCACGTAATGGGTAGTTTTGATTAGTAGATGTATTTCAATATGCCATCAGTTTTATTGGTCTTGGAGTTACCTTATAGCATTTCTTAATGAACATCCAAAGTTTGCATTATGCCTCATGTTCTATGGAAAATCAGTTGTGTTGTTTCTTGACAGGGTTGGTCCATGGGATTTGCATCTAATAGTATATAACTTGCCAATTGGTTGTCTTGTTAATACTTAACAATTAGAATGTTGCATTCCTTTGCTTTTCTTAGCTTGTTACTCATTCCATGGTACCTCTCTTATTGAATGACAAGGATGTATTTCTTGCCCTCGTTTTGAATCTCTCTAATCCTTAGGTATAAGTGGGCAAGCATATGTTTTCGATATTATGTGTTAATATATTAATGGGAGAAGTATGACACACATATAAATTTATTTTATTTATATTTGAAAAGTTTAGTTAATTGTAAAAGATATTAGTGTTCGCATCTTCATATCTCATATTTTTATGCTCCAAAAAACTATGAAGTTATGGGATAGCCAATTGCTAACTCTTGAGGTTGACTTGGTTTTTCCCTTGAAGAGGAAAGAGTGATGCAGCACAGTAGAGTAAGTATTTCCCTTAGTTTGAGAACCAAGGTATCAATCCAGTAGGAGTATCAAGCCAAGGCTCCAAAGTACATGCGCAAAAACAGCAAACTTGCACCCAACGCTACAAAGGGGTTGTCAATCCCTTCACGATTGATTGCAAGGTGAGATCTAAAGGTGGAAAGTGCAACAAAGTAAAAGTTGGAGCTAAAAATATGATGTGAAGTAGACCCGGGGGCCATAGTGTTCACTAGAGGCTTCTCTCATGATAGCAAATATTATGGTGGGTGAACGAATTACTGTCGAGCAATTGATAGAACCGCACAAAGTCATGACGATATCTAAGGCAATGATCATACATATAGGCATCACATCCGAGACAGGTAGACCGATACTTTCTGCATCTACTACTATTACTCCACACATCGACCGCTATCCAGCATGCATCTAGTGTATTGCGTTCATAACAAACAGAGTAACGCCTTAAGCAAGATGACATGACGTAGAGGGATAAATTCATGCAATAGACATAAACCCCATATTTTAACCCAAGATGGCAACAGCACGATGCGTGCCTCGCTACCCCTTCTGTCATTGGGTGAGGTCAGTGCATGGTATGAACCCAAAACCAAGCACTTCTCCCATTCCAAGAATTATAGATCAAGTTGGACAAACGAAACCCACAACTCGAAGAGAATTACAAGGATATGAAATCATGCATATAAGAGATCAGAGGAAACTCAAATAAGATTCATAGATAATCTTATCATAAATCCACAATTCATCGGATCTCGACAAACACACTGCAAAAGAAGATTACATCGGATAGATCTCCATGAAGATCATGGAGAACTTTGTATTGAAGATCCAAGAGAGAGAAGAAGCCATCTAGCTACTAGCTATGGACCCTAAGGTATGTGGTGAACTACTCACGCATCATCGGAGAGGCAATGGTGTTGCTGAAGAAGCCCTTCGTGTCCGAATCCCCCTTCGGCAGGGCACCAGAACGTGCCCCAGATGGGATCTTGCGGAGACAGAAGCTTGCGGCGGCAGAAAAGTATTTTCGTGGCTCTCTCCCGTGCTTTCAGATTTTTCGGGGATTTATAGGCAGAAGAAGTAGGGCAAAGGAGCCACGGGGGGCTCACAAGCCTGCTAGGTGTGCCCCCAGGCCGCGGCTAGGGGGCTTGTGGCCTCCCGTGGTGCCCTTTGCCTTGGTTCTCAAGCTCCCGGCGTATCTTCTATTCCGGAAAAAATATTTTAGGAGGTTTTATTCCGTTTGGACTCCGTTTAATATTCTCCTCTGAAAAAGGTCAAAAACACGGAAAAAACAGGAACCGGCACTTGGCACTGAGTTAATAGGTTAGTCCCAAAAAAGTTATAAGAATGCATACAAAGCATCCAGAGTTGACAAGATAATAGCAGGGAACCATAAAAAATTATAGATACGTTGGAGACGTATCAAGCATCCCCAAGCTTAACTCCTGCTCGTCCTCGAGTAGAGAAGTGATAAAGACTGAATTTTTGATGTGGAATGCTACCTAACATATTTGGCCTTTGCAACTTATTTCATGTGACATGAATGTTCAGATCCGTAAGATATAAAACAATAGTTTGCTATTGACAAGAAAACAATAATACTTCAAGCAAACTAGCAAGGTAATCATGAACTTTCGAAATAACAAGGCCAAAGAAAGTTATCCCTACAAAATCATATAGTCTCGCTATGCTCGATCATCCCCGCACAACGAATTTAAATCATGCACAACCCTGGTATTTGCCAAGTAATTGTTTTCACACTCTTATTTTCTCAAACCTTTTTCAAATCTCACGCAATGTATGAGCGTGAGCCATGGATATAGCACGATAGGTGAAATTGTTGGAATTATGCCCTAGAGGCAATAATAAATATAGTTATTATTATAATTCCTGTACCAAGATAATCGTTTATAATCCATGCTATAATTGTATTGAATGAAGACTCATTTACATGTGTGGATACATAGACAAAACACTGTCCCTAGCAAGCCTCTAGTTGGCTAGCCAGTTGATCAAAGATAGTCAGTGTCTTCTGATTATGAACAAGGTGTTGTTGCTTGATAACTGGATCACGTCATTAGGAGAATCACGTGATGGACTAGACCCAAACTAATAGACGTAGCATGTTGATCGTGTCATTTTGTTGCTACTATTTTCTGCGTGTCAAGTATTTGTTCCTATGACCATGAGATCATATAACTCACTGACACCGGATGAATACTTTGTGTGTATCAAACGTCACAACGTAACTGGGTGACTATAAAGATGCTCTACAGGTATCTCCGAAGGTGTTAGTTGAGTTAGTATGGATCAAGACTGGGATTTGTCACTCCGTGTGACGGAGAGGTATCTCGGGGCCCACTCGGTAATACAACATCACACACAAGCCTTGCAAGCAATGTGACTTAGTGTAAGTTACGGGATCTTGTATTACGGAACGAGTAAAGAGACTTGCCGGTAAACAAGATTGAAATAGGTATGCGGATACTAACGATCGAATCTCGGGCAAGTAACATACCGAAGGACAAAGGGAATGACATACGGGATTATATGAATCCTTGACATTGAGGTTCAAACGATAAGTTCTTCGTAGAATATGTAGGATCCAATATGGCATCCAGGTCCCACTATTGGATATTGACCGAGGAGTCTCTCGGGTCATGTCTACATAGTTCTCGAACCCGCAGGGTCTGCACACTTATGGTTCGACGTTGTTTTATGCGTATTTGAGTTATATGGTTGGTTACCGAATGTTGTTCGGAGTCTCGGATGAGATCACGGTCATCACGAGGGTTTCTGGAATGCTCCGGAAACGAAGATTGATATATAGGATGATCTCATTTGATTACCGGAAGGTTTTCGGAGTTACCGGGAATGTATCGGGAATGACGAATGGGTTCCGGGAGTTCACCGGGGGGGGGGGGGGCAACCCACCCCGGGGAAGCCCATAGGCCTTGAGGGTGGCGCACCAGCCCTTAGTGGGCTGCTGGGACAGCCCAAAAGGGCCCTATGCGCATTGGAAGAAAAATCAAAGAGAAAAAAAAGAGGAGGTGGGAAGGGAAGGAAGGACTCCCACCCACCAAACCAAGTCCAACTCGGTTTGGGGGGGGGGAGACCTTCCCCCCTTGGCTCGGCCGACCCCCTTGGGGCTCCTTGAGCCCCAAGGCAAGGTCCTCTCTCTCCCACCTATATATACATAGGTTTTAGGGCTGATTTGAGACGACTTTTCCACGGCAGCCCGACCACATACCTCCACGGTTTTTCCTCTAGATCGCGTTTCTGCGGAGCTCGGGCGGAGCCCTGATGAGACAAGGTCATCACCAACCTCCGGAGCGCCGTCACGCTGCCGGAGAACTCTTCTACCTCTCCGTTTGTCTTGCTGGATCAAGAAGGCCGAGATCATCGTCGAGCTGTACGTGTGCTGAACGCGGAGGTGCCGTCCGTTCGGTACTAGATCGTGGGACTGATCGCGGGATTGTTCGCGGGGCGGATCGAGGGACGTGAGGACGTTCCACTACATCAACCGCGTTCACTAACGCTTCTGGTGTACGGTCTACAAGGGTACGTAGTTCACTCATCCCCTCTCGTAGATGGACATCACCATGATAGGTCTTCGTGCGCGTAGGAAATTTTTTGTTTCCCATGCGACGTTCCCCAACAGTGGCATCATGAGCTAGGTTCATGCGTAGATGTCTTCTCGAGTAGAACATAAAAGTTTTTGTGGGCAGTGATGTGCGTTTTACTGCCCTCCTTAGTCTTTTCTTGATTCCGCGGTATTGTTGGATTGAAGCGGCTTGGACCGACATTACTCGTACGCTTACGAGAGACTGGTTTCATCGCTACGAGTAACCCCGTTGCTCAAAGATGACTGGCAAGTGTCGGTTTCTCGAACTTTAGTTGAATCGGATTTGACCGAGGAGGTCCTTGGATGAGGTTAAATAGCAACTCATATATCTCCGCTGTGGTGTTTGCGTAAGTAAGATGCGATCCTACTAGATACCCGTGGTCACCATGTAAAACATGCAACAACAAAATTAGAGGACGTCTAACTTGTTTTTGCAGGGTATGCTTGTGATGTGATATGGCCAACGATGTGATGTGATATATTGGATGTATGAGATGATCATGTTGTAATAGATAATATCGACTTGCACGTCGATGGTATGGCAACCGGCAGGAGCCATAGGGTTGTCTTTATACTAACGTTTGTGCTTGCAGATGCGTTTACTATTTTGCTAGGATGTAGCTTTAGTAGTAATAGCATGAGTAGCACGACAACCCCGATGGCGACACGTTGATGGAGATCATGGTGTGGCGCCGGTGACAAGAAGATCGTGCCGGTGCTTTGGTGATGGAGATCAAGAAGCACGTGATGATGGCCATATCATGTCACTTATGAATTGCATGTGATGTTAATCCTTTTATGCACCTTATTTTGCTTAGAACGACGGTAGCATTATGAGGTGATCTCTCACGAAAATTTCAAGACGAAATTGTGTTCTCCCCGACTGTGCACCGTTGCTACAGTTCGTCGTTTCGAGACACCACGTGATGATCGGGTGTGATAGACTTAACGGTCACATACAACGGGTGCAAAACAGTTGCGCACGCGGAACACTCGGGTTAAGCTTGACGAGCCTAGCATTTGCAGACATGGCCTCGGAACACATGAGACCGAAAGGTCGATCATGAATCATATAGATGATATGATTAGCATAGGGATGCTTACCACTGAAACTATACTCAACTCACGTGATGATCGGACTTGAGCTAGTGTAAGTGGGTCATTAACCACTCAAATGACTAGAGAGATGTACTTTTTGAGTGGGATTTTAGCGTATAATTTTGATTAAGTTAAACTCTAATTGTCTTGAACATAGTCTAAGTCCACTTTGAATATATTTGTGTTGTAGATCATGGCTCACGCGACAGTCACCCTGAATTTTAATACGTTCCTAGAGAAAGCTAAGTTGAAAGATGATGGAAGCAACTTTGTAGACTGGGCTCGTAATCTTAAGCTAATCTTACAAGCTGGGAAGAAGGATTATGTCCTTAATGCTGCGCTAGGAGATGAACCACCCGCTACGGCTGATCAGGATGTTAAGAACGCTTGGTTAGCACGTAAGGAGGACTACTCAGTAGTTCAAAGTGCAGTCTTGTATGGCTTAGAACCGGGACTTCAACGTCGCTTTGAGCGTCATGGAGCATTTGAGATGTTCCAGGAGTTGAAGTTTATCTTTCAGAAGAACGCCCGGATCGAGAGGTATGAGACCTCCGATAAATTCTATGCTTGCAAGATGGAGGAAAACTCGTCTGTCAGTGAACATGTGCTCAAAATGTCTGGGTACTCAAACCGTCTAGCTGAGCTGGGGATTGAACTCCCGCAAGAGGCTATCACTGACAGAATCCTTCAATCACTGCCGCCAAGCTATAAAGGCTTTGTGTTGAACTACAACATGCAAGGGATGAACAAGTCTCCTGGCGAGTTGTTTGCAATGCTGAAAGTCGCAGAGTCTGAACTCCGTAAAGAGCATCAATTGTTGATGGTGAATAAGACCACTAGTTTCAAGAGAAACGGCAAAGGCAAGAAGGGTAATTCAAAGAAGAGCGGCAGGCCTGTTGCCAATCCGATGAAGAAACCCAAAGCTGGACCTTAGCCTGAAACGGAGTGTTACTATTGCAAGGGTATGGGTCACTGGAAGCGCAATTGCCCCAAGTATCTGGCAGATAAGAAGGCGTCCAAAGAAAAATCAGGTATATTTGATATACAAGTTATTGATGTGTACTTAACCGGCTCTCGTAGTAGTGCCTGGGTATTCGATACCGGTTCTGTTGCTCATATTTGCAACTCGAAACAGGAACTGCGGAATAGACGAAGGCTGGCGAAAGATGAAGTGACGATGCGCGTAGGAAATGGTTCCAAGGTTGATGCAATCACCGTCGACACAGTTTCACTTCAGTTACCATCAGGATTAGTTATGAACTTAAATCATTGTTATTTAGTGCCTGCGTTGAGCATGAACATTATATCTGGATCTTGTTTATTGCGAGACGGTTACTCTTTTAAGTCAGATAATAATGGTTGTTCTATTTCTATGAGTAACATCTTTTATGGTCATGCACCCAATGTGAGAGGATTCTTCATATTGAATCTTGATAGCGATACACACATACATAACATTGAGACCAAAAGATTTAGAGTTAACAATGATAGCGCCATATTTTTGTGGCACTGCCACTTAGGTCATATTGGTGTAAAGCGCATGAAGAAACTCCATGCTGATGGACTTTTGGAGTCACTTGACTTTGATTCACTTGACACGTGCGAACCATGCCTCATGGGCAAGATGCCTAAGACTCCGTTCTCTGGAACAATGGAGCGTGCAAGTGACTTGTTGGAAATCATACATACCGATGTGTGTGGTCCGATGAGCGTGGAGGCACGCGGCGGATATCGTTATTTTCTCACCTTCACTGACGATTTGAGTAGATATGGTTATGTCTACTTGATGAAGCACAAGTCTGAAACATTTGAAAAGTTCAAGCAATTTCAGAGTGAAGTTGAAAATCATCGTAACAAGAAGATCAAGTTCTTACGGTCTGATCGTGGGGGTGAATATCTGAGTTCCGAGTTTGGTGCTCACTTAAGACAATGTGGAATTGTTTCACAGTTAACAACGCCTAGAACACCACAGCGTAATGGTGTGTCCAAACGTCGTAATCGTACTTTATTAGAGATGGTGCGATCTATGATGTCTCTTACCGATTTGCCGTTATCATTTTGGGGTTATGCATTAGAAACAGCAGCATTCACTTTAAATAGGGCACCATCAAAATCCGTTGAGACGACGCCATATGAACTATGGTATGGCAAAAGGCCAAAGTTGTCATTTCTTAAGTTTGGGGATGTGATGCTTATGTCAAAAAGCTTCAGCCTGAAAAGCTGGAACCCAAAGCGGAAAAGCGCGTCTTCATAGGTTACCCAAAGGAGACAGTTGGGTACACCTTCTATCTCAAATCCGAGGGCAAAGTGTTTGTTGCTAAAAACGAAGCTTTTCTCGAGAAGGAGTTTCTCTCGAGAGAATTGAGTGGGAGGAAGATAGAACTTGACGAGGTTGTCGAACCTCTCATCCCTCTGGATGGTGGCACAGGGCAAGGGGAAACCTCTGTCGTTGCGACGCCGACTGAGGAGGAAGTTAATGATGGTGATCATGAAACTCCAGTTCAAGTTTCTGTCGAACCACGCAGGTCGACGAGACCACGTGCTGCTCCAGAGTGGTACGGCAATCCCGTCTTATCAATCATGTTGTTGGACAACAATGAACCTGCAAATTATGAAGAAGCAATGGTGGGCCCGGATTCCAACAAATGGCTAGAAGCCATGAAGTACGAGATAGGATCCATGTATGAGAACAAAGTGTGGACTTTGGAGGTACTGCCTGAGGGCCGCAAGGCTATTCAGAACAAATGGATCTTTAAGAGGAAGACGGACGCTGACGGCAATGTAACCGTTTATAAAGCTCGACTTGTGGCAAAGGGTTTTTCACAAGTTCAAGGAGTTGACTACGATGAGACATTCTCACCCGTAGCGATGCTTAAGTCCGTCATAATCATGTTAGCAATAGCTGCATTTTTCGATTATGAAATCTGGCAGATGGATGTCAAAACGGCGTTCCTTAACGGTTTCCTTAAGGAAGAATTGTATATGATGCAACTCGAAGGATTTGTCGATCCTAAGAATGCTAACAAGGTGTGCAAGCTCCAGCGATCCATTTATGGACTGGTGCAAGCATCTCGGAGTTGGAACAAACGCTTCGATGAGGTGATCAAAGCATTTGGGTTTATACAAGTGGTTGGAGAATCTTGTATTTACAAGAAAGTGAGTGGGAGCTCTGTGGCGTTTCTAATATTATATGTGGATGACATATTGCTGATTGGAAACAACGTGGAGTTTTTGGAGAGCATAAAGGATTACTTGAATAAAAGTTTCTCTATGAAGGACCTAGGAGAAGCTGCTTACATTCTAGGCATTAAGATCTATAGGGATAGATCAAAACGCCTGATAGGACTTTCACAAAGCACATACCTTGATAAAGTTTTGAAGAGGTTCAAAATGGAACAGTCCAAGAAAGGGTTCTTGCCAGTTTTACAAGGTACGAGATTGAGTAAGACTCAGTGCCCAGCAACTGATGAAGATAGAGAGCATATGCACTCCGTCCCCTATGCTTCAGCCATAGGTTCTATCATGTATGCAATGCTGTGCACTAGACTGGATGTTAGCCTGGCCATAAGTATGGCAGGTAGGTTCCAGAGTAATCCAGGAGTGGATCACTGGACAGCGGTCAAGAATATCCGGAAGTACCTGAAAAGGACTAAGGAGATGTTTCTCGTGTATGGAGGTGACGAAGAGCTCGCCATAAAAGGTTACGTCGATGCAAGCTTTGACACAGATCCGGACGACTCTAAGTCAGAAACCAGATACGTATTTATTCTTAATGGGGATGCGATAAGCTGGTGCAGTTCCAAGCAAAGCGTCGTAGCAGATTCTACATGTGAAGCGGAGTACATGGCTGCCTCGGAGGTGGCTAAGGAGGGTGTCTGGATGAAGCAGTTCATGACGGATCTTGGAGTGGTGCCAAGCGCACTGAATCCAATAACCTTGTTCTGTGACAACACGGGTGCCATTGCCTTAGCAAAGGAACCACGGTTTCACAAGAAGTCCAGACACATCAAACGACGCTTCAACCTCATCCGCGACTACGTCGAAGGAGAGGACGTAAATATCTGCAAACTGCACACAGATTTGAATGTAGCAGACCCGCTGACTAAACCTCTTCCACGGCCAAAGCATGATCAACACAAGAACTGTATGGGTGTTAGATTTATTACAATGTAATTCACATGATGATGTGAGGGCTAGATTATTGACTCTAGTGCAAGTGGGAGACTGTTGTAATTATGCCCTAGAGGCAATAATAAATATAGTTATTATTATACTTCCTGTATCAAGATAATCGTTTATTATCCATGCTATAATTGTATTGAATGAAGACTCATTTACATGTGTGGATACATAGACAAAACACTGTCCCTAGCAAGCCTCTAGTTGGCTAGCCAGTTGATCAAAGATAGTCAGTCTCTTCTGATTATGAACAAGGTGTTGTTGCTTGATAACTGGATCACGTCATTAGGAGAATCACGTGATGGACTAGACCCAAACTAATAGACGTAGCATGTTGATCGTGTCATTTTGTTGCTACTGTTTTCTGCGTGTCAAGTATTTGTTCCTATGACCATGAGATCATATAACTCACTGACACCGGAGGAATACTTTGTGTGTATCAAACATCGCAACGTAACTCGGTGACTATAAAGATGCTCTACAGGTATCTCCGAAGGTGTTAGTTGAGTTAGTATGGATCAAGACTGGGATTTGTCACTCCGTGTGACGGAGAGGTATCTCGGGGCCCACTCGGTAATACAACATCACACACAAGCCTTGCAAGCAATGTGACTTAGTGTAAGTTACGGGAACTTGTATTACGGAATGAGTAAAGAGACTTGCCGGTAAACGAGATTGAAATAGGTATGCGGATACTAACGATCGAATCTCGGGCAAGTAACATACCGAAGGACAAAGGGAATGACATACGGGATTATATGAATCCTTGACACTGAGGTTCAAACGATAAGTTCTTCGTAGAATATGTAGGATCCAATATGGGCATCCAGGTCCCACTATTGGATATTGACCGAGGAGTCTCTCGGGTCATGTCTACATAGTTCTCGAACCCGCAGGGTCTGCACACTTAAGGTTCAACGTTGTTTTATGCGTATTTGAGTTATATGGTTGGTTACCGAATGTTGTTCGGAGTCCAGGATGAGATCACGGACGTCACGAGGGTTTCCAAAATGGTCCGGAAACGAAGATTGATATATAGGATGACCTCATTTGATTACCGGAAGGTTTTCGGAGTTACCGGGAATGTACCAGGAATGACGAATGGGTTCCGGGAGTTCACCAGGGGGGGGGGGCAACCCACCCCGGGGAAGCCCATAGGCCTTGAGGGTGGCGCACCAGCCCTTAGTGGGCTGGTGGGACAGCCCAAAAGGGCCCTATGCGCATTGGAAGAAAAATCAAAGAGAAAGAAAAAAAAAGAGGAGGTGGGAAGGGAAGGAAGGACTCCCACCCACCAAACCAAGTCCAACTCGGTTTGGGGGGGGGAGACCTTCCCCCCTTGGCTCGGCCGACCCCCTTGGGGCTCCTTCAGCCCCAAGGCAAGGTCCCCTCTCTCCCACCTATATATACGGAGGTTTTAGGGCTGATTTGAGATGACTTTTCCACGGCAGCCCGACCACATACCTCCACGGTTTTTCCTCTAGATCGCGTTTCTGCGGAGCTCGGGCGGAGCCCTGCTGAGACAAGGTCATCACCAACCTCCGGAGCGCCGTCACGCTGCCGGAGAACTCTTCTACCTCTCCGTCTCTCTTGCTGGATCAAGAAGGCCGAGATCATCGTCGAGCTGTACGTGTGCTGAACGCGGAGGTGACGTCCGTTCGGTACTAGATCGTGGGACAGATCGCGGGATTGTTCGCGGGGCGGATCGGGGGACGTGAGGACATTCCACTACATCAACCGCGTTCACTAACGCTTCTGCTGTACGGTCTACAAGGGTACGTAGATCACTCATCCCCTCTCGTAGATGGACATCACCATGATAGGTCTTCGTGCGCGTAGGAAATTTTTTGTTTCCCATGCGACGTTCCCCAACAGAAATAGAGTGTGGTGGAGGTTGTGAGGCAAAAAGGAGGAGATGGTCACAATGACTCGACGTATCAAAGGGCTATGGACATGCCCATCAATAGATATCAATGTGAATGAGTAGGGATTACCATGCAACGGATGCACTTAGAGCTATAAGTGTGTGAAAGCTCAAAAGGAGAACTAGTGGGTGTGCATCCAACTTGCTTGCTCACGGAGACCTAGGGCAATTTTGAGGAAGCCCATCTGATGGGGTTATAGTCCCAGGGTAGGGTAATAGGTCTGCCCTATAGGTCCTACCCAAGGACTACCCTTCATAGAAGACAAGGCCCTTAGACAGTTCCGACTAAACTAAGGACGCCCCCATCATCCAGTCGGCGACGATCCACTCGGAGCATATCTAGCGTACTGACTGGAATCCACTCTGTACATCGTAACCTCCCAGGAGGGCAACGGTCATACGTTTTCATACACCGTCATTAGAATTTAAAGCTTACGTTACCTGTAACATAGGCATTTATTCACCACTATTCCACCCTTGTCCACCGGGCCATTATGAAGGGCAGCGCACTCTATATAAGCTGCCCTTCCCCACTGGTGCAAGGGTTGGCACTTGCTGTAATCCTATAATCCACTCGACACAAAGCTCCCAAGAGCACTGAGACGTAGGGCTTTTACCTCCACCGTAGAGGGGCCTGAACTCATACATCCTCGCCGTAGCTAAGGCTCTGCCCATCCTTTCGTACCCTACACTTCTACTGTCAGACTTAAACCCACGACAGTTGGCGCCCACCTTGGGGCAGGCGTCTAAGCGACTTCCGGCGAGTTTGCGATTTCATACTTTCGTCATGTCGTCCGGTGGAAATCTGTGCGTGGGTCATCAGATCCTCGTCGGTGCCCTCTCCTTCATCGCCGATGATTCGGCACGGCTTCGGGATGCGCCCCTCGACGTCGAGGCGCTTCCCAGTCGCGGGGCTACGCACTTCCGGGCCAGTACCCGCGGTGTTCTTCTTCTCCAGCCATCGACCCCGGTGTCGATCTTCGCCTCCGTCGCGCGCCGCAAGAAGCGATCCCATCGTCCGCGGCTCTTGCGTTGGGTGCGACACGCCCAAGCGCGACAGAGCGCATCCTCTCAAGTGGTGGTCCTCGAATCGGTTGTGGTCCCGCTGCCATCCCAGTGCTTGGAGTCAGTTCCGACTGAGCTACCTTCCGAGTATCCGGGTCGCGGGCCTGCAGCGGAAGTTCTCATGGCCGATTCCCATGAAAGGCCCCTCGGGACTGGTCGGAACGTGTGTGAGTTCGGAGAATCATCCGGCGTTCGTCGTCACCACCATCGTTCTTCCAGTCGACGCACTCGCCAGAGCAACGTCGAGGTGTTCCGCACACCCATCCTCAACTTGGCTGCGGCTGCCAGGATAGCCGATTCTCTCCAGCCGACTGATTCAGAGGCTGGTAGAGGAATCGAGCAAATCCGTGCCCTGTTGCATACGGCGCAGCAGCAAAATTCGGCGGTCTCCCAGTCGCACAACAGGATCCACAACAGTTCTGTTCACCCGAACATGCATCGGTCGGTTTTCAGTTCCGACTCTCATCAGCGACGCAGAGGGGGCAACTGTTCCAGGGACCGGAGTCGGAATCCGCTTCCCATTCAGTCTCACCCCGAAGATCGTCGCCGTTCCCGCACTCCTCCGCGGGGTGTGCCTTACGGGCCCCGGCATCACGATGATCGTCGTTCGGGCGGTGACGCGCATGATCCAAGGCCTGATGCAAGAGGGTACATCGCCCAGAAGAAGGTCGACGGAAGTCGAGCCCACCGTGATGGTCACGATAGAGACCGTCCGAGTGGGAGCAGGACCGTTGTCTCTGGCCCCGAGTGCTTCAGTCGCGCCATCCGCTCAGCTGACATCCCTCCCAACTTCCGATTGGCGACGGGAATCAGCAAGTTCACAGGAGAGTCCAAACCAGAAACTTGGTTGGACGACTACAGAGTGGCGGTCCAGATCGGTGGCGGAGATGACCATGTCGCCATGAAACATCTCCCCCTGATGCTCGACGGTTCGGCGCCAGCTTGGCTAAACCAGTTAGCCCCGTCAAGCATCTATAGCTGGGCAGATCTGTCCCGAGTCTTCATCAGGACCTTCGAGGGTACGTGCAAGCGCCCCGCTGGTCTCGTAGAGCTCCAGCACTGTGTCCAGAAGCAGAACGAGCCCTTGCGCGATTTCGTCCAGCGCTGGACGACCCTCTACCACACGGTGGAGAACGTCACAGAGCACCAAGTAGTTTGCGCCTTCAAGGCAGGCGTGCAGTACAGAGATCTCTACCTGAAGTTCGGTTGGACAGGCGACATCTCCATGAGCAAGATGATGGAGATAGCCGCACGCTATGCAAATGGCGAAGAGGAGGACCGCATACGTAGCAGCAAGCATAAGTCAGCCGCCGATGGAGATGGGAACAACAATCGGAAGCAGAAGCAGAAAGCTCAATCCACTCCGCAGGCAGAGGAAGCAGCCGTTACAAATGCCAAGTTCAAAGGCAAGGGGAAAGTACAGTACACCCCCAAGAAGAGGCAGTCAGGAAATTCCATCCTGGATCAACCGTGTCCAATCCACACGAAGATGGATGAAGAAGGCAATGCCATATTGCCGAAGCATACCACTCGGCAGTGTCGCCTCCTGATCCAAGGATTCGTGAAGAACAGCCGAGTGAGAAGGACACCGAGCAGGATGATGAGGACAAGGAGGATCCGTTCCCCCAAGTCCATGCAACATTGATGATTTTTGCTGATGTGGAAAGCAAAAGTCGACTGAAGCTGGTCAACAGGGAGGTAAACATGGCAACCCCATCCACTCCCATGTTCCTCAAGTGGTAACAGACTGCGATCACCTTTGATCAGTCAGACCACCCAGCACACGTACCCACCCCAGGGAGCCAAGCTCTGGTCATCGACCTGGTGGTGGAAGGAGTCAGGCTGCGCAAAGTCCTCATGGACGGTGGCAGCGGCTTGAACATCATGTACGCCGACAGTCTCAAGGGGATGGGCATTCCGATGTCCAAACTTAGCAAGAGCAGTATGCAGTTCCACGGAGTCGTCCTAGGAAGAAAGGCCAAATCACTTGGCCAGATTGAGTTGGATGTCGTCTTCGGCTCTGACAAGAACTTCCGCAAGGAGAAGCTGACATTCGAGGTGGTGGACTTCTAGAGTGCATACCATGTGATTCTGGGCCGTCCAACATATGCGCGTTTCATGGCCCGTCCATGTTACGTCTATTTGAAGCTGAAGATGCCAGGTCCCAAAGGTGTGATTACTATCACAGGCAATCAGTAGCGGGCCGAGGAGTGTTTGCAGCAGGGGTCGAGGATTGCTGATTAGCAGATGGCTATTCTCGAGCTGGATGAGTACAAGAAGACCGCCGACCCCGCTGACCTGATGCATTCAAAGAAGCCAGCTTCCGAGTCCGCATTCCAGTCGGCGGGAGACACGAAGAAAGTCAGCATCTACCCGACGGACGACGCCGCCGCCCCGACAAACATCTCCACCACCCTTGATCCAAAATAGGAAGCCGAGCTCACCCAATTCCTCCGTGAGAACTGGGACATTTTCGCATGGAAGCCTGCTGACATGCCAGGTGTACCCAGGGAGTTGGCTGAGCACCGACTGCATGTGGATCCTGCTGCTCGGCCCGTCCGAGAACGCCTGCGTTGGTCCACCGCGCACAAGAGGAAGGCAATCGGAGAGGAGGTGGCTAAACTCTTGGCAACCAACTTCATTCGCGAGGTACACCACTCCGAGTGGCTCGCTAATGTTTTCATGGTGCCCAAGAAGGACAAGTCTCTCTGTATGTGCATCGATTTCAAGCATCTCAATAAGGTATGTCCGAAAGATCACTTCCCGCTCCCCCGCATTGATCAAATTGTTGATTCGACTGCGGGTTGCGAGCGTTTATCCTTCCTTGATTCCTATTCGGGCTATCATCAGATCCGTCTGTATGGTCCAGACGAATTAAAAACAGCCTTCATCATCCCATTCGGGTGTTTCTGTTACATCACTATGACATTTGGTTTGAAGAATGCAGGAGCAACTTTTATGCGCATGATCCAAAAATGCCTCCTTGACCAGATCGGTCGAAATGTGGAGGCATATATGGACGATATCGTAGTCAAGTCACGCAAAGGTTCCGACCTGTTGACTGACTTGGCAGAAACATTCGCCAACCTACGTTGGTACGATATCAAGCTCAACCCAGCCAAGTGTTCATTTGGCGTTCCCAGCGGGAAGTTACTCGGTTTCTTCGTTTCCAAACGAGGGATTGATGTCAACCACGAAAAGATCGGGACCATTGTTTGAATGGAGCGGCCGGTAAGAGTACATGATGTTCAAAGGCTCACAGGTTGCCTCGCGGCTTTGAGCAGGTTTATCGCTCGACTCGGCGAGAAGGCGTTACCTCTGTACCGACTCATGAAGAAATCAGATACCTTCGAGTGGACAGAAGAAGCCCAAATTGCATTCGACGACCTCAAAGCCCTGCTTTCCACCCAACCGGTTCTTACTGTCCCGCTCAGTAAAGAACCCCTTCTTCTGTACATTGCGGCTACAAATCAAGTCGTCAGCACCGTTCTGACAGTCGAACGCGAGGAAGAAGGCAAAGCGTACAAGGTTCAATGGCCAGTATATTATGTTTCCGAAGTCCTGACTCCTTCCAAGTAGGGGTATCCCCATTATCAGAAGCTTATTTATGGGATCTACATGACTGCAAAGAAGGTGGCTCATTATTTCCAAGACCACTCGGTGTCTGTCATATCTGATGCTCCGTTGTCGGAAATTCTCCACAATCGGGACGCATCAGGCCGAGTGGCAAAGTGGGCAATGGAGATGCTATACTGCGACATCAAGTTCGAGGCCAAGAAAGCTATAAAGTCTCAAGCTCTTGCTGACTTCATAGCAGAATGGGTAGAACAACAACAACCGACTCACATCTACTCGGCTCATTGGACCATGTTTTTCGATGGGTCCAAGATGTTGAATGGCTCCGGCGCCGGCGTAGTGCTCATATCCTCAAAAGGTGATAAACTCAAGTATGTGTTGCAGATACATTTTGATTCTTCCAACAACGAAGCAGAGTACGAAGCTCTCCTTTATGGGTTGCGCATGGCCATCACACTCGGCGTCCTTCGCCTGATGGTCTATGGCGACTCAGATCTGGTGGTTAATCAAGTAATGAAGGAATGGGATGTAAGGAACCCCACCATGACTGCATACTGCAATGCAGTAAGGAAGCTCGAGAAGAGGTTCGAAGGTCTGCAACTTCACCATGTTCCCCGACTGAAAAACCAAGCAGCAGATGAATTGGCAAAACTTGGATCCACTCGGAGACCGGTCCCGAGTGATGTCTGCCTCGAGCACCTACACCTTCCCTCAGTAAAAGAAGACCCTTTTACAGAGGAACCAGTACAACCAAGAGCTCAATAGATCAGACTGAAGTCGAGGTCCCCGCTGTGGTTGATTTGATCATGGAGATTCTAGCTGTCATTCCCGAATGGACTGTGCTGTTCATTGCGTACATCCTGAGGCAAGAGTTACCAGAAGACGAAGTCCAAGCTAGGCAGGTCGAAGTCCTTCACCCTCATTGATGACCAGTTGTACAGGGAAAGTGTTTCAGGCGTCCTTCAGCGATGTATCTCTCCTGAGGAGGGGCAGTTAATCTTGGAAGAAATCCACTCGGAAACCTGAGGCCATCATGCCTCCTCAAGGGCAATCGTCGCCAAAGCATTCAGAGCTGGTCTCTTCTGGTTGCAGGCGAATGAAATGGCAAAAGATATGGTCGACCGTTGTGAAGGTTGTCAGTTCTATTCAAACAAGTCCCACAAGCCAACGTCTGTGCTGAAGACAATTCCTCTTGCTTGGCCATTCGCCGTGTGGGGATTAGATACAGTCGGACCATTCAGAACAGGCTAAGGAGGATTCACTCATCTGCTGGTAGCAGTCGACAAGTTTACCAAGTGGATTGAAGCCAATCCTATCAAGAAGCTTGACGCCCTTACGACCATCAAATTTATCAGAGACATCATCGCCAGATACGGGGTTGCGCACAGCATAATCACCGACAATGGCACAAACTTTGACTCGGATAGGTTCAAAGGTTTTTGCACGGCCTAAGGTATCTGAGTGGATTTTGCATCCGTGGCGCACCCCCAAACAAACGGGCAAGAAGAACGGGCAAATGGACTCATTCTTCAAGGGTTGAAGCCTCGACTCCTGCGAGAAGTTGGACATGCCGCCGGCGCATGGGTTACCGAGCTGCCTTCGATGCTGTGGGGCCTCCGCACAACTCCGAATAGATCGACAGGGCGATCCCCCTTTTTCCTCGTCTATGGAGCAGAGGCAGTCCTTCCGAGTGACTTGCTTCACAACTCTGCACGAGTCGAACTCTTCTCCGAAGCCAAAGCAGAGCAAGCCAGGCAAGACAGAGTGGATCTTCTAGAAGAAGAGCGCGAGATGGCACTGATCCGTTCAACAATTTATCAGCAAGATCTGCGGCGATTTCACGCGCGGCACGTCAGGAGCCGTACATTCCAAGCAGGCGACCTGGTGCTCCGAGTGGATCAGCAAAGACCACACAAGTTGTCTCCCACCTGGGAAGGACCGTTCATCATGTCTAAGGTGCTGAACAACGGAGCATATCGACTCTACAACCTCGACAGGGAAACGGACGAGCCGCGAGCATGGAATGGAGATCTACTGAAGCGCTTCTACACATAACCGCCGACGGAGACAATGTAAAGAACAAGTATCATTGAAGTAATACAAAGCATATTGATTTCTTGCCGATTCAAAATTCTTCCGCGTTTGCAGACTCCGTCTAAAAAACTAACTGCGAGTGTGCACGAAAAGTCACACTCGGGGACTTAGCTGCGACTCAGAGTCGCCTAAGTAAAAAGCTTCCTCCGAGTGTATACTCGAGATACACACGGAGGCTTAGCAGACCCTCATTGAGGCTCATGTGGATGTGAAGACAGCTGACAACTACATGAGTAACAACTCGCTCCGAGTGCGCACTAACAGTCACACTCGGGGACTTAGCTGCGACCCAGAGTCGCCTAAGTAAAAACTCGCTCCGAGTGAGCACCAAAAGTCAGACTCGGGGACTTAGCCGCGACCAAGAGTCGGCTAAGTAAAAACTCGCTCCGAGTGCGCACTAACAGTCACACTCGGGGACTTAGCTGCGACCCAGAGTCGCCTAAGTAAAAACTCGCTCCGAGTGTGCACCAAAAGTCACACTCGGGGACTTAGCCGCGACCCAGAGTCGCCTAAGTAAAAACTCGCTCCGAGTGTGCACCGAAAGTCACACTCGGGGACTTAGCCGCGACCGAGAGTCGCCTAAGTAAAAACTCGCTCCGAGTGTGCACTAAAAGCCACACTCGGAGACTTAGCCGCGACCCTGAGTCGCCTAAGTAAAAACTCGCTCCGAGTGTGCACTAAAAGCCGCACTCGGAGACTTAGCTGCGACCGAGAGTCGCCTAAGTACAAACTCGCTCCGAGTGTGCACTAAAAGTCACACTCAGAGACTTAGCTGCGACCCAGAATCGGCTAAGTAAACAACTCATTCCAAGTGTGCACGAAAAGTCACACTCGGGGACTTAGCTGCGACTCAGAGTCGCCTAAGTAAAAAGCTTCCTCCGAGTGTATACTCGAGATACACTCGGAGGCTTAGCAGACCCTCATTGAGGCTCATGTGGATGTGAAGACAACTGACAACTACATGAGTAACAACTTGCTCCGAATGCGCACTAACAGTCACACTCGGAGACTTTGCCGCGACCCAGAGTCGCCTAAGTAAAAACTCGCTCCGAGTATGCACCAAAAGTCACACTCGGAGACTTAGCTGCGAACCAGAATCGCCTAAGTAAAAAGCTTCCTCCGAGTGGGCACTCGAGATACACTCGGAGGCTTAGCAGACCCTCATTGAGGCTCATGCGGATGTGAAGACAACTAACAACTACATGCTCCGCATGTTTGCCAGTGGCTTCACCAAGAGACGCCAAATAAAAACCACGAGCCAAAATCGTGTCAAAAAACTCAGCGAAAGAAGAGCGAAAGATCCGATTCGAATTCAAGTTGGATCTACGATCAGTCGGCTCAGTGTGAATCAAGTTTATCCACACAAAACCACGAATGTAACGGCCAACAGCAGTGGCAAAGTTTAATACAGATTCCACTCGGCATACCGAGGTAAATGTGCGTTCACCATAAAGTTTTTTCAAGCGTCGCCGGGACTGGCAGGCTCCACAAAGGTGTCGAGGTCGATTCCGTCTGCAATGCGAGTGGCTATGTCGAGGAAGGTCTCCATGAAATCTTTGAATTGAAGCTTCTTGGTGTTGGCGACCTGCAATGTCTTCAGCTTGTCTTCGCGGGCTTCCTTGCAGTGCACTCGGACCAGAGACAGCGCCACGTCCGCACCGCACCGAGCAGCAGACTTCTTCCATGCCTGCACTCTGCTTGGAACGTCCTCCAGCCGAGTCATCAACCCATCTATTTCGCTCCGGGAGTCGTCTTCAGGCCACAACTCCTTGTCGATTCGGCCGACAACTTTTCTCAGGCGACCAATGAAATGGCCCACCCTTTTAAGGCGAGAATGCGCTCGGAGCATGTCCCGGTTAGCTTCATCGCCGAGTGGAGCATTTTGAAGAAGCGACCATTCAATTTCGGCTGCTTCAGCCTCAACATCCCGACAAAAATCTGCAAAGAAAAGACAAGCAGAAAATAAGCGCGGAGTGAACTCCAAAGTCAAAAAGCACTCGGCAAGAACTTACCACCAAGCAGTGCGAGCATCTTCCTCGCCCAGTCACTGACGTAGTTCTCCTGCGCTCTGCATCGAGTGTTCATCACCTCCAGCTGGGCCATCCAGTCAGATCTCTCCTTCTTCATCTTTTCTACCTCAGCCACCAGTGCCTTGTTGGTCTCCAGAGATTCCTCCAAAGAATTCTCTCGGTCAGCGAGAGCCTTCTTCACTCCAGCCAGGCCATTCACAGCCACCTCCAAGTCCGCAGCAAGCTGAGTCTTCTCAGCCTTCAGAGCATTGTATGCAGATCCCATTTCACAAGTCTTCTACCAAAGAGACACAAAGGGAGGATCAGCCACATTCAAAAAGGAAAAAGTCTCGACAGATATGACAAAACAATCAAAGATCAAAATTCTTCACACCCCTGCCAATGCAAGCAATCGACAGCGGTCTCGGGGACTACACCCAGTGGGTTCACTGAGAGTGACCCCACTAGTATGAAGCTCGAACAGGTCGGCCCTATTGAGCTCATAGCAAACCAACAACACTATGAGATTACTATCTCTCGACCCGAGTAACACTACTCTCAGGGACTACACCCAGTGGGTGCACTCGGCATGCCCCCACTGGTACCATTCGGGAAGATTAGCTCTGATCTGTTCAAATTATGGAAAATACATATAAAGACAACTGTCGTGCAAGCACTCGGCAGAAGTCTCGGGGATTACACCCACTGGGTTCACTCGGAGTGAACCCACTGCAAAAGAAACCTATTGCATCCGAGTACCTCGCTGTAACACCTAGTGGGTTCCAAGAGGAATGTAAACACTTACTAGCGCACTTACTCGGATGTCGTCCCGAAGCTCCAAGATCTTCTTGTACAGGGACGCGATGGAGCCATACGCTCCCTTGGCGTCGCCCACCATCAGCTCCACCTGCACCATGGCGTCCTTGGCGGCTCCTACCTGGTCTTCTGGGAGGCGTCGGGCGTCATATTGAACAGCCGACGGACCCGACGCGGCAGAAGGCTCCCTGGGCAGCCCGAGCTCCGCTCCAGTCGGTTCCGCCGTGAGGGCCACCGTCTCAGTCGGCAGCACGTTCATGGCGGGATCAACAGCAGGTTGGATGACCCCAGGGACAGGCGCCAAAGTTGGCTCCGACCTCCTTTGGTCGTCATCGTCCAGATGGATCACCTCCGAAGGAAGCCCGACTGAACAAAATAAAATTACAGAAAAAGGTCAAGATCAAAGACAGCACTCGCGACACAGTAATACAGCTCTCGGAGTCGTGACAACGTACCTTGCTGGGACGTGGCGGCGTTATCCATGTCCATGGGGTCATCGTCCTGGCGCGGCAGAGAGGTGGCGGAGGTAGCAGCTCTGTTGAGTGAAATCCACTCGATGGATAAACATGAGTTCCCAAAAAGAGGAGTTCAATCGGATATTGAAGGAAGATGAAAGAGTAAAGATACTTACGCTGAGGCAACCGGAACAGCGATCCTCATCCGGGGCAAGGCTTTCCGAGGTTTAGGCCCACTAGGTTTGGCCACCTTGGACGGCTGGTTCACGGGCTCGGCAGAAGCACCCCTGGTTCTCTTCACGCTCCAAGCACTCGGAGCCACAGGAGGAGCTGGCGGAGCACTCGGGGACGCGGGAGGAGCCGGCGAAGCTACGGGGTCATGACGGTGCTTGGTTCGGTGCTTTGGTGGTGAGGGTGGCGAGCTCTGCTCTCCATCCTCCTCCTCCTCCTCTCCCGTCTCCTCCTCCGTCTCCCCACTGTCAGAGACGTACTCGACGCTATCCGCGCTGCCCTCCTAGATGCCCTCCTCTTCCTCGTCGGGATTCCCGTTCGAGACCGCAGAATGCCAGTTAGTCCACTCCTGCACAAAACACAGTCGGCAATGTCAGTCAGCGGGACAAGAAAAGCAATAAAGCCAAGAAGATTAAAAGCACTCGAGAACATGTACTCACCTCATTCGGAGGAGGATTTTCGGTGCGGAAGGGCTTCACCCACCGGGATCCCATGGGGTTATCACACGCGCCTGTGATGCTGCGGACCCACGCACTCATAGTCTCCCCGCTCACGTCCTCTAGATGAGACCGAGTGGAATCCGAAGGCCCCGCGTAGTGCCACATGGCGTGGTCTCGGGCCTGCAGCGGCTGGATGCGCCGACCCAGAAAAGTCTCCAGCAGGTCCGTGCCGGTGACTCCCTTACGGATGCGTCGACCAAAGGCTGGATCTGGATCCTTTCTCCCTTAGAGAGCGCAAGCTTCCTGGGAGGGCCCGGATGGTCTAAACTAAAAGGTGGCAACCCACTCGAAGCATTCGGACAAGCAATGTCCTGGCAATAGAACCAGGACGATTGCCAGTTCCTAACTGACTCGGATAACTGGAGGGAGGGATAGCTACTCTTTGGTTTCTTCTCAAAGCCAAAACCCCCGCAGAGCTGGACGGTGTGGGTCTTATCGTCCGACTGGCTAAGCTTTTTGACAGTTTGGGATCTAGCGGAGAAGACATACTTAAAGAGCTCCCAGTGGGGAGGACACCCTATGAAGCACTCGCAGAGGGTGACGAATGCAACAAGATGAGCTATTGCGTTCGGAGGAAAGTGATGGAGCTGCGCCCCGAAGTAAGTCATGATACCTCGGAAGAAAGGATGAGGAGGCAAGGAGAAGCCTCGAGCCACGTGGCTGAGCAGCATAACGCGCTCCCCCTCCTTCGGCGCCGGCTCCGTCTCGCCCTCCGGTAGCCTCCAGGACTTGTTGGCGACCATGCCATGCTCCACCAGCTCCAGCACGTCGTTCTCCGTCACCGAGGAGGGGAGGAAGTCCCCCTGGAGCTAGCCCGCCGGCAATGCCCGCTGCCGCCGCTGAGTGGGGGCCGCCCCCTTCTTCTTCTTCTTCTGCGCCTCGAGCTTGCTGGTCTGCCCCTTCATCATGGTGAAGACGACGGATCCGCGGAGGAGGAGAGGCAGGAGATGGCTTGGGGTGTGCACAGAGCTGCGGGAGAAGCAAGATTAATGGGGGGAAGGATGAGCAACGCAACAAGAAATCCCGCTGGGGAGGCTTAAATTGGCCTCCGACTCGGTCGCTTACAGGCGGGCCCAGGATCTTATCCCCCCAATTGTCCGCTGAAAGGTTAGTGGAGAAGATAATGGCACGGTAATCGAGGAGGCAAAACCTACTCGCTGGCGATGTCATCATCCCCGCTGAGCGCGCGGCAACCGAAATTTGAGGATCCCGGAAAATCCGGCGCTGTCAGTTTGACCAGTCACGTCGAAAGATTCCACAGAAGCACTCGGTCTCTGACGGTTCGTGTCACTGGTATATTCACTCGGATCACTAGCTGAAAGGATAAAATGGATCGAGGGAAACAACACTAAAGTCATCTCAATACCAGTCAGTTCCAAACTCCAGACGTCACTTCATCGTTCCAACCCCGATCCAGTCGAGGACTAGTGATGGGGTTATAGTCCCAAGGTAGGGTCATAGGTCTGTCGTATAGGTCCTACCCAAGGACTACCCTTCATAGAAGACAAGGCCCTTAGACAGTTCCGACTAAACTAAGGACGCCCCCATCATCCAGTCGGCGACGATCCACTCGGAGCATATCTAGCGTACCGACTGGAATCCACTCTGTACATCGTAACCTCCCAGGAGGGCAACGGTCATACGTTTTCATACACCGTCATTAGAATTTAAAGCTTACGTTACCTGTAACATAGGCATTTATTCACCACTATTCCACCCTTGTCCACCGGGCCATTATGAAGGGCAGCGCACTCTATATAAGCTGCCCTTCCCCACTGGTGCAAGGGTTGGCACTTGCTGTAATCCTATAATCCACTCGACACAAAGCTCCCAAGAGCACTGAGACGTAGGGCTTTTACCTCCACCGTAGAGGGGCCTGACCTCATACATCCTCGCCGTAGCTAAGGCTCTGCCCATCCTTTCGTACCCTACACTTCTACTGTCAGACTTATACCCATGACACCATCATTGGAATATACAAGCCAAGTTATATAATGAGGATTCCCACTAGTATATGGTGGCGACAAAACAAGAGACTCTCAATCATGAAGAACATGGTGCTATTGTAAAGCACAAGTGTGGAAAAAGATAGTATCATTGTCCCTTCTCTCTTTTTCTCTCTTTTTTGTTTTTTGTTTGGGCTCTTTGGCCTCTTTCCATATTTTTTTGTGGGCAACTTTGGCCTCTTTTTTTATTTCCTCACATGGGACAATGCTCTAATAATGATGATCATCACACTTTTATTTATTCACAGCTCAATGCTTAGAACAATGATGACTCTTATAGGAAATTCCTCCGGCAGTGTACCGGGATGTGCAACGATCTAGCTTAGCGCATGACGTTGAAACATCTCGCTAGCTATCTTACGATCATGCAATGGCAATATGAAAGAGACGTCACAAGTCATGAGAGGAAACGATGGGAGTTGCATGGCAATATATCTCGGAATGTCTATGAAAATGTCATAATAGGTAGGTATGGTGGCTGTTTTGAGGAAGGTATATGGTGGGTTTGTGCACCGGTGAAAGTTGCGCGGCACTAGAGAGGCTAGCAATGGTGGAAGGTGAAAGTGCATCTATACCGTGGACTCACATTAGTCATGAAGAACTCATATACTTATTGCGAAAGTTTTTATTAGTAATCGAAACAAAGTGCTAAACACATACTCCTAGGGGAAGGGTTGGTAGGTGTTAACCATTGCGCGATCCCGACCGCAACACAAAGGATGACAATCGATAATTCAATTATGCTCCGACTTCCTAACATAGCGGTTCACCATACGTGCATGCTACGGGAATCACTAACTTCAACACAAGTATTTCTAGATTCACAACACCCTACTAACATAACTCTAATATTACTAGATCCATTTCTCAAAACTAATTTAGAGGAATCAAACTTCTCTTTACTAATCATTGGACAAGAGTATGGAAGTTTTATTATATCCTCTTTGGATGCCTATCATCTTTAGGACTACTTTCATAGCACAAGCCAGTTACCAAGTTACTGAGAGAGAGCACTCTCAAAAAGATATAAGTGAAGATCGAGAGTTCTTATTTCTCCAAAATATGACACCGCCGTGCTCTAAAAAGATCTAAGTGAAGCACTAGAGCAAAGTTATCTATCTCAAAAGATACAAGTGAAGCACATGCGAGCTAAATTGCCTAACTCAAAAGATATAAGCGAAGCTCAATGAGTATTCTAGCAAATTCGCGATGAGTGCATGTCTCTCTCAAAAGGGTGTGCAGCAAGGATGATTGTGATACAACAAAAAGAAAAGACTCCTATAATACACGACGCTCCAAGGAAAACACATATCATGTGGTGAATAAAAATATAGCTCCAAGTGACGTTACCGATGGATTGAAGACGAAAGAGGGGATGCCTTCCCGGGGCATCCCCAAGCTTAGGCTTTTTGGTGTCCTTGAATTTTCCTTGGTATGCCTTGGGCATCCCCAAGCCTGAGCTCTTTCCACTCTTTATCCCATTGTCCACGAGAACATCACCCAAAACTTGAAAACTTCACAAGACAAAACTTAAACAGAAACTCGTGATATCATTAGCACAAGAAAACAAACTACCAACTCTTTAGGTACTGTAGCAAACTTGATTTCTATATATATTGGTGTTAGATTACTGTATTCTCACTTTTCAATGGCTAGTACCCCTCGATACTATCCATAGATTCATCAAAATAAGCAATCAACATAACAAAAACAGAATCTGTCTAAAACAGACCAGTCTGTAGCAATCTGTATACTTCGTATACTTCTGCTATCTCGAAAATTCTGAAACATTACGAAAATTTGGGAAATTGGCATATCAACCAGCATAAAAAAGAATCAACTCAAAATCTATTTCTGGATAAGAATGAAAAATAATTTTGTGAGCAAAAAGTTTTTGTCTTTTTCAGCACGATCAAACAACCATCACCAAACTAGTCATAAAGGTTTTACTTGGCACAAACACAAAAAGAAACACAAAAAACACAATCATAACAGAATTATGATGGCGTGGACGCAACAAAACAGAAAGAAAAAAGCAAAGATAAATTCATTGGGTTGCCTCCCAACAAGTGCTATTGTTTAACGTCCTTAGCTAGGCATAAGGCGATAGAATCATGTATCGTCGTCTTTGGTACTCAAACCATAAGTATCGTGAACACTCATCATCTTAAGGTCTTCATCTCTCTTACTAGATGGTTCACCACTATTTTTAGGAACAAAAACAGACTTGGTGGCCTTATTGTGGGTAAAATTTGGAGTGTTCTGCACCGCGGCAAAAGCGGAACCCAAGTTGGTTATAACATCCTCTTGTTTGCCAATCCTAGCGGAATCATGACCTAGTTTTTCGTTAACTGTGGGTTGCCTCTCCTTTAAATTTTTCAAAGTCATTCCCACCTTGGATTCGTACTGAGTTATTTGATTGTGGATATTTTTATCCAAATTTTCAATGATTTCAATCGCAGCAACTTTATTTTCAATGATATCCAGCCTACGCATCACATGTTCCAAAGTTAAGGTAGTTCCATTAACCATGAGTGGGGGTGAGCCTACCAAATTTATTAAAGCACCATAAGAATCAACGGTATGGCTACCCAAGAAATTTCTGCCTACGATGGTGTCAAGAACATACCTATTCCAAGGGGAAATACCCACATAAAAGCTGCGAAGTAGGACGGTAGTAGATTGCTTACGAGTAGATCTACTCTGAGCATTGCACATCCTATACCAAGCATCATTTAAGTTTTCTCCCTCATTTTGTTTGAAATTGAGAACCTCGCTCTCGGGAGTATCGTTCGAAGCGGTAGGTCTAGCCATGAGGATACGTAGACCATCCCCCACAAGCAAGCAGAGAGCAAGCAAAAAAAAGGGCGAACAAAAAAGGCAATTTTTTTTGTAAATTTTTGTTTTTCAGAAGTGGGGGAGAGGAAAACGAGAGGCAAACAAGTAAATGTAAGAGACGAGTTTGTGACAGTTACTTGGATAAGCTTCACTTAGAACAGTCCCCGGTGCCAGAAATTGACACGTTGGAGGAAGACTATTCTTGACTTGATGCTCCCCGGCAACGGCGCCAGAAATTCTTCTTGGTACCTCTTGAGCTTGCGTTGGTTTTTCCCTTGAAGAGGAAAGGGTAATGCAGCACATTAGCAGTAAGTATTTCCCTCAGTTTGAGAACCAAGGTATCAATCCAGTAGGAGTATCAAGCCAAGTCTCCAAAGTACCTGCGCAAAAACAGCAAACTTGCACCCAATGCTACAAAGGGGTTGTCAATCCCTTCACGATTGATTGCAAGGTGAGATTTGAAGGTGGAAAGTGCAACAAAGTAAAAGTGTGGAGCTGAAAATATGATGTGAAGTAGACCCGGGGGCCATAGTGTTCACTAGAGGCTTCTCTCATGATAGCAAATATTACGGTGGGTGAACGAATTACTGTCGAGCAATTGATAGAACCACGCAAAGTCATGACGGTATCTAAGGCAATGATCATACATATAGGAATCAAGTCCGAGACAAGTAGACGGATACTTTCTGCATATACTACTATTACTCCACACATCTACCGCTATCCAACATGCATCTAGTGTATTGAGTTCATAACAAACAGAGTAACGCCTTAAGCAAGATGACATGATGTAGAGGGATAAATTCATGCAATATATTTAAACCCCATCTTTTTACCCTTGATGGCAACAACATGATGCGTGCCTCGCTACCCCTTCTGTCACTGGGTGAGGTCACCGCACGGTATGAACCCAAAACGAAGCACTTCTCCCATTGCAATAATTATAGATCAGGTTGTCCAACCGAAACCCACAACTCAAAGAGAATTACAAGGATATGAAATCATGCATATAAGAGATCAAAGGAAACTCAAATAAGATGCATAGATAATCTGATCATAAATCCACAATTCATCGGATCTCGACAAACACACCGCAAAAGAAGATTACATCGGATAGATCTCCATGAAGATCATGGAGAACTTTGTATTGAAGATCCAAGAGAGAGAAGAAGCCATCTAGCTACTAGCTATGGACCCGAAGGTCTATGGTTAACTACTCACGCATCATCGGAGAGGCAATGGTGTTGATGAAGAAGCCCTCCGTGCATGAATCCCCCCTCCGGCAGGGCACCAGAACGTGCCCTAGATGGGATCTTGCGGAGACAGAAGCTTGCGGCGGCGGAAAAGTAGTTTCGTGGCTCTCTCCTGTGGTTTCATATTTTTTCGGGATTTATAGGCGGAAGAAGTAGGGAAAAGGAGCCACAGGGAGCCCACAAGCCTGCTAGACGCGCCCCCAGGCCGCGGCTAGGGGGCTTGTGGCCTCCCCTGGTGCCCTTTGCCTTGGTTCTCAAGCTCCCTACGTATCTTCTGTTCCACAAATAATCTTTTTGGAGGTTTTATTCCGTTTGGACTCCGTTTAATACTCTCCTCTCAAAAAGGTCAAAAACACGGAAAAATAGGAACTGGCACTTGGCACTGAGTTAATAGGTTAGTCCCAAAAAAGATATAAAAATGCATACAAAGCATCCAAAGTTGACAAGATAATAGCATGGAACCATAAAAAATTATAGATACGTTGGAGACGTATCAGCCGCCATGTTGCGCTCATTCAAACATGGATGCTGATAAGCCAAAGAGGACCAATTTCTATGATGCACGGTTCTAATATAGGTGCAAGTTTATGTTCAGGAGAGTCAATCCGGCTTACCTGGGGGTTATTAGTCCCCAGGTTGTTTAGCAGTAATAGCATTGTCTTCTGCAGTCCTATGCTTGGCTTTTCCCTGATCATAGGTCACTTGGGGGCTTCCAACTCATTGAGTTCAGCTTTCTTACCCTCTTGGCTTGCGAAAAATAGCGCTTTATAATGGTTATACTGGACTGTATGCCTTTGAGACTCCCCCTATTGGCCCCATGTACTCTTGGTGAGTCAATCCATTATGGACCCTGGCTTGTCAATGCTAAAACACTGAGCTATCGTGTGAGAGCCAGCATATGGAAAATAGATAAACCATGGGTTCATAGAACCTGCTTCATTGAAGCCTGACTTGAGCTTGACCCGCTAGTCTAAATTATAAAGGTTATTGCACAAACCTCTTACGGTATGACTAGAGACTTGCAAGCCCGTCTACTTGTCGTGACTCACTGAGCCGACTTATTTATAATAATTTAATACCCTATGTAGTGTTATCTTTTTCAAGCAAGGATTCATTATTCTTACCAACTCATGAAAAGCATCGTGGCTATGAAGTCATTTTTCTCATAAAGGTAAAATCCAAATTGCAAGGCAATAAAGCTCAGAAAGGCGCCTTATATTAAAAAGGTGATGCCAAAAGCTTCAGGATCCACAAAGGTATTGCGCAAAAATAGTAGTCTTTACATCTAAAATATATTACATGACTAGAGAAGGCCAAAGTATTTTCAATATATCAAACTGGTGGACAGTTCCTCCGGGTTAGAATCTTCCGAGTTAATCTTGGTGAGAAACCTTGATCAAGCCGCCTCCGGGTTATCTTGTGCCGAGCCTTCGGGATCATGGATCTCGAAGTTTCCCATATCCTAGTTGCAACGGATTAAAGCGTGGAATTTAGCTTCTTCATTCAAGATGGGTGACGGGTCAGCATCAGAGGCAAAAAAGTTCTTAGGCGCTGAGGAGTAAGGCCCACTGGTTCAAATGTGGGAGGCGGCACACGCTTGTTGTTCTCATCATAAGCCGACTAGTATTTTGTCAGATCAATAGCCTCAGCAAGCTGACTCGCCAGTGGACAAGCTGCCCTCCTACAACGGGCGTAGTCTTCCTGAGTGAATTTTGATCCATCATCCTTATATTCAGGATACCCGCGTGCTATTTCCTCCGGCTTGAGTTCTGGTGCATAAGCCAGAGCCCGGCTCAGCATAGTAATTACCCCTTTACGTGTAGCAGATTTCTTCAACTCTTCAATCTGCTTAGGCATGGTTGAGAGGCGCTTCACCATGTCACTCATGAACTTCACCGGTTCCGTGTCGCCCATAACAACCTTTATGGTAAACAAGCCGCCAGCATAGAATTGCTCCGTTAAGGTGTACAAAGCCTTTATCTTCAGCATACAATTCTCTTGCAGATTGGCAGATCGAGGGCCCGCAACACAAATTCAAGGAGTATAAGTCGCCTGGCGGGTCATGTTTTTCCACAAACTGGGCAATTGAAAGCCTTATATACAAATACTTACCGAACACACCACTGGTCATCCTGGAGATGTGTCTTTTCAGACCAGTCAGTTCTTCGACAACCAGCTTCAGCTAACCCTCAGCGTCTTCAGCACGTTTCAGCAAGGCAACTTTTTTAGTTTCGGCCGCCTCTTTATATAGCGTGTACTCAACCCTGAGTTTCTCAATTTCTACCAAGGAGAACCAAAGTTTCTCCTCAGCTTGAGCTGTGCTGTCTTGCTGCTGTCCCAGACTTTCCTTCATACCAGTCATGTTTGTGTCTGCCTGGTTCAAAGTCTCGTGTACAATCAAAGACCACAAATTAGCTCAAAACCAAGTCACCAATACGGATTATACAAATTTTTTCCTACTTGCATAGAAGATTGGTATCAAGTGTTAAGTAGATTGCAAGCAATATACATGACACTTGGGGGCTAATGCATGTCAGTTTTTCAAAATATTTACAAGACTCGGTTCATCATCAAGAAGATGACCCGACCCTTGGGGGCTACAGGTTGAAGTTTTAGAGTAAGTATTTACAAGACCCAGCTCATCATCAAGAAGATGACCCGGACCTTGGGGGCTACAGGTTGAAGATTTAACGCAATTATTTACAAGACCCGACTCATCTTTAAGAAGATGACCCGACTCTCGGGGGCTATAGGTTGAAGTTTTAACACAATTCTTTACAAGACCCGACTCATCTTCAAGAAGATGACCCAACCATTGGGGGCTACAGATCTTAGCTCAGACTAATTTCATCAAGTCCCGGATAATCTTCATGAAGATGACCCGACCCTTGGGGGCTACGTAAGGATACAAGGAATGCATTATTGCAGGATAACATACCTCGTGTCTTTTCTTCATCATATTAACCAGGCTGGCTTCCAGATCTCGGCTTGTGGCGAGGCGATTCAGATATCCAGCGGGTAGTTCTTCAAAGTCGAGTTTTTCAATGTTGGGAAGCTCAAATTTAGCTTCCCCTTTCTCCACTTCAGATATTATCCTTTTGGTAGTATGCTTGGCCAGCACGGTAAAGACAGACGCGGTATAACCCATCCCAGTAATCACAACTCATTGTTCATCAGACATAGCGTCTTTGGTTGCTTCTGGAGGACTTGGAGGGTTAAGGTTGGTCTTTGGGCTTGTTTCCATGGCCGTGTCATCAACGTTTGCTAGGTCAACATGAATATCAGAATGATCCTCAACAACGTCTTGATGAGTTTCAAGAAGTTTGACACGAGTGCCAGCCGTCTCAACATGTGTTTCGGGGATGGTAACATCCATTTCCCCCTGTTCCGGCGCTTCAGGATTGTTTGACGACTTGCCAGTTTTCCTTTTCTTGGCATTAGCCCTAAAGGATACAGGTTAAAGATTGTACAATGAATTACAAGTACTAGGGCAAACTTTTAGATATACAAACAAGGAGTTACCACTACAGGAATCTGAGAATTTGCCGTCTGCCATGGCTGACGGCAAAGGGGGGAACCACGGACGGCAAAGCCTTTGCCGTCCATCAGCATACGGCAAAGTAGTCGGCAATTTTTTTTCCGGTGAAGAGGTTCTTTGTCGTCTGCTTTTGTAAGGCGGACGACAAAGAATCTTTGCCATGAGGGGGCAGACGGCAAATTAAATGGGACGACACATCCACAGACAGTCCCGTTAAGTGTTAACGCGAGGCCTCCCCTCTTTGCCGTCTGCCCTCCCCCCTTTGCCATGAGGGGGTTGACGGCAAATGGGGGACCCAACCCCTCTCTCTCTCTCCCCCCTTTGTCGTCTGCCCTTCTCCCTTTGCCATGAGGGGGCTGACGGCAAAGGGGGGACCCAGCCCCCCTCTCTCTCTCCCCTTTGCCGTCTACCCTTCTCCCTTTGCCATGACGGAGCTGACGGCAAAGGGGGCACACAGCCCCTCTCTCTCCCCTCTTTGTCGTCTGCCCTCCCCCCTTTGCCATGAGGGGGCTGACTGCAAAGGAAGGACCCAGCCCCCCTCTCTCCCCTCTTTGCCGTCTGCCCTCCCCCCTTTGCCATGAGGGGGCAGACGGCAAAGGCTGAAAACAGCCCCTTTTATTTTATTTCCTATTATATCCAGCAATTTTCACAATAATCAGGATATATATATATATATTTGACAAAAATAAATTTGTTTCCGTACTCATAACCATATTAAAATAACTTTCATCCATAGTACATACATATTATGCAAGTTGCAACCGTACCAAACCATATATTACACTAGTTTCATCCATGCATACAAAGTTTCATATATATCCATATACTACAATAGTTTCAATACAAGCTTCCGTGAAGCCATGGTACAAGAAATCATATTCAAGCATTCCATCAATATAATCCAATCTTCCCGTGAAGTGAATATAATCTGCAAAATGACAAATAAGAAAGTTACAAGAAGAATACTAGATGAAGAAGTATATATAGGTTATTTCGGAGATAACTTAGCTAAGTATAGGCCATTTAATAACTAAGTTAGGTGGAATAGGTCATCTTGGAGCTACATAGCCTTATTATGTCATTTAGGAGAGAACTTAGCTAAGTATAGGTCATTCTAGAGCTAACTTGGATAAAATATGTCATTTTGTAGTCAACTATGATTATTAATCCATTTTGACCTTATTATGTCATTCTGGAGCTAAATTAGTCATTTTAATGAGCTAACCTAGGTTCTTATGATGTTTTTACCTAACTATGCTAATTATGTCATTTTGGAGGATAATTAGCTAAGTATGTCTTTGTTGGGGAAAATAACCTATGTAGAAGAAGAAAGAGAAGAAGCAAGAAGAGAAGAAGAAGGAGAAGAAAAAGCAAAAGAAGAAGGAGGAGGAGGAGGACGAGAAGGAGGAGGAGAAGGAGAAGCAATAGGAGAAGAAGAAGAAAAGAAGAAGGACAAGGAGAAGGAGAAGGAGGAGGAGAAGAAGGAGCAGGAGCTTCTCTCCTCCTTCTCCTTCTTCTCCTTCTTCTTCCTCCTTCTCCTTCTCCTTCTTCTCTTCTTCTTCTCTTCTTATTCTTCTTCCTTCTTTTCAATTTTCCTCTTTCTTCTCCTCTTGTCCCCTTCTTCGGGCTAAATTAGCTAATTATGCCTTTTTGGAGCTAATTATGTCATTTTCAGGATAATTAGCTAAGTATAGGTCATGTTTTATTAAATAGACCATTTTGGAGCTAACTAAGCTAATTATGTTATTTAGGTGGAAGGCTAGAAAACTATAGGTCATTTCGGAGCTAACTTGGGTAAAATATGTCATTCCGGAGCAAACTACGCTTATTAAGCCATTTTGGATCTAGCTAAGCTAATTATAGGCCATTTAATACCTAAGTTAGGGGGAATAGGTCATCTTGGAGCTAAGTTAGCCTTATTATGTCATTTAGGAGAGAACTTAGCTAACTATAGGTCATATTTTATTAAATAGGTCATTTTGGAGCTAACTAAGCTAATTATGTCATTTAGGTGGAAGCCAAGCTAACTATATGTCGTTTTGGAGCTAACTTGGATAAAATAGGTCATTCCGGAGCAAACTATGCTTATTAATCCATATTGGAGTTAAATTGGCTAATTATATTATTTATGTGGAAGCCAAGCTAAGTATATAATATTCATGAGCTAACCA
The DNA here is from genome assembly GCF_904849725.1 of Hordeum vulgare subsp. vulgare. NCBI lineage: Eukaryota > Viridiplantae > Streptophyta > Magnoliopsida > Poales > Poaceae > Hordeum > Hordeum vulgare. The sequence goes on from NC_058523.1 coordinate 129,142,628, forward strand.
AGGTTCTTATGCCATTTTGAGCTTATTATTTCATTTTTGAGCTAAATTGGTCATATTAATGAGGTAACCAAGGTTCTTATGATGTTTTCACCTAACTAAGCTAATTATGTCATTTTGTAGGATAATTAGCCAATTTAGTCTTTGTTGGATGAGTCTAAGCTACGTAGAAGAAGAGAAAGAGAAGAAGCAAGAAGAGAAGAAGAAGGAGAAGTAAAATAAGGAGGAGGAGGAGGAGAAGGAGGAGGAGAAGGAGAAGGAGAAGGAAGAGGAGAAGAAGAAGAAAAGAAGGACAAGAAGAAGGAGAAGAAGGAGGAGAAGAAGGAGAAGGAGCTTCTCTCCTCCTTCTCCTTCTTCTCCTTCTTCTTCCTCCTTCTTCTTCTCCTTCTTCTTCTCTTCTTCTTCTTCTTCCTTCTTTTCATTTTTCCTCTTTCTTCCCCTTTTGTCCCCTTCTTCGGGCTAAATTCGCTAATTATACCTTTTTGGAGCTAATTATATCATTTCGGAGGATAATTAGCTAAGTATATGTCATGTTTTATTAAATAGACCATTTTGGAGGTAACTAAGCTAATTATGTCATTTAGGTGGAAGCCTAGATAACTATAGGTCATTTCGGAGCTAACTTGGGTAAAATAGGTCATTCCTGAGCAAACTATGCTTATTAAGCCATTTTGGATCAAAATTGGCTAATTATATCATTTAGGTGGAAGCCAAGCTAAGTATATGATTTCATGAGCTAACCAAGGTTCTTATGCCATTTTGAGCTTATTATTTCGTTTTTGAGCTAAATTGATCATTTTAATGAGCTAACCAAGGTTCTTATGATGTTTTCACCTAACTAAGCTAATTATGTCATTTTGTAGGATAATTAGCCTATTTAGTCTTTGTTGGATGAGTCTAAGCTACGTAGAAGAAGAGAAAGAGAAGAAGCAATAAGAGAAGAAGAAGGAGAAGTAAAAGAAGAAGGGGGAGGAGGAGGAGAAGGAGGAGGAGAAGGATAAGGAAGAGGAGAAGAAGAAGAAAAGAAGAAGGACAAGAAGAAGGAGAAGAAGGAGGAGCAGAAGGAGAAGGAAATTCTCTCCTCCTTCTCCTTCTTCTCCTTCTCCTTCTCCTTCTTCTTCTTCTTCCTTCTTTTCATTTTTCCTCTTCTCTTCTCCTCTTGTCCCCTTCTTCGAGCTAAATTAGCTAAGAATGCCTTTTTGGAGCTAATTATGTCATTTCAAGGATAATTAGCTAAGTATAGGTCATGTTTTATTACATAGACCATTTTGGAGCTAACTAAGCTAATTATGTCATTTAGGTGGAAGCCTAGATAACTATAGGTCATTTGTGAGCTAACTTGGGTAAAATAGGTCATTCCGGAGCAAACTATGCTTATTAAGCCATTTTGGATCTAGCTAAGCCAATTATAGGCCATTTAATACCTAAGTTAGGTGGAACAGGTCATCTTGGAGCTACGTAAGCCTTATTATGTCATTTAGGAGAGAACTTAGCTAACTATAGGTCATTTTTATTAAATAGGTCATTTTGGAGCCAACTAAGCTAATTATGTCATTTAGGTGGAAGCCAAGCTAACTATATGTCGTTTTGGAGCTAACTTGGGTTAAATATGTCATTTTGGAGCTAACTATGCTTATTAAGCCATATTGGACCATTATGCGGTTGTTCAGCAAAACACTAGAAATAACATACCATTATCATCATCACGGCGGTGAAGCACGGTGGCTCTGGCTGGTTTCACCTGGAGAAGGCTGCCCTGGAGAAGTCTCCACTGTAGAAGGGTCGTGCGATGCGTTTCGGGAGATATTGTGCACCAAACATCGTTTGCAATGTGTCGTTAGCATGAGGACACTCTTAAGATCACTGCATTGAAATGAAACTCACTGTCCATGCCATGTTAATGACTGGCATCGCCGGGGGGACTTGGCCGGTCTTCTCGCACATAGACTGTACATTTGGTTTCGACAAGTCAAACTTTTTAGTTATTAATGAAACAGACATTAAAATGCAAGATTTGAAATAATATGAAGAAGAAACTTACCACGAAGGGCTCGTATATGGCCCTATTAGACGCATCATTCCGTGCCCTCTCCGCCTCCACCAATGCAGTTGTCCTCTCCTCCAACTCCCTCATCTCCTTATCCTTCTCCGCCAAAACCGCATGCGTTGCCTCTTTCTCTTTCAGAATAGCATCCTGCAACACAACTCACTGTTAGCATTGTAATCATATTGGTTCCAACGCACAACATAATGCGGAAAGATAGTTGAGTTCATTAAACTAACCTTGATGGCGAGCTCGACTAGCCGTGGACGAGGTGTTATCTCAGGACATGAGCTCGTTTGGCGTGCCTTTATCTGCCGGAGAGTGCTAGGACAATGTATAAGGCTGCTCCAATGGCGATTGATACGTCTCCAACGTATCTATAATTTTTTATGGTTCCATGCTATAATCTTGTCAAACTTTGTATGTTTTGTCTGCCTTTTTTATCTTTTTTGGGACTAACTTATTAACTCAATGCCAAGTGCCACTTCCTGTTTTTTCCGTGTTTTTGACCCTTTTCAGAGGATTTTAAACGGTGTCCAAACGGATTGAAACTTCCAAAAAGATTTTTTTTTGGAACAGAAGATACGCGTCAGACTTGAGAACCAAGGCAGGGGATAGCAGGGGACCCCACAAGCCCCCTAGGCACGACCAGGGGGGCCCGTGCCTAGCAGGCTTGTGGGCCCCCTGTGGCACGTCTGCCCTACCTCTTCCACCTATAAATCCAGAAAAAAATCCAAAACTGCCGAGGAGATCAACGAAAATACTTTTCCGCCGTGGCAAGCTTCTGTCTCCGCAAGATCCCATCTGGAGCACGTTTTGGTGCCCTGCCGGAGGGGGGATTCAGATACAGAGGGCTTCTTCATCAACACCATGACCTCTACGATGATGCGTGAGTAGTTCACCATAGACCTTTGGGTCCATAGCTAGTATCTAGATGGCTTCTTCTCTCTCTTGGATCTTCAATATAAAGTTTCATGGAGATCTATCCGATGTAATCTTCTTTTTGCGGTGTGTTTGTCGAGATCCGATGAATTGTGGATTTATGATCAGATTATCTATGAATATTATTTGAGTTTCTTCTGATCTCTCTTATGCATGATTTCATATCCTTGTAATTCTCTTCGAGTTGTGGGTTTTGTTTGGCCAACTTGATCTATGATTCTTGCAATGGGAGAAGTGATTGGTTTTGGGTTCATACCGTGCGGTGACCTCACCCAGTGACAGAAGGGGTAGCGAGGCACGCATCGTTTTGTTGGCATCAAGGTTAAAAAGATGGGGTTTTCATCATTGGTTTGAGTTTATCCCTCTACATCATGTCATCTTGCTTAAAGAGTTACTCTGTTCGTCATGAACTCAATACACTAGATGCATGCTGGATAGCGGTCGATGTGTGGAGTAATAGTAGTAGATGCACAAAGTATCGGTCTACTTGTCTCGGACGTGATGCCTATATGTATGATCATTGCCTTAGACATCGTCATGACTATGTGCGGTTCTATCAATTTCTCGACAGTAATTTGGTCACCCACCGTATTATTTTCTATTTTGAGAGAAGCCTCTAGTGAACACTATGGCCCCCGGGTCTACTTCACACCATATTTTCAGCCTTACAATTTTACTTCGTTGCACTTTCCGCCTTCAGATCTCACTTTGCAATCAATCTTGAAGGGATTGACAACCCCTTTATAGCGTTTGGTGCAGGTACTCTGGACTTGAAGCGATTCTCCTACTGGATTAATACCTTGGTTCTCAAACTGAGGGAAATACTTACTGCTCATGTGCTGCATCACCCTTTCCTCTTCAAGGGAAAAACCAACGCAAGCTCAAGAGACGACAGAAGGATTTCTGTCACCGTAGCAGAAGAATTTCTGGCGCCGTTGCCAGGGATGATCAAGTCAAGAACTCATCCAAGTAAGTGTTGCAAACTCATCTCTTGCATTTACCTTTTTTCCTCTCGTTTTCCTCTCCCCCACTTCTGAAAAACAAAAATTTACAAAAATATTTGCCTTTTCTGTTCGCCATTTTCTCTCGCTTGCTTTCTGTTCGCTTGTGTGCTTGTTTGCTTGCTGAAGTCACCATGACTGAAAACACCAAACTTTGTGACTTCTCGAATATGAATAATAATGATTTTATTAGTAATCCGATTGCTCCCGCGACTAGTGCAGAGTCATACGAAATCAATGCTGCTTTGCTGAATCTTGTTATGAAAGAGCAATTCTTCGGCCTTCCTAGTGAAGATGCCGCATCCCGTCTTAATACCTTCATTGAGCTTTGCGATATGCAAAAGAAGAAGGATGTGGATAATGATGTGATTAAATTAAAGCTTTTTTCCTTTCTCGTTGTGAGATCGAGCATAAACTTGCTTTTCGTCTTTGCCCAAAAATAGTATTGATTCTTGGAATAAGTGCAAAGATGCTTACATATCCAAGTATTTTCTGCCGGCTAAGATTATCTCTCTCCGTAATGATATTATGAATTTCAAGCAACGTGATCATGAACATGTTGCACAATCTTGGGACAGAATGAAACTGATGATTAGAAATTGTCCCGCTCATGGCTTGAGTCTTTGGATAATTATACAAATCTTTTACGCTGGCTTGAATTTCGCTTCTAGAAATATCTTGGACTCCGCCTCAGGTGGAACATTCATGGAAATCACGTTAGGAGAAGCCATAAAACTCCTAGACAATATCATGACAAACTACTGTGAGTGGCACACTGAAAGGTCACCTACTAGTAAGAAGGTACACGCTATAGAAGAAATTAACTCGTTGAGTGCTAAGATGGATGAGTTAATGAATTTGGTTACTAGTAGAAGTGCTCCTTTAGATCCTAATGACATGCCCTTGTCTTCCTTGATTGAGAGTAGCAACGCTAGCTTGGACGTTAATTTTGTTGGTAGGAATAATTTTGGCAACAACAATGCTTTTAGAGGAAACTATGTTCCTAGGCCTTTTCCTAGTAACCCCTCTAATAATGACAATAGATTACCCTCTGATCTAGAGAGTCATATCAAAGAGTTTATCAACTCGCAAAAGATTTTCAATGCGTCCATAGAGGAAAAACTACTCAAAATTGATGATTTGTCTAGGAGCGTTGATAGAATGTCTAGTGATATTGATGCTTTGAAAATTAGATGTGCTCCTCCAAAGATCAATATGGATGAAACTTTGAAAGCTATGCGTGTTTCCATGAGTGAGAGCAAAGAAAGAACCGCCCAAATTCGTGGTAGACATGAATGGCTTAAAAAGGCGTGTTCTCATGATAAGAATCACGAAGATCTTAAAGTGCTTGGTGTGACTCCCATTGAATCTTTGTTTTCTTGTGTCAAACCTAATGATGATGGGGCTGGATATGAATCCACTTTGGTTGAAAAACGCCCCATTGAATCGGAGTCCATCTATCTTGATGCTAAAAGCATTGAAAGTGGAGTAGGAGATATTAAAACCTTGAGTAGTAATGAAACTACTACTTTGGATTTCAAGGAATTCAATTATGATAGTTGCTCCTTGATTGAATGCATTTCCTTGATGCAATCCATGCTAAACTCTCCACAAGCTTATAGCCAAAACAAGGCCTTTACCGATCATATAGTCGATGCTATGTTAAACCAATGCATCGCCCTTGGTTCTCAAACTGAGGGAAATACTTACTGTTCCTGTGCTGCATCGCCCTTTCCTTTTCAAGGGAAAAACCAACGCAAGCTCAAGAAACGACAGAAGGATTTCTGTCGCCGTAGCAGCGATCGAGCCATGGGGCCTCCCGTTGCCAGCTATCATCACCAGCTCTGGATCAATAGGCCCCTCGCTCGGGTTAAAGTCCTCCCCTTTCCTCGCCTTCCCGTGATCTCTGTACTTCACGAGCTTTTGGTGGGAGGAGATGTTGGTGAAGTTTTCTGGATGCCCGAGGTCAGACTCAGAGAATGCCTTGACCTTCTTGTACGTGGCAGTATGGGCCATCGCATACAAGTCGTACATCTGTGGCACCTCCGTCTTATTGTGACGCGCCTAAAAGAGAGAGAGAGAGAGGAAAATTGTATTAGTAAAGGGCTCAATATAGCATTAAGAATGAATTTCATGAGGCATGAAGCAAACCACATACCCAGTTCTCGCAAAATTGGATTAAGTTGACGCTCCCTTGATGGTGTGGCACACCAACCATTTTGCCACGCCTCTCCTTGGCGTTGTTGTGGCTGGCCTCCCACGTTTCTGAGCACCACTAATCCACCAAGGCCTCCCAACAATCCATCTTATCCACACACCATCTCGGGGGCACCTAATTTAATAAAGAGAAATTTGAGCGCGTAAGAACCAAATCAAGAAAACTAACTACAAAGCCTTAATAATATGTAATTACCTTCATGTAATGCTCCTTGTCCATCTTAGAATCACGACACTTCGCCTTGTACTTCATAATACGCTGTGAGGCATAGTAGTCTCGAACAGCCTACACCCGAGCCTCGTGCTGAAAGTTTTGAAGTAGGCGGCAACATTCAGTTTCGATAACCTTTGCCGCGTCCTCCTCGTATCCCTCCTCACACCTGTAGTAGGTCTGCAAACGAGACAACACCGATTAGTACAATAACTAGCTATGGTTTATTTATAATTGTGTGAAGGAGAAATTACCCAGAACTGTCGGATCACCATGTCGGCCCTCGTGTGGCACAAAACACCGTCGATCTCCACCTCCAGCGGGGCCGGGGCACCCAAGTAGTGCTCCCAGTTCATTCCTACCTCTCGCTTCCGACCGGGCAACGTAACAAACCCTGGGAAGTTTTGACGACAAAGCACACCAAGGACGCTGTTGGGCTTGCGGATGATGTCTACTACGCAACCTTCTCCTTGTAGACGTTGTTCGGTATTGCAATTACAAAAACAGCAAGGTAACTAGCAACAAAAGTGAGCACAAACGGTATTGCAATGCACGGAAACAAGGCCTAGGGTTCATACTTTTACTAGTGAAGTTCTCTCAACAATGATAACATAATTGGGTCATATAACTAGCCCTCAACATGCAACAAAGAGTCACTCCAAAGTCACTAATAGCAGAGAACAAACGAAGAGATTATTATCGGGTACGAAACCACCACAAAGTTATTCTTTGTGATCGATCTATTCAAGAGTCCGTAGTAAAATAGCACGAAGCTATTCTTTCCGTTCAATCTTTCATAGAGTTCGTACTAGAATAACACCTTAAGATACATATCAACCGAGACCCTAATGTCACCTAGATACTCCATTGTCACCTCAAGTATCCATGGGCATGATTATACGATATGCCTCACATAATCTCAGAATCATCTATTCAACCAACACATAGAACTTCAAAGAGTGCCCCAAAGTCTCTACCGGAGAGTCAAAACGTGTGCCAACCCCTATGCATAGGTTCCCAATGTCACGAACCCGCAAGTTGATCACCAAAACATACATCGAGTACTCAAATGAACCCACGTGTGCCAACCCATAGGCATAGGTTCCCAATGTCACGAACCCGCAAGTTGGTCACAGCACATAGACACGTGTAGGACATATATCAAGTGTTCTCAAAGACTCAATCCGATAAGATAACTCCAAATGGGAAACTCAATTCATTACAAGAAGGGAGAGGGGGAAGAACATCATAAGATCCTACTATAGTAGCAAAGCCAACGGTACATCGAGATCAAGACATCTCAAGAACACGAGAGAGAGAGATCAAACACATAGCTACTGGTACATACCCTCAGCCCCGATGGAGAACTACTCCCTCCTCGTCATGGAGATCGCCGGGATGATGAATATGGCCACCGGAGATGGATTCCTCCTCCGGCAGGGTGCCGGAACGGGCTCCAGATTGGTTTTTGGTGGCTACAGAGGCTTGCGGCGGCGGAACTCCCGATCTAGGTTTCTTTCTGGAGGTTTCTGGATTTATAGGACCAGATGGCGGTGGAGTTGCGTCAAGTGCGCCCCTGAGGGGCCCACAAGTTTGTTTGGTGAGGCCTGGGGGGGTGCCAACAGGGCTTGTGGCTTCCTCGGTACCCCTCTCCGGTATCTTTTTCTTCCGGTATTTTTGATATTTTCCCTAAAAAATCATCGCGAAAGAATTATTCCGTTTGGACTCTGCCTGAAAAGGGTCAAAAACACGAAAAGAACAGGAACTGGCACTTGGCACTGAATTAATAGGTTAGTCCCGAAAAAGATATAAAATAGCATATTCATGCATATAAAACATCCAAGGTTGACAAGATAATAGCATGGAACCATCAAAAATTATAGATACGTTGGAGACGTATCAAGCATCCCCGAGCTTAACTCCTGCTCGTCCTCGAGTAGGGAAGTGATAAAGAATGAATTTTTGATGTTGCATGGTACCTAGCATAGTTGTCCATTGTAACTTCTCTCTCGTGACATGAATGTTCAGATCCGTTAGATTCAAAACAATAGTTTGCTATTGATGTGGAGACAATAATACTTCAAGCAAACTAGCAAGGTAATCATGAACTTTCAAAATAACAAGGCCAAAAGAAAGTTATCCCTACAAAATCATATAGTCTGGCTATGCTCTATCATCCTTGCACAATGAATTTAAATCATGCACAACCTCGGTATTGGCCAAGTAATTCTTTTCACACCTTTACTTTCTCAAACATTTTCAACTCTCACGCAATACATGAGCGTGAGCCATGGTTATAACACTATAGGTGGAATGGAGTGGTGGAGGTTGTGAGACAAAAAAGGAGAAGATGGTCACATTGACTAAGCATATCGATGAGCTATGGAGATGCTTATCAATAGATATCAATGTGAATGAGTAGGGATTGCCATGCAAGAGATGCACTAGAGCTATGAGTATGTGAAAGCTCTTAAGGAAAACTAGTGGGTGTGCATCCAACTTGCTTGCTCACGAAGACCTAGGGCAATTTTGAGGAAGCCCATCATAGGAATATAGAAGCCAAGTTATATAATGAAAATTTCCCACTAGCTATATGGTGGTGACAAAACGAGAGACTCTGAATCATGAAGATCATGGTGCTTAATATGAAGCACAAGTGTGGAAAGGAGGTAGTAGCATTGTCCCTTCTCTCCTTTTCTCTCATTTTTTTTGGTGGGCTCTTTGGCCTTTTTTTTGGTGGGCATATTTGGCCTCTTTTTGTAAATGGGCTTAGCTGGCCTCTTTTATTTCCTTGCATGGGACAATGCTCCATCAATGATGATCATCACACTTACAACTCAAAACTTAGAGCAATGATGACTCTATATGAAATGCCTTCGGTAGTGTACCATGACAATGATCTAGCATGGCATAGACATCGATGGAAACATCATGCTAGTTATCTTATGATCATGCAATGGCAATGCAAAAGCTATGGCACATGTCATGGTGGTAGTTGCATGGCAATATATCTCGTAATGGCTTTGAAAAAGCCATAGTAGGTAGGTATGGTGGTTGTTTTGAGGGAGGCTAATCGTTGTTTTATGCACCGGCGAAAGTTGCACGGCACTAAAGAAGATAGTGATGGTGAAAGGTGAAAGTGCATCTAAACCATGGACTCAACATTAGTCATGAAGAACTCATATACTTATTGCAAAAGTTTTATTAGTAATCGAAACAAAGCATTCAACGCATACTCCTAGGGGAAGGGTTGGTAGGTATAAACCATCGCGCGATCCCGACCGCTACACAAAGGATGACAATCAATAAAGTAATCATGCTCAAACTTCATCACTTAGCGGTTCACCATACGTGCATGCTACGGGAATCACTAACTTCAACACAAGTATCTCTAGATTCACAAAACCATACTAACATAACTTAAATATTACCACAACCACATCACAAAACTAATTGAGAGGAATCAAGCTTCTCTTTCTACTCAATGCACTTGAAGATGGAAGTTTTCGTAACCCTTTGGATAACTACCACTTTTGCGACTACTTTCATAGCATAATCCAACTACCAAGCCACGCACCGCTGTGCTCTAAAGATATAAGTGAAGCACACAAAGCAAAATCAACTAGCTCTGAAGATATAGGTGAAACACATGTGAGCTGAATTGCCTAACTCAAAGGATATAAGTGAAGCTCGAAAAAATCACGGTGAGTGCATGTCTCTCTATCTAGGTGTGCAGCAAGGAATATTGTGACACAACAAAAATAAAAGACTCCTACGATACAAGACGCTCCAAGCAAAACACATATCATGTGGTGAATAAAAATATAGCTCCAAGTAACATTACCGATGGATTGAAGACGAAAGAGGTGATGCCTTCCCGGGGCTTGGCACTTGGCACTAAATCAAAAACACGGAAAGAACAGGAACTGGCACTTGGCACTAATTAATAGGTTAGTCCCCAAAAAGATATAAAATAGCATATTCATGCATATAAAACATCCAAGGTTGACAAGATAATAGCATGGAACCATAAAAAATTATAGATACGTTGGAGACGTATCAGCGGACACCCTTGGCAACAATCGAACCCCTGCAGTATGAAAAATTAAAGCCAAAACATTAGATATTTGAGAAAACGTGAACGCAAAAGGTTAAATAAGAGTAAATTAACTTACTTGTCCCCATTTGGCTTAATCGACCACCTCTGCTCGCGGGTTGCCGGCACGAGCGGGAGCCCCGAACTACCACGCTTGTAGACGGTAGCCCCCTCACCCAACTCCTTGTCGCTATCAGCATGGCCACTTGGCTCAGCCCAGGTATCCCACTGGGTCTCTGGGGACGTATCCTCATCCCTACTTCGCTCCAGAGTCGCCTGGAACGAAGCCTCTGGTACATGTGTCTCGTGGGTCGAAGGCTCGTCGCCCTGAGGCTCGTCGAGCTGAGGCTCGTGAACAGGAGACCGTGTAGCCTCCACCTCAGATGAATCCACCCTAGTTGTCCTGTGCTCAGGTGAATCAGCTTGGGGTGGTGGCGAGGAAGGCGTGGCAACCACCGCCCTACCTCTTACGCGGCCACGTGTAACTTTAGTACAACATAAATACCAACATGAGTAATAAAATGTATATAAATACCAACATGCATACAACATGAGTACAACATAAATACCAACATGATTAATACCTTTAGTACCTCTCGGCTTCACGGGGGGTCGACCTCCTCTCACAGGGGGCGCTCCATGCATAGTAGAGAGCAACGCTCTCCGGAGAGGCGAGGCAGGAATGGAAGTACCCATCCCACCACCCGCCGACGAAGAAGGAGCCGCGGAGTGCTTTTGACCCTTTCCCAACATCTTTCAACACCTGTCATGACAAAGAGTAAATGAAATTAGTACAATATAAATACCAACGTGAGTAATAAAATGTATATAATTTAAGTGTATCGTCGTCATAAATACCAACATGACTAATAAAAATTGAATACCTAACATGAACTCAAAATTTATATATAGTAATAGTTGAATACCTGACATGAACTAATAACAATCGTGCTCGTCTATATATGCTTCGGGGTCAATAAATGCATCATGATGATCACTATCATCAATAAATGCATCATCATCAATACTATCAGGAAGAACATGTGGAAGGCCACCATTATGTAATCGGTCAAGAAGTGATAGGTCATCCGAAGTAGTAACCTCTTCTTCTTCCAGCTCTTCCTGTTCGGGCTCAGGGGTTAAGACGGATTCACTGTCTCTGTCTACTTCAATGTTCTGGGTGAAGTAGAGCGGTTCTTGAAACGTTTCTTGTAAATACGTGTTTCTTGGAAGAATTCTCCTTCTTATGTGTCTGGGTTAATGTGAGGTTCGTAATCCTCTTCATTGACGGTAGGTGGTCTAAAATGTGGTGGCACTTCCTAAACGACATCCCAACCTTTGAGATTTGGCTCAGTTTGGCAGGCCCACGGTAGATAGAAAACTTGTGTCGCCTGTTGAGCCGTAATATAGACATCGGGAACATCTAAGTGGGTGTTTTGGTTGATTTTGACTAGTACTATATGTTCATGAGTCCTTCTAGTCTCCCTCGGCTCAAACCAATAACATTTGAAGACTACGACGGTCGGTGGGTTTTCACCATAGAATAGAAGTTCATAAATTGCTTCAACTCTTCCATAATACTCGGTGCCTCCTTCGCCGATAGCAGAGACAGAACAATTTGTAGTCTTTAGGTCGGGCATAGATAGCTCTTTGCCAAAGGTACGAAAGTGATACCCGTTGATGTTGTATTTGTCAAATGAACGGACCTTATAGTCAAATACATTAGCGACTTGTCTCAACTCGGCGTCCGTAGACTCTGCATCAGCCTACAAGTTTAATACGAAAAAATGGATGCATTAGCCGCAAATTAGACCAAGAAATCAAATGGGCCATTAATGGTAATTAATTACCCTTTGTTTGAACCAAGAGATTAAACCGGGATAGTCGCCTCCATGCTTTGCGAGAAGCTCATACTCTTCGACGGAATCCTTTTTGATGACCGCTCCATCCGAGAATTCGGCGACGAATCGACTATATCAAATATCCAGGAATAAGAGTAGTTCAAAGGAATTAGAAGTTACGGAACAATAATTTACTGAGAACTTACTCAATGTACGGCCGCACTTCTGTTAGGTTGGTGAAGATATACAATGAAATGGTCCGCCATTCTTCGACATCCAACGATTTCCCTTTTGAAGCACCGGATGGTGCGAGCTTACCTTTGAATAGGCTGAGGTTGGATCAAACTTTTTTGGATCACCATCATTGTACCGAGGCTTCGGGTTATGCAAATGATGATTTTTGGCTTCGTAGTGTGCTGTCATGAAGTTTGGCGCCTCCTCAGTAATGAATGCCTCGGCTATCGATGCTTCAATTCTACCTTTATTTTTACACTTAGCTTGAAGCGTCTTCTGCATCCTCTCAGTTCAGTAGCACCATCGATTTTGAACGGGCCCCCCATTCTTGCCTCGGTCGGGAGATGCAAAATCAAATGCTGCATTGGATTAAAGAAGCCCGGTGGAAAGATCTTTTGTAATTTGCAGATCAACTCCGCCGCCAACTCTTCCATTTCATCTAGCACGCTAGGCGATAGTTCTTTCGCACAAAGAGAACGGAAGTGTAAGTGCATCTAGTGCCCCTTAGTGATTTTGGTGGTTTGAAGACTTATAGGTTAAGTATCTAATGTGTTTATGAGTGTACACAGGATCTATAAGTCATTGAGGAGTTTGAGATATTTGAAGAATATCGACCCCTAAAAATATATGTCTTCAGTTGAAGAAATTGGTCTGAAGCTGAAGAAATGAATCACGAGGAATCTGCGATGAAATTGATATTCCTCATGAAGATATTGATATTGAGAAGATCGGTGGTTCCTGAAGAAAATCATTTCGAAGAAATTGAAGCGTGAAGATTTACGTTTTCTGTTTACTTTCTTTGCATTTGATGAATAGGAACACCGTACTGTTAAAGGGGGTCAAAGTAACACTATGGAATGGATTTCCTCATGATGCTCAACCCAAGCCAAATCCTACCAAAAGCCTCAAGCGAGGAATATGAGCGACATGAGGACTCTCACAGTTGAGGGTCCCGACCGTTTCGATAGCCATGCCAAGTCACTGGTCTTATCCACTCCAACGGTCATATTATTTAAGGGCATTAATGTCAAATCATGTCGGGATGCTCCTAGGCTATAAATAGCTGCCCCCCACAACCACTAGCTGGTTGGCTGCTCCGTTTGAAACTGACACTTGTCATAAGAGCAACCCAAATTCCTTAGAGCCTACGAGAGTAAATCATCAGTGAGGAAATACACCACCCACCGAAACCACAAACCAAACCTAGTGATTGAGCATCACTGAAGAAGTTGTTCCTGTGTGGGACTGAAGCCTTTTACCTTTGAGGACTGTGCATCCTCTAGATGGTTAGGCGTCATGGTCTAGAGCAATCCAGCAGTCAATTGTGGATCGCCGGGTGACCGAGTTTGTGAGGGTTTGGAAGTCTGCCCTGAAGACTTACCACGAGTGTTGGGCGAGGACTGTGTGTCCTTAGCTCAAGGAGAATACGGTAGGGACTGTGTGTCCCGGGACTGGGTGTCCTTTGGTTTCAATACCAAGCCGCTCCAAACCAGATGTACAACTGTCACAACAGTTGGAACTGGGTCATCAACAACAGTCTTCACCAAGAATCGGGTTCTAATTCCTCAACTCTTTACCTTCTCTGTATTATGTGTTGATGACTTTCACTGTGACTGTTTGAAGAATTTGCTGAAGACTTTCTCTGAATTTCCTCAACCCCAAATTCTTTACTATAGTTAATCATCATCTGTTTTATGCATGCCTGCTTACTGTGCAATCTGTTTTCACATTCTTCACTCTGTAATACTGCTATTGTGAAAGTTTGCACGTCTGATCCGTTACCGTTTCCGCTGTAAGTTAGTCATCAGTGAGGAATTTCCTGAAAAGGAATTTCCTCAGCGATGAAATTCTAAAAATCTCCTATTCACCCCCCTCTAGTCGATATAACGCACTTTCAATTGGTATCAGAGCAAGGTACTCCCTTGTTCTGTGTGATTTTGGTTTAACCGCCTGGAGTTTTAGTTATGTCGACTGCAGGCATGTTTAAGGTGACTGCAGCATGTCCTACCTACGAGGGAAAGAACTTTCCCTTCTGGAAGAACAAAATGCAAATGCATCTACAAGCTATAGAGAATGATCTCTGGTATATTGTGGAAAATGGTGTCCCCATCATTTCTGCTAGTGTGACTGCAGCTGATGTGAAGAAATTCAAGCAACTCGATTCTCAAGCAAAGAACATCATCTGTGGTCATCTGAGCCCTGGCCAGTTTGGAAGAGTAAGTGCCTTAGGCTCTGCAACACTGATCTGGGAGAGACTGTGCAAGGTAAATGAAGGAGTATCAACACAACGTGATTCTCGTGTTGATATTCTTCGCAATCTCTTCAATCGCTTCAAGAGACATGACAATGAAAGCTGCCAAGACACCTTTGATCGCCTCACTGACATATCAAATGAACTGCAAGCACTGGGAGCTCGAGACATCACTGATCACGAAGTTGTGAAGAAACTGCTGAGATCTTTGGATTCTTCATTTGACACTTTAGTTCTGATGATTCAAGAAAGACCAGACTACAAGATGCTAGATCTTGCTGATATCCTCGAAAGGCTAAATACTCATGAATTCCAGCTAGAAGAAAAGAGAGATCTATATGGACAAAGCTATTCCAGACCACGTGCACTGAAGGCAAGAGCAAATTCCTCATCTGAAGAAGAAGACACAGATGACAGCAGTTGTGACCCTGAAGAATTTGGTCAGGAACTTGCAATGCTTGTGAGGAAATTCCAGAGATTTACACGACGAGGCCAGTTCGGTAAATCATCAAGAAGAGACATGAGGAAATCAGAATCGGCATCTGAGGACTACAAGAAACGGACCTGTCACAAGTGCAAGAAATCAGGTCATTACATTGCTGATTGTCCTCGCTGGGGAAAGGAATCAAAGAAGAAGAAATACAAGAATGACAGTTCTGATGACTCAAAGAAGAAGAAGAAATCTTCAAAATGCTCATCTTCAAAGTCCTCCTCACACAAGAAGACTAGCTTCAGAAAGGCTCGGGCACTTATTGGCAAGGAAATGGATTCCGAGGCAGAATCAGAGGAATGTGATGAAGAAGAAGGCTCTGGAGAAGATTCAGAATCCGAACAGGCTAGTCTTGCACTAGCAACCAATTTCGTCAGCAAGTCAATCTTCAATCTTGAAGAAAATGATTACACCGTCCATACTGATGAATATGCTGATGACTTCGCTCCAACCTATTGCTTCATGGCGAAAGGTTCAAAGGTATCACATAATGCCTCCTCCTCTGATCAAGTGACTGTGAACATGATGATTACAAAAAACCCAATTACAGTAAACTTCCATCATTGCCACTAAACAACAAACTGCTCTGGAAAAGCTTCAAAAACTGCTAGACAAAAGTGATGATCTGTTGAATGATGAAATGAATCTTAATCAAATCCTCGCTGATGACATGAAAAATCTTCAGTCTAGATTTGATATTCTTCAGGATCGTTATGATACACTCCTCACTGATCATGAGAAGCTTTCCTACGAATTTCTTCAAAGGAAGCTTGATCTTGAGAAGCTGAGGATGTCTTATGATGATCTTCGTATGGAAAATGATTCATTACTAGCTCAAGAGATCAGCGCTAGTCAAGTTGAATTTATTCCTCCATGTCTTAAATGCATTGATCGTGAAACTGCTAATTCTTCACCAGAATCTTCAAATGCTACCACTACTACAAATTCTTCAACTGCACCTGTTGTGTCTATTTCCTCACTTGAGGAAAACACAAATGTCACTGATGAAAATGCAGGGTTGAAGGAATTGTACGTGATAGGCATGTACAAAAGCCTCAAAGGACATCAAATCCTTTGTGATGTGCTCAAAAAGCAGATCTTGAACAGGAACCCGAGGAAAGAAGGAATTGCCTTTGAGAGGAAATTGAATGCTGATGGATCTTATTGGAAACCTGAGCAGTATCCCAAAACCTCATGGGTTGCTGCTACTGGGCCTCCTTTTGATCCATCTAATCTAACTGGCTTCTCATGTGAATTATCCTATTCCTCGGATGAGTCATTTGATTCCAACTATAAACTGTTCAAAAATCAATCTGGTGAAGTATTTGCTCGATATGTTGGAACTAACTGCAGGAATGGCCCTCCTCTGAGGAAAATCTGGGTTCCCAAAAGCTGTCTTGAAAATCTTCAAGTGAATGTCCTCATGACATCACCTCTGAAGAATCTGAACCCCAGATCAAATTCCTCAGGAGGACCAAAGTCTTCAAGAGGATCAAAATCCTCAACTGGTCAAAACTATGCTCGTACCCGTGCTTATGCGTCTAACATGCAGGGAAACTACAAGGAATATGATTATGAACGCTACTCCTCAAATCATTATGTTCATAAATCCTCAAACCAGTTCACTGCATACTCATATGAGTACTTTAACCCCCCTACTGTTAAGAGAAGTGCATTAGCTTCAATGCCACCTTTCTCATATGGTGCTCGCAGGATGATGAACGCTTTGCCACCCCTTCAGATGTGGGTGGTGAAGAAATCAAACTAATCACTTCTGCAGGTCAAGTCTCCAGATGAAAATCATCATCTGAAGAATTTGCTGGAGACCTGAGGAAATGCTTGATAGGACGCAAGCTAATGATTCATGAAATAGAAATATTTCACACGTCCTTACATTTCTGTTATGATGAAATTACTGAACTGATGAAATTAGTATCATATTCTTCAAATCTGAAGCATATGAGATGGTAAGTTGTACTAATTCATCTGCAGGAAGACAAACCCAAAAATACTGAGTGGGTTCTTGATTGTGGCTGCACACATCACATGACTGGTGATAAAAGCTTACTGATGAATATGCCACTAACTCCATCACCTCTGAAGCAAATCACATATGCTGACAAAGGTAAAAGCAAGGTATTGAGACTTGGCAAAGTAGTTATTTCCAAGGATAGGCATATGGACAAAGTGATGCTTGTTGAATCCCTTGGTTTTAACCTCATGTCAGTCTCTATGCTTTGTGATCTTGATATGATTGTTATCTTTGGTAGATATAGATGTGTAGTCATCATGGAATCTGACAGATCCAATGTTTTGAAGGTGTAAGAAGAGGGGATTTGTACATTGTTGACTTCTCTACAGGTCCTCAACCAGCCACTTGCTTACTAGCAAAAACCTCAGAAGGATGGCTGTGGCACCAAAGACTAGGTCATGCAGGCATGAGGAATTTGCACACACTTGCAAAGAAGAAGCATGTCATTCCATCGAATCAGTCAAATTCCTCAAGGATCATCTCTGTGGTGCTTGTGAATCTGGGAAAATGACCAGATCCAAGCATCCCTCCAAAACCATCATGACCACTACACGTCCATTTGAATTGCTTCATATGGATTTATTTGGACCTACTCACTATGCAACACTAACCAATGCAGCATCTCTGTATGGCTTTGTCATAGTTGATGATTATTCCAGATACACTTGGGTGCATATTATAGTATATAAAACTGAAGTGCAGGAAATCTTCAAACGATTTTCTTCAAGGGCCTCGACGAACTTCGGCATCAAGATCAAACATATCAGGAGTGATAATGGAACCGAGTTCAAAAACACTGGTCTTGATGATTATCTTGATGAACTTGGTATTACTCATGAATTGTCTGCTCCTTATACTCCTCAGCATGATGGTGTCGTCGAAAGAAAGAACATGACTCTGGTTGAAATGGCAAGAACTATGCTTGAAGAATATCAGACTCCTCGTCGCTTCTGGCCTGAAGCAATCAACACTGCATGTCATATCATCAACAGGGTATATCTTCACAAATTCCTCAAGAAAACCTCATATGAACTCCTCACTAACAAAAAACCCAATATAAGTTGTCTCCTGAGGAAGCAATAAAGCTTAAGACTACTGAAGACATTGTCCCCACTGAGGAAATTGGTGAAGAAACGATCCCCATCGCTGATGAAAGTCAAGAAGATGCTCCTGAGGAAATTGCAACAGCACCACTTCCTCAGCCCAGACAAAATCCTCAACCAGCTCATCCGAGGATTGCAAATGAAGTAGAACTTGACAAAATCCTCAACGACATCAACACGCCAGGTCCTCTCACTCGCTCAAAAGCTTCACATTTAGTTAACTTTTGTGGGCATTTTTCTTTTGTATCCATCACAGAACCCTCAAAAGTAGCTGAGGCTTTTCTGGAACGGGAGTGGATCCAAGCTATGCAAGACGAACTTCTTCAATTCAAGCTGAATGATGTATGGGAGCTCGTCAAACGACCAAATCCTCACAAGCATAACATCATCGGCACCAAGTGGATTTTCCGAAACAAGCAAGATGAGGACGGTCAAGTGGTGAGGAACAAGGCATGACTTGTAGCCCAAGGCTACACCCAGGTTGAAGGAATAGATTTCGATGAAACTTTTGCACCTGTTGCTAGACTTGAAGCTATTCGAATTCTACTTGCTTATGCTAATCATCATAACATCATCTTATATCAAATGGATGTGAAAAGTGCATTCCTCAATGGTAAGCTTGAGGAAGAAGTGTATGTTGCTCAGCCCCCAGGTTTTGAGGATCCAAAGAATCCAGACAAAGTCTTCAGACTCAAAAAGGCTCTGTATGGCCTCAAGCAAGCCCCTCGGGCATGGTATGATACATTGAAGGAATTCCTCATGAAGAAAGGCTTCAAACCCGGTTCACTCGATCCAACTCCTTTCACAAAATCTTATGATAATGAGTTGTTTGTATGTCAAATATATGTTGATGACATCATATTTGGTTGTACTCACAAAAGATACAGTGATGAATTTGCCTATATGACGAGTGAAGAATATCAGATGTCCATGATGGGGGAGCTGAAATTCTTCCTAGGTTTTCAAATTCGTCAACAAAACAATGGAATCTTCATATCACAGGAGAAATACCTCAAGGATGTTCTGAGGAAATTCGACATGCATGAATGCAAAGGTGCTAAGACTCCAATGCCTACCAATGGTCACCTCGGCACTGATGAAAATGGTAAAGATTTCGATCAGCAGGTATACCGTTCTATGATTGGCTCCTTATTGTATCTATGTGCATCTAGGCCAGATATAATGCTTAGTGTTTCCATGTGTGCACGTTTTCAAGCTAAACCGAAGGAATCACACCATAAGGCTGTGAAACATATTCTTCGATACTTAGCTCACACACCAACACTAGGATTGTGGTATCCCAAGGGCTCCAATCTTCATCTGGTAGGGTATTCTGATTGAGACTATGCTGGTGACCGTGTGGATCGCAAGTCAACATCTGGCACATGCCATTTCCTCGAAAGATCACTAGTTTGCTGGTCCTCAAAGAAGCAGAACTGTGTATCACTCTCCACTGCCGAAGCTGAGTACATTGCTGCTGGTTCTTGCTGTGCTCAGTTGCTATGGATGAAGCAAACCCTCAAGGACTACGGCATCAACATGAAGAATGTGCCTCTCTACTGTGACAATGAGAGTGCTATCAAGATTGCCTACAACCCAGTGCAGCACTCGAAGACCAAGCACATCCAGATTCGTCATCATTTTCTTCGGGACCATGTCCTCAAGGGCAATATCCTCATCGACCATGTGAAGACTGATGATCAACTGGCTGATATCTTCACTAAGCCCTTGGATGAGAAAAGGTTTTGCAAGTTGCGGTGTGAGCTAAATATCTTAGAATCTTCAAATGTTTTGTAAAAACATGCACACATCCTAACACTTATGCAAAGTTGATGACTTAGATGTGCAACACATGATGAAACGATTTTCTTCAACCAATGAAGAAAGTCACTCTGAACGTGAAGAAATTAACGAAGAAATTGATTCTCAGGGCCCTACGACAATTGTACGCGGCGTTTGTAATCAACATTCTTATATGGTGGGTAACGCCACCGCCCAATGTGAAATTCCTCAAGATGATTTTCTTCAAATGATCAATTTCCTCACAATGCATTTTTCTTAAAAACAGCTGTTCTTCATTGTGATGATCTATTGCAAAATCTTCAAAAACACTTGATGACTTTCATTTGACTAGGTAGACTGTGATTTCTAGTCCTCAACAGCATTCACTTATTGCTAATTCTTCAAGTTGATGTTTCTGCTAAGTGAATGTGATCGGACCCGACTTTCCCTCTATGCTATACTTATCCAGTCCATTCAATTCTTCATATGCGTTCTACTTGAAACTTTGTTCAAAATCTTCACTGCATCCTTGTCAGCTGATGATTTTGTAACGAAAATCCTCAAATCTTAAAAAAATTGTTTTCTTTAAAAGGAACAGTAACTGAACCCCCACTTCCCACGATCGGATAAACACGATCTCCACTATCTCCACCGCGTCGTACGGGAGCTACACGTGTCCCGCGGAGACGTAGAGGCAAGGGCTATTCGGTCCGAAACTTTCGCGCCAAACAGTAACTTTTGGGCTATAAATATGTCCTTATCCCCCTCGGTATCATCTTCTTCGCCTCATCGCTCTCCTGCCACAGCACACCGAACCCTAGCGCCACCGCTGGTAGTCTTGTCGTCGGCAAGGAAGAGCTTCACTGCCTCAACCTTCTCGCCGCCAGGATCACGCCGGAGTCGGAACATCTACGTCCGCCGCCACCGTAGACGTCCTCTGCTGCTAAGTTAGGGTGCATTGGACACTTGACCGAAGAGCTTCTCAAATGCCACCTTTTTATGTTCTTCGTTCGCACCTTCCAGGGTAAATATATCCCATTTTTACAGCAGATTAGATCTGAAATTTTACCTCTCCCATGTGAAATCTGTTTTTCCTCAAGATACGATGCGCACATGATTCCTCAAACACTATTCATCACCACAATCATTGATGAACTAGCTAAGCATCTAAGATTTTCACGAGATTCCTCAATTGTGCGAATTTTCGGATCTGTACAACTCTGGAACCCAAGAACAGTATGCTTAAGCAAATTCCTCAACCACTGGTTATATTCCTCAAACTGTCAAACTTTTTCATTTTCTTCAAATCTGAGAACGCATATGACCTCTCCAAATTCCTCACAACTATACTCTGTTCACAGGTACACACATGTCAGCTGATGAATCTCTCGGTTCTCATCACATTAACTTATTTGCAGCGTTTCTGGAAGAAACTCTTCAAGGCTCATCAGAATCCTCAAGAGTTCAAAATCATCAGCCAATTCCTCGTCTGAAGAAAATGGAGGAAGAAAGGAAACAGAAGGGAGGAAAGAAACTGGAGCAGAACACAGCTGTTGATATTCCTGATGACATATACATGGACTATTGCACGCCTGATGATGAACCTGAGACAATGCCTAAAAGAAAGATTAGGCTGTAGAAAATTGAACGCAGATGGGCAAAGGAGTGGAAGGAGTACAGGTTTGTGACCCCAAAATATGCGAAGAAATTCGCTTTGAAGCCTCCTGGCAGAAGGGCTCCACTTGAGGATCATCAAGTAGCTCATCCCTCAAGTCTTATGACACTTGATGACTACCCAGATGAAAAAGAAAGGCATCTGGCCAAGCTCAAGAAGCAAGCCGAAACATGAGTGAAGAAATTTAATGAATCCTCAGCTGCTGCCTCCGGTGCTGCTCATTCCTCAGCAGCAGAAACTTCAGGCTCAGAGATTCCTCAAAAGCAGTCTGCGCCATCAAAGCCAAAGGCTCCAAAGCCTCAAGAGAAGTCTGGACAGCGTTCTGTCACAAAACCCTCAACTCTAAAACCCTCAGCTCTAAAACCCTCAGCTCCAAAACCCTCGGTTCCAAAACCGTCAACTCCAAAACCATCAGCACCAAAACCCTCACCACCCATCTCATCTACACCAAAGTCCTCAGCTCCACCTCCAAAGCCAGTACAGAAGAAAGTCGTGAAGACTACGACTGCCAGCTCCAGCTCCTCACTCCCAGCTGCAACTAGCTTGGAGACAAAGTCTTCAACTCCCCTTGTGAAGACTTTGACAACTACTGAACCTGCACCTCTGCCCAGCCCCAGCAAAATCATCGCAGTCCCGTCTGCATCAGAGGGAAGTGATGAGTATGATGATGAAACTTTGCAAGCCATCATCAGAAACAAGCAAGAACGGGTAGCACAAGCATCAGGCAGTGCTATTCCTCTGGCCATGGACCCCAAGGTCCTCCTCGACTTCATCAATGTATGGTATGAAGACCCAAACACACCCATTGATGATTTGAAACTTCCTCCTGGCGTCAGCCACATGGTGGCTACCTTCATAAACGAAGCCAAGTGGAAGGAACAGAAGGCCAAGCAGGCAAAGATTGCAAGGCCAGAAAGGAGAAATTCCTCAGGCAAAATGTCCTCAAGCTGACGCCTGAAGCATTGGTGTCAACCCAGGGAGAGCTGCATGTCTTGACTAACAAGTGTGAGAAACTGTCAGACCGCACAAGCATCAAACGCAATTTCATCAAGCTAGCCACTAGTGCTGTTGATGACTACAACAAGCGACACCCACAACCAGCACTAACTCCTCAGCCCCTGGTTGAACAGCCAGAAGATGCATCTCCTGATGAGGAGGAAATTCCTCAAAGTGAGGAACAACACCAAGAGCGCCGAGCTGATGAGCCGGCCATTGAAGAAATCATCACCAAGACCACCACTGATGAAACTGCAACACCTGATGCAACTGCTACTGATCCAGCTGCTTCACCAAAGCAGGCTGATGACTCTGTTCCAGCTGGTTCCTCACTGCCAGCTGAAGAATCTGTCGAGAAAACACCTTCACCAAAAGCTTCAAAGGTGAAGAAGTTAATCCCGTCTGCATCAGACGCGAAAAAGACAAGAGCTGCTGTGAAGGAAGCGAAGAAGAGAAAAGCTTCCTCAGCAGAAGAAAAGATTGAGGAAAAACGCCTCAAGGAAACTGAAGAATCTGCCCCTCTGGACCCGGTGCCTCTAAATGTTGCACCTTCATATGAAATGGTCGTCATTGGTGACCAAACTACAAGGGCAGATGAGGAAATGAAGGATGCTGCCTCTGAGGAGCATACTGATGAGGAAATACAGATTGATGACAGTCCTCAACCTCATATTCCTCAGAAAGAGACTACTCAAGTTTCAGCTGCAGCAGCTGATGAATCTGCTTCTGCCACAAAGCCAGCTGATGAAAAACAAGATGAAGAATATGTCCAGTCTGAGCATGCTCCTCCCACTGAACAGGCTAACCAAACTCCTCAAGCTGAGGAGGAAGAAGAAATTCCTCAGCCTGAAGCTCAGCCAGAGCAAGAAACACGAGCTGATGAAATTCCTCAACCTGAGGACACTGCTGAAGAAAATGTTCCCGCACCTGACAATGAATTCATTGTGCTCAACCCAGAGACTGCCATGGTTGTTTCCCCACCCATTCCTCAGCACACTATCCAGCCAGTTCAGCGCCAACCATTCTCGAAGCGGCCCAAGTTTCAGAAAGAAAATTTCTTTGAGGAACGCATGTATTTCATCGGAGAGAATCCTTATGACAAGCCTCAAATGAGGCATCTGAAGTTTTGGACAAGGACTCAGATGAACTACTATGCTTCTGTGCTCTGTGGACGCAGCAAGATATTCCAGCACAGGCACATTCCTCATGATGAACTTGAAGAAATTCCCTGCATGGAACCAGTCCTCAGTGTACTCCATGATGCAGGTTTGCTCCCTATGTGCTCCGACATATCAGATTGGAATAGTGAGCTTATTCTTCAGTTCTATGCAACTCTGCACATCTCGGGCAATGCTGATGACATCAACACATGGGTGTTCGACTGGATGACCCAAAACACTCACTACAAGGCCCCAGTGTCTAAACTCCTCAGAGAACTGCCCGTACCAATTCCTTCAGAAGGGGCAGTGAAGCTTTATGGTGAGCGTGAGCTACCAAATGGAATGATGGAAGTCCTCACGAAGCCTTTGGCTGCAGGAAAACCCTCAAGAACCACATTCCTCGTCCATGAGCTCAAGTACACACCCCGGTCTGTCTACCGCATTCTCTGCAGTTTGCTCGCGCCAATCAAAGGCCATGACGATGAAGAAGATGTCGTCGGCTTCATGAAGAATATCCTCTTCAACATCATTCACGGTATCCCCATGAATATCCATGATTTCTTCTTGAGGACTTTGGCTGACAATGCAATGTGCCCCTATGATCACAAAATTTATGCACCGTGGATCATGAGATTCCTCAGGACTAGGACATGCATCAACTTCCACGCAGATTTCCAGAACCATGTTGGTTATATGCGTCCTATCCGGGTCAACAAGAAGACTTTCGAGCCCATTGAGGGAAAAGGAAAGTCTGTGATTGATGAAGGCACCAGGCCCCTTGATGGTCAATTTAAAGAGCCAGATGCATATTCCTCATGGGACGATACTGCGACTCGTCCACCAAGCCCTGTTCCTCCTCGCGTGCTAAACACCAGAGAGCTTCTCCTCAGTCTTCATCAGAAGGTGGATCACAACCAAAAATGGGTCAAACGCCAGTTTGGTGCCAATGTGAAAACCCTCACTGAGACACAAAACTCTGTGAAACTTAATCATCACTATCTGCATGAGGTTTTTGATCGCACCTGGGCTACCCTTGCACATCTAAAGACCCAGACTGAGCTTGAAGAATTGAACTTTGAGCAGGACTTTGACTGGTCGTGGCCTCCCAAGAAGAAGTTCAGGCCCATTCCAGTGCCAGATCTTGAAGACAGTTCCTTCTCGTCCTTCCGCACCGCCGAATCTGATGAGGAACAGCTCGACACCGCAACAGGCCCAAGGAAGAAGACTACACCCAAGAAGCGCCAAGGATCTTCATCCACCGCCAAGAAATGAAGTCTTCATGGGCGTTAGTCCTCAGTTTGTCCCTTTTTGTCACTTGATGACAAAGGGGGAGAAACTTGAGAGTTAGTCTTCAAACGGGAGTTATTTTTGGGGCTTATGAACTATATTTAAGTTACAAACTCTTGGCTCTTATGAAGTTTTTATGTAATGAGTTGTAACTTAAGCCCGATGGTACTCTGACGCTTTTTGAACATTTTTCTTCGCATGCTTATTCCTCAAGTTTTAATGCACGCATGCTGGAATCCGTCAGATACCATTTGCCATCATGAATCTTCATATTCTTCATATGATATGTTATATGTATGCATGATTTACAAGATTCAGGGGGGAGATCTCCATGATATAAATCATCAATGTGCATATGTTATAAAAGCAAAATCCTCAAGGTATGCACATCTTTAGGGGGAGTCTCTGTAAATCCTGTTTTCAAATTCCTCAATTGAGTATTTACACTTCATATTTTTGATCCCTGTTGAAGACTTAACCTAATTGTCATCAACCACCAAAAAGGGGGAGATTGTAAGTGCATCTAGTGCCCCTTAGTGATTTTGGTGGTTTGAAGACTTATAGGTTAAGTATCTAATGTGTTTATGAGTGTACACAAGATCTATAAGTCATTGAGGAGTTTGAGATATTTGAAGAATATCGACCCCTAAAAATATATGTCTTCAGTTGAAGAAATTGGTCTGAAGCCGAAGAAATGAATCACGGGGAATCTGCGATGAAATTGATATTCCTCATGAAGATATTGATATTGAGAAGATCGGTGGTTCCTGAAGAAAATCATTTCGAAGAAATTGAAGCGTGAAGATTTACGTTTTCTGTTTACTTTCTTTGCATTTGATGAATAGGAACACCGTACTGTTAAAGGGGGTCAAAGTAACACTATGGAATGGATTTCCTCATGATGCTCAACCCAAGCCAAATCCTACCAAAAGCCTCAAGTGAGGAATATGAGCGACATGAGGACTCTCACAGTTGAGGGTCCCGACCGTTTCGATAGCCACGCCAAGTCACTGGTCTTATCCACTCCAACGGTCATATTATTTAAGGGCATTAATGTCAAATCATGTCGGGATGCTCCTAGGCTATAAATAGCCGCCCCCACAACCACTAGCTGGTTGGCTGCTCCGTTAGAAACCGACACTTGTCATTAGAGCAACCCAAATTCCTCAGAGCCTACGAGAGTAAATCATCAGCGAGGAAATACACCACCCACCGAAACCACAAACCAAACCTAGTGATTGAGCATCACTGAAGAAGTTGTTCCTGTGTGGGACTGAAGCCTTTTACCTTTGAGGACTGTGCATCCTCCAGACGGTTAGCGTCATGGTCTAGAGCAATCTAGCAGTCAATTGTGGATCGCCGGGTGACCGAGTTTGTGAGGGTTTGGAAGTCTGCCCTGAAGACTTACCACGAGTGTTGGGCGAGGACTGTGTGTCCTTAGCTCAAGGAGAATACGGTAGGGACTGTGTGTCCCGGGACTGGGTGTCCTTTGGTTTCAATACCAAGCCGCTCCAAACCAGATGTACAACTGTCACAGTAGTTGGAACTGGGTCATCAACAACAGTCTTCACCAAGAATCGGGTTCTAATTCCTCAACTCTTTACCTTCTCTGTATTATGTGTTGATGACTTTCACTGTGACTATTTGAAGAATTTGCTGAAGACTTTCTCTGAACTTCCTCAACCCCAAATTCTTCACTATAGTTAATCATCATCTGTTTTCTGCGTGCCCGCTTACTGTGCAATTTGTTTTCACATTCTTCACTCTGTAATACTGCTATTGTGAAAGTTTGCATGTCTGATCCGTTACCGTTTCCGCTGTAAGTTAGTAATCAGTGAGGAATTTCCTCAAAAGGAATTTCCTCAGCGATGAAATTCTAAAAATCTCCTATTCACCCCCCTCTAGTCGATATAACGCACTTTCAGGAAGAAATAGCTCAGCTCTGCCAGTACTAGCCATTCATCCTCAGGGATAAATCCACGCAACATCACCGGCATTACCCGCTCAATCCATATGTGCCAATCATGACTCTTGAGACCAAATATTTTGAATTTGTCAAGACTCGCTCCACTCTTTAGATTCGGGGCATACCCATCGGGGAACATCAACCGCATTTTTCACCCACAATAGCATTTCCCTCATAGCTGGCCTTTCAAGATTGAACCATGCCTTTTGCTTCGCTATGCTTTGCTTTCCTTTCCGTTGTCGCAAGTTTTGCAACAGTCTATCACATAGAGCCTCCAGGTCAATTCTAGCCTTAGGATTTTCTTTTGACTTCACCTCTATGCTGAACAATGTACCAAAAATGGCCTCCACAATATTCTTTTCAGTGTGCATCACGTCGATGTTTTGTTGGCAAAGGATGTCTTTGAAGTAAGGCAGATTCCATAAGCATGACTTGTGAGTCCACGCGTGTTCCGCATTATACCCTTTGAAGTATCTTGGATGCAAAGGATCAGGCTCGAGAGCGTTTAACTGATCAAGGGTCTGTTGGCCTGTCAACGCAGCTGGTGCAGTGTTTTTGACTACTCTACCTTTGATGAAATTCTTCTTGTCTTTTCTGAACTTATGGTCAGGATCCAGGAATTGTCTATGCATGTAGAAGCAAGAAAACTTGCGACCAGCCTGCAACCAACAGAACTGAAGAGCTGCCTTGCATGTGGTGCACGGGAACCTTCCATGCACACACCAGCCAGCGAATAGCGCAAACGCCGGATAATCATGCGTCGAGTACATGTACCACACATGCATTTTGAAATTTGTTTTGGTAGCCGCGTCGTAGGTCTTGATCCCATTATCCCAGGCTTCTTGCAACTCATCCTTAAGCGGCTGCATGTATGCATTCATATTATTGTGCTGCCGTCATACCATACACATTGAACCC
This sequence comes from Hordeum vulgare subsp. vulgare, assembly GCF_904849725.1. NCBI lineage: Eukaryota > Viridiplantae > Streptophyta > Magnoliopsida > Poales > Poaceae > Hordeum > Hordeum vulgare. Next base: position 129,170,871 of record NC_058523.1, read on the forward strand.
ATCAATGCTGATGGCAACTCTAGGATGCCTTGGATCTTCCGATTTATCCTTATGTAATGCATCGAAGCACCTCCATGCAAAACCATCTGTAGTGTGTACCTGCATCTTATTCCCATCCGCATCTAGTTCGGTTCTTTTGCCCAATTTGTGCCATGTCATATGTCTGGCCGTCTCTTCGACCATGAAAAGACGTTGAAGTCTTGGTACGATTGGCAGATACCAAAGAACACTAATGGGGATTTTGGTCTGATTCTTCTCACCCATACCGTTGCCTACCACAATATACCTGAAAGAATTGCAAATGGGGCAATAGTTCAAGGCCGCATACTCAAGCCTAAATAAGGCACGTCCATTCTCACAGGCATGTATCTTCTCATAGGTCATCTTAGGTACACGGAGGATTTTCTCTGATTGGTATTTTGCAAGCAGTACATGGCCTTTGGGTAGAAAGCGTCCAAATATCGTCATCATCGCGTCGTAGCATTCTCTGCCTAGGTTGAATTGAGCCTTCAGAGCCATTACTGGCGCGATGGCATCCAGCTGACAAAGCGCAGTCTACTCGTGAAGAGGACGTTTTGAAGACTCCAACATTTCATAGAAGGCCTTTCCAGATTTCTCCATCTCATCGTCCGAATCCCGAGCATCATCAAAGTCTTGCACCATGTCTTCAATCCCGGTACCATGCTCGTCGGTGCGACGACGAATCACCTCAGCTCTGGCACGTTGGTCAGACTCACCATGAAAAGTCCACACCGTATAATTAGGCGTAAAACCCCACTTCTGCAGGTGTTTACCCATTTCAAACTCTGTCTGCTTTTTCCAGTTGTCACAGTTGGGACAGGGGCACCATGTTTTTTGCTGGCCATTTGCAAATGCGGCTCTCACAAACCATGTGGATTTATGTTAACCATTCATTGGTCATGTCTTTCTGACTAGGGTGACTAGTGCACATCCAAGCACGATCACTCATGTTGCCTAGCTACCTATGGGCGCACAAGAAATAAATATATAATTCATCATCTATATTCATACGCTAATCAAGTATGTCAGTTTTATTACGTCCATGCAACCTACACGCTAATAGGTAAAGATAGGTCCTAATCCCACCCGAGTATGTGTAGATTGGGTTCGTTTTCCCATGCTCTGCTCCAGATGCGACGCAGAATTTCGGCAGCACCTCCCCGCTGTTCTCCTGATACACGTCTCGGCAATAAGCAGAGAGGATGTGTACCCGGAGAACAACATGGAGGCACTGACGAAATTCCGCATCGGATCCGGAGCATAGCATATGGGAATACGAACCCAATCTACACATACTCAGGCTGTCCATGGATAACGTTGGACAATTTAAAAGGATGGTGGTTATAAATATGCAAAGACATGCATATTTATAGATGTCGCCCTTTCGAACAGGAGATGCATACTGGTCACGCATAGTCATGATTGAATAAACCTATATCTAGCCAGTTTCATCGGCACGAAGACCGGAACAGAGCAAATTAAGGGGGTACGAGGAGAAGTCATTTGTGCTCACCAACAAACGCAGGGGTGTAGCTCGTCAAACGCACGTGGAGTTCCTCGAACAACTGCACATTGAAATTCACACGATCAACACAAATATGATGTTTTTATAATTAACATAATCGGAAAATATGTGGCCTAACTCATAATTTACAAAACTATGACCCCCGTCGGCTTCTAGAAGGCCGAAAAGAACCTTCTCTTTCAATAGTAGGTAGAAGAGGTGTCGGGGGTCGGGGCTTAGTGGCGTCGAGGGTCGATGGTGTAGGGTGTCGGTGGCGTCGGTGGTCGGGGATCAGTGTCGTCGGGGGTTGGGGTCTTTTCGGTCAACAAGAGGCCGAACACGTGTCAGGGGTCGGGGCTCGAGGGTCAGTTGCGTCGGGCGTCAGCGGTCGTGTTGGAAATATGCGCTAGAGGCAATAAAAATTAACTATTATTATATTTATTTGTTAAAGATAATCGTTTATTATCCATGCTATAATTGTATTGATTGGAAACACAATACTTGTGTGGATACATAGACAAAACACTTTCCCTATTAAGCCTCTAGTTGACTAGCTTGTTGATCAAAGATGGTCAAGGTTTCCTGACCATAGGCAAGTGTTGTCACTTGATAACGGGATCACATCATTAGGAGAATCATGTGATGGACTAGACCCGAACTAATGAACGTAGCATGTTGATCGTGTCATTTTGTTGCTACTGTTTTCTGCGTGTCAAGTATTTATTCCTATGAGCATGAGATCATATAACTCACCGGCACCAGAGGAATGCCTTGTGTGTACCAAAATTCACAACGTAACTATAAAGGTGCTCTACAGGTATCTCCGAAGGTGTCCGTTGAGTTAGTATGGATCAAGACTGGGATTTGTCACTCCGTGTGACGGAGAGGTATCTCGGGGCCCACTGGGTAATACAACATCACAAACAAGCCTTGCAAGCAATGTGACTTAGTGTATGTCACGGGATCTTGTATTACGGAACGAGTAAAGAGACTTGCCGGTAAAAGAGATTGAAATAGGTAAGCGGATACCGACGATCGAATCTCGGGCAAGTAACATACCGAAGGACAAAGGGAATGACATACGGGATTATATGAATCCTTGGCACTGAGGTTCAACCGATAAGATCTTCGGAGAGTATGTAGGATCCAATATGGGAATCCAGGTCCCGCTATTGGATATTGACCGAGGAGTGTCTCGGGTCATGTCTACATAGTTCTCGAACCCGCAGGGTCTGCACACTTAAGGTTCGGTGACGTTTCGGTATAGTTGAGTTATAGGTGTTGGTAACCGAAAGTTGTTCGGAGTCCCGGATGAGATCCAGGACGTCACGAGGAGCTCCGGAATGGTCCGGAGGTAAATATTGAGATATAGGAAGTCTTGTTTTGGTCACTGGAAAAGTTTCGTGCTTATCGGAAATGTACCGGGAGTGCCGGGAGGGGTGCCGGGGACCATCGGGAGGGGTGTCACGCCCCAAGGGGTCTCATGGGCTATGGGAAGAGATAAACCAGCCCCTAGTGGGCTGGAATAAGTTCCCACTAAGGCCCATAAGGTTTGAGAAGGAAAAAACACAAGGTGGAAAGAGTTTCCAAGTGGGAAGGTGGAATCCTACTCCAAGTAGGATTGGAGTAGGACTCCTCCATCTCCAATTTCGGCCAGACCTTGAGGGTTTGAGGCTGCCTCCTCCCCAACCTCCCTCCTACCTATACTAGAGGTATTGGGGGTTTTTGATACACAACTTTGCCACGTGCTGCTCGACCCTATACCACACAGTTTTTCCTGTAGATCGTATTTCTGCGGAGCTCGGGCGGAGCCCTGCTGAGATAAGATCACCACCAACCTCCGGAGCACCGTCACGCTGCCGGAGAACTATGCTACCTCTCCGTCTCTCTTGCTGGATCAACAAGGCCGAGATCATCGTCGAGCTATACGTGTGTTGAACGCGGAGGTGCCGTCCGTTCGGCACTAGATCGGAACGGATCGTGAGATGGATCACAAGACGGTTCGTGCAACAGATCGCGAGACGGTTCGTGGGACGGATCGCAAGACGGTTCGTGGGACGGATCGCGGGATGGATCGTGGGACGGATTGCGGGACGGTTCATGGGGCGGTTCATAGGGCGGTTTGAGGGACGTGAAGTCGTTCCACTACATCAACCGCGTTTCTTAACGCTTCTTGCAGTGCGATCTACAAGGGTACGTAGATCCAAATCTCCTCTCGTAGATGGACATCACCATGATAGGTCTTCGTGTGTGTAGGAAATTTTTTCTTTTCCCATGCAACGTTCCCCATCAGTGGCATCATGAGCTAGGTTCATGCGTAGATGTTATCTCGAGTAGAACACAAAAGTTTTTGTGGGCGGTGATGTGCGATTTGCTGCCCTCCTTAGTCTTTTCTTGATTCCGCGGTATTGTTGGATCGAAGCGGCTCGGAACGACATTACTCGTACGCTTACGAGAGATTGGATTCATCACTACGAGCAACCCCGTTGCTCAAAGATGACTGGCGAGTGTCGGTTTCTCCAACTTTAGTCGAATCGGATTTGACCGAGGAGGTCCGTCAAGAGAGGTTAAATAGCAATTCATACATCTCCATTGTGGTGTTTGCGTAAGTAAGATGCGATCCTACTAGATACCCATGGCAACCACGTAAAACATGCAACAACAATTAGAGGACGTCTAACTTGTTTTTGCAGGGTATGCTTGTGATGTGATATGGCCAACGACGTGATGTGATATATTGGATGTATGAGATGATCATGTTGTAATAGTTAATATCGACTTGCACGTCGATGCTACAGCAACCGGCAGGAGCCATAGGGTTGTCTTTAAACTAACGTTTGTGTTTGCAGATGCGTTTACTATATTGCTAGGACGTAGCTTTAGTAGTAATAGCATAGCATACATGACAACCTCGATGGCGGCACGATGATGGAGATCATGATGATGGGGATCATGGTTTGGCGCCGGTGACAAGAAGATCATACCGGTGCTTTGGTGATGGAGATCAAGGAGCATGTGATGTTAATCCTTTATGCATGTCACTTATGAATTGCATGTGATGTTAATCCTTTATGCACTTTATCTTGCTTAGAACGGCGGTAGCATTATGAGGTGATCTCTCACTAAAATTTCTAGACGAAATTGTGTTCTCCCCGACTATGCACTGTTGCGACAGTTCGTCGTTTCGAGACACCACGTAATGATTGGGTGTGATAGACTCAATGTTCACATACAACGGGTGCAAAACAGTTGCACACGGGGAACACTCGTGTTAAGCTTGACGATCCTAGCATGTCCAGACATGGCCTCGGAACACATGAGACCGAAAGGTCGAGCATGAATCGTATAGTTGATATGATTAGCATAGAGATGCTTACCACTGAAACTATTCTCAACTCACGTGATGATCGGACTTGAGATAGTGGATTTGGATCATGTACCACTCAAATGACTAGAGAGATGTACTTTTTGAGTGGGAGTTCTTAAGTAATATGATTAATTGAAATAATTGTCATGAACATAGTCTAATGGTCTTTGCGAATTACGATGTAGCTTGCGCTATAGCTCTACTGTTTGTATATGTTCCAAGAGAAAATTTAGTTGAAAGTTGATAGTAGCAAACTTTCCGGACTGAGTCTGTAAAACTGAGGATTGTCCTCGTTGCTGCACAGAATGCTTATGTCCTTAATGCACCACTCGGTGTGCTGCACCTCGAGCGTCGTCTGTGGATGTTGTGAACATCTGACATACACGTTTCTGATGACTATGCGATATTTCAGTACAAAATACTTAATGGCTTAGAAGCAAGGCGCCGAAGACGTTTTGAAACGTCACGGAACATAAGAGATGTTCTAAAGAGATGAAATTGTGATTTCATGCTTGTGCCCTTGTTAAGAGGTATGAGACCTCCGACAAGATTCTTTGTCCACGAAGTAAAGGAGAAAAGCTCAATTGTTGAGCATGTGCTCAAATTGTGTGAGTACGACAATCGCTTGAATCAAGTGGGAGTTAATCTTCCAGATGAGATAGTGATGGTTCTCCAAAGTCACTTCCACAAGGCTATGAGAGCTTCGTGATGAACTATAACATATCAAGGATAGATACAATGATCCTTGAGCGATTCGTGATGTTTGACACTGCGAAAGTAGAAATCAAAAACGAGCATCAATAGTTGATGGTTAGTAAAACCACTAAGTTTCAAGAAAAGCAAGGGCTAGAAGGGATACTTCGTGAAACGGCAAAACAGTTGTTGCACTAATGAAGAGACCCAAGATTAAACCCAAACCCGAGACTAAGTGCTTTAGTTATGAGGGGAACGGTCACTGAAGCGGAGCTACCCTAGATGCTTGGTAGATAAGAAGGCTGGCTAAGTCGACAGAAGTATATTTCATATACATGATATGGATGTGTACTTTACTGATGACCCACAAGTATAGGGGATCAATAGTAGTCCTTTCGATAAGTAAGAGTGTCGAACCCAACGATGAGCAGAAGGCTCTGATAAACGGATTTCAGCAAGGTAATAACTGCAAGCACTGAAAGTAGCGGTAACAAGTGATTGTGTAGCGAGGTGAAACGTAGCAAGCAAAAAGTAACAAGTAACATGTAGTAGCAACGGGGCAGAAAGTGACCCAATCCCTTTTGTAGCAAGGGACAAGCCTGAACAAAGTCTTATAGGAGGACAAACGCTCCCGAGGACACACGGGAATTTCTGTCATGCTAGTTTCATCATGTTCATATGATTCGCGTTCGTTACTTTGATAGTTTGATATGTGGGTGGACCGGCGCTTGGGTACCGCCCTTACTTATACAAGCATCCCACTTATGATTAACCCCTCTCGCAAGCATCCGCAACTACAAAATAAGAATTAAGACAAAGTCTAACCATAGCATTAAACTAGTGGATCCAAATCAGCCCCTTACGAAGCAACACATAGACTCGGGTTTAAGCTTCTGTAACTCCAACAACCCATCATCTACTTACTACTCCCCAATGCCTTCCTCTTGGCCCAAATATGGTGAAGCGTTATGTAGTCTACGTTCACATAACGCCACTAGAGGAAAAGACAACATACATCATATCAAAATACCAAACGAATATAAAATTCACATGACTATTATCAGTATGACTTATCCCATGTCCTCAGGAACAAAAGTAACTACTAACAAAGCATAATCATAATCATGATCAGAGGTGTAATGAATAGCATCAAGGACCTGAGCATAAACTCTTCCACCAAGTAATCCAACTAGCATCAACTACAAAGAGTAATCAACACTACTAGTAACCTTACAAGTACCAATCGGAGTTGCGAGGCGAAGATTGGTTACAAGAGATGAACTAGGGATTGGAGAGGAGGTGGTGCTGATGAAGATGTTGATGAAGATGCCTCCCCTCCGACGAGAGGAGTGTTGGTGATGACGATGGCGACGATTTCCCCCTCCGGGAGGGAAGTTTCCCCGGCAGGATCGTCCTGTCGGAGCTCTAGATTGGATCTGCTCAAGTTTCGCCTCGTGGCGGCGGCGAAACCACGAAAAAGCTCCCGAATGATTTTTTCTGGAAGGAAACCCTTCATATAGCAAAAGAGGGGAGCTAGTGGGCCGTCAGGGAGCCCACAAGCCCCCACTCTGCCACTAGGGGGGTGGCGGTGGCAGGGCTTGTGGCGCCCTGGCAGCCCCCGTCCGGTACTTCTTTCACCCAGTATTTTTTATATAATCCCAAAAAAATCCACGTAACTTTTCAGGGCATTTGGAGATGTGCAGAATAGTGGACTAAGATTTGCTCCTTTTCCAGTCCAGAATTCCAGCTGCCTCAATTCTCCCTCTTCAAATAACCCTTGCAAAATAAGAGAGAAAAAGCATAAATATGGTACCACAAAGTAATAAAACAGCCCATAAAGCAATAAATATCAACATGAAATCATGATGCAAAATGGACGTATCAACTCCCCCAAGCTTAGATCTCGCTTGTCCTCAAGCGAAAACCAAGTTCCATAAACATGTCCACATGTTTAGGGACGAAGGTGTCGATAAAACATAATGCGGACATGAGGGCATCATGATCACACATAGGACAACAATACATCATAAAGATTCTTATGGGAAAGTAACAATTCCTTTACAAAGCAAAGCATGAAGCAAAAACCTTACTGAGAAGTAACCAACAATAGTCCATAGTCATTGAAGCAATTGCAATTTATCACAACATCAGAAAGAGTCAAATAAGAGCTTGTAAGGCAAACCCACATACTCAATCATCTCTTTGTTTTCCACAATTGTTACAACTCACGTGGTACTCATGGTGTCAAAGTTTCAGCTGGACATAGAGGAAGATATGGGCTTATAGTTTTTGCCTCCCTACGATTTACCTCAAGGGTAAAGTCAACAAAAATAAAGCCTAAGTACTCAACTCCAAGTTGATATATGAATATAGATCTTCCCCAAGCATGTGACGGTAGCCAAGACAAAGGCAAAAATAGGGAATTGGTGAAGATCACCATGACTCTTACAAGGGTAAAAAGTAAAGGTACAAGATAGGCCCTTCGCAAAGGGAAGCACAGGTTCTCATGCGCTTTTGAGGTTTGAATGCGTGTCCTCTTAGTGCGGAGGAACGTCACTTTATATTGCCTCCTGTGATAAAGAACTTTATTATGCAGTCTGTCGCTTTTATGCCTTCCTCATCACAGGTTCGTACAAAGCTTATTTTCCACACACTAATAGATCATACATATTAGAGAGCAATTTTTATTGCTTGCACCGATGACAACTTACTTGAAGGATCCTATTCAACCCATAGTTAGGTATGGTGGACTCTCATGGCAAAACTGGGTTGGAGGTTTATGGATGCACAAGTAGTATCTCTACTTGGTGCGGAAGTTTTGGCTAATATGAGGTGGAAGCAATCGTCACATGCTAAGGGATCTCTAATCATATAACATTGTTTGGAACCAAGCAAACACAATTCATTATGTTGTCTTCCTTGTCCAACATCTACTCCTAAGCATGTAATAGTTTGGTGAGTGCTCACAATTGTAAAATGTGTCTAAGATGATATATTTATGTGTGAACCTCTCCTTCCTTATTACTTCTTATTAATTGCAACAATGACTGAGGTCTATGTTGATTTATTCTCAACAAGTTTCAATCATCATACGTGTCATATGTGAAGCTATCACTTTCATAGGATCGTCTCATGATCTTTCATGCTATCGTTCTTTTCATACTTTTGATCATGGCACAAAGCAAAGCCCTTGACTAAGATACTCTTTATTATATAGCTCGTAAGCTCGAATACATCGGGGGAGAGACAAAAGCAAAAGACTCAAACTAAATACTAAAGACTTATTCCTCTAAAAGAAGAAATAAAAACTGAAAAGGAAAGAAGTAAAACAAAGGTAAAAGCAAAAGATATAAAGGTGATACGATACCAGGGCAACTCCCCCAAGCTTGGCAGAAGCCAAGGGTATTGCCCATACCAATGCTTAGTTGTCTTCCTTCGGTGGTGATGGTGGTGGAGTTATTGGACTAGTCTGATCCTCCGTCTTCCAAGGCATAGGTGCTCCATCATGGCAGGATGAACGAGTCGCCGGAATCCTCAAATCTGCAGACAACCTTATTGATTTAAATCTGTACTCATACTCACAGTTTTGGTTCTGCAGGTCATAGATCTGGCCCTGAAGTTGACCAACCCTGTCATAGAGCCTACAGAGGTGTTTCCCAATGTCAATGGCATCCATCTTGTGATTGCTAGTGAACTCCGTGATCATCATGTGATTGGCATTGAGTGCATGCTCCACCATCCACTGCCACTTGAAGACTTGTTGCTCCATTGCTTCGAGCCTCGTCTCCATGCTTCCGGTCTTCTTAGGCCCCTCAACATCACGGATGTGCAACATCACCTCGCTCATCTTGATAGATTGAGGGTGTTTCAGCACTTCTGTGAGGTAGGGATTGACGACATTCTCGAAGATCTTGTCCTTAGGAGCGTTTGGGGAAGTCATGATGATCTAGATCTGTCACACAAACAGGCTCGAAACGAAAACAGAGGAAAACTGCGCGATACGGAGATCAAAACCTTCGGGCGAGTATATATTGATTTTTTTGGACCAGAAGGAGTGCTCCACAAGAAAACGGAGTCCGGGAGGCACACGAGGTGCCCACAAGCTTGCCCTCCGCCACTAGTGGGTAGGGGGCGATGGCAGGGCTTGTGGCAGCCTCGTGCGCTCTCCAGACTGCTTTTTATTTTTATAATTTTCCAAAAATTCCAAAACGGAGGAAATTTCATATTGGAAAAGCATCGGAGTCCAATTTCTTACCGAAATAGATACCTCTTCATTTTCAGGGTCTGGAACAGGCTGATAAACATCCCTTATGTACTCCTCTCGAGTTATGACATTGATGATATTGGTCTCAACATTTATGGGAGTACCAGAGATGTAATGCTTGATTCTTTGCCCATTTACCACTCTAGGAAAATTTCCTTCCGTGTTATTGATTTTGATGGCACCGGAACGATATACTTCCTCGATAACATAAGGACCTTCCCATTTAGAGAGAAGCTTGCGTGCAAAGAATCTCAAACGAGAATAGTATAGCAAGACATAATCACCTACATTGAACTCTCGTTTCTGTATTCGTTTGTCGTGGCATCTCTTAACCTTTTCCTTGAACAACTTGGCATTCTCATATGCATGGGCCCTCCATTCATCTAATGATCTGATATCAAACAACCGCTTCTCACCGTCAAGTTTGAAATCAAAGTTGAGTTCTTTGATTGCCCAATAATCTTTGTGTTCCAACTCAAGAGGTAAATGACAGGCCTTACCGTAAACCATTTTATACGGTGACATGCCCATGGGATTCTTATAAGCATTCCTATAAGCCCATAGTGCATCGTCAAGTTTGCTAGACCAATTCTTTCGAGATCTATTGACGGTCTTTTGTAGGATCAATTTGATCTCCCTATTACTCAACTCCACTTGAACACTAGACTGAGGATGATAAGGAGATGCAACTCTATGGTTGACATCATTCTTAGCTAGCATCTTGCGGAAAACACCATGAATGAACTGTGAACCGCCATCAGTCATCAAATATCTAGGGACTCCAAATCTTGGGAATATCACTTCTTTAAGCATCTTAATACAGGTATGGTGATCAGCATTTTTAGTGGGGATAGCTTCTACCCACTTAGTAACGTAATCCACAGCAACTAAGATGTGAGTGTACCCATTGGAACTCGGGAAGGGTCCCATATAATCAAAGCCCCAGACATCAAATGGTTCAATGACAAGTGAATAGTTCATAGGCATTTCCTGACGCTTACTGATGTTCCCTATTCTTTGGCATTCGTCACAAGACAAGACAAACTTACGGGCATCCTTGAAGAGAGTGGGCCAATAGAAACCTGATTGCAATACCTTATGGGCAGTTCTATCTCCAGCATGGTGTCCTCCGTAGGCTTCAGAATGACACTTCTGCAAGATCTGTCCTTGTTCATGTTCAGGCACACAACGTCTAATAACACCATCTACTCCTTCCTTATAAAGGTGAGGATCATCCCAAAAGTAGTGCTGATAGGTGAAACTGGGTGGTATGTATTTGGCTACGATATAATTTGCATAATCGGCATACCACGGTGCACTATGTGAAGTGTGGATGACATTTAATTGCTCATCAGGAAAGCTGTCATCAATAGGTAGCGAGTCATCAAGGACATTCTCTATCCTAGACAAGTTATCTGCTACAAGGTTATCAGCAACCTTTCGGTCAACAACGTGCAAATCAAATTCCTATAGGAGGAGAACCTATCTGATCAGCCTAGGCTTAGCGTCCTTCTTCTCCATAAGGTACTTAATAGCAGCATGATCAGAGCGAATAGTGACTTTGGAGTCAACTATATAAGATCTGAACTTCTCACATGCAAACACGACTGCTAAAAATTCCTTCTCCGTAGTGGCATAGTTTCTTTGGGCACTGTCTAGAGTTTTACTAGCATAGTGAATGACATTCAACTTCTTGTCAACTCTTTGTCCTAGAACAGCACCAGCGGCATAATCACTAGCGTCGCACATGATTTCAAAGGGAAAGTTCCAGTCAGGTGGTTGAACAATAGGTGCGGTTATCAAAGCCTTCTTAAGTATTTCGAAGGCTTCCTCACAATCCTCATCAAAAACAAAAGGAACATCCTTCTGCAAGAGGTTGGTTAAATGCCTAGAAATCTTAGAGAAGTCTTTAATGAACCTTCTATAGAAACCAGCATGACCTAGGAAACTTCATATACCTCTGATATCTGTGGGGCAAGGCATTTTCTCAATTGCATCAACCTTAGCCTTATCAACTTCAATGCCTCTTTCAGAGATTTTGTGCCCTAAGAAGATACCTTCGTTAACCATAAAGTGGCACTTCTCCCAATTCAAGACGAGGTTGGTATCTTCGCATCTCTGTAAGACTCGATGAAAGTTGCTGAGGCAATCATCAAAGGAAGATCCGTAAACGGAGAAGTCATCCATGAAAACCTCGACAATCTTTTCACAAAAGTCAAAGAATATAGCCATCATACATCTTTGAAATGTGGCACGTGCATTGCATAAGCCAAAAGCCATACGTCTATAGGCAAAGTTACGGAAAGGGCAGGTGAAAGTGGTTTTCTCCTGATCAGATTGCGCAACAGGTATTTGCGAGAAACCTGAATAACCGTCTAGAAAGCAAAAGTGTGTGTGTTTTGATAGCCTTTCTAGCATTTGGTCGATAAACGGCAAAGGATAATGATCTTTCCTGGTTGCCTTGTTCAGTTTCTGGAAGTCTATCACCATCCTATAGCCAGTAATAATCCTTTGTGGGATTAGTTCATCCTTATCATTAGGAACGACGGTGATACCTCCCCTCTTAGGTACACAATGTACTGGATTTCCCAATCACTATGAGCAACAGGATAAATGATTCCTGCTTCTAGAAGCTTTAATATTTTTTCTCACGACCTCTTTCATCTTAGGATTTAATCTCCTTTGATGATCAGCAACTGGTTTAAAGTCAGGATCAGTATTAATCTTGTGCTGAAATAGAGTGGGACTGATACCCTTAAGATCATCAAGAGTATATCCAATAGCAGCACGGTGCTTCCTCAGAGTTCTTTGTAACTTCTTCTCTTCATGCTCTGAGAGGAGGGCACTAATAATAACAGGATATATCTCCTTCTCATCAAGATAGGCATACTTAAGAGTATCAGGCAACTGTTTAAGATCGAACACAGGATCACCCTTTGGTGGGGGAGGATCCCCAAGCAGTTCAACAGGTAGATTATTCTTGAGAATAGGATATTGTTCTAAGACAATTTTATCTATCTCATCTCTCTCCTCCATATGCATATCATTTTCATGCTCAAGCATATATTGCTCTAAAGGATCCGTAGGAGGTACGACAATAGAGGCAAGAGCAATGATTTCATCCCTACCAGACGACTCTTTTTCATGGGGTTGTCTTCCAAACTTGGAGAAGTTAAATTCATGAGACACGCCCTCGAAACTAACTGTGACAGTGTGCTTAATGCAATCAATGTGAGCATTGACAGTGTTGAGAAAGGGTCTACCAAATATGATGGGACAAAAGCTATCTTGTGCAGTACCAAGGACGAGGAAATCAGTAGGATACTTCGTCTTACCACACAAGACTTCTACGTCTCTCACAATTCCCAGAGGGCAGATAGTGTCTCTATTAGCTAGCGTAATAGTGACATCAATGGGTTCTAACTCAGCAGGTGCAATCTCATCTTTGATTTCATCATATAGAGACACTACAGGGGTATTGCACTAACATTAGCTTCCATATCACATAAAGCATGGTAACAGTGATCTCCTATCTCGACAGAAACAACGGGCAGGCCAACTATAGGTCCGTATTTGTCTTTCGCGTGAGGTTTACAAATTCTAGCGGAGTCCTCACAGAATTTGATAACATGCCCGTCTACGTCTTCGGCTAAGAGATCTTTGATAATATCAACACTAGGTTCAACTCTAATCTCCTCAGGGGGTGCAAGTGGTCTAATGTAACCCCTACGTATCATAGTTGGAGCTTTAGAATAATCCTTTATCTTAGCAGGGTATGGTGGTTTCTCAGTGTAAGCACAAGAAACAACAGGATCACAAAAAGCAATGACTTTCTCCTCAACTAGATTGGTTTTGGCTATGTTGCTTTCTACAGGAGGATGATATTTAATCCAACTTCTCTTTGGGAAGATCAACATGAGCAGCAAAAGATTCACATAGAGAAGCTACTATCTCAGAGTCAAGTCCATACTTAGCGCTAGAATCTCAAAAAGTATTTGTCTCAACAAAAGTTTTAATGCAATCAAACTGGAAATTCATACCTGACTCCTTACCTTCCTCCAGCTCCCAATCTTCAGAGTTGCATTTGATTCTCTCCAATAAATTCCACTTGTGATCAATATCCTTCATCATAGAAGAACCGGTACAAGAAGTGTCAAGCATGGTACGATCTTCATGAGAAAGCCGAGCATAAAAGTTTTGAGTGATGATTTCTCTCGAGAGCTCATGATTGGGGCATGAATATAGCATTGATTTAAGCGTCCCCAAGCTTGTGCTATGATTTCCCTTTCACGAGGCCAAAAGTTATAAATAAAGTTCCGATCACGATGTACTAAATGCATAGGATAGAACTTTTGATGAAATTCCAATTTCAACCGATTGTAGCCGCATGATCCAGTATCATCACATAGCCTATACCATGTCAACGCCTTATCCTTCAAAGATAAAGGAAATACTTTCTTCTTTACCTCATCCTCGGGCAAACCTGCAAGGTTAAATAAACCACAAACTTCATCAACATAGATCACATGCAAGTCTGGATGTGAAGATCCATCTCCTGTGAAAGGATTAGCCAGCAGTTTCTCAAGCATACGCGAAGGAATTTCATAAAAGATATTTTCAGTAGGTACCTCATGTTGAGGAACAAATACTCGTGCTTCCATTCGTGGTGAAGATACCCCGAACAAACTCCTCAAAGGAACAGTTTCCATAGTGACAAGTGACAATAAATTTCAGCACAGTATATAAATGTTTCCTTACCAATTTCCACTTACCAAAGGCGCTTCACTCCCCGGCAACGGCGCCAGAAAAGAGTCTTGATGACCCACAAGTATAGGGGATCAATTGTAGTCCTTTCGATAAGTAAGAGTGTCGAACCCAACAAGGAGCAGAAGGCTCTGATAAACGGATTTCAGCAAGGTAATAACTGCAAGCACTGAAAGTAGCGGTAACAAGTGATTGTGTAGCGAGGTGAAACGTAGCAAGCAAAAAGTAACATGTAACAAGTAGTAGCAACCGTGCAGCAAGTGGCCCAATCCCTTTTGTAGCAAGGGACAAGCCTGAACAAAGTCTTATAGGAGGAAAAACGCTCCCGAGGACACACGGGAATTTCTGTCATGCTAGTTTCATCATGTTCATATGATTCACGTTCGTTACTTTGATAGTTTGATATGTGGGTGGACCGGCGCTTGGGTACTGCCCTTACTTGGACAAGCATCCCACTTATGATTAACCTGTCTCGCAAGCATCCGCAACTACAAAAGAAGAATTAAGACAAAGTCTAACCATAGCATTAAACTAGTGGATCCAAATCAGCCCCTTACGAAGCAACGCATAGACCGGGGTTTAAGCTTCTGTCACTCCAGCAACCCATCATCTACTTACTACTCCCCAATTCCTTCCTCTAGGCCAAAGTATGGTGAAGTTTTATGTAGTCGACGTTCACATAACACCACTAGAGGAAAAGACAACATACAACATATCAAAATACCGAACGAATATCAAATTCACATGATTATTATCACCATGACTTATCCCATGTCCTCAGGAACAAAAGTAACTACTCAGAAAGCATAATAATAATCATGATCAGAGGTGTAATGAATAGCCTCAAGGATCTGAACATAAACTCTTCCACCAAGTAATCCAACTAGCATCAACTACAAAGAGTAATCAACACTACTAGTAACCTTACAAGTACCAATCGGAGTTGCGAGACGAAGATTGGTTACAAGAGATGAACTAGGGATTGGAGAGGAGATGTTGCCGATGAAGATGTTGATGAAGATGCCTCCCCTCCGATGAGAGGAGTGGTGGTGATCACGATGGCGACGATTTCCCCCTCCGGGAGGGAAGTTTCCCCGGCAAGATCGTCCTGCCGCAGCTCTAGATTGGATCTGCTCAAGTTCCGCCTCGTGGCGGCGGCGAAACCACGAAAAAGCTCCCGAATGATTTTTTTTGGAACGAAACCCTTCATATAGCAAAAGAGGGGAGCTAGTGGGCCGTCAGGGAGCCCACAAGCCCACACTCCGCCACCAGGGGGGTTGCGGTGGCAGGGCTTGTGGCGCCCTGGCAGCCCCCCTCCGGTACTTCTTTCGCCTAGTATTTTTTATATAATCCCAAAAAAATCCACGTAACTTTTCAGGGCATTTGGAGATGTGCAGAATAGTGGACTAAGATTTCCTCCTTTTCCAGTCCAGAATTCCAGCTGCCTGAATTCTCCCTCTTCAAATAAACCTTGAAAATAAGAGAGAAAAGGCATAAGTATGGTACCACAAAGTAATAAAACAGCCCATAAAGCAATAAATATCAACATGAAATCATAATGCAAAATGGACGTATCATTTACTAGTACTCCTAGTAGCATGAGGGTATCGGATACTGGTTCGGTTACTAAGTGATTAGTAACTCGAAATAAAAGCTAAGGAATAAACGGAGACTAGCTAAAGGCGAGGTGACGATACGTGTTGGAAGTGTTTCCAAGGTTGATATGATCAAACGTCGCATGCTCCCTCTACCATCGGGATTGGTGTTAAACCTAAGTAATTTTTATTTGGTGCTTGCATTAAGCATGAACATGATTGGATCGTGTTTATTGCAATACGATTATTCATTTAAAAAGAATAATGGTTACTCTATTTTCTTGAATAATCACCTTCAATGGTTTATTGAATCTCGATCGTAGTGTTACACATGTTCATGATATTGGTTCCAAAAGATACAAGGTAATGATGATAGTACCACTTACTTGTGGCACTGCCGCTTGAGTCATGTTGGTGTAAATTGCATGAAGAGGTTCCATGCTGATGGATCTTTATACTCACTTGATTTTGAATCACTTGTGACATGCAAATCATACCACATGAGCAAGGCCTTATTTTCATTGAGATGAAACAAGATAGTAACTTGTTGGAAATAATACATTTTAATGTATGCAGTCCAATGGGTGCTGAGGCACGCAGTGGATATCATTATGTTCTTACTTCAATGACGATTTGAGTAGATACAGGATTATTTACTTAATGAATCACAAGTCTGGAATATGAAAAAAGTTCAATTCTGGTTCAGAGCGAAGTTCGTCATAACAAGAGGATAAACTATCATAGAGATGAATATCTGAGTTGCGAGTTTTGGTACAAAGTTAAGACAATGTGAAAATTGTTTCGCAGTTCATGCCACCTGGAACACCATAGTGTGATGATGTGTCTGAACGTCATAGCCATGCCCTATTTGATATGGTGCATACTATGATGTCTCTTATCGAATTACCACTTTCATTTATGGGTTATGCATTAGAGACAACCGCATTCACTTTAAATAGGGCACCGCGTAATTCCGTTGAGATGACACAGTATAGACTAAGGTTTAGAGAAATCTAAGTTGTCGTTTCTTGAAAGTTTGGGGCTGCGATGCTTATGTGAAAAGGTTTCAGTATGATAAGCTCGAACCCAAAGCGGATAAATGCATCTTCATAGGATATCCAAAACAGTTGGATACATCTCCTATCTCAAATCCGGAAGCAAAGTGTTTGTTTCTAGAAACGGGTCCTTTCTCGAGGAAAGGTTTCTCTCGAAAGAATTGAGTGGGAGGGTGGTAGAACTTGATGAGGTTATTGAATCATCACTTCAACCAGTGTGTAGCAGGGCGTAGGAAGTTGTTCCTGTGGCGCCTACACCAATTGAAGAGAAAGCTGATGATGGTGATCATTAAGCATTGGATCAAGTTACTACAAACCTCGTAGGTCGACAACGTCGCATACTACTACAGAGTGGTACGGTAACCCTGTCTTGGAGGTCATGTTGTTGAACAAACAATGAACCTACGAGTTATGGAGAAGCAATGGTGGGTCCGGATTCCGACAAATGGCTGGAGGCCGTGAAATCCGAGAGAGAATCCATGTGTGAGAACGAAGTGTAGACTTTGGAAGAACTACTTGATGGTCGTGGGACTATTAAGTAAAGATGGATCTTTATAAGGAAGACAGACGATGATGGTGAATCGTCACTATTAAGAAAACCTCGACTTGTCGCAAAGATGTTTTCGACAAGACCAAAGAGTTGACTATGATGTGACTTTCTCACTCGTAGTGATGCTAAAAGTCTGTTGGAATTATGTTAGTAGTTGCTGCATTATTTGTGAATTATTGCACATAGGAACACAAAACATTGTTTCCTCGACGGCTTCCTTGAGGAAAGATTGTATGTGATACAATCAGAAGGTTTTGTCGATCCTAAGGATGTTAACAAGTATGCAAGCTCCAGCGATCCTTCTATGGACTGGTGCAAGCATCTTGGTGTTGGAATATATGCTTTGATGAGTTGATCGAAGCTTTTGGGTTTATAAAATGTTTGTGAGAAACTTGTATTTCCAAAGAAGTGAGTGGGAGCACTATAGAATTTCCGATAAGTATATGTGGTTGACATATTGTTGAACAGAAGTAATGTAGAATTTCTTTGAAGCATAAAAGGTTGTTTGAAAGGAGTTTTTCAAAGGAATACCTGGATTGAGCTACTTGAACGTTGAGCATCAAGATCTATGGAGATAGATCGAAATGCTTAATAGAAGTTTCAACAAGATGCATGCCTTGACAAGTTTTTGAAGGACTTCAAAATAGATCAGCAAAGAAGGAGTTCTTAACTGTGTTGTAAGGTGTGAATTTGAGTAAGACTCAAAACCCGACCATGGCAGAATAAAGAGAATAGACGAAGGTCGTCTTCTATGCCTTAGCCGTAGACTCTAAAGTATGCCATGCTGAGTACCGCACCTGATGTGTGCCTTGCAGCAAGTCTGTTAAGAGGTACAGAGAGTGATCCAGGATTGAATCACTGATCAGCGATCAAAGTTATCCTTAGTAACTAGATAGACTAAGGAATTTTTCTCGATTATGGAGGTGGTTAAAGAGTTCGTCGTAAAGGGTTACATCGATGCAAGCTTTGACACTAATCCGAATAACTATGAGTAGTGAAACGGATTCGTATAGTAGAGTAGATATTTGGAGTATTTCCGAATAGCACGTAGTAGCTGAATCTATAAGATGACATAAAGATTTGTAAAGAACACACGGATCCGAAAGTTTCAGAACCGTTGACTAAAACCTCTCTCATGAGCAAGACGTGATCAGACCCCAGAAATATATGGGTGTTGGATTCGTTGAAATCACATGGTGATGTGAACTAGATTATTGACTCTAGTGCAAGTGGGAGAGTGTTGGAAATATGCCCTAGAGGCAATAATAAATTAGTTATTATTATATTTCTTTGTTCATGATAATCGTTTATTATCCATGCTATAATTGTATTGATTGGGAACACAATACTTGCGTGGATACATAGACAAAACACTGTCCCTAGTAAGCCTCTAGTTGACTAGCTCATTGATCAAAGATGGTCAAAGTTTCTTGACCATAGGCAAGTGTTGCCACTTGATAACGGGATCACATCATTAGGAGAATCATGTGATGGACTAGACCGAAACTAATGAATGTAGCATGTTGATCGTGTCATTTTGTTGCTACTGTTTTCTGCGTGTCAAGTATTTATTCCTATGACCATGAGATCATATAACTCACCGGCACCGGAGGAATGCCTTGTGTGTACCAAACGTCACAACGTAACTGGGTGACTATAAAGGTGCTCTACAAGTATCTCCGAAGGTTTCCGTTGAGTTAGTATGGATCAAGACTGGGATTTGTCACTCCGTGTGACGGAGAGGTATCTCGGGGCCCACTCGGTAGTACAACATCACACACAAGCCTTGCAAGCAATGTTGACTTAGTGTATGTCATGGGATCTAGTATTACAAAAAGAGTAAAGAGACTTGTCGGTAAACGAGATTGAAATAGGCATGCGGATACCGACGATCGAATCTCGAGCAAGTAGCATACCGAAGGACAAAGGGAATGACATACGGGATTATATGAATCCTTGGCACTGAGGTTCAACCGATAAGATCTTCGAAGAGTATGTAGGATCCATTATGGGCATCCAGGTCCCGCTATTGGATATTGACCGAGGAGTGTCTCGGGTCATGTCTACATAGTTCTCGAACCCGCAGGGTCTGCACACTTAAAGTTCAGTGACGTTTCGGTGTAGTTGCGTTATAGGTGTTGGTAACCGAAAGTTGTTCGGAGTCCCGGATGAGATCCAGGACGTCACGAGGAGCTTTGGAATAGTTTGGAGGTAAAGATTGATATATAGGAAGTCCTGTTTTGGTCACCGGAAAAGTTTCGGGCTTATCGATAATGTACCGGGAGAGCCAGGAGGGGTGCCGGGGACCATCGGGAGGGGTGACACGCCCCAAGGGGTCTCATGGGCTATGGGAAGAGATAAACCAGCCCCTAGTGGGCTGGAATAAGTTCCCACTAAGGCCCATAAGGTTTGAGAAGGAAAAAACACAAGGTGGAAAGAGTTTCCAAGTGGGAAGGTGTAATCCTACTCCAAGTAGGATTGGAGTAGGACTCCTCCACCTCCAATTTCGGCCAAACGTTGAAGGTTTGAGGCCGCCTCCTCCCCTCCCTCCCTCCTATATATACTAGAGGTATTGGGGGTTTTTGAGACACAACTTTTCCACGTGCTGCTGGACCCTATACCACGCAGTTTTTCCTCTAGATCGTATTTCTGCGGAGCTCGGGCGGAGCCCTGCTGAGATAAGATCATCACCAACCTCCGGAGCGCCGTCACACTGCCGGAGAACTCATCTACCTCTCCGTCTCTCTTGCTGGGTCAAGAAGGCCGAGATCATCGTCGAGCTGTGCGTGTTGTGAACGCGGAGGTGTCGTCCGTTCGGCACTAGATCGGAACGGATCGTGAGATGGATCGCAAGACGGTTTGTGCAACGGATCGCGAGATGGTTTGTGGGACGGATCGCGATGTGGTTCATGGAACGGATCACAGGACGGATCATGGGACAGATCGCGGGGCGGTTCTTGGGGCGGTTCGTGGGGCGGTTCGAGGGACGTGAAGACGTTCCACTACATCAACCGCGTTTCTTAACGCTTCCTGCTGTGCGATCTACAAGGGTACGTAGATCCAAATCTCCTCTCGTAGATGGACATCACCATGATAGGTCTTCGTGTGCGTAGGAATTTTTTGTTTCCCATGCAACGTTCCCCATTAGGTCGAGGGTCGGGGGTCGATGGTCTGTGGCGTCCGGGGTCGAGGGTCGGGGGTCGATGGTCGGGGGTCGATGGTCAGTGGCGTCGGGGGTCGAGGGTCGGGGGTAGATGGTCAGTGGCATCGGGGGTCGAGGGTCGAGGGTCAGTGGCGTCAGGTGTCAGGGGTCGGGGGTCGAGGGTCAGTGCCGGGGTGCCGGGGTTCCTTTTTCCTCTTCTTTCTTCTTCTCCTCTCTCTTCTTTTTCTTCTTCTTCTTCTTCTTCTTCTTCTTTTTCTTTTTTGTCCTCCTCCTCCTCTTCTTTTTCTTCTTTCTTTTCTCTTTCTCCTCCTCTCCTCTTTCTTTTTCTGCTTCTTCTTCTTCTTCTTCTTCTTCTTTTTTTTTCTTCTAGTTTTTTTTTCTTCTATTATTTTCTTCTATGTTTTTTCTTTTCTATCTATTTTTTCTATCTACTTTATTCTAACTAATAAACTAACTATCTAATTTAACAGAAAAAATAAACTAACTATCTAATTTAAAAAAACAGAAAATATGGGTACGTACCGGAGGCACTATCCGAAGTTGGGGACGGCCGGTGAGGGGAGGGGCGTCGCCGGAAGCCGGTGAGGGGAGGGGGTGGCGCCCGCAGCCAGTGAGAGGAGCGCCGACGCCGGGGCAGGTGAGGGGAGGGGCGGCGCAGGGGGCGGGTGAGGGGAGGGGCGGCGCAGGGGGCGAGGGCGGCGCAGGGGGCGGTGGAGGGTTGGCCAGCTGCCGGTGGTGCTGGAGCGAGGCGGGGCGGCGCCGGGGGCGGGTGAGGTGAGGGAAGAGAGAGACAGTGGGTGGCGGGTTAGTGGAGCGAGGGGAGGGGGTGACGACCGTAATAGGCTCGTTCCCTTTGTCGTTCGCCCCCGGACGGCGAAGGGCCCCATGGCGGACGGCAAAAGCCCGTGGATGGCAAAGAGTCCCTTCCGTCGGACACGACAGGCATGGGACCCATTTGTCCTCTTTGTCGTCTGCCCTAGGTCTCTTTGTCCTCCGTTGGCAGACAACAAATGGCTGACACATGGCAAATAGTTTGTTTGCCATCAGTCAGCCCTTTACCGTCTACTTGATGTCAACTGACAGCAAAGAGGTTCTTTGCCATCAGCCAGCAGACGGCAAAGAACTGGATTCCAGTAGTGTACCCTGGAAGGCAAACAAGAGGTGGAAATTTTGAACCAGTTGAGTCGCGTGATGAAGGTGGTGATGCCTATTAAAGTGGGGGCTGGGAAATTTGAGTGATCAACAAATAAAGTTGGTTGTTAGGAAAGGAAAAGTTAGCATGAAAGGCACCTCGTTTTGGCGTTTACGGTTGGTCGTTTTCTCGGGAAATCCGAAAATAAGATCGCGTGAGGAACTGCGGGTGTGGCGCCTTGGTGTATAAATAGCCTTCCTCAAAAGGAAATCAGGATTTAAATAAGCTTCCGGATGAGTCATAGGAATTTTTCTACAAACCCGCATTAGCGGCCTTGCGAAGGAAAGATTTGAGTCGGAAGAGATAGAAATTACCTCGACAACTTCATCCTGACTATCCTCTTTATCATTCTGGTAATAAGGAGGTGTTAGAAGGTTCAATTAAAGGGAGTTTAAACAAAATAAAGGTTTTACCTCTTCTTTCTTCTTCTCCTCTCTCTTCTTCTTCTTCTTCTTCTTCTTCTTCTTCTTCTTCTTTTTCTTCTTCTTATTATTTTTCTTTTTTCTCCTCCTCCTCCTCTTCGTTTTCTTCTTTCTTTTCTCTTTCTCCTCCTCTCCTCTTTCTTCTTCTTCTTCTTCTTCTTCTTCTTCTTCTTCTTCTTCTTCTTCTTCTTCTTCTTCTTCTTCTTCTTCTTCTTTTTTCTTCTAGTTTTTTTCTTCTATTATTTTCTTCTAAGTTTTTTCTTTTCTATATATTTTTTTCTATCTACTTTATTCTACCTAATGAACTAACTTTCTAATTTAACAGAAAAAAAGAAAAAAACTAACTATCTAATTTTAAAAAAATAGAAAATATGGGTACGTACGGGAGGCACTCCCCGGAGTTGGGGACGACCGGTGAGGGGATGGGCGTCGCCGGAAGCCGGTGAGGGGAGGGGGCGACGCAGGGGGCGGCGCCCGCAGCCAGTGAGAGGCGACGCCGGGTGCGAGTGAGGGGAGGGGCGGCGCAGCGGGTGGGTGAGGGGAGGGGCGGCGTAGGGGGCGAGGGCGGCGCAGGGGGCTGGGGTGGTGCAGGGGGCGTTGGAGGGTTGGCCGGCCGCCGGTGGTGCTGGAGAGAGGCGGAGCGGCGCCGGGGGCGGGTGAGGTGAGGGGAGAGAGAGACAGTGGGTGGGGGTTAGTGGAGCGAGGGGAGGGGTGACGGCCGTTATAGGCTCGTCCCCTTTGTCGTCCGCCCCCGGACGGCAAAGGGCCCCATGGCGGACGACAAAGGCCCCCAAATGGCAAAGAGTCCCTTCCGTCGGACACGACAGGCATGGGACCCATCTGTCCTCTTTATCGTCTTCCCTAGGTCTCTTTGCCATCTGCTGGCAGACAGCAAAGGGCTGACAAATGGCAAATAGTTTGTTTGCCATCAGTCAACCCATTACTGTCTGCTTGATGTCAACTGACGGCAAAGAGGTTCTTTGCCATCAGCCAGCAGACGGCAAAGAGCTGGCTGACGGCAAAGAACTGGATTCCAGTAGTGTACCCTGGAAGGCAAACAGGAGGTGGCAATTTTGAACCAGTTGAGTCGCGTGATGAAGGTGGTAATGCCTATTAGAGTGGGGTCCGGGAAATTTGAGTTATCAACAAATAAATTTGGTTGTTAGGAAAGGAAAAGTTAGGATGAAAGGCACCTCATTTTGGCGTTTACGGCTGGTCGTTTTCTCGGGCAATCCGACAATAAGATCGCGTGACGAACTGCGTGTGTGGCACCTTGGTGTATAAAGAGCCTTCTTCAAAAGGAAATCAGGATTTAAATAAGCTTCTGGGTGAGTCATAGGAATTTTTCTACAAACCCGCCTTAGCGGCCTTGCGAAGGAAAGATTTGAGTCGGAAGAGATAGAAATTACCACGACAGCTTCATCCTGACTATCCTCTTTATCATTCTGGTAATAAGGAGGTGTTAGAAGGTTCAATTAAAGGGATTTTAAACAAAATAAAGGTTTTACCTCAGAATGGTTGTCTGTAGGCTCAAATTCGCCCATAGCTGATGATTTTGCTACAATGGTTTTGTTCTTTGACTTCTTCGCGACGGCTTTGGGTTGGTGGCAGAACTTTGGCTTGCCGCCGTTTCCAAAATGACGAGTTAGCCTACGGTGGTGTTAGCAAAGGACAAGAAAGTTTAAACAATGAGAATATTTGCGAAGTACAATGAGGTATGAAACGGTTTGTTACCTTAGGAGCATGATTTTGGGTGCAGAAAGGTTTGAACCCAATTTTTCTACAAGCATCTTTGTTTTCACGTAATATTTTCTTCACAATCTTGTTGATGTCATCAGTGTGAAGCAAGGGGTTGTTAAGGCGCAGAGGCTTGTTCAAGTCGCCGTCATATTGACACGTTAATGACCTACGGAGACTCAAGGGCAAGATACGCCAGTCTACCCAGCACCGGTTCAGATCAACACCGATTAAACCATTAACCATTAGAGATTTAAGCTTAGGATATACATTGGGGAGTTGAGCACGCTCGACATCAGTAATTAGGCCGGGTAGCTCTAAGTTCATTGGGAGATGCTCAGCTCTGTAACCCGACAGTGGATTCTCACCTGCAGGGGAGGTATCCCTGCAGTAAAACCAGGTCTTAACCCAACATTTAGGATGGCTGGGTAGTGTGGCGGCTGGAAATCTGCGTTCTCTTCGCCTTTGGATATTGACCCCGCCAAGCTCCAAGCAGGGTCCATCGGCAAACTCCGCCTGACGGTTAAGATCAAAGAATTCCCGGAATAAAAGAACAGAAGGTCTTATCCCCAGGTAAACTTCACAAAATACTTGGAACTGGCATAAGTTTGTGATGGACTTAGGTCCCAAGTCTTGAGGATGGAGGTTATAAAAATGCAAGATATCTGTGAAGAATTTTGACCCTGGTGGAGTAAAACCCCGTTCAAAGTGGTCGGCAAAAATTATAACTTCTCCTTCAGCGGGTGCGGGTCTTTCCTCCCCATAGGCGCTTCATCAACCAATGACTTCCTGGGACGCCAAGAGTCTAACAGTTACATATTCATTGAGAACTTTGTCTGTGATCAGGGAAGGCATCCAGGTGCATGTGGACGATTTGGTCATGTTGGTGTTTTCAAAGATACGTGTGTTGCATAAGCATATTTGGTGGGTTATATAAAGAAATAAACGCAAGAAGCAAAGTATTCAGATGGCAATAGTTTAGGTGATCACACATAATAGAATTATTCTTAAAAGTCGCCCAGATATGACTCGCCACAAAGGGTGACAAAGATGGCGCTCGAATGGAGGCGGCTTGTAGTTATGTTCAAGTCGCCCTAACATAAAGAAAGTTCACCAAGTTGGCGAGTTGCCATCCTATCAAGGAAGCCGGTATGAACTTAAAGGCGGCTTAGAGAGGAATAATGATTTCAGATTCTACCAATTGTGGGACAAACAGATTTCTACCAAAAGTGTATAACAATACGGATCTATCAATGGTTCAAGAGAAAGAAAAACTCAATGAAGCCTAGATGACAGTAAAATATGGAGCAGCAATAGTTCATTATTGAATAGATCCCACAAAGCATCTAGGAAGAGCTATACACAAAAATGGATCCCTACGTGTGCCGCAAGTTAGCAGTGGAAAAAGCTTCGTCGGAGAACTAAACAAATCTGCAATGGCGACGAACACGGGATGAACTCCGATGAACCCTACTCAGCTATAGTGGATTAACAGGCAGATCTGGGAAAAGAATGGAACTTAACTGACGACGCTGATGGTGGCAGAGAAGACTCGTGATTCGGAGGTGAAGTCGCACGACGAGGAGCTTGTGGATCAGATCGTGTGATGATGCGGGTTGCACGGCGGCGACGCGATGAAGGTCCGGGATCAAGCAGGAAGAAGAAGAGGGGAGCAAGGTAAAAGTAAAAAAAAGGTACCCTCGTGGGTATTTAAAGGTCGGGAGCTGAAATGAAAATGGCAGGCACGGGAATCGAGGAGGCGTAGTAAATTTTGGAGCTGATGGCGCCTTGATTTTTGGGCTAAACGGATAAGCCAAAAGAGTCGTTGGGATGACGTCATTAAAACCCCTAAAGTCCTGGGGCGGGTGACGTCATTGGTAAGCAGAGCAGGAGCTTAAGAGGACATTTGAAGGCGACATTTGTGCCTTAGAAGACAAAACTTGGGTTGCATATGAGTCGCCAAGATTAAAGTAAAGTCTTTTGACATGAATAAATTCAAGTCAATCTGGGGCCTAATGTTGGGGATATTATCTCGCCGTATGACCAGCCCTAAGAGGCTGGGTCAACATGATGGCGGCTGAATGTTCATACTCAAGATGGGCTTGACTTACGAAGTAGGAGGCGCAAGGCGGTTTACCAATAAGAGCTGGCAGGGGCCCAAGACACGAAGATGGCGACTCATGGCCCACAAGGGAGAAGGTCTCCAGGAATTTCCTTGCTTAAGGAGCAAGGAGAGTTAGAGACATAACATGTCACGAATGATAACGTGAACCGGACTCTTTTAAACCAAAGGTCTCAACCTTTATAAAAGGCGAGTCTCTAGGGCTGGTAGACTTAAGTTACAATCCATCGATAGCTAGGTCACGCGAATCCGCACCCTTGTAATCGATTTCATCATCAATACACACGAAGTAGGACGTAGTCTTTTACCTCCATCAGAGGGGCCAAACCTGGGTAAACCCGTCTCTCGGTCTCGATCAACCCCTTTGAGTCGCCATGTAGTTGCGATGGCTGCATCACTAAGTCCTTTCACGAGGACATCTAGCGTGACAAAACCACGATAGATGGTATATGGATAATGAACTCCTTGCTCTTGTGCTCGAAAAGATAGTCTCCTCAACACTCAGTCACTCTCTCATAGAATTTAGCTTGGTAGAAGAGGATGCTCGGGTGAAAAGCAACTCGGAGAGGCTAGAATAAATATTCATATGGTTGGAATGAAATATCTTGATCCCAACACATGAGTAGGTGGTTCTCTCTCAGAAAATGAATGGTCAAAGTGTAGAAATGTTCCGAGTGCTCTTTCCATGAAAGAGAGGGGGTGGGGTGGTATATATAGCCATCTCCAAAAATCCACCCGCTACAACATTATTGCCCAACTCGGTGAAATCGGAGTAAAAACTTGGTTGTACCGACTAGTGCAAAATATCCTAACTTTTGCTTCTCGGTGAGACCGACTCAGCTTTATATAAACAACTCCAGTACATCGGTGGCTCCAAAAAGTAAAACTTGGAAATTCTGAATTTTTAAAATTCTATACCAACAACTTGGTCATTGCTTTTCGGTGTCACGGAATCAAATATCGGTGTTACCGACATGCTAGGGTTTGGCTTGGGCTTTGTCTAAGGCTAACTCGATGGGAACGATATGGGACTGTTGGTTTCACCGAATTTGGTGGTTTAGGTTTTTGGATAGAATATTTTTGTGAGAAATTGGTTGGGATTTTTGGTGGCGTATCTCTAAGCACTTGATCAACCATATCATTATGAGTACCTCATCCCCTTTTAATAGTATTGGCTTCTCTATGGACTTAGTTGGGATTGCTCACATAAAACAAAATGTAGAGTCTTTACGCTTTTGCCAATAAGATTCCATTACATCTTGGGAATCCTTCTCACAATTCCTAGAAATTCCAATCTTTGGAATTTTCCTAAAATATACAAGATAAAAACGTTAGTCCAAGAGACAATGTATGTTGTCATTAATTATCAAAACCTCCAAGGGATCATTTGTGCTTTCAGGATGCCAAAACTCTATTATTTCACTTGGTGACCAATGGGCGGAAGACGAAGAATTTTATCGTGGTGCTCGCGGTGGAGGCTAGGTAATTCCTGACCAGTGCGACAAAGACGATGCATTCTGTAATGCATATACGGAGGTTCTAGGTAAGGATACGACCCGCGACCATGGAAATGATTTGGATTTCCTGTATGTCTTGCATCTCGATCTATCAGATCATGATATCACATTCTATGATGATAATATTCCGATGGTGACAAAGGAAATGCCATCGTATAGACCCTCGGGGCTGGATAGCTTCATTGGCATTTTCCTTCAAAAGGTTTGAAAGATTGTTAAAGCAGTTGTCATTGTTGCGTTGAAAAAAATTATTCCTTAACAGTGGACGTGGGTTTAGTAGGCTGAATTAGGCCTGATTACGCTAATCCTGGAAAAACAAGATGCTTAAGAGGGTAATAACTTTTGACTCATAAGTTTGGTATACAAAATGCCCAAGATTTCATCCAAACTGCTCGCTCAGACTAAGCAATCGCATGTAGGAGCTAGTCCACGTCAATCATTCTACTTTCATAAAAGTACGAAATATTCATGATAACTTTTTTCTGGTTAGGCTATGGCTCCTAGATTGCACTGAATGAAAGCTAAAGGATTCATGCTCAAATTGGACATTTCTCGGGCATTCGACTCCCTCTCATGGTCGTTCCTCTTTCAAATTATACGTCCAAAGGGTTTCTCAGAGATTTTGATGTCGTGGATTGCAAATTTGCTAACATCGGCTAGCTCAAGTGATGGTTAATGGTTGCTGTAACGTCCAAGATGCGACTCTTTACTTATTTGCGGGCGAGGCCCCAAAAGGGGGAAAGGGGAGCATCTATGCATATCGCAAGAACGGCAAACATTGCATTATATACAAGAAGGGATGAGTATATGAGTTGGCTTACACTCGCCACAAATTAAGCTACAAACCCACTCAACATTTATTCAAGCATTCATAAGATAGGGTATGACTATGTACAAGATAAACAAAAAAATAGCGATGTTCCCATCTCACTAGGACCAAGAGACGACTAAGGTCCTCTAGTCATCGGGGTACGTCACGTACATACGCCGACTGCCCTCGTCGAACTCCCACTGCAACTGAGTAGCATTGAAAGCATCTCGTTCTCGTGCGCATGTACCTGTAGGGTGGTTGTAGTAATCTATGAGTCACAAGGACTCTGTGAAAGCACAATTGCTCCCTAGGGTGGTTTTGATAATTGATCACAACATATGCATCATTGGACTGATGTGTTTTCCAAGTATGTTTCAGAAATGTTCAAAAGATGATATGGCTTAAGGTTTATGTGGAGTTTCCCCTGGATGGAAGAAAGGAACAATGTTAGCTCAAGCTCAAGCTAGAAGACTCTTCATTTTATATTTGTGAGAAATCACTTTTGAGTCCATAGGAAAGCCAATACTGTTAAAAGTGGTTGAGGTAGTAAAATGAACTGATTGCTCAAATACTCAAAGTTAGCCACCAAAACACTTAGTCATTTTGCCCACATATCCACTCTGTCGAGATCCACATACAAAAATTCGGTGTCACCAACATTCCCATATCAGACACACCGAGTTTGCCTGCAGACAGAAACCCTACCCATTCCCAGCAAATCGATGCAACCGAAACCAAGCCGGTGCTAGCAAGTTCAGTGTGACCAACATTATGTTGCCAAGATACACGAAATCCGGATTTCCAAGTTTGAGTATCGGTGCAACCGAGTTTGGCCATCTGACCGTTAGTCACCTTTTCGGTGCCACCGAGTTTCATATATCGGTCTCTCCGAGATTCAGAAGTTCACACCTTTAGTGCTAATCGGTACCACTGAGTTCTTAACTTCGGTGTCACCAAGTTTTCCCTTTTGTGTGTTATGGTTGGATTTTGGCTGCTGCCTATATATACCCCTTCACCCACCTCTCATTCTTGGGATAAGCACTCAAAACACACACTTTATTGCGAGATCCATTTTCTGAGAGAGAACCACCTACTCATGTATTGAGACCAAGAAATTCCAATCCAATCATTTGAAACTTGATCTCTAGCCTCCCCAAACTGCTTTCCACCAAATCAACCTCTCCTACCCATGCATATTCTGTGAGAGAGTGATTTGTGCTGAGGAGACTATCTTTAGAAGCACAAGAGCAAGGAGTTCAATGATCTACCACATCTATTACCTTTTGGAGGGTGGTGCCTCCTAGATTGGTTAGGTTTCACTTGGGATCCTCCTACTTCGTGTTGTGGAGTTGAACCAAGATGTTTGTAAGGGAAAGGAAATCGCCTACTTGACGAAGAACTACCGTGAGTAAGGCTAGTCTTCCGTGGACGGAAGCCATGGTGTAATAGACAAGGCCGCTTCTTTGTGGACCCTCCGTGGGTGGAGCCCTCCATGGACTCTCGCCGCCGTTAGCCTCCATGGTTTGAACTCTCCACTAACATGGACATGCGATAGCTCCACCTATCGAAACCATGGCAAAAATCACCGTGTCAACCTCATACGTTTGATCTCCCTACCTTAATCCTCTACTTTACACTTGCATGTTTTACTTTCCGCTGCTATACTATTAGAACTGCATGTGTAGGGTGTACTTGACTTGTTATAAGTGTTGTAGCTGTATTTCAAGTAAAATTGGGGAAAGGGAAATTTTTTATCTTGTCAAGTAGTCTAATCACCCCCATCTAGACAAACTTTCGATCCTACAAGTGGTATTAGAGCTTTTGTTTCCATTTCATTGGTTTAACAACCTAGGAGAGTATGACATCTAGTGAGGGAAATTATCATCGTAGAGGTCCATATTTTCATGGCACTAATTTTGCTAGTTGGAAGCATAAAATGAAAATGCATATCCTTGGCTTTAATCCTCATGTTTGGGCTGTTATTTGTGTTGGTGTGCAAGGTAACTTCTTTGGAGAAGGGCATGAACCAGATCGTGATGTGACATCCGATAAACTGAAGATGTTGCAACTTAATGCTCAAGCCCGCGACATCATCTTCAACTGCCTATGCGCCGAAGAATTCAACAAAATCAGTCATCTTGAGAATGCAAAAGAAATTTGGGATACTTTGGTTGATATGCACGAAGGTACTGATTATGTCAGAGAATCTAAGTTGGATGTGCTTCAAAGTCAGCTTGACAATTTCAAGATGAAGGATGGTGAAGGTGTCGCTGAAATGTACTCTAGGCTAGCTCTCATCACCAATGAGATTTCCGGCTTAAGAAGCGAAGAGCTGACCAACAAATTCATCATCAAGAAGATACTTAGAGCTCAATGGCAATTATGACACAGTGTGCACATTGATCCAAATGATATCAAACTACAAAGATCTCAAGCCAACTGAAGTCATTGGTAGGATTGTTGCTCATGATGTCACTCAAGGACAAAGATGAGATGCACAAAAAGTCAAGTGATGCTTATAAAGCTTCCTATGATGATCCCGCTACTTCACAAGACAATCTTGTCACTCATGAAGAGATAAGCCTCATGGTCAGAAAATTCAACAAGTTCTATAAGAGTAGAGGCAAAGAGAGAAGCTCAAGCTCGAGACATGATGAGAAGCATTCGTCCAGTCGTGACCTAAACTACGACAATTGTGGGAAGCCCGGACACTACTCCAATGAGTGTTGGGCTCGCTACAAAAGAAGAGAAGAGTCACCTCGAAGACGAAGCTCAAGAGATGAGTCACCTCGCAGAGAGAGAAGGAGTAGAGAAGATCACTATGAAGGAAGACACTCACGGAGAGGCAAGGAATCGGAGAAGAAGGACAAATACACCAAGAGCAGCTCAAGATAAGTCATCTAGCTCATGTTGGTGAATGGGTTCCTGACTCCGAGTATGATCACCACTCTGAGAGAAGTTATCACTCCAACTCCGACTGTAGTCAAGATGAAGGTGTTGCCGACATTGCACTTGTTTCCACCAACTCCTGCGACTTATTTGATTCACCAAATGAGGGAGTCGAAGACTTCTTCATGGCTAAAGGCCCCAAGGTATCACATACCGAGTATCTTGATTTTAATAGTGATGAGGATGACTTGTTAGGATAAGATGACTTGCTTCTTGATAAACTAGTGATTGCACTAAAAATGAACTTGCTAATTATCATGCCAGTCAAGAGAGATCGAATGATGATGATAAGAAAGAAATTGAACGACTAAATCATGAATTAAAAAAATCTTAAGTTAGCTCATGAGACTACTCTAGAAGATTATAGAGAGCTTGCAAGTACCCATGAGAAGCTACGCTTCGAGAATCTCAACTTGGAGCAAGAGCATGAGTTCTTAAAATTTATCAATGATGATCTTCAAAAGAAGTATTCTTCTTATCTAGCCAAATGATTACTCTTGTCTAACTTTGTTCCACAAGTTAAACCTAGGAACACTAGTAATAAAGGAAAGAAAGATTCTTCATCTAGTAACAACAATGCTAAAGCTAAATCCAATAATGTTGTTGCTAGTAACTCTATTGTTTCCACTAACGGTTCTCTTAGCCACGTTACACTTGAGCAAGAAAATGATCATTTGAAAGGGATTATAGAGAGAGGTGTCTTGAAGAGTCTTGCCGGAATTAAAGAATTTGAGGAAATTGTGCGCAAGCAAGGAGGACATCGGAAGAAACAAGGTGTTGGCTACCTCAACGTCAACGGAGATGATTGGGAAGAAGGTCCATATCCCACTCCTATGTTTGTTCCCCAAGAGGAGAACTGTGATCCCGCTCCTCCCAAAGGAACAAGCTCACAAGATGTCCTTCTACCACAAGACCACAAAGACAAGGGGAAGCTTCAAGATGACATTGACCTATTTGAAGAAGAACCCCAAGTGAAGGTCAAGTGGGTTCCCAAGGACACTACTAGCTCTACCTCAACTAGTGCTACCACAAATCCCAGGATTCCCATCAATTTGGTGTGGATCCCCAAGAGGAATAACTAGAGAAGTTCTTGAGGGGATGGCTCCGCCAATGAAATTCACTCTTATTCATTTGGCCAAGAACTATTTGCAATCAACCTCAACCTTCTTCATTATTTCAAGGAGTCACACGTTCCCTCAAAGGTAAGCAAGGAACAAGGTAATTAACACATATTTGTGTTGGGGAACGTTGCATGGGAAACAAAAAATTTCCTACGCACACGAAGACCTATCATGGTGATGTTCATCTACGAGAGGGAGATCAGATCCACATACCCTTGTAGACCGCTAAGCGGAAGCGTTAATAAATGCGGTTGATGTAGTGGTACGTCTTCACGATCCGTCCCTCGAACCGTCCCACGATCTGTCCCACAAACCATCTCGCGATCCGTCCCACGATCCTTTCCGATCTAGCGCCGAACGGACGGAACCTCCGTGTTCAGCACAAGTACAACTCGATGACGATCTCGACCTTCTTGATCCATCAAGAGAGATGGAGAAGTAGCTGATTTCTCCGGCAGCGTGACGGCGCGCCGGTGTTGGGGATGATCTATTCCTGCAGGGCTCCACCTGAGCTCCGCAGAAATCTAATCTAGAGGAAGAACTACGAGGTGTAGGTTTGGGTTGCATGTGGCAAAGTTGTGTCTCAAAAACCCTAAACCTCTAGTATATATAGGAGGAGCCAAGGGGTGGGGCAAAGCCCTAGGGCGCCGGCCAAAGGTGGCCCTCCTTGAGTCGTCCCAAGTGGGAGGGAGGAGTCCTTCTCCAACCCCACTTGGATTAGGACTCCTTCCTTATTTTCCCACCTCTTTTGGTTTTTCCACTTTTTCCTCATGGGCTTTACTTTAATGACTTTGTCAGCCCATTATACCTTATTTTACATCCAATAAACCCACGTGGACCCCTTGGCGCGTGATGGGCCCACCCAGTGGGCCCCCGGAACCCATTCGTCACTCCCGGTACACTCCTCGTAATACCAGAAAACTTTCCGGAATCCAAACACCAACTTCCGATATATCAATCTTCATTTCCGGACCATTCCGGAAACCCTCATGACGTCAGTGGTCTCATCCGGGACTCCGAACAACCTTTGGTCACCAACACATGTAACTCATCTATACTAAAACATCATCGAACCTTAAGTGTGCAGACCCTGCGGGTTCGAGAACTATGTAGACATGACTCGAGACACTCCTCGGTCAATATCCAATAGCGGGACCTGGATGCCTATATTGGATCCTACATATTCTACGAAGATCTTATCGGTTGAACCTCTGTGCCAAGGATTCAGATAATCCCGTATAACATTCCCTTTGTCCTTCGGTATGTTACTTGCCCGAGATTTGATCGTCGGTATCCCCATACCTATTTTAATCTCGTTACCGGCTAGTCTCTTTACTCGTTCGGTAATACAAGATCCCGTGACTCACACTTGAGTCACATTGCTTGCAAGGCTTGTGTGTGATGTTGTATTACCGAGTGGGTCTCGAGATACCTTTCTGTCACACGGAGTGACAAATCCCAGTCTTCATCCATGCTAACTCAACGGACACCTTCGGAGATACCTGTAGATCACCTTTATAGTCACCCAGTTACGTTGTGACTTTGATACACACAAGGTATTCCTCCGGTGTCAGAGAATTACATGATCTCATGGTCATAGGAATGAATACTTGACATGCAGAAAACAATAGCAACAAAATGACACGATCACATGCTACGTTTATAATTTGGGTCTTGTCCATCACATGATTATCCTAATGATGTGATCCTGTTATCAAGTAAGAACACTTGCCTATGGCCAGGAAACCTTGACCATCTTTGATCAACGAACTAGTCAACTAGAGGCTCACTAGGGACAGTGTGTTGTCTATGTATCCACACATGTATTTGAGTTTCCAATCAATACAATTATAGCATGGATAATAAACGATTATAATTAACAAAGAAATATAACAAGAACTAATTTATTATTGCCTCTAGGGAATATTTCCAACAGTCTCCCACTTGCACTAGAGTCAATAATCTAGTTCACACCACTATGTGATTTTAACGAATCCAACACCCATACAGTTCTGGGGTTTGATCACGTCTTGCTTGTGAGAGAGGTTTTAGTCAACGGTTCTGAACCTTTCAGATCCGTGTGATCTTTACAAATCTTTATGTCATCTTATAGATCCTGCTACTCTGTGCTATTTGGAAATATTCAAAATATCTACTCTACTATACGAATCCGTTTTACTACTCAGAGTTACTCGAATTAGTGTCAAAGCTTGCATCGACGTAACCCTTTACGAAGAACTCTTTAACCACCTCCATGATCGAGAAAAACAAATCCTTAGTCCATTAGTTACTAAGCATAACTTTGACCGTTGTGTAGTGATTCAATCCTGCATCACTCTCTGTACCTCTTAACAGACTTGTGGCAAGTCACACATCAGGTGCGGTACACAATATGGCATACTTTAGAGTCTATGGCTAAGGCATAGGGGACGACCCTCGTCCTTTCTCTTTCTTCTGCCGTGGTCTGGTTTTGAGTCTTACTCAAATTCACACCTTACAACACAACCAAGAACTCCTTCTTTGTTGATCTATTTTGAACTCCTTCAAAAACTTGTCAAGGCATGCATTTCATTGAAAGTTCTATTTAGCGTTTTGATCTATCTCCATAGATCTTGATGCTCAATGTTCAAGTAGCTCTATCCAGGTCTTCCTTTGAAAAACTCCTTTCAAACAACCCTTTATGCTTGACAGAAATTCTACATTACTTACGATCAACAATATGTCAACTACATATACTTATCAGAAATTCTATAGTGCTCCCACTCACTTCTTTGGAAATACAAGTTTTCCATAAACCTTGTACAAACCCAAAAGCTTTGATCATCTCTTCAAAGCGTATATTCCAACCCCGAGATGCTTGCACCAGTCCATAGAAGGATCGCTGGAGCTTGCATACTTGTTAGCCTCCTTAGGATTGACAAAACCTTCTGGTTGTATCACATACAACCTTTTCTCAAGGAAGCCGTTGAGGAAACAATGTTTTGACATGCTATGTGCAATATTTCACAAACAATGCAGCAAGTGCTAACATAATTCCAACAGATTTTTAGCATCACTACGAGTGAGAAAGTCCCATCATAGTCAACTCTTTGAACTTGTTGGAAACATCTTTGCGATAAGTCAAGCTTTTCTTAATGGTCACTTTTCACCATCATCGTGTGTCTTCCCTTTAAAGATCCATCTTTACTTAATAGTCCTACGACCATCAAGTAGTTCTTCCAAAGTCTATACTTTGTTTTCATACATGGATCCTCTCTCGGATTTCATGGACTCCACCCATTTGTTGGAATCCAGGCCCACCATCGCTTCTCCATAGCTCGTAGGTTCATTGTTGTTCAACAACATGACCTCCAAGACAGGGTTACCGTACCACTCTGTAGTAGTATGAGACCTTGTCGACCTACGAGGTTTGTAGTAACTTGATCTGAAGCTCAACGATCACCATCATCAGTTTCCACTTCAATTGGTGTAGGCGCCACAGGAACATGTTCCCGCGCCCTGCTACACACTGGTTGAAGTGGCGGTTCACTAACCTCATCAAGTTCCACTACCCTCCCACTCAATTCTTTTGAGAGAAACCTTTCCTCGAGAAAGGATCCGTTTCTAGAAACAAACACTTCACTTCCGAATCTGAGATAGGAGATGTACCCAACTGTTTTGGATATCCTATGAAGGTACATTTATCCGCTTTGGGTTCGAGCTTATCGGACTGAAACTTTTTCACGTAGGCATCGCAACCCCAAACTTTTAAGAAACGACAGCTTATGTTTCTCCAAACCATAGTAGATACTGTGTCATCTCAACGGAAATATGCGGTGCCCTATTTAAAGTGAATGCAGTTGTCTCTAATGCATAACCCATAAACGATAGTGGTAATTCGATAAGAGACATCATAGTATGCACCATACCAAATAGGGTGCGGCTATGACGTTCGGACACACCATCACACTATGGTGTTCTAGGTGGCATGAACTGCGAAACAATTTCCACATAGTCTTAACCGTGTACCAAAACTCGCAACTCAGATATTCATCTCTATGATCATATCGTAGACAGTTTATCCTCTTGTCACAATGATTGATATGTCTCCAACGTATCTATAATTTTTTATAGTTCCATGCTATTATCTTGTCAGCTTTGGATGTTTTGTTTGCATGATTACGCTATTTTATATCTTTTTTGGGACTAACCTATTAACTCAGTGCCAAGTGCGAGTTCCTGTTTTTTCCGTGTTTTTGACCCTTTTCAGAGAAGAATATTAAACGGGGTCCAAACGTAATAAAACCTTCGGAAAGATTTTTTTTTCCGTAACACAAGATACGCAGGGAACTTGAGAACCAAGGCAAAGGACTCCGCGGGAGGCCACAAGGCACCTAGCCGTGGCCTGGGGGCGTGCCTACCTGGCTTGTGGGCCCCCCGTGGCTCCTTTTCCCTACTTCTTCCGCCTATAAATTCCCTAAAAATCCAAAACTGCCAGAGAGAGCCACGAAAATACTTTTCGCCACCGCAAGCTTCTGTCTCTGCTAGACCCCATCTGGGGACCGTTCTGGTGCCCTGCCGGAGGGTGTATTTGGACACGGAGGGCTTCTTCATCAACACCATTGCCTCTCGGATGATGCGTGAGTAGTTCACCACAGACCTTGGGGTCCATATCTAGTAGCTAGATTGCTTCTTCTCTCTCTTGGATCTTCAATACAAAGTTCTCCATGATCTTCATGTAGATCTATCCGATGTAATCTTCTTTTGTGGTGTGTTTGTCGAGATCCGATGAATTGTGGATTTATGATCAGATTATCTATGAATATTATCTGAGTTTCCTCTGATCTCTTATATGCATGATTTCGTATCCTTGTAATTCTCTTCGAGTTGTAGGTTTCATTTGGCCAACTTGATCTATAATTCTTGCAATGTTGAGTTTTGTGTGATTGAAGTTTTCAAGTTTTGGGTGAGAGCACGATGGATGAAGGAATAAGAAGAGGCAAGAGCCTAAGCTTGGGGATGCCCGAGGCACCCCAAGGTAATATTCAAGGAAGACTCAAGCGTCTAAGCTTGGGGATTCCCCGGAAGGCATCCCCTCTTTCGTCTACAATCTATCGGTAATTTTACTCAGAGCTATATTTTAATTCGTCACATGATATGTGCAAATGCTTGGAGCGCCTTTTGTGTTTATTTTTCCTTTTTCTTTTTTGCACCATGCTGGTATGAGATAGTCCTTGGTTGGCTTTATAGACTCCTTCTTGTGCTTCACTTATATCTTTTAAAGTTTGGATTGCCTTTTTCCCTACACATAGAAAACTGCCATTTGTAGAATGCTCTTTTGCTTCACTTATATTTGTTAGAGAGGGGCATATCTTTTGTAGAAAGAACTAAACTCTCATGCTTCACTTATACCTATTTAGAGAGTTAACAGGAGTTGGTCATTCACATGGTTATTCATAAAATGCTACATAAAACTTGTAGATCACTGAATATGATATGTTTGATTCCTTGCAATAGTTTTGCGAGATGAAGATGTGATATTAGAGTCATGCTAGTGAGTAATTTTGGATTCGCAGAAATACTTGTGTTAAGGTTTGTGATTCCCGTAGCATGCGCGTATGGTGAACCGTTATGTGATGAAGTCGGAGCATGATTTATTTATTGATTGTTATCCTTTGTGTGGAGGTTGGGATCGCGCGATGGTTAACTCCTACCAACCTTTCCCCTAGGAGCATGCGTGTAGTACCTTGTTTCGATGACTAATAGACTTTTGCAATAAGTATGTGAGTTCTTTATCACTAATGTTGAGTCCATGGATTATACGCACTCTCACCCTTCCACCATTGCTAGCCTCTCTAGTACCACACAACTTTCGCTCGTGCATTACACCCACCATATAGCCTCCCTCAAAACAGCCACCATACCTACCTATTATGGCATTTTCATAGCCATTCCGAGATATATTGCCATGCAACTACCACCGTTCCGTCTCATGACATGTGCCACCACTTCCATATTGCCATTGCATGATCGTAAGATTGCTAGCATGATGTTTCCATGGCTTGTCCGTTTTTCGATGTCATTGCTATGCTAGATCATTATCACGGTACATTACCGAAGGCATTTCATATAGAGTCATCATTGCTCTAAGTATTGAGTTGTAAGTGTGATGACCATTATTAATAGAGCATTGTCCCATGTGAGGAAATAAAAGCGAAGCCCATTTACAAAAAAGAGGCCAAAGATGCCCACCAAAATAAAATATATATATATATATAAAAAGAGGCCAAAGATCCCACAAAAAAATAAGAGAAAAGAGAGAAGGGACAATTGCTACTATCCTCTTTCCACACTTGTACTTCAAATAGCACTATGATCTTCAGATAGAGAGTCTGCTATGTTGTCACTTCCATATACTAGTGGGAAATTTTCATTATATAACTTGGCTTGTATATTCCAATGATGGGCTTCCTCAAAATTGCCCTAGGTCTTCGTGAGCAAGCAAGTTGGGTGCACACCCACTAGTTTCTTTTGTGAGCTTTCATACACTTATAAGCTCTAGTGCATCCGTTGCGTGGCAATCCCTACTCACTCACATTGATATCTATTGATGGGCATCTCCATAGCCCGTTGATACGCCTAGTTGATGTGAGATTATCTCCTCCTTTTTGTGTTCTCCACGACCACCATATTCTATTCCACCTATAGTGTTATGTCCATGGCTCACGCTCATGTATTGCGTGAAAGTTGAAAAGGTTTGAGAACACTAAAGTATGAAACAATTGCTTGGCTAAAACCGGGGTTGTGCATGATTTAAATACGTTGTGTGGGGGAAGATGGAGCATACCTAGACTATATGATTTTGTAGGGATAAATTTATTTGGCCATGATATTTTGAGAAGACATGATTGCTTTGTTAGTATGATTGAAATATTATTGTCTTTATGTCAAATGATAGACTATTGCTTCGAATCACTCATGTTTTAGTATTCATGCCATGATTATATTATATGATCAAGATTATGCTAGGTAGCATTACACATAAAAAATTATCTTTTTTATCATTTACCTACTCGAGGACGAGCAGGAATTAAGCTTGGGGATGCTGATACGTCTCCGTCGTATCTATAATTTTTGATTGTTTCATGCCAATATTCTACAACTTTCATATACTTTTGGCAACATTTTATACTATTTTTGGGACTAACATATTGATATGTTGCCCAGTGCCAATTTGTCGGGACCCCGATCCTAAGCCATAGGAATCCAGCCTGTAACACATCGCATCCCTTTGCGGTCTGTCACACCCCAGTTTTTGGCTTTCGTGACTAACTAACTTATTTCAAAATTTAGGACCAATTAATTTTTTTTGTGAATGCTTGTGATGCTTGGAGTGATTATTGTTTGCCTTGCTTGTTTGCATGATTGTGTTTGATACCTAATAGATCCTGTCACTCTCTTAATCATCTTCTCATCCCATGATCTCCTGCCTAATGATCATGCCATGTGTTTAGGATAAATATCTATCTTTACCAAATATTATTTTTCCAAAAAGCATTTCTTTGCATTAAACTTTCAAACCCCTGAGATGAGGTTTGTACTACAATTCCTCAAATTAGGGAGTTTCTTTTGCACCAATTGTTTTATTTAAAACCATCATCAAAATGACTTCCAAAAACCACCATATTATTATTTTAAAAGTTATTTTATTATTTTATTTAAAAGCCTTTGTGTGAGGCCAGAAATGGTCTCCTATGAAGGAAATTTATTTTTATTGCCTTAAAAATATTTAAGAAAATTTAGGGAAACTCAGTGGATATATTTATTCCATATTTATGAGTTTCAACACATGGTCATGTTCAAAATATTGGGCAAACCCCTCCAAAACCATTCCTCCCTATTTCAAGCTTTTGGAATATTTCTATAAGAAATATTCTCAATAAATTCCAGTAAAATTCTAGCATGTCATCTACTATATTCTTGATGATCTTGCCAAGATTCATTTCAATACAAGTTGATTTGGCTCCCCTAATCACTCTAAAACCTTGTCTATCCAGAATCAAATTTGAGCAACTCTACATTGTGAAGTGTCTCCAATTGTGCTTAAATTTGGTGGACATGTTCCAATACTCCAATAAGGGATCCACACCAAGTGGTACACCAAGGAGAATAGAGGAACTTGTCCTAAGACCCTCAAAACCCTCTCTGTTGATTTTTGAGTTTGACAAACTTTACATTATAAAGTTTGTCCAATTGACCTCATTTGAATAGGGTTCTTTTTGTGCATGCCTTAATGCTCAAATAAGGCCCCTAAACCAAATATTGGATTTGTGGGAATTCATTTGAATAGGGTTCTAAGCAGAAACTCATTTCTGCCCCTTTCTAGGGTTTTTTAAGTCTACATTGGAAAACTCCTCCAGCAAATCCCAAATTTGGTGTGCAAGCCTATTTTCATCTATTGTTTGACCCTGCTAAGTTTCATAGCCATTGGAATCCATCTGGTAGCCTAACCACAGATCAAACACCTTGTGTGCACTCACTAATTTGGTTTCTTTTGCCACTTCCACTTTATTCCTTGAGCTCAACTTTCTACCACAGCCTCACATAGTCACATTTCACCTCCAGTAACATTCCCATGGCCACTGGTCAATTATTGGAGAAGGACCCTTAGTAACTTTCTCTCATTTTTACCCTTGGCAGCACTGTTTTACCCTTCTTCCCATTCTTCTGCTTAAGCTATCACTCCCAACTCCTTCCAGAGCTTCATTTAGAACCAAGATATGGCATGCTCATGTGGAGAAAATGAGCAACACCTCCTCAAGTTCATTTCTGGCTGAAAAGTAGCTTTGTACAGCAAGTGCTAGCTACACTTCTTTTCTTGAGCTGAATTTTTGGAGACGTGTAGTCCTTCCATATCAGATGCTCCTGGACATGGTTTCACCTCCCCTCTCTGCCTGTGAAAACCATTTGCATCAGCCCCTAGTTTCCTGCTTAAATGTTCACAGCAGTCAGACCCCATTCAAACCATCTTCACTTGGCTCCAAACTTCTCCAGTGGCCTCTGGCAAGCATGCCTTGCATTGGAGACAACGTTTCTAGGTAGAATGGACCCCGGGGACACGCGTGGCCATGGTGACCATGCAGTCAGCCTGCACTAATGGTGCTCTGCACCATTTCCTTGTTCCCTAGCTCATGTCCCGCAGCTGCACCATGTCTCAGAGCGTCAGAGCATCCCCTTTTGACTGTTCAAGCCATTCCCCTCCACTATCAAGCCTCCAAGACCCCTCGGGCATGCGTGGCATCCATGCACCAGAGAGCTCCGAGAGCTCCTGCACTTTCTCTTCTCTTCCCCTCCCCATATGGCTCCCTTCCGAGCTCCCTAAGCCTCCAGAACCTCTTCCTCTCTCTTTGGAACCACCCTAGACCCCCATCTCCTTCCCAAGCTCTACATCCCTCCTCTTCATCCGTTGCTGCCATGGCCGATGCGGCCAAGCTCGTGTCCGAGCTTGCACAGCTTCCCCCCTTCCCATCTAGCTACCCCCCAGGGGCACCCCAGACCCGCAGCAGAATCCCCCTCCTTCGTCTCCCCTCCAGGTGGCCGGAGCGCCGCTCCCCATAACCACCGTCGCCACTCTACACCTCAGCCGCGGGCATGCTTGTGCTCTGCCTCCGCAGCACCATAGACCTGCCCAGGTGGGTGCGGGAGGACTCTCCGAGGGTGCTGGTGCCGGCGGCGTCGTCAACGGTGTCCAGAGCCACTAGGGGCAAGCACCGGCAGCGCCTGATCTTCCTCCCGTCGCTCCCAGCTTGAGCGCGAGGTGGGAGAAGGAGCTCACAGCCGGGCCCCAGCGTCAGCCAGTCACCGGCCGGGCCCCCAGCGTTAAGTGGCCACGCCCCTGGCCGTTGATGTCTTCCTCGCGTGGAGACGTATTAGAGGGAGTGCGCCTTCGGCGTCACCAGGATCCCGGGTGGTCTGCGCAACTGGGCTAGCCCGAAGGCCTACCAAGCGCCTTATGCACAGGATAGCCCCTAAAGCTAAGCTTTTCCCTTCTTCATATTTGCTTCAACTAACAAATTCCAACATAAATTCATATTAACTCCAATTTCATTGATTCGAATTTCTACAGGCTCCTAAATTCCAACTCTACCCACCTATGTGACTTGCACATTTTTCCAAGCACTTTTCCTGTTGTATTATTTTTCAAATGTCAATTTGGACATTGAAAACTCCATCTTGCAAAAATCCAAGAGGATTCAAATAAACTCCAAATGGAGTGATTCAAACTCCCAGAGCCTTCTAAAATCCTTCTTTATTTTTAGAACCCTCGTTAACATTTTTGTGTGACTTACTTCTGTTGCAATAAATAAATAGCTCCTATTGCTATTTATTCCTCATTGTAAAATCTCTAGAATATTCATAACATCTCCAAATCCAGTGAAACCACTTCCTAAATATTTCTAAAATCATTCTCTGTTAAATGGGTGCCTCCACTCATTTTTAACAGAATGATTTCTGTTGGCTTATTCAATGGCCACCTATTGCTCCTTTCACCTATTGAAAAATCCTTGATGATTCAAATCTCCTCTGAGAAGCTTCAGGTATTTTTCTTATGACTAGAGAGGTCCAAGAAAAATAAAACTTCT
Organism: Hordeum vulgare subsp. vulgare; assembly: GCF_904849725.1. Lineage (NCBI taxonomy): Eukaryota > Viridiplantae > Streptophyta > Magnoliopsida > Poales > Poaceae > Hordeum > Hordeum vulgare. Next base: position 129,214,340 of record NC_058523.1, read on the forward strand.
ATTTGTAGAACACTTTTATTTTGCTTGCTATATGGCTTACTATAGTTGTTTCCGACGATAGTTGACGGTAGACGGAGTATTTGGAGTTGGAGCGGAAGACCTCGGAGACCCCGAGGACTTACGTGAGCAAGGCAAGCAGCCCTTTGACCATGACTTGAGCACAAACATTGTTGCATGCTAGTATAGTTGGTATTTTCCCGTTGCATGTGATCACGATGCCGGTTCATCATTGTGGTGATGATACCGGAGGCTTCTTCAAAGCCCTTACATGTTGGTAATGTTATACATATGGCTCCTCGGAGCACAAGCATGATGAGCTTGACCCTACCATCTATGAGGATCATGCTACTGTCAGGTTGACCAGTAGAGTAAGATCATTGCATTGAGCTTGACCCTACCCCTTGAGGGTCATGTTAATACCATGTTGACAAGTAAAGATAGAGCATATTATCACAAGCGTGATGATGAGTTAAATAAAGAGTTTATGAAAACCCCGGCGGGTGCGACTAATGCCCGAGGGTGATGATGAGTTGGTGATCACTTTTGGTGAAGTGATGCACCGGTGTTTTTGTGTGAGTATGGTTTCGGAAATGGGATTAGATTTATGATGTGTCGACCATCCCAATCTTACCAGTACGACCACGATACCCCTTTATGGGACGGGGCTTTGTTGATTACTCTGGTCGGTACTAGCAAAGAGCCACATTACTAGTGGCGGGAGTGATCGGTGTCACTCTCGTGATGGGGTCGTGCCAGGTAGGACGACTATGCCATTATTATGAGTTCCAGGCACACCGTTGGTCCCTGCATGGTTGATACAGTCCAGAGTCGATGCTCGTAAGACGTACAACATGTGGGCTGGGTACCAATCGAGTGGACCTCTTTGTCTAGTATCGTCAGGGGAAAGATGATGATCGGGTACTTACCTCGGGTATATGTGATATACCGCGAGTCGTGGATGACGCGGAAGTTTCCCGTTTCTTGTGGGTCCAGCGTACTACCTCTGCAGAGTGTCAAACTATTCGAATAGCTGTGTCCACGGTCAAGGACAGTTGGGTGGTGCTGCTTAAACTACGTCCAGCGTTTCCGCATAAACCAAGTGTGTGTGTGGTGTTATAAAGGTGTTGTTATAGAGAGGATGATATGACCAAGTTCGGTGACTTGGCATATAGGGTAAACCCGGAAGGTTTAACCCTCAGCTGATATGTTGAGGTTATGACAAGTCCGATGACTTGGCATATAGGGTGAACCCGGATGGTTCAACCCTTAGCAGATATGTTGATATCCGTAACCTGTTCTTCAAGAGTAATTATTTAACTTGATGCATATTCATGATCATTCCACCAGATGAGTTACACTAAAGATGCATGATACTGTTATCCTTCACTTTCATTGTTCGCATCATGGGCTGTTTGCGAGTACATTCAAAGTACTCATTGGCTTGCCACTGGTTATTTCATTGACCAGGTGTGAAAGACAGGATATGGTGAAGATTAACTCGGTGACGTTCTTGCGAGCTAGGACGCTTCCCAGTCAGAATGCCTGTAGGTTAAAGCTGATGGCATGGGTTCACGCTTTCAACCAATAATTCCGCTATTGGTCTAGTTTGGTGCTTTGGCCTTTAAGGCCCTATGTATGTAAGACTCGACCAAAGTGGTCATTTATTGTATCAAACGGTACGTGTGGATGTAAGACTCTATTATTCAGTATCTGTGTTCAATGAGCATTGATCCTTGGGATCACTGGGCACGGCGATCTCGACTTACCAGTCGGGGTCCCCACAGAGCTGGTATCAGAGCCAGCCTGACTGTAGGAAGCCTTTAGTTAGCATGGACTTTAGTTAGGATAAAACTGCTTTCCAAATCCTTAGAAATGCTTACAAAACCTATATATTTTCTCGACTCTCCTAAATCTTCAAAGAAATTGAAGGTTATGCTCTAGCCTTCCACTCTTATTTTCGTGACACTCCTCGTCTACTTTTTCAAAACTTGCTAATGGTCGCTAGAACCTTATGCCCTTCTGACCACGGGCTAAATTGAAATCCTCGTGGGCAGCCCGGAAGGAAGTAACCTTTCCAGGCAAACACCTGTGCTGAAGGACAGAGAAGACCACTCCGCGACCAGACGACACCAACAGAAGTACCTCCATGAGGAACAAGGACATCGAGGCTTAGAAGATGGTGAAAACCTGGGCACTGCCCCAGAGTGATGCCACTTCCGCCTACGATAATCTGGACATAATATATGCAAACCTTGATCTGCATCACTAGTAGAGCGACCCTGTTAGTTATAAGAAATTGTGTCGACCACCACCGGTGGATGAGGACCTCGCCATTTGGTCCGCCTCACCTTAGTGAGCAGGAAAACGGTTCTCTTCATCCCCCGCTCTAGGTGTCGATATCGCAATTAGTATGATTGACAGATCAGAACTCTATCATGTCATGCAAATATCGGTGCATGAATATGTCCCCTTGAGACCCTTGAAGCCTCAGAAGACAAGAAGACGATCACAAGATCATGAAGACAACACAAGACCCTGTTAGTGACAGCTATGAAGAACCACCTTCGTCAGCAACTTCCCAGACGAGAAGACAACCAAAGTTCTTTACAACTCAAGCGAATTGCTTCAGCAAGCGACAACAAGAGGCGTGACAACACCTTGAGAAGGTCCAGAAGACTTAGCGGACTCCTCTCCGGAGCAAGAAGCAAGCACGACTGTCGAGTCCCTAAACCTAGGATAGGATGAGTCATGAATCGCCTATGCGAAGTCGAGTCCGTGAAATGGTTCGGATGGACCATGTTGTGTGTTGTTTGTTTTTGTTGTTTGTGCTTTGATATGAGTCGCGCTTTTGCTTACGTAACAAGCATGCGGTTATATCACTTGCCTTATTTTGAAGTTCAAAATAATTTTTGCACTTGTTTGAGTTCATTTTTCAACGCTTGTTTGATTGCACTAAGACCCTTAGACATTCCCCTTGGTACTCTCTCTCTTTCTCTCACCTCTCTCGACAACTGAAGACGGCAAGGCAGATGTGCCAAGGATCCGCTTCGAAGGACGGCTGACGTTGAGGACACTGACTGTGCTAAGCTTGACCACACGCAACCTGTAGGAGTGTGTTTTCCCCTCGAGATTGGAAAACCACACTAGACCAGACTAACCTCCACAAGCCTTTCTGGCTCAAATATTCTGGTCACGTGTCTAGTACACGGACTTTCCAGAACTCGTGTAGGTCCCCGATAAACCCCGCTGAGCACCGGGTTCCTTGTGGAACAAGTGATCACCGCGAACAAGTATCCTTCCATCTCAAGCTAGCACTGTAACCTTGATGCCATAAGAGGACCGATCTCCGATATGAGAGCATTAGACTAAGATTGTTGTGATGATAATAGATGTCTTGAGGATATAGCTAGACTATTTTGGTGGATCATGAGACCCTTATAAAGGTAAGTAAACTTGGTGGAACAAGTTGGTATTAGCATAAGCTATATAATATGGAGTAAGATTGGATTTAGTAGGATGATTATGATCGTGAACATTATTCTTGGTGGTATACATGACTTTAGCTAGTAGTTGGCATGGTTTGGAGATAATTACCATAATGACTTGGAGTATCGAGTAGACTTCTTATTGGATTTGAGTCTTGGATTTAAATAGGTAATCTTAATAGAGTATTGAGGATGACAAAGACCACATGGTTTGGAGTAAATTGGATTTAGCTCGTTAATCTCGATCATGATACCATGTTTCTCGGTGGATATAGAGTGCGTATACTTGGAGTTGTCAAATTGATTTACAACCTATGTGGTTTGGCCTTGGAGATTAGATGGCCATGATTATTGAAGTTGGTGGATGTACTATGACGTAATTTTTGCAGTATTATGTGAATTATGAGGACTCTAGAGATTATGTAGAACTCCTTCCGTGTTGGATTTGTAAGAGTGATAGGTCTAGTAATGATTGATCAGATTGATGGACCACTTGATCGGATTCATAGGAAGGAAACAAAATATTGGATTAGTCTACTACGTGTTTCCTTAATATAGTAGTGTAGTACCCTGTCCATTGGATGACTTAGGTGGACAATTGGATTTGTTGTGCCTCAGATTCAATTGTGGTAGCTGTATGTCTCCCCAAGGTCCTTGCATAGTAATGCATGTACAGTTGGGGCTACGCCATACTTGTAAGTGTTTGGGTTTAGTTCTTCCCTCAGCACGGAGTTGACTACCTTGAGCGGTGTGGAGTTGACCCACGTAGGATGATATCCTTGATGAGATGAGGTGATGTTGTCTCAAGTTAGCGGTCGAACTACTGGCATCTAAGGAATGTGCTTAGAGACAAGATGATAATTGTTCGCCCACATCCTAAGTTCCTTAAGACCCTAAAGCTTTGGTGAGCCACAACATGGATGGACTACGACCATAGAAGATGACTCTAAGTCGTTGAAATGTGGTCAGTACCCGCCCATAGCAAGTCCCATTCTCCTCGCCTGACTTTTGAGCACTGTGCTTATGTCGTGTTTGGGGAAAGTATGATGCCATCCTCACTGATGACATACTTACTCACCCAGTAAGAGGAAGAACACCTTAGTCGTGTTTGGTCGAGCCCAGGAACGCTGATTGTTATGCCTCTCGAAGGTACAGTGATATCTCGAGAAGATGGACTTCTTGAAGCAATCCCAAGACGACGAAAGTCTATCCTACTCAAGTCAAGACGAAGAACCGCCGTGACGAGGAAGCTACGACAACGACGATGAAGCAACAAAAGTCAACCACCGACCACGCACCGACTACATCAACGACGTCAAGAAGCCTCGACGATTCAAGATGATAAAGCCTTCGGACAAGCAAAAGAATCAGACGACCCTTCCTTGGTCCAAATCAAGGACGCAAGTACTAGTAGGTCGTGGTAGAAACCTGCTAAAGGTGATTTCCGCCTGCCAAGTCGCAGACCTTGGGATTGGATGATTGGTCTATACTCTTAGGTAGCCAGCTTATCCAGAAACCCTCGCAAACTCCCAAGATGGCAGGACCTGTTCTGGACTCTGAGCCTCCGAGCTTAGGCTCGTAGGTGAGATCCAACCCGGACCCTTTCACGAGAAGCCTACGAAGACTATTTGCGACCATAGCTTGACTGCTGAAAGGAAGTCAAGGACTTCCCCGTAAGCAGGAAGCCATGTGAAGACTTTGGTAGTGCGTTCTAACACGAGACATCTTGATGTCACTAACCGACATGCGAAGCCCGGACCAGATCCTAGACACACCATCTTGCCACGTATTCTGACTTTGGAATACACTCGCACGCCAGAACCTTGCACAAGACTTAGCTCACCAAGCCCTTGACCTCGGTCAAGCATAACTTATTGCCAAATTCCGCTCACGATCAGTCAAGGACTTGTGAACATTCGAAGTTGTATCACCAAGCACCTCAACACCACCACCACAGCATGGAGACATGAAGACTACCTCCGACTCAAGATTTTGTATCCCTCCAACCCCTAGCCCAGAAATCTCGGGGACGAGATTTTCTTAAGAGGGTAAGGTCTGTCACACCCGAGTTTTTGGCTTTCGTGACTAACTAACTTATTTCAAAATTTAGGACCAATTTTTTTTTTGTGAATGCTTGTGATGCTTGGAGTGATTATTGTTTGCCTTGCTTGTTTGCATGATTGTGTTTGATACCTAATAGATCCTGTCACTCTCTTAATCATCTTCTCATCCCATGATCTCCTGCCTAATGATCATGCCATGTGTTTAGGATAAATATCTATTTTTACCAAATATTATTTTTCCAAAAAGCATTTCTTTGAATTAAACTTTCAAACCCCTGAGATGAGGTTTGTACTACAAGTCTTCAAATTAGGGAGTTTCTTTTGCACCAATTGTTTTATTTAAAACCATCATCAAAATGACTTCCAAAAACCACCATATTATTATTTTAAAAGTTATTTTATTATTTTATTTAAAAGCCTTTGTGTGAGGCCAGAAAATGTCTCCTATGAAGGAAATTTATTTTTATTGCCTTAAAAATATTTAAGAAAATTTAGGGAAACTCAGTGGATATATTTATTCCATATTTATGAGTTTCAACACATGATCATGTTCAAAATATTGGGCAAACCCCTCCAAAACCATTCCTGCCTATTTCAAGCTTTTGGAATATTTCTATAAGAAATATTATCAATAATCTCCAGTAAAATTCTAGCATGTCATCTATGATATTCTTGATGATCTTGCCAAGTTTCATTTCAATCCAAGTTGATTTGACTCCCCTAATCACTCTAAAACCCCGTCTGTCCAGAATCAAATTTGAGCAACTCTACATTGTGAAGTGTCTCCAATTGTGCTCAAATTTGGTGGACATGTTCCAGTACTCCAATAAGGGATCCACACCAAGTGGTACACCAAGGAGAATAGAGGAACTTGTCCTAAGACCCTCAAACCCCTCTCTGTTGATTTTTGACTTTGACAAACTTTACATTATAAAGTTTGTCCAATTGAGCTCAAACTTTTTGTGCATGCCTTAATGCTCAAATAAGGCCCCTACACCAAATATTGGATTTCTGGGAATTCATTTGAATAGGGTTCTAAGCATAAACTCATTTCTCCCCTTTCTAGGGTTTTTCAAGTCTACATTGGAAAACTCCTCCAGCAAATCCCAAATTTGGTGTGCAAGCCTATTTTCATCTATTGTTTGACCCTACTAAGTTTCATAGCCATTGGAATCCATCTGGTAGCCTAACCACAGATCAAACACCTTGTGTGCACTCACTAATTTGGTTTCTTTTTCCACTTCCACTTTATTCCTTGAGCTCAACTTTCTACCACAGCCTCACATAGTCACATTTCACCTCCAGTAACATTCCCATGGCCACTGGTCAATTATTCCAGAAGGACCCTTTGTAACGTTCTCTCATTTTTACCCTTGGCAGCACCGTTTTACCCTTATTCCCATTCTTCTACTTAAGCTATTACTCCCAACTCCTTCCAGAGCATCTAATGGACACCGGGGACACGCGTGGCCATGGTGACCACGCTGTCAGCCTGCACTAATGGTGTTCTGCACCATTTCCTTGTTCCCTAGCTCATGTCCCGCAGCTGCACCATGTCTTAGAGCATCAGAGCATCCCCTTTTGACCGTTCAAGCCATTCCCCTCCACTAGCAAGCCTCCAAGACCCCTTAGGCATGCGTGGCATCCATGCACCAGAGAGCTCCGAGAGCTCCTGCGCTTTCTCTTCTCTTCCCCTCCCCATATGGCTCCCTTCCGAGCTCCCTAAGCCTCCAGAACCTCTCCCTCTCTCTTTGGAACCACCCTAGAGCCCCCATCTACTTCCCAAGCTCTCCTTCCCTCCTCTTCTTCCATTGCTGCCATGGCTGATGCGGCCAAGCTCATGTCCGAGCTTGCGCAGCTTCCCCCCTTCCCATCTAGCTACCCCCCCAGGGGCACCCGAGACCCGCAGCAGAATCCCCCTCCTTTGTCTCCCCTCCAGGTGGCAGGAGCGCCGCTCCCCACAGCCACCGTCGCCACTCTCCACCTCGGTCACGGGCATGCTTGTGCTCGGCCTCCCCAGCACCATAGACCTGCCCAGGTGGGTGCGGGAGGACTCTCCGAGGGTGCTGGTGCAGGCGGCGTCGTCAGCGGTGGCTGGAGCCACTAGGGGCAAGCACCGGCAGCGCCTGATCTGCCTCCCGTCGCTCCCAGCTTGAGTGGGAGGTGGGAGAAGGAGCTCACAGCCGGGCCCAAGTGTCAGCCACTCACCGGCCGGGCCCCCAGCGTTAAGTGTCCACGCCCCTGGCCGTTGACGTCTTCCTCGCGTGGAGACGTATTAGAGGGAGTGCGCCTTCGGTATCACCAGGATCCCGGGCGGTCTGAGCAACTGGGCTAGCCCGAAGGCCTACCAAGCGCCCTATGCGCAGGATAGCCCCTAAAGCTAAGCTTTTCCCTTTTTCATATTTGCTTCAACTTACAAATTCCACCATAAATTCATATTAACTCCAATTTCATTGATTCAAATTTCTGCAGGCTCCTAAATTCCAACTCTACCCACCTATGTGCCTTGCACATTTTTCCAAGCACTTTTCCTGTTGTATTATTTTTCAAATGTCAATCTGGACATTGAAAACTCCATCTTGCAAAAATCCTAGAGGATTCAAATAAACTCCAAATGGAGTGATTCAAACTCCCAGAGCCTTCTAAAATACTTCTCTATTTTTAGAACCCTGGTCAACATTTTTGTGTGACTTACTTCTGTTGCAATAAATAAATAGCTCCTATTGCTATTTATTCCTCATTGTAAAATCTCTAGAATATTCATACCATCTCCAAATCCAGTGAAACCACTTCCTAAATATTTCTAAAATCATTCTCTGTTAAATGGGTGCCTCCACTCATTTTTAACATAATGATTTCTGTTGACTTATTCAATGGCCACCTATTGCTCCTTTCACCTACTCAAAAATCCTTGATGATTAAAATCTCCTGTGAGAAGATTCAGGTATTTTTCTTATGACCAGAGAGGTCCAAGAAAAATAAAACTTTTATTTATAGAACACTTTTATTCTGCTTGCTATATGGCTTACTATAGTTGTTTCCGACGATAGTTGACGGTAGACGGAGTATTCGGAGTTGGAGCGGAAGACCTCGAAGACCCCGAGGACTTACGTGAGCAAGGCAAGCAGCCCTTTGACCATGACTTGAGCACAAACATTGTTGCATGCTAGTATAGTTGGTATTTTCCCGTTGCATGTGATCACGATGCCGGTTCATCATTATGGTGATGACACCGGATGCTTCTTCAAAGCCCTTACATGTTGGTAATGTTATACATATGGCTCCTCGGAGCACAAGCATGATGAGCTTGACCCTACCATCTATGAGGATCATGTTGTAGGTTAAGGCTGTAGGTTAAGGCTGATGGCATGGGTTCACGCTTTCAACCAATAATTCCGCTATTGGTCTAGTTTGGTGCTGTGGCCTTTAAGGCGTTATGTATGTAAGACTCGACCGAAGTGGTCATTTATTGTATCAAACGGTACGTATGGATGTAAGGCTCTATTATTCAGTATCTGTGTTCAGTGAGCATTGATCCTTGGGATCACTGGGCACGGCGATCTCGACTTACCAATCGGGGTCCCCACACGGTCTCACGCACGGTTAACCCCACGGTTGCAGCCTTACCTTAGCCGGGACCGTTTGCGCCTTTTGACTCACGTATGCAATTGTGTCGCTAGCAATCCAATGACAGAGAAACCGAATCGGCATGTCTAGTCATAAACCAAAGTGGCAGTTCTACACAGGGACAGGCATACATGACCCAGCAAAGCAGGTGTCGGTCACCAACGAATGTAGACGAGTCGTAGCAAGCTACAAGGACTCCATTACATCGCGTGACTTTTCCCCAAAGGGGACAGACACAACAGCTAAGAAGGACACATGCCGGTCAACCAATGTGTCCGGAGCAGTAGCGAGCTACCATGGCTCGTTGGATCACAAAGGGGCATTTCCCTGTAAAGAATGCTACTAAAGTCTACGGCTAGGTAATCGAACCCCATACAGATCAAGCATGACACACGTACGCATGGCATATCGATATGTATAGATACATCGATGGCATCACAACATAACCATAAACATACAAGCTTTATTTAAGAGGATCGGAAGAGCCACACACATAATATTACACAGTAAGGGTCTCACGACCCATCATAGCAGTCATTCAGTTACAAGCCAGCGGAAGTGTTTAAACTGTCTGAGTACAGACAGGTGAAACTAGAAGTCACATGGCCTGACTATACTACAGACCCAACCTAGGGCCAGATCGTAGCTGGGACACCAGCCACTCGTCATCGTCGATGTTTAGGAAGAACCCTCCATTAGGGTCATTAACAACTTGTGCAACAACTATTAAGCAAACATGAGTACGGAGGTACTCAGCAAGACTTTAGAATAACTATCTACTCATGCAAGGTATCAATAAGGAATTGTAGGGTTTCATGTGGAAAGCCAGCATTTGACTCGTGGCTAGACAACTTGCATTTTAAACAATTTTTGACAACTTGATTTCTCGCACACGAGTCCACTAAAACCACAACAATACTCTATCGTGGAATCATTCCGTCTCCATACGGAAATGCCGTCCACGACACTCCCGCTTATTTTGACAATTCTATGAGTAGCCATTGAAGTTATCTATGAACAACATATGTCTCCAAGTAGTCCATATCCGCGGACGTGGCTATTCGAATAGATCATAATCCTACAGGGGTGTACTTCGTCACACATGCTCCCGCCACTTATCGCCATGTGCACGTCATGCACCTCGGCAACCTTCAAGCGGAAGCCCAACGAGGGAGTCGGCCACGACCGTTAACCACACTAATACTTAGTCCAGGTTTATCGCCTATGTGAGGGTAACCCGCACGGAAGTCCGGCCGAGGTTTCCGCCATGGCCCCAAACGATGTGCGCAGGCTTCCCAAGCCCACCATCCTGGTGCCACTTGGTACACCGTGCCACTGCCTACCGCATCACAGCCCACCTCTCAGGTCAGCACTTTGCACGGCCTCCAGCATGACTATAAACACCAGAAACTACTTGCAACTCCTGGACCGAGTACTAAGCGATTAATAAGTCGAGAGGGTCAATTAAGTATCCCAACGTGTGGTTGTATCTAGTCTTGGATTACATACACGGAACTCAGTTCCTAAGGACGGTTCCAATGAAACAACCCGCCATGTACTCCTACATAGCCTTTCACCGGTACCTTTACCAAATCAGGTTCAACGCACGACCTTTACTTACTGAACACATTCTCACAATTCTGTTCATCTTCCAGATGACAGACCGTACACAACTCTAAGCATAGCATGCATAGCAGGATAAGGCACATCATGGCTCAAGCAACTACCAGGTATGCTAGGTTGCAAGGTTCAGTTATTTACTGTGACAAGGACAGGTCATGCAAAGGAAGTGGGTTCAACTAACATGGCAAAAGCATTTGAAGCATTTGATCCTAGTGCAATAAGTAAGTGCAGGAGCGAGAACATGGGATTTATCGGGATGATCAAAATGGTTGCTTGCCTTGTTGCTCAGAGGAGGGACAATATCCGTCAGTCGGATATTCGGTGGAATCCGGAGGAGCGGAGCCTACCGAAAGGAATGACAACAATCAATAACAAACATATGCAACAAGATGATGCATGAGCATGGCATGAGGATGCAAGGTGGTATACCATTATAGCTAACATCTATGAGGTTTGAAGTTGATTTGAATTAAACTCAAGTATCACTTCAGACGAGGTATTCTCGATTACCATTTTAATTGATTCGACCTGATGCTCAGATCAACTTGTTTTTAACATGCATGGAAATGACATGTTAAGTTGCTAGTTTGGGATTGAACAATGTTTGGCCATATCATTTGAAGTGGAATTCAAATTATTTCCAAATTCCATCTCCAAAGTATTCATAACATTTAACTTATTCATTATTCTATATGTTTGGGTCCAGTAACATTTTCAAACATGTTTCAAAATGAGATATTCAGATTTCTTGGATTTTTCTGATACTTTTTCATATATAAATTATTTTCATTGGAGTTACAGATTAATTTCTATGATTTTTAGAAGTTTTGGCATTTTTCTGGTATTCTTTCAAATCAGAAATCCACTTATTGCGTCAACCCTACGTCATCATGGCGTCAGCAGGTCAACTGACCTGATCAGGTCAAACCTGACAGGGGGGGACCCACTAGTCAGCATCTCAGGAGCTAATCCCGCGCTGACCAGCCCCCTGATTGCGTTTGACTTGGCCTGGGGCCCACTGTCAGCGAGTGCTTAGCGCTAAACCACCGGGATTAGGCCGGCCACGTCGTCCCCCGCCGGAGGCTGACCGGCGGCGACCAGATTCGCGGCGATCTTCGCCGGAGACGCGCTAAATCGTGTTGTGGTGCTCGGAATCGGGTGCCGAGAGCACTGGGATGATCCCCAGGCTCGGCCTCATCCAGCACTGGCCTTAGGGAGGGCTATGGGTGGCCGGTGCATGCCGGCGACGAGCCGAGGCGGCTGCCGGAGCTCGGGTTCGTTGGTCTAGTGAGTAGGGGGCACGAATCCGAGGGGAAGAAGATGGGAAATGATCGCAGGCTCACGGTGGAGGTGAAGCTAGGCTCAGACTGCTCGGGGAGGGGTTGTAGCCGGCGATCCACCGTCGATTTGCCGGCGGCCGAAGGTTGAAGACGATGGCGCTGGGGGCGTTGCAGGGCTCGGGGAGGCTTCGGCTTTTGCAGGGAGAACCAGCTCGTCGAGGCGGAGCTACTGGACTACTCGGGAGGAAGATCATGTGGCTAGGGGCACGGCAGCTCAAGCTCGAGCTCTTGGTAATGGCGGCAGGAGGAGGGAGGAGAGAACCCGAGAGGAGGGGAAGGAATGGTCACGGGAACGGATAGAGACGCGCTCGGGGAGGATAACCCTGTTGTCGCGCTGTCCTGGGGGGCACCGGAGGTCGCAACGGCAAAGCAGGAGGCGGAGGAGGCCGCCGTGGTCGATCTCTCCTCTACCAGAAGGCAGAGGAAGAAGACGACCCTGCCCCTGGTGGGTTGGGCCTCCTCAGGGCGACAGATAAGTTTTTACTCACTTTTTTTCTATTTTGTTTCTGTTTTAATTATTGACATTGCTTTCCATTTATTTTGGCTTCACAAGCAATTTGTAAATAGTTTGAAAAATGTTGGGGTGTTAGTTGGAATATTTCCAATCACCCATAAAGTTTTCAGCATTTTTGGAAACTATATATTTTTGAATGCAAATTTAAAACTTGAAACCAGTAGTCTTTTGCATTTATTTAAAATGCCAAAAGTATTAAGAACATGGTTTTCTTCATTGCTTATTTGTTTTCAAGAATTATCAGAAAAGTTGAACTTTTCTTGAGGCCATTTTGGGTTCATTGATTTGAGTAAGTTTATAATTCCTTTGAATTTGAGAAGTGGCTAGGGGTTTTGAGTTTTCCTTCACCACTTGCTTTGTTCTTGTTGAAATTTTCTAAGATGCAATGCAAAAAAAAGATATGAGCACAATGCTAACTTGATTAGGGTTTCAGGGATGTGACAACGTTCCTGTTTGTTGCATGTTTTTGTTTCGCAGAATATCCATACCAAACAAAGTCCAACCGTAATAAAAACTTTCGGGGATTTTTTTGGAATATTTATGATTTTTGGGAAGAAGAATCAACGCGAGACGATGCATGGAGGGCCCACAAGCCCTGTAGCAGCCACCAGGAGGTACGGCGGCGGCTGGCAGGCTTGTGGCCACTCCTTAAGGCGGTTAGATCCCTTCTTTCGCATCAACAAAGATAATATTTGGAAGAAAATTGTGTTAAAATTTCAGCCCAATTGGAGGTACGGATCTCCAGAAATTTAAGAAACGGTGAAACGCAGAATCTGGGAGCGCAAAAACACAAGGACACAGAGAGAGATCCAATCTCGGAGGGGCTCTCGCCCCTCCCCCGCCATGGAGACCATGGACCAGAGGGTAAACCCTTCTCCCATATAGGGAGGAGGTCAAGGAATAAGAAGAAGGAGGGGGCTCTCTCCCCCTCTCTCCCGGCGGCGCCGGAACGCCACCCGGGACATCATCGTGTGACCGCGATCTACACCAACACCTCCGTCATCTTCAGCAACATCTATATTCAGCGGTTCACTCTCCCGCAACCCACTGTACCCTCTACTTGAACACGTTGCTTTATGCTACATATTATTATCCAATGATGTGTTGCTATCCTACGATGTCTGAGTAGATTATCGTTGTCCTATCGGTGATTGATGAATTGCTATGGTTGGTTTAATTTGCTTGTGGTTATGTTACAGTCCTTTGGTGCCCATCATATGATTGCGCGCGTGGATCACACCATAGGGTAAGTTGTATGTTGATACGACTATGTATTGGCAGGCTAGAGTGACAGAAGCTTCAAACCTAGCATAGAAATTGATGCATATGGGATTGAAGGGGGACCAATATATCTTATTGCTATGGTTGGATTTTACCTTAATGAACGTTAGTAGTTGCGTATGCTTGCTAATAGTTACAATCATAAGTGCATAGAATTCCAAGTAAGTGATGACATGCTAGCAGAGGCCTCTCCCACATGATACTTGCTATCGATCTAGTAACGTAGTCAATTGCTTAGGGACAATTCCGCAATTCCTACCACCACTTTTTCACACTCGTTAGACACTCGTAGTTGTTTCTTTATCTAACCAGCCCCTAGTTTTATTTACGTGTTCTTTACTTTATTGCAAGCCTATCCTTTCACTCCTACAAAGTACTTCTAGTTTCATACTTGTTCTAGGTAAAGCGAACATAAAGTGTGAGTAGAGTTGAATCGGTGGTCGATAGAACTTGAGGGAATATTTGTCCTACCTTTAGCTCCTCGTTGGGTTCGACACTCTTACTTATCGAGAAAGGCTACAATTGATCCCCTATACTTGTGGGTTATCAAGACCTTTTTCTGGCGCCATTGCCGGGGAGCAATAGCGTGGGGTGATTATTCTCGTGTGTGCTTGTTTGCTTTATCACTAAGTAGATTTATTTGTTGTTCTAAGTTGTTCTCTATCTTTAGTTATGGATATGGAACACGAAATACCAAAAAAATTGGTTGTACTTGCTACTCATGGAGATCGGGAACCTCCTAAAACCCTGGATGCTCGTTATGTGGAAAATATTATGTACTTCTTTAATAATCCTGAGAAAGCCCCATTCAATTATATAATGGGATACACGTTGGATCAACGTGAATACTTTAGGGATTATCGCTTGACTCAAAAAGGGGAACTTTTATGGGATCAAATCCATTTGTTGAAATGGTATGCTTGGGAACTATGCAAGAGACATGGTGTTACTTGTTGCTCTAGGATGAAGGCTCCACACCTTCCCTTTTCTTGTGAGTTTAATGATCATAGAACCTTGGCTTCTTATGCTAATGGTAAATATGATTACTATGATGTGGATAAAATAGAAGAGTTTGTTGCTTTTATGGGTGCTTATGAAATTGAGGCTCTGTTTAAAAGGTATGATGACAATGATGATGCTCCTTACCGTTCTAAAAAAAATTATATGATTCGTTATTGTTATACTAATTATGAATATAATACCCATATTGAACGATTTAAGGAGAAATCCTATGCTGCCCAAGAAGAGACTATTATTTTGCAGGAAACTATGGAAGAAGAAAATGCTGAAATTGTGAGCTCATTAGATGAAAAAGATGACGAGGAGAGCGAAGAAGAAAAGGAGGAACAACGGACTAGCTACCCGTGTCCACCTTCTAATGAGAGTAACTCTTCTACTCATAAATTATTTAATATCCCTTCGTTCTTACCGAAAGATGAATGCTATGATCCCTTGGATTCCTTTGAAATATCCCTTTTTGATGAACTTGATGCTTGCTATGCTTGTGGCCATGATGCCAATATGAATGATGCTTATGAAGATGAGCTAGCTATAGTTCCTTATGTTACACATGATGATTTTGATGAATATAATATGCATGTGCTTGCTTCCCCTACTTGCAATTATTATGAGAGAGGAACTACATCTCCACCTCTCTATGTTTCCAATACGATAAAATTGCAAGAAACTGCTTATGCTATGTATTGACCTTTACTTTGTGTGCATGAATTGCTCTTTTATGACATGCCAATGCATAGGAAGAGAGTTAGACTTCGTCATTGCATGATATAGGTTACCTTGTGCTCACTACTAAATTTCAAATCATTGCTAATTAAAATTGGCTTTGATATACCTTGGGATCCGGGTGGATCCATTACTTGAGCACTTTATGCCTAGCTTAATGGCTTTAAAGAAAGCGCTGCCTGGGAGACAACCCAAAAGTTTTAGAGAGTCATTTATTTCTGTTGAGTGCTTTTATTTAGTTTAAAAACAAAAAAATATAGAGGGGAACTTCAAACTTTTTCAAAAAGAGAAGCGATTGAAAGGTGATGCATTGCGGAAGTGAGGGTCGACCTTGAACACTTATGTTCCTGCGCATGGAAACAATGTAGAATTTTTCATGGAAGTTTCTCACAAAAATAATTATCCCCTTGTAAAATTCCTTTGTGTTTTTAAAAATAATTTGCCAAGTAAAGCCTTTACGATTAGTTTGGGTGATAGTTGTTTGATCACGCTGAGAAAAGACAGAAACTTTCTGATCACGAAATTAATTTTCATTTTTATTGTGGAAGAGCTTTTGAGTTGACTCTTTTTGCTGCTGATTGACATGCAAATTTTCCAGACGTTTGTAATTTTTCAGATGTTTTGAGATATCACAAGTATACGGAATATACAGATTGCTACAGACTGTTCTGTTTTGACTGATTTTGTTTTCTATGCATTTTTCTCTTATTTTGATGAATCTATGGGTAGTATCGGGGGGTATGAACCATGGTGAAGTTGGATTGAAGTAGATATAATGCTAATATGAATTTAGAATGAGTTCACAACAGTACTCGAAGTGGTGATTTATTTTATTATACTAACGGATCTCACGAAGTTTTGTTGAGTTTTGTGTGATTGAAGTTTTCAAGTTTTGGGTGAGAGCATGATGGATGAAGGAATAAGGAGAGGCAAGAGCCTAATCTTGGGGATGCCCGAGGCACCCCAAGGTAATATTCAAGGAAGACTCAAGCGTCTAAGCTTGGGGATGCCCCGGAAGGCATCCCCTCTTTCGTCTACAATCTATTGGTAATTTTACTCGGAGCTATATTTTAATTCGTCACATGATATGTGCAAATGCTTGGAGCGTCTTTTGTGTTTATTTTTCCTTTTTCTTTTTTGCACCATGCTGGTATGAGATAGTCCTTGGTTGGCTTTATAGACTGCTTCTTGTGCTTCACTTATATCTTTTGAAGTTTGGATTGCCTGTTTCCCTACACATAGAAAACCACCATTTGTAGAATGCTCTTTTGCTTCACTTATATTTGTTAGAGCGGGGCATATATTTTGTAGAAATAATTAAAATCTCATGCTTCACTTATACATATTTAGAGAGTTAACAGGAGTTGGTCATTCACATGGTTAGTCATAAAATCCTACATAAAACTTGTAGATCACTGAATATGACATGTTTGATTCCTTGCAATAGTTTTGCGACATGAAGATGTGATATTAGAGTCATGCTAGTGAGTAATTGTGGATTCATAGAAATACTTGTGTTAAGGTTTGTGATTCCCGTAGCATGCACGTATGGTGAACCGTTATGTGATGAAGTCGGAGCATGATTTATTTATTGATTGTCATCCTTTGTGTGGAGGTCGGGATCGCGCGATGGTTAACTCCTACCAACCTTTCCCCTAGGAGCATGTGTGTAGTACCTTGTTTCGATGACTAATAGACTTTTGCAATAAGTATGTGAGTTCTTTATGACTAATGTTGAGTCCATGGATTATACGCACTCTCACCCTTCCACCATTGCTAGCCTCTCTAGTACCGCGCAACTTTCGCCGGTGCATTACACCCACCATATAGCCTCCCTCAAAACAGCCACCATACCTACCTATTATGGCATTTTCATAGCCATTCCGAGATATATTTCCATGCAACTACCACCGTTCCGTCTCATGACATGTGCCACCACTTCCATATTGCCATTGCATGATCGTAAGATAGCTAGCATGATGTTTCCATGGCTTGTCCGTTTTTTGATGTCATTGCTATGCTAGATCATTATCACGGTACACTACCGAGGCATTTCATATAGAATCATCATTGCTCTAAGTATTGAGTTGTAAGTGTGATGATCATTATTAATAGAGCATTGTCCCATGTGAGGAAATAAAAGAGGCCAGCGAAGCCCATTTACAAAAAAGAGGCCAAAGATGCCCACCAAAATAAAAAATATATATATATATAAAAAGAGGCCAAAGAGCCCACAAAAAAATGTGAGAAAAGAGAGAAGGGACAATTGCTACTATCCTCTTTCCACACTTGTGCTTCAAATAGCACTATGATCTTCATGACAGAGAGTCTCCTATGTTGTCACTTCCATATACTAGTGGGAAATTTTCATTATATAACTTGGCTTGTATATTCCAATGATCGGCTTCCTCAAAATTGCCCTAGGTCTTTGTGAGCAAGCAAGTTGGGTGCACACCCACTAGTTTCTTTTGTGAGCTTTCACACACTTATAAGCTCTAGTGCATCCATTGCGTGGCAATCCCTACTCACTCACATTGATATCTATTGATGGGCATCTCCATAGCCCATTGATACGCCTAGTTGATGTGAGATTATCTCCTCCTTTTTTGTCTTCTCCACGACCACCATATTCTATTCCACCTATAGTGTTATGTCCATGGCTCATGCTCATGTATTGCGTGAAAGTTGAAAAGGTTTGAGAACACTAAAGTATGAAACAATTGCTTGGCTAAAACCGGGGTTGTGCATGATTTAAATACGTTGTGTGGGGAAGATGGAGCATAGCCAGACTATATGATTTTGTAGGGATAACATTATTTGGCCATGATATTTTGAGAAGACATTTTTGCTTTGTTAGTATGCTTGAAATATTATTGTCTTTATGTCAAATGATAGACTATTGCTTCGAATCACTCGTGTTTTAGTATTCATGCCATGATTAGATTATATGATCAAGATTATGCTAGGTAGCATTCCACATAAAAAATTATCTTTTTTATCATTTACCTACTCGAGGACGAGCAGGAATTAAGCTTGGGGATGCAGATACGTCTCCGTCGTATCTATAATTTTTTATTGTTTCATGCCAATATTCTAAAACTTTCATATACTTTTGGCAACTTTTTATACTTTTTTTGGGACTAACATATTGATCCATTGCCCAGTGCCAGTTCCTGTTTGTTGCATGTTTTTTCTTTCGCAGAATATCCATACCAAACGAAGTCCAAACGTAATAAAACTTACGGGGATTTTTTTTGGAATATTTATGATTTTTGGGCAGAAGAATCATCGCGAGACGATGCACAGAGGGCCCACAAGCCCTGTAGCCGCCACCAGGAGGTACAGCGGCGGCTGGCAGGCTAGTGGCCACTCCTTAAGGAGGTTAGAACTCTTCTTTCGCCGCAAGCAAGATAATATGCGGAAGAAAATCGTGTTAAAATTTCAGCCCAATCGGAGTTACGGATCTCCGGGAATTTAAAAAACGATGAAACGCAGAATCTGGGAGCGCAGAAACAAAAGGACACACGGAGAGAGGTCCTATCTCGGAGGGGCTCTCGCCCCTCCGTTGCCATGGAGACCATGGACCAGAGGGGAAACCCTTCTCCCGTATAGTGATGAGGTCAAGGAATAAGAAGAAGGAGGGGGGCTCTCTCCCCCTCTCTCCCGGCGGAGCCGGAACGCCGCCCGGGACATCATCGTGTGAAGGCGATGTACACCAACACCTCCGTCATCTTCACCAACATCTCCATCATCTTCCCCCATCTATATTCAACGTTTCACTCTCCCGCAACCCATTGTACCCTCTACTTGAACATGGTGCTTTATGCTACATATTATTATCCAATGATGTGTTGCTATCCTATGATGTCTGAGTAGATTATCGTTGTCCTATCGATGATTGATGAATTGCTATGGCTGGTTTAATTTGCTTGTGGTTATGTTGATGTCCTTTGGTGCCCATCATATGACTCTTTTCAGATCTGATTTTGGAACGGAGTCCAAACGGAATAGAATCCCCGAAATGAATTTTTCCAGAACAGAAGAAGATCGGGGGACTTGAGGGCCATGCCAGGAGGCCCACAGGGAGCCCACAAGCCCTGTAGCCGCGGCCAGGGGGCCTCGCGGCTACCAGGCTTGTTGCCTCCCTGGAGCTCCCCTGCCCTAGCTCTTTCGCCTATGTATTCCCTAAAATCCCAGAAAAAATAAGGGCGTCCACGAAACCACTTTTCCGCCGTCGTAAGCTTCCGTTTCCGCGAGATCTCATCTGGAGACCCTTCCCGGTGCCCTGCCGGAGGGGACTTTGGAGCCGAAGGGCTTCTACATCAACATCATTGCCTCTCCAATGACTCGTGGGTAGTCTACTTCAGACCTACGGTTCCGTAGTTAGTAGCTATATGGGTTCTCCTCTCTCTTGGATCTTCAATACAAAGTTCTCCATGATCTTCATGGAGATCTATCCGATGTAATCCTCTTTGGCGGTGTGTTTGTCGAGATCCGATGAATTGTGGATTTGTGATCAGATTATCTATGAATTATATTTGAGTCTTTGCTGATTTCTTATATGCATGATTTGATATCCTTGTAAGTCTCTCCGATTCTTGGGTTTTGTTTGGCCAACTAGATCTATGATTCTTGCAATAGGAGAAGTGCTTGGTTTTGGGTTCATACCATGCGGTGACCTTTCCCAGTGACAGAAGGGGCAGCAAGGCACGCATTGTGTTGTTGCCATCAAGGGTAACAAGATGGGCTTTCATCATAGATTTGAGATTGTCCATCTACATCATGTTATCTTGCTTAAGGCGTTACACTGTTCTTATTAACTCAATACACTAGATGCATGCTGGATAGCGGTCGACGTGTGGAGTAATAGTAGTAGATGCAGAAAGTATCGGTCTACTTGTTTTGGACGTGATGCCTATATGTATGATCATTGCCATAGATAATGTCATGACTTTGCGTGGTTCTATCAATTTCTCGATAGTAATTCGTTCACCCACCGTCTACTTGCTTTCATCATAGAAGCCACTAGTGAACACTACGGCCCCCGGGTCTACTCACAATTATCATCTCCGCGTTTACTTTTACTTTGCTTTGTTTGCTTTTTTCTTTCAGTTCTCACTTTGCAAACAATCTATAAGGGATTGACAACCCCTTCATAGCGTTGGGTGCAAGCTCTTTGTGTTTGTGCAGGTACTTGTGACTTGACGCGATCCTCCTACTGGATTGATACCTTGGTTCTCAAACTGAGGGAAATACTTACCGCCGCTGTGCTACATCACCCTTTCCTTTTCAAGGGAACACCAACGCAAGGCTCCAAGGCTGCGGGGGAATCCTTTGCATATTTGCCAAGGAAATCCCTATAGGTGTAGCCAGCAGAAGAAGGATTTCTGGCGCCGTTGCCGGGGAGAGATCAAGTCAAGATCTATCCAAGTAAGTGTCACAAACTCATCTCTTGCATTTACCTTTTTTGCCATTTGCCTCTCGTTTTCCTCTCCCCCACTTCACATTTGCCGTTTTCATTTGCCTTTCTCCTTTGCCGTTTTCTTTTGCCTTTTTGCCGTTCACTTTTGCCCATTTCACTCGCTTACTTCCTGCTCGTTTGTGTGTGGGATAGTCCATCAATGGCTAGACCCACCACTCCAAACGATGCCCCTGAGAACGAAGTTCTCAATTTCAAGCAGAATGAGGAAGAAAACGCTTGGTACAGGATTTGCAATGCTCAAAGTAGATCTACTCGTAAGCAATCCACTACCATTCTTCTTCGCAGTTTTTATGTTGGAATCTCTCCTTGGAATAGGTATATTCTTGATACCATCATAGCCGGGAATTTTTTGGGGAGCCATAATGTTGACTCCTATGGAGCTATCATGAATTTGGTAGGCTCACCCCCGCTCATGGTTAATGGAACTACCTTGACCTTGGAACACGTGATGCAAAGGCTTGACGCCATTGAAAACAAAATTGCCACAATTGAACTTATTAAGGATTTGGATAGAAAGATCCACAATCAAATTACTCAGTACGGATCCAAAGTGGGAATGCTTTTGAAAAATTTAAGGGAGAAGGAACCTATATTTAATGATTCCTCTAGAATTGGCAAACTAGAAGATGTCATAACCAACTTGGGTTCCACTTTTGCCGCTGCGCAAAATACTTCAAATCTCACTCTCAAAAAGACCGTCAAGTCTGTTTTTGTTCCTAAAGCTAGTGGTGAGTCATCGAATAAAGATGAAGATCTTAAGATGATAAATGATCACACTACTTATGGTTTGAGCACCAAAGATGACTATACGTGATTCCATCACCTTATGCCTAGCTAAGGGCGTTAAACAATAGCGCTTGTTGGGAGGCAACCAACGAATCTATCCTATTTCTTTCTGTTTTGTGTTTTCCACACTTTCATAATTCTGTTATGATTGTGTTTTTTGCGTTTCTTTTGCGTTTGTGCCAAGTGAAACCGTTATGATTAGTCTTGGGGATGATCATTTGATCATGCTGGAAAAGAGAGAAACTTTCTTCTCACGAAAAGAAATTTCATTTTTTTCTGTGAGAGATTTTGAGTTGATTCTTTTTGCTGCTGATGTCTACGCAAATTCTTTAGTCTGTCGTAAGTTTTCAGAATTTTTGAAGTACCAGAAGTATACGAAGTATACGGATTGATACAGACTGGTCTACTGTTAACAGATTCTGTTTTTTGTTGAGTTGGTTGCTTATTTTGATGAAACTATGGATAGTATCGGGGGGTATTGGCCATGGAAGATTGAAAATATAGTAACCCAACATCAACATAAGTAGAATTTAAGTTTGCTACAGTACCTAAGGAAGTGGTGATTTGCTTTCTTATACTAATGATATCACGAGTTTCTGTTTAAGTTTCGTGTTGTGAAGTTTTCAAGTTTTGTGTGAAGTTCTTATGGACAAAGAGATAAAGAGTGGAAAGAGCTCAAGCTTGCGAATCCCCAAGGCACCCCAAGCTGATTCAAGGATGCCGAAAAAGCCTAAGCTTGGGGATGCCCCGGGAAGGCATCCCCTCTTTCGTCTTCAATCCATCGGTAACGTTACTTGGGGCTATATTTCTATTCACCACATGTTATGTGTTTTTCTTGGAGCGTCTTGTATCGTAGGAGTCTTTTATTTTGTTTTTGTGTCACAATCTTCCTAGGTGCACACCTAGAGAGAGATACATGCACTCACCGTGATTTTGTCGAGCTTCACTTATATCCTTTGGTTAGGCAATTCAGGTCACATGTGTTTCACTTATATATTTTGAGCTAGTTGATTTTGCTCTATGTGCTTCACTTCTATCTTTTGGAGCACGACAGTGCATGTCGTGGTAGTTGATCTATGCTATGAAAGTAGTCTCAAAAGGGTTAGTTATCCAAAGGGATATGAAAACTTCCACCTTTATGTGCATTGAGTAGTTAGAGAAGTTTGTTTCATCTCAATTAGTTTTGAGTTGTGGTTGAGGTAATATTGAAGTTATACTAGTAAGGTGTTGTGGATCTAGAAATACTTGTGTTGAAGTTAGTGATTCCCGTAGCATGCACGTATGGTGAACCGCTATGTAATGAAGTCTGAGCATGATTAGTTTATCGATTGTCATCCTTTGTGTAGCGGTCGGGATCGCGCGATGGTTTATACCTACCAACCCTTCCCCTAGGAGTATGCGTTGAATGCTTTGTTTCGATTACTACTAAAACTTTTGCAACAAGTATATGAGTTCTTCATGACTAATGTTGAGTCCATGGTTTAGATGCACTTTCACCTTCCACCATCACTATCTTCTTTAGTGTCGTGCAACTTTCGCCGGTGCATAAAACCCACCATTAGCTTCCCTCAAAACAGCCACCATACCTACCTACTATGGCTTTTTCAAAGCCATTCCGAGATATATTGCCATGCAACTACCACCATGACATGTGCCACCACTTCCACATTGCCATTGCATGATCATAAGATAGCTAGCATGATGTTTCCATTGATGTCTATGCCATGCTAGATCATTGTCACGGTACACTACCGAAGGCATTTCATATAGAATCATCATTGCTCTAAGTTTTGAGTTGTAAGTGTGATGATCATCATTGATGGAGCATTGTCCCATGCGAGGAAATAAAAGAGGCCAGCGAAGTCCATTTACAAAAAGAGGCCAAAGATGCCCACCAAAAAAAGAGAGGCCAAAGAGCCCACCAAAAAAATGAGAGAAAAAGAGAGAAGGGACAATGCTACTATCTCCTTTCCACACTTGTGCTTCATATTAAGCACCATGATCTTCATGATTGAGAGTCTCTCGTTTTGTCACCACCATATAGCAAGTGGGAATTTTTCATTATATAACTTGGCTTGTATATTCCAATGATGGGCTTCCTCAAAATTGCCTTGGGTCTTCGTGAGCAAGCAAGTTGGATGCACACCCACCAGTTTTCTTTAAGAGCTTTCACATACTCTTACTTCTAGTGCATCATTTGTATGGCAATCCCTACTCATCCACATTGATATCTATTGATGAGCATCTCCATATAGCTCATTGATATGCCTAGTCAATGTGACCATCTTCTCCTTGTTTCCCTTGCAACCTCCACCACACTCCATTCCACTTATAGTGCTAAAACCATGGCTCACGCTCATGTATTGCATGAGAGTTGAAAAAGTTTGAGAAAGTAAAGGTGTGAAAACAATTACTTGGCCAATACCGAGGTTGTGCATGATTTAAATTCGTTGTGCAAGGATGATAGAGCATAGCCAGACTATATGATTTTGTAGGGATAACTTTCTTTTGGCCTTGTTATTTTGAAAGTTCATGATTTCCTTGCTAGTTTGCTTGGAGTATTATTGTCTCCATGTCAATAGCAAACTATTGTTTTGAATCTAATGGATCTGAACATTCATGTCACATAAGAGGAGTTACAAAGGACATCTACGCTAGGTAGCATGAAAACATCAAAAATTCATTCTTTATCACTTCCCTACTCGAGGACGAGCAGGAGTTAAGCTTGGGGATGCTTGATACGTCTCACACGTATATATAATTTTTGATGGTTTCATGTTGTTATCTTGTCAACTGTGGATGTTTTATATACCTTTTATATCTTTTTTGGGACTAACTTATTAATTCGGTGCCAAGTGTCAGTTCCTGTTTTTTCTGTGTTTTCGACTCTTTTCAGATCTGATTTTGGAACGGAGTCCAAACGGAATAAAACCACCGAAATGAATTTTTCCAGAACAGAAGAAGATCGGGGGACTTGAGGGCCAAGGCAGGAGGCCCACAGGGAGACCACAATCCCTGTAGCCGCGGCTACCAGGCTTGTGGCCTCCCTAGAGCTCCCCTGCCCTAGCTCTTTCGCCTATATATTCCCTAAAATCCCAGAAAAATAAGGGCTTCCACGAAACCACTTTTCCGCCGCCGCAAGCTTCCGTTTCCGCGAGATCTCATCTGGAGACTCTTCTCGGTGCCCTGCTGGAGGGGACTTTGGAGCTAGAGGGCTTCTACATCAACATCATTGCCTCTCCAATGACTCGTGAGTAGTCTACTTCAGACCTACGGGTCCGTAGATAGTAGCTAGATGGCTTCTTGTCTCTCTTGGATCTTCTATACAAAGTTCTCCATGATCTTCATGGAGATCTATCCGATGTAATCCTCTTTGGCGGTTTGTTTCTCGAGATCCAATTGTGGATTTGTGATCAGATTATCTATGAACTATATTTGAGTCTTTGCTGATTTCTTATATGCATGATTTGATATCCTTGTAAGTCACTCCGAGTCTTGGGTTTTGTTTGGCCAACTAGATCTATGATTCTTGCAATGGGAGAAGTGCTTGGTTTTGTGTTCATACCGTGCGGTGACCTTTCTCAGTGACAGAAGGGGCAGCAAGGCACACATCGTTTTGTTGCTATCAAGGGTAACAAGATGGGCTTTCATCATAGATTTGAGATTGTCCATCTACATCATGTCATCTTGCTTAAGGCATTACTCTGTTCTTATGAACTCAATACACTAGATGCATGCTGGATAGCGGTCGACGTGTGGAGTAATAGTAGTAGATGCAAAAAGTATCGGTCTACTTGTTTTGGACATGATGCCTATATGTATGATCATTGCCATAGATAACGTCATGACTTTGCGCGGTTCTATCAATTGCTCGACAGTAATTCGTTCACCCACCGTCTACTTGCTTTCATGAGAGAAGCCACTAGTGAACACTACGGCCCCCGGGTCTACTCACAATTATCATCTCTGCTTTTACTTTTACTTTGCTTTGTTTACTTTTTTCTTTCAGTTCTCACTTTGCAAACAATCTATAAGGGATTGACAACCCCTTCATAGCGTTGGGTGCCAGCTCTTTGTGTTTGTGGAGGTATTTGTGACTTGACGCGATCCTTCTACTGGATTGATACCTTGGTTCTCAAACTGAGGGAAATAATTACCGCCGATGTGCTACATCACCCTTTCCTCTTCAAGGGAACACCAACGCAAGGCTCCAAGGCCGCGGGGGAATCCTTTGCATATTTGCCAAGGAAATCCCTATAGGCGTAGCCAGCAGCATTACTCTATTCGTTATGAACTCAATACACTAGATGCATGCTGGATAGCGGTCGATGTGTGGAGTAATAGTAGTAGATGCAGACAGTATCGGTCTACTTGTCTCAGACATTATGCCTATATGTATGATCATTGCCTTAGATATCATCATGACTTTGCGCGGTTCTATCAATTGCTCGACAGTAATTCGTTCACCCACCGTAATACTTGCTATCATGAGAGAAGCCTCTAGTGAACAATATGGCCCCGGGATCTACTTCACATCATATTTTTAGCTCTACACTTTTACTTTGTTGCACTTTCCACCTTTAGATCTCACCTTGCAATTAATCGTGAAGGGATTGACAACCCCTTTATAGCGTTGGGTGCAAGTTTGTTTGTTTTTGCGCAGGTACTTTGGTGACTTGTCTTGATTCTCCTACTGGATTGATACCTTGGTTCTCAAACTGAGGGAAACACTTACTGCTATTGTGCCGCATCACCCTTTCCTCTTCAAGGTAAAAACCAACTCAAGCTCAAGAGGTAGCAAGAAGAATTTCTAGCGCCATTGCCGGGGAGTATCAAGTCAAGAATAGTCTCCCTTCAACGTGTCAATTTCTGGCACCGGGGATTATTCTAAGTGAAGCTTATCCAAGTAACTATCGCAAACTCATCTCTTTCATTTACTTTTTTTGCCTTTTGCCTCTCGTTTTCCTCTCCCCCACTCTTGAAAAAAAATACAAAAATATTTGCCTTTTTCGTTCTCCCTTTTCTTTCGCTTCATTTCTGTTCGCTTGTGTGCTTGTCTTCTTGCTGAAGTCACCATGACTGAAAACACCAAATTGTGTGGCTTCTCGAATACTAATAATAATGATTTTATTAGTACTCCGATTTCTCCCGCCACTAGTGCGGAATCATATGAAATCAATGCTGCTTTGCTGAATCTTGTTATGGAAGAGCAATTTTCCGGCCTTCCTAGGGAAAATGTCGCATCCCATCTTAATACCTTCATTGAGTTATGCGATATGCAAAATAAGAAAGATGTGGATAATGATGTGATTAAATTGAAACTATTTCCATTCTCATTACGATATCGACCAAAAACTTGGTTTTCATCTTTACCCAAAAATAGCATTGATTCTTGGAACAAGTGTAAAGATGCTTATATATCCAAGTATTTTCCACTGGCTAAGATTATCTCTCTCCGTAATGATATCATGAATTTTAAGCAACTAGATCATGAACAAGTTGCACAATCTTTGGAGAGAATGAAATTGATGATTAGAAATTGTCCCGCTCATGGCTTGAGTCTTTGGATGATTATACAAATCTTCTATGTTGGTTTGAATTTTTCTTCTAGAAATATCTTGGATTCCGCCTCCGGTGGAACTTTCATCGAAATTAGATTAGGAGAAGCCACAAAACTCCTAGACAATATCATGACAAACTATTCTCAATGGCACACTGAAAGGTCACCCTACTAGTAAAAAAGTGCATGCTATAGAAGAAATTAACTCTTTGAGTGCTAAGATGATGAGTTAATGAAATTTTTTGCTAGTAAAGGTGCTCCTCTAGATCCAAATAATATGCCTTTGTCTTCCTTGATTGAGAATAGCAATGAGAGCTTGGATGTTAATTTTGTTGGTAGGAATAATTTTGGCAAAAACAATGCTTATAGAGGTATCTTTATTCCTAGGCCTTTTCCTAGTAATCCCTCTAATAACTTTGCCAATTCCTACAAAAATGGGCATGGAAATTACAATAAATTACCCTATGATCTTGAGAGTAATATTAAAGAGTTTATCAACTCGCAAAAGATTTTCAATGCGTCCATAGAAGAAAAACTGCTCAAAATTGATGACTTGGCTAGGACCGTTGATAGAATGTCTCTTGATATTGATGCTTTGAAATTGAGATGTGCTCCTCCCAAGATTAATATGGATGAAACTTTGAAAACTATGCGTGTTTCCATTAATGAGAGTAAAGAAAGAACCGCCCAAATTTGTGCTAGACATGAATGGCTTAAAAAGGCGTGTTCTCGTGATGAGAATCACGAAGATCTTAAAGTGCTTGGTGTGAATCCTATTGAATCCTTGTTTTCTAATGTCAAACCTAATAATGATGGGGCTGGGTATGAATCCACTTTGGTTGAAAAATGCCCCAATGATTCGGAGTCTATCTACCTTGATGCTAAAAGCATTGAAAGTGGAGTCTATCTACCTTGATGCTAAAAGCATGGATATCAAAACTTTGAGTAGTGATAAAATTACTACTTTGGATTTCACGGAATTCAATTATGATAGTGGCTCTTTGATTGAATGTATTTCCTTGATGGAATCCATGCTAAACTCTCCACATGCCTATAGCCAAAATAAAGCCTTTACCGATCATATCGTCGGTGCTATGATGAAATCTCTTGAAGAGAAACTTGAGTTGGAAGTAACTATTCCTAGAAAACTTCATGATGAGTGGGAACCTACTATAAAACTCAAGATTAAAAACTATGAATTCAATTCTTTGTGTGATTTGGGTGCTAGTGTTTCCGCCATTCCAAAGTCTTTATGTGATGTTCTAGGCTTCAATGAGATTGATGAGTGCTCTCTTAATTTTCATCTTGCGGATTCTACTGTTAAGAAACCCATGGGAAGGATCAATGATGTTCTTATTATTGCAAATAGGGACTATGTACCCGTGGATTTCATTGTGCTTGATATTGATTGCAATCCGACATGTCCCATCATTCTTGGTAGACCTTTCCTTAGGACTATTGGTGCTATCATCGATATGAAGGAAGGGAATATTATATTTCAATTTCCATTAAATAAGGGCATGGAACACTTTGCTAGAAAGAAAATAAGATTGCCTTATGACTCCATGATGAGGGCTACTTATGGTTTGAGCACCAAAGACGACGATACTTGATTCTATCGCCTTATGACTAGCAAAGGGCGTTAAACAATAGTGCTTGTTGGGAGGCAACCCAATGAATTTATCTTTGCTTTTTGCTTTCTGTTTTTTTATGTCCACACCATCATAATTCTGTTATGATTGTGTTTTTTGTGTTTATTTTTGTGTTTGTGCCAAGTAAAACCTTTATGACTAGTTTTGGTGATGGTTGTTTGATCATGCTGAAAAAAACAGAAACTTTGCGCTCACGAAATTATTTTTCATTCCTATCCAGAACGAGCTTTTGAGTTGATTCTTTTTGCTGCTGGTTTATATGCCAATTTCCCAAATTTTCAGAATTGTTCAGAATTTGTGAGATACCATAAGTATACGAAGTATACAGATTCCTACAGACTGGTCTGTTTTTGACAAATTCTGTTTTTGTTGTGTTGATTGCTTATTTTGATGAAACTATGGATAGTATCGGGGGGTACTAGCTATGGAAAAGTGAGATTACAGTAATATAACACCAATATAAATAGAAATCAAGATTACTACAGTACCTAAAGAGGTGGTGGTTTGTTTTCTTATGCTAAAAATATCACGAGTTTCTGTTTAAGTTTTGTGTTGTGAAGTTTTCAAGTTTTGGGTGATGTTCTCATGGACAATGGGATAAAGAGTGGAAAGAGCTCAAGCTTGGGGATGCCCAAGGCATCCCAAGCCAAATTCAAGGACACCAAAAAGCCTAAGCTTGGGGATGACCTCGGAAGGCATCCCCTCTTTCGTCTTCAATCCATCGGTAACGTTACTTGGAGCTATATTTTTATTCACCACATGATATGTGTTTTGCTTGGAGCGTCGTGTATTATAGGAGTCTTTTCTTTTTGTTGTGTCACAAACATCCTTGCTGCACACCTTTTTGAGAGAGATATGCACTCATCGTGAATTTGCTAGAATACTCATTGAACTTCACTTATATCTTTTGAGTTAGGCAATTTAGCTCGCATGTGCTTCACTTATATCTTTTGAGCTAGATAACTTTGCTCTAGTGCTTCACTTAGATATTTTTAGAGCACGGAGGTGTCATATTTTGGAGAAATAAAAACTCTCGATCTTGACTTATATCTTTTTGAGAGTGCTCTCTCTGAGTAACTTGGTAGTTTGCGTGTGCCATGAAAGAGTCCTAAAGATGATAGGCATCCAAAGAGGATCTAATAAAACTTCCATATTCATGTGCACTGATTAGTAAAGACAAGTTTGATTCCTCACAATTAGTTTTGAGATATGGATCTGGTGATATTAGAGTTATGTTAGTAGGGTGTTGTGAATCTAGAAATACTTGTGTTGATGTTAGTGATTCCCGTAGCATGCACGTATGGTGAACCGCTATGTTAGGAAGTCGGAGCATAATTGATTTATTGATTGTCATCCTTTGTGTTGCAGTCGGGATCGCGCGATGGTTAACACCTACCAACCCTTCCCCTAGGAGTATGCGTTTAGCACTTTGTTTCGATTACTAATAAAACTTTCACAATAAGTATATGAGTTCTTCATGACTAATGTGAGTCCATGGTATCGATGCACTTTCACCTTCCACCATTGCTAGCCTCTCTAGTGCCGCGCAACTTTCGCCGGTGCACAAACCCACCATTTACCTTCCTCAAAACAGCCACCATACCTACCTACTATGGCATTTTCATAGCAATTCTGAGATATATTGCCATGCAACTCCCACCGTTCCGTCTCATGACTTGTGCCGTCACTTTCATATTGCCATTGCATGATCGTAAGATAGCTAGCGAGATGTTTCATCATTGCTCTAAGTGTTGAGCTGTATGTAAATAAAAGTGTGATGATCATCACTATTAGAGCATTGTCCCATGTGAGGAATATAAAAAAAGAGGCCAAAGATGCCCACCAAAAAAATTAATAAAATGAAAAGAGGCCGAAGAGACCAAATAAAAAACAAAAAAAAGAGAAAAAAAAGAGAGAAGGGACAATGCTACTATCTTTTTCCACACTTGTGCTTCACGATAGCACCATGTTCTTCATGATAGAGAGTCTCTCGTTTTGACACTTCCATATACTAGTGGGAATTTTCATTATATAACTTGGCTTGTATATTCCAATGATGGACTTCCTCAAAATTGCCCTAGTTCTTCGTGAGCAAGCAAGTTGGGTGCACACCCACTAGTTATCCTTTTGAGCTTCCACACACTTATAGCTCTAAGTGCATCCGTTGCATGGTAATCCCTACTCATTCACATTGATATCTAATGATGGGCATCTCCATAGCCCGTTGATACGCCGAGTCGATGTGACCATCTCCTTCTTTTTGCCTCACAACCTCCACCACACTATATTCCACCTATAGTGCTATATCCATGCCTCACGCTCATGTATTGCGTGAGAGTTGAAAAAGTTTGAGAAAGTAAGAGTGCGAAAACAATTACTTGGCCAATACCGGGGTTGTTCATGATTTAAATTCATTGTGTGGGGATCATGGAGCATAGACAGACTATATGATTTTGTAGGGATAACTTTCTTTGGCCTTGTTATTTCAAAAGTTCAAGATTACCTTGCTAGTTTGCTTGAGGTATTATTGTTTTCATGTCAATAGCAAACTATTGTTTTGAATCTTACAGATCTGAACATTCATGTCACAAGGAAGAAGTTACAAAGGACAAATATGTTAGGTAGCATTCCACATCAAAAAATCAGTCTTTATCACTTCCCTACTCGAGGACGAGCAGGAGCTAATCTTGGGGATGCTTGATACGTCTCCAACGTATTTATAATTTTTTATGGTTCCATGCTATTATCTTGTCAACTTTGGATGTTTTGTTTGCATGATTATGATATTTTATATCTTTTTTGGGACTAACCTATTAACTTAGTGCCAAGTGCCAGTTCCTGTTTTTTCCATGTTTTTGACCCTTTTCAGAGAAGAATATTAAACGGAGTCCAAACGGAATAAAACCTTCGGAAAGATTTTTTTTTCGTAACAGAAGATACGCACGTAACTTGAGAACCAAGGCAAAGGACTCCGGGGGAGACCACAAGCCCCCTAGCCGCGGCCTGCGGGGCGCCTACCAAGCTTGTGGGCCCCCCGTGGCTCCTTTGCCCTACTTCTTCCGCCTATAAATTCCCTAAAAATCCAAAACTGCCAGAGAGAGGCACAAAAATACTTTTCCGCCGCCGCAAGCTTCTGTCTCCGCAAGATCCCATCTGGGAACCGTTCCGGTGCCCTGCCGGAGGGGGGATTCGGACACGAAGGGCTTCTTCATCAACACCATTTCCTCTCCGATGATGCGTGAGTAGTTCACCACAGACCTTCGGGTCCATAGCTAGTAGCTAGATGGCTTCTTCTCTCTCTTGGATCTTCATTACAAAGTTCTCCATGATCTTCATGGAGATCTATCCGATGTAATCTTCTTTTGCGGTGTGTTTGTCGAGATCCGATGAATTGTGGATTTATGATCAGATTATCTATGAATATTATTTGAGTTTCCTCTGATCTCTTATATGCATGATTTTGTATCCTTGTAATTCTCTTCGAGTTGTGGGATTCGTTTGGCCAACTTGATCTATAATTCTTGCAATGGGAGAAGTGCTTGGTTTTGGGTTCATACCGTGTGGTGTCCTCACCTAGTGACAGAAGGGGTAGCAAGGCACGCATCATGGTGTTTATATCTATTGCATGAATTTATCCCTCTACATTATGTCATCTTGATTAAGGCGTTACTCTGTTCGTTATGAACTCAATACACTAGATGCATGCTAGATAGCGGTCGATGTGTGGAGTAATAGTATTAGATGCAGACAGTATCGGCCTACTTGTCTAGGACATGATGCATATATGTCTGATCATTGCCTTAGATATCATCATGACTTTGCGCGGTTCTATCAATTGCTCGACAGTAATTCGTTCACCCACCGTAATACTTGCTATCATGAGAGAAGCCTCTAGTGAACACTATGGCCTCGGGTCTACTTCACATCATATTTTTAGCTCTACACTTTTACTTTGTTGCACTTTCCACCTTCAGATCTCACCTTGTAATTAATCGTGAAGGGATTGACAACCCGTTTATGGCGTTGGGTGCAAGTTTGTTTGTTTTTGCGCAGGTACTTAGGTGACTTGTCTTGATACTCCTACTGGATTGATACCTTGGTTCTCAAACTAAGGGAAATACTTACTGCTACTGTGTTGCATCACCATTTCCTCTTCAAGGGAAAAACCAACGCAAGCTCAAGAGGTAGCAATGATCTTCACTCTGAAATAGTTCTCAACTTTTCAATATTTCAGACTTGTGATTCATCAAGTAAATACTCCTGTATCTACTCAAATCATCAGTGAAGTAAGAACATAACAATATCCACTGTGTGCCTCAACACTCATTTGACTGCACGCATCAAAAATGTATTGCATCCAACAAGTTACTTTGTTGTTCCATGTGGTATGATTTCGCATGTCTCAAGTGATTCAAAATCAAGTGAGTCCAAACGATCCATCTGCATGGAGTTTCTTCATGCGTTTATACCAACAGGTATGGTTTGCATGTCTCAAACATTTCAAAAATGAGTGAGTACAAAGATCCATCAGCATGGAGCTTCTTCATGCATTTTACACCAACATGACTCAAACGGCAGTGCCACAAGTAAGTGGTACTATCATTATTACTTTGTATCTTTTGGCACCAATGTTACGAACATGTGTAACACTTGATCCAGATTCAATAAACCATTGAAGGTAATTATTCAAGCAAATAGAATAACCATTATTCTCTTTAAATGAATAATCGTATTGCAATAAACACGATCCAATCATGTTCATGCTCAACGCAAACACCAAATAATAATTATTTAGTTCTAACACCAATCCCGATGGTAGAGGGAGCGTGCGATGTTTTGATCACATCAACCTTGGAAACACTTGCAACACGTATCGTCACCTCGCCTTTAGCTAGTCTCCGTTTATTTCATAGCTTTTTATTTCGAGTTACTAATCACTTAGCAACCGAACCGGTATCTAATACCCTCTTGCTACTAGGAGTACTAGTAAAGTACACATCAATATCATGTATATGAAATATACTTCTGTTGACTTTGCCAGCCTTCTCATCTACCAAGTATCTAGGGTAGCTCCGCCTCAGTGACCATTCTCCTCATAACAGAAGCACTTAGTCTCGGGTTTGGGTTCAATCTTGGATTTCTTCATTAGAGCAGCAACTGTGTTTCTTGAAGTATCCCTTCTAGCCCTTTCCCTTCTTGAAACTAGTGGTTTTACTAACCATCAACAAGTGATGCTCCTTCTTGATTTCTACTTTCGCAGTGTCACACATTGCGAATCTCTCAAGGATCTTCATATATATCCTTGACATGTTATAATTCATCACGAAGCTCTAGCAGCTTGGTGGTAGTGATTTTTGGAGAACCGTCACTATCTCATGTGGAAGATTAACTCCCACTTGTTTCAAGTGATTGTTGTACTCAGACAATGTCAGCACATGCTCAACGATTGAGCTTTTCTCCTTTACTTTGTAGAAAAAGAATCTCGTCGGAGGTCTCATACCTCTCAACAAGGGCACGAGCATGAAATCTCAATTTCATCTCTTAGAACATCTCTTATGTTCCGTGACGTTTCAAAACGTCTTCGACGCCTTGCTTCTAATACATTAAGTATTACACACTGAACTATCACGTAGTCATCAAAAGCGTGTATTTTAGACGTTCGCAACATCCATAGACGACACTCGAGGTGCAGCACATCGAGTGGTGCATTAAGGACATAAGCCTTCTGCGCAGCAATGAGGACAATCCTCAGTTTTACGGACTCAGTCCGCAAAGTTGCTACTATCATATTTCAACTAAATTTTCTCTAGGAACATATAAAAACAGTATAGCTATAGCGCAAGTTACATTATAATTCGCAAAGACCTTTTTGACTATGTTCATGATAATTAGTTCAATTAATCATATTACTTAAGAACTCCCACTCAAAAAATACATCTCTCTAGTCATTTGAGTGGTACATGATCCAAATTCACTAACTCAAGTCCGATCATCACGTGAGTTGAGAATAGTTTAAGTGGTAAGCATCTCTATGCTAATCATATCAACTATACGATTAATGCTCGACCTTTCGGTCTCATGTGTTATGAGGCCATGTTTGCACATGCTAGGCTCATCAAGTTTAACCCGAGTGTTCTGCGTGTGCAACTGTTTTGCACCCGTTGTATGTGAACGTTGAGTCTATCACACCTGATCATCACGTGGTGTCTCGAAACGATGAACTGTCGCAATGGTGCACAGTCGGCGAGAACACAATTTCATCTTGAAATTTTAGTGAGAGATCACCTTATAACGCTACCGTCGTTCTAAGCAAAATAAGGTGCATAGAAAGATTAACATCACATGCAATTCATAAGTGACATGATATGGCCATCATCTTGTGCTTCTTGATCTCCATTACCAAAGCACCGACATGATTTTCTTGTCACCGGCACCACACCATGATCTCCATCATCATGATCTCCATCATTGTGCCGCCATCGAGGTTGTCGTGCTATCTATGCTATTACTACTAAAGCTACGACCTAGCAATATAGTAAACGCATCTATAAACACAAACGTTAGTTTAAAGACAACCCTATGGCTCCTGCCGGTTGCCGTAGCATCGACGTGCAAGTCAAGATTAACTATTACAACATGATCATCTCATACATACAATATATCACATCACGTCATTGGCCATATCATAACACAAGCATACCCTGCAAAAACAAGTTGGACGTCCTCTAATTTGTTGTTGCATGTTTTACGTGGCTGCTATGGGTATCTAGTATGATCGCATCTTACTTACGCAAAAACCACAACGGAGATGTGCAAATTGCTATTTAACCTCTCTCCAAGGACCGCCTCGGTCAAAACCAATTCAACTTAAGTTGAAGAAATAGGCACCCGCCAGTCATATTTATGCAACGAGTTGCATGTTAGTCGATGAAACCAGTCTCTCGTAACCGTAAGAGTAATGTCAGTCCCGACCGCTTCAATCCAACAATACATTCGAATCGAGAAAATACTAAGGAGGGCAGCAAATCGAACATCAACGCCCACAAAAACTTTTGTGTTCTACTCGAGATTACATCTACGCATGAACCTAGCTCATGATGCCACTGTTGGGGAACGTTGCATGGGAAACTAAAAAATTCCTACGCACACGAAGACCTATCATGGTGATGATATTGTATGAGAGGGAGATCAGATCCACATACCCTTGTAGATTGCTAAGAGGAAGCGTTAATAAACGCGGTTGATGTAGTGGTACGTCTTCACGATCCGTACCTCGAATCGTCCCATGAACCGTCTCGCAATTCGTCCCACGATTCGTTCCGATCTAGCGCGAACGGACGACACCTCCGCGTTCAGCACACGTACAACTCTATGACGATCTCGGCCTTCTTGATCCATCAAGATAGACGGAGAAGTAGATGAGTTCTTCGGCAGCGTGACGGCGCGCCGGTGTTGGTGATGATCTATTCCTGCAGGGCTCCGCCCGAGCTCCGCAGAAATCTATTCTAGAGGAAGAACTACGAGGTGTAGGTTTGAGTTGCACGTGGCAAAGTTGTGTCTCAAAAAACCCTAAACTTCTAGTATATATAGGAGGAGCCAGGGGGTGGGGCAAACCCTAGGGCGCCGGCCAAAGGTGGCCCTCCTTGGGTCGGCCCAAGTGGGAGCGAGGAGTCCTTCTCCAATCCCACTTGGATTAGGACTCCTTCCTTATTTTCCCACCTCTTTTTGTTTTTCCACTTTTTCCTCATGGGTTTTCCTTGGATCACTTTGTCAGCCCATTTAACCTTATTGTACATCCAATAAACCCACGTGGACCCCTTGGGGTGTGGTGGGCCCACCCAGTGGGCCCCCGGAACCCATTCGTCACTCCTCATACACTGCCGGTAATGCCCGAAAACTTTCTGAAATCCAAACAGCAACTTACTATATATCAATCTTTGTTTCCGGACCATTCCGGAAAACCTCATGACATCTGTGATCTCATCCGGGACTCCGAACAACCTTCGGTCGCCAACACATGTAACTCATCTATACTAAAACATCATCGAACCTTAAGTGTGTAGACCCTGCGGGTTCGAGAACTATGTAGACATGACCCGAGACACTCCTCGGTCAATATCCAATAGCGGGACCTGGATGCCCATATTGGATCCTACATATTCTACGAAGATCTTATCGGTTGAACCTCTGTGCCAAGGATTCATATAATCCCATATAACATTCCCTTTGTCCTTCGGTATGTTACTTGCCCAAGATTTGATCGTCGGTATCCCTATACCTATTTTAATCTCGTTACCGGCAAGTCTCTTTACTCATTCTGTAATACAAGATCCCGTGACTCAGATTTGAGTCACATTGCTTGCAAGGCTTGTGTGTGATGTTGTATTACCGAGTGGGCCCCGAGATACCTCTCCGTCACACGGAGTGACAAATCCCAGTCTTGATCCATGCTAACTCAACGGACACCTTCGGAGATACCTATAGGGCACCTTTATAGTCACCCAGTTACGTTGTGACGTTTGATACACACAAGGTATTCCTCCGGTGTGAGTGAATTACATGATCTCATGGTCATAGGAATGAATACTTGACACGCAGAAAACAATAGCAACAAAATGACTCGATCACATGCTACGTTTATAATTTGGGTCTTGTCCATCACATGATTCTCCTAATGATGTGATCCCGTTATCAAGTGACAACACTTGCCTATGGCCAGGAAACCTTGACCATCTTTGATCAACGAACTAGTCAACTAGAGGCTCACTAGGACAGTGTGTTGTCTATGTATCCACACATGTATTTGAGTTTGCAATCAATACAATTATAGCATGGATAATAAACGATTATCATGAAGAAACAAATATAATAATAACTAATTTATTATTGCTTCTAGGGCATATTTCCAACAGTTTGGACATCATCCCATTTGTGTTTCACTCCATGTCCATAGATATCCTTGCATATGTTCTTGTTGCTTTGGGACTAACCCATGTAGGTGAGAAGAGTATGAAAACGACAAGGATTGCTCCCAACTCAGGTTGATCTTCATCAACATTGAGCATCCACCACTACTTCACCTACTTGAAGTCTTCTTCGAAAAAACCCAACGTTAGTTAATCCCTCTTAGTGGGGATGTCATATCAAGGGGGAGCTTTAGTCTAAGACTTGAGTATAAGCATCTCCTAAGGATATGAACACATGAATGCTTATGTAAAAGTGGTAACCCCACTTGTACTTAACGACGAGTATGATCTGTGATCAAGTATTCTTACTTGGCTCCTATGTCAATATACTCATATATAGATGACTTTGTCATCGCCCAAGTGCTTGATAGCTGCTAGGATGTTTGTGCATGTTTCCCATACGTTATCTATCATTCTTATTGTGTGAGCATGTTGGTCTGCATGTGTTTGATCATTCGAGGACATCCAATTGTTGTTATTTGGCTCTTGATTTATTTTTTGCCAATTCCATGAACCAGAATGCCTAGGACCCTTCTCTAGCTATCTATGATATCTCATCTCAAGTTCTATTCATGCTTCATCACAAAACTTGAACAAGCACTTGCCGATCCCTGTGTGAAGGTGTAGTCAGAGTTTTGTATCATCAATGACTGACCTCCAAAACCTCTCTGTGAATGAACTCGGTGAAACCAACTTCACAAACTCGGTTCCACCAAATTCCAGAGTTGATCTAGGTTTTTCCATCTTGGTGGCACCGGAATCACAAACTCGGTTCTACCGAGTTTCTGTGTCAACTGACAGTAGAGGAACTCGGTGACACCGATTTCGTAATCTTGGTGACATCAACAGTGAATTGGTATATATTCTAGCGGACCTAATCTTTGATTTCCAATCATCCAAGTCATATTACCCAGAACCCTACACTGCCCATTGGACCCATGGTCGTCGGCTTGACTTCCCGTGCGTCTCCGCTGTTGGGATTCGCCGCCGCCGACGGAATCTTCACCGCCGTTGTCGCCATAGCCGGACCGTCACCAAGTTAGGGTATGGAACAACCCCTATATTTGCGCTTCCCCTGATATAATTCTTGCGCAATAGATACTTTTTATTCTAGCCACCGTGTGCAACCTCTCCATTACCCAGATGAATCTCGTAGATTAGAGAACTAGGAAGTTTTTAGGGTTAACCGTCTGTAGACCCCATCTCTGTGCCTCCGAGTTGCAAAAGTCGGCGCTATCGATTTTGAACCTAGGGTTACTAAGAATGAACTCGGTGAGACCGAGTTGTCATCTTTGGTTCCACCAAAACGATGACCAAGTTTCTGTTAAGGGGTTCATGTGTCTCGGTGATTCCGAAAGTTCAAACTCGATTCCACCGATATGTATTCTGCAGAAAGTTAAAATTAGGATTTCCCTGTTTAAAATTTCAAAAACATCTGAATTTTGTGATGCTCATCCCCTGTGTCTTTCCCATATTCACTTCACAAGTTTTGTTGTTTGCTGCTGAGTTTGCGCTTGTCTGTCAGAAATGTCTGGATCAGAAGATACTCAAAATGATTTGAGAGAGCAGAGCGTAGAGATGGACTCAGGCACTAGTCCAATAAAGTCTGACTATGACCAGCTCCCATGGTTTGCCCAAGGCAACCACCAGGCAGAGGAAGAAGCTGAATTCTGATGAAGAGTACTCAGACTTTGTGCCGGAGGAAAGATCAGCTCCTCCAAGGAAGGCTGTCAGGAAGATAACTGCTACCCCTGCTGATCTGAGAGCACCTGAATAAGCGAGGAAGAGCACATCACAGACCTATGTTGTACCTGCCAAGAAGGCTGGCGTGAAGAGGCCCAGGAAGAGAACTGTTCATATTGTTGGGAGAAGAATTTCAATGTATGAAGACGCGGAAGAAGCTCCTGAGGAGAACCCAGTTCCTCCTTTGAAGAAGAAGCTGATGGTTGATGCTATGAAGTCTGCTCCTAAGCCTCCTGCCAAAGCAAAGCAGGTTGTAGCTCCCAGAAGGACTACCAAGGAAATACATGTAGCTGCCAAGAACAAAGGCCCTACATCCAGTGCTCGTGCTGCAGAGGAGGTAGAAGATGAGAATGCACCAATTCTCAGGAAGCTTAGACCAACCGTTCCTATTCACAATGTTGCTCATCCAATAGCAGAAGATATGAAGAAGAAGAAGGATGTCTAAGGAAGTGGAGAGCTAATGATCCATATGCTGTGAGGAGAAGAACTGTTGTTGATCCAAGGTTTCACACCAAGGAACGACAAGATTTTTATGCGACTATCTTATTTGACAAGAGTCCTGCTCTCAGTGTTATGAGGTATGTTGACTGGGCATACATCAAGGAAAATGAGAATTTCTTTCCCCATGTCCAAGAAAATTTCAGGCTAGTGGACATTGAGAAGTTTATTGGTAAACAGATGACCCCATGGAATGATGAGTTGATCATGCAATTCTATACAACTGATCATTTCTATGGAGATGGTTCTTTGGTGTGGATGACTAATGGTCACAAGTATGAAGCCACAATTGATGAGTGGGCTACTATCATTGGTGCCCCCAAATAGGAAGATCGAGATGTTGATGCGTACTCAGAAGCGAAGCAGAGTCACAACTCAATGGCCAATATGTACAAGACAATTCCACACAAGTACTTGGCTAGTCACAAGATGGGTTCTATGTACTTTCTGCAAGCAGGCATTCCGACGACAAACACTATTTTGAGACACACCTTTATGCCTAAAGTAGGAGATGAAAAGATGATCAGAGAACATTCCATCAACCTGCTGTACTTGTTAGACACCCATACCAGATTCAGAATGATGGATTTGATAGTAGAGACTATAAGGAGGACTGTTGCGGATCAGAAGAGATCATGTGGATATGCTGCTTACATTCAAATGCTTATCAATGCCAAGCTAGGCAAGCATGCATATCTACTTGATCGTCGCCATCTACCTGTTCAGCCAGAGTTTGAAGACAATGAAGTGGTAGTGGACAAAAATGATCCCAACTCAACTGCAGCAAGAATGGCAGTAGAGGCAGCAGAAGCTGAGGCTAGAAATAGGCCGCCACCAGTTCCACAGCTCAGAACTCAAGCTGAGAAAATGCCATTTCTAGTTAGCTCTGTCCAAGTCTTGGAGAAGATCATCCAGGAGATACTGCAAATTCAGAAAATCCTTCAGAGAGTCATGGAAACTAAGTGTCATGACATGGATGTGAAGGTTACTTAGTTGACCACTATAGTCAAACAGCTAGAACATGAAGTTGACTCGGTGGAGATCCCGCTCTCAGATTAGGAAGATGATGAAGATGATGATGATGAGGAAGAGTCTCCTCCTCCCGCTACTACTAAGTTCAGCACCAGGCCTAGATCAGCTGGTGTACCTGCTCAGGAGACCAGACATACATCTTCAGCACAAGCTTCAACTCCTTCAGCACCAGCTCCAGCTCAAGCACCTCCAGTATCAAATCCTCCAGCTCGAGGACATTCAGCAGAAGCCTTCGCGGACGCTCTTCTGTCAACTCCGTCATCAGCTACCCACAGAGACGAGTAGTTCTATAGTTTTGAACTTTTTGGTAACTTGTTGCCAAAGGGGGAGAAATGTATAGATCATAGACTTCGAGAGAGAGAGCTTTTGACTTTATTTGCACTCATTTGGTTTTAAAAACTTTGGTTTTTTGGATGACTTTATCCTATCTGTGTTATTGATCATACGCTTTACCTGGTTGATGCTACGATATTATCTTTTAGCTATCTCAGTGATGATCATTCACTTATCTTGTTGGTGTCATGTGCATTGCTATTCATTCATATCTTGTATGCGCACCACCAAGATGTATGTGACATCGAAGAGTAACCCATGATCCTAATCGATTGTGCATTTGCATTCAACACAAATTTAGGGGGAGCTCTTGCTTTTCACATACTTCTCAAAGCGTCGATGCTAATTATTGATTATATCTATTGTCGAAGCTTTGATCTATATGTTGTCATCAGTTACCAAAAAGGGAGAGGTTGAAAGCACAATTGTTCCCTAGGGTGGTTTTGATAATTGATCACAACATATGCATCATTGGACTAATGTGTTTTCCAAGTATACTTAAAAAAATTTCAAAATATGCCATGGCTTAAGGTTTATGTGGAGTTGCCCATGGATGCAAGAAAGGAACAATGTTGGCTCATGCTTCAAGCTAGAAGACTCTTCATTTTATATTTGTGAGAAATCACTTTAGAATCCATAGGAAAGCCAATACTATTAAAAGGGGGTGAGGTAGTAAAATGAACTGATTGCTCAAATGATCAAAGTTAGCCACCAAAACACTCAATAATTTTTCCAACATATCCGTTGTGTCAAGATCCACATACATAAATTCGGTGTCACCAACATTCCCATACCGGACACACCGATTTTGACTGCAGACAGAAATCCTAACCATTCCCACCAAATCGGTGCAACCGAAACTAAGTTAGTGCTACCGAGTTCAGTGTGACCAACATTCTGTTGCCAAGATACACAAAATAGGAATTTCCGAGTTTGAGTATCGGTGAGACCGAGTTTGGCCATCTGATTGTTCGTCACCTTTTTGGTGCCAGCGAGTTTCATATATCGGTCTCACCGAGATTCAAAAGTTCACACCTTTAGTGCTAATCGGTACCACCGAGTTTGCCCTTTTGTGTGTAACGGTTGGATTTTGGCTACTGCCTATATATAACCCTTCACCCACCTCTCATTCATGGGAGAAGCACTCAGAACACACACTTCATTGCCAGATCCATTTTCTGAGAGAGAACCACCTACTCATGTATTGAGACCAAGATATTATAATCCAATCATTTGAAACTTGATCTCTAGCCTCCCCAAACTGCTTTCCACCAAATCAACCTCTCCTACCCATGCATATTCTGTGTGAGAGTGATTTGTGTTGAGGAGACTATCTTTAGAAACACAAGAGCAAGGAGTTCATTGATCTACCACATCTATTACCTTTTGGAGGGATGTGCCTCCTAGATTGGTTAAGTGTTGCTTGGGAGCCTCCTACTTCGTGTTGTGGAGTTGAATCAAGATGTTGGTATGGCAAGGAGATCGCATACTTCGTGAATATCTACTGTCAGTAAGGCTAGTCCTCCGTGGACGGAAGCCGTGGTGGAATACACAAGGACGCTTCTTTGTGGACCCTCCGTGGGTGGAGCCCTCCGTGGACTCTCATAGTCGTTACCCTCCGTGGGTTTAAGTCTCCACTAACATGGACGTACGACAGCACCACCTATCAGAACCATGCCAAAAACCGCCGTGTCAACCTTATGTGTTTGATCTCCCTACCTTACTCCTCTACTTTACACTTGCATGCTTTACTTTCCGCTGCTATACTATTAGAACTGCATGTGTAGGGTGTACTTGACTTGTTATAAGTATCGTAGCTGCCTATCTAGTAAAATTGGGAAAAGGCAAAAAAATTATATTTTCAAGTAGTCTAATCACCTCCCCTCTGTCTTACTTTTAATCCTACACTTAGCAATCTAATGACCATGATAGCCAGTCTAACCAAGTTATTATGTGAGGATTGGGTATGTGTTTGAGTTTGCAGCAACACTAAGCATTTATGGTGGCTAATTTACGAGAACATGAAGTCAATTGAGTGGTCTACGTATACGGTCGTGAACTAGTATTAATCTCTAAGTGATCCTGAACACCTACTTACGTCAGGCATAACCCCACCGTGTTCTCGATCGGAGAAGGAGCTCCGATAGAAAAAGTCACGGTTACGCACACAGTTGGCAGGTTTTAATTAAGTTATTTCAAGTTATCTAGAACCATATGTTAAATAGAGTATCCATGTTTGCCACATAACCGCGGTCATGGCTTTCCAAAAGATTTAATCCTGCAGGGGTGCTCCAACTAATCTATCACAAATTACCACAAGCTGCATAGAAAGGCTCGACCACGAATCTCGTGATCTCCTCGGATTCCTT
This sequence comes from Hordeum vulgare subsp. vulgare, assembly GCF_904849725.1. Lineage (NCBI taxonomy): Eukaryota > Viridiplantae > Streptophyta > Magnoliopsida > Poales > Poaceae > Hordeum > Hordeum vulgare. Next base: position 129,258,437 of record NC_058523.1, read on the forward strand.
TGTGGAAAACCTCAACTCTGCGATAACCCAAAGTCTCACCGGAATCCCGATGTACAAGATATATCGTTAAGGTAAGAACACGTCAAGCAAGACCGCCCGACGTGTCGAAAAACCCGATAAGAGCCGCATATCTTTGTCTCAGGACATGCCGGATAAGCGACGCATGCGGTGGCGTGATAGAAATCACCCAAGTTGCCATGGGTTGGCCCCGCACAGTGCTCTACTTTGGACCAACACACATGAGGAGCACTGGCCCGGGGGTTGATTAAATTATCCTCGGGGTAGCTATTCTCTATGTGTTTTAATTATTAAGTTATTAGAAAATGTAATACCAAAGTTGGGTCTTGCCAGACAAGTCTTAAGCCTAAATGATTTATCGTGAGGGTCCCCATAACAACCCTGAGCGTGTTAGGAGCGCTCAATTATGGAATAAATCACCGGTAGCCCAAACTAGGGCGGCCAATGCGGAACAAATCACCGAGCAAAATGACAAGCCTCCCAACTTTTACCAAGTATATAGGTGCATTAATTAACGAGCATTAAATAAGATGATAATGAAATTTCCCATGTTACCACATGGACCAGCTTGCACCTGCAACTAGCAATGTTATAAGAAGGTTGAGCAAGCACTAACTTAGCCAGTCAATATTTTGCTAGGAGGGGAAGGGTTAGAGGTTTTCATGGTAATGTTTGGAGGTTAATTAATCAGGTGGTAGGCAGTGATAAATAACGATGTAAACGATTCAACTAGGCACTAATTTAAAAACGGTATCAGGCCACAATCATTTTGCCTGTTGGATCTTCTCACTGGAACTACTCTTGCTCTTCAACCGTGCTCGATGGAATCCTCGCACTCGTTCTCCGCACCCGTTGCTACCCAAAATAAATATACATCCAATTAACACACGTCAAGTAGCAATGCTTCAAACAACATGGTGCATGAGTGTGGCATGAAAGGAAAACATGGCATTGTTATTCTAGTCATATTTCATGCAATTATTAAGTTATTAACATTCTGGACATAAGCTCAAGTTCACTTATTTATACATGCATTAACATGGCATAAATGTATGCATCACGAGAAAATGGTGCAAAAACATATAAAGAACGTCGCGAACCGAGTTACGGATCTCTCGGAATTCACAAAACAAGATAGGGAAGGCAATAGAGGAAAATCAGCAATATACTAGAGGCTATGGGCATTTACTTGGTGTTCCAAGGATTCCACTGGAACGGGAACAAAATTATAGGTGTAATAGACCTAAAAATCATGCAATTCCATCAATCATAACTCACACAATGCCCAAAACAAAATAACAAGAAATTTGTCCACTATCAGCAACATACCACTTTGATCAACAGAAATCTAGTAGCTACAGCCACTCATCAATTTCAACCAAGGCATAAAATTGAAGCTATCAAATAGTACAACAACACCTAACCAACTTCAATATATCTAGGTACATGAATCAATGGCAACCATGCTCTAAACATGGCAAAAATCATCACAGACCAGGACTTCGTGAAAATCACAGATTGCACTAGCAGTTTATAATCTGGTAGCATGTTGATAGCAACAAAACACTATGCTACAACATGTATCATGGCATGAAATTTCGCAAACCTATATAGGGAATTATATACTATAAATCGCTGGCACCGAGAATGAGCTAAATCTCCACAGAACACTTGGTAGCATCAATTTAACATGGCATGAAAATAACTACGGATTCTCACACTTAGTCAAAATCACAATGTGAAGCTAGCAGCAATTTATATCAGCACAACAACTTTGAGAGTGAATAACTCTATGATGCAAGACCCTATTGACAAAGTTGTGGCACCAAATTATAGAGGCATAAATCTCACCAAATCATTTCATTTGACCAAACTCAAAGGAGCAACATATCCATGGGAACCATCATCAGAACATGGGAAGAAAATAACAGACTCCAACACTAAGAAAATATCTAGCATGTGAATCTGCAATATTTTATTAGCTACTTCGCAGCAAGAAATCCACTCATCTACATGATTATCATAGCAAACAAAAATACCAGGGCGTAGTGCCCACACAGCACTAGCACTTTCATGTTGACACTTTCAACAAAGCATGCACAAATGAAATACTACAAAATTCACAAAATGCCACATCATGACAAAATAGCATTGTTGCAAACTTACTCAAAATTGAAATCCAACACTACCATTGGATTACTTGGGAAATTCTACCCCAAAACCATATATTATATTCATATGTTCCTATGGAAAAATATACCACAAACCTGAAATGAAAAACAGAACCCAAATCCAATTCATCTATAAGTCAAAAATTGCCCTTTTGGGCCATTCCCAAATGTGACATGTCCAGATTTGGAATGTTTGCCAAATTGGACAGAATCTAAAATAATAACATTACAAAAAAAAGGAAATACCCCTAGGCCCACCTGGCAGTGACCACGAGAGGACGCAAGGGCTGACAAGTGGGGCCAGGCCAGTGTCAGATCCCACACAATATGAACAAAAATTGGGGGTTTAACAGGCGCCGCGGGGGACCGAAAGCGGGTCTCCCAGAAGAGAGGGCGTTGCGGCCACCACTAGGCTATGATGGATTTTCCGGTAGAAGGGAGGCGCCACACTAGCTATTATAAAAAAAGGGCCGCCTTCCTCTGTTGCAACAAAGACGAAGCGGTGACGGCGCAGCTACGGCGATCAACGCAACACAGGGCCATGCGAGGCGATGCGGCTAAACGCGGGCATGCTGGCGCGTGTGCATGGGGCTGCATCTACGGCGTCGCGCGGGGCTACGGCACACGTAGCGCGGCTACAACACCGGCAACAGAACATGGCCACATGGCGATGAACTCGCGACAGCGACGACGATCGGTAGAGAGGGCAAGGGAGAGGAGATGCAAGCTCACATCGGGGGCGGCGCAAAGACGCGAGCGAGGTGAGGCGATCGTCGAGGAAGAAGGGGATGGTGCTGCCTAACAATGCGCAACTCTTGGCCACGATGACGACGTTGACGGGGCTGACGGTGGGGAGGGGTTGTGGCCTACCTAGCGCCGGGAACGGGTCGAGGAAGGCATCCACGACCTCCTGGACTTCGTGCCGGAGGGGAGGAGGTTGCCAACGGCGATGAAGATGACGGAGAGGGCGGCGACGGCCTCTGGTCATTGAACCTCATTGCGCTCTGCTCTCTGTGTAGGGGAAGAAAGAAGGGAGAGGGAGGAGGAGGCAGTAGCATGGAGGGAAACACGGAACCCTAGGAGGGGGCACGGACAACAAGGGCTTAAATAGGCGGAGTGGCAACGGCGCACCTCGGTGTCCGTGAGAAGATCACGGCGCTGAGAGCTTGTTCTCTCTCTGTGACACAGACAGAGATGACGTTGGGGCAGGTTGTTGTCTAGCTCGGAGCTCGGCTGCGGGAGCGCTCTAGTTGGGCTGTGGCTTTCCTGCTTGCTGGTCCTGCAGCGGGGAAAACGCCCGAGAGGGGCAGGCATACTCTCTCTCACTGAAAACGATTTTTCCTTTAAAATTAACAACAACAAAAGAAAACTAATACGAGTGATTTGAAAAGGAGGCTGAGGAAAGGAAAAAATAGTTTTGAACTCACCAAATTAAGCGCCATTTACTAAAAATAGTTTTAGCATTTATTGAGCAAACAAAATAAAACACAAATATTTATTATAACAAATTGTTTTGCAAGGATCCTAGAGACAAGTATTTGAAACATTACTTAGAGTTATTTAACAATTCTAAACAAATTGTTAGAAGAGGTGCAACATTTTTAAAGAGGTGAATGATGATGAGGTGATGTATATACTTCTCGCCCCTCGTTGGATACCCCAAGTGGAAGGTGGAGATGTAGTCAGCGGCAAATTTCCCTTACACGGAGACTGTAAGGTTTATCGAACCAGGAGGACTCCTAGGCTCAACAAGTAGGTGTCTTCCACCCTGGCGTTAGTAGAAGACATGTACCTGCACTCACAACAAATAACTTTGCTCCCAACGAGTACAAAGAGGTTGTCAATCTCTCCGGCCTTATAGTTTGCAAAGGATCAAAACACAAGCGGGAAGGTATAAGTGATCGCAACGGAAAAGTAAATGAAAAACAGTAAATAATGGAGGTGTAACAATGATGGTGATATGGACCGGAGTCACATGATGTTCACTAGTGATGTATCTCTCTCAAAAGACGATAAACAACTATGCTAGGGTAAACAAATCACAGTTGGGAAATTGACAGAATTATGATCGCACCGCAATGCTAATTACGCTCCTCGATAGTTAGAGGTTCAATAGTAATGGGCAGTACGCCAAGATAAGTAGACCGTTTATTCATCAGCATCTACTTAGTAATCATCCATCTTGAGATATCTATCCAGAACATATCTCCGGTATCAAGTTGCGAGCCCCACCCAAAGTGTAAACTCAAAGCAACAGACAACTTCATTAACGAACTATGCGTAAGGTAAACAATCCTTGCAACCATGGTCAAAAGCACTGTTGTTTTCTCCCTAGTGGCAACAAGCACATCCCCTAGTCTCATGTTTCTGTCACTCAAGCAAGACATCGAGGGGCCCGAACCCACAATCATGCACAACGCTCCCTCTTGGATTCACGATCTACTACTTAGCCAATGCAATAAAAAGCAACGGAGAACATGCATGAATCACTAAGGAACATAATATAAAATGATAATTAAATATATAACTCATAACAATCTGAACATAATCTTATAATCCATCGGATCCCAACAAACCGAGCATAGCAATAGCAAGAGAATTACATAGATACCTTGATCATCTAGGGAAGCTCACAAGGACTAACCATTGAAGCATAAGATTGGAGAGAATACATCACATAGCTACTGGTCATGGACTCATGGTCCAAGGAGGACTACTCACAGCACGTTCAGGAAGCGTCCATGGTGGTGGAGAAGCTCCCGGAGGTCAATCCTCCCTCCGGCAGGGTGCCGGGAAGAGGTCTCCGGACGCTCCCGATCTCGGAAGCGCTGCGTCGGCGGAACGATGTAGAAATTCGTGATTCCAGAAAGTTTGCGAGGGATTCCCCTCGGGACTCTAAATATAGGCCAAAGGAGGGCACCGGAGGAGGTGGGACCCACCCAGACGACCTCCTCGCACGGCCTAGGGCCTGGCCGCGCCAGCAGGCCGCCTCGGAGGCCCATGGCCCTCCTTCGATGATCCGGAAGCTTTTGGTTCGCTGATTTTTTTTATATTTTTCTGGATTTTTTCGGGCTTCGGAAAATTGGTTAAAAACCCCTGCAAAATAGACATCAACAGACAGAAACTGGCACTGGGTGCACTGAGTTAGTAGATTAGTCCAAATATGTGTAAAATGATATAAAAGTGTAGCAAAACATATAACAATGTCACCCAAAAGATCATGGAACAAGCATAAATTATAGATACGTTTGGGACGAATAACATCCCCAAGCTTAATTTCTGCTCGTCCTCGAGTAGATAAATGATAACACAATAATTTTTGTGGTGACATGCTAACACACATATAAGAACTTCAAAGTAAAGCAAGTAATATATGCAATTCAAGTCAAGACAATAACAAGCAAGAGTCTATATCTAGTATTGAATTTAGCAAAGTAAGAACATAAAGGTGCAAGAGCTCTCGCTGTCCGTGACTCGAATGTCTCCAAATGGTGTTTTGCGTGCAAGAAGTGGGAGATGGGTTGAGATCATAAAATATTTTTTTAATTGATAACTCAATCTACGAAACCTCACACTTAGTCGCCTTCAGAATCTTATTTTGACTCATCCCCAAACCACTAGTCAGCCACAAGTCAAAATGATCCTCTCCCTTTCGACTTTGAGCACTCATGCAATGGATGAGCATAAGCAAGATATGATGGCACTTAGGATGGCAAATAGAATAATGATGGGGAAGGAAAACAAAAAGGTGTGAAAGGCTCATATCAATGAGGACAACCATAGGCGAGAGAAAGCCAAATGATAGATATGATGTGAGGAGTAGGGATTGCCATGTAACGGATAGACATATGAGCTAAGGTAAGCTCTCCAATGGAACTAGTGGGGGTGCATCCAACTCATTTGCTCATGAAGACCTAGAGCTCATTTGAGGAGGCTCATCATTGGAATATGCAACCCAAGTTCTATAGTGGAAGGATCCCCACATAGTTATGCATGAATGTCACACCGTGTTTTTCACCACAAGTATTTTTATGTTGCAAAAATCAGAGCTTGTTAAAACTTTTTCAAATAATGTTGTGAGTGCAATGTCAGCCCTTGTATGAGTGAATGCTTGCTTGTTTGATGACTCAAACCCATGAAAAACTTATTATTTTGCTCTCTTCAAAAACCCTTTTTCCTTTATATCAAGATCACCTTCATCATGTTGGGATACACTACTAGCTCATGAAGCCAAGTGGCACTTCCAACCAAAGTTGGTGATCTGATCCAAATATTATTTTCATTCATTAAAAACATTAATTGGTGATTTAAAATATTATTTTCCTATTTTATAATTATGTCTGTTTCTAAGGCCAGGAATGATATTCCCACAAGGAAAATTGCTTTCCTGCCTTAGAAAATTCTGAATAAATTCATGGAAGCTCAGAAGGACATCTATTTTCCATATATAAGATTTTAAACCCTATTTTATATTAATATTATTTGAGTAAAACCCTGAAAATCATTTTTGTCTGTTTTAGCTTTTTGAGATGTTTCCAAAGGAAATAATCTCAATAAATTCCCATAAAATTACAGGAGCCCTCCCAAGCCATATTAGGTGCTCACATAAAATATCACCTTGATCCAAGGTGGGGAAGTGCACATAATGAGCCCAAAACCCTCTCTGTCCAGAGAGGAGTTGGAACTACTCTACATTGCAAAGTTTCTCCAATGGAGCTGAAACTTTGCAGAGGTGTTTGACACCCCAAATGAGGACTCCACACCAAAGATGGGATTTGTGAGACTCTGTTTGGCCACACTTCCTTTGTAAAGGACAGTACTGGTCATTTTGAGGCATTTTCAAGTTTACAAAGCTAAACTTGTTCAATGGAGCTCAAATTTGGTGAAACCCCATGTTTTTACCCCAAGACCAAACCTGTTAAGTTTCAGTTCCAGTGGTGGAGTGGAAGCACCCCAAATCACTATCGAACACCTACTGAGAGGAAGGTAAAAACCCTGCTAGCCACAGTTTTACCCAATGGCAAGGCCCCAAACTTGGTGAGTTAGAGCCCCAGAACACCCTAAGCACCCAGTCAACCAGCCCCTCCCAACTCCAAGCACAAGTGACAAGATCTTCAATTTGAGCCGCATGGCAGTACTGGCAACACTAGTGTTCCTTGCCTCCTTTGACCAGCTCGTGCTCCCACTAACACACAACGGCTAGGCACACTCCCAGCAACACTCAGGACATGGAGGACATGTCCCAAGTGCACCAGAGCGCGCCAGCATGCCGTGGCATGCCAAAACTGCGCTCTGGGCGCGCTGCAGAGAGCCTCCAGCAAGGGGACGTCGCCCCGGCCAGTCCCAACCTCCCCAGTAATGTCCAAACGCTCCCCCGACAGCCATTCAGTGCAAAGCTACCACCAGGGACCCCCTCCCCTCGCGCAAGAGCTCAGGCGACGCGTGCCCGCGCGCGCCCAACGCGGCCGAGCATGCACGATCGCTGCGGCTCGACCCCACTCGCTTTCCCTCTACGACCGATGCACCAGGAGGTCCTAAACCACATCCCGAACCCGTGGTTTCGCGGCCAGCACCTCACTGTGCACGCACGCGCGCCACGGTGAGTCACCGGCGCGCCCGAGTTGGCTCACCGTCGCTGGCCTATAAATAGGTCCCCCCGGCACCCCAGCACCCCCCAGGCAACTTCAGCACAACCACTAGACTCCCCCTAGCCGCCCAATCGACCTCGCAGAGCCCCGGTGCTCGAGATCGACCGAGGCCTCTCCGCCTCGGAGCTCCGGTCGATCTCCGGCTACACGTCGGCTCCTGCGCTGCCCGACCTCCCATTGCACTTCCCTTGACGCCAGGACCATATCCCCCAACTTCCCCGAGCGAATCCGTGCCCCTAGCCACTAGCTCGACGCCAACCCGAAACCTTTCCGCCATGGTCACCTCGTCGCCGGCGACCCAGACCACCTCCGGTGACGTCCCGACCATGAGTAGGTAGGTGGAGGAATGAGGGACCCATTCCCGCTCCTAGATCGGCCTGAGGGCAATGGTAGCCTCGCTGGCGTCCGTCTCCACCTCTCTGGCTGGAGGTAGGAGAAGGACCCGACAGGTGGATCCCACCTGTCGGTGTCCTGGGGCAGCCAGCACGCGCAGCCGCTGACGCTGACCCCACGGGCCCACAGGTCAGGTTTGAACCTGCCCCGCGCGCGCCTGGTGGTCGTTCTGCAGGCTGGGCTGGCTGGGTCTCCCCCCTGGCCTTTTCCTTTTATTTTAACCTGCAGCTTAAATGTTTTTTTATAAAAATATTTAGCCAGTAGAAAAATATGATTCTTCCACCAGTAATTTTCTAAAAATGTGTAGTAATTGATTCTGTAGTGTTTAACATTTATCAAAAACAGAAACTGTTTTGGTATAATAAAATGATATTAAAAGCATTTGTTTGCTCCTGTTTGCCTTCAAATAAATATGCTTAGCTAATAAAAACTATAGGAAACATTTTCCAAAATAATAAACTAAATTTATTCAAACTTTCCAACATTTTTAAAAGCACCTTGTGATCTGTTTTGGTGTGAGCTATTATTTATTTATTCCTTTCTCGACGGTAGAGTTACCGAGTGACGGAGGATCCGGAGCGGAAGACCTCGAAGACCCCGGATACCTAGCTGACCAAGGCAAGCAGCCCTTTGACCATGACGTGAGCATAAACATTGTTGCATGCTAGTATAGCAAGTATCTTCCCGTTGCATGTGATCACAGTACCGGTTCATCATTGGTGTGATGGTACCGAAGGCTTCATCGAAGCACTTGCATGATAGTAATGTTATTCATATGGCTCCTCGGAGCACAAGCATGATGAGCTTGACCCTACCATCTATGAGGATCATGCTACTGTCATGCTGACTAGTAGAGTAAGATCATTGCACTGAGCTTGACCCTACCCCTTGAGGGTCATGTTAATACCATGTTGACAAGTAAAGATAGAGCATATTATCATGAGCATGATGATGAGTTAAATCAAGAGTTTATGAAAACCCCGTCGGGTGCCACTAATGCCCGAGGGTGATGATGAGTTGGTGATCACTTTTGGTGAAGTTATGCACCGGTGATTTTGTGTGAGTATGGTTTCGGAAATGGGATTAGATTTATGATGTGTCGACCGTCCCAACCTTACCAGTACGACCACGTTACCCCTTTATGGGACGGGGCTTTGTTGATTACTCTGGTCAGTACTAGCAAAGAGCCACATTACTAGTGGCGGGAGTGATCGGTGTCACTCTCGTGATGGGGTCGTGCCAGGTAGGACGACTATGCCATTATTATGAGTTCCAAGCACACCGTTGGTCCCTGCATGGTTGATACAGTCCAGAGTCGGTGCTCGTAAGACGTACAACATGTGGGCTGGGTACCAATCGAGTGGACCTCTTTGTCTAGTATCGTCGGGGGAAGGATGATGATCGGGTACTTACCTCGGGTATATGTGATATACCGCGAGTAGTGGATGACACGGAAGTTTCCCGTTTCTTGTGGGTCCAACGTACTACCTCTGCAGAGTGTCAAACTATTCGAATAGCCGTGTCCACGGTCAAGGACAGTTGGGTGGTGCTGCTTAAACTACGTCCAGCGTTTTCGCATAAACCAAGTGTGTGTGTGTGTGTATGTGGTGTTAAAAAGGTGTTGTTATGATAATCACAATAATATGACCAAGTTCGATGACTTGGCATATAGGGTAAACCCAGATGGTTTAGCCCTCATTAACACATTGAGATTATGACAAGTCCGATGACTTGGCATATAGGGTGAACCCGGTGTGTTCAACCCTTGTCAGATATGTCGATATCTGTAACCTGTTATTCAAGAGTAGTTCTTTAACTTGTTGCATATACCTGATCATCCCACCAAATTGCATTCCACCTAAGATACATGTTACATGTTATTCTTCACTATAAATGTTCATATCATGGGTTGTCTGCGAGTACATTCAAAGTACTCATTGGCTTGCCACAGGTTATATTATTGACCAGACATGGAAGGACCGGAGTTTGGTGATGAGTAAGCCGTCGGAGACGAACCTGCGATCTAGGACGCTTCCAAGTCAGAATGCCTGTCGGTGTAGGCTTGATGGCATGGGCACCGCTTAGCCCTTACGAGTTTCCGCTACTCGATGTATCTGTTTAATTGGCTTTAGGCCTCGCTCTTGAACCCGACCTTCTGGTCGTTTGATGTAATAATTTCGGTACTTGGATGTAAGACTCTATTATTCAGTATCTGTGTTCAGTGAACATTGATCCTTGGGGTCACTGGGCACGGCGAACTCGACTTGCTAGTCAGGGTCCCCACAGAACTGGTATCAGAGCCATCCTGACTATAGGAAGCCTTAGATAGCATGGACGTTAGCCGAGAACGTTAGAATGACAGCCTTGCACAAAACTTTTGCACATACAACCTTCTGACTTCTCTCCTATGCCTTGTAGATGGCTGCCGTACCTGAGACGCTTCTGGAGACCGGCTTTCCACTACTCCTGGTGGATTGTCTCGAGAAGTGCCACGTACGTCGCACGCCCATCTTCCTCTACCACGAGCACTGGGTCAACACCGACACTAAGGAATATCACGTGGACGTGATAGTGAAGGCTAATGACTCCCCGTCTAGTTGGTTCTTCGAAGGACCACAGATGGGAGAGCTAATGTTGGCAGTGGAGACAGCCGCACGAGAGGCACTCGTGCGTCTCCGCAGCATCCTCCCTGAGATGGCTAATGAGCCTGTCACTCGTCACCTACCTTTCATTAAGGAAGGAGTGGATGGGAGTTGGACACTCACCCCAGCCATGGAGGATGGGATGCCATTAAGGTTTCAGACCTACTTCAGCCTCTCGTCGGACACCCTGACGCACTTCATGGTTAAGGAATCAGTCAAGCTTCCCCAAGAGCTGCACCTAGTCAAGGGCCTGCTCCACACTGAGAAGATGCAGAACCGCAAAGTAAAGAAGGCAGGCGCACCTGAAGGGAGGACAGCTGTTGCTACTAGGGGTGGTGTGTTACCCATCCAGGCAGTGCCTCTTCGGAGTCGCCGCCTGACAGCGGAAGAGTACACTGAGATCTTCGCCGCCTTGCCTAAGAGACGCCGTGATGTGCGGATTCTTTGTTCCACTCCTATAAAGGAAGAAGATGTTGATGAAGACGAAGACAAAGATGAGGATCCTGTTGAATCCGCCTTTGAGACCGAGCAGTCCGCCGCGTAGGATTTAGCGTAGGCAATTAGGAGTACCCCGAGCATAGGGTATCCATGTATCTGTTTCTAATTTACGTATGTGTGCATGATGTAAGTGAGATATTGCCTTAGGCAGCCTGTAAGTGACTACATCACCTAGTTTTTATGAATGCAATTTCCGTTTGTCAAAAACTTTGGTTTTGAAAACTTGGCACATGCACGCATTGGACCCCCTCTTACTAGGAGCGAATCCTTGTATTCTTGAGCAAGGTGGCATTTTGACCTGTCTGTTTCTATGACAGGATGGTGAACGCAACCCGCAACAGCACCTTCGGCAACCCCGGCGCCGGCTCCTCAGGGACGCCGCAAGGAACCGAAGGAGAAGCTCATGCTGGAGGTCACCACGAGCAGCCTAGAGACCTTCCGCCACCACCTCCTCCTGAGAACTTGACGATGGCTCAGTTCCTTCAAGATCTTCGGGAGGAGCGTCAAGCCAGCAATGCCGCTATTCAGCAGCTGACTCAAGTCCTGGTGGACAACCCGCCGCGGAATGGGAATGGCGGTGGTCGCTCTACTCTTTCTGAGTTCATGCGAACTACGCCCCCCATATTCACGGAGACGACTGAACCACTGGACGCCGATGACTGGATCCGCACCATTGAAGGCCTCCTTGCGCTCGTCAAGTGCACCGACGATCATGAGAAGGTCCTTTATGCTTCTCACTGTCTCCGAGGCACCGCCAGGGCATGGTGGGATGGATTCCAGATATGCGGATAGGGCAGGTCATCAGTTGGGTGATGTTCAAGGAAGGATTTCGCGTGGCTCACATTCCACCTGGACTGATGACCATTAAGAAGCGGGAATTCCGAGCCTTGAGGCAGGGCAGTGGAACTGTTAAGGAGTACCTGCAGAAGTTTAACCTCTTGTCGAGGTACGCACCCGAAGATGTTAACACTGAGGCCGCTAAGGTGGAACGCTTCATGGAAGGGTTACAGCAGTCCCTGCAATACCAGCAGGTGGTTTGCGACTGCCAGACTTTCAGCGAGTTGGTTAACAAGGCGCTTATGCTGGAAGACAAGCATCGTGCGATGGACGACACCCGGAAGCGCAAACTGATAGGCAGTGGAGGGCCCAGTAGCGCAAGACCAAGACCATGGCAGTCAGCACCTGCAAGACCCAACTTTCAGCAGCAGCAGTACAAGCACCCGGTGTTCCGCCAGAATTATCAGCCTTAGCAGCAAGCCAAGCCAGTAGTCAACCCGTCGAACAACGGTGGAGTCAAGACCAACCCTCCGGGGCAGGTCACCTTCTTTGGGTGTGGTCAGACCGGGCACTATTCCAGGCAGTGCCTGTGACATCCTCGACTTTTGCTACAGTAATTATTGTGATTAAGCTACAGTGATCACCTGCTAATGATGCCACGTCATCGAATTCCCATCTCAGACCCGCGTTGATTCGAGTTTGTCTGGATTCCAAATTTGAAAACAAAAGAAAAGTACTTTATAAGTTCATTACAAATATTAAAAGGATATGTATATGAAAGAGAGAATTAAAAGTATGTATAATAAATTGTAAAAGAAAATATAATAAAAGAAAGTATTTAAAAAGAAAAATCAAATAGTAAAATAAATAATGAAAGAAAGAAATAATAGAAAAGGGAAAAGGCAAAATAAAACAAAACGAAACAAAAAAAAGAAAGAAAAAGCAACCCCCCGGCCCAGCTGGGCCACCCACCGGCCCAACCGGCCGAACCCTAGCGCCTCCCACCTCCTCGCGAGGGAGCCCCTCGCTACTCCCTCCCCTCCCCCTTAGCGCCGCCACCCTCCCACGCTCCCCTCGCGGCCCCACCCCCCCACCGACAGCGCTCCCACCTCCCATCTCTCCCGTAACTCCCTGCCCACGAGACCCCCCCACCCCACGCCAAATCCCCCACCGAGACCCTCCCTCACGCCCCCTCCTCTCCACCTCGCCCCACCTCGGCTGGCGCCCCTCTCCTGCCTCCTCCCGCCGGCGAGCTTCTCCACCCCTCCCTGGCCGGCGCGCCTCCCCCCCCCCCCCCCCCCGCCGGCGAGCCGATCCCCCATCCCCCTCCCTCCTCGGTCCTCCCGCCGGCGGCCTCTCTCCCCGTCGGCTCCTCTCTTCCCGCCGGCGAGCCGCCCCCCCCCCCCTCGGCCTCCACCCCGCCGGCAGGGGCCCCGGCCTCCTCGAGGTCCCTCTTGCCGGCCTCACCCACTCCGGCCGGCTCCATCTCCGGGGGGCCCTCCTCACCGGGGCCCCTCTCGGCGAACCTCCGGCCGGCTCCTCCTCGCCGGCACGCCCGTCTTCACCGGAACCGCGTCACCGTCGTCACCTTCACCTTCGTGCGAACTCCGGCTTCACCGGCCCCTCCCGTCAACGTCGGTGAGCCCCTCCTTGGGCTCCTCCCACCATGTCGATCTCCTCACCGCCCCGGTTCCGTTCCGGCAAACGGGACCTCGATCCGTCAACGGTAGACACCGGTAGGAGGGATTGAAGTTTAGGTTCTTCTATGTTAGTTAGGAGAGAGTTCTGTGTCTCTCTGTTAGCAGAGAGGGAGATGAGAGTTTTGAGAGAAAAAAATAAAAATAAATGATGTATTAGACGCGTATGTATGTATGTATGTATGAGATGTGATGTATGTATTTGCGTATATGAATATTTAGAGGAATATGACATGTGTATGGTTATGTATTTGTGATTAATGAAACGAGTAAATGGCCTTAGGTCACTTACCGGTGGGGCCAAAGCACCCGCTGTCTATGACAGGGAGGCCCCACGCGGTAGTTGATATAAATAATAAAAATAATGTTTTTATTAAATAAGTAAATAGATATATTAGTTAAATTAATTAATTATAATAATTAGAGTATGACACGCGGGTCCCCCACTAAATTAATCTGATTAAATAATATTTAATCTTAAATAAAACTTGTGCCTATGACGTTCGGGACCCACTGGTCAGTTGACCAGTCAAATGTTAATGTCAGCATGACATCGCGATGATGTCATAATAGGATTTTATTAAAATAATTAAATCTGTTTTTAATTCTTAAATAATTATAAAACTTTGAAAATTAATATAAAAAAATCCGTAAGTCAGATCAAAATAATTTCAACATGAAAGTTGATCAGCAAAACGAGACGAACCCGGATACACGGCCCGTTCGTCTGTCACGCGTCCCTAGCATAGCAAACATGGAACTTTTCCTCCGTTTCCAGTGTAACCGGTAGTAGCCCGAGACCCGGAAAATATCGTCAGATATTCTTCCGACCCGTCAATGACGGATGTTGCTGCGTTAGCTCATGTCTAGCCTGCATCTTGCCATGTCATACTTGGTGTTGCATCGGTGCTATTTATTTATTGTTTCTTCCCCTTAACGGTAGACCCCGAGACTGACGCTGCTGCCGGGTACATCTACGACCCTGCCGATCAGTCCTTTGCCGCAGAGCAGCAAGGCAAGCAAACTCCCCTTGATCATTCCTATATCGCCTATGTCTTTCTTCCTACTGCTTGCATTAGTATTTTGCTACTGTTGTAGTTAGCTCCTATATCTGATGCATAGCCTATTTTTGATGAACTGCTACTTTCAGTCATGTACCTTTAATCTGCTTAGTATAGGTGGAGCAGTCATCCCCTCTGACCCCGTAGTTCAGTTGCCCCGCTTGTTTTCAAATCTCGATCTCTGATCGACGAGCCAGACCCGACACAGCACATTCACCCCCCCTTTGTTGTACGACGCTACAGAGATACTATCGGGTACCGAGGGTGACACCTCACTAAGTACTCCTGATGATATCTCTGTAGTATAGCTAGTCGGTCGTGGTTATCGAGGGTGATTCCTCTTTCACCATTCCCGATGACGTCTCTGTCCTGCCACCCCGCGAGTGTGGGACCCCCGAGGGTGATTCCTCTAAGCCCACCTTGACGGGTACATCGTTCGGAATCCAACGAGGGTGATACCTCGGATTCCCCCCGATGTTACAACCACACAGTTACTCGACCATGTTACTGGGATCATTGGTGATTAGTTGTAAGACGGGTGGATTCCCGTGAGACTGTGTTGCTGGCCTAATTAAAATGCTAATGGATTTGGGTATTTGATCTGGGTTGGTCGGAGACCTTTTCGCACTAACCGGCTACGCGGGAAGAATTATGGGTACTCGGCGTCGCGGTATCAGCCGAAGCTTTTCAGATGCCAGCAATGTAGCGGCGCGCGCCCGAGTGGTCCCGAGATGCATCGCGCTTGTGATTAAGGGATGCTAGGACTGACGTCGGCCGCCCACGCCACGTGCAGGAGCGTGAAGGGGAACTGGGCCCACGAACCCTTTGTGCTTAGGATTTAGACCGGCGGGCTGGCCTCTCTGATTAGTCTTAGGTGGGGCTGCGACGTGTCGATATTCCGAGGCCGGGCAGGACCCAGAAAAGTATGTCCGGCCAGAGTGTTATCGAGCGTGACGGGACATGTGGTGCACCCCTGCAGGGATGAAAATTAACTATTCGGATAGCCGTGTCCATGGTTACAGGACGACTTGGAGTTGTGCCCCGATCTTTTACAACTACAATTGTTACTTAACTGGAATTAGTTTGCCTCGGGATTGCTTCCTCGCAGGGAGTCGAGGGAGGATCTTTAGGCGTGACCTCATTTTAATATTGCTGCAACAATATGACTATTAATGTTTTACCCCCCCCCCCCTGTTCTACTCTCGTCTATTGCTGCAAGACCCTGAAGATGCTAGTCTTCGATAGGACTAGGCCTTCTCTCTCTATTCTCGCATTGCTGCAGTCAGTCCACATATAACCCCCTTCTTTGATACTGATGCATATTTAGAGTAGTTCTGATGTAAGACTTGCGAGTACTTTGGATGAGTACTCACCGCTGCTTCGCTCCCCCCTTGTCCCCTTGATCCGTTTGCTGCGACTAGATGATGGAGCCCGGGAGATGGAGGTCCCCGCCGACGACGACTGCTACCCCGACGGTGCCTGCTACTACGTGGAGGCCGCTGATGATCAGGAGTAGTTAGGAGGTTCCCAGGCAGGAGGCCTCGCCTCGTTCGATCGTTGTATCTTTTGTGCTAGCCTTCTCTAAGGCACCCCATGTTTTATGTCTGTACTCAGATATTTGTTGCTTCCGCTGACTCGTGTGTTTATCGAGCTTTCGTATTCTAGCCCTCGAGGCCCCTGGCTTGTAATATGAAGCTGATGTTATTTTATTTGTGTCTAGAGTTGTGTTGTGATATCTTCCCGTGAGTCCTTGGGTTTGATCGTACGCACTTGCGTGTTTGGTTAGAGTACGATTAATCCGAGGGCGTCACAAGTTGGTATCAGAGCCAACTGCCTGTAGGTAGCCCCCTTTCCAACTCCTTGGCCGAAGTTGAGTCTAGTGTTTGCAAAACTTTACTAACACTGATGTTGTGGCTTACGGGCCCACATCTCAATTGGGTGGTATTAGTATCTTTTACTCCTTTCCTATACTCTGGGCTCTACTTTCTCTTCTCTTTCGGGTCAAAGATTTTACTAACTCTAACATTAGGTTCTCGAATCACATCGATCCGGAGCGCTGGACTATCTACTCTTTTTCTCCTGAATATGTATTACACACACTGTCATTGACATCCGTCAATCTTATTTTCAGATGCGTCCCGCAAGACAGCACGTGCGCCTGACACAGGCCACTGAGACGACTGGGTTCCCGGCCATTTTGGTCAATCTCCTGACCAGGCTGGGATATCGCTGGTACCCCGAGTACACTGTGTTCGAGGATTTCCGCGAGTACAACCAGTACCAGTACCAGGCTGAGGTTCGCATCTTCGACCAGAGGGTCGGCGAGACCCTCGAGCACCACGTGTTCTGTGGTATTGGAGTGTCGGTCGAGATGGCCGTCCATGATGTGGCGTACATCGCCATCACCCGTCTCCGTGGAGCGTACCCTCACCTGGAGGAGAGCCCTTTCAGATACATCCCGCATGCTCCTGCTGGGGATGAGACTGGGTCTGATCTCACTGCCTACGCTTATGACGTTCGGGAGCGCAGCGACCGTTCCTACGTCGCTGTCTGCGCCCCCTACGTGACGCGTCGCTATGACGTGCGGGTTCTGGTGCAGTACACTGAGGCAATGGATCGTGCTTTCCGAGCTCTGACTGTGGAGCTGTATGCTACGCACGCTCGTCTTTACGACGCGTTGACAGAGCTGCAGCCATCACACTGTCCGAGGGTTCCACATATGCGCATCCGCGAGACGAGCAGGACAGAGCTACCATCAGCTCTCGAGTGGACTGATGTTGGGGGTAGAACCCCTGCACTTGGACCTCAGCTGCTCGACTGGATGCGGTACCCTCACCAGAGTCACAACGGGACACAGGGTCCTGTCCCTACCTTCTATCACCGCCAGCTACCAGGATTCGATCCTCCTCTCCGACGTTGATGTAGCCTTATCGCTACATCTCGTTGTGGTACTCTTCCACCGTGTGCCTGCGTGCCGCCTAGTGAGGCCAGGGTATCGTCAAATGCGTCCGGGCTATCGCCAAATTTCGAATTTGTAATCGTTAGTCTGTAATCGAACTTATGTATGGGTCTGTATGTCGAACTCAACTACTATGGAGTATCTATCGCTTTTCCCTTTCATTATGCTTGATTACTTCATGAATGCGTGCGATGCCTTTCGATTACTTTAAGCTAAACTACCCCTGCTAAATATTTAACAGGATGGTTAGACCAGCTGGCCGCCCGCGTGCCCCTACCAACGATGCACCACCCCCGCCTCCTGAGTATATGGCGGGGATGATCCAACAGTTTGAGCTGAACCGCCAGTTTATGCAAGGGCTCATGGATCAGTTCCAAAGGCCGAACATGAACCAACCACAAGGCGTGACACTGCAAGACTTCTGTCGTCTCAACCCTGCGATCTACCGCAGCTCAACTCAGCCTCTAGATGCTGATGACTGGCTCCGTGACATTTCCTATGAGCTGGAGTCTGCCAATGTGCCCCTGGTGAGCTATGTCAACTTTGCCGCCTACTTTCTGAAGGGTCCCGCTTCTCAATGGTGGGACAGCCACAGGCGCTCTCAACCCGATGGAACTATCATCACTTGGGCAGAGTTCAAGGCTCCTTTCCGTGCTCGATACATTCCCCAGGGAATCATGGACCGGAAGAAGTGTGAGTTCCGCAACTTGGTCCAGGGCAACAAGACTGTGGATGCTTATCAGCGGGAATTTCTGGAATTATTTCGCTATGCTGAAGAAGACATTGCGACTGATGCACGCAGGCAGGAGAAGTTCCGTGAAGTCCTCCACCCTGATATCAAGCTGACACTCCTCGTTCAGGACTATGCTGACTTCGCCACCCTCGTGAACAAGGCTATTCAGGTTGAGACTGGTCTGCAGGAATACAAAGATAGCAGCAAGCGCAACCGTGACATGGGCTCATCTTCAGGCTCATCTGCACAGAAGCGGAAGATCTGGATTCCCAACAACATGTACCATGCACCTGCTCCTACTCCGCGGCCGTCCTATGCTGCACCTCGCCTGCCTCCTCCACCACCTAGGCAGCCGAGGCTCCCAGCTCCACTGCCTCGAGTTCCTCCTTCCCGTCCTGAGGACGGGCTGTGCTTCAAATGTGGTCGTCCAGGTCACCGTGCTAGAGACTGCAGGCAGAATCCGAATCAGCTGGCACTTCCCGCAACTGGCAGTGGCAACAACCAGAACCGCAACTTCAACACTAAGCCTGCTTATGTTCGTGGTCAGGCCAACAACATTGATATGGGTCAAGCTCAAGACCAGCCCGCTACCGTGATGGGTACACTTCTCGTTAACTCAGTACCTGCTTCTGTATTGTTTGATACAGGAGCATCGCATTCCTTTATGTCGAAATTTTTTGCATACATGCATGACATTAGGAGCGAAGAGATGAACATCCCGATAGTGGTAAACACCCCTGGGGGCGAATGCGGAACCTCTGTGGTTTGCCCCCATGTTCCAGTTGAAATTGAAGGATTAGAATTCCTTGCCAACCCCATCCTACTAAAGTCATCCAACATTGATCTCATATTGGGGATGGAATGGTTGAAAGCTCATACGGCATCGATCGTTTGTGCCACCAAGACCGTCCACCTCCTACACCCTTCAGATGAAGTAATAAGCTACCATGCGCATCTCGTACGTAATGCTGAGGCACGACTGTATGCTTTGAATGCATTAAATGCGTCGCCTCTTGAAGGGATTGAAAACATTCCAGTGGTCCGAGAATTTCAAGATGTCTTTCCAGAAGAACTTCCGGGGATTCCCCCTGCTCGAGCTGTCGAGTTTGTCATTGACTTGGTACCCGGTACCACTCCTATTGCCAAGCGTCCTTATAAAATGCCACCACATGAACTCCTTGAACTTAAGCAAGAAATTGACAACTCGCTCCGTCTGGGTTTCATCCGTCCGAGTTCCTCTGCTTGGGGAGCACCTTCTCTCTTTGTTAAGAAGAAGGATGGGATAAATCGATTGGTTCAAGACTATCGTCCTATCAACCAGGCCACTATCCAAAACAAATATCCTCTCCCTCGGATAAATGATTTGTATGATCAACTTGCTGGTTCCAGTTTTCTCTAAGCTCGACTTGAGATTGGGATACCACCAGATCCTTGTTCGCAAGGAGGATATTCCAAAGACCGCCTTTGTTACTCGATATGGATCATACGAGTACACCGTCATGTCCTTCGGCTTAACCAATGCACCGGCAACCTTCTCTCGACTGATGAATTATATATTCATGGACTACCTCGACAAATTTGTCGTGGTATATCTGGATGATATTCTGGTGTTTTCGAAGAACAAAGAAGAGCATGCTGAACATCTTCGTCTTGTACTGGATAAGCTTCGGGAACATAAACTCTATGCGAAGTATTCCAAATGTGAGTTCTGGCTAGACGAAGTGACTTACCTTGGTCATGTGATTTCCAAGGATGGTATTGCGGTCAACCCCGAATGAATTCAAGCTATTCTTGACTGGACTCCCCCGAAGAATGTCAAGCAAGTCAGAAGTTTTCTCGGACTCGCCAGCTATTGCCGTCGATTCGTCGAGAACTTCTCCAAGATTGCGAAGCCCTTAACCAACCTGTTTCACAAAGGTGTTAAGTATGAATGGACTGATAAATGCCAGGAAAGTTTCCAGGCACTCAAGGACAAACTGACGTCCTCTCCAGTACTTGCTCCTCCTGATACGAAAAGGGATTTCGTCATATACTGTGATGCTTCTCGTCAAGGAATAGGTTGTGTCCTAATGCAGGATCTCAAGGTGATCGCTTATGCTTCACGTCAACTGCGTGCTCATGAAGAGAACTACCCAGTTCATGATCTCGAGCTTGCCGCAGTCATTCATGCATTGAAGGAATGGCGACAATACCTTCTCAGTAATCGCTGTGAAATCTACACCGACCATCAAAGTCTGAAGTACTTGTTCACTCAAGCGGAGTTGAACCTGCGCCAACAAAGATGGATGGAGCGTATAGCAGATTTTGACTGTAGTATATCATATACCCCTGGCAAGGCTAACGTAATGGCTGATGCCTTAAGTCGCAAGTCATACTGCAACCACCTCCAGGTTCATCAGGTTCACAGTCGTTTGCAAGAGGAATTCCGTAAGCTGAACCTCCACATTGTTCCTCAGGGTTACCTTGTTCCGCCTCCTGAAGAGTATCAAAAGATGAACCTTCGTGTTGTTAATCAGGGATCCCTCAGTAACCTAGTGGTTGAACCAGATCTTGTGAGCTCCATAAAGAATCTGCAAGACTTTGACGATGATGTCGACAGGATTAAGAGCTATATCGCGAAGGGTAAACCCTCCTTTTTCACTATTGATGAAGGTGGCGCCTTGTATTTCAAGGGTCGCCTATTCGTCCCAAATAAGAAGGAAAATCTCAGGATGACTGGGAAGGTGATGGAAGAAGCTCATGACACACCATTGTCTATTCACCCGGGTAGTACCAAGATGTACCAAGACATCCGGCAAAGATTCTGGTGGCCCAATATGAAACAAGACATTGCACGCTATGTGGCAGAATGTGATATATGCCGGCGTATCAAAGCAGAACACCAAAAGCCTGCTGGAACTCTGCAACCTATCTCTATTCCCGAGTGGAAATGGGACCATGTTGAAATGGACTTTGTCACTGGTTTTCCCAGATCTCAGAAAGGTAATGATGCTATTCTTGTCGTCATTGATCGACTGTCCAAAGTTGCACATTTCCTGGCCGTCAAGGAAACGATTAATGCTAGTCAACTGGCAGATCTTTATATGTCAAGAGTTGTTTCACTTCACGGTATTCCGTTGGTAATCAGTTCAGATCGTGGCAGCTTGTTCACTTCAAAATTCTGGGAAAGTTTTCAGAAGGCTATGGGGACTCATCTGTCCTTCAGCACTGCATTTCATCCTCAATCCCAGGGACAAGTTGAACGAGTCAACCAAATTCTCGAGGACATGCTTCGAGCTTGTGTCATTTCTTTCGGTAAGAAATGGGAGGAATCTCTCCCGTATGCCGAGTTCTCTTACAACAATAGCTATCAAGCTAGTCTGAAGATGGCCCCTTTCGAAGTATTGTATGGGCGATGGTGTCGAACTCCTCTGAATTGGTCAGAAACTGGGGAACGATCACTCTTCGGTCCGGATATTATTCAACATGCTGAAGATCAAGTCCGCATTATTCATGAAAATCTGAAGGCTGCTCAGTCTCGTCAGAAGAGTCAGTATGACCGTCATCATCAGGATATGGTCTATCAACTTGGCGAAAAGGCTTATCTTCGTGTCACACCAATGAGAGGTGCACACCGTTTCGGAATCAAGGGCAAGTTAGCTCCTCGTTATATTGGTCCTTTCACTGTTCTCGAAAGGCGTGGAAGAGTGGCTTATCAATTGGAACTGTCGGCGAACCTTTCTCAGGTTCACGATGTCTTCCATGTTTCTCAGCTCCGTCGCTGCTTCAAGGACCCTATTCGAGTAGTGGATCACGATATGCTTGAGCTACAACAAGACCTCTCTTATAAGGAGCATCCGGTACGCATTCTCGACCAAGCTGAACGTAAGACTCGTCGCAAGGTCACCAAGTTCCTTAAGGTGCAGTGGTCAAATCACTCTGAAGATGAAGCCACTTGGGAATGCGAGGATCATCTTCGTGATGAATACCCCGGGCTCTTTCCTTCTACCTCTTAATTCTCGGGACGAGAATTCTTGTTAGTAGGGGAGAATTGTGACATCCTCGACTTTTGCTACAGTAATTATTGTGATTAAGCTACAGTGATCACCCGCTAATGATGCCACGTCATCGAATTCCCATCTCAGACCCGCGTTGATTCGAGTTTGTCCGGATTCCAAATTTGAAAACAAAATAAAAGTACTTTATAAGTTCATTACAAATATTAAAAGGATATGTATATGAAAGAGAGAATTAAAAGTATGTATAACAAATTGTAAAAGAAAATATAATAAAAGAAAGTATTTAAAAAGAAAAATCAAATAGTAAAATAAATAATGAAAGAAAGAAATAATAGAAAAGGGAAAAGGCAAAATAAAACAAAACGAAACAAAAAAAAAGAAAGAAAAAGCAACCCCCCCGGCCCAGCTGGGCCACCCACCGGCCCAACCGGCCGAACCCTAGCGCCTCCCACCTCCTGGGGAGGGAGCCCCTCGCTACTCCCTCCCCTCCCCCTTAGCGCCGCCACCCTCCCATGCTCCCCTCGCGGCCCCACCCCCCCCCCCCCCACCGACAGCGCTCCCACCTCCCATCTCTCCCGTAACTCCCTGCCCACGAGACCCCCCCACCCCACGCCAGATCCCCCACCGAGACCCTCCCTCACGCCCCCTCCTCTCCACCTCGCCCCACCTCGGCCGGCGCCCCTCTCCTGCCTCCTCCCGCCGGCGAGCTTCTCCACACCTCCCTGGCTGGCGCGCCTCCCCCCCCCCCCCCCCCCCGTCGGCGAGCCGATCCCCCATCCCCCTCCCTCCTCGGTCCTCCCGCCGGCGGCCTCTCTCCCCGTCGGCTCCTCTCTTCCCGCCGGCGAGCCGCCCCCCCACGGCCTCCTCCTTCCAGCGGCGAGCCCCGGCCCTCCTTCCCGCCGGCCAGCCGCCCCCCCCCCCCCTCGGCCTCCACCCTGCCGGCAGGGGCCCCGGCCTCCTCGAGGTCCCTCTTGCCGGCCTCACCCACTCCGGCCGGCTCCATCTCCGTGGGCCCCTCCTCACCGGGGCCCCTCTCGGCGAACCTCCGGCCGGCTCCTCCTCGCCGGCACACCCGTCTTCACCGGAACCGCGTCACCGTCGTCACCTTCACCTTCGTGCGAACTCCGGCTTCACCGGCCCCTCCCGTCAACGTCGGTGAGCCCCTCCTCGGGCTCCTCCCACCATGTCGATCTCCTCACCGCCCCGGTTCCGTTCCGGCAAACGGGACCTCGATCCGTCAACGGTAGACACCGGTAGGAGGGATTGAAGTTTAGGTTCTTCTATGTTAGTTAGGAGAGAGTTCTTTGTCTCTTTGTTAGCAGAGAGGGAGATGAGAGTTTTGAGAGAAAAAAATAAAAATAAATGATGTATTAGACGCGTATGTATGTATGTATGTATGAGATGCGTTGTATGTATTTGCGTATATGAATATTTAGAGGAATACGACATGTGTATGGTTATGTATTTGTGATTAATGAAACGAGTAAATGGACTTAGGTCACTTACCGGTGGGGCCAAAGCACCCGCTGTCTATGACAGGGAGGCCCCACGCGGTAGTTGGTATAAATAATAAAAATAATGTTTTTATTAAATAAATAAATAGATATATTAGTTAAATTAATTAGAATAATTAGAGTATGACACGCGGGTCCCCCACTAAATTAATCTGATTAAATAATATTTAATCTTAAATAAAACTTGTGCCTATGACGTTCGGGACCCACTGGTCAGTTGACCAGTCAAATGTTAATGTCAGCATGACATCGCGATGATGTCATAATAGGATTTTATTAAAATAATTAAATCTGGTTTTAATTCTTAAATAATTATAAAACTTTGAAAATTCATATAAAAAATCCGTAAGTCAGATCAAAATAATTTCAACATGAAAGTTGATCAGCAAAACGAGACGAACCCGGATACACGGCCCGTTCGTCTGTCACGCGTCCCTAGCATAGCAAACATGGAACTTTTCCTCCGTTTCCAGTGTAACCGGTAGTAGCCCGAGACCCGGAAAATATCGTCAGATATTCTTCCGACCCGTCTATGACGGATGTTGCTGCGTTAGCTCATGTCTAGCCTGCATCTTGCCATGTCATACTTTGTGTTGCATCGGTGCTATTTATTTATTGTTTCTTCCCCCTCTTCTTACCGGTAGACCCCGAGACTGACGCTGCTGCCGGGTACATCTACGACCCTGCCGATCAGTCCTTTGCCGAAGAGCAGCAAGGCAAGCAAACTCCCCTTGATCATTCCTATATCGCCTATGTCTTTCTTCCTACTGCTTGCATTAGTATTTTGCTACTGTTGTAGTTAGCTCCTATATCTGATGCATAGCCTATTTTTGATGAACTGCTACTCTCAGTCCTGTACCTTTAATCTGCTTAGTATAGGTGGAGCAGTCATCCCCTCTGACCCCGTAGTTCAGTTGCTCCGCTTGTTTTCAAATCTCGATCTCTGATCGACGAGCCAGACCCGACACAACACATTCACCCCCCTTTGTTGTACGACGCTACAGAGATACTATCGGGTACGGAGGGTGACACCTCACTAAGTACTCCTGATGATATCTCTGTAGTATAGCTAGTCGGTCGTGGTTATCGAGGGTGATTCCTCTTTCACCATTCCCGATGACGTCTCTGTCGTGCCACCCCGCGAGTGTGGGACCCCCGAGGGTGATTCCTCTAAGCCCACCTTGACGGGTACATCGTTCGGAATCCAACGAGGGTGATACCTCGGATTCCCCCCGATGTTACAACCACACAGTTACTCGACCATGTTACTGGGATCATTGGTGATTAGTTGTAAGACGGGTGGATTCCCGTGAGACTGTGTTGCTGGCCTAATTAAAATGCTAATGGATTTGGGTATTTGATCTGGGTTGGTCGGAGACCTTTTCGCACTAACCGGCTACGCGGGAAGAATTATGGGTACTCGGCGTCGCGGTATCAGCCGAAGCTTTTCAGATGCCAGCAATGTAGCGGCGCGCGCCCGAGTGGTCCCGAGATGCATCGCGCTTGTGATTAAGGGATGCTAGGACTGACGTCGGCCGCCCACGCCATGTGCAGGAGCGTGAAGGGGAACTGGGCCCACGAACCCTTTGTGCTTAGGATTTAGACCGACGGGCTGGCCTCTCTGATTAGTCTTAGGTGGGGCTGCGACGTGTTGATATTCCGAGGCCGGGCAGGACCCAGAAAAGTATGTCCGGCCAGAGTGTTATCGAGCGTGACGGGACATGTGGTGCACCCCTGCAGGGATGAAAATTAACTATTCGGATAGCCGTGTCCACGGTTACAGGACGACTTGGAGTTGTGCCTCGATCTTTTACAACTACAATTGTTACTTAACTGCAATTAGTTTGCCTCGGGATTGCTTCCTCGCAGGGAGTCGAGGGAGGATCTTTAGGCGTGACCTCATTTTAATATTGCTGCAACAATATGAATATTAATATTTTACCCCCCCCCCCCTGTTCTACTCTCGTCTATTGCTGCAAGACCCTGAAGATGCTAGTCTTCGATAGGACTAGGCCTTCTCTCTCTATTCTCGCATTGCTGCAGTCAGTCCACATATAACCCCCTTCTTTGATACTGATGCATATTTAGAATAGTTCTGATGTAAGACTTGCGAGTACTTTGGATGAGTACTCACCGCTGCTTCGCTCCCCCCTTGTCCCCTTGATCCGTTTGCTGCGACCAGATGATGGAGCCCAGGAGATGGATGTCCCCGCCGCCGACGACTGCTACCCCGACGGTGCCTGCTACTACGTGTAGGCCGCTGATGATCAGGAGTAGTTAGGAGGTTCCCAGGCAGGAGGCCTCGCCTCGTTCGATCATTGTATCTTTTGTGCTCTAAGGCACCCCATGTTTTATGTCTGTACTCAGATATTTGTTGCTTCCGCTGACTCGTGTGTTTATCGAGCTTTCGTATTCTAGCCCTCGAGGCCCCTGGCTTGTAATATGAAGCTGATGTTATTTTATTTGTGTCTAGAGTTGTGTTGTGATATCTTCCCGTGAGTCCTTGGGTTTGATCGTACGCACTTGCGTGTTTGGTTAGCGTACGATTAAGCCGAGGGCGTCACAGTGCCCCAACAAGAAGCTCGACGCACCGCCTCCCAATGCACCCAACCCCGGTCAAGGTGCACCAGGAAGGAACCAGGCCCCCCACAACCAGCAGTTCAATGGTAGGGGCCGGATCAATCACATCATTGCAGAAGAGGCGCAGGAAGACCCGTACTGCATTCTCGGTACGTTGCTCGTCAACTCAACTCCAGCAACAGTGTTGTTTGATTGTGGTGCCTCGCATTCTTTTGTTACTCAAAGGTTTGCGGAGAAGTGTGGTTTAAAACCCACTCTACTCCGTGGGCAGATGGCAATTCAAACCCCGGGAGCAATATTGAGGACCAACCTAGGGTGTAGAAGGGTCGAGATAGTTATCAATGGAACGAGTTTCTTGGCAGACCTCATTGTGCTTAAATCGCAAGGTGTAGAAGTAATCCTCGTCATGGATTGGTTGGCCAAGCACCAGAGTCTTTTGGACTGTGCCAACAGGGCCATTACCATGACAAGCAACCAAGGGGTCATAGTCAAGTTTGTCTCCGAGCCAGTATCGGCTCAAGTGCCTCGAGTCAACAGTCTATCCGAGGTAGAGTTTGATCAAGTGCCTCGAGTCAACAGTCTATCCGAGGTAGAGCTTGATCAAGTGTCTGTAGTCTGTGAATACCCGGACGTCTTTCCTGACGAGCTACCCGAAATGTCTCCTGACCGAGACATCGAGTTCATCATCGAGCTCATGCCCGGATCAAGGCCTATATATAAAAAGCCTTACAGGATGAGTTCCGAAGAGCTAGCAGAGCTGAAGAAGCAGCTGGATGAGAAACTCAGGAAAGGGTTCATCCGTTCGAGTGCATCACCTTGGGGATCACCTATTCTATTTGTTTCAAAGAAGGATGGTACCATTCGACTTTGCGTTGATTACCGTTCTCTTAATGAAGTCACAATTAAGAACAAGTACCCGCTCCCCAAGATCGAAGACCTGTTTGACCAGTTAAACGGGGCTAGGGTATTTTCCAAGATCGATCTTCGATCGGGATATTACCAGTTGAAGATTCGACCCGAACATATACCCAAGACTGCATTCGTAACCCGATACGGTCTATATGAATGCACTGTCATGCCCTTCGGTTTGACAAATGCCCCAGCCTACTTCATGTACCTCATGAACAAGGTCTTCATGGAATATTCGGACAAGTTTGTCGTCGTGTTCATCGATGACATATTAATCTTCTCCAAGTCTGAAGAGGAGCATGAGCAACACCTGAGGTTAGTTCTGGGAAACCTTCGAGAGCACCAACTTCATGCCAAATTCAGCAAGTGTCAGTTCTGGCTGAACGAAGTTGGATTTCTGGGTCATACCCTGACGGCACGCGGTTTGGCCGTAGATCAGTCCAAGATTACTACAATGACCAACTGGGAATCACTAAAGGACGTGAAGGATGTCAGGAGTTTCCTCGGGCTCGCGGGATACTACCGCAAGTTTGTAGAAGGATTCTCCAGCATCTCTCGACCTATGACTCAGCTCTTGAAGAAAGGCCGAAAGTTCGAGTGCACACCGGCGTGTGAAGCAAGTTTCCAGGAGTTGAACAAGAGGCTAACTACCGCCCCGGTATTGGGTACCCCAGAGATCAACAAGGAATTCGTGATATATTGTGATGCCTCTAGAACCGGGCTCGGTGGAGTCCTGATGCAAGATGGCAGGGTCGTGGCGTACTTGTCACGGCAACTGCGACCGCATGAGGAGAACTACGCCACCCATCATCTCGAGCTAGCAGCTGTAGTGCATGCTCTGAAGACGTGGCGACATTACCTTCTGGGGAAGCGATGTGAGATATATAGAGACCACAAAAGTCTGAAATATATCTTCACTCAAAGGGAGCTGAATATGAGGCAGCGGAGATGGCTTGAGTTAATCAAGGATTACAACCTCAGCATTCAGTATCATCCCGGCAAGGCGAACGTGGTAGCCGATGCCTTAAGCCGGAAGGCAGGCTCCTTGAACGTCACACTCAAGGAAAGGTTACCCGTCTTGTATGAAGAGATGGAGGGCTTCAGGCTTGAGATAGTCGAACCAGGATACCTGGCCAACCTCGAAGTCAAGCCTACTCTGGCAGACGACATCAAGGAAGCCCAGAAGGGGCACAAGAGTATCGAAGGCCTCAAGAGGAAGGTGTGAGAAGGCAAAGCCCCAGGATTCTTGATTGATGAGCAAGGAGTATTGTGGTACGGGAAGCGCTTCTGGCCTCACTCTTGAACCCGACCTTCTGGTCGTTTGATGTAATAATTTCGGTACTTGGATGTAAGACTCTATTATTCAGTATCTGTGTTCAATGAACATTGATCCTTGGGGTCACTCGCACGGCGAACTCGACTTGCTAGTCGGGGTCCCCACAATGAATGATAATCTTCATGTAGTAAGTACCAATATAGTAATGGAGTACGAGTGTGGATCTTTCAAAAGGAATAGAAGTGTTGCCCCCTTCTCTCTTTTTATTTCTTTTTTTATTTTTATTTTATTTTTCTCTTTTTTTACTTTGTGGCCTCTTTGACTCTTTCTTTTTATCTCTCATTTGTCCTCTTTGGGATCTTTTGTTTTTTCCACTTTGGGGTCTTTTCCTCACTTAAGGGCAACACTGTATGTTTTACATGAATAAAAAGAAAAATCATCACACTTTATAGAAAGTACTCAACATAAAGACAAGTGAAAACGATCATGATGTATGCAAATGTATGCCTCTGCGAGTGTAGCAGGATATGCAATGATACTAGCGCGTCATGTAGCAGTAATAAGGGCAAGGCCCAACTAGCATGCGGCTCTATGATCAAGCAAAAGCATGTATGACATGAATATCAATTCATGAGATGATGAATGTTGCATGGCAATGTATCTCAGAAAGGCTATGGAAATGCCTTAATAGGTAGGTATGGTGGCTATTTTGAGGAAAGATATAATGAGGCTTATGTATGACAGAGCGTATCATGTCATGGGTTTGGATGCACCGGCGGAGTTTGCACCAACTCTCAATGTGAGAAAGGGCAATGCACGGTACCGAAGATGCTAGCAAAATATGGATGGTGGAAGTGCCTACAGTCGAATAATCACATTAGTCCGAAGAACTCATACACTTATTATCGGTAACTCTCTATCTAGTTAGGAAATTCGCAAAGAGACAAGTACCCCGAGGAGGAGTGTTTGGGGGTTTGTTTATCCTTGCGCCTCCTCGACTCATGGTAACATGAGGGTACTCTATATATTCCAACCCCTCCAGAGGTTAGCGATCAATTTAGTAGCTAGAGTTCTCAACTAATTTTTAGTTTTTGAAAAACACACGGATTTCCCAAAATACGACACCTATCACTAATAGGCTCAAGCTCTTGGCACGAATATTCCAAACATTACTCAAATCAATAACCCAAAACTATTGCAAGTCACTACTATACTTAAATAGCAACCTCAATTACCTACACATGCAAGACACACAACTCAGTGCAACGAGCCAACTCTATAAACAAGATAAGCATGATAACTCAATAGAGTTCCAAAATCAACCTAAATAATAGCTCTTAAAAAGATAAGCATGAAAACTAAGACCTAAGCATGACAATAGCTATGAAAAGATGAAGAACACACAAAGGAATAAGCATGAAAACCTATGTTGTGTTCTAAAGTGGAATGGAGCGTGTCTCTCTCCCAAACAAGGTAGGATAGGTTCCGACTTGTTATGAGCAGCAAGCAAAACTTAAACAAACTAAAAAGCAAATAGAGGGACGCTCCAAGCATAACACATATCATATGAAGTGATAAAAATATAGCATGGAGATGGACGACCTGATGATTGTTGATAGAGAAGGGGATGCACGGGGGCATCCCCAAGATTAGACGCTTGAGTCTCCTTTCAATATTTCTTGGGATGCATGGGGGCATCCCCAAGCTTGAGCGCTTGACACTCCTTTATCTTTTTTCATCATCTCTCCCATCGCATACTTGAAAACTCCCTTCATATGAAACTCATCATAAGCTGATTAGAGTGGTTAGTACCCTTAATAAAATAATTCAATACCTATTGGAAATAAATATTTTCATGAAAATCTACTGCTTCTCATGAATTCCAAAAGATTTTTGCAAATAAAAAGCAAGATTAGGATTCACAAAACAATTGTAACACAAAACATGGCAGAATCTGTGAAAAACAGAACATCAGGTAGTAAATAATTTATTCGGGGCACTTCGGCAACTCAATAAAAAAACTCAGAATGGATGCCAGAAAGGCAATTATACAGATCATGTTGTAAAAAATTTCAGATCAAAAGTATGAACTGGTGATTTTTGGCGAATTTTTCCATCAAGTAGACAGAATCTGTTTGTGGACAGCATGTCACAACTTTTGAACTTTCTTGCAATCAGAGGCTATGACTTGGCACAAAGCTTAAAAATAAAGATACAATGATGTTGCTAGAGTAATAACACACATCAAGACCACTAAAACAGAAAGTAAAAACAGATTGGGTTGCCTCCCAACGAGCGCTTTCTTTTATGCCTTTGAGCTAGGCATAATGCAAGAAGATCAAGTGTTATCAACTCCATAAGAATAACTTGCCCGTGTAACAGACTCATAAGGTAACTTAATCTTCTTTCTAGGGAAGTGTTCCATTCCATTTTTAAGAGGAAATTGGAATTTAATAATTCCCTCTTTCATGTCAGTGATAGCACCAACGGTGCAAAGAAAAGGACGTCCCAAAATAATTGGACATGAAGGATCACATTCAATGTCCATAATAAGAAAATCAACGGGCACATAATTATGATTGACAATAATAAGAACATCATCAATTATCCCTAAAGGTTTCTTTATGGAAGAATCAACAAGACGAACACCAAAAGAACATGGATCATAAGGTTTCCAATCAAGCATATCATACATTCTTTTGGGCATAACGGAGGCACTAGCTCCAACATCACACAAAGCAAAGCAAGAGATATTATTCAATTTAATCTTGACCATAAGATCCCAACCATCTTCTAGCTTCCTAGGAATAGAAGTCTCTAGCTTGAGCTTCTCCTCCCTATCTTTGATAAGAGCATTTGTAATATGCTCGGTGAAGGCAATACTGAGTGTACTAGTGTGGGGGTCTTTAGCCATTCTTTGCAAAAAGGTGATAACTTTGGAGAGACTACAATTGTCAAAATCAAGGTTACTAACATTAATTAAAGTGGTAGTAATGTCATCTAAGCTCATTCTTTTGGTAGTATCTAAATTCATAGGACCTTCTTGTCCTATAGTTGAGGTATTAGCATCACCATTAATAGGTCCATTGGGACTAGGAGTGCGATGGGTGCTAAAAGTTTTGAGATCCTCAACAACTTGTATAGTAGCAATGGTAGTGTGTGTAGGAAGGCTCTTAATTCTCTCTTGCTCTTCCTTTTGTCTAGCCCATCGCTCTTTAAGTTTGGCTAGAATTCTTATGTTCTCATTAATTTGGACTTGGATATCATTCATGGGTGTGTTGTTCCTTTCCTCAAGTGGGGAAGCTCTAATTTTAAGCATCTCTACATCATGAGCTATGTTGTCCACCTTCAAAGTGAGACTATCTAATTTTTCTAGTTTCTGTTCTACACTCTTGTTGAAGACTTTTTGAGAGGTGATAAAATCTTTAAGCATGCTCTCTAATTCAGAAGTGGAGTTTTTGGTGCTAGGATAATTGTTGTTGTTCCCATAGTTGTTGGATGGGAACGGTCTAGGATTGCTACCAAAATTACTCCTATAAGCATTGTTATTGAAGTTGTTCCTAGGAATAAAATTAACATCCACTTGCTCTCTTTCTTGAGCAACGAAAGAATTTAAAGGAACATCATGAGGATCAATAGGAGCTTGCTTAGTAAGTAGAGTCATGATCATGTCAACCTTATCATTAAGGGAGGAGATCTCCTCAACAGAGTTTACCTTCCTACCTGTTGGAGCTCTCTTGGTGTGCCATTGACAATAATTTGTCATCATCTCATCCAATAACTTTGTTGCAACACCAAGTGTAGTTGACATAAAGGTTCCTCCCGCAGCAGAGTCTATCAGATTCCGCGAGGTAAAGTTCAATCCTACATAGAAAGTTTCTATAACCATCCAAGTAGTCAAACCATGTGTAGGGAAATTCTTAACAAGAGATTTCATACGTTCCCAAGCTTGAGCAACATGTTCATTATCCAATTGCCTAAAATTCATAATGTTACTCCTCAACTGGATAATCTTAGCAGGCGGGTAATACTTCCCAATAAAAGCATCTTTGCACTTATCCCAAGAATCTATGCTATTCCTAGGCAAAGATTGAAGCCATACTTTAGCTCCTCCTCTCAAGGAGAAAGGAAAAAACTTAAGTTTAAAAATATCACCATCTACTTCTTTATATTTTTGCATACCACGGAGCTCAACAAATTTTTTCAAGTGCAAGGCAGCATCATCTCCAGCACGGGAGAATTGATCTTTCATAACTAGGTTCACCAAAGTAGGTTTAATCTCCTAGGACGTGGCTCTATTGGCGGGAGCAGCAATTGGAGTGCAGATAAAGTCATTGTTGTTATGACTAGTGAATTCACACAACTTGGTGTTCTGAGTGGAACCCATAGCAGCAGCAACAAGCAAGAGCAAAGCAACTAAATTTTTTGTGGTTTTTGGTATAAGACTCTAAAGAAAAAACTAAAAAGCAAACTAACAGGACTAAAAAGCAAAGGTAAAAGATAGCGTACAACTCCCCTATCTTGAAGACTGGAGTCCCCGGCAACGGCGCCAGAAATTCGCTTGATGACGAGGCGATGTATATACTTCTCGCCCCTCGTTGGATACCCCAAGTGGAAGGTGGAGATGTAGTTAGCAAAAAAATTCCCTTACACATAGACTGTAAGGTTTATAGAACCAGGAGGACTCCTCGGCTCAACAAGTAGGTGTCTTCCACCCTGGTGCTAGCAGAAGACGTGGACCTGCACACACAACAAATAAGTTTTCTCCCAACGAGTACAGAGAGGTTGTCAATCTCTCCGGCCTTGTAGTTTGCAAAGGATCAAAACACAAGCGGGAAGGTAATAGTGGTTGCAACGGAACAGTAAATGAAAACGGTAAATAATGGAGGTGTAACAATGATGGTGATATGGACCAGAGTCGCATGATGTTCACTAGTGATGTCTCTCTCCCAAAAGACGATAAAGAACTGTTCTAGGGTAAACAAATCACAGTTGGGCAATTGACAGAATTGTGATCGCACCGCAATGCTAATTATGCTCCTTGATAGTTAGAGGTTCAATAGTAATGGGCAGTACGCCAAGACAAGTAGACTGTTTATTCATCAACATCTACTTACTAATCATCTACCTTGAGATATCTATCCAGAACATCTCTCCGGTATTAAGTTGCGAGCCCCATTCAAAGTGTAAACTCAAAGCAACGGATAACTGCATTAACGAACTATGTGTAAGATAAACAATCCTTGCAACCGTGGTCACAAGCACCGTTGTTTTCTCCCTGGTGGCAACAAGCACATCCCATAGTCTCATGTTTCTGTCACTCAAGCTATACATCGAGGGGCCTGAACCCACAATCATGCATAACGCTCCCTCTTGGAGTCATGATCTACTACGTGGCCAAAGCAATAAAATGCAACGGAGAACATGCATGAATCACTAAGGAACATAATATAAAAGGATAATCAAATATATAACTCATCACAATCTGAACATAATCTCATAATCCATCGGATCCCAACAAACCAAGCATAGCAATAGCAAGAGAATTACATAGATGCCTTGATCATGTAGGGAAGCTCACAAGGACTAACCATTCAAGCATAGGATTGGAGAGAAGACATCACATAGCTACTGGTCATAGACTCATGGTCCAAGGAGGACTACTCATGGCACGTCCAGGAAGCGTCCATGGTGGTGGAGAAGCTCCCGGAGGTCAATCCTCCCTCCGGCAGGGTGCCGGGAAGAGGTCTCGGACGCTCCCGATCTCGGAAGCGCTGCGGTGGTGGAACGATGGAGAAATTCGCGATTCCGGAAAGTCTGTGAGGGTTTCCTCTCGGGACTCTAAATATAGGCCAAAGGAGGGCACCGGAGGAGGTGGGACCCACCCAGGCGACCTCCTCCTTCGGTGATCCGAAAGCTTCTGTTTCGCTGATTTTTTATATATTTTTTCTGGATTTTTTCGGGTTTCGGAAAATTGGGTAAAAGCCCCTACAAAATAGACATCGGCAGACAGAAACTGGCACTGGGCGCACAGACTTAGTAGGTTAGCCCAAGTATGTGTAACATTATATAAAAGTGTAGCAAAACATATAACAATGTCACCCAAAAGATCATGGAAAAGCAGAAATTATAGATAGGTTTGGGACGTATCAGTGAACAAGCAGGTAAATTCATCACATATAGCATTTATTTTAAATAAGAGAGATGGCATAGGTTTGAGAAAGGAGAAGAGGGCTTCGTCACCACAATGCACACCACTCCAAAATCACACACATCAACTCAACATGGCCCAACACACAAATGGAAACATGAGATGATGAACAAGATGCCATGATGCAGAATGACATGAGGCAAAATATTATTACCAAACCCCATAATGGCATTCATTGAAGGTTCACACAAGGGAAAAATATTACAAATTAGGCAAGGGGTGCACTTGGGTTGTTACAGTTGCACATCGGAGAAGTTTATGCAAGTTCGAGGGCTTAGACATGGGGATCCTCTCCCGCCCTCATGTTTGTTATTATGATGGATGTACTCATGACAATTGCGACAAAGCACATGCACTTCAGGTGATGAGCAATATGTCAGGTTGCTTTCCGGTGCAACGATTGTATCTGTATGTAGACTATGTGATTCTATTCATCAGGCCATCAATTTCAGATCTTCTATTTGTGAAAGAGGCCCTCTAGATTCTTGGAACTGCATCAGGCCTACACATTAACTCTGGGAAGTATCCTATTGTCTTAATTAGGCCGGAGGAAGGAGACATGGATTTAGTGACGGATGCGCTTGCGTGGAAGATTGACTTTTCCCATTCAATTTTTAGGGTTTGAGCTAAGCATCAAACAACTAACCCGATTAATTTGAATGGCAGCCTATGGTGGACGCAACTCTCATACTAACCTCGAATGGCAATGGGGCATGATCACTAGAAGTGGGCGACTGATCTTTGTTAACCAGCTGATGCAAGCGAGACCTACACATCATTGATTATCGTTGAAGCCCCAAAGTGGGCGTTGGACAAGGTGGATAAGTGTTGCTGAGCATTCTTTCGGGCTGACTTAGATGAGTTCCATGGTGGAAAAATGTATGGTTTCTTGGCAGTGAGTTTGTCGGCCAAAGTATCTAGGGTATTAGGTGTCATTGATCCGTGGAAGCAAGGGATTGCGTTGCGGCTTCGTTGGGAGTGGCTTAAACATACACATAATGGCATCCCTTAGCAAGGCCTAAACTTCACCACATATCATCGGGTTCTTGCGGCATCCAATAGACTGGTAAAGTGGAAGATCGATACAAGCACCCATGTTTTGTTTTGCAAGGATGGATGGAACAACGGAGCCCGTGTTGCTGAGATTACTCCGATCATTTTTGCAAAGGTAAGGACGCAAGTGGTGAGTTGGAGATTGGTAAAGGGTGAATTTATTTTTGCATACATGGACCATGGATGTAGTAGGATAGATAAACACATATGGGATGATCTAGTTCATTCGCCTATGGGAAATTCGGATTGACATTCAGCCCTCTCTAGGCACCGACAATAAACCAATCTCGGCTTGGAATGGTGTTGGCGTATACAGAACCTACTCAGCCTATAGGATGCTATGGGAAAGTAGCATGACGTTCCAATCCTCGGCGATGTTGGTCCCCCTTTCTTGCAAGTTGTTCATGTGGTTAGCTCTGCAATACCGGGTATGTACATCTGACCGGACACTAAGGCATGGATTGCAAAACCATAGCTCGACATGCTTTTTGTGTGACCAAGAGGAGGATACGATGGATTATATCTTGCTCCAATGTGTCTTCGTGAGACAAGTCTGATACCTCTGTTTCACAAGAGTGGGAATTGATCTCGCTATCTTACCATTGGTTCAGGCTTGGATGGAGGAGTGATGATCTACCGTGCGCAAGCGAATACCCAAAGATCACCGCAAAGGTTTTGACTCCTTCGTCATTCTCTTTTGGTGAAACCTATGGAAGCACCGTTGGAAGAGTGTTTGGTAGATCTGTTGTTCATAGTGAATGAGGCATTGTCAACTACATTTCCGAGGAGCTCAATCTTTGGGCTAAGGCGAAAGGAAGTGAAGTAAGTACAACACTTCTTTTAGTAGCTACCTAACTTAATTTTGAAGTAGGGTATGCGTGGGAGGGCCGGCCCTGAAGTTTCAAAGGCCCTAGGGCGAAATCCATAAATGGGCCAGTGGTGCTATTTTTTTATTGTAAAGCCATCATAGACAACAATAAATTTTCATACTAAATTTGATCCCTTAAAAAAGTAAATAATATTTGACAATAAAATTATCTATGTTTTATATCAAATATATCACAATGATTTTTCATGCATTTTTTATGCAAAAAGCATCAATAATAATATAAAGATTAATGACACTTAATTGATCTGCTCATTTTCTCGTTTTCTTTGGAACTAGACAAGTGTTTTTGAGGCAACATGTTTGCACAGAAAAAAGGAGCAACCACAAACATCTGAATATTGGAGTAAATTAGCAGCAACAATCCCTCCAAGGCTGTAAGTCTTGTTTTCATAAGAATAAAAATTAATTGCGGTTCACCAGATTGAGACTGAGATTAAAACATTGAGATTGAGGGCAACCACTGCAGCGATATGCCATATTTACTCTACACTGATCTGCTCCGTCCTCCAGCAAAAACGAGGTCAAATGAATCATCATCGGGCCTTGATCATACGTGTATGTATGAGTTGTTAGATTGGATAGAAGAAATTTAAGAGGCAATCAAAAAACCTTCACGACACAACGCAAAAAAGTGCTAAGGTGCATATACAATCAGTGGCTTGTATCCGCAGCAAATGCAGCCACACGTTCCTCTCAAGTTGTTTATATTCGCATCAATATTTGGGCATGTAGAAATTTATGGCTAGGTGTATGTGCTGGGTCAGGGCCCCAGGCCGTCGTCCCTGCTGCCCTGGTCCAAGGCCGGCCCTCGATGGGAGCCGCTTTGTGGCTTCTACCATCACGTGTAATTTCTTATAAATCTCTAACTTGGTTCTATTTGATACTCTAACCGCCATCACACCTGTAATTTTTTATAAATCTCTGACTTAGGTTCTATTTGATACTCTAACTCAGTTAAAGATTAGAGTTAGATATTAACTTTGTACTAACTCTGAACTAACTCTAACCAAAGAGGTTTGGACAACAGAGTTAGATTGTCAATAAATGCACTTTTTAATCATTTGGCTCCTTTAATCAAAATTTGGTGTGATGAAGGTAGAGAGAAAAGTATTTTTTTTTGGACCCTACCTAACTCTAATCCAAATAAGCACCTCTTAGATGGGTTACATTCATCTAACCAACTTTAACCTTTTTGTTCGATGTTTTGGGATAGTTCAGTCCAATCTGATCAACTCTAACTTAATCCATATATCCAATCAGGGTCCTTATGATACGTCTTTGGCGTGCTTTTGGGGCTGCTACGTATCCACCGGCGGATGTTTTAGTAAACATCTCCCACCTGGAGGGCCGTCCGAACGCATCCACCGGCGGTTGTTTTAGTAAACATCTCCCACCTGGAGGGTCGTCCGATCTACGCACACCCGTCCGATCTGCTCCGGCCAGGCACTACATAATTCCTGAAACGACGGTTGGGTTGCAGAAACTTTCGCTTTGTTGCAAGAAAATAAACTTTGGACCCGTTAATTCCTGAAACAAAGGCTGAGTTTCAGAAACAATTTGCTTGTTGCAGGAATTTTTTTTTCTTCGTCTTTCTGCAACATAGGTACTTTTGCGGAAGAATTTTTTGTAACAAAGGTCATGTTACAGGAATTTTTGCAACAAAGGTTAGGTTGCAGAAATTTTTGCAATGTTCATGATGCGGCTGGCGGCGACCGGATGGTCGGTCGACGTCGGGGCCGAGCGGCTGGCGGCGTGAGAGGGTGGGGGGAGGGGAGGGCCCCGGCATCGGGGGCGGCGGCGCGGTTGGCAGGGTCGAGCGGCTGGCGGCGCGAGAGGGTGTGGGGAGGGGAGGGCCCCGGCATCGGGGGCGGCGACGCGACTGGCAGGGTCGAGCGGCTGGCGGCGCGAGAGGGTGGGGGAGTGGAGCGCCCCGGCATCGGGGGCGGCGACGCGACTGGCAGGGTCGAGCGGCTGGCGGCGCGAGCGGGTGGGGAAGGGGAGAACCCGGGCATCGGGGGCGGCGGCGCGGCTGGCAGCGACTGCGGAAGGTCGCCGGCGTCGGGTCGAGCGGCTGGTGGCGCGGGGGTGGGGGAGGATGGAGGCAGGGGACGGCCGGCGGCGCCGCCTGCCACCGCCGAGAGGCTACTGCTCTAAGATATCCAGATTTAAATCCTGCAACATAAGAGCTGTTGCGGTGCGTAACAAGTGCTAGGTTACACAAATCATAAGCAGATGAGTCCCACGTGTCGCACGGACGAGGCGGCAGATGCCTACATGCGATCCGCTGGCTAGAGGACAGAGTTTCCGTTAAAAAAATGGAAAAACAAACAAGAATCAGTGTACTCTGTTACACACTACGCCGCGTCCTTTTCCCCTCTTGTTCTCCATCTTTAACATCAAAATTAGGCTAAATGGGTTTAATTTACACGTTCAAAATTAGCCATGGATTCCATCAACTACCCCTCCCCAAATGTACACATGTTCTTCATCAGATGGAAGGTCAACGCATCGAATTAAGCTCATCACGAACCATCGACCCCACCCGTGCCTCAGAGTTCCACCATGCCATGCGCAATTCGGTGCATGCGATCGATCGATCGATCGATCGTTCGTTCCTGGATCGTCTCGGTTGATACCCTTGATATTACGGATCAGTGTGTGGGTTGCCTTGAACTTTTTCGCCCGATCGTAGTTAGGATTTCGATTCGCCTTCGCCCGTCAACGCCGACGAGGATTCAGGCTCCGGCTCCCTGATCTCCTCGATGCCCGCGAGGGCCGCCTTGAGGTCCAACCTCTTGTCGATGTCGGCCTCGCAGCAGGCGAGCGCCACCCGGAGCAGCTTGAGCATCTCCTCCTCGTTGCCCTTGCCGCCGGACATGTCCTTGTCGAACACCTCGCCGGTGCGCTCCTCCGTGATGACGGAGTTCACCCACCCGGCGAGGTCGGTGGTGCCCTGCCGCCCCTGCCGGCAGGCCGGGAACTTGCCGGTCAGCACCTCGAGGGTGAGAATACCGAGGCTCCACACGTCGCTCTTCCTGGACGGCTTCCCGTGCGACGCCACGCACTCGGGCGCCTTGTACGCCATCATCACCTGCGCCGCGTGCGTCGCCGTCAGCACCGGGACCAGCGCGTAGTCGGAGAGCGCCGGCTGGAACGTGGCGTCGAGCAGCACGTTGGACGACTTGAGGTGCCCGTGCGGCACCGTCAGCATCGGCAGCTCGTCGTACAGGTGCGACAGCCCACGCGCCGCCCCCTTGATGATCCGGAGCCTCTTCCCCCAGTCCAACATCGACCCGCGATTCCCTGCATCAATCATAGCGAATCTCGGTCAGCTTCTTCCATTGTTCATGATCTAGTCGTATGACGATGATGTCGAAGAAAGTGGAGATTTTAATTTTGTTGCTTACCGTGGAGGAGCTGGGCGAGGCTGCCATTGACCACGTAGTCGGTGATGAGGAGCTTCTCTTCTTTCTTGTAGAGGTAGGCGACGAGGGGGACGAGGTTGGGGTGGGCGAGGCGGCCGAGGCGGCGCATGTGCTCCGAGAAGTCCTCACGGCCGACGCCGTTCATGTCCTTGAACCGTTTGACCACCACTTCGGGGCCTTCCTGGAGCGTGGCCTTGTACGACGACCCGAAGTTGCCGCTGCCGAGCACCTCCGCCGACGCCCGGAGCAGGTCCTCGATCTCGAACCTCACGCGGCTCTCCTGGATGAACACCAGCCGGCCGTGCTCGTCGCGCCGCGTCCCGCGCTTTGCCGGGCCGCCGCCGCCCGACGCGGACGCGGCCGCGGGGCCGACGACGGTAGCCTGGCTGATGGAGACGGCCGGCGCGGTTTCCAGGACCGGGTTGGACGGCGTCACCTCGCCATTGGGGAGGGTCACGCAGCCGTCAGTCCGCTTGGCGCGTCGCCGCCGACGACGCCGGCGGCCCAGGACGCCCATGGCAATGCCTGCGGCGGCGAGCAGCACGCCGAGGACGATGAGCAAAATGACAATGATCGTGAAGGTGGACATGCCGCCGGCGGGCGACAACGCGGCGGTGTCGCAGACCACGTCCGTCGGCTTGCCGCACAGGAATTTGTTGCCTGCAGATAAGCGCACACTTTTCCCAAATCAATTCACGATCAAGAACGTGTGCCACGCAGTTAATAGACAAGAATTGTTAAGTCCATTTACACGCACGATCGGCACTAGTAATAACATTGTTGAAAATTGAGATCTGATTTGAGTAAATAAATACCTCGGAACATGGTGGCATTGAAGCGGCTGAGGCCGGCGGGGATGGGGCCGGAGAGGTTGTTGTTGGAGACGTCGACGAACCTGAGCTCCGGCTGGGAGAAGTCCGGGAGCGGGCCGTCGAATCGGTTGTTGGCGAGGGTCAGCTCCAGCAGCCGCGGCGACGTGATGGAGCTGGGAACGTGGCCGGAGAAGTCATTCCTGGAGAGGTGCAGCTTCCGGAGCCCGCGCATAGGCCGGAAGGTGTCGGCCGGGATCTCGCCGGAGAAGCGGTTCCGGGAGAGGTAGAGCATCTTGAGCACGCCCAGCGCCGACACGTTGGGGAAGGGGCCCGTGAGCGCATTGTCGGACAGGCTGATGACGCGGAGGCCCGGGAGCACGGCCAGCGAGCCCACGTCCGGCGCGCCGCCGGCCAGGCCGAGGCGCTCCAGCTGCAGGCCCTGCACGCTGCCGTTACCGTGGCAGGAGACGCCGTACCAGGAGGAGTGGTTGCCGTTGCACGGGCCCGGCGTGCCCCACGACCGCAGCGGCCCCGGCGGCGACCCGTCCGAAGCCCGCAGCTTGTCGCGGAACGCCACCAGCACCTCGCCTTCCGTCTTGCCCCCCTCGATCGCCGAGACGAGGACGGCGGCGGGGGCGCAGAGACCGACGCCGACGACGACGGCGACGTAGAAGGCGAGGCGGAGGTGTCCGGGCGGCCGCAGCCGCGCCATGGCGCCAGCGGCGATCGACAGGCGTGCGCACGCTTGCCGGACCCGGCTCGTTCGTCCGTTCGTCGGCTCGACGGCCGGACTTCTTGCGCGCGCGCGCGGGTACGGCGGTGGCGCGGGTCAGGACCGCACGTACGTGTGGCGGGGGAGAAGGGGTCGGGCTGGGCGGCTACGGCGTTTTGCATGCGCATGGCCAAGGGGGGGCGAGGAAGGAGGTGGTGGGGAGAACAGGGGCCCGGCGAGGTCGCGGCGCCTGAGGGCCTAAGAATAGGCGGGAGAAGAGCGATTCTTCCAACTGAAGTGATTTGTTGCTGCGGTTTTGCCCTCTGCTGTATTTGTTGAACGGGAGAGGAGATGACGATCTGTTAGTTTGGTAGTTACTTGTAAGCTGCTGCCCCAAGATGAAACCTTTGTTTTTAAAGCAAATGAATCTCATTTTATTGATTCCAAGAAATTAATCAGGATGAAGATGAAACATCAGATTTATCACTAATTTTTTTGATCTCAACACCCCTTTATTAGCTAGTAATCAAAACAGTATCACTTACAAGCAAAGGAATGATGACCTCCGGTGGCTCATCATACCAAGAGTTTGGAGAGGAGAGAGAAGGGGGGGGGGGGGGGATTGGCGAAGTCTAGCTCCTTCTCTATGGTAGTGCTCATACCGTATATAGGAGAAATCCCTGGCCGTATGATAGGAGTCATCAAGAATAGTTCTCGATGTTTCTGAAGAGTTACCTTTGCCATGCATCATAGAGATCAGATCAATACTATTCGAACTTACTATCAGCTTGTTGCAACCCACGGAAGTGGCCAAGTTCAGGCCAAACCGAAGGGCAAGAGCTTTGATCATGAACACATCCATGCAAACACCAACAACAGAATTGCTAGCCGCTAGGAAATTGCCAGCAGTATCGCATAAACAGCTCTCCGACCGTACCTTGGAGTAAGTCCAGATTAAATGAGGCATTGACATTTAACTTGGTATATCCCGATGGCGGTCTTGTCCATGGGTTCCGTTTATCCTTCGCTGATTTGGTGGGGCGATGACGCCAATCATAGGAGAATGCACTGGTTCGATTGGTGAAAAATGTGTGTTCCAAAGAAAGACGATTGAATGGGTTTCCGTGACATCCATTGCTTTAATACGGCTTTGTTGGCAAAACAAGCATGACGTTTATTGGATGACCCTGATTCCCTATGTGCAACAATACTTCGAGCCAAGTATTATCCTGATGGAGATTTTTTTAATGCACCCTTGAAGAAGAAATCACCATACACTTGGCAAAGTATTATGAAGGGGGTCAAAACTTTAAAACTTGGGCATATATGGCGAATTGGAGATGGACAAAGAGTAAAAATTTGGTCGGATGCTTGGATTCCTTAATCACCCTCTAGAGTACCGATCACCCCAAGAGGTAACAATTTGCTATCCAAGGTTTCAGACTTGATTGACCCTAGAACAGGGCATTGGGACGCAATGTTGGTGGAACAAACTTTTTGGCCGGTTGATGTTCATCGGATGCTAAATATTCCATTACGATCTTTTGACATGCCTGATTTTGTTGCTTGGCACCCCTCGAAACATGGCATCTTCTCTATCAACTCAGCCTATCTAGAGATGTGGCGGAGCTACTATGAACTGAAATCCCCAAGGAGAAACTCCCTGAGCGCTATTGCGCCTAATCCAATTAGGGAATTTATGTGCAAACTGCCCTGCCCTGCTAATGTGATGATCTTCCTATGGAGAACGCTACATGGCACACTCCCCTGTCGTGTCAGTCAGATAGGCATATGAAAATTACCACAAAATGCCCGGCGTGTGAAAGTGCTGAAAGTGTGAAGCATATGTTGTTCTAATGCAACAAGGCAAAAGAAGTATGGAGGAAGCTGGGTTTGGATAGCATCATTCAGAGAGGATGTACAGTCGATCGGGCGGGATAAATGGCCATGGAACATCTCCTATCTCTTCCAGTGGACGAAACTATAGTCCTTGGTGAGAGGATTGGTAACTTGATCATGGCAGTCACCTGTTGGTTTCTGTGGTGGGAGAGAAGGAAGTGATGCATGGTAAGTAGACACATGGATCATCCTAGATTGCTCTTAAAGTTTGTGCCCTTGCTGAGAATTATTGCTGCCGATTTTTTACCAATTCATAATGCACACTGATACAAAACGACATCCGGCCTCTGCCTCTTCATAATTAAAATACACAGAACCAATACTTATAGTCTGGCTAGGTATAAATAAGATACATTTGCAAAGGTAAAGTAAAGTAGGTTGAAACTATGCTTATGTTAAGGAGAATGGTGGTGCTATTCGGAGTCTATGTCGCCATTCATGTTGGATAGAAACCATCCTGACCACATGATCTAACTACCTACA
This sequence comes from Hordeum vulgare subsp. vulgare, assembly GCF_904849725.1. NCBI lineage: Eukaryota > Viridiplantae > Streptophyta > Magnoliopsida > Poales > Poaceae > Hordeum > Hordeum vulgare. The sequence goes on from NC_058523.1 coordinate 129,302,795, forward strand.
CACCATCATGAGTAGTTATTGGTATTTCATTCAGTGTAGCGTAGGCCACATAAAAAACCAATGCATACATAAATGACGTGCACAGGAAAAAAACCTTCGTCACTAGAAACAAAATCATTACTACATACATAATGTGATCACAGTAAGGCAGACCCTCTCAGCCTAGTGTATTAAACCTTTTAGCTACCCTGTCAAGCTAGTGGCCTTATATATATTGGCAACACTAGTGGGCAGATGTAAATTAAACACCATTGGAATATATGATCATATCGAATGTTCAAACTTGCATTAAAAATAGAGAGTTGTTTGATTGTCTGGCCCTGAACGCAAAAACTACACTTCTTAGAGCATCTAAGGCCACACTTGGCAAATCCGCCCCCTCAAATGCACGCGGACGTGCGCGGACGCGTTCGTGGATACTGACTGGACATGTCTCAAATAATGCATTCTACAACCGGATACCTCAAAATAGAAACCTCAAATTCATATTATTACATGCAAAATAAACCTAATACAAGCGGAGCTCGTCCAGTTCCGCCATGCCAGTGTCCGGTGGCCAGCTGCGCCCCTCGTAGTGATGATCCAGTCGTCGGCGAGGTAGAGTGGGACATGGTGTTGGCGAACGTAGTAATAATTCAAAATTTTCCTACGTGTCACCAAGATCAATCTAGGAGATGCTAGAAACGAGGGAGAGGGAGATCATCTTCATACCGTTGAAGATCGCTAAGCGGAAGCGTTGCAAAGAACGCGGTTGATGGAGTCGTACTCGCGGCGATTCAAATCGTGGAAGATCCGATCCAAGCACCGAACGAACAGTGCCTCCGCGTTCAACACACGTACAGCCCGGGGACGTCTCCTCCTTCTTGATCCAACAAGGGTGAAGGAGAGGTTGAGGGAGAACTCCGGCAGCACGACGGCGTGGTGGTAGTGGAGCTCGTGGTTCTCGAGCAGAGCTTCTCTAAGCTCCGCGGGGGAGAAGTGGAGGGGTAGGGCTGTGTTGGAAATATGCCCTAGAGTCAATGATAAAATAGTTATTATTATATTTCCTGTTTCAAGATAATCGTTTATTATCCATGCTATAATTGCATTGAATGAAAACATAAATGCATGTGTGGATATATAGACAAAACAATGTCCCTAATAAGCCTCTAGTTGACTAGCCAGTTGATCAAGGATGGTTAAGATTTTCTGACCATATGCAAGTGTTGTCACTTGATGACTGGATCACATCATTGGGAGAATGATGTGATGGACAAGACCCAAACTATAAACGTAGCATGTGATCGTGTCATTTTGATGCTATTTTTTGCTGCGTGTCAAGTATTTATTCCTATGACCATGAGATCATGTAACTCACTGACACCAGAGGAATACCTTGTGTGTATCAAACGTCGCAATGTTACTTGGTGACTATAAAGGTGCTCTACAGGTATCTCCGAAGGTGTCCGTTGAGTTAGCATGGATCAAGACTCGGATTTGTCACTCTGTGTGACGGAGAGGTATCTCGGGGCCCACTCGGTAATACAACATCACATATAAGCCTTGGAAGCAATGTGGCTAATGTGTTAGTCACGGGATATTGTATTACGGAACGAGTAAAGAGACTTTCCGATAACGAGATTGAAATAGGTATAGGGATACCGACGATCAAATCTCAGGCAAGTAACATACGGAAGGACAAAGGGAATGGTATACATGATTATATGAATCCTTGGCACAGAGGTTCAACCGATAAGATCTTCGTAGAATATGTAGGATCCAATATGGACATCCAGGTCCTGCTGTTGGATGTTGACCGGGGAGTGTCTCAGGTCATGTCCATTGATACGTCTCCAACGTATCTATAATTTTTGATGGTTCCATGCTATTATCTTGTCAACTTTGGATGTTTTATATGCATGAATATGCTATTTTATATCTTTTTTGGGACTAACCTATTAACTCAGTGCCAAGTGCCAGTTTCTGTTTTTTCCGTGTTTTTGGCCCATTTTCAGACGGAGTCCAAATGGAATGAAACTTTATGATGATTTTCTTTTACCAAAAGAGACCCCCGAAGCTTTGGAAGAAGGCCAGATGGGCCACGAGGGAGTCACAAGCCCTCACGCCGCCACCCCCCCCCGGTGGTGGCGAGAAGGCTTGTGACCTCCTCGTGGGCCCAACTGACGCAATTCCACCACCATAAATTCCTATAAATTCAGAAACCCCCAAAAAGAAACCTAGATCGGGAGTTCCGCCGCCGCAAGCCTCTCTAGCCACCAAAAAACAATCTGGAGCCCATTCTGGCACCCTGTCGGAGGGGGAATCCATCTCCGGTGGCCATCTTCATCATCTCGGCGATCTCCATGACGAGAGGGAGTAGTTCTCCCTCGGGGCTGAGGGTATGTACCAGTAGCTATGTGTTTGATCTCTCTCTCGTGTTCTTGAGATGTCTTGATCTCGATGTACCATGGGCTTTGCTGCTATAGTTGGATCTTATGATGTTCTTCCCCCTCTCCCTTCTTGTAATGAATTGAGTTTCCCCTTTGGAGTTATCTTATCGGATTGAGTCTTTGAGAACACTTGATGTATGTCTTGCACGTGTCTATCTGATGTGATCAACTTGCGGGTTTGTGACAATTGGGAACCTATGCATATGGGTTGGCACACGTGGATTCATGTGAGTACTTGATGTATGTTTTGGTGATCAACTTGCGGGTTTGTGACATTGGGAACCTATGCATAGGGGTTGGCACACGTTTTGACTCTCCGGTAGAAACTTTGGGGCACTCTTTGAAGTTCTATGTGTTGGTTGAATAGATGATTCTGAGATTATGTGATGCATATCGTACAATCATGCCCACGGATAGTTGAGGCGGCAATGGAGTATCTAGGTGACATTAGGGTCTTGGTTGATATGTATCTTAAGGTGTTATTCTAGTACGAACTCTTGAATAGATCGATCAGAAAGAATAACTTTGTGGTGGTTTCGTACCCGCCAATAATCTCTTCGTTTGTTCTCCACTATTAGTAACTTTGGAGTGACTCTTTGTTGCATGTTAAGGGCTAGTTATATGATCCAATTATGTTATCATTGTTGAAAGAACTTCACTAGTGAAAGTATGAATCCTAGGCCTTGTTTCCACGCATTGCAATACCGTTCGTGCTCACTTTTGTTACTTGTTACCTTGCTGTTTTTGTAATTTCAGATTACAAAAACCTATATATACCATCCATATTGCACTTGTTTCACCATCTCTTCGCCGAACTAGTGCACCTATACAACTTACCATTGTACTGGGTGTGTTGGGGACACAAGAGACTCTTTGTTATTTGGTTGCAGGGTTGCTTGAGAGAGACCATCTTCATCCTACGCCTCCCGCGGATTGATAAACCTTAGGTCACCAACTTGAGGGAAAATTGCTACTGTCCTACAAACCTCTGCACTTGGAGGCCCAACAACGTCTACAAGGAGAAGGTTGCGTAGTAGACATCATCTACATAGTTCTCGAACCCGCAGGGTCTGCACACTTAAGGTTCGGTGACGTTTTGGTATAGTTGAGTTATAGGTCTTGGTGATCGAAGGTTGTTCGGAGTTCCGGATGAGATCATGGATGTCACGAGGGTTTACGGAATGGTCCGGAAACGAATATTGATATATAGGATTTTTTCATTTGGCCTCCGGAAAGATTTCGAGCATTACCGGCAGTGTACAGGGAGTGACGAATGATTTCCGGGTTTTACCAGGAGGGGTCCACCCACCCGGGAGTGAACCTAATATCCCAAGGGTGGCGCACCAGACCTTAGTGGGATGGTGAGGCCAGCCCAAGTGGGCTATTTCGGCCAAGAGGAAAAAATCAAGGAGAAAGAAAAAAAATGAAAGAAAGAAAAAAAGAGAGGAGGTGGGAAGGAAGGAAGGGACTCCTCCCTCCAAACCGACTTGGAGGAGGATCCCTCCTCCCTCTTGGCCGGCGCCATAGGGAAAATCCCCACCCCTTGGCTCCTCCTATATATACTTGAGGTTTAGGGCTTTTGAGACACAACTTTGCCACATGCAACCCTAAACCTTTACTTCGTAGTTCTTCCTCTAGATCGGTTTTCTGCGGAGATCGGGCGGAGCCCTGTAGGAATTGATCATCACCATCATCGGCGCACCATCACGCTGCCGGAGAACTCATCTACTTCCTCGTCTCTCTTGCTGGATCAAGAAGGTGGAGATCGTCATCGAGCTGTACGTGTGTTGAACGCGGAGGTGTCGTCCGTTCAGCGCTAGATCGGAACGGATCGTGGGACGACGGTGATTTGAATCACGAAGTTGTTCCACTACATCAACCGTGTTTCTTAATGCTTCCCGCTTAGAAATCTACAAGGGTATGTAGATTCGATCTCCCTCTCATAGATGAACATCACCATGATAGGTCTTCGTGTGCGTAGGAAATTTTTTGTTTCCCTTGCAATGTTCCCCAACAGTGGCATCATGAGCTAGGTTCATGCGTAGATGTAATATCGAGTAGAACACAAAAGTTTTTGTGGGCGTTGATGTTCGATTTGCTGCCCTCCTTAATCTTTTCTCGATTTGGCGGTATTGTTGGATTGAAGCGGCCCGGACCAACATTACTCGTACGCTTACGAGAGACCGGTTTCATCGACTAACATGCAACTTGTTGCGTAAAGATGATTGGCGGGTGCCTGTTTCTTCAAGTTTAGTTGAACTGGATTTGATCGAGGCGGTCCTTGGAGAGAGGTTAAATAGCAATTTGCACATCTCCATTGTGGTTTTGCGTAAGTAAGCTGCGATCATACTAGATACCCATAGCAGCCACGTAAAACATGAACAACAAATTAGAGGACGTCTAACTTGTTTTTGCAAGATATGCATGTGATGTGATATAGCCAAAGACATGATGTGATATATTGGATGTATGAGATGATCATGTTGTAATAGTTAAATATCGACTTGCACGTCGATGCTACGGTAACCGGCAGGAGCCATAGGGTTGTCTTTATATTAATGTTTGTGTTTGCAGATGCGTTTACTATATTCCTAGGTTGTAGCTTTAGTCGTAATAGCATAGATAGCACGACAACCTCGATGGCGGCAAGATGATGGAGATCATGGTGTGGCGCCGGTGATGATGAAGATTATGCCGGTGCTTTGGTGATGGAAATCAAGAAGCACAAGATCATGGCCATATCATGTCACTTATGAATTGCATGTGATTTTAATCCTTTTATGCACCTTATCTTGCTTAGAACGACGGTAGGATTATAAGGTGATCCCTCACTAAATTTCAAGATAAAATTGTGTTCTCCCCGACTGTGCACCGTTGTGATAGTTCGTCGTTTCGAGACACCACGTGATGATCGGGTGTGATAGACTCAACGTTCACATACAACAAGTGCAAAACAGTTGCACACGCGGAACACTCGGGTTAAACTTGACGAGCCTAGCATGTGCAGACATGGCCTCGGAACACAAGAGACCGAAAGGTCGAGCATGAATCGTATAGTTGATATGATTAGCATAGAGATGTTTACCACTGAAACTAAACTCAACTCACGTGATGATCGGACTTGAGTTAGTGAATTTGGATCATGCCACACTCAAGTAACTAGAGGGATGTCTATTTGAGTGGGAGTTTATTAGTAATTTGATTAGCTGAACTCTAATTGTCTTAAACATAGTCTAAGTCCACATTGCAATATTTTATGTTGTAGATCAATGGCTCATGCAGTAGCGACCCTAAATTTCAATACGTTCCTAGAGAAAGCTAAGTTGAAAGTTGATGGTAGCAACTTTGTAGACTGGGCTCATAATCTGAGGCTCATCCTACAAGCTGGGAAAAAGAATTACATCCTTGATGCAGCGCTAGGAGATGAACCACCCGCTACGTCTGATCAAGATGTTGTGAATGCTTGGCAAGCACGTAAGGAGGACTACTCAGTAGTTCAATGTGCAGTTTTGTATGGCTTAGAACCGGGACTTCAACGACGCTTTGAACGTCATGGAGCATATCAGATGTTCCAGGAGTTGAAGTTTATCTTTCAAAATAATGCCCGGATTGAGAGGTATGAGACCTCCGATAAATTCTATGCTTGCAAAATGGAGGAGAATTCGTCTGTCAGTGAACATGTGCTCAAAATGTCTGGGTACTCAAACCATCTAGCTGAGCTGGGAGTTGAACTTCCGCAAGAGGCTATCACTGACATAATTCTTCAATCACTGCCACCTAGCTACAAGAGCTTTGTGTTGAACTATAACATGCAAGGGATGAACAAGTCACCCGGCGAGTTATTCGCGATGCTGAAAGTCGCAGAGTCAGAACTCCAGAAAGAACATCAAGTGTTGATGGTCAATAAGACCACTAGTTTCAAGAGAAACGACAAAGGTAAGAAGGGTAACTCCAAGAAGAGCGGCAGAACTATTGCCACTCCGACAAAGAAACCCAAGGCTAGACCTAAGCCGGAAACAAGAGTGCTATTATTGCAAGGAGATGGGTCACTCGAAGCGCAACTGCCCCAAGTATTTGGTTGATAAGAAGGCGGCCAATGCCAAACCAGGTATATGTGATATACATGTTATTGATGTGTACCTAACCAACTCTCGTAGTAGTGCCTGGGTATTTGATACCGGTTCTGTTGCTCACACTTGCAACTCGAAGCAGGAGCTGCGAAATAAACGAAGGCTGGAGAAGGATGAAGTGACGATGCGCGTGGGAAATGGTTCCAAGGTTGATGCAATCGCCATCGGCACAGTCTCACTTCAGTTACCATGGGGATTAGTTATGAACTTAAATAATTGTTCTTTAGTGCCTGCGTTAAGCATGAACATTATATCTCGATCTTGTTTATTGCGAGCCGGTTACTCATTTAAGTCAAAGAATAATGGTTGTTCTATTTTTATGAGTAATATCTTTTATGGTCATGCACCCAATTTGAGGGGTTTGTTCATATTGAATCTTGATTGTCATGACACACATATACATAACAATGATACCAAAAGATGCAGAGTTAACAATGATAGAGCCACCTTTTGTGGCACTGCTGCTTAGGTCATATTGGTGTAAAGCGCATGAACAAACTCCATGTTGATGGGCTTTTGGAGCCACTTAATTGATTTCGAATCACTTGACACGTGCGATCCATGCCTCATGGGCAAGATGACTAAGACTCCGTTCTCCGGAACAATGGAGCGTGCAAATGACTTGTTGGAGATCATACATACTGATGTGTGCGGTCTAATGAGTGTGGAGGCGTGCGGCGGATATCTTTATTTTCTCACCTTCAGTGATGATTTGAGTAGGTATGTATATATCTACTTGATGAAGCACAAGACTGAAACATTTGAAAAGTTCAAGAAATTTCAGAGTAAAGTTGAAAATCATCGTAACAAGAAGATCAAGTTCCTACAATCTGATCGAGGGGGCAAATATCTGAGTTTCGAGTTTGGTGCTCACCTAAGACAATGTGGAATCGTTTCACAGTTGACACCGCGTGGAACACCACAGCGTAATGGTGTGTCCGAACGTCGTAATCGTACTTTGTTGGATATGGTGCGATCTATGATGTCTGTTACCGATTTTCCATTATCGTTTTGGGGTTATGCATTAGAGACAGCTGCATTCACTTTAAATAGGGCAGCATCAAAATCCTTTTAGACTACACCATATGAGCTATGACATGGCAAGAGTCCAAAGTTGTCGTTTCTTAAAGTTTGGGGATGCGATGCTTATGTCAAAAAGTTTCAGCCTGAAAAGCTGGAACCCAAAGCGAAAAAGTGTGTCTTCATAGGTTACCCAAAAAATACGGTTGGGTACACCTTCTATCTTTTGTTCCGAGGGCAAAGTGTTTGTTGCTAAGAATGGAGCTTTTCTTAGCAACAAACACTCATGAAAAGATCCATTTGTTCTGAATAGTCTTCATAGCTCCTGAGTGGTACGGGAATCCTAGCTTATCTATCATATTGTTAGACAACAATGAGCCTATGAATTATGAAGAAGCAATGGTGGCCCCGGATTCCAACAAATGGTTAGAGGCCATGAAGTCCGAGATAGGATCTATGTATGAAAAAAAGTATGGACTTTGGAAGTATTACCTGAAGGTCGTAAGGCTATTCAGAACAAATGGATCTTTAAGAAGAAGACGGACGCGCATGGTAATGTGACCGTTTATAAAGCTCGACTTGTGGCAAAGGGTTTTTCACAAGTTCAAGGAGTTGACTACGATGAGCCATTCTCACCGGTAGCGATGCTTAAGTCCGTCCGAATCATGTTAGCAATAGCTGCATTTTTCGATTATGAAATCTGGCAGATGGATGTCAAAACGGCGTTCCTTAATGGTTTTCTTAAGGAACAGTTGTATATGATGCAACCTGAAGGTTTTGTCGATCCAAAGAATGCTAACAAAGTATGCAAGCTCCAGCGATCCATTTATGGACTGGTGAAAGCATCTCGGAGTTGGAATAAGCGCTTTGATGAGGTGATCAAGGCGTTTGGGTTTATACAAGTTGTTGGAGAATCTTGTATATACAAGAAAGTGAGTGGGAGCTCTGTAGCGTTTCTAATATTATATGTGGATGACATATTGTTGATTGGAAACAATGTGGAGTTTTTAGAGAGCGTAAAGGATTACTTGAACAAATGTTTTTCAATGAAAGACCTAGGAGAAGTTGCTTACATATTAGGCATTAAGATCTATAGAGATTGATCTAAGCGCCTAATAGGACTTTCACAAAGCACATACCTTGATAAAGTTTTGAAGAACTTCAAAATGGAGCAATCCAAGTAGGGGTTCTTGCAAGTGTTACAAGGTATAAAGATGAGTAAGACTCAGTGTCCGGTAACTGCGAAAGATAGAGAAATCATGAGTATCGTCCCCTATGCTTCAGCCATAGGGTCTATTATGTATGCAATGATGTGCACAAGACCGGACGTCAGCCTGGCCATAAGTATAGCAGGCAGGTTTCAAAGTGATCCAGGAGTGGAACACTGGGCAGTGGCCAAGAATATTCTGAAGTACCTGAAAAGGACTAAGGAAATGTTTCTCATTTATGGAGGTGACGAAGAGCTCATCATAAAGGGTTACGTCGATGCACGCTTTGACACTGATCCGGATGACTCTAAGTCTCAAACTGGATACGTATTTATTCTTAATGGGGGTGTGGTAAGCTGGTGCAGTTCCAAGCAGAGCGTCGTAGCAGATTCTACATGTGAAGCGGAGTACATGGCTGCCTCGGAGGCAGCTAAGGAGGGTGTCTGGATGAAGCAGTTCATGACGGATCTTGGAGTTGTGCCGAGCGCACTAAATCCAATAACCCTGTTCTGTGACAACACTAGTGCCATTGCTCTAGCAAAGGAACCAAGGTTTCACAAGAAGACCAGACACATCAAATAACGCTTCAACCTCATCCGCGACTATGTCGAAGGAGATGACGTAAATATTTGCAAAGTGCACACGGATCTGAATGTTGCAGATCCGCTGACTAAAGTGGGAGACTGTTGGAAATATGCCCAAGAGGCAATGATAAAATAGTTATTATTATATTTCTTGTTTCAAGATAATCATTTATTATCCATGCTATAATTCTATTGAATGAAAATATAAATCCATGTGTGGATATATAGACAAAACAGTGTCCCTAGTAAGCCTCTAGTTGACTAGTGAGTTGATCAAGGATGGTTAAGGTTTTCCAACCATATGCAAGTGTTGCCACTTGACGACTCGATCACATCATTGGGAGAATGATGTGATGGACAAGACCCAAACTATAAACGTCGCATGTGATCGTGTCATTTTGATGCTATTGTTTTCTGCGTGTCAATTATTTGTTCCTATGACCATGAGATCATGTAACTCACTGACACGGGAGGAATACCTTGTTTGTATCATACGTCGCAACATTACTGGGTGACTATAAAGGTGCTCTAGAGGTATCTCCGAAGGTGTCCGCTGAGTTAGCATGGATCAAGACTGGGATTTGTCACTCCGTCTGACGGAGAGGTATCTCGGGGCCCACTCGGTAATACAACATCACATATAAGCCTTGGAAGCAATGTGGCTAATGTGTTAGTCATGGGATATTGTATTACGGAATGAGTAAAGAGACTTTCCGGTAACAAGATTGAAATAGGTATAGGAATACCGACGATCAAATCTCGGGCAAGTAACATACCGAAGGACAAAGGGAATGGTATACAGGATTATATGAATCCTTGGCACAGAGGTTCAACCAGGAAGATCTTTGTAAAATTTGTAGGATCCAATATGGACATCCAGGTCCCGCTGTTGGATATTGACCGGGGAGTGTCTCAGGTCATGTCTCCATAGTTCTCGAACCCGCAGGGTCTGCACACTTAAGGTTCAATGATGTTTCGGTATAGTTGAGTTATAGGTTTTGGTGACCTAAGGTTGTTCGGAGTCCCAAATGAGATCACAGACGTCACGAGGGTTTCCAGAATGGTCTGGAAACGAAGATTGATATATAGGATTGTTTCATTTGGCCTCCGGAAAGATTTCGGGCATTACGGGAAGTGTACCGGGAGTGACGAATGGGTTCCGGGTTTTTACAGGGATGGGTCCACCCACGAGGGAGTGAACCTAATAGCCCAAGGGTGGCGCACCAACCCTTAGTGGGATGGTGAGGCCAGCCCAAGTGGGCTATTTCGGGCAAGAGGAAAAACTCAAGGAGAAAGAAAAACGGAAAAAAAGAGGAGGTGGGAAGGAAGGAAGGGACTCCTCCCTCTAAACCGGCTTGGAGGAGGATCCGTCCTCCCTCTCGACTGGCGCCCTAGGGCAAAGCCCTACCCCTTGGCTCCTCCTATATATACTTGAGGTTTAGGGCTTTTGAGACACAACTTTTCCACGTGCAACCCTAAACCTTTACTTCGTGGTTCTTCCTCTAGATCGGTTTTTTGCGGAGCTCGGGCGGAGCCCTGCAGGAATAGATCATCACGATCACCGGCGCCGTCATGCTGCCGAAGAACTCATCTACTTCCTCGTCTCTCTTGCTGTATCAAGAAGGCGGAGATCGTCATTGAGCTGTACGTGTGCTGAACGCGGAGGTGTCGTTCGTTCGGCGCTAGATCGGAACGGATCGTGGGACGACGGTGATTTGAATCACGAAGCTGTTCCACTACATCAACCGCGATTCTTAACGCTTCCCGCTTAGCGATCTACAAGGGTATGTAGATCCGATCTCCCTCTCGTGGATGAACATCACCGTGATAGGTCTTCATGTGCGTAGAATTTTTTTTGTTTCCCATGCAACGTTCCCAAACAGGCTGCGCAAAGGGGGAGGGTTGACGTGTGCGCGCCGCCCTCTCACCCCTCCTCTATTTATAGGGGGAAAGGGAGACGGGGCCGACCACCCTAGAAACCCTAGGAGGGGGCGGCGGCCAAGGGGGTGGCTTCCCTCCCAAGTTGGTGGGAGGCAACCCCCACGCCCTAGGGTTCCTAGCCCTAGGCGCCTTGGGCCCCTTGGGTGGTGTGCACTAGCCCACCAGGGAGCTGTTTCCCTCCCACTTTTGGCCCATGTGGCCCTCCGGGACAGGTGGCCCCTCCCGGTGGACCCCCGGAACTGTTTCGGTGGTCCCGGTACAATACCGATAAAACCCAAAACCTTTCCGGTGACCGAAACTGGACTTCCCATATATAAATCTTCACCTCCGGACTATTCCGGAACAACTCGTGACGTCCCGGATCTCATCCGGGACTCCAAACAACATTCGGTAACCACATATACAATTCCCATTACAACTCTAGCGTCACCGAACCTTAAATATGTAGACCCTACGGGTTCGGGAACCATGCAGACAAGACCGGGACGCTTCTGCGGACAATAACCAATAGCGGGATCTGGATACCCATATTGGCTCCCACATGTTCCATGATGATCTCATCAGATGAACCAAGATGTCGGGGATTTGATTAATCTCGTATACAATTTCCTTTGTCTATCGGTATTATACATGCCCGAGATTCGATCGTCGGTATCCCTATACCTTGTTCAATCTTGTTACCGGCAAGTCCCTTTACTCGTTCCATAACACATGATCCCGTGGTTAACTCCGTGGTCAGATTGAGCTCATTATGATGGTGTATTATCGAGTGGGCTCAGAGATACCTCTCCATCATACGAAGTGACAAATCCCAGTCTCGATTCGTACCAACCCAACAGATACTTTTGGAGATACCTGTAGTGCACCTTTATAGTCACCCAGTTACATTGTGATGTTTGATACACCCAAAGCATTCCTATGGTTCCCGGGAGTTGCGCAATCTCATGGTATAAGGAAATGATACTTGACATTAGAAAAGCTCTAGCAAACGAATTATACGATCTTGTGCTATGCTTCGGATTGGGTCTTGTCCATCACATCATTCTCCTAATGATGTGATCCCGTTATCAACGACATCCAATGTCCATGGTCAGGAAACCATGACCATCTATTGATCAACGAGCTAGTCAACTTGAGGCTCACTAGGGACATGGTGTGGTCTATGTATTCACACATGTATTATGGTTTCCGGTTAATACAATTATAGAATTAACAATAGACAATTATCATGTACACGGAAATATAATAATAACCATTTTCTTATTGCCTCTAGGGCATATTTCCAACAGTCTCCCACTTGCACTAGAGTCAATAATCTAGTTACATTGTGATGAATCGAACACCCATAGAGTTCTGGTGTTGATCATGTTTCGCTCCTGAGTGGTACGGGAATCCTAGCTTATCTATCATATTGTTAGACAGCAATGAGCCTGTGAATTATGAAGAAGCAATGGTGGCCCCGGATTTCAACAAATGGTTAGAGGCCATGAAGTCCGAGATAGGATCTATGTATCAAAAAAAAGTATGGACTTTGGAAGTATTACCTGAAGGTCGTAAGGCTATTTAGAACAAATGGATCTTTAAGAAGAAGACGGACGCGCATGGTAATGCGACCGTTTATAAAGCTCGACTTGTGGCAAAGGGTTTTTCACAAGTTCAAGGAGTTGACTACGATGAGCCATTCTCACCGGTAGCGATGCTTAAGTCCGTCCGAATCATGTTAGCAATAGCTGCATTTTTCGATTATGAAATCTGGCAGATGGATGTCAAAACGGCGTTCCTTAATGGTTTTCTTAAGGAAGAGTTGTATATGATGCAACCTGAAGGTTTTGTCGATCCAAAGAATGCTAACAAAGTATGCAAGCTCCAGCGATCCATTTATGGACTGGTGAAAGCATCTCGGAGTTGGAATAAGCGCTTTGATGAGGTGATCAAGGCGTTTGAGTTTATACAAGTTGTTGGAGAATCTTGTATATACAAGAAAGTGAGTGGGAGCTCTGTAGCGTTTCTAATATTATATGTGGATGACATATTGTTGATTGGAAACAATGTGGTGTTTTTAGAGAGCGTAAAGGATTACTTGAATAAATGTTTTTCAATGAAAGACCTAGGAGAAGTTGCTTACATATTAGGCATTAAGATCTATAGAGATTGATCTAAGCGCCTAATAGGACTTTCACAAAGCACATACCTTGATAAAGTTTTGAAGAACTTCAAAATGGAGCGATCCAAGTAGGGGTTCTTGCAAGTGTTACAAGGTATAAAGATGAGTAAGACTCAGTGTCCGGTAACTGCGAAAGATAGAGAAATCATGAGTATCGTCCCCTATGCTTCAGCCATAGGGTCTATTATGTATGCAATGATGTGCACAAGACCGGACGTCAGCCTGGTCATAAGTATAGCAGGCAGGTTTCAAAGTGATCCAGGAGTGGAACACTGGGCAGTGGCCAAGAATATTCTGAAGTACCTGAAAAGGACTAAGGAAATGTTTCTCATTTATGGAGGTGACGAAGAGCTCATCGTAAAGGGTTACGTCGATGCACGCTTTGACACTGATCCGGATGACTCTAAGTCTCAAACTGAATACGTATTTATTCTTAATGGGGGTGTGGTAAGCTGGTGCAGTTCCAAGCAGAGCGTCGTAGCAGATTCTACATGTGAAGCGGAGTACATGGCTGCCTCGGAGGCAGCTAAGGAGGGTGTCTGGATGAAGCAGTTCATGACGGATCTTGGAGTTGTGCCGAGCGCACTAAATCCAATAACCCTGTTCTGTGACAACACTAGTGCCATTGCTCTAGCAAAGGAACCAAGGTTTCACAAGAAGACCAGACACATCAAATAACGCTTCAACCTCATCCGCGACTATGTCGAAGGAGATGACGTAAATATTTGCAAAGTGCACACGGATCTGAATGTTGCAGATCCGCTGACTAAAGTGGGAGACTGTTGGAAATATGCCCAAGAGGCAATGATAAAATAGTTATTATTATATTTCTTGTTTCAAGATAATCATTTATTATCCATGCTATAATTCTATTGAATGAAAACATAAATCCATGTGTGGATATATAGACAAAACAGTGTCCCTAGTAAGCCTCTAGTTGACTAGTCAGTTGATCAAGGATGGTTAAGGTTTCCCAACCATATGCAAGTGTTGCCACTTGATGACTGGATCACATCATTGGGAGAATGATGTGATGGACAAGACCCAAACTATAAACGTCGCATGTGATCGTGTCATTTTGATGCTATTGTTTTCTGCGTGTCAATTATTTGTTCCTATGACCAAGAGATCATGTAACTCACTGACACGGGAGGAATACCTTGTGTGTATCATACATCGCAACATTACTGGGTGACTATAAAGGTGCTCTAGAGGTATCTCCGAAGGTGTCCGCTGAGTTAGCATGGATCAAGACTGGGATTTGTCACTCCGTCTGACGGAGGGGTATCTCGGGGCCCACTCGGTAATACAACATCACATATAAGCCTTGGAAGCAATGTGGCTAATGTGTTAGTCATGGGATATTGTATTACGGAATGAGTAAAGAGACTTTCCGGTAACAAGATTGAAATAGGTATAGGAATACCGACGATCAAATCTCGGGCAAGTAACATACCGAAGGACAAAGGGAATGGTATACAGGATTATATGAATCCTTGGCACAGAGGTTCAACCAGGAAGATCTTCGTAAAATTTGTAGGATCCAATATGGACATCCAGGTCCCGCTGTTGGATATAGACCGGGGAGTGTCTCAGGTCATGTCTCCATAGTTCTCGAACCCGCGGGGTCTGCACACTTAAGGTTCAGTGATGTTTCGGTATAGTTGAGTTATAGGTTGTGGTGACCTAAGGTTGTTCGGAGTCCCAAATGAGATCACAGACGTCACGAGGGTTTCCATAATGGTCTGGAAACGAAGATTGATATATAGGATTGTTTCATTTGGCCTCCGGAAAGATTTCGGGCATTACGGGAAGTGTACCGGGAGTGACGAATGGGTTCCGGGTTTTTACAGGGATGGGTCCACCCACGAGGGAGTGAACCTAATAGCCCAAGGGTGGCGCACCAACCCTTAGTGGGATGGTGAGACCAGCCCAAGTGTGCTATTTCGGGCAAGAGGAAAAACTCAAGGAGAAAGAAAAAAGGAAAAAAAGAGGAGGTGGGAAGGAAGGAAGGGACTCCTCCCTCTAAACCGGCTTGGAGGAGGATCCCTCCTCCCTCTCGGCTGGCGCCCTAGGGCAAAGCCCTACCCCTTGGCTCCTCCTATATATACTTGAGGTTTAGGGCTTTTGAGACACAACTTTGCCACGTGCAACCCTAAACCTTTACTTCGTGGTTCTTCCTCTAGATCGGTTTTCTGCGGAGCTCGGGCGGAGCCCTGCAGGAATAGATCATCACGATCACCGGCGCCGTCATGCTGCCGAAGAACTCATCTACTTCCCCGTCTCTCTTGCTGTATCAAGAAGGCGGAGATTGTCATCGAGCTGTACGTGTGCTGAACGCGGAGGTGTCGTTCGTTCGGCGCTAGATCGGAACGGATCGTGGGACGACGGTGATTTGAATCACGAAGCTGTTCCACTACATCAACCGCGATTCTTAACGCTTCCCGCTTAGCGATCTACAAGGGTATGTAGATCCGATCTCCCTCTCGTGGATGAACATCACCGTGATAGGTCTTCATGTGCGTAGAATTTTTTTTGTTTCCCATGCAACGTTCCCAAACAGGCTGCGCAAAGGGGGAGGGTTGACGTGTGCGCGCCGCCCTCTCACCCCTCCTCTATTTATAGGGGGAAAGGGAGACGGGGCCGACCACCCTAGAAACCCTAGGAGGGGGCGGTGGCCAAGGGGGTGGCTTCCCTCCCAAGTTGGTGGGAGGCAACCCCCACGCCCTAGGGTTCCTAGCCCTAGGCGCCTTGGGCCCCTTGGGTGGTGTGCACTAGCCCACCAGGGAGCTGTTTCCCTCCCACTTTTGGCCCATGTGGCCCTCCGGGACAGGTGGCCCCTCCCGGTGGACCCCCGGAACTGTTTCGGTGGTCCCGGTACAATACCGATAAAACCCAAAACCTTTCCGGTGACCGAAACTGGACTTCCCATATATAAATCTTCACCTCCGGACTATTCCGGAACAACTCGTGACGTCCCGGATCTCATCCGGGACTCCAAACAACATTCGGTAACCACATATACAATTCCCATTACAACTCTAGCGTCACCGAACCTTAAATATGTAGACCCTACGGGTTCGGGAACCATGCAGACAAGACCGGGACGCTTCTGCGGACAATAACCAATAGCGGGATCTGGATACCCATATTGGCTCCCACATGTTCCACGATGATCTCATCAGATGAACCAAGATGTCGGGGATTTGATTAATCTCGTATACAATTTCCTTTGTCTATCGGTATTATACATGCCCGAGATTCGATCGTCGGTATCCCTATACCTTGTTCAATCTTGTTACCGGCAAGTCCCTTTACTCGTTCCATAACACATGATCCCGTGGTTAACTCCGTGGTCAGATTGAGCTCATTATGATGGTGTATTATCGAGTGGGCTCAGAGATACCTCTCCATCATACGAAGTGACAAATCCCAGTCTCGATTCGTACCAACCCAACAGATACTTTTGGAGATACATGTAGTGCACCTTTATAGTCACCCAGTTACATTGTGATGTTTGATACACCCAAAGCATTCCTATGGTTCCCGGGAGTTGCGCAATCTCATGGTATAAGGAAATGATACTTGACATTAGAAAAGCTCTAGCAAACGAACTATACGATCTTGTGCTATGCTTCGGATTGGGTCTTGTCCATCACATCATTCTCCTAATGATGTGATCCCGTTATCAACGACATCCAATGTCCATGGTCAGGAAACCATGACCATCTATTGATCAACGAGCTAGTCAACTTGAGGCTCACTAGGGACATGGTGTGGTCTATGTATTCACACATGTATTATGGTTTCCGGTTAATACAATTATAGAATTAACAATAGACAATTATCATGTACACGGAAATATAATAATAACCATTTTCTTATTGCCTCTAGGGCATATTTCCAACAGTCTCCCACTTGCACTAGAGTCAATAATCTAGTTACATTGTGATGAATCGAACACCCATAGAGTTCTGGTGTTGATCATGTTTCGCTCGTGGAAAAGGTTTGGTCAACGGATCTGCGACATTCAGATCTGTATGTACTTTACAAATATCTATATCTCCATCCTGAATGTAACCACGAATGGAGTTGAAGCGGCGCTTGATGTGCTTGGTCTTCGTGTGGAACCTAGGCTCCTTGGCAATGGCAATAGCTCCAGTGTTGTCACAAAAGAGAGTCACCGGGCCCAACGCATTGGGAATCACTCCTAGGTCGCTCATGAACTCCTTCATCAAGACTCCTTCCTGCGCTGCTTCCGAAGCAGCTATGTACTCCGCTTCACATGTAGATGCCGCCACGATGCTTTGCTTGCAATTGCACCAGCTGACTGCCCCACCATTCAATATATACAAGTATCCAGTTTGTGACTTGGAGTCATTCGGATCTGTGTCAAAGTTAGCATCGACGTAACCCTTTACGACGAGCTCTTCGGCACCTCCATAAATGAGAAACATATCTTTAGTCCTTTTCAGGCACTTCAGGATATTCTTCACCGTTGTCCAGTCATCCATTCCGGGATCACTTTGGTACCTCCCTACCAAACTTTTGGCAAGGTTCACATCAGGTCTGGTACACAGCATGCCATACATAATAGAGCCTATGGCTGAAGCATTGGGGACGATACTCATCTTTTCTCTATCTTCTG
This sequence comes from Hordeum vulgare subsp. vulgare, assembly GCF_904849725.1. NCBI lineage: Eukaryota > Viridiplantae > Streptophyta > Magnoliopsida > Poales > Poaceae > Hordeum > Hordeum vulgare. Next base: position 129,320,919 of record NC_058523.1, read on the forward strand.
CTGTGGTCGAGCATTGAGCCGTGCTCAATCTCACACCTTGCAATATAGGCAAGAACCCCTTCTTGGACTTATCCATATTGAACTTCTTCAATATCTTATCAACGCATGTGCTTTGTGAAAGACCAATGAGGTGTCTCGATTTATCTCTATAGATCTTGATGCCTAATATGTAAGCAGCTTCTCCAAGGTCCTTCATCGAAAAACACTTATTCAAGAAGGCCTTTATGCTTTCCAAAAGTTCTATATCATTTCCCATCAACAATATGTCATCCACATATAAAATAAGAAATGCTATAGAGCTCCCACTCACTTTCTTGTAAATACAGGCTTCTCCATAAGTCTGTACAAACCCAAACGCTTTCATCACCTCATCAAAACGAATGTTCCAACTCCGAGATGCTTGCACCAGCCCATAGATGGAGCGCATGAGCTTGCATGCCTTGTCAGCATTTTTAGGATCGACAAAATCTTCCCGCTGCATCATATACAATTGCTCCTTAAGAAAGCCATTAAGGAATGCCGTTTTGACGTCCATTTGCTAGGTCTCATAATACTAAAATGCGACGACTGCTAACATAATTCGTACGGACTTCACCATCACTATTTGTGAGAAAGTCTCATCGTAGTCAACTCCTTGAACTTGTCGATAACCCTTAGCGACAAGCCGAGCCTTATAGACGGTCACATTACTATCCACGTCAGTCTTCTTATTAAAGATCCATTTGTTGGAATCCGGGCCCGCCATCGCTTCTTCATAGTTCAAAGGTTCACCGTTGTCTAACAACATGATTTCTAGGACAGGGTTGCCATACCACTCTGGTGCGGTACGTGTCCTCGTGGACCTACAAAGTTCAGTAGTAACTTGATCCAAAGTTTCATGATCATCATCATTAACTTACTTTCTAGTCGGTGCAGGCACCATAGAAACATTTTCCTGCGCTGCACTACTCTCCGGTTCGAGAGGGGGTACAATTACCTCATCAAGTTCTAATTTCCTCCCACTCACTTCTTTTGAGAGAAACTCTTTCTCTAGAAAGGATCCATTCTTGGCCACAAAGACCTTGCCTTCGGATCTGAGATAGAAGGTATACCCAATAGTTTCCTTAAGGTATCCTATGAAGACGCACTTTTCCGACTTGGCTTCGAGCTTTTCAAGTTGAAGTTTCTTAACATAAGCATCGCATCCCCAAACTTTTAAACACAACAACTTAGGTTTCTTCCCAAGCCATAATTCATACGGTGTCGTCTCAACGAATTTAGACGGTGGCCTATTTAAAGTGAATGCGGCAGTCTCCAATGCATATCCCCAAAAATGATAGCGATAAATCAGTAAGAGACATCATAGATCGCATCATATCCAATAGAGTGCGATTATGATGTTTAGACACACCGTTACGCTGAGGTGTGCCAGGCGTCGTGAGTTGTGAAACAATTCTACATTTCCTTAAGTGCGTGCCAAACTCGTGACTCAAATATTCTCCTCCACGATCATATCGTAAGAACTTTATTTTCTTGTCACGTTGATTCTCTACCTCACTCTGAAATTCCTTGAACCTTTCAAAGGTACCATACTTGTGTTATATTAAGTAGTGATAACCCACAAGTATAGGGGATCGCAACAGTTTTCGAGGGTAGAGTATTCAACCCAAATTTGTTGATTCGACACAAGGGGAAGCCAAAGAATATTCTCGAGTATTAGCAGTTGAGTTGTCAATTCAACCACACCTGAAAGACTTAGTATCTGCAACAAAGTATCAGTAGCAAAGTAGTGTGATAGCAATAGTAGCAATGGTAACAATAGCAGCAGTGACAGAAGTAGCGGTAACAGTAGCAGCAGTGACAGCAGTAGCAGCAAAGTAACGTAGCAAGGACCAGTAGGAAAAACTCGTAGGCATTCATCATGCCGGATAATTATGCCGGATGACATTCATCATGCAACAATTATAACATGGGGATATATGTAACTAGCTCCAGTTCGTCAATGTAATGTAGGCATGCATTCTGTATATAGTCATACGTGCTTAGGGAAAAGAACTTGCATGACATCTATTGTCCATCCCTCCCGTGGCAGCAGGGTCCTGATACGTCCATTTTGCATCATGCTTTCATGTTGATATTTATCGCTTTATGGACTGTTATTATACTTTGTGGAACCTTACTTATGCCTTTTCTCTGTTATTTTGCAAGGTTTATTTGAAGAGGGAGAATACTGGCAGCTGGAATTCTGGACTAGAAAAGGAGCAAGTCTGAGTCCTCTATTCTGCGCAACTCCAAACGCCCTGAAAATCAACGTGGATTTCTTTTGGATTTTATAAAAAATATTGGGGGAAAGAAGTGTCACAGGGGAGCAACTAGGGGCCCACAAGCCTGGTTGCCGCGGCCTACACCCTGGCCACGGCAACAGGGCTTGTGGGCACCCTGGCGGCCCACTGGCCCCCCTCTTTTGCTAGATGAAGGGTTTCATCCGGAAAAAAATCAGGGTGGATCTATTTCGTGTATTCGCCGCCGCCATGAGGCGGAACTTGAGAAGATCCAATCTAGAGCTCCGGCAGGACGATCCTGCCGGGGAAACTTCCCTCCCGAAGGGGGAAATCGTCGCCATCGTCATCACCAACACTCCTCTCGTCAGAGGGGAGGCATCTCCATCAACATCTTCATCAGCACCATCTCCTCTCCAATCCCTAGTTCATCTCTTGTAACCAATCTTCGTCTCGCGACTCCGATTGGTACTTGTAAGGTTGCTAGTAGTGTTGATTACTCTTTGTAGTTGATGCTAGTTGGATTAGTTGGTGGAAGAGTTTATGCTCAGATCCTTGATGCTATTCATTACACCTCTGATCATGATTATGATTATGCTTTGTGAGTAGTTACTTTTGTTCCCGAGGACATGGGATAAGTCATGCTAATAATAGTCATGTGAATTTGATATTCGTTCGGTATTTTGATATGATGTATGTTGTTTTTCCTCTAGTGGTGTTACGTGAATGTCGACTACATAACACTTCACCATATTTGGGCCTAGAGGAAGGCATTGGGGAGTAGTAAGTAGATGATGGGTTGCTGGAGTGACACAAGCTTAAACCCCAGTCTATGTGTTGCTTTGTAAGGGGCTGATTTGGATCCACTAGTTTAATGCTATGGTTAGACGTTGTCTTAATTCTTCTTTTGTAGTTGCGGATACTTGCGAGAGGGGTTAATCATAAGTGGGATACTTGTCCAAGTAAGGGCAGTACCCAAGCGCCGGTCCACCCACATATCAAACTATCAAAGTAACGAACGCAAATCATATGAACATGATGAAACTAGCATGACAGAAATTCCCGTGTGTCCTCGGGAGCGTTTTTCGTCTTGTAAGACTTTGTTTAGGCTTGTCCCTTGCTACAAAAGGGATTGGGCCACTTGCTGCACCGTTGCTACTACTTGTTACTTGTTACCATTCGCTTGCTACATTTCACCTCACTACACCATCACTTGTTACCGCTACTTTCAGTGCTTGTAGTTATTACCTTGCTGAAAACCGTTTATCAGAGCCTTGTCCTCCTCGTTGGGTTCGACACTCTTACTTATCGAAAGGACTATGATTGACCCCCTATACTTGTGGGTCATCAAGACTCTTTTCTGGCGCCGTTGCCGGGGAGGGAAGCGCCTTTGGTAAGTGGAACTTGGTAAGGAAACATTTATATACTATGCTGAAATTTATTATCACTTGTCACTATGGAGACTGTTCCTTTGAGGAGTTTGTTCGGGGTATCTTCACCACGAACGGAAGCACGAGGAGTTGTTCCTCAACCTGAGGTACCTACTGAAAATATCTTTTATGAAATTCCTTCGGTTATGCTTGAGAAACTGCTGGCTAATCCTTTTACAGGAGATGGATCTTCACACCCAGACTTGCATCTAATCTATGTTTATGAAGTTTGCGGTTTATTTAAGCTTGCAGGTTTGCCTGAGGATGAGGTAAAGAAGAAATTCTTTCCTTTATCTTTGAAGGATAAGGCGTTGACATGGTATAGGCTATGTGATGATACTGGATCATGGGACTACAATCGGTTGAAATTGGAATTTCATCAAAAGTTTTATCCTATGCATTTAGTACATCATGATCGGAATTATATTTATACCTTTTGGCCTCGTGACAGGGAAAGCATAGCTCAAGCTTGGGGGAGGCTTAAATCAATGCTATATTCATGCCCCAATCATGAGCTCTCGAGAGAAATTATCACTCAAAACTTTTATGCTCGGCTTTCCCATGAAGATCGTACCATGCTTGACACTTCTTGTATCGGTTCTTTTATGAAGAAGGATATTGACCACAAGTGGAATTTATTGGAAAGAATCAAACGTAACTCTGAAGATTGGGAGCTGGAAGAAGGTAAGGAGTCAGGTATGAATTTCCAGTTTTATTGCGTTAAATCTTTTTTTGAAACAAACACTTCTAAAGATTTTAGCGCTTAGTATGGACTTGACTCTGAGATAGTAGCTTCTCTATGTGAATCTTTTGCTGCTCATGTTCATCTTCCCAAAGAGAAGTGGTTTAAGTATCATCCTCCTGTAGAAATCAACATAGTTAAACACAATCTAGTTGAGGAGAAAGTCATTACCTTTAGTGATCCTATTGTTCCTTGTGCCTACGCTGAGAAACCACCATACCCTGCTAGGAAAAAGGATTATTCTAAAGCTCCAATTGTGATACATAGGGGTTACATTAGACCACTTGCACCCGCTGAGGAAATTAGAGTTGAACCTAGTGTTGCCATTATCAAAGATCTCTTAACCGAAGACATAGATGGGCATGTTATCAAATTCTGTGAGGACTCCGCTAGAATAGCTAAACCTCACGCGAAAGACAAATACGGACATGTAGTTGGCCTGCCAGTTGTTTCTGTCAAGATAGGAGATCACTGTTACCATGGTTTATGTGATATGGGCGCTAGTGTTAGTGCAATACCCCGATCCCTATATGATGAAATCAAAGATGAGATTGCACCTGCTGAGTTAGAACCCATTGATGTCACTATTACGCTAGCTAATAGAGACACTATCTACCCTGTAGGAATTGTGAGAGACGTAGAAGTCCTGTGTGGTAAGACGAAGTATCCTACTGATTTCCTCGTCCTTGCTACTTCACAAGATAGCTTCTGCCCCATCATATTTGGTAGACCCTTTCTCAACAATGTCAATGCTCACATTGATTGCATTAAACATACTGTCACTGTTAGTTTCGAGGGTGTGTCTCATGAATTTAACTTCTCCAAGTTTGGAAGACAACCCCATGAAAAAGAGTCGTCTGCTAGGGATGAAATCATTGCTCTTGCCTCTATTGCCGTACCTCCTACGGATCCTTTAGAGCAATATCTTCTAGAGAATGAAAATGATATGCATATGGATGAAAGAGATGAGATAGATAAAATTGTCTTAGAACAATATCCTATTCTCAAGAATAATCTGTGTGTTGAACTGCTTGGGGATCCTCCCCCACCAAAGGGTGATCCCATGTTCGAGCTAAAACAGTTACTAGATACTCTTAAGTATGCCTATCTTGATGAGAAGGAGATATATCCTGTTATTATTAGTGCTCACCTCTCGAATCACGAAGAGAAGAAGTTATTAAAAACTTTGATGAAGCACCGTGCTGCTATTGGATATACTCTTGATTATCTTAAGGGTATTAGTCCCACTCTATGTCAGCACAAGATTAAAACCGATCCTGATTCTAAGCCAGTGGTTGATCATCAACGGAGACTAAATCCGAGGATGAAAGAGGTCGTGAGAAAAGAAATATTGAAGCTTTTGGAAGCAGGAATCATTTATCCTGTTGCTCATAGTGATTGGGTAAGTCCAGTACATTGCGTACCTAAGAAGGGAGGTATCACCGTCGTCCCTAATGATAAGGATGAACTAATCCTGCAAAGGATTATTACTGGCTATAGGATGGTGATAGACTTCCGGAAACTGAACAAGGCAACCAGGAAGGACCATTATCCTTTGCCGTTTATCGACCAGATGCTAGAAAGGCTATCTAAACACACACACTTCTGCTTTCTAGACGGTTATTCAGGTTTCTCGCAAATACCTGTTGCACAATCTGATCAAGAGAAAACCACCTTCACATGCCCCTTCGGTACCTTCGCTTATAGACGCATGCCTTTTGGCTTGTGCAATGCACCTGCCACCTTTCAAAGATGTAGGCTATATTCTCTGACTTTTGTGAAAAGATTGTTGAGGTTTTCATGGATGATTTCTCCGTCTACGGTTCTTCCTTTGACGATTGCCTCAGCAACCTTGATCGAGTCTTACAGATATGCAAAGATACCAACCTCGTCTTGAACTGGGAGAAGTGTCACTTCCTGGTTAATGAAGGCATCGTCTTAGGACACAAAATCTATGAGAGAGGCATTGAAGTTGATAAGGCTAAGGTTGATGCAATTGAGAAAATGCCTTGCCCCACAAATATCAGAGTATACGAAGTTTCCTAGGTCATGCTGGTTTCTATAGGAGGTTCATTAAAGACTTCTCTAAGATTTCTAGGCCTCTTACCAACCTCTTGCAGAAGGATGTTCCTTTTGTTTTTGATGAGGATTGTGAGGAAGCTTTCAAAATACTTAAAGAAGGCCTTAATAACCGCACCTATTATGTAACATCCCAAATTTTGGAATGTTAAAAATAATTATTAGATTGTTTGTTTGTTTGCTTGAGTGAAATTTGAAACTTTTCAAAAAATTTGAATGAGAGGGAATAAAATGACTTTCCCCTTCTCCAGTAAATTCAAATTCAAAAGCAATGAGAGAAGATGACATGACATCTTCAACTATAAAGAATTTGAATGGAGTTTGCATTTGAATTCTTTCAAAATTTTTGCTTTTGCATTTCTCTATTTTTGTTCCCCGAGAAATACCCCAAAAATAATTCTTGCAAGCAAGAAAGAGCGGAGGAAAATGACCCTCCCAAATCATGGGTATTTTTGAAAATAGTTGAGCCTAGAAAAAACCAAAGTTTTATGGAGAAAATAATTGCCAAAAAGAAAATAAAGCCTTAGGGGTTTTTCTGAAAAAAAAATTTAAATTTTTTTTATTTTGGTCTTGGAAAAATGATAAACAAATAGGAAATATTCTTCTGAAAATTTTGGTATATAATACCCCTATATCTAGATTTTATTTTATTTCCTTTTTTTGTATTTTTCTTTCCGTTTTTAATTAAAATAGAAAACAGGAAAGATATTTTTTTAGGAAAGCGCATGGGCGGCATTTAGTGCCCTGGGCCGAATCCCCTCAGCTCGGGATCCCTCTCTCCTTCCAAATCGGTCAACCGACCGAAGCTCCCCAGCACCCCTCTCCCTGCCAGCGGGCCCCACCGCCCGAAACCTCTCCCACCCTCGGTCACCCTCGGTCACCCCCAACACCCGCTCCTTCTCCTTCCTTCTCTTAGCCGAGATCGCCGGAGCCCGATCCCCTCACCGGATCTCCCTCCACTTGCCCTCCCGAGCACCCCCTCTCCCCTATAAAGCTTCCCCCCTCGCCACCGCACACGTTCCCCTGCCCCAGCCCGAGCCCCTCGCCACCCCTGCCCCTGCCATGCTGCTCGCCGGAGCAAAAGCTCCAGAGAAGCCCCTCCTCGCCCTGCCTTGCCACCCTCGCCTCCCCACCCCGTCCGACCCCACCAGCGAGTTCGCCGCCGCCGCCGCGCCCCATTTCTTCCCCCTGCACCCGAGCCCCTCCACTGCATCGCCACGCCGCGCCTCGCTGGAGTTCCCAGCCACCACCGAGCCTCCCCGAGCTCCCCCTGCTCGCCCCCGGCTCCCTCTCGCCTCGCCGTCGCCTCGCTCGGATGTCGGAGCCCCACCGCCACCCGCTGGACACCTCAGACGCCGCCGACGATCACCACAACGACACCGACGACGAGCACGACCTTCCTGCCTCGCCGGAGTCAAGCCCAACGCTGGCAGCCCACTGTGAGACACATCCCCTCTCCGTAGCCGTCCGATCTTAGATGTACGCGTGAGATTAGATGGTGCGATACCTCGTAGGTCTTTTTAACAAAACCGAACCGGTTCGTTTCACTTACTGTTAGCCGAAGAAGTTTTCGTTAAGATTCGGCCGTTTGTTAGTATTCCTCGCAGAAAACAACCTAGGACCAACTATAGAGCGCCACATGTACACAGTGTCCGATAGATTCATATTTTCTTTTTCAGTTTTAATTCAAAAATAGAGAGAGTTGCAATTTTGTTTTGATCATAACTTTTGATCCATAACTCCAATGGTGTTGGAACTTGTTCCAGTAGATCACAATTTTTCTGTAGTTTTCGAAAACATATTATTTGCCTATGTTTGAAATTTTCAAATTTTGAATTAGATCAGATTTAGTTTAAACCTTGTTTTGCTTATTCTGGGAGTTTAAAAATAGCTTTTAATTTGATTCCTTTTGATACTGCTTCCAAGTGATCATATACTTCTGTAGTTTAAGTTTCAATTGTTTTAAAATATTTTTACTTGGGGTTTTATCAAAAACAGATTCTGTTTTGATTAGGTGAAGTGAATTTCTTCACTTTTGATGTTATTTTGCTTGTTAATGATTGTAGTGCTTATGGTGTGTATTTGTTTGTATCGATAGATACCCGGAGTGCGAATCGTGCTACTTAGAAGTGCTTAATAACGACAACTATCAGCAAGGCAAGTCATTTGATCATGTATCACCTATGTTTTATGCATCGTAGTTCTACCATCCTATACCCTTTTGCATGCTGACTAGGTACTTGGAAAAATATTGGTTACTTCTTGTAGTATCATGTGGTAGGCACCCAACAACCCCGTTACTTGGCCCGGGACGACAAATTCTATATTGCTATGCTTGTGTAGATGGGGTTCTGGTTGAGAGTTTATCACGAGTGATGCAAGAATACTTTAATAACCAAGACCGGTTAAGTCAAGACTTTTCAAGACCTCGTGAAGCAAATGCAACTCTGGGTGAAGGACGGTTTTGATGGGCTCCGTGGAGAAACTAGTGGACGACCCGGGATGCATGGAGACGTGCCATGACATCTTGCGGAAAGCTTCACCCAGGCTCAAAGCGACGGACGGATATTTTCAAGACCCAAGGGTTACCTGCACAGACCCAAGTCATTATGGGCTCTGGCTTGGTTGGACAACGTGGCGACTCTGGACATGCGGTGCTAGCAGATGTATAAGAACGGTAGGATTGGATGGGCACCGACACGGGATCAGAGGGACCCGTTGAAAGACCATGTTTTGATCATCCGGTATTCAAACACCCTGAATTGCGAGGACATTCCCGGAGGCGATCAAATCTTGTGGGGAACGTGTGCAAAACTCTGCAGAGTACTCAGACCTAATCGATTAGCCGTGTCCACGGTCATGGACAACTTGAGCCAAAGGAACTGAAGTTATCTGAAATTCTCAACACCTTTATATAATATTGATGTGGGTAATATTGATAACTTGGTATGAGAACTGTTTGGCGGAACCATCTCATTAACAACCAACAACGTAGTAATATTTTTGTTTTATCCCCACTATTGTTGTAGGAGAAGACTTTGCTTTTCCGCTAAAAACTTACAGCCCCACCTGCCCTATATGCATATAGAATAGATGATTACTTTTCACCTCTCTCTTATGTGACTTGCCGGCATATTCAATATGCTGACCTACACGGCTGAAACGTCTTATGTTGCAGATATTTTTCTTTGACGAGTAAGAGTACGATTCAAGGTTACGGTCTACACTCAACTTGCCGTTGGTGTTTATTGGGACTCCACTCCCTTGACTGTTTCCGCTGAGATTTTAAGGTATATATCAGTTTTACGTTATTTACATGTGATTGCATTTTGATATATACATTGATGTACTGTGTGTGCCAGCATACTGATCCAGGGATGAGACAGATACACAGAGGCTTGACTCTTTGAGTCGGGTCGCTATAGATATGGTATCAGAGCACATGTTGACTGTAGGACGTGACCCTAGAAACTGGAAATTTCTTAGGAAAGGATCTTTCAAAAATTTTATTTTCAAAGAACACCTTTTACTTCTCATCTCTTCTGATTTCATCGAATGTTCTCTCTCACCTCAAATGGTTAGACAATGCCCTTTTGACCACAAGAGGATTCAACTGAGTTCTACCCCAAAGTAAAGAGGATTTCACCATGCATTTGACGAATCGAAGCTACACCAATTGAAGACTAAGAAGACCCGAAGAATTCGAAGACCCTGAAGCGTTCATATGACCATTAGAAGTCCAAACCCCAATTATATACCCACGTTAGTTACGATGATTTGTGAGCCGTCATTGGTGTGTGTTTTCCGACAGCCACAAATAAAACCTATTCTCAAAAATATTTTTTGTATTGTGTGTATCTCCCTCCCTCTCTTACCCGTCTCATCCCCAAAACCTCAACCCTACGAGATGGAGTGTGAAACTGGACTTGTAGTCTCTGGACCAATGACCCAGCTCGAGGCTGAAATATGGATTCAGAACATGGAGAACCACTTCGGGAGCAACTTGATCTCAAGGAAGTATGAAGTGGAACACGCTCTCCAGTACTTTAACCAAAGTGCTGCTATCTGGTGGAAAATGCACCCTGCCATACAAGGATTTAGTGGAGCAAAAACTTGGGACCAATTCAAGAACACTTTGTTAAGATCCCGACTTATTCAGAAGTGCTATGATAATCTGAAGGAGAATACTTGTGCATGCAAGATCTGTGGAGAAATAGGACACACCCAGGAAGAACACAAGGATGGATGCACTCATTGTGAAGAGAATCACCCAGCTGAGGAGTGCCCCAGTAGTCAGGTGACTTGTTTCCTTTGTGAAGGAACCACCCACTACCCAGCTCAGTGTCACATTTACCCCAAGGTGCAACAAGTTGTCAAGAAGCAGAAAGATGCAATGAAGGAAACCCTCAAGGAGAAGATTCTGGAAGAACCTATGATGAATGAAAATATAGAAGACCCCGATGAACAAGGTCTGACCAGACTTTTCTCCAATGCGTGTTACTCATGTGGAGAAGAAGGACATTATTCACAGGATTGCACGAAGGGAAGCCAAGAGTATCTAGGAAACTTCCCGACGGAAAAGGTGGAGTTTGATCCACTTGAAATAGAAGAACTGGCCAAAATAAAGGAGTCCGGAAAGAAGAAAAAGTACCCTCGGAAGAGCCAAATCTCTGCAGATAAAGACCTGAGTCATGTCAGATGTTACAAGTGTATGGAATTTGCCCACCACAAATACATGTGCTTAGGAAGGAAGCCGGAAACCCAAGGAGCAAAAGCAAACACTAAGACGCCTCGAGACTTGTCAGAACTCATTTGCTTTCGTTGCAAGGAAGCAGGACATTTTGCTAATGATTGTCCATGTAGGAAGAAAGCTACAATGGAGTAGTTAAGTTTTGACTGCGGCAATAAGTGTAATCTAAAGCACTCTTGTTTTTCGTGAGATCATGGAGTTCAATTTTTGTAACAGAAGCCTCTGAGATTGGAATAACTCATGAATCAATAAAATTGTTGTGTCATGATCTCCTGTGTTGAAACTGTATGCATTGTTTTCTCTACGAGCAAAGATCTCTGAACATTTATGAGGATAAGAGAAAATATGGTCTATGCAGGCATGAGTATAATTCATTTTTAGTGTGGTAGTAATCCGTAAACCCACAGGATCCACTGAGTAGGAATGTACCATGATTACCAAGGAGACACATACATTCCTCTGAGTACCTATTCGGTGACACCTGCAGATGACAACCCTCTACGAGTCATTCCTTAAGGGCCCAGAAACGATCATGACCCTGACTAGTGATCATGATTACTCGAAAATCCTGAAGGACATGATGAAGCACATTCATCTTGAAGGAGATGCAGTCTACAAAGGCTACCCGTTCATGGAAAATGGAGTGGAACTTTGGTATGTGGAAGTACACCTCCACCATGTGAAAGAAGTTTGTCCAAAGACTATGGGGCAATACTTTTTCATTTCACGTGTACCACGAGCAATTTTCTTTGATGTTGTTCGTGAAGCTGCCATGGAAGCCATACGTCAGATTGGAGAAATACTTGAAGCAAGACTCCGTCATACACAGGAATACCTGAGTGAAGTGCATGCAGAGATGATGGAAATGAAGCTCATGGCCACCATGAGAAAGCAAAAGATGGATGATTTCAAGGAGCACATTGGAAAGTTCCAGTGGAACTAAAGTATCTCCAAGGGAGACAAATGAATAAAGTTGGCAGAAATGCTTGACCATACCGAACAATGTGGATGGCAGCATTTGTAATAAAGTTTTTTTTTTTTGAATTTGGAATTTTGAGAAGAAATTAAGGATGTAATAAAGGATTGAATATGAAATGAGTATGATTTATGGATGAAGCAATACCTTTCATGGTAAACACATCCATGTAAAAAAAAGAGTACCCCACAGAATGGCGTGTGAACCAAAAATAAGTTTGAGGATTATTATTATATGATGGTTATCCCAAGAGTATGATGGAATGAAACACTATAGGATTTAAAGGTAGAGTAAATCCAAGTATGCCTGAAACCCATAGACCCCTGGACTAGTAAGGATCAAGTACTATCTTTTGGAGGAGGAAACTTGGATCAACAAACGTTTTCTTAGGAGCATACGAAAACCTGAGAGTTGTGAAGATACGTTAGATGTTTTGTTAGCTTGCAGAATCAGTGGATTACACGAACTTCATTCGTGGGCAAGAGAAATTCTGCAACGCTAGTGAGGATGCCCAAGTGTTAGAATGCGAGATTAGCTAAACCTTATATAGAGAAATGATTTGGGTGCGGAATGGACTGATCACCATGACGACTTACTCTTATCATTTATCTTGCTATTTGGAATGGCAAATCTGAGAGACTTACCCATAGAGAGAGACGACGTTCTTTGAAGCTTTTGTTTAAGCCTTAGAATGGTATGATGAAAGCCCCATGTACATGGCATTTGTTGTCACGCGTAAGAAACTTTACCGTGAGGATGAAACCAAGACCCCTCTCTCTGCAGGATAACCACAAATGGTAGACCACCATGAGAACCATCGATATGTTATGTAGAATTGACCACAAGACTGTGAGTTAAGAAGACCCAGTAACGGAAGAAGCTTATATCAATAGAGGAACCCTCGATTTTGATGGAAACGTTATGAATATAACGGGAGAGCATCACCAAAGGATTTAATATAAAGGCTGTGAGAAGTCAGTTGCCCAAAACCCCAGAGGATTGTTAAAACATTTTGAGGGACCAGTAGCTCTCATTTTAAGTGTGGTAGCATCCCGCCTTGCGGGAGATTGGATTTGCTAGAAGACCCCAAACCCCAAACTTTTCTTTCTAGCCCTTCCGAATCTCGAGGACGAGATTCATTTGATGTGTGGTAGGTTTGTAACATCCCAAATTTTGGAATGTTAAAAATAATTATTAGATTGTTTGTTTGTTTGCTTGAGTGATTGAAGCTTGAGTGAAATTTGAAACTTTTCAAAACTTTTGAATGAGAGGGAATAAAATGACTTTCCCCTTCTCCGGTACATTCAAATTCAAAAGCAATGAGAGAAGATGACATGACTTCTTCAACTATAAAGAATTTGAATGGAGTTTGCATTTGAATTCTTTCAAATTTTTGCTTTTGCATTTCTCTATTTTTCTTCCCCGAGAAATACCCCGAAAATAATTCTTGCAAGCAAGAAAGAGCGGAGGAAAATGACCCTCCCAAATCAGGGGTATTTTTGAAAATATTTGAGCCAAGAAAAAACCAAAGTTTTATGGAGAAAATAATTGCCAAGAAGAAAATAAAGCCTTAGGGGTTTTTCTGAAAAAATAATTTTTTTTTATTTTGGTCTTGGAATAATGATAAACAAATAGGAAATATTTTTCTGAAAATTTTGGTATATAAGACCCCTATATCTAGATTTTATTTTATTTCCTTTTTTTGTATTTTTCTTTCCGTTTTTAATTAAAATAGAAAATAGGAAAGATATTTTTTTTAGGAAAGCGCATGGGCGGCATTTAGTGCCCTCGGCCGAATCCCCTCAGCCGGGATCCCTCTGTCCTTCCAAATCGCTCAACCGCCCCGAAGCTCCCCAGCACTCCTCTCCCTGCCAGCGGGCCCCACCGCCCGGAACCTCCCCCACCCTCAGTCAACCCCAACACCCGCTCCCTCTCTCCTTCCTTCTCTCAGCCGAGATCGCCGGAGCCCGATCCCCTCGCCGGATCTCCCTCCACTTGCCCTCCCGAGCACGCCCTCTCCCATATAAAGCTTCCCCCCTCGCCACCGCACCTGTTCCCCTGCCCCAGCCTGAGCCCCTCGCCACCCCTGCCCCTGCCCTGCTGCTCGCCGGAGCAAAAGCTCCAGAGAAGCCCCTCCTCGCCCTGCCTCGCCACCTTCGCCTCCCCACCCCGTCCGACCCCACCTGCGAGCTCGCCGCCGCAGCCACGCCCCATTTCTTCCCCCTGCACCCGAGCACCTCCACTGCATCGCCACCCCGCGCCTCGCCAGAGTTCCCAGCCACCACCGAGCCTCCCCGAGCTCCCCCTGCTCGCCCCCGGCTCCCTCTCGCCTCTCTCGGACGTCGGAGCCCCGCCGCCACCCGCTGGACACCTCGGACGCCGCCGACGATCACCGCAAAGACGCCGACGACGAGCACCACCTTCCTGCCTCGCCGGAGTCAAGCCCAACGCCGGGAGCCCACTGTGATCCCCATCCCCTCTGTAGTCGTCCGATCTTAGATGTACGCGTGAGATTAGATGGTAAGATACCTCGTCGGTCTTTTAACAAAACCGAACCGGTCGTTTCACTTACTGTTAGCCGAAGAAGTTTTCGTTAAGATTCGGCCGTTTGTTAGTATTCCTCGCAGCAAACATCCTAGGACCAACCAGAGAGCGCCACGTGTACACAGTGTCCGATAGATTCATATTTTCTTTTTCAGTTTTAATTTAAAAACAGAGAGAGTTGCAATTTTGTTTTGATCATAACTTTTGATCCATAACTCCAATGGAGTTGAAACTTGTTCCAGTAGATCACAATTTTTCTGTAGTTTTCGAAAACATATTATTTGCCTATGTTTGAAATTTTCAAATTTTGAATTAGATCAGATTTAGTTTAAACCTTGTTTTGCTTATTCTGGGAGTTTAAAAATAGCTTTTAATTTGATTCTTTTTGCTACTGCTTCCTAGTGATCATATATTTGTGTAGTTTAAGTTTCAATTTTTTTAAAATATTTTTACTTGCGGTTTTATCAAAAACAGATTCATTTTTGATTAGGTGAAGTGAATTTCTTCACTTTTTGCAATAGTAGTTTTATGCTAGTGATTTTATTTTGCTTGTTAATGATTGTAGTGCTTATGGTGTGTATTTGTTTGTATCGATAGATACCCGGAGTGCGAAGCGTGCTACTTAGAAGTGCTTAATAACGACAACTATCAGCAAGGCAAGTCATTTGATCATGTATCACCTATGTTTTATGCATCGTAGTTCTACCATCCTATACCCTTTTGCATGCTGACTAGGTACTTGCAAAAATATTGGTTACTTCTTGTAGTATCAAGTGGTAGGCACGCAACAACCCCATTACTTGGCCCGGGACGACAAATTCTATATTGCTATGCTTGTGTAGATGGGGTTCTGGTTGAGAGTTTATCACGAGTGATGCAAGAATAATTTAATAACCAAGACCGGTTAAGTCAAGACTTTTCAAGACCTCGTGAAGCAAATGCAACTCTGGGTGAAGGACGGTTTTGATGGGCTCCGTGGAGAAACCAGTGGATGATCCGGGATGCATGGAGACGTGCCATGACATCTTGCGGAAAGCTTAACCCAGGCTCAAAGAGACGGACGGATATTTTCAAGACCCAAGGGTTACCTGCACAGCCACAAGTCTTTATGGGCTCTGGCTTGGTTGGACAACGTGGCGACTCTGGACAGGCGGTGCTAGCAGATGTAGAAGAACGGTAGGATTGGATGGGCACCGACAGTGGATCAAAGGGACTCGTTGAAATACCATCTTTTCATCATCTGGTCTTCAAACACCCTGAAGTGCGAGGACATACCCGGAAGCGATCAAATCTTGTGGGGAACGTGTGCAAAACTCTGCAGAGTACTCAAACCTAATCGATTAGCCGTGTCCACGGTCATGGACAACTTGAGCCAAAGGAACTGAAGTTCTCTGAAATTCTCAACACCTTTATATAATATTGATGTGGGTAATATTGATAACTTGGGTATGAGAGCGAGTAAGAGTACGATTCAGGGTTACAGTCTACACTCAACTTGCCGTTGGTGTTTATTGGGACTCCACTCCCTTGACTCTTTCCACTGAGATTTTAAGGTATATATCTATTTTACGTTATTTACATGTGATTGCACTTTGATATATACATTGATGTACTGTGTGTGCCAGCATATTGATCCAGGGATGGGACAGATACACAGAGTCTTGACTCATTTTGAGTCGGGTCACTACATATTGTTCCACCACCTGATTGGAACTTGCCCTTTGAAATCATGTGCGATGCTAGTGATTATGCCGTTAGTGCTGCTCTAGGACAAAGAGTTCACAAGAAGTTGAATGTCATTCACTACACTAGTAAAACTCTAGACAGTGCCCAAAGAAACTATGCCACTATGGAGAAGGAGTTTTTAGCAGTCGTGTTTGCATGTGAAAAGTTCAGATCTTATATAGTTGACTCCAAAGTCATTATTCACTCTGATCATGCTGCTATTAAGTACCTCATGGAGAAGAAGGACGCTAAGCCTAGGCTAATCAGATGGGTTCTCCTGCTACAGGAATTTGATTTGCACGTTGTTGACCGAAAGGGTGCTGATAACCGTGTAACAGATAACTTGTCTAGGCTAGAGAATGTCCTTTATGACCCACGACCTATTGATGATAGCTTTCCTGATGAGAAATTGAATGTCATCCGCACTTCACATAGTGCACCGTGGTATGCTGATTACGCAAACTATATCGTAGCCAAATACATACCACCCAGTTTCACCTACCAGCAAAAGAAGAAATTCTTCTTTGATTTGAGACACTACTTTTGGGATGATCCACACCTTTATAAGGAAGGAGTAGATGGTGTTATTAACGTTGTGTGCCTGAACATGAATAGGGACAGATCCTGTAGAAGTGTCATTCCGAAGCCTACGGAGGACACCATCCTGGAGACAGAACTGCTCATAAGGTATTGCAATCAGGTTTCTATTGGCCCACTCTCTTCAAGGATGCCCGTAAGTTTTTCTTGTGACGAATGCCAAAGAATAGGGAATATCAGTAAGCATCAGGAAATGCCTATGAACTATTCACTTGTCATTGAACCATTTGATGTATGGGGCTTTGATTATATGGGACCCTTCCCGAGTTCCAATGGGTACACTCACATCTTAGTTGCCGTGGACTACGCCTCTAAGTGGGTAGAAGCTATCCCCACTAAAAATGCTGATCACCACACCTCTATTAAGATGCTTAAAGAAGTCATTTTCCCAAGATTTGGAGTCCCTAGATATCTGATGACTGATGGCGGTTCACACTTCATTCATGGTGTTTTCCGCAAGATGCTCGCTAAGTACGATGTCAACCTTAGAGTTGCATCTCCTTATCATCCTCAGTCTAGTGGTCAAGTGGAGTTGAGTAATAGGGAGATCAAATTGATCTTACAAAAGACCGTCAATAGATCCCGAAAGGATTGGTCTAGCAAACTTGACGATGCATTATGGGCTTATAGGACTGCTTATAAGAATCCCATGGGCATGTCGCCGTATAAAATGGTTTACAGTAAGGCCTGTCATTTACCTCTTGAGCTAGAACACAAAGCTTATTGGGCAATCAAAGAGCTCAACTTCGATTTCAAACTTGCCGGTGAGAAGCGGTTGTTTGATATCAGCTTGTTAGATGAATGGAGGGCCCAGGCATATGAGAATGCCAGGTTGTTCAAGGAAAAGGTTAAGAGATGGCACGACAAAAGAATACAAAACGAGAGTTCAAGGTAGGTGACTATGTCCTACTATACAATTCTCGTTTAAGATTCTTCGCAGGCAAGCTCCTCTCTAAATGGGAAGGTCCCTACATTGTCGAGGAAGTATATCGTTCCGGTGACATCAAATCAATAACACGGAAGGAAATTTTCCTAGAGTTGTAAACGGGCAAAGAATCAAGCATTATATCTCTGGTACTCGCATAAATGTTGAGACCAATATCCTCAATATCATAACTCCACAGGAGTACCTAAGGGATGTTTATCAGCCTGTTTCGGACCCTGAAAATCAAGAGGTATCTGTTTCGGTAAGTAATTGGACTCCGAAACTTTTCCAATAGGAATTTTCTCCGTTTTGGAATTTATGGAAAATTAGAAAAATAAAAAGCAGTCCGGAGAGCGCACGAGGCAGCCACAAGCTTGGTTGCCGCGGCCTCCCCCCGGCCGCGGCAACAGGGCTTGTGGGCAGCTCGTGTTCCTCTCGGACTCCGCTTTCTTGCGGAGCACTCCTTCTGGTCCAGAAAAAATCATTATATATACACCCGAGGCTTTTGATCTCCGTATCGCGCAGTTTTCCTCTGTTTTCGTTTCGATCCTGTTTCTTTTGCAGATCTAGATCGTCATGATTTCCCCAAAAGTTCCTAAGGACAAGATCTTTGAGAAGGTCATCAATCCCTACCTCACGGAAGTATTGCAGCACCCCCAATCTATCAAGATGAGCGAGGGGATGTTGCACATCCGTGATGTTGAGGGGCCTAAGAAGACCGGAAGCGTGGAGACGAGGCTCGAAGCAATGGAGCAACAAGTCTTCAAATGCCAAGGGATGGTGGAGCGTGGACTCAACCCCAACCACATGATGATCACGGAGTTCACCAGCAATCACAAGATGGATGCCATTGACATTGGGAAGCACCTCTCCAGGCTCTATGACAGGGTTGATCAACTCCAGGGCCAGATCTATGACCTGCAGAACCAAAACTGTGAGTATGAGTATAGATTTAAATCAATACGGTTGGCTGCAGATTTGACGATTCCGGCGACTCGTTCATCCTGCCATGATGGAGCACCTATGCCTTGGAAGACGGAGGATCAGACTACTTCAACACCACCACCACCATCACCACCAAAGGAAGACAACTAAGCATTGGTATGGGTAATCCCCTTGTCTTTCGCCAAGCTTGTTGGAGTTGCCCTGGTATCGTATCACCTTTATATCTTTTGCTTTTACCTTTGTTTTAGTTCTTTCCTTTTCAGTTTCTATTTCTTCTCTTAGTGGATTATCTCTTTAGTGTTTTAGTTTGAGTATTTTGCCTTGTGTCTCCCCCGTTGTATTCGAGCTTGCGAGCTATATAATAAAGAGTATCTTAGTCAAGGGATTTGTTTTGTGCCGTGATCAAAAGTATGAAAAGAACGATAGCATGAAAGATCATGAGATGATCCTATGGAAAGTGATAGCTTCACATATAACAAGTATGATGATTGAAACTTGTTGAGAGTAGACCAACATAGACCTCAGTCATTGTTGCAATTAATAAGAAATAACAAGGAAAGAGAGGTTGACATATAAATTTATCATCTTAGACACTTTCTATAATTGTGAGCACTCACCAAACTATTACATGCTTAGAAGTAGATGTTGGACAAGGAAGACAACATAATGATTTATGTTTTCTTGGTTCCAAACAATGTTATATGATTAGAGATCCCTTAGCATGTGACGATTGCTTCCACCTCATATTAGCCAAAACTCCTGCACCAAGTAGAGATACTACTTGTGCATCCATAAACCTTCAACCCAGTTTCGCCATGAGTGTCCACCATACCTACCTATGGATTGAATAAGATCCCTCAAGTAAGTCGTCATCGGTGCAAGAAATAAAAATTGATCTCTAATATGTATGATCTATTAGTGTGTGGAAAATAAGCTTTGTACGAACCTGTGATGAGGAAGACATAAAAGCGACAGACTGCATAATAAAGTTCTTTATCACAGGAGGCAATATAAAGTGACGTTCCTCCACACTAAGAGGTCACAGATCCAAACCTCAAAAGCGCATGACAACCTCCGCTTCCCTCTGCGAAGGGCTTATCTTGTACCTTTACTTTTTGCCTTTGTAAGAGTCATGGTGATCTTCACCAATTCCTTATTTAGCCTTTTCCTTGGTGAACGTCATATGCTTGGGAAAGATCTGTATTCTTATATCAACTTGGAGCTAAGTACTTATGCTTTATTATTGTTGACTTTACCCTTGAGGTAAATGGTTGGGAGGCAAACTATAAGCCCCTATCTTTCTCTGTTTCCAACTGAAACTTCGATACCATGAGTACCACGTGAGTTGTAACAATTGTGGAAAACAAAAGAGATGATTGAGTATGTGGATTTGCCTTACAAGCTCTTATTTGACTCTTTCCGATGTTATGATAAATTGCAATTGCTTCAATGACTTTGGACGGTTATTGGCCACTTCTCGGTAAGGTTTTTGTTTCATACTTTGCTTTGTGAAGGAATTGTTACTTTCCCACAAGAATCTCTATGATGTATTGTTGTTCTATGTGTGATCATGATGCCCTCATTTCCGTATTTTGTTTTATCGACACCTTCATCCCTAAACATGTGGACATGCTTTGGGTCTTGGTTTTCGCTTGAGGACAAGCGAGGTCTAAGCTTGGGGAGTTGATACGTCCATTTTGCATCATGCTTTCATGTTGATATTTATCGCTTTATGGACTGTTATTATATTTTGTGGAACCTTACTTATGCCTTTTCTCTCTTATTTTGCAAGGTTTATTTGAAGAGGGAGAATACCGGCAACTGGAATTCTGGACTGGAAAAGGAGCAAGTATGAGTCCTCTATTCTGCGCAACTCCAAACGCCCTGAAAATCAACGTGGATTTTTTTTTGGATTTTATAAAAAATACTGGGCGAAAGAAGTGTCAGAGGGGAGCAACCAGGGGCCCACAAGCCTGGTTGCCGCGGCCTACCCCCCTGGCCGCGGCAACAGGGCTTGTGGGCACCCTGGCGGCCCACTGGCCCCCCTCTTTTGCTATATGAAGGGTTTTGTCCGAAAAAATCAGGGTGGAGCTTTTTCATGGATTCGCGGGTCCAATCTAGAGCTCCGACAGGACGATCCTGCCGGGGAAACTTCCCTCCCGGAGGGGGAAATTGTCGGCATCGTCATCACCAACACTCCTCTCGTCGGAGGGGAGGCATCTCCATCAACATCTTCATCACCACCATCTCCTCTCCAATCCCTAGTTCATCTCTTGTAACCGATCTTCGTCTCACGACTCCGATTGGTACTTGTAAGGTTGTTAGTAGTGTTGATTACTCTTTGTAGTTGATGCTAGTTGGATTACTTGGTGGAAGAGTTTATGTTCAGATCCTTGATGCTATTCATTACACCTCTGATCATGATTATGATTATGCTTTGTGAGTAGTTACTTTTGTTCCTGAGGACATGGGATAAGTCATGCTAATAATTGTCATGTGAATTTGATATTCGTTCGGTATTTTGATATGTTGTATGTTGTTTTTCCTCTAGTGGTGTTATGTGAATGTCGACTACATAACACTTCACCATATTTGGGCCTAGAGGAAGGCATTGGGGAGTAGTAAGTATATGATGGGTTGCTGGAGTGACAGAAGCTTAAACCACAGTCTATGCGTTTCTTCGTAAGGGGCTGATTTGGATCCACTAGTTTAATGCTATGGTTAGACGTTGTCTTAATTGTTCTTTCGTAGTTGCGGATGCTTGCGAGAGGGGTTAATCATAAGTGGGATACTTGTCCAAGTAAGGGCAGTACCCAAGCGCCGGTCCACCCACATATCAAACTATCAAAGTAACGAACGTGAATCTTATGAACATGATGAAACTAGCATGACAGAAATTCCCGTGTGTCCTCGGGAGCGTTTTTCCTCTTGTAAGACTTTGTTCAGGCTTGTCCCTTGCTACAAAAGGGATTGGGCCACTTGATGCACCGTTGCTACTACTAGTTACTTCTTACTTTTCGCTTGCTATGTTTCACCTTACTACACCATCACTTGTTACCGCTACTTTCAGTGCTTGCAGTTATTACCTTGCTGAAAACCATTTATCACAGCCTTCTCCTCCTCGTCGGGTTCGACACTCTTACTTATTGACAGGACTACGATTGATCCCCTATACTTGTGGGTCATCAGGTCCTAATGGAAACTACGGGATATTAAGGATCTCCTTTTAATAGAGAACCGGAACAAAGCATTAGCACTTAGTGAATAAATGAACTCCTCGTACTATGGTCATCTCCGGGAGTGGTTCCGGCTATTGTCACTCCGGGGTTGCCGGGTCATAACACATAGTAGGTGACTACAACTTGCAAGATAGGATCAAGAACACACATATATTGACGAGAACATAATAGGTTTAGATCTGAAATCGTGGCACTCGGGCCCTAGTGACAAGTATTAAGCATAGCAAAGTAGTAGCAACATCATTCTCAGAACATAGTGGATAC
Source organism: Hordeum vulgare subsp. vulgare (assembly GCF_904849725.1). NCBI lineage: Eukaryota > Viridiplantae > Streptophyta > Magnoliopsida > Poales > Poaceae > Hordeum > Hordeum vulgare. The sequence goes on from NC_058523.1 coordinate 129,343,393, forward strand.
TAGGGATCAATCCCCATCAAAACTAACTCAATTACATGACAGATCTCATCGAACCCATCACCGTCCAGCAAGCCTACGATGCGATTACTCACGAACGATGAAGAGCATCATGGAATTGGCGATGAAGGAAGGTTGGTGATGACAATGGCGACGATCTCCCCTCTCCGGAGCCCAGAACGGACTCCAAATCTGCCCTCCAGAGGAAGAACATGTGGTGGCGGCGCCTCCATATCGTAAAACGCGATGAACTCTTCTCCTTAATTTTTTTTTCGGACGAAAGGGACTAAATAGAGCTGTTGTTGGAGGCAGCGGAGCCCTGAGGGCCCCACAAGCCTGCTAGGCGCGGCTAGGGGGCACGCGCCTCCTGGGCTTGTGGGCTCGTCGCTCCACGCCTCCGGTTGATTCTTACGCCAGTATTTCTTATATATTCCACAAAAAATCCTCGTAAATTTCCATGTCATTCCGAGAACTTTTATTTCTGCGCAAAAACAACACCATGGCAATTCTGCTGAAAACAACGTTACTCTGGGTTAGTTCCATTCATATCATGCAAATTAGAGTCCAAAACAAGGGCAAAAGAGTTTGGAAAAGTAGATACGATGGAGACGTATCAACTCCCCCAAGCTTAAAGCATTGCTTGTCCTCAAGCAATTCAGTTGACAAACTGAAAGAGACAAAAGAAAAACTCTTACGAACTCTGTTTGATCTTGTTGTTGCAATTATGTCTAACTCATATTCAGATTTTCAGCAAGATCATAAGCTAACCACATAAGCAATGACATTTAGGTCTCATGGAAAACTCATATCAATGGCATAATCAACTAGCAAGCAATAACAATAAGTTTCAAATGTCAACACTTCAATCAAAACAGTCATGAAGTAATATGAACAGATGGTATCTCCCTAGCTCTTTCTGAGACCACAAAACATAAATGCAGAGCACCTTCAAAGACTAAGGGCCGACTGAACATTGTAATTCATGGAAAAGAAGATCCAGTCACAGTCATACTCAATAACAATTAAAAGCAAAGCATAAAAATGACGGAGGTGCTCTCTAATTGGTGCTTTTTGAAAGAAGAGGATGACTCAACAGAAACATAAATAAATAGGCCCTTCGCAGAGGGAAGCATTGATTTGCAGAGGTGCCAGAGCTCAAGCTTTGAAGAGAGAGATAAATAATTTTGGGTGGCATGCTTTCATTGTCAACGCGATGACCAAGAGTTTTCACCATCTTCCATGCTACACATACTATAGGCGGTTCCCAAACAGAAAAGTGAAGTTTTGACTCCCCCACCACCGATCAATCACAATCCACGAGTAGCCGAATACTCGGGTGCCGTCCATACCAACAACAATCCAGGGGGAGTTTTGTTTGCAAGTATCTTTTCGATTTGAGCATGCAACTAGGCATTCCATTTACCGGCCCCTTTCTCGTGAGTGATAGTGAATAAACACATATCGAGGATAACACGCCTAGCATGGAAGACACTGATCGCCCCTTATCACCACATGAGCGGTTCGGGCATGCAAAACAGATTATTTCTTGAAGGTTTAGAGAGTGGCACATGCAAATTTACTTGGAACGACAGGTAGATACCACGTATAGGTAGGTATGGTGGACTCATATGGAACAACTATGGGTTTATGGAAGTGGATGCACAAATAGTACTCCTGCTTAGTACAAGTGAAGGCTAGCAAAAGACTGGGAAGCGACCAACTAGAGAGCGACAACAGTTATCAATATGCATTGAAATTAACCAACATTGAGTGCAAGCATGAGTAGGACATAAATCACCATAAACATGAATATCATAGAGGCTATGTTGATTTTATTTCAACTACATGCGTAAACATGCGCCAAGTCAAGCCACTTGAATCATTCAAAGGAGGATACCATCCTATCATACTACATCATAATCATCATGAAATTCATGTTGGCATCCAAGACAAACCATTATAAGCTCCTAGCTAATTAAGCATGGCATCAGAAACTATGATCTCTAAGTTGTCATTGCAAACATGTTTCTCTCACAACAAAGCTGAATCGGGAACGCTGAGATAGTCATATTTACAAAAACAAAATAGATTGAGTTCATACCAGCTTTTCCAGGCTCATTCACTTCATCATATATCGTCATTATTGCCTTTCACTTGCACGACCAAATGATGTGAACAATAATAAGAGTGTTCGTGCTTTGGACTAAGCTGGAATCTGTAAGCCAACACAAAGGAGAAGACAAAGTAATATGGTTCTTTGACAGATAAACATGTATGCATGCCAGAGCCACTAAACATTGTAACCATGGTCTTCTATCTTGACCCAAAGAAAAAGAAAACTATTTACACGGGAAAGCTCCCAACAAGCAAAAGAAGAACGAGAAATATTTTTGGGTTTTCTCAAACTAAACAAACACACGAGAAGAAAGCGAGAAAAAGAAATAAACTAGCATGGATGATACAGTGGCAAGGTGTGAACACCGACTAACAAAGTGAAAGCGTGAGCAAGAATATAAAGTCGGTGAGAAACACGTACTCCCCCAAGCTTAGGCTTTTGACCTAAGTTGGTTTACTCCCATGGCTGGTCCGGGCGATATCCAAAATCATAATGGGGGTTCTACGGGAGCGCGGCAGCTACTGCCTGGATAGCTGCCTCACGGAGGCGGGCAGCCTTTGCCTCCCTCTCATACTCCTGTGCCTCTCCTCTGGTTATGTAATATCTCCATTTTACCTGAAAGTCAAAGAAGGCAGGAGAAGGAAAGGTAATATGGAAAACACGATGCTGGTTAAATATTAACCAGTATAGGAGGGATTCATTATCCCTCTCAAGGAACTGATAGTGTGTCATAGCAGCGCGATAAAGGAAAGTTGTATGGAGTGGGGGATCTCCTTTGCGGCTAGGTACTCCAAGAAAATTTGCTATGCGAGTGGCATAGATCCCACCAAATAAATCCCCTTCATTAGCATTATTATTTAGCCTCCTCGTGATTATAGCTCCCATGTTGAAACTTCTATCACCTGTTACTGCGCTCTTAAGAATACTAAGGTCGGGTGCGCAGAGGTGACAATGCTCAATATTGTCGTTAATGCATCTACCTATGAAGAGGGCAAAGTAATGCAAGGCATGAAAATGAATGCTTCCCATGATAGTCTGTGTAATATCTCTAGTTTCTCCGACAGTTATACTAGAGATAAAATCTCTAACCGAAGACTTAGGAGGATCATTGAGACTACCCCAATCAGGTATCTTGCAAATTCTATTGAAATCCTCTTAATCTATGGTATACGATTTGTCATACAGATCAAACAGTATGGATGTGTCAGGGCCAGCTGGAAATTTGAATGTACGAACAAAAGAGGCAGTGAGAGTAGCATACTGTTCACATTTATCGGAGATGAATTCTTCGAGTCCGACGTTGTGAACAAGTGTATCAAACTCGTCTTTGAAACCTGCATCAATCATGAATTCATCAGAAGGCCATTCACATGGTTGTACCTGTGTGTTCCTCTGTTGGTAAGGATCGGGCTCCCGAATCGCGAGACGGGGACCCTTCTTGCTTGACGTACCACCATGATTGTTTCTCCTGAACATCTTCCTTTTCTGAAATTTTTAGTGACTCAAAGGAAAAGTGAACAAGGCTCAACGAAACTCATAGCAACTACTCCTACAAGTGCCTAGAGGCCATATCATGCATCAAAACTACTTGGGACCAGCTAAAATTAGCATGCAAAGCTCAAGAACAGGGTCACCAAGGCAGCAAAACTACGCAACGAATAAGGCACTAGAGCAAAAACTAATTGGACCATTGGAGGAGTCACATACCAAGGAACAATTCCCTGATAACCCACAAGTGTAGGGGATCGCAACAGTTTTCGAGGGTAGAGTATTCAACCCAAATTTATTGATTCGCCACAAGGGGAAGCGACAGAATATTCTCAAGTATTAGCAACTGAGTTTGTCAGATTCAACCACACCTGAAAGATTAGTGTATGCAAGCAAAGTAGTATGATAGCAACGGTGTCAAAAACAGATCTGTTGACGGCAGACTATTCCTAACTGTTGTATCAATGGTGGCAGTAAATAGCACGTGGACGGGGAACTATTATTCCCTGGAAACGGCTCCAGAAAAGTCTTGCAACAAGTAGCAGCAAAGTAACGGCACTAGTAACAGCAGTAGCAAGGAACAACAGTAGTGAGAGCAGCAAGTAAGAGCAGAGTAACAACAGTAGCGATAGCAGTAGCAGCAAAGCAACGTAGCAAGGACCGGTAGTAAAAGACTCGTAGGCAGTGGATCGGTGATGGATGAGTGTGCCGGATGCGATTCATCATGTAACAGCTATAAAACGGGGAGATAAGTAACTAGCTCACGTTCGTCAATCTAAAGTAGGCACGTATTCCGTATGTAGTCATACGTGCTTAGGGAAAATAACTTGCATGCCATCTATTGTCCATCCCTCCCGTGGCAGCTGGGTCCTAATGGAAACTACGGGATATTAAGGTTCTCCTTTTAATAAAGAACCGGACCAACGCATTAACACGCGGTGAATACATGAACTCCTCATACTATCGTCATCTCCGGGAGTGGTTCCGGCTATTGTCACTCCGGGGTTGACGGGTCATAACACATAGTAGGTGACTACAACTTGCAAGATAGGATCTAAAACACACATATATTGGCGACAACATAATAGGTTCAGATCTGAAATCATGGCACTCGGGCCCTAGTGACAAGCATTAAGCATAGCCAAGTAGTAGCAACATCAATCTAGAACATAGTGGATACTAGGGATCAATCCCCGTCAAAACTAACTCGATTACATGATAGATCTCATCCAACTCATCACCGTCCAGCAAGCCTACGATGAGATTACTCACGAACGGTGAAGAGCATCATGGAATTGTAGATGGAGGAAGGTTGATGATGACGATGGCGACGATTTCCCCTCTCTCGAGCCCAGAACGGACTCCAGTTCTGCCCTCCAGATGAAGAACAGGAGGTGGCGGCGCTTCTATATCGTGAAACGCAATGAATCCTTCTCCCTGATTTTTTTCTGGGCGAGACGGTATAAATAGAGCTGAGTTTGGAGGCGGTGGCGCCACGTGGGCCCCACAAGCCCTCACGGCATGGCCAGGGGGGGTGGTCGCGGCCTATGGGCTTGTGGCCCACTGGTTCACCTCCTCCGGTGGATCTTTGCGCATGTATTTTTCATTAATTCCAAAAAAATTCTCCGTAAATTTTCAGGTCATTCTGAGAACTTTTATTTCTGCACAACAACAACACCATGGCAATTCTGCTGAAAACAGTGTTAGTCCAGGTTAGTTCCATTCAAATCATGCAAGTTAGAGTCCAAAACAAGGGCAAAAGAGTTCGGAAAAGTAGATACCACGGAGACGTATCAACTCCCCCAAGCTTAAAGCCTTGCTTGTCCTCAAGCAATTCAGTTGACAAACTGAAAGAGACAAAAGAAAAACTTTGACGAACTCTGTTTGATCTTGTTGTTGCAACTATGTCTAACTCACAACCAGAATTTCAGCAAGATCACAAGCAAACCACATAAGCAAATGACATCTAGGTCTCACGGTAAACTCATATCAATGGCATAATCATCTAGCGAGCAAATAATAATAAGCCTCAAATGTCAACACTTCAATCAAAACAACATGAAGCAGTACGAACAGATGGTATCTCGCTAGCTCTTTCTGAGACCACAAAACATAAATGCAGAGCACCTTCAAAGACCAAGGGCTGACTAAACATTGTAATTCATGGCAAAGAAGATCTAGTCATACTCAACACAGTTAAAAGCAAAGCATAAAAACGACAGAGGTGCTCTCTAATTGGTGCTTTTATAAGAGGAGAAGGACTCAACAGGAACATAAATAGACAGGCCCTTCGCAGAGGGAGGCATTGATTTGCAGAGGTGCCAGAGCTCCAGCTTTTAAAACAGAGATAATAATTTTGGGTGGCATGCTTTCATTGTCAACGCAATGAATAAGAGTTCTCAACATCTTCCACACTACACATGCTATAGGCGGTTCCCAAACAGAAAAGTAAAGTTTTGACTCCCCCACCACCAATCAATCACACTCCACGGCTAGCCGAATCCTCGGGTACCGTCCATACCAACATCAATCCTGGGGAAGTTTTGTTTGCAATTATCTTTTCGATTTGAGTATGGAACTGGGAATTCCAATTACCGGCCCCTTTCTCGTGAATGATAGTGAATAAACACATATCGAGGATAACACGCCTAGCATGGAAGATACTAATAGCCCCGTGTCACCACATGATCGGTTTGGGCATGCAAAATAGATTATTTCTTGAAGGTTTAGAGAGTGGCACATGCAAATTTACTTGGAACGGCAGGTAGATACCGCACATAGGTAGGTATGGTGGACTCATATGGAACAACTTTGGGTTTATGGAAGTAGATGCACAAGCAGTATTCCCGCTTAGTACAGGTGAAGGCTAGCAAAAGACTGGGAAGCGACCAACTAGAGAGCGACAACAGTCATCAAAATGCATTGAGATTAACTAACATTGAGTGCAAGCATGAGTAGGACATAAATCACCATGAACATGAACATCACAAAGGCTATGTTGATTTTGTTTCAACTACATGCGTGAACATGCGCCAAGTCAAGCCACTTGAACCATTCAAAGGAGGACACCATCTTATCATACTACAACACGGTCATCTCAATAGTCATGTGGGCATCCAAGACAAACCATTATAAGCTCCTAGCGAAGTAAGCATGGAAAAAGCAACTATGATCTCTAAGTTGTCATTGCAAACATGTTTCTCTCACAACAAAGCTGAATTAGGCATGATGAGCTAGTCATATTTAAAAAAAAATAGATTGAGTTCATACCAGCTTTTCCAGGCTCAGTCACTTCATCATATATCGTCATTATTGCCTTTCACTTGCACGACCGAACAATGTGAACAATAATAAGCGTGCTCGTGCATTGGACTAAAGCTGGAATCTGCAGTCAGACACAAAGGAGAAGACAAAGTAATATGGCTCTTTGACAGCTAAACAGGTATGCATGCGAGAGCCATTAAACATTGTAACCATGGTCTTCTACAATGACCCAAAGAAAAAGAAAACTATTTACACGGGAAAGCTCCCAACAAGCAAAAGAAGAAAAAGAAAATCTTTTTGGTTTTTTTTTCAAACTAGACAAACACACAAAAAGAAAACGAGAAAAAGAAATAAACTAACATGGATGATACAGTGGCAAAGTGTGAACATCGGCTAACAAAGTGAAAGTATAAGCAAGAATGTAAAGTCGGTGAGAACACATACTCCCCCAAGCTTAGGCTTTTGGCCTAAGTTGGTCTACTCCCAAGGATGGTCCTGGCGAAACCCAAAATCATAATGGGGGTTATACGGGAGCGCTGCAGCCACTGCCTGAATAGCTGCCTCACGGAGACGAGCAGCCTTTGCCTCCCTCTCATACTCCTCTGGTTATGTAATATCTCCGTTTTACCTGAAAGTCAAAGAAGGCAGGAGCAGGAAGGGTAATATGGAAAACACGCTGCAGGCTAATATCAAATGGTATAGGAGGGATTCTTCATCCCTCTCAAGGAACTGGTAGCGTGTCAAAGCGACGTGGTCAAGGAAAGTTGTATGGAGCGGGGGATCTCCTTCGTGGATGGGTAATCAAAGAAAATTTGCTATGCGGGTGGCATAGATCCCACCAAAGAAATCCCCTTCATTAGCATTCTTATTCAGCCTCCTTGCTATTATAGCTCCCATGTTGAAACTCTTGTCACCCGTCACTGCGCTCTTAAGGATACTAAGGTCGGGTGCGCAGAGGTGACAATGCTCAATCTTACCATTAATGCATCTGCCTATGAAGAGGGAAAAGTAATGCAAGGCAAGAAAATGAATACTCCCCATGGTAGCTTGTGTAATGTCTCTATTTTCTCCAACAGTAATACTAGAGCAAAAATCTCTAACCGAAGATTTAGGAGGATCATTGAGGCTACCCCAAATAGGTATTTTGCAAATTCTATTGAAATCCTCTAAATCCATGGTATACGATTTGTCATAGAGATCAAACAATACCGATGTGACACGGCCAGCTGGAAATTTGAATCTACGAACAAAAGAGGCAGTGAGAGCAACATAATGTTCACATTTATCGGATATGAATTCTTCAAGTCCGACGTTGTGAACAAGTACATCAAACTCATCTTTGAGACCTGCCTCAATCATAAATTCATCAGAAGTCCATTCACATGATTGTACCTGCGCATCCCTTGGTTGGTGAGGATTAGGCTCCCGAATCGCAAGACGGGGACCTCTCTTGCTTGAGGAACCATCATGACAGTTTCTCCTGGACATCTTCCTTTTCTGAAATTTTCAGTGATTCTAAGGAAAGGTGAACAAGGCTCAACCAAACTTGTAGCAACTACTCCCACAAGTGCCTAGAGACCATATTACGCATCAAAACTACTTGGGACCAGCTAAAATTAGCATGCAAAGCTCAAGAATATGGTCACCAAGGCAGAAAAAATATGCGGAGTATAAGGTACTAGAGCAAAAACTAATTGGACCAATGGAGGAGTCACTTACCAAGGAGTAATTTCCCCAAAACAGTTCGAAGAATGGTGATTTGAGCAAAGAAATCGAAAATCCCAGCAAGAGGAGCAAGAACATGGCTTTGAGCTGCGGAACGATTTTTTCTGGAGGTAGGAGAAGGAGATAAGAGCAAGAAGGAGTGGTGGGGGTGCTTGTGGGCGCCACAAGCCTGGGTGGCGCGGCCAGGGGGTGCCCGTGCCCCAAGGTCTTGTGGCCCACTAGCGTGGCCCCCAGACAAGCTCTTTGTCTTAGAATTTTTCAAAAATTCCAGAAAAATCATACTTGATTTTCAGGACGTTCGGAGAACTTTTATTTTCAGGGTACTTTTCTACCGGACGCTAAAACAGAAAACAGGGAAAACTAAACCAAACATATCATTTTTCTTCTAAGCAACCGAAGGTGAAAGCTTGGAACAGAGGTTTGTGACTCCTCGATTCATCCATCTCATGGTCATCGAAAGAAATCCGTCAGTGAGGTTGATCAAGCCTCTTTGACAAACCTTTTCGAATCGCAAAAGAGAACGGAGAATTTTCGAATAGCCACTAGGTCACCTCAATGGGGATGTGTATCTCCCCAATAAGCAAATCATACTTCATCTTGACACGAGGAATAGGGCATTCAAAGCTCCCAATAAGAATCGATGAAGTTTTTTCGATAGCATTGATGCAATGTACTCGATATTGTTTCTTCGGAAAGTGCACCGTATGCTCATTGCCGTTGACATGGAAAGTGACATTGCCTTTGTTGCAATCTATAACAGCCCCTGCAGTGTTTAAAAAGGGTCTTCCGAGGATGACCGCCATGGCATCGTCCTCAGGAATATCCAAGATAACAAAGTCTGTTAAGATCGTGATGTTAGCAACCACAACAGGCACATCCTCGCAAATGCCGATAGGGAAAGCAGTTGATTTGTCGGCCAATTGCAGAGAGATTTTAGTGGGTGTCAACTTATCCAGTTCGAGTCTACGATAAAGAGAGAGAGGCATAACACTAACACCGGCTCCAAGGTCGTATAAAGCAATTCTAACGTAGTTACCTTTAACGGAGCAAGGTCTAGTGGGCACACCGGGATCACCTAGTTTCTTAGGAGTTCCACCCTTGAAGGTATAATTAGCAAGCATGGTGGAAATCTCAACCTTAGGTATCCTCCTCTTATTAGTCACAATATCCTTCATGTACTTAGCATACGGAGACATTTTGAGCATATCTATCAAACGCATTTGCAGAAAGACAGGTCTCATCATTTCAATGAATCGCTCAAAATCCTCATCATCCTTTTTCTTGGATGGTTTGGGAGGAAAGGGCATGGGTTTCTGCACCCATGGTTCCCTTTCTTTACCATGCTTCCTAGCAGTGAAGTCATTCTTATCGTATCTCTTATTCTTAGGTTGTGGGTTATCAAGATCAACAGTAGGTTCAATCTCCACATCCTTATCATTGCTAGGTTGAGCATCGACATGAACATCACTATTGATATCATCATTAGGTTCATGTTCATCACCAGATTGTGTTTCAGCATCAGAGCCAGAGGCATCGTTTGGACTCTCAGGTGTAGCAGCAATAGGGTTGCTAGCGTGCACATCCCTATCATCTTTCTTCTTCTTTCTAGGATGACTAGGTACATCAGTGCTAACTCCTTGAGAATATTTTTCAACTCTCTTTGGATGACCCTCAGGATACAAGGGTTCCTGGGTCATTCTACCGCCTCTAGAAACGAGTCTGACAGAACTGTCATTCAACTCGTTAAGCAAGTCATTTGGAGCTTTAAGTACTTGTTCTACCTCCGTAGTAACCATAGAGGCATGTTTACTCAGAAGCTTAAGATCATTGACATTTCTGTCCACACAAGCACTTAAATGACTAAGCATACGAGCATTCTGTTCCAGTTGTCTGCTAACATAATCATTGAACCTCTGTTGTTTGGCAACAAAGTTATCAAATTCATCCATGCATAGGCTAGCAGGTTTATCAAAAGGAATATCACTCTCATCAAACCTACGCAGATAATTTACTTCTACTACCTATATCGGGTTATCGAGACCATGGATCTCTTCGATAGGTGGTAGATTTTTGACATCTTCGGATTTAATGCCTTTCTCTCGCATATATTTATTGGCTTCTTGCATATATTCAGGACTGAGGAATAGAATACCTCTTTTCTTCGGAGTTAGCTTAGGAGGTGGTTCGGGAATAGTCCAAGCATTCTCATTGCACAAGATGTTATTCAATAGAATCTCAGCTTGTTCTATAATTCGTTCCCTAAAAACACAACCGGCACAACTATTTAGGTGGTCTCTAGAAGCATCGGTAAGTGCATTATAGAAGATATCAAGTATTTCATTCTTCTCAAGAGGGTGATCAAGCAAAGCATTCAGTAGTTGGATGAGCCTCCCCCAAGCTTGTGGGAGACTCTTTTCCTCAGCTTGAGCAAAGTTGTATATTTCCTGCAAGGCAGCTTGCTTCTTATGGGCAAGGAAATACTTTTCAGAGAAGTAGTAGACCATATCTTGGGGGCTACGCACACAACCAGGAGCAAGAGAAGTGAACCAAGTCTTAGCATCATCCTTTAGCGAGAAAGGAAATAGCTTGAGGATATAGTAGCGTCGGATCTTTTCCTCACTATTGAATAGGGTGGCTATATCGTGCAGTTTGGTAAGATGGCTACAACCGTTTCAGACTCATAACCGTGAAAAGGATCAGATTCGACCAGAGTGATTAACTCAGGGTCGACAAAGAATTCATAATCCTTATCGGTCACAAAGATAGGCGAAGTAGCAAACTTCGGGTTGTACTTCATCCTAGCGTTCAGAGATTTTTCTTTCCACTTGCGCAGTAGTTTCTCAGCTATCTTTACACGCAAGAAAATCCTCAGCTATCTCTCTCTCCATAACATAGCGTTCAGGCATAACAGGCTATTCAGGCATAGTAGCTGGTTCTACTTCAATAGTATCAGCAGTTTCAGAAGTATCATCACGTCTAGCAGCAACTCTAGCAATATGTGCATCAAGGAATGCACCTAGTGGAAAAGTAGTATCAGGCATAGCATCATCAGGCATAGTATCAAGCATAGCATCATGAGGCAAAGCAGTATCAAGCATAGCATCATCATGCAAAGTAGTATCAAGCATAGCATCATCATAAGTATCATGGGCAGTAGAAGTAGCATCATCAAGCAGAGGCGACATATCAAGATTTCTAGCAGGAGGCGATGTCGCAAACTTACTCAAAACTGAAAGTGAATCAAGTGCAGAGCTAGATGTCAGTTCCTTACATGTCCTCGTAGTTGAGGGCAAGATTTCAGTTCTTGGATCTTCCGGATTCCTCATAGTGATCAGCAGACGTCAATCCCAAGTGACTCAGAGAATATAGCTGTGCCTCCCCGGCAACGGCGCCAGAAAATAATCTTGATAACCCACAAGTGTAGGGGATCGCAACAGTTTTCGAGGGTAGAGTATTCAACCAAAATTTATTGATTTTCCACAAGGGGAAGCAAAAGAATATTCTCAAGTATTAGCAGCTGAGTTTGTCAGTTTCAACCACACCTGAAAGATTAGTGTCTGCAAGCAAAGTATCAGTAGCAAAGTAGTATGATAGCAACGGTGTCAGAAACAGATCTGTTGACGGCACACTATTCCTAAATGTTGTATCAATGGCGATAGTAAATAGCACGTGGACGGGGAACTATTCTTCCCTGGCAATGGCTCCAGAAAAGTCTTGCAACAAGTAGCAACAAAGTAACGGCAGTAGTAACAGCAGTAGCAAGGAACAGCAGCAGCAAGTAACAACAGAGTAACAACAGTAGCGACATCAGTAGTAGCAAAGTAGCGTAGCAAGGACCAGTAGTTAAAGACTCGTAAGCAGTGGATCAGTGATGGATGAGTGTGCCGGATGCGATTCATCATGTAACAGCTATAACACGGAGAGATAAGTAACTAGCTCCCGTTCGTCAATCTAATGTAGGCATGTATTCCGTATGTAGTCATACGTGCTTAGGGAAAAGAACTTGCAATACATCTATTGTCCATCCCTCCCATGGCAGCGGGGTCCTAATGGAAATTACGGGATATTAAGGTCCTCCTTTTAATAAAGAACCGGACCAACGCATTAACACGCGGTGAATACATGAACTCCTCATACTATGGTCATCTCCGGGAGTGGTACCGGCTATTGTCACTCCGGGGTTGCCGGGTCATAACACATAGTAGGTGACTACAACTTGCAAGATAGGATCTAAAACACACATATATTGGAGACAACATAATAGGTTCAGATCTGAAATCATGGCACTCGGGCCCTTGTGACAAGCATTAAGCATAGCCAAGTAGTAGCAACATCAATCTAGAACATAGTGGATACTAGGGACCAATCCCCGTCAAAACTAACTCGATTACATGATAGATCTCATCCAACTCGTCACCGTCCAGCAAGCCTACGATGAGATTACTCACGAAAGGTGAAGAACATCATGGAATTGTCGATGGAGGAAGGTTGATGATGACGATGGCGACGATTTCCCCTCTCCGGAGCCCAGAACGGACTCGAGATCAGCCCTCCAGATTAAGAACAGGAGGTGGCGGCGCCTCCGTATCGTAAAACCCGATGAATCCTTCTCCCTGATTTTTTTCCGGGCGAGACGGAATAAATAGAGCTGATTTTGGAGGCGATGGTGCCACGTGGGCCCCACAAGCCCTCACGGCGCGGCCAGGGGGGTGGCCGCGGCCTGTGGGCTTGTGGCCCACTGGTTCACCTCCTCCGGTGCATCTTTGCGCAGGTATTTTTCATTAATTCCAGAAAAATTCTCCGTAAATTTTCAAGTCATTCCGAGAACTTTTATTTCTGCACAAAAACAACACCATGGCAATTCTGTTGAAAACAGCGTTAGTCCGGGTTAGTTCCATTCAAATCATGCAAGTTAGAGTCCAAAACAAGGGCAAAAGAGTTCGGAAAAGTAGATACGACGGAGACGTGTCATTCCCCCAAAATAGTTTGGTGAATGGGGCTTTGCACAAGGAGATCGAAAATCGCAGCAAGAAGAGCAAGAACACGGGTTTGAGCTGTAGAATGATTTTTTCTGGAGGTAGGAGAAGGAGATGGGAGCTAGAATAAGTGGAGGGGGACCACATGGGCCCCACAAGCCTGGTAGGCGGGGCCAGGGGGGTTGCCCGCACCTCGTGGGCTTGTGGCCCACTCGTGCATCCCCCTAACTAGCTCTGTGTCTCAGAATTTTGCAAAAATTCCAGAAAAAATCATACTTGATTTTCAGGTCAATTGAAGAACTTTTATTTTCTAGACACTTTTCTACGGGATGCAAGAAGGAGAAAACAGGAAAAACTAAAGCTAAATCTATCATTTTTCTTCTAAGCAACCGAAGGTAAAGGTTTGGAACAGAGGGTTGTGACTCCTAGATTCATCCATCTCATGGTCATGAAAAGAAATCCGTCAATGAGGTTGATCAAGTCTCCTTGACAAACTTTTTTCTGACTCACATAAAAACGGAGAATTTCCGAATAGTCACTAAGTTACCTCAATGGGGATGTGCATATCCCCAACAAGCAAATCATAATTCATCTTAACAGTAGGTATAGGGCATTCAAAGCTCCCAATAAGAATCGATGAAGTTTTTTCAATAGCATTGATGCAATGTACTCGATATTGTTTCTTCAGAAAGTGCACCGTATGCTCATTACCGTTAACATGGAAAGTGACATTGCCTTTGTTGCAATCTATAATAGCCCCTGCAGTGTTTAAAAAGGGTCTTCCAAGGATGACCGCCATGGCATCATCCTCGGGAATATCGAGAATAACAAAGTCTGTTAAGATGATAATGTTAGCAACCACAACAGGCACATCCTCGCAAATGCCGATAGGGAAACAGTTGATTTGTCGGCCATTTATAAGGAGATTTTAGTGGGTGTCAACTTCTCCAATTCAAATCTACGATAAAGAGAGAGAGAGGCATAACACTAACACCGGCTCCAAGATCGCATAAAGCAGTTCTAACGTAGTTGCCTTTAATGGAGCAAGGTATAGTGGGCACTCCGGGATCACCTAGTTTCTTAGGAGTTCCACCCTTGAAGGTGTAATTGGGAAGCATGGTGGAAATCTCAACCTCAGGTATCCTCCTCTTATTAGTCACAATATCCTTCATGTACTTAGCATACGGAGACATTCTGCGCATATCTGTCAAACGCATTTTCAGAAAGACAGGTCTAATCATCTCAACAAATTTCTCAAAATCCTCATCATCCTTTTTCTTGGATGGTTTGGGAGGAAATGGCATGGGTTTCTGAACCCATGGTTCCCTTTCTTTACCATGCTTCCTAGCAATGAAGTCATTCTTATCGTATCTCCTATTCTTAGGTTGTGGGTTATCAAGATCAACTGGTTCAATCTGCACATCCTTATCATTGTTAGGTTGAGCATCATCATGAACACAACGATCGATATTATCACTAAGCTCGTGTTCATCACCAGATTGCGTTTTGGCATCAGAAACAGAGACATCATTTGGATTCTCGGGTGTAAGAGCAACAGGGTCGCTACCATGCAAGTTCCTATCATCCTTCTTTTTCTTCCTAGGATGACTAGGTGCATCAGTGCTAACTCCTTGAGAATCTTGTTCAATTCTCTTAGGATGACCCTCAGGATACAAAGGTTCCTCAGTCATTCTACCGCCTCTAGTGACGACTCTAAATAAATTGTCATTCAACTCATTGAGCAAGTCATTTTGAGCTTTAAGTACTTGTTCTACCTGAGTGGTGACCAAAGAGGCATGTTTACTCAAGACCTTAAGATCATTGACATTTCTATCCACAAAAGCACTTAAATGACTAAGCATACGAGCATTCTGTTCCAATTGTCTGCTAACATAATCATTGAAACTTTGTTGTTTGGCAACAAAGTTATCAAATTCATCTAAGCATAAGCTAGCAGGTTTATCAAAAGGAATATCACTCTCATTGAATCTACAAAGAGAATTTACCTCTACTACTTGTGTCGGGTTATCAAGACCATGGATCTCTTCGATAGGTGGTAGATTCTTAACATCTTCAGATTTAATGCCTTTCTCTCGCATAGATTTCTTAGCTTCTTGCATATCTTCAGGACTGAGGAATAGGATACCTATTTTCTTTGGAGTTGGCTTCGGAGGTGGTTCGGGAATAGTCCAAGCATACTCATTGCACAAGATATTATTCAATAGAATCTCAGCTTGTTCCACAGTTCGTTCCCTGAAAACACAACCAGCACAACTATCTAGGTGGTCCCTAGAAGCATCGGTTAGTCATTATAGAAGATATCAAGTATTTCATTCTTCTCAAGAGGGTGATCAGGCAAAGCATTCAACAGTTGGACAAGCCTCCCCCAAGCTTGTGGGAGACTCTCTTCTTCAACTTGCACAAAGTTATATATTTCCTGCAAGGCAGCTTGTTTCTTATGGGCAGGAAAATATTTCTCAGAGAAGTAGTAGATCATATCCTGGGACTACACACACAACCAGGAGCAAGGGAAGTGAACCAAGTCTTAGCATCATCCTTTAGCGAGAAAGGAAACAGCTTAAGGATATAGTAGTGGCGGATCTTTTCCTCACTTGTGAATAAGGTGCTATATCGTGGAGCTTAGTAAGATGTGCTACAACCGTTTCAGACTCATAAAAATGAAAAGGATCAGATTTGACCAGAGTGATTAACTCAGGATCGACAGAGAATTCATAATCCTTATTGGTCACAAAGATAGGCGAAGTAGCAAACTTCGGGTCGTATTTCATCCTAGCGTTTAGAGATTTTTCTTTCCACTTGCGCAGTAAATTCTCAACATCATAGCTATCCTTACAAGTGACAAAGTCCTCACCTATCTCTTCCTCCATAACATAACCCTTAGGTATATCACGCAATTCATATCTAGGAGAGCTAGTTCTAATAGGTGAAATAGCAGGTTCTACTTCAATAATCTCAGCAGTTTCAGAAGTATCATCACATTCAGCAGCAACTCTAGCAATTTGTGCATCTTGGAATGCACCTAGTGGCAAAGCAGTATCAAACAAACCATCATCACAAGCATCATGGATAGCAGAACTATCATCATCAAGCACAGGCGACACATCTAAATTTCTAGCAGGAGGTGGTGTCCCAAACTTACTCGTAACTGAAGGTGAATCAAGTGCAGAGCTAGATGGCAGTTCCTTACCTGTCCTCCGATTCGTCATAATGATCAACAGATGTAAATCCCAAGTGACTCAGAGAATAGTGCTATGCCTCCCCAGCATTGGCGCCAGAAAATAGTCTTGATAACCCACAAGTATAGGGGATCGCAACAGTTTTCGAGGGTAGACTATTCAACCCAAACTTGTTGATTCGACACAAGGCGAAGCCACAGAATATTCTCGAGTATTAGCAGTTGAGTTGTCAATTAAACCACACCTGAAAGACTCAGTATCTGCAGCAAAGTATCAGTAGCAAAGCAGTGTGATAGAAACAGTAGCAATGGTAACAGTAGCAGCAGTGAGACCAATAGCAGTAACAGTAGCAGCAGTGACAGCAGTAGCAGCAAAGTAACGTAGCAAGGACCAGTAGAAAAAACCCGTAGGCATTGGATTGATGATGGATAATTATGCCGGATGACATTCATCATGCAACAGTTATAACATGGGGAGATATGTAACTAGCTCCAGTTCGTCAATGTAATGTAGGCATGCATTCCGTATATAGTCATACGTGCTTAGGGAAAAGAACTTGCATGACATCTATTGTCCATCCCTCCCGTGGCAGCTCGTCCTGATACGTCCATTTTGCATCATGTTTTCATGTTGATATTTCTCGCTTCTTGGGCTGTTATTTCACTTCACGGTACAATTCTTATGCCTTTTCTCTCTTATTTTGCAAGGTTTACATGAAGAGGGATAATACCGGCAACTAGAATTCTGGCCTGAAAGTGGAGCAAAGTTGAGATACCTATTATGCGCAACTCCAAACACCGTAAAAATCAACGGGGATTTTTTCCCCGATTTATCAAAAATACTGGGCCGAGGAAGCACCGGAGGGGCACCAGGGGGTGCCCACAAGCCTACACGGCGCGACCACCCCCCAGGCCGCGCCATGAGGGCTTGTGGGCAGCCCACTCGCCCACTTGCCCCCCTCTTTTGCTATATGCAGGGTTTCATCCATCAAAAAAATCAGAGAGGAGCTTTTTCGTGGTTTCGCCGCCACCACGAGGCGGAACTTGAGCAGGACCAATCTAGAGCTCCGGCAGGACGATCCTGCCGGGGAAACTTCCCTCCCGGAGGGGGAAATCATCGCCATCGTCATCACCAACACTCCTCTCATCGGAGGGGACTCGTCACCATCAACATCTTCATCAGCACCATCTCATCTCCAAACCCTAGTTCATCACTTGTAACCTATCTCCGTCTCGCGACTCCGATTGGTACTTGTAAGGTTGCTAGTAGTGTTGATTACTCCTTGTAGTTGATGCTAGTTGGATTATTTGGTGGAAGAGTTAATGTTCAGATCCTTGATGCTACTCATTACCTCTCTGGTCATGATGATGATTATGCTTTGTGAGTAATTACTTTTGTTCCTGAGGACATGGGATAAGTCATGCTAATAGTAGTCATGTGAATTTGGTATTCGTTCGGTAATTTCATATGTTGTATGTTGTTTTTCCTCTAGTGGTGTTATGTGAACGTCGACTACATACCACTTCACCATTATTTGGGCCTAGAGGAAGGCATTGGGAAGTAGTAAGTAGATGATGGGTTGCTAGATTGATAGAAGCTTAAACCCTAGTTTATGCGTTGCTTCGTAAGGGGCTGATTTGGATCCACTAGTTTAATGCTATGGTTAGACTTTGTCTTAATTCTTCTTTCGTAGTTGCGGATGCTTGTGAGAGGGGTTAATCATAAGTGGGATACTTGTCTAAGTAAGGGCAGTACCCAAGCTCCGGTCCACCCACATATCAAACTATCAAAGTAACGAACGCGAATCATATGAGCATGATGAAAACTAGCATGACAGAAATTCCCCTGTGTCCTCGGGAGCGTTTTTCCTCCTATAAGACTTTGTCCAGGCTTGTCCCTTGCTACAAAAGGGATTGGGCCACTTTGCTGCAACGTTGCTACTTTTGTTACTTGTTGCTTGTTAGGAATCATCTCACCACACAATCACTTGTTAACGACAATTTCAGTGCGTGCAAATTTTACCTTGCTGAAAACCACTTGTCAGATCCTTCTGCTCCTCGTTGGGTTCGACACTCTTACTTATCGAGAGGACTATGATTGATCCCCTATACTTGTGGGTCATCAAGACTCTTTTCTGGCGCCGTTGTCGGGGAGTGAAGCGCCTTTGGTAAGTGGAACTTGGTAAGGAAACATCCATATAGTGTGCTGAAATTTATTGTCACTTGTCACTATGGATACTAATCCTTTGAGGGGCTTGTTCGGGGTATCTTCACCTCGAACGGAAGCACAAAGAGTTGCTCCTCAACCTGCTGCACCTACTGAAAATATTTGCTTTGAATTTCCTTCGGGTATGCTTGAGAAACTGCTGGCTAATCCTTTTATAGGAGATGGAACATCACATCCAGACTTGCATCTAATCTATGTAGATGAGGTTTGTGGTTTATTTAAGCTTGCAGGTGTGCCCGAGGATGAGGTCAAGAATAAGGTCTTTCCTTTATCTTTAAAGGATAAGGCGTTGACATGGTATAGGCTATGTGATGATACTGGATCATGGGACTACAATCGGTTGAAATTGGAATTTCATCAAAAGTTTTATCCTATGCATTTAGTACATCGTGATCGGAATTATATTTATAATTTTTGGCCTCATGACAGAGAAAGCATCGCTCAAGCTTGGGGGAGGCTTAAATCAATGCTATATTCATGCCCCAATCATAAGCTCTCGAGAGAAATTATCATTCAGAACTTCTATGCTCGGCTTTCTCAGGATGATCGCACCATGCTTGACACTTCTTATACCGGTTCTTTTATGAAGAGAGATATTGACTTCAAATGGAATTTATTGGAGAGAATTAAACGCAACTCTGAAGATTGGGAGCTTTAAGAAGGTAAGGAGTCAGGTATGAATTTCACTTTTGATTGCGTTAAATCCTTTGTTGAGACAAGTACTTTTTGTGACTTTAGCGCTAAGTATGGACTTGACTGTGAGATAGTAGCATCACTGTGTGAATCCTTTGCTGCTCATATTGATCTCCCCAAAGAGAAGTGGTTTAAATATCATCCTCCTTTAGAAGTCAATGTGGTTAAACCCACTCCAGTTGAAGAGAAAGTCATTGCCTATAATGATCCTGTGGTTCCTAGTGCTTACATTGAGAAACCACCTTTCCCTGTTAGGATAAAGGATCATTCTAAAGCTTCAACTATGATACGTAGAGGCTATATTAGAACACCTACACCCCCTGAGAAAATTAGAGTTCAACCTAGCATTGCTATTATCAAAGATCTTCTGTCTGAAGAAGTTGAGGGACATAATATTCACTTCTGTGAAGATGCTGCTAGAATTGCTAAACCTCACGCTAGAGACAAACATAGGCATGTTGTTGGCATGCTTGTGGTTTCTGTAAAGATAGGAGATCATTGTTATCATGGTTTATGTGACTTGGGTGCCAGTGTTAGTGCAATACCTCAATCTTATACGATGAAATCAAAGATGAGATTGCACCTGTAGAGATAGAACCTATAGATGTCACTATTCAACTTGCCAATAGAGATACTATCTTCCCTATGGGAATTGTTAGGGATGTTGAAGTCTTGTGTGGTAAAACGAAGTATCCTGCTGATTGCCTCGTTCTTGCTACCGCACAAGATAGCTTTTGTCCCATCATATTTGGCAAACCCTTCCTCAATATCGTCAATGCTCATATTGACTGTGAGAAGCAAACTGTCACTGTTGGCTTTGAAGGTGTGTCACATGAGTTCAATTTCTCCAAGTTTGGTAGACAACCTCATGCAAAGGAGTTGCCTAGTAAGGATGAAACTATTGCCTTAGCTTCTATTGTTGTGCCTCCTACTGATACCTTAGAGCAATACTTGCTTGAGCATGAAAATGATATGCATATGGATGAAAGGGATGAAATAGATAGAGTTGTCTTAGAACAATATCCTATCCTTAAGACTAACTTGCCTGTTGAACTGCTTGGGGATCCAATCCCACCAAAGGGTGATCCTGTGTTCGAGCTTAAACAGTTGCCTGATACTCTTAAGTATGCCTATCTTGATGAAAAGGAGATATATCCTGTCATTATTAGTGCTAGCCTCTTAGAGCATGAAGAAAAGAAGTTACTAAAAACTCTCAAAAAGCACCGTGCTGCTATTGGATATACTCTTGATGATCTTAAAGGCATTAGTCCCACTCTATGCCAGCACAAGATCAAAATTGATCCTGATTTCAAACCAGTTGCTGATCATCAAAGGAGATTAAATCCTAAGATGAAAGAAGTAGTGAGAAAATAAATACTAAAGCTCCTGGAAGCGGGTATTATCTATCATGTTGCTCATAGCGATTGGGTGAGTGTGGTGCATTGCGTTCCTAAGAAGGGAGGCATTACCGTTGTCCTTAATGATAAGGATGAGTTGATCCCATAGAGGATTATTACTGGCTATAGGATGGTGATTGATTTTAGGATGTTGAATAAGGCCACTAGGAAAGATCATTACCCTTTGCCTTTTATCGACCAAATGCTAGAAAGGCTGTCTAAACACACAAACTTCTGCTTTCTAGACGGTTATTCTGGTTTCTCCCAAATACCAGTTGCACAATCTGATCAGGAGAAAACCACCTTCACCTGCCCTTTCAGTACCTTTGCTTATAGACGTATGCCTTTTGGCTTGTGTAATGCACCTGCCACCTTTCAAAGATGTATGATGGCTATATTCTCAGACTTTTGTGAAAAGATTGTCGAGGTTTTCATGGATGAATTTTCCGTTTACGGGTCTTCTTTTGATGATTGCCTCAGCAACCTTGATCGAGTCTTATAGATATGTAAATATACCAATCTTGTCTTGAATTGGGAGAAGTGCCACTTTATGGTTAATGAAGGCATCGTCTTAGGACATAAAATTTCTGAAAGAGGTATTGAAATCGATAAGGCTAAGGTTGATCCAATCGAGAAAATGCCATACCCCACAGATATCAAAGGTATAAGAAGTTTCCTTGGTCATGTTGGTTTCCATAGAAGGTTCAATTAAAGACTTCTCTAAGATTTCTAGGCCTCTTACCAATCTCTTGCAAAAGGATATTTCTTTTGTTTTTCACGATGATTGTGAGGAAGCCTTCGAAATACTTAAGAGGGCTTTGATAACTGCACCTATTGTTCAACCACCTGATTGGAACCTACCCTTTGAAATCATGTGTGATGCTAGTGATTATGCTGTTGGTGCTGTTCTAGGGCAAAGAGTTGATAAGAAGTTGAATATTATTCACAACGCTAGTAAAACTCTAGACAGTGCCCAGAGAAACTATGCTACTACGGAGAAGGAATTTTTAGCAGCCGTGTTTGCATGTGAAAAGTTCAGGTCTTACATAGTTGATTCCGAAGTCACTATTCACACTAATCATCCTGCTATTAAGTACATCATGGAGAAGAAGGACGCTAAACCTAGACTTATCAGATGGGTTCTCTTGCTATAAGAATTTGATTTGCACGTTGTTGACAGAAAGGGTGCTAATAACCCCGTAACAGATAACTTGTCTAGGTTAGAGAACGTTCTTGATGACCCACAACCTATTGATGATAGCTTTCCCGATGAGCAACTGAATGTCATCAATGCTTCACGTAGTACACCGTGGTATGCTGATTATGCAAACTATATCGTTGCCAAAAATAAACCACCTAGTTTCACGTACCAGCAAAAGAAGAAATTCTTCTTTGACTTGAGACACTACTTTTGGGATGATCTTCACCTTTATAAGGATGGAGTAGATGGTGTTATTAGACGTTGTGTACCTGAACATGAACAGGGACAGATCCTACAGAAGTGTCACTCCGGGGCCTACGGAGGACACCATGCGGGAGATAGAACTGCACACAAGGTATTGCAATCAGGTTTCTATTGGCCCACTCTCTTCAACGATGCCCGTAAGTTTGTCTTGTCTTGTGACGAATGTCAAAGAATAGGTAATATTAGCAAACGTCACGAAATGCCTATGAACTATTCACTTGTCATTGAACCATTTGATGTCTAGGGCTTTGATTATATGGGACCTTTTCCAAAATCCAACGGGTATACGCATATCTTAGTTGTTGTTGATTACGTCACTAAGTGGGTAGAAGCTATCCGCACTAGTAGTGTTGATCACAACACCTCTATCAAGATGCTGAAAGAAGTTATCTTCCCTAGATTTGGAGTCCCTAGATATCTAATGACCGACGGTGGTTCACACTTCATTCATGGTGCTTTCCGTAAAACGCTTGCTAAGTACGATGTCAACCATAGAATTGCGTCTCTCTATCACCCTCAGTCAAGTGGTCAAGTAGAGCTAAGCAATAGACATATTAAACTAATTCTGCAAAAGACTGTCAACAGGTCTAGAAAGAATTGGTCTAAGAACCTCGATGATGCACTGTGGGCTTATAGAACTGCCTATAAGAATCCCATGGGGATGTCCCCGTACGAAATGGTGTATGGTAAAGCATGTCACTTACCTCTTGAGCTAGAGCATAAAGCTTATTGGGCAATCAAAGAGCTCAACTTTGATTTCAAGCTTGCCGGTGAGAAGAGGTTATTTGATATTAGCTCGCTTGATGAGTGGAGAACTCAAGCATATGAGAATGCCAAGCTGTTCAAAGAGAAGGTTAAGAGGTGGCATGATAAGAGGATACAAAAGCATGAGTTCAATGTAGGTGATTATGTTTAAGATTCTTTGCAGGCAAGCTTCTCTCTAAATGGGAAGGTCCCTATGTTGTTGAGGAAGTATATCGTTCCGGTGCTATCAAGATCAACAACACAGAAGGTAATTGACCGAGAGTTGTAAATGGGCACAGAATCAAGCATTATATCCCACGTACTCCCATAAATGTTGAAAGCAATATCATCAATACCATAACTCCGGAGGAATACCTAAGGGGTGTTTATCAGCCTGTTTCAAATTCCGAAAACGAAGAGGTATGTGATTCGGTAAGAAAACAGAGTCCAAAACTTTTCCAATAGGAAATTTTCTCCGTTTTGGAATATTTGAAAAAATACAAAAATTGGAAGTAGTCCGGAAAGTGCGCTAGGAGGCGACAAGCATGCATGGCGCGGGCCCACCCCCTGGCCGCGCCGTGAGGGCTTGTGGGTACCTCGTGCGCCTCCCGGACTCCGTTTTCGTGCAGGGTACTCCTTCTGGTCTGAAAAAAATCATTATATATACTCTCGTTTGGTCTCACCTCTGCATCACGCAGATTTCCTCTGTTTTTCGTTTCGATCCTGTTTCTGTTGCAGATCTAGATCGCCATGACTTCCCCAAAAGCTCCGAAGGACAAGATCTTCGGGAAGGTCATCAATCCCTACCTCACGGGAGTGCTGCAACACCCTCAATCTATCGAGATGCGTGAGGGGATGTTGCACATCCGTGATGTTGAGGGGCCTAAGAAGACCGGAAGCGTGGAGACGAGGCTCGAAGCAATGGAGCAACAAGTCTTCAAGTGCCAAGGGATGGTGGAGCGTGGACTCAATGCCAACCACATGATGATCACGGAGTTCACCTGCAAGCACAGGATTGATGCCAATGACATTGGGAAGCACCTCTCGAAGCTCTATGACAGGATTGATCAACTCCAGGGCCAGATCTATGACCTGTAGAACCAAAACTGTGAGTATGAGTATAGATTTAAATCAATACGGTTGGCTGCAGATTTGAGGATTCCGGAGACTCGTTCATCTTTCCATGATGGAGCACCTCTGCCTTGGAAGACGGAGGATCAAACTCATGTTGCAACAGCACCACCATCACCACCAAAGGAAGACAACTCAGCATTGGTATGGGCAATCCCCTTGGCTTGTGCCAAGCTTGGGGGAGTTGCCCCGCTATCGTATCACCATCACATCTTTTGCCTTTACCTTTGTTTTAGTTTTCCTTTTCAGTTTCCTTTTTCTCTAGTAGTTTAAAAGTCTTAGTGTTTTAGTCTTGAGTTTTGCTTTGTGTCACCCCCGATGTATTCGAGCTCGTGAGCCATATAATAAAGAGTGTCTTAGTTGAAGGGTTTTGCCTCTTGCCATGAACAAAAGAGTGAGAATAGAACAAAAGCATGAAAGATCATGTAATGATCTTATGGGAGGTGATGGCTTCACATATAAAAAGAATGAGGATTGAAACTTGTTGAGGGTAGGCAAACGTAGACCTTGGTCATTGTTGCAATTAATAGGAAGTGATAAAGAAGGAGAGGTTCACATATAAATATATCATCTCTGACACCATCCATGATTGTGAACACTCACTAAACTATTGCATGCCTAGAAGTAGATGTTGGACAAGGAAGACAACATAATGAATTGTGTTTGCTTGGCTCCGAACAATGTTATATCATTAGAGATCCCTTAGCATGTGACGATTGCTTCCACGTCACATTAGCCAAAACTCCCGCACCAAGTAGAGATACTACTTGTGCATCCATAAACCTTCACCCCAGTTTTGCCATGACTGTCCACCATACCTACCTGTGGATTGAATAAGATCCCTCAAGTAAGTTGTCATCGCTGCAAGCAATAAAAATTGCTCTCTAATATGTATGATCTATTAGTGTGTGGAAAATAAGCTTTATACAAACTTGTGATGAGGAAGACATAAAAGCGACAGACTCATAATAAAGTTCTTTATCACAGGAGGCAATATAAAGTGGCGTTCCTCCGCACTAAGAGGACACGCATCCAAACCTCGAAAGCGCATGACAACCTCTTCTTCCCTCTGCGAAGGGCCTATCTTGTACCTTTACTTTTTGCCCTTGAAAGAGTCATGGTGATCTTCACCAATTCCTTATTTTGCCTTTATCTTGGCTACCGCCATATGCTTGGGAAAGATCTATATTCATATGGCAACTTGGAGGTGAGTATTCATGAATAATTATTGTTGGCATTACCCTTGAGGTAAGGAGTTGGGAGGCAAAACTATAAGCCCCTATCTTTCTCTGTGTCCAGCTGAAACTTTTATCTCATGAGTATGACGTGAGTTGTAGCAATTGTGGAGAACGAAAGAATGATTGAGTATGTGGATTTGCTTTACAAGCTCTTATTTGACTCTTTCCGATGTTGTGAGAAATTGCAATTGCTTCAATGACTATAGGCTATCGGTTGTTACTTCTCGGTAAGGTTCTTGATCCATGCTTTACTTTGTGAAGGAATTATCACTTTTGCATGAGAGATTATATGTTGGTATTGCTGTTCTGAGCTTGATCATGATGCATTTATGTTCGTATCTTGTTTTGTCGACACCTTGCTCCCTAAACATGTGGACATATTTAGTGAGCTAGGCTTTCGCTTGAGGACAAGCGAGGTCTAAGCTTGCGGGAGTTGATACATCCATTTTGCATCATGTTTTCATGTTGATATTATCGCTTCTTGGGCAGTTATTTCACTTCACGGTACAATTCTTATGCCTTTTGTCTATTATTTTGCAAGGTTTACATGAAGAGGGAGAATACCGGCAACTGGAATTCTGGCCTGAAAGTGGAGCAAAGTTGAGATACCTATTCTGCGCAACTCCAAATGCCTTCAAAATCAACGGGGATTTTTTTCCCGATTTATCAAAAATACTGGGCCGAAGAAGCACCGGAGGGGCACCAGGGGGTGCCCACAAGCCTGCACGGTGCGGCCACCCCCAGGCCACGCCATGAGGGCTTGGGGGCAGCCCACTGGCCCACTTGCCCCCCTCTTTTTCTATATGGAGGGTTTCATCCAGAAAAAATCAGAGAGGAGCTTTTTCGTGGTTTCGCCGCCGCCACGAGGCGGAACTTGGGCAGGACCAATCTAGAGCTCCGGCAGGACGATCGTGCCAGGGAAACTTCCCTCCCGAAGGGGAAATCGTCGCCATCGTCATCACCAACACTCCTCTCATCGGAGGGGACTCGTCACCATCAACATCTTCATCAGCACCATCTCATCTCCAAACCCTAGTTCATCAGTTGTAACCAATCTCCGTCTCCCGACTCCGATTGGTACTTGTAAGGTTGCTAGTAGTGTTGATTACTCCTTGTAGTTGATGCTAGTTGGATTATTTGGTGGAAGATTTTATGTTCATATCCTTGATGCTACTCATTACCTCTCTGGTCATGACGATGATTATGCTTTGTGAGTAGTTACTTTTGTTCCTGAGGACATGGGATAAGTCATGCTAATAGTAGTCATGTGAATTTGCTGTTCGTTCGGTAATTTCATATGTTGTATGTTGTTTTTCCTCTAGTGGTGTTATGTGAATGTCGACTACATAACACTTCACCATTATTTGGGCCTAGAGGAAGGCATTGGGAAGTAGTAAGTAGATGATGGGTTGCTAGAGTGACAGAAGCTTAAACCCTAGTTTATGCGTTGCTTCGTAAGGGGCTGATTTGGATCCACTAGTTTAATGCTATGGTTAGACTTTGTCTTAATTGTTCTTTCGTAGTTGCGGATGCTTGCGAGAGGGGTTACTCATAAGTGGGATGATTGTCCAAGTAAGGTCAGTACCCAAGCGTCGGTCCACCCACATATCAAACTATGAAAGTAACGAACGTGAATCATATGAACATGATGAAAACTAGCATGACAGAAATTCCCATGTGTCCTCGGGAGCGTTTTTCCTCCTATAAGACTTTGTCCAGGCTTGTCCCTTGTTACAAAAGGGATTGGGCCACTTTGCTGCACCGTTGCTACTTTTGTTACTTGTTGCTTGCTATGAATCATCTCACCACACAATCACTTGTTACCGACAATTTCAGTGCCTGCAGATTTTACCTTGTTGAAAACCACTTGTCAGATCCTTCTGCTCCTCGTTGGGTTTGACACTCTTACTTATCGAAAGGACTACGATTGATCCCCTATACTAGTTGGTCATCAGGTCCTAATGGAAACTATGGGATATTACGGTTCTCATTTTAATAGAGAACCGGAACAAAGCATTAGCACTTAGTGAATAGATGAACTCCTCATACTATGGTCATCTCCGGGAGTGGTTAAGGCTATTGTCACTCCGGGGTTGCCGGGTCATAACACATAGTAGGTGACTACAACTTGCAAGATAGGATCAAGAACACAGATATATTGACGAGAACATAATAGGTTCAGATCTGAAATCATGGAACTCGGGCCCTACTGACAAGCATTAAGCATAGCAAAGTAGTAGCAACATCAATCTCAGCACATAGTGGATACTAGGGATCAATCCCCATCAAAACTAACTCGATTACATGATAGATCTAATCCAACCCATCACCGTCCAGCAGGCCTATGATGAGCCTACTCACGAATGATGAAGAGCATCACGGAATTGGCGATGAAGGAAGGTTGGTGATGACGATGCAACAATCTCCCCTCTCTGGAGCCTAGAACGGACTCCAGATCTGCCCTCCAGAGGAAGAACAGGTGGTGGCGGCGCATCTGTATCCTAAAACGCGATGAACTCTTATCCTTGATTTTTTTCCGGACGAAAGGGACTAAATAGAGCTGGAGTTGGAGGCGGCGGAGCCCTGAGGGCCCCACAAGCCTGCTTGGCGCGGCCAGGGGGCCGCGCCTCCTGGGCTTTTGGGTTCCTCGCTCCACGCCTCCAGTTGATTCTTGCGCCAGTATTTTTTATATATTCCACAAAAATCCTCGTAAATTTCCAGGTCATTCCGAGAACTTTTATTTCTGCGCAAAAACAACACCATGGCAATTCTGCTGAAAACAACGTTAGTCCGGGTTAGTTCCATTTAAATCATGCAAATTAGAGTCCAAAACAAGGGCAAAAGAGTTTGGAAAAGTAGATACGATGGAGACATATCAAGTAGACATACCCATATCTGCTTAAGTCATCAGTGAGGGTGAGAACATAACGATACCACCGCGAGCCTCAACGCTCATTGGACCGCATACATCTGTATGTATTATTTCCAACAAGTTGGTTGCTCGCTCCATTGTTCCGAAGAACAGAGTCTTGGTCATCTTGCCCATGACGCATGGCCCGCACGTGTCAAATGATTCATAATCAAGAGACTCCAAAATTCCATCTGCATAGAGTTTCTTCATGCGTTTGACACCAATATGACCAAGGCGGTAGTGCCACAAGTATGTGGGACTATCATTATCAACCTTACATATTTTGGTACTAACACTATGAATATGTCTAACATCATGTTCGAGATCCAATAAGAATAAACCATTGACCAGTGGGGCATGACCATTAAACATATCTCTCATATAAATAGAACAACCATTATTCTCATATTTAAATGAGTAGCCATCTCGCATCAAACGAGATCCAGATACAATGTTCATGCTCAAAGTCGGTACTAAATAACAATTATTAAGGTTTAAAACCAATCCCGAAGGTAGATGTAGAGGTAGCGTGCCGAGGGTGATCACATCGACCTTGGAACCATTCCCGATGCGCATCGTCACCTCGTCCTTCGCCAGTCTCCGCTTATTCCGCAGCTCCTGTTTTGAGTTACAAATGTGAGCAACTACACCGGTATCAAATACCCAGGAGCTACTACGAGTGCTGGTAAGGTACACATCAATGACATGTATATCATATATACCTTTGACGTTGTCGTCCTTCTTATCCGCTAAGTACATGGGGTAGTTCCGCTTCCAGTGACCAGTTCCCTTGCAATAGTAGAACTCAGTCTCAATCTTGGGTCCATTCTTGGGCTTCTTCCCGGCAACTGATTTACCAGGCGCGGCAACTGCTTTGCCATCCTTCTTGAAGTTCTTCTTACCCTTGCCTTTCTTGAAACTGGTGGTCTTATTCACCATCAACACTTGATGTTCCTTTTTGATTTCCACCTCCGCTGATTTCAGCATCGAATATAACTCCGTAATGGACTTCTCCATCCCTTGCACATTGTAGTTCATCAAAAAGCTCTTGTAGCTAGCACTACTGGAAAACAGTTATTTGCCATCTGCTGCTTCTTTTCCGTCTGCTGGCTGATGGCAAAGACCCTCTTTGCCATCAGCTACCAGAAACCAGACGGCAAAGAGCACGCTGATGCCAAAGGTACTATTTGCCATGGGCGGCTCACCCTGCAGCCCTTCTCTCCCCCCTAACGGCCACTTTCTTTGCCGTCTGCCTGCATGCTCTTTGCCGTCGGGAGGCGGACGGCAAAGAGGGTGCCCCCCTAACGACCGTTAGCCCCACCCCACGCGCCTCTCTCTCCCCCTAACGGCCACCCCGACTCCCCTCTCTCTCACCCCCGACACCACCACCGCCGCCGCGCCCTCCTCCGGCCTCCCAGCGCCGCCCTGCGCCCTCCTCCTCCCCGGCCGCCCTGCACCCTCTCCGCCGCCGCCATGCGCCCCCTCCTCCACCCCGGCCGCCCTGCACCCTCCTCCACCGCCGCCCTGCGCCCCCTCGTCCTCCCCGGCCTCCCTGCACCCTCCTCCACCGCCGCCCTGCGCCCCCTCCTCCACCCCGACACCCCTCTCTCTCACCCCCGACACCACTGCCGCCGTCGCGCCCTCCTCCGGCCTCCCTGCCCCACCGCCGCTGCCGCTGACGCCCCACCCCACCGCCGTCGCCTCCTCGCACCCCTCACCGTGCCCCTCCTCCCCCTGCTGCCGTCCTCCCCCTACGGCCTCTCCTCCCCCTGCGGCCCTCCTCCCCCAGCGGCCCTCCTCCCCCGGTTAGTTTTCTTTCTTCTTTTTTTAATAGTTTTTGTTTAATTAGTTATATGTTTTACTGAGGTTTTGGCTTAGTTTTAGTTTAGTTTAGGTTCAGTTTTAGTTTAGGTTTAGTTAGGTTAGTATCCTGTTTAATAAAGGAGAAAAGGAGAAGAAGAAGAAGGAGAAAGGAGAAGAAGAAGAAGGAGAAAGTAGTAGAAGAAGAAGGAGAAAGAAGAAGAAGAAGAAGAAGGATAAAGGAGTAGAAGAAGAAGGAGAAAGGAGAAGAAAAAAATAAGAAGAAGAAGGAAAAGAAGAAGAAGGAAAAGGAAGGGAAGGAGAAGAAAGAAGAAGAAGAAGAAGAAGAAGAAGAAGAAGAAGAAGAAGAATAAGAAAAATAGGAGAGGAAGAGAAGAATAAGAGGAAAAAAGAAAATAAGAAGAAGAAGAAGAAGAAGAAGAAGAAGAGAAGAAGAAAACAAGAAGAAGGAGAAGAAGAATAAGAGGAAAAAAGAAAATAATAATAATAAGAAGAAGAAGAATAAGAATAAGAAGAAGAAGAAGAAGAAGAAGAAGAAGAAGAGAAAAAGAAAAGAAGAAGAAGGAGAAGAGGAATAAGAGGAAAAAAGAAAAAAGAAAATAATAATAAGAAGAAGAAAAAGAAGAAGAAGAAGAAGATAAGAAAAGAAGAAGAAGGAGAAGAAGAACAAGAGGAAAACAGAAAAAAGAAAATAAGAAGAAGAAGAAGAAGAAGAATAAGAGGAAAAAAGAAAAAAGAAAATAAGAGTTAGGTCACATATTTTTTGATTATCTTATAAAAACATCATATTTGTGTTGATCGGGTGAATTTCAATGTGCAGTTGTTCGACGACCTCCACGTGCGTTGGACGAGCTCCATCCCTACGTTTGTTGGTGAGCACAAATGATTTCTCCTCCTACCCCCTTAATTTGCTCTGTCCCGGTCTTCGTGCCGATGAAACTTGCTAGCTATATATAGGTTTCTTCAATCATGAGTATGCGTGACCAGTATGCGTCTCCTGTTCGAAAGGGCGACATCTATAAATATGCATGTCTTTGCATATTTATAACCGCCATCCTTTCGAATTGTCCAACATTATCCATGGACAGCCCGAGTATGTGTAGATTGGGTTCGTTTTCCCGTATGTTGTGCTCTGGATCCGATGCGGAATTTCGTCAGTGCCTCCCTGTTGTTCTCCGGATGCACATCCTCTCTGTTTATTGCGGAGACGTGTATCAGGAGAACAGCGGGGAGGTGCTGCCGAAATTTTGCATTGGATCCGGAGCAGAGCATGGGAAAACAAACCCAATCTACACATACTCGGGTGGGATTAGGACCTATCTTTACCTATTAGCGTGTAGGTTGCCTGGACATAATAAAAATGGCGAACCTGATTAACCGATGAATATAAATGCTAAATTATATATAAATATATTTCCTCTATCTTTAGTAGCTACGCAAGATGAGTGATCGTGCGTGGATGTATACCGGTCACCCTAGTCAGAAAGAGATGACGAAAGAATGGTTTGTAAAAACAAAGGAATTTGTGAAAGCCGCATTCGCAAATGGCCAGGAAAGAAACTATTGCCCCTGTGCTGGATGCGACAACTATAAAAAGACGAAGAGGCTGTAATGATTAAACACCTGTAGAGGAGGGGTTTTAAGCCTAATTATATGGTGTGGACATTTCATGGTGAGTCTATACAACGCACAAGAGCTGAGGTGGTCCGTCGTCGCACGGACGAGCATGGTACCGGGATCGAAGACATGGTGCAAGACTTTGATGATGCTCGGGATTCGGAAGATGAGATGGAGGAATCTGCAAAGGCCTTTTATGAAATGTTGGAGTCTTCAAAACGTCCTCTCCATGGGCACACTGAGCTCTGTCAGCTGGATGCAATTGCACAAGTAATGGCTCTGAAGGCTCAGTTCAACTTGGGAAGAGAATGCTACGACGCGATGATGACACTATTTGGACGTTTCCTACCCAAAGGCCATGTCATGCCTGCAAACCTGTACCAGTCGGACAAAATACTTCGTGTACTTAAGATGCCATATGAGAAGATAGATGCATGTGAGAAAGGATGTGTCTTATTTAGGAAGGAGTATGCACACTTGGACTATTGTCCCAATTGCGAGTCTTGCAGGTATCTTGTGGTAGACAACGGTATGGGTGAGAAGAGGCAGACCAAAATCGCAATTAGTGTTCTTCGGTATATGCCAATCGTACCAAGACTTCAACGTCTTTTCATGGTCGAAGAGACAGCCAGACAGATGACATGGCACAAATTGGGCAAAAGAACTGAACTAGATGCGGATGGGAATAATATGATGGTACACACATCGGATGGGGAAGCGTGGAAACATTTCGATGGATTGCATCAGGATAAAGCGGCAGATCCAAGGAATCCTCGATTCTGCGCCGCCACGGATGGTTTTAATCCCTTCGGCATGACGGCAACCCAATACAGTTGTTGGCCTGTATTTGTCATTCCACTCAATCTCCCCCCCCCCCCGGCAGATTATGCAAAGAACGAACATATTTCTGACGTTGATAATTCCAGGGCCCAATTATCCGGGGAAGAATATGAATGTGTACCTGCAACCGCTTAAGGATGAATTGGAAGAAGCTTGGGATAATGGGGTCAAGACATACGATGCCGCTAGAAAGAAAACTTCAAAATGCATGTGTGGTACATGTACTCTATGCATGACTTGCCAGCGTATGCGCTATTCTCTGGATGGTGTGTGCATGGAAGGTTCCCGTGCCCCCAATGCAAGGCAGCTCTTCAGTTTCATTGGTTGCAGGAGGGTTGGAAGTATTCATGCTTTGACTTGCATAGACAGTTCCTCGATCCTGACCATCAGTTCAGAAAAGACAAGAAGAACTTTACGAAAGGTAAAGTTGTCAAAAACTTGGCACCACCTGTGTTCACAGACCAACAGATCCTGGATCAGTTAAACGCCCTCGAGCCTGATCCAGAGCGTCCAGGGTATTTCAAGGGGTATAATCCAAAACACGCCTGGACTCACAAGCTATGCTTCTGGGATCTGCCTTACTTCAAAGACCTCCTTCTTCCACACAATATCGACATGATGCACACTGAAAAGAATATCAGAGAGGCTATTTTTGGTACATTGTTCGACATAGATGGGAATACAAAGGATAATATTAAGGCTAGAGTCGATCAAGAGACACTATGTCATAGACCGTTACAAAACATGCGAGAAGGCAAAGGAAAGCAGAAGTGGTCGAAGCCAAAGGCCTGGTTCAATCTTGGAAGGCCAGCTATGAGGGAAATTATCTTGTGGGTCAAAATGCACTTGATGTTCCCCGATGGGTATGCAGCGAATCTAAAGAGGGGAGCGAG
This sequence comes from Hordeum vulgare subsp. vulgare, assembly GCF_904849725.1. NCBI lineage: Eukaryota > Viridiplantae > Streptophyta > Magnoliopsida > Poales > Poaceae > Hordeum > Hordeum vulgare. The sequence goes on from NC_058523.1 coordinate 129,377,132, forward strand.
TCTTGAAAAATTAAAAATCTTTGGTCTCAAGAGTCATGATTGGCACATATGGCTAGAGCAGGTAATGCCGGTGATGTTGCGTGGCTTTATTCCTGAGGATGAATGGCTAGTACTGGCGGAGCTCAGCTATTTCTTTCATGTTCTTTGTGCGAAAGAATTGTTGCCTGGCGTGGTAGAAGACATGGAGGAGTTTGCACCGGAGTTGTTGTGGAAGTTAGAGAAGATCTTTCCACCGGGCTTCTTTAATCCAATGCAGCATTTGATTTTACATCTACCGACCGAGGCAAGATTGGGTGGGCCCGTGCAAGATCGTTGGTGCTATGCAACTGAGAGGATGCAGAAGACCCTTCGAGCTAAATGTAAAAATAAGCGTAGAATTGAAGCATCGATGGCTTAGGCATTCATTACTGAGGAGGTGGCAAACTTTGTGACAGCACACTACGAAGCCAAAAATCATCATTTGCATAATCCGAAGCCTCGACACAATGATGCAGACCCTAAAAAAGGTGGGTGCAACCTCAGCCTATTCAAAGGGAAGCTCGCACCAGCCGGTGCTTCGAAACCAATAACGTTGGATGTCAAAAAATGGCGGAACATTTCGTTGTATATCTTCAACAACCTAACAAAAGTGCGGCCGTACATCGAGTGAGTTCTCGGCACATTTTCCCGTAACTTCTAATTCATTTGAACTGCTCTTATTCCCTTATATTTCAAACAGCCGTTACGTTGTCAAATTCTCGGATGGAGCGGTGATCGAAAATGATTCCGTCGAAGAGTATGAGCTTCTATCAAAGACAGGAGGCGGCTATCCCGGTTTCATCTCTTGGTTCAAACAAACGGTAATTATCAATAATGGACCATTTCATTCTTGGTCTAACTTGCGGCTAATGCAACAACCGTTTCGTATTAAACTTTAGGCTAATTCAGAGTCTATGGACGCCGAATTGAGACAAGTCGCTAATGGTTTTGACTATAAGGTCCGTTCATTTGAGAAATACAACATCAACGGGTATCTCTTTCATACCTTTGGCAAAGAGCTATCTATGCCCGACCGGAAATCTACAAATTGTGGTGTCTCTGCTATCGGCGAAGGTGTTATCGAGTATTATGGAAGAGTTGAAGCAATTTATGAACTTCAATTCTATGGTGAAAACCCACCGAACGTCGTAATCTTCAAATGTTATTGGTTCCAGCCGAAAAAGACTAGAAGGACTCATGAACATATAGGACTAGTCGAAATCAATCCAAACACCCATTTAGATGTTCCCGATGTCTATGTTACGGCTCAACAGGCGACCCAAGTTTTCTATCTACCGTGGGCATGCCAAACGGATAAGAATCTGGAAGGTTGGTATGTTGTTTATGAAGTGCCGCCACATGTCAGACCACCTCTCCCAAATGAACAGGATTATGAACCTCACATTAACCCAGACACATATGATGGAGAATTCTTCCAAGAAACACGTATTTCCAAGAAACGTTTCAAGAACCGCCGTGCTTCACCCAAGAACATGGAAATAGACATCGACAATGAATCCGACTCCGGCCCTGAGCCGGAACCAGAACACCTGGAACTCGTAGAGGTTACTGATGTGAATGACCTGTCAATGCTTCAATGATTAAAGGAAGGCCTTTCACAACTTCACGCCGTTGAACCCGACGAGCACGTCATTCATGAAGACATGCGTGATAGTGATGATGATGATGCATTTATTGATGATGATTATTAGTTTGTAAGATTCACAACTTAAATTATATAAATTTTAATCTTTATTATTCATGTACATATTATTATTCATGTCAGTTATTCAATTTTTTTATGTTGTACTAATTTCTTTTAATCTTTACCATGGCAGGTCACCAGGTGTGGAAAGATGGTGGGCGCTGGTCCAGTTCGCTCGATGGGTTCTTCCCAGGCGCCCCGCACGAGGGGTGGTACTTCCCTTCCACTCCTATCTCTCCGTAGAGCCTTGGCAGACAGTCTGTCGACACCACCCGTGGGTTCTTCTTCGTCGGCGGCATTGCCCACTGGGAGAGGTGCTGGTCGGGTAGGGAAGAAGGGGAAGGGTACAGGGAGAGGTGGTGGCCGCGGAAGATCCAGGAGGACTGTTGAGCCGTCCTCGCCACCACCACCAGCTCATTCACCCGAGCATAGGACTAGTATGGTCGACCCATTTGCGGAGGAGGCTACAGGGACTCCGTTCCAGGAGCCTGTTGTTGACGGGCATTCGTCCCATGAGACTCCGGTCCAGGAGCAGCCTCGGGTCGAGGTGCATTCGGCCCAGGAGCAACCGGAGGAGACTACGGTTCCGGAGGCTTCACCCGACGTGGAGAGGCCCGGATGGGAGACCTGGCCGGATCGTACCGAGTTGCCGGATTGGACCGAGGGTCCGGGTGGCTCAGGGGGCGGGGATGGCGGGGATGAGCTTACAGATAGTGAGGGTGATGTGCAGGTGGACGGGGCCACCGTGTACAAGCGTGGTAGTACATGTCTCCCGGTCGCGCCGGCTACCCGCGAGCAGAGGCCGGTGATTAAACCTGAAGGAGATAGGTAAGTACATTTACTCTTTTTTTAGCTTTTGCCTTCAAGTTTGTTCAAATATCTAATGCGTTGACCTTATCATACTACAGGGGATGGGTACACCCTCTTGGAGAACGCAGGCCGAACTCCGTCCTTGGTGTGCTTTGCCGGACAAATTTCCCGAGGTTTGTCACGTTGCCTGGTGAGGGTCAGGTTCCTACACTAGTATTTTCTTGGGAGCACTACCAGGCTGCGCAGGCCCCGCCGGAGGAGATTATAGATGGTGTCTTGTGCCACACGAGGGCCGAGATGGTGATCAAGAGCTTTTGGGTAAATTATCCTTTTACAGAATCTAAAATTAACAATATAGCTAATTACTGTACTAATCGGTGTTTTCACGTTTGATTGCAGACCTTCTATAGGTGTGAGGATGGATATGAGGAGGAGGCGGCCAGGGTTCTCGAGGCCGAGTGTAGGCGGTTACTATGGAACTTGCGCCACGAGGCTCGGCCGCGGGCTATTCGAGATTACTACGCCACGCGTGGTATTAAGAAGCAGAAGAAGGATTGCCGCGGAAAGTTTCTGAAGAAGGAGCAATACATGAAGGTAATTACCTATTCTTAAGTCCTTCTACGTAGTTTTCTTGATTTCATTCATAGGCGTAGCCTTGAAAATTCTTAATAATAACTTATAGGTGCCCCCAAGATGGTGTGCGGATAATATGGATTGTTGGGAGGCGTTGGTTGATGAGTGGTGCACAGGTAGCTGGCGAGCCGTCCATGAGAATGTGAAGGATCGGCGTAGCCAAATGGTTGGTGTGCCACATCATCAAGGCAGCGCCAACGTACTTCAGTTTGGACGAAACTGGGTATGTGATTTGCTTCATGATTCATGCAATTCATTCTTGATGCTAATATTTTGTTCCTCCCTTTTAGGCGCATCACAATAAGACGGAGATGCCACACTTGTACGACCTTTATGGCATGGCCCATATTGCCTCGTACAAGAAGGCGAAGGCATTCTCTGAGTCCGACCTGGATGATCCCAATAACTTCACCAACATATCATCCCACCAGAAGCTCGTGGCATACAGGGATGCGGGGAAGGCTACGAAAGGGGATGACTTTAACCCTAGCCAGGAACCTTTGGATCCAGAGCTTGTGATGATATCTGGTGGCGGGAGGCCCCATGGCTCGATAGCCATTGGAGATAGGACAATATGTTGTCCACTCACTCTTCCGGAGATCAAGGCGTGCCAGTCGAGCAGCTGACCTTGGTTAGCTCATGAATATTATATACTTAGCTTGTTTTCCTCTAAAATGAGATAATTAGCCCATTTAGCTCCAAAAATAGATAATTAGGTAATTTAGCTCCAAGAAGAGGAGAATAAATAGGAAAAATGAAAAGAAAGAAGAAGAAGAAAAAGAGAAGAAGGAGAAGGAGGAGAAGGAGGAGGAGGAGGAGAAGGAGGAGAAGGCCAAGGACCTTCTAGTCCTTCTCCTCCTTCTCCTCCTTCTTCTTGATTTCTTCTTCTTCTCCTCCTCCTCCTCTTTCTTCTCCTCTTTCATATTATCCTTGCTTTAATTTCCCCAACAATGACATAATTAGCCCATTTAGCTCCAAAATGCCATAATAAGCTCAAAATGGCATAAGAACCTTGGTTAGCTCATGAATATTATATACGTAGCTTGTTTTCCTCTAAAATGGGATAATTAGCCCATTTAGCTCCAAAAAGACATAGTTAGGTAATTTATCTCCAACAAGAGGAGAAGAGGAGAAGAAATAGGAAAAATGAAAAGAAAGAAGAAGAAGGAGAAGGAGGAGGAGGAGGAGGAGAAGGACAAGGCCAAGGACCTTCTAGTCCTTCTCCTCCTCCTCCTTCTCCTCCTTCTCCTCCTTCTCCTCCTCCTCCTTCTCCTCCTTCTCCTCCTTCTCCTCCTTCTTCTTGATTTCTTCTTCTTATCCTCCTCCTCCTCTTTCTTCTCCTCTTTCATATTATCCTTGATTTCATTTCCCCAACAATGACATAATTAGCCCGTTTAGCTCCAAAATACCATAATAAGCTCAAAATGCCATAAGAACCTTGGTTAGCTCATGAATATTATATACTTAGCTTGTTTTCCTCTAAAATGGGATAATTAGACCATTTAGCTCCAAAAAGACATAATTAGGTAATTTAGCTCCAACAAGAGGAGAAGAGAAGAAGAAATAGGAAAAATGAAAAGAAATAAGAAGAAGAAGAAGAAGAAGAAGAAGAGAAGAAGGAGAAGGAGGAGGAGGAGGAGAAGGAGAAGGCCAAGGACCTTCTAGTCCTTCTCCTCCTCCTCCTTCTCCTCCTTCTCCTCCTTCTTCTTAATTTCTTCTTCTTCTCCTCCTCCTCTTTCTTCTCCTCTTTCATATTATCCTTACTTTAATTTCCCCAACAATGACATAATTAGCCCATTTAGCTCCAAAATACCATAATAAGCTCAAAATGGCATAAGAACCTTGGGTAGCTCATGAATATAATATACTTCGCTTGTTTTCCTCTAAAATGGGATAATTAGCCCATTTAGCTCCAAAAATACATAATTGGGTAATTTAGCTCCAACAAGAGGAGAAGAGGAGAAGAAATAGGAAAAATGAAAAGAAAGAAGAAGAAGAAGAAGAAGAAGAAGAAGAAGAAGAGAAGAAGGAGAATGAGGAGGAGGAGGAGAAGGAGAAGGCTAAGGACCTTCTAGTCATTCTCCTCCTCCTTCTCCTCCTTCTCCTCCTTCTTCTTGATTTCTTCTTCTTCTCCTCCTCCTCCTCTTTCTTCTCCTCTTTCATATTATCCTTGCTTTAATTTCCCCAACAACGACATAATTACCCCATTTAGCTCCAAAATACCATAATAAGCTCAAAATGGCATAAGAACCTTGGTTAGCTCATGAATATTATATACTTAGCTTGTTTTCCTCTAAAATGGGATAATTAGCCCATATAGCTCCAAAAATACATAATTAGGTAATTTAGCTCCAACAAGAGGAGAAGAGGAGAAGAAATAGGAAAAATGAAAAGAAAGAAGAAGAAGAAGAAGAAGAAGAAGAAGAAGAAGAGAAGAAGGAGAAGGAGGAGGAGAAGGAGAAGGCCAAGGACCTTCTAGTCCTTCTCCTCCTCCTTCTCCTCCTTCTTCTTGATTTCTTCTTCTCCTCCTCCTCATCTTTCTTCTCCTCTTTCATATTATCCTTGCTTTAATTTCCCCAACAATGACATAATTAGCCCATTAAGCTCGAAAATACCATAATAAGCTCAAAATGGCATAAGAACCTTGGTTAGCTCATGGATATTATATACTTAGCTTGTTTTCCTCTAAAATGGGATAATTAACCCATTTAGCTCCAAACAGACATAATTGGGTAATTGAGCTCCAACAAGAGGAGAAGAGGAGAAGAAATGGGAAAAATGAAAAGAAGGAAGAAGAAGAAGAAGAAGAAGAGAAGAAGGAGAAGGAGGAGGAGGAGGAGGAGAAGGAGAAGGCCAAGGACCTTCTAGTCCTTCTCCTCCTTCTCCTCCTTCTTGTTGATTTCTTCTTCTTATCCTCCTCCTCCTCTTTCTTCTCGTCTTTCATATTATACTTTCTTTAATTTCCCCAACAATGACATAAATAGCCCATTTAGCTCCAAAATACCATAATAAGCTCAAAATGGCATAAGAACCTTGGTTAGCTCATGAATATTATATACTTAGCTTGTTTTCCTCTAGAATGGGATAATTAGGCCATTTAGCCCCAAAAATAAATAATTAGGTAATTTAGCTCCAACAAGAGGAGAAGAGGAGAAGAAATAGGAAAAATGAAAAGAAAGAAGAAGAAGAAGAAGAAGAAGAGGAGAAGGTGAAGGAGGAGGAGGAGGAGGAGAAGGAGAAGGCAAGGACCTTCTAGTCCTTCTCCTCCTCCTCCTTCTCCTCCTTCTCCTCCTTCTTCTTGATTTATTCTTCTTCTCCTCCTCCTCCTCTTTCTTCTCCTCTTTCATATTATCCTTGCTTTAATTAACCCATTTAGCTCCAAAATGCCATAATAAGCTAAAAATGGCATAAGAACCTTGGTTAGCTCATGAATATTATATTCTTAGCTTGTTTTCCGCTAAAAATGACATAATTAGCTGAAAACATCATATTTTGTTTTTCTTCTGACTTTCTTATTCACATTTTTGCAGATTGGATATACTACATGCATGGAAGCTGGCATTCATGGAGTTGAACAATGTCGATGGATGAACTTTATATGTATATCATCTAGTTTTCATTTGAGTTGAAGAACAATGTCGAACTATATGTATATGTATATATGGATAAACAGTGCAATATTTTGTATGTTGGTTCTTTCGATATATGGGGATGTACATTGATTTATATGTATATCATATATGTGTGGTGAATTATATATATGTGTTGGCAAGTATATGTGTGGTGAACTATATATCATATATGTGTGGTGAATTATATAAATGTGATGTCAAATATATATATGTGTGCTGTGAAACAATATAAAACAAAAAAAACAGGTACTATATGGGCTCTTTGCCGTCTGCCAGCTGATGGCAAAGACCTGTGCCATCAGCTGGCAGATGGCAAAGGTGTCACATGGCACCCAGCTGTGCATCCTGGGGTGTCTATATAGGCTCTTTGCCGTCTGCCTCCAGGGTGGGAAGACGACAAAGAAAAGGGCATAGAGGAGGGGGAGGAGGAGGCAGACAACAAAGAGTGGAGGGGGGAGGAGGAGGAGGCAGACGGCAAAGAGTAAGGGGGAGCAGACGGCAAAGAATAAGGGGGAGGCAGACGGCAAAGAATAAGGGGGAGGCAGATGGCAAAGCCTCCGTTAACCCCTAACGGAGGCAACGCCTGTCGGATGCCGTCTCGAGCACTTTGCCGACTGCTCCTAAGGAAAGCTGACGGCAAAGAGCTTTGTCGTCCGCTTTGGGGGACAGACGGCAAAGAAGGTCCTATGCCGTCGTAGGCTGACGCAGAAATTTTGCCGGTCGTGAGATTCTTTGCCGTCTGTTTTTTTGTCTTTGTCGTCCGGGATTTAGTCTTTGCCGCCTGTGATGGCAGACGGCAAAAAAATCTGATTCCTATAGTGTAGGTGGAAGCGGCTGGAGGATTCTGTCAATAACCGAGTCATCCGAAAGATTAACTCCCAGCTGAGACAAGCGGTTGTGCAACCCAGACATTTTGAGTATGTGCTCGCTGACAAAACCATTTTCTTCCATCTTACAGCTGAAGAACTTGTCGGAGACTTCATATCTCTCGACCCTGGCATGAGCTTGGAAAACAAGTTTCAGCTCTTGGAATATCTCATATGCTCCATGTTGCTCACAACGCTTTTGGAGCCCCGGTTCCAAACTGTAAATCATGTCGCATTGTACTAGGGAGTAATCATCACTACGCGACTGCCAGGTGTTCATAACGTCTTGAGCCGCTGGGAATTCAGGGTGCGTCACCTAGCGGCGCATCAAGGACATATTTTTTCTTGGAAGCTATGAGGATGAACCTCCAAGTTACGGATCCAGTCCATATAGTTCCTTCCATTGTCTTTCAGCTTGGTTTTCTCTAGGAACGTGTTGAAGTTGAGGGGAACATTAGTGTGGGCCATCGGATCTACAATATAGATTGTAAAGACAATTTTAGACTAACTTCATGATAATTAAGTTCATCTAATCAAATTATTTAATGAACTCCAACTCAGATAGACATCCCTCTAGTCATATAAGTGATACATGATCCATATCGACTAGGCCGTGTCCCATCATCATGTGAGACGGACTAGTCATCAATGGTGCACATCTCCATGTTGATCGCATCAAATATACGACTCATGTTCTACCTTTCGGTCTCTCATGTTCCGAGGCCACGTCTGTACATGCTAGGCTCGTCAAGTAAACCTAAGTGTTTCGCATGTGTAAATCTGGCTTACACTCTTTGTATGCGAATATTAGAATCTATCACACCCGATCATCACGTGGTGCTTCGAAACAATGATCCTTCGCAACGGTGCACACTTAGGGGGAACACATTTCTTGAAATTTTAGTGAGGGGTCATCTTATTTACTACCGTCGTTCTAAGCAAATAAGATGTAAAAACATGATAAACATCACATTCAAATCATAAACTGACATGATATGGCCAATATCATCTTGCGCCTTTGATCTCCATCTTCTGGGCGCGGCATGATCATCATTGTCACCGGCACGACACCATGATCTCCATCATTGTGTCTTCATGAAGTTGTCTCGCCAACTATTACTTCTACTACTATGGCTAACAGTTAGCAATAAAGTAAAGTAATCATATGGCGCTTTTGATTGGCACGCAGGTCATATAATAAATTAAGACAACTCCTATGGCTCCTACCGGTTGTCATACTCATCTACATGCAAGTCGTGATTCCTATTACAAGAACATGATCAATCTCATACATCACATATATTTCATCACATCCTTTTGGCCATATCACATCACATAGCATACCCTACAAAAACAAGTTAGACGTCATCTAATTGTTGTTGCAAGTTTTACGTGGCTGCTATGGGTTTCTAGCAAGAACGTTTCTCACCTACATTACAGCCACAACGGTGATATTCTAATTGCTATTTACGCTTCATAAGGACCCTCTTCACTGAATCCGATCCGACTAAAGTGGGAGAGATAGACACTCGCTAGCCACCTTATGCAACAAGTGTATGTCAGGCGGTGGAACCAGTCTCACGTAAGAGTATGTGTAAAGTCGGTCCGGGCCGCTTCATCTCACAATGCCGCCGAATGAAGATTGGACTAGTAACTGTAAGAAAATTGACCAAATCATCACCCACAACTATTTGTGTTCTACTCGTGCATAGAATCTACGCATAGACCTAGCTCGTGATACCACTTTTGGGTAATGTAGTAGTAATTCAAAATTTCCCTACGTGTCACCAAGATCAATCTAGGAGATGCTTGAAATGAGAGAGAGGGATATCATCTTCATACCGTTGAAGATCGCTAAGAGGAAGCGTTGCAAAGAACGCGGTTCATGGAGTCGTACTCGCGGCGATTCAAATTGCGGAAGATCCGATCCAAGCACCGAACGAGCAGTGCCTCTGTGTTCAACACACATACAGCCCGGGGACGTCTCCTCCTTCTTTATCCAGCAAGAGTCAAGGAGAAGTTGAGGGAGAACTCTGCCAGCACTACGGCGTGGTGGCGGTGGAGCTCGTGGTTCTCCGGCAGAGCTTCGCTAAGCTCCGCGGAGGAGGAGAAGTCGAGGGGTAGGGCTGCGCCAAGGGGGAGGGTTCTGGTGTGTGCACACCCCTCTCACCCCTCCTCTATTTATAGGGGGGAGGGAAGAGGGGGCCGGTCAACCTAGAAACCATAGGAGGGCGCGGCGGCGGCCAAGGGGGTGGCTTGCCTCCCAAGTTGGTGGGAGGCAGCCCCCACGCCCTAGGGTTCCTAGCCCTAGGTGCCTTGGGCCCCATGGGTAGAGCGCACCAGCCCACCAGGGAGCTGGTTCCCTAACTCTTTCGTCCCATGTGGCCCTCCGGGATAGGTCACCCCTCCCGGTGGACCCCCGGAACCCTTTCGGTGGTCCCGGTATAATACCGATAAAACTCGAAACCTTTCCGGTGACCAAAACTGGACTTCCCATATATAAATCTTCACCTCCGAACTATTCCGGAACTCCTCGTGACGTCCGGGATCTCATCTGGGACTCCGAACAACTTTCGGTAACTACATATACAATTCCCATTACAACTCTAGCGTCACCGAACCTTAAGTGTGTAGACCCTACGGGTTCGGGAGGCATGCACACATGACCGAGACGCCTCTCCGTCCAATAACCAATAGCGGGATCTAGATACCCATATTGGCTCCCACGTGTTCCACGATGATCTCATCGGATGAACCACGATGTCGGGGAGTTGATTAATCTCGTATACAATTCCCTTTGTCTATGGGTATTATACTTGCCCGATATTCGATCGTCGGTATCCCTATACCTTGTTCAATCTCGTTACCGACAAGTCTCTATACTCATTCCGTAACACATGATCTCGTGGCTAACTCCTTAGTCACATTGAGCTTATTATGATGATGTATTACCGAGTGGGCCCAGAGATACCTCTCCCTCATATGGAGTGACAAATCCCAATGTCGATTCGTACCAACCCAACAAATACTTTCGGAGATACCAATAGTGCACCTTTATAGTCACCCAGTTACATTGTGAGGTTTGATACACCAAAAGAATTCCTACGGTATCCGGCAGTTGCACAATCTCATGGTCTAAGGAAATGATACTTGACATTAGAAAAGCTCTAGCAAACGAACTACACAATCTTGTGCTATGCTTAGGATTGGGTCTTGTCCATCACAACATTCTCCTAATGATGTGATTCCATTATCAACGACATCCAATGTACATGGTCAGGAAACCATGACCATCTATTGATCAACGAGATAGTCAACTAGAGGCTCACTAGGGACATGGTGTGGTCTATGTATTCACACATGTATTATGGTTTCCGGTTAATACAATTATAGCATGAACAATAGTCAATTATCATGAACAAGCAAATATAATAATAACCATTTTTTATTGCCTCGAGGGCATATTTCAAACACATGGAACACTAGTGAGCTCACGAGAGTCGACCTCCCACCGTCTCCCATGCCCTACTCTTCCTCGTCAAAGACCATAACCCAGACGGTGCCAGTGGACATCAGATTGATGATGGATCCTTCCTCGAAGGAGATAATGTCCACCACAACGCGTTTGCGGCGCCCGCATCCGTGCATTATACGGGCGACGAAGAGTGTAACCCGCCTCCCCAACGTCCACCATCACGAGGGCCTCTGTCGCCTCCATCGCTTGGTGCCTTGAACGACGGGCAGGCGTGCCATGTTAGCGTCCAAGGATGCCCATGGTGCATCCTTGGCGCGCCAACAAAGGGGTTGCGCGTCCCCCAGGTGTTCGGACACCAGACAGACCGCAGAACCTCTGGTGAGGCAGCGACGTCGTATCCAAGCACCGGTTGTGGCAACGTAAAGTATTACCGAGACTACGAGTCTGAGTGCTTCCGTTGGGCGGTCACCTCGTGTGAGCGGCGGAGCGCAACCCAAACGGCCATCTCCTCCTCAATGCCGCGTGGGACGAGCTTGTGGTCGATATATCTGGAGGAGAAGGACTCACATGTGATATGTCTCAAACGTATCTACCTTTTGAGGCACTTTTGCTCTTGTTTTAGACTCTAATTTGCATGATTTGGATGAAACTAATCCGGACTGACGTTGTTTTCAGTCGAACTATCTTGGTGTTATTTTTGGTAGAAGTAAAAGTTCTCGGAATTGAGCGAAACATTTTTGTGTATTTTTTCTGGAATATATGAAGAATTATGGAGCGAAGACCTGTCGGAGGGGGGCTGCCTATTGGCCACAAGCCAACAGGACGCACCATGTCAGCTTGTCGGGACCACGTGGCTCCGCCGATCCTAATTCGAGTGCTATAAATTCACAATATCAGAGAGAAAATAGGAGATAAGATTTCATCATGTTTTACAAGAGGGAGCCTCCGCCGACCCTAATTCGAGTGCTATAAATTCAGAATATCAGAGAGAAAATAGGAGATAAGATTTCATCATGTTTTACAAGAGGGAGCCTCCGCCATCTCCCATTCTTTCTCGGGGGGGGGGGGGTGGTCTGCATTCCGTTTGGGGCTCGGGAGAGGGGGATTCATCGTGGACATCGTCATCATCAACCCTTCTCCATCAACAATTCCAAGATGATCACCACCGAGAGTGAGTAATTCCTTTGTAGGCTTGCTGGACGGTGAGGGATTGGATGAGACTGATCATGTAATTGAGTTATTTTGATAGGGCTTGATCTCTAGTGTCCACTATGTTCTGAGATTGATGTTGTTATGACTTTTCTATGCTTAATGCTTTTCACTAGGACCTGATGACCCACAAGTATAGGGGATCAATCTTTGTCCTTTCAATAAGTAATATTGTCGAACCCAACGAAGAACAGAAGGAAATGACAAGTGGTTTCTAGTAAGGTAATTTCTACAAGCACTCAAATAGCGCTAACAAGTTGTTTGATAGCCAGATAATTGTGACAAGTCATAAGTAGCAATAGTAACAATAGGTGCAGCAAGGTAGCCAATCCTTTTGTGGCAAAGGATAGGTCGAAACGATTTCTTGTAATAGGCAAGGAGTTCTTGAGGGCACACGGGAATTTCATCTAGTCACTTTCGCCATGTTGGGTTAATACGCGTTTGGTTCTTTGATAATTTGATATGTGGGTGGGCCAATGTTGGGTGTTGTTTTTACTTGAACAAGCCTCCCACTTATGATTAACCCTCTTGCAAGCATCCGCAACTACAAGAAAAGTATTAAGAATAAATTCTAACCATATCATTAAACATAGGGATCTAAATCAGCCCCTTACGGAATAGCGCATAATCTGGGGTTTCAGTTTCTGTCACTCTCGCAACCCAGAATCTAATAAATAATCCACAATGCATTCCCTTAGGCTCAAAGATGTTGAAGTGTTATGTAGTCAACGTTCACATAACACCACTAAGGGAATCACATCATTCATATCATCAAAATGTCTAACGAATATCAAGTTCACATGACTACTTACAACATGACTTCTCCCGTGGTCTCAAGAAAAAAAGTAACTACTCATAAGTGATAAATATATTCATGATCAGAGAGGTATTAAATAGCATGTTGGATCTGAACATATGATCTTCCACGAAATAAACCATAAAGCATCAACAACAAGATGTAATCAACACTAAGAGGTACACCCTAGGTACCAATCCGAGGTTCCGGTACAAAATTGAGCACAAGAGATGAACTAGGGTTTTCAGAGGAGATGGTGCTAATGAAGATGTTGATGAATATTGGCCTCCCCAAGACGAGAAGGTTTTTGGTGATGACGATGGCCTCGATTTCCCCCTCACGAAGGGAAGTTACTCCAACGGAATCGTTCCACCGGAGGGCAAAAGTTCTCCTGCCCAGTTCCGCATCGAGACGGCGACGCTTCATCCCGAAAGTCCTCTCCTCTTTTTTCCAGGTTAAAAGGGAATTTATACCAGAAGATGGTCACCAGAGGTAGGCCAAGGAGCCCACCAGACATCAGGCCGCGCTAGGGGGCTCGTGCACCCTGGTTCCTAGTGGGTGCCTGGTAGCCCCCTTTGGTACTTCTTCACTCCAATATTTTTTATTTATTCCAAAATAAATCTCCGTAAAGTTTCAGCCCATTTGGAGATGTGTAGAATAGGTATCTCTGAAGTACATTTTTTAGGTCCAGAATTCCATGTGCCGACATTGTACCTCTTGATGTAAACCTTGCATATTATGAGATAAAAGGCATGAGAATTACTCCACCAAGTGGCAAAATGCATAAAAACACTATAAATAACAGTAACAAAACATGATGCGAAATGGACGTATCAACACCCCCAAGCTTAGACCTCGCTTGTCCTAAAGCGAAAGCCGATAACGGAAGTCATGACCACATGCTTTGAGAGAGAGTTGTCGATAAAAACAAAATACAAGCATAACATCGTCATGCTCATTATTATAATAGAAAATAGAACTTTATAAAAATACTTCATCACAACATTTTCATCATATAACTTCTATCATAAAGGCTTCTTATAAACAAGTAGCAATTCATCACAACATCGAAGTATGAAGCATAAACTCTATTGAAAACTAACAAACTATGTTTTCAGTCAACTTTGCAACACAATTCATCATACTTTCAGGAATGGTCACATATCAGAGCTTTTAAGCAAGTCTATATATTCAACCATCATTTAGTATTCTATGATTGCTAACACTCACTGAATATATATGAGCAAAAGGTTTCAACCGGACCCATAGAAAGATTAGGGCTTATAGTGTCGCCTCCCAACGTATTAACCTCAAGGGTGATGTCAACAATAATAACTCGTGACCACCCACATTCAGTTGGATATATATGTCTAGATCTTTCCCCACCACATGATGCTTCCCAAAGAAAAGTTAAAGGGGAGTAGAGGAGAATAGTTTGACTCTTGCATAAAAGTAAATGCCTAAAGGTAAAAGATAGGCCCTTTGCAGAGGGAAGCAGAGGTTGTCATGTGCTTTTTAGTTGTATGCCAAATCCCTTAGTGCAAAGGAACGTTACGTTATATTGCCCCTTGTGATGGCAACCTTTATTATGCAGTCCATCACTTTTATTATTGCCATCACAAGTTTGTGAAACTCTTAATTTCCCTTACACTAAATGATCAAACATGTTTAGAAGCAATTTTTATTGCTTTGCGTACCGATGCTAACTTACTTGAAGGATCTTACTCAATCCATAGGTAGGTATGGTGGAGTCTTGAAACATGGATTTGGGTTTTAAGGTTTTGGATGCACAAGTAGTACCTCTACTTAGTGTGGAGTTTTGGCTAGCAAAGATATTGGGCAAGCACCACATGTTAGAAGATTTATAACAATATAACTTCTGTGTGAATATGACAAGCATATATCATTATGTTGTCTTCCTTGTCCAATGTCAGCAGTTTTGGCATATTATAATTAATGGGAGCTCACAATCATAGAAGATGTCAAGGATAGTGTATTTGCATGTAAATCTTCCCTTCCCTTAATAATTCTTTCATGTGTTGCATAACCGACCAATGCTATGTTTGTCAACCTTCAACAAATTTACTACTTATACTTTTCCTTATGTGATGTCACTACTTACTATAAGATTAGCATATGATCTTTTTCATTATTTTCCTTTTTTTATTGCAGAAAGAACGTAAAAAAAATCAAACTAAACTTTATTATATAACTCTCATTCGATTACATAGACAAATAGATCACGAAACTAGCACTCGAAATGATGGATCGAACTAATTTTTGTTTTGACTAAATCATGAAATAACTAAATATCAAACTAAGATGGATAAAGAAAACAAGAGTGATGGTGATATGATACCAGTGCACCTCCCCCAAGCTTGGCACAAGCAAAGGGGAGTGCCCATACCCATGTACTCAAGTATCCTTTTTTGGTGGTGATGATGGAGGTGGTGGTGTAGATGATGAGGTAGCGTCAAACTTGTCCCCCCGCATCCATGGCAGTGGCTCACCATTATAAGAAGAGGCACGAGTCTCCAGAATCCTGCAACTCGTAGCTAAACTCATACCTTTAAATCTTGCTTCATACTAAAAGATTTGGTTTTGAAGATCGAAGGTTTGGCCTTGGAGAAAATTGATTTTCTCGTTGAGGGTGAAGATGATATCCTCCAAGGGCCTACCATCCACCTTTAGATCATGGGTGAATTCCGTGATCATGGAGTGGTTGGCACTGAGTCCACGCTCCAGCATGCCTTTGCACCTGAAGATCTCATGCTCTACCACCTCAATTCTAGCTTCTACGGTCCCCGTCTTCTTGGGCTTCAACATTAATTGGTGTACCTGAAATATAATGCTTTATTCTTTGTCCATTGACCACCTTCGGATTAGTGCCTTTGGGGTTGTTGATCTTAATATCTCCATACCGATGAACTTCTTCGATGATATATGGTCCTTCCCATTTGGTGAGAAGTTTTTCTACAAAAAATCTAAGACGAGAATTGTACAACAGAACATATTCACAAACTTTGAATTCTCGCTTTTGGATTCTTTTGTCATGCCATCTTTTAACTTTTTATTTGAATAATTTGGCATTTTCGTAATCTTGGGTTCTCCATTCATCTAATGATCTAATATCAAATAACCTCTTTTCACGAGAAAGTTTGAAATCATAGTTGAGTTCTTTAATTGCCCAATAAGCTTTATGTTCTAACTCAAGAGGTAAATGACATGCTTTCCCATAAACCATTTTATAAGGAGACATACCCATAGGATTTTTTAAGCTATTCTGTAGGCCCACAATGCATCATCTAGTTTCTTAGACCAATTCTTTCGGGGCCTATTGATAGTCTTTTGCAACATTAATTTTATTTCTCTATTCTCTAATTCTACTTGACCACTAGACTGAGGATGATAGGGAGATACAATTATATGGTTAACATCATATCTAGCAAGCAACTTATGAAAAGCACCATGAATAAAATGTGAACCACCATCAGTCATTAAGTATCTAGGGACTCCAAAGCATGGGAAAATAACTTCCTTAAGCATTTTAATAGAGGTGTTATGATCAACACTATTGGTTGGAATAGCTTCTACCCATTTAGTGACATAATCAACAACAACCAAAATATGTGTATACCCATTAGATGAAGGAAAAGGTCCCATATAATCAAATCGCCAAACATCAAAAGGTTCAATAACAAGTGAATAATTCATAGGCATTTCCTGATGTCTACTAATATTACCAATTATTTGACATTCGTCACAAGAGAGGACAAACTTACGAGCATATTTGAAAAGAGTAGGCCAATAAAATCCAGACTGTAATACCTTGTGTGCAGTTCTATCTCCCGCATGGTGTCCTTGATAAGCCTTGGAGTGACACTTCCGAAGGATTTGTTCCTGTTCATGCTCAGGTATACAACGTCTATTAATACCATCTCTCCCTCTTTATAAAGATTCGAGTCATCCCAAAACTAATGTCTTAAATGGAAGAAAAATATTTTGTTTTGCTGATAGGTGAAACTAGGTGGTATGTATTTAGCAACAATGTAATTAGCATAATAAGCAAACCACGGTGTGTTATGGGAAACATTGACCGTAGCTAGTTGTACATAAGGAAAGCTATCATCAATAGGTAGTGGGCCATCAAGAACATTTTCTAACCTAGACAAGTTATCAGCTACGGGGTTCTCAGCTCCTTTCCTATCAATGATATGCAAATCAAATTCTTGTAGCAAAAGAACCCACCTAATAAGTCTAGACTTAGCATCTTTATTTTCCATCAGATATTTAATAGCAACATGATCAATGTGAACAATTACTTTAGAATCAACAATGTAAGATCTAAATTTATCACAAGCAAATACAACTGCTAAAAATTCCTTTTCAGTGGTAGCATAATTTCTATGGGCACTGTCTAGAGTTTTACTAGCATAATGAATAACATTTAACTTCTTACCAGTTATTTGTCCTAGAACAGCACCAACAACATAGTCACTAGAATCACACATAATTTCAAAAGGCAAGTTCCAATCAGGTGCTTGAATAATAGGTGCAGAAGTTAAGGCTTTGTTAAGTGTTTCAAAGGCTTCTACACAATCATCATCAAAAACAAAAGGGCATCCTTTTGTAATAAAGTAATAAGAGGCCTAGAAATTTTAGAGAAGTCTTTAGTAAACCTCCTATGGACACCAGCATGACCAAGGAAACTACATATACCTTTAATATATTTAGGACATGGCATCTTATAAATTGCATCAACTTTAGCCTTCAGGATTTTCGGGTAATCATGGTGACTGGTCAGGGTCATGATCGTTTCTGGGCCCTTGAGGAATGACTCGTAGAGAGTTGTCATCTGCAGGTGTCAGTAAATAGGTACTCAGAGGAATGTATGTGTCTCCTTGGTAATCATGGTACATTCCTACTCAGTGGATCCTGTGGGTTTACCGATTACTACCACACTTAAAATGAATTATACTCATATCTGCATAGACCATATTTTCTCATATCCTCATAATTGTTCCGAGATCTTTGTTCGGAGAGAAACAACACATACAGTTTCAACATAGGCAATCATGAGACAATAAATTCCATTTATTCATGATATTATTACAATCTCAGGGACTTCTGTTACAAAAATTTCACTCCTTGATCTCAGGAAATACAAGAGTGCTTCATATTACACTAATTGCCACGGTCAAAACTTAACTACTCCATTCTAGCTTTCTTCCTTTGTGGACAATCGCTGGCAAAATGTCCTGCTTCCTTGCAACAAAAGCAAATGAGTTCTGACCAGTCTCGAGGCTTCTTAGCTTCTCCTTTTGCTCCTTGGATTCCCGGCTTCCTTCCTGAGCACAAGTATTTGTGGTGGCCAAATGTCATACACTTGTAACATCTGACATGACTCAGGTCTATGTCTTCAGAGGTTTGGTTCTTCCGAGGGTACTTTTTCTTCTTTTCGGACTCCTTCATCTTAGTCAGTTCTTCTATTTCAAGTGGATCAAATTCCACTTCTTCCGTCGGGAAGTATCCCAGATACTCTTGGCTTCTCTTCGTGCAGTCCTGTGAATAATGTCCTTCTTCTCCACATGAGTAGCATGCATTGGAGAAAAATCTGGTCAGACCTTGTCCATCAGGGTCTTCAATATTTTCGTTCATCACAGGTTCTTCTAGAATCTTCTTCTTGAGGGTTTCCTTCACTGCATCTTTCTGCTGCTTGACAACTTGTTGCACCTTGGGGTAAATGTGACACTGAGCTGGGTAGTGGGTGGTTCCTTCACACAAGAAACAAGTCACCTGACTACTTGGGCATTCCTCAGCTGGGTGATTTTCATCACAATGAGTGCATCCATCCTTGTGTTCTTCCTGGGTGTGTCCTATTTCTCCACAGATCTTGCATGCACAAGGCTTCTTCATCGGATTATCATAGCTGTTCTGAATGAGACGGGATCTTAACAGAGTCTTCTTGAATTCATCCCAACTTTCTGCTCCACTAAATCCTTGTATGGCATAGTGCATTTTCCACCAGATAGCAGCACTTTGGGTAAAGTACTGAAGAGCGTGTTCCACTTCATACTTCCTTGAGATCAAGTTGCTCCCGAAGTGGTTCTCCATGGTTTGAATCCATATATCAGCCTCCAGCTGGGTCATTGGTCCAGAGACTACAAGTCCAGCTTCATACTCCATTTGGTAGGGTTAAGATTTTGGGGATGAGACGGGTAAGAGAGGGAGGGAGATACACACAATACAAACAATATTTTTTTGAGAATAGGTTTTAGTTGTGGCCGTCGGAAAACACACACCAATGACGGCTCACAAATCATCGTATCTAACGTGGGTATATAAAAGGGATTTAGACTTCTAATGGTCATATAACTATTCGAACACTTCAGGGTCTAAGAGTTCTTCGGGTCTTGAGAGTCTTCAATTTGTGTAGCTTCAATTGCATGATGAAATCCTCTTTACTTTGAAGTAGAACTCCGTTGATTCTTCATGAGGTCAGAGGGGTAAGGGGATTGTATAACTATTTGTGGTGAGAGAGAACATTTGATGAAATCAAAAGAGATGAGAAGTGAAAGGTGTTCTCGAAAATAAGATTTTTGAGAGATCCTATCCTAGGAAGTTTCCAGTTTCTAGGGTCACGTCCTACAGTCAACATGTGCTCTGATACCATTTCTGTAGCGACCCGACTCAAAACGAGTCAAGCCTTTGTGTTTCTGTGCCATCCCTGGATCAGTATGCTGGCACACACAGCACATCAATGTATATATCAAAGTGCAATCACATGTAAATAGCATAAAACTGATATATACCTTAAATATCTCAGTGGAAGCAGTCAAGGGAGTGGAGTCCCAATAAACACCAACGGCAAGTTGAGTGTAGACCGTAACCCTGAATCGTACTCTTACTCGTCGAAGAAAAATATCTGCAACATAAGACGTTGCAGCCGTGTAGGTCAGCATATTGAATATGCCGGCAAGTCACATAAGAGAGGGGTGAAAAGTAATCATCTATACTATATGCATATATGGTAGGTGGGGCTATAAGTTTTTAGCGAAAAGCAAGTTTTCTCCTACATCAAGAGAGGGGCGAAAAGCAAAATGTTACTACTTTGTTGGTTGTTAACGAGATGATTCCACCAACCAGTTCTCGTACCCGAGGTGTCAATAATACCCACATCAATATTATTATTTGTGTTGAGAATTTCAGATAACTTCAGTTCCTTTGGCTCAAGTTGTCCATGACCGTGGACACGGCTAATCGATTAGGTTTGAGTACTCTGCAGAGTTTTGCACACGTTCCCCACAAGATTTGATCGCCTCCGAGTATGTCCTCGCACTTCAGGGTGTTTGAAGACCGGATGATCAAAACATGGTCTTTCAACGGGTCCCCCTGAATCCCTGTCGGTGCCCATCCAATCCTACCGTTCTTCTACATCTGCTAGCACCGCCTGTCCAGAGTCGTTGCGTTGTCCAACCAAGCCAGAGCCCATAATGACTTGTGGCTGTGCAGGTAAGCCTTGGGTCTTGAAAATATCCGTCCGTCTCTTTGAGCCTGGGTGAAGCTTTCCGCAGGATGACATGGCCTCTCCAGCATCCCGGGCATCCACTGGGTTTTCCAGGGAGCCGATCAACCGTCCTTCACCCAGTGTTGCATTTCGTCCGAGGTCTTGAAAATCTTGTCTTAGCAGGTCTTGATTATTATATCAACCTCGCATCACTCGTGGTATACACTCAACCGATAGCCCGTCTACTCAAGCATAGCATATATAACATTGTCATCCCGGGGCCAAGTATCGGGGTGTTGTGTTCCTACCACATGATACTACATCTTATGCTAAAGTTTCCAAGTACCTAGGCAGCATGCAATGGGCAAAGAAGGTGATCTACCATGCATCGAAAACATAGGTAAAATAACATGATCAAAGATGACTTGCCTGTGATGTTGACGAAGAAGAATTTCTCGAGAAAATAACTTGATAGACTACTCGTCACTCTCCGATGAAATCTATATAACAAACATATCATCCACATAAGCACTCATACTAGCAATCATTCTAGCAATCAAACAAAAGAGAGAGCGAATAGGAATTCCGAAAGAAACTTCAAATAAGACTAGGGAGTCCTCTACTACGTCAAACACTAAATAGTTTTGTCTAACAGAAAATAATGACAAGGAACTAAGATATAAGTCTAACTAAGATAAAATAAAGTATTCTTCACAAAACTTTTTGAAAGTATTCCCGAACGGGATTTGAAACGACGGTGAAAACAATTGCACGTTACTACGGAACTAGAATTGTTTTCATGAAAACAAATAAATATAAAATAAAAACTTGTTGCAAAACTACTGTTAACTAACAGAAACAAAACATAATAATCTTTCTGAAATAATAAAGAAAATATTTTAAAACAAAAGTAGAAAATGAATTAGCCGAAATCCTAAAAGCGGTGAAACAGAAATTGTTTCACAAGAAACAGTGAGCTAAAATACTCAAACAAATCTTAATTTTTTACCACTGATAAATAATATCACTAGTGATCAGTACCAAAAGGAATCAAATTAAAAGCTATTTTTAAACTCCTGGAATAGGCAAAACAAGTTTTAAACTAAATCTGATCTAACTTGTATTTAAATATTTCAAACATAGACAAATTATATGTTTTTAAAAACTACAGGAAATTTATGAGCTACTGGAAAAAGAATCATTGTCATTGGACTTCGGGATAAAAGGTTGTGGCCAAAACAAGATTGAAAGTTGCTGTTTTTGCTATTTTTGACAGAAAAACTGCAGCTAACTAGTACTAACAAAGGGGTACACGTGGCAAGTTTCTATTGGCTGCGTAGGGTGTTTGTTGCATGGCTTCCGGCAAACGGCCGACGCTAAGGAAAAGTTGCTGGTTAAATCATAAGTGACAAAAAACCCACTGGTTTCATAATTTAGACCGAAGGGGTACTAGTGTTTTAATCCTGGCCGTTGCATGGGATCTAAGGGCTATCAAGAGAGGACATGAAATATAGAGAGAGGAGAGAGGCTACCTTGCTGGCAGAGGGGTGCACCGGCGAGGAGAGCTGGCCGGCGAGGGAGGGGAGGCTCCGGGCGGTGGAGGGCTTCGGGGAGGTGGCGGCGGGGTGCTCCTCCTCGGGGGGGAGGCGCTCGGGGAGAGAGAGCTCGGGGGAAAGCTCTCCAGGGCGAGGCCGAGGGTGGCAGCCTCGGGCTGCTGCTGCTGCTGCTCGTGGCGAGGCTTCGGGCGGCGAGGGGACGTGGCGGCGGTGGCGGCTAGGGTTGGGAAGGGGTGGCTCGGGGTGGGGTATTTATAGGCTTAGGAGGGGGGTGGTACTATGGAAGGAGAGGGAGCTTCGGGGAAGGTATCCCGTGTACTGGGGGGGCTCGGTCTCGGCTTGGTGGAAGAAGGAAGGAGGAGGGAGGTAGAAGAAGGGAAGGTGACGGCGGGGAAGAAAGCTCGGGCAGCGGGGCCCTTGGGCAGTGAGAGGAGGGAGGGAGAGTTAAGGGAGGAGAGGGAGAAACGGGGAAGAGATCGTGAGGGAGGTGCGGCTCGGTTTGGTGCAGAGAAAGAAAGAGAGGAGAGGAGAGAAGAGAGAGGAAGGAAGGAAACGTGGAGAGAGGGGGCTCGGTGGGACCCGTAGGCCAGTGAGAGGGGGGTAGAGGAGGGGGTCGGGCAGGGGCATGGGATTTGATCCCAGGTGGCTAAGGCACGCCCAGGGCGGCGGTTAGGTTAGAAAATAAAAAATAAAAAAAAGCTTTCCTTTTTATTAAACCTTTCCAAGAAGCAAAAAAAAAAAATATCTATATATGGTATTATATATCAAAAAAATCAGAAAAAGAATCTCTACTCGAATAACATTTTTATAAAGCCAAAATAAAAACTTGAAAAAAAATGTTTTTTCACAAATTCACTAAATTGCTTTATTTCTTTTTGCAATTATTTTTGCAAAAGAACTTTGGGTTTTCTTGGCTCCAACATTTCAAAAATTCCCGTACTTTTGGAGTGTCATTTTCCTCCGCTCTCTCTCTTGCATGCAAGAGAGTTTTCTCCGGGCTTTTCATGCGAGGAAAAAGTATTGGAAATGCAAAAGAATTCAATGCAAATATCTCCGTTCAAATTCTTTATAATTGAAGAAGTCATGTCATCTTCTCTCTTGGCTTTTAAAAGCTTGAATTTGAATTCACCGGAGAAGGGGGAAGTCATTTTATTCCCTCTCATTCAAAGGTTTCGAAAAGTTTCAAATTTCACACAAGTTTCAGTCACTCAGCAAACAAACAAACAATCAATCTAATAATTATATTAACATTCCAAAATTTTTAATTTTAGGATGTTACAAACTACCACACTTAAAATGAATCTCGTCCTCGAGATTCGAAGAGGCTAGAAAGAAAGGTTAGGGTTTGGGGTCTTCTAACAAATCCAATCTCCGGCAAGGTGGGATGCTACCACACTTAAAATGAAGGTTACTGGTCCCTTAAGATTTTAACAATCCTCTGGGGTTTTGGCATCTGACTCCTCACAGTCTTCATATTAAATCCTTTGGTGATGCTCTCTCGTTGATATAAGCTTCTTCCGTTACTGGGTCTTCTTTAACTGACAGTCTCGTGATCAATTCTAACTAACCTATCGATGATTCTCATGGTGGTCTACCATTTGTGGCTATCCTGTAGAGAGAGGGGTCTTGGTTTCATCCTCACCGTAAAATTTCCAAAGCGTGACAACAAATGCCATGTACATGGGCTTTCATAGTACCATTCTAAGGCTTAAACAAAAGCTTCAAAGAACGTCATCTCTCACTATGGGTAAGTCTCTCAGATTTACCATTCCGAATAGCAAGATAAATGATAAGAGTAAGTCGTCATGGTGATCAGTCCATTCCGCACCCAAATCATTTCTCTGTATAAGGTTTAGCGAATCTCGCATTCTAACACTCGGGCATCCTCACTAGCGTTGCAGAATTTCTTTTGTCCATGAACGAAATTCGGATAATCCATTGGTTCTGCAAGCTGAACGAAACATCTATCGTATCTTCACAACTCTCAGGTTTTCGTATGCTCCTAAGAAAACGTTTGCTGATCCATCATAGCTTCTTCCATAAATCATATGCATTTCATAATCAATCCTTTATTACATCCTTAATTTCTCCTCAAAAACACCAATTCAAAAGTACTCTATTACAAATGTTGCCATCCACATTGTTCGGTATGGTCGAGCATTTCTGCCAACTTTATTCATCTGCCTCTCTTTGAGGTACTTTAGTTCCACTCGAACTTTTCGAGGTGCTCCTTGAAATCATCCATATTTTGCTTCATCATGGTGTTCCTGAGCTTCATTTCCATCATTTCCGCATGTACTTCACTCAGGTATTCCTGGGTATGACAGAGTCTTGCTTCAAGTATTTCTCCGATCTGACGTATGGCTTCCATGGCAGCTTCACGAACAGCATCAAAGAAGGTTGCTCGTGGTACACGTGAAATGAAAAAGTATCGCCCCATAGTCTTAGGACAAACTCCTTTCACATGGTGGAGGTGTAGTTCCACATACCAAAGTTCCACTCCATTTTCCACAAATGGGTAGCCTTTGTAGACTGCATCTCCTTCAAGATGAATGTGCTTCATCATGTCCTTCAGGATTTTCGGGTAATCATGGTGACTGGTCAGGGTCATGATAGTTTCTGGGCCCTTGAGGAATGTTTTTTCACAAATTCACTAAATTGCTTTATTTCTTTTTGCAATTATTTTTGCAAAAGAACTTTGGGTTTTCTTCGCTCCAACATTTCAAAAATTCCCGTACTTTTGGAGTGTCATTTTCCTCCGCTCTCTCTCTTGCGTGCAAGAGAGTTTTCTCTGGGCTTTTCGTGCGAGGAAAAAGTATTGGAAATGCAAAAGAATTCAATGCAAATATCTCCGTTCAAATTCTTTATAATTGAAGAAGTCATCTCATCTTCTCTCTTGGCTTTTAAAAG
This sequence comes from Hordeum vulgare subsp. vulgare, assembly GCF_904849725.1. Classification (NCBI taxonomy): domain Eukaryota; kingdom Viridiplantae; phylum Streptophyta; class Magnoliopsida; order Poales; family Poaceae; genus Hordeum; species Hordeum vulgare. Next base: position 129,402,249 of record NC_058523.1, read on the forward strand.
CTTGAATTTGAATTCACCGGAGAAGGGGAAAGTCATTTTATTCCCTCTCATTCAAAGGTTTCGAAAAGTTTCAAATTTCACACAAGTTTCAGTCACTCAGCAAACAAACAAACAATCAATCTAATAATTATATTAACATTCCAAAATTTATAATTTTGGGATGTTACATACATCTTCGAAAGGCAGCAGGTGCATTGCATAATCCAAAAGGCATATGTCTATAAGCATTGGTTCCAAAAGGACAAGTAAAGGTGGTTTTCTCTTGATCAGGTTGTGGCACAGGTATTTGAGAGAAACCAGAATAACGATCTAGAAATAAAAAATGTGGGTGCTTCAATAATCTTTCTAGCACTTGGTCTATGAAAGGTAAAGGATAATGCTCTTTTCTAGTAGCTTTGTTTAATTTTCTAAAATCAATAACCATTCTATAGCGAGTCACAATTCTTTATGGAATGATTTTATTTTTATCACTAGGAACAACAACAATACCACCTTTCTTAGGAACACAATGAACGGGACTTACCCATCTACTATCAGCTATGGGATAAATTATACCTGCATTCAGTATTCGATGGTGATCAACAACGGGTTTAGCATCTGGTTCCATATTACTATTGTGCTAACAGAGAGTAGGACTAATGCCCTTAAGATCATCAAGAGTATATCCAATGGCAGCTCGGTGCTTCCTTAAAGTTTTTAACAATCTTTCTTCTTCATGCTCTATTAGGTTAGCACTGATAATAACAGGATATATCTTCTTTTCATCAAGATAGACATATTTCAAAGTGTGAGTTAATTGCTTTAATTCAAACACACGATCACCTTTGGGTGGAGAAGGACCTCCTAGAGTTTCAACAGGCAAGTTGTGTTTAAGGATAGGCTTTTGCTCAAAAAACATATTATCTAGTTCATTTCTCTCACGCATATGCATATCATTTTCACGGTCTAGCAAATATTGTTCTAAAGGGTCAATAGGAGGAATGGAAATAGAAGCAATACCAATTACTTCATCTTTACTAGGCAATTCTTTATCATGGGATTGCTTACTAAAACTTGGAGAAGTGAAACTCATGAGACATACCACCAAAATTAACACTCATAGTTTCCTTTTTGCAATCTATTTGAGCATTGACAGTGTTCAAGAAGGGTCTATCGAATATTATGGGACAAAAATCAACTTGTGGTGAGCCAAGTACTAGGAAATCAGTATGATATTTTACTTTTTCACACAATACTTCAACATCTCTAACAATCCCAAGTGGTGTGATGGTGTCTCTATTAGCAAGTTTAATAATAGCATCTATGTCTTCTATTTCAGCGGGAGCTATCTCATGCATAATTTCTTGATATAAGGTTAAAGGAATAGTACTAACATTAGCACACATATCACATAAACCATGATAGCAATGATCTCCTATTTTGATTGAGACGACACGCATGCCAAAAACGGGTCTAGTTTTATCTTTAGTATCGACTTTGGCAATTCTAGCAGCTTCATCACAGAAATAAATAACATGTCCATCAATACTATCGACCAAGAGATCTTTAACCATAGCAGTACTAGGTTCTACCTTGATTTTCTTAGAGGGTTTGGTTGTTCCAACATAACTTCTGTTAACCACGGTGGAAGCTTTAGCTTGTTCCTTTATCCTAACAAGGAAAGGTGGTTTCTCAATATAAGCAGTAGGCACAACTGGGTCAACATTGTAAATGATAGTTTCATCCCGAGCTTTAATTGGTTCTTACACTTTTATTTTAATAGGTGGATGATATTTAAACAATTTCTGTTTAGGATCAACATGAGCAGCAAAGGTTTCACAGAATGAAGCTACTATCTAAGAGTCAAGTCCATATTTAGTGCTAAAATCATTGAAAGCATCGGTTTTCAAAAAAGATTTAAAACAATAAAACTTAAGTTTTGTACCTGACCCTTTACCTTCATCGACTTCCCAATCTTCATAGTTGTGTTTAATTTTTCCAAAATATCCCACATGAATTCAATAGTCTTGTTCATAAAATAACCAGAACAATAAGTATCGAGCATGGTTTGATCATTACGAGAAAGCCGAGCATATGTATAATAATTTCTCTAGGGAGGTCATGATTGGGGCATGAATATAACATTGACTTCAGCATCCCCCAAGCTAGAGAAATACTTTCTCCTTCACGAGGCCAAATATTATAAATAAAATTCCGATCACGATGAACAAGATGCATAGGATAGAATCTTTGGTGAAACTCCAATTCCAATCAATTTCAGTTCCAAGATCATGTATCATCACATAGACAATACCATATCAATGCTCCCCCCAAGATAAAGGGAAAAGTTTATTATTGACTTCCTCTCCGGATAAATCTGCAAGCTTAAATGATCCACAAACTTCATCCAGATAGATTCGGTGCATATCGGGATGTTTTGTTCCATCTCCTGCAGAAGGATTAGCTAGCAGTTTCTCTATCATACCCGAAGGAATTTCATAATAAAAAAAAATAGTAGTTTCAGCAGGTTGAGGGGCAATTCTTGGAGTTTCCCATGGAGGTGAAGATTCCCCGAACAAACCCCTCAAAGGATTGCTTTCCATAGTGAAAAATAACAGTAAATTTCAGCATGTAGTATAAATTTTCCCTTACCAAATTACGCTTACAAAAGGTGCTTCACTCCCCGGCAATGACGCCAGAAAAGAGTCTTTATGACCCACAAATATAGGGGATCAATCATAGTCCTTTCGATAAGTAAGAGTGTTGAACCCAACGAGGAGCAGAAGGAAATGACAAGCAGTTTTCGGTAAGGTAATTTCTGCAAGCACTGAAATAGCGGCAACAAGTTGTTTGATAGCAAGATAATTATAACAAGTGACTAGTAGCAATAGTAATAATAGGTGCAGCAAGGTATCCCGATACTTCTGTGGCAACGGACAGGCCAGAACGGTTTCTGATAATAGGCAAAGCGTTCTTGAGGGCACACGGGGATTTTATCTAGTCACTTTCGTCATGTTGGGTTAATTCACATTCGATACTTTGATAATTTGATATGTGGGTGGACCGATGCTTGGTTACTGTTCTTACTTGAACAAGCCTCTCACTTATGATTAACCCTCCCGCAAGCATCGGCAACTACAAGAACAGTATTAAGAATAAATTCTAACCATAGCATTAAACATAGGGATCCAAATCAGCCCCTTACAGAATAGCGCATAAACTGGGGTCTAAGTTTTTGTCACCCTCGCAACCCACCATTTAATTACTACTCCACAATGCATACATTAGGCCCAAAGATGGTGAAGTGTTATGTAGTCGACGTTCACATAACGGCACTAAGGGAATCACAACATTCATATCATCAAAATATCGTACAAATATCAACTTGACATGTCTACTTGCAACATGACTTCTCCCATGGCCTCAAGAACAAAAGTAACTACTCACAAGTGATAAACATGTTCATGATCAGAGAGGTATTAAGTAGCATATTGGATCTGAACATATGAACTTCCACCAAATAAATCATAAAGCATCAATTACAAGATGTAATCAACACTACTAGTCACACCCGAGGTACCAATCCGAGGTTCCGGTACAAGATTGAGCAGAAGAGATGAACTAGGGTTTGATAGGAGATGGTGTTGATGAAGATGTTGATGAAGATTGGCCTCCCCAAGATGAGAGGGTTTTTGGTGATGACGATGGCCTCGTTTTCCCCCTCTGGGAGAGAAGTTCCTCCGATGGAATCGCTCCGCCGTAGGGCAAAAGTGTTGGTGCCCAGGTTCCGCCTTGAGTCGGTTGCGCTTCGTCCAAAAAGTCCTCCTCCAATTTTTTTAGGTTAAACGGGAATTTATACCAGAGGATGGTTGCTAGTGGTGGACCAGGGGCCCACTAGACATCAGGTCGTGCTAGGGGGGCTGGCACGCCCTGGTTCCTAGTGGACGCGTGGTAGCCCCCATTGGTACTTCTTTTCTCCAGTCTTTTTTATTTATTCCAAAATAAATCTCCGTAAAGTTTCAGCCCATTTGGAGATACGTAGAATAGGTATCTTTGACATAGATTTTTTAGATCCAGAATCTCATGTGTCGTCATTCTCCCTCTTGATGTAAACCTTCCATATTATGAGAGGAAAGGCATTAGAATTACCCACCAAGTGGAAAAATGCATAAAAACACTATAAATAACAGTAACGAAACATGATGCAAAATGAACGTATCAGGGCCCGAGTGCCACGATTTTAGATCTAAACCTATTATGTTTTCTCTGGATATGAAAGTGTTTAGATAATATCTTGCAAGTTGTGTGCACCTATTACGTGTTATGATCCGCATCCCCCAAGGTGACAATAATTGGGATTCTTTCTGGTTATTGTCATAGTTTGAGGAGTTCATGTATTCACCATGCATTAATGCATTGTTTCGGTTCTCTATTAGAAAGAGGCCTTAATATCCCTTAGTTTCCTTATGCACCCCGCTGCCATGGGAGGGTAGGATAAGCGATGTCATGCAAGTTCTTATCGCAAGCACGTATGACTATATTCGGAATACTTGCCTACATTATATCGATGAATTGGAGCTAGTCTAGTGTCGCTCTAGTGTGTAAGTGTTACATAATTGATTTAATCTAGATCCTTATCCATCACCGGTCCACGTGCCTACGCTTCTCATATACTGAATCTTGCTAAGTTATTATTGTTGTTGCTACTATTACAATCACTACAAAATTGTTGTTGTTACCGTTACTACTACTATTTTGATGTGCTACTAAAATCTTTGCTGCAGAGACATATCCCAGGTGTGGTTGAATTAATAACTCAGCTACTAAGACCAATAAATATTCTTTGGCTCCCTTGTGTTGAACCAATAAATCAGGGTCTAATACTACCTGTGAAGACTATTGTGATCCCCTATAATTGTTGGTTATCAAGACTATTTTCTGGCACTCTTGCCGGGGAGCATAGCTCTATTTACTGTGTTCACTTAAGGATACCCAATTGCCACTATGAAGAATCTGAAAGATACTAGAACTAAGATCATACCCTCTAAGATGATGGGAGGTAAGGAAGTGACATCTAGCTTCGTTTTTGATTCACTTACTGTTTTGAATCAGCTTATGACACCACCACTTGCTGCTCGTTCTGATATGTTGCAATGGCTTGATGATGCTACTTCCGAAATTAATGATGATACTACTGCTATACTAGATGAAAGTGAAACTGTGACATTGAATGAATTACTTGATGCTCATATGGCTAAAGCTAGAGAACTTGAAATTGTTGAAACTCGTGAAGATTTTGAATCACCTATTATGCCTAGCTCTCCTAATAGATATGAATTGCGTGATGTACCTGAGCGTTATGTTATGGATGGGGAGATAGCTAAAGACTTTCTTGCTAGTAATGATAGAGAATATTTGAAGAAACTACTATGCAAATGAAGATTTGAAGAAACTACTATGCAAACGGAAAGAGAAATCTATGATGGAGAAAATGAAACACAATCTTAAATTTGCTACTTCTCATATATGTGTTACTGATAAGGATTATGAATCCTCTATTCATCCTGAGTTAATCACTATAGTAGAATCTAATCCTTTCCATGGTTATGAAACTGAAACTATTGTGGGACACCTCACTAAATTGAATGATATTGCCACTTTCTTTACTCATGAGGAAAAAATGCGCTACTATTTTATCATTAAGATTTGTTTTCCTTTTTCGCTAAGAAGCAAAGTTAAGGAGTGGTTCCTCACTCTTGCTTCTAGTTGTGTGCATAGCCCCACGATATGATATATTATTTCTCTAAAAGTATTTTTCTGCTCAAAAGAAACAAGCTGCCTTACAGGAAATATTTGACTTTGTGCAAATTGAAGAAGAGAATCTCCCTCAAGATTGGGGGAGACTTATCCATCTACTAAGAGCTTTGCTTGAGCATCCTCTTAAGAAAAATAAAATACTTGATATCTTTTATTATGAACTAATCGATACTTCTCGAGACTACCTAGATAGTTGTGGTGGTTGTGTTTTCAAGGAATGAATTGTTGGAAAAGCTGAGGAATTATTGAATAATATATTGCAATGCTAATAATTGGACACTTCCTCAACCACCACGAGAACCTATTCAAAAGAAGAGAGGTATTTATTCCTCAGTACAGAAGATATGCAAGAAGCCATGAGATCTATGAAAGCGAAAGGTATTAAATCTAAAGACATCAAGAATTTATCACACATTGAAGAAATACATGGACTTGATACCCCGACACATGTAGTAGAGGTAATTTCTCTCCGTAGATTTGATGATCGCGATATACCTTATACCAAAACTCCTAGTCAATGCATGGATGAATTTCATAATTACGTTGTCAAGCAGGAGCACATTAATAATTATGTTAAATATCAACTACAATGTTATGCTATGATGATAGATCGCTTGAGTGACTTGATGTTTAGAATTTTTATTGATGTTAAAGGTCTAGGTAAACATGCTTCATGGTTCATACTCAACTAGACTAAGTTGCTAAGTCACAAAATGACTTGCTTTCTGAATTGAATGAAAACATGAATGACCATGTTGTTAGAGTAATGACTAGAGGAGGCAATATGACTCAGGAACCTCTTTATCCTATAGGTCATCCTAAAAGAGTAGAACAAGATTCCCAGAGAATTAATGGAGATGCACCTAGTTCAACTAAAGATAAAAAAGAAAAAGAAAAATGATAGGACTTTGCATGCTTCTAGTGAACCTATTATACAAAAACATGTTGAGAAACAAAATGATGTTTCTATTTCAGATGTTGAGACACAATCTGGTACTGAACATGCACCTAGTGATAATGAGAATAATAATGATAACAATGATGTTCACGTAGATGCTGAACCATATAATAATAAAGAACCTGAAAATGATGTGGAAATAGAACCCACAGAAGGTCTTGATAACCCACATCCTAAAATTAAACATTATGAGAAGAAAAACTTTGTTGCTAGAAAACATGGTAAGGAAAGAGAACCATGGGTTCAAAAAGCCATGCCATTCCCTCGTAAGCCTTCCAAGAGTAAGGACGATGAGGAGTTTGAACGCTTCATTGAAATGATTGGACCGGTCTTTTTGCGCACTCGCTTGACTGATATATTGAAGATGCCTCCATATGCTAAGTATATGAGGGACATTATTGCCAACAAAAAAAAGATACCTGAAATATAAATAGCCACCATGTTTTCTAATTATTCTTTTGATGGTGGAGTCCCTAAGAAGTTGGGAGAACCGGGTATACCCATTATACCTTGCTCCATTAAACAAAGTTATGTTAAAACTGATTTATGTGATTTAGGAGCCGGTGTTAGTGTTATACCTTTCTCTTTATATAAAATACTTGATTTGCATAAGCTTACACCCACTGAGATATATTTGCAAATGGCTGATAAATCCACTGCTATACCTATTGGGATTTGTGAGGAAGATCCTGTTGTGGTTGCAAATGTTAATATCTTAACACACTTTGTTATTCTTGATATGCCCAAGGACGACAACATGTCGATTATCCTTTCTAGACCATTTTTAAATACTCCAGGGTCTGTTAATTATTGCAACAAAATAAATGTTATTTTTCATGTCAATGGCAAACAACACATGTGTATTTTTCGAAGAAACAAGCTTCGGTGAACAATATTAACGTCATTGAGCGAATTGCCACAATCACTATTGGAGGGTTCAAATTCCCTCTTCCTACTGCCAAGAAAAAGTATGATATTCTTATTGTTGGGGATGTGCAAATACCCATTAAGGTAACTTAGTGTTATACGAAAATTCTTCGGTTTTATGTCAATCGCAAACGGTTATTAATAAGGCTTGATTAACCTTATTAATGTATCCTTTTTGAAAGATATGTGCTTGATGAATTTAGTAAGCACAACTCTTTGTATCCTTAGTTTACTTTTGGTTCATTCTTAGTTAAGTAAAATAGAATACCATGATTATCATTTTTCTGAGTTTCCCATGCATGACCCAAAAATTAAATTTCTGAGAATGTCATAAAATTTTGACATGGAATTTTCTTGAATGTTTAAAAAAAATGGTGTTGAAAAGACATCACGAAGGTGCACCTGTGGGCTACAGGCCAACACGGCGCGCCCACCCCCTCTCGGCACGCATGTGGGGCCCACGGACCCCCTCCCTTATCCATGCATCCCATGTCATCCCTTACCTCGAGCGAAAATCCATACACACTCTCTCTCTCTCTCGTGTTCTTGCTACTCAACCTGATATTTTCGATCTCTTTGCTCGGAACTTCGTTTCCAAAACTTTCTTGAGGGATTGTTCCTTGGTATGTGACTCTCCCATTCCTCCAATTAGTTTTCTAGTGGTTTATATTTTGCATATTTTGTTACACTTGGTGCTACTGAAAATGAGTTTGCATGTTAAAATCTTTGAGTTCCAAGTAGTGTGAAAGCTTGATATGACCTCTAAGCATCTAATTGAGTAGTCATTATCAAATTTACAAAGTTTTGTTGACGTAATTTTGTGGTCCAAAAATTTCAGAAATTTGCTTATACGAAGATGAAATTTCTTAGGAGGGGTTCTTCAAACAGGAGGTCCAAAGGATATGTTGGGAAGACTCAAGACCAAGACATCAACCTCTTTCGCAACGTACAGTTTAGGCCGTGTGAATGGCCACATACACCTTTCACGAGTGAAGCGGGTTTCCACCAAGAGTTTATGCAATTGAGTGCAAATGTCGGGCTGATCAACTTCATCGCAGATGAGTGTGATCAATAGTATCTCTTTACAAATTCTGTTGTGTAGAACTTCTAGTTCATAAATTGGCCCAATGATCCCATGTGTGCATTTTGATTTATATGCATAACATTATGAATTACCACTCTCTAATTTCTGTGAAATATGCTTGATTCCCTATGACAGAGGAATCCGTGAGCCTAAACCGGAGGAGTTTGAGGCATTCCTCCTTACTTTAAGTGTGGGAGAAAGTAGGGGCGTGTCAAACGCCCGGGCCACCACTTTACATTTTCCCTCTCTGCACTAATTTTCCCTATTCATAGGAAAATGTTTAACTCCTATGAGTCAGGGTGGCCGTCTTAGTGCCCCCACCCTTGCCCTTATGCGTCACGCACTCAGTGGTGATAACACTTACAGCTTAGGAGCTATTGTCGCACGCCGCTTGCATGTTAACCGTACCAAAGGCAAAATTCATGGTGGTATTTATGCCGCTCACTTAGCAAAGCATTTTAATATCGACATACGCCCCACTAATTATTTGTTGTCCAAGACTTAACTTCATCATCAGCCTATGTTCGATCACCAGTTCATCGATGAGCCCAAGCCTACCCACCACATTCATTATAATCTAGTATACAACGAGAATACTCGTGATGTTATTTTGTTGTGTGCACCTTCTTTGTTTGATTATCATGCCAGGAGTGGATACACCGTCATGCCATCAGATATAATCAACTACCCAAATGAGTTGGCTGAGGTGGAGGCCGCTTCCCACGCATGGACGCTCAAGTGCCTCAGCCCAATTACTTCCCTCAACCGGATGGCTATTTTCAGTGGTGATTATCTAGCTAGGCTTAAATCCTAAGCTTGGAGGAGTACGTATTTCTCACCGACATTACATTCATTTCCACACATTTCATATCAATTGTCAATGTTCATCCTTTTTCATTGTAAATCCATGCTAGCTTTATTTTTCGCTTTCTTCTTGTGTGTTTAAAAAACTTAGCAAACCCAAAATGTTTCTTGCTTGTTTTCGATTTTTCTTTCTTGTTTAATTAGTTGTAGAATTAAAAGAAAACATAAAAAAGTTTCATTTGCATGTTGGGAGCTTTCCCGTGTAAATAATTTTTGTTGCCCTTGTTTTCTCTTTGTTTATTTGCTTCTTACTCAAAAAACAAAGAACCCAAAAATATTTCAGTGTGTATGAATTTATTTTATTTTGTTGAGTCATTGAAAGCAGAAGACTGCGATGAAAATGTTGAGTAGTTCTTATATGCATTGGTGTTAATCTAATAAAGAGCCAATATTACCTTGTCTTTTCCTTTGCATAAACTGTTTCGCAGATTCTAGCTTAGTCCATGACACACTTGCACTATTATTATTATCACATCATTCGATTGTGCAAGTGAAAGGCAATAATAACGATATTTGATGAAGTGATCGTGGTAAAGGAAACCAATATGAACTCTTCTCGTTCTCTGTTTTTGTAAATTTGTTTAGCTCTTCCGATCTTGATTCAGTATATCATGAGCAAACATGTTTATGATGACAATTGGAGATTATAGTTGCTCATGCCATCCTTAAATGGTTAGAAGTGGATAATGATTTATCTTATGTGTCAACATGCATTAAAACGGTTATGATGTAATATGGTAGTATGTTATTTCCCTCTGAGTAATTCGAGCGACTTGACTTGGCTCATGTGCAAACATGTAGTTGATTCAAAACCAATGCAGATTTGATGACTTCTAAATTCAGTATTCATATCCTATTCATGCTAATGTTTAATGTTAATTATTTGCAATGCATGATTACGGCCATTTTCGCTCTCTAGCTGGTCGCTTCTTAATCTATTGCTATCATTCACCTGTACTAAACGGGAATACTCTTGTGCACCCAAACTCCTAAACCCAAATTGTTCCACATGAGTACACCATACCCACCTATATACGGTATTACTATGCCATTCTAAGTACATTTGCACATGCCACCTCTAAACATTCAAATAAACATCCATTTTATATACTTGTAAAGCTCATGGAGCGATAGGGCGGTCGCTATCTTTCATGCTAAATTGGATATTCTCGAGATGGACGTTTATTTGTGTGTCATTGCACGAGAAAGGCGGATAAAAAGGATGCCCAATCCTTCATAATCAAAATAAATCAAACAGAACTCTTGGAACAGTTGATATGTTGGCAGACACCCATGACTGACCGTGTGTCATGGTTTGTGTATGGATAGTGAAAAGGAGTAAACTTTATATTTTTGCTTGAGAACAACCAATAATGCGTTCAACATGGAAGATATCAAAAACTCTCACGGAAAAAGCACACCACCCAAAATTATAGTTTCATCTCTATTTTAAACATTGAGCTCTTCTACGAAGGGTCTTTCTATTTATTTTTATGTTATTTACTTTCATGTTATTTTCTTTTATTTGGGTCATCACCCTCTTACTAAAAGCACCAGGCCTGAGAGCAGTATTGCCATTCTTAAGCATTGAGTAAAGTTAATGTTGGATATGAGCATCATTGAATCCTTTCTACCCTGAACTAACTTGATGAGAAATCACACAGAAACAGCAGCCCCAACGCACATACAGTGTCTGCCACAAACTTACATCATTTGATTAGAAGCATCCTACATCGCCCTCGTATTTACAGAGAGAAAGAGAGCATGGAGAGGGACAGAGACGGACGATCAGGCTGCATGGTTGACCCTTCAAGGTTCAAAGGAAACCCGCCTACCATCGGTCAGTTCACGCTGACGACATCCTCGATCCCGTTCTCCTTGACCAGGTCGGTGAACTGGTTCAAGTAGCTCACGAGCCCACCAAGCGATTTGATCAGCTCGTCGGCTTTCTGCCGAGTGGTCTCCATTGCATCAGGTGAGACCGCATAGGCAGGAGCATTGTGGTGGCCACCATCTTCATCAGCCTCTCCGCTTAGTATCATATGAATATGTTCCGCGTTCTCGCTTAGCTTGTTGGCCAACTCCCATGCGTCGGCTTGGCTTTTCTTTGGCTCGTTGTCAGTCTCCATCTCACACCCTTCTAGACAAAAGAGCACAGAGGCATGAAGTTAGCCGCGATCAAATGTAAGATGAATCAAAAAACATTAACTGGTAGTACATGGTATGCAATGAAAAGACACAATGTTTGGAGAAAATGGGCTGCAACTAATACAAATCCATCTACGTTACCTACACAAGACAATTTTATTAGTTGTCTTGTGTACCAACACACGGATCTGTACTCCTAGTTGTTAATTGGTGGCGGGGATCCATTCGCCTTTGGATCAGATCTCAATCAAACGGCCTCACATTCCTCTTACACCCTTGGCACAGCTTTTCCGCTCGACAAACCAGGTAATATGTGAAAACCTACAGACTCGGAGTAACAACAATAGGATTGTGGATTGTCATGATGACAAAATCCCTGATATGTGAGCCCATCCAAGCATGAAGAACAGGCACTGAGTTTGGACACGGCAAGAAAGCAACATAATTCTACCATATCACCAAAAAAAGGAAAACAAAATATAAGCCTCCTCTGAACAGCAGGCTACAGGCATGTGTTCCCCAATACTCTGGTGCTGGCATTTTTGCATCCATCACCTATAGATCACCTTCACTGCAGCTCTTACATTTGGTTAATGGATCCATGTACAGATGCATAGTACTCCACTGGCCAAATCATTCCTACCAAATACTGACATAGTCAAGTTGCAATAATATATGGCATACGCTGCAAGCTTTACTACTAAACCATTAAGTATCTCCAACATATCATAATCAGAGCACACGATCACCCAACTGAAAACATCTAGCCGGTTCATACTCACATGCTAATCAAGTCAGGTGTGTGAACATGCAAAGAAAAATTGAGAGGAGAATTGTACCCAAATCATCAGAAGCATTCGCATTTCCACCGTCAACCTGCATCTCCTCCTCACTCCGGTCACCATCCTCCGCGGCACTATCCTCCTCCTCTTCTTCAACCCCAGCATCGCCACCCTCTTCCTCTCCCACCTCAGCAGTATCACCACCACCGCCGCCACCCTCTTCCTCTCCCACCTCAGCAGTATCACCACCACCGCCCCCGTCACCATTAGCACTGGCCAAGACCTCGTCGCCCCCTCCTCCCCCGGCGCCGCCAAGGAGCGCCTCATCGACCCGGATCAGAGCGTCCATGATGCCATACACCTCGGCGTCGAACTCCGCTGGGAGCCCGGCCTTCCTTCTGGCCGCGGCACCCATGCGCCAGTACTTCCCCCCGGTCCGCGCCTCCCAGTGCCGCACCGCCCCGTACTCCGCCTCGAGCGCCTCCCACTTCCGCTTGCACTCGCCAGCCGCCCTCCCCCTGCGCCTCGAGGGCGCCCCTCCGGCATCGGAGAAAGCGATGTTCTCCGCGACGATGGCCCACTTCTGGAAGGCGGAGACGGAGCGGGCCCAGCCGTCGTCTTCCACGGCGGCGACCGCGGCAACGAGCGCGAGGGTCTCGGCGGCAGTCCACTCGGGCGCGCGGCCGGAGCGCGTGCGGCGGGGGCTCGGGGGCCTGGAGGATTTGAAGGCGGGCGGCGGCTGGTCTCTGGCCGCAGGCGTGAGGGCCTGGGGTTTGGAAGGGGACGCCGCTAGGGCCTGGACGATGCAGGGCGAGTCAGAGGCGGTCACGCTGGGATCGACGGAGGGTAGGGCTTGGACGATGCACGGGATGTCGGCGCCGCGGGGATCCATGGAGGCGGAGGCGGAGGCGGAGGCTGTTGGAGCTTGGGGGAGGCGAGAGCTGAGTGACAGAGTGAGTCCGGTCAGTGGCTCAGTGCGGCACGGAGGCTTCGAGCGAGTCAGCTTATTCATTGACTAGCTTGTACACAAGAAAAAAAAAATGCCAAAACTAGACTAAGCAACTCTAGTGAATTTTTATCAAAAGGACAAACTGACGACTGGAATTGCTACAAAGGACCATCTCTAGATCAAAATGATAGAAAAGATCAACTGAACTGTAGGGTATCAAAAGGACAAACTAACAAGTGGAATTGCTACAAAGGACCATCTCTAGATCAAAATAATAGAAAAGACCAACTCAACCGTAGCGGTACGCTGATAGATGCCACCTATCACCATATGCGGAGGTGGACGCCTTTGCTGCACAGGATTTCAGACGCTACCCGTGTTTGAAACGGAACGACGCCGATCCGGTGGGCCCTACCGCCATGTTATCTTGCGGCAGTTTGTGTTGCTCCTTCGCGCGATTGAACCATCATTTCCGTGTTTATGACTAGTTCGTGTGTTTATTTTACTCAATCTTCATGCATGCAAGAGATAAGCATATGACTACAGTGCAACTGTGAGCAACATCAATTCGAGTGGTCGTTTGCATGGTATACAGAGTGTGGCCCATATATGCATGCAAGTACAAGTGTGAGCACAAGGTCATCAACGCAATACATACACTCTGATTGTTTATATGGGCTGCCGTCATGGAGCGTGGTGGCAGGTGCCAGTTTGCCCACCCGTTCTGTTTTTGCAGCCGAAATACTATGCAACAAAGGTTGCCGCCGTTTTGAGTGGCGGCAGGCCCTGCCACCATGGCCCGTGTCGGCTGACGCACCTACCGCTATGACCTAGCTGGTCTATTGTGCCAATATTATCCGGAGATGGTCCTTTCTAACAATTTCACTCATTAGGTGGTCTTTTTAACAAAAAAATCAACTCTAGCAAGTCCCACAATAATTGTGAGTGTGATGATTTTAGGTCCAAATATCACTCTAGCAAAGTCTTTTTTTGTGACGACCACTCCAACAAAGTCAGATATAGATCGACATAAATTATGAAGGTTGCTTCATAAATGGCCCCTAGCTTCCATATTTAGACGGTAGGGAGGTCAATATAGAGCTCGCTCAATAAACTAGCCAACAACAGGAGGGGAGGGGAGTTTTAACTTCTTTCTTCCCGCGTCACTCGATTTTTGAAGCGCAGAACCGCCCATACACACATCAGCATGTACCGATTAATCACCGTGAGTGGGATGACGCGATCGGTAACCACCAAGCCATTAATGACGGTCACCGCTTTCCAGTTCTCAAGGATATCGTTTGGATAGCCACACGACTTCATCCCCCGCTATAAAAGCCCATCCTTTGAATCCTCGCCCCCACTCCCATCTCCTACACGGCGCCACTTCTCCTCCTTTTTAATGCCATCGTGTCGGAGCTTAGAGCATGGTTAATAGTATAGCCAACTGCGAGAATGGCGTTGCAGAGACCGGACTCTAGTAAGCCCGGTATGTCAGAAAAAATAATATATGTTTAAAAGCTTTTAAAAAAATCATTTTTTTATACAAATACATATACATGGTAGTTAAGTATGCAAAAAGTTTCATCAAGTAGTTCAGTTGTTTGTCTGCTACATAAAAAAGATAAAAATCTGGTCCAAATACAACAAAAATAAGGCCCATTTTAATCTGTGTATTTGTCTTTTTTGTATACGCTACATCTGAGCATAAATATTAGTGAAAAATTATACGCGTATATTACAAATACGTATCTATGTATATACTTTTTTTAGTTTTTTTAGTGTGTGGAAATAGTATTTTGGTAAAAAAAATAACTGCCTCAATGGAGCCCGGGTGCCGCTGTGCTTTTTCGAGCCAACTGCTGGCTATAAGGAGTTGCCATGTCATATATAGTCGACCTAACAATTAACATGTATATTAATAAGTTGCTAAGAAGTATTACTTTATTAATACATAACCCACCTTACATCCTCACAATGTTTCTTGGAGCCCGTCTATAGCCGACTGTTAATCTACAACCCGCTTCCCTTCTCTCTCCTCTTCTCTCTCATCCAACTCAGCAAAAATATAATACTTTAATCCTTACAGCGTGCTGACTATACCTTATTATACTTGCTCTTAGCCAACTAGCTAGACGCGGCGGGGGAGCGGAACTCCTGTCGCAGACGTCGCGCAACTGTGTGGAAAACTCTCCATGCGTCACACTAGTTGTGGCACCGATTAGCTCCTCCTCCGAGCGGCAGCGGATCTAGTAGGTGCATGGGAGGCACACCCATTGTCCGGCTGAAGGAGGAGCCGGGAAACGTCATCCCCGTTTGCCCAACCAACTGTCTCGTCCTAGTTAACGACATCATCCACGTCGTAGCCCAGCAGTCGGTGTCAAAACCGGCACAACTTGGGTAGGGGGTCTGAACTGTGGATCTTGGATCAATGGATAACATGAGACAAAGGAGACAATGTTTACCTAGGTTCGGGCCCTCTCAATGGAGGTAAAACCCTACGTCCTGCTCTTGTTTATTTTGATGGTGGAGTACCGAATACACAGTTGATCTACCTCGAGATCGTATGTAGTGGTCTAAACCCTAGGAGTAATGAGCTTAATCTGTCCTACGAACTAAAGACCTCTGGTTTATATAGATACCAGGGGTCCTAGGGTTACACGAGTCGGTTATAAATCAAGGAGGGAACATGTCGATCACTACGTGACCATGGAGTACATGCCAAGTCTTCGGAAGAGTCCATCTTAAATAAAACATTACTTTATTTATCTGGAGTCCAATAATGATGATAGAACGACCGAGGAGTCCGGCCCATGGAAATAGGTAAGCAACCCGAGGACTCCTTAGTCTCGGACTTCCTCGGTAGCCCCCGAACTGGCCTCCAATGCCGTAGTCTTGATCTCAAGTTGTTTTATGTGTCCAAAGTTTTCAGCTTGCGAGGCGACTTCCCCCCTTTCTTACCTTTAGCCGATTTATATATATATAATTTAACCTCCAAGCCAACTGTTCGACCGTGAATAGTGTTTGCCTGGTACCCTCTCTAACGAAAGGTCGCGGCTGGTCAAGGCTAATGACCCATTACAAAAACACGGTTCGAGATAGTCTTTACTGACACGTCCCATTACGAAGATCGTGTCCCTCTTTTCCAGGGATATGGTTTATGATTTGGGTCATCCCACGTGCCAATAACCGCATGATTTTATCAGGAAATGGCGAAGCTCATGACGCAGTAGTGGGGCTCTTGGTATTTCAGCAATTTATAAATGGAAAACCGTCATCACAACCTCCTTACACATTCCAGATATCACATCACCGTCTCCATTCTCAACCCTCAAAGCTCCAACCTTCAAGCTCCCCCTTTCTCCCAACTTTGAACCATTTCCAGTTCGGTCATGGATAGCTCGGTCTCGAAAGGCAAGTGAGAGGTCTCCTGCGTCACCGAGGAGGGCATCCAAGAGTTGAAGATAACCGACTATTTTTCGTCGAACATCGTCCAGAGTGTCCCAGAGAAAGACCAGGTCATACCTATGCCCAAAGAGGGCGAAAGGTTAGTCTTTGCCCCCCATTTTCTTCGGGGCCTTAGTTTCCCTCTCCACCCCTTTGTTAAGGGTGTAATGTTCTACTACGGGTTAGACTTCCATGACCTCCCCCAAATTCTTTCTTGCACATCTCTGCTTTCATCGTAGTTTGTGAGGCCTTTCTGAACGTCCACCCCCACTTAGGCCTATGGTTAAAAGTCCTCAATGTCAAGCCCACAGTTGTCAACGGCGAATAGGCTGACTGCGGGGGAGCAATGATCAGCAAGCTCCCCCTAGTGCAATGCCCCAAAGGTACCTTCATCGACATCGCCAAAGTGTGGCAAAAAAAGGGGTTCTATATCACCGAGCCATGCGACGCTGAAAGGGCTGCTCCCCTGCATTCAGATCCGGCCCTCTTGTCTGACTAGTGTCCTCGACGGAGAAATCCCTAGATTGGGGGGAGGCTGCAGAGGTAAAGGCACTGAAGAAGTGCGTCTGCATGTTGCTAGAGAAGAAAATAGAGCTGACCAATGTCATCCAAGTCATGCTGGATCTTTGCATCCTCCCGGTCAACATCGATCTACTCCGATGTGGGATTACACTCCGGGCGATTCGGCCATTGTGGAGAGCTTCTTCTACACTACCCACAAAAAATTGTGGAAGGTGCTATTCAAGCCACAAAAAACTTGACCGACCAAAGAGGAGGACATCAGCATCAACGTTACTAACCCCCTGGGCCGGTAAGATTTTATCACACATTTAGTTTCCCCCTTTTAACAAGGTTCTCAATTCTCTTTTTTTCCACTTCGCAGATCTGGCTAAAGAAGTGCCAGCAGATTAACTATTTGGCGCCCTTGCCCGAGGAACCCGGGACGGCCTTATTGACCACCATGCTAGTCAAGAAGCCGTACACGGCCCCAAATGAGAAGGAAGAAAAGAAGAAGGAAAAGAGGCAGGTCCGAGAGGGTATTCGATCGAAGGGATCTCCAGACCCCAAGTCCGAAGACACCCTTGCCCCCTCTCATTTGGAGGGAGAAGAGGAAGAAGATGGGGAGGAGAGCGGCTCCTCCCACCCCAAGAAGAGAAAGGCATACGAAGACACCGAGGGAGATCCAGCTCCCTCTGCTCCGAAGAGGCAATGAAGGGCCCTAGTGGCCTTGTTTGATGATGTTCCAGACTCCAACGAGGAATCCAAGGAGTACGAAGTAGTCCATAGAAGGACCCTCATGGTAAATCCCCTAGCGTACAGGTATGGATCCGATAACCCAAACATCTTGTAGTTTTAATATTTTGGTATTAACAGTTGAGCCTGTTTTCTGTACTACAGCCCGCGGCATGATTTCCCCACCGATCAAATCTCGGAGGGGGGCTCGTTGCCGTCCAATCTGGCAGAAAGCGCTAGCGGAACCGCGTCACACAACACGCCTCCCCCAACCATCGAAGAGGTCGGGTTGGTGGTGTCTCTAGAGAACCCCCCATAACTGGAAACCAGGGTCGGGGGTGATGACATAATGGTCGAGGCTAACACCTCAGCCGCCGAAGACCAGGAGGATGAATCCCTCCTCGCAAGCAAAGAAGGAGGGCCCGGACACTCCAGGTCTTCTCCAAAGATAATTCTGGAGGCCTCTCAACCTCCGGAACCATCTACAATGGTTTCTCCATAAAGGGAAACTGCAATGCCGCACCCAGCGGCACTCATCATAGAACGGCCTCAATCCGGGTGGTCGTCCATGGTGGAGGAGGGTCTAAATGAGCCTTCCCTTCCTGAAGAACACCACACTCTTCTGAGTGCGATTCTAAAAAGCATTCAATCCATTGACAATTGATTGAAAGAGTCTTTCGACGGTCTGCTCACAGGCTTCAAGGTAAACCATAATCTTTTTTTCAAAGTAATTGTGCTTTTAATTGGTTTATGACCAATCCCTACATTCGGTAGCCCCCGAGCCTTATGTGGGTTTGAAAAACTCATGCCGAGGTCAAAGTAGTGCGGAAAACATACCCATATAATTATAAAAAGTTGATCTTAGCCCCCAAGACTCTGGTAGGATCACGAAAAGAACCTAGCATAGGATTTCAAAAATTCTGATAACATGAGAGTCTAACACGTATTTCTGGAGGCCTCATCATCAACAGCAGCCCCCAACTATGTAGAGTTGGCTGAAATGGACCGGAAGCTGAAGAGCTCCGAAGAAGAGCTCGGCCTGCTAAACAAGCAGTTTGATTACACACAAGGTAAGTCCGAACTAGACTATTTAACTTTTAATTTTCACTTAAAAAGTGAGGAGCTCTTATTTGTTCCCTTAAATGCGAATTGTTTGCATGACCACTATAGTTGCTGCCGCGAAGGTCGAGAGGCTCAAAGCTGAGCTGGGTAAAGTGAAGCAAGAGACCGATGAACAGAAGGCGTCGGTTGAACAAACGACTGCCGAACTGTTGACGATGAGGTGTGTTAGTGACAAGCACGAGGCCAGGGTCACTGAGGTACAACATGAGCTCAAGGATGCGTCACAAAATGTGAGGTCCTTGAGCAGAAAAATAAAGAAATATCTTCCGAGCTGTCCTCTGTGACCACTGCACTTTAAGATGCACGGAAGAAGGCACATAGTCATCAAAAGGAGATCCACCAGATCAAACAGATTGCAGATGGTAATAGATATTTACGGAATGTATTTTTGGCAGAAAATATTTGCATTCTTACTCGAGTATGGCATTCTCCAGGTGTGTTTGTGGATATTTTCAAAAGAGTGCGGCTCATGCCGCAAGGCATTATGAATCCCAAGAAGGGGTTGTCGAGCAAAGGTTGTTTTGGGTGCAATTCCAAACTCCAGAGCAACCTCTCCTTGTCTCCGATCAACTGAAACAGTTGATGGAGCTGCACAGGATGGCGGAGCCGGCAATGAAGGATCTGTGTGTGAGGTTATGGCCAACAGAGCCGCTGCCAAGCATCTATTTTGGTGTGGGACAGAAATTGATTGTTGTTGTGCCTCAGATTGACATCATGAAGCATTTCGTCTGCATAGAGGGATCTCGGATAGCCTTTGCAAGGACCATGATGCACTGGACGAAAGTGGAACCCACCAAGATGGCCTCCGCGTCTGTGCCGCCTCGAAAGGAACAAAGGCGCCCGGAGCGATACTTTGACAACGTTATGGAAGGTGCTCGAGCGAGAGAAGCACAGTGCCCCAAGGATGTAATCATTTATTGAAAACAATATATTGTATGGGTTGTTCAATTTCTCTATGATACAACGCTATATTGCTTTGCATGGTATACCATGTCTTATGTTGTTTCTAATTTTGACTCATGTGCGGTCGTTTTAACTTGAAAGTTTCCAGTCGTCGGCTTTAGCCCCTCGACATATGCTATTGGGGGTGTTTTCGGCTCCCGCACTGTTACCCTTACCCAACGTCTTGGCGCCCAAAGGCGGTAGTGCGGGAGGAAATGAGGCAATCGGACTATGTGACCTTAATCCTTTTACTCAACCACAGGAGCTTAACTATTGGAACGAAAGAAGAGCCCCCTTGAAAATGGTGATGTTCAGCTACGTCGAGGTGTAAAAAACCATTATCACTTGGTTAGCATTACTCCAAACCCTCCGCATAGCATGGTGAATCTCTAGAGGCTCTTCGTTTAATTTTTGTCATCAGATCGCAGACCAGTTATCGCTAATTATGATAGTCAGTTTTTGCCTTTCTCCGCTAAGGTACTTAACCACACGAGCTGGAAGTACAATTGCAGCGGTTCTCCCTTTACACGTTTAGCTGAACAAATGGAACATAAACACAGGAGCCAGGCAACCCAACTATTTACCCAAGACATAATTCAAAACTGATGCATATAACACAATATACAAGACTTTGCACATACGTAATAAAAAATAGTGAAGGCATGATGCTGGGGATGACCACTATAGCCAAGCCCCGGTCAATTAGCCATTAGCATCTAATATGTGTATCAAAGAGCCTTGTTATGGTGTTGAAAAACAACTCAGAAAAGAAGGAGAAAAAAGATGTAGAATGGCTAATGAATCATAAATAGTGTTCTTTATTTCAGATTAACTCGTATCTGTACAATCCTAATTGAATCAAGCAATTGTTATAGGTGCTGAAAAACAATTTACAAAGGAAAGGTTTACCCAGGGTTTTTTCTGGATGGCTTGATGTCCCTGATGATGCCCTGCTGCACGTCTGCGCCTTCACTCTTCAGGAAATACTCCTTGACATGGGGGAAAGTTGGCGACCGAACCTTTAACAAAGGTGGTCTTGAGAAGCTGTCGAGGTGTGTGTAGCTTGACACAGAGTTGGGTCTTTACGGTACCTGTAGTTGTCCAAGGACATCTAATGACCATAGTTTGGTTGAACCGAATACCTGGTCCCGTGTAATCGGTCCCCATAGCTGCCCATGGTATATGTCGGTGAATACTCACAACATATGCCATAGGTAGGCTAAAGTCGGTGAGAACCGAAGGGACAAAGGTGGACGCTGGGAACGAGGTTGGTACACGCATGGGACACACGATGTACCCAGGTTCAGGGCTCTCCGTAGAGATAATACCCCTAATCCTGCCGGAGTGTTTGCTGTGTATGAACAGAGTACAATGTTGCTCCTGGAGCTGTGTTGGGAGGAGGATGAAGGGAGCAGCCGGCTCGTCTCTGCCTCTCTCTCTGTGGTTGGTGAGAGTGTAGTGTTGTGTGACTGTCGAATGATCGGCCCCCCTGCATGGCGGGCGACCAGGGGGTTTTATAGACGAACCCGTCGGCCTACAATATCGATAAAGGGTACAAGTGTGGGACCCGGCTGGCAGCCTCGCCGGCTGGCCAGGGGCCCACGAGAGTCTTGTCTTGTCGCTTGAGGGCCTCGCCGGCTGCAAGGTCTCGATTGGCAGTGGGACCCGCCGGCTGGCCAATGAGGCTCTCGCGTAAGGTTGACGCTGAGCACGCGTTGTACGTCAAGCGTTGCCCCGCGAGATTCATCATGGGCAGGTAGTACGGCCGCCTCCACTGTTCCTCACGCTGAGTCAGTAATGGAGTGGGAGCGTGACGGTCCGACACTATGCTAGGTGATGGATCAGAGCCGGGGTAGGTCAGCGGCGTGGCCGCCGATGCTCGTACCTGCCGGGCGCCCCGATCCAATACCTTTGCTGACGCGTAGCTACCTTTAATCGTAAGGTCTTATCCTGACCTACGATCTGATGTGACTTGTGATCTTCGGCCGGCTAGCCTGCTTGGCTAGCCGGCTTGTGTGCGGCCGCCTCATTCCTAGCCGGGCTGGCGGGACGAGGCCGGCTCAGAATAGGTAGCCGCCTCGACTCTAGCCGGTGGGGGTTGCCTGGCCGGCCAGAGGCATGGCCGCCTCGTCCTCTAGCCGGCAGGTGCTGCCTAGCCGTCCAGAAGACTTGGGCCTTGGGAATCTGTATACATTCATGTCCTTTGGGCCGGAAATGAAGGAACAGGCTTGATGAGCCTACCCCAGGGTTATCCCCCCGACAGTATATTAAGCGCAAAATTATGTCTTCGAGGCACATATTTCGTTGGTGGTGAGGGCTTGTTGTCGGCAGCATATCCCTTTTTAGTGTGAGCGGGAGAAAGGTCCAGGAACTATGGTGGAATGCGTGCTTGTTTGTGTTCCTTAATGCTAAGCTGGGATTTTGGAGTTGTATTGCCGGTATGTACTTGAGCTGCCAAAGCCGCAATATGTTCCTAGGTTCGGAGAGATTGCTCACTGTTACCATTGATGGTAATAACACCCTTTTGTCCTATCATCTTCAACTTTAAGTATGCATAATGGAGGATGACATTAAAGCGAGCAAACATTGTACGACCAAGTCAAAAGTGTAAGGCCGGGGCCATAGTGTTCACTAGAGGCTTCTCTCAAAATAGCAAATATCACGGTGGGTGAACAAATTACTGTCGAGCAATTGATAGAACCGCGCAAAGTCATGACGATATCTAAGGCAATGATCATACATATAGGCATCACGTCCGAGACAAGTAGACCGATACTTTCTGCATCTACTACTATTACTCCACATATCGACCGCTATCCAGCATGCATCTAGTGTATTGAGTTCATGATGAACAGAGTAACTCCTTAAGCAAGATGACATGATGTAGAGGGGTAATCTCAAACCAATGATGAAAACCCCATCTTTTTACCCTTGATGGAAACAACACGATGCGTGCCTCGCTACCCCTTCTGTCACTGGGTGAGGTCACCACACGGTATGAACCCAAAACCAAGCACTTCTCCCATTGCAAGAATCATAGATCTAGTTGGCCAAACAAAACCCACAACTCGAAGAGAATTACAAGGATATGAAATCATGCATAAGAGAGATCAGGAGAAACTCAAATAAGATTCATAGATAATCTGATCATAAATCCATAATTCATCGGATCTCAACAAACACACCGCAAAAGAAGATTACATCGGATAGATCTCCATAAAGATCATGGAGAACTTTGTATTGAAGATCCAAGAGAGTGAAGAAGCCATCTAGTTACTAGCTATGGACCCATAGGTCTATGGTGAACTAATCACGCATCATCGGAGAGGTCATGGTGTTGATGAAGAAGCCCTCCGTATCCGAATCCCCCCTCCGGCAGGTGTTGGGGAACGTCGCATGGGAAACAAAAATTTAACTACGCGCACGAAGACCTATCATGGTGATGTCCATCTACGAGAGGGGATGAGTGATCTACGTACCCTTGTAGACCGTACAGCAGAAGCGTTAGTGAACGCGGTTTATGTAGTGGAACGTCCTCACGTCCCTCGATCCGCCCCGCGAACAATCCCGCGATCAGTCCCACGATCTAGTACCGAACGGACGGCACCTCCGCGTTCAGCACACGTACAGCTCGACGATGATCTCGGCCTTCTTGATCCAGCAAGAGAGACGGAGAGGTAGAAGAGTTCTCCGGCAGCGTGACGGTGCTCCTGAGGTTGGTGATGACCTTGTCTCAGCAGGGCTCCGCCCGAGCTCCGCAGAAACGCGATCTAGAGGAAAAACCGTGGAGGTATGTGGTCGGGCTGCCGTGGAAAAGTCGTCTCAAATCAGCCCTAAAACCTCCGTATATATAGATGGGAGAGAGGGGACCTTGCCTTGGGGCTCAAGGAGTCCAAAGGGGGTCGGCCGAGCCAAGGGGGGAAGGTCTCCCCCCCCAAATCGAGTTGGACTTGGTCTGGTGGGTGGGAGTCCTTCCTTCCCTTCCCACCTCCTCTTTTTTTTCTTTCTCTTTGATTTTTCTTCCAATGCACATAGGGCCCTTTTGGGCTGTCCCACCAGCCCACTAAGGTTTGGTGCACCACCCTCAAGGCCTATGGGCTTCCTCGGGGTGGGTTGCCCCCCCGGTGAACTCCCGGAACCCATTCGTCATTCCCGGTACATTCCCGGTAACTTCGAAAACCTTCCGGTAATCAAATGAGGTCATCCTATATATCAATCTTCGTTTCTGGACCATTCCGGAAACCCTCGTGACGTCCGTGATCTCATCCGGGACTCCGAACAACATTCGGTAACCAACCATATAACTCAAATACGCATAAAACAACGTCGAACCTTAAGTGTGCAGACCCTGCGGGTTCGAGAACTATGTAGACATGACCCGAGAGACTCCTCGGTCAATATCCAATAGCGGGACCTGGATTCCCATATTGGATCCTACATATTCTACGAAGAACTTATCGTTTGAACCTCAGTGTCAAGGATTCATATAATCCCGTATGTCATTCCCTTTGTCCTTCGGTATGTTACTTGCCCGAGATTCGATCGTTAGTATCCGCATACCTATTTCAATCTCGTTTACCGGCAAGTCTCTTTACTCGTTCAGTAATACAAGATCCCGCAACTTACACTAAGTCACATTGCTTGCAAGGCTTGTGTGTGATGTTGTATTGCCGAGTGGGCCCCGAGATACCTCTCCGTCACACGGAGTGACAAATCCCAGTCTTGATCCATACTAACTCAACTAACACCTTCGGAGATACCTGTAGAGCATCTTTATAGTCACCCAATTACGTTGCGACGTTTGATACACACAAAGTATTCCTCCGGTGTTAGTGAGTTATATGATCTCATGGTCATAGGAACAAATACTTGACACGCAGAAAACAGTAGCAACAAAATGACACGATCAACATGCTACGTCTATTAGTTTGGGTCTAGTCCATCACGTGATTCTCCTAATGACGTGATCCAGTTATCAAGCAACAACACCTTGTTCATAATCAGAAGACGCTGACTATCTTTGATCAACTGGCTAGCCAACTAGAGGCTTGCTAGGGACAGTGTTTTGTCTATGTATCCACACATGTAAATGAGTCTTCATTCAATACAATTATAGCATGGATAATAAACGATTATCTTGATACAGGAATTATAATAATAACTATATTTATTATTGCCTCTAGGGCATAATTCCAACAGCAGGGCCTGAGAACGTGCCCCCGATGGGATCTTGCGGAGACAGAAGCTTGCGGCGGCGGAAAAGTACTTTCGATGATCTCGTGATTTTTTATGGAATTTTAGGGAATATATAGGCGCAAAACCTAGGGAAAAGGAGCCTCAGGGAGCCCACAAGCCAGGGGGGCCGCGGGCCCCCCTGGCCGCGCCATGACGGCTTGTGGGGTCCCTGGTGGGCCCGTGCCTTGATTCTCCGGCTCTCCGATCTTTTTCTGTTCCGGAAAAAATATTTTTGGCAGTTTCATTCCGTTTGGACTCTGTTCAAAATCCTCCTCTGAAAGGGGTCAAAAACATGGAAAAAACAGGAACTGGCACTTGGCACTGAGTTAATAAGTTAGTCCCAAAAAATATATAAAAGGCATACAAAACATCCAAAGTTTGACAAGATAATAGCATGAAACCATCAAAAATTATAGATACGTTGGAGACGTATCAAGCATCCCCAAGCTTAACTCCTACTCATCCTCGAGTAGGGAAGTGATAAAGAATGAACTTTTGATGTGGAATGCTACCTAGCATAGTTGTCCTTTGCAACTTCTTTCACGTGACATGAATGTTCAGATCCGTAAGATTCAAAACAATAGTTTTCTATTGGCATGAATACAATAATACTTCAAGCAAACTAGCAAGGTAATCATGAATTTTCAAAATAACAGGGCCAAAGAAAGTTAACCCTACAAAATCATATAGTCTGGCTATGCTCCATCATCCTCACACAACTAATGTAAATCATGCACAACCCCGGTATTGGCCAAGTAATTTGTTTTTGCACTCTTACTTTCTCAAACTTTTTATAACTATCACGCAATACATGAGCGTGAGCCATGGATATAACACTATAGGTGGAATAGAGTGTGGTGGTGGTTGTGAGAAAAAAAGGAGGAGATGGTCACATTGACTCGGCGTATCAAAGGGCTATGGAGATGCCCATTATTAGATATCAATGTGAATGAGTAGGGATTTCCATACAAGGGATGCGCTAGAGCTATAAGTATGTGAAAGCTCAAAATTAGAACTAGTGGGTGTGCATCCAACTTGCTTGCTCACGAAGACCTAGGGCAATTTTGAGGAAGCCCATCATTGGAATATACAAGCCAAGTTATATAGTGAAGATTCCCACTAGTATATGGTAGTGACAAAGCAAGAATCTCTCAATCATGAAGAACATGGTGTTATTATGAAGCACAAGTGTGGAAAAAGATAGTAGCATTGTCCCTTCTCTCTTTTTCTCTTTTTATTATTTGGCCTCTTAGGCCTCTCTTTTTTCTTTTACTTTTTTTATTTTTGGGCTCTTTGGCCTATTTTTTTTTATTTCCTCACATGGGACAATGCTCTAATAATGATGATCATCACACTTTTATTTACTCAGAGCTCAAAGCTTAGAACGATGATGACTCTATAGGAAATGCCTCCAACAGTGTACCGGGATGTGCAACGATCTAGCTTGGCGTATGACATTGAAACATCTCGCTAGATATCTTACGATCATGCAATGGCAATATGAGAGTGACGGCACAAGTCATGAGACGGAACGGTGGGAGTTGCATGGCAATATATCTCCGAATGGCTATGAAAATGCCATAGTAGGTAGGTATGGTGGCTGTTTTGAGGAAGGCATATGGTGGGTTTGTGTACCGACGAGAATTGCGCGGCACTAAAGATGCTAGCAAAGGTGGAAGGTGAAAGTGCATCTATACCATGGACTCACATTAGTCATCAATAACTCACATACTTGTTGCAAAAGTTTTTATTAGTAGTCGAAACAAAGTGCTAAACGCATACTCCTAGGGGAAGGGTTGGTAGGTGTTAACCATCGCGCGATCCCGACCTCAACGCAAAGGATGACAATCAATAGATCAATTATGCTCCGACTTCCTAACATAGCGGTTCACCATACGTGCATGCTACGGGAATCACTAACTTCAACACAAGTATTTCTAGATTCACAACACCCTACTAACATAACTCTTAATATTACCGAATCCACGTCTCAAAACTAATTGAGAGGAATCAAGACTTCTCTTTCTACTCAATGCACATGAAGATGGAGGTTATTGTATCCTCTTTGGGCACCTATCACCTTTGTGACTACTTTAATAGCATAAGCCAACTACCAAGTCACGCACCGCCGTGCTCTAAAAGATATAAGTGAAGCACATAGAGCAAAGTTATCTAGCTCAAAAGATATAAGTGAAGCACTATGAGCATTCTAGCAAAATCGCGATTAGTGCATGTCTCTCTCTCTCTCTCTCTCTCAAAAAGGTGTGAAGCAAGGATGATTGTGACACAACAAAAAGAAAAGACTCCTACGATACAAGACGCTCCAAGCAAAACACATATCATGTGGTGAATAAAAATATAGCTCCAAGTAATGTTACCGATGGATTGAAGATGAAAGAGGGGATGCCTTCCCAGGGCGTCCCCAAGCTTAGGCTTTTTGTGTCCTTGAATTTGCCTTGGGATGCATTGGGCATCCCCAAGCTTGAGCTCTTTCCACTCCTTATCTCTTTGTCCATGAGAACATCACCCAAAACTTGAAAACTTCACAACACAAAACTTAAACAGAAACTCGTGATATCATTAGCACAAGAAAACAAACTACCACCTCTTTTGGTACTGTAGAAAACTTGAATTCTATCTATATTGGTGTTGGGCTACTGTATTCTCAATTTTCCATGGCTAGTACGCCCCGATACTAACCATAGTTTCATCAAAACAAGCAACCAACTCAACAAAAACAGAATCTGTCAAAAACAGACCAGTCTGTAGCAATCTGTATACTTCGTATACTTCTGGTACCTCAAAAATTCTGACACATTACGACAGCCTGGGAAAAAGGCATATCAACCAGCACCAAAAAGAATCAACTCAAAAACTCTTGCTGAATAAAAATGAAAAATCATCTCGTGAGCGAAAAGTTTCTATCTTTTTCCAGCAGGATCGAACAACCATTACCAAGACTAATCATAAAGGTTTTGCTTGGTTCAAACAAAAAAATAAACACAAAAAACACAATCACAACAGAATTATGAAAGTGTGGACGCAACAAAACAGAAAGAAAAAGATAAATTCATTGGGTTGCCTCCCAACAAGCGCTATTGTTTAACGCCCCTAGCTAGGCATAAAAGCGATAGAATCACGTATCGTCGTCTTTGGTGCTCAAACCATAAGTGGCCCTCATCATGGATTCATAAGGCAATCTTATTTTATTTCTAGGAAAGTGTTCCATGCCCTTCCTAAAGGAAATTGAAATCTACTATTCCCTTCCTTCATATCGATGATAGCACTGATAGTCCTTAGGAAAGGTCTACCAAGAATAATATGGCATGTAGAATTGCAATCAATGTCAAGCACAATGAAATCCACGGGTACATAGTTCCTATTTGCAATAATAAGAACATAATTGATCCTTCCCATGGGTTTCTTGACAGTAGAATCCGCAAGATGCAAATTAAGAGAACACTCTTCAATCTCATTAAAACCCAGAACATCACATAAAGACTTTGGAATCGCGGAAACACTAGTACCCAAATCACACAAAGCATTGCATTCATAGTTTTTTATTTTGATTTTGATAGTATGTTCCCACTCATCATGAAGCGTTCTAGGGATAGAGACTTCCAATTCAAGTTTCTCTTCAAGAGATTTTATCATAGCTTCGACGATATGATCGGTAAAGGCCTTGTTTTGGCTATAAGCGTGGGGAGAGTTTAACATGGATTGCATCAAGGAAATGCATTCAATCAAGGAGCAACTATCATAATTGAATTCCTTGAAATCCATGGTATTAGTTTCATTACTACTCAAAGTTTTAATATCTTCTACTCCACTTTCAATGCTTTTAGCATCAAGATAGATGGACTCCGAATCATTGGGGCACTTTTCAAACAAAGTGGATTCATATACAGCCACATAATCATTAGGTTTGACACAAGAAAACAAAGATTCAATGGGAGTCACACCAAGCACTTTAAGATCTTCGTGATTCTTATCACGAGAACACGCCTTTTTAAGCCATTCATGTCTAGCACGAATTTGGGCGGTTCTTTCTTGGCTCTCAATCATGGAAACACGCATAGCTTTCAAAGTTTCATCCATATTGATCTTGGGAGGAGCACATATAACTTTCAAAGCATCAACATCACTAGACATTCTATCAACGCTCTTAGCCAAATCGTCAATTTTGAGTAGTTTTTCCTCTATGGACGCATTGAAAAAAATTGTGAGTTGATAAACTCTTTGATATTACTCTCTAGATCAGACGGTAATCTATTGTAATTTCCATGAGTATTGTTGTAGGAGTTGCCAAAGTTGTTAGAGGAGTTACTAGGAAAAGGCTAGGAACATAGTTTCCTCTAAAAGCATTGTTGTTGCCAAAATTATTCCTACCAACAAAATTAATGTCCAAGCTAGCGTTGCTACTCTCAATCAAAGAAGACAAGGGCATATCATTAGGATCTAATGGAGCACTTCTACTAGCAACCAAATTCATTAACTCATCCATCTTAGCACCCAACGAGTTAATTTCTTCTATAGCATGTACCTTCTTACTAGTAGGTGACCTTTCAGTGTGCCACTGAGAGTAGTTCGTCATGATATTGTCTAGGAGCTTTGTGGCCTCCACTAACATGATTTCCATGAACGTTCCACCTGAGGCAGAGTCCAAGATATTTCTAGAAGCGAAATTCAAGACAGCGTAAAAGATTTGTATAATCATCAAAAGATTCAAGCCATTAGCGGGACAATTTCTAATCATCAATTTCATTCTCTCCCAAGATTGTGCAATATGTTCATGATCAAGTTGCTTGAAATTCATGATGTCATTACGGAGAGAGATGATCTTAGCCGGCGGAAAATACTTGGAAATATAAGCATCTCTGCACTTATCCCAAGAATCGATACTATTTTTGGGCAAAGAAGAAAACCAAGTTTCTGCGCGATCTCGCAACGAGAAAGGAAAAAAGCTTCAATTTAATCACATCATTATCCACATCTTTCTTATTTTGCATATTGCAAAGCTCAATGAAGGTATTGAGATGGGATGCGACATCTTCACTAGGAAGGCCAGAGAATTACTCTTTCATAACAAGATTCAGTAAAGCGGCATTGATTTCGTATGACTCCGCACTAGTGGCGGGAGCAATCGGAGTACTAATAAAATCATTATTATTAGTATTCGAGAAGTCACAAAGTTTGGTGTTTTCAGTCAGGGTGACTTCAGCAAGCAAGCAAGCACACACGCGAACAAAGAGAAAGCGAGAAAAAAAGGCGAACGAAAAAGGCAAACGAAAAAGGCAAATTGGTGAAGTGGGGGAGAGGAAAACGAGAGGCAACTGGCAAACAAAGTAAATGCAAGAGATGAGTTTGCGACACTTACTTGGATGAGTTCTTGACTTGATCCTCCCCGGCAGCGGCGCCAGAAATTCTTCTGCTACGGCAACAGACAACAGCGCCAGAAATTGACACGTTGACGTTGACTCGGATTGCGTTGATTTTTCCCTTGAAGAGGAAATGGTGATGCAACACAGGAGCAGTGAGTATTTCCCTCAGTTTGAGAACCAAGGTATCAATCCAGTAGGAGAATCTCGTCAAGTCTAGAGTACCTGCGCAAACACAAAAGAGCTTGCACCCAACGCTTTAAAGGGGTTGTCAATCCCTTCAAGATTGATTGCAAAGTGAGATCTGAAGGCAGAAAGTGCAACGAAGTAAAAAGTGTAAGGCTGAAAATATGGTGTGGAGTAGACCGGGGGGCCATAGTGTTCACTAGAGGCTTCTCTCAAAATAGCAAATATCATGGTGGGTGAACAAATTACTGTCGAGCAATTGATAGAACCGCGCAAAGTCATGACGATATCTAAGGCAATGATCATACATATAGGCATCACGTCCGAGACAAGTAGACCGATACTTTCTGCATCTACTACTATTACTCCACACATCGACCACTATCGAGCATGCCTGTAGTGTATTGAGTTCATGACGAACAGAGTAACGTCTTAAGCAAGATGACATGATGTAGAGGGATAATCTCAAACCAATGATGAAAACCCCATCTTTTCACCCTTGATGGCAACAACATGATGCGTGCCTCGCTACCCCTTCTGTCACTGGGTGAGGTCACCACACGATATGAACCCAAAACCAAGCACTTCTCCCATTGCAAGAATCATAGATCTAGTTGGCCAAACAAAACCCACAACTCTAAGAGAATTACAAGGATATGAAATCATGCATAAGAGAGATCAGGAGAAACTCAAATAAGATTCATAGATAATCTGATCATAAATCCATAATTCATCGGATCTCAACAAACACACCGCAAAAGAAGATTACATCGGATAGATCTCCATAAAGATCATGGAGAACTTTGTATTGAAGATCCAAGAGAGTGAAGAAGCCATCTAGTTACTAGCTATGGACCCATAGGTGTATGGTGAACTACTCACGCATCATCGGAGAGGTCATGGTGTTGATGAAGACGCCCTCCGTATCTGAATCCCCCTCCGGTAGGGCACCAGAACGTGCCCCAGATGGGATCTTGCGGAGACAGAAGCTTGCGGCGGCGGAAAAGTACTTTCGATGATCTCCTGATTTTTTATAGAACTTTAGGGAATATATAGGCGCAAAACCTAGGGCAAAGGAGCCTCAGGGAGCCCACAAGCCAGGGGGCCGCAGGCCTACTGCCCGCGCCATGAGGGATTGTGGGGTCCCTGGTGGGCCCCTGCCCTAATTCTCTGGCTCTCGGATCTTTTTCTTTTCCAAAAAAAATATTTTTGGCAGTTTCATTCCGTTTGGACTTCGTTCAAAATCCTCCTCTGAAAGGGGTCAAAAACATGGAAAAAACAGGAACTGGCACTTGGCACCGAGTTAATAAGTTAGTCCCAAAAAATATATAAGAGGCATACAAAACATCCAAAGTTTGACAAGATAATAGCATGAAACCATAAAAAATTATAGATACGTTGGAGACGTATCAGATACCCATTTTTCTCATTGTGTCGGTGTAAATCAGATTCAGGCTACTACCTCCGTCCATGAGGACTCTAGTGAGATGATACCCATCGATGATGGGATCTAGCACGAGGGCTATCAAATACTGATTGGTTGATTCGTGCGGTCATAAGTGATCGGACATGCTGACCATGGGTTGTACTTCGGGGCTACTGGCTCTATGACGTATACGTCCGAAAGTGCTCATTTCCTCTACTTTTTTGGTATGTGCATGACATAGATCATGTTCACGGTTTTCACCTTAGGAGAAAATTGCTTTTGGCCCCCATTGTTCGACCGATGAGGTTCTTCATCATCCTCTCTACGGGGACTCTTGACCTGGTCTGCGGTTGTATTTTTCCTTGCCTGTTTGATTACTCAACAGTTACGATTGGTGTGGGTAGCGGGCTTATTTGGGCTGCCATGGATCTGACAGGGTCTATCCAGTATTTTGTCCAACACGGTTGGTCCATCGCGACTCTCTTTAGAGGGGTTCTTCCGTGGTCGAGAGATGGAGTTGCTAAATCCAACATTAACTG
Organism: Hordeum vulgare subsp. vulgare; assembly: GCF_904849725.1. Classification (NCBI taxonomy): domain Eukaryota; kingdom Viridiplantae; phylum Streptophyta; class Magnoliopsida; order Poales; family Poaceae; genus Hordeum; species Hordeum vulgare. The sequence goes on from NC_058523.1 coordinate 129,435,265, forward strand.
GCGTATCTTATATTTCGTGAGTGTTGTGCTGACGCTTGTTCTTGTTACGTCATGTCTTCCCATTCCCGTCCCACACTTTAGATGTGCCTTCCATCGGGCAAGCCAGTTGTCCTCACCAGCACAAAAGCGGGTCATGAGGGATGTATGGACCGCCATTTGAAAGCATAATATGCTCCCTTGGTGGTTTTGGTAATTCATGACAACATACATTATCTCTTGGACTAACACTTTACCTAGATATTTCAGGTTTAGTCCATGGATAGCTTTGGCTAAAGGATTATGTGGAGATGCCCCTTGATGCAAGAAAGGAATAAGATTGGCTCAAGCTTCTAGCTAGAAGAATCTTCATTTTATATTTGTGATAAATCACTTCTAAGTCCTTAGGAAAGCCAATACTATTAAAAGGGGTGAGGTAGTAAAATGAACTGATTGCTCAAAGTGCTCAAAGTTAGCCACCAAAATACTCAGTAATTTTCCCACATATCCATTCAGTCAAATTCCACATACTCAAATTCAGTGTCACTAACTTCCACATTTTGGACTCACCGAGTTTGACCTCAGAAAGAAACCCTTGCCATTCCCACCAAATCGGTGCAACCGAATCCATATTGGTGCTACCGAGTTCAGTGTGACCAACATTTTGTTGCCTCGGTCCACAAAATCGGAATTTCCGAGTTTGGCTATCGATGCCACCGAGTTTGGCCATCTGACCGTTAGCTACCGTTGGCGTTCTCGTAATGGGGGTACCAAGACCCGCCTGCCTGTGGCCCAGGGCGGGCCCACCTCACCGGAATAAACCAACGTGCCCGACACCGTTCAAGGTAAGGCCCTCATGAGGGGCCAAGCCTCACGAGGAGGAGCAACGTCAAGACCCGCAGGGGGCCTCCTTAGGACCCCTCCGGAGCGGCGAATATTCCGAGGCAAGGCTGGGCCTCAAGAGTCAAGGGTGACGCCAGGAAAGGACAGGCGAGCAGCAGATGGCAGTACGGGGCGGTTTCCCCTTTGGTGCAATGGAGGTGGGAGCGTATAGGGGTTCCAAAGGAATCTTCCAAAGGTTTTCCTTCTGGTGCAACAAAGCCTCAGCCGCCCGCTAGTAGGGCAAACGTCACCCTTGGGGCCATCGCTGCAGCGCGGACAGTTACTTTGCATGCAAAGACCACCTTTGGGCAGGGGAGCATGTTCCCGTGTTCCCCTTCAAATTTGGCTGCTGTGGGATCCCTTCCCACCGAAGCTATGAGGTAAGAGGAATCGGGCCTCCGCTATAAATAGAGAGGGTAGAATACTTGAGAGAGAGAGTTCATTCGGACGGTAGAACAATACACCTAGCTACTTGGCCTCCGGAGGCTCGAGAGCACTGTACTTATTCATCCACCACCTCCGCGAGAGGCAATCCACAAAAGCAGGAGAAGGGTTTTACGCTTCGCAGCGGCCCGAACCTAGGTAAACTATTGTGTCTTGTGCTACCCTTGCCATCGAGTGAGTCCTTCATCATTTCCATCGAGTAGTGGGCTAGGCGAGGCTGAGCAGGGAGAGACGTCCGTACATGCCCCAGTGTTCGAACCCTTAGGGTTTTCTGGAACCCAAAATCCGATAGCTACCTTTTTGGTGCCACCGAGTTGTGTATATCGGTCCCACCAAGATTCAATAGTTCTGTCTTTTGTGCTAATTGGTACCACCGAGTTTGTAACTTTGGTGTCACCGAGTTTGCCACTTTAGGTGTAACAGTTGGATTTTGTGTGCTTCCTATATATACCCCTTCACCCACGTCTCACTCGTGGGAGAAGCACTCAGATCCCACACTTCATTGCCAGATTCATTTTCTGAGAGAGAACCACCTACTCATGTGTTTAGACAAAGATATTCCAATCCAACCATTTGAAACTTTATCTCTAGCCTCCCCAAACTGCTTTCCACCAAATCAATCTCTCCTACCCATGCATATTCTGTGAGGGAGTGATTTTGTGTTGATAAGACTACATTTGGAAGCACAAGAGCAAGCAGTTCATTGATCTACCACATCTATTATGTTTTGGAGGGTGGTGCCTCGTAGATTGTTTAGGTGTCGCTTGGGAGCCTCCTACTTCATGTTGTGGAGTCGAACCAAGATGTTTGTAAGGGCAAGGAGATCGCCTACTTTGTGAAGATCTACTGTGACTAAGGCTAGTCCTTCATTGGCGGAAGCCATGGTGGAATAGACAAGGCCGCTTCTTCGTGGACCCCTTGTGGGTGGAGCCCTCCGTGGACTCTCGTAGACGTTACCCTCTGTGGGTTGAAGTCTCCACTAAAATGGACGTACGATAGCACCACATATCGTAACCATGCCAAAAATTGTTGTGTCAACCTCTTGGCATTTGATCTCCTAAACTCTACTCCTTTACATGTGCAAAGTCTTTACTTTTCCGCTGCCGTATATGTTGACTAGCATGTGTAGGGTGTACTAGACTTGTTAGAACTGCTGAATTTCTGCCTTCCTTGAAATTGGGTTAGGCTAGGAATTTTATCTTGAAAAGTAGTCTATTCACCCCCCTCTAGACACATCTTCTATCGATCCCTCAATTGTTGAAGCCATTCGAATGCATAAACATGAACATTGTCATAGTCAAGATTCTGATGAAACTCTTATTTCTTATGAGGGAACGACATCTGATGATTATTTGGAGCATGGCTACTACAATGAAGATGAGGACTTTGACACCGAGTATGAGAATACCATGAGAAATCTTGGTCTTATGCCGACCTTAGAGACTACATGGCCGGTGGAAAGGAGTGGGTTCTCGACAGTGGATGCACCGATTACGTGACCGGAGATAAAGACATGTTCCATGATATCACACCAAATGGTGGACCTAGAAGGCATGTGACTTTTGGAGATAACTCCAAGGGTAAGTACTTGGTCTTGGTAAGATGGCTGTATCTCATGATAGTTCCATTCAAAATGCCATGCTTGTTGAATCCCTTGTCTACAATCTTCTTTCCGTATCTAGACTAGCAGACTTTGGTTTCGATGTGCTATTTATGAAAGTTTAGTGCCGAGTGTTTCGTAGAGACAGCCACAACATTGTATTTACTGGTTTCCGTAGAGGTGATATATACATTGTTGATTTATCTAAGATATCCAAACCTTGTACATGGCTTATTGCAAAATCTTCTAAAGGTTGGTTATGGCATAGAAGGCTAGGACATGTTGGTATGCATAATCTTGACAAACTTATCAAAGGCGATCATATTCTTGGTGTCAAAGATGTTATCTTTGAGAAAGATAGACTTTGTAGTGCTTGTCAAGCAGGAAAGCAAGTTGGTGGAAGTCATCCCATGAAGAACATCATGACTACCAGAAGACCACTCGAGCTGCTTCACATGGATCTCTTTGGTCCCAATGCTTACAAGAGTCTTGGTGGAAATTCTTATGGTTTAGTCATTGTTGATGATTTTCCAAATTTATGTGGGTGTTCTTTCTTGATGATAAGTCTTAGGTACAAAAGATCTTCAAGAACTTTGCTCAGAAAGCTCAAAATCAGTTTCAAGTGAAGATCAAGAAGGTTCAGAGCGACAACAGAATGGAGTTCAAGAACACAAATGTGGATACTTTTCTTGACAAAAAAGGTATGTCACATGAGTTCTCGACGACGTACACACCTCAACGAAATGGATTTGTTGAGTGGAAGAACCGGACTCTCATAGATATGGTGAGAACGATGCTTGACGAATACAAGACTCCAAGACACTTTTGGGAAGAAGCCGTGGAAACAGCTTGCCATGCCATAAACCGACTCTACCTACACAAGCTTCTCAGTAAAACGAGATACGAGCTACTCACTGGTAACAAACCCCAAGTTGGATACTTTTGGGTATTCGATTCTAAGTGCTATATTCTTGATAAGCATCGCCGATGTAAATTTTCTCCTAAATCTTATGAAGGTTTCCTACTTGGTTACGGATCAAACTCTCACACTTACCGTGTCTACAACAACTTCACTCGAAAAGTTGAAGAGACGGTAGATGTGAAGTTTGATGAGACTAACAGTTTGCAAGTCGAACAATTGCCAAATGATGTAGGAGATAACGAACCTTCGGAAGCTACCAAAGACTTGTCCATTGGCAAGATTCGTCCCATAGAGGTGAAGGAAAGCACTTCATCAATTCAAGTGGAAGCTCCTACTTCACGTCAAGGCCAACCACAAAATGACGTGGAAGCATCCACAAGCAGTACACGACATGATGAAGAAGAGGAAGAAGAACACCGTGATGATCCACCTCAACCTTCCTCACCACCACCTCAAGGAGATGACAACGTCAACGACAACATGCAAGATGATGATGACGAAGAAGAAGCTCCACCATCCAACAAGAAGAAGCTGTCAAGAGTTAGAGAAAGAGTGGACAGAGATCATCCGTTGAATCAAATCTAAGGTGACATAAAAACGGGGAGAATCACTCGCTCCAAATCTTGTTTAGCTAACTTTTGTGAGCATTATTCTTTCATCTCTAGAATTGAACCTTTGAAGGTTGAAGAAGCCCTTGAAGATCTGGATTGGGTGAATGCCATGCACGAAGAGCTACACAAGTTCGAGAGGAACCAAGTATGGACAATTGTTGAAAAGCCTGAATGCGAGCAGAACATCATTGGTACAAGATGGGTGTTTCTAAACAAGTAAGATGAAGACGGACAAGTTGTACGCAATGATACGTCTCCATAGTAGGTACTTTTCCAAACTCTTTTGCCCTTGTTTTGGACACTAATTTGCATGATTTGAATGGAACTAACCCAGACTAACGTTGTTTTCAGCAGAATTGCCATGGTGTTGTTTTTGCGCAGAAATAAAAGTTCTCGGAATGACCTGGAAATTTACGAGGATTTTTTGTGGAATATATAAAAAAAACTGGCACATGAATCAACCGGAGACGTGGAGCGAGGAGCCCACAAGCCCAGGAGGCGCGGGCCCCCGTGGCCGCGCTAGCAGGCTTGTGGGGCCCTCGGGGCTCCGCCGCCTCCAACTCCAGCTCTATTTAGTCCCTTTCGCCCAGAAAAAAATCAAGGAGAAGAGTTCATCGCGTTTCACGATACGAAGGCGCCGCCACCACCTGTTCTTCCTTCGGAGGGCAGATCTGGAGTCCGTTCTGGGCTCCGGAGAGGGGAGATCGTCACCGTCGTCATCACCAACCTTCCTTCATCGCCAATTCCATGATGCTCTTCACCGTTCATGAGTAATCTCATCGTAGGCTTGCTGGACAGTGATGGGTTGGATGAGATCTATCATGTAATCGAGTTAGTTTTGATGGGGATTGATCCCTAGTATCCACTATGTTCTGAGATTGATGTTGCTACTACTTTGCCATGCTTAATGCTTGTCACTAGGGCCCGAGTGCCATGATTTCAGATCTGAACCTATTATGTTCTCATCAATATATGTGTGTTCTTGATCCTATCTTGCAAGTTGTAGTCACCTACTATGTGTTATGACCCGGCAACCCCGGAGTGACAATAGCCGGTAGCACTCCCGGAGATGACCATAGTATGAGGATTTCATGTATTCACTAAGTGCTAATGCTTTGTTCCGGTTCTCTATTAAAAGGAGAACCTTAATATCCCGTAGTTTCCATTAGGACCCCGCTGCCACGGGAGGGATGGACAATAGATGTCATGCAAGTTCTTTTCATAAGCACGTATGACTATATATGGAATACATGCCTACATTACATTGACGAACTGGGGCTAGTTACATATCTCCCCATGTTATAATTGTTGCATGATGAATGTCATCCGGCATAATTATCCATCACCGATCCAATGCCTACGAGTCTTTTCCTACTGGTCCTTGCTACGTTACTTTGCCGCTACTGCTGTCACTGCTGCTATTGTTACCACTACTTCTGTCACTGCTGCTACTGTTACGTTGCTATCACACTACTTTGCTACTGAAACTTTGCTGTAGATACTAAGTCTTTCAGGTGTGGTTGAATTGACAACTCAACTGCTAATACTCGAGAATATTCATTGGCTTCCCCTTGTGTCGAATCAACAAATTTGGGTTGAATAATCTACCCTCGAAAACTGTTGCGATCCCCTATACTTGTGGGTTATTGATACGTCTCCAACGTATCTATAATTTTTGATGGTTTCATGTTATTATCTTGTCAAACTTTGGATGTTTTGTATGCCTTTTATATCTTTTTTGGGACTAACTTATTAACTCAGTGCCAAGTGCCAGTTCCTGTTTTTCCCGTGTTTTTGACCCTTTTCAGAGGAGGATTTTAAACGGAGTCCAAATGGAACGAAACTACCAAAAAGATTTTTTTCGGAACAGAAAAAGATCGGAGAGCCAGAGAATCAGGACAGGGGCCCACCAGGGACCCCACAAGCCCTCATGGCACGGCCAGGGGGCCCGCGGCCCCCTAGCTTGTGGGCTCCCTGAGGCTCCTTTGCCCTAGGTTTTGCACCTATATATTCCCTAAAATTCCATAAAAAATTAGGAGATCATTGAAAGTAGTTTTCCGCCGCCGCAAGCTTCTGTCTCTGCAAGATCCCATCTGGGGCAAGTTCAGGTGCCCTGCCGGAGGGGGATTCGGATACGGAGGGCTTCTTCATCAACACCATGACCTCTCCGATGATGAGTGAGTAGTTCACCATAGACCTACAGGTCCATAGCTAGTAGCTAGATGACTTCTTCTCTCTCTTGGATCTTCAATACAAAGTTCTCCATGATCTTCATGGAGATCTATCCGATGTAATCTTCTTTTGCGGTGTGTTTGTCGAGATCCGATGAATTGTGCATTTATGATCAGATTATCTATGAATCTTATTTGAGTTTCTTCTGATCTTTCTTATGCATGATTTATATCCTTGTAATTCTCTTCGAGTTCTGGGTTTTGTTTGGCCAACTAGATCTATGATTCTTGCAATGGGAGAAGTTCTTGGTTTTGGGTTCATACCGTGCGGTGACCTCACCCAGTGACAGAAGGGATAGCGAGGCACGCATCATGTTCTTGCCATCAAGGGTAAAAAGATGGGGTTTTCATCATTGGTTTGAGATTATCCCTCTACATCATGTCATCTTGCTTAAGGCGTTACTCTGTTCGTCATGAACTCAATACACTAGATGCATGAAGCGGTCGATGTGTGGAGTAATAGTAGTAGATGCAGAAAGTATCGGTCTACTTGTCTCGGACGTGATGCCTATATGTATGATCATTGCCTTAGATATCGTCATGACTTTGCGCGGTTCTATCAATTGCTCGACAGTAATTTGTTCACCCACCGTAATATTTGCTATTTTGAGAGAAGCCTCTAGTGAACACAATGGCCCCCGGGTCTACTCCACACTATATTTTCAGCCTTACTCTTTTTCTTCGTTGCACTTTCTGCCTTCAGATCTCACTTTGCAATCAATCTTGAAGGGATTGGCAACCCCTTTATAGCGTTGGGTGCAATCTCGTTTGTGTTTGTGCAGGTACTCTGGACTTGACGAGATTCTCCTACTGGATTGATATTTTGGTTCTCAAACTGAGGGAAATACTTACTGCTTCTGTGCTGCATCACCCTTTCCTCTTCAAGGGAAAAACCGACCCAAGCAAGTCTCCGTCAACGTGTCAATCTCTGGCGCTGTTGTTTGAGAAGTAGCAAGAAGAATTTATGGCGCCGTTGCCGGGGTGGATCAAGTCAAGGACTCATCCAAGTAAGTGTCGCAAACTCATCTCTTGCATTTACTTTTTTCCTCTCGTTTTCCTCGGTGCCACTTCTGAAAAAACAAAAATTTACAATTTTTTTTTGCCTTTTTCGTTTGCCTTTTTTGTTCGCCCTTTTGTCTCGCTTGCCTTTCCTTTGCTTGAGTGCTATGTGCCTTCAATATGCTTGCATCTTCGCTTGTTGAAAATCTATTGATATGGATCCTCGCCCACTTGCTAATCTCTTTAGGAGATCCACTTATGTGGAACCAATTGCTAGTGAGTTGAGTGCACTTGACTTTCTCTATGGAGTTTTGCTTGAGATGCATGAATCTGAAAATCGTGATGAAGGAATTTATGAAGTGAATCACGAGGGCTCCTTGAATGAAAAGCATGATAGCAATGATTTCATTATAAATTCTATTAATGACAATCATGCTAAAAATAGGCAAAACCCTAAGCTTGGGGATGCTAGTTTTGCTATGTCCACTACTTGTTGCAATGATCGTGATTGGGGTGATGATTTTTCTTATGATCTTGAAAATTTGTTTAACCCTCATGATGATTATGATGTTTGCAATAATATTGAAAGTGGGTTTGTAGAAGTCATAACTTTAGTTGATGATAAGCCCACTATTTTTGAAGAGCATCAACTTTGCATGCATGTGGATCATGAAAAGAATATCCTTTGTGATAGCTATATTGTTGAATTTTATTATAATCCCACATGTAATTGCTATGAGAGAGGAAAATATTGTGGTAGAAACTTTCATGTTACCAAATTACCTCTCGTTATGTTGAGATTGCTATTGTCTCTTTGTTCTTCCTTGCATATGGTAACTATTGGTTGTCTTGACAATCTGTTTTCCTATAAAATGCCTATGCATCAGAAGTATGTTAGACTTAGATGTGAGTTTCACATGCTTTATGATGCTCTCGTTGTGCTTCAATTCTTGTCTTTCGTGTGAGCATCATTGAATTATCAATGCCTAGCTAAGGGCGTTAAACAATAGCGCTTGTTGGGAGGCAATCCAATGAATTTATCTTTGCTTTTTTGCTTTTTGTTTTGTTGCGTCCACACCATCATAATTCTGTTATGATTGTGTTTTTTGTGTTTCTTTTTGTGTTTGAGCCAAGCAAAACCTTTATGACTAGTCTTGGTGATGGTTGTTTGATCCTGCTGGAAAAAGACAGAAACTTTTCGCTCACGAGATTATTTTTCATTTTTATTCAGAAAGAGCTTTTGAGTTGATTCTTTTTGCTGATGGTTGATATACCTTTTTCCCAGGCATTCGTAATTGTTAAGAATTTCTGAGGTACAAGAAGTATACGAAGTATACAGATTGCTACAGACTGGTCTGTTTTTGACAGATTCTGTTTTTGTTGAGTTGGTTGCTTGTTTTGATGAAACTATGGATAGTATCGGGGGGTACTAGCCATCGAAAAGTGAGAATACAATAGCCTAACACCAATATAAATAGAAATCACGATTGCTACAGTACCTAAAGAGGTGGTAGTTTGTTTTCTTGTGCTAATGTTATCACGAGTTTCTGTTTAAGTTTTGTGTTGTGAAGTTTTCAAGTTTTGGGTGATGTTCTCATGGACAAAGAGATAAGGAGTGGAAAGAGCTCAAGCTTGGGGATGCCCAAGGCATCCCAAGCCAAATTCAAGGACACCAAAAAGCCTAAGCTTGGGGATGCCCCGGGAAGGCATCCCCTCTTTCGTCTTCAATCCATCGGTAACATTACTTGGAGCTATATTTTTATTCAACATATGATATGTGTTTTGCTTGGAGCGTCTTGTATTGTAGGAGTATTTTCTTTTTGTTGTGTCACAATCATCCTTGCTGCACACCTTTTTGAGATAGAGACAAACACTCATCGTGATTTTGCTAGAATGCTCACCATGCTTCACTTATATCTTTTGAGCTAGATAATTTTGCTCTATGTGCTTCACTTAGATCTTTTAGAGCACGGCGGTGCGTGACTTGGTAGTTTGCTTATGCTATGAAAGTAGTCCCAAAGGTGATAGGTACCCAAAGAGGATACACAAACTTCCATCTTCATGTGCATTGAGTAGAAAGAGAAGTCCTGATTCCTCTCAATTAGTTTTGAGACATGGATTTGGTAATATTAAGAGTTATGTTAGTAGGGTGTTGTGAATCTAGAAATACTTGTGTCGAAGATAGTGATTCCCGTAGCATGCATGTATGGTGAACCGCTATGTTAGGAAGTCGGAGCATAATTGATCTATTGATTGTCATCTTTGTGTTGAGGTCGGGATCGCGCGATGGTTAACACCTACCAACCCTTCTCCTAGGTGTATGCGTTTAGCACTTTGTTTAGATTACTAATAAAAACTTTCACAACAAGTATGTGAGTTCTTCATGACTAATGTGAGTCCATGGTATAGATGCACTTTCACCTTCCACCATTTCTAGCCTCTCTAGTGCCGCGCAACTTTCGCCGGTACACAAACCCACCATATGCCTTCCTCAAAACAGCCACCATACCTACCTATTATGGCATTTTCATAGCCATCCCGAGATATATTACCATGCAACACCCACTGTTCCGTATCATGACTTGTGCAGTCACTCTCATATTGCCATTGCATGATCGTAAGATAGCTAGCGAGATGTTTCAACGTCATACGCCAAGCTAGATTGTTGCACATCCCGGTACACTGTCGGAGGTATTTCCTATAGAGTCATCATCGTTCTAAGCTTTGAGCTGTGAGTAAATAAAAGTGTGATGATCATCATTATTGGAGCATTGTCCCATGTGATGAAAAAAGGGGAGTCCAAAGAGCCCAAATAAAAAAAGAGAAAAAAGAGAGGCCTAAGTGCCCAAATAAAAAAAAAGAGAAAAAGAGAGAAGGGACAATGCTACTATCTTTTTCCACACTTGTGCTTCGTAATAGCACCATGTTCTTCATGATTGAGAGCCTCTCATTTTGTCACCAGCATATGCTAGTGGGAATCTTTACTATATAACTTGGCTTGTATATTCCAATGATGGGCTTCCTCAAAATTGCTCTAGGTCTTCATGAGCAAGAAAGTTGGATGCACACCCACTAGTTCTCCTTTTGAGCTTTCACATACTTATAGCTCTAGTGCATCCTTTGTATGGCAATCCCTACTCAAGCACATTGATATCTATTAATGGGCATCTCCATAGCCCTTTCATATGCCGAGTCCATGTGACCATGTCCACCTTTTTGTCTCACAACCACCACCACACTCTATTGCACCTATAGTGCTATATCCATGGCTCATGCTCATGTATTGCATGATAGTTATAAAAAGTTTGAGAAAGTAAGAGTGCGAAAACAATTACTTGGCCAATACCGGGGTTGTGCATGATTTACATTAGTTATGTGAGGATGATGGAGCATAGCCAGACTATATGATTTTGCAGGGATAACTTTCCTTGGCCTTGTTATTTTGAAATTTCATGATTACCTTGCTCGTTTGCTTGAAGTATTATTCTTTTCATGTCAAATAGCAAACTATTGTTTTGAATCTTACGGATCTGAACATTCATATCACTTGAAAGAAGTTACAAAGGACAACTATGCTAGGTAGCATTCCACATAAAACATTCAGTCTTTATCACTTCCCTACTCGAGGAGGAGCAGGAGTTAAGCTTGGGGATGCTTGATACGTCTCCAACATATCTATAATTTTTGATGGTTTCATGCTATTATCTTGTCAAACTTTGGATGTTTTTTATGCCTTTTATATCTTTTGTGGGACTAACTTATTAACTCAGTGCCAAGTGCAAGTTCCTATTTTTTCCGTGTTTTTGACCCTTTTTAGAGGAGGGTTTTAAACGGAGTCCAAACAGAACGAAACTGCCAAAAAGATTTTTTCCAAAACAGAAGAAGATCGGGAAGCTTGAGAACCAATTCAGGGGGCCTCCACGGACCCCAGAAGCCCCCTAGCCGCGGTCAGGGGGGCCCGCGCCTCCCAGGCTTGTGGGCTCCCTGGGCCTCCCCTGCCCTAGGTCTTTCGCCTATATATTCCCATAAATTCCAGAAAAAATTAGGAGATCATCGAAAGTACTTTTCCGCCGCCGCCAGCTTCTGTCTCCGCAAGATCCCATCTGGGGAACGTTCTGGTGCCCTGCCGGAGGGGGGATTCGGATACGGAGGGCTTCTTCATCAACACCATGACCTCTCCGATGATGCGTGTGTAGTTCACCATAGACCTACGGGTCCATAGCTAGTAGCTAGATGGCTTCTTCTCTCTCTTGGATCTTCAATACAAAGTTCTCCATGATCTTCATGGAGATCTATCCGATGTAATCTTCTTTTGCGGTGTGTTTGTCGAGATACGATGAATTGTGGATTTATGATCAGATTATCTATGAATCTTATTTGAGTTTCTTCTAATCTCTCTTATGCATGATTTCATATCCTTGTAATTCTCTTTGAGTTGTGGGTTTTGTTTGGCCAACTAGATCTATGATTCTTGCAATGGTAGAAGTGCTTGGTTTTGGGTTCATATTGTGCGGTGACCTCACGCAGTGACAGAAGGGGTAGCGAGGCATGCATCGTGTTGTTGCCATCAAGGGTAAAACGATGGGGTTTTCATCATTGGTTTGAGATTATCCCTCTACATCATATCATCTTGCTTAAGGTGTTACTCTGTTCGTCATGAACTCAATACACTAGATGCATGTTGGATAGCGGTCGATGTGTGGAGTAATAGTAGTAGATGCAGAAAGTGTCGGTCTACTTGTCTCGGACGTGATGCCTATATGTATGATCATTGCCTTAGATATCGTCATGACTTTGCGCGGTTCTATCAATTGCTCGACATTAATTTGTTCACCCACCGTAATATTTTCTATTTTGAGAGAAGCCTCTAGTGAACACTATGGCCCCCGGGTCTACTCCACACCATATTTTCAGCCTTACTCTTTTACTTCGTTGCACTTTCCGCCTTCAGATCTCACTTTGAAATCAATCTTGAAGGGATTGACAACCCCTTTATAGCGTTGGGTGCAAGCTCGTTTGTGTTTGTGCAGGTACTCTGGACTTGACGAGATTCTCCTACTGGATTGATACCTTGGTTCTCAAACTGAGGGAAATACTTACTGCTCCTGTGCTGCATCACCCTCTTCTCTTCAAGGGAAAAACCGACGCAAGAAAGTCTCCGTCAACGTGTCAATCTCTGGCGCTGTTGTTTGAGAAGTAGCAGTTATCAAGACTATTTTCTGGCGCCGTTACCGGGGAGGCATTGCTCTATTCTCTGAGTCACTTGGGATTTACGTCTGTTGATCACTATGAGGAATCTGAGAGATCCAAAAACTAAGTTTTGGCCTCAACTACGAGGACAGGTAAGGAACTTCCATCTAGCTCTGCATTTGATTCACCTTCAGCTATGAGTAAGTTTGCGACACCACCACCTGCTAGAAATTTTGATATGTCGCATGTGCTTGATGAGCTACTTCCGCTATCCATGATGATTGTGATGGTGTTTTGCTTGATACTGTGTTGCCACTAGGTGCATTCCTTGATGCACAAATTGCTAGAGTTGCTGCTGAATGTGATGATACTTCTGAAACTGCTTAGATTATTGAAGTAGAACCTGCTATTTGACCTGTTAGAACTAGCTCTCCTAGATATGAATTGCCTGATATACCTGAAGGTTATGTTATGGAGGGAGAGGTAGCTGAGGACTTTCTTGCTTGTAAGGATAGCTATGATCTTGATAAATTACTCCGCAAGTGGAAAGAAAAATCTCTGAACGCTAGGATGAAATACGACCCTAAGTTTGCTACTTCGCCTATCTTTGTGACCGACAAGGATTATGAATTCTCTGTCGATCCTGAGTTAATCACTTTGGTCGAATCTGATCCTTTTCATTGTTATGAGTCCGAAACGGTTGTAGCACATCTTACTAAGCTGCACGATATAACCACCCTATTCACGAGTGAGGAAAAGATCCGCCACTACTATATCCTTAATGTGTTTCCTTTCTCGCTAAAGGATGACGCTAAGACTTGGTTCACTTCTCTTGCTCCTGGTTGTGTGCGTAGTCCCCAAGATATGATCTACTACTTCTCTGAAAAATATTTTCCTGCCCATAAGAAACAAGCTGCCTTGCAGGATATATATAACTTTGTGCAAGTTGAAGAAGAGAGTCTGCCACAAGCTTGGGGGCGGCTTGTCCAGTTACTGAATGCTTTGCATCCTCACCCTCTTGAGAAGAATGAAATACTTGATATCTTCTATAATGGACTAACCGATGCTTCTAGGGACCACCTAGATAGTTGTGCTCGTTGTGTTTTCAGGTTACAAACCGTGGAACAAGCTGAGATTCTATTGAATAATATCTTGTGCAATGAGAATGCTTGGACTATTCCCGAACCACCTCCGAAGCCAACTCCGAAGAAAAGAGGTATCATATTCCTCAGTCATGAAGATATGCAAGAAGCTAAGAAATCTATGCAAGAGAAAGGCATTAAATCTGAAGATGTTATGAATCTACCACCTATCGAAGAGATCCATGATCTTGATAACCCGACACGGGTAGTAGAGGTAAATTCTCTTCATAGATTCAATGAGAGTGATAGTCCTTTTGATAAACCTGCTAGCTTATGCTTAGATGAATTTGATAACTTTGTTGCCAAACAACAAAGTTTCAATGATTATGTTAGCAAACAATTGGAACAGAATGCTCGTATGCTTAGTCATTTAAGTGCTTGTGTGGATAGAAATGTCAATGATCTTAAGATTTTGAGTAAACATGCCTCTATGGTCACTACTCAGGTAGAACAAGTACTTAAGGCTCAAAATGACTTGCTCAATGAGTTGAATGACAATTCTGTTAGAGTCGTCACTAGAGGTGGTAGAATGACCCAGGAACCTTTGTATCCCGAGGGCCATCCTAAGAGAATTGAACAAGATTCTCAAGGAGTTAGCACTGAGGCACCTAGTCATCCTAGTAATAGGAAGAAAAATAAAGATGATAGGAACCTGCATGCTAGCAAACCTGCTGCTGTTACACCCGAGAATCCAAACGATGTCTCTGTTTCTGATGCCGAAACACAATATGGTGATGAACATGAGCCTAGTGATAATATTTATAGTGGTATTCATGAGGATGCTCAACCTAGCAATGATAAGGATGTGGAGATTTAACCTGTTGATCTTGATAACCCACAACCTAATAAGAGGAGATATGATAAGAACGACTTCATTGCTAGGAAGCATGTTAAAGAAAGGGAACCATGGGTCCAGAAAACCATGCCCTTTCCTCCCAAACCATCCAAGAAAAAGGATGATGAGGATTTTGAGCGATTTGTTGAAATGATTAGACCTGTCTTTCTGCAAATGCATTTGATAGATATGCTCAAAATGTCTCCTTATGCTAAGTACATGAAGGATATTGTGACTAATAAGAGGAGGATACCTGAGGTTGAGATTTCCACCATGCTCGCTAATTACACCTTCAAGGGTGGAACTCCTAAGAAACTAGGTGATCTCGGAGTGCCCACTATACCTTGCTCCATTAAAGGAAACTACGTTAGAACTGCTTTATGCGATCTTGGAGCTCGTGTTAGTGTTATGCCTCTCTCTCTTTATCGTAGACTTGAATTGGATAAGTTGACAACCACTAAAATCTCCTTGCAAATGGCCGACAAATCAACTGCTTTCCCTATCAGCATTTGCAAGGATATGCCTGTTGTGGTTGCTAACGTTACTATCTTAACGGACTTTGTTATTCTGGATATTCCCGAGGACGATGCCATGGCGGTCATCCTTGGAAGACCCTTTTTAAACACTGCAGGGGTTGTTATTGATTGCAACAAAGGCAATGTCACTTTCCATGTCAATGGTAATGAGCATACGGTGCACTTTCCGAAGAAACAATATCGAGTACATTGCATCAATGCTATTGAAAAAACTTCATTGATTCTTATTGGGAGCTTTGAATGCCCTATACCTACTGTTAAGATGAAGTATGATTTGCTTGTTGGGGATATGCACATCCCCATTGAGGTAACCTAGTGACTATTCGAAAATCCTCCGGTTTTATGCGATTCGAAAAAGTTTGTCAAGGAGACTTGATCAACCTCATTGACAGATTTCTTTTGATGACCATGAGATGGATGAATCTAGGAGTCACAACCTTGTGTTAGAAACCTTTACCTTCGGTTGCTTAGAAGAAAAATGATAAATCTAGCTTTAGTTTTTCCTGTTTTCTGCTTCCTGCGTCCCTTAGAAAAGTGTCCCGAAAATAAAACTTCTTCAAATGCCCTGAAAATCAAGTATGACTTTTTTCTAGAATTTTTGAAAATTTCTGAGATAAGGAGCTAGTCAGGGGGATGCGCCAGTGGGCCACATGCCCAGGAGGCGCGGGCACCCCCTTGGCCGCGCCTACCAGGCTTGGGGGGCCCACGTGGCCCCGCTCCACTTATTCCAGCTCCCATCTCCTTCTCCTAACTCCAGAAAAAATCATTCCACATCTCAAACCCGTGTTCTTGCTCTTCTTGTTGCGATTTTCGATCTCCTTGTGCAAAGCCCCATTCACCAAACTGTTTTTGGGGAATTGTTCCTTGATATGTGACTCCTCCATTGGTCCAATTAGTTTTTGCTCTATAGCCTTATTCTTTGCATATTATTGCTGCCTTGGTGACCCTGTTCCTGAGCTTTGCATGCTAATTTTAGATGGTGCCAAGTAGTTTTGATGCATGATATGGCCTCTAGGCACTTGTAGGAGTAGTTTCTATGAGTTTTGTTGAGCCTTGTTCACTTTTCCTTTGAGTCACCAAAAATTTCAGAAATTTTCGGAGAAAGGAAAAGGAAAAGATGAGGAGGTTCCTAAGAGGCTCTTCAAGCCGTGACCCCAAGGATGATGAAAATGAGAAGAAGAAACCCAAGTATCCAGTCCCCCGAGTTGCAGAAGTTCGAGCGTGCGAGTGGCCAAGCGATGTGTTCTTACGTGCCACCGGTCTTTATGAGGATTTTTATTACTTGGTGAAGAACGCATGCCTTACCGCATTTGTTGAAGATAAGTGTCCACAATACCTCCTCCTCACTAATATTTTTGTGCAAAGCTTTAATTTCTATCCAAGGAAGAACCCTCCTATGGTTGAGTTCAAGTTATATGATATCCCCCAGCGCATGTCACTTCAGGATTTTTGCAATGTCTGCAAATTACCTTATGT
Source organism: Hordeum vulgare subsp. vulgare (assembly GCF_904849725.1). Lineage (NCBI taxonomy): Eukaryota > Viridiplantae > Streptophyta > Magnoliopsida > Poales > Poaceae > Hordeum > Hordeum vulgare. The sequence goes on from NC_058523.1 coordinate 129,452,109, forward strand.
TGGGATATTCATGAACCTCGTCCATGGGGGACTTGAAGGCTTTCATTGATACTATTGTTGTAGGAGAGGAGAGAGGAGTATCTTGTGCTAGAGTTGCTAGCATACACATTTTCCCGTGCTTCGGTACTTCTCATTATTCGTGGGAAAATGTTTGATTGGCCGTGGGAAAGCTGGGCCCTCAGCTCCCCAGATCTTGCGGTTTTGCGCGAAGCCCTTTATAATGATAAAACTTATAGCTTGGGCGCTATAGTGGCTCGACGGTTGAACACGAACCGTACTAAAGGTGATGTTTATGGAGGTATCTATGCTACCCGTGTTGCTAGACATTTTGAGATACCTATTAGACTGCACGAGGAAGAAGAGATTGTTCTTCGTGAGAGATATCTAGATCATGATAGCATGGTTCGCCATGGCTTTCTTGATAAAGATATAAATAAGAGGATGATTTATAACTTGGTATTTAGTCAGGGTACTCGTGAGACTATTACCTTGCCTGCTCCTTCTTTGTTCAATCTTCATCTAGGCAGGTACATTATTATGCCCTCGGACATCTACACATATTGGGGCATAGCTCCACCACAGGCGCCCGTGCCCGAGCTACCAGTCGAGTACCAGACGCCAGTTTATCAGTGGGAGCCAGCGGAGCTCACCCAACAGTGGCACCCTCTGTACACTCCGGAGAACCCCGGAGATAGTTATTTCCCTCCATGGGAGTAGACCAACTTAGGCCAAAAGCCTAAGCTTGGGGGAGTACGTGTTTCTCACCGACTTTACATTCTTGCTCACGCTTTCACTTTGATAGTCAGTGTTCACACCTTTCCACTTTATCATCCACGCTAGTTTATTTCTTTTTCTCGCTTTCTTCTCGTGTGTTTGTTTAGATTAAGAAAACCCAAAAAGATTTCCGTTCTTATTTTGCTTGTTGGGAGCTTTCCCATGTAAATAGTTTTCTTTTTCTTTGGTTCAAGGTAGAAGACCATGGTTACAATGTTTAGTGGCTCTCGCATGCATATCTGTTTATCTGTCAAAGAGCCATATTACTTTGTCTTCTCCTTTTTGTTTTCTTGCAGATTCCATCTTAGTCCAATGCACGAACACTCTCATTATGATTCACATCATTCGGTCGTGCAAGTGAAAGGCAATAATGACGATATATGATGAAGTGACTACGCGTGGAAAAGCTGGTATGAACTGGATCTATTTTGTTTTTGTAAATATGACTAGCTCATCGTTCCTAATTCAGCTTTGTTATGAGAGTAACATGTTTGCAATGACAACTTAGAGATCATAGTTTCTGATGCCATGCTTAATTATCTAGGAGCTTATAATGGTTTGTCTTGGATGCCAACATGAATTTCAAGATGATTATGATGTAGTATGATAGGATGGTATCCTCCTTTGAATGATTCAGGTGGCTTGACTTGGCACATGTTCACGCATGTAGTTGAAACAAAATCAACATAACCTCTATTATATTCATGTTTATGGTGATTTATGTCCTACTCATGATTGCACTCAATGTTGGTTAATTTCAATGCATATTGATAACTGTTGTCGCTCTCTAGTTGGTCGCTTCCCAGTCTTTTGCTAGCCTTCACTTGTACTAAGCGGGAATACTGATTGTGCATCCACTTCCATAAACCCAAAGTTGTTCCATATGAGTCCACCATACCTACCTATATGCGGTATCTACCTGCCGTTCCAAGTAAATTTGCATGTGCCACTCTCTAAACCTTCAAGTAATAATCTATTTTGCATGCCCGAACCGCTCATGTGGTGACAAGGGGCGATCAGTATCTTCCATGCTAGGCGTGTTATTCTTGATATGTGTTTATTCACTATCACTCACGAGAAAGGGGCCGGTAATTGGAATGCCCAGTTCCATGGTCAAATCGAAAAGATAATTGCAAACAAAACTCCCCCTGGATTGTTGTTGGTATGGACGGCACCCGAGTATACGGCTAGTCGTGGAGTGTGATTGATCGGTGGTGGGGAAGTCAAAACTTTACTTTTCTGTTTGGGAACCGCCTATAGTATGTGTAGCATGGAAGATGGTGAAAACTCTTGGTCATCACGTTGACAATGAAAGCATGCCACCCAAAATTATTTATCTCTGTCTTCAAAGCTTGAGCTCTGGCACCTCTGCAAATCCATGCTTCCCTCTGCAAAGGGCCTATCTATTTATGTTTCGTTGAGTCATCCTCTTCTTTCAAAAAGCACCAATTAGAGAGCACCTCCGTCATTTCTATGCTTTGCTTTTAATTGATATTGAGTATGACTGTGACTCGATCTTCTTTGCCATGAATTACAATGTTCAGTCAGCCCTTGGTCTTTGAAGGTGCTCTGCATTTATGTTTTGCGGTCTGAGAAAGAGCTAGCGAGATACCATCTGTTCATATTGCTTCATGATTATTTTGATTGAAGTGTTGACGTTTGAAACTTATTATTATTGCTCGCTAGTTGATTATGCCATTTATATGAGTTCCTCTTGAGACCTAAATGTCATTGCTTATGTGGTTAGCTTATGATCTTGCTGAAAATCTGAATATGAGTTAGACATAATTACAACAACAAGATCAAACAGAGTTCGTAAAAGTTTTTCTTTTGTCTCTTTCAGTTTGTCAACTGAATTGCTTGAGGACAAGCAAGGCTTTAAGCTTGGGGGAGTTGATACGTCTCCATCGTATTTACTTTTCCAAACTCTGTTGCCCTTGTTTTGGACTCTAATTTTTATGATTTGAATGGAACTAACCCGGACTAATGTAATTTTCAGCAGAATTGCCATGGTGTTGTTTTTGCGTAGAAATAAAAGTTCTTAGAATGACCTGGAAATTTACGAGGATTTTTTGTGGAATATATAAAAAATAATGGCGCAAGAATCAAATGGAGACGTGGAGCGAGGAGCCCACAAGCCCAGGAGGCGCGGCCCTCCCTGGTCGCGCCTAGCAGGCTTGTGGGGCCCCCGGGGCTCCGCCGCCTCCAACTCCAGCTCTATTTAGTCCCTTTCGCCCAGAAAAAAATCAAGGAGAATAGTTCATCGCGTTTTACGATACGGAGGCGCCGCCACCACCTGTTCTTCCTCTGGAGGGCAGATCTGGAGTCCGTTCTAGGCTCCGGAGAGGGGAGATCATCACCGTCGTCATCACCAACCTTCCTTCATCGCCAATTCCATGATGCTCTTCACCGTTCGGGAGTAATCTCATCGTAGGCTTGTTGGACGGTGATGGGTTGGATGAGATCTATCATGTAATCAAGTTAGTTTTGATGGGGATTGATCCCTAGTATCCACTATGTTCTGAGAATGATGTTGCGACTACTTTGCCATGCTTAATGCTTGTCACTAGGGCCCGAGTGCCATGATTTCATATCTGAACCTACTATGTTCTCATCAATATATGTGTGTTCTTGATCCTATCTTGCAAGTTGTAGCCACCTACTATGTGTTATGACCCGGCAACCCCGGAGTGACAATAGCCGATACCACTCCTGGAGATGACCATAGTATGAGGAGTTCATGTATTCACTAAGTGCTAATGCTTTGTTCCGGTTCTTTATTAAAAGGAGAACCTTAATATCCCGTAGTTTCCATTAGGACCCCGCTGCCATGGGAGGGATGGACAATAGATGTCATGCAAGTTCTTTTCATAAGCACGTATGACTATATACGGAATACATGCCTACATTACATTGATGAACTGGAGGTAGTTACATATCTCCCCATGTTATAACTGTTGCATGATGAATGTCATCCGGCATAATTATCCATCAACAATCCAGTGCCTACGAGTCTTTTCCTACTGGTCCTTGCTACGCTACTTTGCCGCTACTACTGCAACTACTGCTATTGTTACCGCTACTGCTGTCACTGCTGCTACTGTTACCGTTGCTATTGTTGCTATCACACTACTTTGCTACTAAAACTTTGTTGCAGATACTAAGTCTTTCAGGTGTGGTTGAATTGACAACTCAACTACTAATACTCGATAATATTATTTGGCTTCCCCTTGTGCCGAATCAACAAATTTGGGTTGAATACTCTACCCTTAAAAACTGTTGCGATCCCCTATACTTGTGGGTTATCACGCAACAAGGTACATCTCGTAGCCCAAGGATACACGCAAGTCGAAGGTATGGACTACGGTGAGACATATGCTCTTGTTGCTAGACTTGAAGTCATTCGCATTCTTCTAGCTTATGCCAATCACCATGGTATAACTCTTTACCAAATGAATATCAAAAGTTCCTTTCTCAATGGAGAAATTGAGGAGGAAGTTTATTTTAAACAACCTCCTGGATTTGTGAACCCTAAGAAACCTAATCATGTCTACAAACTTCGTAAAGCTTTATATGGTCTTAAACAAGCCCCGAGAGCTTGGTACAAATTCCTAACGAAGTTTATCATTGAAAAGGGTTTTGAGATTGGTAAAATAGATTCACTAAAAGAGTGAAGGGAGAACTATTTGTGTGCCAAATATATGTGGATGATATTATCTTTGGTTCTACTAACCCACATTTTAGTGAAAAGTTTGAAAAGTTGATGTCAGAGAAGTATGAGATATCCATGATGAGTGAACAAAAGTTCTTCCTTGGATTGCAAAGCAAACAATCGAGAGAAGGTACGTTTATCTCTCAAACCAAGTACACCAAGGACTTAATCAGAAAGTTCAACATGCACGAATGCAAAGGTATGAGAACCCCGATGCGTACTGGTGGACATCTTGACCTCACTAAGGAGGACAAACCAGTTGATCGAAAGGTTTATTGATCAATGATTGGTTCATTGCTATATTTATGTGCCTCCCGTCCTGACATCATGTTGAGCATTTGCATGCGTGCCCGATACCAAGCAGCACCAAAAGAGTGTCATATGTTGGCTGTGAAAAGGATAGTGAGATACCTTATACATACACCAAACTTTGGCATATGGTATCCCAAGGGATCTTCTTTTAATCTTGTTGGCTACTACGACTCAGACTATGCTGAAGACAAGGTTGACAGAAAATCCACCTCAGGTACATGTCAATTTCTTGGGAGATCTCTTGTGCCTTGGTCATTCAAAAAACAAAACTCGGTATCCTTATCTACGGTCAAAGCTGAATACATTGCCGCTAGATCATGTTATGCACAATTACTCTATGTGACACAAACGCTTGAGGATTATGGCATTCATGTTAGAAAAGTTCCATTGTTATGTGAAAATTAAAGTGCTATTAAGATTGCCTACAATCCAATGCAACATTCTAGAACAAAACACATCCAAGTGCGACATCATTTCATTCATGAGCATGTTGGTAAAGGAGATATCAATCGCAAGCATGTTCGTACTGACAAAAAATTAGCTGATATCTTTACCGAGCCACTTGATGAGAAAGTCTTCTCTCATTTGAGGAGTGAGTTGAACATCATTGATGCTTCAAACTTACGCTAGACTCACTCGGATGCATGCAGGGGCATGAGCTTGATTGCCCATTCCATGATGCCATTGATATGACTATCCTATATGTTGGAAACTATGCTCCCTTGTGTTGCATCTAACCTTTTGTAGGTACTTGGAAGAAATACCCTCCACAAGATTGCAATCAAATCACATCAAAAGCAATCTTGACATGGCCAAGTATCAACAACCTTTTCATCGGGGATGGAGGAAGAAGACAACAAAATCACATCCTTGACAATTCTATGGAATTGAATTTCACTCATGTCATTTGGATATATTATGTACTTCCTTGCAGCACTAACCATTGTAGGTGAAAAGTGAACCAAAACGACATGGATTGCTCCCAACTCAAGATGATCTTCATCAACTTTGAGCATCTACAACAAGTTCACCTACATGCCATGTTATCAACATCATTCGAAGGTATGTACTTGTCGGATTTCGGGCTCCGCGAAACCCTAAGGATTCGAACACAGGGGCGTGTGCGTAGGATCCTCCCTGCTTCATCTTGCCTAGCCTCTCTACTCGATGGGAATGGCGAAAAACTCACTCAAAGGTGAGGAGAACTCAGAACACATCAGTTTACCCAGGTTCAGGCCGCTGCGAAGCGTAAAACCCTACTCCTGCTTTGGTGGAATGCCTCTCACGGAGGTTGATGGCGAGATAGTACAATGCTTTCGTGCCTTCGGAGGCCAAGTGGCTAAGTGTGTTGTTCTAGGGTTCCGATCTCTCTCCTTTTTCAGGTATCCTACCCTCTCTATTTATAGTGGAGGCCCAGGTCCTCTTCCCTTATCATAGGCGGGAAGGGATCCCACAACGGCCAGTGTGGGTGGGAGACAAGGGAACATGCCTCCCCTGCCAAAAGTGTTCTTCGCCTGCAAAGCCGAGGCCAGCACCGTAGAGATAAGCGTAGGGGTGACGTCCGTCGTGCCGGCGGGCGACCAGGGTCTTGTTGCAGCAGAAGGGAAACCTTTAGAAGATGCTTTTGGGCTCCTGATTCGCTCCTGCCTTCTTTGCACCTAAAGGGGAAACTGTCCTACTCTTCCACCTTCTGATCGCGTGCCCTTTCCTGGCGTCACCCTTGACTCGTGAGGCCCAGTCTTACCTTGGAATATCTGCCGCTCCGGAGGAGTCCTGAGGAAGCCTCCGTGCGGATCTTGACACTGATCCTCCTCGTGAGGCTTGGCCCCTCACGAGGGCCTTGTTCAAAGCGGTGCAGTTCCTAGCCGAACTTGTGTAGACGAAGCGGGCCAGCCTTGGGCCCCAGGCACGCAGGTCTGGGTACCCCCGTTCCCAGAACGCTGACAGTAGCCCTTGGCCCAAGGCGCGCTTGGGTTGGCTTCCTAGCGAAGCCTTGAAGATGGCCCGAAGCGTCGCGGGCCCCATTTGCATGCGGTTCTGGCGACCCGGGTGTCTCGAAGATGCGCAGCGACGCCCTCACTCACCGAGGTGCTCCGACAGTGCCAGGCCACGACGATGCGATTCCTAAGAGTTGCGCACGCCATCATTTTGCCCATTGAATGCGACCGCACCCAACAGCCCCAACGGATGCGGCCGATCGATGGACAGGTGAGGCGACATGAGTGGCAGCACTTCCATCGGCCCACCTCGTGGCCCCCGCGAGGCGTGCGACGCCCATGCTCCCGCGACGGTTGGTGGCTGGGGCTCGCCCATAAGTACGTCCAGCCTCTTGTGGGGGGCACCGCAAACTTGGGCTCCTTCTCTGCCTCACCCATCCGCCGCGAGGAGACTTCTTACCCTTCTTCGCTCTTCATCTTCATGGCATCCCCCGGAGATGGCTCTGGCGGGGAAAGCATGCGGCGCCTCCTGCACCCTCGTCCGCCCCTGGGCGCAGTGGTGGGGAGCACCTGGGGCCCTCACGCTTCCGCGCCCGCTGGGTGCTGGCTGGCGAGTAAGTCCTTCGTCGTGCTTCCTTTGTCGTCCTGTGTGTTGTCCTGGGGTTGATTCTTCTTCTTCTTCAGCGTGACCGCCTTTGAGGAGCTGAGGTTGGGAGGGATTCAGGAGGAGGCAGAGGGGTTGTGGGCCCAGCTTGCGAACGCCGAAGCCGCTCTCCAGACCGCTCGCGGGGAGGAGGCGGAGGCCGTAGCTGAGCTGGCGTCACTATGGAAGCAAGTTCAGGAGGCGACCGACGCCGTCCTGGCTGCCGATGGTGAGGCGTCGAACGCCCGAACAATGGGCCAACGCGCCATGTGTTTCACCGACATAGCCAGCCGGGCAGTCGTCACGACGCGCCGACTGGTGCGAGTGGCCACGACGTGGCCCAATGTGACGTGCGGCGGGGGCTACCTCACCTTCTTCGACGTGGTGGTGGAGGCGCTAGAGACCGGCGTCCCTCGCGACGAGGAGGATGGCGCGAGAGACGCACATGAGCTTCTGAGCCTTGCCCTGACGCTTGTCTTCTCCAACCAGCATCGCCTTGCTCCGGAACTTGCCTTCGGCGCGTTGTCGCGCCGGCGCCGGCAGGGTCCCCTCTTCTCTCCTGGGGTGAAGTTCGCCTTCACATGGCCGCTCTGGAGGAGCGGTGTGCCCGGGCGCCCTTCTCCAGCGAGGAGGAAGACTCCGACACCGAAAACGTTGTCATCAAGGGTGCAACCGGTAATCCCTCATTCTAGGTGTCCTCCATCTTTTGCCTTCCTATTCATGTGATGCCAGAGAAAACCCTCTTAACTAGGCTTTAAATTTCTGTTGTTATTACCATTGTTGCTCTCCTCATTTTTTGCCCTTGGGGTGATGGCTTGCGTGCTGGTGGTCGTTGTAGCGGAGCTACCAAGCTTAGGGCCTATCGCCGCAGTTGCCGTTGCTTGGGGTTGGCGAGGGAGGCGCGACCTTCCGGGAGTTCTGCCCTCCTGTGGCACCTCTCGTACTGCTGTGTGCCTGGATGCTGGGTTCACTCCTTGTTGCCGCCGAATCCTTAGGCCTTGCGTCCTTTGTTAGTGGGCATATTTCGATTCATTGTTAGTTTATCGTAGAGCGGGAGGGTCCAGGTCTAGGCCTGTGAGGTGCTTAGCGTATGGGTTTGCGTCGGTTCCTCGCGTAGTTCCTCCGGTGCAGCTCCTGCTTCATAAGCGGGACGAGGTGAAGACCCTTTCGGCACTCTATGTCTGCAGGTCCCGGTCCTGCACATTTCCTCGCCCCCATGAGGTCCATCCCGTTACCAAGGTTGTCCCTTGCGGGGCAAGGTCCCGGGACCCTGGGGGAGCCGAGTGGATTTGTGACCAGTAAGGCTCGTGAGGCACGCTGCTGAGGAGCCCCCTTCGACACTCGATCCACTCTGTGTTGTCAGGCCCCAGTCTTAATGACCGGTGAGCTTCTGAGGTGCGCCCAGGAACCCCCTTTTGGGCGCTCGAGAGATTCCACACCTCGTCCCTCTGGTCATTGCCCCGGGATAGGCCCTGGGGCCTCCCGAGACTCTTTTTGGTGGCATGGAGTAGTTGTCTCGAAACACATTCTCCGTACGGGAGGTTTCAAAGCCAGTGAAATGAGAAATGCCGGAGAGAGTTCTTTTTTCTACTTTTCATTTTTCAAACATCGGGCGTTTAAGACCAGAGAAAACCAACTTAAGAAATGAGCCAGTTCAAACTCAGTGAAAAGTAGTCCAAATTCAAAAGAAAGCAAGTGTCGCGTCCGACATTTAAAGCTGGCATAGTGATTGGTGGACTATATGGGTTTTCTTGCCAGCCGCGAGCATGGTCATTGGGAGGCCATGTTGATTGCCTTTGTCTCCGTACCTAGAGTGGAGCTAAGGTCTTCCACTAGGCGTGGGGTGGACCCCTTCCGCGTCCTCGGGGGGCCCTGGGCGTATAGAGCCTCAGCTCGTTATTACGTGAGAGTGTCATGGTGGGGGTGTATATGGGAGGTCGTGAGGACGCTTTGGCTCACGAGTGTCCCTACCCCCGAGGCATTGGGGCCTGAGCTGCTAGAGTCATTGGGGACTTTGTTGTACCCATCGTGGAGCTAAGGTGTTCACTAGGCGTGGGGTGGACCCATTCCGCATCCTCGGGGGGCCCTGGGCGTATACAGCCTCGGCTCGTTATTACGTGAGATGTCACATGATGAAGTAGGTTCCGGAAGGATTGAAGGACGATGCAGAGTCGATGCAGTGGCGACGCTGGGGCGTCGCTAGACCGCACCGAGGCGCTGAGGGTCGCTGAGGGTCTTGCGTGCTTGCACTCCCTCCCGGAGGCCTATTTAAGGGCTTTTATGGCTCTACGTTGTCAGGTCCCAGTCCCGCGCATTTCCCGATCGCCATTGTGTGTGACTGAGTGAAAGGATGTAGCTACGAGGTTGGGCCCTGCTTCCCCTGACACCGACTAGATCAAGGACACTGTCAAGGGAAGCTGGTGGCATTATGACCGGTAAGGCTCCTGAGGCACGGTGCTCAAGAGTCCCTCCCTTCTATCGTTCGAGCGGCTCTACGTCGTTAGGATCCAGTCCTGCTCATTTCTCGACTGCCGTTGCGTGTGACCGAGTGAACGAATGTAGCCACGGGGTCAGGCCCTACTTCCCCTGACAATATCTTGATCAAGGACGTTGTCAGGGGCGGCATGTGGCCTTATGACTGGTAAAGCTCCTCGAATGCCATGCTCCGGAACCCCCTTTTTGACGTTCAAGCGGCTTTGCGTCGTCAGGACCCGGTCCCTCCCATTTCTCGACTACCGCTTCCTGGGACGGAATAAACGATCTCGACCACGTGGTCAGGCCCTGCCTCCCCTGATAACGACCGGATCACCAAGGACGATATCAAGGGAGGCAGGTGGCCTTATGACCGGTAAGGCTCCTGGAGCGCCATGCTCCGGAGCCCCCTTGGACGCTTAAGCGACTCTGATTTCATCCTGTTGACTGTGATCCTGTGGGGTGATACGTCTCCAACGTATCTATAATTTGTGATGGTTTCATGCTATTATCTTGTCAAACTTTGGATGTTTTGCATACCTTTTATATTTTTTTGGGACTAACTTATTAACTCAGTGCCAAGTGCCAGTTCCTGTTTTTCCCGTGTTTTTGACCCTTTTCAGAGGAGGATTTTAAACGGAGTCCAAACGGAACGAAACTTCCAAAAAGATTTTTTCCGGAAAGGAAGGAGATTAGGAGACTTGAGAGCCAAGGCAGGGGGTCCTCAGGGACCCCACAAGCCCTCATGGCGCGGCCAGGGGGGTAGCCCGCGCCGTCCAGGCTTGTGGGCTCCCTGGGCCACCTCTGCCCTAGGTTTTGCGCCTATATATCCCCAAAAATTCCACAAAAAATCAGGAGATCATCAAAAGTACTTTTCCGCCGCCGCAAGCTTCTGTCTCCGCAAGATCCCATCTGGCGCACGTTCTGGTGCCCTGTCGGAGGGGGATTCCGATACGGAAGGCTTCTTCATCAAGACCATGACCTCTCCGATCATGCGTGAGTAGTTCACCATAGACCTACCGGTCCATAGCTAGTAACTAGATGGCTTCTTCTCTCTCTTGGATCTTCAATACAAAGTTCTCCATGATCTTCATGGAGATCTATCCGATGTAATCTTCTTTTGCGGTGTGTTTGTCGAGATCCGATGAATTGTGGATTATTGATCAGATTATCTATGAATCTTATTTGAGTTTCTTTTGATCTCTCTTATGCATGATTTCATATCCTTGAAATTCTCTTCGAGTTGTGGGTTTTGTTTGGCCAACTAGATATATGATTCTTGCAATGGGAGAAGTGCTTGGTTTTGGGTTCATACCGTGCGGTGACCTCACCCAGTGACAGAAGGGGTAGCGAGGCACGCATCGTGTTGTTGCCATCAAGGGTAAAAAGATGGGGTTTTCATCATTGGTTTGAGATTATCCCTCTACATCATGTCATCTTGCTTAAGGCGTTACTCTGTTCGTCATGAACTCAATACACTAGATGCATGCTGGATAGCGGCCGATGTGTGGAGTAATAGTAGTAGATGCAAAAAGTATTGGTCTACTTGTCTTGGACGTGATGCCTATATGTATGATCATTGCCTTAGATATCGTCATGACTTTGCGCGGTTCTATCAATTGCTTGATAGTAATTTGTTCATCCACCGTGATATTTGCTATTTTGAGAGAAGCCTCTAGTGAACACTATGGCCCCCGGGTCTACTCCACACGATATTTTCAGCCTTACACTTTTTTACTTCGTTGCACTTTTCGCCTTCATATCTCACTTTGCAAACAATCTTTAAGGGATTGACAACCCCTTTGAAACGTTGGGTGCAAGCTCGTTTGTGTTTGCGCAGGTACTCTGGACTTGACGAGACCCTCCTACTAGATCGGTACCTTGGTTCTCATACTGAGGGAAATACTTACTGCTCCTTTGCTGCATGACCCTTTACTCTTCAAGGGAAAAACCAACGCAAGCAAGTCTCCGTCAACGTGTCAGTTTCTGGCGCTGTTGTTTGAGAAGTAGCAAGAAGAATTTCTGGCGCCGTTGTCGGGGGAGAACTTTCGTTGCCGTAGCAGAAGAATTTCTAGCGCCGCTGCCGGGGAGGATCAAGTCATGAACTCATCCAAGTAAGTTTCGCAAACTCATCTCTTGCATTTACTTTGTTTGCGAGTTGCCTCTCGTTTTCCTCTCCCCACTTCACGAATTTGCCTTTTTCATTTGCCTTTTTCGTTCGCCCTTTTCTCTCGCTTGCTTTCCGTTCTCTTGTGTGCCATGTGCCTTCAATATGGTTGCATCTTCGCTTGCTGAAAATCTAGTGATATGGATCCTCATCCACTTGCTAATCTCTTTTAGGGATCCAATTATGTTGATCCAATTGCTAGTGAGTTGAGTGCACTGGACTATCTTTATGGAGTTTTGCTTGAGATGCGTGAATCTGAAAATTGTGAGGAAGAAATTTATGAAGTGATTCACGAGGGCTCCTTGGATGAAAAACATGATTGCAATGGTTTCACTATAAGTTCTATTAGTGACAATCATGCTAAAAATATGCAAAACCCTAAGCTTGGGGATGTTAGTTTTGCTTTGTCCACTACTTGTTGCAATGATCATGAGTGGGGCGATGATTTTTCTTATGATCTTGAAATTTTGTTTAAGCCTCATGATGAATATGATATTTGCAATATTATTGAAAGTGGGTTTGGAGAAGTCATGACTTTAGTTGATGATAATCCCACTATTTTTGAAAAGCGTCAACTTTGCATGCATGTGGATCATCAAAAGAATATCCTATGTGATAGTTACATTGTTGAATTCGAATATGATCCCACATGTAATTATTATGAGAGAGGAAAATATGGTGGTAGAAACTTTCATATCACTAAATCACCTCTCGTTATGTCGAGATTGCTATTGTCTCTTTCTTCTTCCTTGCATATGGTAACTATTGGTTGTCTTGACAATCTGTTTTCCTATAAAATGCCTATGCATAAGAAGTATGTTAGACTTAGATGTGATTTTCACATGCTTTATGATGCTCTCGTTGTGCTTCAATTCTTGTCTTCTGTGTGAGCATCATTGAATTATCAATGCCTAGCTAAGGGCGTTAAACAATAGCACTTGCTGGGAGGCAACCCAATGAATTTATCTTTTTCTTTCTATTTTGTTGCGTCCACACTTTCATAATTATGTTGTGATTGTGTTTTTTGTGTTTCTTTTTGTGTTTGAGCCAAGCAAAACCTTTATGACTAGTCTTGGCGATGGTTGTTTGATCCTGCTGGAAAAAGACAGAAACTTTTTGCTTACGAGATGATTTGTCATTTTTATTCAGAAAGAGATTTCGAGTTGATTCTTTTTGCTGATGGTTGATATGCCTTTTTCCTAGGCAGTCGTAATTTTTCAGAAGTTTTGAGGTACCAGAAGTATACGAAGTATACAGATTGCTACAGACTGGTCTGTTTTTGACAGATTATGTTTTTGTTGAGTTGGTTGCTTGTTTTGATGAAAGTATGGTTAGTATCGGGGTGTACTAGCCATGGAAAAGTGAGAATACAGTAGCCCAACACCAATATAGATAGAATTCAAGTTTGCTACAGTACCAAAAGAAGTGGTAGTTTGTTTTCTTGTGCTAATGTTATCATGAGTTTCTGTTTATGTTTTGTGTTGTGAAGTTTTCAAGTTTTGGATGATGTTCTCATGGACAAAGAGATAAGGAGAGGAAAGATCTCAAGCTTGGGGATTCCCAAGGCATCCCAAGCCAAATTCAAGGACACCAAAAAGCCTAAGCTTGGGGATGCCCCGGGAAGGCATCCCCTCTTTCGTCTTCAATCCATCGGTAACATTACTTGGAGCTATATTTTTATTCACCACATGATATGTGTTTTGCTTGGAGCGCCTTGTATCGTAGGAATATTTTCTTTTTGTTGTGTCACAATCATCCTTGCTGCAGACCTTTTTGAGAGAGAGAGACATGCACTCATCATGATTTTGCTAGAATGCTCATTGTGCTTCACTTATATCTTTTGAGCTAGATACTTTTGCTCTGTGTGCTTCACTTATATCTTTTAGAGCACGGCGGTGCGCGACTTGGTAGTTGGCTTATGCTATGAAAGATGTCCCAAAGGTGATAGGTACCCAAAGAGGATACAAAAATCTCCATCTTCATGTGCATTGAGTAGAAAGAGAAGTTTTGATTCCTCTCAATTAGTTTTGAGACGTGGATTTGGTAATATTAAGAGCTGTTAGTAGGGTGTTGTGAATCTAGAAATACATGTGTTGAAGTTGGTGATTCCCGTAGCATGCACGTATGGTGAACCTCTATGTTAGGAAGTCGGAGCATAATTGATCTATTGATTGTCATCCTTTGTGCTGAGGTCGGGATCGCACGATGGTTAAGACCTACCAACCCTTCCCCTAGGAGTATGTGTTTAGCACTTTGTTTCGATTACTAATAAAAACTTTCGCAACAAGTATGTGAGTTCTTCATGACTAATGTGAGTCCATGGCATAGATGCACTTTCACCTTCCACCATTGCTAGCCTCTCTAGTGTCGCGCAATTCTCGCCGGTGCACAAACCCACCATATGCCTTCCTCAAAACAGCCACCATACCTACCTACTATGGCATTTTCATAGCCATTCCGAGATATATTGCCATGCAACTCCCACTGTTCCGTCTTATGTCTTGTGCCATCACTCTCATATTGCCATTGCATGATCGTAAGATAGCTAGCGAGATGTTCCAACGTCATACGCTATGCTAGATCGTTGCACATCCGGTACACTGCCGGAGGCATTTCCTATAGAGTCATCATCATTTTTAGCTTTGAGCTGTGAGTAAATAAAAGTGTGATGATCATCATTATTAGAGCATTGTCCCATGTGAGGAAATAAATAAATAAAAAGAGGCCAAAGAGCCCAAAAATAAAAAAGAGAAAAAAAAGAGGCCCAAGAGCACAAATAAAAAAAGAGAGAAGGGACAATGCTACTATCTTTTTCCACACTTGTGCTTCGTAATAGCACCATGTTCTTCATGTTTGAGAGCCTCTCGTTTCGTCACGACCATATGCTAGTGGGAATCTTCATTATATAACTTGGCTTGTATATTCCAATGATGGGCTTCCTCAAATTTCCCTAGGTCTTCGTGAGCAAGCAAGTTGGATGCACACCCACTAGTTCTCCTTTTGAGCTTTCACATACTTATAGCTCTAGTGCATCATTTGTATGGCAATCCCTACTCATTCACATTGATATGTATTAATGGGCATTTCCATAGCCCTTTGATACGCCGAGTCAATGTGACCATCTCCTCCTTTTTGTCTCACAACCACCACCACACTCTATTCCACCTATAGTGCTATATCCATGGATAACGCTCATGTATTGCGTGATAGTTATAAAAAGTTTGAGAAAGTAAGAGTGTGAAAACAATTACTTGGCCAATACCGGGGTTGTGCATGATTTACATTAGTTGTGTGAGGATGATAGAGCATAGCCAGACTATATGATTTTGTTGGGATAACTTTCCTTGGCCTTGTTATTTTGAAAGTTCATTATTACCTTGCTAGTTTGCTTGAAGTATTATTGTTTTCATGTCAATAGCAAACTATTGTATTGAATCTTACGGATCTGAACATTCATGTCACACTAAAGAAGTTGCAAAGGACAACTATGCTAGGTAGCATTCCACATCAAAAATTCAGTCTTTATCACTTCCCTACTCGAGGACGAGCAGGAGTTAAGCTTGGGGATGCTTGATACGTCTCCAACGTATCTATAATTTTTGATGGTTTCATAATATTATCTTGTCAAACTTTGGTTGTTTTGTATGCCTTTTATATCTTTTTTGAGACTAACTTATTAACTCAGGGCCAAGTGCCAGTTCCTGTTTTTTCCATGTTTTTGAACCCTTTCAGAGGAGGATTTTAAATGGAGTCCAAACGGAACGAAACTGCCAAAAAGATTTTTTCTGAAACAAAAGAAGATGAGGAAGCCTGAGAATCAGGGCGGGGGGCCACCAGGGACCCCACAAGCCCCCTAGCCGTGGCCAGGGGCCCCGTGCCTCCCAGGCTTGTGGGATCCCTTGGCCACCTCTACCCTAGGTCTTTCGCCTATAAATTCCCTAAAATCCTAGAAAAAATCAGGAGATCATTGAAAGTACTTTTCCGCCGCCGCAAAGCTTCTGTCTCTGCAAGATCCCATCTGGGGCACGTTTTGGTGCCCTGCCGGAGGGGGGATTCGAATACGGAGGGCTTCTTCATCAACATCATGACCTCTCCGATGATGCGTGAGTAGTTCACCATAGACCTACGGGTCCATAGCTAGTAGCTAGATGGCTTCTTCTCTCTCTTGGATCTTCAATACAAAGTTCTCCATGATCTTCATGGAGATCTATCCGATGTAATCTTCTTTTGCGGTGTGTTTGTCGAGATCCGATGAATTGTGGATTTATGATCAGATTATCTATGAATCTTATTTGAGTTTCTTCTGATCTCTCTTATGCATGATTTCATATCCTTGTAATTCTCTTCGAGTTGTGGGTTTTGTTTGGCCAACTAGATCTATGATTCTTGTAATGGGAGAAGTGCTTGGATTTGGGTTCATACCGTGCGGTGACCTCACCCAGTGACAGAAGGGGTAGCGAGGCACGCGTCGTGCTGTTGCCATCAAGGGTAAAAAGATGGGGTTTTCATCATTGGTTTGAGTTTATCCCTCTACATCATGTCATCAAGCTTAAGGCGTTACTCTGTTCGTCATGAACTCAATACACTAGATGCATGCTGGATAGCGGTCGATGTGTGGAGTAATAGTAGTAGATGCAGAAAGTATCGGTCTACTTTCTCGGACGTGATGCCTATATGTATGATCATTGCCTTAGAAATCGTCATGACTTTGCGCGGTTCTATCAATTGCTCGACACTAATTTGTTCACCCACCATAATATTTGCTATTTTGAGAGAAGCCTCTAGTGAACACTATGGCCGCCAGGTCTACTCCACATCATATTTTTAGCCTTACTCATTTTCTTCTTTGCACTTTCCGCCTTCATATCTCACTTTGCAATCAATCTTGAAGGGATTGACAACCCCTTTATAGCGTTGGGTGCAAGCTCTTTTGTGTTTGTGCATGCACTCTAGACTTGACGCGATTCTCCTACTGGATTGATACCTTGGTTCTCAAACTGAGGAAATACTTGTTGCTTCTGTGCTGCATCGCCCTTTCCTCTTCAAGGGAAAAACCAACGCAAGCTCAAGAGACGACAGAAGGTTTCTGTCGCCGTAGCACACACCTCTCTCACCGAAGAAATATCGATCTAGTTGGCCAAACCATTTCATAGATCGGAGATAATTATGAATATATCATAATCATGCACATAGGAATCATATATGTATTCGTAAGAGACTCAAATATTTTTCATCAATAATCTGAACATAAACCCACAATTCATCGGATCCGAACAAACGCACCGCACAAAAGGAATTATATCATGTGGATCAAAGCGATGCGATGATTATTGTATTGAAGGTCAAGAAAGAGAGATTTCCATCTGGGTACTGGTCGTGGATAGGTAGGCCGACGGTGAACTACTCACACATCATTGTCAGGGCACTAAGGTTGATGAACAGGCCCTCCGTGATCGATACCCCCTTTGGCAGGGTGCCAGAACTGATCTCCATAGCCTCCCATGAGAACAGAGATTTACGGCAGCATAAAAAGTGTTTCGGGACTCCTTTTGATGTTTTTGGGTATGATAGAATTTATAAGCCAGAAAATGGAGATGAGGTGGGGGGGCTAGAGTGGCCACAAGCCAACAATGCGCGCCCCAAGGTTGCGCCGTGATGGCTTGTGGGGCCCTTGTGTGGCCCTCAGCCTTCCTCCGATGCTTGTTGCTATAATTTGGTCCAGAATTTTTTTTACAAAAAAGTTTCAGGTCAACTGGACTTCGTGTGGTATGGAAAACCTGAAAACTGAAAAACATGCAGAAAACAACAACTCGCACTGGGTAGGCGATCAATAGGTTAGTGCTAAAAAATAATATAAATTGGTAAAAAAATACCCCAAAAGTATTCTGGAATGATAATATATCAACATGGAATAATCAAAAATTATAGATACGTTGGATATGTATCAAGCATCCCCAAGTTTAATTCTTGCTCGTCCTCGAGTAGGTAAATGATAAAAACAGAATTTTTAATGTGACATACTATCCATGATTTAACCTTATGCATGTATGCTCATTGAGAAACAATGAATTAAAAAATATTAACACAACAATACTTATAGGTATAAGCAGCAAAATCATTAATCCTTCAAAGTATTTAATCCTCAAAGATTGTTTTACCCCATTCATCTTATTATGTTAGCAAGGCATGACTCCATATTCACCACATTAATACAAATGTCAAACACCACGGTGTAAAGTCTGGCAATTGGATCATACTTTTCAATATGCATCAACTTTTTATTCTTCATGCAATACATGAGCGTGAACCATTGGACATATCACAAAGGTGGAATATTATATGGTGGTAGGTTTTAAAGGGGTAAAAGTGGAGAAGATAGTCTCACATCAACTAGGCGTGCCAATGGGCTATGTGGATGCCCGTCGATAGATATCGATCCAAGGAGTAGCGATTGTCATGCAAATGATGCACTAGATCTATAAGTGTATGAAAGCTCCACCGAAGCTAAATAGGGTGTGCATCCAACTTGCTTGCTCATGAAGACCCCGAGAATTTGAGGAAGCCCATCATCGGAATACAAGCCAATTTTACGAAAAAGTAATTCCCACTAGCATACGAGTGATATAATCATGAGACTCTCTATATGAATAACAAGGAGCCACTTTGAGGCACAAGTGTGGTAAAGGATAGTAGAAAAGTCCCTTCTCTCTTTTTCTCTCATTCATTTTTATTGTATTTCATCATCTCTTTTTTTCTTCTTTTTTTATTATGGTGGACTCATTTGTCCTCCCTCATTATTATTTCCTCGCCGGGACAATGCTCTAATAATGATGATCATCATATTTTTATTTACTTACAACTCAATATGGAAACTGATAGGATGATATGACTTTGTATGAATGCCTCTAGTAGTGTACCAGGATGTGCAAAGATCTAGCATGACATGTATCAAAAATATGATGAACGGTGGCTTTGCCACAAATACAATGTCAGCTCTCTATGATCACGCAAAACATTATGATGATGAATGAACTAGTCATGTGATGTGACGATGACATTTGCATGGCAATATATCTCGGAATGGCTATGGCAATGCCATGATAGGTAGGTATGGTGGATGTTTTGAGGAGGATATAAAAAGGCTTATGTGCAATAGAGCATGTCATGTCATAGGGTTTGGATGCACTGGCCAAAGTTTCACCGATCCTCAAGGTGAGAACGGGAGATGCACGGTACCGAAGAGGCTAGCAAATATGAGGAGGTGAGATTGCATATGTCCATGGTGTCACATTAGTCATGAATAACTCATTTACTCATTGCTAACTTTTATTAGTTTTATCACAAATCAAAGTAATACTCGCATGCCCCGAGGGAGAGGGTTGGTAGGAATTAAGCATGGCGCGACTTCGACTCAAAACAACACTAGGATTTCAACGAGGAATAGAAATTCTCACACATCATCACCATGCACTTTTAAAAAATTTAGATGAAAAAGAAGTTTAACTTCTCTTAATATCGACACCTCTCTGAATTAATAATAATGCACTCACACCTTTTTCATATCAGCACATCAATATCATTAACCCATAATTTCTCTATATGTGCTATATGATGGTTTTAATTATCACTCATTGAATATCCATTCTTTTTCCTCTAGTCTTATGACCCATGCAAATTACCGTCATTGTTTATCTAACTCTCAAAAAATATATGTGAAGAACGAGAGCATAATATTTCTATAAAATGTACATGCCAACATGCTCAAAAAGATATAAGTGAAGTACTAGAGCAACTACAAGCTCAAAAGATATAAGTGAACCCCATAGAGTATTCTAACAAATTGTGATGACGTGGTATCTCTCTCAAGTAGGTGTGTCCAACAAGCGATGATTGTGGCAAACCGAAAGTAAAATAAAACAAAAACAAATGACGTTCCAAGCAAAACTCATATCATGTGATGAATAATAATGTAGCTCCGAGTGACATACCGATGGATTGAGATGAAAAGAGGGGATTCCTTCCGGGGCATCCCCAAGCTTAGACACTTGATTCTTTCTAGAATATTACCTTGGTATGCCTTGGGTATCCCCAGGCTTAGGATTTTGCTTGTCCTCATTCTTTTTTCCATCCATATAATATCCAAAACTTGAAAACTTCAATCACATAAAACTCAACAAAACTTTGTGAGATCCGTTAGTGTAAGCAACATATCAAATACCTTCACGTACTGTTATAAGTTAATTCTTATTTTATTTTATCATAGGTTACTACATTATAACTTCTAAATGGCTTATACCCTCCGATACAATCCATAACATCATCAAAACAAGCAAACTATTCAAGTAAAAACAAAATCTTACTAAAACAAAACAGTCTGTAGTAATCTGTAATGAACCTATACTTCTGTAACTCCAAAAATTGTAAACGATTAGGAAGTCCTGAGAAATTTGTATAGAAATAATGACTGGACGTCAAAGTTTCTGTTTTTGCACCATACCAATTCTACTCATCATACAAATCATCCCAAAGGCGTTACTTGGCACAAACACTAACTAAAACATAAAAACACAATAATTACGTAGGAAATAATCATGTTATCACAAACAAACATAAACTAAAATACAAAAATAAATATAACTATTGGATTGCCTCCCAACAAACGTTATTGTTTTATGCCCTTAGCTAGGCATATTGCATAGTTCCAAGTGTTGTCATCCTTGCTCGTAAGAGGTACACTCTCCTCTATGACTTTGTTTTTCCCAGAAAAAGGACATCAAGCTTATGTTCTATGGCATCAAGCCTCCTATTGTGTAGCGTGACGTTTCCATGGATCTTAGAGGTGGAATTGAACAACCCCCAAAATCAGACTACATACTAGTTCTAGCCTCTTTGATTAGCTGAGCTTGCCGGTGGTACATCAGTATGGCAGGTTCAGTGGTTTCTATTTTAGGTCGCCCAAATATATTTTTCATCTTATCATAGGTGTCAAAAGCATTGTTTCTCAGGAAATCTTTTTTCAAACATAGAATCCAAGACACATCTATGGGAAAGAGATAGACCAACATAAAAACTTCTTAGAAGAAATTTAATATGACTTTTAGGATTAGCTCTAGCTTGTATTACTAGTAATCTATCCCAAGTTTCTTTGAGTGACTCATCACCTACTTCCGTAAAATCTAATATTGGGGAACCCTCTCCAAAGTAAGGAGGAAGAGACATATCCAGAGAGGACGCAGGCATGCATGACGTCAAACAAGAAAACTAGTAACAAGCAAAGCCAAATATTTTAGTATTTTTTATTTTTTAATATACAAACTAAATATACCAGCAAATAAAAGGAGAACAAGTTAATAAAAAATTGTGTGGATTTACTTGGTAGTTGGTGATGATATTCCCCGGCAACAACACCACAAATCCTTCCTCATACTTGTGATCTGCGTTGGGTTTTCCGTGAAGAGGAACGGGTTATCACAACACAATATGGGTAAGTATTTCCCTCAATTATGAAACCAAGGTTTATCGAACCAATAGGAATATCAACCACACCCATCTTTAGTGGTTGCACACAAAAGAACAAACAACTTGCACCCAACATGAAAAAGAGGGTTGTCAATCATCTTGTTCTTGTTATTTGCAAGCAAGTAAGGTGTGTAGATAATTGTAGATAGCAAGATAAAATAAAAACATGGAAATTGGATCAAGGTATGGAAGGTTTATATATATATGTTGTGAATAGACCAGGGGCCATAGCTTTCCCTAATGACATCTCTCATGAGAAATAGCATACGGTGGGTAAACATATTACTCTTGGGCAATTGGCAGAAAAGCGAATAGTTATGCGATATTCATGGCAATGATCATGTGTATATAGGCATCGCGTCCATAAAAAAATAGGCCGACTCATGCCTACACCTATTACTATTACTCCACTCATCGAACGCTATCCAACATGCATCTAGAGTATTAAGTAAGATAGAGTAATGCATGGAGAACAATGGCATGATGTAGACAAAGTAAACTCAAGAAATATGAATAAACCACATTTTTTTATCCTTAGTAGTAGCAACACAAAGACACATCTTGGCCCCTTCTATCACTTGGATATAGAAATTCACCAAGTTGAACCTACTACAATGCACCTCTCTCACCAAAGAAGTATCAATCTAGTTGGCCAAACTATTTCAATAGATCGAAGAGAATTGCGAAGCTACCATAATCATGCACATAAGAATCATATAAGTATTTAGAGGAGACTCAAATATTTATCATGAATAATCTGAACATGAACCCACAATTCAACATATCCCAATAAACACACCATACAAAAGGAATTACATCATGTGGATCAAAGCAAAGATGCGATGATCATTGTATTGAAGGTCAAGAGAGAGAGATTGCCATCGAGGTACTGGCGATGAACCGTAGGTCTGTGGTCAAGTACTCACGCATCATCGTTAGAGTAGTAAATATGCCCTAGAGGCAATAATAAATTGGTTATTACTCCCTCCTTTCCGATTTATAGGGCTCATCTCAAAAATTTCAGATTTCCATTATATTAGGCTCATTTTGAGTCTAATTGACTTGAAGTGCTTTGAGTCCCACACCATATTTAAATCATAGAGTTTAGAGAAAAGAGATGAGTGGCTATGCATGCATCATTTCTTACATCCACCATGCAAGTCAATGAGAAAGAGGATGCTACATTTATTGCCTTGAAAATTAAATATGTGAGAAATATTTCATTGGCTAGTTAAATCTAGTGCCATCCACTCACAATTCACCTTGGTTGATGAGATTTCAGATTTGAGCCCTATAAACCGGAAAGGAGGGAGTACTATATTCCCTTGTTCATAATAATCCTTTATTATCCATGATAGAATTGTATTGATTGGAAACTCAAATACATGTGTGGATATATAGACAACACACTGTCCCTAGTGATCCTCTAGTTGACTAGCTCGTTGATCAAATATGGTCAAGGTTTCGTGGCCATAGAAAAGTGTTGTCACTTGATAATGGGATCACATCATTAGGAGAATGATGTGATGGACCAGACCCAAACTATAAAGATAGCATATGATCGTGTTAGTTTGTTGCTACTGTTTTCTGCATGTCAATGTATCTGTTCCTATGACCATGAGATCATGCAACTCCCGGACACCAGAGGAATACCTTGTGTGTATCAAACGTCACAACTTTACTGGGTGAATATAAAGGTGATCTACACGTATCTCCAAAGGTGTTTGTTGGGTTGGCATGGATCAAGACTGGGATTTGTCACTCCGTGTAAAGGAGAGGTATCTCGGGGCCCACTCGGTAATAGAACATCACAATAAGCCTTGCAAGCAATGTGAATAAGGAGTTAGTCACGGGATCTTGTATTATGGAACGAGGAAGGGGACTTGCCGGTAACGAGATTGAACTAGGTATAGAGATACCGACAATCGAATCTCGGGCAAGTAACATATCGAAGGACAAAGGGAACTGCATATGGGATTAACTAAATCCCTTACATAGAGGATCAACCGATAAAGATCTTCGTAGAATATGTAGGATCCAATATGTACGTCCACGTCCCGCTATTGGATATTAATCGGAGAGTGTCTCGGTCATGTCTGCATAGTTCTCGAACCCGCAGGGTCTTCACACTTAAGGTTCTGTAACGTTTTGGTACAGTTGAGTTATAGTTGTTGGTGACTGAAGGTTGTTCGGAGTCCTGGATGAGATCATGGACGTCATGAGGAGCTCCTAAATGGTCCGGAGGTAAAGATTGATATATAGGAAGTCCTGTTCTGGTTACCGAAAAAGTTTCGGGCTCATCGGTAGTGTACCGGGAGTGCCGGGAGGGTACCGCCGGGAGGGGTGTGACAACCCAAAGGCTTCATGAGCTGTGAGATGAGGCATACCAGCCCCTGGTGGGATGGCCGAATCCTCCCCTAAAGGCCCATGTGGCTGGAGTGGAAGGAGTCCTAATCCTACTAGGATTGGAGGAGGACTCCTCCTCTCTTCCTTGCAGCCAAGGCAAAGGGGCCAGCCCCAGGGTGCAGCCTCCTCCCCCCATCCTCCTATATATACTAGAGGTATTGAGGGTTTTTGGACACCAGAAATCAGCCACGACTGCCTCTCTCTCTTTAGATCTGTTGCTCCTCTAGTCTAGTTCGACAGTGGTTAGGCGAAACCCGACTGGATTAGTTCACCACCACCACCACCACGCCGCCATGCTAGAGAACTCATCTTCCTCTCCTCCCCTCTTGCTGGATCAAGAAGGCGGATATCATCATCGAGTTGTATGTGTGTTGAACGCGGAGGTGCCATTTGTTTGGCACTAGATCAGGATGGATCATGATGGGATCGCGGGACGGATCATGATGAGATCGTGGGACGGGCTGCAATTTGGATTGTGAAGATGTTCCACGGCATCAACCGCGTTATATACACTTCCGCTTAGCGATCTACAAGGGTATGTATATTCACTCTCCCCTCTCGTAGATGATCATCACCATGGATAGGTATTGCGTGTGCATAGGAATTTTTTGTTTCCCATGCAACGTTCTCCAACAGTGGCATCATGAGCTAGGTTCATGCGTAGATGATATCTCGAGTAGAACACAAAAGAGTTTGTGGGTGTTGATGTTCAATTTGCTGCCCTCCTTAATCTTTTTTTGATTCGGTGGTATTGTTCGATTGAAGCGGCATGGACCAACTTTACTCGTATGCTTACTAGAGACCGGTTTCATCGACTGACATGCAACTTATTGCATAAAGATGACTGGCGGGTGTTTGTTTCTTCAACTTTAGTTGAATCGGATTTGACCGAGGCGGTCCTTGGAGAAGGTTAAATAGCAACTTACATATCACCGTTGTGGTTTTGCGTAAGTAAGATGCGATCATACTAGAGACCCATATGAGCCACGTAAAACATGCAACAACAAATTAGAGGACATCTAACTTGTTTTTGTAGGGTATGCTTGTGATGTGATATGGCCAATGACATGATATGATATATTGGATGTATGAGATGATCATGTTGTAGTAATTAAATATTGACTTGCACGTAGATGCTACGGCAACCGGCAGGAGCCATACGGTTATATTTAAATTTATTTTGCGCTTGAAGATGCTCTTGCTATATCGCTAGGCAGTAGCTTTAGTAGTAACATCATAGATAGCGCCACAACCTCAATGGCAACACGATGATGGAGATCATGGTGCAGCACTGGTGACGATGGACATCATGCCGGTGCCTTGGTGATGGAGATCAAGAAGCACAAGTTCATGGCCATATCATGTCACTTTTGATTTGCATGAGATGTTAATCCTTTTATGCACCTTGTTTTTCTTATGACAACGGTAGCATTATAAGGTGATCCCTCACTAAAATTTCAAGATAAAATTGTGTTCTCCCCAACTGTGCATCATTGCGACATTTCGTCATTTCGAGACACCACGTGATGATCGGATGTGATAGACTCAACATTCACATACAACGGGTGCAAAACAGTTACACACGCGTAACACTCGGGTTAAACTTGACGAGCCTAGCATGTACAGTCATGGCCTCGAAACACAAGAGACCGAAAGGTCGAGCATGAATCATATAGTTGATATGATCAACATGGAGATGTTCGCCATTGAAACTAATCTCAACTCACGTGATGATCGGACTTGAGTTAGTGGATTTGGATCATGCGTCACTCGAATGACTAGAGGGATGTTTATTTGAGTGGGAGTTCTTAAGTAATATAATTAATTAAACTCATTATCATGAACCTAGTCAAAAGGTCTTTGCAAATTATGTTGTAGCTTGCGTTGTAGCTCTACTGTTTTAGATATGATCCTAGAGAAAATTTACTTGAAAGTTGATAATAGCAATGATGTGGACTGGGTCTGTAAACTGGGGATTGTCCTCATTGCTGCACAAAAGGCTTATGTCCTTAATGCACCGCTCGGTGTGCTGAACCTCGAGCGTCGTCTGTGGATGTTGCGAACATCTGACATACACGTTTTGATGACTATGTGATAGTTCAGTGTGTAATGCTTAACGGCTTAGAATTGAGGCGCCGAAGACGTTTTTAACGTCACGGAACATATGAGATGTTCCAAGAGGTGAAATTGGGATTTCATGCTCATGCCCTTGTCGAGAGGTATGAGACCTCTGACAGGATTCTTTGTCTACAAAGCAAGGGAGAAAAGCTCAATCGTTGAGCATGTGCTCAGATTGTCTGACTACTACAGTCGCTTGAATCAAGTGGGGGTTAATCTTCCAGATGAGATAGTGATGGTTCTCCAAAGTCATTTCCACCAAGCTACTAGAGCTTCACGATGAACTATAACATATCAGGGATAGATATGATGATCCTTGAGCTATTCACGATGTTTGACACCGCGAAAGTAGAAATCAAAAGGGAGCATCAATTGTTGATAGTTAGTAAAACCACTAATTTCAAGAAGGGCAAGGGAAAGAAGGGATACTTCATGAAACAGAAAACCAGTTGCTGCTCTAGTGAAGAGACCCAAGGTTGAACCCAAACCTGAGAGTAAGTGCTTCTATAATGAGGGGAACAGTCACTAAAGAGGAACTACCCTAGATACTTGATAGATGAGAAGGCTCGCAAAGTTGCCAAATGTATATTGGATATACATGATATTGATGTGTACTTTACTAGTACTCCTAGTAGCACTAGGGTATTAGATACCAGTTTGGTTGCTAAGTGTCAGTAACTCAAAATAAAAGCTATGGAATAAATGGAGACTAGCTAAAGGCGAGGTGACAATATGTATTGGAAGTGTTTCCAAGGTTGATGTGATGAAACATCGCATGCTCCCTCTACCATCGGGATTAGTGTTAAACCTAAATAAAAATTATTTGGTGTTTGTGTGTTATTCATTTAAATAGAATAATGGTTACTCTGTTTGATTGAATAATACCTTCAATGGTCTTGCACCTAAAATGAATGGTTTATTGAATCTCGATCGTACTGATACACATGTTCATAATATTGTTGCCAAAAGATACAAAGTAGTAATGATAGTACCACTTACTTGTGGCACTGCCGCTTGTGTCATATTGGTATAAAACACATGAAGAAGCTACATGGTGATGGATCTTTGGACTCGCTCGTTTTTGAAAGGTTTGAGACATGCAAACCATGCCTATTGGTGTAAACGCATGAAGAAACTCCATGCAGATGGATTGTTTACACTCACTTGATTATGAATCACTAGAGACATGCAAATCATGCCACATGGGCAAGATGACTGAAGACCTCATTTTCAGTGAGATGGAACAGGAGAGTAAGTTGTTGGAAGTAATACATTTTGATGTATACAGTCCAATGAGTGATGACGCATGCAGTGGATATCATTATGTTCTTACTTCACAGATGATTTGAGTAGATACTGGTATATTTACTTGATGAAGCACAAGTCTGAATTATTGAAAGGTTCAAGTAATTTCAGAGTGAAGTTGAAGATCGTCGTGACAAGAGGATAAAATGTCTACGATATGATCGTGGAGATGAATATCTGAGTTGCAAGTTTGGTACACATTTAAGACAATGTGGAATTTTTTTCACAACTAATGCCACCTGAAACACCATGGTGTGATGGTGTGTCCGAACGTCATAGCCACGCCATATTGGATATGGTGCATACTATGATGTCTCTTATTGAATTACCACTATCGTTTTTGGCTTTTGCATTAGAGACAACCACATTCACTTTAAATAGGCCACCACGTAATTCCGTTGAGATGGCACCATATGAACTATGGTTTGGAGAAACCTAAGGTGTCGTTTCTTAAAAGTTTGGGGCTGTGATGCTTATGTGAAAAAGTTTCAACGTGATAAGCTCGAACCCAAAGCGGATAAATGCATCTTCATAGGACACCTAAAGAAGTTGGGAATACCTCCTATCTCAGATCCAGAATCAAAGAGTTTGTTTCTAGAAATGGGTCCTTTCTCGAGAAAAAAGTTTCTCTCGAAAGAATTGAGTGAGAGGATGGTGGAAACTTGATGAGGTTATTGAACCGTCGCTTCAACCAATGTGTAGCAGGGCACAGGAAGTAGCGCCTACGCCAATTGAAGTGGAAGATCATGATAGTGATCATGAAGCTTCGGATCAAGTTACTACAAACCTCGTAGGCCGAGAAGGTCATGTACTGCTCCACAGTGGTACGGTAACCCTGTCTTGGAGGCCATGTTGTTGGACAACAATGAACCTACGAGCTATAGAGAAGCGATGGTGGGCCCGGATTCCGATGAATGGCTGGACGCCATGAAATCAAAGGTAGGATCCACGTATGAAAACAAAGTGTAGACTCTGAAAGAACTACTTGATGGTCGTAAGGCTGTTGGGTACAAATGGATTTTAAAAAGGAAGACGGACGATGCTGGTGAATGTCACTATTAAGAAAGCTCGACTTGTCGCAAAGATGTTTCTGACAAGTTCAAAGAGTTGACTATGATGAGACTTTCTCACTCGTAGCGATGCTAAAAGTCTTTTAGAATTATATTTGCAGTTGCTGCATTATTTATGAAATATTGCAGATAGGATGTCAAAACATTGTTTCCTCGACAGTTTCCTTGAGGAAATGTTGTATGTGATACAACCAGAAGGTTTTGTCAATCCTAAAGATGCTAACAAGTATGCAAGCTCCAGCGATCCTTCTATGCACTGGTGCAAGCATCTCGAAGTTGGAACATATGCTTTGATGGGGATGATCAAAGCTTTTGGGTTTATACAAAGTTTATGAGAAACTTGTATTTCCAAGTAAGTAAGTGGGAGCACTATAGAATTTATTATGAGTATATGTGCTTGACATATTGTTGATCGGAAATAATGTAGGATTTCTGGAAAGCATAAAGGGTTGTTTGAAAGGAGTTTTCTCAAAGGAGACCCTGGATTGAGCTACATGAACATTAAGCATCAAGATCTATGGAGATAGATCAAAACGATTAATGATACTTTCAACGAAATGCATGCCTTGACAAATTTTTGAAGGAGTTCAAAATATATTAGCGAAGAAGGAGTTCTTGGTTGTGTTGCAAGGTGTGAATTTGAGTAAGACTCAAAGCCCGACCACGACAGAAGAGAGAGAAAGGATGAAGGTCGTCCCCTATGCTTTAGCCATAGGCTCTATTGTATGCTATGTTGTGTACCGCACCTGATGTGTGCCTTGCCATGAATCTGTCAAGGGCTACAAAAGTGATCCTGGAATGGATTACTGGACAACGGTCAAAAGTTATCCTTAGTAAGTAGTGGACTAAGGAATTTTTCTCGATTATGGAGGTGATAAAAGAGTTCGTCGTAAAGGGTTACGTTGATGCAAGCTTTGACACTAATCCAGATGACTCTGAGTAGTAAACCAGATTCGTATAGTGGAGCAGTCATTTGGAATAGTTCCAAATGGCGCGTGGTAGAAGCATACATAGGATGACATAGAGATTTGTAAAGCAAACACAGATCTGAAAGGTTCAGACCCATTGACTAAAAACCTCTTTAACATGCAAGACATGATTAAACCCCGGAACTATATGGGTGTTAGATTCATTACAATCACATAGTGATGTGAACTAGATTATTGACTCTATTGCAAGTGGGAGACTATTGGAAATATGTCCTAGAGGCAATAATAAATTGGTTATTATTATATTTCCTTGTTCATAATAATCGTTTATTATCCATGCTAGAATTGTATTGATTAGAAACTCAAATACATGTGTGGATACATAGACAAAATAGTGTCCCTAATGAGCCTCTAGTTCACTAGCTCGTTGATCAAAGATGGTCAAGGTTTCCTGGCCATAGACAAGTGTTGTCACTTGATAACGGGATCACATCATTAGGAAAATGATGTGATGGACAAGACGCAAATTATAAACATAGCATATGACCGTGTCAGTTTGTTGCTACTGTTTTCTCCATGTCAAT
This sequence comes from Hordeum vulgare subsp. vulgare, assembly GCF_904849725.1. Lineage (NCBI taxonomy): Eukaryota > Viridiplantae > Streptophyta > Magnoliopsida > Poales > Poaceae > Hordeum > Hordeum vulgare. Next base: position 129,482,057 of record NC_058523.1, read on the forward strand.
GTATCTGTTCCTATGACCATGAGATCATGCAACTCCCGGACACCGGAGGAATACCTTGTGTGTATCAAACGTCGCAATGTTGCTGGGTGACTATAGAGGTGCTCTACAGGTATCTCCGAAGGTGTCTGTTGGGTTGGCATGGATCAATACTGGGATTTGTCACTCCGTGTAACGGAGAGATATCTCGGAGCCCACTCGGTAATACAACATCACAATAAGCATTGCAAGCAATGTGACTAAGGAGTTAGTCACGGGATCTTGTATTGCGGAATGAGTAAAGAAACTTGCCGGTAACGAGATTGAACTAGGTATAGAGATACTGACGATCGAATCTCGGGCAAGTAACATACCGAAGGACAAAGGGAACTGCATACGGGGTTAACTGAATCCTTGACATAGAGGTTCAACCGATAAATATCTTCGTGGAATATGTAGGATCCAATATGGACGTTGAGGTCCCGCTATTTTATATTTATCGGAGAGTGTCTCGGTCATGTCTGCATAGTTCTCGAACCCGCAGGGTCTGCACACTTAAGGTTCGGTTATGTTTCGGTATAGCTGAGTTATAGTTGTTGGTGATCGAAGGTTGTTCGTAGTCCCGGATGAGATACTGGACGTCACGAGGAGCTCCGGAATGGTCTAGAGGTAAAGATTGATATATAGGAAGTCCTATTTTGGTCAACAGAAAAGTTTCGGGCTCATCGGTAGTGTACCGGGATTGCCGGGAGGGTACCGGGGACCACCGGGAGGGGTGTGATGATCCACAGGCTACATGGGCTGTGAGAGGAGGCATACCAGCCCCTGGTGGGCTGGCTGAAGCCTCTCCTAAGGGCCCATGCGGCTAGAGTGGAGAAATAAGGCAAAAAGGCCAAAAGGTGGAAAGAGTTTCCAAGTGAAAGGAGTCCTAATCCTACTAGGATTGAAGGAGGACTCATCCTCTCTTCCTTGCGGCCAAGGCAAAGGGGCCAGCCCTAGGGCGCAGCCTCCTCCCTCCCTCCTCCTATATATACTAGAGGTATTGAGGGTTTTTGGACACCAGAAATCAACCACAGCTGCCTCTCTCTCTCTAGATCTGTTTCTCCTCTAGTCTAGTTCGGCAGTGCTTAGGCGAAGCCCTGCTGGATTAGTTCACCACCACAACCACCACGTCGCCGTGCTGGAGAACTCATCTACCTCTCCGCCCCTCTTGCTGGATCAAGAAGACGGATATCGTCATTGAGTTGTATGTGTGCTGAACGTGGAGGTGCCGTCCGTTCGGCACTAGATTGGGATGGATCGTGATGGGATCGCAAGACGAATCGTGATGAGATCGCGGGACGGGCTGCGATTTGGACCGTGAAGATGTTCCACTACATCAAACGTTCTATATACGCTTCTGCTTAGCGCTCTACAAGGCTATGTACATTCACTCTCCCCTCTCGTAGATGATCATCACCATGGATAGGTATTGCGTGCACATAGGAATTTTTCTGTTTCCCATGCAACGTTCCGCAACAGTAAGGGCAGTAAGGTTGATGAAGAGGACCTCCGTGATCGACCCCCCCGACTGGGTACCAAAACGGAGCTCCAGATGGACCCCCGTCGGAATAGAGACTTACGGCGGCGTACAAAGTGTTTCGGGACTACTTTCAATGTTTTTAGGGTATGATAGAATTTATAAGCTAGAGAACAGAGTCGGGAGGGCTCAAGAGGCCCACAAGCCAACAGGGCGCCGCCATGCCACGTCGTGATGGCTTGTGGGGCTATCGTGTGGCCCCGAACCTTCCTTCGATACTTGTTGCTATTCTTTTGGTCCAGAAAAAATCACCAAAAAGTTCCAGGTCAATTGGATTTTGTTTGGTATGGAAAACGAGAAAAGTGAAAAACATGCATAAAACGACAACTGGCACTGGGCACTAGGTCAATAGGTTAGTGCTCAAAAATATTATAAATTGGTAAATAAATGCCCCAAAAGTATTCCAGAATAATAATATATCAGCATGTAACAATAAAAATTTATATATATGTTAGAGACGTATCAATAAGCGGCCCGAGGACCCCTTAGTCCGGACTCCCTCACCAGCCGGAGTAGGAGGCCGACCCCGGGGGTCCCAATTCACGTGGTCCTAGAGCTCACTGACATCGAAGGTCGCAACGAGGCACATATCATCCATGAGTAGGACCCTGGACACATCGATAGTCGCTCATTAGATGGACTCCTATGCCTAGATGGAGGATATCTCCTTGACAGAGGAGGAGCCGGTGACGAAGGGCGAGAACTAGACAACGTCAACCACTGTAGTTGTGTAGTTCTCGCCTACACAGTTGTGTAGATAATATAGGTTGAAAATGTTATATGACGTGTGTAGTCTCTAATTATAGTAATGCGAAGAAAGTTGCCCCTATTATAGTTTTATGGTATGCAAATGTGATGAATTTTTATAACTTTTATAGTGTTGGTAGTTTCTAGTAATTTATCGCGTTGAAACTTGCGTTTAGTTGAGCTTAATTTGTCCCAGAAATTTTTAAGAGAATAACAAGAAAATATCAAATAAATGAAAAGGTATGGAGTCCGCCATATGGTGATTCTTTGTTTGTGCACAACCATTACGGCATGCATATCGATATGAGCATGCTCCATAATCCATACGATGATCATCCATATGGTAAATCTGCTAGAGTTGCGATAAGAGCCTACCTAAAACTAATTTTATATGTGGAGAGAAGGTTTTTGGTATAAAAAACCTAGATATCTAAATTTTAGCTTCGAGTTCTACCTTACATATTTTTTACTTATGCAATGCGCGAAATAATATGAAACTCATGTCAAATAAATTTAAAACACAAATAGTACTTAACAATTATATAGTTCATCAATCACAACCCCAAGTTCAACACAATTGTCCTCCAAACATAATACAAAGTGCATCAAACATAGGCGAAACATTGAAGTAGACCAAGTTGTCTTGTTGTTCATTCCATGTCCACGATTCCTCAATAGATCTTGTTGTGAACTTTCATGAGTATCGGAAGCATGAATTTCCTGTTGTACGTGAAGAAAGTGTCATGCGACATTCCCTCGTACATGGATGCACCACCATTTTCATGAAGTCATAGTAGGAGTAAGCTACTTCATGCTCATGCTCAATGATCATATTGTGCAAGATCACAAAGGCATTCATGATGTATAAAATGATTTTTTGGTCTCAAAACCCGGTCATCGGGCAATAACAAACTGCAAAATTTCAAATGCCCCCTTCACGTCCTTCCTAGCAGTTGCTTGGCAATTATGGAAACCAAGTAGTTTTGAACAATGGAGGCTTGGAATAGGCCCCATAAAGGTTTCCACTTTGAATATATCGATATTTGCACAAAAGTAATCAAGGATGAGCTTATTGTGGTCATCTACCCTCCTTCTATGAATTACCTCATGGCCAACAACGAAATCATCATGCCTTGGTTGCTTGTTCTTCTCCATGTCAATCAACTTGATGATGCTAATGTCCTCATATTCATCCCACTCATATTCCACTTTGGGGAGGAATCATTGTATGAGAAGAAATCATGCCAATTAATCTGCACAATGTGACATGATATGTGACCCAACAATCCCTAGCTCACAACAAATGGCAAAAATGCAACAAAAATATATAGAGAAATTTGGTCAAACTCCTAGTAGGCACCAATCTCGATTCCAGCCGGAGTATCTCGACGGGGCTGAGACAATTGTCGGATGCGTAGCAAAGGCTTTGGAAGGGACCCAAGGGCCGAAAGGGAGCCAGGGATGCGGCCAAGTACGAGACCACAACGCTGACCGAGTGTCAAGAGCTCGGCACTTAGTCACGACTAGCCGTGTTTGAAGAGGTCATGTGGGGGTTACTCGACCGGTAATCGATGTCAACAGGTGGTGATAGTGTTGAGATAGCCATTTTGGGCGGCGGCGGGTGGCGGTGAACGGTCGGAATTGGAGGAATCGGGTGGCAACGCCAAAAGCTTTAATGTAGTGCGGCAAGGGTTGCACGGGACTGATTGGGCAAAAAAATGGGTGACGGGTGGCTTTGGGGCTCAGGGAGTCCGCGAGTACGAAGATGATGGGGTCCAGAAGCCCAAGTCAACTGTGTGAGAGGCCGATTAGCCGACGACTAAAGGCGAAAAAGGTGAGAGGTGCAACAATTGACTTCCCATGGCCATAGATTTGGCTTTAGTCTTCGTACGTTTGGATTGGTATGTTTACCAATTTGGGTGTCAAAATATACAGTATGGCCCTATTTTTGCAATTCACATTTTTTGCCCACAAAATCCTTTTACAAATTAGTTGCCTTTTAAAAAGTATGGCATCCAAACAACCCTCTACACATGGTGATTTCTTGCTAAAGGGTTGTTTGGATGCCATATTTTTTTAAACCTGTTTAAACAAAATTGATTTGCCCCCAAGTTTGACGTAAATTCTCAAGATCCATGTGATTTACATCATCGGCCATGACTTTGTTCCGGTGACTTGGCCATGGCGTGGCTGGGTGAGCCACGACCCATCTTGAGATTTGGTCACCCTTGATAGCATGGCTTAAAACAATTCAAATAATAAGTGTCACATATGTGGCAGGAAGTAACACCGCCTTGACATTTTTTACATTTAAAATTATTATTTGATAATAATTTTATAAAAAGAATAAAACTTGTCATCCAAACAGAAGGTGATCATGCTTCACAACTAAACTTGCCATTCTTTTCTATGTAAAGTTGCCATAAAAACCCGTCAAAAAAGTTGTCATAAAAAACGCTAGGACATAATTACTTCGTGTCACACATATAACACTTATTAGGTCCTAAAACAATGTAAAAAATATTGATTATATAAATAGTGTCCACTATTGGTGCATTCTAGCCAACACGTTAGCTCCGCTACTGTTTTGCTTTATCTTGTGGTTTATCTTGCAATTCCCACGATTATCAAAAAGACTCTTGTCCTGCTTTATATATAAAACAACATAACCGAATTGAAGAGACCCTCTTACAAAATAAATGAAAGATAAAAATAAGAATATAAGAGTAGTCGCACCCTACCACACAACGACTTAGACTGACAAGAAAAGGAACCAGGACCCTTGGAAAATCGATGTACCTCCAATCCTGGATGCGTCGCTCACACCAAGTCCTAATACGGGTGTAAACGATAAAATAAGTGTAAAAGTTAGAACCCAAAAACGACATAACAAGCACATATGTGAGGTCCATCTTTTTTTCCCTCACAGATATAGTATACAAGTGTTTTGAGGCCCAACGCGAGGAACCAAGCGGGGCCCAAGCGGTCGCCAGGGAGCCCCCCTGTCCTCCCGCTCCGGAGGATGGAGCGCCGATCCTGCTAGGATTGCCACTGCTCGTGTATGATTCATATGGATTTAGCCTGTTTGGGACTGCTCTACTTCAGATATCACATTCGTGTAAAACGTCGCAAAAAAACAGTGTTTCAAAATGATTTCAAAAGTAGCATTTTCGAGCATCCTTTTTGTTTTTTTGTCACCTCTTAGTAGAATGTGATCTAATGATGAGAATTTGCAATCATTTATAACTTTTGTTAAAGTTTATCACAATTTTTTTAAAAAAAAATAAAACATTTTTTTTGATTTTACTGTTCATGCAGGTGCATTGAGCTTGTAATACTCCACGTCTGCGAAGTAATCATCGTGATATCCTTGCAGTGACGTCGTCATGCCGCCATTGCAGGATTCCGACGTCCCTTGCTCGTCGTCTCGTTAATGCCGCCACTTGTGCCCTCGGCTGAGTCCGCCTTTCACTGGACGGCTCGACGTGTTATCAAAATCCATTAATACGCTCATCTCAACCAAACAAAGTGTATAGCTTGATCAAGACAACAACATAAAACTGTTTTCTCCAAACATTCTCTTACAACTGGATTTGCTAACAAAAAAATTGTTCCAAAGACCTTCTCCGCTTTCCTCATCCTCCCTGCGCTGGATCTGTCTAATCGGGTCCCCAGCAGATGAGGTGCATCACGTTCTCGTCCTTCTCCGCTTTCCTCATCCTCCCTGCCGCCGTCCTCGCCGCCACCGGCATTTGATCGGGCATCCCGTCAGAGAACCGGGATAGACGATGAGGAGCTTGCGCCGCCGGTGATGGCTTAGGCATGGCCGCCGCCGGCTGCTCCGCGCGCACGGCGGTCTGCACCACCCTGGCGCATACCCTACTCAGGTAGCCCAGACTCATCACCAACCTCGCCGATCAGTTCACTTCTTCGACCAGTCGGATCTTGCTTCCTGACAGAAATTCAGAAATTATCTTGTGAAACTATCGGCGGTTAACGGAGGATTGGAGATACTACTGATTCCACTGGGTTTGTTTTTTATCCTGTTGGTTTATCAAAAGTCGGACCTTGCTACTTAAGCCATGAGAAAGCATGTGTTATGTCACTACTTGTTGGCCAAGACTTTCTCTTCAAAACACTTATTGGCCAAGAAATAGTTTTATATGCGGCAAGTTAAGAGGTGCCAAATGTTTCTTTGGGAGAATAATCCAGTTTCCCTTTTCTGTTCACGTTTGCACTTGTTTCCATTTTGAATCAAATCTAGTTTTTCTCTAACACGAACCTCATTTAGTTGTGGGAAACGTTTCTGGCCGGTGCGCCGGCCGAACCATTCGGCCGGCCGCCCGCGACCCGCTGATTTGGCACGTAACTTTTTTCGTCTAAATTGTTGCAACCAGCGTTCATATTTGCTACAAGTGTTTTTTATTTGCTATTTTTGTTCAATAAAAAAGTTACATATACGTTTGGTTGCAACTTCAGTTCGTCGAATTTTTTGTTACAATGAGTGTTTTTACTTTTGCTACAATCATGTTAATTTTTCCTACAACCAGCATCATTTTTTGCTGCAATCGTTTAATAAAAAATTTGCATCCACGTTCACGTAGATATTTGTTACAACCGACGTTTGACTTTTGCTACCACGCACCATCAACTTCGTTTTTTGCTACGATCACGTAGATATTTTTTTTTGCTACAATTTTTCTGTTGCAACCGTTAACGAAAATTATTGCATCGCGTCGAAATTTGCTGCATCGAGGAAAAAATGTTGCATGGAGATCTAACGGTACGGACGCGCGGGGGTTGGCGGATCGTGCCGACACAGAGTACTGGCCTTTAGTCGTTGCCTCGTTCCTGATAAGCCGGCCCATATAGGAGTCACTCAATATCTTTCCTAATATCACTACTGAAATTTTCCTATACGCCGGGTGTCAAGACCCTTCGCCGAAAGCCAAACCACGGACGCTCGACAAACATATGTATGCCGAGAGCTATCCTCAGCAAACACGGATTTACGACAATTAGTTACCTTGGCCGACAGTGGACCACGGCGATCAAAGAAAGCACGACAAACACCGAAGACGCCGAGAGCCACACACGACAAAGAAAAGCCATGTTGCATGTCCGTTCACAACTCGCGGCGTCGTCACTTTTTGTTACTTATACCGAGGGTCGGCTATATACACTCGGTAAATGTTACAGAAACATTTAGACCTCACATGTGATACCACTGATCTCATTTGTTAGTAAGGGGGTGAAAGAGGTCTCATTTCTTACTAAGAGTGTTCAAATGAAGATTTTCCGAGAGCTGCCCTCAGAAACGAATGACATAATAACAGGAGTTAAAGTGCTCATGTGACACCCTTATCGAGAGCTGCTCTTGGAAAATAATGGCATGGCAGAAGTTCAAGTGCTCAGGCGACCCATTTTTCGAGAGTGACGCTCGTGAATGTCTGTTTTTCCAAGTGTCACTCTCTGAAATGTGTCATAATGCTTTTGATGAATATATGTTTCTTATTCGTTTCCTGCAATTGAAAACAAGAAGAGTGCATTTTTTGTATATATCTTCAATGTAGAGAATGTTATCATCACAAATCAACATGGGAGCTCCTAGCTCTCTTGAAATTCATCAAGCAACTAATCCACACGTAGGCATAATTTAAAGTAGTTCACATAAGCATAACTCAAACTAATTGTCATACGACAATGTTTCATACTAGCACACATAACACACAAGTTTACAAATTCATACATGGGGTTAACTTGTGAAAGCTTACAACTTGCAAAACAAGTGCACATCACATAAAGGTTCACATCTTCATACAACCATCTTGAGGAAGAGGAGGGGCATCATTTTTATCGGGTTAAGCTCCTCGAGGAGGAGGAGGAGGTGAGGCATCATTTCCACCACCTTAAGATTGCATAAGAGCCTATAATAGTATAGTCACGTGAGCATTGTTCGTCGCTAAATAATGAATGAGGCAAAATTTAGAGAATGTTCTACCTCTATTTTTTTTCTCGAAAAGGTTGAACCTTCCGTTCATTTATGTGCTCTCCTTCTCTCTTTTCTCCTCCTAAGCCTAGCGCCTTTGCTCCTCTTCAGGAGCCCGTTATTCCTATAATTTCAATAATATGAGATTAGGATCATATGGTTTGCAAGCGTGGTATTTCGATGCGTGGGCATAAATGAACGGTTATGATGTCGACCTTGAGACGCGTGATCTCACGTGATGCGGCGGTCGTCGACTCAATATGGACGGAGTTGAGCTTGTGCTCGACACAGGTATCTCGTGGAGGTTGCAATGCGAGGAGGTGGCGATCACCCTATTGCAAAGGAGCTGACAACCATGGCCCTTCCCCTCATAAGCAATGATGAGAAGCTCTAGACAAGTGGCTTGGACGTGGGTTTGGCGTCCTGCCCGTGCACCTCCTGGAAGACCTCTCTGAAGGTCTCGTACCTCTCCTACGTCGACTGGATGCAGATCTTGGCGCCATCCTTCCCCTTGTGGCCTTCTTTACATGCCTCCAAGATGTGTACCGAGTGACCAAGCTCCGAGTCCTGCAGAAGTGACCACCAACCTTAATGAAAAGAGATGTATCAAAAAGTTAACATCTCATTCCACATACCATGTGTTGCTTTAGAGTGGTTAGATTCCGGCTCCCCTGGACATGTGATGAGCCTGATGTTTTGGCGTGTTCGTTACCCTTCTCCACATGTTGGGGCTGCAATGCCGGGTCACACCACATGTCATCCAAAACCTCCCAACAATCTTCATTTGTCCAATTTTCCATCGTCAATCAGACAAAATCAAATCACTAACTGATGCGTCAAACAAGTGGCGGATGACTCAAAGTACTAACAACCAATAGTGCCACTTGCCACCGACAAGTATTCTTCTTTCTCCAAATTCGTCTCGCAAGAAGTCTTCCTTGTGATCTTCTCATGGTTGTCATAGAACAGCCGACATTATATCACAGCCTTGTATTCCGGCATGTGCTTGACATTAGAGAGTATCTTTCGTGGTGATTTCACGAGGGCTTTTGTTGCCTTTTCTTTCTCACCATCCATGCAAGAAAATGCTTCCTACAAGAAAGCATATGGCAGTTAAATACAATAATTCGGATATGGAACAATGAAGTGGCAAAGATGCTTATATGAAAATCATTGATGACCCGGGCAGCTATAGTGACACTTTGCTCATCCTTGGAGTGCTGGTCGTGCTCCGATCTGAAACCTGGCGATGGCAGGTCATCAGCATTCAGTGTGGCCAACCCGGGGAAGTACTTCCGCACGAGGGAGCCGATGATGTGGTTCGACAATTGCGAATTTGGAGTCTTGGTTGGGAGAAATTCCCACCGAATGCATAATGAAAAAGACACACATATGTGAGAGGAAAAGTTTTGGTATTCAAATAATTTGCATATCAAATGCTTACCAATCTCTTGACAAAGTTATGAGAGAACGCTCGGCGGAAGTCGTTGGTTCCTGGTCCTTCCCTGGACAACGCCCGGATTTCTTCCTCTTGGAAGTGTTGCTTGACATAAACCCCAAGCCGTCCGAGGGCACCATGTCAACTGACTTGGTAGTGAGTGGATCCTCATTGGTAGCGAGATGGTGGGAGCCGGACGACTCGGTCATACTAGAGTTGCTAGTGTTGGTCAACCTACGGCTCACGACTCTCCGGTACTTACCGCCAGAACCCCCCCCCCCCCCCCCTCAGAATCTGAAAACAAAATAAATTATGTTAGTAGCTTTGTTAGCTTTTGCAAATACTTCATCCTTCCAACCTCAGGAATACTAGAATAGAGTTATTCGGAAGAATGCAAATGGTGTAAAATTACAAGAGGTAAAATCTAAATAGCGTGCTAGGTAAAGTCATTTTTATGTCATCATGATATCCAAAATTTGGCATCATAATATCCAAAAATATACAATATATGTCATATAGTCACTAGCACAAATACAAAACTACATGTTTTATGTCATATACTCACAAGCACACTTAACTTGTGTGCTCTCTCTTTCCGGTTTTTGAGGCCTGATACAGAACTTCGAGCCTTATCTAACCATCAGCAAGATCATAACATAGCCTAAAATATATGTCAAGTGTCATCATGGTCTGAGAAGCAACTTTAGGTTACCTAGATCGCTCCATCTACCTCATCAATGGAAAATCATAACTCTTAGACTCAAAGGAAAATTCACAATTACTGGATACATGAGCTAAACCATTAGATTTAACACATCCATACATAAGGAATCATGGTATGCCAGGCAAACACAAAATACACAGTTTCTATTATGTGTTTACCATCGCTACAATTTTTCCTTATTTATTCTTTTGTAAACTATGTTCATGTTTCCAGCAAAAGAAAGAAGAGCATATGGGGTGGGGGCAGTGGGGTGGAAGGAACTTCGTGAAGGCATGGCCAGCTGCCGCGCCACCGGTTGCGCTCAGCGGCGGGTGACAGTTTATCATGGTGAACCACCACGCTGGGCGTCAACTATAAGGCGCTGGTATAGGTCATGGTGGCGGTAACTGGTGGCGCTAATAGAGGTGGCAGGGGCGACGGCGACTCCTGATGGAGGCGGGGGCGGCGACAATGGCAGATGAAGGCGGGGCGGCGACGACGGATGGTGCTCATGGTGGCGGTGGCGATTGATGGTGGCGGGGGCGACATCCACGATGGCCGATGGAGGCGGGGGCAGTGGCTGCGGTGGAAGATGGAGGGGAAGGGGTAGTGGCGGCGGAAAATGGAGGCCGGGGCGAGGAGAGAAGAGATAAGTCAGGGAGAGATGACAGAAAGGGGAACATGTAAGATATAGGTATAGATTAGTACAAATACCCGTGCCTTGCACCGGGTAAAAAAAAGAACACAACATGCTTCATGTGTCATTATGCATTATTTTTTATATCCAGTAGCAAAAGAATATGTTCATCGTAATGGGGGACGCTCGTGCTTTGTTTCAGAGAGAACACAAAGACTCCTAGTCCTCCACATGTGTCAACAGATCGGGCAGACCGGAAATCGCAAGCTCCTCCTCGTCCCTTAAAATCGTGATTTCCTCCTCATCCCTTGGAACGCCTTGCCGGTGTATCATCTACACACCATGGATTGTCGGTCGTGGTTGGCTTCCAATCTATGGTAAGAAAGACGACTATGGCAATGTATAGTAAAAAATGATTGTGTCCATCAAAACATCCATCAACGTGGCATGACAGCACCTTGGCATTGTTGTTGCCACTTTTTCATTCCCATTTGTCCTATAAAACGGAACACTGTGAGAAAAATGAGGTAGCTCACTTGGTGCCACCACAATGTCAGATTTCTCCTTAACTGTGGCAAATAAACTGACAAAGCCTTCAATCCTGACTAATGGGACAACAGTAACGCCAGCACTAACTGAGAAATTTGACAGGACTTTCACGATTTCATATTCATAGGATCTATGACTATCTGCATCTGATCCCCACTACATGTTCCATCCCTTATAAAGAGCCCATACCTCACCCTTACTGGGATGTACTTCATATTTACTCTGTTTTCCTTCCATGAAACAATATGTGAAAACATGAGTCTGTCTTGCGATATATCTGTTGTTCCTAAGCTAAAGCTTCCACAAGCAACGGGCAGTTCTTCATCAGACCATTTCTCCTCTGCTTCATTCATTGCAATGCGCTCGAGCCAAGTGAGATGAAATTTAAAGTTGGAGGCATCAAAACCTTTTATTGTAGCATAATATCTTGGCATGCCATCAAGGTTATCAAAAAGGACCCAAATCTGACCAATTGCAAACAGATTAGCATCCCTCAACTTCTCAAAATCGAAAAATCTGCATCAGGGAAAGAAAGCTTCACAGAATAGCAAGGTTGATTCTAACCAACAGTATATGTAACTTCTGCACTGATATTGTCCTGATCACCTATATCTAGAGTTTTAGCTTCCTCTTGGATGTCTACTTTGCCAAATACATCAGATGGAACCGAGTGCCTGTCAACATTAGTGACATAATCATCAAATATTTCTTTCCCATTCAAGTCAGCATTAGATGAAAAATTATTCTTTCTTCGCTTCTTTTTCCTATTATAGTTGAGGGTGATGCTCCATCAGCATCTTGCGTCCTCCTAGCTTCCAGAGATCCTAGAACGGTAGTCATTTTCCTTGGCCTATATCAACAAAAACAATAAACACCGTCGGATCTACGGCTAGCAAGCATATGGAATGAACGGGAATTCTAGCCATAGCCTTCAGAATTTAGAATTTAACGCACGACGTATCAAATCAAACAGAAAAAGCTCCAAGCAAAGAAATTTACCACAGACACAGGAGAGGCAGACGAGTGTGGCCGACGGCGGGCGTCGCGCACCATAGGAGATGCGGAAGGGCGGGGCCGGCGGCGGGCGTCGTGCACCACAGGAAATGGCGGAGGCCGTGGCTGGAGGCCGACGTCGTAGGAGAGGCGCACGGGCGGGCAAATCCAACGGCGAGCGGTGCGAAGGGAGGTTGCGTCGTCGACATAGGAGATGAAGTGGCGGGGAAGGCGCATGGCGGGGGGCGTTGGTTGCAGCGGGCAGGGGCGGCGCGCAGCAGCACGCGGCATGGGCCGGCTGCAGCGGGGCCTAATAGGGGACGGCTGCGGCGGCGCGTGGCGGGGATGGGGACTGCGACGGGGGCCGGTGGCGCGCGACAGGTGGAGATGCGCCGGAGGTGGAGATGCAAGGCAAGGTCACCGTGCATTTTTTCCTTTTGTCTTTCCCGTAACGATTCGATTGACTTATCAGAGGACTGCGGGTTGAATACCAATAAATAGAAGGGTTTTTCTGCAAAATTGCCACGACGGACGGCAGAAGCGCTCCGTGCTTTATTATTAAAAAAATTAGGGGAGAGGGGAGATACATTGCCGGGAGTGACTCTCGGTAAAGGCAGCGGCAGATGGAGGCAGAGGAACACGAAATTGGTTTAGGTGTTTGACCGAGAGTTACTCCTGGTAAAGGCATGCATTACCGAGAGTCGTATACATACTCTCGGTAACTATTGTGCCACTCCTTTATTTTCCTTTTTTTGTGTTTTTCTTTTGGCACTTCCATTTTGTATATGATTTTCATATCTTTTCATGACTAAAGTTTCAAAATACCATGCATTTTGATTACTTATTTTTTTCTTTAGATCTTTAACAATCTTAACTTCTAAGCATTATAATCTAAAAACACGATGACGAAAACCTGCCATAACATGGAGAAGCATGTATTCACCGTGGCCTACCCCTCTTAGTGTTGGTCAACTCCCTAGACCGCCAAGGCCACCGAATGGGTGCTCGATCTCAAAACCACCCGAGGATGGGGGAAGGGACCACCCCTACATGTGTGTGGCCCACGCATATACATGAAAGGCTGGTGTGGTGTTTGAAAACCCAAAGCGCATCCTTGATGGTGCAGATGCCTCACAAACCACACACACGGGAGGGAACGTCGAGGACCGCATGCATTCATCCCCAAGACCGAGCCTACGGTGGGCAGTCCCGTGACAGAACTGGCATAGACTTGGCCTGACATCTCATGATGACCTGCCGTAACACGGAGAAGCAGGTATTCACCGTGGCCTACCCCCTCTCGATTATGGTCAATGCCCTAGACCGTCGGGGCCACCGTATGGGTACATGATCTCGAAACTGCCCGAGGATCGGGGGAGGGACCAACCCTACATGTGTGTGGCCCATGCATATGCATGAAAGGCTGGTGTGGTGTTTGAATACCAATGCACATCCTTGATATAGTAGGTGCCTCTCAAACCACGCACACGGGCGAGAACATCGAGGACCGGTTACATTCGTCCCCGAGATCAAGCCGACGATGGACGGTCTCGTGAGAGAACTAGCATAGTCTCTGCCTGACATCTAACAATGTCATGTCGTAACACAGAGAAGCAGGTATTCATCGTGGCCTACCCCATCTCAGTGTCGGTCAACACCATAGACCACCGGATGGGTACTCGATCTTGAAACCACCCCTACATGTGTGTGGCCCATGCATATGCATGAAATGCTAGTGTGGTGTTTGAATACCCAATACACATCCTTAATGTCGCATAGGCCTCACAGACCGCACACATGGGCGGGAACGTCGAGGACCGAGTGCATTTGTCGAGAGATCGAGCTGACGGTGGGTGGTCCGATGACATAACTGGCATAGACTTTGTGTGACATCTCATGATGACCTGCCGTAACACGGAGAAGTAGGTATACACCATGGTATACCCCCTCTCGGTGCCGGTCAACTCCTAGACCGCCAGGGCCACCTGATGGAGTAGGATCCAGAGTATATCTAGAGGGGGTTGATTAGACTATTTGACCAAATAAAAACTTAGCATTTTCCCAATTTTAATAGTTGGCAAGTTTTTGCCATTATACAAAGTCAACCACGTCCTACACATGCAAGTCTAAGAGTATAGAAACGGAAAGTAAAGACATGCACATGTAAGTAGAGGGTAGGGATAGGAAGATCAAACACAAAGTTGACACGGAGATTTTTGGCGTGGTTTCGATAGGTGGTGCTATCATACGTCCACGTTGATGGAGACTTCAACCCACGGAGGGTAATGATACACTCATTTTGCATCATGAATTACTATTGATATTTGTGTTGATCATGTCCATTATCCCTTATTATCATACAATTTTTATGCTCTTTCTATCTGGATATCCAAGGTACATCACTGAGAGGGAAATATCTGGAAACTGGAATTCTCAACCGGGAAACCAAGAAAAAGGCAGAAAAATCAAGTTGCTCCAAATGACCTAGAAGTGTACAGAGAATTTTATGGAATATTTAAGAATTTCTGGGCCAAAAATATACCGGCGAGGGGCCACCAGCTGGGCACAAGCCAACATGACGCCCCCAGGCTGCGCCCGGATGGCTTGTGGGGCCCCATCTGTCCCTCTCACGGCCATCTTCTCCTATATGGTGTGTTTTACCCTAGAAAAAATAAATCATGATTCATCTTTCAGGATGAAGCGCCGCCATCATGAGGAGGAAACCTAAGCAAAGTCCGTTTTGATCTCCAACAAAGAGATTTTGCCAGGGAAACTTCCCTTCGGGAGGTGGAAATCGAAGCCATCATCATCACCAACGCTTCCTCCTTCATGGGAGGACCAATCTTCATCAACATATGCACCATCACCATCTCATCTCCAACCCTAGTTCATCTCTTGTGTTCAATCTGTGTCTCAAAACCTTAGATTGGTACCTGTTGGTTGCTAGTTGTGTTGATTACATCTTGTAGTTGATGCTTGTTGGATTACTTGGTGGAAGATATTATGTTCAGATACTTAATTATTATTATTATTATTATTATTACACCTATGATCTTGAACATGTTGATTAGGTGTGAGTAGTAACTATTGTTCCTGAGGACATGGGAGAAGTCATGTCCTAAGTAATCATATAAAGTTGGTATTCGTTCGATATTTTGATGATATGGATGGTGTTACTTCTCTTAGTGGTGTCATGTGAACATTGAATACATGATACTTGACCATGTTATGGGCCTAAGTTAAGTCAATGTGGAGTAATAAATAGATGATGGGTTGCGAGAGTGACAGAAGCTTAAACCCTAGTTTATCTGTTGCTCCATAAGGGGCTGATTTGGATCCACATGTTTCATGCTATGGTTAGATTTATCTTAATTCTTCTTTCGTGGTTGCGGATGCTTGAGAGAGAGGGTAATCGTAAGTAGGTTGTTAGTTCAAGTAAGAATAACACCTTAGCATCGGTCCACCCACATATCAAATCATCAAAGTAGTAAACGAGAATCAACTCAATATGATGAACATGACTAGACAGGAATTCACATGTGTCCTCGGGAGCGCTTGCTTTATATAAGAATGCTTTCAGGCATGTCCTTTGCTATAAAAAAGATTGGTCTACCTTGTGGAATCTATGTTACTATTTCTACTTGTCACTTGTTACAAATTATCTTGCTACGAAACAATCTATCACTTTTACTTATAGCACTTGCAGAGATTACCTTGCTGAAAACTACTTATCATTTCCTTCTACTCCTCGTTGAGTTTGACAATCTTACTTATTGAAAGAACTATGATTGATCCCCTATACTTGGGGGTCATCAAGAATCTTTTCTGGCGCCATTGTCGGGGAGTGAAGCGCATCTGGTAAATGGGCATTGGTAAGGAAACATTTTCTACACGTGCTGAAATTTACTGATGCTTGTCACTATGACCAACCATCCTTTGAGTGGTTTGTTCGCCGCATCTTCGCCTCAAATGGAAGATGAGGAAATTGTTCCTGAACCTACTGAAAATATTTATTATGATATTCCATCAATATGCTTGAAAAACGGTTATCTAATCCATATGATGGTACGACTCATCCTGGTTACCACTTGAGATATGTCGAGGAGATTTGTGGATAGTTTAAGCTTTCAGGTCTATTCAAAGACAAAGTGAAGAAGGAAGTTTTCCCTTTATATTTGGAGTGTAAAGCATTAATTCGGTACAAGCTATGGATGATATTGAATCATGGGACTAGAATCGCTTGAAGCTAGAATTTCATGAGAAGTTTTATCCTATGCATCTAATCCATCATGATCAGGATTTTATTTATAATTGCTGGCCTCGCGAAGGAGAAAATAGCGTTGAAGCTTGGGGGAGGCTTATATCTATGATGCATACCTTCCCAAACCATGAGCTTCCAAGAGAATTGGTTATACAAAAATTTTATGCTTGGCTTTCTCATGATGATTGAACATTACTTGATTCTTGTGATGTTGCTTATTATATGAAGAAGACTATTGAATTCATATGGGATCTTTTTGGAAGGATTAAACGCAACTCTGAAGATTGGGAACTCGATGAAGCTAAATAGTCACGCATAAATCTTGGTTTCAATTGCGTTAAATATTTCGTGGAATTTTCTCTCTTTCATGAATTTAGCAATAATGGCCTTGATTCTCAGATAGTAGCTACTTTCTGCGAATCCTTTGCTACTTATGTGCACCTTCCCAAGGAAAAGTGGTTTGGATATTGTCGTGGTTTTGTCACGGCAGATGTCCTCGTGAAAGGACTTAGTACTGGAGCCATCGCACCTCGGTGGCGACTCAAAGGGGTTAAGCGGGAGAGACACGGCGATTTACCCAGGTTCGGCCCCTCGAGAAGAGGTAATAGCCTACGTCCTACTTTGTGTGTATTGATATGGATTCGATTACAAGGAAGGCGTAACTCGCCCTAACCTAGCACTCGATGATTTCTAACCTCTCTCTCCCCCTCCAGACTCGCCTTTATATATAGGTCGAAGCCTTAGGGTTTACAAGAGTCCCCTCCTTTTTACAAATCGTGACCACGGCGGTCTCTAAGTCGCCGTCTTGTCGAACCCAGAGTCCTTCCACAAGTCATAACCATCCTGCGACTTCGAACCGCCCGGACAGAGGCCCAACTAGCCTTAAAGGATGAATCGCCTTAACAGTGACCCAGCCCATATTTGGCGGGTCATAACTGCATGCAATATCCCCAACATTAGGCCCCAAATTGACTTGAATCTTCATGCCAATACCTTCATTTTAGTCGAAGGCGATTCACTCTTCTGTGTTCCTCCTTGCACCAGAAATCTTAACTCGCCAATTGGTGCCGGAAAAAGTCTCTGAGCCGCCAACGCATTTCCCATCAGTATTCTCCTTAGCCCTCGATTTTCGGGAACCCCAACACAATCTCAACGGATCTTTTGGGCGCATCATTATCCCAAAAATTTCGGACGTCATCATGGCGAATCTTGTCTTTCTCAACGGTTCCCGCTCACGGCGCCTTGATCCCCGCGCCCATCCTTATAAATAGGCGGAAGGGACAGGGCTGACACCGTCCACCTACCAGTCCCGTCGATTTCTCCACCATCATCACAGCAAGGAAAAGACGCTCCGCATCCCGAAAGCTCCGCCGCCGGCCGCAATCTCTGCCTCCGTCCGAAGAACTCCGGTGCCGCCCGCAAGCCGTCGCCGTCCGAGAAGCTCCGGCGCCGCCCGCAAACCGTCACCGTTCGAGGAGCTCCGGCGCCACCCGCAAGCCGCTGTCGTTCGAAGAGCTCCGGCGCCGCCTGCAAGTTGCTGCCATTCGAAGAGCTCCGGCGCCGTTCAAGGGACTCCAGCGCCGCCCGCACGTCGTCGCTGTCGCCAGGCTCCATCGTCACCAACCTTCTTCGACCAAGATCTCCAGGTTAGGCCACTGCTTCCTTCTCTAAGGGTAGATTTAGTTCTTGTTCTTGCCGCCGCCATTGCCATAGCTTTGAAGTTCTATGTTCGCCACCATTTTAGCTGTTGAACTGATTAGTTCGAGCGCCATTAGGGCACCCAGTGTTTCGGACAACGCTATCCATCTGTGCCCTTGCGGATTTTCGCAATAGACTAGTCTTTTTGAACATGAGGCACCATCCTGATCACACACCGCTCATGTTTTAGCCACATCCGTAAGCTGTTATATCTGTTGGATAGATCCATTCCTCTTTCACTGTTTGCAAAAAACTGTTTGGAAACCTCGTTCTTCCCTTAGTGTTTCGGAAAGAATAAATGTTGCCACCCATAGTAGCATCGCTTCTGAAAATAGCCCTGCTCCGATAGGTCGCCACATCAATCCAACCCGGCCTCCCAATTCGGCGGGTTAAACAGACGCTAGTTCCGACTTACATAATAAATGCTCGAGACACGTAATACCATTTTCTTGCCTATTTGTAGCATGGGTGCCGTTTTCAAGAGCGATTGGCTCCCCACCAAAGTTGACGATGCTGTTTTAGCGAATTACGTGAAAGCGGGCTGCTTGGATCCTCAAGACGTCATTGGATGGCGCACCGGGTTAGGAGAAGACCTACCCAACCCTAAGGAAGGAGAGATAGTAGTGTTTGTGGAACACTTAGAACGGGGTTTTAAACCGCCCGGATCTAAATTCCTTAGAGACGCCCTGACTTTTATGAACGTCCAACTCCAGGATTTGGGACCCAATTCCATAAGCAACCTGAGTCAATTCCAAGTCCTTTGCGAAGCTTATTTGCGGATCGAGCCTTCCGTCCCTCTGTTCTGGTACTTCTTCCACTTGAATCGCCAAACGGAATTCCACAACGGCCCCAGTTTGGAACTCGGCGGGGTCAATGTCCAGCGTCGCCGGGACAGTCCGTTCCCTGCGCTCACTATGCTTAGCCATCCCAAGGGCTGGCGTGAATCTTGGTTCTACTGCAAGGAAACATCCCTCGCCGGCGAAAACAAACTTCAGGGTTACAGGCCAAGCCGCCTCCCAGTCAACTTCAAGCTCCCTGACAAGCTCACCGAGGAAGAAGAGTCGGAATTTGTCCCAATTCTATCCGAACTGAGATCTTTGACGAATAACGGTCTCACCGGGGTTGACTTGATTCGCTGCTGGGTCGAATGGCGGATCCTTCCTCTGAGCCACCGAGACGGCCTGATGTGCGATTTTGACGGTACCCTGGATCATCCCCAATGCTACTTCCACACAGCGTTGACGGAAAAAGACATAGTCACCATCATCAGGAAACTGACCGGCGAACCTGCAGCGAAATGCGGCCAAATCGGCCTTAAGCCCTTCTGCAAGATCAACCCGGCACCCAAGGTACCCAAAGCTAACTCGCCCTCAATTTTTACTTCATCTGGTTTACGGTCATCATGACTTCATGCCATATCCCCTTCCAGAAAGGTGACAAGTTCTGGTCTAGAAGACCTAAGAAACAAGCCATGAAGAGTGCTAAGCCGCCTTCCAAGAAAAACAAAGGCAAAGGCAAATCGGCCGCGGCCGAGCCATCTGAAGTCGACGAATCTCAAGCCGGCGATGCACTCTCAGAGGTACCAATCCGTCCTCATCTTCACTTGCCATTCATCGCCTTTTTATCTTTTACTTATCTCTCGCTCCTTTATAACAGAATGAAGATAACGAGAGCCAGGAAGACTCTGTCGAGGTAATTTCCGTCTCTTCCGATTCATCTCCTTCTCCACCTAAGCCGGCCCGGCGAATATGTGGAAAAGTACCTCTCTCACATCCAAATGCCCATTTGGACCCAAATTTCTTACTGAAGAAAATGCAGCATGCCTCAAAACGGAAAACGCGAAGTCATTCTGGCGACCTGACACCTGGCTTGCCAACAAGGAACAAAAGAAAACCAAGCGAGGTACCTCCTTTTCTTATGTGAGCAACCATTGTTCGTACTGCTTTGGATCACAGTCCTAACCCGCCAGTATTATCAATGTACCAATTCTGCAGGATTCTCCCCCCACTTCTGGCGACTGAGTGATGTCGACCCTTCCACCAATGATCCGAGTCCCGGGGTAAGTTCCTTGTCCTGATCCTTGAGAATGATACTCTTTTATGTATATATTTTTTAACACGCCTATTTCTTTCATTAGGGCGCAAGCATAAAAGAGGAAGACCAATGGATCAAACCCTGACGCCACTCCTGAACCTCCAAAGAAAGCTACTCCGACTCAAGAGGATCCGGTTCAAAACGAGCCGACAATTCAAGCAAACCCTCCTGAGTCGCCCAAAGGATCAACGGATGTCCCTAGATCACCGGTCGTAATGGCGACAGCTGATGACCCAGATGCTGTGGTCATTACTGGTTTTGGTTTCTCCAAGCCGGCAGAGACAATCATCTCCAAACATACAGCATCCCCTTCTCCATCAATTCTCGAGTCTGGGCCTTCCAAGGCGAAACTTTCTGACTATGCAGGTCTGGAGTTTAAAGAACTCTGTTCTGGCTTCGCAAGTCGCCTGGAAGCGAGCTACGAGATGGAAAAGAATCTGCTGAAGATGTTAAATAACAAGCATGAGGTAAAAATTTATATTATATATTATCCTCAGTAACCCCCAAGGGCCGGGTCATCAGTAACATGATGAGTCGGGTCTTTTAAAAGCTTCGCAACCAATAACCCCCAAGGGCCGGGTCATCAGTAAAATGATGAGCCGGGTCTTGATTTCTGTATAATTTCCCTTGAAAAATTATACATTAGCCCCCAAGTGTCAGGGGTATTGCCTTGCAATAATTCTGAGACTTGTCTCTGTTTTTAAATTTTGAACAGGAAAGCCTTGCCCAGACCGAACTGGTCCTGGGCGACTTAAAGAGAAACTTGGCTGACCAACAAGATGCCCGAGCTCAGTCGGCAGACAAATATAAGCTGGCTCTGGTTGAACTGGAAAAACTCAAAGCCGAGTTAGAAAGAACTCAGGCTGACCACAGTGCGGTTTTGACGAGAGCCAAAAAAGCAGAAGCAAAGCTGGCAACTGTGCAGCAGGAGCTATCCGGCTTAAAGCGCCATATTTCCAACATGACTCAAGCCATCTTTGGTAAGCTTTACCTAACTCGCCAATCCTATCCTCCTCCTAGGGAAAAATTCCTCAATGTTTAACTTACCGGTTTTTTAATCACAGGCTCGAGAATCGCCAATCTGCAAGATGACAGCGTGTTGATGCTGAAGGCGATCTATACGCTGACAGAACAGCTGTACACAGGCAGTGTGCTGACCGTCAAAGCTGTGATTGGTGCAAAGGAGCCCATAACTTCTATCAAGAAGGTGCTTGGATATCTATCCACGCTGCCTCCCCAGATCGGCAAGTTAACCCGATCAGCCGCCCGGAAGGGTGTCCTGATGGCTCTGAGTCGCTGCCTGGCGTATGCTCCAGAAATCAATTTGGAAGAAGTAGCTGTCGGCTTCCCTCAGCTTAAAGATGACGGCTCGGAGTTCGTGGAGGAAGACTACCAGAAGGTCGTCAAGGACTCTCGACTGGCCGCGACTCAACTCGCCGCCAGCCTTGACTTGACGAAATATCACGCGGCTTATGATGACAAGAATAAGAAAATCAGCCCGCCAACCTTCGTGGTGACCAACCTTATCCCTCGGCGACCCAAGAATCCCTTTGACTGGGAAACGAACCTGGCATCAATCTTGACTGATGAAGACGATTTCGCCTCTTTGTCCAGATGCAATTGGGTCTTGGGCGATTTACAAATCGAAGCTGGTCAGAGCTTACGCCAGAACTTAGCAGAATAGGTTTTCCTTGAATTTGGCCCAAGAGCCATGTAATAGTCAGTACTATCTTTTGATGACATCTTCTGCAAAAAACCCTTATACCGTTTTTGAGGCGGTTTAAAATATTTGGTTAACCTTTATTAGAATCGCCTGAAATGCTTAACCCGCCAAGGATGAGAACCTTGAGCACATTATCTGTGAAAATAAAAGAATCACAAACAGTTTCAATGAGTAAGCAGTGAGGGAAAAAAATTCCAAAGTCAAATCATAACACGAGCAATTTTGTTGGCTCATATGATCGCGACAGGGAGGGGGCGAGTTAAAAAGCTCGCGCACCCACCCTTAATGCAGGTTTCGTCGGCTCATACGGTCGCGACAGGGAGAGGTGAGTCAGAAAGCTCGTGCACCCACCCTTAATGCAGATTTCGTCAGCTCATAAGGTCGCGACAGGGGGAGGCGAGTCAGAAAGCTCGTGCACCCACCCTTAATGCAGATTTTGTCGGCTCATAAGGTCGCGACAGGGGGAGGCGAGTCAGAAAGCTCGTGCACCCACCCTTAATGCAGATTTCGTCGGCTCATAAGGTCGCGACAGGGGGAGGCGAGTCAGAAAGCTCGTGCACCCACCCTTAATGCAGATTTCGTCGGCTCATAAGGTCGCGACAGGGGGAGGCGAGTCAGAAAGCTCGTGCACCCACCCTTAATGCAGGTTTCGTCGGCTCATACGGTCGCGACAGGGGGAGGCGAGTCAGAAAGCTCGTGCACCCACCCTTAATGCAGGTTTCGTCGGCTCATACGGTCGCGACAGGGGGAGGCGAGTCAGAAAGCTCGTGCACCCACCCTTAATGCAGGTTTCGTCGGCTCATACGGTCGCGACAGGGGGAGGCGAGTCAGAAAGCTCGTGCACCCACCCTTAATGCAGGTTTCGTCGGCTCATACGGTCGCGACAGGGGGAGGCGAGTCAGAAAGCTCGTGCACCCACCCTTAATGCAGGTTTCGTCGGCTCATACGATCGCGACAGGGGGAGGCGAGTCAGAAAGCTCGTGCACCCACCCTTAATGCATGTTCTGTCGGCTCATAAGGTCGCAACAGGATATCATGAAATTGCTCTTTCTTTAAAGAAGAAGCCCCCCGAGTCAGGGAAACATTATATTATTCTATAAGAAAAACTGAAAAACTTACAAAGCATGGAGTTTTAAGAACTCAAGTGTAATAAGGCCGCAAATGGGCAATATTCCAAGGGCGAGTTGACTCAGCCCCCGTAGTTGGTCGATCAGACCGAAGATCCATCAAGTAGTAAGAACCATTGCGGAGGTTCTTGCTGACAACGAAAGGTCCCTCCCAAGGGGGCGAAAGTTTGTGCATGCCTGTCCGATCTTGTATCAGTCGAAGCACCAAATCGCCTTCCTGGAAGGTACGACTCTTCACCCGCGACTATGATAACGCCGCAGATCTTGCTGATAGATCGCCGAACGAGCCGCTGCTAAGTCACGTGCTTCTTCCAAGGCGTCCAAAGAGTCCTGACGCGCCAGCTCGTTGTCCTGCTCCACATATGCGGCGACTCTAAGAGAATCATGCCTTATGTCAGTAGGGAGAACGGCCTCTGCACCATAGACCAAGAAGAAAGGGGTGAACCCCGTGGACCAATTTGGGGTGGTTCGGATGCTCCATAATACCGAAGGTAACTCCTCCACCCAACATCCTGGAGTTCTTTCCAGGGGAACTATGAGCCGAGGTTTGATCCCTCGCAAAACTTCCTGATTTGCCCGCTCGGCCTGTCCGTTTGACTGCGGATGAGCAACCGCGGAGATATCAAGCCGGATATGTTCACGGCGACAGAAATCCAGCATCGCTCCTTGGGACAGGTTAGTACCATTGTCTGTGATGATACTGTGCGGATATCCAAAATGGAAAATCAGCTTCTTCAGAAATTTTACCGCAGTCTCCGTGTCGCAAGGCCCAACTGGCTCCGCCTCAATCCACTTAGTGAATTTATCAACCGCCACCAACAAGTGAGTTTTCTTGTTGGAGGACATCTTAAAGGGACCGACCATGTCCAGCCCCCAGACCGCGAAAGGCCAAGTAATGGGGATCATCCTCAATTCTTGAGCCGGCACATGAGCCTGTCTCCCGTAGCGTTGGCACCCCTCACACCGCCGCACTATATCTTCTGCATCTGCATGAGCCGTCAACCAGAAGAAACCGTGTCGAAAGGCTTTTGACACCAAAGAACGTGACCCGGCGTGATGTCCGCAGTCTCCAGAATGGATGTCATTAAGGATCGTGCATCCTTCCTCGGAGGAGACACACCGCTGAAAGACCCCTGAAGCACTTCGTTTATATAGCTCGCCATTAATGATGACCATGGACTTGCTACGCCGAACAATCTGGCGAGCCAAGACTTCGTCAGTGGGTAACTCGCCACGGGCAAGATAAGCTAGATAAGGAAGAGCCCAATCCGGAGCGATATGGAGAGCCGCCACAAGCTGAGACTCGGGATCTGGAATCGCCAATTCCTCCTCCGTGGGTACAGTCACGGATGGTTTATGCAAGATATCCAAGAAGACATTAGGGGGGACCGGTTTTCTCTGTGAGCCGAGTCGCGAGAGGGCGTCAGCTGCTTCATTGAGTCGCCGATCAACATGATCAACCTGGTATCCATGAAAATAGCCCGCCACGTCAGATACGGCTCGTCTGTAAGCCGCCATCATAGGATCTCGAGAATCCCAGGTGCCCGAAACCTGTTGCGCCACCAGATCTGAGTCCCCAAAACATCTGACTCGGGTTAGGTTCATCTCCTTTGCTAGTCGCAAACCGTGGAGCAGAGCTTCATACTCTGCTGCATTATTTGTACAAGGGAACATGAGCCGGAGGACGTAACAGAACTTATCTCCTTGAGGGGATATCAACACCACACCAGCCCCCGAGCCCTCCAACTGCCTGGATCCATCAAAATAAATAGTCCAATAGGTAAGGTCGGGGCGATCTTCCGGAGCCTGAAGCTCCGTCCAATCATTGACGAAATCAACCAGCGCCTGGGACTTGATGGCCGTGCGGGGGGTATACTGAATGTGATGTGACCCAAGTTCTATCGCCCATTTGGCGATTCGCCCTGTCGCCTCGCGGTTTTGGATGACGTCGCCGAGGGGCGCGGAACTGACCACGGTGATTGGGTGTTCTTGAAAATAATGTTTAAGCTTCCGACTCGCCATGAACACCCCGTAGACCAGTTTTTGCCAATGGGGGTATCGTTGTTTGGAGAGAGTTAACACCTCACTGATAAAATACACCGGGCGTTGTACCGGGTATTCCTTTCCTTCCTCCTTTCTTTCGACGACCACGGCCACGCTGACCGCTTTAGAATTCGCGGCGATATACAGGAGCATGGGCTCCTTTTCAGTCGGGGCCGCCAGGACTGGCGGGTTAACCAGCTGATGTTTCAAGGCCTGAAGTGCCTCGTCGGCTTCCTCTGTCCACACGAATCGGTCAGACTTCCTCAACAATTGATAGAGCGGAATCGCCTTTTCTCCGAGGCGGCTTACAAAACGACTGAGTGCCGTGATACGACCCGCCAATCGCTGGACTTGGTTAACGTTCGTCGGCTTGCCGAGGGAGGCAACCGCTTCAATTTTGTCCGGGTTAGCCTCGATGTCGCGCTCCGATACCAAGAAACCCAGTAGTTTTCCCGCAGGTACGCCGAAAACGCACTTGGTAGAATTTAGCTTCATCTGATATACCCGTAAATTATCAAAGGTTTCCTTAAGGTCTTCCAGAAGTGTCTCCTCCCGGCGGGTCTTGATAACAATGTCGTCAACATAAGCATGGACGTTGCGGCCAATTTGGCTGTGGAAACAATTCTGGATGCAACGTTGGTAAGTCGCCCCTGCGCTCTTGAGTCTGAACGGCATGGACACATAGCAAAAGGCCCCGAAGGGAGTTATGAAAGCAGTCTTTTCTTGATCTTCCACAACCATTTTGATCTGATGATAACCTGAGTAAGCGTCCAAAAAGCACAATCGTTCGCATCCCGCTACCGAGTCAATGATTTGGTCGATGCTGGGAAGAGCGAAAGGATCCTTGGGGCAAGCTCTGTTGAGGTCCGTATAGTCAATGCACATACGGAAGGTGCCATTCTTCTTGAGTACTAACACCGGGTTAGCTAGCCATTTGGGGTGAAAGACTTCCACGATGAACCCGGCGGCTAAAAGACGGGCGACTTCCTCTCCAATCGCCTTCCGTCGCTCCTCGTTAAACCGGCAGAGGTATTGTTGAACAGGTTTGCATTTTGGGTCAATATTAAGATGGTGCTCAGCGAATTCTCTCGGTACACCCGGCATGTCAGAGGGTTTTCATGCGAAGATGTCCCGATTCTCACGGATGAATTCGATGAGCGCGCTTTCCTATTTGGGGTCCAGACCCGTCCCAATGGTAAACTGCTTGGATGAATCGCCAGGGACGAAGTCGACTGTCTTCGTGTCGTCCGTTGGTTTGAACTTGAGGGGCGACTCGGAGTCTGTAGTCGGTTTCTTGAGTGGTGTCATGTCCGCCGGGTCAACATTGGCCCGGTGGTTTTTGAGCTCTTCCGCCGCGCAGGCGACTTCCGCGTAGGCTGCGTCTCCTTCCTCACACTCTTTTGCAATCCTTCTATCTCCGTCGACTGTGATAGGCCCTTTAGGGCCAGGCATTTTGAGCTTGAGGTAGACGTAGCATGGGCGGGCCATGAAGCGAGCGTAAGCCGGTCATCCGAACAGCGCATGGTACGGGCTTCTTAATTTGACCACCTCGCAGACCAGAGACTCCGACCTGTAGTTCTGTGCAGTTCCAAACGCTACTCAGAGCCTGACTCGGCCAATCGGATAAGAGGATTTGCCCGGGACGATGCCGTGGAAAACTGTGGTTGAAGGCATCAAGTCTTTCTCTAATAGATTCATCCTCCGGAAGGTGTCGAAGTATAGGATATTAATGCTGCTGCCGCCATCCATCAGTACTTTCGATAGAGTGTAACCCGCCACTTGGGGAGCCACGACCAAGGCCAGGTCGCCCGGGTTATCTATTCTCGGCGGGTGATCCTCTCTGCTCCATGTTATGGTCTGTTCGGACCAGTGGAGATATCTGGGAACTGCTGGCTCAATTACGCTGTACGCCCGGTGATTTACCTTTTTATCACGTCTGCAAGCATTAGTGGTGAAAACATGATATTGCCCATTACTTAGCTGTTTAGGATTGTTGCGGAAGCCCCCATGGTCATCCTGGTCCTGCGGAGCCCCCTGCGGGGGTTGCTGCTGAAAGACTCCCGGCGGGTTGTACCGCCGGTGGTGGTGCACCGGGTACTGGCCGCCGCCTGGCTACGGCCCCCCCTGAGCCTCCTGTTCGGGAAAACCGCCGAAGG
Organism: Hordeum vulgare subsp. vulgare; assembly: GCF_904849725.1. Lineage (NCBI taxonomy): Eukaryota > Viridiplantae > Streptophyta > Magnoliopsida > Poales > Poaceae > Hordeum > Hordeum vulgare. The sequence goes on from NC_058523.1 coordinate 129,509,770, forward strand.
GGTTGTGCCTTTGGTCGGGCGCGGCGAGTTGGTCTTGGCGACAGTTCGGGTCTTCGCTCTGGCTCTTCTTGATTGCCTCGGCCCGAAACTCCCGCATCACGAAGCAATTCTCCCAGGAGTGACCCGCCGGGCCATCGGCCGTGGCGTGGTGCGGGCAAGGGCCTTTGAGTAGTTCTTCGTAGTTGCGCGGTCTTTTCCCACTGAAGCCTCGATTCTTCTTTTTGCCGTCGTTGGCGTTGGTGTTGGCAACCAGATCCGAGGGCTCCTCATGCGGCCTACGTTTGCCGTTGGTCCCCTAGTTATGACGGTTGCGGCCCTGGAGGCGGGCATGCTTATTCGTTGAATCGCCCTTCTTGGGCGAGCTACCCTTGCCGTCCTCGCCGGGATCCTTGGTATCGTCGGCTTCGGCGTACCTAGTGAGGGTATCCATCAGCTCGCCCATATCCTGAACTTTCCGTTTGAGTCGCCCCAGCTTCTGGACCAGTGGTTCGTAGTGGCAGTTGTGCTCGAGGATAAGCACGGCTTGCGCTGCCGTGATGCCATCCGATGAATGGATAATTTCCGGGACTCGCCGCGACCAATGATGCGCCGACTCATCCGGGCGTTGCACGCAGTGTTGCAAGTCGACGATTGTCATCGGTCGTTTACAGGTTCCCCGGAAGTTTTTGATAAAACGCTCCTTTAACTCGGCCCAGGACTGGATAGAGTTGGGGGGTAAATTTTTCAACCAAGTGCATGCCGATCCCTCGAGCATCATGGTGAAATATCTGGCGCAAACCGCCTCGTTTACGTTGAGCATGTCCATGGCGATCTCATAACCCTCGATCCAAGATGTCGGTTCGAGGTCTGGTGTGTAATTTGGCACCTTTCTTGGTCCTTTGAAATCCTTGGGCATTCTTTCGTTTCGAAGGGCCAGGGACAAGCAGGGCACCCCGACTCGCCCTCCGGTCCCCACGGGAGGAGTCTGAGCCTCCTGGGTGTTGGGTGGATCTCTGCCCGGTGGGTCCCGCTCGGGCGGGTTGTCCTGCGGGGGGTGTCGTGGGGCGCTGTTTACGGCCGGCTGATCCTCCGGCCAACCCCTGGTATAGCTCGCCTGGGGGGTGGAATGCAATCGCTCGGGGCTGTGTGAGAATTGCGCGTTTTGTACCACCGCTGTTTTCGATGGCGTTCCTTGCTTCGATCTCAGCTGGGGTGTTGCCGTGGATCGGGAGAGACTCCAAATGGCGAGTTGCGGCGAGCACGTTATCCACCGGGTTAGAGAAGTGGCCTCGGGGGGTGCGGAACTGAGGGATTTGACCCTCAGTTGGCTGAATCGGCGGGTTAGGAGGGCGGCCCATCCCTCCTGCTGGAGCGGCTCCCATCCCGGGCGTCTAGGGAGTGTCGAACAGGCGAGTCGGATTGAGATCATGGGGTAGGCGTCCTTGGTGCCTCCGCTGATGGATGGCGTCGGATGCGCGCTGCTGTCTTTCGAGCCGCCAATTGTCGGTGCTCAACCGCATCCTTTCGGCCGTAATCTGGGCATGTCGAGTTTCCATCCTGGCGGACTCTGTCTCAGCATCCTGATGGGCCTTTGCCACCGCCTCCCTCAGTTTTGCTATCTCCGCATTTATCTCTCCTTGGTTCTCCGGCGTGAGGGGGGTTGACATTAGCCTTGTGATTTCCGCCGCTAAATCCACTAGGGTTGCTGACGCACTTCTGGGCGTCCCGCCGGTTCCATCGCCCCCGGCGGGGTTCGGTGCGGGTTGAGTCGCCCCAGCCATGTAGATGGCGATCTGGCGGCGGGTTCGATCGAGGATTTCCGGATCCATGGCCAATGACAAGCCCCCAAGACCGTCTCCGTGGAGGGACTGGATGGAATTGGACTCGCCCATGGATGACTCGTCGTCAGAGTTGACGGGGGTGACCTCCTGAGCCGCCGCGTGCTCTGGTTCCTCCGATCCCTGTGTGAAGCCCACAAAGACCGGGCGGGTCACATTCCGGGTTATGACTGGGCGGACGTACCTGGCCGGCTCGACGATGTCGGAGGAGGTGTCCGGCTCAGGAACGGGTGACCCGATCATGCCGACGAAGACGTTGATCTTGCCGAAGGGGACCCTGTAGCCGGATTCGAGAGAATTTGCTTCAGGTCCCCATCGCCTGTTGTCGATGTAGGCTATGCCGCATCGGCTCCAAGTCATGAGTGCCGCCGCATAACTCCCAGACCCTCGTAGGGCTCCCTTTGAGAACTCAACTCCACCGTGCGCACGCCCCACGGTGGGCGCCAACTGTCGTGGTTTTGTCACGGCAGATGTCCTCGTGAAAGGACTTAGTACTGGAGCCATCGCACCTCGGTGGCGACTCAAAGGGGTTAAGCGGGAGAGACACGGCGATTTACCCAGGTTCGGCCCCTCGAGAAGAGGTAATAGCCTACGTCCTGCTTTGTGTGTATTGATGTGGATTCGATTACAAGGAAGGTGTAACTCGCCCTAACCTAGCACTCGATGATTTCTAACCTGTCTCTCCCCGCTCCAGACTCGCCTTTATATATAGGTCGAAGCCTTAGGGTTTACAAGAGTCCCCTCCTTTTTACAAATCGTGACCACCGCGGTCTCTAAGTCGCCGTCTTGTCGAACCCAGAGTCCTTCCACAAGTCATAACCATCCTGCGACTTCGAACCGCCCGGACAGAGGCCCAACTAGCCTTAAAGGATGAATCACCTTAACAGTGACCCGGCCCATATTTGGCGGGTCATAACTGCATGCAATATCCCCAACAGATATCATCCTCCCATTGAAAAGTTACCTGAGGAACCTATTAGAATTAAGAAGGAAGAAATAATTGTTAACTATGTTGATCCAATTGTTCCTACTGCTTACATCGAGAAACCTCCTTTTCCTGTTAGGATTAGAGAACAGGTTAAAGCTATAATAGTGATAATAAGAGTTATATTAGGACACCTACACCTTCTGAACAAATAAATGTTGAGCCTAATGTTGATATAGTTAAAGATCTCCTAGCTGATAATATTGATGGGCATGTTATTTATTTAGGTGATGAAGTTGCTCGAATTGCAAAACCTATTAGAAACAAACTAGATGAACTAGATAAAAGTAAACCAGTGGTAGGCGTGCCAGTCACCTCAGTTAAAATTGAGATCATTGCTATCATGTCTTGTGTGTTATTGGTGCGAGTATTAGTGATATACCTTTTACATTATATTAAGAAATTAAGCATGATATAGCACCCTCTAAATTTGAAGATATTGATGTCACTATTAAGCTTGCAAAAGATGATACCCTTTCACCACTTGGGATTTGTAGAGATGTTGAAGTCTTGTGCGGAAAAGTCAAGTACCCCACCTATTTCCTACTACTTGGTTTCGAACAAGATAACTTTTATCACATCATATTTGGTAGACCTTTCTTGAATATGGTTAATGTTGAAATTAATTGTGCTACTGAGAAGGTCAAAGTGAGCTTTGGTGATACTTCTCATGAGTTTAATTTCTCCAAGTTTAGAAAACAACCACATGAAAAAGAATTGCTTAGTAAGGGTGAAATAATTGCTCTTGCTTCTATTGTTGTACCTCCTATCGATCCACTAGAACAATATTTTCTAGACCATGAGAATGATATGCATTTGAATGAAAGGAATGAAATAAATAGGTTACTCCTTGGTCAACAATCTATCCTTAAGCACAACTTACTAGTTGAAATTTTAGGTGATCCTCCTCCACCCAAGGGATATCCCATATTTGAGCTTAAGGCTTTAGCTGATACTTTGAAATATGCTTATCTTGATGACAAGAAGAAATATCCTATTATTATCAGTGCTAACCTTTCAGAGCATGACGAAATGAGATGACTCGGAACTTTAAAGAAGCACATGGCTGCTATTGGATATACTCTTGACGATCTTAAGGGCATAAGCCCGACTCTTTGTCAGCACAAGATTATTATGGAACCGGATGTTGAACTAGTCGTTGATCATCAACGTCGTCTCAACCCTAAGATGAAAGAAGTGGTAAGAACTGAAATACTAAAACTTCTGGAACCAAGTATAATTTGTCCTATTGCTGATAGTAGATGGGTAACTCATGTTCATTGTGTTCCTAAGAAAGGTGGTATAACTATTGTTCCTAATGATAAAAGGAACTTATTCCACAAAGGATAGTAACCGGTTATAGGATGGTAATTGATTTTAGGAAATTGAAAAAGGCTACTAGAAAAGAGCATTACCCCTTGCTATTTATTAATCAAATGTTAGAAAGATTATCTAAGCACACTCACTTTTGCTTTCTTGATGGATATTCTTGATTCTCTCAAATACATGTGTTAAAAGAGGACAAAGAGAAAACTACCTTTACTTGCCCTTTTGGAACTTATGCTTATAGGCATACACCTTTTGGTTTATGCACTGCACCTGCTACCTTTCAAAGATGTACGACTGTTATATTCTCTAACTTTTGTGAAAAGATTGTTGAGGTTTTCCTTTTATGGGACTTATTTTGCTGATTTCTTGAGCAACCTTGAACGAGTTTTGCAGAGATGTGGAGAAACTAATCTTGTCTTGAATTGAGAGAAGTGACACTTTATGGTGAATGCAGGTATAGTGCTTGGGCATAAAATTTATGAACGAGGTATTGAGGTGGATAAGGCCAAAGTTAATGCGATATAGAAAATGCCTTTCCCAAAAGATATCAAAGGTATAAGAAGTTTCCTTGTTCATGTTGGTTTCTATTGGCGTTTCATTAAATATTTCTCAAAGATTTCTAGGCCATTAACTAATCTTCTCCAAAAGATGTTGCTTCCGTTTTTGATGATGATTGTGTAGAAGCCTTTGAAATACTTAAGAAAACCTTAATTGGTGCACCTATTGTCCACCCACCTGATTAGAACCTACCATTTGAAATTATATGTGATGCTAGTGATTATGGTGTTGGTGCTATTGTAGGGCAAAGAGTATACAAGAAATTGAATGTTATTCATTTTGATAGTAAGACCCTAGACACTGCTCAAAGAAATTATGCTACTACTGAAAAGGAATTTTTAGGAGTTGTTTTCACATGTGATAAGTTTAGACCTTCTATTGTTGGTTCTAAAGTAACTATTCACACTAATGATGCTGCTATAAAATAACTTATGGAAAAGAAAGATGCTAAACCTAGACTGATTAGATGGGTGCTATTGCTCCAAGAATTTGATCTTCATATTGTTGATAGGAAGGAAGCTGACAACCCTGTAGCGCATAATTTTCTAGGATGGAAAATGTTCTTGATGACCCACTACCTATTGATGATAATTTTCCTAATGAGCAATTTGCCATTATAAACACTTCACGTAGTACTCCTTGGTATGCGAATTATGCAAATTATTTGCTAAATATATTTCGCCTAGATTCACCTATCAACAAAAGAAGAAAATTTCTTCTATGATTTACGACATTAACTTTGGGATGACCCACATATTTATAAAGAAGGAGTAGATGGTGTTATTAGAAATTGTATACATGAGCATGAGCAGGAACAAATTCTAAGGAAATGTCATTCCAAGGCCTATAGAGGACACCATGCCGGTGACAGAACTACACACAAGGTATTCCAATCCGGCTTCTATTGGCCTACTCTTTTTAAAGATGCTCGTAAGTATGTCCTTTCTTGTGATGAATGCCAAAGAGTCGGTAATATTGGTAAACGTCAGGAAATGCCTATGAACTATTCACTTGCTATTTAACCATTTGACATGTGGGGTTTTGACTTTATGAGACCTTTCCATTCCTCTAATGGACATACTCATATTGTAGTTTTTGTTTATTACGTTACTAAGTAGGTAGAAGCTATTCCAAGTAGTAGTGCTGATCATAACACTTATATTAAAATGCTTAAGGACATTATCTTTCCGAGGTTTGGAGTCCCTAGATATTGAATGACTAATGGTGGTTCACATTGTATTCATGGTGCTTTCCATAAACTCGTAACTAAATATGATGTAAACATAGAATTGCATCACCTTATCATCCTCAATCCAGTGGTGAAGTTGAATTTAGCAACCATGGAATAAAATTAATCTTGCAAAAGATTGTCAATAAATCCAGAAAGAATTGGTCTAAGAAACTTGATGATGCATTGTGGGATTATAGAACTGCTAATAAGAATCCCATGGGGATGTCCCCATACAAAATGGTCTATGGAAAAGCTTGTCACTTACCTATTGTGTTAAAACATAAAGCTTATTGGGAAATTAAAGAACTTCATTGTGATTTTAAACTTACTTGTGAAAAGAGGTTATTTGATATTAGCTCACTGGATGAATGGAGGACACAAGCTTATGAAAATGCCAAGTTATTTAAGGAAAATGTTAAAAGATGGCATGACAATAGAATTAAAAAACGAGAATTTAATGTAGGATGCCTAGTGCTTTTGTACAATTCTCGTTTTAGTTTTTCTGCAAGGAAACTCCTCTCCAAATGGTAAGGACCATATGTTGTCGAGGAGGTTTATCGCTCCTGTGCTATAAAAATAATAACTTTGAAGACAAAAACCTAAGTGTGCTGAATGGGCAAAGAATCAAGCATTATATTTCACGTACAACCATCAATGAGGAAGCTAATGTCATCCAAGTCATAACATCGAAGGAGCACGTAAAGGAAGTCTTCCGGAACACTCCAAAAACCTGGAAAAGGGTAGGTACGTGTTACGGTACGTAAACCGACTCCAAAAATTCCAATAAAATTATTTCTACTGGTTTTTCTATTTTAGAAAATATATAAAAATAAAAAGGAGTCCAAGGGACCCACGAGGGAAGCACAAACCAATAGGGCGCCCCCTAGGCCGTGCCCAGATGGCTTGTGGGGCCCTCGTGTTCCACCCATACACCAAATTCTTCCCGAGCATGTATTCTGACATAAAAAAACATTATATATACTCCCGTGTGCTTTGACCACCACATCATGATATTTTCCTCTGTTCTTGTGTCAAGCTATTTTTCTTACAGATTTAGATCGCCATGACTTCACCAAGCCCATCCAAACACAAGTTCTTTGAGAAGTTCATCAACCCCTACCTGTCAGAGGTGATGAAGCACCCTCAAGCCATTTAGAAGCATGAGGGGGTGCTTCACATCTGCGATGATCAAGGTCCCAAGAAGGAGGGAAGTGAGAAGGCCAAATTTGCAGCGGTGGAGCAGGAGATCTTGAAGTGCCAAGGGATGGTTGAGCATGGTGTGAGTGCGAACCACTCTATGATCACATATTTCATCCGGGAAAAGAAGTTGGACACAAAGAATGCGTGATAGATTCTTTCTAAGGTCAAAGATCGGCTCGATTACCTCCAAGATCAAATCTATGAACTTCAAGACCAAAGCCGTGAGTATGAATCTAGGTTTCACAGGATGAGCTTCGCTGCCGGTTTCAGGACTCCCGAGACAAAATTTTCTTTCTATGATGGGGAGTCTACGCCATGGAGGACGAAGGACACCCTGATAAGTATCTAACGTATCTATAATTTTTGATTATTCCTTGATATTATATTATCATTCTTGGATGTTTTACAATCATTTTATTGCAACTTTATATCATTTTTTGGGACTAACCTATTGACATAGTGCCCAGTGCCAGTTGTTGTTTTTTCCGTCTTTTTTACTTTGCAGAAAATCAACATTGAACGGATTAAAAATGTCACAAAACTTTTTGGAGATTCTTTTCTCCCACGAGACATCAAGAGAGTCAAGGAAGCACACGAGGGGAGGCCCATTGGGCCCACAAGGCACTAGGCCCCACCTACCCCCCCCCCCCGCCCTTTGGCACGCCCTAGTGGGTAGTGGGAACCTCATGGCCCATCTTGACGTGAGACTGATACGAAAAATTCGTGTAAATATAGAAACTCCTAGAAATAACCCTAGAACAGAAGTTCCATCACCGCACGCCTCTGTAACCATGAAAAACAAATCGGGAGCCCGTTCCGGCACCCCGCCGGAGGGGGAGATCATCACCGAAGGCCATCTTCATCATCCCTATGGCCACCATGATAAGGAGGGAGTAGTCCACCCTCACGGCCGAGGGTTCGTACCAGTAGCTATGTGTTTAATCTCTCTCTCTCTCTCTCATGTTCTTGAGATGGCACAATCTTTATGTATCACGGGCTTTGTTAATATAGTTGGATCATATGGTAATTTCCCCTCTCTATCTTATTGTGATGAATTGAGTTTTCCCTTTGCAATTTCGTTTTATCGGATTGAATACTCTTATGGATTTGAGAGAAGTTGATTTATGTCTTGCTATGAATACCCGTGGTGACAATGGGGTATCATATTGATTCACTTGATATATGTTTTGTCACTCAACTCGCGGATTCCAGAGGTGTCATTGGGGTAATTTGTGCATAGAGGTTGATGCACGTTCTCGTCTTTGTTTCTTGAGTAGAAATCTTCGGGAACTCTTTGAGGTAATTTGTGTTGGATTGAGTATTATGAATCTGAATTTGTTATGGTGTAATTTTAGTGCGAACTCTTGGATAAATAGATCGGAAAGGATAACTTGTTATTTTAGTACGAACTCTTGGAAAGATTGATCGGAAAGAATAACTTAGAGGTGGTTTCATACCCTACAAAATAATTATTCTTATGTTCTTCGTTAGATAGGAACCTTGGAGTGATTCTTTATCGCATGTTGAGGTATTTTTATGTGATCCAATTATATTAGTATTGTTGAGAGATTGCACTAGCGAAAGTACAAACCCCGGGCCTTGTTTTAAGCATTGCAATACCTTTTGTGATCACTTTCGTAAATTTCTTCCTTGCTGTTTTTATTTATTCAGAGTATAAAAATAGATTTCTACCATCCATATTACGCTTGTATTACCATCTCTTCGCTGAACTAGTGCACCTATACAAATTACCATCGTATTGGTTGTGTTGGGGACACAAGAGAGTCTTTGTTATTTGGTTGCAGGGTTGTTTGAGAGAGACCATATTCATCCTACGCCTCCCAAGGATTGATAAACCATATGTCATCCACTTGAGGGAAATTTGCTGTTGTCCTACAAAACTCTGCGTTTGGAGGCCCAAGACGAGTCTACAAGAACAAGTTGTATAGTAGACATCAAGCTCTTTTGTGGCGCCATTACCGGGGAGGTGAGTGCTTGAAGGTATATCTTTAGATCTTGCAATTGAATCTTTTAGTTTATTGGTTTATCACTAGTTTGGCCTACAAAATAAAATAAAAAATGGAATTGAGGTTGCCACATATTATGCACCTTTATCATGTCTTTCTTGAAAATGATGGAAAGAAAAATTGTGCTCACTAGCTAGAGGAAGAATTTATGAAAATTCTTAATGTGAAATGCTTGAATGATGAGCATGATAGCAATTGTTGGTATGAATTCTCGGAATATCCATTATGCTAATGATATGTAGAGACACAAGCTTGGGGATGCTATGTTTGATGAAGATGCTATTTTTAGTCCCCCAAGTTTTGATGAGATCATGCCTCCTATCAATAACGATTGTTGAGGCAACAAGCGCTTATATTTTATGATGAAATCATGCCTCCTATCTATGATGATTATTGTGATGACATTTATTATAGAAAGAGTAAAGATAACCAAGAAACTTTCCATCATGATCTTAATTATCACATGGATTATATCAACCAAGTATCCCATGATAGTTATTTCGTTGAGTTTGCTCCCACTACCATGAATGATAAGTATTTTTTCTTGTGTGGGTAGTAATAAAAATTATATACTTGTGCATCATGAAAAGAATGCTTTATGCAATAGTTATATTGTTGAATTCCTTCATGATGCTACTGAAAATTAGTATGAGGGAGGAACATATGCTTGTAGGAATTGCAATATTATCAAGTTTCCTCCCTGTGTGTTCAAAGTTTTGAAGTCATGCTTGTTTTGACTTCCTATGCTAGTTGATTCTTACTCCCATAAATTTTTTGCCACAAAATACCTATGCATAGGAAGTGGGTTAGACTTAAATGTTCTTGTCGTGTGATTCATGATGCTCTCTTGCATGCCTCAATATAATACATTTTATACAAGCATCATTGAAATCATCATGCCTAGCTAAAAGGCATTAAATATAAGCGCTTGTTGGAAGACAACCCAACACTTTTACTTTCTATTTTTTGAGTGTTCACATGATTAAGCTACAGTGTTAATCATGGTTTATGGCTTTTATTTAAATAAAGTGACGAGTAAATTCTTTTGGATAGTGTGGATATTTGTTTATTTGATTCTGTGCAAAAACAAAAACTTTACGTCCACTGCAGAATTTCTTTGATTTTACTGGTATGTCAATTTTATTTGAAATTTTTACACAGTTTTGATATGCAAATTCCCTTCGTTTTAATAATTGTTCAGAATTTTAGTATATGAGAAGTAAGGTTGTCATTCAGATCTTCAGACTGTTCTGTTTTTCAAAGATTCTGTTATGCATGCATAGTTGGCTTGTTTTAGTGTTTTCATAGCTTATATTTAGTGATATAAATTATGGGAATTATATAATACATTAGGAATCATGTGAGAACAACTACGAATCTTTTCTTGACAGTACTGAAGAGAATGATCTATATTTATTACACTAACACACCTCACGAAGTTCCGTTAAGTTTTGTGTGATTGAAGTTTTCAAGTTTTGGATGAGATACCAATATGAGGAGGATAAGGATCGGCAAGAACCTAAGCTTGGGGATGCCAAGGCACCCCCAAGGTAATATACAAGTAAGAATCAAGCGTCTTATCTTGGGGATGCCCCAGAAGGCATCCCCTCTTTCATCTCCAACATTATCAATATATCTTATTTGGAGCTATATTTTTCTTCATTAGATGATATGTGTTTTACTTGGAGCATCTTTTTATTTTGTTTTTATCCATTAGATATTATTTATAATCTTTTTTTTTCAATAAAAAGTTCAAAGAATTGCCTTTAGAATGCTTGAATTGCATGTGCGAGATGTGATGTACAAAAGCAGAAACTTATGCTGTAGTATTTGAATTATCTTATTTTAGTGGAACGTGGAAATTTTCAGAAATTTTTGCACAGTACTTTCATACAAATTATTTATCATTTCCTAAGTTTTCAGAATTTTTGGAAATACATAAGTACATGTTTAATATAGATTTCTACAGATTGTTCTGTTTGGACTGATTGCTATCATAGTTTTGTTATCTACTTATTCTCGAGTTTCCATAGCTTATATTGGTAGATATAAATTGTGGAAATGATTGTATATAGTACCTAATGTTTTAAAATTATTATGCGACTTGTCTTGGAAGTAAATAAAGAATTTATTTATGCTTATGTGCACTAAGCTATCTCACGAGTTCTTTTCAAGTTTTGTGTGGATGAAGTTTTTGAGACTTAGGTGAAACCGGGATATGAGAGGATTGAACAAGATACAAAAGCTCAATCTTGGAGATGCCCAAGGCATCCTAATTAAATATTTCAAAAAGTCTCAAGTATCTAAGCTTGGGGATGCTACACATCCTGTCGGGGATATACCCCGCGGTATGACCCGGCAAACAGTTATGACTCGGCAGAGAGTCAAGTTCCGGAAACGATTCCCTGAAGATGAGTCTTGAAGAGAAGCCTGGTTGTAAGCAGCCCGGTTCTAAGTAGCCCGGTCGTAAGCCGCCCGGGGACTCAGCAATCTGTTTGTAAGCAGCCCGGTAAGCAGCCCGGTTGTAAGCAGCCCGGTCGTAAGCAGCCCAGTCGTAAGCCACCCGGGACTCAGCATCTGTTTGTAAGCAGCCCGGTTGTAAGCAACCCGGTCGTAAGCAGCCCGGTCGTAAGCCGCCCGGGACTCGGCAATCTGTTCGTAAGTCGCCCGGGACTCAGCAATCCGTTTGTAAGTCGCCCGGAACTCAACAATCCGTTCGTAAGTCGCCCGGACTCAGAAGCCCACGAAGAGAAGCCCGTGATGGAGAGTCATAATATGCTAAGCCTAATTCCGGCTTGGACTCTATAGGTAACTCGCCCCTTCAGCTTATATAAGGAGGGGCGAGACACCCCGAGAGGGTTAGGTTTTTTTAGACGTTTCAATAGACAGATTCACGGCTTAGGTCTAGGCAAGACAAATCATGAGATAGACAGATTAGACACCCCCGAGATTAGAGGTGCCGACTCTGCACCCTTGTAATCGAGATCATCATTTTCATCAATGAAACACAAGCAGGACGTAGGCTTTTACCTCCATCGGAGGGGCCGAACCTGGGTAAACTTGCGTCTCTCGATTCCGATCAACCCCTTCAAGCCGCCACATGGTTGCGATGGCCTCACACCTAAGTCCTTGCACGAGGACATCTGCTGTGACAAAACCACGATAGTTGGCGCCCACCGTGGGGCCGATTGCACGGTGGTATTCTGTTCTTGAAGGCCTTGTTTGGTTTCTCGAAATTTAAAGGGGTTTAGAGGAGATTGGAAGGGATTAAAACCCCTACAAGTCAAAATTCACCTCAATCCACTTCAATCCACTTCAATCCCTTTGTGGGAGGGATTAACCAAACAAGCCCGAAGGGATTTTTCCTAGGGATCGAGAAGCTTATGACCCGTCGGATTCGTAAGAGCCGGCACCAAGATCTACATCAACTTCGATTTCAAGATCGATTTAGACGAACAATGCGAGAGAAAATTGCAATGGAGCAATCAGAACATGATATACGACTTTGAGACGAGAGCTAGGGTTGCGTCTGCGTACGCCGTCGGATGCGATCTAGCGATCCGAAGCCGGATCGATTAAGAAGCCAAGTTCGACAAAAATCTCCGCTGCTAAGCCGCCCTACAAATTCCTGCTGCGTGGTCCGTCCGTTCCACCGATCGGTTGCTGCTACAGGCCACCGTTGTTACTCACGTCCGCAAGTTGCTGCTACTCTCCGTACGCGTCTAAGTGTGGAGGTGATTTGTCGCTGTTGTTTCTGTGTTCCTGGTTGTTGCTACTCCCGAGGTGGAGCGACCCTACAGCCGTTCACGTGAAGCTAACCAAGATCAGGTCCATCCATCAGCACGTGACGGTGCTAGTACGCTATGTCCCAAAATACACGTACACTACCGAAGCTACAGGTGCTACCTTGGTGACGCGATCAAGTTCATTGTTGTTATCACTAGTCGCTGAGACAAAAAAAAATCCGCCCGGAGCCGTATCCGATTGCATGTGCTGGTGCCGGATCATAGTCACAGCAAGGATCAAAATTCGAGATTACATGGCCACAGTACCTAGTGCTAGTACCATTACTACCCGAGGCTAGTACTAGTTGGACGTACACCAACTTGAAGATAAAAAAGCCAGCCAAAGACGTGAGCGGATAGCAGCAAAGGAAAGCTCGCCTCGCTGCACCTCTCGCCGCTGCCACAACCTGTCCTCGCGACCCGCCCCCGGCCGTTCCACCTGGCTATGCCCGCGTCGCCGCGCATCGGCCGGCTCCGTCCCGCATGCTGGCTCGTTTTTGTCTCGCCCCAAACGGACTGCCTCTACCATGGTCGCCGCTTCCCGCGCCGGCCTCGCCCTGCGTCAGCCATCGCGTGGGCCTCCGTCGAGCCGACCTCGACCCGCCGACCCCGATCTGCCGCAGCCACCGCTGTTGACCCGACGGTGTTGCATGCTGCTCCAGCCGATCGCGCCTGCTCCCGTTGCACGACCCTGTTCATTGCTCCGCCGAACCACCTCGACCCGCCGGATGGCCCCTGCTCCAACCCGCCGGATCGCCCTGCTCCAACCCGCCGGATTGACGTGCGCCGCCCCCGGTCGGCACCGCCCGCGCCTCCCCTGGCCGGATCGGCTGGCGATTTGCCTCGCCTCGAGCCGCCGCGGCCTCATCTTGGCCTCGAGCTGCCCTCGCCAGCGCCTTCCTCGCTGCTTCGCCCCGCTCGTCAAGACCATCGCCACGCATGCGGCCGCCGACGCCGCCGCAATGCTCGTCGACCTCGCCGACTGCGGTTAAGACTATGGACTGCACCTCCTCTACACGGGGCGCCAGCTTGAGTCGGACGCCACCGTCGCTTTGCTCGACCTATTTCCAGGTCGTGCGGGAGATTTTTGGGTCGGATTCTATGCCCACCTGTTTACTGCCAGGAGAGCCGCGAAGGATAGAGAATCACATTTTCTCTTGCTCGGTTTTCCATATGACAAGAATTGCAATGCGGGTGGATCGAGCAACGGAAATATTACGGGTGATAACTCGGTTCATCAACCGCCTACTAGATGCTCTCCCCCTCAGACTGCCATGGATGATAAATCCGGTCTCCGGTTGCGGAGTAACTGCTTGCTTCCCAGAAGTGCCACTTCAACGGTAAAGCTCCCATGGGAGGAAGGCATGCCTCCTGATTAGAGCAAGGATAATAACGTACAGTCAGCACGCTGTAAGGATTAAAATACTATATTTTTGCTGAGTTGGATGAGAGAGAAGGGAAACTGGCTCTTCGTGGCCAGCTCTAACACGTATTCTTAGGTGCTTTGTGAGAATAAAGGTGGGTTATATATGATAAAAGTAGTACTCTCTCCTTTCCGGTTTACAGGGTTCATTTCAAAAATTTCAGATTTCTATTATATTAGGCTCATTTTGAGTCTAATTAAGTTAAAGTGCTTTGAGTCCCACACCATATTTATTTCATAGAGTTTAGAGAAAGGAGATGAGTGGCTATGCATGCATCTTTTTTACATCCATCATGCAAGGATGCTACATTTATTGCCTTGAAAATTGAATATGTGAGAAATATTTCATTGGCTAGTTAAAAATAGTGTCATCCACTCACTATTCACCTTGGTTGATGAGATTTCAGATCTGAGCCCTATAAACCGGAAAGGAGGGAGTACTCTTTTATAGCTAACTATTGTACAAGCTAGCTATAAGATGGGCTACAAAACTGCTTATAGCCAGCAGTTGGCTATACTATTAACCATGCTCTTATGGAGGATAGCTTATACTATTAACCATGCTCTTATGGAGGGTAGCTCATGAGGTCGTTAGTTCCAACTGCTAACTTCTTGTTGTCTGAAGCTATCTTTTCCTATGTCGTTGAGATTCCATCAAATGGGAAGACTATGGTTTCTGCATAGATGTAGCCCACTCAAGTTCACACGGGGGAGCCAGTTTGAAGTGAAACGTTACCTGATTTTAAAATTGCAATAGAGGATCTCAGAATGGATTTTGCACGGCACCCTTCTGAGGAGAAGTGCCACATTCTTCTTGTTCAATGCTCTGAGAAGTCAAATAAGGGAGTTTTTATTTCTGCGGTGGCTGTAGTTGATACGAGCTGCTTAGCTGGAATAAGGCGACACTTGAACACTCTTGTTTATTTGGAGATCATACAACTGGCTGGCAGTTGCTTCGATCATTATGGCAACAAAAATGAGAGTGATCACAATAAGGTGCCATCGGACAGCACTGATAAAAAGAGCGTGAACAAAAGACTCAAAAAGATATGGGCACGAGTGCTAACACAGTACTACTTTTGGATCAGCTGAGTATTAGTACCGGTAAAGTTTAATTGCAGCATAAAAATCATCAGGTGATATTCATCCGATCTGTTTTATCAACATATATTGATTCCTCTGAGAATAACTACTCTGCCTATGCTATTTTAATATGCAGGACAAATGCTCACTACAAAGGTGATAGATACGGGGCTCACGCTAATATTATGATATGCCGGCATCCGTTCATGCATATCTTCCAACGGACGCGTGCAAGCCGCCGCGCCCGCGGTACAATCTTCATCGACCCAACGTGGCTGAGTCGCCGTCTATGCCGGCTTACAATAACGTGGCCAACTCTCACATCCACGCAACCAAGACGGATTACAATGACGTGGCCAACTCTCACGTCCGCGCAACCAAAGCAGTTCACAACGCCGCGACCGATTCTCGAGTCTGTACCAAATCGCCAAACAATTCTCGCATTCAACTCAATCCGTCGGTGTAGTGTTCGCCTGTGCGAGCCGCCCAACAAACGGACGCAAGTCGCCGACCCCATGGTCCTGTTTATATCAACCACCGGTGCAGTTCTGGCTCATACGAGTCGCCCAACAGGCGGATGCAAGACGCTGCCATCACGGTCCGGACGACATCAACATATCGGTACGGTGCTCACTTATATGAACCGCCCATCAGACGTGCGCAACCATCAAACATTATACCGGCTTATGTCAAAATCAAGTATGGAGACTCTCAAGCCGCCTCCTTGAGTCGACTTAAGACTCGGGGGCTACATGGACATGGCTCGGCAGACTCAACTGGGATGAATAATTCAAGAACCCCGGGTCATTACAGGGAAATTAAGTCGGTCTCGGGTGCTGATGCCTCATTGACGAGAAGATTTAAAGATCGCCTACGAAGACAAGTCGCCATGATATGACCGCCCAAACATGGGTGCCCGACCTTATTGGCGGATGATTCATAAGTCGTCCAAGCATGGACGCTATCAGTATCAAAGAGCATAAGTCGCCATGTTGCACTTATTTTAAAACTGGATACTGGTAAGCCAAAGAGGACCAAAGTTGCCACGCTGCACGGTTCAAACATGGGCGTCTTGTATGGTTTGGAGAACTAAGCCGGCTTACTTGGGGGCTACTAGCTCCCAAGTCATTTTGCAGTAAGAGCGGATACGCTTCTGTAATCCTATGTCTGGCCTTTTCCTTAATCATAGGTCACTTGGGGGCTTCCACTCACTGAGTTCAGCCTGAATACCCTCTTGGCTAGCGAAAAATTAACACATTACAAATGGTTATACTGGACTGTGTGTTGGACAAATCGCCCTATGGTCCCATGTACTCTTGGCAAGTCAATCCGCTTTTGGACCCTGAACTTGCCTTGGTTAAAACATGATAGGTACTGGCAAGAGCCAACTCATGGAAAATAGACAAACCATTGGTTCACTGAACTTGCTTCACTGAATCCTGACTCGCGCCTGATCAGCCGGTCTAAATAATTCAGGCTGTTGCAAAAGCCTTCTTGGGGTAGCACTAGAGTTTTGCAAACTCGTCCTATCCTGTCGTAACTCATCGAGCCGACGAATTTTATGACTATCTTTGTGGCACTGCCACAAGGTTTCATAAAAGTTTTATAACCCGCTGTGACTCACTGAGCCGGCTTAACCTCTTTTGGGGTACCACTAGAACCTTGAGAGCTCGTCTTACCCGCCGAGACTCACTGAGCCGGCTATGGTGTAACCAACACTATTCTATCATATACATGCATCATATTGCATTGCGTCGTGCATCATACATACATATCATGCCGGTCTTCAAACTGGGTCAAAGCATAATTTTTTGCAGGAGCAAATATATCTTTGAATAGCCAATTTGGCTAGATTTTCATCATGGTTTATCATAACCAGTGTTAAATGATTGGGGTTTTTAAAGCCAGCTCGGAAGAATTGACTATTGTCAAAGAGCCGCCCTATCACATATAATGCCGAGTCATCTAATTGACCGGCCCTTGGATTTCTTCAACTTGTGCTGTGTAGTAAACTACAACACTGATGGATTTCTCCGACATATGGATTTCTCATGGATATATTTGCCGGGTTACATTGCAACCGCGGTCAAGGATTTCTTTTATCACAAAGGCATCATCAGCTCACAGAGTGGATATGATTTTATTCTACAATGGAAGGAATAGCCCCGAGTCGCTGCAGGCACACAACCCGGCACTTGGGGGCTACATTATTCAAATCAAGATTACATCAAAGTATGAAAGTCCCATATCGCTGCAGGCATGCACCATGACACTTGGGGGCTAATGCAATCCACTTTTCAAATCATCACATCATCAACAAACCCGCCTACAGGTCACTTTTTATTCAAGTATGGATTCAAGGAAGATCCGGCTCATCATTTTTATAATGACCCGGTCCTTGGGTGCTACACATTGCTGCTCAAGGTTCCATCGTCAGATCTACAAAGTCCCTGCTCAATATTGCATAGTGACCCGGCCCTTGGGGGCTACATCATATGATGTTTTATTCTCAAAAGAGAAGAACGTGGAAGTCCCGAGTCGCCACAAGTAATTGAGCCGGCCCTTGGGGGCTACACTATTCAGATCATAATTTCTAAAGTTCCAGGTTGCCGCAGGCAAGACAACTCGACACTTGAGGGCTACATCACTAAGATGTTTCACAGATCATGAGGTTCAATTGGAAGACCCGGCCCATCACACACTGATGACACGGCCCTTGGGGCCTACAGGTAATATGGATATATCAAAAAATTGAAGAGCACATTTTATTTCGTCATGGAGGTGAAGTATTGGGAGACCGGCTCAACATCACACGGATTTCTTTATCCCCAATAATTCGATATAGTCAATTTGAGTTCAGTTGTTTGACGGGGCATTACCAATAATCATGACCCGCCATTAGCAATCATGACTCGCCATTGTCAAACATAACCCGCCGAAGCAAGAGAAGCTGGTTCAACATTGTGTGGATTTCTTATTCCCCAAATTTTCATCAAGCCAAAGCATTGGAGGCCGACTCAATGGCATATGTATTTATTTTGCAAAGTCAAGGACCTGCAAGATGATTGTGAAAACGACTCATTCATATGGAGAAGAGGCCGGATTTTTGAGGAGCCACTTCATAAATCAGCCAAGGGAGAGAGCTGGTCACTTAGCATATTTGTTATTCTTATTTCAGGAGCTTACCATGAATAAATTCAAGCTAACCTGGGGCTAATGTCGGGGATATACCCCGTGGTATGACCCGGCAGACAGTTATGACTCGGCAAACAGTCAAGTTCCGGAAACGATTCCCTGAAGATGAGTCTTGAAGAGAAGCCTGGTTGTAAGCAACCCGATCGTAAGCAGCCCGATTCTAAGTAGCCTGGTCGTAAGCCGCCCGGGGACTCAGCAATCTGTTTGTAAGCAGCCCGGTCGTAAGCAGCCCGGTCGTAAGCAGCACGGTCATAAGCCGCCTGGGACTCAGCATCTGTTTGTAAGCAGCCCGGTTGTAAGCAGCCCGGTCGTAAGCAGCCCGGTCGTAAGCAACTCGGTCGTAAGCAGCCCGGTCGTAAGCCGCCCGGGAATCAGCAATCTGTTCGTAAGTCGCCCGGGACTCAGCAATCCATTTGTAAGTAGCCCGGGACTCAGCAATCCATTTGTAAGTCGCCCGGGACTCAGCAATCCGTTCATAAGTCGCCTGGACTCACAAGCCCACGAAGAGAAGCCCGTGATGGAGAGTCATAATATGCTAATCCTAAATCCGGCTTGGACTCTATAGGTAACTCGCCCCTTCAGCTTATATAAGGAGGGGCGAGACACCCCGAGAGGTTTAGGTTTTTTTAGACGTCTCAATAGACAGATTCACAGCTTAGGTCTAGACAAGACAAATCATGAGATAGACAGATTAGACACCCCCGAGATTAGAGGTGCCGAGTCTGCACCCTTGTAATCGAGATCATCATCTTCATCAATGAAACACAAGCAGGACGTAGGCTTTTACCTCCATCGGAGGGGCCGAACCTGGGTAAACTCGCGCCTCTCGATTCCGACCAACCCCTTCAAGCCGCCACATGGTTGCGATGGCCTCACACCTAAGTCCTTGCACGAGGACATCTGCCGTGACAAAACCACGACAGTGTTGGAATTATGCCCTAGAGGCAATAATAAATATAGTTATTATTATAATTCCTGTATCAAGATAATCGTTTATTATCCATGCTATAATTGTATTGAATGAAGACTTTTTTACATGTGTGGATGCATAGAGAAAACACTGTCCCTAGCAAGCCTCTAGTTGGCTAGCCAGTTGATCAAAGATAGTCATGGTCTTTTGATTATGAACAAGGTGTTGTTGCTTGATAACTAGATCACGTCATTAGGAGAATCGCATGATGGACTAGACCCAAACTAATAGACGTAGCATGTTGATCGTGTCATTTTGTTGCTACTGTTTTCTGCGTGTCAAGTATTTGTTCCTATGACCATGAGATCATATAACTCACTGACACCGGAGGAATGCTTTGTGTGTATCAAACGTCGCCACGTAACTGGGTGACTATAAAGATGTTCTACAGGTATATCCGAAGGTGTTCATTGAGTTAGTATGGATCGAGACTGGGATTTGTCACTCCGTGTGACGGAGAGGTATCTCGGGGCCCACTCGGTTATACAACATCACACACAAGCCTTGAAAGCAAAGTGACTTAGTGTAAGTTGTGGGATCTTGTATTACGGAACGAGTAAAGAGACTTGCCGGTAAACGAGATTGAAATAGGTATGCGGATACTGACGATCGAATCTCGGGCAAGTAACATACCGAAGGACAAAGGGAATGACATACGGGATTATATGAATCCTTGGCACTGAGGTTCAAACGATAAGATCTTCGTAGAATATGTGGGATCCAATATGGGCATCCAGGTCCCGCTATTGGATATTGACCGAGGAGTCACTCGGGTCATGTCTGCATAGTTCTCGAACCCGCAGGGTCTGCACACTTAAGGTTAGACGTTGTTTTATGCGTATTTGAGTTATATGGTTGGTTACCGAATGTTGTTCAGAGTCCCGGATGAGATCACGGACGTCACGAGGGTTTCCGGAATGGTCCGGAAACGAAGATTGATATATAGGATGACCTCATTTGATTACCGGAAGGTTTTCGGAGTTACCGGGAATGACGAATGGGTTCCGGGTGTTCATCGGGGGGGGGGCAACCCACCCCGGGGAAGCCCATATGCCTTGGGGGTGGCGCACCAGCCCTTGGTGGGCTGGTGGGACAGCCCAAGAAGGCCCTATGCGCCATAGGAAGAAAATCAAAGAGATAAAAGAAAAAAAAGGGGAGGTGGAAAAAAGGGGAAGGACTCCACCTTCCAAACCTAGTTGGATTCGGTTTGGAAGGGGAGGACTCCCCCCCTTGGCTCGGTCGAACCCCTTGGGGCTCCTTGAGCCCCAAGGCAAGGCCCCCCCTCTCCCACCTATATATACGGAGGTTTTAGGGCTGATTTGAGACAACTTTGCCACGGCAGCCCGACCACATACCTCGACGGTTTTACCTCTAGATCGCGTTTCTGCGGAGCTCGGGCGGAGCCCTGCTGAGATTAGATCACCACCAACCTCCGGAGCACCGTCACGCTGCCGGAGAACTCATCTACCTCTCCGTCTCTCTTGCTGGATCAAGAAGGCCGAGATCATCGTCGAGCTGTACGTGTGTTGAACGCGGAGGTGCCTTCCGTTCGGCACTAGATAGTGGGACGGATCGCGGGACGGTTCGCGGGGCGGATCGAGGGATGTGAGGACGTTCCACTACATCAACCGCGTTTCTGAACGCTTCTGCTGTGCGATCTATAAGGGTATGTAGATCGAATATCCCCTCTCGTAGATGGACATCACCATCATAGGTCTTCGTGCGCGTAGGAAATTTTTTTGTTTCCCATGCGACGTTCCCCAACAGTGGTATCAGAGCTAGGTTAATGCGTAGATGTCTTCTCGAGTAGAACAACAAAGTTTTTGTGGGCGGTGATGTGCATTTTGCTGCCCTCCTTAGTCTTTTCTTTATTCCGCGGTATTGTTGGATTGAAGCGGCTTGGACTGACATTACTCGTACGCTTACGAGAGACTGGTTTCATCGCTACGAGTAACCCCCTTGCTGAAAGATGACAGGCAAGTGTCGGTTTCTCCAACTTTAGTTGAATCGGATTTGACCGAGGAGGTCCTTGTATAAGGTTAAATAGCAATTCATATATCTCCGTTGTGGTGTTTGCGTAAGTAAGATGCGATCCTACTAGATACCCATGGTCACCACGTAAAACGTGCAACAACAAAATTAGAGGACGTCTAACTTATTTTTGTAGGGTATGCTTGTGATGTGATATGGCCGATGATGTGATGTGGTATATTGGATGTATGAGATGATCATGTTGTAATAGATAATATCCACTTGCACGTCGATGGTACGGCAACCGGCAGGAGCCATAGGGTTGTCTTTAAACTAACGTTTGTGCTTGCAGATGCGTTTACTATTTTGCTAGGATGTAGCTTTAGTAGTAATAGCATGAGTAGCACGACAACCCCGATGGAGTTCATGGTGTGGCGCCGGTGACAAGAAGATCGTGCCGGTGCTTTGGTGATGGAGATCAAGGAGCACGTGATGATGGCCATATCATGTCACTTATGAATTGCATGTGATGTTAATCCTTTTATGCACCTTATTTTGCTTAGAACGACGGTAGCATTATGAGGTGATCTCTCACCAAAATTTCAAGACGAAATTATGTTCTCCCCGACTGTGCACCGTTGCTACAGTTCGTCGTTTCGAGACACCACGTGATGATCGGGTGTGATAGACTCAACGTTCACATACAACGGGTGCAAAACAGTTGCACACGCGAAACACTCGGGTTAAGCTTGACGAGCCTAGCATGTGCACACATGGCCTCGGAACACATGAGACCCAAAGGTCGATCATGAATCATATAGATGATATGATTAGCATAGGGATGATTAGCATTATGAGGGATGCTTACCACTGATATGATTAGCCATAAATGATATGATTAGCTAGTGTAAGTGGGTCATGAACCACTCAAATGACTAGAGAGATGTACTTTTTGAGTGGGAGTTTAGCAAGTAATTTGATTAAGTTAAACTCTAATTATCTTGAACATAGTCTAAGTCCACTTTGAATATATTTGTGTTGTAGATCATGGCTCACGCGACAGTCACCCTGAATTTTAATACGTTCCTAGAGAAAGCTAAGTTGAAAGATGATGGAAGCAACTTTGTAGACTGGGCTCGTAATCTTAAGCTAATCTTACAAGCTGGGAAGAAGGATTATGTCCTTAATGCTGCGCTAGGAGATGAACCACCCGCTACGGCTGACCAGGATGTTAAGAACGCTTGGTTAACACGTAAGGAGGACTACTCAGTAGTTCAATGTGCAGTCTTGTATGGCTTAGAACCGGGACTTCAACGTCACTTTGAGCGTCATGGAGCATATGAGATGTTCCAGGAGTTGAAGTTTATCTTTCAGAAGAACGCACGGATCGAGAGGTATGAGACCTCCAATAAATTCTATGCTTGCAAGATGGAGGAGAATTCGTCTGTCAGTGAACATGTGCTCAAAATGTCTGGGTACTCAAACCATCTAGCTGAGCTAGGGTTTGAACTCCCACAAGAGGCTATCACTGACAGAATCCTTCAATCACTGCCGCCAAGCTATAAGGGCTTTGTGTTGAACTACAACATGCAAGGGATGAACAAGTCACCCGGCGAGTTGTTTGCGATGCTGAAAGTCGTAGAGTCTGAACTACGTAAAGAGCATCAAGTGTTGATGGTGAATAAGACCACTAGTTTCAAGAGAAACGGCAAAGGCAAGAAGGGTAATTCAAAGAAGAGCGGCAAGCCTGTTGCCAATCCGACGAAGAAACCCAAAGCTGGACCTAAGCCTGAAACAGAGTGCTACTATTGCAAGGGTATGGGTCACTGGAAGCGCAACTACCCCAAGTATCTGGCTGATAAGAAGGCGGCCAAAGAAAAATCAGGTATATTTGATATACATGTTATTGATGTGTACTTAACCGGCTCTCGTAGTAGTGCCTAGGTATTCGATACCGGTTCTGTTGCTCATATTTGCAACTCGAAACAGGAACTACAGAATAGACGAAGGCTGGCGAAAGATGAAGTGACGATGCGCGTAGGAAATGGTTCCAAGGTTGATGCAATCGCCGTCGGCATAGTTTCACTTCAGTTACCATCAGGATTAGTTATGAACTTGAATAATTGTTATTTAGTGCCTGCGTTGAGCATGAACATTATATCTGGATCTTGTTTATTGCGAGACGGTTACTCTTTTAAGTCAGAGAATAATGGTTGTTCTATTTCTATGAGTAACATCTTTTATGGTCATGCACCCAATGTGAGAGGATTGTTCATATTGAATCTTGATTGTGATACACATATACATAACATTGAGACCAAAAGAGTTAGAGTTAACAATGATAGCGCCATATTTTTGTGGCACTGCCGCTTAGGTCATATTGGTGTAAAGCGCATGAAGAAACTCCATGCCGATGGACTTTTGGAGTCACTTGACTTTGATTCACTTGACACGTGCGAACCATGACTCATGGGCAAGATGACTAAAACTCCGTTCTCCGGAACAATGGAGCGTGCCAGTGACTTGTTGGAAATCATACATACCGATGTGTGCGGTCCGATGAGCGTAGAGGCACGTGGCGGATATCGTTATTTTCTCACCTTCACTGACGATTTGAGTAGATATGGTTATGTCTACTTAATGAAGCACAAGTCTGAGACATTTGAAAAGTTCAAGCAATTTCAGAGTGAAGTTGAAAATCATCGTACAAGAAGATCAAGTTCCTACGGTCTGATCGTGGGGGTGAATATCTGAGTTTCGAGTTTGGTGCTCACTTAAGACAATGTGGAATTGTTTCACAGTTGACACCGCCTGGAACACCACAGCGTAATGGTGTGTCCGAACGTTGTAATCGTACTTTATTAGAGATGGTGCGATCTATGATGTCTCTTACCGATTTGCCTTTATCATTTTGGGGTTATGCATTAGACACAACTGCATTCACTTTAAATAGGGCACCATCAAAATCCGTTGAGACGACACCATACGAACTGTGGTATGGCAAAAGGCCAAAGTTGTCGTTTCTTAAAGTTTGGGGATGTGATGCTTATGTCAAAAAGCTTCAGCCTGAAAAGCTGGAACCCAAAGCGGAAAAGTGCATCTTCATAGGTTACCCAAAAGAGACAGTTGGGTACACCTTCTATCTCAAATCCGAGGGCAAAGTGTTTGTTGCTAAAAACGGAGATTTTCTCGAGAAGGAGTTTCTCTCGAGAGAATTGAGTGGGAGGAAGATAGAACTTGATGAGGTTGTCGAACCTCTCATCCCTCTAGATGGTGGCGCAGGGCAAGGGGAAACCTCTGTCGTTGCGCCGCCGGTTGAGGAGGAAGTTAATGATGATGATCATGAAACTCCGGTTCAAGTTCCTGTCAAACCACGCAGGTCGACGAGACCACGTGCTGCTCCTGAGTGGTACAGTAATCCCGTTTTGTCAATCATGTTGTTAGACAACAATGAACCTGCAAATTATGAAGAAGCAATGGTGGGCCCAGATTCCAACAAATGGCTAGAGGCCATGAAGTCCGAGATAGGATCCATGTATGAGAACAAAGTGTGGACTTTGGAAGAACTACCTGAGGGCCGCAAGGCTATTCAAAACAAATGGATCTTTAAGAAGAAGACGGACGCTGACGGAAATATGACCGTTTATAAAGCTCGACTTGTGGCAAAGGGTTTTTCACAAGTTCAAGGAGTTGACTACGATGAGACATTCTCACCCGTAGCGATGCTTAAGTCCGTCAGAATCATGTTAGCAATAGCTGCATTTTTCGATTATGAAATCTGGCAGATGGATGTCAAAACGGCGTTCCTTAACGGTTTCCTTAAGGAAGAGTTGTATATGATGCAACCCGAAGGTTTTGTCGATCCTAAGAATGCTAACAAGGTGTGCAAGCTCCAGCGATCCATTTATGGACTGGTGCAAGCATCTCGGAGTTGGAACAAACGCTTTGATGAGGTGATCAAAGCATTTGGGTTTATACAAGTGGTTGGAGAATCTTGTATTTACAAGAAAGTGAGTGGGAGCTCTGTGGCGTTTCTAATATTATATGTGGATGACATATTGCTGATTGGAAACAACGTAGAGTTTTTGGAGAGCATAAAGGATTACTTGAATAAAAGTTTCTCTATGAAGGACCTAGGAGAAGCTGCTTACATTCTAGGCATTAAGATCTACAGGAATAGATCAAAACGCCTGATAGGACTTTCACAAAGCACATACCTTGATAAAGTTTTGAAGAGGTTCAAAATGGAACGGTCCAAGAAAGGGTTCTTGCCAGTTTTACAAGGTACGAGATTGAGTAAGACTCAGTGCCCAGCAACTGATAAGGATAGAGAGCATATGAGCACCGTCCCCTATGCTTCAGCCATATGTTCTATCATGTATGCAATGCTGTGCACTAGACCGGACGTTAGCCTGGCCATAAGTATGGCAGGCAGGTTCCAGAGTAATCCAGGAGTGGATCACTGGACGGCGGTCAAGAATATCCTGAAGTACCTGAAAAGGACTAAGGAGATGTTTCTCGTGTATGGAGGTGATGAAGAGCTCGCCGTAAAGGGTTACGTCGATGCAAGCTTTGACACAGATCCGGACGACTCTAAGTTGCAGACCGGATACGTATTTATTCTTAATGGGGGTGCGGTAAGCTGGTGCAGTTCCAAGCAAAGCGTCGTAGCAGATTCTACATGTGAAGCGGAGTACATGGCTGCCTCGGAGGCGGGTAAGGAGGGTGTCTGGATGAAGCAGTTCATGACGGATCTTGGAGTGGTGCCGAGCGCACTGAATCCAATAACCTTGTTCTGTGACAACACGGGTGCCATTGCCTTAGCAAAGGAACCACGGTTTCACAAGAAGACCAGACACATCAAACGACACTTCAACCTCATCCGCGACTACGTCGAAGGGGAGGACGTAAATATATGCAAAGTGCACACGGATCTGAATGTAGCAGACCCGCTGACTAAACCTCTTCCACGGGCAAAGCATGATCAACACCAGAACTGTATGGGTGTTAGATTTATTACAACGTAATTCGCATGATGATGTGAGGGCTAGATTATTGACTCTAGTCCAAGTGGGAGACTGTTGGAATTATGCCCTAGAGGCAATAATAAATATAGTTATTATTATAATTCCTGTATCAAGATAATCGTTTATTATCCATGCTATAATTGTATTGAATGAAGACTTTTTTACATGTGTGGATGCATAGACAAAACACTGTCCCTAGCAAGCCTCTAGTTGGCTAGCCAGTTCATCAAAGATAGTCAGGGTCTTCTGATTATGAACAAGGTGTTGTTGCTTGATAACTGGATCACGTCATTAGGAGAATCACGTGATGGACTAGACCCAAACTAATAGACGTAGCATGTTGATCGTGCCATTTTGTTGCTACTGTTTTCTGCGTGTCAAGTATTTGTTCCTATGACCATGAGATCTTATAACTCACTGACACCGGAGGAATGCTTTGTGTGTATCAAACGTCGCAACGTAACTGGGTGACTATAAAGATGCTCTACAGGTATATCCGAAGGTGTTCGTTGAGTTAGTATGGATCGAGACTGGGATTTGTCACTCCGTGTGACGGAGAGGTATCTCGGGGCCCACTCGGTAATACAACATCACACACAAGCCTTGCAAGCAAAGTGACTTAGTGTAAGTTGCGGGATCTTGTATTACGGAACGAGTAAAGAGACTTGCCGGTAAACGAGCTTGAAATAGGTATGCGGATACTGACGATCGAATCTCGGGCAAGTAACATACCGAAGGACAAAGGGAATGACATACGGGATTATATGAATCCTTGGCACTGAGGTTCAAACGATAAGATCTTCGTAGAATATGTGGGATCCAATATGGGCATCCAGGTCCTGCTATTGGATATTGACCGAGGATTCACTCGGGTCATGTCTGCATAGTTCTCGAACCCGCAGGGTCTGCACACTTAAGGTTAGACGTTGTTTTATGCGTATTTGAGTTATATGGTTGGTTACCGAATGTTGTTCGGAGTCCCGGATGATATCACGGACGTCACGAGGGTTTCTGGAATGGTCCGGAAACGAAGATTGATATATAGGATGACCTCATTTGATTACCGGAAGGTTTTCGGAGTTACCCGGAATGTACCGGGAATGACGAATGGGTTCCGGGTGTTCACCGGGGGGGCAACCCACCCCGGGGAAGCCCATAGGCCTTGGGGGTGGCACACCAGCCCTTGGTGGGCTGGTGGGACAGCCCAAGAAGGCCCTATGCGCCATAGGAAGAAAATCAAAAGAGATAAAAGAAAAAAAAGGGGAGGTGGAAAAAAGGGGAAGGACTCCACCTTCCAAACCTAGTTGGATTCGGTTTGGAAGGGGAGGACTCCCCCCCTTGGCTCGGCCGAACCCCTTGGGGCTCCTTGAGCCCCAAGGCAAGGCCCCCTCTCCCACCTATATATACGAAGGTTTTAGGGCTGATTTGAGACAACTTTGCCACGGCAGCCCGACCACATACCTCGACGGTTTTACCTCTAGATCGCGTTTCTGCGGAGCTCGGGCGGAGCCCTGCTGAGATTAGATCACCACCAACCTCCGGAGCGCCGTCACGCTGCCGGAGAACTCATCTACCTCTCCGTCTCTCTTGCTGGATCAAGAAGGCCGAGATCATCATCGAGCTGTACGTGTGCTGAACGCGGAGGTGCCGTCCGTTCGGCACTAGATCGTGGGACGGATCGCGGGACGGTTCGCGGGGCGGATAGAGGGACGTGAGGACGTTCCACTACCTCAACCGCGTTTCTTAACGCTTCTGCTGTGCGATCTACAAGGGTACATAGATTGAATATCCCCTCTCATAGATGGACATCACCATCATAGGTCTTCGTGCGCGTAGGAATTTTTTTTGTTTCCCATGCGACGTTCCCCAACAGACACATCCCACCTTTCTTCATCAACAACTATCGGTTAGCCTATATTGAGCCAATTTTTATTTGTCCACATGATATGTGCTATTCTTGGGGTGTCTTTTGTTTTATTTGCTGTCTGAAATAAATTATCAGATCTGAAAAACTTTTTTGAGAGAGATTCCTCACATAGCTACTTAATTGTTTGATTACTCATTGTTCTTCACTTATATCTTTTGAGACTAGTTTGATTGAATTGCTCTAGACTTCACTTATTTCACTATTTTGAAGAAATATGCTCTCATGC
The DNA here is from genome assembly GCF_904849725.1 of Hordeum vulgare subsp. vulgare. Lineage (NCBI taxonomy): Eukaryota > Viridiplantae > Streptophyta > Magnoliopsida > Poales > Poaceae > Hordeum > Hordeum vulgare. Next base: position 129,538,524 of record NC_058523.1, read on the forward strand.
TTCACTTAAATTATTTTGGAAGTTTATAGAAACTTTGAAGAAATTCTCTCTTACTTTACTTATACTATTTTGAGAGTTGAAAATTTTAAAGGAACTTGTGCTCTCCTTCTTCACTTATATTTGTTTGAGAGCTTGTTATTAATAATGGCAATTTGCTTTAAATGAAATTGGTCCGAAAGTGATAGGTATCCAGGGGAGAGATAATAATAACTTTCATGAAGATCATTGGATGTTAAACTTGATTATTTGCAATAGTTTTGCGATGTGAAGTTAGTGATATATGAGTTATATTGGTGAGTAATTATGCTTTAGTAAGAATATTGGTGTTAAGGTTTGTGATTCCCTATGCATGGACATGAAGTCAATAATTATGCTATAATTAGATCCTACTTGTGTTGCATTATTCACTGTTAGTTATGTTTAATGTTCACTTATGATGGTTTTCATTCCTTGGTTGGGCGCTTCTCAATCTATTTGCAAGCCTTCACTTGTACTAAGCGGGAATGTTGCTTGTGCATCCAAATCCTAAACCCAAAGTTGTGCCAAATGAGTCCACCATACCTACCTTTATGCGCTATTTCAGTGTCGTTCAAAGTAAATTTGTATGTGCCAACTCTAATGTTCAAAATAAACTTCTGTTTTGTGTGTCTGTAACGCTCATGGAGCGGCAAGGGGTGGCCGATATTGTCTATGTTAACTAGGTTATTATCAAGATGAGTGTTTATTCACTTGAAATTATACAAAAGTATGGAGGTAATAGGGATGCCCAGTCGTAAAATGCAAAGAAAATTTATTTTATGTTGTCAAATAATAAATTCCTTGGAAAGTGTTGGTATGGACGATTCACATATGAATACACTATTGTGGACATCTTTTATTATTGTGAGCCTTCATGAAATATTATATAATGATCAAGTGTTGATGTCGGACATGGAAGGCAATGTAATGATCATGGTAGTTTATATTCACATAGAAGTTATATGGTCTTGGATCCTTCAACATGTGATGCTTGCTTGAGATCCTTTGCTAGGCCAAAAATTCCGCACTAAGTAGAGATAATACTTGTGCATCCATAACCCCGAAACTCAGATTCTTGCCATCAGAGTCCACCATACCTACCTATGAATTGAGTAAGATCCTTCAAGTAACTTTTTATCGAGGCATCAAGCAATAAAAATTGATTCTAAATATGTATGATCTTTTACTACAAAGAAAAATAATCTTTGCACAATCTTGTGATGGCAAAGAAATAAAAGCGATAGAGTGCATAATAAAGTTTGCTATCATAAGGGGCAATATAAAGTGACGTTCCTTTACATCAAGAGTTTGCACATCCAAAAACTTAAAAGCACATGATAACCTCTGCTTCCCTATGCAAAGGGCATATCTTTTATCTTCACGAGTAAATCCGTGTGTGTGTCAAAATTTTTTACTCCTCTTCCTACCTATTAACTCTATAGTGGCAAGCATCATGTGTTGATGAAAGATTCAGACTTATATATCCAAGTGGATGTAGATTGTCATGATTTATTATTGTTGATATTGCCCTTGACGTAAACGAGTTAGTTGGCAAATCATTTAAGCCTCTATCTTCCTATGTATCCGACAGAAACATGAGCTCCAAAAATATGACTTGAGTGTGAGCAATTATAGAAGATTAAATGATAGTTGAGTATGTGAATTTACTAATAAGAAAGCTCTTACATAGACTCTCTTCTGAAAGATGATGAAGTATGATTGTCCCAATGACTGAGAACATAGTTTGTTGATTGTCAATAAGGTTTATGCTTCATACCCCAATAGTTTTAAATGAATTGTTTCTTGTTTATAAGAAGATATATGATAAAATACTTGCTGTTATGCTCATATTTATGATTCTCTCATGTCCATATTTTATTTTTATCGACTCCTCCCTCTAAAATCATGTGGTCATTATTTTCGAGCTTGGCTTTCGCTTGAGGACAAGCGAGGTCTACGCTTGGGGGTGTTGACATGTCCATTTCGCATTATGAACTATTATTGATATTTGTGTTATTCTTGTCCATTATTACCTATTATCATACAATTCTTATGTTCTTTCTCTTTGAATATTCAAGGTACATCACTAAGAGGGAATTATCTCAAAGCTGGAATTCTGGACCGAGAAATCGAGAAAAAGGCAGAAAAATCAACTTGATCCAAATGACTTTAAACTTTATGAAGAATTTTTGTGGAATATTTGAGAATTTGTGCGCCAAATATATAAAGGAGAGGGGACACCAGCTGTCACAACCCAGAAATTTAACCTTATTTTCATAAATTAAAATATTGCTTAGAATAATTTTATTGAAAAGTACTTTCTTCCATTACTCATTTCAAAGCCTCTTCCCAAATTTTTTTCTTTCCAACTAACATTTTTTGAAGATCAATGGGTGTTTGAGTAAATTCTTGGGATCATTTCATTTCATTTTATTAATTTAATGAGGATATTTGTTTTAATAAAACTTGCTAATTTAAATTCCTTCAAAATGGCTTTTTCATTCTTTCGAGAAACTTTTTTGCACTACAACCCTTTCATAAAAATTATTTAAAAATTCCATAAAAATTTGGAGATGTCAAGAGATGCATGAGACTCACTTGTATGCAAAAACCGATGGGTGTCCTTTGAAAGTTTTGAGCAGCACAACCTCTTTTGCATTCTGGCCTACTTTGATGTTTTGAACTACAACCCTATTTTAAATTGCCCAAATACCCATGGGATTTTTACTGCTTGTAGTTCATCCTACCAAACCCTTAAGTCCATGAGCTGAGCGCCATTGGATTATTTTAAATACATGAAAAATAGACTGCATTTTCTGACCAGATCGCAAAAATTGCATTAGCAACTTTTTGTTTTTGCCAAACTAACCGCACCACCTCTTTTAATGTGCAAAGAGACTTTGATCTGGAAATTTTGGTGGCCAAAAAAGCTTCCTAGATGCTCTTGGCATTCTGCCAAACACCTAGAGAGCATGGCCAGTTTTGGCATGATATTCCTTTTGCACTATGGAGTTACTTTGCTGACCTAACCACCTTGTCCAGCAGTTTTGCCTGAATCCATAAGCTGCCCCAGTGTAGTTTCATACCCACGTGAGATATTTAGCTATGCGAGGCATTTTGTCGAGCGCATGGTGGACATGTCCAGAGCGCGCCTAGAGATCCCGTTTTGCAACCAGCGTGTCTGAGCCGCTGCGTCCACCTGCCCGCACCCCTTGGCCTGCTCGCAGAGCCGCGCCGCGCCACGTCAACCACCGATAAATTTTCCCGCACCCTACTCCGTCCTACGCAAGCCGCCAATGCCGCCGCCGGCAAAGCCTGCTATGGCCGGCGTCGCACATGCCATGGGGCACGCCCCGAGGCCTCCGCTCGGCAGTTGACCCCCCTGCAGGAGGGTTGGCTCGTCCGCTGACCCTGGCGTACTCCAAGAGCTCCGTCACGTTGCCCCCGACAACAGTGGCGACGGCCACGGGAACCGACGCTCTCGGCCAATAAAAGGCCCCCCCCCCCCCCCCCCCCCCGACCTCTCAGCACGGGGGTTCACCCCTCTCGACTGTGGTAAGCCCCGCATAGCAGCAATTTGGTTGGAGATGGTCATCTTACTCACCTCCGGTAGTGTGGCCGCCGCTGCCCTCCGGTCGATTATGACATAGCTAGAGCATCCCCTTCTCCATGCTCTCCACCTCTAGCCCCACCATGACCCCGAGTACCCATACCCACTGCCATTTTCGCCTCGGAGCCACGGCATGCAAAGCCCCCTTTTCCACCCGAGGTCTTCGTCCGCCATTGCTGGAGCCCTGCTCAATGCTGAGCTCACCGGCGACCCTCTCCGACCCCATGAAGCGTGATTCCTCGCCCTAAGAACGCCGGTATGCCGAGCACCGCAAAATATGCCTCCTAGAACCGGCAAACCATCACCGAACTCGCTTGTGCCCTTGTCCATGCGTGCTCGTGTGGAGGGAGATGAACCCGACATGTGGGTCCCACCTATCGATGGGCCAGCCCTTGCCTAGTGGCGTTGTCCTGCTGATGCACCTTCTCCGCGAGTAAGCGCCTTCACGTGAATACACTTTTAGTTTCTGGGAAGCGTATTCACCCCTGAACCGTTTCGTTTTTCAGATTAAAAAACAGAGTTGACCTAACTTTTACTGGCTATAACTTTTAAAATACAATTCCAAATGAGTTGATTCCTTTTCCCACTCCCTCAAATTTCACCTAGTTTATTTTAAGATTTATTTCAAAAAAATTCAAACAACTTTTATACGTTCTTTTGGAACTGTGTGTTGAATTGAATTTTTTCAAAATAGGAAATCGGAGGGAAGAAAACTCCTTGAAGATTTTGGGGTGCACACCACCCTTCTTCATACCCAAGGCAAGCATCTTGAACTCAGATTTGCCTTAAGTTGTGTGATTGCTTGCTGCGATGTTAGCATGCATAGTTATGTTACTCGAATACAACCCCACTCCATAGTAGCATACCTTTCATGGATTGCATGTGATATGTGTGTGGTGGCTTCTAAGCATATGATGCCAGTGATGTGTGGGTACTACCTCATGCCACGTGTGACTTGCTGGTCTGGACAACAGCTACTTCTCAAACAACAGCGCCAGAAATTGACACGTTGACGGAGACTTGCTTGCGTTCATATTTCCCTTGAAGAGGAAAGGGTGATGCAGCACAGGAGCAGTAAGTATTTCCCTCAGTTTGAGAACCAAGGTATCAATCCAGTAGGAGAATATCGTCAAGTCCAGAGTACCTGCGCAAACACAAAAGAGCTTGCACCCAACGCTTTTAAAGGGGTTGTCCATCCCTTCAAGATTGTTTGCAAAGTGAGATTTGAAGGCGGAAAGTGCAACGAAGTAAAAAGTGTAAGGCTGAAAATATGGTGTGAAGTAGACCCGGGGGCCATAGTGTTCACTAGAGGCTTCTCTCAAAATAGCAAATATCATGGTGGGTGAACAAATTACTGTCGAGCAATTGATAGAACCGCGCAAAGTCATGACGATATCTAAGGCAATGATCATACATATAGGCATCATGTCTGAGACAAGTAGACCGATACTTTCTGCATCTACTACTATTACTCCACACATCGACCGCTATCCAGCATGCATCTACTGTATTGAGTTCATGACGAACAGAGTAACGCCTTAAGCAAGATGACATGATGTAGAGGGATAATCTCAAACCAATGATGAAAACCCCATCTTTTTACCCTTGATGGCAACAACACGATGCGTGCCTCACTACCCCTTCTGTCACTGGGTGAGGTCACCGCATGGTATGAATCCAAAACTAAGCACTTCTCCCGTTGCAAGAATCATTGATCTAGTTGGCCAAACAAAACCCACAACTCGAAGAGAATTACAAGGATATGGAATCATGCAAAAGAGAGATCAAAAGAAACTCAAATAAGATTCATAGATAATCTGATCATAAATCCACAATTCATCGGATCTCGACAATCACACTTCAAAAGAAGATTACATCGGATAGATCTCCATGAAGATCATGGAGAACTTTGTATTGAAGATCCAAGAGAGAGAAGAAGCCATCTAGTTACTAGCTATGGACCTGTAGGTCTATGGTGAACTACTCACGCATCATCGGAGAGGTCATGGTGTTGATGAAGAATCCCTCCGTGTCCAAATCCCCCCTCCAGCAGGGCACCAGAACGTGCCCCAGATGGGATCTTGGGGAGACAGAAGCTTGCGGCGGCGGAAAAGTACTTTCGATGATCTCCTGATTTTTTTGGGATTTTTAGGGAATACATAGGCGCAAAACCTAGGGCAAAGGGGCCTCAGGGAGCCCACAAGCCTGGTGGCCGCGGCCCCCCTAGCCGCGCCGTGAGGGCTTGTGGGGGTCCCTGGTGGCCCCCCTGTCCTGATTCTCCGGCTCTCCGATCTTTTTCTGTTCCGGAAAAAATCTTTTTGACAGTTTCATTCCATTTGGACTCCGTTCAAAATCCTCCTCCGAAAGGGGTCAAAAACATGGAAAAAACAGGAACTGGCACTTGGCACTGAGTTAATAAGTTAGTCCCAAAAAATATATAAAAGGCATACAAAACATCCAAAGTTTGACAAGATAACAACATGAAACCATCAAAAATTATAGATACGTTGGAGACGTATCAAGCATCCCCAAGCTTAATTCCTGCTCGTCCTCGAGTAGGGAAGTGATAAAGAATGAATTTTTGATTGGAATGCTACCTAGCATAGTTGTCCTTTGCAACTTGTTTCATGCGACATGAATGTTCAGATCCGTAAGATTCGAAACAATAGTTTGCTATTGACAAGAAAACGATAATACTTCAAGCAAACTAGCAAGGTAATCATGAACTTTCAAAATAACAAGGCCAAGGAAAGTTATCCCTACAAAATCATATAGTATGGCTATGCTCCATCATCCTCACACAACTAATGTAAATCATGCACAACCCCGGTATTGGCCAAGTAATTGTTTTCGCACTCTTACTTTCTCAAACTTTTTATAACTATCACGCAATACATGAGCGCGAGCCATGGATATAGCACTATAGGTGGAATAGAGTGTGGTGGTGGTTGTGAGACAAAAAGGAGGAGATGGTCACATTGACTCGGCGTATCAAAAGGCTATGGAGATGCCCATTAATAGATAACAATGTGAATGAGTTGGGATTGCCATACAAAGGATGCACTAGAGCTATAAGTATGTGAAAGCTCAAAAGGAGAACTAGTGGGTGTGCATCCAACTTGCTTGCTCATGAAAACCTAGGGCAATTTTGAGGAAGCCCGTCATTGGAATATACAAACCAAGTTATATAATGAAGATTCCCACTAGCATATGGTAGTGAAAAACCAAGAAGCTCTCAATCATGAAGAACATGGTGCTATTACGAAGTACAAGTGTGGAAAAAGATAGTAGCATTGTCCATTCTCTCTTTTTCTCTCTTTATTTATTTATTTATTTTCCATTTGGGCACTTGGGCCTCTTTTTCTCTTTTTTATTTTTATTATTTGGGCTCTTTGGCCTTTTTTTTATTTCCTCACATGGGACAATGCTCTAATAATGATGATCATCACACTTTTATTTACTCACAACTCAAAGCTTAGAACAATGATGACTCTATAGGAAATGCCTCCGACAGTGTACCGGGATGTGCGACGATCTAGCATGGCGTATGATGTTGAAACATCTCGCTAGCTATCTTACGATCATGCAATGGCAATATGAGAGTGACGGGACAAGTCATGCGACGGAACGGTGGGAGTTGCATCGCAATATATCTCGGAATGGCTATGAAAATGCCATAGTAGGTAGGTATGGTGGCTGTTTTGAGGAAGGCATATGATGGGTTTGTGCACCGACGAGAATTGAGCGGCACCAGAGAGGCTAGCAATGGTGGAAGGTGAAAGTGCATCTATACCATGGACTCACATTAGTCATGAAGAACTCACATACTTGTTGCGAAAGTTTTTATTAGTAATCGAAACAAAGTGCTAAACACATACTCCGAGGGGAAGGGTTGGTAGGTGTTAACCATCGCGCGATCCCGACCTCAACACAAAGGATGACAATAAATAGATCAATTATGCTCCGACTTCCTAACATAGCGGTTCACCATACGTGCATGCTACGGGAATCACTAACTTCAACACAAGTATTTCTAGATTCACAACACCCTACTAACATAACTCTTAATAGTACCGAATCCACGCCTCAAAACTAATTGAGAGGAATCAAGACTTCTCTTTCTACTCCATGCACATGAAGATGGAGGTTTTTGTATCCTCTTTGGGTACCTATCACATTTGGGACTACTTTAATAGCATAAGCCAACTACCAAGTCACGCACCGCCGTGCTCTAAAAGATATAAGTGAAGCACATAGAGCAAAAGTATCTAGCTCAAAAGATATAAATGAAGCACTATGAGCATTCTAGCAAAATCACGATGAGTGCATGTCTCTATCTCTCAAAAAGGTGTGCAGCAAGGATGATTGTGACACAACAAAAAGAAAAGACTCCTACGATACAAGACGCTCCAAGCAAAACACATATCATGTTGTGAATACAAATATAGCTCCAAGTAATGTTACCGATGGATTGAAGACGAAAGAGGGGATGCCTTCCCGGGGCATCCCCAAGCTTAGGCTTTTTGGTGTCCTTGAATTTGTCTTGGGATGCCTTGGGCATCCCCAAGCTTGAGCTTTTTCCACTCCTTATCTCTTTGTCCATGAGAACATCACCCAAAACTTGAAAACTTCACAACACAAAACTTAAACAGAAACTCGTGATAACATTAGCAAAAGAAAACAAACTACCACCTCTTTTGGTACTGTAGCAAACTTGAATTCTATCTATATTGGTGTTGGGCTACTGTATTCTCACTTTTCCATGGCTATTACCCCCCGATACTAACCATAGTTTCATCAAAACAAGCAACCAACTCAACAAAACATAATCTGTCAAAAACAAACCAATCTGTAGAATTATGTATACTTCGTATAATTATGGTACCTAAAAAAATCTTAAAAATTACAACTTCCTGGGAAAAAGGCATATCAACCAGCAGCAAAAAGAATCAACTCAAAATCTCTTTCTTAATAAAAATGAAAAATCATCTCGTGAGCGAAAAGTTTCTGTCTTTTTCCAGCACGATCAAACAACCATCACCAAGACTAGTCATAAAGGTTTTGCTTGGCTCAAACACAAAAAAAACACAATCACAACAGAATTATGAAAGTGTGGACGCAAAAAAACAGAAAGAAAAAGATAAATTCATTGGGTTGCCTCCCAACAAGCGCTATTGTTTAACGCCCTTAGCTAGGCATAAAAGCGATAGAATCATGTATCATCGTCTTTGGTGCTCAAACCATAAGTGGCCCTTATCATTGATTCATAAGGCAATCTTATTTTCTTTCTAGGAAAGTGTTCCATGCCCTTCCTTAAAGGAAATTGAAATCTAATATTCCCTTCCTTCATATCGATAATAGCACCGATAGTCCTTAGGAAAGGTCTACCAAGAATAATAGGGCATGTAGGATTACAATCAATGTGAAGCACAATGAAATCCACGGGTACATAGTTCCTATTTGCAATAATAAGAACATCATTGATCCTTCCATGGGTTCTTGACAGTAGAATCAGCAAGATGCAAATTAAGAGAACACTCTTCAATCTCATTAAAACCTAGAACATCACATAATGACTTTGGAATCGCGGAAACACTAGCACCCAAATCACACAAAGCATTGCACTCATAGTTTTTTATTTTGATTTTGATGGTAGGTTCCCACTCATCTTGAAGCTTTCTAGGGATAGAGACTTCCAATTCAAGTTTCTATTCAAGAGATTTTATCATAGCTTCGACGATATGATCGGTAAAGGCCTTGTTTTAGCTATAAGCGTGTGGAGAGTTTAACATGGATTGCATCAAGGAAATGCATTCAATCAAGGAGAATCTATCATAATTGAATTCCTTGAAATCCATAGTAGTAATTTCATTAGTACTCAAAGTTTTAATATCTTCTACTCCACTTTCAATGCTTTTAGCATCAAGATAGGTGGACTCCGAATCATTGGGGCACTTTTCAACCAAAGTGGATTCATATCCAGCCCCGTAATTATTAGGTTTGACACAAGAAAACAATGATTCAATGGGAGTCACACCAAGCACTTTAAGATCTTCATGATTCTTATCACGAGAACACGCCTTTTTAAGCCATTCATATCTAGCACGAATTTGGGCGGTTCTTTCTTTGCTCTCAATCATGGAAACACGCATAGCTTTCAAAGTTTCATCCATATTGATCTTGGGAGGAGCACATCTAACTTTCAAAGCATCAACATCACTAGACATTCTATCAACGCTCTTAGCCAAATCGCCAATTTTGAGTAAATTTTCCTCTATGGACGCATTGAAAATCTTTTGAGAGTTGATGAAATCTTTGATATTACTCTCTAGATCAGAGGGTAATCTATTGTAATTTCCATGAGTATTGTTGTAGGAATTTCCAAAGTTATTAGAGGAGTTACTAGGAAAAGGCCTAGTAACATAGTTTTCTCTAAAAGCATTGTTATTGCCAAAGTTATTCCTACCAACAAAATTAACGTCCAAGCTAGCGTTGCTACTCTCAATCAAAGAAGACAAGGGCATATCATTAGGATATAAAGGAGCACTTCTACTAGCAACCAAATTCATTAACCCATCCATCTTAGCACTCAACTAGTTAATTTCTTCTATAGCGTGTACCTTCTTACTAGTAGGTGACCTTTCAGTGTGCCACTGAGAGTAGTTTGTCATGATATTGTCTAGGAGCTTTGTGGACTCCCCTAACATGATTTCCATGAACGTTCCACCTGAGGCGGAGTCCAAGATATTTCTAGAAGCGAAATTCAAGCGAGCATAAAAGATTTGTATAATCATCCAAAGACTTAAGCCATGAGCGGGACAATTTCTAATCATCAATTTCATTCTCTCCAAAGATTGTGCAATATGTTCATGATCAAGTTTCTTGAAATTCATGATATCATTACGGAGAGAGATAATCTTAGCCGGAGGAAAATACTTGGAAATATAAGCATCTTTGCACTTATCCCAAGAATCGATACTATTTTTGGGCAAAGAAGAAAACCAAGTTTTTGCGCGATCTCGCAACGAGAAAGGAAAAAGCTTCAATTTAATCACATCATTATCCACATCTTTCTTATTTTGCATATCACAAAGCTCAATGAAGGTATTGAGATGGGATGCGACATCTTCACTAGGAAGGCCAGAGAATTGCTCTTTCATAACAAGATTCAGTAAAGCGGCATTGATTTCGTATGACTCCGCACTAGAGGCGGGAGCAATCGGAGTACTAATAAAATCATTATTATTAGTATTCGAGAAGTCACAAAGTTTGGTGTTTTCATTCATGGTGACTTTGGCAAGCAAGAAAGTACACAAGCGAACAAAGAGCAAGCGAGAAAAAGGGCGAACGAAAAGGCAAACGAAAAAGGAAAATTGGTGAAGTGGGGGAGAGGAAAACGAGAGGTAACTGGCAAACAAAGTAAATGCAAGAGATGAGTTTGCTACACCTACTTGGATGAGTTTTTGACTTGATCCTCCCCAGCAACGGCGCCAGAAATCCTTCTCCTACTTCTCAAACGACAGCGCCAGAAATTGACACGTTGACGGAGACTTGCTTGTGTTGGTTTTTCCCTTGAAGAGGAAAGGGTGATGCAGCGCAGGAGCAGTAAGTATTTCCCTCAGTTTGAGAACCAAGGTATCAATCCAGTAGGAGAATCTCGTCAAGTCCAGAGTACCTGCGCAAACACAAAAGAGCTTGCACCCAACGCTTTTAAAGGGGTTGTCAATCCCTTCAAGATTGTTTGCAAAGTGAGATCTGAAGGCGGAAAGTGCAACGAAGTAAAAAGTGTAAGGCTGAAAATATGGTGTGGAGTAGATCCGGGGGCCATAGTGTTCACTAGAGGCTTCTCTCAAAATAGCAAATATCGCGGTGGATGAACAAATTACCGTCGAGCAATTGATAGAACCGTGCAAAGTCATGATGATATCTAAGGAAATGATCATACATATAGGCATCACGTCCGAGACAAGTAGACCGACACTTTCTGCACCTACTACTATTACTCCACATATCAACCGCTATACAGCATGCATCTAGTGTATTGAGTTCATGACGAACAGAGTAACGCCTTAAGCAAGATGACATGATATAGAGGGATAATCTCAAACCAATGATGAAAACCCCATCTTTTTACCCTTGATGGCAACAATACGATGCGTGCCTTGCTACCCCTTCTGTCACTGGGTGAGGTCACCACACGGTATGAACCCAAAACCAAGCACTTCTCCCATTGCAAGAATCATAGATCTAGTTGGCCAAACAAAACCCACAACTCGAAGAGAATTACAAGGATATGAAATCACGCATAAGAGAGATCAGAAGAAACTCAAATAAGATTCATAGATAATCTGATCATAAATCCACAATTCATCGGATCTCGACAAACACACCGCAAAAGAAGATTACATCAGATAGATCTCCCTAAAGATCATGGAGAACTTTGTATTGAAGATCCAAGAGAGAGAAGAAGCCATCTAGTTACTAGCTATGGACCCGTAGGTCTATGGTGAACTACTCACGCATCATCGGAGAGGTCATGGTGTTGATGAAGAAGCCCTCCGTGTATGAATCCCCCATCTGGCAGGGCACCAGAACATGCCCCAGATGGGATCTTGCGGAGACAGAAGCTTGCGGCGGCAGAAAAGTACTTCCGATGATCTCCTGATTTTTTTGGGATTTTTAGGGAATATGTAGGCGCAAAATCTAGGGCAAAGGGGCCTGAGGGAGCCCACAAGCCTGGTGGCCGCGGCCCCCCTGGCCGCGCCGTGAGGGCTTGTGGGGTCCCTGGTGGCCCCCTGCCCTGATTCTCCGGCTCTCCGATCTTTTCCTGTTCCAGAAAAAATCTTTTTGGCAGTTTCATTCCGTTTGGACTCCGTTCAAAATCCTCCTCTGAAAGGGGTCAAAAACATGGAAAAAACAAGAAGTGGCACTTGGCACTGAGTTAATAAGTTAGTCCCCAAAAATATATAAAAGCCATACAAAACATCCAAAGTTTGACAAGATAATAGTATGAAACCATCAAAAATTATAGATACGTTGGAGACGTATCAACAACCTCAGAGAAAGGTTTGTCATGGTAAGTATGAGACCATGGACTTATATCCTTTTGGGACGAGTGTGGTCAGTGAGGGCATACCTAGGTGTGATGGTGGTAACCCTATGGTGTATCATTTAGAAAAATTGTGTGGTGCTAAACCTTGGAGGAAAACTTAACCCTCTTGAGTCGACCGTAGATCGAGTATTGTGAGTGCGTCACCTACATCTCGTGCTGCCACGAGTCTTTCCAAAAGGGAATATGGCTTAGTAGGTCATAATCCTATTACCATGTGCACACCAAGTAGAGGAGCCAGGATGAAGGTTCCATGGCCATGGAATAATGCTTGTCATCCGGTCAGGGGGCATGGGGGTTTCCGATCTCGGACCAAGATGGGAGGGCCATCCTCTTGGAGTGCACGGTATAAATTTAATACATGCTATTCGAGGATGTTGGCCTCCTCGTGTTATAATTTTTCCATGGAAGCGTAGTCCTGGTGATTCCGGACCCCTCTGGGTAAAAATGGGTGTGTGCTGGTTTTGAGTGGTTACTTGTAAAATACCGTACACGGGATTAGTCCTAGTGACTATTGAATCCCGTTGGTTGTGGGTAAAGAGTACACCCTCTAGAGAGTCAAAAACTATTCGTTTAGCCACGTCCACTATCAAGGATGATAGGTTGACAGGTCAAGTGTCGTTCTAAGTGTCGGTCTTTGGAGGAATAAATTGAAACATGATGACGATCATGAACTCGGATGACAAGCTTAATTATTACGATTTTTGTTGTGGACTAATGATTGCTCGTATATGAGTTTTGAGTATCCTTGGGACGGTTCTACCTCCCGGATACTCGATGTTATTATATTTATAGAAGCCATTTCCGTGGTGTCGCGTAGATGCCCGAGTGTGGCAATTGTTGGTATTTTCATACGAGCCCTTTCTATGGTGGCGCTTAGACACCCGAGTGTGGCAATTGCTATTACTTTCATATGAGCCCTTTATGTGGTGTCGCTTAGATGCTCGACTGTGGCAACTGTTATCAATACCATATAAAGCCATTTTCGTGGTGTCGCGTTGATGCCCGACTGTGGCTACTGTCGATACTTTCATAATAGCCCTTTTGTGGTGTCGGCTAGACGCCCTATGGTGGCTCGCTTGTTATTACACATTTTATCATTATTATATGTCATAAACCCTTTTTGTGACGTCGTCCAGGATGTCCAACTACGACATGCCTGTCATTATATTATAAGTCCTTTATGCAGTGTCGCCCAGACGCCCGAGTATGGCTTATAGTGCACGTCTTTACAAGGTGTCGCCTCAGACGCCCGTTCGACACCCTTAAAATTTACTATTTCCCCTTTTACCTTGCTTTCTTATACATCATGAGTAGAAATGATTTAACCGCATAACTGCACCCATGAATTTAATCTTGTGGCATATGAGGTGGTATTAAAATGTGTGTGCATGCATCTCACCTGCTTTTGCTTATCTGTTTTCTTGATGTTTGCGAGTACATTCAAAGTACTCACTGGCTTGTCCCTGGTTATTGTCTTGGCCAGATCGCATATTTGGAGAGGCACACGATGATAGCAACCCTGGAACCTGAGAGTCGAGGATAGCAGCCTTGTGTGATAGGAATTATCCAGGTCAGTTGTTCCTGTGGAGATGGAGCCCATGAGTACTGGAGATTTCACGAGTCGCTTCCGTCGTCAGCCTCTAGACATTTTTGTCCAACCTCCCCTCTTAGACCTTCATGGTTTTGTACCCAAATTGTGTATTTTCTTGGAATATTTGTATCAGTTGAGTGTTCACCAGCTAGTAGTAGTCCTGGGGCTGATGAACACAAGGGCCTGTTTTCTGTAAACTATTTTCCAAAAAACTGGTCACTACAACCTTGGTATAAGAACGAGGCTGTCCATTGGCTAATCCTATCTTAGCGAGGTCACTATCCCTAGCCCGAATATTTATATATCCACAACCCAGCCTCACCTACCCAATAGCCAACGAGAGTGGCCCTCAGACACCTTTTTGGAGTCGGTGCCCAACCTGTCAGCCCAACCCATAAGTTGTGTGTCTATGACCGACACTGGAGTTGTCGCATCCCCTAGCATGCGATGGAAGACTCCTTAGCTTATAAAGGTAAGCCTTGCCCAACCATGCAAACCCGCAGCCTTGAGACCCCCACCCCTATAACCCCAAACCAACAAGATGCGTGGCCACGTTCTTTGCAAGGGGACCACTGCATCCGAGCCTGGAGACTTTGTAGTCATCCTCATCTACCTCAGCCGCCAAGTTTTTGTCATAGCAGAGCCCCCAGTGAATATTGTGCATGAGGAGCCCGCGAGTGATGCAATCTGTCACGTTTGGACTACGGTGCACATATTTAGAGGGAGTTCCTCGCTGGAATGCCCTTACCGTTTCACTGGTAGAGTAACCGCGAGTGAACCCAAGCCTGTCAGCTTGCAGACCAAGAAGCTATAGTCCAGCTGTGACATTTGTCGTGATGGATGAATAGCTGGCCATTATGCTACTATCCTAGTCATGAAGGCTATGGTAGTCCGATCTAAGTTTCCAGCAAATACCTTGAGGTAGACCCTACATTGGTACATGTTGTGTGCTATTTGAGAGCGCCGAAGGCACTGATCGATCAGATCACCTTTGACCTGGTCCTTCGCACATCAGTTGCTCACCGGACCTCGTTAAGTAGTGAGGTTGCCAGTGCCTCCAGCAACCAGCTGGTATTATTTAGAAGACCTATTGGATCCCTAAGAACCGCCCAGCCTTTTTGTTAGCCAGCCCGATCATGACCCCGGTAGAGCTTCACCAGAATTTGGATGCTTTCTGCAATGAGGTTGTGCCTAGGGCGCGCCGTGCGAGACGTCGTCGCCACCACAAGTCTGCAACCCTGCTCCATGGCCCAGTCAACTCTGGAGCTATGGCAATCGGAGAAGTGTTATTGGTTACTAAGAATGTCCACTCAGAGGCCAATGAAGGCGGAGAGAGTCTGTCAGAGTAGTTGTCAGGCCCTAGTAGTCGTGTCACCGTCTAATGTTGTATTCACATATTTGTAATAAGCCTATTTTAAATAAAAATTACCGGATGCCTGCATGCCATTATTTTAAGGGTAATTTTGCGTAACCATCATAGCCTAGTCAGCATGTCCTTAGAATAATTTTTTGAGCATGACCACCAAGCCACCTAACAACTACCCGAGTAATGCGTTACTTGGGTATTGATATCCGAGACTCCGCCCCTATGATCAACTCACACGAGCGTGCTGATGTGTGTCCCTAAACCAGTCATTCTACTTGAGATCACACCCATGACCATCCCTAGCACTTTTCAGCAAGTGCACTGCCCTGCAGCCACTCTTCCAATGATTGCCCATTGGGATTCATTTAGGATTTCCTAGATGAAACCCCGCGGTATAGACCGTGTTTCCTCGCATGCCCAATGTAGAGCAGCCCGCGTTTGACCACCCTTCTCCTATATGTTATTGCTAGGAACGTTTGTCCCAGCAACTGGTGAATTAATTCCACACCCTTGCTATTGAGGAATCCCCGTATTTTTTATAGACCATTGTTGCCAAGCGAGAGGAGACACGTTCCCCTACCACCTCCAAGGAGGAGCAGAGTGTGTTCCCATGGCCAGGAATATATTCCTGATAACCCCAACGGTTGTGCCTTATTGACCACCCATCGGAGTTTATGTTAGTTCAGCGTTGTGTTTTCATGATGCTATATGAGTGACTGTGCGCTATACGATTGTCTAGATTGCGCTTGCATGTGAGTGATTATGTTACGTGTTTTCACGAGTAAATTGTTTTCTTTCCCTAAGAAAATCTCGGGGACGAGATTTATTTTTAAGGGGGGTAGTGTTTTCACAGCCCAAAAATTTAACCACATTTTTATAAATTAAAATATTGCTTAGATTTTTTTTGAAAAATAATTTGTTTCACTACTCATTTCAAAGCCTCTTCCCAAAAACTTTTCTTTCCTAGTAACATTTTTTGAAGATCAATGAATGTTTGATTAAATTCTTGGGATTATTTCATTTCATTTTGTTAATTTAATGAGGATATTTGTTTCAATAAAACTTGCCAATTGAAATTTATTTAAAATGGCTTTTTCATTCTTTCGAGGGAATCTGTTGCACTACAACCCTTTCATAAAATTATTTAAAAATTCCACAAAAATTTGGAGATGTCAAGGGTTGCAGGAGGACTCACTTTTATGCAAAAACCCATGGCTGTCCTTTGAAAATTTTGAGCAGCACAACCTCTTTTGCATTCTGGCCGAGTTTGATGTTTTGAACTACAACCCTATTTTAAATTGCCCCAATGCTCATGGGATTTTTACTGCTTGTAGTTCAACCTACCAAACCCTTAAGTCCATGAGTTGAGCCCCATTGGATTATTTGAAATGCATGAAATAAGAGCGTGCATTTTCTGACCACAACTGCTTTTCTACAAAAAAATCATTAGCAACTTTTTGTTTTTGCCAAACTAACCACACCACCTCTTTTAGTGTCCAAAGAGACTTAGATCTAGAAATTTTGGTGGCCAGAAAATCTTCCTAGATGCCCTTGGCATTCTGCCAAACACCTAGAGAGCATGGCCTATTTTGGCATGATCTTCCTTTTGCACTATGGAGTTGCTCGCCTGACCCAACCACCTTGTCCAGCAATTTTGCCTTAACCCATAACCTGCCCCTCTGTAGTTTCATACCCTCCTAAGACATTTAGCTATGCGAGGCATTTTGTTAAGCGCATGGTGGACATGTCTAGAGCGCGCCCAAAGTGCTCGTTTTCTAGCGAGCGCGTCCGAGCCATCGCGTCCACGTGCCCGCCCCCTTGGCCTTCTTGTAGAACCGCACCACGCCGCGTCAACCCCTAACATATTTTCCCGTGCCCTACTTCGTCCTACCCAAGCCGCCACTGCTGCCACTGGCAAAGCTTGCTGTGGCGAGCGCCGCCCATGCCATGTGGCATGCCCTGAGGCCTCCACTCGCCAGTTGACCCCCTGCAGCAGGACCGGCTCGTCCGCTGGCCCTGGCGTACTCCTAGAGCCCATCACGTCGCCTCGACAACAATGGCGATGAGCCGTCGTGGCCGCCGCCGTGCTTATCTTCGGGGCCTTAGGAATAGCCCCTCGGACTATAAAAGGCCCCTCCCCAAGCTCCCAGCACGGGGGATCACCCCTCTTGACCGTAATAAGCCCCGCATAGTAGTAATTTGACCGGAGATGGTCATCTTGATCACCTCCGGCATTATGGTTGTCGCTGCCCTGTGGCCCATTCCAACATAGCCAAAGGCTCCCCCTCTCCATGCTCTTCACTCTAGCCCCACCATGACCCCGAGGACCCATCCCCACTGCTATTTTTGCCCGGGAGCCACGGTATGCAAAGCCCCTTTTCCACCAGAGGCCGTCGTCCGCCATTGCTGGAGCCCTGCTTAATGCCGAGGTCACCGGCGACCCTCTCCGACCCCATGAAGTGCGGTTTCTCCCCCTGAGCATGCCAGTATGCCGAGCACCGCGAAATATGGCTCCTAGCACTGGAAAACCATCGTCGGACTCGCCTCTGTCCCTGTCGAGGCGCGTGCGTGAGGAGGGAGATGAACCCGACAGGTGGGTCCAACCTATCGGTGAGCGAGCCGTTTCCTAGTGCCGCGGGCCTGCTGATGCGCCTTCTCCGTGAGTAAGTGCCTTCGCGTGAATACGCTTTCAGTTTCTGGGAAGCGTATTCACCACCGAACCGTTTCCTTCTTCAAATTTAAAAGAAAATGAGTTGACCCAACTTTGACTGGCTATAAGTTCGAAAATACAACTCCAAATGAATGGATTCCTTTTCCCACCTCCCTCAAATTTCATCTTGTTTATTTTAAGATTTATTTAAAAAAATTGAAACAACTTTTATATGCTGTTTTGGAATTGTGTGTTGAATTGAATTATTTTCAAAATAGGAAATGAGAGGGAAGAAAACTCCTTCAAGATTTTGGGCTGCACACCACATTTCTTCATACCCAAGGCAAGCATCTTGAACTCAGATTTGCCTTAAGTTATGTGATTGCTTGCTGTGATGTTAGGATGCATGGTTATGTTACTCGAATACAACCATAGTCCATAGTAGCATACCTTGCATGGATTGCATGCGATATTTGCGCGGTTGCTTCTCAGCATATGATGCCGGTGATGTGTGGGTAAGACCTCATGCTATGTGTGCCTTGCTGGTCTGGACAACCTCAGAGAAAGGTTTGTCATGGTAAGTATGAAACCATGGACTGACATCCCGTTGGGACGAGAGTGGTTAGTGAGGGCATACTGAGATGTGTTGGTGGTAACCCTATGGTGTATCAGTCAAAAAAAATTGTGTGGTCCCAACCCTTGCAGGAAAACTTAAACCTCCTGAGTCTGCAGTAGATCGAGTCTTGTTAGTGCGTCACCTAATTCTCATGCTGCCATAGGTCTTCCCAACGGGAATATGGTATAGTAGGTCGTAACCATATTGCCATGTGCACACCAAGTAGAGGGGTCGGGATGAAGGTTCCATGGCCCTGGAATAATGCGAGTCATCCGGTTAGGGGGCATGGGTGTTTCCGGTCTAGGACCAACAGGGGAGGGCCCTCCCCTTGGAACGCGTAGTATAAATTTGATCCCATGCTATTCGAGGATGTTGGCCTCCCGTCTTATAGTTTTTCCCTTGAAGTGTAGTCCTCGTGATTCCGGACCCCGCTGGGTAAAAATGGGTGTGTGCTAGTTTTGAGTGGTTACTTCTAAAATACCGTACACGGGATTAGTCCTAGTGACAATTGAATCCCGTTGGTGTGGGTAAAGAGTACACCCTCTCATAGTAAAAAACTATTCGAATAGTCGCCTCCATGGTCAAGGACGATAGGTTGACAGGTCAAGTGTGGGTCTGAGTGTTGGTCTTTAGAGGAATACATTGAAACATGACGATGATCATGAACTCAGAAGACAACCTTAATTATTATGAATTTTGCTGTGGACTAAATGATTGCTGGTATATGAGTTTTGAGTATCCTTGGTACGGTTCTACCTCCCGTATACTCGATGTTATTATTTTCATATAACCCCTTTCTGTGGTGTTACGTAGACGCCCAACTATGGCAATTGTTAGTATTTTTATATGATCCCTTTCTGTGGTGTCGCTAGGATGCCCGACTGTGGCAACTGCGATTACTTTCATATGAGCCCTTTATGTGGTGTCCCTTACATGACCGACTATGGCAACTGTTATCAATACCACATAAAGCCCTTTTTGTGGTGTCGCCTAGACGCCCGACTGTGGCAACTATCGGTACTTTCATAATAGCCCTTTATGTGGTGTCGCTTAGACGCCCGATGGTGGCTCGCATGTTATTACGCATTTCATCATTATTATATGTCATAAGCCCTTTTTGCGGTGTCGTCCCAAACGCCCAACTACGGCACACCGTACCTGTCATTATTTCATTATAAGTCCTTTATGCGGTGTGACCCACATGCCTGACTATGGATTATAGTGCATGTCTTTATGAGGTGTTGCCTCAGACGCCCATTCGACACCCTTAAAATATACTATTTCCCCTCTTACCTTGCTTGCTTATACATCATCAGTAATAAAAATTTAACAGCATAACTGCATCCATGAATTTAATCTTATGGCATATCAGGTGGTATTAAAATGTGTGTGCATGCATCTCACCTTCTTTTGCTTATCTATTTTCTTGATGTTTGCGAGTACATTCAAAGTACTCACTTGCTTGTCCATGGCTATTGTCTTGGACAATTCACATATTTGGACAGGAGAACGATGATAACAACCCCGAAACTTGAGAGTCGAGGATAGCAACCTTGTGAGATAGGAATTATCCACGACAGCTATTCATGTGGAGATGGAGCCCGTGAGCACTGGAGATTTCACGATTCGCATCCGCCGTTAGCCTCTAGACATTTTTGTCCAACCTTCCCTCTTAGACCTTCACGGTTTTGTACCCAAATTTTGTATTTTCCTGGAATATGTGTATCTAGTGAGTGTTCACCAGCTAATAGTAGTCTTGGGACTGATGAACAAAAGGGCCTATTTTCTGGAAATTGTTTTCCAAAAAACCAGTCGCTACACCAGCTGGGCACAAACCAACAGCCCCCCAAGACGCGCCGTGATGGCTTGTGGGCCCGAGATGGCCCTATGACAACCATCTTCTCCTATATGATGTGTTTTACCCTAGAAATATAATCATAAGTCCTCTTTTGGAACGAAGCGCTGCCGTCTCTAGGTGGAAACCAGGCAGAGGCCCTTTTGCTCACCGGCAACGATATTCTGCGAGGGAAACTTCCCTCCTCGAGGAGGAAATAGAAGCCATCGTCATCACCAATGCTTCCTTCTTCGTGGAAGGACCAATCTTCGTCAACACCTTCAGCAAGACTATCTCATCTCTAACCCTAGTTCATCTCTTGTATTCAATTTGTGTGTCAAAACCTTAGATTGGTACCTATAGGTTGCTACTTGTGTTGATTATATCTTGTAGTTGATGCTTGTTGGATTACATGGTGGATGATATTATGTTTAGATCCTTAATTATTATTATTTTACCTGTGATCTTAAACATGTTGATAAGGTGTGAGTAGTAACTATTGTTCCTGAGGACATTTGAGAAGTCTTGTAATATGTAATCATATATATCTGGTATTCGTTCGATATTTTTATGATATGGATATTTTTTACTTCTCTTAGTTGTGTCATGTGAACGTCGACTACACGACACTTCACCATGTTATGGGCCTAATGGAAGTCATTGTGGAGTAACAAGTAGATGATGGGTTGCGAGAGTGACAAAAGCTTAAATCCCTGTTTATGTGTTACTCCATAAGGGGCAGATTTGGATCCACATGTTTCATGCTATGGTTAGATTTGTCTTAATTGTTCTTTCGTAGATGTCTATTCTTGCGAGAGATGGTAATCATAAGTAGGTTTTTACTTCAAGTAAGAACAAGACGTTAGCACCGTTCCCCCCACATATCAAATCATCAAATTAGAGAACGCGAATCAACTCAATATGATGAACATGACTTGACAGAAATTCCCATGTGTCCTCGGGAGCACTTGCTTTATATAAGAATACTTTTAGTCGTGTCCTTTGCTATAAAAAGGATTGGGCTACCTTGCTCCACCTCTGTTACTATTTCTACTTGTCACTTGTTACCAATTATCTTGCTACAAAAAATCTAACCGTGTTATTTATAGCAGTTGCAGAGATTACCTTGCTTAAAATAGCTTATCATTTCCTTCCACTCCTCATTGGGTTCTACACTCTTAATTATTGAAAGGACTAGGATTTATCCCTTATACTTGTGGGCCATTAGGTAAAGGCTGCAAGGTTTCATGGAGGGCTCCACCCACGAAGGGTCCACGGAGAAGCAACCTTGTCTATTCCATCATAGCATACGTCCACGAAGGACTATTCTCACTCGGGGTATTTCTTCATGAAGCAGACGATCTCCTTGACCTTAAAAACTTCTTGGTTCAACTCCACACGAAGTCCAAGGCTCCCAAGAGACACCTAACCAATCTAGGAGACACCACTCTCCAAAAGGTAATAGATGTGGTAAGTATGATGAATTTCCTTCTCTTGTGCTTCAAAAGATAGTCTCCTCAACACTCAATCGCTCTCTCACATATTTGGCTTGGGTAGAAGAGATTGATTGGGTGGAAAGCTACTTGGGGAGGCTAGAAATCAAGATCCATATGGTAGGAGTGGAATATCGTGATATCAACACATGAGTTGGTGGTTCTCTCTCGGAAAATGGATGAGGCAAATGTTGGGCACAACCTCTATGAATGATAGGTAGGTGGAGGGGTATATATAGGCATCTCCAAAAATTCAACCATTACAATATTATTGCCGAACTCGGTGAAATCGAAGGAAAAACTCGGTTGCACTGACTAGTGCAAAATGTGGCAACTTTTGGCGTTTCGGTGAGACTGATATATAAATTTTCGAGAGTATAATTTGGCTAACCTAGGATGTTACCAAACTCGGCGGCACTGATTTACATAAATCTGAAATTATGATTTTGAAAAAATGGTAACGAGGGAGTTGGTCACTAGTTTTCGGTTTCACCAAAATCAGGACTTGGTGGTACCGAGATTGTTTGGTTGGCTGTGAATTCTGTCTAGGGTAAAACTCGGTAAGGCCGATATGGAAGTATTGGTGGCACCAAATTTGAGTGTTTAGGGTTTGGACAAAATATTTGTGGGAGAATTTATTAGGATTTTTGGTGGCTAACTCTAAGCACTTGAGCAACTAGATCATCATAGATACCTCATCCCCTTTAATAGTATTGGCTTTCCTATGGAATCAATTCTGATTTCTCACACTAAGAAAATGTAGAGTTTTGACGCTTGTTGCCAATAGACGTTCCTTCGATCTAGGGAATCTCGTCAAAATCATTTGCCAATCCATTCATTGAACATTGCTTGAAATATACTGGTATATTTATTTGTCCAATGAAACATATATTGTTATTTATTACCAAAACACCTAGGGAGAAGTTGTGCTTTCAGATGGGTGCTCAATTTGGAAACCGCCAAGGGGGTGGGGGCGGGAACCATGCCCTACATGCGTGTGGCCCATGCTTATGCATGTAAGGCAGGTCTGGTGTTGGAATACCGAACACACATCCTGGACATCACACATGCATCACAAACCACACACACGGGCGGGAATATCGAGGATCTGCTGCGTTCGTCCCCGAGGTCGAGCCGACGGTGGGCGGTGTGGTGACGTAACTAGCATAAACTTGGCCTGCCATCTCACGATGACCTGCAGTAATACGGAGAAGCACGTATTGGCCTATCCACTTGGTGTCGGTCAACACCCTAGACCGCTGAGGCCACCGAATGCGTGCACGACAGGAGAATTGTGCCAAGGAGAAACCAAAGCGTAACTACAATGTGTGAAGGTTCTTTGCCAAAGCATGTAAGTAAACAACAATAAGACAAAACACCGAGCACGGAAAGAGACGGAGAAGGAACACGACCTAGGTTTAGGTGTTTGACCGAGAGTTACTCTCGGTAGGGTCTTGCATTACCGAGAGTCGTATATCGACTCTCGATAACTATTGTGCCACTCCTTTATTTTGTTTTTGTGTCTTACATTTGTCACTTCCTTTTTGATTCTTATATTACATATCTTTTTCTCACTAAAGTCTCAAAATACCATGACTTTTGGAGACTTTTGATTTTGTTTAGATCTTTAAAAAATCTCAACTTCTAAGCATTGTAAACTAAAAACATGACGACACAGACCCATTGTAACACGAAGACGTAGGTATTCATCATGACCTAATCCTCTTGGTGTCGATTAACGCCCTAGACCACCAAGGCCACCGAATGGGTGCTCGATCTCGAAACCACCCGAGGAGAGGGGAGATGACCACCCCTACATGCATGTGGCCCATACATATGCATGAAAGGCATGTGTGGTGTTTGAATACACAACGCACATCCTTGACGTCGCACATGCCTCACAATCCGCACGCACGGGAGGGATTGTATAGGAACGACTGCGTTCGTCCCCGAGATCGAGCCGACGGTGGGAGATCCCGTGACATAACTGGCATAGACTTAGCCCAGCATCTCACGATGACCTGCCGTAACACGGACAAGCAAGTATTCACCATGGCCTACCCCCTCTGGTGCCGGTCTACGCCCTAGACCGACGGCGCCACTAGATGGCTGCTCGATGCGGAAATCACCAAGAGGGAGGGGGAGGAGACCACCCCTACATGTGTGTGGCCCATGCATATGCATGACATGTTCGTCTGGTGTTTGAATACCCAACGCACATCATTGACATTCCAGATGCCTCCCAAACCTGAGACACGTGCGGGTACTTCAAGGACTAGCTGCGTTCGTCCTTGAGATCAAGCCGATGGTGGGAGGTCCCGTGAAATAACTGACATAGACTTGACCCGATATCTCATGATGACTCGTCGTAACACGGAGAAGCATGTATTCACCATGTCCTACCCCGTCACGGTGCCGGTCAACGCCCTAGACCGCCGGGGGGCACCGGATGAGTACTCGATCTCGAAACCGTCTAAGGAGGGGGAGTTGACCACCCTGCATGCGTATGGCCAATGCATATGCATGAAAGGCTAGTGTGGTGTTTGAATGCCCAACACACATCCTTGATGTTGTAGATGCCTCATAAACCGCACACACGCGCAGGAACGTTGAGGATCGGTTGTGTCCGTCCGAGACATCAAGCTGACGGTGGATGGTCCTATGACTGAACTGGCATACACTACAAGAATCAGCTTCTTTGCCGTCTGCCATCACAGACGGCAAAGACAATATCCCGGACGACAAAGACAGTATCGCAGAGGGCAAAGATTCTCACGGCCGGCAAAATTTCTGCGTCAGCCTACGACGGCATAGGACCTTCTTTGCCGTCTGCCCAGGAGAAGCGGACGGCAAAGCTCTTTGCCATCAGCTTTCCTTAGGAGCAGTCGGCAAAGTGCTCGAGACGGCAGCCGACACGCGTTGCCTCCGTTAGGGGTTAACGGAGGCTTTGCCGTCTGCCTCCCCCTCCATCTTTGCCGTCTGCCTCCCCGTCCCTCTTTGCCGTCTGCCTTCTCCTCCCCTCCCCTCCCCCTCCATCTTTGCTGTCTGCCTGTTCCTCCCCTCCCCCCTCTCTCCACTCTTTGCCGTTAGCCTCCTCCTCCCCCCTCCTCTGTTCCCTCTTCTTTGCCGTCTGCCCGCCCTGGAGGCTGACGGCAAAGAGACTACATAGACACCTCAGGATGCACAGCTGGGTGCCATGTGGCACCTTTGCCGTCTGCCAGCTGATGGCACAGGTCTTTGCCATCAGCTGGCAGACGGCAAAGAGCCCATATAGTTCCTATTTTTTTGTTTTATATTATTTCACAACACATATATGTATATATATATATATATTTGATAGCACAGTTATATAATTCACCACACATATATGATATATAGTTCACCACACATATACTTGCCAACACATATATATATAATTCACCACACATATATGATTCACCAATGTACATCCCCATAAATCCAAAAAACCAACATACCAAGTATTGCACTGTTTATCCATATATACATATACATATAGTTCGACATTGTTCATCAACTCAAATGAAAACTAGATGATATACATATAAAGTTCATCCATTGACATTGTTCAACTCCATGAATGCCAGCTTCCATGCATGTAGTATATCCAATCTGCAAAAATGTGAATAAGGAAGTTAGAAGAAGAAGAAAATGTGATGTTTTCAGCTAATTATGTCATTTTTAGCAGAAAACAAGTTAGTATATGTGTGGTGAACTATATATCATTTGTTCGAGCTAAATTACCTAATTATGTCTTTTTTGAGCTAAATGGGCTAATTATCCCATTTTATAGGAAAAGAAGCTAAGTATATAATATTAATGACCTAACCAAGGTTCTTATGCCATTCTGAGCTTATTATGGTATTTTGGAGCTAAATGGGCTAATTATGTCATTGTTGGGTTAATTAAAGCAAGAATAATATGAAAGAGGACAAGAAAGAGGAGGAGGAGGAGAATAAGAAGAAATCAAGAAGAAGGAGGAGAAGGAGGAGAAGGAGGAGGAGGAGAAGGACTAGAAGGTCCTTGGCCTTCTCCTCCTCGTCCTCGTCCTTCTCCTTCTTCTCTTCTTCTTATTCTCTTCTTCTTCTTCTTCTTCTTTCTTTTCATTTTGCCTATTTCTTCTCCTTTTCTCCTCTTGTTGGAGCTAAATTACCTAATTATGTCTTTTTTGAGCTAAATGGGCTAATTATCCCATTTTAGAGGAAAACTAGCTAAGTATATAATATTAATGAGCTAACCAAGGTTCTTATGCCATTTTGAGCTTATTATGGTATTTTGGAGCTAAATGGGCTAATTATGTCATTGTTGGGTTAATTAAAGCAAGGATAATATGAAAGAGGAGAAGAAAGAGGAGGAGAAGAAGAAGAAGAAATCAAGAAGAAGGAGTCGGAGGAGGAGAAGGAGGAGGAGGAGAAGGATAGAAGGTCCTTGGCCTTCTCCTCCTCCTCCTCCTCCTCCTCCTTCTTCTTCTTCTCTTCTTCTTATTCTTCTTCTTCTTCTTTCTTTTCATTTTGCCTATTTCTTCTCCTCTTGTTGGAGCGAAATTACCTAATTATGTCTTTTTTTGAGCTAAATGGGCTAATTATCCCATTTTAGAGGAAAACTAGCTAAGCATATAATATTAATGAGCTAACCAAGGTTCTTATGCCATTTTGAGCATATTATGGTATTTTGGAGCTAAATGGGCTAATTATGTCATTGTTGGGTTAATTAAAGCAAGGATAATATGAAAGAGGAGAAGAAATAGGAGGAGGAGGAGAAGAAGAAGAAATCAAGAAGAAGGAGGAGGAGGAGGAGAAGGAGGAGGAGGAGAAGGATAGAAGGTCCTTGGCCTTCTCCTCCTCCTCCTCCTACTCCTCCTCCTTCTCCTTCTTCTCTTCTTCTTCTTCTTCTTTCTTTTCATTTTGCCTATTTCTTCTCCTCTTCTTCTCTTGTTGGAGCTAAATTACCTAATTATGTCTTTTTTGAGCTAAATGGGCTAATTATCCCATTTTAGAGGAAAACTAGCTAAGTATATAATATTACTGAGCTAACCAAGGTTCTTATGCCATTTTGAGCTTATTATGGTATTTTGGAGCTAAATGGGCTAATTATGTCATTGTTGGGTTAATTAAATCAAGGATAATATGAAAGAGGAGAATAAAGAGGAGGAGGAGGAGGAGAAGAAGAAATCAAGGAGGAGGAGGAGAAGGATAGAAGGTCCTTGGCCTTCTCCTCCTCCTCCTCCTCCTCCTTCTCCTTCTTCTCTTCTTCTTCTTCTTCTTCTTCTTCTTTCTTTTCATTTTGCCTATTTCTTCTCCTCTTCTCCTCTTGTTGGAGCTAAATTACCTAATTATGTCTTTTTTGAGCTAAATGAGCTAATTATCCCATTTTAGAGGAAAACTAGCTAAGTATATAATATTGCTGAGCTAACCAAGGTTCTTATGCCATTTTGAGCTTATTATGGTATTTTGGAGCTAAATGGGCTAATTATGTCATTGTTGGGTTAATTAAAGCAAGGATAATATGAAAGAGGAGAAGAAAGAGGAGGAGGAGGAGAAGAAAAGGAAATCAAGAAGGAGGAGGAGGAGAAGGATAGAAGGTCCTTGGCCTTCTCCTCCTCCTCCTCCTCCTCCTTCTTCTCTTCTTCTTCTTCTTCTTCTTCTTCTTTCTTTTCATTTTGCCTATTTCTTCTCCTCTTGTTGGAGCTAAATTACCTAATTATGTCTTTTTTGAGCTAACCAAGGTTCTTATGCCATTTTGAGCTTATTATGGTATTTTGGAGCTAAATGGACTAATTATGTCATTGTTTGGGAAGTTAAAGCAAGGATAATATGAAAGAGGAGAAGAAAGAGGAGGAGGAGGAGGAGAAGAAGAAGAAATCAAGGAGGAGAAGGTGGAGGAGGAGAAGACTAGAAGGTCCTTGGCCTTCTCCTCCTCCTCCCCCTCCTTCTCCTCCTTCTCCTTCTTCTCTTCTTCTTCTTCTTCTTCTTCTTCTTCTTCTTCTTCTTCTTCTTTCTTTTCATTTTTCCTATTTCTTCTCCTCTTGTTGGAGCTAAATTACCTAATTATGTCTTCTTGGAGCTAAATGGGGTAATTATCTCATTTTAGAGGAAAACAAGCTAAGTTTGGAGGAGAAACTTACCGTAGTGGTCATCAAGGAGGAGAAACACCACGGTTGCTCGCGGCGGCTTCGTTTGGAGACGGTTGCCTTGGAGAAGGGTCATGCGATGCCGCTCGGGAGTTATTCGAAGAAAAGATATTTTGCAATGTCTCAGTTAGCATGATGACACTCAATTATTAATACTAGTTTAGAATGAAACTCACCGTGCCAATCGAAGAGAAGACGGGCATCGGCGGAGGGACTTGACCGCTCTTCTCGCACAGACCCTGAAGAGTGGGTCGTATTAGTTAGTATTGAAACAGACATTACACACATGATTTGGCTAATGTGAAAAAAAAGCATACCACAAAAAGCTCGTAGAGGGCCCGTTGACCCGCCTCATTCCGGTCCCTCTCCTCCTCAAGCAATCGTGCCGTGGTCTGGTCTCTCTCATCAAGAGCAGCCTGGCTTGCCAATCTCTCTTTCTCAAGAGCAGCCTGGTTTGCCCCTCTCTCTTTCTAAAGAGCAGCCTGAAACACCATTCCTCGTTACCACAGTAATGATCTATGGTGACACACATAATGAAATGGATGAAAGTGTTCTTAGTCCGTACAACTAACCTCGATGGCAAGTTCGACTGGCCGTGGACGAGGCGTTATCTCAGGACATCTGCTCGACTGGCGCGCCTTGATCTCCGGAAGAGTGAGTGGACAACGTATTATCCCATCTCCAATGGCTATCGAGCCATGGGGCCTCCCGCCACCAGATATCATCACCAGCTCTGGATCCAAAGGTTCTTGGCTAGGGTTAAAGTCATCCCCTTTCGTAGCCTTCCCCGCGTCCCTGTATGCCACGAGCTTCTGGTGGGATGATATGTTGGTGAAGTTATTGGGATCATCCAGGTCAGACTCAGAGAATGCCTTCGCCTTCTTGTACGAGGCAGTATGGGCCATGCCATAAAGGTCGTACAAGTGTGGCATCTCAGTCTTATTGTGATGCGCCTAAAAGAGAGGAACAAAATATTAGCATCAAGAATGAATTGCATGAATCATGAAGCAAATCACATACCCAGTTTCGTCCAAACTGAAGTAAGTTGGCGCTGCCTTGATGGTGTGGCACACCAACCATTTGGCTACGCCGATCCTTCGCATTCTTGTGGATGGCTCGCTAGCTGCCTGTGCACCACTCATCAACCAACGCCTCCCAACAATGGATCTTATCCGCACACCATCTCGGGGGCACCTGTAAGTTATTTGAAAGAATTTTCAGCGCTACGCCTATGAATGAAATCAAGAAAACTACGTAGAAGGACTTAAGAATAGGTAATTACCTTCATGTATTGCTCCTTCTTCCGAAACTTTCCACGGCAATCCTTCTTCTGCTTCTTAATACCACGCGTGGCGTAGTAATCTCGAATAGCCTGCGGCCGAGCCTCGTGGCGCAAGTTCTGTAGTAACCGCCTACACTCGACCTCGAGAACCCTGGCCGCCTCCTCCTCATATCCATCCTCACACCTATAGAAGGTCTGCAATCAAACATGAAAACACCAATTAGTACAATAATTAGCTATATTGTTAATTTTAGATTCTGTAAAGGATAATTTACCCAAAATCTCTTGATCACCATCTCGGCCCTCGTGTGGCACAAGACACCATCTATAATCTCCTCCGGCGGGGCCTGCGCAGCCTGGTAGTGCTCCCAGGTAAATCCTAGTGTAGGAACCTGACCCTCACCAGGCAACGTGACAAACCCCGGGAAATTTGTCCGGCAAAGCACACCAAGGACGGAGTTCGGCCTGCGGACTCCAAGAGGGTGTACCCATCCCTGCAGTATGGTAAGGTCAGCGCATTAGATATTTGAACAAACTTGGAGGAAAAAGCTAAAAAAAGGGTAAATGTACTTACCTATCTCCTTCAGGTTTAATCACCGGCCTCTGCTCGCGGGTAGCCGTGGCGACCGGGAGACGTGTACTACCACGCTTGTACACGGTGGCCCCGTCCACCTGCACATCGCCCTCACTATCTGTAAGCTCATCCCCGCCATCCCCGCCCCGTGAGCCACCCGGACCCTCGGTCCAATTCGGCAACTCGGTACGATCCGGCCAAGGCTCCCATCCGGGCCTCTCCACGTCGGGTGAAGCCTCCGGAACCGCAGTCTCCTCCGGCTGCTCCTGGGCCGAATGCACCTCGACCCGAGGCTGCTCCTGGACCGGAGTCTCATGGGACGAATGCCCGTGAACACCAGGCTCTTGGACCGGAGTCCCCGTAGCCTCCTCCGCAAACGGGTCGACCATACTAGTCCTATGCTCGGGTGAATGAGCTGGTGGTGGTGGCGACGACGACTCAACAGTCCTCCTGGATCTTCTGCGGCCACCACCTCTCCCTGTACCCTTCCCCTTTTTCCCTACCCGACCAGCACCTCTCCCAGTGGGCAATGCCGCCGACGAAGAAGAACCCACGACTGGTGTCGAAAGACTGTCTGCCAAGGCTCTACGGAGAGATAGGGGTGGAAGGGAAGTACCACCCCTCATGCGGGGCACCTGGGAAGAACCCGTCGAGCGCTCTGGACCCGCGCCCACCATCTTTCAACACCTGCCATGATAAAGATTAAAAGAAATTAGTACAACATAAAAAAATTGAATGACTGACATGAATAATAATATGTA
This sequence comes from Hordeum vulgare subsp. vulgare, assembly GCF_904849725.1. Taxonomy (NCBI): domain Eukaryota; kingdom Viridiplantae; phylum Streptophyta; class Magnoliopsida; order Poales; family Poaceae; genus Hordeum; species Hordeum vulgare. The sequence goes on from NC_058523.1 coordinate 129,569,579, forward strand.
CATGAATAATAAAGATTAAAATATATATAATTTAAGTTGTGAATCTTACAAACTAATAATCATCATCAATAAATGCATCATCATCATCACTATCACGCATGTCTTCATGAATGACGTGCTCATCGGGTTCAACAGCGTGAAGTTGTGAAAGGCCTTCCTTTAATCGTTGAAGCATTGACAGGTCATCCGCATCAGTAACCTCTACGAGTTCCAGGTCTTCTGGTTCCGGCTCAGGGCTGGAGTCGGATTCATTGTCGCTGTCTACTTCCATGTTCTTGGATGAAGCACGGCGGTTCTTGAAACGTTTCTTGGAAAGACGTGTTTCTTGGAAGAATTCTCCATCATATGTGTCTGGGTTAATGTGAGGTTCATAATCCTGTTCATTTGGGAGAGGTGGTCTGACATGTGGCGGCACTTCATAAACAACATACCAACCTTCCAGATTCTTATCCGTTTGGCATGCCCACGGTAGATAGAAAACTTGGGTCGCCTGTTGAGCCGTAATATAGACATCGGGAACATCTAAATGGGTGTTTGGATTGATTTCGACTAGTCCTATATGTTCATGAGTCCTTCTAGTCTTTTTCGGCTGGAACCAATAACATTTGAAGACTACGACGTTCGGTGGGTTTTCACCATAGAATTGAAGTTCATAAATTGCTTCAACTCTTCCATAATAGTCGATAACACCTTCGCCGATAGCAGAGACACCACAATTTGTAGATTTCTGGTCGGGCATAGATAGCTCTTTGCCAAAGGTACGAAAGAGATACCCGTTGATGTTGTATTTCTCAAATGAACAGACCTTATAGTCAAAACCATTAGCGACTTGTCTCAATTCGGCGTCCATAGACTCTGAATTAGCCTACAAGTTTAATACGAAACGGTTGTTGCATTAGCCGCAAGTTAGACCAAGAATGAAATGGTCCATTATTGATAATTACCGTTTCTTTGAACCAAGAGATGAAACCGGGATAGCCGCCTCCTGTCTTTGACAGAAGCTCATACTCTTCGATGGAATCATTTTCGATCACCGCTCCATCCGAGAATTTGACGACGTAACGGCTGTTTGAAATATCCGGGTATAAGAGCAGTTCAAATGAATTAGAAGTTACGGGAAAATGTGCCGAGAACTCACTGAATGTACGGCTGCACTTCTGTTAGGTTGTTGAAGATATACAACGAAATGTTCCGCCATTCTTCGATATCCAACGTTATTGGTTTCGAAGCACCGGCTGGTGCGAGCTTCCCTTTGAATAGGCTGAGGTTGGACCCACCTTTTTTAGGGTCTCCATCATTGTGCCGAGGCTTCGGATTATGAAAATGATGATTTTTGGCTTCGTAGTGTGCTGTCACAAAGTTTGCCACCTCCTCAGTAATGAATGCCTCAGCCATCGATGCTTCAATTCTACTCTTATTTTTTACATTTAGCTGGAAGGGTCTTCTGCATCCTCTCAGTTGCATAGCACCAACGATCTTGCATGGGCCCACCCAATCTTGCCTCGGTCGGTAGATGTAAAATCAAATGCTGCATTGGATTAAAGAAGCCCGGTGGAAAGATCTTCTCTAACTTGCACAACAACTCCGGTGCAAACTCCTCCATGTCTTCTACCACGCCAGGTGACAATTCTTCCGCACAAAGAACACGGAAGAAATAGCTCAGCTCCGCCAGTACTAGCCATTCATCCTCAGGAATAAAGCCACGTAACATCACCGGCATTACCCGCTCTAGCCATATGTGCCAATCATGACTCTTGAGACCAAAGATTTTTATTTTTTCAAGACTCACTCCCCTCTTTAGATTCGCTGCATACCCATCGGGGAACATCAAGTGCATTTTGACCCACAAGATAATTTCCCTCATAGCTGGCCTTCCAAGATTGAACCAGGCCTTTGGCTTCGACCACTTCTGCTTTCCTTTGCCTTCTCGCATGTTTTGTAACGGTCTATGACATAGTGTCTATTGATCGACTCTAGCCTTAATATTATCCTTTGTCTTCCCATCTATGTCGAACAATGTACCAAAAATAGCCTCTCCAATATTCTTTTTAGTGTGCATCATGTCGATATTGTGTGGAAGAAGGAGGTCTTTGAAGTAAGGCAGATCCCAGAAGCATGGCTTGTGAGTCCAGGCGTGTTTTGAATTATACCCCTTGAAATACCCTGGACGCTCTGGATCAGGCTCGAGGGCGTTTAACTGATCCAGGATCTGTTGGCCTGTGAACGCAGGTGGTGCCAAGTTTTTGACAACTCTACCTTTGGTAAAGTTCTTCTTGTCTTTTCTGAACTGATGGTCAGGATCCAGGAACTGTCTATGCAAGTCAAAGTAAGAATACTTCCGACCCTCCTGCAACCAATGAAACTGAAGAGCTGCCTTGCATTGGGGGCACGGGAACCTTCCATGCACACACCATCCAGAGAATAGTGCATACGCTGGCAAGTCATGCATAGAGTACATGTACCACACATGCATTTTGAAGTTTTCTTTTCTAGCGGCATTGTATGTCTTGACCCCATTTTCCCAAGCTTTTTCCAATTCATCCTTAAGCGGCTGCAGGTACACATTCTTATTCTTCCCCGGATAATTGGCCCCTGGAATTATCAACGTCAGAAATATGTTATTTCTTTGCATAATCTGCCTCGGGGGGAGATTGAGTGGAATGACAAATACAGGCCAACAACTGTATTGGTTTGCCGTCATGCCGAAGGGATTAAAACCATCCGTGGCGGCGCAGACTCGAGGATTCCTTGGATCTGCCGCTTTATCCTGATGCAATCCATCGAAATGTTTCCATGCTTCCCCATCCGATGTGTGTACCATCATCTTATTCCCATCCGCATCTAGTTCGGTTCTTTTGCCCAATTTGTGCCATGTCATCTGTCTGGCTGTCTCTTCGACCATGAAAAGACGTTGAAGTCTTGGTACAATTGGCATATACCGAAGAACACTAACTGCGATTTTGGTCTGCCTCTTCTCACCCATACCGTTGTCTACCACAAGATACCTGCAAGACTCGCAATTGGGACAATAGTCCAAGTGTGCATACTCCTTCCTAAATAAGACACATCCTTTCTCACATGCATCTATCTTCTCATAGGGCATCTTAAGTACATGAAGTATTTTTTACGACTGGTACAGGTTTGCAGGCATGACATGGCCTTTGGGTAGGAAACGTCCAAATAGTGTCATCATCGCGTCGTAGCATTCTCTTCCCAAGTTGAACCGAGCCTTCAGAGCCTTTACTTGTGCAATTGCATCCAGCTGACAGAGCTTAGTGTGCTCATGGAGAGGACGTTTTGAAGACTCCAACATTTCATAAAAAGGCCGTTGCAGATTCCTCCATCTCATCTTCCTAATCCCGAGCATCATCAAAGTCTTGCACCATGTCTTCGATCCCGGTACCATGCTCGTCCGTGCGACGACGGACCACCTCAGCTCTTGTGCATTGTATAGACTCACCATGAAATGTCCACACCGTATAATTAGGCTTAAAACCCCTCCTCTGCAGGTGTTTAATCATTACAGCCTCTGTCGTCTTTTTATAGTTGTCGCATCCAGGACAGGGGAAATAGTTTCTTTCCTGGCCATTTGCGAATGCGGCTTTCACAAATTCCTTTGTTTTTAAAAACCATTCTTTCGTCATCTCTTTCTGACTAGGGTGACCGGTATACATCCACACACGATCACTCATCTTGCGTAGCTACTAAAGACAGAAGAAATATATTTATATATAATTTAGCATTTATATTCGTCGGTTAATCAGGTTCGCCATTTTTATTACGTCCAGGCAACCTACACGCTAATAGGTATAGATAGGTCCTAATCCCACCCAAGTATGTGTAGATTGGGTTCGTTTTCCCATGCTTTGCCCCGGATCCAACGCAAAATTTCGGCAGCACCTCCCTGCTGTTCTCCTGATACACGTCTCCGGAATAAATAGAGAGGATGTGCATCCGGAGAACAACGGGGAGGCACTGACGAAATTCCGCATCGGATCCAGAGCACAACATACGGGAAAACGAATCCAATCTACACATACTCGGGCTGTCTATGGATAATGTTGGACAATTCGAAAGGATGGCGGTTATAAATATGCAAAGACATGCATATTTATAGATGTCGCCCTTTCGAACGGGAGACGCATACTGGTCACGCATACTAATAAATTAATTGAATTACCTAAATCTAGAAAGTTTCATCCGGAAACCGAGCCACAGTAAATGAAGGGGCGGGAGGAGATGAAATTTGTACTGACCCACGAATGCAGGGGCGGAGCTCGTACAACGCACGGGCAGGTCTTCGCACAACAGACCTCACAGCGAGACAACTATCACATGTAAATCCACCCGATCAACACAAATATTCCAATTATGTCATTTCAGAGGAAAAAAGCTAAGTATATAATATTCGTGAGCTAACCAAGGTTCTTATGCCATTTTGAGGTTATTATGGCATTTTGGAGCTAAATGGGCTAATTATGTCATTGTTGCGGAAATTAAAGCAAGGATAATATGAAATAGGAGAAGAAAGAGGAGGAGGAGGAGAAGAAGAAGAAATCAATAAGAAGGAGGAGAAGGAGGAGAAGGAGAAGGACGAGAAGGAGGAGGAGGAGAAGGACTAGAAGGTCCTTGGCCTTCTCCTCCTCGTCCTCGTCCTCGTCCTCCTTCTCCTTCTTCTGTTCTTCTTCTTCTCTTCTTCTTCTTCTTCTTCTTTCTTTTCATTTTGCCTATTTCTTCTCCTCTTCTCCTCTTGTTGGAGCTAAATTACCTAATTATGTCTTTTTGAGCTAAATGGGCTAATTATCCCATTTTAGAGGAAAACTAGCTAAGTATATAATATTAATGAACTAACCAACGTTCTTATGCCATTTTGAGCTTATTATGGTATTTTGGAGTTAAATGGGCTAATTATGTCATTGTTGGGTTAATTAAAGCAAGGATAATATGAAAGAGGAGAAGAAAGAGGAGGAGAAGGAGAAGAAAAAGAAATTAAGAAGAAGGAGGAGGAGGAGGAGAAGGAGGAGGAGGAGAAGGATAGAAGGTCCTTGGCCTTCTCCTCCTCCTCCTCCTCCTCCTCCTTCTCCTTCTTCTCTTCTTCTTCTTCTTCTTATTTCTTTTCATTTTGCCTATTTCTTGTCCTCTTCTCCTCTTGTTGGAGCTAAATTACCTAATTATGTCTTTTTTTGAGCTAAATGGGCTAATTATCCCATTTTAGAGGAAAACAAGCTAAGTATATAATATTAATGAGCTAACCAAGGTTCTTATGCCATTTTGAGCTTATTATGGTATTTTGGAGCTAAATGGGCTAATTATGTCATTGTTGGGTTAATTAAAGCAAGGATAATATGAAAGAGGAGAAGAAAGAGGAGGAGGAGGAGGAGAAGAAGAAATCAAGAAGAAGGAGGAGGAGGAGGAGAAGGAGGAGGAGGAGAAGGATAGAAGGTCCTTGGCCTTCTCCTCCTCCTCCTCCTCCTCCTTCTCCTTCTTCTCTTCTTCTTCTTCTTCTTCTTCTTCTTCTTCTTTCTTTTCATTTTGCCTATTTCTTCTCCTCTTCTCCTCTTGTTGGGGCTGGGGGGGGGGGGGGGGCGGCACCACGGGCGCCGGGGGTGGGGCAGCGGGGGCGCACCAAGGGCACCACGGGGCGCCGGCGGTGGGGCTTCAGGGCGGCACCAGGGGGCGCCGGGGGGGGGGGGGGGGGTTGTGGGGCTTCAGGGGCGGCACCGGGGGCACCGGGGCGGCGCCGGGGGTGGCTGGGCGACAGTGGTGGCGGCATTGGGCGTCGGGGGAGGAGAGAGAGAGGGAGGGGCCGTTTGAGAGAGAGAGAGAGGGCCGCGGTGGGGGCGGGACATCCGTTACTAGATTCAAGACCTTTCCCGTCTGTTGGCGGACGGCAAAGGGGTCTATACTCTTTGCCGTCTGCCTCTGTCATCTTTGCCGTCAGCCAGCAGACGACAAAGAAGGGAGTAGTTTGACCTAAGGTTCCCCCGGCCAGATGAGCTTCTTTGCCGTTTGCGACAGACGGCAAAGAGTTGACTGCAGGCAAAGACCTTCTTTGCCATCAACCAGTTCTTTGCCGTCAGTTTTGCTGAAGCTGATGGCAAAGAGTGTCTTTGCCATCAGCTAGCAGACGGCAAAGACTAGGCTGATGGCAAAAAACTGTTTCCCAGTAGTGATATACTTGGCCATACATCTCATGACCTGCCATAATCCGAAGAAGTAGGTATTCATCGTGGCCTACCCCCTCTCGGTGTCTGTCAATGCCTAGACCGGTGAGGACACCGGATGGGTGCTCGATCTGGAAACCGTCGATGGGGCGGGGGCAGGAATCGTACCCTACATGGATGTGGCACATGCATATGCCTGAAATTTTGTGTGGTGTTTGAATACCCAACGCACATGCTCGACATCGCACATGCCCCACAAACTGCACACACGGGCGGGAACATCCAGGACAGGTTGCGTTCGTCCCCGAGATCAAGTCGATAGTGGGCGTCTCATCACAGAACTAGCAAAGACTTGGCGTGACATCTAACGATGACCTGTCGTAATGCGGAGAAGCAGGTATTCACCTTGTGCTACCCCTTCCCAGTGTCGGTTAACGCCCTAGATCGCTGATACGTCTCAAACGTATCTATAATTTTTGATGGTTTCACGCTGTTATCTTGTCATCTTTGGATGTTTTATGTACCTTTTATATCTTTTTTGGGACTAACTTATTAATTCAGTGCCAAGTGCTAGTTCCTATTTTTTCCTGTGTTTTTGACTCTTTTCAGATCTGATTTTGGAACGGAGTCCAAACGGAATAAAATCCCCGAAATGATTTTTTCCCGAACGGAAGAAGATCAGGGGGCCTGTGGGCCAAGCCAGGAGGGCTCCTGGGAACCCACAAGCCCCCACTCCGCCACAAGGGGGAGGCGGCGGTGGCAGGGCTTGTGGCCTCCCTGGCCGCCCCCTGACCTAGATCTTTGGCCTATATATTCCCTAAAATACAACAAAAAAATCAGGGGAGCCTCGGAAATACTTTTCTGCCGCCGCAAGCTTCCGTTTCCACGAGATCTCATCTGGAGACCCTTTCCGGAGGGGACTTTGGAGTTGGAGGGCTTCTTCATCATCATCATCGCCCCTCCAATGACTCGTGAGTAGTTCAATTCAGACCTACGGGTCCGTAGTTAGTAGCTAGATGTCTTGTTCTCTCTCTTGGATCTTCAATACAAAGTTCTCCATGATCTTCATGGAGATCTATCCGATGTAATCTTCTTTGGTGGTGTGTTTGTCAAGATCCGATGAATTGTGGATTTGTGATCAGATTATCTATGATATATATTTGAGTCTTTGCTGATTTCTTATTTGCATGATTTGATATCCTTGTAAGTCTCTCCGAGTCTTGGGTTTTGTTTGGCCAACTAGATCTATGATTCTTGCAATGGGAGAAGTGCTTGGTTTTGGGTTCTACCATGTGGCGACCTTTCCCAGTGACAGTAGGGGCAGCAAGGCACAGATTAAGTAGTTGCCATCAATGGTAACAAGATGGGATCTGTCATTGATATGAGATTGTCCGTCTACATCATGTCATCTTGCTTAAGGCGTTACTCTGTTCTTTTGGACTTAAGACACTAGATGCATGTTGGACAGCGGTCGACGTGTGGAGTAATAGTAGTAGATGCAGAAAGTATCAGTCTACTTGTTTTGGACGTGATGCCTATAGATATAATCATTGCCATAGATATCTTCACGACTTTGTGCGGTTCTATCAATCGCTCGACATTAATTTGTTCACCCACCGTCTACTTGCTTTCAAGAGAGAAGCCACTAGTAAACACTACGGCCCCCGGGTCTATTCACATCCATCGTTTACACCTCCGCTTTTACCTTGCTTTGTTACTTTGTTGCTTTCAGTTCTCACTTGACGAACAATCTATAAGGGATTGACAACCCCTTCATAGCGTTGGGAGCAAGCTTTTGTGTTTGTGCAGGATCTTGTGATACTCCTCCACTGGATTCATACCTTGGTTCTAAAACTGAGGGAAATACTTATCACCGCTGTGCTACATCACCCTTTCCGCTTCGAGGGAACACCAACACAAGGCTCCAAGGCCACGGCAGAAATCCTTTGCATATTTGCCTAGGAAGTCCCTTAAGGCGTAGCCTCAGCAGAAGGATTCCTCGTGCCGTCGACACTACTATTCTTGGCGCCGTTGCCAGGGAAGCACAGCTGACATCAGAAGTATTTCTGGCACCGTTGCCGGGGAAGAGAGATCAAGATATATCCAAGTATGTCTCACAAACTCATCTCTTGCATTTACTTTTGTTGCCAGTTGCCTCTCGGTTTCCTCTCCCCCACTTCATGTTTGCCGTTTCCATTTGCCTTTCTCCTTTGCCGTTTTCTTTTGCCTTTGCCATTTTCCTTTATCCGTTTGCTTGCTTGCTTGTGTGCTTGTTTTTTTTTTGAAGTCATCATCGCTGAAAACACCAAACTTTGCGAGTTCTCGAGCACTAATAATAATGATTTTATTTGTACTCCGATTGCTCCCGCCACTAGTGCGGAATCGTATGAAATCAACGCAGCTTTGCTGAATCTTGTTATGAAAGAGCAATTCTGTGGCCTTCCTAGTGAAGATGCCGCATCCCATCTCAATACCTTCATTGAGCTTTGTGATATGCAAAAGAAAAGAGATGTGGATAATGACGTGATTAATTTGAAACATTTTCCTTTCTGGTTACGAGATCGCGCAAAAACTTGGTTTTCTTCTTTGCCTAAAAATAGTATCGATTCTTGGGATAAGTGCAAAGTTGCTTACATATCTAAGTATTTTCCGTTGGCTAAGATCATCTCCTTATGTAACGATATCATGAATTTCAAGCAACTTGATCATGAACATGTTGCAAAATCTTGGGAGAGGATGAAGCTTATGATTAGAAATTGTCACGCTCATGGCTTGAGTTTGTGGATGATTATACAAATCTATTACACTGGCTTGAATTTTTCTTCTCGCAATATCTTGGACTCTGCATCAGGTGGAACGTTCATGGAAATCACGTTAGGAGACGCTACAAAACTCCTAGACAATATCGTGACCAACTACTCTCAGTGGCACACTGAAAGGTCGCCTGCTAGCAAAAAGGTGCATGCTATAGAAGAAATTAACTCGCTTAGTGCAAAGATGGACGAGTTGATGAATTTGGTTGCTAGTAGAAACGCTACCATATATCCTAATGACATGCCACTATCTTCTTTGATTGAGAGTAGCAACGCTAGTTTGGACGTGAATTTTGTTGGTAGGAACAATTTTGGCAACAACAATGCTTTTAAAGGAAACTATGTTCCTAGTCCTTTTCCTAGTAACTCCTCTAACAATTATGGCAATTCCTACAACAACACTTATGGAAATCACAACAAATTACCCTCTGATTTAGAGAGTAATATCAAAGAGTTCATTAACTCTCAAAAGATTTTCAATGCGTCCATAGAGGAAAAACTACTCAAAATAGACGATTTGGCTAAGAGCGTTGATAGGATGTCTTGTGATATTGATGCTTTGAAAGTTAGATGCGCTCCTCCCAAGGTCAACTTGGATGAAACTTTGAAGGCTATGCGTATCTCCATGGATGCGAGCAAAGAAAGAACCGCCCAAATTCGCGCTAGGCATGAATGGTTTAAAAGGGTGCGTTCTAGTGATGCAAATCACGAAGATCTTAAAGTGCTTGGTGTGTCTCCTCTTGAATCTTTGTTTTCACGTGTCAAACCTATTTATTGAGGGGCTGGATATGAATCCACTTTGGTTGAAAAACGCCCCAATGATTCAGAGTCCACCTATCTTGATGATAAAGGTGTGGAGAGTGGAGTAGAAGAAGTCAAAATTTTGGGTAGTAATGAAACTTCCACTTTGGATTTCAAGGAATTCAATTATGATAATTGCTCTTTGTTTGAACGCATTTCTTTGATGCAATCCATTGCAAACTCTCCACATGCTTATAGCGAAAGCAAAGACTTTACCGTGCATATCGTAGATGCTATGATGAAATCTCTTGAAGAGAAGCTCGAACTAGAAGTCTCTATACCTAGAAAACTTCATGATGAGTGGGAACCTACTATCAAAATCAAGATCAAAAACTATTAGTGCAATGCTTTGTGTGATTTGGGTGCTAGTGTTTCTGCGATTCCAAAGTCTTTATGTGATATTCTTGGTTTTCATGAGATTGAAGAGTGTTCTCTTAATTTGCATCTTGCGGATTCTACTGTCAAGAAACCCATGGGAAGGATCGATGATGTTCTTATTGTTGCAAATAAGAACTATGTACCCGTGGATTTCATTGTACTTGACATAGATTGCAATCCTTCATGTCCCATTATTCTTGGTAGACCTTTCCTAAGGACTATTGGTGCTATCATCGATATGAAGGAAGGGAATATTAGATTTCAATTTCCTTTAAATAAGGGCATGGAGCACTTTCCCAGAAAGAAAATAAGATTGCCTTATGAATCTATGATGAGGGCTACTTATGGTTTGAGCACCAAAGATGACTATACGTGATTTCATCACTTTTCGCCTAGCTAAGGGCGTTAAACAAAAGCGCTTGTTGGGAGGCAACCCAACGAATCTATCATTTTTCTTTCTGTTTTGTGTTTTCCACACTTTCATAATTCTGTTATGATTGTGTTTTTTGTTTTTCTTTTTTGCGTTTGTGCCAAGCAAAACCGTTATGATTAGTCTTGGGGATGATCGTTTGGTCATGCTGGAAAAGACAGAAACTTTCTGCTCACGAAAAGAATTTTCATTTCTTTTCTGTAAGAGCGTCTGAGTTGATTCGTTTTGCTGCTGATTTCTACGCCAATTCTTCAGATTGTCGTAATTTTTCATATTTTTTGAAGTACCAGAGGTATAGGAAATATACAGATTGCTACAGACTGGTCTGCTGTTAACAGATTCTGTTTTTGTTGTGTTGGTTGCTTATTTTGATGAAACTATGGATAGTATCGGGGGTATTAGCCATGGAAGATTGAAAATACAGTAAACCAACATCAGCACAAGTAGAATTTAAGTTTGCTACAGTACCTAAGCAAGTGGTGGTTTGCTTTCTCATACTAATGTTATCACGAGTTTCTGTTTAAGTTTCGTGTTGTGAAGTTTTCAAGTTTTGGGTGAAGTTCTTATGGACAAAAAGATAAAGAGTGGCAAGAGCTCAAGCTTGGGGATGCCCAAGGCACCCCAAAAGATTCAAGGATGTCGTAAAAGCCTAAGCTTGGGGATGCCCCGGGAAGGCATCCCCTCTCTCGTCTTCAATCCATCGGTAACGTTACTTGGGGCTATATTTTTATTCACCACATGTTATGTGTTTTTGCTTGGAGCGTCTTGTATCGTAGGAGTCTTTTATTTTTTTGTGTCACAATCATCCTTGCTGCACACCTAGAGAGAGAGACATGCACTCACCATGATTTTGTCGAGCTTCACTTATATCTTTTGGTAGACAATTCAGCTCACATGTGCTTTACTTGTATCTTTTGAGATAGATACTTTTGATGTATGTGCTTCACTTATATCTTTTAGAGCGCATCGGTGAGTGTCTTGGTAGTTGATCTATGCTTTGAAAGTAGTCTCAAAAGGGGTAGTTATCCAAAGGGATACTAAAACTTCCACCTTCATGTGCATTGAATAGTTAGAGAAGTTTGATTCATCTCAATTAGTTTTGAGTTGTGGTTATGGTAATATTGAAGTCATGCTAGTAAGGTGTTGTGGATCTAGAAATACTTGTGGTGAAGTTAGTGATTCCCGTAGCATGCACGTATTGTGAACCGTTATGTGATGAAATCTGAGCATGATTAGTCTATTGATTGTCATCCTTTGCGTGGCGGTCGGGATCGCGCGATGGTTTATACCTACCAACCCTTCCCCTAGGAGTATGCGTTGAATGCTTTGTTTCGATTACTAATAAAACTTTTGCAACAAGTATATGAGTTCTTCATGACTAATGTTGAGTCCATGGTTTAGATGCACTTTCACCTTCCACCATCACTATCTTCTTAGTGCCGTGCAACTTTCGCCGGTGCACAAAACCCACCACTAGCCTCCATCAAAACAGCCACCATACCTACCTACTATGGCCTTTTCAAAGTCATTCCGAGATATATTGCCATGCAACTATGACCATGACATGTGCCACCACGTCTACATTGCCATTGCATGATCGTAAGATAGCTAGCATGACGTTTCCATTGATGTCTATGCCATGCTAGATCATTGCCACGGTACAGTACCGAAGGCATTCCATATAGAGTCATAGTTGCTCTAAGTTTTGAGTTGAAAGTGTGATGATCATCATTAATGGAGCATTGTCCCATGTGAGGAAATAAAAGAGGCCAAAGAAGCCCACCAAAATAAAAAAATAAAAAAATAAAAAAAGAGGCCAAAGAGCCCAACAAAAAAAACAAATGAGAGAAAAAGAGAGAAGGGACAATGCTACCACTTTTTCCACACTTGTGCATATTAAGCACCATGATCTTCATGTTTGAGAGTCTCTCATTTTGTCACCACCATATAGCTAGTGGGAAATTTTCATTATATAACTTGGCTTGTATATTCCAATGATAGGCTTCCTCAAAATTGCCTTCGGTTTTCGTGAGCAAGCAAGTTGGATGCACACCCACTAGTCTTCTTTAAGAGCTTTCACATATTTGTAGCTCTTGTGCATCATTTGTATGGCAATCCCTACTCATTCACATTGATATCTATTGATGAGCATCTCCACAGCTCATTGATAGGCCTGGTTAATGTGACTATCTTCTCCTTGTTTTGTCTTGCAACCTCCACCACATTCCTATAGTGCTAAAACCATGGCTCATGCTCATGTATTGCGTGAGAGTTGAAAAGGTTTGATAAAGTAAAGGTGTGAAACAATTACTTGGCCAATATCGGGGTTGTGCATGATTTAAATTTGTTGTGCAATGATGATATAGCATAGCCAGACTATATGCTTTTGTAGGGATAACTTTCTTTTGGCCTTGTTATTTTGAAACTTCATGATTACCTTGCTAGTTTGCTTGAATTATTATTGTTTCCCATGTCAATAGCAAACTATTGTTTTGAATCTAATGGATCTGAACATTCACATCACATAAGAGGAGTTACAAAGGACATCTATGCTAGGTAGCATGAAAGCATCAAAATTCATTCTTTATCACTTCCCAAGTCGAGGACGAGCAGGAGTTAAGCTTGGGGATGCTTGATATGTCTCAAACGTATCTATAATTTTTGATGGTTTCACGCCGTTATCTTGTCATCTTTGGATGTTTTATGTACCTTTTATATCTTTTTTGGGACTAACTTCTTAATTTACTGCCAAGTGCCAGTTCCTGTTTTTTTGTGTGTTTTTGACACTTTTCAGATCTGATTTTGGAACGGAGTCCAAACGGAATAAAATCCCTGAAATGATTTTTTCCCGAATGGAAGAAGATCAGGGGGCCTGTGGGCCAAGCAAGGAGGGCTCCTGGGAGCCCACAAGCCCCCACTCCGCCACCAGGGGGAGGCGGCGGTGGCAGGGCTTGTGGCCTCCCTGGCCGCCCCTGACCTAGATCTTTGGCCTATATATTCCCTAAAATAAAGCAAAAAATCAAGGGAGCCTCGAAAATACTTTTCCGCCGCCGCAAGCTTCCGTTTCCGCGAGATCTCATCTGGAGACCCTTCCCGGCGCCGTGCGGGAGGGGACTTTGGAGTTGGAGGTCTTCTCCATCATCATCATCGCTCCTCCAATCACTCAGGAGTAGTTCACTTCAGACCTACGGGTCCGTAGTTAGTAGCTAGATAGCTTGTTCTCTCTCTTGGATCTTCAATACACAGTTCTCCATGATCTTCATGGAGATCTATCCGATGTAATCTTCTTTGGCGGTGTGTTTGTCGAGATCCGATGAATTGTGGATTTGTGATCAGATTATCTATGATATATATTTGAGTCTTTGCTGATTTCTTATTTGCATGATTTGATATCCTTGTAAGTCTTTCCGAGTCTTGGGTTTTGTTTGGCCAACTAGATCTATGATTCTTGCAATGGGAGAAGTGCTTGGTTTTGGGTTCTACCATGTGGTGACCTTTCCCAGTGACAGTAGGGGCAACAAGGCACACATTTAGTAGTTGCCATCAAGGGTAACAAGATTGGCTCTGTCGTTGATATGAGATTGTGCGTCTACATCATGTCATCTTGCTTAAGGCGTTACTCTGTTCTTTTGGACTTAATACACTAGATGCATGCTCGATAGCGGTCGACGTGTGGAGTAATAGTAGTAGATGCAGAAAGTATCAGTCTACTTGTTTTGGACGTGATGCCTATAGATATAATCATTGCCATAGATATCTTCACGACTTTGTGCGGTTCTATCAATCGCTCGACATTAATTTGTTCACCCACTGTCTACTTGCTTTCAAGAGAGAAGCCACTAGTAAACACTACGGCCCCCGGGTCTATTCACATCCATCGTTTACACCTCCGCTTTTACTTTGCTTTGTTACTTTGTTGCTTTCAGTTCTCACTTGGCGAACAATCTATAAGGGATTGACAACCCCTTCATAGTGTTGGGAGCAAGCTTTTGTGTTTGTGCAGGATCTTGTGATACTCCTCCACTGGATTCATACCTTGGTTCTCAAACTGAGGGAAATACTTACCACCGCTGTGCTACATCACCCTTTCCGCTTCGAGGGAACACCAACGCAAGGCTCCAAGGCCACGTGGGAAATCCTTTGCATATTTTCCTAGGAAGTCCCTTAAGGCGTAGCCTCAGCAGAAGGATTCCTCGTGCCGTCGGCACGACTATTCTTGGCACCGTTGTCAGGGAAGCACAACTGACATCAATCGCCGAGGCCACCAGATGGGTGCACAACGGTAGAACCGTGCCAAGAAGAAACCAAAGTGTAACTATAATGTGGGAAGGTGGTTTGCCAAATCATGTAAGGAAATAACAACAAAAAGAATAAGACAAAATATCGAGCAAGGAAATAGATGGAGAAGTAATACGACCTAGGTTTAGGTGTTTGATCGAGACTTACTCTCGGTAAAGGCTTGCATTATCGAGAGTCGTATATCGATTCTCGGTAACTATTCTGCCACTTCTTTATTTTCCTTCTTTTTGTGTTTTTGTTTTGGAACTTACTTTTTATCTCTAATATTTCATATCTTTTTATGACTATAGTTTCAAAATACCATAACTTTTGATGACTTATGTTTTTTGTTTGGGTCTTTAAAAATCTCAACTTCTGAGCATTCTAATCTAAAAACATGACGACGGAGAAGTGCCGGAACACAGAGAAGTAGGTATTCAACGTGGCCCACCCCCTCTTGGTGTCGTTCAATGCCCGAGACCGTCACGACCACCGGATGGGTGCACGGTGGGAGAATCACCCGAGGGGGGCTCTCTGTGGCATCACATGGCCCATGTAGGGTGTGGTAAAAGTTTGGGCACATTTTGAGTAAGTCTCCCGAGAGTTGCTTGTATACCGCACCATCTCCAAAGTAGTCTTTGTATATAGAGGGGGAATGTCTCCGGTTTGTGGAGGAAGTGCGGGTCTTGTTGCTACATTGGCCTCGAAATTTCTCGTGCTCCCAAAGGAGGCCATCGCATGACACGTGCGAGGCTCCCGCATTTTTCGGACACACGTGCAATATTTGTGACATTTATTGTGTTGGTAGGGTTTCCATGCTGGAAATTGCAGATCTAAAGGCGGCGCATGAAATCATGACCGGAAGAGGTATGGAAAATGCTTTGTGATATCCTTGTAACATGCGTGGAGGGTGCAGTAAATGTTTGGGTGAGTTTAGTGTGTTTACCGACAGTTGTTGTCGGGATATCTTACGTTTTCTGAGAGTCCCTCTCGGTAAAAGGTAAACCGTAGATCTATGGTTCACCCTCGCGTGAGAGGTGCTCTCGGTAAAAGGTAAACCCTAGGTTACGTATTGGACCTTTACCAAGCACACTCGTGGTAAAAGGTGAGCCCCTAGATCTAGGGTACGACCTTTACCAAGCACACTCTCACTAAGAGGTGAACCCTAGATCTAGGGTTTACCTTTACCAAGAGCAACTTGTGACGACATTGAAAATCTTCTCATGGGGGCTTATCCAAAATTTCTGCTCATGCTCACTCACTCTCACTCTCACTAGAGCTCCACTCTCTCTCCCCGCCGCTGCCGCCCCTCTTTCGTGCTGCCGCCGCTGCCGACCCTCTCATGCCACCGCCGCCCCACTCCCATGATGTCGTCGTCGCCGCTCTCCCACGCTGCCACCACTGCCCTCCCATGCCATCGCCCCACCCTCGCCACCATCGCCCTACCCATGCCTCCACCACTCACGTCGTCGCTGCTACCAACCTCACGCCTCCTTCGCCACCCCTCATGTCACCAAGCTCCTTTGTTGTCCACACCACCCCATCCTCCGAGCTCTGCTACTACCGTCGCCCCATCCGCCGAGCTCCACCGCCGCCACTCAGTGTGTGATGTGTGTGTATGTGTGTGATGTTTAATGTGTGTGTGTGTGATGTGTGTGTGTTCTTGGTGTGTGGGTGTTGTTGGGTCTGTGTGAGTGAGTGATGTGATGTGTGTGTGCTGGATATATCATTGACACCACTTCATTCTTTGTGCAGGACATGCATCTATTTTGACACTATAGAGAGTAAATCCTGCACACGCTTCAATGGTAATATCTTCCCTTTCATGTGTAGGTTTCCATTATTTGTATATCACCTAAATAGTCATGTAACCTACGCATCTCCTCGTTCGGAAGGGTTATGTTTATAAATATGCGAGTCTTTGAGTGTTTATAACCTCAACTATTTCGAATTGTCCACATTCTCTATGGATATCCCAAGTATGTGTAGGTTGGTCATTTTCATGTCGTACTTCGACATGAGACATAATTTTGACATCGTCTCCTTGTTGTTCTCTGGATACACATGCTCTCTGCTTATTACTAGGACGTGTATTTGGGGAACATCAAGGAGGTGCTGCCAAAATTTTGTCTCATGTCGAAGTACGACATGGAAGCGGACACAGCCTACATATCCTCGGTTGGGATTAGGACTTGTTACCATTTAGATAGCTTAGTGCTTGTTGTAAAACTTCATGGAATCACTTGTTACATAAAACATAATGTGTGTGTTTCCCATTATGTCAGAGGATTGAAGATCGTGAGTGGATGTACACTCGACACCCTAGCATGGAGGGTATGACCCGTGAGTGGAGCTCGAAGACCAATGGCTTCTTGGAATTAGTATTTGCTGGAGAAATGTTAGTTCCTCGAATTTTGTGCCCCTGCATGGAGTGCAATAACCATGTTGAAAGAGATAAGGTTACTAAGAGTAAACACTTAGGCAAAAATAGGTTTACGCATGGCTATTATTGGTGGATCTTACACGGTGAGACAAAATAGTCTAGAGCGGAGGTGGTGCGACAACGCACCAACGAATATGATACTCGGATTCAAAACATGTTAGATGACATCCGCCCTGCAGATCACATGAGAACTCGGACTCCGAGGAGCCGACATATATCCTATAAGATTATCATGCTGCTTTGTTTGCGGCACAAAAACCAATTCATGCCCATACATAGGTTACTCAACTAGCTCGCATCGCACGCCTGATGGCCCTAAAGGCGGCTATTTTTTTAAAAAATATTGCATTTTTTTATTGTTTTTGAAAAATATTGGTCATTTCAGAAATTTTCAAAAATGTAACGGCCTCGGCCTGACCGAAGCCGACTGGCTTCAGTCGGCCTAGCCGTAGCCGATTACCCCCTGTCGGCCTTGGCGTGGCCAATAAGTCATCAGTCGGCCACGTGGTAGCCGATAATTAGCTGGGCCACGTCGCCCACAGCCACTAGTCCTGGAGGGTCGCCAGTCGGCCTAGGCGTGGCCGATAGGGCTTTCGGCCTTGGCGTGGCCGATAGGAGGCCGAGGTGAGACAACCCCCCTCCTTCTTCCTCCTCCTCCTCCTTATCACTTTCTTTCTCTCCTTCTCCTCTTTCTCTTCTCCCCACCTCAAAACTCCCCCATTTTTACACTAAATCCTAACCGTTATTTGTCACATTTTCCATCGTAGTTGTATTGTCTAGTGTTAGGGCAGCCAATCCATCCGTCTCGCTCGCGATGGGGTAGTTCGCGGTGGTTGTATTGACCATTTTTTGGCCTTTCTTCTTCCATCTTTCATTCAACCTGATAAGTTCTTTCCGTATCTCCTCAAATGTCCTTGCAGGCCAACCCTTCCTAGATAATGCCTGGGAAACCTCATTTAGCACCGTGTCACTACTGATGAGTTCGTCCCATGTAACTATTATATTGTCTATCTTGAAATTGCTAGCTAAGTGCAGCAGACATTCGGACATACCAGAGTGAAAACTATGATCAAAAGGATAATGGGACATCTTGACAATAGTTAGCTACTGGACTACACTGCTATCCAACCTTAGTGCGGAGGGGAGTTTTATAGGTGCCTGAGAGCGAAGGATATGGCGGGAAAGAAATGGCGGGAAAGATATGACCGGAAAACTTAACATGTTCAAACTAAGATACAACTTGCTGAAATTGAGATACAAGTTGCTAAAATTAAGATACAACTTGCTGAAATTAAGATACAACTTGCTGAAAGTATTCAACAATTTTAGGATACAATAACATAAATCAAGAGAGTCCAACATGGATATTTTCCTTTTCCATCACTAACTTCTTCTGCTTCCTTGGCCGCACGAGCCCTTTCTTTCTTTCTTTGCCTCTCAGCATCACGGACCTCCTGTCGCTCTCTATAAACCTTCGCCAGTCGAAGTTCCTCTTCTCGGTTTTTCTTCAGCATCTCATCAAGCATAGCCGTCTTCTCCATGCAGTACTCTTGCCACTCTCTCTTCTCCTTTGCTTTCTCCTCTGCTTCGGCCTTCTCGCGGCACTCTTCCAAGTCCAAACTAGCCCATGCACGACGACCTCTTTCACGAATCTCGGTCACTGCCGAGTCCAGCATTTCCGTGTCAATCCAACGATAGTACATGCACAAAGGAGGAGGAGACTACGAAAGAAGATAAATATAAACATCAATTAAACAATAATATCAACAAAGTGTTTATTCTTGATGACATGAGCATACCGGAGGCCTGATGTACGGATAAATAGAAACGGGTGGATCTTCCTCATAATTGGCACACATGAAAAACTTCATGGCCAACCAATCTGAAAAATCTATCACCTCCTTCACCTTGCAGAGATCACCGCACCAACAAAGCACTACTTCCACCCCCCGAGGTGAACTAGCACTCTTCATTCTCCGAGGCCTAATGCTTTCATCTGAGCAAGGCAAACTCATAATGACTAGGGCGGTTGTGTTTTCAAGTGTGGCTAGATGTGGGAAGAAGACAGTCCAATGCCTCCTTTTATAGACTTAGATGACAAGCTTCAGGGCAAGAGCGGGAAAATAAGGCGGGAAAGAAATGGAGGGAAATAAATTGGCGGGAACCGAGGCGGAAAAAATGGCGGGAAATGAGGTGGGAAAGAAATTTGCGGGAAAACCTGGCGGGAGATTGAGGCGGGAAAGAACGACCGAGATAAGGAGGAGGAGGAGGAAGAAGGAGAAGGAGGGCTGGCTCACCTCAGCCTCCTATCGGCCACGCGAAGGCTGAAAGGACTATCGGCCACGCCTAGGCCGACTGGCCACCCTCCAGGCCGAGTGGCCGCGAGCGACATGGCCCAGCCTTTTATCGTCTACCACATGGCCGACTGGCGACTTATTGGCCACGCCAAGGCAGACAGGGGGCAATCGGCTATGGCTAGGCCGACTGAAGCCAACCGGCTTCGGTCAGGCCGAGGCCGTTACATTTATGAAAATTCCTGAAATGACGCAATATCATCAAAAATAAATTAAAAAGTGCAATATTATAAAAAATAGCCGGGCTTCAACAATTTGTTGTCCGTTATTGCTAGCCTGCTGCCTAAATAAAACATATTGCTATGAACATGTACGAGTCGAAAAAATCCTCGGTTGACTTAAGATGTCGTATGAGTAAATACATGCTTGTCCAAAAAGATGCATGTTATTTAGAAATGAACATAAAGATACAAACTACTGTGTCAAGTGCAAATCCTCTAGGTATATTGAGGTACACAATGATGATGGTACCAAGAGGCAACTCAAAATTGCGTCAATATCCTTCAATATCTTTCATTCACATAAAGGATCCAACAACTTTATATGAGCAAGCAGTCTGCCCAATATATGAGATGGGCTGTTAAAGGGAAGATGTACAATACAAAAAAGATGCAACATCCATGGGATTGTGAAGCATGAAAGAAATTTGTTGGAATTCATAAACAATGGATGACTCGATGAGTGTAGCTATTGGGATAAAAATTGTTGGGTTCAATTCATTTGGTTTGATGGCTGCCATATACAGCTGTTGGGCCGTATATATTATCCCCCTGAATCTGCCCCTAGTGTTTGCATGCAACGACATCGCATGTTCGTGATGCTAATAATTCCATGGCCTAACTCTTAGGGGAAGATATGAGTGTGTACATGGAGCCGCTGGTGGACGACTTATTTGTTGCCTGTAACGGTGGGGTAAGGACATACGATGCCGTTTCAAAGAAGCACTTCAATATGCAAATCTGGTACCACACATCGCTACATGACCTACCAATACATGCGGTATTTTGTGGCTGGTGTGTAAAGGGGAAGTGGCCTTGCCGAGTATGCCGTCAGCGTGTGACTTTCTTTTCACTGGCTAAGGGTCACAAGTATGTATGCTTTGACCAACATTGATAGTTCCTTCGTCTTGATCACCCATATAAACAAGACATTGTGAAATTCCAGAAAGGTGTTATTGTTTATGATCGTCCACCACCTATTATGACCGGTGCCGAACTTACGGATGAGTTTGATGTTGCCGAGAAAAATCCGAATGGGAAATGTTTTTTGGGATATGGAGAGACACATCGGTGGATTCACATTCCAAGCTATGGAGGCTCCCTTACTTTAAAGATCTTCTCCTTCCACACAACACTAATGTAATGCACACTAGAAATAATATCGCGTAGGCCCTTATTGACACACTCCTCGACACCGAGAAGATAAAGGAGAACATTCAGGCTGGGATCAACCAAGAAAAGCTATGCAACATGCCAAAATTAAAATTGGTGCCTGATACGTCTCCGTCGTATCTACTTTTGCAAACTCTTTTGCCCTTGTTTTCGACTCTAATTTGCATGATTTGAATGGAACTACACCGGACTTACGCTGTTTTCAGCAGAATTGCCATGGTGTTGTTTTTGCACAGAAATAAAAGTTCTCGGAATGACCTGGAAATTTACGAGGAGTTTTGGTGGAATATATAAAAAATACTGGCGCAAGAATCAACCGGAGGAGTGGAGCAAGGATCCCACAAGCACACCAGGCGCGGGCCCCGTTGGCCGCGCCTAGCAGGCTTGTGGGGCCCTCAGAGCTCCATCGCCTCCAACTCCAGATCTATTTAGTCCCTTTCGTCCGGAAAAAAAATCAATGAGAAGAGTTCATCGCGTTTTACTGTCACTGCACCTACTGTTACTCTGCCGCTACTGCTGTCACTGCTGCTACTGTTACTGTTGCTACTGTTGTTATCACACTACTTTGCTGCAGATACTAAGTCTTTCAGGTGTGGTTGAATTGACAACTCAACTGCTAGTACTCGAGAATATTCTTTGGCTTCCTCTTGTGTCGAATCAACAAATTTGGGTTGAATACTCTACCATCGAAAATTGTTGCGATCCCCTATACTTGTGGGTTATCAAGACTATTTTCTGGCGCCGTGCCGGGGAGGCATAGCTCTATTCTCTGAGTCACCTGGGATTTACGTCTGCTGATCACTATGAGGAATCCGAGAGATCCAAAAACTAAAGTCTTGCCCTCAACTACGAGGATAGGTAAGGAACTGCCATTTAGCTCTGCACTTGATTCACCTTCAGTTATGAGTAAGTTTGCGACACCACCTCCTGCTAGAAATTTTGATATGTCGCCTGTGCTTGATGATGTTACTTCTGTTGTCCATGATGCTTGTGATGATGCTTTGCTTGATACTCCTTTGCCACTAGGTGCATTCCTTGATGCATGAATTGCTAGAGTTGCTGCTAGATGTGATGATACTTCTGAAACTGCTGAGATTATTGAAGTAGAACCTGCTATTGCGCCTGTTAGAACTAGCTCTCCTAGATATGAATTGCTTGATATGCCTGAGGGTTATGTTATGGAGGGAGAGATAGCTGAGGACTTTGTTGCGTGTAAGGATAGCTATGATGTTGACAATTTACTGCGCAAGTGGGAAGAAAAATCTTTGAACGCTAGGATGAAATACGACCCGAAGTTTGCTACTTCGCCTATCTTTGTGACCGACAAGGATTATGAATTCTCTGTCGACCCTGAGTTAATCACTCTGGTCGAATCTGATCCTTTTCACGGTTATGAGTCTGAAACGGTTGTAGCACATCTTACCAAACTGCACGATATAGCCACCCTATTCACCAGTGAGGAAAAGATCCGCCACTACTATATCCTTAAGCTGTTTCCTTTCTCGCTAAAGGATGATGCTAAGATTTGGTTCACTTCTCTTGCTCCTGGTTGTGTGTGTAGTCCCCAGGATATGATCTACTACTTCTCTGAGAAATATTTTCCTCCCCATAATAAGCAAGCTGCCTTGCAGGAAATATACAACTTTGCGCAAGTTGAAGAAGAGAGTCTCCCACAAGCTTGGGGAGGCTCGTCCAGCTACTGAATGCTTTGCCTGATCACCCTCTTGAAAAGAATGAAATACTTGATATCTTCTATAATGGACTAACCGATGCTTCTAAGGACCACCTAGATAGTTGTGCCGGTTGTGTTTTTAGGGAACGAACTGTAGAACAAGTTGAGATCCTATTGAATAATATCTTGTGCAATGAGAATGCTTGGACTATTCCTGAACCACCTCCAAAGCCAACTCCTAAGAAAAGAGGTATCATATTCCTCAGTCCTGAAGATATGCAAGAAGCTAAGGAATCTATGAAAGAGAAATGCATTAAATCTGAAGATGTCAAAAATCTACCACCTATCGAAGAGATCCATGGTCTCGATAACCCGATACAGGTAGTAGAGGTAAATTCTCTTCATAGATTCAATGAGAGTGATATTCCTTTTGATAAACCTGCTAGCTTATGCCTGGATGAATTTGATAACTTTGTTGTCAAACAACCAAGTTTCAATGATTATGTTAGCAGACAATTGGAAAAGAATACTCGCATGCTTAGTCATTTAAGTGCTTGTGTAGACAGAAACGTCAATGATCTTAAGCTTTTGAGTAAACATACCTCTATGGTTACTACTCAGGTAGAACAAGTACTTAAGGCTCAAAATGAATTGCTCAATGAGTTGAATGACAATTTTGTTAGAGTCGTCACTAGAGGCGGTAGAATGACCCAGGAACCTTTGTATCCTGAGAGTCATCCTAAGAGAATTGAACAAGATTCTCAAGGAGTAAGCACCGAGGTACCTAGTCATCCTAGGAAGAAAAATAAAGATGATAGGAACTTGCACGCTAGCAACCCCTCTCAGTGCATCTAGTGCCCCTTAGTGATTTTGGTGGTTTGAAGACTTATAGGTTAAGTATCTAATGTGTTTGTGAGTGTACACAAGATCTATAAGTCATTGAGGAGTTTGAGATATTTGAAGAATATCGACCCCTAAAAATATATGTCTTCAGCTGAAGAAATTGGTCTGAAGCTGAAGAAATGAATTGCGAGGAATCTGCAATGAAATTAATATTCCTCATGAAGATACTGATATTGAGGAATCCGGTGTGTCCTGAAGAAAATCACTCTGAAGAATCTGAAGCATGAAGATTTACACTTTCTATTTTATTTTCTTCGCATTTGAGTAATAGGAACACCGTACTGTTAAAGGGGGTCGAAGTTACACTTTGGAATGAATTTCCTCATGATGCTCAACCCAAGCCTAATCCTACCAAAAGCCTCAAGTGAGGAATACGAGTGACATGAGGACTCTCACAGTTGAGGGTTCCGACCGTTTCGATAGCCACGCCAAGTCATTGGTCTTATCCACTCCAAAGGTCATATTATTTAAGGGCATTAGTGTCAAATTATGTCGGGATGCTCCCAGGCTATAAATAGCCACCCCCCACAACCATTAGCTGGTTGGCTGCTCCGTTAGAAACTGACACTTGTCATAAGAGCAACCCAATTCCTCAGAGTCTTCGAGAGTAATTCATCAGTGAGGAAATACCCCATACACGGAAACCACAAACCAAACCTAGTGATTGAGCATCACTGAAGAAGTTGTTCCTGTGTGGGACTGAAGCCTTTTACCTTTGAGGACTGTGCATCCTCGAGACGGTTAGGCGTCATGGTCTAGAGCTTCCCAGCAGTCAATTGTGGATCGCCGGGTGACCAAGTTTGTGAGGGTTTGGAAGTCTCCCCTGAAGACTTACCACGAGTGTTGGGCGAGGACTGTGTGTCCTTAGCTCAAGGAGAATACGGTAGGGACTGTGTGTCCTTTGGTTTCAATACCAAGCCGCTCCAAACCAGATGTACGACTGTCACAACAGTTGGAACTTGGTCATCAATGACTGTCTTCACTGAGAAACGGGTTCTAATTCCTCAACTCCTTACTTTCCTCGTATTATGTTTTGATGACTTTCACTGCGACTGTTTGAAGAATTTGCTGAAGACTTTCTCTGAATTTCCTCAAGCCCAAATTCTTCATGTCAGTTAATCCTCATATGTATTCTGCGTGCCTGCTCACAGTGCAATCTGTTTTCACATTCTTTACTCTGAAAAACTGCTGTTCTGAAACTTTGCACTTCCGATCCTTTACTGTTTCCGCTGTAAGTTAGTCATCAGTGAGGAATTTCCTCAGTGATGAAATTCTAAAAATCTCCTATTCACCCCCCTCTAGTCGATATAACACACTTTCAATTGGTATCAGAGCAAGGTACTCCCTTGTTCTGTGTGATTTTGGTTTCACCACCTGGAGTTTTAGTTATGTTGACCGCAGGCATGTTTAAGGTGACTGCAACATGTCCTACCTACGAAGGAAAGAACTTTCCCTTCTGGAAGAACAAAATGCAGGGAAACTACAAGGAATATGAATATGAGTGTTACTCCTCAAATCATTATGTTCATAAATCCTCAAACCAGTTTTCTGCATATTCATATGAGTAATTTAACCCCCCTACTGTTAAGAGAAGTGCATTGGCTTCAATGCTTGCTTTCTCATATGGTGCTCGCAGGATGATGAATGCTTTGCCACCCCTTCAGATGTGGGTGGTGAAGAAATCGAACTAATCACTACTGCAGGTCAGGTCTCTAGATGAAAATCATCATCTGAAGAATTTGCTAGAGACCTGAGGAAATGCTTGATAGGACGCATGCTAATGATTGATGAACTAGAAATATTTCACACGTCCTTATATTTTTGCTATGATGAAATTCTTATCTGACGAAATCAATATCATATTCTTCAAATCTGAAGCATATGAGATGGTAAGTTGTACTAATTCATCTGCAGGATGACAAACCCAAGAATACTGAGTGGGTTCTTGATAGTGGCTGCAGACATCACATGACTGGTGATAAAAGCTTACTGATGAATATGCCACTAACTCCATCACCTCTGAAGCAAATCCCATATGCTGACAAAGGTAAAAGCAAGGTATCGGGACTTGGCAAAGTGGCTATTTCCAAGGATAGGCATATGGACAAAGTGATGCTTGTTGAATCCCTTGGTTTTAACCTAATGTCTGTCTCGATGCTTTGTGATTTTGATATAATTGTTATCCTTGGTAGATATGTATGTGTAGTCATCATGGAATCTGACAGATCGAAAGTCTTCGAAGGTGTAAGAAGAGGGGATTTGTACATTGTTGGTTTCTCTACAGGTCCTCAACCAGCCACTTGCTTACTAGCAAAAACCTCAGAAGGATGGTTGTGGCACCGAAGACTAGGTCATGCAGGCATGAGGAATTTGCACACGCTCGCGAAGAAGAAGCATGTCATCGGCATCGAATCCGTCAAAGTACTCAAGGATCATCTGTGCGGTGCTTGTGAATCTGGGAAAATGACCAGATCCAAGCACCCCTCGAAGACTATCATGACCACTACACGTCCATTCGAATTGCTTCACATGGATCTATTTGGACCTACTCACTATGCCACACTAACCAATGCAACATCTTTATATGGCTTCGTCATAGTTGATGATTATTCCAGATATACTTGGGTGCATATCATAGTGTATAAAACTGAAGTGCAGGAAATCTTCAAACGATTTTCTTCAAGGGCCTCGACGAACTTTGGCATCAAGATCAAACATATCAGGAGTGATAATGGAACCGAGTTCAAAAACACTGGTCTTGATGATTATCTTGATGAACTTGGTATTACACACGAATTATCTGCTCCTTATACTCCTGAGCAGAATGGTGTCGTCGAAAGGAAGAACAGGACTCTGGTTGAAATGGCAAGAACTATGCTTGAAGAATATCAGACTCCTCGTCGCTTCTGGCCTGAAGCAATCAACACTGCATTCCATATCATCAACAAGGTATATCTTCACAAATTCGTCAAGAAAACCTCATATGAACTCCTCACTGACAAGAAACCCAATGTAAGTTATTTCAAAGTCTTCGGTGCAAAATGCTGGATTAGAGATCCTCACCATAGCTCAAAATTTGCACCTAAGGCACATGAAGGTTTTATGCTCGGTTATGGAAAGGACTCGCACACTTACAGAGTCTTCAACAACTATCACAACAAAGTTGTTGAGATTGTAGATGTGCGGTTTGATGAAACTAATGGCTCGCAAAGAGAGCAATTGCCTTCTGATTCAGATAAGCTGTCTCCTGAGGAAGCAATAAAGCTCAAGCCTACTGAAGACATTGTCCCCACTGAGGAAATTGGTGAAGAAACGATCCCCATCACTGATAAAAATCGAGAAGATGCTCCTGAGGAAATTGCACAAGAACCACTTCCTCAGCCCAGACAAAATCCTCAACCAGATCATCCGAGGATTGCAAATGAAGTAGAACTTGACAAAATCCTCAACGACATCAACGCGCCAGGTCCTCTCACTCGCTCAAAAGCTTCACACTTCGTTAACTTTTGTGGGCATTTTTCTTTTGTATCCATCACAGAACCCTCAAAAGTTGCTGAGGCTTTTCTGGAACCGGAGTGGATCCAAGCTACGCAAGACGAACTTCTTCAATTCAAGCTGAATAACGTATGGGATCTCGTCAAACGACCAGATTCTCGCAAGCACAACATCATCGGCACCAAGTGGATTTTCCAAAACAAGCAAGATGAGGACGGTCAAGTGGTGAGGAACAAGGCACGACTTGTAGCCCAAGGTTACACCCAGGTTGAAGGAATATATTTCTATGAAACTTTTGCACGTGTTGCTAGACTTGAAGCTATTCGAATACTACTTGCTTATGCTAATCATCATAACATCATCTTATATCAAATGGATGTGAAAAGTGCATTCCTCAATGGTAAGCTTGAGGAAGAAGTATATGTTGCTCAGCCCCCAGGTTTTGAGGATCCAAAGAATCCAGACAAAGTCTTCACACTCAAAAAGGCTCTTTATGGTCTCAAGCAAGCCCCTCGGGCATGGTATGATACATTAAAGGAATTCCTCATGAAGAAAGGCTTCAAACCTGGTTCACTCGATCCAACCATTTTCACTAAATCCTATGATAATGAGCTATTTGTGTGTCAAATATATGTCGATGATATCATATTTGGCTGTACTGACAAACGATACAGTGATGAATTTGCCTACATGATGAGTGAAGAATATCAGATGTCCGTGATGGGGGAGCTGAAATTCTTCTTAGGTCTTCAAATTCGTCAACAAAGCAATGGAATCTTCATATCACAGGAGAAATACCTCAAGGATGTTCTGAGGTAATTCGACATGCATGAATGCAAAGGTGCCAAGACTCCAATGCCTACCAACGGCCACCTCGGCACTGATGAAAATGGTAAAGATTTCGATCAGCAGGTATATCGTTCTATGATTGGTTCTTTATTGTATCTATGTGCATCTAGGCCAGATATAATGCTTAGTGTTTGCATGTGTGCACGTTTTCAAGCAAAACCGAAGGAATCACACCATAAGGGTGTGAAACTTCAAATGCTACTATTGCTACAAATTCTTCAACTGCACGTGTTGTGTCTATTTCCTCACTTGAGGAAAACACAAATGTTACTGATGAAAATGCAGGGTTGAAGGAATTGTACGTAACAGACATATACAAAAGCCTCAAAGGACATCAAACCCTTTGTGATGTGCTCAAAAAGCAGATCTTAAACAGGAACCCGAGGAAAGAAGGAATTGCCTTTGAGAGGAAATCAAACGCTGATGGATCTTATTGGAAACCTGAGCAGTACCCAAAACCTCATGGGTTGCTTCTACTGAGCCTCCTTTTGATCCATCTAATCTAACTGGATTTTCATGTGAATTATCCTATTCCTCAGATGAGTCATTTGACTCCAACTATAAACTGTTGAAAAATCAATCTGGTGAAGTATTTGCTCGATATGTTGGAACTAACTGCAGGAATGGCCCTCCATTGAGGAAAATCTGGGTTCCCAAAAGCTGTCTTGAAAATCTTCAGGTGAATGTCCTCATGACACCACCACTGAAGAATCTAAACCCAGATCAAATTCCTCAGGAGGACCAAAGTCTTCAAGAGGATCAAAATCCTCAACTCGTCAAAACTATGCTCGTACCCGTGCTAATGCGTCTAACATGCAGGGAAACTACAAGGAATATGAATATGAGCCTTACTCCTCAAATCATTATGTTCATAAATCCTCAAACCAGTTCTCTGCATATTCATATGAGTACTTTAACCCCCCTACTGTTAAGAGAAGTGCATTGGCTTCGGTGCCACCTTTCTCATATGGTGCTCGCAGGATGATGAATGCTTTGCCACCCCTTCAGATGTGGGTGGTGAAGAAATCGAACTAATCACTTCTGCAGGTCAGGTCTCTAGATGAAAATCATCATCTGAAGAATTTGCTGGAGACCTGAGGAAATGCTTGATAGGATGCGAGCTAATGATTGATGAAATAGAAATATTTCACACGTCCTTATATTTCTGTTATGATGAAATTCTTATCTGATGAAATCAATATCATATTCTTCAAATCTGAAGCATATGAGATGGTAAGCTGTACTAATTCATCTGCAGGATGACAAACCCAAGAATACTGAGTGGGTTCTTGATAGTGGCTGCACACATCACATGACTGGTGATTAAAGCTTACTGATGAATATGCCACTAACTCCATCACCTCTGAAGCAAATCACATATGCTGACAAAGGTAAAAGCAAGGTATTGGGACTTAGCAAAGTGGCTATTTCCAAGGATAGGCATATGGTCAAAGTAATGCTTGTTGAATCCCTTGGTTTTAACCTCATGTCTGTCTCGATGCTTTGTGATCTTGATATGATTGTTATCTTTTGTAGATATAGATGTGTAGTCATCATGGAATCTGACAGATCCAAAGTCTTCGAAGGTGTAAGAAGAGGGGATTTGTACATTGTTGATTTCTCTACAGGTCCTCAACCAGCCACTTGCTTACTAGCCAAAACCTCAGAAGGATGGTTGTGGCACCGAAGACTAGGTCATGCAGGCATGAGGAATTTGCACACGATCGCGAAGAAGAAGCATGTCATCAGCATCGAATCAGTCAAATTCCTCAAGGATCATCTCTCCGGTGCTTGTGAATCTGGGAAAATGACCAGGTCCAAGCATCCCTCGAAGACTATCATGACCACTACACGTCCATTCGAATTGCTTCATATGGATCTATTTGGACCTACTCACTATGCCACACTAACCAATGCAGCATCTTTATATGGCTTCGTCATAGTTGATGATTATTCCAAATATACTTGGGTGCATATCATAGTGTATAAAACTAAAGTGCAGGAAATCTTCAAACGATTTTCTTCAAGGGCCTCGACGAACTTTGGCATCAAGATCGAACATATCAGGAGTGATAATGGAACCGAGTTCAAAAACACTGGTCTTGATGATTATCTTGATGAACTTGGTATTACTCACGAATTATCTGCTCCTTATACTCCTCAGCAGAATGGTGTCATCGAAAGGAAGAACATGACTCTGGTTGAAATGGCACGAACTATGCTTGAAGAATATCAGACTCCTCGTCGCTTCTGGCCTGAAGCAATCAACACTGCATGCCATATCATCAACAGGGTATATCTTCACAAATTCCTCAAGAAAACCTCATATGAACTCCTCACTCACAAGAAACCCAATGTAAGTTATTTCAAAGTCTTCGGTGCAAAATGCTGGATTAGAGATCCTCACCATAGCTAAAATTTGCACCTAAGGCACATGAAGGTTTTTTGCTCGGTTATGGAAAGGACTCGCACACTTACAGAGTCTTCAACAACTATCACAACAAAGTTATTGAGACTGTAGATGTGCGGTTCGATGAAACTAATGGCTCGCAAAGAGAGAAATTGCCTTCTGATCCAGATAAGCTGTCTCCTGAGGAAGCAATAAAGCTCAAACCTACTGAAGACATTGTCCCCACAGATGGAATTGGTGAAAAAACGATCCCCATCACTGATGAAAATCAAGAAGATGCTCCTGAGGAAATTGCACCTGAACCACTTCTCAGCCCAGACGAAATCCTCAACTAGCTCATCCGAGGATTGCAAATGAAGTAGAACTTGACAAAATCCTCAACGACATCAACGCGCCAGGTCCTCTCACTCTCTCAAAAGCTTCACACTTAGTTAACTTTTGTGGGCATTTTTCCTTTGTATCCATCACATAACCCTCAAAAGTTGTTGAGGCTTTTCTGGAACCGGAGTGGATCCAAGCTATGCAAGACGAACTTCTTCAATTCAAGCTGAATGACGTATGGGAGCTCGTCAAACGACCAGATCCTCGCAAGCACAACATCATCGGCACCAAGTGGATTTTCCGAAACAAGCAAGATGAGGACAATCAAGTGGTGAGGAACAAGGCACGACTTGTAGCCAAAGGCTACACCCAGGTTGAAGGAATAGATTTCGATGAAACTTTTGCACCTGTTGCTAGACTTGAAGCTATTCTAATACTACTTGCTTACGCTAATCATCATAACATCATCTTATATCAAATGGATGTGAAAAGTGCATTCCTCAATGGTAAGATTGAGGAAGAAGTATATGTTGCTCAGCCCCCAGGTTTTGAGGATCCAAAGAATCCAGCCAAAGTCTTCAGACTCAAAAAGGCTCTTTATGGTCTCAAGCAAGCCCCTCGGGCATGGTATGATACATTGAAGGAATTCCTCATGAAGAAAGGCTTCAAACCTGGTTCACTAGATCCAACTCTTTTCAATAAATCCTATGATAATGAGCTATTTGTGTGTCAAATATATGTCGATGATATCATATTTGGCTGTACTGACAAACGATACAGTGATGAATTTGCTTACATGATGAGTGAAGAATATCAGATGTCCATGATGGGGGAGCTGAAATTCTTCTTAGGTCTTCAAATTCGTCAACAAAGAAATGTAATCTTTATATCACAGGAGAAATACCTCAAGGATGTTCTGAGGAAATTCGACATGCATGAATGCAAAGGTGCGAAGACTCCAATGGCTACCAACGGCCACCTCGGCACTGATGAAAATGGTAAAGATTTCGATCAGCAGGTATATCGTTCTATGATTGGTTCTTTATTGTATCTATGTGCATCTAGGCCAGATATAATTCTTAGTGTTTGCATGTGTGCACGTTTTCAAGCAAAACCGAAGGAATCACACCATAAGGTTGTGAAGCATATTCTTCAATACTTAGCTCACACACCAACACTAGGATTTTGGTATCCCAAGGGCTCAAACCTTCATCTGGTAGGGTATTATGATTCTCACTATGCTGGTGACCGTGTGGATCGCAAGTCAACCTCTGGCACATGCCATTTCCTCGGAAGATCACTAGTTTGATGGTCCTCAAAGAAGCAGAACTGCGTATCACTCTCCACTACCGAAGCTGAGTACATTGCTGCTGGTTCATGCTGTGCTCAATTACTATGGATGAAGCAAACCCTCAAGGACTACGGCATCAACATGAAGAATGTGCCTCTCTACTGTTACAATGAGAGTGCTATCAAGATTGCATACAACCCAGTACAGCACTCGAAGACCAAGCACATCCAGATTCGTCATCATTTTCTTCGGGACCATGTCCTCAAGGGCAATATCCTCATCGACCATGTGAAGACTGATGATCAACTAGCAGATATCTTCACTAAGCCCTTGGATGAGAAAAGGTTTTGCAAGTTGTGGTGTGAGCTAAATATCTTAGAATCTTCAAATGTTTTGTAAAAACATGCACACATCCTAACACTTATGCAAAATTGATGACTTAGATGTGCAACACATGATGAATCAATTTTCTTCAACTAATGAAGAATGTCACTCTGAATGTGAAGAAATCAACGAAGAAATTGATTCTCAGGGCCCTACGACAATTGTACAGGGCGTCTGTAATCAACATTCTTATATGGTGGGTCACGCCACCGCCCAATGTGAAATTCCTCAAGTTGATTTTCTTCAAATGTTCTATTTCCTCAAAATGTGTTTTTCTTCAAAACAACTGTTCTTCAGTATGACGATTTATCACAAATTTTCAAAAACACTTGATGACTTTCTTTTGACTAGATAGACTGTGATTTCAAGTCCTCAACAACATTCACTTGTTGCTATTTCTTCAAATTGATATTTCTGCTAAGTGAATGTGATCGGACCCTACTTTCCCTCTATGCTATACTCATCCAGTCTATTCAATTCTTCATATGCGTTCTACTTGAAACTTTGTTCAAAATCCTCACTGCGTCCTTGTCAGCTGATGATTTTGTAACGAAAATCCTCAAATCTTCAAAAATTGCTTCTTTAATACACAGTAACTGAACCCCACTTCCCACAATCGGATAACCACGATCTCCACTATCTCCACCGCACTGTTCGGGAGCTACACGTGTCCTGCGGAGACGTAGAGGCAGGGGCTGTTTGGTCCGAAATTTTCGCGCCAACAGTAAATTTTGGCTATAAATATGTCCTTATCCCCCTCGGCATACTCTTCTTCGCTCCATCGCTCTTCTGCCACAGCAAACACCACCGAACCCTAGCGCCATCGCTGGTAGTCTCGTCGCTGGTGAGGAAGAGCTTCACTGCCTCGACTTCTCCGTCGCCGGAACCACGCCGGAGTCGGACCATCTTCGTCCGCCGCCGCCGTAGACGTCCTCTGTCGCTGGGTTAGGGTGCATTGGACACGCGAGCGAAGAGCTTCTCTACACACCTTTCTGTGTTCTTCGTGCGCACCTTCCAGGGTAAATAAATCCCATTTTTACAGCAAGTTAGATCTAAAATTTTACATCTTCTATGTGAAATCTGTTTTTCCTCAAGAATCGATAAGCACTTGATTCCTCAAACGCTGCCTATCACCACATCATTGATGAACTATGCTAAGCATCTAAGATTTTCACGAGATTCCTCAATTGTGCGAATTTTCGGATCTGTACAACTCTGGAACCCAAGAACACTATGCTTAGGCAAATTCCTCAACCACTGGTTATATTCCTCAAACTGTCAAACTTTTTCATTTTCTTCAAATCTGAGAACGCATATGACCTCCAAATTCCTCGCAACTATACTCTATTCACAGGTACACACATGTTAGCTGATGAATCTCTCAGTTCTCATCACATTAACTCATTTGCAGCGTTTCTGGAAGAAAATCTTCAAGTCTCATCAGAATCCTCAAGAGTTCAATCTCATCAGCAAAATCCTCAGCTGAAGAAAATGGAGGATGACAGAAAACAGAAGGGAGGAAAGAAACTTGAGCAAAACACAACTGTGGATATCCTTGAGGATATCTACTTGGACTATTGCACGCTGATGAAAATGAGACAATGGAAAAGAGAAAGATACGGCTGCAGAAGATAGAACGCCGATGGGCAAATGAATGGAAGGAATACAGGTTTGTGACTCCCAAGTATGCGAAGAAATTCGCTCTGAAGCCCCCTGGCAGACGGGCCCCACTTGAGGATCATCAAGTAGCACATCCCTCAAGCCTCATGACCATTGATGACTATCCAGATGAGAAGGAAAAGCATCTGGCTAAGCTCAAGAAGCAGGCAGAAACTGCAGTGAGGAAATGCAATGAATCCTCAGCTGCTGCCTCAGCTGCTGCTACTTCCTCTGACGCAGAGACCTCTGGCTCAGAAATTCCTCAAATGCAGTCTGTACCGTCAAAACCAAGGGTTCCAAAGCCTCAAGAGAAGTCTGCTCAGGCTTCAGTCACAAAACCCTTAGCACCAAAACCTTCAACACCAAAACCATCAGCGCCAAAGCCCTCAGTACCAATCTCCTCAGCTCCAAAATCCTCAGCACCACCACCAAAGCCTCAAGAGAAACCAGTACAGAAGCAAGTCATGAAGCCTATGACCGCCAGCTCCAGCTCCTCACTCCCAGCTGCAACCAGCTCGGAGACAAAGTCTTCAACACCTCCTGCGAAGACTCAGGTATCTGCTGAACGTGCAACTCTGCCAAGCCCCAGCAAAATCATCACCGTCCCGTCTGCATCAGAGGGCAGTGATGAATTTGATGATCAAACCCTGCAAGCAATCATCAGAAATAAGCAGGAAAGAGTAGCTTAAGCATCAGGCAGTGCCATTCCTCTGGCAATGGACCCCAAGGTCCTCCTTGACTACATCAACATCTGGTATGAGGACCCAAACACTCCGCTTGATGATTTGAAACTTCCCCCTGGCATCAGCCACATGGTGACCACTTTCATCAATGAAGCCAAGTGGAATGAACAGCTGGCCAAGCAGGCCAAAGTTGCAAAGCTTAAAAAGGAGAAATTCCTCAAGCAGAATCTCCTCAAATTGACTCCTGATGCACTGGTATCCAGACAGGCACAGCTGAAGAAATTGACTGACAAGTACTCCAAGCTGTCAGATCGTAATAGTCTCAAGAGCAATTTCATCAAGCTGGCCACTAGTGCTGTTGATGATTACAATAAGAAGGCTACAACCCCAGCACCAACTTCTCAGCCCTTGATTGAGGAGCCAGCAGATGAATCTACTCATGACGAGGAAACTCCTCAGGCTGAGGAAGTACACCAAGAACGCCGTGTGGATGAACCGGCTATTGAAGAAATCATCATGGAAACTCCAGCTGATGAATTTGCTACAGCTGATGAGACTACCCCTCACCCAGCTGCTTCATCAAAGCAAGCTGATGACTCTGTTCCAGCTGGTTCCTCAATACCAGCTGAAGAATCTGTCAAGAGAACCCCTTCACCAAAAGCTTCAACGGTGAAGAAGATGACTCCGTCTGCATCAGACGTGAAGAAAACCAGGGCTGCTGAGAAGGAAGCCAAAAAGAGAAAGGCCTCCTCAGCAGAAGAAGAAACAGAGGCCAAGCGCCTCAAAGCACTTGAAGAAACTGCTCCTCTGGACCCTATGCCCCTGAATGTCGCTCCTTCTTATGAAATGGCATCATTGATGATCCAGCGAAAAAGGCAGATGAGGAAATGAAGGATGCCGCCTCTAAGGAACACACTGACGAGGAAATTCATATAGACGACAGTCCTCAAGCTTTCATTCCTCAGAAAGACACTACTCAAGAATCAGCTGCACCAGCTGATGAAACTGCATCTGCCACCAAGCCAGCTGAGGAAGAACAAACTGAAAATCCTCAAACTGATGACATTGAACGCTCTGAGCAAAATCCTCAAGATGAGGAACAGGCTGACCCAACTCCTCCAACTGAGCAAGAAGAAGCTATTCCTCAGCCTGATGCACAGCCAGGGCAAGCCCCTCAGCCTGAAGCCCAGCCACCTCCATCCCCTCAGCCTGAAGTACCAGCCACTGAAATTCCTCACCCTGAGGAAAATGCTGAGGAGAATGCACCTGACCAAGACAATGCATTCGTCGTGCTCAACCCATAGACTGCGATTGTTGTCTCCCCTCCTGTTCCTCAGCAAAATCTTAAGCCATTCTCCAAGCGTCCTAAGTTTCAAAAAGAAAATTTCTTTGAAGAACACATGTACTTCATTGGAGAGAACCCCTATGACAAGCCTCAAATGAGGCATCTGAAGTTTTGGACTAGGACTCAGATGAATTACTATGCCTCTGTGCTATGTGGACGAAACAAGATATTCCAGGACATGCATATTCCTCATGTTGAACTTGAAGCAATACTGTGCCTGGAGCCAGTCCTCAGTGTACTCCATGATGCTGGTTTACTACCTATGTGCTCCGACATCTCTGACTGGAACAACGAGCTAATTCTTCTGTTCTATGCCACTCTTCACATATTCGGCAACCCTGAAGACATTAACACTTGGGTGCTTGACTGGATGTCATAAAACACTCACTACAAGGCTCCTGCTACTGAACTCCTCCGAGAACTGCCTGTACCAATTCCCTCAGATGAGGCTGTGAAGCTTTATGGTGAGCGTGAGCTGCCCAATGGGATGATGGAAGTCCTCATGAAGCCTTTGGCTGAAGGAAAACCTCCGAGAACAACCTTCCTCGTCCACGAGCTCAAGTACACACCCAGATCTGTTTACAGAATCCTGTGCAGTGTGCTCGCGCCGATCAAAGGCCATGATGATGAAGAATATGTTGTAGGCCTCGTGAAGAATATCCTAACATTATCCATGGTATTCCTATCAACATCCATGATTTCTTCTTGAGGACTTTGGCAGACAATGCTATGTGTCCTTTTGATCACAAGATATATGCCCCATGGATCATGAGATTCATCAGGACAAGGACATGCATCAACTTACACGCTGATTTCCTAAACCATGTTGGTTATATGCCTCCTATCCGGGTCAACAAGAAGACTTTCGAGTCCATTGAAGGAAAAGGCAAATCTGTGATTGAAGAAGGCAGTAGGCCCCTTGATGGCCAGTTCAGGGAGCCAGAAGCTTATTCTTCATGGGATGATACTAAGACTCGTCCGGCAAGCCCCGTTCCTCCTTGCATGATGAATACAAGAGAGCTCCTCCTCAGTCTTCACCAGAAGGTGGATCGCAATCACAAGTGGGTCAAACGCCAGTTTGGCGCCATTGTGAAAACCCTCACTGACACACAGAACTCTGTGAAGCTCAACCATCATTATCTGCATGAGGTTTTTGATCGCACCTGGGCTACACTTGCATATTTGAAGACTCAGACTGAGCTTGAAGAAATGGACTTTGAGCGAGACTTTGAATGGTCGTGGCCTCCCAAAAAGAAGTTCAGGCCTATTCCAGTGCTAGACCTTGAAGACAGCTCCTTTTCTTCATTCCGCACTGCTGAAACTGATGAAGAACGGCTCGATACTGCTACCGGTTCAAGGAAGAAGACTACTCCCAAGAAGCATCACGGCTCTTCCTCAACTGCCACGAAGTGAAGTCTTCAAGGACGTTAGTCCTCAGTTTGTCCCTTTTTTTCACTTGATGACAAAGGGGGAGAAACTTGAGAGTTAGTCTTCAAGCGGGATATTTTTGGGGCTTATGAACTATATTTAAGTTACAAACTCTTGGCTCTTCTGAAGTTTTTATGTAATGAGTTGTAACTTAAGCCCGATGGTACTCTGACGCTTTTGAACGTTTTTCATCGCATGCTTATTCCTCAAGTTTTAATGAACGCATGCTGCAATCCGTCAGATACCATTTGTCATCATGCATTTTCATTTTCTTCACATGATATGTTACATGTATGCATGATTTACAAGACTCAGGGGGAGATCTCCATGATATAAATCATCAATGTGCATTTGCTGTGAACAGCAAAATCCTCAAGATATGCACATCTTCAGGGGGAGTCTCTTTGAATCTTGATTTCAAATTCCTCAAATGAGTATTTACACTTCATATTATTTATCCCTGTTGAAGACTTAACCTAATTGTCATCAACCACCAAAAAGGGGGAGATTGTAAGTGCATCTAGTGCCCCTTAGTGATTTTGGTGGTTTGAAGACTTATAGGTTAAGTATCTAATGTGTTTGTGAGTGTACACAAGATCTATAAGTCATTGAGGAGTTTGAGATATTTGAAGAATATCGACCCCTAAAAATATATGTCTTCAGCTGAAGAAATTGGTCTGAAGCTGAAGAAATGAATTGCGAGGAATCTGCAATGAAATTAATATTCCTCATGAAGATACTGATATTGAGGAATCCGGTGTGTCCTGAAGAAAATCACTCTAAAGAATCTGAAGCATGAAGATTTACACTTTCTGTTTTATTTTCTTCGCATTTGAGCAATAGGAACACCGTACTGTTAAAGGGGGTCGAAGTTACACTTTGGAATGAATTTCCTCATGATGCTCAACCCAAGCCTAATCCTACCAAAAGCCTCAAGTGAGGAATACGAGTGACATGAGGACTCTCACAGTTGAGGGTTCCGACCGTTTCGATAGCCACGCCAAGTCATTGGTCTTATCCACTCCAACGGTCATATTATTTAAGGGCATTAG
Source organism: Hordeum vulgare subsp. vulgare (assembly GCF_904849725.1). Lineage (NCBI taxonomy): Eukaryota > Viridiplantae > Streptophyta > Magnoliopsida > Poales > Poaceae > Hordeum > Hordeum vulgare. Next base: position 129,608,123 of record NC_058523.1, read on the forward strand.
TGTCAAATCATGTCGGGATGCTCCCAGGCTATAAATAGCCACCCCCACAACCATTAGCTGGTTGGCTGCTCTGATAGAAACTGACACTTGTCATAAGAGCAACCCAATTCCTCAGAGTCTTCGAGAGTAATTCATCAGTGAGGAAATACCCCATACACGGAAACCACAAACCAAACCTAGTGATTGAGCATCACTGAAGAAGTTGTTCCTGTGTGGGACTCAAGCCTTTTACCTTTGAGGATTGTGCATCCTCGAGACGGTTAGGCGTCATGGTCTAGAGCTTTCTAGCAGTCAATTGTGGATCGCCGGGTGACCAAGTTTGTGAGGGTTTGGAAGTCTCCCCTGAAGACTTACCACGAGTGTTGGGCGAGGACTGTGTGTCCTTAGCTCAAGGAGAATACGGTAGGGACTGTGTGTCCCGTGACCGTGTGTCCTTTGGTTTCAATACCAAGCCGCTCCAAACCAGATATACGAGTGTCACAGCAGTTGGAACTGGGTCAACAACGACTGTCTTCACTGAGAAACGGGTTCTAATTCCTCAACTCCTTACTTTCCTCGTATTATGTGTTGATGACTTTCACTGCGACTGTTTGAAGAATTTGCTGAAGACTTTCTCTGAATTACCTCAACCCCAAATTCTTCACGTCAATTAATCCTCATCTGTATTCTGCGTGCGTGCTCACAGTGCAATCTGTTTTCACATTCTTCACTCTGAAAAACTGCTATTGTGAAACTTTGCACTTCTGATCCTTTACTGTTTCCGCTGTAAGTTAGTCATTAGTGAGGAATTTCCTCAAAAGGAATTTCCTCAGTGATGAAATTCTTAAAATCTCCTATTCACCCCCCTCTAGTCGATATAACGCACTTTCAACCCCGTTGCTGTTATACCCGAGAGTCTAAACGATGTCTCTGTTTCTGATGCTGAAAGCAATCTGGTGATGAACATGAGCCTACTGATAATATCGATAGTGGTGTTCATGATGATGCTCAACCTAGCAATGATAAGGATGTGGAGATTGAACCTGTTGATCTTGATAACCCACAACCTAAGAATAGGAGATACGATAAGAACGATTTCATTGCTAGGAAGCATGGTAAAGAAAGGGAACCATGGGTTCAGAAACCCATGCCCTTTCCTCCCAAACCATCCAAGAAAAAGGATGATGAGGATTTTGAGCGATTTGTTGAAATGATTAGACCTGTCTTTTTGCAAATGCGTTTGACAGATATGATCAAAATGTCTCCGTATGCCAAGTACATGAAGGATATTGTTACTAATAAGAGGAGGATACCTGAGGTTGAGATTTCCACCATGCTCGCTAATTATACCTTCAAGGGTGGAACTCCTAAGAAACTAGGTGATCCCGGAGTGCCCACTAGACCTTGCTCCATTAAAGGAAACTACGTTAGAACTGCTCTATGCGACCTTGGAGCCGGTGTTAGTGTTATGCCTCTCTCTCTTTATCGTAGACTTGAATTGGATAAGTTGACACCCATTGAAATCTCGTTGCAAATGGCCGACAAATCAACTGCTTTCCCTATCGGCATTTGCGAGGATGTGCCTGTTGTGGTTGCTAACGTCACTATCTTAACAAACTTTCTTATTCTAGATATTCCCGAGGATGATACCATGGCGATCATCCTTGGAAGACCCTTTTTAAACACTGCAGGGGTTGTTATTGATTGCAACAAAGGCAATGTCACTTTCCATGTCAATGATAACGAGCATACGATGCACTTTCCAAAGAAACAATATCGAGTACATTGCATCAATGCTATTGAAAAAACTTCATCGATTCTTATTGGGAGCTTTGAATGCCCTATACCTACTGTTAAGATGAAGTATGATTTGCTTGTTGCGGATATGCACATCCCCATTGAGGTAACCTAGTGACTATTCGAAAATTCTCCTTTTTCTTTTGTGATTCAAAAAGGTTTGTCAAGGAGACTTGATCAACCTCATTGACGGATTTCTTTCGATGACCATGGGATGGATGAATCGAGGAGTCACAACCCTGTGTTCCAAGCTTTCACCTTCGGTTCCTTAGAAGAAAAATGATAGATTTAGCTTTAGTGTTTCCTGTTTTCTGCTTTTTGCGTCCCGTAGAAAAGTGTCCCGAAAATAGAAGTTCTCCGAATGCCATGAAAATCAAGTATCATTTTTTTGGAATTTTTGAAAAATTCTGAGACAGAGAGCTAGTCAAGGGGATGCACCAGTGGGCCACAAGCCCTGGAGGCGCGGGCACCCCCCTAGCCGCACCTACCAAGCTTGTGGGGCCCATGTGTCCCCCTCCACTTATTCCTGCTCCCATCTCCTTCTCCTACCTCTAGAAAAAATCATCCCGCAGCTCAAACCGATGTTCTTCCTCTTCTTGCTGCAATTTTCGATCTCCTTGTGCAAAGCCCCATTCACCAAACTGTTTTGGGGGAATTGTTCGTTGGTATGAGACTCCTCCATTGGTCCAATTAGTTTTTTCTCTAGTGCCTTATTCGTTGTGTATTTTTGCTGCCTTGATGACCCTGTTCTTGAGCTTTGCATGCTAATTTTAGCTGGTCCCAAGTAGTTTTGATGCGTGATATGGCCTCTAGGTACTTGTCGGAGTAGTTGCTATGAGTTTAGTTGAGCCTTGTTCACTCTTCCTTTGAGTCACTAAAATTTTCAGAAAAGGAAGATGTTCAGGAGAAACTATCATGGTGGTTCCTCAAGCAAGAGGGGTCCCCGTCTCGCGATTTGGGAACCCGATCCTTACCAACCGAGGAACACATGGGTACAACCATGTGAATGGCCTTCTGATGGATTCATGATTGATGCAGGTTTCAAAGACGAGTTTGATACACTTGTTCACAATGTTGTACTTGAAGAATTCATCTCCGATAAATGTGAACAGTATACTACTCTCACTGCCTCTTTTGTTCGTAGATTCAAATTTTCGGCTGGCCATGATACAGTTGTACTGTTTGATCTCTATGACAAATCGTATACCATGGATTTAGAGGATTTCAATAGAATTTGCAAGATACCTGATTGGGGTAGTCTCAGTGATCCTCCTAAATCTTCGGTTAGAGATTTTTTCTCTAGTATAACTGTTGGAGAAACTAGAGATATTACGCATGCTACCATGGGGAGCATTCATTTTCCTGCCTTGCATTACTTTGCCCTTTTCATAGGTAGATGCATTAACGGCAAGATTGAGCATTGTCACCTCTGCGCACCTGACCTTAGTATTCTTAAGAGTGCTGTAACGGGTAATAGAAGTTTCAACATAGGAGCTATAATAGCAAGGATGCTGAATAATAATGCTAATGAAGTGGATTTCTTTGGTGGGATCTATGCCACTCGCATATCAAATTTTCTTGGAGTACCCATCCGCGAAGGAGATCCCCCGCTCCATACAACTTTCCTTGATCGCGCCGCTATGACACGCTATCAGTTCCTTGAGAGGGATAATGAATCCCTCCTATATCTGTTAATATTTAACCGACATCGTGTTTTCCATATTACCCTTCCTGCTCCTGCCTTCTTTGACTTCCAGGTAAAATGGAGATATTACATAACCAGAGGAGAGGCAGAGGAGTATGAGAGGGAGGCAAAGGCTGCTCCCCTCTGTGAGGCAGCTATTCAGGCGGTAGCTGCAGCGCTCCCGTACAACCCCCATTATGATTTTGGGTATCGCCGGACCATCCATGGGAGCATACCAACTTAGGCCAAAAGCATAAGCTTGGGGAAGTACGTGTTTCTCACCGACTTTATATTCCTCCTCACACTTTCACTTTGATAGTCGGTGTTCATACTTTTCCTCTGTATCATCCATGCTAGTTTATTTTCTTTTTGTCGCTTTCTTCTCGTTTGTTTGTCTAGTTTGAGAAAACCGAAAAAGAGTTCTCATTCTTCTTTTGCTTGTTGGGAGCTTTCCCGTGTAAATAGTTTTCTTTTTCTTTGGGTCAAGGTAGAAGACCATGGTTACAATGTTTAGTGGCTCTCACATGCATATCTGTTTATCTGTCAAAGAGCCATATTACTTTGTCTTTTCCTTTGTGTTTGCTTGCAGATTCCAGCTTAGTCCATGCACGAACGCTCTTATTATTGTTCACATCATTCGGTCGTGAAAGTGAAATGCAATAATGACGATATATGATGAAGTGATTGAGCCTGGAAAAGCTGGTATGAACTCGATCTATTTTGTTTTTGTAAATATGACTTGCTCATCGTTCTAGATTCATCTTTGTTGTGAGAGAAGCATGTTTGCAATGACAACTTAGAGATCATAGTTTCTGATGCCATGCTTAATTAGCTAGGAGCTTATAATGGTTTGTCTTGGATGCCAACATGAATTTTGAGATGATTATGATGTAGTGTGATAGGATGGTATCCTCCTTTGAATGATTCAAGTGGCTTGACTTGGCGCATGTTTACGCATGTAGTTGAAACAAAATCAACGTAGCATCTATGATATTTATGTTTATGGTGATTCATGTCCTACTCATACTTGCACTCAATGTTGGTTAATTTCAATGCATATTGATGTCTGTTGTCGCTCTCTAGTTGGTCGCTTCCTAGTCTTTTGCTAGCCTTCACTTGTACTAAACGGGAATACTGCTTGTGCATCCACTTCCACAAACCCAAAGTTGTTCCATATGAGTCCACCATACCTACCTATATGCGGTATCTACCTGCCGTTCCAAGTAAATTTGCATGTGCCACTCTCTAAACCTTCAAGTAATAATCTTTTTTGCATGCCGGAACCGCTAATGTGGTGAAAAGGGGCGATCAGTATCTTCCATGCTAGGCGTGTTATCCTCGATATGTGTTTATTCACTATCACTCACGAGAAAGGGGCTGCTAATTGGAATGCCCAGTTCCATGCTCAAATCGAAAAGATAATTGCAAACAAAACTCCCCCTGGATTGATGTTGGTATGGACGGCACCCGAGTATTCGACTACTCGTGGAGGGTGATTGATCGGTGGTGGGGGAGTCAAAACTTTACTTTTCTGTTTGGGAACCGCCTATAGTATGTGTAGCATGGAAGATGGTGAAAACTCTTGGTCATTGCATTGACAATGAAAGCATGCCACCCAAAATTATTTATCTCTGTCTTCAAATCTTGAGCTCTGGCACCACTGCAAATCAATGCTTCCCTCTGCGAAGGGCCTATCTATTTATGTTTCTGTTGAGTCATCCTCTTCTTATAAAAGCACCAATTAGGGAGCACCTCTGTCATTTCAATGCTTTTGCTTTTAATTGATACTGAGTATGACTGTGACTGGATGTTTTTTGCCATGAATTACAATGTTTAGTCAGCCCTTGATCTTTGAAGGTGATGTGCATTTATGTTTTGCGGTCTCACAAAGAGCTAGCGAGATACCATCTGTTCATATTGCTTCATGATTGTTTTGATTGAAGTGTTGACGTTTGAAACTTATTATTATTGCTCGCTAGTTGATTATGCCATTGATATGAGTTCCTCTTGAGACCTAAATGTCATTGCGTACGTGGTTAGCTTATGATCTTGCTAAAACTCTGAATATGAGTTAGACATAATTACAACAACAAGATCAAACAGAGTTTGTAAAAGTTTTTCTTTTGTCTCTTTCAGTTTGTCAACTGAATTGCTTGAGGACAAGCAAGGCTTTAAGCTTGGGGGAGTTGATACGTCTCCGTCGTATCTACTTTTCCAAACTCTTTTGCCCTTGTTTTGGACTCTAATTTGCATGATTTGAATGGAACTAACCCGGACTAACGTTGTTTTCAGCACAATTGCCATGGTGTTGTTTTTGCGTAGAAATAAAAGTTCTCGGAATGACCTAGAAATTTACGAGGATTTTTTGTGGAATATATAAAAAATACTGGCGCAAGAATCAAACGGAGGAGTGGAGCGAGGAGCCCACAAGCCCACCAGGCGCGGGCCCCCCTGGCCGCGCCTAGCAGGCTTGTGGGGCCCATAGAGCTCCCCCGCCTCCAACTCCAGCTCTATTTAGTCCCTTTCGTCCGGAAAAAAAAATCAAGGAGAAGAGTTCATTGCGTTTTACGATACGGAGGCGCCGCCACCTCCTGTTCTTCCTCTAGAGGGCAGATCTGGAGTCCGTTTTGGGCTCCGGAGAGGGGAGATCGTCGCCATCATCAACACCAACCTTCCTTCATCGCCAATTCCATGACGCTCTTCACCGTTCATGAGTAATCTCATCGTAGGCTTCCTGCACGGTGATGGGTTGGATGAGATCTATCATGTAATCGAGTTAGTTTTGATGGGGATTGATCCCTAGTACCCACTATGTTCTGAGATTGATGTTGCTACTACTTTGCCATGCTTAATGCATGTCACTAGGGCCCGAGTGCCATGATTTAAGATCTGAACCTATTATGTTCTCGCCAATATATGTGCGTTCTTGATCCTATATTGCAAGTTGTAGTCACCTACTATGTGTTATGACCCGACAACCACGGAGTGACAATAGCCGGAACCACTCCCGGAGATGACCATAGTATGAGGAGTTCATGTATTCACTAAGTTCTAATGCTTTGTTCCGGTTCTATATTAAAAGGAGAACCTTAATATCCCGTAGTTTCCATTAGGACCCCGCTGCCACGGGAGGGATGGACAATAGATGTCATGCAAGTTCTTTTCCCTAAGCACGTATGACTACATACGGAATTCATGCCTACATTACATTGACGAACTGGAGCTAGTTACCTATCTCTCCGTGTTATAACTGTTGCATGATGAATGTCATCCGGCATGATTATCCATCACCGATCCAATGCCTACGAGTTTTTCCTACTGGTCCTTGCTACGTTACTTTGTCGCTACTGCTGTCACTGCTGCTACTGTTACTCTGTCACTACTGTTGTCACTGCTGCTACTGTTACTCTGCCGCTATTGCTGTCACTGCTGCTACTGTTACTCTGCCGCTATTGCTGTCACTGCTGCTACTGTTACTGTTGCTACTGTTTCTATCACACTACTTTGCTGCAAATACTAAGTCTTTCAGGTGTGGTTGAATTGACAACTCAACTGCTAATATTTGAGAATATTCTTTGGCTTCCCCTTGTGTCGAATCAATAAATTTGGTTATCTTACTCAAACGTATCGACTTTTCTAAACACTTTTGCTATTGTTTTGGCCTCATTCTTGCACGATTTGAATGAAACTAACCCGGACTGACGTTGTTTTCAGCAGAGTTGCCTGTATGGTTTTCTTGTGTGCAGGAAAATGGATTTTTAAGCGTCCCAGAAAATTCCAATAAAAATAGAGAAAATCCACGCATCGGAAGGAACCCTGGGCCAGAAGATGGGCCATAAGGGGGCCACACGACTTCCAGGTGACCTCTGGGCGCGACCTTCCCCCTGGCCGCGCTGGGAGGCCGCTTGGGTGGGGTCCACCTCCTCTGGTGCCCTATCTTGGCTCCTATTTTACTCGTGACGGAAAACTACCAGAAGAGGTGTCGTTTTGCAAGTTCTCGATGCGGAGCCGCCGCCACCCTCGGTTCTTCTCCCGGAGAGCTAATCTGGAGGTTCCCTTGGCCTCCGGAGAGGGGAAATCGTTGCCATCGTCATCACCATCACCACTCCATCATCCTCCGATGGTTCCCCCATCATGTGTGAGTACTTCCCTGCTGTAGGTGAAGGGGGTGGGAGAGATTGGATGAGTTAGATCATGTTATAGTTCGTCGGATTGTTGGGGGCATGTTGCCTATCATCTACTATAGTGTTTATCATCTTTGCTACTACTTGTTACTCTTCATGCTTGTCACTTTGGGCCCGAGTGCCATGATTTCAGATCTGAATTCATTATGTTTCCATGAAATTTTTTTTTCGAGATCGTATCTATGATTAGTATGCACCTATTATAGTCCGGAAACGGCGATCCCAATGGTGACAACTTGGGACACAAAAGGGGATTGACTATCGTTTGAGGATTCCATGTATCCATTAATTGTTAATGCTTTGTTCCGGTGCTCTTTGATAGGAGCACCTTAATCTCCATAAGTTCCTTTTGGCCCCGTTGATAGCGGGATGGTAGGATAAAAGATGTTGCGCAAGTTCTTATTGCAAGCATGCACGACTACCTTGGGATACATGCCTAATGTTTGATATATGCCTAGATGATCATTACTTTTCTATGTGCCTTCCCCCAAGTGAAATACATGATGTCTCTCATCCAATGCCAACCATCCATCTACCTAGCCTACAGTGTTTTTATACTGCTAGTTACGAGTTGCTTTACTTTCGCCGTTTACTTTCGTTGCTTTGCCACTATTATTTCCGTTGCCACCATCACTTCCATATCACCGCTGCTACTAATATTTCGTTGCCAAGCAAGTATCTTTCAGGTGCAGTTGAATTGACAACTCAACTGTTAAAGATGATAAATATTTGTTGGCTCCCCTTGTGTCGAATCAATAAATTGGGTTATCTTACTCACGAAGACTGTTGCGATCCCCTACACTTGTGGGTTATCAGGACCATTTTCTCGCGTAGTTGCTGGGGAGCATAGCTCTATTTATAAGTCTACTTGGAGTTATTTTGCTTGCTGCGATTTATTCACTATGGGTAAGAAAGGAGACCCCAAGGTTCCAATTTTACCATCCACTACACGAAAAGGTACTGTTCTTAGCACTAGCGCTACGCTTGATTCACCTTCCGTTATGAGTAAGTTTGCTTCACCACCACCACATGCTGCTTCTACCGAGTCTGTCACTATGTCTGATACTCTTGATGATGTTTCTGCTACTCTTGATGAGCTTGGTTTACTTGGTTATTTTATTGAGTCTGAGATTGGTAAGGCTGCTAAGTAGTCTGGAATTGAACTTCCTGTTATGCGCTATCCCATTGGTAGATATTTTGGTTACCCAGACTTGAGTGGCCTCAAGGAAAGAATTCTTAATGATGATTATATTGAACTTGATGATGATTTATGCAGGGAACTTACAGAGTGTGCTGACTCTGACCCTACTTTTGTTAAGAAGCTGCTTGAAAAGCATTCTATGAAGAACAAATTTACTCCTGATCCTATTTTTTTCATCTCCTATTTGCATTGAGGATGCTGATTTTGATTTCTCTGTCGATCTTTCACTTATATCCATAGTTGAAGCTGACCCCTTTTATGGCAGAGAAAATGACGATGCTATTGCACACCTTACCAAACTCGCCGAGTTGGGTGGTTTATTCACTACAGAGGACAAGAAGAGAAACTATTATGTTACAAAGCTACTTCCTTTCTCTTTGAAAGAAGATGCTAATGCATGGTATGATGCACTACCATGTGGTTCCATTAAGAGTCCTCAAGATTTAGCTCAATCCTTTGTCACTAAATATTTTCCTGCTGATAAACAACATGATGCTTTACAAAGAATTTATAACTTTAAACAGTTGCAGGATGAGCACCTCCCTAAAGCTTGGGGGAGGTATTGCACTTTACTTAAGGCTAGACTGGTACATGGAATCCCTAAGAATGAATTGCTTGATATATTTTATGCTGGTCTAACCGATGAATCTAGAACCTATCTGGATAGTTGTGTTGGTTGTGTTTTCAGGGAAAGAACACCAGACGATGCTGAAGAATTAATGGGCAAGATAGCTAAGAATCATGATGATTGGTCCATTCCTGAACCACCTCCATCACCAAAGAAGAGAGGTATGCTTTTCTTGAGCCCAGAAGTTATGCAAGAAGCCAAGAAGTCTATGAAAGAGAGAGGTATTAAAGTTGAAGATGTGAAGAATCTACCTCCTATTGAGAAGTTATGTGAGCCTACCACTCACCCACCTATGGTAGAGGTACACTCTCTTTTAGAATTCAATGCAAGTGACATACCTCATGGTAAGCCCCTTGATCAATGCTTAGATGAGCTTGATAATTTTATTGTCAAGCAAAATCACTTTAATGAGCGGATTCAACGCCAATTGATGATAATTCCCTTGCTATCAACAATTTGCTTGATGTTTTATGTAGAACTGTTAAAGATGTTAAAGGTCTTGTTAAGCATTTTCATATGGTTCAAACTCAGCTTGAACAAATTTCTAATGTGCAAAAATATTTGCTTACTAACAATGCCAAACAAGTTGACACATAAGCATATGGTATAAAGCCCCGAGGTGGTACACACACCGAGGATCCTCTCTATCCGGAGGGGCATCCAAATAGGATCGAGAAAGATTCTCAATTGCAGGAAGAAGACGTTGTCAGCTCCCCGAACAAGAATAAGAAACACAAGGAAGCTCACAACTCCAATGATCCCATAATTGATGAAGAACGTATTGTTGATCCTAATAGTATATCTATTTCCGATGTTGAAAGTGAAGATGGTGCTGAACTTAATAAAGATAATGAGAAGAATGATCCTCCTGAAGTACAAGAAGAAGAAGCACCCGATAAGCGCAAGAGGTATACTACATAAGATTTTGTTGCAAGAAGACATGGGAAGGAAAGAGAACCATGGGTACATAAATCAATGCCCTTCCCAGGTAAGTCTTTCAAAACCAAAGAAGAAGAGCATTACAATAAATTTTGTGAATGGATGAAACCTCCTTTTCTTCAAATTCCTTTGACTGATGGTATTAAGTTGCCGCCGTACTCGAGGTATATGAAAGATATTGTTACTAATAAAAGAAAAGTTCCTAATGAGGCAATATCTACTATGCTTGCTAATTACTCTTTCAGTGGTAAGATTCCCGAGAAGCTTGGTGATCCAGGTATACCTACCATTCCTTGCTCTAGAAAAAATAATTATGTCAGAACTGCTTTATGTGATCCTGGTGCACGAGTGAGTGTTATGCCTTTATCTCTTTAAAAAAGGCTATGTCTAGATAAACTAATCCCTACAGATATCTCTCTTCAAATGGTTGATAAGTCAACGGCCATTCCTGTTGGTATTTGTGAGGATGTTCCTGTGGAAGTTGCTAATTGCTTGATCCTTACTGACTTTGTTGTGCTTGATATGCCCGAGGATGGTAGCATGTCTATTATTCTTGGTAGACCTTAATGAGAAGGAGCACACGGTATATTTTCCGAAGAATATTGATAAAAGGCATGGCCTTAACTCTATTGAGAATATTGAGACCCTGAAGGTTGGAGAGTGGGATTGTCCTCTACATGTGCACCACAAATACAAAACCATTATGGTTAGGACAATATCCATTAAAATAAAGGTACCATGATTGCTTTATAAGAAGTGAAATTTTTTGCTCGATTTAACACATGTTTGGTAGTAAGACTTGATCAACCTTGCTAACAAATATGTTTATATGAGTAAAAAGAGAAGCTTGCTATGTTTTCATTTCTTTTATCTTTCACCCTCCTTGCTGTACCAAAGTTTTATGTTTTTTAAGCTTCATATGTTTAATCATTGTTTCGAGTTTTCCAGAACTTTTGTAGCTTTCGCTATTTCGTTTTTTCTCAAAAGTGAAGTTGTTAGGAAAATTCCAGAAAAAATATAATAAAAATTTCCATCAAATAAGAGACCCCGGGGCACCAGGAACTAGCGAGGGGGGCACCCTTGGTCCAGCCGGCCAGCTGGCGCGGCCTGGCCCTTGGTCGCGCCCACAGGTTGCCTGGGCCCACCTGGTCTCCTTTCCACGTACTTCTTCCTCCCTTCTCTCTCCCTCACTCCAAAAATCACAATTTTTCTCCTGGAGCTCGATTTCTTGCTGTTCTTGGTGCTAAATTTCGATCTCTCTCTACAACCTATCATTTGCATTGAGAATTTGAGAATTTGCTCTTTGGTATGTGACTCCTCCACTCCTCCAATTAAAATTTTGATTGGTGGTCTTATTTGTGAGTATTTAGGAGTTCTTGGTGTTGTTCATATCAGCTTGCATGCATGTTTAGAAATTCATTTATGAAGTTTTGACGCAAGTTTATGCATAAGGGAAGTGAGTAGAATAGTTTGCTCCAACTCATTTTGCTTAAACCTCCATTTTTGTGATGAACCAAAAATTTCAGAAATGAGTTTATTTCGAAAAGAAAAAGGATGGCTTGGGAAGAAGAGACCCGAGCCTACCGATAGACTAACTAGAGCTGCAGCTTCATCCTCTACTGCGAGGACAAGTTACAATGATGAGATCGTGCCACCGGATTTGCTCCACGAGACAGACACGACACATGCGATGGCATACCCGTGTTCAGATTTCCTTATGGAGGCAGGTATTAAGGATGAGTTTGATATCCTCTGTGCAGCTGCAGGTTTGACACGTCTCGTAACATGACGTGTGCAACAATATCCAAAACTCACCTATTATTTTGTCAACTGGTTTAGATATAATGATAAAACTTCCATAACTGAATTCAGATTATATGAGGATGTCTTCACCATGTCTTTGGCATAATTTTGTGATGTTATAGGTGTGCAGAGTGTCAAGAAGACGACCAAAATGAAAGTTCAGCCCTACGAGCTGAAACCCCTATTCACTTCCTTTTGCAGTAAGGACCCGCGAGACATCCACTGGGGGAAGATCTCTAGCATCTTGTTTCCCCACATCAGGTATTTCACATACTATATTGCTCGAGGGGTGCTAGCTCGTGACAACACGAGCAACATTTTGGCTCCGGATCTCGCTATCTTGGCAGCCTCCCTCTTAGGGGATAACCCGTATAATATTGGTGCTTTGATTGCTCGTCGCCTCGTCACTAACAGCGGCAAGGGGCCTCACTTTGGTGGCATTTATGCTACGCTTATCCTCGAGCACCTCGGGCACACTGTACGCACGGATGATACGCCTTTTCCATACATAAAATTTGATCTTACCGCTATGAAGAGGCATGGGTTTGTTACTAGGACTTCTGAGTTTGGTAACCTTGTTTATATTATGAGGTTTGGCGAGCTTACTACTCGTGAGATCCGTCTACCTGCACCTCTTTTGTTTGATTACACTAGCAGGAACAGATGGTCCTTCACCTCGATTGAGCTGGACGAGTTCGTGATCTAGCAGGAGTTCCACAACCCTATGGAGGGGGTTGATCCCGAAGAAGAAGAGCCATCTTCTTGGGAGGACAGCCGGGCATTAGTGTACGCGCCCGAGGCCTCGTATGATTCTTGGAGCCACCCGTACTACTCCGGAGTCGGAGGGAGCTCGTGGAGGCCGCATTAGCCGAGCTCAACTTTGGCCAAAATCCTAAGCTTGGGGGAGTACGTATCCTTCTCCCCTTTCAATGTATCATCCGTGGTTTCTTAGTTTTAACCTTTTCAGAGTTTTTGCCGGTTCTTCTTTGTTCTTTCTTTGCAAAAACAACAAAAAGATTTATTTTCTTTTGTTTTCATTTAACCTTTGGGAAAACCCAAAAAGATTTTCTTTTTCTCTTTTGTTTGCTTTGTCTGCAGAGTTCATCTCATGTCCATGGTTGTAATTACACTTGATTATATCTTTCTATGTTCGATCGTGCAAGTGATGATGCAATAATGACGAAGATCGATGGAAGGGATGCAACAAGGAAAGCCGATATGAACTCTATTTGTTTCTACTTTTGTACATATGCGTGTACTAATGATCTAGAGACCAGCTTGTAGTGACATAGTGTTTTGTTTACAATGCTTTCCCAGTAGTTCATGCTTTCTTTGTGACTTGTCTCAAATAGCTGGAGTGCATAATGTGTTTTTGAAATGATTTGCATGCATTGCATTGTTCCTGGTTTGGCATATTAGAGTGGTATTTCCCTTCGGAGAGGTTTAGGATTGACTTGGCACATGCTTACACATGTTTATGACTAGAAGTCTATAAAGCCTTGATGATCTTTTTATTTCAGAATAGTTATATCGCTTTCATGCCCGATTCAGTGTTGCTTTGTCGCTCTGTATGATTATGACCGTTATTGCTCTCTAGTTGGTCGCTTCCCCGTTTTTTGCTAGCCTTTACCTGTACTAAGCGGACTGAATGCTCGTGCATCCAAAATCCTTGAAACCAGTTAGGCCATATGAGTCCATCATACCTACCTATATGCGGTACTTATGTGTCGTCCTAAGTAAATTTGCATGTGTCGTATTCTTAATTTTCAAATAAATATTTTGTTTTGTATGCCCGAATCGCTCATGTAGCGACTAAGGGATAGCAGTATCTCCCATGCTAAGTGGGTTATTCTCAAGATATGTGTTGATTCACTATCACTCACGAGAAAGTGGCTGGTAACCTGGATTCCCAGTCCCTTTCTCAAAAGACAAATCAAATTTAATGAAACAAAACTCCCCCAGGATTGTTGTTTGTATGCACGGTACCCGTGGATTCAGCCCGCCGTGGAGTGTGATTGATTAATGGAGGGGGAGTAGAAACTTTACTATTCTGTTTGGGAAACGCCTATAATGTATTTAGCATGGAAGATATTGAGATCTCTTAGTTGTTATGTTGACAATAAAAGCATACCACCCAAAATTTTGGTTCATCACTGTTTTAAAACTCAAGCTCTGGCACCTCTGCAAATCAATGCTTCCCTCTGTGAAGGGACTATCTATTTTACTTTACTGTTGAGTCATTCTTTTCTTATAAAAAGCACCAACTATAGAGAGCATAATTGTCATTCTGAGTGTAATGTGCATTGTCCCAAAGCACCACATTGTCTTCTGTATGATTGTGATATTACTTGTTTTGAAATATACATTTCTAGCCTCCTTTAAGACTCCGAAGGAGCGTTTGCATTTATGTTTTGCTTCACTCATGGGGGCTAGCGAGATACCACTCGAGTATGTCCAAGTCATGTGCATTGTGATCTCGTTATGATTTTCAGTTACATATTATTCATTCTTAGTTGTTTGAAACTCTTCGCTTGATCGAAGGATTGCTTCATGCATTGTCTTTGTATCATTGCTTCAATACTTGTTAGACTTGTTCATAGTGCATTCTTATATACATCTGATGAAGCAAAAGAGTTTGTCAAAGTTTTCTTTGTCGCGTCCAGTTCGTTGAACTTAATTTCTTGAGGACAAGCAATATGCTAAGCTTGGGGGAGTTGATACGTCTCAAATGTATCGACTTTTCCAAACACGTTTGATATTGTTCTGGCCTCATTCTTGCATGATTTGAATGAAACTAACCCGGATTGACGTTGTTTTCAGCAGAGCTGCCTGTATGGTTTTCTTGTGTGCAGGAAAATGGATTTTTAAGCGTCCCGGAAAATTCCAATAAAAAATAGAAAAAAATCCACGCATCAGAAGGAACCCTAGTCCAGAAGATGGGCCAGAGGGGGCCACAGGGCCTCCAGGCGACCTGTGGGCGCGGACTGCGCCCTGGCCGCATCGGAGGCCGCCAGGGTGGGGTCCACCTCCTCTGGTGCCCTACCTTGGCTACTATTTTTACCCGTGACGGAAAAATCCCAGAAGAGGAGTCGTTTCACAAGTTCTTGACACGGAGCCGCCGCCACACTCGGTTCTTCTCCAGGAGAGCTAATCTGGAGGCTGCCTTGGCCTCCGGAGAGGGGAAATCGTCGCCATCGTCATCACCATCACCACTCCATCATCCTCCCATGGCTTCCCCATCATCTGTGAGTAATTCCCTGCTGTAGGTGAAGGGGATGGGAGAGATTAGATGAGTTAGATCATCTAATAGTTTGTCAGATTGTTGGGGGCATGTTGCCTATCATCTACTATGGTGTTTATCATCTTTTCTACTACTTGTTAATGTTAATGCTTGTCACTTTGGGCCCGAGTGCATTGATTTCAGATCTGAATTCATTATGTTTCCATGAATATATTTGTGTTCTATATCCTCTCTATGATTAGTATGCACCTATTATAGTTCGGGATCGGCGATCCCAATGGTGACAGCTTGGGACACCAAAGGGGATAGACTATAGTTTGAGGATTCCATGTATCCATTGATTATTAATGCTTTGTTCTGGTGCTCTTTGACAGGAGCACCTTAATCTCCATAAGTTCCTTTTAGCCCCGTTGATAGAGGGATGGTAGGACAAAAGATCTTGTGCAAGTTCTTATTGCAAGAACGCACGACTACCTTGGGATACATGTCTAATGTTTGATATATGCCTAGATGATCATTACTTTTCTGTGTGCCTTGCCCCAAGTGAATTTCATGATATCTCTCATCCATGACCAACCATCCATCTCCCTAGCCTATAGTGTTTTATACTGCTAGTGACGAGTTGCTTTACTTTCGCCGTTTTACTTTCGTTGCTTTGCCACTATTATTTCCATTGCCACCATCACTTCCATATCACCGCTGCTACTAATATTTCGTTGCCAAGCAAGTATCTTTCACGTGCAGTTGAATTGACAACTCAACTATTAAAGCTTATAAATATTCTTTGGCTCCCCTTGTATTGAATCAATAAATTGGGTTATCTTATCCGCGAAGACTGTTCGATCCCCTACACTTGTGGGTTATCAGAGGACCAGTGCAATTCCAATGGCATTATGCACCTGAAAGGGAGTTCAAGCATCTTTGTGGCAAATGTAAGAATAAAGCCCGCATCAATGTCTCCATAGCCAAGGCATACATGTACGAGGTGGTGGCAACGACCACGACAAAGTAATATTAGGGCAATATTCACACTAGGTCAATTCTAGCTCCTCATTACTATGAAGAAACCCACGAGTAATTTTTCTAATCTTAGCCTCTTCGAAGGACATGGTGGCAACGCAAGTGGTCCAAAGCGCAAGAACTTCTCACCAAACGAGTGGTCGACTCTTATGATGTTTGTCTTGACCAACATGGAACAAGTGCAATCGTACATATAGTAAGTATACAACACCTTCGTTGACAACTAATCACTACTCTTGAGTGCTAACCTGTATTCTTCTCATTGCTATAGGGAATTTTAGAATGAATTCTGGAAGCTACCAGCGATAAAGAAGCAGCAAAGCTTCTTGAAGATACAAATGTTGATGGCGGTTTCATTTGTTAGTTCTCAGGAGAAGTAACTTTCCTAACTTTATGTACACTTCCAGTTGTTCTTACTTAACGGTAACTAACCAGACAATCTACTATTAATCTTGTAGGCATTCAGGAAGGTTGATATGGACGGAAAATTGATAGAAGTAGTCAAAGGTTTTGAATACGAGGCCAAGTCCTTTAAGGCTTACGACATGAATGGGTATCGCTTCCGGACTAGTGGGATGTTGTGTACAAGGTACCCCCGCATACCAAGGTAGCTACCTAAAACAAGGACGATTACAACATAAATCCTGACACATACGAGGGAGAGTTCTATCAAGAAGCAAACATTGAAGAAGACAAAGATGATGCAGATGAAGATGCGGGCGTGCATCACGAAGATGATGCTATGGACATGAGGCTAAGGATGACTAGATAATGCAAAGGACATATACGACAATGTTTCTAACCCTAGAGATTATGCATTACTTCTAGGATGGCAACTGCGGTAGATGATGATGATGATGATGATGATGATGATGATGATGATGATGATGATGATGAGGGTCCCTCTGAAGACTTCGAGGATGAATGTATGAACGGGCGTGATAGCGATGATGACAGTCCTGATCCAAATGTTGCACCTAATATTGACCCCTATTTCTAACAACTCCATGTAATCATGTGACAACTCTATGTATTCATGTCACAACTCCATGTATTTGTGTAAAAGATCATCATATTCGTATGTGAAACAAATCAATGTATTTGTATCTGCAACAGCTCTAATTATTCGTATGTGTAAGAACTCTATGTATTCATGTGTGTAACAACTATATGTATTATTGTGACAACTCCATGTATTCTTCATATGTGTTATATTTAAAGTATTTACATCATATCATCTATACTAACTGGTTTGTTCTTTTTCTTATCAGGTGATTGAAACATGATAGGTGACAACAAGAATCCAAAGGAAATTTTGAAAGATGTGGCAACTTTGCAACGAGATCAACTTGCTCGACCAGTGAATGAGGTGGTCGCTGATACTTGTGATCTATGTTGGGTTTTCCTTGAAGAGGAATGAGTGATGCAACCCACTATAGATACGTATTTACCTCACTAGAGAACCAATGTTTATCAAACCAATAGGAGTAACAACCAGCCCCCGTTTGAGCGACTTCACACAAAGAAGTAAACACTTGCACCCAACACGGGCAAGAGGGTTGTCAATCCCCTTGGACTCGTTATTTGCAAGAAAAGAAAGTGTGCGGAGGAAAGTCGATAATTGCAAAGGAAATAAAAAGTAAATAAAGGCAGCAAGGTAATTGTAGCATTTGTAAACTTATAAGTGGATAGACCCGAGGCCGTACTTTTCCCTAATGGCATCTCTCATGTAGTAGGCATACCAGGCTAAGCAAATTACTCTTGGGTAATTGATAGAAAGCACATACTTATGTGATATTCATGACAACGATCATTCAATTATATTGTTGTTTTCTGCGTGTTTTTTCTTCTTAGGTTTTCAGTACCAAACGAAGTCCAATTGCTATGAAACGTTTTTATGGTTTTTCTGGACGAAAGGAAGACCTGAAAGCTTCGAGAGGGAACTTGAAGCCACACATGGGGCTCCCAAAGCAACAGGGTGTGGCCAGGGGGCACTGCTAGAAACAGAGAATTTCCTTTCAGTACATTCTTTGTCGTGTGCTATCGGACTAAAAAAAAGTGACTTTGCCGTCAGCTTCCCAAAAGCATATGGCAAAGAAGGGACTCATGACAAAGATAGGTTTTGCCGTCAGTCCATTCTTTGTCGTTAGCCAGCGAACGACAAACAACCCAAAGAGCGGATGACAAAGGTAGGCTGATGACAAAATCACTAGAGCATGGCCTGGTTAGGTCAAACGGATGGCAAATATGTCGTCCGCTAGAGGACGGAAAAGAGCATATGCCGGCAGATGGCAAAGAAAAGTCGATGGAAAACAACATCTATTTCTACCGGTCATGTGATACATCTCCAACGTATCTATAATTTTTGATGGTTCCATGCTATTATCTTGTCAACTTTGGATGTTTTGTATGCATGAATATGCCATTTTATATCTTTTTAGGACTAACCTATTAACTCAGTGCCAAGTGCGAGTTCGTCTTTTTTCCATGTTTTTGACCTTTTTCAGAGGAGAATATTAAAGGGAGTCCAAACAGAATAAAACCTGCGGAATGATTTTTTTCCATAACAGAAGATACACAGGGAACTTGAGAACCAAGGCAAAGGACCCGGGGGGAGGTCACAAGCCCCCTAGGCGCGGCCTGGGGGGCGCCTAGCAGGCTTGTGGCCCCCCGTGGCTCCTTTTCCCTACCTCTTCCGCCTATAAATTCTCCAAAAATCTGAAACCGCCAGAGAGATCCATGAAAATACTTTTCCGCCGCTGCAAGCTTCTGTCTCCGCATGATCCCATCTGGAGACTGTTCTGGTGCCCTGCCGGAGGAGGGATTCGGACACGTAGGGCTTCTTCATCAACACGACTGCCTCTCAGATGATGCGTGAGTAGTTCACCATAGACCTTCGGGGCCATAGCTAGTAGTTATATGGCTTCTTCTCTCTCTTGGATCTTCAATACAAAGTTCTCCATGATCTTCATGGAGATCTATCCGATGTAATCTTCTTTTGCGGTGTGTTTGTCGAGATCCGATGAATTGTGGATTTATGTTCAGATTATCTATGAATATTATTTGAGTCTCCTCTGATCTCTTATATGCATGATTTCGTATCCTTGTAATTCTCTTCGAGTTGTGGGTTTCGTTTGGCCAACTTGATCTATAATTCTTGCAATGTGAGAAGTGCTTGGTTTTGGGTTCATACCATGCGGTGTCCTCACCCAGTGATTGAAGGGGTAGCAAGGCATGCATCGTGTTGTTGCCATCAAGGGTAATAAGATGGGGTTTATATCTATTGCATGAATTTATCCCTCTACATCATGTCATCTTCTTAAGGCGTTACTCTATTTGTTATGAACTCAATACACTAGATGCATGATGGATAGCGGTCGCTGTGTGGAGTAATAGTAGTAGATGCAGAAAGTATTGGTCTATTTGTCTCGGACGTGATGCCTATACATATGATCATTCCCTTAGATATCATCATGACTTGCACGGTTCTATCAATTGCTCGACGGTAATTCGTTCACCCACTGTAATAGTTGCTATCTTGAGAGAAGCCTCTAGTGAACACTATGGCCCCCGGGTCTACTTCACATCATATTTTTAGCTCTACACTTTTACTTTGTTGCACTTTCCACCTTCAGATCTCACCTTGCAATTAATCGTGAAAGGATTGACAACCCCTTTATAGCGGTGGGTGCAAGTTTGTTTGTTTTTGCGTAGGTACTTTGGAGACTTGTCTTGATACTCCTACTGGATTGATACCTTGGTTCTCAAACTAAGGGAAATACTTACTGCTACTGTGCTACATCACCCTTTCCTCTTCAAGGGAAAAACCAACGCAAGCTCAAGAGGTAGCAAGAAGAATTTCTGGCGTCGTTGCCGGGGAGTATCAACTCAAGAATAGTCTCCCTTCGACGTGTCAATTTCTGGCACCGGGGACTATTCTAAGTGAAGCTTATCCAGGTAACTGTCGCAATATCATCTCTTGCATTTACCTTTTTTGCCTTTGCCTCTCGTTTTCCTCTCCCCCACTTCTGAAAAACAAAAAAATATATTTTTCTTTGCCTTTTTCGTTTGCCTTTCCTTTGCTTGTGTGCTATGTGCCTTTAATATGCTTGCATCTTTGCTTGCTGAAAATCTATTGATATGGATCCTCATCCACTTGCTAATCTCTTTAAGAGATCCAATTATGTTGATCCAATTGCTAGTGAGTTTTGTGCACTAGATTATCTTTATGAAGTTTTGCTTGAGATGCGTGAATCTGAAAATTGTGATGGAGAAATTTATGAAGTGATTCACGAGGGCTCCTTGAATTAAAAGCATGATTGCAATGATTTCATTATAATTTCTATTAATGACAATCATGCTAAAAATATGCAAAACCCTAAGCTTGGGGATGCTAGTTTTTCTATGTCCACTACTTGTTGCAATTATCATGATTGGGGTAATGATTTTTCTTATGATCTTGAAAATTTGTTTAAGCCTCATGATGATTATGATATTTGCAGTAATATTGAAAGTGGGATTGGAGAAGTCATGACTTTAGTTGATGATAATCCCACTATTTTTGAAGAGCGTCAACTTTGCATGCATGTGGATCATGGAAAGAATATCCTATGTGATAGCTATATTGTTGAATTTGAATATGATCCCACATGTAATTGTTATGAGAGAGGAAAATATTGTGGTAGAAACTTTCATATCACTAAATCACCTCTCGTTATGTTGAGATTCTTATTGCCTCTTTCTTCTTCCTTGCATATGGTCGTTATTGCTTGTCTTGATAATTTGTTTTCCTATAAAATGCCTATGCATAGGAAGTATGTTAGACTTAGATGTGATTTTCACATGCTTTATGATGCTCTCGTTGTGCTTCAATTCTTGTCTTTTATGTGAGCATCATTGAATTATCAATGCCTAGCTAAAAGGCTTTAAACAATAGCGCTTGTTGGGAGGCAACCCAATGAATTTATCTTTTCTTTTTGCTTTCTGTTTTGTTGTGTCCACACCATCATAATTATGTTATGATTGTGTTTTTGTGTGTATTTATTTTTGTGTTTGAGCCAAGCAAAACCTTTATGACTAGTTTTGGTGATGGTTGTTTGATCTTGCAAAAAAAGACAGAAACTTTGCGCTCACGAAATTATTTTTAATTCTTATCAATAAATAGCTTTTGAGTTGTGCCAATTGCCCTAATTTTCATAATGTTTCAGAATTTTTGAGATACCCGAAGTATACGAAGTATACAGATTGCTACAGACTAGTCTGTTTTTGACAGATTCTGTTTTTGTTGTGTCGATTGCTTATTTTGATGAAACTATGGATAGTATCGGGGGGTACTAGCCTTGGAAAAGTGAGAATACAGTAATCTAACATCAATCTAAATAGAAATCAAGTTTGCTACAGTACCTAAAGAGTTGGTAGTTTTTTTTCTTGTGCTAATGATATCACGAGTTTCTGCTTAAGTTTTGTGTTGTGAAGTTTTCAAGTTTTGGGTGATGTTCTCATGGACAATGGGATAAAGAGTGGAAAGAGCTCAATCTTGGGGATGCCCAAGGCACCCCAAGCCAAATTCAAGGACACCAAAAATCCTAAGCTTGGGGATGCCCCGGGAAGGCATCCCCTCTTTCGTGTTCAATCCATTGGTAACGTTACTTGGAGCTATATTTTTATTCACCACATGATATGTGTTTTGCTTGGAGCGTCGTGTATTATAGGAGTATTTTCTTTTTGTTGTGTCACAATCATCCTTGATGCACACCTTTTTGAGAGAGACATGCACTCATCGTGAATTTGCTAGAATACTCATTGAGCTTCGCTTATATCTTTTGAGTTAGGCAATTTAGCTCACATGTGCCTCACTTATATCTTTTGAGCTAGATAATTTTGCTCTAGTGCTTCACTTAGATATTTTTAGAGCACGGCGGTGTCATATTTTGGAGAAATAATAACTCTCGATCTTCACTTATATCTTTTTGAGAGTGCTCTCTCTAAGTAACTTGGTAATTGGCGTGTGCTATGAAAGTAGTCCTAAAGATGATATGCATCCAAAGAGGATATAATGAAAATTTCCATATTATGTGCATTGATTAGTAACAAAAGTTTGATTCCTCACAATTAGTTTTGAGACATGGATTTGGTAATATTAGAGTTATGTTAGTAGGGTGTTGTGAATCTAGAAATACTTGTGTTGAGGTTAGTGATTCCCGTAGCATGCACGTATGGTGAACCGCTATGTTAGGAAGTCGGAGCATAATTGATTTATTGATTGTCATCCTTTGTGTTGCGGTCAGGATCGCGCGATGGTTAACACCTACCAACCCTTCCCCTAGGAGTATGCGTTTAGCACTTTGTTTCGATTACTAATAAAACTTTCGCAATAAGTATATGAGTTCTTCATGACTAATGTGAGTCCATGGTGTAGATGCACTTTCACCTTCCACCATTGCTAGCCTCTCTAGTACCGCGCAACTTTTGCCAGTGCAGAAACCCACCATATACCTTCCTCAAAACAGCCACCATACCTACCTATTATGGCATTTTCATAGCCATTCCGAGATATATTGCCATGCAACTCCCACCGTTCCGTCTCATGACTTGTGCCTTCACTTTCATATTTCCATTGAATGATCGTAAGATAGCTAGCGAGATGTTTCAACGTCATATGCCAAGCTAGATCGTTGCACATCCTGGTACACTGCCGGAGGCATCTCCTTTAGAGTCATCATTGCTCTAAGTAATGAGTTGTGAGTAAATAAAAGTGTGATGATCATCATTATTAGAGCATTGTTCCATGTGAGGAAAAAAGAGAGGCCAAAGATGCCCACAAAAAAAATGAAAAGAGCCCAAAGAGCCCAAAAAAAAGAGAGAAAAATAGAGAAGGGACAATGCTACTATCTTTTTCGACACTTGTACTTCAAAATAGCACCATGATCTTCATGATACACAATCTCCTGTTTTGACTCTTCCATATACTAGTGGGAATCTTCATTATATAACTTGGCTTGTATATTCCAATGACGGGCTTCCTCAAAATTGCCCTAGGTCTTCGTGAGCAAGCAAGTTGGGTGCACACCCACTAGTTCTCCTTTTGA
Source organism: Hordeum vulgare subsp. vulgare (assembly GCF_904849725.1). Classification (NCBI taxonomy): domain Eukaryota; kingdom Viridiplantae; phylum Streptophyta; class Magnoliopsida; order Poales; family Poaceae; genus Hordeum; species Hordeum vulgare. The sequence goes on from NC_058523.1 coordinate 129,631,687, forward strand.
GCTTTCACACACTTATAGCTCTAAGTGCATCCGTTGCATGGTAATCCGTACTCATTCACTTTGATATCTATTGATGGGAATCTCCATTGCCCTTTGATACGCCGAGTCGATGTGACCATCTCCTCCTTTTTGCCTCACAACCTCCACCACACTCTATTCCACCTATAGTGCTATATCCATGGCTCACGCTCATGTATTGCGTGAGAGTTGAAAAAGTATGAGAAAGTAAGAGTGCGAAAACAATTACTTGGCCAATACCGGGGTTGTGCATGATTTAAATTCGTTGTGTGGGGATGATGGAGCATAGCCAGACTATATGATTTTGTAGGGATAACTTTCTTTGGCCTTGTTATTTCAAAATTTCATGATTGCCTTGCTAGTTTGCTTGAAGTATTATTGTTTTCATGTCAATAGTAAACTATTGTTTTGAATCTTAAGGATCTGAACATTCATGTCACAAGAAAGAAGTTACAAAGGACAAATATGTTAGGTAGCATTCCACGTCAAAAATTCAGTCTTTATCACTTCCCTACTCGAGGACGAGCAGGAGTTAAGCTTGGGGATGCTTGATACGTCTCCAATGTATCTATAATTTTTTATGGTTCCATGCTATTATCTTGTCAACTTTGGATATTTTGTATGCATGAATATGCTATTTTATATCTTTTTTGGGACTAACCTATTAACTCAGTGCCAAGTGCCAGTTCCTATTTTTTCCGTGTTTTTGACCTTTTTCAGAGGAGAATATTAAACGGAGTCCAAACGGAATAAAACCTGCGGAATGATTTTTTCCATAACAGAAGATACGCATGGAACTTGAGAACCAAGGCAAAGGACCCCGGGGAAGGTCACAAGCCCCCTACGCGCGGCCTGGAGGGGCGCGCCTAGCAGGATTGAGGGCCCCCCGTGGCTCCTTTGCCCTACCTCTTCCGCCTATAAATTCTCCAAAAATCTGAAACCACCAGAGAGAGCCACGAAAATACTTTTCCGCCGCCGCAAGCTTCTGTCTCCGCAAGATACCATCTGGGGACCGTTCTGGTGCCCTGACGGAGGGGGCATTCGAACACGGAGGGCTTCTTCATCAACACCACTTCCTCTCCAATGATGCGTGAGTAGTTCACCACATACCTTCGGGTCCATAGCTAGTAGCTAGATGGCTTCTTCTCTCTCTTGGATCTTCAATACAAAGTTCTCCATGATCTTCATGGAGATCTATCCAATGTATTCTTCTTTTGCGGTGTGTTTGTTGAGATCTGATGAATTGTGGAGTTATGATCAGATTATCTATGAATATTATTTGAGTCTCCTATGATCTCTTATATGCATCATTTCGTATCCTTGTAATTCTCTTCGAGTTGTGCGTTTCATTTAGCCAACTTGATCTGTAATTCTTGCAATGGGAGAAGTGCTTGGTTTTGGGTTCATACCGTGCGTTGTCCTCACCAAGTGACAAAAGGGGTAGCGCGGCACGCATCGTGTTGTTCCCATCAAGGGTAAAAAGATGGGGTTTATATCTATTGCATGAATTTATCGCTCTACATCATGTCATCTTGCTTAAGGTGTTACTCTGTTTGTTATGAACTCAATACACTAGATGAATGCTGGATAGCGGTCGATGTGTGGAGTAATAGTAGTAGATGCAGAAAGTATCGGTCTACTTGTCTTGGACGTGATGCCTATATGTATGATCACTTCCTTAGATATCATCATGAATTTGCACGGTTCTATCAATTGCTCGACAGTAATTCGTTCACCCACAGTAATATTTGATATCTTGAGAGAAGCCTCTAGTGAACACTATGGCCCCCGGGTCTACTTCACATAGTATTTTCAGCTCTACACTTTTACTTTGTTGCACTTTCCACCTTCAGATCTCACCTTGCAATTAACCGTGAAGGGATTTACAACCCCTTTATAGCGTTGGGTGCAAGTTTGTTTGTTTTTGCGCAGGTACTTTGGAGACTTGTCTTGATACTCCTACTGCATTGATACCTTGGTTCTCAAACTGAGGGAAATACTTACTGCTACTGTGCTGCATCACCCTTTCCTCTTCAAGGGAAAAACCAACGCAAGCTCAAGAGGTAGGATCGTGCCCGTGCGCCCACTCACACTAGTAATCCCCAGGGCAGGTCGCGTCCTGATGCCTTGGCGCTTCCCTATGGCCCCTCTTGCCCTGTTCTCTAGCCTATAAATTCACAAATATTCCAGAAGCCCTAAAGATCATTGCCAAACACTTTTTACGCTGCTGCAAGTGTCTATTCCATGGCGATCCCATGTGGAGCTCCGTTCCGACACCCTCTCGGAGGGGGACTGACCACAGAGGTCCTCTTCGTCAACCTTGGTGGCCTCGTGATGATGTGTGAGTAGTTCACCACAGACCTATGGGTACGTAGTTAGTATCTATCTGGCTCTCTATATATCTATCTATCTAACTATATATCTATCTATCTATCTATCTATCTATCTATCCCTCTCTCTCTCTCTCTCGTTCTTCAATACAATGATCGCATCTTCGCTTTGGTCTATCTGATGTAATTGTTTTGTATGGTGTGTTTGTTGGGATCCGATGAATTGTTGGATTATGTTCATATTATTCATGATTTGAGTCTTCTCCGAGTTTTATGATTCTTATTTGCATGATTATCATAGCTTCAGAATTCGCTCAGATCTATTTAATTTCTTTGGCCAATTAGTTTGGTATTTCTTCAGTGGGAGGGGTGTGTTGTAGTGGGTTCAACGTGGCGAGTTTGTATATTCCAATGATAGAAGAGGACAAGTTGCATGTTTGTGTTGCAGCCACTAAGGTTAAAACAGTGGGGTTTATTCATATTAGCCGAGTTTACTTTATCTAAATCATGTCATTTTTCTTCAAGCATTACTTTGTTTTATTTAATACTCTAGATGCATGCTCGATAGCGGTCGATGGGTGGAGTAATAGTAGTAGCTGCAGGCACGAGTCAGCCTATTTTCTTTTGGAAGTGATGCCTATATACACATGATCAGTGCCGTGAAAAACGCATAACTATGTGATGTTCTATCAATTGCCCAATAGTAATTTGTTTACCCACCATATGTTGCTTTCATGAGAGATGCCACTAGAGAACACTATGGCCCCGACTTTATTCACCTGTATATTCAGAAAACTTATAACTTCCTTGCTATTATTATTTGTCTTTTGTTTTATTTTTCAAGTCACAACTATCTACAATTATCTACACACCTCATTTGCTTGCAAATAACGAGATCAAGGGGATTGACAACCCTCTTGTCCGTGTTGGGTGCAAGTTGTTTGCTCTTTTGTGGGCAGCCGTTGAAGATGGTTGAGGATTGATATTCCTATTGGTATACCTTGGTTTCCTAATGGAGGGAAGTACTTACCCACATTGTATTGAGATAACCCGTTCCTCTTCACGTAAATCCAACGCACATCACAAGTATCATTCACCGCTACCGTGCGTGGGGATGATGATGATGAATGTCGGGACCCGATCCTAAGTCATAAGAATCTAGCATGTAACATATCACATCACTTTGCGACCTCACGCACGGTAATCCCCACGGCTACTACCTTACCTTGGCCGGGACCATTTGTGTCTTTTGGCTCATGTATATGAATATGTCTCTAGCATTCAAATGTCAGAGAACTCGGGTCGACATGACTAGTTATAAACCCAAGTGGCACATCTGTATAGGAACATGCATATGTAACCCAACAGCGCAGGTGTTGGTCATCAAGTGCATGTAGAAGAGTCATCGCAAGCTACACGGATTCCATTATACCATGAGACATTTCTATCATCAACTGCGTGTAGGCGAATCATAGCAGGCTACATGGACTCCATTACATATTGTGACATTTCCCCGTGGGGACAGACATAGCAGCAAAGAAGGATACACGCCGATCAATCAACGTGTCCGGAGCATTAGCAAGCTACCATGGCTCGATGGAAACACAAAGAGGAATATCCTTGTAGAGAGGGCTATTAAAGGCACACAACTAGGAGCCGAATCCCACACATACAATGCATTTCAAAACATACACGCAATATGCACGATATGTGTAGCTACAACATGGCATCAGAACACAACTCTAAGACTCAAGCATTTATTAAAGACTCATAAGAGTCAACATAGTGTGATATTATAAATAGGGGTCACATGACCCAACACTCAAGTCATACAAGCAACAAGCGGAAGCACAAAATGTCTGAGTATAGACATCTACTAAAAGTGGCTAGAGGAGCCTGAAAATCTACAACGACCCTCCCAAAGGAGCCATACCTCTCTCTGGTATTCCCAAGCTATTTCGATCAACATCGAACACATCGTGTAGAACCAATAGTGAGACTAATGTCTCCTCTACAAAAACATATTAAACAACCGTGAGTACAAAAGTACTCAGCAAGACTTACATCAGAATTAACTAAATATGCATCATTATCAACAAGGGGTTGTGGAGTTTATTGCAAGAAGCCAGCTTTGACGCTTCGCTAAAATGTACTATGACTACAAGTAGTATCTTTGAGGTGGGATAGCGCATACGAGTCCCCATATTCACCAAATCAATACATCGTATGGATCCACTCTTATCTCCCTACGAGAAGGCCATCCATAACACTCACACTTATCTTGCATATTTTAGAGTATCCATTTCAAGTTGTCTTTGTACAACATAAGTTTTCCAAGTAGTCCATATCCGAGGATGCGGCTATTCAAATAGATTAATTCACCCTGCAGAGGTATAGTTCCTCACACACACTCTCACCACTTATCACCATATGGAAATAATGCATCTCGGCAACCTTCAAGCAGAAGCACTAGCGTGGGCATCGGCCACGACTGTTAACCACACAAGACCCTAGTCTAGGTATATCGCCTATTTAAGATTAAACCCGCAAGGAAGTCCAGCCGAAGTTTCCTCTACAACCTCAAACGATGCGCGCAAGGTTCCACAAGCCCACTCTTTGGGTGCCACTTGGTACACTGTGCCACTGTGTATATACTGAATCACATCCCGCCCCATCGGGCAGCGCTAAGCACGGCAACTAACACTTTTCCTACAAATACCAAAAACTAGTCGCAATTCCTAGACAAATACCAAGGGGATTGATAATTTGAGAGGGACACTTAAGCATTGAAATGTGTGGTAGTATCTTCTCTTGGATAACATACACAAAACTCAGTTCTTAAGGACGGTCTCAATGAGATAACCCGCCATGTACTCCTACATAGCCTCTCATCGCTACCTTTACGAAATCGTATTCACACACTTAGCTCTCACACAAGAAAACATGAACGCATCTATTCGGATTCATCACCCAGATGGATGAGACCCAACATGACTTTACGTATAGCACGCACACTAAGCACACATGGATGAGTAAGCACAACAAGGCTCAAGAAGTTGCTACTCATGCTAATTAGTTTCAACTATTTACTGTGACAAAGATAGGTCAGGTAGAGGAATGGATTGAATTACCGGAACATGTAACACTTGAATCATTGTTGTCCTAATGAAGTAAAAGAGAGCAGGAGCGAGAGAGTGGGTTTATATGAGTATGCTCAAGGGGAGTTGCTTGCCTGACAGTTCTGAAGATAGCACTTCTCTTCATGAGTGTCAATGATCACAACATCAGAAACACCATCTACCGAGAGAGAATAACACCAACAAAGAGGAAAAGAACAACATTAACTTCATGAAAATATGTTGTTGTTTGAGCTAATGCATCTAGGAACCAGATTAAATGAAGTTTGTTTGAACCGAAGTCCAAATTCAAACTCCATATGTGTTTATTTAGTTTTCGTTTATAAAAATTGTCCTAAACAAAGGGCATAAGTTGCTCTAACATACATGATAATGCCATAAACAGATTCATTGGATTTTTGTGATAAATTTTAATATATACATTATTTTAATGTGAGTTATATATTATTTTCTATAATTTTAGAAGTTCTAAATATTTTCTGGAATTTCCTCACTATTTAATATACAAGAAAAGTTTTATAGCGTCATCATCGTGTCATGTTGACGTCATCTGGTCAATAGGGTCCTCCTAGTCAAACCTGACGTGTGGGGTCCACACACTAGTGACACTCTCACTTAACAAGGATTATATTAACCTAATTACTAGTATTAGGCATTGGGGTCCAGCAATTAGTTAATCTAGTTACTTAACGCAAAGAGTAACTCTAACTAGAATTAGTTAGGGACTGGACCCACGTGTCACTGACCCAGGGAGGTCAAACCCTGGTCAAACGGGACCAATCCCACCGGCGGCTCAACACCGGCGATAAAAAACGCGATGGAGGTCATCGGAAACTGCATTCTGATGACCATTTGAGTGGCAGAGGGGTTCTATGCGAAGCGCAAGCTCGCGCACATCGAACCCAACAAGCGACATCAGTTGTGGTGCACTGCAACGATGGTGCGATGGTGTCCACGGGGGCTGAAGCACGATCTCAACATGGACGAGGCTGGGGTGTGCAGGGAGGCATGCTAAGTGGCTCTACGACGTCCTAGGACCTTCAGGAGGTCGATCACGTGCTCATAAGCGAGCTTTGGATGCTCTAGGCATGATGGCATCATGGACGGCGGCGAGCAGTGCTCGGGTGGAACTATGACCTATAGGGAGAAATCAAGGAGGGGGAGAAGATGGAAAATGACGGCGGCCTCACAACGAACTTGTGCACATGACCAACTTGCTCGGGGAAGGCCTGACTGCAGCAAATCGACGACGGGGAGGTCCGCTGAACGGCGGGAAAGAAGATGGCGATGGCGAGGCTGCAGGGCACCCTAGGAATCGATCTTCAGCTCGGGGATGAGGAGGACATCTGCGATGATTCTGGACATGACAACGCGACGAGGAGGCAACGATGGCCACGCGAGCAACCTACGGCAGCGACTACATGATCTCGGGGCAGCTCAAAAGAGAGAGCTAGAGGGCGAGAGAGAGGCCGGATAGCGAGGGGAAGTGGAGAAGGGGTCGAGGGCATCTCCGTCGCGAGCATATGATGGTGAGGATGGTTGGGACACGTCGAAGCAGGAGGTGGTGGCCGGCAACGCACGCTCTGCCATGACTTTTCCTCCTGACGAGGAGGAAGAAGACAGGCAGCGCCAGGTGGGTGGGCCGAAACTCCACGTAAATCGAGGTAGGCCTTTCCTATTTCTGGTTTTCTTTTCTAATTAATAGATCTCTATTTGGATTTAGTAAAAATACTATGTCATTTGCAAAATTCCTGAAAATAGTTATGGATGCAAAGCATAATAGAAGCAAGCCCCACGTTAAGTTTCTGAAATTTTAGAGCTCTTAAAATATCTATACCAATTTCTAGGCCAATTAAAAAAGCAAACTTGGGTTATTTTAAAATGCCAAATGATTTTTATTAAATGTGCATCACCTCATTTATGTTGTTTCCAAAATTTATAAAAAATCATGGACATTAATGAAGACCATTAAGGATATATTGAAAATTATATTAGTTCGAAGTCATTTTTTCAATGTGGTGCTAGGGTTTGGCAGTCCCCAACTCAAATTCATTTTAAAATATACATGATCCATGGATGTTGATGCAACTAATTGCAAACAATTTCTAGGGTTATGACAAGTAGACCACCAGCAAGGAGGAGCGGAATGAAGAAACGTCGGTGCTCGACTTGTTGGACGAACTTCCGAGAGGCGATCAGGCCTTGGGAGACATGGAACCGGGACCCGAGGAGTCTCAAGTGCACATGCCCCCACATGAAAAGACCTGGCATTCTCTGCAGGGCCACGATCCGGCAAATGGTCCAGCCTTGCACTTCGCCAAAGGTCGGTGAGGAAGAAAAGACCCTGCCTCTGATGTCACCCATCCGCAGCGCACGAGGCGGACTATTGCAACACGTGCGGCGAGTGCCTCTGCGCAGGCGTGGAGGCCTTCCAGATCCACCGTGTTATATGCACGATCCAGGGAAACCACACCATCTATCGCTCCTTCTGCTCACGGAGGGCGAATGTGGGACTTGTCCGCCCTCAGCTCGTCGGAGGAACATGATGAGTAAGTGTTCATTGTGAAACTTTATTTCAATTCTTATGGTCTTCTTGGCGAACTTGTTGTTGCTGCTTCTACAGGGATGAGGAGATCTTGGCAAAGCGGATGGACAAGAGGGTGAAACCCGCACCCACCATGAGGGATCCGATAAACTCTACGCTGGAGCGGGAGGTCATAGACCTTAGCCCATCGGCCAGCCCCTGCACCCGACATTGAATGCAGATGCGAGTGTTGACTACGTCACCTCCATCCCACTTCACACGGGGTCGGAGCGCTCGGAGATGACCCACGAATGCTCGACCCTGGAGGGGGGCTCCCCGGCAATAATGAGCCTGTTCACATGGAGGACGCGTCGGCAAGTGGTGTTGATGGTGGTCATGCAACGACAATCGATGTTGCGGGAGGGGAGGGCTCCCCTCCTCAAAAAGAACCCACGTGTAAGTCCCTTATTGCTGGAACCTTAACCTTATATCTTATTTTGTGTCTTCTTGAACTTCCCAAAGTCCAATTTTCTTGGCATTGTAGATCTGCCTCCACCCAATGGCTCGAGCGTAGGCGCTAGCGTGGAGGAGATCGCCAAGGATGCCGCTAAAGAGGTGAGTCGGATTGCGGCAGAGGAAGAGGCCGACCCTAATGTCACCAAGGAAGCTGGCAAGAAAACCGCTGAGAGCAAGTACAATAGTATAGCCAGTGTTGGCTATAAGCCATTGCCATGTCATCTATAGCTTACCTTATAGCCAACATGTACAATAGTTTATTCCAAAAGTGTACTATTTCTTTATTATATGGTCCACCTTTCATACTCATAAAATGCCTAGGAGCACGTGCTAGAACTGGCTCTTAGCTAAGAGTCCGCTTACCTTCTCTCTCCTCTTCTCTTTCCTCTAACTAAATAAAAATATATTAGTTTATTTCTTATAGCCAGCTGACTCAACTCTATTGTACTTGCTCTGATGGGCTGTGTGTGGAAGTGCTGACTTACTCCAAGAGCACTTCTGCCCGAGGGCGCGTCGAGTGGGCGCATTCGTCATGACCGAGGCATCCAGTCGGGCTGCCTCTGGCCCGTTAACGTCAGAGGCACCACCTCCAAGCCGGTACCTCAAGGTGGGACACTTGCATTTCATTAGCTTTCCAGAAGAACCGATTCTCAAGGTCTCCTCCCAGGAGGAAGCCATTGACGACACTGTTGTTACCGCCAAAGGGGAAGTGGGAGTCGACCCGTTTGGCAGAAACGACGAGGCTAAGGAGCACGCCATTCTATCTTACATTGGAGAGGGCTTTCGGCAGCGAGGAACGAGAGGACCGTGTCAAGGACCAAATTGCATTCATAAACTAGAAGGCTGAGGCATAGAAGACCTGGTGGGAATCCGAGGAGTCCCTTTCCAAGACTAAAGCTGAGCTGATCGCGCGCAAGGTCCAACTTGATTCCCACGAAGAGGAACTTGCGGCCTGTGAGTTAGCCCTCAAGGCTGGCCCCAAGAGCCAGATCCGAGAGTTGGAATTGAAGCATAAGGACGACCTCAAGAAGAAGCTATTGTGGCTACCAAAGCTGCCAGGTCCGCCAACGACGCGTTGGAGGGAAAGGTGCAACAGTTGGAGTTGGACCTTGCCTCGTCCCGCCAAGAGGCATTGAAGCTGAAGCACGACATACAGAAGGTGACCCTCACTCTGATGGACCAGCAGGTTAGGCTCTCCGATAAGACCAAGGCATTGAGTGATGCCACAAACGCCAATGCTGACCTACGAGTGAAGGTGAGCACCTACTAGGACAATCTCAAGGTGGAAAAGACCAAGGGTCATGAGCTGCTCGAGGAACCACTGAAGGAGAAGGTGTTGCTTGTTTCAGCCGCGCGCACTTCCAGCGAGCTACAGGAGAACACCAAGCTATGGATGAAACAGCTCGTTGACACCGTCGGTAAGATTTCTACCCACCTCGCAGAGATGGTCTTCGAGGAGTGCGCCTTCTCCAATGACGTCCAAGAGATGACTAATGTTAGTCTGTCCCTTTTCTTCGGGAAGCTTGCTGACGCGTTGGCAAAGTACGTGGTTAGGCGGGCTGATGAGTTCCTTCGTGGTTCCCACGAGATGTGTCATGAGACCTTCCACATGGTCTTTGTTGGAATCGGGTTTCCGCGGACCCAAAAAGGTTTGAACTCTGGGATGCGCTCGCCCTCCTACCTTGTTGTACCTCTCGTCTTCATGGCGACTCTTCGGTGGCTGGAGCTAAGGGAAGCAAACTAGAACACACAAATAGTTTACCCAGGTTCAGGCCACCTTGTGGTGTAAAACCCTACTCATACTTGTATAGATTTCTTGAGGTGGAAGATGAGTACAAAGGAGGGTTCTTGCCATAGTCGAAAAAATGAGGATCCCCCGCTATGGAGTTGGGGCTTCTCTTTTATACTAGCCTTGGTCCTCTTCCCCGAAAACACAATTGGTTGGAAGGGTTGCCACAACGGCCATTTTCAAAGGGGGACAAGACTACGTCCTGCCGTGACAAAGGTGGACTTCGCCTACAAAAGCCCATCTCCATGACATGCTGGTGGGCTCGGGGGTTACCTCCTTCCTTCCGAGCCCCCAGCTTTGGACCTCTAGAACCGATCGGGGAACCTATGGGGGTTGCTTTGGGAACCCACAGCTGGTTCGGCTCCCTTAGCACCAAAGGAGAAAGCTTCTCTGTCCGTGCCCGCTGGCACCGACCCTGGTACCTTGCAGCGTGGACCACATCACCCATGTGAGGAGGTTGAGCCGTGGAACCTCGGCAGGCCACCCTCGGTGAGTCCGCCCCTTGGGGAAGGAACGTGAGGAGGCGCCTCCTCGATCCGAGCCCCACGAGAAATGGTCTAGGGGAACTCAATGATTGGCCTTCACGAGGAAGGGGCCCTCACAAGGGCCGGACCCCCGGGCCTTAATGCGGAGCATCCCCGGGCTCATATGATGCACTCGGCCCTAGGCCAAAGGTAGGCCGGCCTAGGTACCCCCGATCCTAGAGCCGCGACAGTAGCCCGTGAGCCCGTGGCGTTTACAACCCAGCAGTCCTGAGGTGAGGTAGTGCGGGCTCTTATCGCCTGCAGGCCAGGACAAACGTGTGGCGCACGACGGGGCGCGGGCACCGTGCCTTTTCGCAGTTCTTTGGTATCTTCCCAAGTTGACATAAAGCAGGCACACAGGATGGAGACGTCATTATTCACCTCCATGCCATTCCCAACTTTGTGCGCCTTATTCCTCCGTGCAAGACACGCGAGGTCCAATGTCCGAGCAAGTCACCTTCTCACCCCTCTTGCGGCTTCAGTCTATGGATAGCGCTCGCCTGGTAAGAAAGGGAAAGCCGCGGTTTCCGCCGTGAGCCCTGCCGCCACCTGGCCTGCTCTCATGCCTTCCCACGTCTCCAAGGTGGAGGATCTGGACTCGATGCTCCTGCTGGTGGCCGGCGATACGAATGAGGGGAGAGCAACCGCCATCTGGTCGGGCTTAGCAACGCTGGGCACCCTGGTGAAGACTGCCTAACCCTTCTTCCTCCACAACATTTACACGAGGTTGGGCCCACCGTTCTCTGACTTCTTCTACGCCATCCTTTCCCATTACTAGATCCAAGCTCTACACCTTCAACCCAACTCCATCCTCCTCCTGGCCATCTTCACCTTTTGCTGCAATGCCTTCGTGGGCATGAGGTCCTCGGTGGCGCTCTTCCGTCACTTTTTCATCTTGCGGTTCACCGACCAGAGACAGCGCTCCGCATGCGCCTCCTCCGTTGATGTCGGGGGCACAGGAACCCACCTGAAGACTGGGAAGAAGGTCGAGATCTACCAGAAACACTAGGTGTTCATGGACGTGCGCCGGGAGAGCTAGCTCTAGGGGGCTCCCTTGGGTCCGCCAGAGCAAACCCCCATGTGGAGCCACAAGCTCACCGACCCGAGGGTGGGTCCCATCCAGGAGCAAATTACCTCCCTCGAAGAGGCCCGCCTAACAGGGGCGATGATTATCAAGGAATTCCTGGGGCATCACATCACGCCGCTTTAGGAGCACTCGCGCCCCTTGTGGGATTTCACCGATGGTGGAGACCTGATGCGCCTACACGTCAGCAGCCTCATGTACGACGAGCTAGACGGATCCTTGGGGGCTCTACTAGGTCCCTGCCCGAGGACCTCCCGCACGCAATGCTGCCGATGTACTCCTATGACGACATGGAGGGAATGGCCGCGAAAATGCCCGCCTTCGATGAATGGGGCTCGTCGGGCCGCACAAGGGCTCCCCCATCATAGTGTAGTCCTTAGGCAAAGACGACAACGACTAGGACTCAAAGGTGACCGAAGGGGACGAAGACGACGGCTGGATTCCTCCACCCAACCTCCATCCGCCCCTATGCAATCTTGGGGATGACACCACTGTGGATGAGCGGCGCCGGACGACCCCCCTGAGCCCATGGCCTCAGGAGATGGAGCAGGACCGGGTCGTGCAACGACCGATTTGTTGGCGACGGGAGCCCCCGACGATGGTGTTGTGCCTCTCTCAGCGACGGCCTTACTTCCCTGGGGGCCCTCGGGCTCCCAGGAAGGAGGGAAGGGAGGGCGAGCTTGTCAGGCACCGCGTCGAGCACCCCTCTCGCGGTGGCGGGGCGACGCATGAGGGTGGCCAGGACGCGTCGCCCGCCGCCGAGAAGAAGAAGAAGTGGGCCGCCAGGGATGAGTAAATACCTTAGCCCATCCCCACACTATTCAACCATGATTAGTTTACTCACGCCGCCCCTCCTTTGACGCATGCTCCCTGGTGGCCGCGAGGAGAAGAAGAAGAAGGCCGCCCCTGGGGAGAAGGTGATGCAAGTCTTGAGGGCGCGCTTGTCTATGGTTCCGGGTCTCGGCGAACGTGGAGGTAGCCTGTGCAAGCCAGGTGTCGTGCTCGGAGCACAGGCGCCAGTACATCTCCACGTGTCTCCTTCATGCGGTGAGGAGACGCGATCGTCGGACCGCGGTAGCCCAACCGCCAACGCTGTCGGCCAAGGCTATCGCGGTGTTGCCCCTGGTCCTGACCATGAGGGCCCTAGAGATGGAGGCGACGGCCTCCACGAGCATGTCGTAGATGCCGGATACGGGTTAAGACCCGGAGCCTCCGATACCCCAAGCGATGGGTGTTGGGACCGTTGTGGTTGCAGCAGCGGGAAGCACCGAGGCTGCGACACCTCCGGAGTCCCTCGCTCTGATGGGCCACCGATGCAAAGGCCTCTTGTGTGAGCGCCCTTGTCTACAAGGAGGTTCTCAACAAGCACTGCGAAGAAGCAGAGGCCGACTGCAAGGCGCTTCAGGAGGCCGCCAAGGCCCGTGAAGGGAAGCTCGCCGATCGTGGCTTCAAGCTAGCAAGGGCGGCAGTCTAGCAGGTCGCTGAGCACGGGCATTTGAAGGCACTTCAATGCGAGGTGGCTGAGGCTCGGTACGCCCACATGAATTAAGTCTCCGAGGCCAACGTACAGCTGACTACCCGGGAGGAGTAGGTCCGGGCCGCTCCCGATGCGAAGGCGGCATCGGACCGTGCCATGCTCTCGTCTCTGGAACTCAGGGCCCGCCAGGCACTATGCTCCATCTACATGATGTGGCTTGAGTCTTCCTTTGTTCCTCAGGACGCCGGCTACACCGAGTTTTCTTACGACCTCATGAAGGAGCTCGAGGGCGCGGTCAAGAAGGTGGGCCACATCCTAGAGGAGGAGTGTCAAGACCTTTTCTCAGTGGCCACGACCCGCGTCTTCAACCATCTCCTCCTTCACGATCCCCACTTTGAGTTTGAAGAGGTGATGGGCCCCGTTCGTGAGAGTCCCGTGGTGATTTACCGACTTCCATGGAGGGCCACGTGCATACGCTGCTCTAGAAGTTCTCCTGCGAAGATGATGAGGAGTCCTGCGAGGAGCCCCCTGCCTTGCCTTGAAACAAATTATCTTTGCCTCAGGGAGGCATGAGGCAAAATCATTATTGTATGGAACAATTTGAATTCTGTAATAACTCCTTGCGATTCATAATGTCTATCTCCGCGCTTGGTTTTCCTCTTGCTTGCCTTTGTGCTCTACGTCGGTTGGGCCCAACCCGGTGCGTATCTTACCGCTGGTCGACAACCAGGAGATGAGAGGCTATAGGACTAGTGAAGGTCCTAAGTCGTGATGCTCAGGTACCCCCCCTCCTTGACGTGCAAGCCACTCGCTCGAGGGCCTTCACGTTCCCCTCCGGAAGCCTTGGCGCTCTGCGTCGGTAGGGCCCAACCTTGCGCGTATCTCAACCGCCACTGGATTACCAGGAGGCGAGAGGCTACAGTGCCAATAAAGGTCCTGAGTTGCAATGCTCAGGCACCCCCCTTGACATGCCAGTGACTCCCTCGAGGGCCCTAGTACTCACCGTTAGGATCCTTCGCGCTTTGCATCAGCCGGGTCCAAGCCTCCACGTATCTCAACTACCACTCGATTACCAGGAGGTGAGAGGATACTCGGCCAGTGAAGCTCCTGAGTCGCGATGCTCAGGCACCCCCTTAATGCACAAGAAACACCCGCTCTATGATGAAGGCCTTGTACTCTATATCAGCAGGGCCAAACCCTTTGTGTATCTTAACCACAACTAGATTACCAGGAGCTGAGAGGCTACAGGCCCAGTGAAGGTCCTGAGTCGTGATTCTCAAGCACCCCTTTTACACGCAAGTGACTATCATATGTGCGAATTGGTCAGAGCGCCTTGCGCCCACCTGTTTACGCCTGGGTGTCTTGTGGGAACTAGACACCAAGGACCTCAGGAGGTGACGTGCACGGGGCTGAGCCCGTGAGACAAAGCTCAATCGCTAGGATTTTTAGCACTTCAGGGACGAAACCGAGCATAGAAACCGTGTCCTAGCCCCCGCCCGTACGAGGTACAAGGGAAAGCTGGCAAGCACGGAACTCCGATGATCCACCCCAGCGCGATGCATGGGGCTTCCTGTAACGCCTAAGATGTGGTCCTATCCTTATTTGGGCGCGAGGTCCTCGACAGGGATTGAAACACATCTTGTCGTTTCGCAAGAATGGATATCGTTACAAGTACATGTACTGAAGATATGAGTATACGGAATTGGCTTACACTCGCCATAAGCTACATCAAGTCACATAGATACAACAATATACACTCATCATGAAGAAGAGCAGGGTCCGTCTACGGACGAAAACAAACGATAAAAGAACGATGTCCATTCTTGCTATCCCAGGCTGCCCGCCTAGAACCCATCCTAGATCGATGATGAAGAAGAAGAAACTCCAATTAGCACAATCAGCGCGCTCACGTCAAAGTAAATCTTTACATGTGCCTGCAACTGGCGTTGTAGTAATCTGTGAGCTACACGGGACTCGGCAATCTCATTTCCAAAGGTATCAAGACTAGAAAAGCTTAATGGGTAAGGTAAGGTTAAGTGGTAAGGCTGCAACAAGCGACTAAGAGTTTTTTTGAGGTGGCTAACTTACGAGTACAAGAATAAGAGGGGGATGATCTACCCATAGCGGACGTGAACTACTGATGGTCAACTAAATGATCCTGAACACCTATTTACGTCAGACATAACCCCACCGTGTCCTCAGACGGAGAAGGAGCTCACGAAAGATACAATCACGGTTACGCACTCAGTTGGCAAGTTTTAATAATTTTAACTTCAAGTTATATAGAACAGGATGTTAAAGAAAGTTTCCACGTTGCCACATAACCATACACACATCTTTCTAAAAGATTTAACCCTGCAGGGGTGCTCCAACTAGTCCATCACAAACTACCACACGCTGGAACAGAATGATCTCGAACAGGGAAACCCGTGATCTCCTCGGGTTCCTATTAGAAAACCTCAACCTCGAGATAGCCCAAAGTATCCTCGGATTCCCTCGCACAAGACGCTTGATAAAGGTAAACCAAATCCAGCAAGGCCGCCCGGCGTGTTGACGATCCCGATAGGAGCTGCATATCTCGTTCTCAGGACATGATGGATGAGCAATACGTACGGTGGCCGAATAGAAATCCCTCGAGTTGCCCCGGGTGGCCCCGCAAGTGGCTCTCTTTGGGACCAACACCAGAAGCACTGCCCCCCCCCCCGCCCCCCGTATTATGTTGAATTACTCCTCGGGTTCATGACACCCTATGTTTTTCAGTATTATCAACATTATTATGTTGGGCAAATATAGTACCAAAGTTGGGCCTTGCCAGATGAGTTATATCCCAAAACGAGAATCTAGGGTGTCCCGATAACAACCCCAAGCATGTTAGGAGCACTCATTTCTGGAACATAACACCGGTAGCCGAAACTAAGGAAGCAAAGGTGGAACAAAACACCGGGCTAGAAAGGCCGATCCTTCCACCTTTTACCAAGTATATAACTGCATTAAATTAAATAGTATTAATATGGTGATATAACACGGAACCCATGTTATCACATGGAAGCAACTGCACCTGCAACTAGCAACGCTATCAAAGGCCGAGAAAGCAGTAACATAGACAATTAGTGGTTTGCTAGGTAGTGGAAAGATAAGAGGTTTTCATGGCAATGATGGGAGGCTGATATTTAATAGGTGGTAGGCAGCAACACATAGCGATAGAAACGAAACAACTAGCATGGAAATGATAGTAATGGTATCTAGGGAAATGATCATCTTTCCTGAGATCCCTCTTGGAAGAAGAACGACTCCGTGAAGCAGACGAACCGACATAGTCGAATGGATCCTCACATTCCGACTCGCTTGCGGAACTCTATCGAGACGAAGCAAACCGGAAACAAGAATCAACACACCATATTCACCACGCCACATGCACGATGTGATGCACACCCTAATATGATGCATGTCGAGTTTTAAATTATGCAAGGCATGGCATGGAAATTCACCTCACGCAAACACTACACATTAAGTGAAGCTCAATATGCAACATGTTGCATATTGACGGAACTCCGCATTTCAATATTTAGTTCACTCCCGATTAGGTACACGACATTATGAAGTGTTGTTTAAACATGGCAAGGGTGAAGCACAAATTAAACTAACTATCTAGGCATTTTAAATGAGGTCGGAAATTACATATAGCATCTCCGAAATGACCCCACACATTACATTCGAATTCTATCCAGATTTGTCCTAAACACATTTTATGTTTGTTTAAAGGCAAAACAAAGTGGTTCACGTGATTCTACTTGTCGTTCTACTCCATTTACATATATGGCTCATCTCCAACGGAGCTACGGTTAAATAACTACGATCTAAATCATTCCTATGACGTCGACACGCAAACTGATGCAAACATCATGCTAAACAGTCTTAAATATGCATGAGAGATCAAAAATACTAATCTACGCAAAATTATACACGTCTTGCATATATAAACTATTCTGAACCGACGAACGGTTTGAAAGCTACGGGCGTTTGAAAATCATGCATTTTCTAAAATATTAATTCTACAAAACCTAAAAAATTAACGGGCCGAAACAGAGCATAATATTTTAGAAAATATGCGCCGGCGGAGCATGGCGCATCGTAGAAAAAACGTGCCAGGGCAGGGGATAGTCGGGCGCTCACCAGAGGCCACTTGGGCCGGCTCGGTGCAGCAGGCCGGGGTAGAGGAGGTGGGCCGAGGCGGAGGGGTCAATGGCCCGGCTGAGGCGGTGGGGAAGCAGGCCGGCTGGGCCCAGGGCGCTGGCTGGGCCGGTGCGGTCATGTTGGGTGACGGCCCACGTGGTGCCAGCGGTCAAGAACCGGTCGGGATCCAGATCCGATCTGGATCGGGTCCTTGGGGCGGAGGCTGCAGTCCTGGCGGCGGCTGGGGGCGAGGATGGCGGCGGTGCAGGCTGCAGGAGGAGGCCGCTCGGATGGCTGCCTCGGGCAGCAGCTTAGGGAACTACAACGGTTGGTGCTGCCAGTGCCGGCGGAAGGCGGCGGAGGGGCATGGGCGGTGGCGCTCGCGGGAGCTGCTCGGGTGCGGGATCCGACTCCTCCCCTAGGGCACAGATGGGACGGGGCGACACGGGCCTGGAGGGCCTGCTGCGGGCTCGGGCGGGCCTAACTGGCTGGAGGTGGGAGGACAAAGAGAGGTGGCAGCTGCCTAGGGTTAGGAATGGAAATCGAGGAGGAGATGGGATTTGTTGTCTATTTATAGACAGGGGGCTAGGGTTAGCTATTTTGCTCCGTTTTCGGGTCGTTGGATCACGATCCGACGACTCAGATCGGAGGGGGTTGGCTCAGTGGGTTGCGGTGGCTCTGTAGAATGGGCTAGGTGGGAAGAGAGGGAATGTTGCAGCCCGTGACACGAGAGTTTTAAACATCGAAAAAACCGTTCGCCGATAATCCGATGACGGTGCCGCTACGGTTGACCATTCATGTATCAAATGAACTCCCATTGCGATAAAATTTGGCACGCGGCCTATCTACATTAAAATAAGACCACACGCCTAGTTTAACCCAATCCGAGAATATTTTTCGAACACCTTTAAAAACAATATTTTATCGATGCCTTGGGCACGTGCATGTGTGGTTGTCTCAAAACGGTCAACGACAAAAACAGAGAGAACCGACAACTAATAAGGGATGCAAGTTTTAAAAACTAGCGGCAACGGAGTGCTGACGCAATGCAGATGATGCGCATTATGCGATGATGAATGCGACAACCAGACGAATTACACAACAAGAACGGAATAAAAGGGGAATCTTCTGGAGCGTCGGTCTCGGGCTGTCACAACTCTCCTACACTAACAAGAGATCTGGCCCCGAGATCTAAGAATGAAAGGAGAAGAGGAAGAGAAAGAGGTAAAACTTAATGGCTTCTTTTACAAATGAGTGAAACCAATGAATCTTGAAGGTTGCAAAGAGATGAAGAATGATATGAGAAACAAGCTAGAATTGAAAAAAAAATCGGCAGTACTTCGGTAGGAAAAAGGGACAAAAATTTGATAAGATGGAAAGATCTTGACAAGATTCACAACAAACCAACTAAATTGAATAAGCAAGGAGAGAACATGATCTTGAAAGAACAAGATGATAGATTGAAGAGAGCAACATCACAACAACTCCGGAACAAGAGAATGGAAACTAGATCATGAGAAAAAAGAATGAAGAAGAAAATGACAACTACTATCACAATTAAATCTGAAAAGCATCTTACAAGAAGGATATAACAGAGTTGTTGGGAAACCAACAACGAAAATAACAAGCTTTTAGAGGACTTATGAAAACATCTCACAATAGTGAGGTGAAAACCAGCAACTAATGTAACAAAGATTGATTGGATGCAACAAGAAAGGCAAAACTTCTTGCACCAAGAGGATACATTGTGAAATTGGATCAATGATAATCACCACAATAGCAACAATCCTTAGTAAAAGCTTTAGGTGAAATCTAAACCAAGATAGCTCAATGAAGAAACCATGGGTTGAAAATATCTCATAATCATAGAATCGGTGGGTTTACATATTTAATTCTAATTTTCTTCGAGACTCCTCCACTAACAAGAATGTTATAACACCACCTCAAAGGATAAAGAAGGTATAATTGCTCTGTGAAATGCAAGAGATAGAATACTTGAGGTTCTCCAACTAGAATCCTGAAGAACAACTTGAGAATGAAGAGATAATGATCCGCCTAACAGAAAACTTCAACAAGGCACCGGAATAATTGAGATAAGAACGAAGAGACAACAATTGAGAAGAATTTGAGAATGAAAGCTAAGAATGAAGAAATCTTCGGAAATGATGGCCTTCGGAGGATCGAGAATGAAAAAAATTCTGAAATGCACCGGATAGCAAGAAATGGATTACTCATGATTGGAAACAATCCAAGATGATAACACAAAGCTGGAATGACGAATCTTCAGGAAAATGCACCAAGATTTGAGAGAAACACTCCTTCGGTTTTCCAAGCACAAAATGATGAGGAGAACACCTCCAAGAATAACTGAGATACTCCAGAGTAAGAATATGAAAAGTTGAGCCAATGATGAAAATAAATTTGAAGCGGTCTTGGAGAAGGAATGTGACTGATGAAATTCATACTTACGTCATAATTGAAAAGAATAAGAGATCTCCGAAAAAGATAAGAAGAGCCAGGTAAGATCCTAGGAAGAACCTCTGGGTCATGGGCCAACTCAAAAGAAACCACCATTGAGACAATTGCTTAGAAAGAGAGATAATGTACATGTATAAAGAAAATTAATGAGGTGAGAACCTCGAAATAACTGAAAGGATTGAGAACAAGAAACTCTGAGATATCTTGAACACTCCGGATAGAATGGAGACAGATAAAAAAACAAGAAAGACTTGAATAAGAATTTCCAACACAGAAATCATTGAACAAAATAAAAGGATACGATGAACACCGAGAGATCGAATCGAATCCACCGGAGAAAAAGCTTGAATTGAATTCACCAGAAAAGAGAAAAAGAATGAAAAATGACGAACTCAATAATCCTCAGAATATTCACAATGAATCACTAGATATGAGACAGAAGAGAAGATAGCAGAAGAAACACTAAAAGAAAGGCGCTAGGATGATAATCTAATCACTAAAGAAAAGGGCAGGAGGGCGGGGGAAAACAAAGACAACTTGGGACAGATGAGATGAACTCCGAAAGGAAATGAAAGATTGATCTTGCAAAATTGGAGAGGGTTGAATTCACTTGAAGAGAAGCACACCGATTGAAAAGAATTGATAAGACAACTTGATTGAGCAAAAGAATTTGCATTCCCATAAAATATGAGAACAACTCTTGGAAAAGATATGAAATCACCATTTGACATCGAAGCAACTCGAATAACCATACTCCAACAAAACAAAGGATGAGGCTGACGAAACAAGCCGGAACAAATTCATGACATAGATTCCGTTCGATATTTTTGTGGATAGGATCGGACGGGCTCTATCCTACAATAGCCTTCATGTACAAGGCAATGCACACGACATACAAAGCATCCCCGAGTTGTAGCAAGCTACAAGGACTCTTTAAGACACAACGAGAACCGCTGTAAGACGATCGTGAACAAATGATTCCACTAGATGTGGAACCCCAACCTCACATCATGCATATGTTGGAAGATTCTCCTCAAAGTGACTACTTGAATTCCCACCAAAGAACTCCGAAATTTCTGGTCATGCAATCGGGTCCATGGATACAAGGAGTAAAATCCATCACTCAACTCCTAGCAATAACACTACCCGTCCAGTGTATCACATCCGTCAACACATAACCAGAGATCTCGGAAACTCGTCTATCTCAGATCATCGTAATCACAACGATACCAAGTATGGCGGTACCTCGAACTCTCTAAACCAAGTATGAAGCAATTTCGAACATCTTCCGTCGTGAGATATTAAAAAATATGAATGATAACGATTTGCTCAAGAATCCCGTGGAGCTCAACTTCCTAGAATAAAATCAACACAATAGGAGGCACCAAGTAAGGACTCCGTCACAACGACTTCATATAGATTCCACAAATATCCGCGTGATCCTAATTTTTTTTAATGAGAAGAGAAGTAGAATTAAAATTATTACGTCAAGATTCCTCACCAGTGCATAGAAGAGGAGAAAAAAGAATCGTACTCTCCCACATATAACTAGACTCAAAGCAGTTTTTCACTAGACTCGACTTGGCCAAGTTCGATCAATCAAGGGGGCTCCTAGGTCGATACTGCTCTGATACCAACTTGTAACACCCAAGCTGCGGTCCTATCCTTATTTGGGCACGAGGGCCTCGACAGGGATAGAAACACATCTCGTCGTTTCACAAGAATGGATATCGTCACAAGTGTTGGGGAACGTCGCATGGGAAACAAAAATTTTCCTACGCGCACGAAGACCTATCATGGTGATGTCCATCTACGAGAGGGGATGAGTGATCTACGTACCCTTGTAGAT
Organism: Hordeum vulgare subsp. vulgare; assembly: GCF_904849725.1. Lineage (NCBI taxonomy): Eukaryota > Viridiplantae > Streptophyta > Magnoliopsida > Poales > Poaceae > Hordeum > Hordeum vulgare. The sequence goes on from NC_058523.1 coordinate 129,653,586, forward strand.
CGTACAGCAGAAGCGTTAGTGAATGCGGTTGATGTAGTGGAACGTCCTCACATCCCTCGATCCGCCCCGCGAACAATCCCGCGATCAGTCCCACGATCTAGTACCGAACGGACGGCACCTCCGCGTTCAGCACACGTACAGCTCGACGATGATCTGGGCCTTCTTGATCCAGCAAGAGAGATGGAGAGGTAGAAGTGTTCTCTGGCAGCGTGACGGCGCTCCAGAGGTTGGTGATGACCTTGTCTCAGCAGGGCTCCGCCCGAGCTCCGCAGAAACGCGATCTAGAGGAAAAACCGTGGAGGTATGTGGTCGGGCTGCCGTGGAAAAGTCGTCTCAAATCAGCCCTAAAACCTCCGTATATATAGGTGGGAGGGAGGGGCCTTGCCTTGGGGCTCAAGGAGCCCCAAGGGGGTCGGCCGAGTCCAAGGGGGAGGACTCTCCCCCCCCAAACCGAGTTGGACTAGGTTTGGTGGGAGGGAGTCCCCCTTCCTTCCCACCTCCTCCTTTTTTTTCTTTCTCTCTTGATTTTCTTCTCCTTGGCGCATAAGGCACTTGTGGGCTGTCCCACCAGCCCACTAAGGGCTGGTGTGTCTCCCCCAAGGCCTATGGGCTTCCCCGGGGTGGGTTGCCCCCCGGTGAACTCCCGGAACCCATTCGTCATTCCCGGTACATTCCCGGTAACTCCGAAAACCTTCCGGTAATCAAATGAGGTCATCCTATATATCAATCTTCATTTCCGAACCATTCTGGAAACCCTCGTGACGTCCGTGATCTCATCCGGGACTCCGAACAACATTCGGTAACCAACCATATAACTCAAATACGCATAAAACAACGTCGAACCTTAAGTGTGCAGACCCTGCGGGTTTGAGAACTATGTAGACATGACCCGAGAGACTCCTCGGTCAATATCCAATAGCGGGACCTGGATGCCCATATTGGATCCTACATATTCTACGAAGATCTTATCGTTTGAACCTCAGTGCCAAGGATTAATATAATCCCGTACGTCATTCCCTTTGTCCTTCGGTATGTTACTTGCCCGAGATTCGATCGTCAGTATCCGTATACCTATTTCAATCTCGTTTACCGGCAAGTCTCTTTACTCGTTCCGTAATACAAGATCCCGCAACTTACACTAAGTTACATTGCTTGCAAGGCTTGTGTGTGATGTTGTATTACCGAGTGGGCCCGGAGATACCTCTCCGTCATACGGAGTGACAAATCCCAGTATAGATCCATACTAACTCAACGAACACCTTCGGAGATACCTGTAGAGCATCTTTATAGTCACCCAGTTACGTTGTGACGTTTGATACACACAAAGCATTCCTCCGGTGTCCGTGAGTTATATGATCTCATGGTCATAGGAACAAATACTTGACACGCAGAAAACAGTAGCAACAAAATGACACGATCAACATGCTACGTCTATTAGTTTGGGTCTAGTCCATCACATGATTCTCCTAATGATGTGATCCCGTTATCAAGTGACAACACTTGCCTATGGCCAGGAAACCTTGACCATCTTTGATCAACGAGCTAGTCAACTAGAGGCTTACTAGGGACAGTGTTTTGTCTATGTATCCACACAAGTATTGTGTTTCCAATCAATACAATTATAGCATGGATAATAAACGATTATCATGAACTAAGAAATATAATAATAACTAATTTATTATTGCCTCTAGGGCATATTTCCAACAGTGTCCCACTTGCACTAGAGTCAATAATCTAGTTCACATCACCATGTGATTCCAACGAATCCAACACCCATATAGTTATGGGGTCTAATCACGTTTTGCTCGTGAGAGAGGTTTTAGTCAACGGTTCTGAAACTTTCAGATCCGCGCGTTCTTTACAAATCTTTATGTCATCTTATAGATGCTGCTACTACGTGCTATTCGGAAATGCTCCAAATATCTACTCTACTATACGAATCCGTTTCACTACTCATAGTTATTCGGATTAGTGTCAAAGCTTGCGTCGATGTAACCCTTTACGACGAACTCTTTAACCACCTCCATAATCGAGAAAAATTCCTTAGTCCATTAGTTACTAAGGATAAATTTTGACCGCTGCTAGTGATTCAATCATGGATCACTCTCTGTACCTCTCAACATACTTTGAGTCAAGGCACACATCAGGTGCGGTACACAACATGGCATACTTTAGATTCTACGGCTAAGGCATAGAAGACGACCTTCGTCTATTCTCTTTATTCTGCCGGGGTCGGGTTTTGAGTCTTACTCAAATTCACACCTTACAACGCAACCAAGAACTCCTTCTTTGCTTATCTATTTTGAACTCCTTCAAAAACTTGTCAAGGCATGCATCTTGTTGAAACTTCCATTAAGCGCTTTCGATCTATCTCCATAGATCTTTGATGCTCAACGTTCAAGTAGCTCAATCCAGGTATTCCTTTGAAAACTCCTTTCAAACAACCTTGTATGCTTTACAGAAATTCTACATTACTTCTGATCCACAATATGTCAATCACATATACTTATCAGAAATTCTATAGTGCTCCCACTCACTTCTTTGGAAATACAAGTTTCTCATAAACCTTGTACAAACCCAAAATCTTTGATCATGTCATCAAAGTGTATATTCCAACTCCGAGATGCTTGCACCAGTCCATTGAAGGATCACTGGAGCTTGCATACTTGCTAGTATCTTTAGGATCGACAAAACCTTCTGGTTGTATCACATACAAAGTTTGCTCAAGGAAACCGTCGAGAAAACAATGTTTTGACATCCTACATGCAATATTTCATAAATAATGCATCAACAACTAACATAATTCTAACAGACCTTTAGCATCGCTACGAGTGAGAAAGTCTCATCATAGTCAACTGTTTGATCTTGTCGAAAACATCTTTGCGACAAGTCGAGCTTTTCTTAATAGTGACTTATCACCATCATCGTCTGTCTTCTTTTAAAGATCCATTTTACTCAATAGTCCTATGACCATGAAGTAGTTCCACCAAAGTCTACACTTTGTTTTCACACATGGATCCTCTCTCGGATTTCATGGCTTCCAGCCATTTGTCGGAAACTGGGCCCACCATCGCTTTCTCCATAACTCGTAAGTTCACTGTTGCTCAACAACATGACCTCCAAGATAGGGTTACCGTACTACTCTGCAGCATTACGCGACCTTGTCGACCTACGAGGTTTGTAGTAACTTGATTTGAAGCTTAATGATCATCATCATCAACTTCCACTTCTATTTGGTGTAGGCGCCACATGAACAACTTCTTGCGCCCTGCTACACACTGGTTTGAAGTGATGGTTCAATAACCTCATCAAGTTCTACTACCCTCCCACTCAATTCTTTCGAGAGAAACCTTTCCTCGAGAAAGGATCCGTTTCAAGAAACAAACACTTTGCTTTCGGATCTGAGATAGGAGATGTACCCAACTGTTTTGGATATCCTATGAAGATGCATTTATCCGCTTTGGGTTCGAGCTTATCAGACCGAAACTTTTTCACATAAGTGTCGAAACCCCAAACTTTCAAGAAACGACAGTTTTAGATTTCTCTAAACCTCAGTCTATACTGTGTCATCTCAACGGAAATACGCGGTGCCCTACTTAAAGTGAGTGCGGTTGTCTCTAATGCATAACCCATAAACGATAGTGGTAATTCGATAAGAGACATCATAGTATGCACCATACCTAATAGTGCGTGGCTATGACGTTCAGACACATCATCACACTATGATGTTCCAGGTGGCATGAACCGCGAAACAATTTCCACATTGTCTTAACTGTGTACCAAAACTCGTAACTCAGATATTCATTTCCATGATCATATCGTAGACAGTTCATCCTCTTGTTACGACGAACTTCACTCTGAAACGGAATTGAACTTTTCAACATTTCAGACTTGTGATTCATTAAGTAAATACTCCTGTATCTACTCAAATCGTCAGTGAAGTAAGAACATAATGATATCCACTGCGTGCCTCAGCACCCATTGGACTGCATACATCAAAATGTATCACTTCCAACAAGTTACTATCTTATTTCATCTCAATGAAAACAAGGCCTTGCTCATGTGGTATGATTTGCATGTCACTAGTGATTCGAAATCAGGTGAATACAAAGATCCATCAGCATGGAGTCTCTTCATGCAATTTATACTAGCATGACTCAAGCGGCAGTGCCACAAGTAAGTGGTACTATCATCATCAACTCGTATCTTTTGGCTCCAATATCATGAACATGTGTAACACTACGATCGAGATTCAATAAACCATTGAAGGTGATTATTCAAGAAAATAGAGTAACCATTATTCTCTTTAAATGAATAATTGTATTGCAATAAACACGATCCAATCATGTTCATGCTTAACGCAAGCACCAAATAACAATTATTTAGGTTTAACACCAATCCCGATGGTAGAGGGAGCGTGCGACGTTTGATCATATCAACCTTGGAAACACTTCCAACACGTATCGTCACCTCGCCTTTAGCTAGTCTCCGTTTATGTCGTAGCTTTCATTTCGTGTTACTAATCACTTAGCAACCGAACCGGTATCCAATACCCTCATGCTACTAGGAGTACTAGTAAAGTACACATCAACATCATGTATATCAAATACACTTCTTTCGACTTTTGCCAGCCTTCTTATCTACCAAGTATCTAGAGTTGCTCCGCCTCAGTGACTGTTCCCCTCATTACAGAAGCACTTAGTCTCGGGTTTGGGTTTAATCTTGGGTCTCTTCATTAGTGCAGCAACTGTTTTGCCGTTTCACGAAGTATCCCTTCTATCCCTTGCCTTTCTTGAAACTTAGTGGTTTTACAAACCATCAACTATTGATGCTCTTTCTTGATTTCTACTTTCGCAGTGTCAAACATCGCGAATTGCTCAAGGATCATTGTATGTATCCTTGATATGTTATAGTTCATCACGAAGCTCTCACAGCTTGGTGGCAGTGATTTTGGAGAACTATCACTATCTCATCTAGAAGATTAACTCCCACTTGATTCAAGCGATTGTCGTACTCAGACAATCTGAGCACATGCTCAACGATTGAGCCTTTCTCCTTTACTTTGTGGACAAAGAATCTTGTCGGAGGTCTCGTACCTCTTAACAAGGGCACAAGTATGAAATCACAATTTCATCTCTTTAGAACATCACTTATGTTCCGTGACGTTTTACAACGATTTCGGCGCCTTGCTTCTAAGCCATTAAGTATTTTTGTACTGAACTATCGTGTAGTCATCAGAAACGTGTATGTCGGATGTTCACAACATCCACAGACGACGGTCGAGGTGCAGCACACCGAGTGGGGCATTAAGGACATAAGCCTTCTGTGTAGCAACGAGGACAATCCTCGGTTTTACAGACTTAGTCTGCAAAGTTTTCTACTATCAACTTTCAACTAAATTTTCTCTAGGAACATATAAAAACAGTAGAGCTATAGCGCAAGCTACATTGTAATTCGCAAAGACCATTAGACTATGTTCATGACAATTAGTTCAATTAATCATATTACTTAAGAACTCCCACTCAAAAAGTACATCTCTCTAGTCATTTGAGTGGTACATGATCCAAATCCACTATCTCAAGTCCGATCATCACGTGAGTCGAGAATAGTTTCAGTGGTAAGCATCTCTATGCTAATCATATCAACTATACGATTCATGCTCGACCTTTCGGTCTCATGTGTTCCGAGGCCATGTCTGCACATGCTAGGCTCGTCAAGCTTAACCCAAGTGTTCCGCGTGAGCAACTGTTTTGCACCCGTTGTATGTGAACGTTGAGTCTATCACACCCGATCATCACGTGGTGTCTCGAAACGACGAACTGTAGCAACGGTGCACAGTCGGGGAGAACACAATTTCGTCTTGAAATTTTAGTGAGAGATCACCTCATAATGCTACCGTCGTTCTAAGCAAAATAAGGTGCATAAAAGGATTAACATCACATGCAATTCATAAGTGACATGATATGGCCATCATCACGTGCTTCTTGATCTCCATCACCAAAGCACCGGCACGATCTTCTTGTAACCGGCGCCACACCATGATCATCCATCAACGTGTTGCCATCGGGGTTGTCGTGCTACTCATGCTATTACTACTAAAGCTACATCCTAGCAAAATAGTAAAAGCATCTGCAAGGACAAACGTTAGTATAAAGACAACCCTATGGCTCCTGCCGGTTGCCGTACCATCGACGTGCAAGTCGATATTTCTATTACAACATGATCATCTCATACATCCAATATATCACATCACATCGTTGGCCATATCACATCACAATCATACCCTGCAAAAACAAGTTAGACGTCCTCTAATTTTGTTGTTGCATGTTTTACGTGGTGACCAAGGGCATCTAGTAGGATCGCATCTTACTTATGCAAACACCACAACGGAGATATATGAGTTGCTATTTAACCTCATCCAAGGACCTCCTCGGTCAAATCCGATTCAACTAAAGTTGGAGAAACCGTCACTTGCCAGTCATCTTTGAGAAAAGGGGGGTACTCGTAACGATGAAACCAGTCTCTCGTAAGCGTACGAGTAATGTCGGTCCAAGCCGCTTCAATCCAACAATACCGCGGAATCAAGAAAAGACTAAGGAGGGCAGCAAAACGCACATCACCGCCCACAAAAGCTTTTGTGTTCTACTCGAGAAGACATCTACGCATGAACCTAGCTCATGATGCCACTGTTGGGGAACGTCGCATGGGAAACAAAAATTTTCCTACGCGCACGAAGACCTATCATGGTGATGTCCATCTACGAGAGGGGATGAGTGATCTACGTACCCTTGTATTTCGTACAACAGAAGCGTTAGTGAACGCGGTTGATGGAGTGGAACGTCCTCACGTCCCTCGATCCGCCCCGCGAACAATCCCGCGATCAGTCCCACGATCTAGTACCGAACGGACGGCACCTCCGCGTTCAGCACATGTACAGCTCGACGATGATCTCGGCCTTCTTGATCCAGCAAGAGAAACGGAGAGGTAGAAGAGTTCTCCGGCAGCGTGACGGCGCTCCGGAGGTTGGTGATGACCTTGTCTCAGCAGGGCTCCGCCTGAGCTCCGCAGAAACGCGATCTAGAGGAAAAACGGTGGAGGTATGTGGTCGGCTGCCGTGGAAAAGTCGTCTCAAATCAGCCCTAAAACCTCCGTATATATAGGTGGGAGGGAGGGGGCCTTGCCTTGGGGCTCAAGGAGCCCCAAGGGGGTCGGCCGAGTCCAAGGGGGAGGACTCTCCCCCCCCAAACCGAGTTGGACTAGGTTTGGTGGGAGGGAGTCCCCCTTCCTTCCCACCTCCTCCTTTTTTTTTCTTTCTCTCTTGATTTTCTTCTCCTTGGCGCATAGGGCACTTGTGGGCTGTCCCACCAGCGCACTAAGGGCTGGTGTGTCTCCCCCAAGGCCTATGGGCTTCCCCGGGGTGGGTTGCCCCCCCGGTGAACTCCCGGAACCCATTCGTCATTCCCGGTAACTCCGAAAACCTTCCGGTAATCAAATGAGGTCATCCTATATATCAATCTTCGTTTCCGGACCACTCCGGAAACCCTTGTGACGTCCGTGATCTCATCCGGGACTCCGAACAACATTCGGTAACCAACCATATAACTCAAATACGCATAAAACAACGTCGAACCTTAAGTGTGCAGACCCTGCGGGTTCGAGAACTATGTAGACATGACCCGAGAGACTCCTCGGTCAATATCCAATAGCGGGACCTGGATGCCCATATTGGATCCTACATATTCTACGAAGATCTTATCGTTTGAACCTCAGTGCCAAGGATTCATATAATCCCGTACGTCATTCCCTTTGTCCTTCGGTATGTTACTTGCCCGAGATTCGATCGTCAGTATCCGTATACCTATTTCAATCTCGTTTACCGGAAAGTCTCTTTACTCGTTCCGTAATACAAGATCCCGGAACTTACACTAAGTTACATTGCTTGCAAGGCTTGTGTGTGATGTTGTATTACCGAGTGGGCCCCGAGATACCTCTCCGTCATACGGAGTGACAAATCCCAGTATTGATCCATACTAACTCAATGAACACCTTCGAAGATACCTGTAGAGCATCTTTATAGTCACCCAGTTACGTTGCGACGTTTGATACACACAAAGCATTCCTCCGGTGTCCATGAGTTATATGATCTCATGGTCATAGGAAGAAATACTTGACACGCAGAAAACAGTAGCAACAAAATGACACGATCAACATGCTACGTCTATTAGTTTGGGTCTAGTCCATCACATGATTCTCCTAATGATGTGATCCCGTTATCAAGTGACAACACTTGCCTATGGCCAGGAAACCTTGACCATCTTTGCTCAACGAGCTAGTCAACTAGAGGCTTACTAGGGACAGTGTTTTGTCTATGTATCCACACAAGTATTGTGTTTCCAATCAATACAATTATAGCATGGATAATAAACGATTATCATGAACTAAGAAATATAATAATAACTAATTTATTATTGCCTCTAGGGCATATTTCCAACAACAAGTACATATACTAAAGAGATGAATATATGGAATTGGCTTATACTCGCCACAAGCTACATCAAGTCACATTAATACAACAATATACAGTCATCATGAAGAAGAGCAGGGTCCGCCTATGGGCGAAAACAAATGATAAAAGAACGACGTCCATCCTTGCTATCCTAGGTTGCCGGCCTAGAACCCATCCTAGCTCGATGATGAAGAAGAAGAAACTCCAAATAGCACAATCAGCGCGCTCACGTCAAAGTAACTCTTTACCTGTACCTGCAACTTGTGTTGTATTAACCTATGAGCTACATGCGACTTAGGAATCTCATTTGCAAAGGTATCAATACTAGCAAAGATTAATGAGTGAGGTAAGGTTAAGTGGTGAGGCTGCAACAAGCGACTAAGAATTTATTTGAGGTGGCTAACTTACGAGTACAAGAATAAGAGGGGGATGATCTACGCATAGTGGACGTGAATTACTGATGATCAACTGAATGATCCTGAACACCTACTTACGTCAGACATAACCCCACCGTGTCCTCGATCGGAGAAAGAGCTCACGAAAGAGACAGTCACGGTTACACACTCAGTTGGCAAGTTTTAAGCAATTTAACTTCAAGTTATCTAGAACCGGATGTTAAACAAAGTTTCCACATTGCCACATAACCACATGCATGGCTTTCCGAAAGATTTAACCCTGCATGGGTGCTCGAACTAGTCCATCACAAACTACCACACGCTGCGACGGAATGACCTCGATCAGGGAAACCCGTCATATCCTCTAGTTCCTATTAGAAAACTTCAACCATGAGATAGCCCAAAGTATCCTCGGAATCCCTCGCACAAGATGCTTGAGAAAGGTAAAACAAGTCCAGCAAGGTCGCCCGGTGTGTTGACGATCCCGATAGGAGCTTCGTATCTCTTTCTCAGGAAATGACACATGAGCAATACATATGGTGGCCATATAGAAATCCCCCGAGTTGCCCCGGGTGGCCCCGCAAGTGTCTCTATTTGGGACCCACACCGGCAGCACTGACCCCCCCCCCCCCCGTATTATGTTGAATTACTCCTCGGGTTCATGACGCCCTATGTTTTTCAGTATTATCAAGATTAATATGTTGGGCAAATATAGTACCAATGTTGGGCCTTGCCAGACGAGTTTTATCGCAAAACGAGAATCTAGGGGGTCTCCATAACAACCCCAAGCCTGCTAGCAGTGCTCATTTATGGAACATAACACCGGTAGCTGAAACTAAGGCGGCAAAGCTGGAACAAAACACCAGGCTAGAAAGGCCGAGCCTTCCACCTTTTATCAAGTATATAGGTGCATTAAATTAAATAGCATTAATATGGTGATATAACAAGGAACCCATGTTATCACATGGAAGCAACTGCACTTGCAACTAGCAATGCTATCAAAGGCTGAGCAAGCAGTAACATAGCCAATCAGTGGTTTGCTAGGTAGTGGAAAGATAAGAGGTTTTCATGGCAATGATGGGAGGCTGATATTTAACAGGTGGTAGGTAGCGAGACATAGCGATAGAAAGGAAACAACTAGCATGGCAATGATAGTAATCGTATTTAGGGAAATGATCATCTTGCCTAAGATCCCGCTTGGAAGAAGAACGACTCCATGAAGCAGATGAGCCGACGTAGTCCAACGAATCCTCACATTCTGACACGCTTGTGGAACTCTATCGAGACTAAATAAACCGGAAACAAGAATCAACACACCATATTCACCACGTCACATGCACGATATGATGCACACCCTGATATGATGGATGTCGATTTTTAAATTATGCAAGGCATGGCATGGCAATTCACGTCACGCAAACACTACACATTAAGTGAAGCTCAATATGCAACGAGTTGCATATTGACGGAACTCCACATTTAAATATTTAGTTCACTTCCGGTTAGGTACACGACATTATTAAATGTTGTTTAAACATGGCAAGGGGTCAAGCACAAATTAAACTACCTATATACGCATTTTAAATGAGGCCAGAAATGACATATAGCATCTACGAAATGACCCCACGCATTACATTCTAATTCTATCCAGATTTGTTCTAACCACATTTTATGTTTGTTAAACGGTAAAACAAAGCGTTCACGTGATTCTAGTCGTCGTTCTAGGCCATTTACATATATGGGTCATCTCCAACGGAGCTACGGTTAAATAACTATGATCTAAATCATTCCTATCACATCAACACGCAAACTGATGCAAACAACATGCTAAACAGTCTTAAATATGCATGAGAGTTGGAAAATATTAATATACACAAAATCTGCACGTTTTGCATATATAAACTATTCCGATCCGACGCACGGTTTGAAAGCTACGGGCGTTTAAAAATCATGCATTTTCTAAAATATTAAATTCGCAAAACCTAAAAAAACTAACGGGCCGAATCTATACATAATGGGCAGAAACAGAGCATGGCGCATCGTAGCAAAAGCATGCCAGGGCTTGGGATAGTCGGGCGTAAACCTGGGCATAGTCCGGGCCGGGCCGGGTTTCGGGCCGGGCTTTAAAAAGCCCGAACGGGAAAACTTAGGCTCGAGGCAGGCCCGGCCTGACCGTCGGGCCTAACAAATCGGGCCCGATCCCGGCCCCAACATGCAAAGCCCGGTAAAGCTCGACAGGCCCGACCCGATCTAGGCTTAAAAAATACGTTTTGCAAGCCCGGCTCGTTCTGCTCTTCTTGCTTACTTTTCCGGCCCGAGCCCGGGCCGATGGCACGATCAGGCCCGGCCCGGCCCGGGATTCTCGGGCCGGGTCGGGTCAGGACGGTCGGGCTGGGCTGCCCATGCATAATGGGCCGAAACAGAGCATGGCGCATCATGGAAAAAATGCACCAGTGCAGGGGATAGTCGTGTGCTCAACAGAGGCCACTTGGACCGGCTCGGTGCAGCAGGCCGGGCAGAGGAGGTGGGCCGAGGCGGAGGGGTCAACGGCCCAACTGAGGTAGCGGGGAAGCAGGCCGGATGGGCCCAGGGCGTTGGCTGGGCCGGTGCGATTCTGTTGGGCGACAGCCCACCTGGCACCAGCACTCAACAGCCGCAAGGGATCAAGATCCGATCTGGATCGGGTCCCCAGGGCGGAGGCTGCAGCTGGTGGCCTCGGATGTGGCGAGGATGGCGGTTGTGCGGGCCGTGGGAGGAGGCCGCTCAGCTGGCTGCCTTGGGCAGCAGCTCGGGGAAGTATAGAGGCTGGTGCTGTCGGTGTCAGCAGAAGGCGGCGGCGCTCACGGGAGCTGCTCGGGTGCGGGATCCGGCTCCTCCCATCGGGCATAGGTGGGACGAGGCGACCCGGGCCTAGAGGGCCTCCTGCGGGCTCGGGTGGGCCATGGTCGGCTGGAGGTGGGAGGAGGAAGAGAGGTGGCGGATGGCTTGGGTTAGGCACCGAAATCGAGGATGATAGGGTATTTGATGTCTATTTATAGACATGGAGCAAGGGCTAGCTATTTTGCTCCGTTTTCGGGCCGTTGGATCGCGATCCGATGGCTCCGATCGGAGGGGGTTGGCTCGGTGGGTTGCGGTGGCTCTATAGAATGGGCTAGGTGGGAAGAGAGGGAATGTTGCAGCCCGTGACACGAGAGTTTTAAACACCGAAAAAAATCAATCGCCGATAATCCGATGACGGTGCTGCTACGATCGACCGTTCAGGTATAAATGAACACCGATTGCGACGAAATTTGGGAGGCGGCCTACCTACATTAAAATAAGACCGCACGCCAAGTATCAACCCAATCCAAGAATATTTTTAGCACGCCTTTAAAAATAATATTTTATCAATGCCACGGGCACGTGCGTGTGTGGTTGGTCCCAAAACGGTCAACGACAAAAACGGAGAGAACCGGCAACTAATAACGGATGGAAGTTTTGAAAACTAGGGGCAACGGAGTGCCGATGCAATGAAGATGATGCGCATGATGCGATGGTAACTGCGACAACCAGACGAATCACAAGACAAGAAGGGAATAAAAGGGGAATATTCTGGAGCGTCGGTCTCGGTCTGTCACACTTCCACTTGGGCGTGGGCATAGCCACGTTTCAACAGTAATTCCTCCAGCACGGAACATGGGGACTTCCACTTGGGCGTGGGTAGGAGCCCCTCCCGAGGCCCCGACGCGGCCCGTTGTGGGCTTCCTATTCGGGAGGCATCGGGGTGTGTACAAATCCAAACTCATTATTAAGTGAGAGTGTCACGGGCGGCGACTACTAAGTGTTGGATACCCCAGGCACAAGGCTCAAGAACTACTAGCCTCAGCCTTTGGGCGGGTTGTGCCTCATTCTTTGCACATCAGCGCGCTCAAGGGACCTGTGAAATAGGGGGCGACACGCACCAGGTGATCATCGTGAGGCCACTGCACGAAGATGTTTGGGACCAAGGACCCGAGGAGGTGACCTATACGGGGGTAAGCCGTTCATTCATAGTGCAGTCACTCGGATTTAGCCATGTTACAGGGATGGACCCGAGCAAAGATGCCATGACTGGTTCCTTCATGGAATGATCAAGCAAAAACCATCCGCTGCATAGTGCCCGAGGTGACGAAATGCCAAACCAACAGTGATGCATTTCAAGAGAACAACATAAGTTTTGAAGGGAAATAACTGGGTTTACCACACAACCAGAAAGCAAGAACTTCACGAGGGCGGACCCTCACACATGAGGGTATTGTAGCTTGAAGGGTGCCCTCGATCTTGAGTGAAATAGTACTTCACCCGACGACCGCGTTGTTGTGGGAGCTCCGGGTCGCTGGATGAAGCGCACCGAGAACGCATATCTTCTCGGGGCCGGCTGCCTCCCGAAGCCCTGGGGGCTCACGAGGCCCTGGTGCCACGAGAGGCGCCAATGTGAGTCGCACCACCTTCCGAAGGTAAACACAGTGTTCTCTAGGAAAAAAGGCATGCGAACGTGGCCAGCGTGGGCGTCATGGCGTAACCCTGCACGTGCATGCCAAATGAGGCTCCGGGAAGCGACACCATTGAGTAACGTAACATCAACGCACATGCGCACCATGACGGTCCCCTCGGGAGTGACGAGCCTCCTAATGAAGCGCTCAGTGCGGCGCCCACCACGCATGGCATTCGCCTCCCGCAGCTTGTCGTTTTCCTGGGTGATGAACTCCTGCGCCCCCGGTGATGGACACCGTACTCCTTGCTCGTGAGGGTGCGCATCGAGGCACTCCTACAGGTGGTGCCTGAGCACCTCTCTCAGTGTAGAGGCCAGGTTAGATGCCTTCCAGGTGGAATACGTTGAGCCCGACCCAAGGGAGGCGCCGGGCGCACCTTCCTATACAGGAATGGGGAATGCACCCGCAGCACGCGAGAGGCTTGCGACCTTGACCTTGGCCACCGGGACCTTCGCTTTGGCAGAGCCAGAGGCGGGCAGTGACTAATTCTTCCTCGGAGGTGTGTCATCGTGAGGCACGCCGCCTCCAGCATCGTCTGAGCACTCTGCTTCATCGGCCGTGTAAGCGCGATCGAGGGAGCAGACCGCTTCCCTCTCGTCGCAAGCGACGATGATGATGCCGCTACAAGCCAGCATCTTGAGGATGTTGTAACCGTGGTGGGTCGCCGCCATGAACATGGCAAGTGTCGACTAGCCCAAGATAGCCTTGTATGCAGGTTGATGTGGACTACGTTGAAGTTGATGTGCTCGGTGTGATAGTTGTCCCCTGAGCTAAAGGTGACGGGAAGGAAGACCTACCAAAGTGGGGTGGTCGAGCCGTTGGTCACCCCCTAGAATGACTTGGTCAGCATCAGCTGGTCGTAGGGCACGTGGAGTGTGTCGAATGTTTCGACAGAGAGCATGTTGAGGCCTGCGCCTCCATCGATAAGGATCTTGCTGACTGTCACGTTGCTGATGGTGGGAGTGCATATTATGGGGAGCATGCACGCAACAACCACAGACCACAGGCCATCCCTGGTGTCGTAGGTGATGGCTTACTGGGACCAGTTGAGGGGCTTTGCATCCCACGGCCTTGGGAGGACAACATGCACCTCGCGACAGAGAATCTTGAAATCGCGGTTCGACGAGGGGGTATGGGCACCATCAAGAATGCAAAGCACCACACAGGGCTCCTCATAGACCCCGACCTCCTCATCGTGGTGGTTGTCCTTGTTCCTCCTCAGTGGCGATGGAGGAAGCAGAGCATTGTCCCAAGGGTGCACCTCGTGTGGCTGGGAACACTAACCGTTATTGCGAGGCTGCTCGTACTAGCCCCAACGAGGGTTGCTGTTGCGGCTATCCCATCTGCCCGCCATCGCGGCCACCGCCATGACCAGCACCGCGGTCCATGTACTCTGGGTGCGAGCCTACTGATACGTCTCCAATGTATCTATAATTTTAGATGGTTTGATGCTATTATCTTGTCAAACTTTGGATGTTTTGTATGCCTTTCATATCTTCTTTTGGGACTAACTTATTAACTCAGTGCCAAGTGCCAGTTCCTGTTTTTTCCGTGTTTTTGACCCTTTTCAGAGGAGAATTTTAAACGGAGTCCAAAAGGAACGAAACTTCCAAAAATATTTTTTCCGAAACAAAAGAAGATCGGGGAACTTGAGAACCAAGGCAGGGGGCCTCCAGGGACCCCACAAGCCCCCTAGCCGCGGAAGTACTTTTCCGCCGCCGCAAGCTTCTGTCTCCGCAAGATCCCATCTGGGGAATGTTCTGGTGCCCCGCCGGAGGGGGGATTTGGATACAGAGGGCTTCTTCATCAACACCATGACCTCTCCGATGATGTGTGAGTAGTTCACCACAGATCTTTGGGTCCATATCTAGTAGCTAGATGGCTTCTTCTCTCTCTTGGATCGTCAATACAAAGTTATCCATGATCTTCATGGAGATCTATCTGATGTAATCTTCTTTTGCGGTGTATTTGTCGAGATCCGATGAATTGTGGATTTATGATCAGATTATCTATGAATCTTATTTGAGTTTCTTCTGATCTCTTATATGCATGATTTCATATCCTTGTAATTCTCTTCGAGTTGTGGGTTTTGTTTGGCCAACTTGATCTGTGATTCTTGCAATGGGAGAAGTGCTTGGTTTTGGGTTCATACCGTGTGGTGACCTCACCCAGTGACAGAAGGGGTAGCGAGGCACACATCGTGTTTTTGCCATCAAGGGTAAAAGGATGGGGTTTTCATCATTGGTTTGAGATTATCCCTCTACATCATGTCATCTTGCTTAAGGCGTTACTCTGTTCGTCATGAACTCAATATACTAGATGCATGCTGGATAGCGGTCGATGTGTGGAGTAATAGTAGTAGATGCAGAAAGTATCGGTCTACTTGTCTCGGACGTGATGCCTATATGTATGATCATTGCCTTAGATATCGTCATGAATTTGCGCGGTTCTATCAATTGCTCCACAGTAATTTGTTCACCCACCGTAATATTTGCTATTTTGAGAGAAGCCTGTAGTGAACACTATGGCCCCCGGTGTAGTTGCGAACTCTTCTCTCATACCCACACACAAGCTCTCAGCTCTCGATCAACTGAGTGATGAACACGCGAGAATTTTGTGATGTGCAAAAGGATACAACTTTTCTGTTGCTTTCGCTTATTTATGTGGTCCCTCACGATCCACCAAAATAACTAACTAAAAGATCAAACGCGGACCGAGCTTACAGGTCGTGCCGTCCCACGACGCCCACGTCCAGCGCGATCGCTACTGCGGTAAAGGTCGCAGTCTCCATGCCATCCCATGGTGCGATCAGTGCGGCTAACTAACTAACAGAACTAGCTAACAACTCGCTTGCCAAGTTGTGGACAGGCGACACGATACATGACACTGTTATTCTCCTAACAAACACTAGATACAAGCTAACTGACAGACAATCCGACAATAGCAGGATCTGCTACAGTTAACTGACGAACGATCTGAAGTTCAAAAGTTTCAGAGATAAAAGTTCAGAGTTTGATTCCAACACTTCACCCCCCTCAAACTTGTACTTCGATGATGCCCAGTAGACCTCGCAGCTCGATGAACCGCACGAATCCAAGTGCCTTTGTCAGGACATCGGCCAGCTGCTCCTCTGTGCAAACATGATCAACATCAAGCTGTTCTTCTTCTATGCAGGTTCTTATGAAGTGAAACCTTGTGTCTATGTGCTTGGTGCGATCATGATATACTAGGTTTTTGCACAGAGCAATTGCTGCTTTGTTGTCCACAAGAAGTTTAAACTTTGCCGGAGCACGCCCAGTCAGATCACCGAGAAGATGACTGAGCCATACCCCCTGACAAGCTGTTGCTCCCGCTGCTATGTACTTTGCCTCACATGAGGACAAATCAACCACCTTCTGTTCGTGTGAGCTCGAGGTCACTGTGTTGCTGCCGAGGAAGAAGACAACTCCAGATGTGCTCTTGTGGTCATCTTGATCGCCGGCAAGATCACTGTCACTATACCCTGTAATTGCAAGGATTCCATCTCCTTTCCTGAAGCAGCAGCCAAAAGACAAGGTACCTCAGATATACCTGAGTATTTGCTTGACCAATCCCCAGTGGTTTGTGCTAGGGTTCTCCATGAATCTGCTCGCTATTCCCACAGGATATGCAATGTCTGGACGTGTATTGACTAAGTACCTGAGACTGCTAATTACACTCCTATACAATGTCTTGTCAGCTTGAGCAGCATCGTCTTGTTTTCGTAGCTTCAGATGTTCCATCGGAGTGCGACTGCTATTACAGCTGCTCATGTCAGCAGTCTCCAATATCTTCTCGGCATAGCTCTTCTGGCACATAGTGATTTGTCCTGCAGATTGTGTACCCTCGATTCCCTGGTAGTAGCTGAGGAGCCCAAGATCACTCATCTTGAAGAGCTGATGCATTTGCTGTTTGAAGTCGACTATTGCTTGCACATTTGTTCCGGTGATGATCAGGTCGTCTACATAGACAGCTATCAGCAGGTACGAGTTGTTGTCGCCGCGCCTGTACACCGCATGCTCCAATGGGCTACGGATGAAACCAAGGGAGACAAGTGATGCGTCAAGCTTTGCATACCATGCTCGTGGAGCCCGATGGAGTCCATATAGGGCCTTCTGAAGTTTCAGAACTGCTGCTTCTTTGCCGGCGAGGACACATCCCGGCGGCTGGCTCACGTACACTTCCTTGCTGAGCACACCATTTAGAAATGCAGATTTCACGTCCATGTGATGTACCTCCCAGCCGGAATGAGCTGCCAGCGCGAGGAGGAGCCGCACTGTCTCCATTCTAGCCACCAGCGTGAAGACTTCCTCATAGTCCACCCCCTGTCGCTGAGCATATCCTTTCACAACGAGGCGCGCCTTGTGCTTCACAATGTTGCCGTCGGGGTCCCTTTTCACCTTGAAGACCCACTTCAGCCTGATAGCCTTGTGTCCTTTCGAGAGCGTGCTGAGATCCCATGTCTGGTTCTCTGCAATGGAGCGCATCTCCTTGTCTATCGCAGCTCGCCATGCCGCGTCTGCAGCTACTTCTTCGACGCTGCTGCGCTCCTCTACAGCGATCAAGCACTGCTCGCATGGCTCCTTGATGGCATCCCTCTGATCGGTCCTATGTCGGTGTCGCGCGCGTCGTCGTGTGTGGGCGGTGTCGCCTAGCGGATGCCCGTCTACGCCATGGGGTTGCACGGCGTGGCTGCGTCGGTGCCAGCTGGAGTGTTGTCGTTGGAGTTCTCGACAATAGTGGGTGGGCTGCGGGATCGGCTCGATGTGGATCCAGCTCCACAGTCGATCTCCACTGTCCCATCCTCAAGCGTGTACTCCACTATGAACGACGCGGGCGCCAGCGATGTGGTGGACACCTGAGCCTGATCCCAGCTCCATGGCATGTTCCCTTCAAAGATGATGTCACGGGATACCTGAAGCTTGTTCGTAGTTCGATCACACACTCGGTAGCACTTGGAGCCCTCCTCGTACCTGATGAACACCATCATCGATGAGCGGTCTCACAGCTTGTTGAAGCCAGGGCCGATCTTCTTCACATGGGCAACACAACCAAAGGTGCGCATGTGTTGCACACTTGGCTTCCTCCCATTCCATGCCTCATATGGCGTGACGCCGTCGAGGGCACGCGTCGGCGCCCGGTTCAGAATGTACACAACAGTTCTGACGGCCTCTCCCCAGAAGTGTGATGGCATGTTCATGCTCTTGAGCAAGCAGGGCGCCATCTCGACTACCGTTTGGTTGCGTCTCTCCACAACTCCATTCTATTGTGGTGAGTACGGCGCCGTCGTGTAGTGTTTGATGCTCGTCTTGTCGCATAGCTCATGGCATTCGCCGGAGTTGAAATCCCCACCACGGTTCGACCTGAAGGCACGCAGCTTGCAGCTGCCAGCAACCTCTGCTGTGGCTTTGATCTTGCTGAAGAAACGGAAAGCATCGCTCTTTGCCTTGATCACCTCCACCCACATGTAGCGGCTGTAATCGTCAACGAGGAGGAGGAAGTAATTGTTCCCTCCAGGCATCGCCGGGGTGACCGGCCCGCACAGGTCAGTGTGGACCAACTCCAGTCCTTGCTCCGCTCTGAACCCCGAGACGCGAGGGAATGGCGCTCTGAGTTGTTTGCCCAGCACACAACCATCACACTACTCCACGATGCGCTCGATGTCAGGGAGCCCGCGCACCATGCCGCTCCTGGACAAGGTGTGCAAAGTTCGAAAATGAAGATGTCCGAATCGCGCGTACCACTTCCAGGCCAGATCATCCGCCTTGCTTAGGAGACACACCGGCGCATCATAAGCCAGGACGCCGGTGTACACTCGATTGCTCGAGTGCTTAACACGGGCGAGCAGACTCCAGACCGAGTCATGGATCGTCATTACTCCATCTACAATGCTGATCTTGTAGCCGCCCTCGTCTAACTGCCCCACGAAGATGATGTTGCTTTGGATCGACGGGATGTAGTACACACCCGCCAGTACATGCTGATCGTCGGATTGTCCTCTGAAGACAACTGAACCTCTTCCGCAGATGCTCACACATGATCCATCTCGAAACCTGACAGTGCTGCTAATTGCTTCATCTAGCGAGGCAAAGAAATGTTTCTGCCCTGTCATGTGGGTGCTGGCACCTGTATCAAAGTACCACAGCCCGTCAGGGGAGGGCACACGGATTACCTTCTCCTCGTTGAGGAACACTGCCTGAGGTGCCGCCAGGATTGTCGCCACCGTCTCGGTGACCACTGCCATCATCAAAGCTGGTGCCTGCTCTTCCTCTGCTTGCGCCAGATTGGCTTATTGCTGCTACTGCTGATCACGATCTCGCTTAGCCTTGCGACACTCCTTTGCCCAGTGTCCTGCTTTGCCACAGTAACGACAGTTCCCGGGTTTGCGGTCACCATTTCCCGAGCCGTTCCGTGATGGTTTGTCATTGGGCGGCCCCTTGGGTTTGGTCTTGCCGCCTTTCTCCCCGCCAGAAGACGACAACGATCCTTGAGTGTGTTGCTGGTGTCGGGCCATCCATTCTTCCTTCGTGAGAAGTAGACGTCCGCCAGCTTCCACTTCCTGCTCTCCATGCCCATCATACACTCATAGACGCCCAGCTAGCTCCTCGATCGACATCCCATTCAGATCAAGGAGCGTCTCGATGGAGCACTGACTGGCACTCTCTGGCAATAGCTAGACGAATGCTGATTCTGTGACAACAAACCTTCCCCTGCAACGGCACCAGAAGAATGCTGCTAGCACTCCCCGGCAACGAAACTAGAAGAATGTTGTTGATGGCCCACCAGCGCGTGGGTTCGCAACAGTTTTCGAGGGTAGAGTATTCGACCCAAATTTGTTGATTCGCCAACAGGAGGTGAGAGGATACTCTCGAGTATCAGCAGCTGAATTTGTCTGATACAACCGCACCTAAAAGATTAGTATCTGCAAGCAAAGTAGTAGCAGCAAAGTAACGAGTAATAGCAGTGGCAAGGAACTGCAGTACTGCCAACAGTAGCAAGTAGCAACAGTAGCAAGTAACAGCAAGACAAGTAACAACAGCAGCAAAAGTAGTAACAGAAGTAGCAGCAGAGCAAGACAAGTAACAACAACAGCGGGACAAACTCATAGGCAATGGGTCGGTGATTTGTTTGGATGATATTCATCATGCAATAGTCATAACACGGAGAGATATGTGGCTAGCTCCCGTTCGTCAATGTGATGTAGGCATGCATTCCGTGTGTCGTCATACGTGCTTAGGGAAAAGAACTTGCATGACATCTATTGTCCATCCCTCCCGTGGCAGCGGGGTCCAAAAGGAAACTACGGGATATTAAGGTTCTCCTTTTAATAAAGAACTGTACCAACGCATTAGCACTTGGAGAACACATGAACTCCTCAAACTATGGTCATCACCGGGAGTGGTTCCGGTTATTGTCACTCCGGGGTTGCCGGATCATAACACATAGTAGGTAACTACAACTTGCAAGATCGGATCTAAAACACACATATATTGGTGACAGCATTATAATTTCAGATCTGAAATCATGGCACTCGAGCCCTAGTGACAAGCATTAAGCATGGCAAAGTAGTAGCAACATCAATCTCAGAACATAGTGGATACTAGGGATCAATCCCCGTCAAAACTAACTCGATTACATGATTGATCTCATCCTACTCATCACCGCCCAGCGAGCCTATGAATAGATTACTCACGAACGACGAAGAGCTTCATGGAATTGGAGAGGGAAGAAGGTTGATGATGAAGATGGCGACGATTTCCCCTCTCCGGAGGCCAAAACGGACTCCAGATCTGCCCTCCAGATGAAGAACAGGATGTGACGGCGCCTCCGTATCGCAAACGCAACGAAAACTTTTTTTCTGGGATGAAAGTGAACTTATAGAGATGAGATTGGGGGCGGTAGAGCCACGTGGGCCCCACATGCTTGCCCACCGTGACCAGGGGGTGGTGGTGACACGGCTTGTGGCCCACTGGCCCACCCCCTCTGGTGGATCTTTGCGTAGATATTTTTCATATTTTCCAAAAAATTTCCCCGTGAATTTTCAGGATGTTCTAAGAACTTTGATTTCTGCACAAAAATAACACCAAGGCAATTCTGCTGAAAACAACGTCAGTCCAGGTTAGTTCCATTCAAATCATGCAAATTATAGTCCAAAACAAGGGCAAAAGAGTTTGGAAAAGTATATACGATGGAGACGTATCAAGCACGCCATCTGTCCGTATCGCGAGGGAACGTCACGGAAAAATTTCTGAACTGCGTCGAGCTCTGTCACCGTATCGCCCAGTGACTGCAGCTCGGTGATGATCCCCGCAAGGCGCAGGGAGAAATCTTCGATGGCATCGTTGTTCTTGAATGCCAGATTCTCGAAGTCGCGGTGCAGTTTCTGTCGCCGTGCCTCTCGGACACGATCGATGCCAATGCGCATCACCTTGATTGCGTTCCAGACCTCCTGCGCGTCATCCTTGGCAGCGAGCACGGGCACCATCTCGGGCGGGACCGAGCGTAGGATGGCGCCCAGCGCCTACCGCTCCTGGCGCTCATCGTGGATGCCAGGCTCGATCTCCTCCCACAGGCATGCCCCTAGAAGCTGGACACGCATTAGGATTGCCCACTCGGTATAGTTCGACCGAGTAAGCATTGGCAGGTGCATGGCGCCTCTTCCGCCACCCCCGCCGTCCCTGACTACCTCGCGAACGATGATGTCGCGCCCGTCGGCGGCGCCACCACGCCTCGACAGGCTTCGGCTACGGCTGCGCCCACGGGGCCTTGCTGGAGGTGGAGTAGGGAGTCTCTCGGGTGGTGGTGACTTGGATCTTCCCGGCGCGGCTGACGCACCCTTGCTCGTGCCACCATTTCCAGCCATGGCGACGATCACAGGCGAAACCGACTCTGATGCCAAATGTAGTTGCCAACTCTTCTCTCACGCCCACACACAAGCTCTTAGTTGTCGATCAACTCATTGATGAGCACGCGAGAATTTTGTGCTGCGCAAAAGGATACAACTTTTCTGTTGCTTTCTCTTATTTATATGGTCCCTCATGATCCACCAAAATAGCTAACTAAAAGATCAAACGCGGACCGAGCTTACAGGTCGTGCCATCCCACGACGCCCACGTCTAGCGTGATCGCTACTGCCGCAAAGCTCGTAGTATCCATGCCATCCCATGGTGCGATCAGTGCGGCTAACTAACTAACAGAACTATCTAACAACTCGCTTGCCAAGTCGTGGACAGGCCACACGATACATGACAGCGTTGTTCTCCTAAGAAACACTAGATACAGGCTAACTGACAGATAATCCGACAACAGCAGGATCTGCTACAGTTAACTAACGAACGATCTGAAGTTCAGAAGTTTGAGAGATAAAAGTTCAGAGTTTGATTCCAACACCCGGGTCTACTCCACACCATATTTTCAGCCTGACTCTTTTACTTTGTTGAACTTTCCGCCTTCAGATCTCACTTTGCAATCAATCTTGAAGGGATTGACAACCCCTTTATAGCGTTGGGTGCAAGCTCTTTCTGTTTGTGCAGGTACTCTGGACTTGACGAGATTCTCCTACTGGATTGATACCTTGGTTCTCAAACTGAGGGAAATACTTACTGCTCCTGTGCTGCATCACCCTTTCCTCTACAAGGGAAAACCAACGCAAGCTCAAGAGACGACAAAAGGTTTCTGTCGACGTAGCAGAAGGATTTCTGGCGCCGTTGCCGGGGAGGATCAAGTCAAGAACTCATCCAAGTAAGTGTCACAAACTCATCTCTTGCATTTATTTTTTTGCCTCTCATTTTCCTCTCCGCCACTTCGTAAAAACAAAAAATTACAAAAATATTTGCCGTTTTCTTTGTTTGCCCTTTTCTTGGTTTGCCTTTTTCGTTTGCCTTTTTCGTTCGCCCTTTCTTTCGCTTGCTTTCTGTTTGCTTGTGTTGCCATGTGCCTTCAATATGCTTGCATCTTCGCTTGCTGAAAATCTATTGATATGGATCCTCATCCACTTGCTAATATCTTTAAGAGATCCAATTACGTTTATTCAATTGCTAGTGAGTTGAGTGCACTTGACTATCTTTATGGAGTTTTGCTTGAGATGCGTGAACCTGAAAATTGTGAGGAAGAAATTTATGAAGTGATTCACGAGGTCTCCTTGGATGAAAAGCATGATTGCAATGGTTTCACTATAAATTCTATTAGTGACAATCATGCTAAAAATATGCAAAACCCTAAGCTTGGAGATGCTAGTTTTGCTATGACCACTACTTATTGCAATAATCATGATTGACGTGATGATCTTTCTTATGATCTTGAAAATTTGTTTAAACCTCATGATGAATATGATATTTGCAATAATATTGAAAGTGGGTTTGGAGAAGTCATGACTTTAGTTGATGATAATCCCACTATTTTTGAAGAGCGTCAACTTTGCATGCATTTGGATCATGAAAAGAATATCCTATGTGATAGTTACATTGTTGAATTCGAATATGATCCCACATGTAATTATTATGAGAGAGGAAAATATGGTGGTAGAAACTTTCATATCACCAAGTCACCTCTCGTTATGTTGAGATTGCTCTTGTCTCTTTCTTCTTCCTTGCATATGGTAACTATTGGCTGTCTTGACAATCTGTTTTCCTATAATATGCCTATGCATAGGAAGCATGTTAGACATAGATGTGATTTTCACATGCTTTATGATGCTCTCGTTGTGCTTCAATTCTTGTATTTTGTGTGAGCATCATTGAATTATCAATGCCTAGCTAAGGGCGTTAAACAATAGTGCTTGTTGGGAGGAAACCCAATGAATTTCTTTTTCTTTCTGTTTTGTTGCGTCCACACCATCATAATTCTATTATGATTGTGTCTTTTGTGTTTCTCTTTGTGTTTGAGCCAAGCAAAACCTTTATGACTAGTCTTGGTGATGGTTGTTTGATCGTGCTGGAAAAAGACAGAAAGTTTTTGCTCACGAGATTATTTTTCATTTTTATTCAGAAAGAGCTTTTGAGTTGATTCATTTTGCTGCTGTTTGATATGCCTTTTTTCCCATGCATTCGTAAGTTTTCAGAATTGTTGAGGTACCATAAGTATAGGAAGTATACAGATTGCTACAGACTGGTCTATTTTTGACAGATTCTGTTTTTGTTGAGTTGGTTGCTTGTTTTGATGAAACTATGGATAGTATCGGGGGGTACTAGCCATGGAAAAGTGAGAATACAGTAATCTAACACTAATATAAATATAAATCAATATTGCTACAGTACCTAAAGATGTGGTAGTTTGTTTTCTTGTGCTAATGATATCACGAGTTTCTGTTTAAGTTTTGTGTTGTGAAGTTTTCAAGTTTTGGGTGATGTTCTTATGGACAAAGAGATAAGGAGTGGAAAGAGCTCAAGCTTGGGGATGACCAAGGCACCCCAAGCCAAATTCAAGGACACCAAAAAGCCTAAGCTTGGGGATGCCCCGGGAAGGCATCCCCTCTTTCGTCTTCAATCCATCGGTAACATTACTTGGAGCTATATTATTATTCACCACATGATATGTGTTTTGCTTGGAGCGTCTTGTATCATAGGATTATTTTCTTTTTGTTGTGTCACAATCATCTTCACACCTTTTGCGAGAGACATGCACTCATCATGGATTTTCTAGAATGCTCATTGTGCTTCACTTATATCTTTTGAGCCAGATAATTTTGCTCTATGTGCTTCACTTAGATCTTTTAGACCACGGCGGTGCGTGACTTGGTAGTTAGTTTGTGCTATGAAAGTAGTCCCAAAGGTGATAGGTACCCGAAATAGGATACAAAAAACTTCCATCTTCATGTGCATTGAGTAGAAAGAGAAGTTTGATTCCGCTCAATTAGTTTTGAGACGTGGATTTTTTAATATTAAGAGTTATGTTAGTAGGGTGTTGTGAATCTAGAAATACTTGTGTTGAAGTTAGTGATTCCCGTAACATGCACGTATGGTGGACCGCTATGTTAGGAAGTCGGAGCATAATTGATCTATTGATTGTCATCCTTTGTGTTGCGGTCCGGATTGCGCAATGGTTAACACCTACCAACACTTCCCCTAGGAGTATGTGTTTAGCACTTTGTTTCGATTACTAATAAAAACTTATGCAACAAGTATGTGAGTTCTTCATTACTAATGTGAGTCCACGGTATGGATGCACTTTCACCTTCCACCATTGCTAGCCTCTCTAGTACCGCGCAATTTTCGCCGGTGCACAAACCCACCATATGCCTTCCTCAAAACAACCACCATACCTACCTACTATGGCATTTTCATAGCCATTCCGAGATATATTGCCATGCAACTCCCATTGTTCCGTCTCATGACTTGTGCCGTCACTCGCATTTTGCCATTGCATGATCGTAAGATAGCTAGCGAGATGTTTCAACGTCATACGCCAAGCTAGATCATTGCACATCCCGATACACTGCCGGAGGCATTTCCTATAGAGTCATCATCGTTCTAAGCTTTGAGCTGTGAGTAAATAAAAGTGTGATGATCATCATTATTAGAGCATTGTCCCATGTGAGGAAAAAAAGGCCAAAGTTGCCCACAAAAAAAAGAGAGAAAAAAGAGGCCCAAGAGCCAAAATAAAAAAGAGAGAGAGAAAAAGAGAGAAGGGACAATGCTACTATCTCTTTCCACACTTGTGCTTCATAATAGCACCATGTTCTTCATGATTGAGAGCCTCTTGCTTTGTCACCACCATATACTAGTGGGAATATTTATTATCTAACTTGGTTTGTATATTTTAATGATGGGCTTCCTCAAATTGCCCTAGGTCTTCGCGAGCAAGCAAGTTGGATGCACACCCACTAGTTCTCCTTTTGAGCTTTCACATACTTATAGATCTAGTGCATCCCTTGTATGGCAATCCCTACTCATTCACATTGATATCTATTAATGGGCATCTCCATAGCCCTTTGATACGCCGAGTCAATGTGACCATCTCCTCCTTGTTGTCTCACAACCACCACCACACTCTATTCCACCTATAGTGCTATATCCATGGCTCACGCTCATGTATTGCGTGATAGTTATAAAAAGTTTGAGAAAGTAAGAGTGCGAAAACAATTACTTGACCAATACCGGGGTTGTGCATGATTTAAATTAGTTGTGTGAGGATGATGGAGCATAGCCGTACTATATGATTTTGTAGGGATAACTTTCCTTGGCCTTGTTATTTTGAAAGTTCATGATTACCTTGCTAGTTTACTTGAAGTATTATTGTTTTCATGTCAATAGAAAACTATTGTTTTGAATCTTACGGATCTGAACATTCTATTACAAAGGATTATTGTTTTCATGTCAATAGAAGTTACAAAGGACAACTATGCTAGGTAGCATTCCACATCAAAAATTCAGCCTTTATCACTTCCCTACTCGAGGACGAGCAGGAGTTAAGATTGGGGATGCTTGATACGTCTCCAACGTATCTATAATTTTTGACGGTTTCATGCTATTATCTTGTCAAACTTTGGATGTTTTGTATGCCTTTCATATCTTTTTTTGGGACTAACTTATTAACTCAGTGCCAAGTGCCAGTTCCTGTTTTTTCCGTGTTTTTGACCCTTTTCAGGGGAGAATTTTTCACGGAGTCCAAACGGAACGAAACTTCCAAAAAGATTTTTTCCGAAACAGTAGAAGATCGGGGAACTTGAGAACCAGGGCAGGGGGCCACCAGGGACCCCACAAACTCCCTAGCCGCGGCCAGGGGGGCCTGCGCCTCCCAGGCTTGTGGGCTCCCTGGGCCACCTCTGCCCAAGGTCTTTCGCCTATATATTCCCAAAAATTCCAGAAAAAATCAGGAGATCATCGAAAGTACTTTTCCGCCGCCGCAAGCTTCTGTCTCCGCGCGATCCCATCTCGGGCACGTTCTGGTGCCCTGCCGGAGGGGGGATTCTTCATCAACACCATGACCTCTCCGATGATGCGTGAGTAGTTCACCATAGACCTTCGGGTCCATAGCTAGTAGCTAGATGAATTCTTCTCTCTCTTGGATCTTCAATACAAAGTTCTCCATGATCTTCATGGAGATCTATCCGTTGTAATCTTGTTTTGCGGTGTGTTTGTCGAGATCCGATGAATTGTGGATTTATGATCACATTATCTATTAATCTTATTTCAGTTTCTTCTAATCTCTTATATGCATGATTTCATATCCTTTTAATTCTCTTCGAGTTGTGGGTTTTGTTGGGACAACTTGATCTATGATTCTTGCAATGGGTGACGTGCTTGGTTTTGGGTTCATACCGTGCGGTGACCTCAGCCAGTGACAGAAGGGGTAGCGAGGCACGCATCAGGTTGTTGCCATCAAGGGTAAAAAGATGGGGTTTTCATTATTGGTTTGAGATTATCCCTCTACATCATGTCATCTTGCTTAAGACGTTACTCTGTTCGTCATGAACTCAATACACTAGATGCATGCTGGATAGCGGTCGATGTGTGGAGTAATAGCAGTAGATGCAGAAAGTATCAGTCTATTTGTCTCGGATGTGATGCCTATATGTATGATCATTGCCTTAGATATCGTCATGACTTTGCGCGGTTCTATCAATTGCTCGACAGTAATTTGTTCACCCACCGTAATATTTGCTATTTTGAGAGAAGCCTGTAGTGAACACTATGGCCCCCGGGTCTACTCCACACCATATTTTCAGCCTTACTCTTTTACTTTGTTGCACTTTCCGCCTTCAGATCTCACTTTGCAATCAATCTTGAAGGGTTGACAACCCCTTTATAGCGTTCGGTGCAAGCTCTTTGTGTTTGTGCAGGTACTCTGGACTTGACGAGATTCTCCTACTGGATTGATACCTTTGTTCTCAAATTGAGGGAAATACTTACTGCTCCTGTGCTGCATCACACTTTCCTCTTCAAGGGAAATCCAACGCAAGCTCAAGAGACAACAAAAGGTTTCTGTCGACGTAGCACCTACCCGCTCGTCCCGGATCTTCGGTGTTGTGGGTGTGCATGTCTTGATACATGCAGAAAGGGCGGCGCTCCTTCTCGGGCACGCATCGCTCGTGGTTGCGCTTCTTATCGAGTTCACACGCAATCACGGCGGGTACCTTGTGCTTGACCTCTTTGGCCTTGCCTTGGCGTCCTCGGGCGCATCGTCAGGGTTGTCGCAGGCGAACATGCGACCTTCTTGGGCATTGGCGCACTTGTCGGCCAGGTTGAACAACTCCATGGCCGTGCTCAGGGTGTCATTGACGGCGAGCTTTCCGCACATCTTGATGTCCTTGACGCCATTGGTGAACGCCATGATGACCACCTCGTTCGTGGCGTGCGTGATCTTGTTGCGCACATGGCTGAACTGCTTCACGCGGCGCAGGTAGTTGACGGAGAGTCGGTGGTCGTGTGTGCCCTTGAAGTTCATGACGAATAGCTTGCAAAGGTCGCTCCATCAAAAGACTGAATCCTGGCGCAAGTTCAAGAGCGAGGATTGCGTGCCGTCCTTGAGAGCCATAGGAAGCCAGTTCTCCATGACATTGTCATCACCGCCCGCTGCTTCGATGCTCGGGGCATAGAGCTGGAGGAACTCTATGGGGTCAAGGGAGACATCATAGCGCACGGGCAGTTCGGGCTTGAGCTTAGCCTGCCAAACCACCATGCGCAGTTCGCGGGTGAAGCCTCGGCAACCAACAGTGCTTGAGTGGCCGCCGTGCACGAGGGAGGCCTAGTTCTGGTGCCCAGCCGCTTCGACATCCTGGACGACCCGGTCGAGGCTTTGACAATGCTGCTCGAGGACCGCGTGCGCATCAAGAGGAGCCTCGCGCTGGACGTTCTTGTAGTTGTCTCCTTCCTGTTGGCCGCGCGGTGGTGGTTTCCTAGGTGGGTTAACCAGGCGCACACCACGCCTGGTCTCGGCCTCGTCGCCATGCACGGGAGGTGGCGGCGGCGCTCCCTGCGCCTCCTCTTTTTAGCGGGACAAAGGGGGGGGGGGTGAAGTGAGCGAGAGGGTGCTTGTGCCTCTCTAGCGGCAGTGACGAGCTGGGTGATGCGCACCAACCATGCGTCGTAGCCGGCGTCAGCTAGGTAATAGTGAAGCAGCTCACATGCCATGAGCAGCACAGCTTGCGCGTTCACCCGCTCAAGACGGCGTGCGAGGAAGAAGCCATGGCGGTGCAGCCTTCCCGCTGCATGGAAGGATGCACAGACGAGGCCTACTGCTCGCGGGCTACAGGGTCGGTGGCCGCGGCCTCAGCTCTGGCGGAGTGACTGCGGGTGCTAAGGTCTACGGGCAAGGTCACTATCACCCGTGCAGCTCTGCGCTTAGCGCACACACGGCAACCGTTGGTCATGGGGTAGGTAAAGCCGGGAGCAAAATAGGAGGTGAAGACCGGCTGCACACCCCTACCAGGCGTGCCAAATGTGAGAATTGGGGCTCCGTAGACCCTAAATGTTCAACCTCTGGGGTGCGCTCACCTTCATACCTTGTTCTACCACTCGACTTCACGGAGACTCTCCGGTGGCTCGAGCTAAGGGAAGCAAAATAGAACACGCGAACAGTTTACCCAGTTTAGGGCCACCTTGTGGTGTAAAACCCTTCTCCTCCTTGTATGGATTGCTTGAGGTAGAAGATGAGTACAAAGGCGGGTCCATTCCCTAGTCGAAAACAATGAGGATCCCCCGCTAGAGAGGCCAGACCTCTCTTTTATACTTGCCTTGGTCCTCTTCCCCAAAAAAACAATTGGAGGGAAGGGTTGCCACAACGACCATTTAGAAAGGGGAGAAGACTACGTCCCAGCCTGACAAAGGTGGTCTGCGCGTGCAAAATCCCTTCTCCACGAAGCTAGTTCTCCATGACCTTGTCGTCGCTACCCACCGCTTTGAAGCTAAAGGCATAGAGTTGCAGGAGCTCTGCACGGTCAAGGGAGCCGTCGTAGCGTAGGGGCAAGTCGGGCTTGAACTTAGTCGGCTAAACCACCCTCCACAGTTCGCGGGTTAAGGCCCCGCAACCCACAGTGCTTGAGTGGCCACCGTGCGTGAGGGTGGCCTGGTTCTGGCGCCTGGCCGCTTTGTCATCCTAGATGACCCGGTCAAGGCTTTGACGCTGCTGCTCGAGCATCGCGCGTGCATCAAGCGGAGCCTCGCGCTAGAGGAACTGGTAGTTGTCTCCTTTCTCTTGGGCTTGCGGTGGTGGTTTGTGAGGCAGGTTCCCCAGGCGCGCGCTGCACCTGGGCTCAGCTTGGTTGCCATGCATGGGAGAAGTCGGTGGCGCTCCCTGAGCCTCCTCTTCGTAGCGGGACGAAGGGGAGCGAAGTGAGCAATAGGGTACCTGGGCATCTCTGGCAACAGTGATGAGCGGAGTGATGCAGGCCAACCATGAGTCGTAGCCGATGTCGGCCAGGCTCGCGTACCATGAAAAGTGCAGTTTGCGCGTTCACCTGCTCAAGTCAAGCGTGGGTGGAAGAAGCCATGGCGGTGCGGCCTTCCCCCTGCATGGAGGAATGCATGGACGAGGCATGTTGCTCACGGGCTACAGGGTGGGTGGCCGCGGCCTCGGTCCCGACGGAGTGATGGTGGGTGCTAGGCCCTGCAAGGCGGTCACCATGACCCGTGCAACTCTGCGCTCAACGCACACACAACAAGCATTGGCCATGGGGTAGGTGAAGCAGGGAGCAAAACTGGAGCTGAAGAGCGGCTGCGCACCCCTACCTGGCACGCCAAATCTCAGAATTGGGGCTCCATAGACCCATAAAGGTTGAAACTCTGGGGGCACTCACCCTCCTACCATGTTCTACCTCTTGACTTCACGGCGACTCTCAAGTGGCTCGATCAAAGGGAAGCAAACTAAAACACACGAATAGGTTACCCAGGTTTGGGCCACCTTGTGGTGTAAAACCCTACTTCTGCTTGTATAGATTTCTTGAGGTGGAATATGAGTACAAAGGCGGGTTCTTTCCCTAGTCGAAAACAATGAGGATCAGCCGCTACAGAAGTGGGGCTCTCTTTTATACTAGCCTTGTTCCTCTTCCCCAAAAACACAATTGGCGGGAAGGGTTGCCAAAATGGCCATTTTGAAAGGGGACACAGCTATGTCCCGCCCTGACAAAGGTGGTCTTCGCCTACAAAAGCCCTTCTCCATGACGCGCTGGTTTGCTCGGGGGTGACCTCCTTCCTGCTGAGCCCCCAGCTTTGGACCTCTAGCACCAATCGGGAAACCTTTGGGGTTTGCTTTGGGAACCCGAAGCTCGCTCGGCTCCCTTAGAAACAAAGGGGAAAAGCTTCTCTATCCATGCCCACTGGCACCGGCCCTGGTGCCGTGCAGCTTGGCTCACGTCACCCACGTGAGAAGGTTGGTCCGTGCAACCTCGATAGGCCGTAATCAGTGAGTCCGCTCCTTGGGGAAGGAACATCAGGAGGTGCGTCCTCGATCTGAGCCCCATGGGAAACTGCCTAAGGGGAACTCAATAATTGGCCCCTCGTGGGGAAGGGGCCCTCACGAGGACCGGACCCCTGGTCCTTCACGGGGAGCATCCCTGGGCCTACATCGTGCACTAGGCCCTCGGCCGCACGCAGGCGGGCCTGGGTACCCCCGGTTCCAGAGCCTTGATAATCTTGGTAAAGATCACCTATCAGAACCCGGTCGTTGATCTGAGAAAGGCCTTCTCCAAGCTACCAAAAAGCCTCAACATCACCTCCCTTGATGCCCTCGTCACCTTATCTCAGATAGGATCAGCTCCGTCACCCTGAAAGGGTGGACTTCTTGACGTTGTCGAGGGCATGTATCAAAAACATTTGTTTTTAATTAGCACCACAATTTGCTTGGAATGTCTTATATTTGTTTGCTGAATCGACGACTAGTTTCCCCCATGTTCGATTTATATTTGTATGTTTTTGACTCCTACACTTGTTGGGAATGACTGTTGTTGCACTTACCCTATGCGTGTGTGCTTGAGGAACGGATCTTTAGCAGCTCGCCGGGGGTGCCGCTGCCGGCTAGGCCACCTTGCCGTTCTTGTCGTGGCAGTCTAAGTTATTGACCAGACTCGAAACAACAAGGAGCACAAGCAGTCTCGACAATGTCCCTTCGCGTGCAGGTCTTTCCTTACAGATGGAATCATTCAAGAGGAAACAACACGCAGTGAATATATCTCACAGTTCTCCATGACTTAGCTTTTTTTGTCGCGCTCCTTCTCACGAGGTAGTCGTCCTTGCACACGTCCATAAGATAGGTGTCCATACCATTACTCTCCCCCCGGGTGGACTTGCATGCGAGGGGCTCTTCTCCTCTTTGAGAAAAAAGAAAGAAGAGAAAAATAGAGCAACCTAGGAACCTTGGCGGTCCAAGGGTAACTTTATTGAATACACACCAGTTCTTTGCCTAGCTTTCGTATAGAGTGCCACAAGTCCTGTCAGGCTAACTTGTACAAAAGGGGTTACCGTGCCGCCCGGCAACGGCGCATCAATAATAGAACTTACGATGATGCTCGATACTTTCACGAGTCTTGCACCGGGGTGCTATCTCCGGCCTAGCGGCTCGCACTACCTGGCAGGGCCTGGTGGTCCTATGCTTTTTTCCTCGTGCAACAGAGGTCTCTGGTGGGTCGTCGATAGGTGTGCATCACTCTGAGTCACACTTCCTGGAGTCCTTGCTAGAATTCTTGCCGGATTTCTCATTCTTCATCCTCTCCCGCGAGCTTTGTTGGCAGGAGCAAGGCCCTTGTCGACAGATGCTGCTACTACCTCCCGGAAGATCTTGTCGACACAGAGGATTCCATCCTTGTTGTCGGTGTGGATGGTGGTGATGCTCATCGGCTCTGGCATCTTCAGTGTGTTGATGACATGGTGGGATGCCGCCATGAATTTTTCCAACGTCGGTCTGCACAAGATCCCATTGTACGGTAGTGACGTCTTTGTGACATTGAAGACAACCCTCTCTATCCTGGGGTTAAGCTCGCTGTCAAACGTCATCAGCAGAGTGGTCTTCCCCTTGGGTGATATCCTCCTAGGGTGACACCCTGAAGGACCCCATCGGTTTGAGATCCAAGTCGGGGAACTGCAGCCGCTTAATCACGTCGAGCGAAATCAAGTTCAAGCCAGCCCCACTGTTGACCAAGATCTTGGTGACCCTGAGGTTGCGAATTGTTGGTGAGACCAACAATGGCACACCCGATGGCAGTGATGTGGTCAGGGTGATCCTCAACATCGAAAATGATGGGAGTGATGCGGTCATTGTGTTGACCTCGTGGACCCACTATTTGTGTTGTCGGTGGGAGGAGTGCAAATATGTGCCACCGTCAACGCACATGGCATAAACTTCACTTTGTAACTCCTGGAATTTTTATCCTTCTTCATCATCGTGTTCCTCATCATCAGACTTCTTTTAGCGACCTCTAGGAGGCTCGTCATTTTGATGATTGGCCTTGTCGCAGCGACCGGAATAGCCACCATGATTCTTCTTATCGGAACTACCTCCACCGCTCTAGCCCTTCTCCTTGTCATGCCTCTCGTATTCTTGCTTCTGCTTTTTGGCAAGGTGGTCTACTTGGCGGCACTCGGTGATGTCGTGGCCTTTGGTGAGGTGCATCTTGCAGTATATCCTACCAGACTTTTCCCCTGCCACGGCTTCGTCATCTCCAAAGCATGTGGCATATTCCTTGTCAGACCCCTTGTAATTGCCTTCTTGTCGACACTGGACTTGCCGGATGCTTTTACAGCCATGAATGATTTTGCTTTTTCTTTCAGTTGCGATTTTGGCCTTTTCCCTTGGAGGCCGGTGCGTCTTCGTCATCGGAGTGGAGCTCAGCATCAGCATCCCTCTCGGGGAGTCTTCTTCCTTCTGCAGCACGTGCACACTTGTCGGTCATAGCATAGAGATCAGCGACACCATGTACCTTGTTAATGCTCATTTCTTCGCGCATCATTTGGTTGCGCACGTTTGTGTGAAACGCGACAATCACTACAATGGGATGGATGTGAGGGATGTTGTGCTGCACACGACTGAATCACTAGATATACTTGAAGAGGGTTTCACCATCCCTCTCGGGAAGTACATGCATATTGATGGGCTTCCCTGGGAGTATGTGTCCTCCATTTTAAGCACCAACGAACTGCTTGTACAAGTCCTCCCAAGAGGAGATGGATCTCTTTGACAGGTTCATCAACCAGATACGTACTTTTGACTTGAGCGCCAACGAGAAGTAATTGGCAAACACATTCTCATCTCGTCCCCCGACAGCCTACAGGGTGATCATGTACATGCCAAGGAACACTGATGGATTGATCGTGTCATCATATTTGTCCGAGAGCTCAGGCTTGGAGGGAAGGCTGGAGGCCTATCGGACTTGCCGTAGCTCGTGGGTGAATTTCGGGCACCCTACCTCCCAAGGCAGGCCGCATGGCACCCCAGGAGCAGGCTCGCGATGACTGGGTCTGCACATCCATTTGATTGGCGACGCGTCTCATGCTGCTGCCCGATAGTGGTACGTGCATTCTCCTTGCATTTGTACTTCAAAACCTGATGCTCGTCTTGTTTCTGCCGTGTGTATGTCAAGGCATAGGACACCTCCTCTTGCATGTCGGACCGGTGGGACGCTTGTTGTTATTGTGGAGGCGACAACATTGTGGGTGCCCCCGCGTGGTGGCGCCTGGCTACGAGCCGTGTTGGATCCGTGTGGCATGCTTGTGAGGGGCCCGCCATTTCAGGTTTGTGAAGTTTAGCAGGCTCTGTATGGTCGCCCTCCAATCTTCCACCTTCTCTGGTGCAGGCGGGATGTTAAGCAATAATTTGGCCTGTCCTAGGGCTTCCTCCACAGTCTTGGGCATTACGGGGCAAGAGGTCCAGGTGACGCTTCTACTCCCGATAGGGCAGGGAGGAATGCTTCCCCGTCCCACCATGCGCTGGGCGCCCACCTCTATATGTTGACGACGAGCTTGGCCCTGTGAGCCGTGGGATTGGCGAGCAAGGGACTTTTTCCTGCGCCGTCGGGTTTGTCTTGACCTACGTGCGCTGGTCACGGTTCTCTTGCGAAGGACACAAAGGAGATCCCATCGTTTCCACTCGTGCAGTCTCGGCATCGTTCCAGGCCATCTCAAGTGCTCTTGGAACAGTCATGACAATGATATTTTGGGTCGCTGCTTTCGGAACTTCGTGTGCTGTTGTGCATGTGCTCACCAGCATGGCAAACGAGATGGTCACCCCCGCCGACATCGCTTGTACCCGCCCCTAACGATGGGTTGGACGAACACGCCACATACGCACCCTTGGCTTTCTTGGGAGCCATGGTGTTGACGAAGAAGCGCACGGTCTGATGACGTTTCACACAGGTGTGAGCCCACTACCTGTCGTGTCAAAGATGTTGGAGTTGCAACGACGATCTATGGGACTAGCGAGGCCCCTTGTGGTTTAGGATGGGGCGTTCTTGCACAAAGAGCATCAATGATCACATTCACTTGCATGGTTTTAGACAGGTTCGAACCACTCGGAAGCATAATAACCAATGTCCTGTGTTTGTGGTTTATATGGGTGGAAGTCCAAGTTATAGGTGCGCAACAACTTGATAAGGAATCACAAGGAGTGCAGCTACACGTGCAAATGGACAAAGTGTCGACCTTTCTAAAGGTATCCATGGCCCTCCTTTTATAGTGCAAGGGGTTACGAGAGTGGCTAAAATGGTCTTTTTGGAAGGCGGAATAGTGGCTTCTATAGCTGCCAAAACTGCTGACACGAACTATATTTGCGAATACCTAACGCTCACACATTAGGACAAGAGCATTAAATGCACTGTGACGTGTCATGCTAGTGTCCTCTCCTGGCAAGGATCGTCTCTCCTTGTGTGTCGTTTGCCGAGCTACCTCTTATTCTCTTGACACGCCATAGGATGGGTGTCATTAAAGCTGTTGCATGCCCCTCACTATTGCTAGAGGCCTTTGACCAGACTCACCTAAATGTATGCCTAATCGACACCTCACTAATCTTAACCATCAACCGGATGAGGTGGGGTGGCGGAGACATGGAGGAGTCTTGCCGAGTGTGATGGCTGTCAGGCCTTCTTCCTCCTGACAAGGTGGCTTATCGGGGCCTTGTCTTGTACTTTGTGGTTTGAGCTTCCCTTCGGAAGGGCCTTTCCGTGCTACTAAATCTTTTGCTGCAGAGAGATATCCCAGGTGCGATTAAATTGACAAAACAATTGTCAAGTCTTCTAAATATTCTTTGGCTCCCCTTGTGTAGAATCAATAAATTAGGGTGAAATACTACCCGTGAAGACTATCTTGATCCCCTATACTTGTGGTTACAAAGAACTTTTTCTAGCGACATTGTCGGGGAGCATAGATATATTTGTTCTGTTAAATTGAGGATATCCAATTTCTACTATGAAGAATTCGAAAGATACTTGAACTAAGATCATCCCCTCTCACATGAGAGGAGGTAAGGAACTACCATCTAGCTCTACTTGTGATTCACCTACTCTTTTGAATTAGTTTGTTACACCACCATCTATTGCTCGTCCTAGTATGTCACATGAACTTGATGATACTACTTCTGAAATTAATGATGATACTACTACTATATTTGATGAAACTGAAACCGTGCCACTCAATGAATTACTTGATGTTCATCTTGTCAAACCTAGAGAACATGAAAATGCTAAAACTGATGAAGATTTCGAATCACCTTCTACACCTCAATCTCCTTATAAATACGAATTTTCTTTTGTACCTAAAGGTTATGTTATGGATGGGGAAGTATCTAGGGACTTTCTTTCTTGTGAAGATATGAATTATTTGAAGAGACTACTATGCAAACCAAAAGAAAATCCTATACTGGTGAAAATGAAACATGATCCTAAATTTTCCACTTCTCCTATATTTGTCACTCATAAGGACTATGAATTCTCTATAGACCGTGAACTGATTCATATAGTTGACTCTGATCCTTTCCATGGTTATGAAAATGAAACGGTTGTTGAACATTTCATGAATCTGAATGATATTGCTACTCTGTTTTCTAATGATGAAAAGATACGATACTATTACATCCTTAAGCTTTTTTCCTTTACCGCTAAAAGACGAGGCCAAGGAATGATTCCTTTCTCTAGATCCTTCTTGTATGCATAGTCCCCAAGATATGATTTATTACTCCACTGAAAAATATTTTCTTGCTCATAAGAAACAAGCAGCTTTACAGGAAATATTTAACTTTGTGCAAATTGAAGAAGAGAATCTCCCTCAAGCTTCGGGGAGGTTTATAGAGTTACTAAGAGATTTGCCTTATCATCCTCTTAAGAAAAATGAAATTCTTGATATATTTTATAATGGGCTAACCTATGCTTCTAGGGACTTCCTAGATAGTTCTGCTAGTTGCATTTTTATTGAAAGAACTGTTAGACAAGCTAAAGAATTATTGAATAACATATTGCAAAATGCCGATGATTAGGCTCTCCATGAACCACCTCCGGTACCTATTCAAAATAAGAGAGTTATTCTATTACTTAGCCCCGAAGATATGCAAGAAGCAAAAAAACTATGAAACAGAAAGGTATTAAAATTGAATATGTTAAGAATTTACCACCTATGCAAGTAATTCATGGACGTGATATCCCGACAAAGGTAGTAGAGGTAAATTAAATCCGTTCCTTTAATGAAAGTGATATACCTTAAAATAAGACTCCTAGTCAATGCATGGATGAATTTGATAATTACGTTGTTAAGAAAAAGCACTTCAATAATTATGTCAAATATCAATTAAGATATAATACCATGATGATGGACCGCATAAGTGTCTTGATGTTTAGAATTTCTAATGATGTGAAAGGTATAGGCAAACATGCTTCTATGGTTCACACCGAACTAGCCGAACTTGCTAAAATCACAAAATTATTTTCTTTCTGAAATGAATAATAATATGAGTGATCGTGCTATTAGAGTAATGACTAGAGGAGATAGAATGACTTAGGAACCTCTTCATCCCAAGGGTCAGCCTAAAATCATAGAACAAGATTCTCAAAGATTAATGATGATCCACCTAGTACTTCTAAGAAGAAAAAGTTAAAGTTAAATGATAGCACTTTCGATGCTCCTAGTGAACGTGATATAGTGAACATGAACTTATTGATAATAATAATGATAACATCGATGTTCATGTGGAAGAGCCACTAGATAGTAGTAAGGAACCTAATAATGATGTGGAAATAGAGCGTGTTGAAAATCTTGATAGCCCACACACTAAGAATAAATGTTCTGATAAAAGACTCTTTGTTGCTAGAGAGCATGAAAAGGGAAGAGAGCCATGGGTTCAGAACCCATGCCTTTCCCACGTAAGACTTCTAAAGGTAAGGACGAGGAAGAATTTAAGTGCTTTGCCGAAATGATTAGACTTGTCGTTTTGCGCACTCGATCGACTGATATATTTAAAATGCCTCTGTATTCTAAGTATATGAAGGATATTATTACCAACAAAAGAAAATACCTGAAACTGAAATTGCTACTATGCTTGCTAATTATTCTTTTGATGGTGGAGTGCCTAAGAAGCTGGGAGATCCTGGAATACCCACTATACCTTGATCTATTAAAGAAACAATTTTAAAACTGCTCTATGTGATCTAGGAGCCGATGTTAGTGTGAGGCCTTTATCTCTTTATAAAAGATTAGATAAGAGTAAGCTTACACCCACTGAGATATATTTGCAAATGGCTGATAAATCCACTTCTTTACCTACTGGTCTTTGCGAGGATGTTCCTGTTGTGGTTCCAAATGTTACTATCTTAACAAACTTTGTTATTCTTATTATGCGTGAGGACGACAATATGTCGATCATCCTTTGTATACCCTTTCTAAATATTGCAAGGGCTGTTATTGATTGCCAGAAATGCAAAGTTACTTTTCATTGAAGATTTTCAAATCCCTCTATCCATTGCCAAGAAGAAATATTACAATCTTATTGTTGGGGAGATACAAATCCCAATTGACATAACCTAGTGATATATGAAAATTCTTCGGTTTCATGGAAGTCATCAACGGCTGTTAATAAGACTTGATCAACCTTATTAATGGATGCTTTTTAAAATACATGTGACTAATTAATTGAGTATTCATAACTATTTGTATCACAAGTTTTTTCTTTGTTTTCTTAGTTAAAGAAAAATAAAATGCCATGGTTATCCTGTTTTCTGAGTTTTTCATGCAATAATAAAAATGACCAAAAAAAAGTATCAGAATGCCACAAAATGTTAGGATGATTTTTGTGTGGACTATTTAAGAATTTTGGCATAAAAATTGCAGGAGGGAGGTGCATCTGTGGGCCACAAGAAAACAAGGTGTAACCAGCCTCTAGTCGTGTCCTGATGCCTTGTGGAGCCCATACGCCCCCTGCCTTATCCCTCTAGCCCACTTTATTGCCTACCTCCAGAAAAAAAATTCCTGCTCTCACTTTCCCGTGTTCTACCTCTACAAACTGAAATTTTTTATCTCTTTGCTCGGAAGTCCATTTTCGAAACTGCTTTGAGGAATTGCTCCTTGGTATGTGACTCCTCCATTCCTCCAATTAGTTTTTTCTTTAGTGTTCTATATTCTGCATATTATACTACCCTTTGTGCTACTGAAAATGAGCTTGCATTTTAAATTTGTTGAGTTCCAAGTGGTGGTAACGGTTGATATCTCCTCTAGGCATCCATATGAGTAGTTCTATCGACCTTGCAAAGTTTTACTCGTATAATTTTGTGGTCCAAAAATTTCAGAAATTTGTGAGTAGGAAAATGAACTTCTTCACAAGGAGTTCTTCAAGGAAGGGTTCTTCGAGCCGCATCCCTAAGGGAGTTCCTAGGGAGACTCAGGATTGCGACATTAACATTTTCCGCAACATAGATGTTAGGCCCTACGGATGGCCGCATTTCAAGAAGAATTTGTGCAATTCATCCCAAACGCTGGGCTGACCAACATCCTCGCAGATGAGTGTAAACAATACTATCTCCTCACTAATTCTTTCATGCAAATTTTTGACTTCTCAAGTAGGACCGATGCTCCCACAGTATGGTTTTATTTATTTGCAAATAACTATGAATTACCTCTA
Organism: Hordeum vulgare subsp. vulgare; assembly: GCF_904849725.1. Taxonomy (NCBI): domain Eukaryota; kingdom Viridiplantae; phylum Streptophyta; class Magnoliopsida; order Poales; family Poaceae; genus Hordeum; species Hordeum vulgare. Next base: position 129,694,037 of record NC_058523.1, read on the forward strand.
CATGAATTTTCTGAAATATGCTTACTTCCCTCTGACGGAGGACTGCATAGTCCTAAGCCTGAGGAATTCAAGGATTTCCTTCTCACCCTAACTGTGGGAGAAACTAGGGGCGTATCAAATGCTAGGGACACTAGTTTATAGGAAATTGTGCATTATTTCTCATTGTTTATAGGAAAATGTATAACTGCTATGGACGACGATTTTGGTCTAAGTGCCCCTGGTCTTGCTATTTTGTGTCATGCACTTTGTGGTGATAACACTTACAACTTAGGAATTCTTGTTGTGCGTTGCCTGCATTATAGTCGAATCAGAGGCAAGGTTCAAGGTGGTCTTAATGCCACCCGCTTGGCAAAGCATTTTAATGTTGATTTTCTCCCTACTAGTTACTTATTGCCTAAAGTTTATCTTGACCACCAGTCACTGATAGAGCACCAGTTCACTGATTTACGTGAGCCCCCACAACACATTCGTTATAACTTAGTATTCAACAAGAACACTCGTGATATCATTATGTTGCCTGCACCCTCTTTGTTTAACTTTCATACCACGAACGGATACATAATCGCGCTAGCAGACATAATTGCTTACCGGAACAAGAAAGCTGCTACGAAGGTCGAGCCTCACGCTTGGGATGCCCAGGTGCCTCACCAACAATATTTTCTTGGACCTCACGTCTATTATCAAAGGTGATTACAAAGCTAGGCAAGTGCCTAAGCTTGGGCGAGTATGTACTTCTCACTGACATTACATTCATGTTCAAATAATCCATATAAGTTGTCGGTGTTCATCCTCAGTCATTGTAAATCCATGTTAGTTTTATTTTCCGCTTTCTTCTTATGTGTTTGAAAAACTGGAGAAAATCCAACAATATTTCTTGCTTCTTTTCGGTTTTTCTTTCCCATTCAATTAGTGTAATATTAAAAGAAAACCCAAAAATATTTCCTTTATTTCTTTGGAATTTTCTCGTGTAAATAATTTTCACGTATTTGTTTTTCCTTTGCTTTTTTCTTTCCTCATGAGAAAAATAATAAACTCCAGAAATACTAGAGTGCGTTTCTTTGAATTTCTTTTCTTTGAGTCGTTGAAAGAAGATGACCACGATGAAAATGTTGAGTGGCTCTCATAGGATTAATTGTTGATCTAACAAGAGCCAATATGACCATGTGTCTTCTTCTTTGCACAAATAGCTTGCAAATTGCAGCTTAGTCCACGACACTCTTGCACTATTATTGTTATCACACCATTCGGTCGTGCAAGTGAAAGGCAATAATGGCGAAATTTGATGAAGTGATTGTGGCAAAGGAAACGGTTATGAACTCTTCTTGTTTTCCATTTTGGTAAATATGTTAGATCATTCGATCTTGATTCAATATATCATGAGTGAACATCTTTATGATGAAAACTAGATATTATAATTTCTCATGCCATGCTTAAATAGCTTGGAGTTGATAATGATTTATCCTGTGCGTCAACATGCATTAAAATAGTTATGATGTGGTTTGGTGGTATGGTATTTGACTCTTACTGATTCAAGCGGCTTCACTATGCGCATGTGCAAACATGTAGTTGATTCAAAACAAATTCAGGGTGCTTATATCCTACTCATGCTAATATCCAATGTTAATTATTCGTAATGCATCTTCATGACCGTTATTGCTCTCTAGCTGGCCGCTTCCCAATCTATTGCTACCCTTCACCTATACTAAGCGGAAAATGCTGCTTGTGCATCCAAAATCCTTAAACCTAGTTATTCCATATGAGTCCATCATACCTACCTATATGCGGTATTACCCTTCCGTTTCGAGTAAATTTGCATGTGCCACCTCTAAATATTCAAAAATGTGCCATCTCGTGTCTATGCTAAAGCAACCAAAAATGTGCATTTTTCATGGGTTGAATACTTCCATCTGCAATCTGCTATATATGCTAAAGCTACCAATAGTATTATCCAAGCGCCTCAGCCAAAATGACCGATATGCTAAGCTGATGAAGCCATTGGCACCTGATGCCCCCTTGCCCACGACTTTCTTTATTGATGATCTTCAGTACGTGCTGAAGACTATGCTCCATGAATCATGAGCTTTATAAAGCATAGAACAAACACAAGGTATCTACCCTCTGCTCGCAACCATGGTATATACCTCCCAGATGTGGAAGTCATTCATGAAGACATTTACCCCTCCAAGGGCAAGAACCCCATCATTGAAGGCACAAGTGGCACAACTGACATTGAAGGATTCTCATTCCCACAAATCCTGCCAAGGCTCGGCTGATTAGCTCAATTGGCCATCCAAAGCCAAGTGCTACTGCCACTAAAGCCACTACCGACACTCTACCTACACATACTAAACCCAGAAGGGAACTTGCTATGACAAACCGAGAACTTCTAGTCTCTCTTCAAAAAAAGCATGATCGTCATCATGAATGCACTAGAAGGCAAATGCAATCATTTGTGTGTGATATCAATTGCTTTGCAACCTCTGCACCAAGAACACATTTGTGGCCCATGAGACTTGGAGGCGTTCCTCGAACACATTGAAAATGATGGTCCCTTAGGATGATCTTCGTGAAGATAGCTTAAAGAAGAACTTCATATTATGTGCTCCTCCTCCTCGGATGGAGAAGTGGCACAAGATGCCATTTTTTGAAGACAGTGACTACTCTTCTCCAGCACCAACTTTAAATGTCCAACTCACTGATGAAGAAGATGAAGATGTCACCTCCCCGCCATCCACCGCTGAACGCCACAACACTCCAATAGGCCCATTTGCACATACCAACATCAACCCTGCTACACCATCATCTTCAACTCAAGCTGGGGATTTTGGTGCCCAATGTCTTCACCATTTTGGTCATTCAATGAAAAGAGGGGGATGCATTGGATTGATAGTCTTCAAATGGGTCAATAGGGCTGGGTGGTTGTTATTTTTGTTAAGTTTACAACTCTCGTTCGAAACATTTGTTGTTTTCGGTTATAAAACTTAAGTACTAATGGACGTCCGCACATTTTTCACCTTACTTTTGGCTCTACACTAAATACTATCATATGCACCCAAAGTCGTTCAGCAGACCACCAAACTCATGAGATTCTCCCACATAAACATTATGTCCAAGCTCCGAGTCCAAATTTGGTGCCACCTACATTTCCAAAATCAGCCCTAGCGAGTTTTACCATAGATAAAATCCAGAGACAACCCAACCATCTTGATGCCACCAAGTTTGATTTTGGTGCAACCGAAAAACAGTGACCAACTCCGTGGTATCCATTTGATAAATACCGGATTCTTCGAGTTTTAGGAATTGGTGCCACCGATTTGGACAACTACCTAAGCCAGCCAAATTAGACCCACCAAGAGTTATATATTGATCTCATCGAAATGTCGAAAGTTGCCATATTTTGCACTAGTCGGTGCAATCAAGTATTGTTTTGGTTTTACCGAGTTGGGAAATAATGTTGTAACGGTTGGATTTATGTAGATGCCTATATATACTCCTCCACCTGCCTTTCGCTCGTAGAGGAAGCACTCAGAACAATCCAACACTTTCCCCATCTATTTTCTAAGAGAGAACCGCCTACTCATGTGTTGAGATCAAGATATTCCACTCCAACCGTACGAATCTTCATTTATAGCCTCCACAAGTTGCTTTCCACCTAATAAATTTCTTCTACCAAATCCAAATCTATGAGTGATAGATTGAGTGTTGAGGAGACTATCTTTTGGAGCACAAGAGCAAGGATTTCTCATAATACCACATCTATTACGTTTTTGAGAGTGGTGCCTCCTAGATTTGTTATGTGTCGCTTGGGAGCCTCTGAATTTATGTGGACTTGAACTAAGAAGTTTGTAAGGGCAAGGAGACCGCCTACTTCATGAAGATCTACCTCGAGTAAGGGTAGTCCTTCGTGGAGGTAAGCCATGGTGTCATAAACAAGGTTGCTTCTTTGTGGACCCTTCGTGGGTGGAGCCATCCGTGGGTTGAAGTCTTCATCAACGTGGACGTACGATAGCACCACCTATTGTAACCATGCCAAAACTCTTTGTATCATCTTTGTGTTCGATCTTCCTTTCTCTACTCCTTACTTTCATGTGCATGTATTCACTTTCCACTACTATACTCGTTGACTTGCATGTGTAGGGTGTACCAGACTTGTTAGAATTGCTAAAATCTGTCAACCATTAAAATTGGGAAAAGGCAAGGTTCCATTTTTGCCAAGTAGTATATTCACCCCCACCTCTAGACAGCCCTTCAATGATCGCACAATTCGTGTCAGAGCTTTTGTCTCCATACCTTTTGGTTTCATCACCATTGGAGGAAGATGGATGTTTCTAGTTTGGTTAGTCTTAGTTGTAGAGTGCCTATTCTTAATGGGGAGTACTATAGTCAATGAAAATACAAAGTTCTTTATCTATTCGATGAACTCCATTCGAGAAAGTATGTTGAAAATCCCCATGTGCCTCCCATTGATCCCTTACATCCTTCTCACAAGGAAGAAATTCATATGCTTCGTAATCTTTGAAATGTTAGTCTTATCATTTCAGGATTGCTAAGAATTGTATTGGATCAAATGAAAAACTTTGAGTGTGCTTATACTTTGTGGGAATATTTATATAAAATATATCCAAACTACTCTCTGAAAAATCTTGATATCATTCACCATAGAACTATTGCCTTACACAGAATGAAGCCCAGTAATCCAAACATTGATAATTACTTGTTTGAGCTTCATGACCTCATGCGTGCTAAAGGAGATGTCATTACCATCCACAACATCTTTGTTGAAGCCATTCACATTTATAAACTTGAACACTGTCATGGTCACAATTCTAATAAATCTCTTGATTTTTGTCACGAGGAAATTCCACTTGACGATGACAATGTGGAACATGGCTACTACGATGAAGATGAGAGGTTTGACATGGAATATGAGAAGACCATGAAGAGTGTATGTCGGATGGGATACTTCAAAGACTACATGTCTAGACGAAAAGAGTGGACCCTCGATAGTGGATGCACTAATCACATGACCGGAGATAGAGGCATGTTTCAAGAGATCACACCAAAGCATGGACCGCGGAGGTATGTGACTTTTGGAGACAACTCCAAGGGTAAGGTACTAGGTCTTGGTAAGGTGGCCATATCTCATGATAGTTCTATGCAAAATGACATGCTTGTTGAATCCCTTTGCTACAGTATTCGTTCTGTATCCAGACTAGACGACTTTGGTTTCAACGTGCTATTTACTAAAGTAGATTGCCAAGTGTTTCATCAAGATAATCATAACATGGTCTGTATCTATTTTCATAGAGGCGATCTATACATTGTCGATTTCACTAAAACAGCCAAACCTTATTACAAAATCATCTAAAGGTTGGTTATAACATAAAAGGCTAGGACATGTAGGTATGCATAATCTAGACGAGCTTTTCAAAGGTGATCATATACTTGGTGTTAAAGATGTTATCTTTGAGAAAGATAAACTTTGCAGTCCTTGTCAAGAAAGAAAACAAGTGGGTGGAAGTCATCCTATAAAGAACATCATGACTATTAGGAGGCCAATCAAGCTGCTTCATATGGATATCTTTGGTCCCAATGCTTACAAGAGCCTCGGTGGAAATTCCCTTGTTCTACTTATACTTGATGATTTTTTCAGATTTACGTGGGTATTCTTTCTTGATGAAAAGTCGCAGGTTCAAAAGATCTTCAAGAACTTCCCTCGCAAACCCCAAAATCAATTTGAAGTAAAGACGAAGAAAGTTCGGAGCGATAATGGATTGGAGTTCAAGAACACTAATGTGGATACTTTTCTTGACGAAGAGGGCATCTCACATGAGTTCTCGGCTACATACACACCTCAACAAAATGGAGTTGTTGAGAGGAAGAAGCGTACTTTCATAGAGATAGCTAGAACGATGCTAGATGAATACAAGATGCCAAGTCGAAAGAGCTTGTCATGCAACAAACCGACTCTACCTACACAACCTACAGGGTAAACAACATACGAACTACTCACACGTAACAAACCCCAAGTTGGATACTTTCGGGTATTCGGCTCAAAGGCCTACATTATTGATAAGAATCGTCCTTCTAAATTTTGTCCTAATTCTCATGAAGGTTTTTTACTTGGTAAAGGATCAAGCTCTCACCCTTACCGTGTCTACAACAATTTCACTCGAAAAGTTGAAGAGGCGGTATATGTGTTGTTTGATGAGTCTAATGGTTGCAAGTCAAAAAATTTCCAAATGATGTAGGAGATAAGAAACCTTCGGTAGCCATTCAAGACTTTTCCATCATCAAGAAACGTCCCAAGGAGGTTAAGGAAAGTACTTCATCAACACAAGTGTAAGCTCCTACCTCACACCAAGGGGAACCACAAAATGACATGGATGCATCCACAAGCGGTACACGACAAGATGAAGATGAGGAAAAGTACATCGTGATGACCTCAACCTCCTTCACCACCACCTCAAGGAGATGACACCTTCAACAAAAATGAAGAAGAATATGATGATGAGGCAGATCCACCACCCAACAAGCAAAATCTACCACAAGTTCAAGCAAGAGCGAACAAGAATCATCACATAGAACAAATTCTCAGCGACATACAAACCGGGAAAATCAATTTCTCTATAAGTAGTTTAGCTATGTTTTGTGAGCATTCCTCATTTATCTCTATTATTGAGCCTATGAAGGTAGAAGAAGCACTCAAGGACCCGAATTGGGTGAATCGCATGCACGAAGAGCTACACAACTTCGAGAGGAATGAAGTGTAGACACTAATGGAGAAGCCCAAGGACAAGCACAACATCATTGGTACAAAATAGGTGTTTTGAAACAAGCACGATGAAGATGGCCAAGTGATACACAACAAGGTGTGTCTCGTAGCTCAAGGTTACACTCAAATCTAAGGTATGGACTACGGTGAAACTGAAAGTGCGTTATATCGACTAGAGGGGGGTGAATAGGAGATTTTTAGAATTTCATCACTGAGGAAATTCCTCACTGATGACTAACTCACAACGGAAACAGTAAAGGATCAGAAGTGCAAAGTCTCACAACAACAGTTTTTCAGAGTGAGGAATGTGAAAACAGATTGCACAGTGAGTAGGCACGCAGAATACAGATGAGGATTAACTGACGTGAAGAATTTGGGGTTGAGGAAATTCAGAGAAAGTCTTCAGCAAATTCTTCAAACATTAGGAGTGAAAGTCATCAACACATAATACGAGGAAAGTAAGGAGTTGAGGAATTAGAACCCGTTTCTTAGTAAAGACAGTCGTTGATGACCCAGTTCCAACTGCTGTGACAGTCGTACATCTGGTTTGGAGCGGCTTGGTATTGAAACCAAAGGACACACAGTCCCGGGACACACAGTCCCTACCGTGTTCTCCTTGGGCTAAGAACATACAGTCCTCGCCCAACACTCGTGGTAAGTCTTCAGGGCAGACCTCCAAACCCTCACAAACTTGGTCACCTGGCGATCCACAATTGACAGCTGGAAAGATCTAGACCATGACGCCTAACCGTCTGGAGGATGCACAGTCCTCAAAGGTAAAAGGATTCAGTCCCACACAGGAACAACTTCTTCAGTGATGCTCAATCACTAGGTTTGGTTTGTGGTTTCAGTGTATGGGGTATTTCCTCACTGATGAATTACTCTCGAAGACTCTGAGGAATTGGGTTGCTCTTATGACAAGTGTCAGTTTCTAACGGAGCAGCCAACCAGCTAATGGTTGTGGGGGTGGCTATTTATAGCCTGGGAGCATCCCGACATGATTTGACACTAATGCCCTTAAATAATATGACCGTTGGAGTGGATAAGACCAATGACTTGGCGTGGCTATCGAAACGGTCGGAACCCTCAACCCTGAGAGTCCTCATGTCACTCGTATTCCTCACTTGAGGCTTTTGATAGGATTAGGCTTGGGTTGAGCATCATGAGGAAATTCATTCCAAAGTGTAACTTCGACCCCCTTTAACAGTATGGTGTTCCTATTACTCAAATGCGAAGAAAATAAAACGGAAAGAGTAAGTATTCATGCTTCAAATTCTTCAAAGTGATTTTCTTCAGGACACACCGAATTCCTCAATGTTAGTATCTTCATGAGGAATATCAATTTCATCGCAGATTCCTCGCGATTCATTTCTTCAGCTTTAGACCAATTTCTTCAACCGAAGATATATATTTTTAGGGGTCGATATTCTTCAAATATCTCAAACTCCTCAATGACTTATAGATCATGTGTACCCTCATAGACACATTAGATACTTAACCTATAAGTGTTCAAACCACCAAAATCACTAAGGGGCACTAGATGCACTTACAATCTCCCCCTTTTTGGTGGTTGATGACAATTAGGTTAAGTCTTCAACAGGGATCAAAAATATGAAGTGTAAAAACTCATTTGAGGAATTTGAAATCAAGATTCAGAGAGACTCCCCCTGAAGATGTGCATATCGTGAGGATTTTGCTTTTCACAGCAAATGCACATTGATGATTTATATCATGGAGATCTCCCCCTGAGTCTTGTAAATCATGCATACATGTAACATATCATATGAAGAAAATGAAAATGCATGATGACAAATGGTATCTGACGAATTCCAGCATGCCTGCATAAAACTTGAGGAATAAGCATGCGAAGAAAAACGTTCAAAGGCGTCAAAGTACCATCGGGCTTAAGTTACAACTCATTACATAAAATCTTCAGAAGAGCCAAGAGTTTGTAACTTAAATATAGTTCATAAGCCCCAAAAATATCCCGCTTGAAGACTAACTCTCAAGTTTCTCCCCCTTTGTCATCAAGTGACAAAAAGGGACAAACTGAGGACTAACGCCCGTGAAGACTTCACTTCTTGGCGGTTGAGGAAGAGCCGTGATGCTTCTTGGGAGTAGTCTTCTTCCTTGGACCGGTAGCGGTGTCGAGCTGTTCTTCATCAGTTTCAGCAGTGTGAAATGAAGAAAAGGAGTTGTCTTCAAGGTATGGAACTGGAATGGGCCTGAACTTCTTCTTGGGAGGCCAGAACCAGTCAAAGTCTCGCTCAAAGTCCATTTTTTCAAGCTCAGTCTGAGTCTTCAGATGTGCAAGTGTAGCCTAGGTGCGATCAAAAACCTCATGCAGATAGTGATGGTTGAGCTTCACAGAGTTCTGTGTTTCAGTGAGGGTTTTCACAATGGCGCCAAACTAGCATTTGACCCACTTGTGATTGCGATCCACCTTCTGGTGAAGACTGAGGAGGAGCTCTCTTGTATTCATCACTCGAGGAGGAACGCGGCTTGCCTGACGAGTCTCGGTATCATCCCATGAAGAATAAGCTTCTGGCTCTCTGAACTGGCCATCAAGGGGCCTACTGCCTTCTTCAATCACTGATTTGCCTTTTCCTTCAATGGGCTCGAAAGTCTTCTTGTTGACCCGGATAGGAGGCATATAACCAACATGGTTTGGGCATTCAGCAAGAAAGTCGATGCATGTCCTTGTCCTGATGAATCTCATGATCCATGGGGCATATATCTTGTGGTCAAAAGGACACATAGCATTGTCGGCCAAAGTCCTCAAGAACAAATCATGGATGTTGATAGGAATACCATGAATGATGTTGAAGAGTATATTCTTCATGAGACCTACGACATCTTCTTCATCATCATGGCCTTTGATCGGCACGAGCACACTGCAGAGGATTCTGTAGACAGACCTAGGAGTATACTTCAGCTCGTGGACGAGGAAGGTTTTTCTCGGTGGTTTTCCTTCAGGCAAAGGCTTCATGAGGACTTCCATCATCCCATTGGGCAGCTCACGCTCACCATACAGCTTCACAGCCTCCTCTGGGGGAATTGGTACAGGCAGTTCATGGAGGAGCTCAGTAGCAGGAGCCTTGTAGTGAGTGTTTTGTGTCATCCAGTCAAACACCCAAGTGTTAATGTCTTCAGGATTGCCAGAGATGTCAAGAGTGGCATAGAACTGAAGAATTAGCTCGCTGTTCTAGTCAGAGATGTCGGAGCACATTGGCAGTAAACCAGCATCGTGGAGTACATTGAGGACTCGCTCTAAGCACGGTATAGCTTCAAGTTTAATGTGAGGAATATGCCTGTGCTGGAATATCTTGTTTCTCCCACACAACACAGAGGCATAGTAATTCATCTGTGTCCTAGTCCAAAACTTCAGATGCCTCATTTGAGGCTTGTCATAGGGGTTCTCTCCAATGAAGTACATGCGTTCTTCAAAGAAATTCTCCTTTTGAAACTTTGGACGCTTGGAGAATGGCTGACGCTGAACTGGCTGAAGGTTTTGTTGAGGAACTGGAGGGGAGACAACAATTGCAGTCTCGGGGTTGAGCACGACGAATGCATTGTCTTGGTCAGGTGCATTTTCCTTAGCATTTTCCTCAGGGTGAGGAATTTCAGCAGCTGGTACTTCAGGCTGAGGAGATGGTTCTGGTTGGGCGTCAGGCTGAGGGGATTTCTCTGGCTGTGCATCAGGCTGAGGAATAGTTTCATCTTGCTCAGTTGGAGGAGTTGGGTCAACCTGTTCCTCATTGTGAAGATTTTGCTCAGAGCTTTGAATTTCATCAGCTTGAGGATTTTCAGTTTGTTCTTCCTCAGCTGCCTTGGTGGTAGAGGTAGTTTCTTCAGCTGGTGCAGCTGATTCTTGAGCAGTGGCTTTCTAAGGAATGAAGGGCTGAGGACTGTCGTCAATACGGATTTCTTCGTCGGTGTGTTCCTCAGCGGCAGCATCCTTCATTTCCTCATCTGCCCCTTTTGCTTGGTCATCAAGGATGACCATTTCATAGGAAGGAGCGACATTGAGGGGCACAGGGTCCAGAGGAGCAGTTTCTTCAAGTGATTTGAGGCGCTTGGCCTCTGTTTCTTCTTCTACTGAGGAGGCCTTTCTCTTTTTCGCTTCCTTCTCAGCAGCCCTGGTTTTCTTCACATCTGATGTAGACAGAGTCATCTTCTTCACCTTTGAAGCTTTTGGTGAAGGGGTTCTCTCGACAGATTCTTCAGTTGGTTTTGAGGAACCAGCTGGAACAGAGTCATCAGCTTGCTTTGATGAAGCAGCTGTGTCAGGGGCAGTCTCATCAGCTGCAGCAGATTCATCAGCTGGAGCTTCCATGATGATTTCCTCAATAGCCGGTACATCTGCACGGCTTTCTTGGTGGACTTCCTCAGCTTGAGGAGTTTCCTCAGCTTGAGGAGATTCATCTGCTGGCTCCTCAATCAAGGGCTGAGAAGTTGGTGCTGGAGGTGCAACCTTCTTATTGTAGTCATCAACAGCTTTAGTGGCCAGCTTGATGAAATTTCTCTTGAGACTCTTACGATCTGACAGCTTGGAGTACTTGTCAGTCAAATTCTTCAGCTCTGCATGTGTTGATACCAGTGCATCAGGCGTCAAGCTGAGGAGATTCTGCTTGAGGAATTTCTCCTTTTTAAGCTTTGCTACCTTGGCCCGTTGTTCTTTCCACTTGGCTTCATTGATGAAAGTGGCCACCATGTGGCTGATGCCAGGGGGAAGTTTCAAATCATCAAGCGGAGTGTTTGGTTCCTCATACCAGATGTTGATGTAGTCAAGGAGGACCTTGGGGACCATGGCCAGAGGAATGGCACTGCCTGACGCTTGAGCTACTCTTTCGTGCTTGTTTCTGATGATGGCTTGCAGGGTTTGATCATCATATTCGTCAGTGCCCTCTGATGTAGACGGGACGGTGATGATTTGGCTGGGGCTTGGCAGAGTTGCTCGTTCAGCAGATACCTGAGTCTTCACAGGAGGTGGTGAAGACTTTGTCTCCAAGCTGGTTGCAGCTGGGAGTGAGGAGCTGGAGCTGGCGGCCATAGGCTTCATGACTTGCTTTTGTACTGGTGTCTCTTGAGGCTTTGGTGGTGGTGCTGAGGATTTTGGAGCTGAGGAGATTGGCGCTGAGGGTTTTAGTGCTGATGGTTTTGGTGCTGAGGGTTTTGTAACTGATGCCTGAGTAGACTTCTCTTGAGGCTTTGGAGCCCTTGGCTTTGACGGCACGGACTGCGGTTGAGGAATTGCTGAACCGGAGGTCTCAGCGGCATAAGAAGTAGCTGCAGGTGAGGCAGCAGCTGAGGATTCATTGAATTTCCTCACTGCAGCTTCTGCCTGCTTCTTGAGCTTAGCCAGATGCTTCTCCTTCTCATCTGGATAGTCATCAATGGTCTTGAGGCTTGAGGGATGTGCTACTTGATGAGCCTCAAGTGGGGCCCGTTTGCCAGGGGGGTTCAGAGCGAATTTCTTCGCATACTTGGTAGTCACAAACCTGTATTCTTTCCATTCCTTCGCCTATCGCCGTTCTATCTTCTGCAGCCTTATCTTTCTCTTGGCCATTGTCTCATTTTCATCAGGTGTGCAATAGTCCAAGTAAATATCCTCAGGGATATCCACAGCTGTGTTTTGCTCAAGTTTCTTTCCTCCCTTCTGTTTTCTGTCATCCTCCATTTTCTTCAGCTGAGGATTTTGCTGATGAGATTGAACTCTTGAGGATTCTGATGAGACTTGAAGATTTTCTTCCAGAAACACTACAAATGAGTTAATGTGATGAGAACCGAGAGATTCATCAGCTGACATGTGTGTACCTGTGACAGAGTATAGTTCGAGGAATTTGGAGAGGTCATATGCGTTCTCAGATTTGAAGAAAATGAAAAAGTTTGACAGTTGAGGAATTTAACCAGTGGTTGAGGAATTTGCCTAAGCATACTGTTCTTGGGTTCCAGAGTTGTACAGATCCGAAAATTCGCACAATTGAGGAATCTCGTGAAAATCTTAGATGCTTAGTATAGTTCATCAATGATGTGGTGATAGGCAGTGTTTGAGGAATCAAGTGCTTATCGATTCTTGACGAAAAACAGATTTCACATAGAAGATGTAAAATTGTAGATCTAACTTGTCGTAAAAATGGGGTTTTATTTACCCTTGAAGGAGCACACGATGAACACAGAGAAGTTGTGTAGAGAGGCTCTTCCGTCGCGTGTCCAATGCACCCTAACCCGGCGACAGAGGACGTCTACGGCGGCGACGGACGAAGATGGTTCGACTCCGGCATGGTTCCGATGACAGAGAAGTCGAGGCAGTGAAGCTCTTCCTCACCGGCGACGAGACTACCAATGATGGCGCTAGGGTTCAGTGGTGTTTGCTATAGCAGGAGAGCGATGGAGCGAAGAAGAGTTTGCCGAGGGGGATAGGGACATATTTATAGCCAAACAGTTACTTTTGGCGCGAAGATTTCGGACTAACCAGCCCCTGCCTCTACGTCTCCGCAGGACACGTGTAGTTCCCGAACATGGCGGTGGAGATAGTGGAGATCGTGGTTATCCAATCGTGGGAAGTGGGGTTCAGTTACTGCGCATTAAAGAAACAAATTTTGAAGATTTGAGGATTTTCGTTACAAAATCATCAGCTGACAAGGATGCAGTGAGGATTTTGAACAAAGTTTCAAGTAGAACGCATATGAAGAATTGAATAGACTGGATGAGTATAGCATAGAGGGAAAGTAGGCTCCGATCACATTCACTTAGCAGAAATATCAACTTGAAGGAATAGCTATAAGTGAATGTTGTTGAGGACTTGAAATCACAGTCTATCTAGTCAAATGAAAGTCATCAAGTGTTTTTTTTGAAGATTTCGTGATAAATCGTCACAATGAAGAACAATTGTTTTTGAAGAAAAACACATTTTGAGGAAATGGAACTTTTGAAGAAAATCAACTTGAGGAATTTCACATTGGGCGGTGGCGTGGCCCACCATATAAGAATGTTGATTACAGACGCCGCGTACAATTGTTGTAGGGCCCTGAGAATCAATTTCTTCGTTGATTTCTTCACATTCAGAGTGACATTCTTCATCAGTTGAAGAAATTCGATTCATCATGTGTTGCACATCTAAGTCATCAATTTTGCATAAGTGTTAGGATGTGTGCATGTTTTTACAAAACATTTGAAGATTCTAAGATAGTTAGCTCACACCGCAACTTGCAAAACCTTTTCTCATCCAAGGGCTTAGTGAAGATATCTGCCAGTTGATCATCAGTCTTCACATGGTCGATGAGGATATTGCCCTTGAGGACATGGTCCCGAAGAAAATGATGACGAATCTGGATGTGCTTGGTCTTCGAGTGCTGTACTGGGTTGTATGCAATCTTGATTGCACTCTCATTGTCACAGTAGAGAGGCACAGCATGAACCAGCAGCAATGCACTCTCAATGTTGATGTTGTAGTCCTTGAGGGTTTGCTTCATCCATAGTAATTGAGCACAACATGAACCAGCAGCAATGTACTCAGCTTCAGCAGTGGTGAGTGATACGCAGTTCTGCTTCTTTGAGGACCAGCAAACTAGTGATCTTCCGGGGAAATGGCATGTGCCAGAGGTTGACTTGCGATCCACACGGTCACCAGCATAGTCAAATCAGAATACCCTACCAGATAAATATTTGAGCCCTTGGGATACCATAATCCTAGTGTTGGTGTGTGAGCTAAGTATCGAAGAATATGCTTCACAACCTTATGGTGTGATTCCTTCGGTTTTGCTTGAAAACGTGCACACATGCAAACACTAAGAATTATATCTGGCCTAGATGCACATAGATACAATAAAGAACCAATCATAGAACGATATACCTGCTGATCGAAATCTTTACCATTTTCATCAGTGCCGAGGTGGCCGTTGGTAGCCATTGGAGTCTTCGCACCTTTGCATTCATGCATGTCGAATTTCCTCAGAACATCCTTGAGGTATTTCTCCTGTGATATAAAGATTACATTTCTTTGTTGACGAATTTGAAGACCTAAGAAGAATTTCAGCTCCCCCATCATGGACATCTGATATTCTTCACTCATCATGTAAGCAAATTCATCACTGTATCGTTTGTCAGTACAGCCAAATATGATATCATCGACATATATTTGACACACAAATAGCTCATTATCATAGGATTTAGTGAAAAGAGTTGGATCTAGTGAACCAGGTTTGAAGCCTTTCTTCATGAGGAATTCCTTCAATGTATCATACCATGCCCGAGGGGCTTGCTTGAGACCATAAAAAGCCTTTTTGAGTCTGAAGACTTTGGCTGGATTCTTTGGATCCTCAAAACCTGGGGGCTGAGCAACATATACTTCTTCCTCAATCTTACCATTGAGGAATGCACTTTTCACATCCATTTGATATAAGATGATGTTATGATGATTAGCGTAAGCAAGTAGTATTAGAATAGCTTCAAGTCTAGCAACAGGTGCAAAAGTTTCATCGAAATCTATTCCTTCAACCTGGGTGTAGCCTTTGGCTACAAGTCGTGCCTTGTTCCTCACCACTTGATTGTCCTCATCTTGCTTGTTTCGGAAAATCCACTTGGTGCCGATGATGTTGTGCTTGCGAGGATCTGGTCGTTTGACGAGCTCCCATACGTCATTCAGCTTGAATTGAAGAAGTTCGTCTTGCATAGCTTGGATCCACTCCGGTTCCAGAAAAGCCTCAACAACTTTTGAGGGTTATGTGATGGATACAAAGGAAAAATGCCCACAAAAGTTAACTAAGTGTGAAGCTTTTGAGAGAGTGAGAGGACCTGGCGCGTTGATGTCGTTGAGGATTTTGTCAAGTTCTACTTCATTTGCAATCCTCGGATGAGCTAGTTGAGGATTTCATCTGGGCTGAGAAGTGGTTCAGGTGCAATTTCCTCAGGAGCATCTTCTTGATTTTCATCAGTGATGGGGATCGTTTTTTTACCAATTCCATCTGTGGGGACAATGTCTTCAGTAGGTTTGAGCTTTATTGCTTCCTCAGGAGACAGCTTATCTGGATCAGAAGGCAATTTCTCTCTTTGCGAGCCATTAGTTTCATCGAACCGCACATCTACAGTCTCAACAACTTTGTTGTGATAGTTGTTGAAGACTCTGTAAGTGTGCGAGTCCTTTCCATAACCGAGCAAAAAACCTTCATGTGCCTTAGGTGCAAATTTTAGCTATGGTGAGGATCTCTAATCCAGCATTTTGCACCAAAGACTTTGAAATAACTTACATTGGGTTTCTTGTGAGTGAGGAGTTCATATGAGGTTTTCTTGAGGAATTTGTGAAGATATACCCTGTTGATGATATGGCATGCAGTGTTGATTGCTTCAGGCCAGAAGCGACGAGGAGTCTGATATTCTTCAAGCATAGTTCGTGCCATTTCAACCAGAGTCATGTTCTTCCTTTCGATGACACCATTCTGCTGAGGAGTATAAGGAGCAGATAATTCGTGAGTAATACCAAGTTCATCAAGATAATCATCAAGACCAGTGTTTTTGAACTCGGTTCCATTATCACTCCTGATATGTTCGATCTTGATGCCAAAGTTCGTCGAGGCCCTTGAAGAAAATCGTTTGAAGATTTCCTGCACTTTAGTTTTATACACTATGATATGCACCCAAGTATATTTGGAATAATCATCAACTATGACGAAGCCATATAAAGATGCTGCATTGGTTAGTGTGGCATAGTGAGTAGGTCCAAATAGATCCATATGAAGCAATTCTAATGGACGTGTAGTGGTCATGATAGTCTTCGAGGGATGCTTGGACCTGGTCATTTTCCCAGATTCACAAGCACCGGAGAGATGATCCTTGAGGAATTTGACTGATTCGATGCCGATGACATGCTTCTTCTTCGCGATCGTGTGCAAATTCCTCATGCCTGCATGACCTAGTCTTCGGTGCCACAACCATCCTTCTGAGGTTTTGGCTAGTAAGCAAGTGGCTGGTTGAGGACCTGTAGAGAAATCAACAATGTACAAATCCCCTCTTCTTACACCTTCGAAGACTTTGGATCTGTCAGATTCCATGATGACTACACATCTATATCTACAAAAGATAACAATCATATCAAGATCACAAAGCATCGAGACAGACATGAGGTTAAAACCAAGGGATTCAACAAGCATTACTTTGTCCATATGCCTATCCTTGGAAATAGCCACTTTGCCAAGTCCCAATACCTTGCTTTTACCTTTGTCAGCATATGTGATTTGCTTCAGAGGTGATGGAGTTAGTGGCATATTCATCAGTAAGCTTTAATCACCAGTCATGTGATGTGTGCAGCCACTATCAAGAACCCACTCAGTATTCTTGGGTTTGTCATCCTGCAGATGAATTAGTACAGCTTACCATCTCATATGCTTCAGATTTGAAGAATATGATATTGATTTCATCAGATAAGAATTTCATCATAACAGAAATATAAGGACGTGTGAAATATTTCTATTTCATCAATCATTAGCTTGCATCCTATCAAGCATTTCCTCAGGTCTCCAGCAAATTCTTCAGATGATGATTTTCATCTGGAGACCTGACCTGCAGAAGTGATTAGTTCGATTTCTTCACCACCCACATCTGAAGGGGTGGCAAAGCATTCATCATCCTGCGAGCACCATATGAGAAAGGTGGCACCGAAGCCAATGCACTTCTCTTAACAGTAGGGGGGTTAAAGTACTCATATGAATATGCAGAGAACTGGTTTGAGGATTTATGAACATAATGATTTGAGGAGTAAGGCTCATATTCATATTCCTTGTAGTTTCCCTGCATGTTAGACGCATTAGCACGGGTACGAGCATAGTTTTGACGAGTTGAGGATTTTGATCCTCTTGAAGACTTTGGTCCTCCTGAGGAATTTGATCTGGGGTTTAGATTCTTCAGTGGTGGTGTCATGAGGACATTCACCTGAAGATTTTCAAGACAGCTTTTGGGAACCCAGATTTTCCTCAATGGAGGGCCATTCCTGCAGTTAGTTCCAACATATCGAGCAAATACTTCACCAGATTGATTTTTCAACAGTTTATAGTTGGAGTCAAATGACTCATCTGAGGAATAGGATAATTCACATGAAAATCCAGTTAGATTAGATGGATCAAAAGGAGGCTCAGTAGAAGCAACCCATGAGGTTTTGGGTACTGCTCAGGTTTCCAATAAGATCCATCAGTGTTTGATTTCCTCTCAAAGGCAATTCCTTCTTTCCTCGGGTTCCTGTTCAAGATCTGCTTTTTGAGCACATCACAAAGGGTTTGATGTCCTTTGAGGCTTCTGTATATGTCTGTTACGTACAATTCCTTCAACCCTGCATTTTCATCAGTAACATTTGTGTTTTCCTCAAGTGAGGAAATAGACACAACACGTGCAGTTGAAGAATTTGTAGCAATAGTAGCATTTGAAGATTCTTGTGAGGAATTAGCAGTTTCGCGTTCAATGCATTTAAGACATGGAGGAATGAATTCAACTTGACCAATGTTGATCTGTTGAGCTAGTAATGAATCATTTTCCTTACGAAGATCATCATGACACATCCTCAGCTTCTCAAGATCAAGCTTCCTTTGAAGAAATTCATAGGAGAGCCTCTCATGATCAGTGAGGAGTGTATCATAACGATCCTGAAGATTATCAAATCTAGACTGAAGACTTTTCACATCTTCAGTGAGGATTTGGGTAAGGTTCATTTCATCATTAAACAGATCATCACTTTTATCTAGCAGTTTCTGAAGCTTTTCCAGGGCAGTTTGTAGTTTAGTGGCAATGATAGCAAGTTTACTGTAACTGGGTTTCTTATAATGATCAGGTTCACAGTCACTTGAATCAGGTACCTTTGAACCTTTTGCCATGAAGCAATAGGTTGGAGTGAAGTCATCAGTGTGGATGGTGCAATCATTTTCTTCAAGATTGAAGATTGACTTGCTGACGAAAGTGGTTGCCAGTGCAAGACTAGCCTG
Source organism: Hordeum vulgare subsp. vulgare (assembly GCF_904849725.1). Classification (NCBI taxonomy): domain Eukaryota; kingdom Viridiplantae; phylum Streptophyta; class Magnoliopsida; order Poales; family Poaceae; genus Hordeum; species Hordeum vulgare. Next base: position 129,712,778 of record NC_058523.1, read on the forward strand.
TCCGGATTCTGAGTCTTCATCAGAACCCTCTTCTTCATCACCTTCCTCTGATTCTGCCTCTGAGTCCATTTCCTTGCCAATAAGTGCCCAAGCCTTTCTGAAACTAGTCTTCTTGTGCGATGAGGGCTTTGAAGATGAGGATTTTGAAGATTTCTTCTTCTTCTTCGAGTAATCAGAACTGTCATCCTTATATTTCTTCTTCTTTGATTCCTTTCCCCAATAGGGACAATCAGCAATGTAATGACCTGATTTCTTGCACTTGTGGCAGGTTCGTTTCTTGTAGTCCTCAGATGAAGACTTTGATTTCCTCATGTCTCTTCTTGAAGATTTACCAAACTGTCCACGTCGTGTAAATCTCTGGAATTTCCTCACGAGCATTGCAAGCTCCTGTCCAAATTCTTCAGGGTCACCAATGCTGTCATCTTTGTCTTCTTCTTCAGATGAGGAAATTGCTCTAGCCTTCAGTGCATGTGGTCTGGAATAGCTTGGTCCATATAGATCTTTCTTTTCTTCTAGCTGGAATTCATGAGTATTTAGTGTTTCGAGTATATCAGCTGGATCAAGCATCTTGTAGTCTGTTATTTCTTGAATCATTAGAACTAAAGTATCAAATGAAGAATCCAAAGATCTCAGCAGTTTCTTCACCACTTCGTGATCAGTGATGTCTCGAGCTCCCAGTGCTTGCAGTTCATTTGATATGTCAGTGAGGCGATCAAAGGTATCTTGGCATCTTTCATTGTCATGTCTCTTGAAGCGATTGAAGAGATTGCGAAGAATATCAACACGAGAGTCACGCTGGGTTGATACTCCTTCATTTACTTTGCACAGTCTCTCCTAGATCAGTGTTGCAGAGCCCAAAACACTTACTCTTCCAAACTGGCCTGGGCTCAGATGGCCACAGATAATATTCTTCGCTTGAGAATCGAGTTGCTTGAATTTCTTCACATCAGTAGCAGAGACACTAGCAGAGATGATGGGGATGCCATGTTCCACAATATACCAGAGATCATTATCAATAGCTTGTAGATGCATTTGCATTTTGTTCTTCCAGAAGGGAAAGTTCTTTCCTTCGAAGGTAGGACATGCTGCAGTCACCTTAAACATGTCTGCAGTCCACATAACTAAAACTCCAGGTGGTTAAACCAAAATCACACAGAACAAGGGAGTACCTTGCTCAGATACCAATTGAAAGTGTGTTATATCGACTAGAGGGGGTGAATAGGAGATTTTTAGAATTTCATCACTGAGGAAATTCCTTTTGAGGAAATTCCTCACTGATGACTAACTCACTGCGGAAACAGTAAAGGATCAAAAGTGCAAAGTCTCACAACAGTAGTTTTTCAGAGTGAGGAATATGAAAACAGATTGCACAGTGAGCAGGCACGCAGAATACATATGAGGATTAACTGACGTGAAGAATTTGGGGTTGAGGAAATTCAGAGAAAGTCTTCAGCAAATTCTTCAAACAGTAGCAGTGAAAGTCATCAACACATAATACGAGGAAAGTAAGGAGTTGAGGAATTAGAACCCGCAGTGAAGACAGTCGTTGATGACCCAGTTCCAACTTCTGTGACAGTTGTACATCTGGTTTGGAGCAGCTTGGTATTGAAACCAAAGGACACACAGTCCCGGGACACACAGTCCCTACCGTGTTCTCCTTGGGCTAAGAACACACAATCCTCGCCCAACACTCGTGGTAAGTCTTCAGGGCAGACTTCCAAACCCTCACAAACTTGGTCACCCGGCGATCCACAATTGACTGCTTGAAAGCTCTAGACCATGACGCCTAACCGTCTGGAGGATGCACAGTACTCAAAGGTAAAAGGCTTCAGTCCCACACAGGAACAACTTCTTCAGTGATGCTCAATCACTAGGTTTGGTTTGTGGTTTCGGTGTATGGGGTATTTCCTCACTCATGAGTTACTCTCGAAGACTCTGAGGAATTGGGTTGCTCTTATGACAAGTGTCAGTTTCTAACGGAGCAGCCAACCAGCTAATGGTTGTGGGGGGTAGCTATTTATAGCCTGGGAGCATCCCGACATGATTTGACACTAATGCCCTTAAATAATATGACCGTTGGAGTGGATAAGACCAATGACTTGGCGTGGCTATCGAAACGGTCGGAACCCTCAACTGTGAGAGTCCTCATGTCACTCCTATTCCTCACTTGAGGCTTTTGATAGGATTAGACTTGGGTTGAGCATCATGAGGAAATTCATTCCAAAGTGTAACATCGACCCCCTTTAACAATACGGTGTTCCTATTACTCAAATGCGAAGAAAATAAAACAGAAAGAGTAAATCTTCATGCTTGAAATTCTTCAAAGTGATTTTCTTCAGGACACACCGAATTCCTCAATTTCAGTATCTTCATGAGGAATATCAATTTCATCGCAGATTCCTCGCGATTCATTTCTTCAACTTCAGACCAATTTCTTCAACTGAAGATATATATTTTTAGGGGTCGATATTCTTCAAATATCTCAAACTCCTCAATGACTTATAGATCCTGTGTACACTCATAAACACATTAGATACTTAACCTACAAGTTTTCAAACCACCAAAATCACTAAGAGGCACTAGATGCACTTACGGAAACTTAAGGCCCCGTTTCAAGACTTGATGTCATTCGTATACTTCTTGCCTATGCCAATAACGATGATGTTACTCCTTACCCAATGGATGTCAAAATTGCTTTTTTAAATGGCCAAATTGAGGAGGAAGTTTATTCTTAACAACCTCCCAGCTTTGTGAACCCTAAGAAAACTAATCATGTTTATAAACTAAATAAAACTGTATATGGTCTTAAACAAGCCCCTCAAGCTTAGTACAAATGCCTAATGAAGTTTCTTATTGAAAAGGGCTTTGAGATTGGTAAAATTGACGCAACCTTGTTAACTAAAAGAGCTAATGGTGAATTATTTGTGTGCGAAATCTAGGTGGATAATATTATCTTTGGATATACTAACCCACATTTTAGTGAGAAATTTGGAAGGTTGATGTCCGGGAAATATGAGATGTCCATGATGTGTGAGCTGAAATTTTTCATTGGCTTGCAAATCAAGCAAAGGAGAGAAGGTACGTTTATCTCTCAAACTAAGTATATCAAGGACTATATCAAGAATTTCAATATGCAAGAACGCAAAGGTATAAAACTCCCATGCCTACTAGTGGACATGTCGACCTCACCAAGGAGGACAAACCAGTTCATCAAAAGGTTTATCGATCAATGTTCGGTTCATTGCTATATCTATGTGCCTCTCGTCCCGATATCATGTTAAATGTTTTTATGTGTGCCCGATATCAAGCGTTGATACATCTCTAACATATCGATAATTTATGAAGTATTCATGCCATATTTACCTATGTTTACAATACTTTTATATGGCTTTGATATACTTTTCCAGATTTAGTTAGACCAAACCCGAATTGACACTGTTTTAAGTAGAATTATCGTGGTCTCATTTTTTTTGCAGCAAATGGAAGTTCTCAGAATTGCCAGAACAATTTTGGTGATTTTTTATGGAACATATGAGCAACATTGGAGCAAAGAACCATCGAAGGGGGTTCCCTGATATCTTATGGGCCCATCGTAACTCCGTTTTGCATGATTCCAATGCCAAAAAACATGTAAATAGACAAACCCTCCAAAATTAGAAGAGACTCTCCGCCTCTCTGCTGGAACTTTGTGTATTGACGAAAAACAAACCTAGAGAGAAAAACAGTAGCGAAAATAGGAGAGATACACAAAGAGAGGTCCAATCTTTGAGGGGCTCTCGCCCCTCCAGGAGCCATGGAGGCCAAGTACCAGAGGGGAGAATATCTGTTGGGGAACGTCGCATGGGAAACAAAAATTTTCCTACGCGCACGAAGACCTATCATGGTGATGTCCATCTACGAGAGGGGATGAGTGATCTATGTACGGTTGTAGATCGTACAGCAGAAGCGTTAGTGAACGCGGTTGATGTAGTGGAACGTCCTCACGTCCCTCGATAAGCCACGCGAACAATCCCGCGATCAGTCCCACGATCTAGTACCGAACGGACGGCACCTCCGCGTTCAGCACACGTACAGCTCGACGATGATCTCGGCCTTCTTGATCCAGAAAGAGAGACGGAGAGGTAGAAGAGTTCTCCGGCAGCGTGACGGCGCTCCGGAGGTTGGTGATGACCTTGTCTCAGCAGGGCTCCGCCCGAGCTCCGCAGAAACGCGATCTAGAGGAAAAACCGTGGAGGTATGTGGTCGGGCTGCCGTGGAAAAGTCGTCTCAAATCAGACCTAAAACCTCCGTATATATAGGTGGGAGGGAGGGGAGGAGGCAGCCTCAAAACCTAAAGGTTTGGCCGAAATTGGAGGTGGAGGAGTCCTACTCCAATCTTACTTGGAGTAGGATTCCACCTTCCCACTTGGAAACTCTTTCCACCTTGTGTTTTTTCCTTCTCAAACCTTATGGGCCTTAGTGGGAACTTATTCCAGCCCACTAGGGGCTGGTTTATCTCTTCCCATAGCCCATGAGACCCCTTGGGGCGTGACACCCCTCCCGATGGTCCCCGACACCCCTCCCGGCACTCCCGGTACACTACCGATGAGCCCGAAACTTTTTCGGTAATGCACGAAAACCTTCCGGTAACCAAATGAGGTCATCCTATATATCAATCTTCGTTTCCGGACCATTCCGGAAACCCTCGTGACGTCCGTGATCTCATCCGGGACTCCGAACAACATTCGGTAACCAACCATATAACTCAAATACGCATAAAACAACGTCGAACCTTAAGTGTGCAGACCCTGCGGGTTCGAGAACTATGTAGACATGACCCGAGAGACTCCTCGGTCAATATCCAATAGCGGGACCTGGATGCCCATATTGGATCCTACATATTATACGAAGATCTTATCGTTTGAACCTCAGTGCCAAGGATTCATATAATCCCGTATGTCATTCCCTTTGTCCTTCGGTATGTTACTTGCCCGAGATTCGATCGTTAGTATCCGCATACCTATTTCAATCACGTTTACCGGCAAGTCTCTTTACTCGTTCCGTAATACAAGATCCCGCAACTTACATTAAGTTACATTGCTTGCAAGGCTTGTGTGTGATGTTGTATTACCGAGTGGGCCCCGAGATACCTCTCCGTCACACGGAGTGACAAATCCCAGTCTCGATCCATACTAACTCAACGAACACCTTCGGAGATACCTGTAGAGCATCTTTATAGTCACCCAGTTACGTTGCGACGTTTGATACACACAAAGCATTCCTCCGGTGTCCGTGAGTTATATGATCTCATGGTCATAGGAACAAATACTTGACACGCAGAAAACAGTAGCAACAAAATGACACGATCAACATGCTACGTCTATTAGTTTGGGTCTAGTCCATCACATGATTCTCCTAATGATGTGATCCCGTTATCAAGTGACAACACTTGCCTATGGCCAGGAAACCTTGACCATCTTTGATCAACGAGCTAGTCAACTAGAGGCTTACTAGGGACGGTGTTTTGTCTATGTATCCACACAAGTATTGTGTTTCCAATCAATACAATTATAGCATGGATAATAAACGATTATCATGAACTAAGAAATATAATAATAACTAATTTATTATTGCCTCTAGGGCATATTTCCAACAGTCTCCCACTTGCATTAGAGTCAATAATCTAGTTCACATCACCATGTGATTCCAACGAATCCAACACCCATATAGTTATGGGGTCTGATCACGTCTTGCTCGTGAGAGAGGTTTTAGTCAACGGTTCTGAAACTTTCAGATTCGTGCGGTCTTTACAAATCTTTATGTCATCTTATAGATGCTGCTACTACGTGCTATTCGGAAATGCTCCAAATATTTGCTCTACTATACGAATCCGTTTCACTACTCAGAGTTATCCGGATTAGTGTCAAAGCTTGCATTGACGTAACCCTTTACGCCAAACTCTTTAACCACCTCCATAATCGAGAAAAATTCCTTAGTCCATTAGTTACTAAGGATAAATTTCGACCGCTGCTAGTGATTCAATCATGGTTCACTCTCTGTACCTCTCAACATACTTTGAGTCAAGGCACACTTCAGGTGCGGTACAGAGCATGGCATACTTTAGATTCTACGGCTAAGGCATAGAAGACGACCTTCGTGTATTCTCTTTATTCTGTCGTGGTCGGGTTTTGAGTCTTACTCAAATTCACACCTCACAACGCAACCAAGAACTCCTTCTTTGCTGGTCTATTTTGAACTCTTTCAAAAACTTGTCAAGGCATGCATCTTGTTGAAACTTCTATTAAGCGCTTTCGATCTATATCCATAGATCTTTGATGCTCAACGTTCAAGTAGCGTAATCCAGGTACTCCTTTGAAAACTTCTTTCAAACAACCTTGTATGCTTTACAGAAATTCTACATTACTTCCGATCCACAATATGTCAACCACATATACCTATCAGAAATTCTATAGTGCTCCCACTCACTTCTTTGGAAATACAAGTTTCTCATAAACCTTGTACAAACCCAAAATCTTTGATCATCTCATCAAAGTGTATATTCCATTTCCGAGATGCTTGCACGAGTCCATTGAAGGATCACTGGAGCAAGCATACTTGCTAGTATCTTTAGGATCGACAAAACCTTCTGGTTGTATCACATACAATGTTTGCTCAAGGAAACCGTCGAGAAAACAATGTTTTGACATCCTACATGCAATATTTCATAAATAATGCATCAACAACTAACATAATTCTAACAGACTTTTAGCATCGCTACGAGTGAGAAAGTCTCATCATAGTCAACTATTTGATCTTATCGAAAACATCTTTGCGACAAGTCGAGCTTTTCTTAATAGTGACTTATCACCATCATCGTCTGTCTTCTTTTAAATATCCATTTTTACTCAATAGTCCTATGACCATCAAGTAGTTCTACCAAAGTCTACACTTTGTTTTCACACATGGATCCTCTCTCGGATTTCATGGCTTCCAGCCATTTGTCGGAATCTGGGCCCACCATCGCTTTCTCCATAACTCGTAGGTTCACTGTTGCTCAACAACATGACCTCCAAGACAGGGTTACCGTACTACTCTGCAGCAGTACGCGACCTTGTCGACCTACGAGGTTTGTAGTAACTTGATTCGAAGCTCAATGATCATCATCATCAGCTTCCACTTCAATTGGTGTAGGCGCCACATGAACAACTTCCTGCGGCCTTCTACACACTGGTTGAAGTGATGGTTCAATAACCTCATCAAGTTCTACTACCCTCCCACTCAATTCTTTCGAGAGAAACCTTTCCTCGAGGAAGGATCCATTTCTAGAAACAAACACTTTGCTTTCGGATCTGAGGTAGGAGATGTACCCAACTGTTTTGGATATCCTATGAAGATGCATTTATCCGCTTTGGGTTCGAGCTTATCAGACCGAAACCTTTTCACATAAGTGTCGAAACCCCAAACTTTCAAGAAACGACAGTTTTAGATTTCTCTAAACCTCAGTCTATACTGTGTCATCTCAACGGAAATACGCGGTGCCCTACTTAAAGTGAGTGCGGTTGTCTCTAATGCATAACCCATAAACGATAGTGGTAATTCGATAAGAGACATCATAGTATGCACCATACCAAATAGTGTGTGGCTATGACGTTCAGACACATCATCACACTATGATGTTCCAGGTGGCATGAACTGCGAAACAATTTCCACATTGTCTTAACTGTGTACCAAAACTCGTAACTCAGATATTCATTTCCATGATCATATCGTAGAAAGTTTATCCTCTTGTTACGACGAACTTCACTCTGAAATGGAATTGAACTTTTCAACATTTTAGACTTGTGATTCATTAAGTAAATACTCCTATATCTACTCAAATCGTCAGTGAAGTAAGAACATAATGATATCCACTGCGTGCCTCAGCACCCATTGGACTGCATACATCAAAATGTATCACTTCCAACAAGTTACTATCTTATTTCATCTCAATGAAAACAAGGCCTTGCTCATGTGGTATGATTCGCATGTCACTAGTGATTCGAAATCAGGTGAGTACAAAGATCCATCAGCATGGAGCCTCTTCATGCAATTTATACTAACATGACTCAAGCGGCAGTGCCACAAGTAAGTGGTATTATTATCATCAACTCGTATCTTTTGGCACCAATATCATGAACATGTGTAACACTACGATCGAGATTCAATAAACCATTGAAGGTGATTATTCAAGAAAATAGAGTAACCATTATTCTCTTTAAATGAATAATCGTATTTCAATAAACACGATTCAATCATGTTCATGCTTAACGCAAGCACCAAATAACAATTATTTAGGTTTAACACCAATCCCGATTGTAGAGGGAGCGTGCGACGTTTGATCATGTCAATCTTGGAAACACTTCCAACACGTATCGTCACCTCGCCTTTAGCTAGTCTCCGTTTATGCCGTAGCTTTCATTTCGCGTCACTAATCACTTATCAACCGAACCGTTATCCAATACCCTCGTGCTACTAGGAGTACTAGTAAAGTACACATCAACATCATGTATATCAAATACACTTCTTTCGACTTTTGCCAGCCTTCTTATCTACCAAGTATCTTGAGTTGCTCCGCCTCAGTGATTGTTCCCCTCATTACAGAAGCACTTAGTCTTGGGTTTGGGTTTAATCTTGGGTCTCTTCATTAGTGCAACAACTGTTTTGCCGTTTCACGAAGTATCCCTTCTAGCCCTTGCCTTTCTTGAAACTTAGTGGTTTTACAAACCATCAACTATTGATGCTCCTTCTTGATTTCTACTTTCGCAGTGTCAAACATCGCGAATCGCTCAAGGATCATTGTATGTATCCTTGATATGTTATAGTTCATCACGAAGCTCTCACAGCTTGGTGGCAGTGACTTTGGAGAACTATCACTATCTCATCTGGAAGATTAACTCCCACTTGATTCAAGCGATTGTCGTACTCAGACAATCTGAGCACATGCTCAACGATTGAGCCTTTTCTCCTGTGCTTTGTGGACAAAGAATCTTGTCGGAGGTCTCGTACCTCTTAACAAGGGCACAAGCATGAAATCACAATTTCATCTCTTTAGAACATCACTTATGTTCCGTGACGTTTTACAACGTTTTCGGCGCCTTGCTTCTAAGCCATTAAGTATTTTTGTACTGAACTATCGTGTAGTCATCAGAAACGTGTATGTCAGATGTTCACAGCATCCACAGACGACGCTCGAGGTGCAGCACACCGAGTGGTGCATTAAGGACATAAGCCTTCTGTGCAGCAACGAGGACAATCCTCGGTTTTACAGACTCAGTCTGCAAAGTTTTCTACTATCAACTTTCAACTAAATTTTCTCTAGGAACATATAAAACAGTAGAGCTATAGCGCAAGCTACATCGTAATTCGCAAAGACCATTAGACTATGTTCATGACAATTAGTTCAATTAATCATATTACTTAAGAACTCCCACTCAAAAAGTACATCTCTCTAGTCATTTGAGTGGTACATGATCCAAATCCACTATCTCAAGTCCGATCATCACGTGAGTCGAGAATAGTTTCAGTGGTAAGCATCTCTATGCTAATCATATCAACTATACGATTCATGCTCGACCTTTCGGTCTCATGTGTTCCGAGGCCATGTCTGCACATGCTAGGCTCGTCAAGCTTAACCCGAGTGTTCCGCGTGCTCAACTGTTTTGCACCCGTTGTATGTGAACGTTGAGTCTATCACACCCGATCATCACGTGGTGTCTCGAAACGACGAACTGTAGCAACGGTGCACAGTCGGGGAGAACACAATTTTGTCTTGAAATTTTAGTGAGAGATCACCTCATAATGCTACCGTCGTTCTAAGCAAAATAAGGTGCATAAAAGGATTAACATCACATGCAATTTATAAGTGACATGATATGGCCATCATCACGTGCTTCTTGATCTCCATCGCCAAAGCACCGGCACGATCTTCTTGTCACCGGCGCCACACCATGATCATCCATCAACGTGTCACCATCGGGGTTGTCGTGCTACTCATGCTATTACTACTAAAGCTACGTCCTAGCAAAATAGTAAACGCATCTGCAAGCACAAACGTTAGTTATAAAGACAACCCTATGGCTCCTGCCGGTTGCCGTACCATCGACGTGCAAGTCGATATTATCTATTACAACATGATCATCTCATACATCCAATATATCACATCACATCGTTGGCCATATCACATCACAAGCATACCCTGCAAAAACAAGTTAGACGTCCTCTAATTTTGTTGTTGCATGTTTTACGTGGTGACCATCGGTATCTAGTAGGATCGCATCTTAATTAGGCAAACACCACAACGGAGATATATGAGTTGCTATTTAACCTCATCCAAGGACCTCCTCGGTCAAATCCGATTCAACTAAAGTTGGAGAAACCGACACTTGCCAGTCATCTTTGAGCAACGGGGTTACTCGTAGCGATGAAACCAGTCTCTCGTAAGCGTACGAGTAATATCGGTCCAAGCCGCTTCAACCCAACAATACCGCGGAATCAAGAAAAGACTAAGGAGGGCAGCAAAACGCACATCACCGCACACAAAAACTTTTGTGTTCTACTCGAGAAGACATCTACGCATGAACCTAGCTCATGATGCCACTGTTGGGGAACGTCGCATGGGAAACAAAATTTTCCTACGCGCACGAAGACCTATCATGGTGATGTCCATCTACGAGAGAGGATGAGTGATCTACGTACCCTTGTAGATCGTACAGCAGAAGCGTTAGTGAACGCGGTTGATGTAGTGGAACGTCCTCACGTCCCTCGATCAGCCCCGCGAACAATCCCGCGATCAGTCCCACGATCTAGTACCGAACGGACGGCACCTCCGCGTTCAGCACACGTACAGCTCGACGATGATCTCGGCCTTCTTGATCCAGCAAGAGAGACGGAGAGGTAGAAGAGTTCTCCGGCAGCGTGACGGCGCTCCGGAGGTTGGTGATGACCTTGTCTCAGCAGGGCTCCGCCCGAGCTTCGCAGAAACGCGATCTAGAGGAAAAACCGTGGAGGTATGTGGTCGGGCTGCCATGGAAAAGTCGTCTCAAATCAGCCCTAAAACCTCCGTATATATAGGTGGGAGGGAGGGGAGGAGGCAGCCTCAAAACCTAAAGGTTTGGCCGAAATTGGAGGTGGACGAGTCCTACTCCAATCTTACTTGGAGTAGGATTCCACCTTCCCACTTGGAAACTCTTTCCACCTTGTGTTTTTTCCTTCTCAAACCTTATGGGCCTTAGTGGGAACTTATTCCAGCCCACTAGGGGCTGGTTTATCTCTTCCCATAGCCCATGAGACCCCTTGGGGCGTGACACCCCTCCCGATGGTCCCCGGCACCCCTCCCGGCACTCCCGGTACACTACCGATGAGCCCGAAACTTTTCCGGTAATGCACGAAAACCTTCCGGTAACCAAATGAGGTCATCCTATATATCAATCTTCATTTCCGGACCATTCCGGAAACCCTCGTGACGTCCGTGATCTCATCCGGGACTCTGAACAACATTCGGTAACCAACCATATAACTCAAATACGCATAAAACAACGTCGAACCTTAAGTGTGCAGACCCTGCGGGTTCGAGAACTATGTAGACATGACCCGAGAGACTCCTCGGTCAATATCCAATAGCGGGACCTGGATGCCCATATTGGATCCTACATATTCTACGAAGATCTTATCGTTCGTACCTCAGTGCCAAGGATTCATATAATCCCGTATGTCATTCCCTTTGTCCTTCGGTATGTTACTTGCCCGAGATTCGATCGTTAGTATCCGCATACCTATTTCAATCTCGTTTACTGGCAAGTCTCTTTACTCGTTCCGTAATACAAGATCCCGCAACTTACATTAAGTTACATTGCTTGCAAGGCTTGTGTGTGATGTTGTATTACCGAGTGGGCCCCGAGATACCTCTCCGTCACACGGAGTGACAAATCCCAGTCTCGATACATACTAACTCAACGAACACCTTCGGAGATACCTGTAGAGCATCTTTATAGTCACCCAGTTACGTTGCGACGTTTGATACACACAAAGCATTCCTCCGGTGTTCGTGAGTTATATTATCTCATGGTCATAGGAACAAATACTTGACACGCAGAAAACAGTAGCAACAAAATGACACGATCAACATGCTACGTCTATTAGTTTGGGTCTAGTCCATCACATGATTCTCCTAATGATGTGATCCCGTTATCAAGTGACAACACTTGCCTATGGCCAGGAAACCTTGACCATCTTTGATCAACGAGCTAGTAAACTAGAGGCTTACTAGGGACAGTGTTTTGTCTATGTATCCACACAAGTATTGTGTTTCCAATCAATACAATTATAGCATGGATAATAAACGATTATCATGAACTAAGAAATATAATAATAACTAATTTATTATTGCCTCTAGGGCATATTTCCAACAATATCTCCCCATCTAGGGGGAGTCCATGAAGGAGTAAGCCTAAGGGGGGACTCTCTGCCCCTATCTCTGGGTGGCACCAGAGTGCCACCAGGGGAACCATCACTTCGCTGATAGTCTTCATCAACATCACAGTATTCATCACATTCCTCATCTCTTTTCAGTGGTCCACTCTCCCACACCACATTTTATTCCCCTACTTGAAATATGGTGTTTCCTTGTCACCTAATATTAATCAATGATGTTGGAGTAGATTTATGTTGTCCTTTGGATTGATTGATGATCTTGATTGGTTTGAGTGTATGTTTTATTTCGGTGCTGTCCTATGGAGCCCTACGTTCCGCGAACACATGAGGGATTCTCATTGTTGGGTGTTGAAATAAGTTCATGATTGTCTTATGGTGGGTCGCTAGAGTGACAGAAGCTTACACTCGAGTAAGGGGATTGTTGCGTATGGGATTAAAGGGGACTTGATGTTTAATGCTATGGTTGGGTTTACCTTAATGATTTATAGTAGTTGCAGATGTTTGCTAGAGGTCCAATCATAAGCTCATATGATCCAAGTATGGAAAGTATGTTAGCTCACGCATCCCCCTCATATAAAATTGCAAGAATGATTACCGATCTTGTTATCAACTGCCAAGGATGATTTTGCACACGATACCATCATTATTTCACACTTGATATTTGTAATATATTCTAAAATTATTTAGACAGATACTATCGTGGTTTTGTCACGGCAGATGTCCTCGTGAAAGGACTTAGTGTTGGAGCCATCGCACCTTGGTGGCGACTCAAAGGGGTTATGTGGGAGCGAGACAGAGATTTACCCAGGTTCGGCCCCTCGTGAGGAGGTAAAAGCCTACGTCCTGCTTGGAGTTTGTATTGATGATGTTTCGATTACAAGGGGGCGTAACTCGCCTGACCTAGCACTAGATGATTTCTAACCTACCCTCTCCTTCTCGGGGACTCACCTTTATATACAGGTCGAGTCCTTAGGGTTTACAAGGGTCCTTTCCTTTACACAAATCGTGATCCTTCCAATCTCTAAATTGCCATCTTTCCAAGATTCGGAGACCTTCTCTACTATGGACCTTTCCCAAAGGTCCTAAACCGCCATACGACTCCCAGCCTTGCTGGACCAAGGCCGGAACCACTTGGAGATGAGTCGCCAGCTTGGGTGACCCGGCCCAACTAGGGTGAGTTACCCAACAGATAATATAACAACATTAGGCCCTAGTTTGGCTTGAATTTTTTCACGCCAATATCCTTACTCAGTCAGAGGAGATTCATCTCACTCTTTTTGTGCACCATGCATTTATACCGCCATCTTTTGCGGAAAACTCAAGTCGCCGAACCACTTCTCATCGGCGCCTTCTTATCCCTTTAATCCCGGAAGAGATGATGACGTAATCTCCAACGGATCCTTCGGTATCACTATCCCGAAAATTTCGGGGCGCCATCGCGACGAATCTTTATCTTTCTGGCAGTTCCCGCTCGTGGCGCCTCGATCCTAGCGCCCGACCTGATAAATAGGCGGGAGGAGGGGACAGGGCACATTTCCACCTACCCATCTTGTCATGCTCTTCTTCCTCGCCGTTGCACCGAAAGCCTCGTCACCACTCGAGAGTTCCGTCGCCGCCCGAGCACTATGTCGCCGCCCGAGAGCTCCACCGTCGCCCGAGAACCTCGTCACAGCCCGAGGGCCTCACCGTCGCCCGAGCATTTCGTCGCCGCCGGAGATCTTCGCCGCCGCTTTGAGATCTTCGTGGCCATCCGAGATCTTCGCCGCCGTCCGGGAACTTCCGAACGTGCGGCGCTCGCCGCGAATCTCTCTTCGGACACCCCCAGCCGCACTTACCAGGTCAGCCTGCCGCCATTGTAGGCAGATCTAAGCTTTTCGAAGTTCATGTCCACTGTTCCTTTTAGAACATCACGAATAGCTTCGTAGTTCCCGGCTAGTTGGTGGTGACGATACCGAACACAGCAACATTCTCCATACCCCCAGTTGTTTAGCCTTGATCGCAAACTAAAAAAGGTTCTCACCGGATCAACCACACTGTTTTCACCCTAGTCACAGGCCGTTTTATCTAGACCTTTTCGCATTCATTTCTGTCTGCGCGGTAGATCCATATATTATTGCTTGTCGCGTGGAACCTGTTTATAGTTTCATACTTCACCATCTTGGCAAACACTACTAAAGCTCTGAAAAACCTCTCCTTTAAGTAGTAAGAATTTCATAAGTCGCCCTGGTATCCTGACCCGGACCTTTATCGGCGAGTCAAAAAACTCTTTCAGTTATCAGGCAAACTGTTTTGGCGAGTCAAATGATCCGTTTCATCGATCAGTAGATATTTGGCGAGTTAATTTACCCGTAATTTTGTCCCTTTGTAGCATGGGCACTGTTTTCAAAAGTGATTGGCTCCTGACCAAGGTTGACGATACTCTCCTTAATAACTATGTGCAAACGGGGAATCTCGACCCTCAAGAGGTTATCGGTTGGCGCTCCGGGTTAGGAGAGGAGATCCCCAACCCGAAAGAAGGGGATATTGTTGTTTTTGTTGAACACCTTGAATGGGGTTTTAAGCCGCCCGGATCAAAATTCCTCAGAGATGCCATGACCTTTATGAATCTCCGCCTTCAGGACTTAGGACCCAACTCGATGAGCAATTTATGCGAGCTCCAGGTGTTCTGTGAGGCCTACTTCCGGATGGAACCCTCGGTTCCTTTATTCTGGTACTTCTTTCATTTGAATCGCCAGATAGGATTTTCCAATGGCCCTAGCTTGGAGCTTGGAGGTGTCAATGTTCAACGCCGTAGGGATAGTTCATTCACGCCACTCGCCATGCCAAGCCATCCCAAAGGCTGGGGCGAGTCTTCGTTTTACTGCCAGGAGACTTCGCCTGAGGGTGAGAACAAGCTTCTTGGCTATAGGAAGGACCGCCTTCCAACAAATTTCAAACTCCCGGACAAGCTCACCGAAGAAGAGGAGTCAGACTTTATCCCAGTATTGTCTGAGTTAAGATCTCTGACAAACAACGGCCTTACTGGGGTTGACTTAATCCGCTGCTGGGTCGAATGGCGTATTCTCCCTTTAAGTCACCGGGACGGCTTAATGTGTGATTTTGATGGTACCCTGGATCACCCTCAGTGCTACTTCCACACAACACTGATAGAAAATGATATTGTAACCATTATCAAAAAATTGACCGGCGAGCCAGCAGCCATGTGCGGTCAAATAGGTCTTAAACCGTTCTGCAAGATCAACCCGGCACCAAAGGTAAATAACTTAACCCGCCACTTGTTTTTGTTCCTTCCGTCTTACTTGGGCTAAGACCTCTTACAAATAAAAAATACCGTTTCAGAAAGGTGACAAATTCTGGTCGAAGAGGCCAAAAAAGATGGCCATGAAGCAAGCCAGGCCTCCTCCGAAGAAGAAGTCCAAGGGCAAAGGCAAAGCCGCCGTCACTGAGCCATCTGACACCGATGAATCCAAAGTCGGCGACGTACTTTCAGAGGTAAAAATCCATCCTCTTTAACTCGCCATTCATTGTTGACAGTTTTGTATTTACGCCTTTGTAACTCTTGTGTAGAATGAGGAAAATGAAAGCCAGGAAGACTCCATAGAGGTAATTTCTGTTTCCTCCGACTCATCTTCTCCTCCACCTAAGCCAGCCAGGCGAATTTGTGGGAAAGTTCCCTTCTCACACCCAAATGCTTGTTTGGATCCAAATTTCCTTTTGAAGAAAGCGCAACATGCCTCAAATCAGAAAACTCGAAGTCATTCTGGAAGCTTGGTCTCCGGGTTACCAACAAGAACCAAGAAAAGGCAAAATGAGGTATCTTTTAATAGCACCTCTTCATTTCCTTTTGGGTCGTGTTTATAACCCGCTCACATCTTGAAGCGTTATTTTTGCAGAGTTCTTCTCCTTCATCCGACGACTCAGTGATGTCAGCACTTCCACCGATGATCCACGTCCCAGGGTAAGTCTTTTATTACATTTACCTTGTCCTGATGGCGGTAATGTCTGTTTCTTTAAGCACACCATCTTCTCCTCTTAGGACACAGACGAAGAAAAGGAAAACTGGCGGGTCAACTCCCATTACAGCTTTGGAGCCTATCGAAAAATCGGCGCCGATCCAGGATAACCCAGACCAAGACAAACCTGAAGATGAAGTGGATCTCCCAAGCTCGCCCAAGGAAACCATGGAAACGCCTAACCCGCCAAGTCCATTGAAAACAGCAGAAGACTGAGATGCTGTAGTCATCACCGGCACTCGCTTCTCTAAGCCGGCCACAGCAGTTTTATCGAAGCATGTATCATCATCAGCTCAACCTGCTTTTGAGCATGAACTTTCCAAGGTTAAGCTCTCCCAGTATGAGAATCTTGAATTCAGAGAATTTTGCTCTGGCTTTGAAAGTCGCCTGGAGGCGAGTTATGAGATGGAAAAAAGTCTTCTTCTTATGCTGAAAAACAAACATGAGGTACGTCTCATTGCACACTGTATTATCCTCATTAACCCCCAAGGGCCGGGTCATCAGTAAAAAGATGAGCCGGGTCTTGATAGTAAAAATGAATCTGTCGACCTGTAACCCCAAGGGTCGGGTCATCTGTAAAAAGATGAGCCAGGTCTTGATAACTGAAGAAAAACTTTCGACCTGTAACCCCCAAGGGCCGGGTCATCTGTAAAAAGATGATCCGGGTCTTGATAATTGAAGAAAACTTTTGACCTGTAACCCGCAAGGGTCGGGTCATCTGTAAAAAGATGACTTGATAATTGAAGAAAACTTTCGACCTGTAACCCCCAAGGGCCGGGTCATCTGTAAAAAGATGAACCGAATCTTGATACTGTATAATTTGTCTAAACAATTATACATTAGCCCCCAAGTGTTAGGGATGTTGCTTGCAATAATTCTGAGACTTGCCCCTTCACTATATATTTCGACAGGAATCACTTACCCAAACAGAATCAGCATTTGGCGACTTGAAGAAAAATTTAACCGATCAGCAGGATGCCCGGGCAAAATCCGAAGAGAAGTATCAACTGATCTTATCTGAGATGGAGAAGCTAAAAGCCGATTTATAAAAGGCTCAAGCTGATCAAGATACCTTAATAAAGCGAGCAGAAAAAGCTGAAGCTAAATTGGATACTGTGCAACAAGAGTTGGCTGGCTTAAAGCGACATATCTCCAACATGGCGCAAGCCGTCTTTGGTAAAAACCAACGCTTGATCTTGCACTTTGTAAATAAATAGCTTGTAGAAATCGCTGACCATCATTACCTCTTATACAGGTCCGAGAGCCGCCAATCTTCAGAATGATTGTGTTCTGATGCTGAAGGCAATTTATACGTTGACGGAGCAACTGTATACCGGAAGTGTGCTGACCGTGAAAGCAGTGATGGGTGCCAAGGAACCCATAACATCAATAAAGAAGATGCTTGGCTGCTTATCTACTCTTCCTCCTCAAATTGGTGAGCTAACTCGGTCTGCCGCCCGAAAAGGAGCACTGACTATGTTGAGTCGGTGTTTGGCGTATGCTCTAGAAATTAACCCGGAAGAAGTAGCGGCGGGCTTTCCCCAGCTCAAGGATGACGGGTCAGAATTTGCTGAAGAAGATTACCAGCGTGTTGTCAAAGAATCCCGTTTGGCAGCGACTCAGCTTGCTGCAAGCTTGGATTTATCAAAATACCAAGCCGCCTATACAACAAGAACAAGAAAGTTAACCCGCCAACCTTTGTAATGACCAGCTTAACTCCGCGTCGACCCAAGAGTCCTTTTGACTTGGAGGTGGATCTCTCATCAGTGCTGAACGATGAAGATGAGTTCGCCGCGTTATCCAAGTGTAACTGCGTACTGGGCGACTTGCAAATTGAAGTCGTCGAGAGCTCGCAGCAGGCTAATCCGAGGACATCAACAGAATAAACCTTCATAGATTTGGCCATAAGAGCCATGTAATAAGTCTTTTTAGAGATCAAACTGCTTCTGTGATGTCTTAAAAAACCCTTATGTCGCCCTTAAGGCGCTTTAAAATGCTTGACCCGTCGTCGAGGCATTTTTATGATGCTTGACCCGCCATGGCTAGAATGATTTTGATCATCAACCTGTTAGGCTGCAAAACATATATCAAACCATCTCGGTGAGTAATGGATGATAATAAATAATAATCGACCCAAGATATTTGAGGTGGGTCAGAAAAAGTCTGAAAGACCTTGTGGCAGTGCCAGGAAGGTAAAAAATAGCAATTTCGTCGGCTCATCAGGTCGCGACAGGATAGGACGAGTTAAATAAACTCAAGTGCTACCCGAGGGAGACTTTTGTATCAAAAGCTCAAGTATTTAGACCGGCTGATCAGGCACGAGTCAAGCTTCAGTGAAGCGGGTTCAATGAACCAATGGTTTCTCTATTTTCTATGTGAGGCGCTAGCTGGTACCAGACATGTTTTAACCAAGGCGAGTTCAGGGTCCATGAGCAGAGGAACTCGCCAAGAGTTCACGGGTCCATATGGTGATTCGGCCAACACACAGTCTAGTATAACTATTTGTAATGCGGTAATTTTTCGCAGGCCAAATGGGTAGTAAGGCTGATCTTAGTGAGAGGAAGCCCCCAAGTGACCTATGATTAAGGGAAAGACCATCATATGATTGTAGAATTGTATACGCTATTATCACAAAACGACTTGAGAACAAACTGCCCTCAAGTAAGTCGGCCTAATCCACAGAATCATATAAGGCGCCTATGTTTGAATCGCGCGCTTGTGGCGACTTCGATCCTCTTTGGCTTATCGATACCCAGTTTTGTAATAAGCGCATCGTGGCGACTTAAGCTCTTTGGTATGGATAGCGTCCATGCTTGGGCAACTTGTTGATGAATAAAGATCCATACCTTTCAATAAGATGAATTAGCAGGAAAGCCCCCAAGCTGGGAGGCGTTAATTTTATTGCTTTATAAGAAATGAAAAACTTACAAAATGTAGAGCTAATTGCTCAAGTGTAATAAGGCCGCAAGCGGGCTATGTTCCAGGGGCGAGTTGACTCAGCCTCCGTGGTTGGCCGATCAGGCCGTAGATCCACCAGATAGTAGGACCCGTTGTGAAGGCTTTTGCTGACGATGAACGGTCCTTCCCATGGTGGTGATAACTTATGCATGCCAGTACGATCTTGTATCAATTGAAGCACTAAGTCGCCCTCCTGCAAAGTTCGGCTCTTGACCCGGCGGCTGTGGTAACACCGTAAGTCCTGCTGATAAATGGCCGATCGGGCTGCAGCCAAATCGCGTGCTTTCTCCAAGGCGTCCAAAGAGTCTTGACGCGCCAACTCGTTGTCCTGTTCCACATAAGCGGTGACTCTGGGCGAGTCATGCCTAATGTTAGTGGGAAGAACGGCTTCTGCTCCATATACCAGAAAGAAGGGAGTAAAACCCATAGAACAGTTCGGGGTGGTCCGGATGCTCCATAGTACTGAAGGCAATTCCTCAACCCAACACCCCGGGGTACGTTCTAAGGGAACCATGAGTCGGGGTTTGATTCCTCGCAAAACTTCCTGATTCGCCCGCTCCGCCTGTCCATTAGATTGCGGGTGATCTACCGCAGAAACATCAAGCCGCATGTGCTCACGATGGCAAAACTCCTACATCGCTCCTTGAGACAGATTAGTGCCATGATCAGTAATAATGTTGTGTGGATATCCGAACCGGAAGATCAATTTCTTCAAGAATTTGACTGATGTCTCCGCATCGCAAGCTCCAACAGGTTCCGCTTCAACCCACTTGGTGACCTTATCAACGGCCACCAGCAGATGAGTTTTCTTGTTGGACGACATCTTAAAGGGGCCAACCATGTCTAAACCCTAGACCGCGAAAGGCCAAGTGATGGGCATCATCCTTAGTTCTTGGGCCGACACATGGGCCTGTCATCCATAACGCTGGCATCCATCACATCGACGAACTATCTCCTCTGCATCTACATGGGCCGTCAACCAGAAGAAACCATGACGGACGCTTTAGAAACCAAGGAGCGTGACCCGGCGTGATGCCCACAATCTCCGGAATGAATGTCATTTAGAATTATGCACACTTCTTCGGAGGAAACACATCTTTGGAAAACCGTGGAAGTGCTTCGTTTATATAATTCGCCACTGATGATCACCATGGATTTGCTTCGCCGAACGATTTGGCGAGCCAATACTTCATCCGTAGGTAACTCCCCTCGGGCGAGATAGGCCAGATACGGAAGAACCCAATCCGGTGTAACATGGAGAGCCGCCACGAACTAAGACTCAGGGTCTCGTATTGCCAACTCCTCCTCCGAGGGCAACCTTACGGAAGGATTATGCAGAGTATCTAGAAAAACATTGGGGGGAACCGGCTTACGCTGGGAATCGAGACGTGAAAGGGCATCAGGTGCTTCGTTAAGGCGCCGGTCGATGTGATCGACCTGATAGCCATGAAAGTGACCCGCCACATCAGACACAACCCTCGTGTAAGCCGCCATCAAGGGGTCCCGAGAATCCCAAGTACCTGAAACTTGCTGAGCCACCAAATCAGAATCGCCAAAACATCTGACCCGCGTAAGGTTCATCTCCTTGGCGAGTCGCAAGCCATGAAGCAAAGCTTCATATTCCGCAGCGTTGTCGGTACATGGAAACATGAGTCGGAGGACATAGCAGAATTTGTCCCCTTGAGGTGATATCAGCACCACGCCAGCCCCCGAGCCTTCCAACTGTCTACATCCGTCAAAATAAATAGTCCAGTATGTAAGGTCAGGCCTATCTTCCGAGATCTGTAACTCGGTCCAATCATTGACGAAATCAACCAAAGCCTGAGACTTGATAGCCATGCGAGGGGTGTATCGCACGTGGTGCGGCCCAAGTTCGATCGCCCACTTGGCGATTCGCCCTGTCGCCTCTTGATTCTGGATGATGTCCCCAAGGGGAGCGGAGCTAACCACCGTGATGGGATGCTCTTGGAAATAATGTTTGAGCTTCCGGCTTGCCATAAAGACCCCATAAACTAGCTTCTGCCAGTGTGGTTACCGCTTCTTGGAAAGAGTTAGCACCTCGCTGATGAAATACACTGGGCGCTGCACATGATATTCCTTCCCTTCCTCCTTCCTTTCGACGACCACCGCCACACTCACCGCTTTGGAGTTTGCCGAAATATATAAAAGCATGGGCTCTTTCTCAGTCAGGGCGGCCAAGACCGGCGGCTTGACGAGCTTCTGTTTTAAGGCTTCGAAAGCTTCATTGGCTTCGTCTGTCCAAACAAAAAGGTCATATTTCCTAAGCAATTGATAAAGGGGAATAGCTTTTTCTCCCAGACGGCTTGAAGCGACTTAAGGCCGCAATACGACCCGCCATCCGTTGGACTTGATTAATATTAGCTGGTTTCCCAAGGGAAGTAACCGCCTCAATCTTGTCTGGGTTAGCTTCAATTTCGCGCTCAGACACCAAAAAACCCAACAATTTCCCTGCAGGAACACCAAAGACACACTTGGTGGGATTAAGCTTCATCTGGTATACCCGCAGATTATCAAAAGTTTCCTTGAGATCTCCTAGTAGCGTTTGCTTCCTGTGAGTTTTAACCACAATGTCATCAACATAGGCATGGACGTTGCGTCCGATTTGGCCACGGAGGCAATTTTGGATGCAGCGCTAATAAGTCGCCCCTGCACTCTTGAGTCCGAATGGCATGGACCCATAGCAAAAAGCCCCAAAGGGGGTTATAAAAGATGTTTTCTCCTGATCTTCCACGGCCATCTTGATTTCGTGATATACGGAATAAGCGTCCAGGAAGCACAAAAGTTCGCATCCCACCACTAAATCAATAATTTGATCGACGCGGGGAAGGGCGAAAGGATCCTTTGGACAAGCTCTGTTAAGATCTGTGTAATCAATGCACATACGGAAGGTACCGTTTTTCTTGAGCACCAGGACCGGGTTAGCCAACCATTTGGGGTGGAAGACCTCTACGATGAATCCGGCGGCCAAGAGACGGGCAACTTCCTCCCCAATTGCCTTGTGTCGTTCCTCATCGAACCTACGAAGATATTGCTGAATCGGTTTTGCTTTTGGGTCAACATTAAGATGGTGCTCAGCGAATTCTCTCGGCACACCAGGCATGTCAGAAGGTTTCCATGCGAAGATGACCCGATTCTCACGGATGAATTCGACGAGCGCGCTTTCCAATTTGGGGTCTAGACCCGTCCCAATAGTGAATTGTTTGGTTGAGTTGCCAGGGACGAAATGTAACTAGTGACATATGTTGGCTTGAACTTGAGGGGCGGCTCAGCGTCTGTCTTTAGCTTCTTTAAAGGTGACATATCAGCCGGATCAACATTGGCCTGGTGATATTTAAGCTCTTCCACAGCACAGGCGACTTCTGCGTAAGCCGCATCCCCTTCTTGACACTCTCTTGCAATCCTCATATCACCATCAACCGTGATGGTTCCTTTAGGACCAGGCATCTTGAGTTTAAGGTAAACATAGCAGGGGTCAGCCATAAACCGGGTGTAAGCCGGTCGCCCAAACAGCGCATGATAGGGGCTCTTTAACTTGACCACCTCAAACATAAGCGACTCACTCCCGTAGTTAGACGCTGTTCCAAATGCAACTCTGAGCCTAACTTGGCCTATGGGGTACGCCGATTTACCTGGGACAATCCCGTGGAATACCGTGGTTGAGGGCATCAAATCTTTCTCCAACAGATTCATCCTTTGGAAGGTGTCGAAGTATAATATGTTGATGTTGCTGCCACCATCCATCAGTACCTTCGATAAAGTATATCCTCCAACTTCGGGAGCAACGACCAACGCTAAGTCGCCGGGATTGTCAACTCTTGGCGGGTGATCCTCCCTACTCCATGATATAGTCTGCTCAGACCAGTGGAGGTATCTAGGGAGTGCCGGCTCAGATACAGTATACGCTCGGTGACTCACCTTTTTATCACGCCTGCAGGCATTGGTGGTGAAAACGTGGTACTGGCCATTGCTTAACTAATTGAGGTTGTGGCGGAAGCCGCCATTGTCATCCTGCCCCTGTGAAGCCCCCTGTGGGGGTGGTTGTTGAAAAACTCCAGGCGGGTTATACCGTCGTTGGTGATGCACCGGATACTGCCCACTTCTTGGCTGCGAGCCACCCTGAGCCCGGGTTTTGGGGAAACCGCCGAAGGGGTTCTGGCGTTGATTAGGTGCGCCAAACTGTTCCTGTCGTTGGTCCGAGTCACAGCCTTGCCCTTTTTTGATCGCCTCCGCCCGAAACTCCCGCATCACGTAACAGTCCTCCCAGGAATGAGTCGCCGGTCCGTCTGCCATGGCGTGGTGCGGGCAGGGGCCCTTGAGTAACTCATTATAGTGGCGCGGCTTTTTGCCACTATAACCCCTATTCTTTTTCTGGCACTGGTTGCCATTATTGGTGTTGGTGTTGGCGACTAAGTCCGAAGACTCTTCCTGCTGCCTTCTTTTGCTATTCGCTCCATGATTATGGTGGGCGCGTCCCTGGAACCGGGTATGATTTTTGGATGACTCGCCTTTCCTTGGCGAATTGGCTTTACCACCATCCTCTCCGGGATCTTTGGTGTCGTCCGCCTCAGCGTACCTAGTGAGGGTGTCCATTAGCTCCCCCATGTCTTGGACCTGAGTCTCCCCAACTTCTACACCAAGGGCTCGTAATGGCAATTCTGCTCTAGGATCAGCACAGCCCGAGCCGCCCCCGTCCGACGAGTGAATGATTTCCGCGACACGCCGCGACCAGTGGTGGGCCGACTCATCCGGGTGTTGAACGCAGTGCTGTAAATCGACTATTGTCATCGGGCATTTGCAGGTTCCTCGGAAGTTTTTGACGAAACACTCTTTTAATTCAGCCCAAGTCTGGATGGAGTTGGGGGGCAAGTTCTTTAACCAAGTACGCCATGTCCCTTCGAGCATCATTGTGAAGTATCTGGCGCAGACTACTTCACATACATCGAGCATGTCCATGGTGATTTCATAACTCTCGGCCCACGACGCCGGCTCAAGGTCCGAAGTGTAGTTAGGCACCTTTCTTGGCCCTTTCAAATCCTTGGGCATTCGCTCATCGCGAGGGGTAGGGGCCAAGCACGGCACCCCCACTTGTCTGCCGCTTCCAACAAGAGGCGCTGGGGCGACTTGGGTGTCCGGGTGATCCCGACCTGTCGGGTCTCGATGATCAGGCGAGTTGACCTGGGGAAACGGTTGCGGTCCGCTGGTTATAGCGGGTTGGTCCTCTGGCCGACTCTTGGTGCGGCTTTCCTGGGGAGTGGAGTGCAGCCGATCTAGGCTGTGTGAGAACTGGGCGTTTTGAACCACCGCCGTCTTCAACATCTCAATGGCGTTCCTTGCCTCTATCTCGGCTGGAGTGTTGCCGTGAATCGGAAGGGATTCTAAATGGCGAGTTGCGGCAAGGACGTTGTCCACCGGGTTGGAAAAGTGACCTTGAGGTGTCTAGAATCGGGGAACGCGATCCACCGCTAGCTGAAACGGCGGGTTCGGTGGCTGGCCCGGCCCTCCCCCGGGGCGGCTCCTGCCCCGGGAGTTCGTGGAGTGTCGAACAGGGGGGTCGGATTGACATCAGGGGGCAAACGACCCTGATGCCTCCGCTGCTGGATGGCGTCAGATGCACGCTGATGCCTTTCGAGCCGCCAGTTTTCGGTATTCAAGCGAGCTACCTCAGCGGTAATTTGAGCCTGCCGGGTCTCGATCCTGGCGGCCTCCACCTCAGCGTCCCGCTGAGCCTTTGCCACCACCTCTCTTAGCTTCGTCAGTTCCGTGTTTACCGCGTCCTGGTTTTCCGCTGTTATGGGGGTCGCCATGAGCCTTGTTATTTCCACTGCTAACTCCACCAAGATTGCGGCCGGGCTTCTAGATGTTTCGCCAGTTCCATCTCCGTCTGCCGGGTTTGGCGAGGGTTGAGTCGCCCCTGCCATGTAAACAGCGATCTGACGGCGAGTCCGGTCAAGAACTTCGGGGTCCATGGCCAGTGACAAGCCCCCAAGGCAGCCCCCATGTAGAGACTGAATTGAGTCTGAATCGCCCATGCACGATTTGTCATCAGTGTTGACCGGCGTGGTCTCCTGGGTCGCTGATTGTTCTGGTTCCTCAGATCCCTGCGTGAACCCAACAAAGACCAGACGGGTTAGGTTTGGTGTCACGAGAGGGCGGACGTACCTGGCCGGCTCGACGATGTCAGAGGAGGTGTCCGGCTCAGGCATGGGCGATCCAATCATGCCGACAAAGACACTGATCTTGTCGAAGGGGATCCTGTAACCGGATTCGATCGAATCGGCCTCGACCCCCATAACAAGTTGTTAATGTAGTACTTCCCGCGGCGGCTCCGAGTCATGAGCCCTGCTGCGTAGCTCCCGGACCCTGGTAGGGCTCCCTTTGAGAACTCAACTCCACCGTGCGCAGGCCCCACGGTGGGCGCCAACTGTCGTGGTTTTGTCACGGCACATGTCCTCCTGAAAGGACTTAGTGTTGGAGCCATCGCACCTTGGTGGCGACTCAAAGGGGTTATGTGGGAGCGAGACAGAGATTTACCCAGGTTCGGCCCCTCGTGAGGAGGTAAAAGCCTACGTCCTGCTTGGAGTTTGTATTGATGATGTTTCGATTACAAGGGGGCGTAACTCGCCTGACCTAGCACTCGATGATTTCTAACCTACCCTCTCCATCCCGGGGACTCGCCTTTATATACAAGTCGAGTCCTTAGGGTTTACAAGGGTCCTTTCCTTTACACAAATCATGATTCTTCCAATCTCTAAATCGCCATCTTTCCAAGATTCGGAGATCTTCTCTACTATGGAACTTTCCCAAAGGTTTTGAACCGCCATACGACTCCCGGCCTTGCTGGACCAAGGCCGGAACCACTTGGAGATGAGTCGCCAGCTTGGGTAACCCGGCCCAACTAGGGCGATTTATCCAACAGATAATATCCCCAACAGATACTATTTTCATATTTTTGTTCTCCAATATCACGCAAGGATATCCTCTTTATACCCACAACACAATTTTATTTCTTGTTACTAGATAGAAGCAAACGTTTGGTGTATGTAGAGTCGTATGGGTGGGAGATATGAAACTACTAGGGAAAAGCCTAGCAGTACCGCGGGTCCTATGCTTATCAGTAGTGCGGGTGCGAGCGCTGCTAGTACGGTGCTACAACTAATCTTTAGCAGTAGTGTGGTTTGCCCCATGCTACAGCTAAAGTTTAGCAGTAGCGCCTGTTATCCAGCGCTACTGCTAAGTTAGTTAGCAGTAGCGTTCTTTCCCAACCAGCACCACTAGTAAACACACATATTTCTTTTTTTATATTTATGTTGTATTTGCACACAGATATACATATTAATATACAACATCAATAATTATTGTGCCAGCAACAACATTTAGATTAAAGTGGATGGATTCAAGTGATCTTGTTGAATTAGAGGAAAATATGACGTTGCGAATCGCAACGTCATATTTTCCTCTAATTCAACTTGATCACTTGCATCTATCCACTTTAATCAAATATATGTCATATAACTCATCATCATCTTACTCATCTAACAACTCACCATCTTAATCATACCAAGTTAAAATATCATAAAACAGAAAAACATCATAATAATAATCATCCTAATCGATCATGTCAAGTTAATATAAACCATAAGTACTTCTCTCTCATAGGGCCTCGTCCTCCCTCCTCGGTAAAATGGCATAAAATAGAATAAGAACTATGTCTCCGTGATGAAGCACAAACGTTCAATGGTCTCCAACTTGGGGCTTGCGATCCTTCTTTATTTCTCCCCATACTTCAGTTTGGAGCCGCCTTTGTGGTTTGCGCTCAATCGAGTATGGAAAAGAGAACTGGGGCCTCATAGGGCTTTTAATTGTCATATGACATTCGCCATGCATCAACGGAAGCATAACATAATTTGGCAGTTTCTATTGAATAACATAATAGTAGCCTAGTTAGCAATGTAATCAACACCATTTACGGAATAGTAGTGTACTTAATTATCAACTCTTACCAAGATATTTCGGCCAATGTCATCCACCCTAAACCTATGCACTAGTGGCATGTAAAATGAATAATTTGGGCCAGTTCCCAAATTATACGGGAGGTTGTCCCTACCAACCAGGACGCTAATAATAAAGTTGATAAGACCATCCTTCTCCTCCCAAGTTAGATGTGATCCATAAGTGTAGCGTGTAGTGTCAATTATTTTCCATGTTTCACTCGAAGAAACAAAATAAGCTATAAATTATAAATTAACAATTTTAGTACGGATGAACACCAACTATTTTTAAATATAGAATGCAAATTACTTGACAAATATGGTTGATAAACTCACATTGACATAAAACAGGAAAAATATCCACATCCACCCAAATGTCGATGTTACCTTCAATATGATCTTCACGACAAAGATCGAAGGTTATTTCCATATCCTCCTGAAATCCATATGCCTTTCAAAGAGCTTCCCAATTTGCGCGCCCTAATTCAGTGTTATTAACTGCATTCATTACTTTGATCAGAAATGTGTGACCATATCTAGTCCTCAAGTTAGCTCTCCTCGTCTCCATACTCTCGTGGTGCTCGAAACCGATCCTCTCCAAGACATACCGTCTTGCATGGCAGGGGATGAACTAGTCAAATTGTATAAAACAGAAATTACGCGTTGAAGCAAAGAAACAGAAGTCATGCTTAATTAAGAAAAAACACTTGTCATCATTGCGTACCATAAAAACATTGAAGGTCTCATCAAGCTTGATGTTGAAGAACATGTCGTCTCATAGGTGAGGCATGTCGCACAAACCCCGATCATCGCTGCAGTAATCACACTGAGGGATCCTATTGTTGTCAGAACTTTCCTATGGGCATAATCGACATCAAGAACAAATTCCTATGAGAACACATTCTTATCGTTAATTGTTTTACTTTCTCGTTTCCTACGATTAAGTCTCCTTGTTTAATTCTCAAACAATAATAAAATGAGTAATGACATAAAAAAGGTCCATGGACATATCGAGCGCCTGAATTTTTGACTCATTTTTACGATTAAAACTCTTTTTTGTTTGACCCACTTTTCTTATTAACTATCTAATTTCATTAACAATTTAACCCTATCAACCCTAGCAAGAACCCAAGAAATCAGCCCTAGCAATGTCCTAGCCAGAATCAGCCCTAGCAAGAACCCTAGAAATCATATAAACTAGCAATCAAATGGACGGAGGAGGCTGGGGAAGTCTCACCATATAAGGAGAAAATCGGCACGTGGAGGAGACGGCTGGGCGCGGAGGAGACGACTTGAGGAGAAGAAAAGGGTGCCGGGGGCGCGGGTCGGGGTCCGGGTCAGGGTCGGGGTGGACGTCGGCGCGGCAGGAGAGTGGTCGGTGGCGGGGTCGGGGTCGTCGAGGTCTTCGCTGGGGTTGGGATCGGGGGCAGCAGCCGGTGGGAGGACCGGCGGCGGTGGCGGAGTCTTGAGGGAGGGCGAGGAGGGAGAGGGAGAGAGTGAGGGGCATGCGCAGGGGGATGGATAACTACGAGTACGAGTAGAAGTAGCGCGGTTTCAGGAGGAGCGCTACTACTATACCTAGCCTGGTGGGAGGGGGTGGCAATTGTAGTAGTAGCGCGTTTTCGTCTGACCATCCTACTGCTATGTGGATAGCTGTAGCAACTGATGAACACGAGTACTACTGCTAATTAGCAGTAGCACCTCATTTTATACCGTGCTACTCATAAGCCTTTGTGTATAAGGTTTTCCCTAGTAGTGTGATTTGAGAGAATAATGATCTAAACTTTAGCTCCTTGTTGGTTCGACAATCCGTACTTATCACTTCCATCTTTGAAAAGTGCTATGATGGTTCCTTGCACTTGGGATTATCAATCCGCACACACAGAGTGTCATCTTAAGGTCGTGAAAAGAACTGTGAGATACTTCATACATACACCAAACTTTGGCATTTGGTATCCCAAGGGATCTTCTTGGACTACACCGGAGACAAGGTTGATAGAAAATCCAACTCAAATAATTGTGAATTTCTTGGGATATCTCTTGCATCTTGGTCATCCAAGAAACAAAACTCGGTATCTCTATCCACCACCAACGTAGAATATATTGCTGTCGGATCATGTTGTGCAAAATTGCTATGATGACTCAAACTCCTAAGGATTATGGCATACATGTGAAACATGTTCCATTGTTGTGTGGCAATGAAAGTGCTATAAAGATTGCTCAAAATCCCATGCACCATTCTTGAACTAAACATATTCATGTTCATCATCATTTCATTCGTGATCATGTTGCCAAAGGAGATATTAATATCAAACATGTTTGTACTAACAAACAATTGGCTGATATCTTTACTAAGACACTTGATGAGAAAGTATTTTGTCACTTGAGGACTAAGCAGAGCATCATTAATGGTTCAAACTTGAGCTAGACTCACTCGGATGCATGCAAGGGCTTGAGCTTACTTGAATATTCCATGTTGCCATTAATATAATAGTACTTCATGTCTTGGAATCTATGCTCCCTTTTATTGCATCTAACCTTTTGTACGACCTTAATCCACAAGATTGCCATCAACTCACACCACAGGCAATCTTGCCATGGCCAAGTATCAACAATCTTTTTTTGATGATGGAGGAAGAAGACAACATGAATCATATCCTTGACAACTATTTGTTGAACAATTTCACTATTGTCATTTGGAGATATCATATTCCTCCTTGCATGACTAACCCATGTAGGTGAGAAGTGTACCAAAACAATCAAGGATTGATCCCAACTCAAGATGATCTTCATCAGCCTTAAGCATCCACAACAAGTCGATCTACATGCTACATCATCCACAACTTTCAAAGGTATGTACTCATATCCTTAAAAAGCTATACTCCAAGTCATGAGATAAAAGCAACTCAAGTGATATGAAGACATTAAAATTCTTAAACAAATAATGGTAAGCCCATTTTGATCTTAATGATGAGTATGACCTATGATCAAGCATTGTTGGTTAGCTCCTTAAGTCAATATACTCTAATAGGTGACCTAGTTGCCGAGCATCATCTAGATGAAGTTTCATGTATGGTTCATATTTCGGTTGCATGTTTTCTTGGAACCATTCAATCTCCATATTGTTGAGAAAATTAATTGCAAATAATTTTGAAAATTCCTTGCAAATCTGTTAAAAAAATCCTGATAACTTTGGCCAAATCCTTCTGAAAGTTTTAGTGGTCAAAACGGCCAAGAGTGTTTTTGCCAAGTTCATGTTTGCAACTCGGGTTCTCTGAATTAGGAAAATTGGCTTCATCGATGTAGCAGATAAACTGGTGAGATTTTTTTTTGTACAATCGACATAAAACACTTCAATGTCAGCAATTTTCCCGGAAACCAATATTTATATGGGTGTGACTGATCTACATCAACTCGGAGACTCGTAAATTTGCCACTACTTGCATTCTTTGCGATTCTCTCAAATATTTCAGTAGTAGTTGTCAATGACCCTTTCTCTCAAGGATCCTCACCCTGTGACCTTTTTGAAATTAATGCCAAAGGGGGAGAAATATCAATGCTTATGCTTACCCAAAGGGGGAGAAATATTAAGCTCATCCAAAGGGGGAGTAACAGTACATTAAGGGGGAGAGAGATCAAATCTACTATCTATTTCTGGAGGAGAGAGACTAAAACACACTTTCTATTTTATTGCCTAAATGTTAGACTTATCTCACCCCACCTACTCCCAATATCTACATGCTAAGATTCAGGGGGAGAGGAGAAACTAATGTTCATATTCAGGGGAGAAAGTTCTAAATGCTCTTGGAGAAATATGAATCTTAAGAAATACTATTTCTTATATGTCCTCTATGCCTTGATACATTTGTATTATTTTGCATTTGGGTGAGAAGAATACCCTTTTGTTATCTAACATTGTTTTCTCAATTGTGTTTCTACCGATAAAATGCTAAAGAACTTCATGGTAAGTATATTTAGCATATCCTTGGTCAAGATGATCTCTTGTTTCTTGCACATACTGTTTGCGGGAGTAGGTATTAAACATGAAGACACCTTAGTCACATATATTTGATGCATATAGCCAAGGTACACATGACTTATCATGTCCCTTCTACTATGTGTGTGTCCATGCATTCCAAAGCAAGTGTCCCTTCAAAAGTATTGCACACATTTAGGGGGAGCTTGTATTAGTGATGTATCCTTCAAAGCTATCACATATTTTTGCATATCTTAAATTGAAGCTTTGATTGTATGATGTCATCAATTACCAAATAGGGGAAGATTGAAAGAACATATGCTCCCTTGGTTGTTTTGATACTTCATGACAACATACATTGTCTCTTGGACTAATAGTTTTATCTAGTTCATTTCACATGAAGTCCAGTGAGAAAATTGGTTGGATTGTGATGAGAAACCCCAAGGAAGGAGAAGAATAGAATTGGACAAGATTCAAGCTTCAAGACTCTATACTTTGCATTCTATGAGAAATCATATTTGACATAGCCACAAAAAAGGGGATAAGCTATCTATGATGATCTGGTTGCTCAAGTGCTTAGAGTTAGCCACCAAAACCCCTCATGAAATTCTCCCACCTAAACAATCTGACCAAAGCCCAAGTCTAATTTTGGTGCCACAAACATTTCCAAAATTGTCCATACTGAGTTTTACCCTAAACAAAATCCAGAGCCAATCCAACCATCTTGGTTCCACCAAGTTTGATTTCGGTGCAATTGAAAAATAGTTACCAACTCCCTGTTATCCATTTGCTTAAAATCGGAGTCTCCGAGTTTTAGAATAGGCACCATCGAGTTGGGATAACTACCTAGGCCAGCCAAATCGAACCCACCGACATTTATATAATGGTCTCACCAAAACGCTGAAAGTTGACACATTTTGCACTAGTCGGTGCAACCGAGTTTTGATTCGGTTTCACCGAGTTGCGCAATAATGTTTTGATGATTAGATTTTTGGAGATGCCTATATATACCCCTGCACCTACTTCTCACTCGTAGAGGAAGCACTCAGAACAAGCCAACACTTGACCCATCTAATTTCTGGGAGCGAACCACCTACTCATGTATCGAGATCAATATATTCCACTCCAACCATATGAATCTAGATTTCTAGCTTCCCCAAGTTGCTTTCCACCCAATCAATCTCTTCTACCAAAGCTAAATCTGTTAGAGAGTGATTGAGTGTTGAGGATACTATCATTGGAAGCACAAGATTAAGGAGTTCATCATACATACTACATCTATTACCATTTGGAGAGTGGCGCCTCCTAGATTGGTTAGGTGTTGCTTGGGAACCTCCGAATTCGTGTGGAGTTCAACAAAGAAGTTTGTAAGGGAAAGGATACCGCCTACTTCCTTGAGATCTAACCCGGTTGAGGCTAGTCCTTTGTGGACGTAAGCCATGGTGGAATAGAGAAGGTTGCTCCTCTGTGGACCCTTCGTGCGTGAACCCTCCATGGACTCGCGCGACCGTTACCCTCTATGGGTTGATGTCTCCATCAACATGGACGTACGATAGAACCACCTATCAGAACCATGACAAAAATCTTTGTGTCATCTTTGCTTTTGATCTTCCTTTCTCTACTCCTTACGTTCATGTGCATGTCTTTCTTTCTGCTGCCATACTCGTTGACGTGCATGTCTAGGTTGTACTAGACTTGTCAAAATTCCTAAAATCTACAAACCATAGACATTGGGAAAAGGCTATGTTTTGTTTTTGCCAAGTAGTCTATTAACCCCCCCCCTCTAGACGTCCCTTCAATGATCCGACAACACAGCGGTAGCACCCATTGCTGACGCTTGTGGGACATGGTGGACCGTCATGGCATTGAGGGGGGGGGGGGTGGCGCAGTTCACTGGCGTAAGTTTGGGCAGGCGTGGCCGAGAGCGTTGATGGAATTTTATCAAGTCTTGTTCTGATATTGGCAAAATTAGTAGCAGTGGTGGGAGAGCAGGGCCGCTGGCCACAAGTTCTTCAACCTAACACTGGCAGGCAACGTGCAACACCCTCCACAATTATGTTCTACAAAAAGTGGAAACCCTACAAGTTAACTAGTGGGGGATGCTAAGCGCCGCCCACCACTGTTTGGTCTTCTACCTATGACGGGCTCTTATAGACACCCGTCACACATGAGTTATGCAAACAAGTCCCACCCTGGAGGTCATACATGTGGCGTGCTACGAGCGCCACCCGCAACACCTAAGCAATTAGTTGTGGCAGGCGTGTTTTGCCACTCGCCACTACTTGTTTTCCAAAATAACTACATCAGGTGCCATGGCCCTCCTCCTTCACTGCCAAACAGTAGGATTCACCTATATGCCATTTTATAGTAGTGAAGTCTGTGTTTCACCATGATCTCATCTGGAGCCCTATTTCGGTGCCCTGTCGGAGGGGGAATCAATCACGGAGGGCCTCTACATCAACCTTGCTGCTCCCATAGTGATGTGTGAGTAGTTTACCACAAACCTATGGGTTCTTAGTTATTACCTAGATGACTATCTCTCTCAATGTTCTTCATTGCCAAGATCACGGCGATACCCGTAGTGATCTATCTTATGTAATCACTCTTTTGCGGTGTGTTTGTTGGGATCCGATGAATTGTGGTTTTGTGTTTAGATTATTCATGAGAAATATTTGAGTCCTCTCTGAGTTCTAAATATGATTCTTATGTGTATGATGATTATAGATTTAGAAATCTCTTTGGTCTATTTATTTGCTGTGGCCAACTAGATTGATCTTTCTTGAGTGAGAGAGTGTATTTTAGTGTGTTCAGTCTGACGGGCTTCTATATCCAAGTGATAGAAGGGGACAAGATATGTATTTGCATTGTTGCCTGTGAGGATAAAATGATGGGGTTAGTTCATATTAATTGAATTCTCTTTGTCTACATCATGTCATTGTTCTCCATGCATTACTCTGTTTTACTTAATACTCTAGATGCATACTAGATAGCAGTCGATGGGTGGAGAAATAATTATAGGTGGAGGCAGGAGTCAACCTATTTTCTTATGCACATAATGCCTATATACACATGTTCATTGCCATGAATATCACATAAATATGCGCTTTTCTATCAATTGCCCAAGAATAATTTGTTTACCCATCGTATGCTTACTTTCATGAGAGATGCCACTAGGGAAAACTTTGCCCGTCGGGTCGATTCACTTATAAGTTTACAAACACTACAATACCTCATTGTTCTTATTTACTTTTTCTTTCAGTTTGAAATTTACAATGATCTACTACCAACCACACTACTTACAAACTTGCCTATAACGAGTCCAAGGGCATTGACAACTTTCTTGTCTGCGTTGGGTGCAAGTGTTTGCTCTTTTGTGTGTAGCTGCTGAAGATGGGGGTTGGTTGCTACTCCTATTGGTTCGATAAACCTTCATTCTCTACTGAGGAAATACTTACCTATATTGTGTTCCATCACCCATTCCTCTTCACGGAAAACCCAACGCAGATCACAAGCATTAGGAAAGATTTCTAGTGTCATTGCTAGGGAGTATCATCAACCTTCTATCAAGTAACTTCACAGAAATTATCATTCATTTGTACTTATTTTATTTGTTGTCATATTTTGCTTTGTTCCTAAAAAAGAAAAAAATAAAAAAAATTACCTTTGCTTGTCACTACTTTTCTTATCTTGCTTGTTACGTTTGCTTGAAATTTCCAATCATGTATGAATTTAAGAAAGTTATCATTGAAAGCGCTAGTGAAGATGTCTCTAGTGGCTTGGATGAGGAAAGACTAAAATTTATTGGTTCCACTCATGATGCTCCTATAAATCAGGTCCCTACTAGTAATACTCACATGCCTCTAAATTCCACAATTTATCATGTGGGAAGTGGGAACATTATTGGAAAGCATGTTATCCAAATATTCTTTGAGTATTCAGTAGTTTCCCCTCTTAAAGGATCCATACCTGGTGAAATAAATTGTTATGTGGATGCTATTACCATGCTTATATTTAAAATGGAAAGAAAATTTGTGCATCTCCATCCTAAGCTTCAAAAGATATTTTTGGGACTCCCTAGCTTACACGATCCCGGGATTAAGCTATCACTATCCTTATGCATGAATTTGATTATATTGTGCATGAAGAAAAAGAATTTGTTGCCTTCTATGGAATAATACCTGAACATCCTCGCATAGAAGCGATCCTCCATAGCAGAGATGTTATGTGTAGGTTGGAATCTAATAACTATCACATATTTGACATGAATATAAGGAGGAATGTACTTCCCAAATAATTAACACAATTCTTATTTCTCCATGCTTGAGGATAAATTTGAATGGATTTCTATAGGAATTTATGAAGGGTATAGTGAAGATTGGCAAGAAAACACTATTAGGAAACCTATCAGTGACGAAATACATGTCTTACATGAAGAACCCTTTGAAGGTAGTGATGTGAGTTATGATATTATAAATCCTTTTGAACACTTGAGCTATTGAAATAGGTCTGACAAAGGTTATTTATTAAGTAAAATTTTGGAGGAGCTAATTTTGAAGGACATGAAGGGATCCAACACTTGATCATATGCATTATTCCTACCTAGTGGCATAAAACAATAGCGCTTGTTGAGAGGCAACTCAATAGTTATCTTTAATTTTGCTTGTCATTACATGTTTTTTGCCTCTATAATGATTGTCTTTTTGTGTTCAAATTAGTGTTTGTGCCAAGTAAAGCCTTTGGGATGATTTGAATAATAGTAGAATTGATACGGTGCAAAAACAAAAACTTTTACGTCCAGTACAGAATTTCTCTACTTTGACTTGCACATCTTTTTTATTTGAATTTTTCACATGTTTTACGTCTACTAATTTTTCATGTTTTTTAGAGTTACAAAAGTATGGTACTTAACTATATATTTACAGACTATTTTGTTTTAGATACATTTTGTTTTTTCTTGCATAGTTATGGAGTAGTTAGAATACAATACCTTATGAAATAATAAAATATGAATCAGTTTATAACAAAATTATTTTATATGTTTATTATACTAATGGATCTCATGAATTTTCTCTTGAGTTTTGTGTGCTGAAGTTTTCAAGTTTGGGTGCTATCGCGATGGATGAAGGAATAAGGAGCAGCAAGAGCCTAAGCTTGGAGATGCCCAAGGCACCCCAAGGTAACATTCTAAGCAATACTCAAGCGTCTAAGCTTGGGGATTGGTACGTCTCCAACGTATCTATAATTTTTTATGGTTTCATGCTATTATCTTGTCAAACTTTGTATGTTTTGTATGCCTTTTATATATTTTTTGGGACTAACTTATTAACTAAGTGCCAAGTGTCAGTTCCTGTTTTTTCCATGTTTTTTACCCCTTTCAGAGGAGATTTTGAAACGGAGTCCAAACGGAAGAAAATCCCCGAAAAGAATTTTTCTGGAACAGAAGAAGATCAGGAAGCTTGGGAGCCAAGGTAGGGGAGCCCCAGGGGCTCCACAAGCCCCCACCCCGCGGCCAGGGGGGAGGCCGCGCCATCCTGGCTTGTGGGCCCCCTGCACGCCCTTTGCCCTAGGTCTTTCGCCTATATATTCCCATAAATTCCAGAAAAAATAAGGAGATCATCCAAAGTACTTTTCCGCCGCCACAAGCTTCTGTCTCCGCAAGATCCCATATGGGCCACGTCCTGGTGCCCTTCGGAGGGGGGATTCGGACACAGAGGGCTTCTTGATCAACACCATGACCTCTCCGATGATGCGTGAGTAGTTCACCATAGACCTACGGGTCCATAGCTGGTAACTAGATAGCTTCTTCTCTCTCTTGGATCTTCAATACAAAGTTCTCCATGATCTTCATGGAGATCTATCCGATATAATCTTCTTTTGCGGTGTCTTTGTCGAGATCCGATGAATTGTGGATTTATGATCAGATTATCTATGAATATTATTTGATTTTCTTCTGATCTCTCTTATGCATGATTTCATATCCTTGTAATTCTCTTCGAGTTGTGGGTTTTGTTTGGCCAACTAGATCTATGATTCTTGCAATGGGAGAAGTGCTAGGTTTTGGGTTCATACCGTGCGGTGACCTCACCCAGTGACAGAAGGGGTAGCGAGGCACGCATCGTGTTGTTGCCATCAAGGGTAAAAAGATGGGGTTTTCATCATTGGTTTGAGATTATCCCTCTACATCATATCATCTTGCTTAAAGTCTTACTCTGTTCGTCATGAACTCAATACACTAGATGCATGCTGGATAGCAGTTGATGTGTGGAGTAATAGTACTAGATGCAGAAAGTGTCGGTCTACTTGTCTCGGACGTGATGCCTATATGTATGATCATTGCCTTAGATATCGTCATGACTTTGCGCGGTTCTATCAATTGCTCGACAGTAATTTGTTCACCCACCGTAATACTTGCTATTTTGAGAGAAGCCTCTAGTGAACACTATGGCCCCCAGGGTCTACTCCACACCATATTTTCAGCCTTACACTTTTTTACTTCGTTGCACTTTCCGCCTTCAGATCTCACTTTGCAAACAATCTTGAATGGATTGACAACCCCTTTGAAGCGTTGGGCGCAAGCTTGTTTGTGTTTGCGCAGGTACTCTGGACTTGACGAGACCCTCCTTCTGGATCGATACCTTGGTTCTCAAACTGTGGGAAATACTTACTGCTCCTGTGCTGCATCACCCTTTCCTCTTCAAGGGAAAAACCAACGCAAGCCCAGACTCTGTCAACTTGTCAATTTCTGGCGCTGTTGTCTGTGGGATATCAAAAGAATTTCTGGCGCCGTTGCCGGGGAGGAAGATCAAGTCAAGAACTCATCCAAGTAGGTGTCACAAACTCATCTCTTGCATTTACTTTGTTTGCGAGTTGCCTCTCGTTTTCCTCTCCCCCACTTCACCAATTTGCCTTTTTCGTTCGCCTTCGCCCTTTTCTCTCGCTTGCTAGATCCACCACTTTGAATGATACTCCTGATAGCGAAGTTCTCAATTTCAAACAAATTGAGGAAGAAAACTTAAAGGACGCTTGGTATAGGATTTGCAATGCTCAGAGTAGATCTACTCATAAGCAATCCACTACCTTCTTGCTTCACAGTTTTTATGTGGGTGTTTCTCCTTGGAATAGGTATATTCTTTACACCATCGTAGGTGGAAATTTCTTGGGTAGCCATACTGTTGATTCTTACGGAGCTGTGATAAATTTGGAAGGCTCACCCCCACTCTTGGTTAATGGAACTACCTTAACTCTGGAACATGTGATGCGTAGGCTGGACGTTATTAAAAATAAAGTTGCTACAATTGAACTCATTGAGAATTTGGATAAAAAGATCCACAATCAAATCACTCAGTACGGATCCAAGGTGGGAATGGTTTTGAAAAATTTAAAGGATAAGGAACCCACAGTTAACGAAAAGCTAGGTCATGATTCCGCTAGGATTGGCAAACTAGAGGATGTTATAACCAACTTGGGTTCCGCTTTTGCGGCTGTGCAGAATACTCCAAATTTTGCCCACAATAAAATCACCAAGTCTGTCTTTGTTCCTAAAAGTAGTGGTGAATCATCCAGCAATAAAGATGAAAACCACAAGATGATAAGTGATCACGCCACTTATGGTTTGAGCACCAAAGACGACGATACGTGATTCTGTCGCTTCTATGCCTAGCTAAGGGCGTTAAACAATAGTTCTTGTTGGGAGGCAACCCAATGAATTGATCTTTTTCTTTCTGTTTTGTTGCGTCCACACTTTCATAATTCTGTTGTGATTGTGTTTTTTGTGTTTGAGCCAAGCAAAGCCTTTATGACTAGTCTTGGTAATGATTGTTTGATTCTGCTGAAAAAAGACAGAAACTTTTCGCTCACGAGATGATTTTTCATTTTTATTAAGAAAGATATTTTGAGTTGATTCATTTTTATTCTGATTGATATGCTTTTTGTCCAGGCCATCGTAATTTTTCACATTTTTTGTGGTACCAGAAGTATACAAAGTATACAGATTGCTATAGACTGGTCTGTTTTTGACAGATTCTGTTTTTGTTGAGTTGGTTGCTTGTTTTGATGAAACTATGGTTAGTATCGGGGGGGTACTAGCCATAGAAAAGTGAGAATACAGTAGCCCATAATCAATATAGATACAATTCAAGTTTGCTACAGTACCAAAAGAAGTGGTAGTTTGTTTTCTTGTACTAATGTTATCATAAGTTTCTGTTTAAGTTTTGTGTTGTGAAGTTTTCAAGTTTTGGGTGATGTTCTCATGGACAAAGAGATAAGGAGTGGAAAGATCTCAAGCTTGGGGATGTTCAAGGCATCCCAAGCCAAATTCAAGGACACCAAAAATCCTAAGCTTGGGGATGCCCCGGGAAGGCATCCCCTCTTTCGTCTTCAATCTATCGGTAACATTACTTGGAGCTATATTTTTATTCACCACATGATATGTGTTTTATTTGGAGCGTCTTGTATTAGAGGTGTCTTTTCTTTTTGTTGTGTCACAATCATCCCTGCTGCACACCTTTTTGAGAGAGAGAGACATACACTCATCGTGATTTTGCTAGAATGCTCATAGTGCTTCACTTATATCTTTTGAGCTAGATACTTTTGCTCTAGTGCTTTACTTATATCTTTTGAGCTAGATACTTTTGCTCTAGTACTTCACTTATATCTTTTGAGCTAGACACTTTTGCTCTTGTGCTTCACTTATATCTTTAGAGCATGACGGTGCATGACTTGGTAGTTGGCTTATGCTATGAAAGTAGTCCCAAATATGATAGGTACCCAAAGAGGATGCAAAAACCTCCATCTTCATGTGCATTGAGTAGAAAGAGAAGTTTTGATTCCTCTCAAATAGTTTTGATACGTGAACTCGGTAATATTAAGAGTTATGTTAGTAGGGTGTTGTGAATCTAGAAATACTTGTTTTGAAGTTAGTCATTCCCGTAGCATGCACGTATGGTGAACCGCTATGTTAGGAAGTCGGAGCATAATTGATCTATTGATTGCCATCCTTTGTGTTGAGGTCGAGATCACGTGATGGTTAACACCTACCAACCCTTCCCCTCGGAGTATGCGTTTAGCACTTTGTTTCGATTACTAATAAAAACTTTTGCAACAAGTATGTGAGTTCTTCATGACTAATGTGAGTCCATGGTATAGATGCACTTTCACCTTCCACCATTGCTAGCCTCTCTAGTGCCGCGCAATTATCGCCGGTGCACAAACCCACCAAATTCCTTCCTCAAAACAGCCACCATACCTACCTACTATGGCATTTTCATAGCCATTTCAAGATATATTGCCATGCAACTCCCACCGTTCCGTCTCATGACTTGTGTCGTCACTCTCATATTGCCATTGCATGATCATAAGATAGCTAGCGAGATGTTTCAGCGTCATACACCATGCTAGATCGTTGCACATCCCGGTACACTGCCAGAGGCATTTCCTATGGAGTCATCATCATTATGATCTTTGAGATGTGAGTAAATAAAAGTGTGATGATCATCATTATTAGAGCATTGTCCCATGTGAGGAAAAAAAGAGGCCAAAGGGCCCAAAAACAAAACAAAAAAAGAGAGAATAAAAGAGGCCTAACAGCCCAAATAAAAAAAGGGAAAAGAGAGAAGGTGTCACATCCCTAACACCTTAAGCAAGTTAGCTTTGTGTTCATGTTTTCTTTGCATTGCATCTAGGAAATTTTCAACAAGAACAAAGCAAGTGGTGAAGGAAAATTCTAAAACCCTAGCCACTTCTCAAAATAAAGGAAAATTCAAACTAGTTAAAATCAATGAACCCAAAATGGCCTCAAGAAAAGTTCAATCTTTCTGATAAATCATGGAAGTAAATAAGCAATGAAGAAAACAATTTTCTTGATACTTTAAGCATTTTAAATAAATGCAAAAAGCTACTGGTTTCAAGTTTAAATTTGAAATCAGAAACTTTAAGCTTTCAAAAATGTTGAAAACTCTAGGAATGGTTGGAAATATTCCAACAAATATTCTGGGGTGTTCAACATAGTTTTTACAATCTATTTGGGAGCTGCAATAAATAGTAAATCAATGTCAATAATTAAAACAGAAAGAAAATGAGAAAACCCTTACCTGACGCTCACCTGGCCCGGCCCAGCTTCTCCTGTCGTCTTCCTCCCCCGCCTGTAGGCAGCAGGAGGTGGCCGCCGCGTACTCCGGCGCGGGCACGCACCTGTGCGCCTGCCGGCCGCCGCCTCGCGCTGGTAAGTACGGGGATATCTTCCCCGAGCCGTCCCTATCCGTTCCCCAGCTCTAGTTCCCCCCTCCTCTCGGGATCTCTCCTCCCTCCTTCTACCGCCATTGGAGCCCGAGCAGAGCTCGAGCTCGCCGTCATTCTAGCCTACCCTTCTCCCTCCTGAGTCGCGCAATAGGTCCGCCGCAACTCCCTGAAGCTTTCTAGCCACGATCCCGACGCCGAGACGCAGTGAAACGACGAGACACAGTCGTCTTCTTCCTCGGGTCACCGAAGTTCGTCGCCGGCGTTCTTCCTCTCCAGGCCGTCCCCGAGCAAGCTAGCGCCACCACTGCACTCCTCGTGAGCTTGCGCATCTTTCCCCTAAGATCTCCCCGTCGATCCCCTCCTCTACGCCTAGTTCCATCGGAGCCCGACGAGATCCGCCGCTGCAGCTCTTCGCCGGTAGCCCTCCGGTGATCAGCTCG
Organism: Hordeum vulgare subsp. vulgare; assembly: GCF_904849725.1. Taxonomy (NCBI): domain Eukaryota; kingdom Viridiplantae; phylum Streptophyta; class Magnoliopsida; order Poales; family Poaceae; genus Hordeum; species Hordeum vulgare. Next base: position 129,754,857 of record NC_058523.1, read on the forward strand.
TCCTTCTGAGGGCACCATCAGCTTCAGGCCGTTGCGTAGATGCCGTAGGAGCTGAGTCCCATGCGTAGCTCCCTCTGTATCGATGACCCCGATGACGCCCAAACTTTGGCCGTCGCCAAGCTCGTCGCCGGCGTCATCTCCGGTCAGATCAGCCCCAGCTAAGTGCAAAATTGAATCCGCGGGAGAAGTGTCGTTCCTCTGGTGCTCTCCGCGCAGAGTTTGGCCCCCTGTGCGCCGTTCTCCGAGCCCTCCGTCGTTCTGGTGGTCGCCGGAGGCTCCCCACCAGCGAGGACGACCTTGCCGCCGGTGGATCTCAGCTGGCCTGAGCCACTGACGTGTGGGGCCAGCCTCTCGGAGTTTAAGAATAATAAAAATAAAATCAAATAATTTAACAAGTCACTGACATGTGGGTCTAGTGAGATTAATTAGCTAATTAAGATTAGTTCTAATCTAAAACTGACCAGAGACACTGACGAGTGGGTCCCACTGGTCAGGTTTGACTTTCAACGGCCAGTTGGACCTGCTGATGTCATGCTGATGCAGTAAAGGGGTTTTCCAGTATAAAAATAATTCCAGAAATGTTTAAAACTTCAAAAATTCATAGAAATTAATCTGTAACTCCAATGAAAATAATTTATATATGAAAAAGTATTAGAAAATTCAAGGAATCTGAATATGTCATTTTAAAACATGTTTGAAAATGTTACAGAACCCAAACATGTAGATTAATGAATAAGTTAATTCTTATAAATACTTTATAAATAGAATTTGAAAAATATTGAAATTTCACTATGAATGACATGATCAAACACTGTTCTAATTACAAACCAGCAACCTAACAGGTCATCCCATGCATGTTAAAAGCAAGTTGATCTGAGCATCAGGTCGAATCAATTAAAATGGTATCCGAGAATACCTCATTTGAAGTGATATTTGAGTTTGATTCAAATCAACTTCAAACCTAATACATGCTAGCTACATTAGATTATCACCTTGCATTCTCATGCCATGCTCATGCCTCATCTTGATTGCATATGTTTGTTATTGATTGTTGTCATTCCTTTCGGTAGGCTCCGCTCCCCCTGATTCCACCGAATATCCGTCTGACGGATATTGTCACTCCTCTGAGCAACAAGGCAAGCAACCATTTTGATCATCCCGATAAATCTCATGTTCTTGCTCCTACACTTACTTATTGCATTAGGATCAAATGCTTCAACTGCTTTTGCCACGTTAGTTGAACCCACTTCCTTTGCATGACCTATCCTTGTCACAGTAAATAGCCGAACCTTGCAACCTAGCATACCTGGTAGTTGCTTGAGCCATGATGTGTCTTATCCTGCTATGCATGCTATGCTTAGAGTTGTGTATGGTCTGTCATCTAGGAGATGAACAGAATTGTGAGAATGTGTTCGGTAAGCAAAGGTTGTGTGTTGAAGCTGATTTGGTAAGGTACCGGTGAAAGGCTGTGTAGGAGTACATGGCGGGTTGTTTCATTGGAACCGTCCTTAGGAACTGAGTTCCGTGTATGTAATCCAAGACTAGTTACTACCACAGATTGGGATACTTAATTGACCCTCTTGACTTATTAATCGCTTAGTACTCGGTCCAGGAGTTGCAAGTAGTTTCTGGTGTTTATAGTCATGCTGGAGGCCGTGCATAGCGCTGACCTGAGAGGTGGGCTGTGATGCGGTAGGCAGTGGCACGGTGTACCAAGTGGCACCCGGATGGTGGGCTAGGGAACCCTGCGCACATCGTTTGAGGCCGTGGTGGAAACCTCGGACGGACTTCCGTACAGGTTACTCTCAGATGGGCGATAAACCTTGGCTAGGTACTAGTGCGGTTAACGGTTGTGGCCGACTCCCTCGCTGGGCTTCCGCTTGAAGGTTGCCGAGGTGCATGACTTGCACATGGCGATAAGTGGCGAGAGCGTGTGTGACGAAGTACACCCCTGCAGGGTTATGATCTATTCGAATAGCCGCGTCCGCGGATATGGACTACTTGGAGACATATGTTGTTCATAGATAACTTCAATGGCTACTCATAAAATTGTCAAGATAAGTGTGAGTGTCGTGGACGGCATTTCCGTATGGAGACGGAATGATTCCACGATGGAGTATTGTTGTGGTGTTAGTGGACTCGTGTGCGAGGAATCAAGTTGTCAAAATTATTTAAAAATGCAAGTTGTCTAGCCACGAGTCAAATGCTGGCTTTCCGCATGAAACCCCACCATACCTTATTTATACATTGCATGAGTAGTTAGTTATCCTAAAGTCTTGCTGAGTACCTCTGTACTCATGTTTGCTTAATAAATGTTTCAGATGTTCCTAATGACCCTAATGGAGGGTTCTTCATAGACATCGACGACGACGAGTAGCTGGTGTCCCAGCTACGATCTCGCCCTAGGTTGGGTCTGTAGTATAGTCAGGCCATGTGCCTTCTAGTTGCACCTGTCTATACTCAGACAGTTTTAAACACTTCCGCTGGCTTGTAACTGAATGACTGCTATTATGGGTCGTGAGACCCTTACTGTGTAATATTATGTGTGTGGCTCTTCCGAGCCACTTAAATAAAGCTTGTATGTTTATGGTTATGTTGTGATACCATCGATGTATCTATACATATCGGTATGCCATGCGTACGTGTGTCGTACTTGATATGTATGGGGTTCAATTACCTAGCCGTAAACTTTAGTAGCACTCCTTACAGGGAAATGCCCCTTTGTGATCCAACGAACCATGGTAGCACGCTACTGCTCCGGACACATTGGTTGACCGGCGTGTGTCCTTCATAGCTGTTGTGTCTGTCCCCTTTGGGGAAATATCACGCGATGTAATGGAGTCCTTATAGCTGGCTACGACTCATCTACATTCGTCGGTGACCGACACCTGCCTTGCTGGGTCATGTATGCCTGTCCCTGTGTGGAATTGCCACTTTGGTTTATGACTAGACATGTCGATCCGGGTTCTTTGTCATTGGACTGCTAGCGACACAAATGCATACGTGAGTCAAAAGGCGCAAACGGTCCCGGCTGAGGTAAGGCTGCAGCCGTGGAGTTAACCGTGCGTGAGACCGCAAAGGGATGCGATGTGTTACAGGCTGGATTCCTATGGCTTAGGATCGGGGTCCCGACAGCGTTGGTATCAGAGCCTGACTGTCTGTAGGACTACTAAGCCAAACTGGTCGAAGTTGAGTCTAGAATTGCTTTAGTTATATATAAGGGAATTGTTTCTGGAAGGGAACGTAAGACTCTTGTTCTCTTCTCAAGTTATTCTATTCTGATCATCCTCGTCTTTTCTGCGGGAATTAAGGACTAGGTTACTCATCTTCTTCTAGGCTCGTGTTTCTGATCGGTAGATTATAGGACTACGGGTCAAGAGATATTTGGGTTTTTTCATTCCTAGAAAAAAGGAAGTAAGTTTGATGATCAGAGAGTTGAACTTGATAGTTGAGTGGTTACGCTATTCCATTTTGGGTTGTCTCAAAATTTGTTTTTGAGAAATTACAGCCGTTATGCTGCCCAATTTTGCATTCGGAGCTCTAATGCTTTTGCATTACTCTCTATTTACAGATGCCTGGTCGTCCTTCTCGTCAGGTGGTATGTCTGACCAGGTGCATTGATGTACCGGGTCATACAGCCATGCTGGTCAGGGTGATGTCGGTGTGCGGTTACCACTGGTACCCCGAGTACACAGTGGAGGAACAGTACCGAGACTTCAACCAGATCCAGTATGTCTGCACTGTTAGGGCATTTCCAGACTACCCTGGAGCTGAGGAGCCAATCCATTGGTCCTACGGGTTGGGAGTCACTGTTGACATGGCAGTACAAGATGTTGCCTATTCAATGCTGACCATTATGAGAGCGAGACATGCACTGCTGCAGAATTCAGAGTTCTGCTATGGTCCGGCCTCCCAGCCTGGTGAAGAGGGATACCTCAGCGGAGTCTATTTTGATTCTTCTATGGAGGATCCACTTCTGCAGTCCACTGTTGAGATACTAGAGAACAGAGACACGGATGCTCGTGCTCTCCGCATGGAGCTTTATGCTACCTGTGCCTGTCTGTGGACGGCTCTGACGCAGCTGGCACCGGTAGTCCAGACAGGGTACGGAGATATGGATATGCTGAACCCTCTTAGGACCCATCTTCCGGTCCACGTTGACTGGCCAGCTATAGGAGGAGTCACCCCTCTTCGACGACCCCTCTTACCACCAGTCAGGGGACCAAGGCCACATCCGTGTCCTTATGGATCCCAGGGATCTGAGGCTAGAGTGTTTCCTGATCCGCAGGTTGAGCTTCCAGGTCATGGAGGTAATCTCTATGAGATGTTCTATGCGGATGCCTGAGCTGTGAGCAGAAGAATAGTACGGTGGTAGCCGTACGTTCACAGTCCTGCGTGACTTGTGAAGTATGTGTGTGATGTGAAATGAATTCCGGAGGCCTCGATGAATAATGTATAGGAAGCTTGTAAGCCTCTGATGAGTAGTTCCATAATTTCAGTAGTTTGCTCTTCGGTTAAGGTTGTACTGAACTATGTAAGGGTGTGTATGAACCATGGTGTATATATAGCAGTTGCTTGTTACCATGCTGTTCGGATATTCATTTCCGCATTCTGTGTGTTCAGTACATTCTTAATCCATAGCTAGTATTGATATATATTGGTCTAAGCTGTGAGTTTGTTTGTCAGGATGGTGTTCACCAGGTTTAACCGTGCCCTGCTCATGAGCAAGGCGAGGGTAGTCAAGCGTCGCACGAAGACCTGCCTCACTCGCCCTCTCTGGCGGAAGTTATGCTTGAGGCAGAGAGAAACAAAAGGGAGACCAACCGACTGTTAGAGCATATTGAGAAGAATACGGCTCGTCTGCCTAGGAATGCTGCAGTGTCCCTCAACGACTTTGTGAAGCTGAATCCTCCGAAGTTTCATCATTCAGTCGATCCCCTCGATGCTGATGACTGGCTGTGCAACATCACACGCAAGATTCTCTCTGTGAATGTGTCTGAGGCCGACAAGGTGACCTTTGCGGCATATTTTTTGGAAGGACCCGCCAATCTGTGGTGGGAGAACTTTGAAACTATGCGTCCCGCTGAACCAGCAGCCACATGGGCAGACTTCAATGTAGCTTTTCGTCTGCACCATATTCCAGAGGGCCTGATGGACAGAAAGAGAGAGGAGTTATGTGCCTTCACTCAGGGCAAGTTTACCGTGGATGCCTATAGCCGTGAGTTCGGTAACCTCGCCCGCTATGCAACAGAGGAGGTGTCTACTAATGCCAAGCAGCAAGCAAGGTTCCGTAAGGGTCTGAGCCCTCAGCTTCGTAGTGATCTGCGCCTCCACGAGTGTGCAAGCTTTCAAGCCCTGGTCAACAAGGCGATCAGCGCCGAGACTGGTCATACTGACTTTGAAGCCACAAGGAAGCACTCCCGTGACTTTGGCTCGTCTTCTGGTTCCGCGTTTCCAAAACGCAGGCTGTGGGTTCCGAACAGTTCTCTGCCGCCAAGATACACTCCGAGGCCATCCTACGTGGCGCCTCAGACAAATCAGACCAACCCTCCAGCAAAAACTTATGGTGGTCCAGCTAGCAATGCTGCACCACGTGCCAACCAAGTGATATGTTACAAGTGTGGAGAACCAGGGCACTATTCCCGTGAGTGTCCTCAAAATGTGGGTGCCAAGCAACCCAGAAAGTCCGTCGGGCAAGGCAAGTCGGGCAAAGCTTACTATGTGAAGCCAACTCCTGCACGTGGCCGTGTGAACTATGTCTCAGCAGAAGAAGCTGCAGAGGATCCCGACGTCATACTGGGTACGCTTCTTGTTAATCATCACCCAGCGTCTGTTCTCTTTGACACTGGGTCTTCTCGTTCTTTCATTTCAGAAAGTTATGCACAGTTGCATAACATGTCTTTTTGTGATATGCCAATTCCATTGGTTGTCCAAACTCCTGGTAGTAAATGGCAAACCTCTAGGATAACCTGTGACAATGAAATTCTAGTAGACAGGCTAGTTTTCCTAGCCTCATTGATAGCCTTGAAGTCTTCGGATATTAATATCATCTTGGGCATGGACTGGATGTCACCTCACTATGCCAAGATTGATACTCATTCTAGAAATGTCCAGCTTACCCATCCCTCGGGTGAGATAGTAAATGTCTCTACTCGAGTTGCCAAATGCCAACTCTATCCGCTAAATGCCAACCCTCTTCCGGAACTTGAAGACACTCCGGTAGTCCGTGACTTCCCGGATGTTTTTCCAGAGGAACTGCCAGGAATTCCACCTGACAGAGATGTAGAGTTTGTGATAGATCTTGTTCCGGGAACTGTCCCAATAGCTAGAAGACCATATAAGATGGCACCCCTAGAGCTAGCCGAACTTAAGAAGCAACTAGATGAGGCCTTGAATAAAGGTTTCATTCGTCCTAGCTCTTCTCCTTGGGCTTGCCCCGTCCTCTTCGTCAAGAAGAAAGACGGAACGGATCGGATGGTTGTAGATTACCGACCAGTTAATCTGGTCACCATAAAGAACAAGTATCTGCTCCCTAGGATCAACGACCTGTACGATCAGCTCGCTAGATCCTCAGTCTTCTCCAAAATGGATTTGAGGTTGGGATACCATCAAATCAAGATCAAGAACGGGGACATTGCAAAAACGGCTTTTGTTACTCGTTATGGCCAATACGAGTACACGGTCATGTCCTTCGGTTTAACCAATGCCCCAGCTACCTTCTCTCGTTTGATGAATTCAATCTTCATGGAGTATTTGGATAAATTCGTCATGGTATACCTCGATGATATTCTCATCTACTCGAAGAACGAACAAGAACATGCTGAGCATCTAAGGCTGGTATTGATGAAACGTCAAGAGCATCGCCTTTATGCCAAGTTTTCAAAATGTGAATTTTGGTTACCAGAAGTGACCTATCTAGGTCACGTAATCTCTGGTAAGGGTATTGCTGTCAATCCCGAGAGAGTTCAAGCTGTCCTTGATTGGACTCAACCAGAATCGGTTAATCAAGTTAGGAGTTTTATTGGTCTAGCGAGCTATTGTCGCCGCTTTGTCGAGAATTTCTCCAAGGTTGCAAAGCCTCTAACTGAACTCCTCAAGAAGGATAAAAAGTTCGAGTGGACACCATAGTGTGAGCATAGTTTTCAGGAACTGAAAAGACGCCTGACTTCCGCACCTGTGTTGCTACCACCAGATTTTTCTAAGGACTTTGTTATCTATTGCGACACCTCGCGACAAGGATTAGGTTGCATTCTCATGCAAGATCGTCATGTGATCGCATAGGCATCTCGACAGTTGCGTCCACATGAGGATAATTATCCCACACATGACCTTGAGCTTGCTGCTGTGGTCCATGCACTAAAAACCTGGCGACATTACCTTCTCGGTAATCGTTGCGAAATATTCACTGATCACCAAAGTTTGAAATATATCTTCACCCAGCCGGATTTGAATCTCACGCAAAGACGATGGGTTGAGTTGATCTCGGATTACGACTTAGGGATAACTTACACCCCGGGGAAGGCCAATGTTATGGCTGATGCACTAAGTCGTAAATCTTATTGTAACACTTTGATGCTACAACAAGGTCAACCACATCTCTATGAGGAATTTCGGAAGTTGAATCTTCATATTGTTCCTCAAGGATTCCTTTCTACCCTGGTGGCAAAGCCTACTCTTAGGGATCAAATTATAGCCGTGCAGGCTTATGATAAGGGTATATCCCGGATCAAGGATAATATTGCCAGCGGTAACGCTAGGGATTTCTCCATCAGTGAGAAAGGTGTTGTGTTCTTTCAGAACCGTTTAGTGGTTCCCAAGAGCAAACGTCTGCGGCAATTGATCCTTAAGGAGGCTCATGATTCTCCTCTCACCATTCATCCCGGTAGTACTAAGATGTATCAGGACCTACGCCAGAGGTTCTCGTGGACTAGGATGAAGAGAGAAATTGCTGAGTTCGTTGCTAACTGCGACGTTTGTCGTCGAGTTAAGGCAGAACATCAAAGGCCTGCTGGCACCCTTCAACCTTTAGCTATTCCTGAATGGAAATGGGATAAAGTTAGTATGGATTTCATTACCGGATTTCCCAAGACCAAGAAAGGAAATAATGCTGTCTTTGTGGTCATTGAACGACTTTCCAAAGTAGCTCCTTTTCTTCTCGTTCGTGAGAGTATAACAGCTAGCCAGCTAGTAGAGTTATATATCTCTCGAATAGTGTCTCTTCATGGTGTTCCCCTGGAGATTAACTCGGACCGTGGGAGTATCTTTACTTCTCGCTTCTGGGAAAGTTTTCAGAATGCCATGGGGACTCACTTGTCTTTTAGCACTGCTTTCCATCCCCAATCAAGTGGTCAAGTAGAAAGAGTGAATCAAATCCTAGAAGATATGCTCCGAGCTTGTGTTATATCATTCGGTATGAATTGGGAGAAGTGCCTTCCATTCGCCGAATTCGCTTAACAATAGTTATGAATCAAGCTTGGGCAAAGCTCCTTTTGAAGTTCTCTATGGACGAAGATGTCGAACACCTCTTAATTGGTCAGAAACCGGAGAGAGGCAACTCTTTGGCCCGGATATGATCCAGCATGCAGAAGAGGAGGTTCGCATTATTCGTGAAAAGTTGAAAACAGCTCAGTCTCGTCAAAAGAGCCAATATGATCGTCATCATAAGGCTGTGACCTTTGAAGTTGACGAGAAGGCTTACCTTCGGGTTACACCTTTGAAGGGTACCCATCGATTCGGTATCAAGGGCAAGTTGGCTCCTCCTTACATTGGTCCTTTTCGCATTCTTGCCAAACGAGGAGAAGTTGCCTACCTGTTGGAACTTCCTCCGCATCTTTCCAAGGTTCATGATGTCTTCCACGTCTCGCAACTCAGGCGTTGCTTTTTGGATCCTATCCGTGAAGTGGACCACGAAACGCTTGATCTCCAAGATAACCTTTCATACCAAGAATACCCCGTGCGTATTCTTGATCAAGCTGAGCGTACCACTCGACGCCGAAACCTCAAGTTCCTTAAAGTTCAATGGTAAAATCATTCTAAAAAGGAGGCAACTTGGGAAAGAGAGGATCGTCTCCGACTCGAGTATCCTGCGTTATTCCCGACGACTTCTAAATCTCGGGATGAGATTCTTTTCAGTGGGGGTGAGTTGTCACATCCCTGACACCTTAAGCAAGTTAGCTTTGTGTTCATGTTTTCTTTGCATTGCATCTAGGAAATTTTCAACAAGAACAAAGCAAGTGGTGAAGGAAAATTCTAAAACCCTAGCCACTTCTCAAAATAAAGGAAAATTCAAACTAGTTAAAATCAATGAACCCAAAATGGCCTCAAGAAAAGTTCAATATTTTTGATAAATCATGGAAGTAAATAAGCAATGAAGAAAACCATTTTCTTGATACTTTAAGCATTTTAAATAAATGCAAAAAGCTACTGGTTTCAAGTTTAAATTTGAAATCAGAAACTTTAAGCTTTCAAAAATGTTGAAAACTTTAGGAATGGTTGGAAATATTCCAACAAATATTCTGGGGTGTTCAAAATAGTTTTTACAAACTATTTGGGAGCTGCAATAAATAGTAAATCAATATAAATAATTAAAACAGAAAGAAAATGAGAAAAACCTTACCTGACGCTCACCTGGCCCGGCCCAGCTTCTCCTGTCGTCTTCCTCCCCCGCCAGTAGGCAGCAGGAGGTGGCCGCCGCGTACTCCGGCGCAGCCACGCACCTGTGCGCCTGCCTGGCCGCCGCCTCGCGCTGGTAAGCACGGGGATATCTTCCCCGAGCCGTCCCTATCCGTTCCCCAGCTCTAGTTCCCCCCTCCTCTCGGGATCTCTCTTCCCTCCTTCTGCCGCCATTGGAGCTCGAGCAGAGCTCGAGCTCGCCGTCATTCTAGCCTACCATTCTCCCTCCTGAGCCGCGCAATAGGTCCGCCGCAACTCCCTGAAGCTTTCTAGCCACGATCCCGATGCCGAGACGCAGTGAAACGACAAGACGCAGTCGTCTTCTTCCTCGGGTCACCGAAGTTCGTCGCCGGCGTTCTTCCTCTCGAGGTCGTCCCCGAGCAAGCTAGCGCCACCACTGCACTCCTCGTGAGCTTGCGCATCTTTCCCCTAAGATCTCCCCGTCGATCCCCTCCTCTAGGCCTAGTTCCATCGGAGCCCGACGAGATCCGCCGCTGCAGCTCGTCGCCGGTGGCCCTCCGGTGATCAGCTCGTCCTTCTAAGGGCACCAGCAGCTTCAGGCCGTCGCGTAGATGCCGTAGGAGCAGAGTCCCGTGCGTAGCTCCCTCTGTATCGATGACCCCGATGACGCCCGAACTTTGGCCGCCACCAAGCTCGTCGCCGGCGTCATCTCCGGTCAGATCAGCCCCAGCTAAGTGCGAAAATGAATCCGTGGGAGAAGTGTCGTTCCTCTGGTGCTCTCCGCGCAGAGTTTGGCCCCCTATGCGCCGTTTTCGAGCCCTCCGCCGTTCTGGTGGTCGGCGGAGGCTCCCCGCCGGCGAGGACGACCTCCCCGCCGGTGGATCTCAGCTGGCCTGAGCCACTGACGTGTGGGGCCAGCCTCTGGGAGTTTAAGAATAATAAAAATAAAATCAAATAATTTAACAAGTCACTCACATGTGGGTCCAGTGAGATTAATTAGCTAATTAAGATTAAATCTAATCTAAAACTGACCAGAGACACTGACCAGTGGGTCCCACTGGTCAGGTTTGACTTTCAACGGCGAGTTGGTCCTGCTGATGTCATGCTGATTCAATAAAGGGGTTTTCCAGTATAAAAATAATTCGAGAAATGTTTAAAACTTCAAAAATTCATAGAAATTAATTTGTAACTCCAATGAAAATAATTTATATATGAAAAAGTATCAGAAAAAATCAAGGAATCTGAATATGTCATTTTCAAACATGTTTGAAAATGTTACAAAACCCAAACATGTAGATTAATGAATAAGTTAATTCTTATAAATACGTTATAAATAGAATTTGGAAAATATTGAAATTTCACTATGAATGACATGATCAAACACTGTTCTAATTACAAACCAGCAACCTAACATGTCATTCCATGCATGTTAAAAGCAAGTTGATTTGAGCATCAGGTCGAATCAATTAAAATGGTATCCGAGAATACCTCGTTTGAAGTGATATTTGAGTTTAATTCAAATCAACTTCAAACCGAATACATGCTAGCTACATTAGATTACCACCTTGCATTCTCATGCCATGCTCATGCATCATCTTGATTGCAAATGTTTGTTATTGATTGTTGTCATTCCTTTCGGTAGGCTCCGCTCCCCCGGATTCCACCGAATATCCGTCTGACGGATATTGTCACTCCTCCGAGCAACAAGGCAAGCAACCATTTTGATCATCCCGATAAATCCCATGTTCTTGCTCCTGCACTTATTTATTGCATTAGGATCAAATGCTTCAACTGCTTTTTCCACGTTAGTTGAACCCACTTCCTTTGCATGACCTATCCTTGTCACAGTAAATAGCCGACCCTTGCAACCTAGCATACCTGGTAGTTGCTTGAGCCATGATGTGTGTTATCCTGCTATGCATGCTATGCTTAGAGTTGTGTATGGTCTGTCATCTGGGAGATGAACAGAATTGTGAGAATGTGTTCGGTAAGCAAAGGTTGTGTGTTGAAGCTGATTTGGTAAAGGTACCGGTGAAAGGCTGTGTAGGATTACATGGCGGGTTGTTTCATTGGAACCGTCCTTAGGAACTGAGTTCCGTGTATGTAATCCAAGACTAGTTACTACCACACGTTGGGATACTTAATTGACCCTCTCGACTTATTAATCGCTTAGTACTCGGTCCAGGAGTTGCAAGTAGTTTCTGGTGTTTATAGTCATGCTGGAGGCCGTGCATAGCGCTGACCCGAGAGGTGGGCTGTGATGCGGTAGGCAGTGGCACGGTGTACCAAGTGGAACCCGGATGGTGGGCTTGGGAACCCTGTGCACATCGTTTGAGGCCGTGGCGGAAACCTCGGCCGGACTTCCGTACGGGTTACTCTCAAATAGGCGATAAACCTGGACTAGGTACTAGTGCGGTTAACGGTCGTGGCCGACTCCCTCGCTGGGCTTCCGCTTGAAGGTTGCCGAGGTGCATGACGTGCACATGGCGATAAGTGGCGAGAGCGTGTGTGACGAAGTACACCCCTGCAGGGTTATGATCTATTCGAATAGCCGCGTCCGCGGATATGGACTACTTGGAGACATATGTTGTTCATAGATAACTTCAATGGCTACTCATAAAATTGTCAAGATAAGTGTGAGTGTCGTGGACGGCATTTCCATATGGAGACGGAATGATTCCACGATGGAGTATTGTTGTGGTGTTAGTGGACTCGTGTGCGAGGAATCAAGTTGTCAAAATTATTTAAAAATGCAAGTGGTCTAGCCACGAGTCAAATGCTGGCTTTCCGCATGAAGCCCCACCATACCTTATTGATACATTGCATGAGTAGTTAGTTATCCTAAAGTCTTGCTGAGTACCTCCGTACTCATGTTTGCTTAATAAATGTTGCAGAGGTTGCTAATGACCCTAATGGAGGGTTCTTCATAGACATCGACGACGACGAGTAGCTGGGATCTGGCCCTAGGTTGGGTCTGTAGTATAGTCAGGCCATGTGCCTTCTAGTTGCACCTGTCTGTACTCAGACAGTTTTAAACACTTTCGCTGGATTGTAACTGAATGACTGCTATTATGGGTCGTGAGACCCTTACTGTGTAATATTATGTGTGTGGCTCTTCTGAGCCACTTAAATAAAGCTTGTATGTTTATGGTTATGTTGTGATGCCATCGATGTATCTATACATATCGGTATGCCATGCGTACGTGTGTCGTACTTGATATGTATGGGGTTCGATTACCTAGCCGTAAACTTTAGTAGCACTCCTTACAGGGAAATGCCCCTTTGTGATCCAACGAGCCATGGTAGCACGCTACTTCTCCGGACACATTGGTTGACCGGCGTGTGTCCTTCATAGCTGCTGTGTCTGTCCCCTTTGGGGAAATGTCACGCGATGTAATGGAGTCCTTATAGCTGGCTACGACTCGTCTACATTCGCCGGTGACCGACACCTGCCTTGCTGGGTCATGTATGCATGTCCCTGTGCGGAACTGCCACTTTGGTTTATGACTAGACATGTCGATCCGGGTTCTTTGTCATTGGACTGCTAGCGACACAAATGCATACGTGAGTCAAAAGGCGCAAACGGTCCCGGCTAAGGTAAGGCTGCAGCCGTGGAGTTAACCGTGCGTGAGACCGCAAAGGGATGCGATGTGTTACAGGCTGGATTCCTATGGCTTAGGATCGGGGTCTCGACAGAAGGGACAATGCTACTATCTTTTTCCACACTTGTCCTTCATGATAGCACCATGTTCTTCATGATTGAGAGCTTCTTGCTTTGTCACTACCATATGCTAGTGGGAATCTTCATTATAAAACTTGGCTTGTATATTCCAATGATGGGTTCCTCAAAATTGCCCTAGGTCTTCGTGAGCAAGCAAGTTGGATGCACACCCACTAGTTCTCCTTTTGAGCTTTCACATATTTATAGCTCTAGTGCATCTCTTGTATGGCAACCCCTACTCATTCACATTGATATCTATTAATGGGCATCTCCATAGCCTTTATGATACGCCTAGTCAATGTGACCATCTCCTCCTTTTTTGTCTCACAACCACCACCACTCTATTCCACCTATACTGCTATATCCATGGCTCGCGCTCATATATTGCGTGATAGTTATAAAAAGTTTGAGAAAGTAAGAGTGCGAAAACATTTACTTGAACAATACCGGGGTTGTGCATGATTTACATTAGTTGTGTGAGGATGATGGAGCATAGCCAGACTATATGATTTTGTAGGGATAACTTTCATTGGCCTTGTTATTTTGAAAGTTCATGATTACTTTGCTAGTTTGCTTGAAGTATTACTGTTTTCATGTCCATAGAAAACTATTGTTTTGAATCTTATGGATCTGAACATTCATGCCACGTGAAAGAAGTTGCAAAGGAAAACTATGCTAGGTAGCATTCCACATCAAAAATTCATTCTTTATCACTTCCCTACTCGAGGACGAGGAGGAGTTAAGCTTGGGGATGCTTGATACGTCTCCAACGTATCTATAATTTTTGATGGTTTCATGTTATTATCTTGTCACACTTTGGATGTTTTATAAGCCTTTTATATATTTTTTGGGACTAACTTATTAACTCAGTGCCAAGTGCTAGTTCCTGTTTTTTCCATGTTTTTGACCCCTTTCAGAGGAGATTTTGAAATGGAGTCCAAACGGAAGAAAATCCCCGAAAAGATTTTTTCTGGAACGGAAGAAGATCAGGAAGCTTGGGAGCCAAGGCAGGGGAGCCACAGGGGCCCCACAAGCCCCCACCCCACGGCCAGGGGGAGGCCGCACCATCCAGACTTGTGGGCCCCCTAGACGCCCTTTGCCCTACGTCTTTCGCCTATATATTCTCATAAATTCCAGAAATAATTAGGAGATCATCGAAAGTACTTTTCCGTCACCGCAAGCTTCTGTCTCAGCAAGATCCCATCTGGGGCACGTCCTGGTGCCCTGCCGGAGGGGGGATTCGGACACGGAGGGCTTCTTCATCAACACCATGACCTCTCCGATGATGCGTGAGTAGTTCACCATAGACCTACGGGTCCATAGCTAGTAACTAGATGGCTTCTTCTCTCTCTTGGATCTTCAATACAAAGTTCTCCATGATCTTCATGGAGATCTATCCGATGTAATCTTCTTTTGCAGTGTGTTGTCGAGATCCTATGAATTGTGGATTTATGATCAGATTATCTATGAATCTTATTTGAGTTTCTTCTAATCTCTCTTATGCATGATTTCATATCCTTGTAATTCTCTTCGAGTTGTGGGTTTTGTTTGGCCAACTTGATCTATGATTCTTGCAACGGGAGAAGTGCTTGGTTTTGGGTTCATACCGTGCGGTGACCTCACCCAGTGACAGAAGGGGTAGCGAGGCACGCATCATGTTGTTGCCATCAAGGGTAAAAAGATGGGGTTTTCATCATTGGTTTGAGATTATCCCTCTACATCATGTCATCTTGCTTAAAGCGTTACTCTGTTCGTCATGAACTCAATACACTAGATGCATGCTAGATAGCGGTCGATGTGTGGAGTAATAGTAGTAGATGCAGAAAGTATCGGTCTAGTTGTCTCGGACGTGATGCCTATATGTATGATCATTGCCTTAGATATCATCATGACTTTGCGCGGTTCTATCAATTGCTCGACAGTAATTTGTTCACCCACTGTAATACTTGCTATTTTGAGAGAATCCTCTAGTGAACACTACGGCCCACAGGGTCTACTCCACACCATATTTTCGGCCTTACACTTTTTACTTCGTTGCACTTTCCGCCTTCAGATCTCACTTTGCAAACAATCTTGAAGGGATTGACAACCCCTTTTAAGCGTTGGATGCAAGCTTATTTGTGTTTGCGGAGGTACTCTGGATTTGACGAGACCCTCCTTCTTGATCGATACCTTGGTTCTCAAACGGAGGGAAATACTTAATGCTCCTGTGCTGCATCACCGTTTCCTCTTCAAGGGAAAAACCAACGCAAGCCCAGCCTCTGTCAACGTGTCAATTTATGGCGCTGTTGTGTGTGGGATAGCAGGGATGCAGCGTAAGGCATCCCCTTTTTCGTCTCAATACATCGGCATGTCACTTGGAGCTATATTTTTATTCATCACATGACATTAGTTCTGCTTCGAGCGACTTTTCTTTTTTTAGTTTTCCACAATAATCGTTCTCTGAATATGCCCATTTGAGAGAGACACACTACCACCATGATTTATTAAAATACTCTTTGTGCTTCACTTATATCCTTGGAGCTTCGCAGTTGCTCTAGTACTTCACTTATATCTTTTAGAGCATATTGGCATATAGATTTTAGAGAAATAATTGCACTCTCATTCTTCACTTATATTTGTTTGAAATTTAATAAATAGCGATGGTAATTTGCATGAGTTATAAGACTAGTTAAAAAAATAATAAGTATTCAATGAGTGCTTAATGAAAACCACACATGTAGCACATAAAAGAGAAATCATGGTTAATGATATTAATGTGGTAGTGTGAAAAAGCATGAGTACAGGATCATTGGTTAATATAGGTATCGTGAATTAGAGGTGTTAACTCGATGTTCATTCAAATATTTTTATGGCATGGTGATGATGTGTGAGCATACTTATTCCTCATTGAAATCCTAGTGTTGTGTAAGTCGGGGGTATGCAATGGTTAACTCCTACCAACCTCCTCCCTAGGGGCATGCGAGTAGTGCTTTTCTTCAAGAGAGCTAATAAAATCCTGCAATAACTATGTGAGTTCTTTATGACTATTGTGGATGCATGGATATATGCAATCTCACCTCCATATATTTGCTAGCCTCGTAGATATTGTGCATTGACCATTCTCTCCTTGAGGATCGGTGCAACTTTTGCCGGTGCATCCGAACCCCATGAATTGATACACTCTATTACACGTAAGCGTCATTATGTCTTCCTAAAAACAGCCACCATACCTATCTATGATGGCATTTCCATAGCCATTCAAAGATATATTTTCATGCAACTTCCACCGTCACTTCATATGACTTATACTTCCATAGTCATATTGCTTTGCATGATCGTAAGATAGCACGCATGATATTTACATGGCTTGTCTGTTTTTTGATACATTTTTCTACACTAGATCATTGCACATCCTCGTACACTGCCATGGGCATTCATATAGAGTCATATCATCCTATCAGTTTTTCATATTGACTTGTAAGTAAATAAAAGTGTGATGATCATCATTATCTAGGGTACTATCTTAGTCAGGAAAGGATGATGGATACAATGTTCCCCCCTAGTCGAGAAGATACTCCAGACAAAAAATAAAAAAAGGAAAAAGAAAGAGGAAAAAAGAAAAAAAAAAGGAAAAAGTAAAAAAGGGGAAAAAATAAATGATAGAAAAGAGAGAAGGGACGGTTCTACTACCTCTTATTCCACACTTGTGCCTCAAAGTGGCACCATTTTATTCATATATAGAGTCTCTTGTTTTGTCACTTCCATATGCTAGTGGGAATTTTTCATTATAGAACTTGGCTTGTGTATTACGCTGACGGGCTCCCTCAAATGCCCGAGGTCTTCATGAGCCAGCAAGTTAGATGCACACCCACTTAGCTTCAGTTCATCTTTCATACATTTATAGCTCTAGTGCATCTGTTGCTTGGCAATCCCTACTAGTCGCATTGATATCTATTAATGGGCATCTCCATAGCCCATTGATAGACCTAGTTGATTCGGGACTTTCTTCTATACTTCCAGCCCTTTGAAACCTACCACCATATTCTATTCTACCTTTATGCTATATCCATGGTTCACGCTCATATATTGTGCAAGTAATAAAAAGCTGAAGCATGTTAAAAAGTACATACGATACAATTGCATGGCTTGACACCATGGTGTTTAACATTTGTATTTACGTGGTGAGGACAGAGCCATGCTATATTTATATGATAATGAATAGGGGTGAACATTCTTTAAGGATCATATGCTTTGAAACTTGATGATTATGTTGCTTATGTATATAAGCATTACTATGTTGTACTTTATTAATTCATAATTTCTCAATGGTCAAAACTGCAATAAATTACATGTTGGGTAGCATGTCACATCAAATTTTTTTTTTATCATTTACCTACTCGAGGACGAGCAGGAATTAAGCTTGGAGATGTTGATATGTCTCCAATGGACCTATAAGATTTGATTGTTCTATGATATTATATTATCATTCTAGGATACCTTTTTGGATTTTATTCACCAATTAATATTATTGTTGAGCACTAACCTATAATTAATATTATTGTTGAGCACTAACCTAGAACAGAGGCCTCACGGCGGCCAGGGGGTAGGGTGCGCCTTGTTGCCTCGTTCTCCCCTTGGTTACCTCTTGGTGCCCCTATTTGGCTTATAAATTCACATATTTTCCAAAAACCATAGAGATCCATCTGAAACACTTTTTCCGCCACCACAAGTCTTTGTTCCCCCGTGTGCCCATCTGGAGCCCTGTTCTGGTGCCCTGCCGGAGGGGGATCGATCACAAAGGTCCTCTACATCATCCTTGCTACCCCCATTGTGATGTGTGAGTAGTTCACCATAGACCTACAAATACATAGATAGTACCTAGATGGCTATCTCTCTCTCTTGATCATCAATACAATGATCATCGCATATTTGCTTTGATCTATCCGATGTAGTTGTTTTGTGTGGTGCGTTTGTTGGGATCTGATGAAATGTGGGTTTATGTTCAGATTATTCATGATAAATATTTGAGAATTCTCTGAATTCTGAATATGATTCATATGTGCATGATAATTAAAGTTTTGTAGAGCTCTCTGATCTATTGATTTGCTTTGGCCAAGTAGATTGATCTTTCTTTAGTGAGATGGGTGCATTGTAGTGGGTTCAATTTGACTGGTTTCTATATCCAAGTGACAGAAAGGGACAAGATACGTCTTTCTATTGTTGCCACTAAGTAAAAAATGATGGGGTTAGGTCATATTAATTAAATTTTGTTTGTCTACATCATGTCATTGTTCTCTAAGCATTACCTTGCCTTACTTAATACCATATACGTATACTGGATAATGGTCGATGGGTAGAGTAATAGTAATAGGTGCAGGTAGGAGTCGTCCTATTTTCTTATGGATATGATTACTTTTACTCATGATCATTGCTGTGAATATGACGTAACTATGTGCTTTTCTATCAGTTGCCAATAGTATGTTGTTTACCCACTCTATGCTTACTTTCATGAGAGATACCACTAGGGAAAACTATGGCCCCGGGGTCTATTCACTTGTAAGTTTACAAACGCTGCAATACCTCATTGTTCTTATTTACTTTTTATTTTATTTTGCAATGTACAATTATCTACTACCAACCACACTACTTACAAGCTTGCAAATAATGATTCTAGGGGATAGACAACCCTCTTGCCCGCGTTGGCTGCAAGTGTTTGCTCTTTTGTGTGTAGCCACTGAAGACAGGGGTTGGTTGTTACTCCTATTGGGTCGATAAACCTTGGTTCTCTACTGAGGGAAATACTTACCTATATTGTGCTGCATCACCCGTTCCTCTTCACGTAAAACCCAACGCAGATCACAAGTATAAGTGTGCAAGTCACTTTTTCTACATCATGTCATCTTACTTAAAGTGTTACTCTGTTTTACTTAATACTCTCGATGCATGTTGGATATCGATCGATGAGTGGATTAATAGTTGGATATGTAGGCAGTAGTCGGTCTACTTGCTTACCAACATGATGCCTATATGTGTCATCATTGCCATGAATAAATATTGCATAACTATGCGCTTTTCTATCAATTTCCCAACATCAATGTCTTTACCCACCGTATGCTTTCTATGAGAGAGAAGCCTCTAGCTAAAACAATGCCCCGGGTCTTCACAATTATATTACTAAAATAAAAAATTACCTTGCTTCCTTCTATATTCTGTAATATTATTTTATATTTATATTATATTTCTATCACTTCACTTGCAAGTAACGAGTTCAAGGGGATTGACAACCCTCTTGCCCACGTTGGTTGCAAGTGTGTGCGCTTTTGTTTGCAGAAGCTAAAGACGGGCATTTGCGTGGTCCTCCTATTGGTTCGATAACCTTGGTTCTCACTGAGGGAAATACTTATATCTACTATGTTGCATGTCCCCTCATCTTCAAGGAAAATACCAATGCAGTTTACATGTAGGAATAGGCCCCTACACGACGAAGTTCACTCGGGCACCCGCTCACTCCTCATCCTCGGGGAAGATGTAGGGGAGAGTGTGCATGCCTTCATGGGTGGGGAAGATGATGTCGAAGTTGGTTCAGATATTGTGGTTGCTGAAGGCGATGAACTAGCACCAACAACAGAACACTTTGCCGAGCAGGAAGTAGGGGTCAAAGCGGTTGGTTTAGTTAGCAAGGAGCCCAATCACAAGGCCATTGGCATGAACCTATTCGACCCAGAACATCCTTGGAGAGTCTTGTGGGAGGTGGCGGTAGCCGGCCGTGAAGAAGTAGTTCGCCAGCTGTTTTGGGACTCTCGACCTTGAGATGGCCCACACCCGGAGGGTTTTTTCTATGATGATCCCGATGGGGTACTGCCTCTCCCGCTTGGTGTTTTGCTTGATGCTCATATTGCTAGATCCTTAGAAATTGAAAATGTTGAAACTGAATAAAACTATGATTCACCTATTATGCCTAGCTCTCCTAATAGATATGAATTGCATGATGTACCTGAGGGTTGTGTTATGGATGGGGAGATAACTAGAGACTTTGTTGCTAGTAATGATAGAGATGATCTCTGGAAATTGCTATGCAAACTGAAAGAAAAATCTACGATGGAGAAAATGAAACATGATCCTAGATTTGCTATTTCTCCTATATGTGTTACTCATAAGGATTATGAATTCTCTGTTGATCCTAAGATAAGCACTATAGTAGAATCTGATTCTTTCCATGCTTATGAAACTGAAACTATTGTGGCACACCTCACTAAGTTAAATGGTATTGCCACCTTGTTTGGTCATGACGAAAAGATGTGTTATTACAATATCCTTAAGCTTTCTCCTTTTTCGCTAAAAGACGATGCTCACAAATGGTTCCTCACTCTTGCTCCTGGTTGTGTGTGTAGCCCCAAGGATATAATATATTACTTCAGTGAAAAATATTTTCCTATTCATGAAAAAAGCTGCCTTACAGGAAATATTTAACTTTGTGCAAATTCAAGAAGAGAATCTTGCTCAAGCTTTGGGGAGGATTCTCCAGCTACTTCGAGTTTGCCACCACCAGAGCCTATTCAGAAGAAGAGAGTTATTTTATTCCCGAGTCCATAAGATATGCAAGAATCTAGGAGAACTATGAATGAAAAATGTACTAAATTTGAAGACGTCAATAATTTACCACCTATTAAGAAATACATGGACTTAACACCACTACACAGGTAGTAGAGGTAACTTCTCTGTGTAGATTTGATGAAAGTGATTTACCTTACACTAAAACTCCTAGTAAGTGCATGAATGAATTTGATAATTGCATTGTCAAACAAAAGCACTTCAATAACTATGTCAAAGATCAATTACAACGTAGTACTATGATGATATATTGCGTGAGTGACTTGATGTTTAGAATTTCTAATGATGTTAAAGGTTTAGGTAAACATGTTTCCATGGTTCATACTGAACTAGACCAAGTTGCTAATTCATAAAATGATTTGCTTGCCGAATTAAATGAGAACATGAAAGACCATGTTGTTAGAATAATGACTAGAGTCGGTAGAATGATTCAGGAATCTCTTTATCCTGAAGGTCATCCTAAAATAATTGAACAAAATTCTCAAAGAGTTGATGTTGATGCGCCTAGTCCATCTAAGAAGAAAAAGAAAAAGAAGAATGATAGGACTTCGCATGCTTCTAGTAAACATGTCATAGAAAAACTGCTGAGACTCATAATGATGTTTCTATTTCTGATGCTAAAGCACAATCTAGTAGTGAATATGCACCTAGTGATAATGAGAACGATAATGATAATAATGATGTTCACATAAATTCTCAACCAGATAGTAATATACAACCTGATAATGATGTGGAAATAGAACCCGCTGAAGATCTTGATAACCGACATCCTAACAAAGAAATGTTATGAGAAGAAACACTTTGTTGCTAGAAAACATGGTAAAGAAAGAGAGCCATGGGTTCAAAAACCCATGCCATTCCCTCGTAAGCCTTTCAACACTAAGGACGAGGAAGATTTTTCAACGCTTTGCTAAAATTATTAGACCAATCTTTTTACGCACTCGCTTGACTGGTATTTAGAAGATGGCTCCATATGCTAAGTATATGAAGGACATTATTACCAACAAAAAATATACCTGAAACTAAAATTGCTACCATCTTGCTAATTATTCTTTTGATGGTGGAGTGCCTAAAAAGTTGGGAGATCCGGGTATACCCACAATACCTTGCTCTATTAAATGAATTATGTTAAAATTGATTTATGTCATTTAGGAACTGGTGTTAGTGTTATGACTTTCACTTTATATAGAAGAGTTGATTTAAATAAGCTTACACCTAATGAGTTACATTTGCATATGGGTGATAAGTCCATTGCTATACCTAATGGAATTTGTAAGGATGTCCATGTTGGTTACAAATTTTACTATCTTAACACATTTTATTATTCTTGAGATACCCGAGGACGACAAAATGTAGATTACCCTTGGTAGACCCTTTTTAAATACCGCAGGGGCTGTTATTGATTGCAACAAAAGCAAGGTTACTTTTCATGTCAATGGAAACAACACATGGTGCATTTTCGAATAAACAAGGTTTGGTAAATAATATTAATGCCATTGAGATAATTGCCACAATCACTATTGGAGGGTTCAAATTACCTCTTCCTACTGCCAATAACAAATATGATATTCTCATTCCTGGCGATATGCAAATCCCATTGAGGTAACTTAGTGTTACACAAAAACTGAAAGCACATATGCTCCCTTGGTGGTTTTGATAATTCATGACAACATACATTATCTCTTGAAAAAACACTTTTACCTAGTATATTTTAGGTATAGTCCACAAAGAGCTTGGGCTAAAGGCAGGGGTGGGCGTTCGGTTCCCATGAACCGTTCAGTTCGGTACTTCAGTACTTTTTTTATTTTTGGTTCTTAAAAAATATGGATCAATGTGTCTCTACTAATTAAAGTAACTGAGAGTTCGGTCCCTGGATCGTACGGTTCGGTCCTTGGTTCTGCACTGAAGATAGCTGACCTGCTACTGGAAAACTAGGGCATTGGGCTAGGCTGGGTTAATTGGCTAGAATATATTATATATATAGCTGCTATGGATAGCTGGGTTGGCCTAGCTGACAAACATAAGAGAGACAGGCACGGACACACAACTTCCTCTCATAAAAAAAGTTCAGAGAGCCACAAACTGCACCAACAAAACATGTAGGCTTACAACCATAAAATACAAATTTTTACAACACACGATCATCTGGAAATTATGTACACATATTGCAAAAATATGTATAGAAAATATTGCAAACATAAAACTTGTACCTTCTCTAACAAACAAGAATGGCGGTAAAATGTGATAGGGAGTAACTTTGTGATGATTAACACAAACTGGGCATAAACATAGCAGATTCAACTCAACAAATTATATCCAACAACCACATGTAGTTTAACACAAACCACACATTGACAAGTCTAACTTAACACTTAAGTTTGATAAAACAAAATAGAAGGACGCAATCAAAGGACGCTCTTCATATTGGATCGGTATATCCTCGCCAGTCGTCGCTGCCATTTGATGGTCTCCCGTATTCTAAACTTCAAGCTTTGTTGCTTATTCTTCAACCTTCATCTGTCCTGGAAGAAATCTATAACATAAAGCAAAAGGATGGTTCAGACAGGAATAGTATGCATCAGAACTAGGATGAAATCATTAATTTGGATCTGGATTGAATCAAGAATATGACTGAATGGAATCAACTACTTACATCGCAACCTCGCAGGCAAGCAGAAGCAATCGATGCATACTTCATACAGCTATTTGATGTGGCTTCCAGCTACCAAATTTCTTCTTCATGTGCGTAGATCGACAATACGTCGTGGCCTGAGGTCGGGGATTTGGGAGGGCGAGCGGCAACATAGATCAAGATGCATCCGGATGCGGTGATTCACCACTCAAATAGGGTGCCCGGGAGACAAGAAACCAAGCGCCCATGGAAGGTACAAATCACACACAAGTCCCGAGGAGGGAAAGGATTGATTTGTGCCATTATTTTGGGAGGAGGAGATTTGGGAGGACCACCTTTTTGGGAGAAGACAACGCAAGTTCTGCAAACTTCTGGTGTGATGCGTGCGGGACTAGGGGATGTGGCCGCGGGAGTTGGAATATAGTAATTAAGGGGGTAGGGCATTGGTGCTTTGGTTCGTTCGGTGCACCAAGGGTACACACCGAAATCATCAAAGTTAATCTGGTTTCTTAGAAATGCTAACCAAGATTAATACTGAACATTTCGGTTTCGGTCACTTCGGCTTTGGTCCAGGTTAAATAGCTTCGGTAAATCTGTTATCGGGTTATATGCCCACCCCTAGCTAAAGGATTGTGAGGAGAAGCCCCTTGATGCAAGGAAGGAATAGGATTGGCTCAAGCTTCAAGCAAGAAGACTCTACATTTTACAGTTGTGAGGAATCACTTTGAGTCCACAGGAAATCCAATACTATTAAAAGGGATGAGGTATTATGATGAATTGGTTGCTCAAGTGCTTAGAGGTAGCCACCAAAAATACTCAGCCATTCTCCCACAAAATATATTTCTCCAAACCCAAACTTGAAAAATCGGTGCTATCAACTATTTCCATTCGGCCCTATCGATTTACACTTGACACATCCTATGCCAAACCCTACCATCTCAGTACCACCAACTTTCACATCTGTGCCATAAAGATTCAGTGACCAACTTTCTGTTGAGAAGATTTCAAGAATCAGATTTTACAAGTTTGAAATCGGTCTCACCTAGATTTGGAAATTGGTGTATGTCATCGTATCGGTACCATCAAGATTCCTATATCGGTCTCACCGAGAATTCTAAAGATGCCACACTTAGTGCAACTCGGTATCACCGAGATTCTTTTCGGTGTCATCGAGTTGGGCAATAATGTTGTCACAGTTGGATTTTGGGGGATGCCTATATATACCCCTCCACCTACCTCTTATTCATAGAGGAAGCACTGAGAACACACTTACACTTGCGAGATCCATTTTTCAGAGAGAGAGCCACCTACTCATGTGTTGAGATCAAGAAATTGAATTCCAACCATTTGAACCTTGATTTCTAGCCTCCCGAAGTAGCTTTCCATAAAAGCAATCTCTCCTACCCCCGCCAAATCTGAGAGAGAGTGTGTGTGATTGAGTGTTGAGGAGACTACCTTTAGAAGTACAAGAGCAAGCAGTTCACCGTTCTACCACATCTATTACCTTTTGGTGGGTGGTGCCTCCTAGATTGGTTAGGTGTCGCTTGGGAGCCTCCTACTTCATGTTGTGGAGTTGAACCAAGAAGTTTGTACGGGCAAGGAGATCGCCTACTTTGTGAAGATCTACTGTGAGTGAGTCTAGTACTATTTGGAAAGAAGCCATGGTGGAATAGACAAGGCCGCTTCTTCGTGGACCCCTTGTGGGTGGAGCCCTCCGTGGACTCACGCAACCTTTACCTTCTGTGGGTTGAAGTATCCACTAACATGGACGTACGATAGCAACACATATCGAAACCATGCCAATAATTGACGTGTCAACCTCTTTGTGTTTGATCTTCTTAAACTCTACTCCTTACTACATGTGCAAAGTATTTACTTTTCGCTGCCATACTTGTCGACTAGCATGTGTAGGGTGCACTAGACTTGTTAGAATCGCTGAAATCTGCCAACCATTAATATTGAGAAAAGGCAAGTATTTTAATTTATGCAAGTAGTCTTTTCAGCCCCCCCCCAGACACCTCTTCTATCGATCCCAAAAAAATTATATGGTTTCATGTGAATGAAAAAAGGTTATTAAGAAGACTTTATCAACCTTATTAATGGATCCTTTTTGAATGACTTGTGGTCGATGAATTTAGTAGCACAATTTTATGTACCGTAACTTTACTCTCTCGTATTACAAGTTAAATAAAATAAAATGCCATTATTATCCTGTTTTTTGAGTTTCCCATGCAAGAAAAATGACCAAAAATTAAAGTCTCGGAATGCCACAAAACTTTGACATGATTTTTTCTAGAATATTTAAAAAATTATGGTGCTAAAAACACCCCTCGGGGTGCACCTGTTGTTGCCAAGCTAATAGGGCACGCCCACCCCCATTAAGCATGCCTTGATGGCTTGGGGGGCCACCGGGACCCCCTCAATTACCTATTCAACCCACTCCTTCTCCTACCTCTAGAAAAAATTCATCGTTGCTCTCTCTCTCTCTCTCTCTCTCTCCCTCTCTCTCTCTTTCTCTCTCTCTCTCTCGGGTTATTGCTCACAAACCTGAGATTTTCGACATCTTTTCTCGTAACTCCATTTCCGAAACTATTTTGAGGGATTGCTCCTTGGTATGTGACTCCCTCATTGCTCCAATTAGTGTTTTCTTTACTGGTTTCTATTTTGCATATTTTGATGCACTTGGTTCTAGTGAAAATGCGCTTGCATGTTGAATTATTTGAGTTCCAAGTAGTATCAATGCTTGATATGGCCTCTAGGTATCTATATGAGTAGTCAGTATCAAACTTACAAAGTTTTATTGACATAATTTCCTGGCCCAAAAATTTCATAAATTTGTTCATAGGAAAATGAAACTCTTTAGGAGGAGTTGTTTGAGCCAGAGTCCCAAGGATGTTGTTGGGAGTGTTCAGGACCAAGACATCCACCTCCCTTGAAACATGGAGGTTAGGTCGTGCGGATGGCCACATACACCATTCATGACCAAACCGGGGTTGTACCAAGAGTTCATGAAATTCATTGCAGAAGTCAAGTTAACCAAGTTCTTCGCAGATGACTGTGATCAATACTACCTCCTCACAAACTCCTTTGCGCAAAATTACTATGTCCTGCATAGGCTCAATTTCCCCCATGATACGCTTTCATTTATATGATGAACACTTTGAAATATCATTCACCTAGTTCTGTGAAATATGCTTGATTCCTGTGACAGGGGAATACCCGAGCCTAAATCGGAGGAGTTCGAGGACTTCCTCATTCCTTTAAGTGTGGGTGAAACTAGGGGCGTATCAAATGCTAGAGCCACTAATTTATATTTTCCTATTGTGCACTACTTTGCTTTATTTGTAGGAATATGTTTAATTGATATGGAGCAGGATGGAGGTCTGAGTTCCCCCACCATTGCTATCTTATGTCGGGCATTATTTGGTGATGATACATTTAGGTTAGGGGCTATCATTGCACGCTGCTTGCATGGTAATCAAACGAGGGGAAATATGCATGGTGCTATTTATACCACTCATTTGGCAAAAAAAATTGAAATCAATAAATGCCCCACTGATTAATTGTTACCTAAAGTTTATCTAGATCACCAGTCTATGTCAGAACATTGATTTATTGATGAACCTCAGCCTTCGAACTACATTCGTTATAACGTGGTATATAGAGAGAATACTTGCGATGTTATTCTATTACCTACACCTTGTTTGTGTAATTATCATGCCAGGAACGGATATGTCGTCATGCCGCCAGATATAATTGCTTATCAGAACAAGTTGGTTGAGGCGGAGGCCGCAACTCAGGCTTGGGACACTCAAGTACCACATCCCAACTACTTTCCTCCTGGACGAGATGGCTACTACGGATGGTGAACGCTAATCTAGGAAAAAGGCAAATCTTGGAGGAATAGGTATTTCTCACGGGCATTACATTTATGTTGACACACTTCATATCAACTGTTGGTGTTCAGCCACTTCATTGTATATCCATGTTAGCTTTGTCTTCCGCTTTCTTGTTGTGGGTTTTGAAAACTTGGAAAATACAAAAATATTTCTTACTTCTTTTCAGTTTTTCTTTATTGTTTAATTAGTATGCAATATTAAAACAAAACCCAAAAATATTTCCTTTGCATGTTGGGAGCTTTCCTGTGTAAATACTTTTTCTCGTTTTTGTTTTTCCCTCATCTATGTGCTTCCTTCATAAAAAACAAAAACTCCAAAAATATTTCGGTGTATTTCTCTCAATTTCTTTTTATTTTGTTGAGTCATTGAAAGGAGAAGACCATGATCAAAATGTTGAGTGTCTCTCATATGCAGTAATGTTGATCTAACAAAGATCCAATATTACCTCGTCTTCTCCTTTGCATAATTCTTTTTGTAGATTCTAGCTTAGTCCAGGACACACTTGCACTGTTACTATTATCACATTAGTTAGTCGTGCAAGTGAAAGGCAATAATGAAGATATTTGATGAAGTGGTCGTGGTAAAGGAAGCTGGTATGAACTCTTCTTGTTCTCCATTTTACTAAATATGTTAAGCTCGTTTGATCTTGATTCAACAAATTATGGGTAAACATGTTTATGATGACAAGTAGAGATTATAGTTGCTCAAGCCATGCTTAAATATCTAGGAGTGGATAATGATTTATCTTATGTGTCAACATGCATTAAATGGTTATGTTGTGGTATGGTAGTATGGTATTTCCCTTTGAGTAATTCGAGCGGCTTGACTTGGCCCATGTGCAAACATCTAGTTGATTCAGAAACAATGCAGCTGTTGGGGATATTACCTGCGGATAACCCGCCCTTAGTGGGACGGGTCATCAAAGGGGCGACTTACCATTCGAACCGTGTCTCGTGGCCCAAAAGCTGGATGACGGTTCGAGAGGTTATGAAGATGATAGATTACCAAGGGAGTTCCCAATCTTGGAGGGCACGGCGACTCAGAGATAGGGAAAGCTACAAAGAGTAGCATGGCAGGAATTTTGTAAACCCTAGGGCCTCGACCTGTATATAAAGGCGAGTCCAGTGGAAATGTCAGGCGAGTTAGAGAGAATCGAGAGCTAGGTCAGGCGAGTTATGCCCTCCTTGTAATTGAAACCATCATTAATCCACACAAAGAAGGACGTAGGCTTTTACCTCCTCACGAGGGGCCGAACCTTTCTTGCTTTCGCTCACCCCCTTCGAGTCGCCACCAAGGTGCGATGGATCCATCTTGAAGTCCTTTCACAAGGACATCTGCTGTGATAAAACCACGACAGTTGGCGCCCACCGTGGGGCTGGCGAACGTTGGAGTTGAGTTCTCGAAGGGAGCCATACCGGGGTTAGAAAGCTATGCGGCCGGCATCATGACAAAAAGCCGTCGTGGAAGGTACTAGATCGACAACTCGTTGTGGGGCTCAGAAGCCGATTCGGTCGAATCTGGCTACAGAGTCCCCTTCGGCAGGATGAACATCTTCATCGGCATGACTGGGACGCCCGTGCCTGAGCCAGACACCTCCACCAACATCGTCGAGCCAGCCAAGAACGTCCTGCCCACCACACGGCGGGACGGAAGTCGCCACGCCTTCGTCGGTTTTACGCAGGGAAGCGACATACAAGACGAACCGGCGGCCCAGGAGATCACCCTCATCAATTCTGACGGCGAGTCATCCATGGGCGAGACAGATTCAATCCATCCTCTTCATGAAGGACAACTCGGAGGGCTGTCATTGGCAATGGACATCGAGATCCTAGAGAGATCCCATCGACAAATCACCATCTATATGGCAGGGTCGGCACAACCTCAGCAAAACCGGTCGGCAACAACGAGATCGATGGGACGTCGAAACCCCCAACACAAACCATGACGGAGTTAGTGGCGGAGGTTGCCAGCCTCATGGCGACCGCGGTCACATCCGAGAATCAGGAGTCTATCAACGCCGAGCTAGCAAAGCTGCAAGAGGCGATGGCCAAAGCACAACGGGACGTGGAAACAGAAGCCGCCTGGGTAGAGACGGAGCAGGCTGTAATCGCAGCAGAGACGGAGCGGTTGAACACCGAAGGCTGGCGGCTCGAGAGATAGCGGTATGCGTCCGACGTTGTTCGCCAGAGAAGGCACCACCGACGTATCCCGGCTGACTTACATCCAACTCGCCTCTTCGACACCCCGCGCATCCGTGGGGTGGATCCTGGTCGACCTTTACAGATTGTTCCGAGGGGAGGTCGGTTCAACCACCTAACCCGCCACCGCCTCAACCGATGGATGCCCATGCGACTCGGTTCCAGATGCCACGAGGTCAGTTCTCGAATCCCGTGCTGGCGTCAACCCGCCAGCTGCAGTCCCTTCCGATTTACGAAAACTCCCCAGCCAAGATAGAGGCCAGAAACGCCATCGAGATGCTAAAGACGGCCGTGGTCCAACACGCGCAGTATTCTCATAGCCTCGACCGGCTGCATTCCACGCCACAAGCGAGCCACACCAAAAGTCGCCACAAGGACTTACCTGCAGGAACCAGCGGGCTACGGCGATTCCCTCAAAATAACCCGTTGGGATGCCCAACACGCGAGACCAACAAATCATGGACGCGGCATGAGCTGCGCGTCAGGTAGAAACAACAGCCACGGCGGGCCAGGTCTATCTGGCTTACACCTCGACACCTCCCGCACCCTTGGACACGGGAGGCAAGGACATCAGGGTATCGTGTCTTGCACCAGTTCTGTGCAATGAGCGGATGCCAAAGGACTTCAAAGGGCCCCAGAAGGTCCCTAATTACTCGCCGGATCTCGAACCAGGGTCATGGATTGAGAGTTACGAACTCGCGATGGACATGCTCGACGTAAATGAGGTGGTTTGCGCCTAGTATTTCACTATGATGCTCGAAGGGATGGCGCATGCGTGGTAGAAAAACATGCCGCCCAACTCCATCAACACCTGAGCAGAGCTAAAGGAGCGCTTCATTAAGAATTTCAGAGGGACTTGCAAATGCCCAATGGCCATCGTCGACCTACAACACTGTATTCAGCGGCCGGATGAGTCGGCCCATCATTGGACTCGGTGACTCGCGGAGGTTATTCATTCATCACAAGGCATCTTGGCAGCTCAGGTAGTTTTGATCCTGGAGAAGAACTACCATTGCGAACCTCTGGTACTAAAGCTAGGGCAACTTAAGAAGAAAGTACAGGACATGGGCGAATTAATGGATACCCTCACTAGGTATGCGGAGTCGGACGACATCAAAGATCCTGGGGAGGACGACGACAAAGTTAGTACCGCCAGGAGGGGGCGAGTTACCAAAGGGCCATTCTCAGTTTCATGGCCAGGGCAACCACCACCATGGTGGACACGGCAAAAGGAGACAACAGGAAGGTCCTACGGATTTTGTTGCTAATACTAATACCGGCAACGGACACCCACGCCAGAAGAAGTGGGGCTTCAGTGGGAAGAAACCGCGCAATTATCACGAGATTCTCAAAGGCCCTTGTCCACAGCATGCCATGGTGGAGGGTCCGGCGACTCACTCCTGGGAGGACTGCTACGTGATGCAGGAATTCCGGGCTAAGGCGCTCCGAAGAGGTCAGGGTGGTGACTAGGGCCAGCGATAGGAACAGCCCGTCGCGTCCGGGTCACACCAGATCCAGTTCGGCGGTTTTCCTAACCCGGGAACACAGGGAGGATCACAGCCCAACGCTGGGCAGTACCAAGTTCACAATCAGCAATACCATCCGCCGGGAGTGTTTCAGCAACCACCCCCGCAAGGAGACCCCAGCGACAGGAAGATCGTGGCGGGTTTCAGAATAATCCTAAGCAACTGAACAGCGGGCAGTATCACGTGTTCACCACCAGCACCTGCAAACGGGATCATAAGGTGAAGCATAGAACCTTCAACATAGCCAAGCCGGCGCTCCCCCAATACCTTCACTGGTCTGAATAGCCTATAACCTGGAGCAGGGAAGACCACCCGCCCCGAGTAGACAACCCTGGCGACTTGGCTTTGGTCGTGGCTCCCCAAGTCGGAGGGTACACCCTTTCCAAGGTCCTCATGGATGGGGGAAGCAGCATCAACATCTTATACTTTGATACCTTCCGACGGATGAATCTCTTGGAGAAAAACTTGATGCTGTCGTCCACGGTCTTCCACGGGATCATCCCCGGTAAGTCAGCGTATCCAATTGGGCGGATTAAACTTAATGTGGGCTTTGGCACAGAGTCCAATTACAGGAGCGAGTCTCTCCTGTTTGAGGTGGTCAAAATCAAGAGCCCCTACCATGCGTTGTTTGTGCGGCCGGCGTACACCAGATTTATGGCTCGCCCATGCTACGTTTATCTCAAACTCAAGATCCCCGACCCTAAGAGACCTATTACCATCAGCGGAGATAGGGAAATAGCTCAAGAATGTGAAGAAGGAGACCCAGCTTACGTCGAGTCGGCTTGCGCGGCCGAAGAGCTCAAATTTCACCAAAGTAATGTTGACCCGAAAGACATGACGCCGCTCAAAAGGCCAACCAGCGATTCTGAGCCGCCCCTCAAGTTTAAACCGACAGACGATACCAAGGTCATAGATTTCATGCCTGGCGACTCCACCAAGCAGTTTACTATTGGGGCGGGTCTGGATCCCAAATAGGAAGGCGCTCTCAACGAATTCATCCGTGAGAATCGGGACATCTTTGCATGGAAACCTTCTGATATGCCAGGTGTACCGAGAGAATTCACTGAGCACCATCTTAATACTGACCCCAAAGTTAAGCCAGTTCGACAGTATCTTCGCAGGTTTAATGAAGAGCGTCGTAAGGCGATCGGAGAAGAAGTCGCCTGGCTTCTGGCCGCCGGGTTTATCATCGAGGTTTTCCGTCCTGAATGCCTGGCTAACCCGGTCCTCGTGCTCAAAAAGATCGACACTTTCCGCATGTGCATCGACTACACTGACCTCAACAGGGCCTGTCTGAAGGATCCCTTCGCCCTTCCCCACATTGATCAAATTATTGACTCGACGGCGGATTGTGAGGCCCTTTGTTTCTTGGATGCTTATTCGGGATACCATCAAATCAAGATGGCGGTGGCGGATCAGGAGAAGACATCCTTCATAACCCTATTCAGAGCCTTCTATTACGTGTCTATGCTGTTTTGGCTCAAGAGTGCGGGGGCAACTTATCAGCGTTGCGTCCAAAATTGCTTGCACAAACAGATCAGTCGTAATGTCCACGCTTATGTGGATGACATCGTGGTCATATCTCAATGAAGGGAGTCGCTCTTGGAGGATCTGATAGAAACCTTTGATAACCTGCGTGTTTACCACATGAGGCTTAATCCCACCAAGTGCGTGTTTGGTGTTCCCGCAGGGAAGTTATTGGGTTTTTTGGTGTCGGAACGTGGCATTGAAGCTAACCCGGACAAAATTGAGGCAATTACCTCATTGGGGGAAACCGGCCAACGTTAACCAGGTCCAGCGTATGGCATGTCGAATCATAGCTCTGAGTCGCTTTTAAGTCGCCTCGGGGAGAAGGCCATCCCGCTCTATCAGTTGCTCAAGAAAACTGATCGTTTCATATGGACTGACGAAGCCAACGAAGCTTTTGAAGCCTTGAAGCGGCAATTAGTTAACCCGCCAGTGTTGGCGGCTCCGACGGACAAGGAACCTATGCTCCTGTACATCGCAGTCAATTCCAAGGCAGTCAGCATGGCAGTGGTCGTTGAGTGGAAGGAAGAAGGAAAGGAGTATCCGGTCCAGCGACCGGTATATTTTATCAGCGAGGTACTAACCCTCTCCAAGCAACGTTACCCGCATTGGCAGAAGCTGGTCTTTCGGGTGTTTATGGCAAGTCGGAAGGTGAAACACTACTTCCATGAACATCCGATCACGGTCGTCAGTTCCGCCCCCTCGGCGACATCATATAGAATCGAGAAGCAACTAGACGGATTGCTAAGTGGGCCATCGAGTTAGGGCCCCATCATGTGCGGTATACGCCTCGGACGGCCATCAAATCTCAAGCGCTTTCGGACTTCATCTATGATTGGACCGAGTTGCAAATTCCAGAGGACAGGCCTGATCATACTTATTGGACCATCTATTTCGATGGATCCAGGCAATTGGAAGGCTCGGGGGCTGGTGTGGTGATAACTTCGCCTCAAGGTGACAAGTTTTGCTATGTCCTTCGGCTCATGTTTCCATGTACCAATAATGTTGCAGAATACGAATATTTGCTCCATGGTTTGCGAATCACCAAAGAGATGAACCTCACGCGAGTCAGATGTCTGGGCGACTTAGATTTGGTGGCACAGCAGGTTTCTAGCACGTGGGATTCCCGAGACCCTTTGATGGTGGCTTACAGACGTGCTGTTTCAGATGTGGCGGGTCACTTCCATGGCTATCAAGTGGATCACATCGACCGGCGACTTAATGAAGCAGCAGACGCTCTTTCCCGTCTCGGTTCACAACGTAAGCCAGTTCCTCCCAATGTCTTTTTGGATGTATTACATAACCCCTCGGTAAGACTGCCTTCAGAGCAAGATTTAGCAGTGCCGGACCCCGAGTCTCAACTCGTGGCGGCTCTTCGTACTACTCCAGATTGGTGGCTCCTTATATGGCGTATCTCACTAAAGGCGAGTTACCTGCTGATGAATTATTGGCTCGCCAAATCGTCCGCCGGTGTAAATCCATGGTCATACACGATGGCGAGTTGCATAAACGAAGCACCTCAGGGGTATTTCAAAGAAGCGTCTCTCCTGAAGAAGGATGTATGATCCTTAATGAGATTCACACTGGCGACTGTGGTCATCATGTTGGGTCACTGATGGGGTTATAGTCCCAGGATAGGGTCATAGGCCTGCCCTATAGGTCCTACCCAAGGACTACCCTTCATAGAGGACGAGGCCCTTGGACAGTTCTGACTGAACTAAGGACTCCCCCATCATCCAGTCGGTGATGAGCACTCGGAGCATATTTAACGTACCGACTGGATTCCACTCAGTACATCATAACCACCCAGGAGGGCAACGGTCATACGTTTTCATACACCATTATTAAAATTTAAGGCTTACGTTACCTGTAACGTAGGCATTTATTCGCCACTATTCCACCCCTGTCCATCGGGCCATTATGAAGGGCAGTGCACTCTATATAAGCTGCCCTTCCCCACTGGTGCGGGGGTTGGCTTTTACTATAATCCTATATTCCACTCGACACTAAGCTCCCAAGAGCATTGAAACGTAGGGCTTTTACCTCCACCGTAGAGGGGCCTGAACTCATACATCCTCGCCGTAGCTAAGGCTCTGCCCATCCTTTCGAACCCTACACTTCTACTGTCAGACTTATACCCATGACAGTTGGCGCCCACTATGGGGCAGGCGTCTAAGCGACTTCCGGTGAGTTTGCGATTTCATCTTTTCATCATGTCGTCCGGCGGAGATCTGTGCATGGGTCACGAGATCCTCTTTGGCGCACAATCCTTCATCGTCGACGATTCGACATGGCTTCGGGATGCGCCCCTCGACGTCGAGGCGCTCCCCAGTCGCGGGGCTACGCACTTCCGTGCCGGTTCCCGCAGCATCCTTCTTCTCCAACCATCGGCCCCGGTGTCGATCCTCGCCCCCGTCACGCGTCGCAACAAGCGATCCCGTCGCCCCCGGCTCTAGCGTTGGGTGCGACACGCCCAGGCGTAGCAGAGCGCGTCCTCTCAAGTGGCGTGCTCGAATCGGTTGTGGTCACGCCACCATCCCAGTGCTTGGACTCAGTTCCGACTCAGCTACCTTCCGAGTACCTGGGTCGCCGGCCTGCAGCCGAAGTTCTCATGGCCGATTCCCATAAAAGTCCCCTCCAGACTGGTCGGAACGAGCACGGGGTCGGAGAATCATCCGGCGCTCGTCGTCAACAACGTCGTTCTGTCAGTCGACGCACTCGCTAGAGCGACATCGAGGTGTTCCGCACAACCATCCTCAACCTGGCTGCGGCTCCCAGGATAGCCGATTCTCTCCAGCCGACTGATTCGGAGGCTGGCAGAGGGATCGGGAAAATCCGTGCCCTGTTGCATACGGCGCAACAGCAAAATTTGGCGGTATCCCAGTCGCACAACAAGATCCACAACAGTTCTGTTCACGCGAACACACATCAGTAGGTTTTCAGCCCCGACTCTCATCAACGACGCAGAGGGGGTAGCCATTCCAGGAATCCCGAAGATCGTCGCCGTGCACGCACCCCTCCGCGGGGTGGGCCTTACGGACCTCGGCATCACGATGATCGTTGTTCGGTCGGCGACGCGCATGATCCAAGGCCCGACGCAAGAGGGTACATCGCCCAGAAGTAGGTCGACAGGAGTCGAGCCCCCACCGTGATGGTCACGATAGAGACCGTCCGAGTGGAAGCAAGCCCATCGTCTCAGGCCCCGAGTGCTTCAGTCGGGCCATCCGTTCAGCTGACATCCCTCCCAACTTCCGATTGGCAACGGGAATCAGCAAGTTCACAGGAGAGTCCAAGCCAGAAACGTGGTTGGACGACTACAGAGTGGTGGTCCAGATCGGTGGCAGAGATGACTAGGTCGCCATGAAACATCTCCCCCCTGATGCTCGACGGCTTGGCGCGAGCTTGGTTGAACCAGTTGGCTCCGTCAAGAATCTACAGCTGGGCAGATCTGTCCCGAGTCTTCATCAGGACCTTCGAGGGCACGTGCAAACGCCCTGCTGGTCTCGCGGAGCTCCAGCACTGCGTCCAGAAGCAGAACGAGCCCTTGCGCGATTTCATCCACCGCTGGACAACCCTCTACCACATGGTAGAGAACGTCACGGAGCATCAAGGAGTTTGCGCCTTCAAGGCAGGCGTGCGGTACAGAGATCTGTACCTGAAGTTCGGCCGGACAGGCGACATTTCCATGAGCAAGATGATGGAGATAGCCGCACGCTATGCAAATGGCGAAGAGGAGGACCGCATACGTAGCGGCAAGCATAAGACAGTCGCCAATGGAGATGGAAACAGTAGTCCAAAGCAGAAGCAGAAGGCTCAATCCACCCCGCACGCAGAGGAAGCTGCTGTTACAAATGCCAAGTTCAAAGGCAAGGGGAAAGCTCAGTACACCCCCAAGAAGAAACAGTTCGGGAATTCCATCCTGGGTCAGCCATGTCCAATCCACACGAAGATGGACGAAGAAGGCAACGCCATATTCCCGAAGCATACCACTCGGCAGTGTCGCCACCTGATCCAAGGATTCGGTGAAGGTCAGCCGAGTGAAAAGGACACCGAGCAAGATGATGAGGACAAGGGGGATCCGTTCCCCCAAGTCCATGCAACACTGATGATTTTTGTTGATGTGGAAAGCAAAAGTCGACTGAACCTGGTGAACAGGGAGGTGAACATGGCAACCCCAACCACCCCCACGTTCCACAAGTGGTCACGGACTGCGATCATCTTTGATGAGTCGGACCATCGAGCACACGTACCCACCCCAGGGAGGCAAGCTCTGGTCGTCGACCCGGTGGTGGAAGGAGTCCGACTGCGCAAAGTCCTCATGGACGGCGGTAGCGGTTTGAACATCATGTACGCCGACACTCTCAAGGGAATGGGCATTCCGATGTCCAAACTTAGCGAGAGCACTATGCAGTTCCACGGAGTCGTCCCAGGACGAAAGGCCAAGTCACTCGGCCAGATCACGTTGGATGTCGTCTTCGGCTCTAACAAGAACTTCCGCAAGCAGAAGCTGACATTCGAGGTGGTGGACTTCCAGAGTGCATACCACGCGATTCTGGGCCGTCCGGCGTATGCACGTTTCATGGCCCGTCCATGTTACGTGTATTTGAAGCTGAAGATGCCAGGTCCCAAAGGTGTGATCACGGTTATAGGCAATCGGCAGCGAGCCGAGGAGTGTTTGCAGCAGGGGTCGAGGATTGCCGATCAGCAGATGGCTATTCTCGAGCTGGATGAGTACAAGAAGACCGCCGACCCCGTTGACCTGATGCGTTCAAAGAAGCCAGCTTCCGAGTCCGTGTTCTAGTCGGCGGGTGACACGAAGAAAGTCAGCATCCACCCGACAGACGACACTGCCGCCCCGACGAACATCTCCACCACCCTTGATCCAAAATAGGAAGCCGAGCTCATCCAATTCCTCCGTGGGAACTGGGACATTTTCGCATGGAAGCCCGCTGACATGCCAGGTGTACCCAGGGAGTTGGCTGAGCACCGATTGCATGTGGATCCTGCTGCTCGGCCCGTCCGAGAACGCCTGCGTCGGTCCGCCGCGCACAAGAGGAAGGCAATCGGAGAGGAGGTGGCTAAACTTTTGTCAGCCAACTTCGTTCGCGAGGTGCACCACTCCGAGTGGCTCGCTAATGTGGTCATGGTGCCCAAGAAGGACAAGTCTCTCCGTATATGCATCGATTTCAAGCATCTCAATAAGGTATGTCCGAAAGATCAGTTCCCGCTCCCCCGCATCGATCAAATTGTCGATTCGACTACGGGTTGCGAGCGTTTATCCTTCCTTGATGCCTATTCGGGCTATCATCAGATCCGTCTGTATGGTCCGGATGAATTAAAAACAGCCTTCATCACCCCATTCGGGTGTTTCTGCTACATCACTATGCCATTCGGTTTGAAGAATGCAGGAGCAACTTTTATGCGCATGATCCAAAAATGCCTCCTTGACCAGATCGGTCGAAATGTGGAGGCATATATGGACGATATCATAGTCAAGTCACGCAAAGGTTCCGACCTGCCGACTGACTTGGCAGAAACATTCGCCAACCAACGTAGGTACGATATCAAGCTCAACCCAGCCAAGTGTTCATTCGGTGGTCCCAGCGGGAAGTTACTCGGTTTCTTCGTTTCTGAACGAGGGATCGATGTCAACCCCGAAAAGATCGGGACCATCGTCCGAATGGAACGGCCGGTAAGAATACATGATGTTCAAAGGCTCACAAGTTGCATAGCGGCTTTGAGCAGGTTTATCGCTCGACTCGGCGAGAAGGCGTTACCTCTGTACCGACTCACGAAGAAATCAGATACCTTCGACTGGACAGACGATGCCCAAATTGCATTCGACGACCTCAAAGCCCTGCTTTCCACCTAGCCGGTTCTTACTGCCCCGCTCAGTAAAGAACCCCTTCTTCTGTATATCGCGGCTACAAATCAAGTCGTCAGCACCGTTCTGACAGTCGAACGCGGAGAAGAAGGCAAAGCGTACAAGGTTCAGCGACCAGTATATTATGTCTCCGAAGTCCTGACTCCTTCCAAGCAGAGGTATCCCCATTATCAGAAGCTTATTTATGGGATCTACATGACTGCAAAGAAGGTGGCTCATTACTTCCAAGACCACTCGGTGTCTGTCATATCTGATGCTCCGCTGTCGGAAATTCTCCACAATCGGGATGCATCGGGCCGAGTGGCAAAGTGGGCAATGGAGATGCTATACTGCGACATCAAGTTCGAAGCCAAGAAAGCTATAAAGTCTCAAGCTCTAGCTGACTTCATAGCAGAATGGGTAGAACAACAGCAACCAACTCACACCTACTCGACTCATTGGACTATGTTCTTCGATGGGTCCAAGATGTTGAATGGCTCCGGCGCTGGCGTAGTGATCATATCCCCAAAGGGTGATAAACTCAAGTATGTGTTGCAGATACATTTCGATTCCTCCAACAACGAAGAAGAGTACGAAGCTCTCCTTTACGGGTTGCGCATGGCCATCACACTCGGCGTCCGTCGCCTGATGATCTAT
The DNA here is from genome assembly GCF_904849725.1 of Hordeum vulgare subsp. vulgare. Lineage (NCBI taxonomy): Eukaryota > Viridiplantae > Streptophyta > Magnoliopsida > Poales > Poaceae > Hordeum > Hordeum vulgare. The sequence goes on from NC_058523.1 coordinate 129,794,106, forward strand.
GTCGACTCAGATCTGGTGGTTAATCAAGTAATGAAGGAGTGGGATGTAAGGAACCCCACCATGACTGCATACTGCAACGCAGTAAGGAAGCTCGAGAAAAAGTTTGAAGGTCTGGAACTTCAGCATGTTCCCCGACTGAAAAATCAAGCAGCAGATGAATTGGCAAAACTTGGATCCACTCGGAGACGAGTCCCGAGTGATGTCTGCCTCGAGCACCTACATCTCCCCTCGGTGAAGGAAGATCCCTTTAATGGGGAGCCAGTACAACCAAAGAGCTCGACAGATCCGACTGAAGTCGAGGTCCCCGCTATGGTTGATTTGATCATGGAGATTCTTGCTGTCATCCCCGAGTGGACTGTGTCATTCATTGCGTACATCATGAGGCAAGAGTTACCAGAAGACGAAGTCCAAGCTAGGCAGATCGTCCGCAGGTCGAAGTCCTTCACCGTCATTGATGGCCAGTTGTACAGGGAAAGTGTTTCAGGCGTCCTTCAACGGTGTATCTCCCCTGAGGAGGGACAGTTAATCTTGGAAGAAATTCACTCGGGAACCTGCGGTCATCATGCCTCCTGAAGGGCAATCATCGCCAAAGCATTCAGAGCTGGTTTCTTCTGGTTGCAGGCGAATGAAATGGCGAAAGATATGGTCGACCGTTGCGAAGGCTGCCAGTTCTATTCCAACAAGTCCCACAAGCCAACGTCTGCGCTGAAGACAATTCCTCTTGTTTGGCCATTCGCCGTGTGGGGATTAGATACAGTCGGACCATTCAAAACAGGCCAAGGAGGATTCACTCATCTGTTGGTAGCAGTCGACAAGTTTACCAAGTGGATCGAAGCCAAGCCCATCAAGAAGCTCGACGCCCTTACGGCCATCAAGTTTATCAGAGACATCATCGCCAGATTCGGGGTTCCGCACAGCATAATCACCGACAATGGCACGAACTTTGACTCGGACAGATTCAAAGGTTTTTGCGAAGGCCAAGGTATCCGAGTGGATTTTGCATCCGTGGCGCACCCCCAAACAAACGGGCAGCAGAGCGGGCGAATGAACTTATTCTTCAAGGGTTGAAACCTCGACTCCTGCGAGAAGCTGGACATGCCACCGGCGCGTGGGTCACCGAGCTGCCTTCAGTGCTGTGGGGTCTCCACACAACTCCGAATAGATCTACAGGGCGATCCCCGTTCTTCCTCGTTTATGGAGCAGAGGCAGTCCTTCCGAGTGATTTGCTTCACAACTCTCCACGAGTCGAACTCTTCTCCGAAGCCGAAGCAGAGCAAGCCAGGCAAGACGGAGTGGATCTTCTAGAAGAAGAGCGCGAGATGGCACTGACTCGCTCAACAATTTATCAACAAGATCTGCGGCGATTTCACGCGCGGCACGTCAGGAGTCGCACATTCCAAGCAGGCGACCTAGTGCTCCGAGTGGATCAGTAGAGACCCCACAAGTTGGCTCCCACCTGGGAAGGACCCTTCATCGTCTCTAAGGTGCTGAACAACGGAGCATATCGACTCTACAACCTCGACGGGGAAACGGATGAGCCGCGAGCATGGAATGGAGATCTCCTGAAGCACTTCTACACATAACCGCCGACGGGAGCAATGTAAAGAGCAAGTATCATTGAAGTAATACAAAGCAGATTGATTTCTTGCCTATTCAAAATTCTTCCGCGTTTGCAGACCCCGGTCTAAAAAATTCGCTCCGAGTGTGCACTAAAAGTTGCACTCGGGGACTTAGTTGCGACCCAGAATAGCCTAAGTACAAACTCGCTCCGAGTATGCACTAAAACTCGCACTCGGGGACTGAGCTGCGACCCAGAATCGCCTGAGTACAAACTCGCTCCGAGTGCACACTAAAAGTCGCACTCGGGGACTTAGCTGCGACCCAGAATCGCCTAAGTAAAAAACTCGCTCCGAGTGCACACTAAAAGTCGCACTCGGGGACTTAGCTACGACCCAGAATCGCCTAAGTAAAAAACTCTCTCCGAGTGTGCATTAAAAGTCGCACTCGAGGACTTAGCTGTGACCCAGAATCGCCTAAGTACAAACTCGCTCCGAGTGCACACTAAAAGTCGCCCTCGTCTGAGAATCGTCTTCAGGCCACAGCTCCTTGCCGATCCGGCCGATGACTTCTCTCAGGCGGCCAATGAAAGGTCCCACCCTGCTAAGGCGAATATGCGCTCGGAGCAAGTCCCGGTTGGCTTCGTCGCCGAGTGGAACGTTCGGAACAACCGACCGTTCAATGTCGGTTGCTTCAGCCTCAACGTCCAGACAGAAGTCTGCAAAGGACTAGCAGAAAGTAAGTGCAGAGTGGACTCCAAAGTCAAGAAGCGCTCGGCAAAAACTTACCACCAAGCAGTGCAACCATCTTCCTTGCCCGGTCGCTGACGTACTTCTCCTGCGCCATGCACCGAGTGTTCATCAACTTCAGCTGGCCCATCCATTGGGATCTTTGACTCTTCAATTTTTCAACTTCGGCTAGCAATGCCTTGTTGGTCTCCCGAGACTCCTCCAAAGACTTCTCTCTGTCAGCAAGAGCCCCCTTCACACCAGCCAGGTCATTCACAGCGACCTCCAAGTCCGCAACAAGTTGAATCTTCTCAACCTTCAGAGCATTGTACGCACACCCCATTTCGAAGTCTTCTGCCAAATAAGCACAAAGGGAAGATCAGACACATTCAACAAGGAAAACAATCAAAGCTCAAAGTTCTTCAGACCCCTGCCCATGCAAGCAACCGACAGCGGTCTCGGGGACTACACCCAATGGGTTCACTAAGATTGATCCCACTGGCATGAAGCTCGAACAGGTCGGCCCTATTGAGCTACATGACAAACAGACAAATCTATGAGACTACTATTACCCGACCTGAGTAACACTACTCTCGGGGACTACACCCAGTGGGTGCACTCGGAGTGCCCCCACTGGTATCATTCGGGCATATCAGCTCTGATTTGTTCAGGTCACGGAAAATACATATAAAGACAACTGCCGGTGCAAGCACTCGACAGAAGTCTCGGGGACTACACCCACTGGGTTCACTCAGAGTGAACCCACTGCAAAATCATCCTACTGTATCCGAGTATATCACTGAAACCCCCAGTGGGTGACAAGAGGAAAGTAAACACTTACTAGCGCACTTACTCGGATATCGTCCCGGAGCTCCAAGCTTTTCTTGTACAAAGACGCGATGAAGTCATACGCCCCCTTGGCATCACCCACCATCAGCTCCACGTGCACCATGGCGTCCTTGGCGGCCCCACCTGGTCTTCCGGGAGATGTTGGGCGTCATATTGAACGGTTGACGGACCCGGCGCGACAGAAGACTCCCTGGGCATCCCGAGCTCAGCTCCAGTCGGTCCTGCCGTGAGGGGCACCGTCTCAGTCGGCGCCACCGTCTCGGTCGGCGGCACGGCCATGGTGGGAGCAGCAGTAGATGGAACAACCTCAAGGACAGGTGCCAAAGCTGGCTCCAACCCCCTTTGGTCGTCGTCCTCCAGATGGATCACCTCCGAAGGAAGCTTGACTGAACAAAATGAAATTACAGAAAAAGGTCAAGATCAAAGACAACACTCGCGAATCAATAATACAAACTCTCAGAATCGTGACAACGTACCTTGCTGGGACGTGGCGGCGTTATCCGTGTCCATGGGGTCATCGTCCTGGCGTGGCAGAGAGGTGGTGGAGGTAGTAGCTCTGTTGAGTGAAATCCACTCGACAGGTAAGCATGAGCTCAATCAGATATTGAAGGAAGATAGAAGAACAAGACACTTACGCTGAGGCGACTGGAACAGTGATCCTCATCCGAGGCAAAGCTTTCCGAGGCTTAGGCCCACTGGGTTTGGCCACCTTAGACAGCTGGTCCGTGGGCTCGGCAACCGCGTCCCGGGTCCTCTTCACACTCCGAGCACTCGGAGCCACGGGAGGGGCTGGCGGAGCACTCGGGGCCGCTGGAGGAGCCGGCGGAGCAGCAGGATCGTGACGGCGCTTAGTTCCGTGCTCTGGTGGTGGAGGTGGCGAGCTCTGCTCCCCTTCCTCCTCCTCCTCCTCCTCTTCCGACTCCTCCTCCGTCTCCCCACTGTCGGAGACGTACTCGGCGCTATCCGCGCTGCCCTCCTGGCTGCCCTCCTCTTCCTCGGCTGGATTCCCGTTCGAGACAGCAGAATACCAGTTAGTCCACTCCTGCACAAAACACAGTCGGCAACGTCAGTCAGCAGGACAAGAAAAGTAATAAATCTAAGAAGATTAAAAGGACTCGACAATATCCGCTTACCTCATTCGGAGGAGGATTGTCGGTGCGGAAGGGCTTCACCCGCCGGGCTCCTTCGGGGTTATCACACGCGCCTGTGATGCCGCGGACCCACGCCCTCACAGTCTCCCCGGTCACGCACTCTGGATGAGACCGAGTGGTGTCCGAAGGCCCCGCGTAGTGCCACATGGCGTGGTGTCGGGCTTGCAGCGGCTGGATGCGCCGACCCAGAAAAGTCTCCAGTAGGTCCGTGCCGGTGACTCCCTTGCGGACGACGGCTATCAGCGCGTCGGCCAAAGGCTGGATCTAGATCCTTTCCCCCTTAGAGAGCGCAAGCTTCCTAGGAGGGCCCGGACGGTCTAGGCTAAAAGGTGGCAACCCGCTCGAGGCATTCGGACAAGCAATGTCCTGGCAATAGAACCAGGTCGATTGCCAGTTCCTAACTGACTCGGACAACTGGAGGGGGGTAGCTACTCTTTGTTTTCTTCCGGAAACCTAAACCCCCGCAAAGCTGGAGGAGATGGGTCTTATCGTCCGACTGGCTAAGCTTTTTGACGGTTTGGGATCTAGCGGAGAAGACGTACTTAAAGAGCCCCAGGGAAGGGGACATCCAATAAAGCACTCACAAAGGGTGACGAATGCAGCAAGGTGGGCTATTGCGTTTGGAGGAAAATGATGGAGCTGCGCCACGAAGTAGGTCATGATACCTCGGAAGAAGGGGTGGGGAGGCAAGGAGAAGCCCCTGAACACATGGCTGAGCAGCAGAACGCGCTCCCCCTCCTTCGGCGCTGGCTCTGTCTCGCCTTCCGGCAGCTGCCAGGACTTGTTGACGATCATGCCATGCTCCACCAACTCCACCAAGTCGTCCTCCGTCACCGAGGAGGGGAGGAAATCCCCCTGGATCCAACCCACCGGCAGCGCCCGCTGCCGCTGCTGGGTAGGAGCCGCCCCCTTCTTCTTCTTCTTCTGCGACTCAAGTTTGCTGGTCTGCCCCTTCGTCATGGCGAAGGCGACGGATCCTCGGAGGAGGAGGGGAAGTAGGAAGCTTGGGGCGTGCAGAAAAATGCGGGAGAAGCGGGATTAATGCGAGGAAGAGGAGTAGCGCAACAAAGAACCCCGCCGGAGAGGCTTAAATAAGCTTCCGACTGGGTCACTAACAGGTGGACCCGAAATCTTATCTCCCCAACCGGCTGCTGCGATGTTAGTGGAGTAGATAAAGGCGCGGTAATCGAGGCGGCGAAACCTACTGAATGGCAATGTCGTCATCCCCGCTGAGCGCGCGGCAACCGAAATTTGAGGATCCCGGAAAATCCGGCGTTGTTAGTTTGACCAGTCATGTCGAAAGATTCCGCGAAAGCACTCGGTCTCTGACGGTTCGTTTCACCGATACCTTCACTCGGATCACTGGTTGAAAGGACAAAATGGATCGAGGCAAACAACGCCAAAGTCACCTCCATACCAGTCGGATCCATACTCCGGACATCACTTCATCGTTCCAACCCCGATCCATTCGGGCACTAATGATGGGATTATAGTCCCATGATAGGGTCATAGGCCTTCCCTATAGGTCCTACCCAAGGACTACCCTTCATAGAGGACAAGGCCCTTGGACAGTTCCGACTGAACTAAGGACTCCCCCATCATCCAGTCGGTGACGAGCACTCGGAGCATATTTAACGTACCGACTGGATTCCACTCTGTACATAGTAACCTCCCAAGAGGGCAACGGTCATACGTTTTCATACACCATTATTAACATTTAAGGCTTACATTACCTGTAACGTAGGAATTTATTCGCCACTATTCCACCCCTGTCCACCGGGCCATTATGAAGGGCAGCGCACTCTATATAAGCTGCCCTTCCCCACTGGTGCGGGGGTTGGCTTTTACTGTAATCCTATATTCCACTCGACACTAAGCTCCCAAGAGTACTGAGACGTAGGGCTTTTACCTCCACCGTAGAGGGGCCTGAACTCATACATCCTCGCCGTAGCTAAGGCTCTGCCCATCCTTTCGTACCCTACACTTCTACTATCAGACTTATACCCACGACAGTCACGATCCTTGGTTTCCAAAGCCTTCAGACATGGGTTCTATTGGCGGACGGCTCACGCAGACGCAAAGGAGATCGTTCGCCGATGTGATGGCTGCCAAAAATTTGGACGTCAAATGCACGTGTCGGCTCAGGAATTGCGAATGATACCGATCACTTGGCCGTTTGCTGTCTGGGGGCTTGATATGGTTGGCCCTTTCAAGATGTCTTCCACTACAAAGACTCACCTATTGGTGGCGGTTGACAAGTTTACCAAGTGGGTTGAGGAGGAGCCCGTTAGGAGCTGTGATGCAGATACGACTGTCAAATTCTTGAAGAAACTAATTTTCATATTTGGATATCCTCATAGCATCATTACTGACAATGGTACTAATTTATCCAAAGGTGCAATGCAAGAGTTTTGTTCACGAGAGCATATCCGGCTTGACGTTTCCGCGGTTGCACATCCCCAGTCCAATGGGCAGGTGGAAAGGGCGAATCAGGAAATATTACGGGGGATTAAGCCTCGGCTCATGGTACCTTTGGAACGTACTCTAGGGTGTTGGGTGGAGGAGTTGCCTTCAGTATTGTGGAGCATCAGGACAACTCCAAATCGCTCCACGTGCTTTACTCCTTTCTTTCTAGTCTACGGGGCAGAAGCGGTGTTACCAAGTGACATCAGACACGATTCACCGGGAGTCGCCGCCTATGTGGAACAGGACAACGAGCTGGCACCGCAAGACTCATTGGACGCCTTGGAGGAAGAACATGACTTGGCCGCATCACGATCGGCGATCTACCAACAAGACTTGCGACGCTACCACAGCCGCCAGGTCAAGAGCCAGACTTTTCAAGATGGTGACTTGGTGCTTGATCCTGCAATCTCTAGCGTTAGCTAGACGAATGCTTATGACAACAAACCTTCTCCTGCAACGGCACCGGAAGAATGCTGCTAGCACTCCCCGACAATGAAACTAGAAGAATGTTGTTGATGGCCCACCAGCGTGTGGGTTCGCAGCAGTTTACGAGGGTAGAGTATTCGACCCAATTTGTTGGCTTGCACGATGGGAGGTGAGAGTATACTCTCAAGTATTAGGAGCTGAATTTGTCAGATTCAACCACACCTGAAAGATTAGTATCTGCAAGCACAGTAGTAACAGCAAAGTAGTGAGTAACGGCAGCGGCAAGGAACAGTAGTAGTGACAGCAGTAGCAAGTAGCAACAGTAGCAAGCGACAGCAATACCAACAGTAGCAGCAGTAGTAGTAGAGCAAGACAAGTAACAGCAGTAGCAACAGTAGTACCAGCAGCAGCAGAGCAAGACAAGTAACAGCAGTAGTAGCAACAGTAGTAACAGCAGCGGTAGGACAAACTCGTAGGCAATGGGTCGGTGATTTGTTTGGATGATATTCATCATGCAACAGCTATAACACGGAGAGATAAGTGGCTAGCTCCCGTTCGTCAATGTGATGTAGGCATGCATTCCGTGTGTCGTCATACGTGCTTAGGGAAAAGAACTTGCATGCCATCTATTGTCCATCCCTCCCGTGGCAGCGGGGTCGAAAAGGAAACTACGGGATATTAAGGTTCTCCTTTTAATAAAGAACCGGACCAATGCATTAGCACTTGGTGAACACTTGAACTCCTCAAACTATGGTCATCACCGGGAGTGGTTCCGGTTATTGTCACTCCGGGGTTGCCGGATCATAACACATAGTAGGTAACTACAACTTGCAAGATCGGATCTAAAACACACATATATTGGTGGCAACATAATAATTTCATATCTGAAATCATGGCACTCGGACCCTAGTGACAAGCATTAAGCATGGCAAAGTAGTAGTAACATCAATCTCAGAACATAGTGGATACTAGGGATCAATCCCCATCAAAACTAACTCGATTACATCATAGATCTCATCTTACTCATCACCACCCAGTGAGCCTACGAATAGATTACTCACGAACGACGAAGAGCTTCATGGAATTGGAGAGTGGAGAAGGTTGATTATGACGATGGCCACGATTTCCCCTCTCCGGAGCCCAAGACGGACTCCAGATCTGCCCTCCACATGAAGAACAGGAGGTGGCGGCGCCTCCGTATCGAAAACGCGACGAAAACTTTTTTTTCTGGGACAAAAGGCAACTTATAGAGCTGGAGTTGGGGGCGGCAGGTGCCTGTGGGCCCCACAAGCCTGCCCACGGCCACCAGTGGGTGGTGGCGGGGCAAGGCCTTGTGGCCCACTGGCCCACCCCCTGAGGTGGAATTTGGCAGGGGTATTTTTGATATTTTCCAAAACTGCTCCCCGTAAATTTTTAGGACGTTTGGAGAACTTTGATTTCTGCACAAAAATAACACCAAGGCAATTCTGCTGAAAACATCGTCAGTCCAGGTTAGTTCCATTCAAATCATGCAAATTATAGTCCAAAACAAAGGCAAAAGAGTTTGGAAAAGTAGATACGATGGAGACATATCAGTGCTCCGTTTGATTCAAGATCACACTGGTATGCACAAACTATGACCTCCGTGGGAAGGACCGTTTGTCATCTGCAAGAATCTTCGCAACAGGTCATACTACTTGGTGGATCTTCGCCCGGACCGGCCAACTACAGAGGTTGAGACAACTCGCCCCTGGAACATAGCCCACCTGCGGCCTTACTACACTTAGAGCCATGGGCTCCTTTTCTAGTAGTTTTTAGAAAATTGTAATTCATTATTTATGAAAGCAATAAAGCTGGCACCCACGAATTTCTGGGTCGTTTGCCGTTTCAGCTTTTGAAAGCATGAGTCTTTATTGTTCTATAAGTCGTCCAAACATGGGCGCTATCAAGGTCAAAGAGAATAAGTCGCCAAAGAGGACCAAAGTTGCCACGCTGCACTTACTTCAAAACTGGGCCTTGATAAAGCCAAAGAGGACCAAAGTTGCCACGTTGCATGGTTCTAACATGGGCGCCTTATATGTTTTTGAGAACTAAGCCGGCTTACTTGGGGGCTACTAGTCCCCAAGTCGTTTCGCAGTAAGAGCGTACACGCTTCAGTGATCCTATGACCGGCTTTATCCTAAATCATAGGTCACTTGGGGGCTTCTACTCACTGAGTTCAGCCTTAATACCCTCTTGGCTAGCGAAAAATTACCGCATTACAAATGGTTATACTGGACTATGTGTTCAACAAGTCGCCACATGGACCTATGTACTTAGGACGAGTCAATCCGTCATTTGGACCCTGAACTCGCCTTGGTTAATACATAAAAGGTACCGGCCGGAGTCACACGTGGAGAATAGAGAAACCATTGGTTCATTGAACCTGCTTCACTCAAGCTTGACTCGCGTGTGATCAGTCGGTCTAAAACACTAAGGATTTTTACAAAAGGCCTTCTAAGGGTAACACTAGAGTTTTGCAAACTCATCTTGTCCTGTCGTAGCTCATTGAGCCGACGAAATTTTATTTCTTGATGGCAAGACCACAAGGTTTCATAATATCTTTGAGTCGGCCTCTGGTTATAACTCGCCCCGGCTCATTGTTTTTAACTACTATTTGCCATAACCCAAGGGCTGGTTTATTTTTTGCCATTACCCAGGGGGCTAGTCTATTCTTTGTCGTAAACTCACTGAGTCGGCTTATGTTTTTCCTGACACATAAGGTGAAGACTTTTTTTGTCAAACTATGACACTCCCTTGTTCATCAAAGTTACAGGCGATTCACGCATAGATCCAAGGAATAAGTGGCTCAGGAAAGGTCACATCAAAAGGCACTACTGACCAACTGTTGTTCCACAAAATCTAACAAGTTGTTACATGGCTCGCATGGCCAAGACGGGCATCATCCCCCAGTGAAGAAAGGATCAGATTGTCTTTTTAAGGTCACACTCACACCTTGGGAAGACTCAAACCGCCTCCGAGTCACCTTGCCTTGAGCTCTCTCCGACTTCGATTTGTAAGTCGCCTAGTTTCCAGTTACACTTGGATAGGGTGACGAACTCATCTTCATAATCAAGGAAGAGGGATAGGTCCATGTCAAGGTCAAAAGGATTCTTGGGTCGACGAGGAACCAAGCTAGCAATTTCGTACGACGGAGACGTCACCTTCTTGTTCTTCTCGTCATATGCGGCTTGGTATTTATTCAAATCCAGGATAGCTCCGAGTTGAGTCACCGAGAAGCGGGATTCTTTGATAACTCGGTGGTAGTCCTCCTCGGCGAACTTCGACTAGTCGTCCTTCAGCTCAGGGTAGCCAGCGGCTATTTCTTCTGGTTTGAGCTTCGGAGCATAGGCTAAACACCGGCCCAGGGTGTTCAGGACTCCTTTCTGGGCAGCTGATTTTTTCAGTTCCTCTATTTGAGGAGGCAATGTGGACAGATAGTTGAGCATGTTTTTGATGGTTTTGACTGGCTACTTGCTGCACATCACCGCCTTAATTGTCAGCACGCCCCCGGTATATAGCTACTCGGTGAAGGTATATATAGCCTTTAGCTTCAACATGTAGTCGTCTGGAAGATTGCCGGCTCGTGAACCTACAAAGGACACATCAGTATTTGATAGTTTTTGGGAGACCACATTATTTCTTCAAAAAGCAAGGGTTAATGCTTACCAAACATAGCTACAGTCATGTTGGAGATGTGCTTTTTCAAGCCAGAAAGCTCTTGCTGGGCGGCTTCCAGTTTTTCCTCGGCTTGCTCAAGACGCTTAAGGATGGCGGCTTGGTCAACTTTGGCTTTCTTCTCCAGTTTTTGATGATCAGCCTTCATCCTCTCCATTTCAGCCAGAATCAAGTGGTATTTCCTCTCCGACTCAGATCGTGCATCTTGTTGTTCAGCCAGATTCTTCCTTAAATCGGCTAAAGCTAACTCAGTCTGGGTTACAGACTCCTGCAAATAAGATTTGGGGAGACAAGTTTCAAAATTATTGCAAGAAATACTCCTGACAATGGGGGCTAATGTATGATTTTATTCAAAGTCATACAATAATTCAAGACCCGGCTCATCTTTCAAAAGATGACCCGGCCCTTGGGGGCTACAGGTTTAATATTTTAAATATATTTCAAGACCCAGCTCATCTTTCAAAAGATGACCCGGCCCTTGGGGGCTACAGGTTTAAGATTTTAAATATATTTCAAGACTCGGCTCATCTTTCAAAAGATGACACGGACCTTGGGGGCTATAGGTTGAAGATTTTAAATATATTTCAAGACCCGACTCATCTTTCAAAAAATGACCCGGCCTTTGGGGGCTGCAGGTTGAAGATTTTAACTATATTCAAGACCCGGCTCATCTTTCAAAAGATGACCCGGCCCTTGGGGGCTATAGGTTGAAGATTTTAACTATATTCAAGACCCAGCTCATCTTTCAAAAGATGACCCGGCCCTTGGAAGGCTAATGAGTGGAAGAGAATACATAAATAGACGTACCTCATGCTTAACATTCATAAGGTTAATCAAGCTTTTGTTCATCTCATAACTCGTCTCTAAGCGACTTGCGAACCCAGAGCAATGTTGGTCAAATTTCAGCTTCTCATATTGGGGGAGCTTGAACATACTCGTGTCTTGATCAGTGGAAGGATGAGATTCCTTTGAGGTATGCTTGGATAGCACCGCAGCTGAAGGTGTGGAGTAGCCAGTACCGGTGATCATGACGTCATCTGGATCTTTAGTCGCCTTGAGAGGGCTTGGCGGGTTAACCTTGTCAGCATTTTCCTTCAAAATTACGGGCGAGTCATCCCGGACATCGGGAATATCATCCATAGGAATGTCATCAGCTGCCGCTTGCTCCTCATCAATCTCTGGGACAGAGGCGCTTGTGCCTAAGGCTTCAGTTGTCTTAGGACCAGAAGATAAGTCGCCAGTTTTCCTTTTCTTCGCTTGTGCTCTTAGACAAAGGCACATATCGTTATTTAGAAGAAATTGAGTTAACAAAGGGACTCACCCATGCAAATGAATCATCGGCAGGAGAGCTAACATTCCTGAGTCGCCAGTTGAAGGGGAGAAGTCTGGTAGAATAAAAGCTTAAAAGCTAAGGAAGTTGAGAATCGTATTTTCCACAGGGAAGAGTATGGTAAAACAAAAGTGTACCTCGCTCGTGCGCTTTCGACCGGTTGTCTTCTCAGGCAGCCCAAAAATTAAGTCGCCAGAGTGACTATGGATTTTGCACTTGGGAGTATATCTTGCTTTCTTCAAAAGGAAATCAGGGTCCATATAAGCATATGGGTGAGACATGGGCACTTTCCCACAGGTCCGTCTGGCTGGTCTAGGAGAAGGGGAAGGTGAGTCGAAAGAAATAGAAATTACCTCGACCGCATCATCTTGGCTCTCATTGTCCTCGCCCTACACATAAAGACGCATGGTATAAGCATGAGTCGGAATACACAGGTGATGAGTGAGGGGGAAGTTTTACGTCTAACTGCTCTTCAACAGCTCGTGACTCGCCGACAATAGATGAATCTTTGGCGGCAGCTTTACCTTTGCTTGTTTTCTTTTTCTTCTTTGGCGGTGGCTTGGTGTTCTTTTGGGCAGGCACTTTTGGACCCCTTCGCCAAAATGGATCACTTTTCTGATGAACATGAGTAAATTTCAAACCAAGAGCATTGGTAAGTATATTTATAAAGAAACGAAAGGCGGCTTGGACTCTTACTAGCGGAACCAGGTTGGAGCGGCAGAAGGCCTTGAGCCCAATCTTGGCACATTCTTCCAAAGACTCACCGGTTAGCTTCTTGATTATTCCAACAATATCACTCTCTGCGAGTCTTTTGTGGTGGAAGCATTGCAGATGGTTGACCGTACCATCATATTCATACATTAACCCGTCTCGGCGACTCAAGGGAAGAATATTCCACTCCACCCAGCAGCGGAAGATATCAATCCCAATGAGTCCGTTATTGGTCAAAGACCGTAACTCGGAGAAGATGGGGATAAATTCGCAATCTTCCTATTATGTGAGTTTCTCGGGAAGTTTGAAGTCCATGGGCAGGCGATCCTCTCTGAAACCCGGAAGTAGGTTCTCGCAAGGTGGAGAGGTGTCTCGGTAATAAAACCATGACTCGGCCCAGCCTTTGGGATGGCTGGGCAGAAGAACTGATGGAAATCTATGCTCGCGGCGTCTTTGAATGTTGACTCCTCCAAGTTCATGATTGGGGCCGTTGGTAAACTCAGTCTGGCGATTCAGATGGAATAAGTTCCAAAATAAAGGAACTGTGGGCTCTCTTTGCAAGTATACCTCACAAAAGACTTGCAACTAGCAAACGTTGCTGATGGAGTTTGGTCCCAGGTCTTGAGGATGGACGTTAAAAATATGCAAGATGTCTCGAAAAAACTTTGACCCGGGCGGTTTAAAACCTCGTTCAAGGTAGTCGATAAAAATGACTACTTCTCCTACGGCAGGATTGGGAATCAACTCGCCCGGGGCGGTTCTCCAACCAATGGCTTCCTTATTGTCGAGATGACCCGACTAGACAAACTACTCGAGAGTAGCGTCATCGAATTTGGTTGGTAACCAATTGCACTTCGAAATAGCCATGACTACAAAAAGAAAGGGGAGGAAGGCGGTTCAGTGAAGACTATGAAGTGTTCTAACTCGCCAGTATGGGTATACAGTATGTTCGAGAAGGATTTGATGAATCGCCAATAGGTGGCATATGGCATAACTCGCTAGTTGGGCGGTTCATGGAAATATCTTTAAAGTGTTGTAACTCACCCTTCAACCGAAAAAAGAAGGGGCGTAGCTATGATGATAAATTTAAGTCGCTATGGAAGCAGGAGCTAAACGGCGACACTCAAGGGTCCTTTTTTCCTTAGGGATATTCTTGGGGGACAAACAAACATGTTTCTATAAACAAGCAGTAAATTATGGATCTATGAGTGGACCAAAATAAAGGAATAATTCTCGGTAAAATGATGAAGGCTATAAATATAAGGCAGCGACAGTACTATCGCCTGGATCTACGGCGTGGGAGCTTAAGGTAGCGAAAGGACGCAATAAAGTGACCATGGTTTGGTACAGCGGGCATCTACTGTAAAGATATAAGGCGGATCTGAAGCAGGAAGGGACGTTTGTCGCGTCATGAAGCTAGCTTGCGGGGACAATGGCCATGGCGTTCTCGGTTTAACCCTAATGAGGGAATGCATGTACCTAAGGAAAGGAGACCAGCGCCGGGGACAGAAGCGGTGAACTTCGCGCCTCTTGTTGACTTGAAGGCGCCCGGAAGACCATGGTTGACGAAGGAGCTTCAGGAGCCGGTGACGACGCCGAGGTGCTGGCACATGAAGAGGAAGCGTGCGAGGAAGACGAAGGCAAAGATGGGGGTAGGTGACGGAACTTCCCCTCATTTCTCATGCGGTTATTTAAAGGGCCGGAACGGGAATCAAGGCGGCCAGAACGCGAATCGAGGCGATAGGGCGGAGATCGAGGCGACAAGTCAAAATCTGCAATGATGACGCCTAGGTTTTTGGGATAAGTGAATATGGAGCAAAAGATCCGTTGGGTGGTTGTGGCATTAAAAACTCCAGAATTAAGGGGATAAGGTGATGTCATCAAAGATTACATGGCGGGTCAGATAAAATTACAACGAATGACGACTTATCGTTCGTCGAAAGACAGAGATGGTATCAGTCGCCCCTAATGGGTGAAGGTTTATTGACGTGAATGAATTCAAGACAATCTGGGGCCTAATGTGGGGGATATTACCTGCGGTAACCCACCCTTAGTGGGCCGGGTAATCAAAGGGGCGACTTACCATTCAAAGCATGTCTCGTGGCCCAGAAGCTGGATGGCGGTTCGAGAGGTTATGCAGATGATAGATTACCAAGGGAGTTCCCAATCTTGGAGGGCACGACGACTCAGAGATAGGGAAAGCTATGAAGAGTAGCATGGCAGGATTTTTGTAAACCGTAGGGGCTGGACCTGTATATAAAGGCGAGTCCCAGGGGAAGGTCAGGCGAGTTAGAGAGAATCAAGAGCTAGGTCAGGCGAGTTACGCCCTCCTTGTAATCGAAACCATCATTAATCCACACAAAGAAGGACGTAGGCTTTTACCTCCTCATGAGGGGCCGAACCTGGGTAAATCTGAGTCTCGCTTTCGCTCACCCCCTTCGAGTCGCCACCAAGGTGCGATGGCTCCATCTTTAAGTCCTTTCACGAGGACATCTTCCGTGATAAAACCACGACAACAGCCTTCATGATATTGAAATTGAGTGTGACCATATCATACTAATCTAATGTTCAATGTTAATTATTCTCGATGCATGATTATGCCTATTTTCGCTCTCTAGCAAGTCGCTTCTCAATCTATTGCTAGCCTTCACCTCTACTAAGGAGGAATACTCCTTGTGCATCCAAACTCCTAAACCCAGTTTATGCCAAATGAGTCCATCACACTTACCTATATGCAGTATTACCCTGTCGTTCCTAGTAAATTTGCAAGTGCCACCTCTAAACATTCAAATAAACTTCCGTTTTGTGTGCTCATACCGCTCATCAAGCAATGGGGCGGTCGGTATCTTCCATGCTAAGAAGGTTATTATCAATATAGGCATTTATTCGCCTATCATTCCAAGAGAGAGGCTAGTAAAAAGGATGCCTAGTCCTGCAAAGTCAAAAATAAATTGAACAAAACTCCTGGGGAAGTTGATATATTGGAAGGTGTTAGGGATCGTAGTAATTTCAAAAAAAATCCTACGCCATGCAAGGATCTATCTATGGAGAAACCAGCAACGAGAGAGGTTATAGAGCATCTTCATACCTTTGAAGATCGCTAAGCGGAAGCGTTGCTAGAACGCGGTTGATGGAGTCATACTCGCAGCGATTCATATCGTGGTAGATTCCGATCTATGCACCGAACGATGGTGCCTCCGCGTTCAACACACGTACATCCCGGTGACGTCTCCTCCCTCTTGATCCACCAAGGAGAGAGGATAAATTGAGGGAGAGCTCTGGCATAACTATGGCGTGGTGACGGTGGAGCTATGTGGTTCTCCGGCTGGGCTTCGCCAAGCGCTACGGAGGAGGAAGAAGAAAGAGGTAGGGCTGCCCCGTGGGAGAGAGATGAATTATAGTGTCTAAAAAATCCCAAAACCTCAAGTATATATAGGGGGAAGGAGAGGGAGGGATGCCTTGGCCCCTCCTCCAAGGATGAGGAGTTCGACCGAGCTAGGGAGGAGTCCACCTCCCACAAGGGAGGTGGATCCCTTCCTTTTAAAACTTCTTCTGCATTATCTCCTTATCCCTAGCTGCATGGGCCTTTAGGGAAGGCCTTGGCCAGCCAAATAAGGATTGGTTCATCTCCTCTAACAGCCCATGAACTCCTTTGGTCGTCACACCCCTCCCGGGGGTCCTCCGGCACCCTCCCGGCACTCTCGGTACACTACCGATGAGCCCGAAACTTTTTTGGTGACCAAAATAGGACTTCCTATATATCAATCTTTACCTCCGGACCATTCCGGAGCTCCTCGTGACGTCCGAGATCTCATCCGGAAATCCAAACAACCTTCGGTAACCACAAACTATTCCCTTTACAACTCTAGTGTCATCGAACCTTAAATGTGTAGACCCTACGGGTTCGGGAGACATGGAGACATGACCGAGACATCTTGCCGGCCAATAACCAACAGGGAGATCTGGATATCCATGTTGGTTCCCACATGTTCCACAATGATCTCATCGGATGAACCATGATGTCAAGGATTCAATCAATCACATATGCAATTCCCTTTGTCTATTGGTATGATACTTGCACGAGATTCGATCGTCGGTATCTCTATACCTTGTTCAATCTCGTTACCGGCAAGTCTCTTTACTCATTCCGTAACAAATCATCCCGTGGCTAACTCCTTAGTCACACTGAGCTCAATATGATGATAAATTACCGAGTGGGCCCAGAGATACCTATCCGTCACACGGAGTGACAAATCCCAGTCTCGATTCGTACAACCCAACAAACACTTTCGGAGATACCCGCGGTGCACCTTTATAATCACCCAGTTACGTTGTGACGTTTGATACACCCAAAGCACTCCTACGATATCCGGGAGTTGCACAATCTCATAGTCTAAGGAAATGATCTAGTGTTATGCTTAGGATTGGGTCTTGCTATCACATCATTCCCTAATGTTGTGATCCCGTTATCAATGACATCCAATGTCCATGATCAAGAAACCATGTTCATCTATTGATCAACGAGCTAGCCAACTAGAGGCTCACTAGGGACACATTGTGATCTATATATTCACACATGTATTACAGTTTCTGGTTAATACAATTATAGCATGAATAATAGACAATTATCATGAACTGGAAAGAAAATAATAACAAATTTATTATTGCCTCTAGGGCATATTTCCAATAGTTTCCCACTTGCACTAGAGTCAATAATCTAGTTACATTGTGATGAATCGAACACCCATAGAGTTCTGGTGTTGATCATATTTCGCTCGTGGAATAGGTTTAGTCAACGGGTCTGCGACATTCAGATCCGTGTGTACTTTACAAATATATATCTCAATCCTGGATGTATCCACGAATGTAGTTGAAGCGGCACTTGATGTGCTTGGTCTTCTTGTGAAACATGGGCTCCTTTGCAATGGCAATAGCTCTAATGTTGTCATAGAACAGAGTCATTGGGCCCGACGCATTTGGAATCACTCCTAGGTCGGTGATGAACTCCTTCATGTGCTGCTTCCGAAACACCTATGTACCACTTCACATGTAGATGCCGCCACGACGCTTTGCTTGCAACTGCACCAGCTAACTGCCCAGTTATTCAAAACATACATGTATCCGGTTTGTGACTTGGAGTCATCCGGATCTGTGTCGAAGCTAGCATCGACGTAACCATTTATGATGAGCTCTTAGGCACCTCCATAAACAAAAAACATATCTTTAGTCCTTTTCAGGTCCTTAAGGATGTTCTTGATCGCTGTCTAGTGATCCACTCCTGGATCACTCTGGTACCTCCCTACCAAACTTATGGCAAGGTTCACATCAGGTCTGGTACATAGCATGGCATACATGATAGAGCCTATGGCTGAAGCATAGGGGGCGGTACTCATCTTTTCTCTATCTTCCGCCGTGGTCGGTCGTTGAGTCGCACTCAACCTCACACCTTGTAATACAGGCAAGAACCCCTTCTTAGCGTTCTCCATATTGAACTTCTTCAATATCTTGTCAAGGTATGTGCTTTGTGAAAGACCTATGAGGCGTATCGATCTATCTCTTATAGATCTTGATGCCTAATATGTAAGTAGCTTCTCCAAGGTCCTTTATTGAAAAACTCTTATTCAAATACACTACTGAAATTCGGAAATTTGCCGTCTGCCAAGGCGGACGGCAAAGGGTGCAACCACAGACGGCAAAGGCTTTGCCGTCGGTCACCTGACGGCAAAGTAGACGACAAAAAAAAATCTGGTGAAGAGGTTCTTTGCCATCAGCTTTCCCAAAGCGGACAACAAAGAATCTTTGCCATGAGGGGGCAGACGGCAAAATAAATGGGAAGGCACATATTTGCAACGTCCCCGCTAAGTGTTAACGGCAGGCCTCCTCTCTTTCTCGTCTGCCTTCCCCCCTTTGCCATGTGGGGGCAGACGGCAAAGAGGGGAGAAAGAGGGGGCAGATTCCCCCCTTTGCCATGTGGGGGCAGACGACAAAGAGGGGAGAGAGAGGGGGCAGATTCCCCCCTTTGTCGTCTGCCTTCCCCCTTTGCCATGCGGGGGCAGACGGCAAAGAGGGGAGAGAGAGGGGGCAGATTCCCCCCTTTGCCATCTGCCTTCCCCCCTTTGCCATGTGGGGGCAGGCGGCAAAGAGGGGAACCAGCCCCTTTTTTATTTATTTTTTGTTATATCCAGCATTTTTAACAATAATCAGGATATATATATATATATATATATTTGACATAAATAAATTTCTTTCCGTACTCATAACCATATTAAAATAACCTCTTATATCCAGCTTTCAAGTTGCATCCGTACCAAACCATATATTACACCAGTTTCATCCACGTGCATACAAAGTTTCATATATTCATATACTACAATAGTTTCAATACAACCCATGGTACAAGAAATCATCTTCAAGCATTCCATCAATATTTTCCAAGCTTCCCGTGAAGTGAAGGTAATCTACAAAATGACAAATAAGAAAGTTAGAAGAATAATACTAGATGAAGTAGTGTATATATAGGTTATTTCGGAGAGAAATTAGCTAAGTATAGACCACTTAGGAGCTAACTAAGCTAATTATGTCATTTACGTGGAACCCTAGCTAACTATAGGTCGTTTCGGAGCTAACTTGGGTAAAATAGGTCATTCCGGAGCAAACTATGCTTATTAAGCCATTTTTGATCTAGCTAGGCTAATTATAGGCCATTTAATACCTAAGTTAGGGGGAATAGGTCATGTTGCAGCTACATAAGCCTTATTATGTCATTTAGGAGAGAACTTAGCTAACTATAGGTCATGTTTTATTAAATAGACCATTTAGGAGCTAACTAAGCTAATTATGTCATTTCGTAGGATAATTAGCCAATTTAGCCTTTCTTGGATGAGTCTAAGCTACGTAGAAGAAGAGAAAGAGAAGAAGAAGTAAAAGAAGGAGGAGGAGGAGGAGGAGGAGAAGGAGAAGGGGAGGAGAGGAAGAAGAAAATAAGAAGGAGGAGGAGAAGGAGGAAGAAGGAGGAAGAAGAAGGAGAAGGAGGAGCTCCTTCTCCTTCTTCTCCTCCTTCTCCTTCTTCTTATCCTCCTCCCTCTCCTTCTTCTTCTTCTCCTCTTCTTCTTCTTCCTTCCTTTTAGTTTTCCTCTTTCTTCTCCTCTTGTCCCCTTCTTCGGGCTAAATTGGCTAAGAATGCCTTTTTGGAGCTAATTATGTCATTTCGAGGATAATTAGCGAAGTATAGGTCATTTTTTTATTAAATATGTCATTTTGGAGCTAACTAAGCTAATTATGTCATCTCGCTATCTTTTATTAAAACACTAGAAATAACATACCTAAGTTAGGGTCAAGCACGGTGGCTCTGGCTTGTTTCACCTGGAGAAGGCTGCCCGGGAGAAGGCTCGACTGTTGAAGGGTCGTGCGATGCGTTTCGGGAGATATTCTGCACCAAACATCGTTTTCAATGTGTAATTAGCATGAGGACACTCTTAAGATCACTCCACTGAAATGAAACTCACCGTCCCCGCCACGTTAATGACTGGCATCGGTGGAGGGACTTGGCCGTTCTTCTCGCACATAGACTGTACATTTGGTTTTGACAAGTCAAGCTTTTTATTTATTAATGAAATGGACATTCAAATGCAAGATTTGAAATAACATGAAGAAGAAACTTACCTCGTATATGGCCCTGGTAGACGCATCATTCCGTGCCCTCTCCGCCTCCACCAATGCAGTCGTCCTCTCCTCCAGCTCCCTAATTTCCTTATCCTTCTCCGCCATAGCCGCCTGCATTGCCTCTCTCTCTTTCTGAATAGCAGCCTACAACACAACTCATTGTTAGCAATGTAATCATATTGGTTCCAACGCACAACATAATGCGGAAAGATAGTTGAGTCCATTAAACTAACCTCGATGGCGAGCTCGACTGGCCGTGGACGACGTGTTATCTTTGGACAAGATCTCGTTTGGCGTGCCTTTATCTGCCGGAGAGTGCTAGGATAACGTATAAGGCCGTCTCCAATGGCGATCGAGCCATGGGGCCTCCCGTTGCCAGCTATCATCACCAGCTCTGGATCAATAGGCCCCTCGCTCGGGTTAAAGTCCTCACCTTTCCTCGCCTTCCCGTGATCTCTATACTTCACGAGCTTGTCGTGGGAGGAGATGTTGGTGAAGTTTTCTGGATGCTCGAGGTCAGACTCAGAGAATGCCTTGACCTTCTTGTACGAGGCAGTATGGGCCATCGCATACAGGTCGTACATCTGTGGCGCCTCTGTCTTATTGTGACGCACCTAAAAGAGAGAGAGAGGAAAATTGTATTGGTAAAGGGCTCAAGATAGCATTAAGAATAAATTGCATGAGGCATGAAGTAAACCACATACCCAGTTCTCACCAAATTGGATTAAGTTGACGCTCCCTTGATGGTGTGGCATGCCAACCATTTTGCCACGCCTCTCCTTGGCGTTGTTGTGGCTGGCCTCCCATGTTTCGGAGCACCACTGATCCACCAAGGCCTCCCAACAATCCGTCTTATCCACACACCATCTCGGGGGCACCTAAGTTAATAAAGAGAAATTTGAGCGCGTAAGAATCAAATCAAGGAAACTAAGTACGAAGCCTTAATAATATGTAATTGCATGAGGCATGTTTTATGCTGGCCATTTGCAAATGCGTCTCTCACAAACCCCCTGTATTTTGTTAACCATTCATGGGTCATGTCTTTCTGACTAGGGTGACCAGTGTACATCCAAGCACGATCACTCATGCTGCCTAGCTACCTATGGGGGCACAAGAAATAAATATATAATTCATCATCTATATTCATACGCTAATCAAGTTTGTCAGTTTTATTACGTCCATGCAACCTACACGCTAATAGGTAAAGATAGGTCCTAATCCCACCCGAGTATGTGTAGACTGGGTTCGTTTTCCCATGCTCTGCTCCAGATGCGACACAGAATTTCGGCAGCACCTTCCCGCTGTTCTCCTGATACACGTCTCGGCAATAAGCAGAGAGGATGTGTACCCGGAGAACAACAGGGGAGGCACTGACGAAATTCCGCATCGGATCCGGAGCATAGAATACGGGAAAACAAACCCAATCTACACATACTCGGGCTGTCCATGGTTAATGTTGGACAATTCGAAAGGATGGCGGTTATAAATATGCAAAGAAATGCATATTTATAGATGTCGCCCTTTCGAACGGGAGACGCATACTGGTCCCGCATACTCATGATTGAAGAAACCTATAGCTAGCAAGTTTCGTCGGCACGAAGACCGGGACAGAGGAAATTAAGGGGGTAGGAGGAGAAGTCATTTGTGCTCACCAACAAACGCAAGGGCGGAGCTCGTCCAATGCAAGTGGAGGTCGTCGAACAACTGCACATTGAAATTCACACGATCAACACAAATACGATGTTTTTATAATTAACATAATCGGAAAATATGTGACCTAACTCATAATTTACAAAATTATGACCCCGTGGGCCTCTAGAAGGCCGAAAAGCACCTTCTCGTTCAACAGAAGGCAGAAGAGGTGTCGGGGGTCGGGGCTTAGTGGCGTCGGGAGTCAGTGCCGTCGAGGGTCGGTGATGTCGGGTGTCGGTGGTCGGGGGTCAGTGTCATCGGGGTCGAGGGTCACTAGCGTCGGGGGTTGGGGTCTTTTCGATCAACAAGAGGCCAAAGTGGTGTCGGGGGCCCGGGGTTGGGGGTTAGTGGCGTCGGGGGTCGGGGGTAGGGGGTGGGGGGTCGAGGGTCAGTGGCGTCGGGGGTCGGGGGTCAGGAGTCGGGGGTTGGAGGTCGGGGGTCGGGGGTCAGTGGTGTCGGGCGTCGGGAGTTGGGGGTCGGGGGTCAGTGGTGTCGGGCGTCGGGGGTCGGGAGTCGGGTGTCAGTGGCGTCGGGGGTCGGGGGTCGGGAGTCGGGTGTCAGTGGCGTCGGGGACGGGGGTTGGTGGCGTCGGGCGTCGAGGGTTGGTGGCGTCGGGCGTCGGGGGTCAAGAGTCGGGTGTCGGGGGTCAGTGGTGTCGGGTGTCGAGGGTCGGGAGTCGGGTGTCAATGGCGTCAGAGGTAGGGGGTCGAGGGTTGAGGGTTGGTGGCGTCGGGCGCCGGCGGTCGGGGGCCGCGGGTCGGGTTCGGGGTCCTCTTCTTTCTTCTTCTCCTCTCTCCTCTTTTTCTTCTTCTTCTTCTTGATCATCTTATTATTATTAGTATTCGTCTTTTTTCTCCTCCTCCTCCTCTTCTTCTTCTTCTTCTTCTTCTTCTTCTTCTTTCTTTTATCTTTCTCCTCCTCTCCTCTTTCTTCTTCTTCTTCTTTTTTCTTCTAGTTTATTATTCTCTTATTTTCTTCTAAGTTTTTTTCTATCTATTTTTTTATTTTCTATCTACTTTTTCTACCTAATAAACTAACTATCTAATTTAACATAAAAAATAGAAAAAAACTAAACCTAGCACTAAACTACATATTCTTCTTCTACTTTTTCTACCTTTTCTACTTTTTCTTTTTATTATTCGGACTTTCTAGCAAAAAATAAGAAGAAAAAATAGGAAAAAAATATTATAAAAATCATACTAACCGGAGCGGAGGGCGTCGGGGTCGCCGGCACAAGGGAGGTGAGGCTGGGGCGGCGACCGGGAGGGAGGTGGGAGGGGGCGGCGGTCGGAAGGATCGTGGGAGGGGAGGGGGCGGCCGGGAGGGAGGTGGGATGGGGGCGGCCGCCGGGAGGGAGGTGGGATGGGGGCGCCGGGAGGGAGGTGGGAGGGGGTCGGGAGGGAGGTGGGAGGGGGCGGGGGCGGCTGGGAGGGAGGTTGGAGGGGGCCGGCGGGCAGGAGGCAGGTGGGAGGGGGGCAGCGGTCGGGAGGAAGGTGGGAGGGGGCGGCGGCCGGGAGGGCGGCGGCGCGGGGTGGCTGGGGAGGGGTGCTACGGCGGCGGCGGGGTGGGCAGACGACGGCGCGTGCGAGAGAGAGAGAGGGGGGGTAGGCGGGCAGGGATTGGGTGCGGGTTGGGAGCCGTTAGAGGCGTCGGAGCCCTTAGGTCCATGCCCCCTTTGTCGTCTGCAAAGGGACGGTGGCGGACGGCAAAGGGGCGGGGTGGGTGGGGTGGGGTTTCGACTGTTGCGGGGGCTTTGCTGTCTGCCCACCCTTTGCCGTCTGCATAGGGCTCCTTTGCCGTCCGCCAGCAAACGGCAAAGAGGTGGCCAACGGCAAATAAAACCTTTGCCATCAGCCACCTCTTTGCCGTCAGCACTGTGGCAACTGACGGCAAAGAGTACCTTTGCCATGCGTCAGCAGACGGCAAAGGCAAGGCAGACGGCAAAATTCTCAATTCCAGTAGTGATAGGTCTTTATGCTTTCCAATAGTTCTATATCATTTCCAATCAACAATATGTCATCCACATATAATATGAGTAATGCTACAGAGCTCCCACTCACTTTCTTGGGAATACAGGCTTCTCCATAAGTCTATATAAACCCAAACGCTTTGATCACCTCACCAATGTGAATGTTCCAACTCCGAGATGCTTGCACCAGCCCATAGATGGAGCACTGGAGCTTGCATACCTTGTTAGCATTGCTAGGATCGATAAACCTGTCCGGTTGGATCATATACAATTCTTATTTAAGAAAGTCATTTAGGAATGCTGTTTTGACGTCCATTTTCCACGTTTCATAATCATAGAATGCGGCAATTGCTAACATGATTCGGACCGACTTCAGCATCGCTACGGGTGAGAAGGTCTCGTCATAGTCAATCCCTTGAACTTGTCGATAACCCTTAGCGACAAGTCGAGCCTTATAGATGGTCACATTACCATCCATGTCAGTCTTTTTCTTGAAGATCCATTTATTTCCTATGGCTCGCCGATCATCGGGCAAGTCCACCAAAGTCCATACTTTGTTCTTATACATGGATCCTATCTCGGATTTCATGGCCTCAAGCCATTTGTTGGAATCCGGGCCCGCCATCGCTTCTTCATAGTTCGAAGGTTCACTGTTGTCTAACAACATGATTTCCATGACAGGGTTGTCGTACCACTCTGGTGCGGAACGTACCCTTGTCTACCTTCGAGGTTCAATAGCAACTCAATCCGAAGTGTCATACTCATCATCATTAACTTCGTATTTAGCCGGTGCAGGTGCCTCAGAAACATTTTCTTGCGTTGCGCTACTCTCCGGTTCGAGAGCAGGTACAATTACCTCATCAAGTTCTATTTTCCTTCCACTTACTTCTTTCGAGAGAAAGTCTTCCTCTAGAAAGGATTCGTTTCTAGCAACAAAGATCTTGCCTTTGGATCTAAGATAGAAGGCGTACCCAATAGTTTCCTTAGGGTATCCTATGAAGACGCATTTTTCTGCTTTGGATTGGAGCTTCTCTGGTTGAAGTTTATTCACATAAGCATCGCAACCCCAAACTTTCAGAAACGACAGCTTAGGTTTCGTGCCAAACCATAATTCATACAGTGTCGTCTCAATGGATTTAGACGGTGCCCTATTTAAAGTGAATGCAACAGTTTCCAATGCATAGCAC
The DNA here is from genome assembly GCF_904849725.1 of Hordeum vulgare subsp. vulgare. Classification (NCBI taxonomy): domain Eukaryota; kingdom Viridiplantae; phylum Streptophyta; class Magnoliopsida; order Poales; family Poaceae; genus Hordeum; species Hordeum vulgare. The sequence continues at coordinate 129,819,530 of NC_058523.1, forward strand.
CAAAATGATAGCGGTAAATTGATAAGAGACATCATAGATCATACCATATGCAATAGAGTGCGATTACGACGTTCAAACACACCGTTACGCTGCGATGTGAGTTGTGAAACAATTCCACATTTCCATAGGTGCGTGCCAAACTCGTGACTCAAATATTCTCCTCCACGATCGAATTGTAAGATCTTTATTTTCTTGTCATGTTGATTCTCCACTTCACTCTGAAATTCCTTGAACTTTTCAAAGGTTTCAGACTTATGCTTCATTAAGTAGACATACTTGTATCTACTCAAATCATAAGTGAGGGTCAGAACATAACGATAGCCTCTGCGAGCTTCAACGCTCATTGGACCGCATACATCAATACGTATTATTTCCAATAAGTGGTTGCTTCTTCCATTATTCCGGAGAATGGTGTCTTGGTCATCTTGCCCACGAGGCACGGTTCGCATGTGTGAAATGATCCAAAATCAAGAGACTCCAAAAGTCCATCAAGATGGAGTTTTTCATGCACTTTATGTCGATATGACCAAGGCGGCAGTGCCACAAGTATGTGAGACTATCATTATGAACCTTGCATCTTTTAGCACTCACACTATGAATATGTGTATCATCACTATCGAGATTCATCAGGAATAACCATTTACCAGCGGGGCATGACCATAAAACATACCACTCATATAAATGGAACAACCATTATTCTCATATTTAAATGAGTAGCCATCTTGCATCAAGCGAGATCCCGATACAATGTTCATGCTTAAAGCTCGTACTAAATAACAATTATTAAGGTTTATAACTAATCCCGAAGGTAGATGTAGAGGTAGCATGTCGACGGCGATCACATCGGCCTTGGAACCATTCCCGACGCGCATCATCACCTCGTCCTTAGCCATCCTACGCTTTTTCCGCAGTTCCTGCTTAGAGTTGCAAATGTGAGCACCGGTATGAAATACCCAAGAGCTACTACGAGCACTGGTAAGGTACACAGCAATAACAAGTATATCACATATACCTTTGATGTTGTCGGCCTTCTTGTCTGCTATGTACTTGGGGAAATTCCGCTTCCATCGACCGGTTCCCTTGTAGTAATAGGACTCAGTCTCCGGCTTAGGTCCTTACTTTGGCTTCTTCCCGACAACTGGTTTACCGGGTGCGGCAACTGCTTTGCCGTCTTTCTTGAAGCTTTTCTTTCCCTTGCCTTCTTGAAACTGTTGGTCTTATTGACGATCAACACTTGATGCTCTTTCTTGATTTCTACCTCCGCAGATTTCAGCATTGAATACAACTCAGGAATAGTCTTTTCCATCCCTTGCATGTTGTAATTCATCACAAAGCCTTTATAGCTAGGTGGAAGCGACTTGAGGATTCTATCAATGAAAGCATCATTTGGAAGTTCAACTCCCAGTTGAGTCAAGCGGTTGTGCAACCCAGACATTCTGAATATGTGCTCACTGGCAGAACTATTCTCCTCGATCTTACAGCTAAAGAACTTGTCGGAGACTTCATATCTCTCGACCCGGGCATGAGTTTGAAAAACAAGTTTCAGCTCCTCGAACATCTCGTATGCTCCGTGTTGCTCAAAACGCCTTTGGAGACCCGGTTCTAAATTGTAAAGCATGCCGCGCGGAACGAGAGAGTAGTCATCACTCCGCGGCTGCCAGGCATTCCTAGCATCCTGGTTTGCCGTGGGAACGGGAGGATCACCTAGCGGTGCATCAAGGACATATGCCTTCGTGGAAGCCATGAGGATGAGCTTTAAGTTACGAGCCCAGTCCGCATAGTTGCTCCCATCGTCTTTCAGCTTGGTTTTCTCTAGGAACGCATTGAAGTTGAATGGGACATTTGCGTTGGCCATTGGATCTACAATATTTGTAACGACACTTTTATACTAAGTTCATGATAATTAAGTTCATCTAATCAAATTACTAATGAAATCCCACTTAGATCGACATCCCTCTAGTCATCCAAGTGACACATGATCCACGTCGACTAGCCCGTGTTCGATTGTCACGTGAGACGGACTAGTCATCAATGGTGAGCATCTCTATGCTGATCGTATCAACCATACGACTCATGTTCAACCTTTTGGTATCCCGTATTCGAGGCCATGTCTGTACATGTTAGGCTCATTGAGGCAACCTAAGTGTTCTGCGTGTGTAAACTAACTTACACCCGTTCTATGCCAATGTTAGAATCTATCACACCCGATCAACACGTGGTGCTTCGAAACAACGAACCTTCACAATGATGCACACTTAGAGGAATACATATCTCGGAATTTTAATGAGGGGTCATCTTATCTTTGCTACCGTCGTTCTAAGCAATAAGATGTAAAACATGCTAGACATCACATGCAATCATATAGTGACATGATATGGCCAATATCATCTTGCTCCTTTGACCACCATCTTCTGGGAACCATGATCATCATCGTCGCCGGCATAACACCATGATATCCATCATCATGATCTCCATCGTTGTGTCTCCGTGGAGTCATCACGTCAACTATTACTTCTACTACTATAGCTAACCGTTAGCGATAAAGTAAAAAATCAACATGGCATTGCATCTCATACAATAAATTAAGACAACTCCTATGGCTCGTGCTGGTTGTCATACTCATCGACATGCAAGTCATGAATTCTATTACAAGAACATGATCAATCTCATACATCACATTTGTAACATCACATCCTTTTGGCCATATCACATCACATAGCATACCCTGCAAAAACTAGTTAGACGCCCTCTAATTGTTGTTGCAAGTTTTACGTGGCTGGTTATGGTTTCTAGAAAGAATGTTTCTCACCTATGTGACATCCACAATGTTTATATGCCAATGCTATTTACGCTTCATAAGGACCCTCTTCATCGAATCCGATCCGACTAAAGTGGGAGAGACAGACACCCGCTAGCCACCTTATGCAACTAGTGCATGTCGGTCGGTGGAACCAGTCTCGCGTAAGAGTACATGTAAAGTCGGTTCGGGCCGCTTCATCCCACGATGTGGCCGAATCAAGATAAGACTAGTAACGACAAGAAATTGACAAAATCAGCGCCCACAACTTTTGTGTTCTACTCGTGCATAGAACCTTGGCTCAGATGCCACTATTAGGGATCGTAGTAATTTCAAAAAAAATCCTACACCATGCAAGCATCTATCAATGGAAAAACTAGCAAAGAGAAAGAGGTTGTAGAGCGTCTAGATACCTTTGAAGATCGCTAAGCGAAAGCGTTGCTTGAACGCACTTGATGGAGTCATACTCGCAACGATTCAGATCGCAGTAGATTTCGATCTATGCACCAACCGATGGTGCCTCCGCGTTCAACACACGTACAGCCCGGTGACGTATCCTCCTTCTTGATCCAGCAAGGACAGAGGAGAAGTTGAGGGAGAGCTCCGGCAGCACGACGGCGTGGTGATGGTGGAGCTATGTGGTTCTCCGGCAAGGCTTCGCCAAGCGCTGCGGAGGAGGAAGAAGTAAGAGGTAGGGCTGCGCCATGGGAGAGAGATGAAGTATTGTGTCTCAAAAATCCCAAAACCTCAAGTATATATAGGGGGAAGGAGAGGGAGGGCTGCCTTGGCCCCTCCTCCAAGGAGGAGGAATTCGGCCGAGCTAGGGAGGAGTCCACCTCCCACAAGGGAGGTGGATCCCTTCCTTTTAGAACTCCTTTTTCCTTATATCCTTATCCCTAGCTGCATGGGCCTTTAGGGAAGGCCTTGGCGAGCCCAATAATGGCAGGTCCACCTCCTCTAACAACCCATGAACTATTTTGGTTGTCACACCCCTCCCGGGGGTCCTCCGGCACCCTCCTAGCACTCCAAGTACACTACCGATGAGCCCGAAACTTTTCCGATGACCAAACCAGGACTTCCTATATATCAATCTTAACCTACGGACCATTCTAGAGCTCCTCGTGACATCTGGAATCTCATCCGGGACTCCGGACAACATTCGGTAACCACATACTATTCCCTTTACAACTCTAGCATTATCAAACCTTAAGTGTGTAGACCCTACGGGTTTGGGAGACATGCATACATGACCGAGACATCTCTCCGACCAATAACCAACAGCGGGATCTGGATATCCATGTTGGTTCCCACATGTTCCACGATGATCTCATTGGATGAACCACGATGTCAAGGATTCAATCAACCTCATATGCAATTCCCTTTGTCTATCGGTATGATACTTTCCCGAGATTCGATCGTCGGTATCTCTATACCTTGTTCAATCTCGTCACCAGCAAGTCTCTTTACTCGTTCCATAACACATCTTCCCATGGATAACTCCTTAGTCACACTGAGCTCAATATGATGATGAATTACCGAGTGGGCCGAGAGATACCACTCTGTCACACGGGGTGACAAATCCCAGTCTCGATTCGTAGAACCTAACAGACACTTTCAGAGATACCCATGGTGCACATTTATAATCACCCAGTTACGTTGTGACGTTTGATACACCCAAAGCACTCCTATGGTATCTGGGAGTTGCACAATCTCATTGTCTAAGGAAATGATACTTGACATTAGAAAAGCTTTAGCAGACGAACAACACGATCTAGTGCTATGCTTAGGATTGGATCTTGTCCATCACATCATTCCCCAATGATGTGATCCTATTATCAATGACATCCAATGTCTGTGATCAAGAAACCATGATCATGTATTGATCAGCGAGCTAGCCAACTAGAGGCTCACTAGGGACTCATTGTGATCTATATATTGAGACATGTCTTACGGTTTCTAGTTAATACAATTATAGCATAAATAATAGACAATTATCATGAACTGGAAATATAATAATAACAACTTTATTATTGCCTCTAGGGCATATTTCCAACAGGAGGGTCATGGCTTGTGTATGGATGGTGGATAGGACTAAAGTTTATATTTACGCTTGGGAACCGTCGATAATGTGTTTAGAATGGAAGATATCGACAATTCTATCGTGACTTTGATAGGAAAAGCACACCACCCAAAATTACAATTTCATCTATGTTTTAAATCTTGAGCTCTCACACCTCTGCAAATCAATGCTTCCCTCTACGGGGGGCCTTTCTATTTACTTTTATGCTATTCATTTTCATGTTATTTTATTTTACTTGAGTCATTGTATTCTTACTAAAAGCACCAGACCTGAGAGCACTATTGTCATTCTTATGCATTGGGTATATTTTATGTTGGATGTGATCATGACTGGATATTTTCTACTCTGAATTACAGTGTTTAGTCGCTCCTTGGATGTGAGAAGTGCTCTGTATTTATGTTTTGTAGTCTCCAAAAGGTCTAGTGAGATCCAATAGCATCATACTATATCATGATTGTTTTGACAAATTGTTGGCATGTGAGATATTTTATTATTACTCGCTTGTTGGTTATGTATTGCCATGAGTGAATATGATGTCTAATTGTGATCATGGATATGGTTATTTATGATTTATGATGAAAACCTGAACACTAACTAACCATATATATAGCAACGAGAACAAAAGAGTTTCTTTATCACTTTTGGTTTATTAACTGAATTGCTTGAGGACGAGCAATGAGTTAAGCTTGGGGGAGTTGATACGTCTAAAATGTATCTACTTTTCCAAACATTTTTGCTCTTGTTTTGGACTCTAATTTGCATGATTTGAATTAAACTAACCCGGGACTGGCGTTTTTTAGCAGAATTGCCATGGTATTATTTCTGTGCATAAATAAAAGTTCTAGGAATTGGATGAAACTTTTTTGTGGATTAATGGAGCAAAGACCCATCAAAGGGGCAGCACTTGTTGGTGATAAGACAACAGGGCGAGCCCACCCCCTAGGTGTGGCATGATGGCTTGGGCCACCTCGTGGCTCCTCCGACCCTAATTCCAGTCCTATATATTTACAATTAGGACGAAAAAAGGGGAGAAGTTTCCATCGTGTTTTACGAGATGGAGTCGCCGCCACCTCCTATTCTTCCTTGGGATGGCTAATGTGGAGTCCATTTGGGGCTCCGGAGAGGGGGATTCGTCATTGTCATCGTCACCAACCCTTGTCCATCAAGAATTCCATGATGCTCACCACTGGGAGTGAGTAATTACTTCATAGGCTTGTTGGACGGTGATGGGATTTGATGAGATTGTCATGTAATCGAGTTATTTTGATAGGGATTGATCCCTATTATTCACTATATTTTGAGATTGAAGTTGCTATGACTTTGATAAGCTTAATGCTTGTCATTAGGGCCCGAGGGTCAGGATTTTAGATCTGAACCTATTATGTTTTCTCTGAATATGGAAGTGTTTAGATCCTATCTAGCAAGTTGTATGCACCTATTATGTATCCTGATCTGCATACCCCAAGGAGACAATAATTGGGATTATTTCCAGTGATTGTGTTAGTTTGAGAACTTCATGTATTTACCATATGTTAATGCTTTGTTCCGGTTCTCTATTAAAAGGAGGCTTTAATATCCCTTAATTTCCTTATGGACCCCGCTGCCACGGGTTTGTAGGAAAAAATAAGTCATGCAAGTTCTTATCGCAAGCCCATATGACTATACACGGAATACATGCCTACATTACATTGATGAATTGGAGATAGTTTTTTATCGCTCTAGTGTGTAAGTGTTACATGATTGATGTCATCTAAATCATTATCCATCACCGGTCCATGTGCCTACACTTTTCATATACTAAATCTAGCTAAGTTACTATTGTTGTTGCTACTGTTACACTACAAAATGTAATTGTTATCGTTACTACTACAACTTTGTTGTGCTACTAAAATCTTTGCTGGAGAAAGATATTCCATGTATGGTTGAATTGACAACTCGGCTGCTATGACCAATAAAATTCTTTCGCTCCCCTTGTTCCACATCAATAAATAAGGGTGTAATACTAACCGTGAATACTATCGTGATCCCCTATACATGTGGGTTATCAACACGCATTGTATTCTTGCTACTAAGGATAAAACGAGAGGATCTGAATATATTGCTTGTCTTACTTTGTCTATATCATGTCATCTTGCTCCAAGCATTACTCTGTTTTTCATTGTTAGTGCAGGTGTGTTGTAACGCCCAAGATGCGGTCCTATCCTTATTTTGGCACGAGTGCTTTGACAGGGATAGAAGCGCATCTCATCATTTTGCAAGAATGGATATCGTTACAAGTACATGTACAGAAGAGATGAGTATATGGAATTGGCTTACACTCGCCACAAGCTACTCCAAAATCACTTCAATACAATAACATAATCAATCATCATGAAGAAGAGCAGGGTCCGGCTAAGGATGAAAACAAACGATAAAAGAACGACATCCATCCTTGTTATCCCTGGCTGTCGGCCTGGAACCCATCCAACATCGATGAAAAAGAAGAAGAAGGAAACTCCAAATATATCAATCATCGCGCTCACGTCAAAGTATCGCTTTACCTGTACCTGCAACTGGTGGTGTAGTAATTTGTGAGCCACAGGGAGTCGGTAATCTCATGTCCAAAGGTATCAAGACTAGCAAAGCTTAATGGGTGAGGTATGGTTAAGTGGTGAGGCTGTAGCAAGCGACTAAGCATTTATTTGAGGTGTCTAACTTATGAGTACAAGAATAAAAGAGGGGTATGATCTACGCATAACGGACATGAACTACTGATGATCAAATGAATGATCCTCAACACCTACTTACGTCAGACATAAACCCACCGTGTCCTCGATCGGAGAAGTAGCTCACGAAAGAGGCAGTCACGGTTACACACTTAGTTTGCATATTTTAATTAAGTTTACTTCAAGTTATCTAGAACTGGATGTTAAACAAATTTTTCATGTTGCCACATAACCGCAGGCACAACTTTCCAAAATATTTAACCCTGCAGGGGTGCACCAACTAGTCCATCACAAATTACCACAAGCCGCATAGAAAGCCTCGATCACGAAACTCGGGATCTCCTCGGATTCCTTACTGGAAAACCTCAACTCTCAGAAGACCCAAAGCATCACCAGAATCCCGATGCATAAGATATTTCGTCGAAGGTAAAATGTCACACCCCAAAATTTTAAAAATATTTTTTTGAAATAAAATTTTGCCTAGAATAAAAATTGTTAGAAAACAATGTGCTTCGTGGCTATTTTCAAAGCCTCTTTCCAAAAAAATCATTTCAAGTGGCCTTTCATATTTCCATTTCATGCTTGAGCCCTTTTTGAGGCCATCTGAATTATCTATTTAATTAGAGGGGAATATTATTTTGGCTATGTCCATTTGATATTTGAATTTCTGGATTTTTTGATAATGTTTGAAACACTCCTTTTCCTTCCTAAAGAGGTTTTTCCCTAGGAAGATGTTTTTGAAAGTTTACGTTGGAACCTAATTACTTGCATAAAACATTTCTTTTCTTCTGGTATATCCTTGGGATATTTATTTCTAATCTTTTACCAGATTTCTTTTAATCAAAACTGAATTTGTATTTTCTTTATAGGGCTGTTTTGCACTATACCCTTGTGAAAGCTTCTTCTAAAAGTTCTATAAAAATTTGTAGGTGACGACTGATGTTTCTAGGTCACATTTATGCAAAAACCTACTGAAGTGTTTTGAAAGTTTTAAGTACAATAACTGCTTTTCGAATCTGGTCCAGAATTGAGTTTATACTACAACCCCTAGAAATATTCTTTCATAAATTCCATAAAAATTTGGGGATGTCCAGTATAGCATAAGATTCATTTTTATGCAAAAATCCCAGTATGTGCTATGTAAAATTTGAGCAGTACAACCACTTTTCTGTTCTAGTCCAGATTGATGCTTTGCACTACAACCCTATTTTTCCTTGATTTTATTGCTTTGAAATTTTGCATGCCTGTTTGCAACCCTACCAAAACCTTAACTCTAGCATTTTAGCCCCATTGGATGAAAATAGATACATGTGATGATAGCCCCAAGTTTCTGTCCAGTATTGTGTTTTGCAGAAGTTTCCATTAGCTAATTTGGAATGTTGCCAAACCAACCCTACCACCATTGCTAGAACTTAGAGAGACCTTGATCTAGAAAGTCTGGTGGGCATCAAAGATCATTTGGAGCCCCACACATTTCATCAAACACCTTGGAGCATGACCAGAATTGGCATGAGTGTAAGTGTGCTCTGTGGAGTTGCCCCACCACTCCAACCAGCATGTCCAACAGTTTTGCCTTATTCCATAGCCTAACCCTGTTAAGTTTGAGCAGTAGTGTATCCCTGTCGTGATGCGTGGCAATTCGTCGAATAGGTGTTTTGCATGCTCTCGTTTCACCCAGAGTGCACGTTTTGCACTCGCATGTCCGAGCTGCCGCGTCCCCTCGTGCCATTGCCCTCTGGACCATCTGCAAATCCAAGACCAACCCCTCTCCGAGAGCAGGTCGTCGCCCCTGTGCTCGAGCCGTGCATGCCAGCCATATGATCATGACCTCTTCTCTGCCGCAGCAGAGAACGACACCGCCCAAGCTCTCTCCGAGCGCCAGCAAGCCACGGTTCCTCCCCTGCATCGCTTCCCCTTGCTGCCCCCCCCCCCCCGACTGAGCCTCACTGTCGCCCCTGGCGCATGAGCGTCGCAAGCTGGCGTTCTTATCCGGAACCGCTGCGAAAACGATTTAATCAGGATATAAGAGGAGCCCCCGAACCATTTGAGCATCGCAGCGACCTCCCGAGACCATCAGCTCCCCTCCCCATCTTCTAATTTTGCCGGAGCTACCTTCTGTGCTCGTCTCTGTCAGTAGAGTCGCCATTGGACTCCGGCTAAATTCTGGAAGCCCAAGCCCCATAGCTCTCCCTACCTACCCTACTAGCCTCGACGAAGCCCCGGGAAACCATTCCCGATGCAGCCGTCGAGCCCTGGCAGCCGTAGGCCGAAGCCATCATCGTTAGAGCTCTTTGTTGCCGTAGCGAGGGAAGGGCTCACAGGAGGCCCTCGGCGCCACCATTTCCCTCCAGTGGATGGGGCCCTCCCTCCCAAGTCTGCCGGTGTGCTCATCTCTGTGGGAGATGCCCCCTAGCACCGTTGAGCCCCGTCGGAGTGCAGGTGCACTCTGTCCATCACACGCGCAGAGGTGGTAGAAGAACCCGACAGGCGGGCCCCGCCTGTTGGAGAGAGAGCCATAGCCCCCGAGAGGCGCAACCCCCCCTGGTGTGTTTTCCTTTGAGCCAAGCGTATTTCCTAGCGGCTGTTACAGTAAGTGCGCTTCTCTGTTAGAAAGCGTAAAGAGCCCGAAGTGTTTTCTTTTATTTTGATTTCAAAAACAGATTCTAGCAGAATCTTAATATGGCTATAACGTTTTATAGGAAAGTCCAAATGGACCGATTCTTTTTCCTACCATTTTCTAATGACCTCTAGTTTATTTTAATATTAATTTTAAAATTTTCCAAACAACTTTTGTGTGCTGTTTTGCATATGTGTGTTGATTTAAATATGTTCAAACTAGGATTTTGATGAGTGGCTACCTACTACAAGATGATGGGGTACCCATCACCCTCTTCAAACCCCTAAGGCAAGCATCTTGAATCTATATCTTCATAAGTGGTGTGATGATGGTGGTGGTGCTTATATTGCGTGATTGAGGTTATGTTAATATTCGCATCACATGAAATAATACTTTGCATATTCATGCATGTTACTCACATTATAACAATGGTGAAATAGGGTGATGGCATGTGCTAGTCATGAGAGGTCGTGGAATAGCCTAGTCACGCGGAATGTGATAGGTTATGGCACGGTCATGGCATGAGCACGATGATGCCGGTAAAACATGGTTAACTCCAGTATCGACCTAGATCGAGTCTTGTCCGTGTCATACTTCTTACTGTGCCACCACAGTTTCCTGGATAATGGATTTGGTAAAGTAAGTTGTAGACCTATTATAAGTCACACACCAAGTAGTGGGGCCGGTATGAAGGTATCCATGGGCCTGGAATAACTCTAGTCATCCAGTAAGGGCCATGGGTGTTTCCGGTCTGGGACCGGAAGGGAATGGCCCTTCCCAGTGAGCGCGCGGTATAAATTTTGATCCCATGCTAATCGAGGTCGGAGCCTCCCCGTCTTATGGTTTAACCTTGGCAGCATAGTTCGGGTGAATCCGGGCTTCGCAGAGGTAAAGTGGATGTGTGCTGATTCTCAGTGTCCACTTCTAAAATGCCGTACGCGGGATTAGTATTGACTATTAAAAACTGTGGACGATGGGTAAAGAGTACACCCTCTTTAGAGGCAAAACGATTCGAGTAGTCGTGTCCTCGGTCAAGGACGTTGTTTGACGAGTCAAGTGTTGGTCCTAGAGTCGGTCTTTGGAGTATAACGGTGATAATAATAATGGTTGTGGAAAATCATATGATGATGTGGTGGATGATCATATTATGATTATTACTCTGGACTAACCCCTATGATTATGTTGTTGGATATCCCTGGGACGGTTCTACCTCCTGGATATTCAATATTTATTATTGTTCTATATAAGCCCTTTATGTGGTGTCGCTGAGATGCCCGAGTGTGGCATGTTTACTATTTATATAAGACCTTTAGGTGGTGTCGCTCCGACGCCCGACTGTGGCACACATGTTATTACTTTTCAGCATTTTCATCCTTTCTTGTTTATAAATCATTGATGGAAACATAACATATTTTCATGAGAGCATCCATGAATTTAAACTTTAATGACATGATATATATTGTTAGTGGTATTTGCACGCATCTCACCTGTTTAATGCGTTTGTTTTCTTGATTTCTTGATGTTTGCAAGTACATTCAAAGTACTCACTCGCTGGTCCCTGGCTATTGTCATGGCCATATTGCGTTTGGAGAGGAGCACGATGCCGTAAATCCTAGAACCTAGGAGTCGAGGATAGCAGCCTTGTGAGATAGGAATTTATCCAGGTTAGCTGTTCCTGTGAGAATGGAGTCCCGTGGGCACTGGAGATTCCTCTAGTCACTTCCGCCGTCAACCTCAGACTTTTGTTCAACCCAGTAGACCTTCATGGTCCTGTAACCCAGATTTTGTATTTTCGCTTGGATATTGTGAATCAAGTAAGTGTCTACCAGCTAACAGAAATCCTGGGGTTGGTAAACATTGAGATGTTTTTTGGAAATTATTTTCTAAAAAACATGTCGCTACATAAAACAAGTCCAGCAAGGCCGCCCGACGTGTCGACGAACCCGATAGGAGCCGTGTATTTCGTTCTTATGACCTGAACGGATGGGAAAGCCTATGAGTAAAACCAAACCGCGAGTTGCCCCGTGATGACCCTGCAGTCTTCCATTTTTGGACCAACACTCATGAGGAGCACTCGCCCAAGGGTTGATTATTCATCCATGAGGTCCGGAAAGTCCCTATGCAATTTTATTAGGTTATTAGGCAAATGAAGTACCAAATTGGGCCTTGCCAAACCAGTTTTAAAATAAGGCGAATTATCAAAGGTGTCCCATAACAAACCCGATCATGTTAGGAGCGCTTAATTATGGAATATAACACCGGTTGCCAAAACTAAGACGGCAGAGGTGGAACAAAACACCAGGCTAGAAAGCCCAGCCTTCCACCTTTTACCAAGTATATAGGTCCTTTAAATTAATTATAAATTATATGGTCATATAACAAGGAACCCATGTTATCACATGGAAGCAACGGCACCTGCAACTAGCAACACTAACACATGGTTAAGCAAGCGGTAACATAGCCAATCAGTGGTTTGCTAGGTTGTAGAAAGGTTGAAGGTTTCATGGCAATGTTGAGAGGCTCACATTTAACAGGTGGTAGGCAACGAGACATAACGAAAGAAACTGGCATTGATAGTAATGGTATCTAAGGAAATGGTCATCTTTCCTGTGATCCCGCTTGGAAGTACAACGAACCAGTGAAGCAGACGAACCGACATTGTCTAATGGATCCTCACACTCCGAAACGGATCGGAACTCTATCGAGAAGAAGCAACCAGAACAGCAATCAACACACGATAATACCACAACACATGCACGATATGATGCACAACCAAATATGATGCATGATCGTTTCAATTATGCAAGGCATGACATGATAATTCACAACAATCAAACAGTACACATTAAGTGAAGCTCTATACGCAACGAGTTGCATATTCACAAAAGTCCACATTAAAATATTTAGTTCACTCTCGTTTAGGTAAACGACAATATTAAATGTTGTTAAACATGGCAAGAGAGGATGCATAAATAAACTACATATCTAGGCATTTTAAATGAGGTCGGAAACAACTTATAGCTTCTCCGAAATGACCCCATATGTTAACTTAAAAATCAGTCCAGATCTGACCTAAACATATTTTATGTTTGTTAAATGAAAAAATAAAGTGGAGCACGTGAAACTACACGTCATTCTAGTCAGTTTACATATAAAGCTCACCTAAAACGAAGCTACGGGTAACTAGCTACGAATTAAACCGTTTTAGCATGGCATCACGCAAAACATAGCAAATAGCAAGGTTAACAGTTTTAAGTATGCATGAGAGTCAAAAAATATTAATCTACACGCTTTACATATCTAACTTATTTTTGTCCGATGCACGGTTTAAAAGATATAAGCATTTAAAATATGCCTATATCCTGAATTAGCAAAATTCCTAGCGCAGATAAAAAAATGAAGGAACAATAATATGGGGCAGCTGGGATTTGTACCCAGGACAGCTTGGAACTGGAGTGGCTACGCTAGCCAACTCGGCTAGCACTCTGTTTTGATATTGCACAAGATTCTCCCCAAATGAAGTAGCACCTCGGCAGGGTGCACATCAATAAAAACAGGGCCAAAATATATTGCCAAAATTGGGATTTGAAGCCCAGATATTTGGGAACCAGATCAACACGCTAACCAGCTAGACCGCGAAGGAACTATGGAAAATCAGGGGCGGTTTGCTAGAAGACCATACCATGTCGTGAACCTGACGAAACTTAACATGAAACAACTCTATAGCCGGTCGAGGACACGGGCTACTGGTGCTATGGTGGGGCGCAGTGCTGCTACCGTTGAGGCTCGTCACCGGCGTGATGATGACGGCGCTGGGGAAGGTCGGGACGGGCAGACCGGAGGCGGGGCAACTGGATCTGGGAACCAGATGATGGGGGCGAGGCGGAGCTCAATTACGACGGCCATAGATCCTGTAGCTGCAAAAAAACAAAGAGAGGGAGATGTCTCAGAGGGAGAATAGGGAGAAAAAGCCAGGGAGGAAGGGAAGGCCTTGGGCGACTGGCGTGGTCCGGTTTGGCTCCCGACCGGGGACGAGGCCTTGGGCGGTGGAGGTCCTTGCTCCTGCACATGAACATGAAGATAGAGGGAGTTAGGGGAGTGAGATGGGGAGGTAGAAAGAGTCCATGGGAGAAAGGCGAATGGAAGGAGAGGACATGACCTGGAACACGTGGACGACGAGGTCGCTGGCAGGGGCGGAGCTGGCACTGGAGGCGAGGTTCCATGGCGGCAGAGCTGCAGCTGTAGAAGATGGTAGTGATGGGACCTCGAGGCCAAGCTCGCACCATGGTGTGGTGCTCCTGCACACAGAGAAAGGGAGACTTGAGAGAGAGAGAAGAACCAAATAAGGAAGGAGAGAGAGCACGTCAAGGAGAGGGTCCGACAGGGCCAGTTCGGGAGGTTTGATGTTGCTGCTGCTTGTGGATCTGAGAGGAGAGGAGGTTGGCAAGTTGGGGAATTTGAGAGAGGAGACCAGGTGCTGGATAAATTGCGGTGGGAGGCGATGGTTGGCTGGCAGAGAAAACGAGGTGGGGAATGAGAGGGAGAGACTGCGTGGGAGGCTGTGGTCGCTCAGACGTGTCCGGTTTGACCGCGGCCATGTCCGGTAGGTGGGTGGTGATTTGGGGTCATTGGATGGGGATCTAATGGTCCACATTTAGATATGGGGTAGGATTTCGGGGAAGAGAGGAGGTGGAGTTAGCAGGTGGGATGTGCAAAGGGGTTGTGGGCTGAGAAGAGAGGGAAAATGGGCAAACCGGCAATATAGTTTTAAAATGCGAATATGTCCCACGAATAAACCAATGGCAGTGCCGCTAGGGTCGACCGTTCGTCTATCGAACGGACTCCGATTGCGATGGAATTTGCCTGGCGGCCTACCTACACTAAAATAAGACCGTGTGCCAAGTTTCAACCCAATCCAAGATTATTTTATACACACTTTTAAAAGCAAGATTTTATCGATGTCGCGGGTGCGTGCGTGTGTGGTTGGTCTCGAAACGGTCAACGACGAAACGGAGAGAACAACAACTACTAACGGATGCAAGTTTTGAAAACTAACGGCAATGGAGTGCCGATGCAATGCGGATGATGTGCATGATGCGATGATGAATGCGCAAACAAATAATTAACATGGCGACAATGGAATAAAAGGGGAATCTTCTAGAGCGTCGGTCTCGGGCTGTTACATGTGCACACAAGCACCTATGGGACCTCTGGTCCCTTTATGGTTCGGCTGGGAGGTCTGATGGCATAAAGAGGAGAGACTAGGAGATAACACGATGATGATACTCGGGGATTTTACCCAGGTTCGGGCCGTTGTGAAGCGTAAAACCCTACTCCTTCTTTGGTGGATTGATTGGGAGAGACGAAGTTTGCACGAAGCTCTGGCCGGCAAGGGTTGCCGGGGAGAGTTATCACGTACGTACACTTACATTTGGTATTAATCCCGTGGGGACATGATCTACCAAGTGTCGAATCTCCAAGTGTCTGAATCCTTTGCTAGGTTGCCTCGGGCCTCCTCTTATAGCTCAAGGAGCGTCCACGGTGGCAAACAGTCAGGATCGGATAGCTAATAGTGCTATCGTACCTAACTTGGGAACTTACGACAAAGCGCCATAAATGTGGCCTTAGGCGGCGAGCGGGGGTGCGTTCCTGGCAAGTTCCTACCACCTATGAGCTGGTCGTGGCTTGGGGTCTTGACATGCCTCTGGACTGGTGTCAGCAGGTTGCAATCTGTCTTCCGGCGCGCCGCCACATATTTGGTGAGAGCCACCTAGCCATCTGGGAGCTCGACACCTCATCGACAAGTGATGGTGTAGCGATGAGGTGGAGCAGTGGCAGGTTGGCTCGCACTTGCTAGGGAGGCACCTTGCCAGGTCTTGGTGAGGATGCTTGTGCCTTCGCCCCTCGCAGGTGCCGGGAGTTCATGGCACGTCTTGGGCTGTTGGTGTAGGTCTTGTCGGGATCTGGTTCTGGCTCTTAGCTTGGATTGGTGGTTGCTCTGTATGGTTTATGCTCTCAATGCGTGTTCAAAAGTCAGGGGCACTAGGTACCCCATCACTAGTGCACCGATAGGAGCCCTAGGCCTAGCCCTTACGAGCTCGCCTAGCACTGTTGGGTTGGGCCCAAAGTCCGTGCACGGACCTGAAATTCGCAAGGAGGTAACTACCAACCCACTGTTCTGCACTGTCCCACAACTTCATGTTGTTTCCACCTCGCCCGTCACATGCATTGTGCGAATCTCGTGGTGGGTGCATGTGACTTAAAGTCCTGGTCGTGTTAGAAGCCGCAACATCATGGATTGGATTGATGGTGCGGTTACCTGATCACCCGTCAAGGTGGGCAACGACATAGGTGGAGGTGGGTGGCGACCCTTGGAGTGTAGGAGAGCCAGCCCCCCGCCCCCTCCCTATAAAAGCGGGAGGGGTGCGGTATCCGACGCCCATCCATCCTTCTCCTCTTATCCAACCTAGGGTTGGCCAGTTTACTCTTCTCTTCTGGCTCTTTGAGATGGCTTTGGTCCTTGGCCATGGTAGGGAAGCGTGGGTGTCCCCCATCTTCTATGGGGGCACCAAGAGCTTCCCGTTCGGATCATGCAGCCCCTGCAGTCGTGGTGACGGAGGGCGGCACCAGTGCTAGAGGTGAGGCGCTGGAAGGGCCCGGGGCCTCCGAGGAGCTCGTAGTCAAAGGGGGTGGAGCTTTATGCCTGACCCTCCTTCGGTGACGCCGGCGTCGCCGTTGTCGAGACACACCGAAGGCACGGCGCTGGAGTTCATCGTCGGGCTGTGCGGTCCTCCTCGTGTCCGTGTGCGCCTCCCTCGCCCCTTTGATAAGGTGATGGAGGTTGAGAAGCCGCAAGGAGTGTGGCTCCGCATAGACGATTGCTGCAATGGCTCCGTGTACGCCAACATTGAATATCCAACACCGACTGTCATGTTCTTGAGGTGTGGATGGAAGACCTTCGTGCGTGCCCATAACTTCATGGCGGGGCATGTGCTCTACTTCAAGCTGGTGGAGGCCGACATGCTCTCCTTCAAGATATAGGGCCACTCGGGAGCTTGTCTTGGCTATTGCGAAGAGAGCTCGAGTGACGCTGAAAGTTCCTCCTCGAGCGACAGTGACGTGGAGGACAGTGCCAACGAGGATGGCAGCAGCGATTCCCCAGTCGTCAAGTCAGAGTACGACGACTCGGGCTCCAGTTGACCGGTGTCCACCGGCCACACTATCACCATCATCTCACGCCCCTCCCACACCCGGCAAGATGGTCTTGTTGGGGCTCCTTGGCCCGGATGCTGCCTCATTTTCCAGCTGGGCCCCGGCAGGCCTCGTGGACTTTAGCTTCTTCTTCACCACCGGTGGGCACACCGAGCCTCGTCCATTTGGTCCTGGCGGGGTCAGTATGGGCTTCAGTTCGGGCCTCTCCATGCTTTCTTCTTCTCATCCGTCCAATCCCTGAGGGGAGAGGGACAAGAACGGCATTACGGGGCACTTACCTTTTTATAGAGCAAAAGGTTGTAGTCTTTCGCTAAATTTTTACTAGTGGAAATTTAATCTATTTATCCACTTTGTACTCATGAATGAATAAAATTATTGTCGTTCATCTTTCTCGAGTACTATCCCTTCGTCCTTCTATCCACATTGTGTTGTATGTTATTGCCGCACAGGACTCCTTGCCGGTTTGGCATAAGGCGCAAGTGTTGAAGGGGGAGCAAGCCCCCTGGCGACAAACGATCATCGTCCCCCGGCAAGGCCCCTTGTCGATATTGGCACGGTCCTTCCGTCGAGGTTAATATGGGACAAGAGACGACGGACGGCTCATCCCGACAAGGGTTCCTATCATGCAGAGAGTTTCATTGCACACTATCAAAAAAGGAGCAGCAAGGATTTCATCAAAGAAAAGAACGGAACCACACTTAAAACAAGGTAGCTTAAACTTATCTCTTTGGGGGAATCCCCCTTGAAGGTGTGATGGTTCTTCGTCCTTGCCTTTGCGTTGTCTCTCGTTCACCTAGAGGAAAAACATACAGAGCAAAAGAGAGGCTCCCTCCTCTTGAAGAGAGGGGAGACATGATAACAAGGATCACAAGTCCATCAAGCACTCTTAATAACTGGTAAACTAGGGTAGTAGTGACATCATAACACAAGTAAATGTGTAATGCGTGATGCATATGCAAATGATGATATGATGCAATGCCTAGCTTTATTTATGCACAGGGTCTGCGCCTGGCTTTGTACAAAGGGTTACATGCAACTTTGGCAAAGCTTGTACAAAAGGTATTTGCCGGAGACTAGGCCCAGCAACCGCG
This sequence comes from Hordeum vulgare subsp. vulgare, assembly GCF_904849725.1. NCBI lineage: Eukaryota > Viridiplantae > Streptophyta > Magnoliopsida > Poales > Poaceae > Hordeum > Hordeum vulgare. Next base: position 129,838,032 of record NC_058523.1, read on the forward strand.
CCTTATGAGTGGAACTTACGAAGATGCTCAATATTCCATGAGTTAAGCACTTTGGTGCCATGTTTGGCCTCCAGACGGATTACGCCTGGTCTGGTGACTTGTACTACCCGGTAAGGGCCTTCCCACTTCTGCGTCAACTTGTTGGAACCCTTGGCAGACTAAACACACCAAAGGACAAGGTCGCCTTCCTCAAAGCTCCCGACGTGGACCCTCGGCTATGGTAGCGGTGCAGGGCCTGCTGGTAGCGTGCAGCACGAGTAGCTGCTCGGAGACGATCTTCCTCGAGGAGCGTGGCATCGTCATGTCGCAACTACTATTGCTCCACTTCATCTTAGGCAAGCACTCGAGGTGACCCGTACATGAGTTCCATGGGGATAACTACTTATGCCCCATGTACAAGGGAGAAAGGTGTCTGGTCGGTAGCTTGATTTGGTGTCATTCTCAGCGACCAAAGAACCACTGGCAGCTCATCAATCCAGCGCGTGTCACATCTTCGCAATCTATCAAAAGTTCTTGTCCTAAGTCCCCCAATACTTCAACATTAATCTTCCCGACTTGATCGTTGCTCCTTGGGTGTGCAACATAGGTGAAGTAGACCTTGCTTCCAAGGCTTTGGACATACTGAACGAATACTCGGCTTGTAAACTGGGTGCCGTTATCAGTGATCACCATGTTGGGTACTCCAAAGTTGCACGCGTGTCCCTTCAAGACCTTGATAGCTGACTGCGCAGGACATTTCGTGAACTTGTCTACTGCTACGCACAAGAACTCAAAAACCCCGGCAACATGGGGGAAGGGGTCCAAGATATCGCGCGTGTCGTGGTTTTGTCACGGCAGATGTCCTCGTGAAAGGACTTAGAGATGGAGCCATTGCACCTTGGTGGCGACTCGAAGGGGGTGAGCGAAAGCGAGACTCAGATTTACCCAGGTTCGGTCCCTCGTGAGGAGGTAAAAGCCTACGTCCTGCTATGTATGGATTAATGGTGGTTTCGATTACAAGGAGGGCGTAACTCGCTTGACCTAACTCTCGATTCTTTTCTAACCCGCCTGACCTCTCCCTGGGACTCGCCTTTATATACACGTAGAGGCCCTAGGGTTTACAAAGTCCTCCCATTCTACTCTTCGTAGCTTTCCTTATCTCTAAGTCGTCGTGTCCTCCACGATCAGGAGCTTCCTTGATATTCCATCATCCGCACGATCTTTTGAACCGCCCTTTAGCTCCTGGGCCATGGGACGCACACCTAATGGTGCATCGCCCCTTTAATGACCCGGCCCATTAAGGGCGGGTTACCCATAGGTAATATCCCCAACATTAGGCCCCAAATTGTCCTGAATTCATTCATGTCAATAAACTCCTATCAACTCGGGGCGACTCTCCTCATTTCTGACCTTCGGCGAATGTTAAATCGCCATCCATCGTACTTGATCTGAGTCGACATCTAATACTGAATGGCGTCACCTCGTCCCCTTAGTTCCAGGGCTCTTAACACCGTAACCGTCAACGGATCTTTTGTTCATAATTGGTTATCCCGAAAATCTAGGCGCCATCATCGCAATCTCTGACTTGTCGCCTTGATTTCCGCCTCGACAGCCTCAATTTCCGTTCCTGCTTTTTAAATAACAAGGGAAATGGGGGGGGGAGAAACCACGTCACCAGCCTCCGTCTCTTCGTCGTCTTCCTCGCGCACCTCGTCTCCGAGCACCAGCGCCCTGGCATCGTCTCCGGCTCCCGGAGCTTCTCCATCGACAGCGACCTTCCGTGCGTCAAGGATCGCGAAGCACCGAGCACCCGTCTCCCACACCGATCTCCTACTCTCAGGTACACACCTTCCCACCATTTCGGGTTAGGCCGAGAACGCCATGACTGTAGCTTCTTGCAAACTAGCTTCGACAATGCGATGAACATCCTTATCTGTTTTAGATCTGTCTCATGCTCTAGTGATTGACCTTAGGCAACAGCGAGCTTCGGCCATTTAATCATGCCCTTTCGCCAACTTAAACCTACATACTGCAAACCCAACACCGTCACTGCGTTATGTGCATAGTTCATTATTCTAGGCAATATCCTTCTATTTTGACCCATTCGTAGATCCACAATTTACTGCCCATCTTTAGAAACATGTTTGTTCATCTGCTGAGAATATCTCTAAGGAAGAAAACACCTCTGAGAGTCGCCGTGTAGCTCCAGTCTTCGTAGCGACTTAGTTTTACTACTATAGCCATGATGCCTTCTCTTCCAGTCTGAAGGGCGAGTTAGAATACTTTTGAAGATATACCCGTACATCGCCCAAATAACGGGCTATGATGCACGTCAACCTTTTGGTGGGTTACCAAATCTTTTAAGAACACCGTAGGCCCATACCGGCAGGTTAGAACATCTCCTAGTCTTTTACTGAGTCGCCTTGTTACCCCTTTTTTTTGTAGTCATGGCCATTACTAAGTGTGACTGGTTACCAACCAAAGTCGACGATGCCACGCTTGAGAAATTTGTTAAGGCGGGTTTCCTTGACAACAAGGAAACCATTGGTTGGAGAACCGCTCTAGGAGAGTTGACCCCCAACCCCGCTCCAGGAGAAGTAGTAATCTTTACCGATTACCTTGAGCGCGGTTTTAAGCCGCCCGGGTCGAAGTTTTTCCGGGACGTCCTGCATTTCCTCAACGTCCATCCTCAAGATCTGGGACCCAACTCCATCAGCAACTTATGCGAGTTCCAGGTCTTCTGCGAAGTATTTTTGTAGAGAGAACCCATGATCCCCTTATTCTGGAACTTTTTCCATCTAAACTGCCAAACCGAGTTTCCCAACGGTCCCAACCATGAGCTCGGAGGAGTTAACATCCAAAGACGCCGCGAACGTGGATTCCCGACAGTTCTTTTGCCCAGCCATCCCAAAGGCTGGGCCGAGTCATGGTCCTACTGCCGAGACACTTTTCCACCAGGCGAGAACCCTCTCCCAGGCTTCAGAGCAGACCTCTTGCCCATGGACTTCAAATTTCCCGATAAGCTCACAGAAGAGGAAGAGTCGGAGTTTATCCCAATCTTCTCCGAGTTGAAATCTCTGAACAACAATGGGCTCATCGAGATCGACCTATTCCGCTACTGGATAGAATGGAACATCCTTCCCTTGAGTCGCCGTGACGGGCTAATGTATGATTACGACGGCACAGTAGACCATCCATAGTGCGTCAGTCGCCACAGGCTCTCAGAGAGCGAAATTGTCGGAGTTATCAAGAAACTAACCGACGAGTCTTTGGAAGAATGCGCCATGATTGGTCTCAAAGCCTTTTGCCGCGCCAACCCGGTGCCACCAGTAAGAATCCAAGCCGCCTTTTGTCTTATTTATGATTAACAATGTTCATGGCTTAAGATTTGCCTCCATCCATCAGAAAACCGATGTGTTTTGGCGAAGGGGCCCCAAAGCGGCCGCCCCGAAGTCCACCAAGGCGCCGCCAAAAAAGAAGAAGACGGTGAGCAAAAAGAAAGCCGCCACAAAAGATTCATCTTTTGTTGGCGACTCACACACAGACGAGGCACACTCAGAGGTAAGGTTTTCCCCTTGCTCCTCATCTATGTGTTCTGACTTAAGTTTACACCATACATCCTTATGTGTAAGGCGACAATGATGAGAGCAAGAATGATGCAGTCGAGGTAATTTCCATTTCTTCCGACTCACCTTCTCCTTCCCCTAGACCAGCCAGGCGGATCTGCAGAAAAGTGCCCATGTCTCACCCACATTCTTATATGGACCTTGATTTCCTTTTGAAGAAAGCAAGATTTACCCCCTCGCGCAAGACCCGTAGTCGCTCTGGCGACTTGATCACCGGACTGCCTGAGAAGACAACCAGTCGGAAATGCACGAGCGAGGTACATTCTTGTTTTATTATACCCTTTGTCGTGTGAAATATGACTCGCCACTTTGTAAACTTCAAGCCTTTGTTCTGTCAGACTTCTCCTCCTACCTCTGGCAACTCGGCAATATCTGCTCTCCCGCTGATGATTCGTGTGCAAGGGTGAGTCTTCTTGGTTAACCCATTTTTTTCTAAACAATGATATGTGCTTTCAATCTTGGTGCTTTTGTCGCAGGGCACAAGTGAAGAGAAGAAAAACCGGCGACTCTCCTTCTGCTCTCCGAACATCTGATGCCTTAGGCACGAGCACCTCTGTTCTTGAGACTGATGAGGAGCAAACAGCATCTTGTGATATTCGTGCGGGCGATATTCCCGAAACCCGGGATGACTCACCCGTCATTTTGAAGGAGGCCGCTGGTCAGAGTAACCCGCCAATCCCTCTCAAGGCGACTGACGATCCAGACGTCGTGGTCACTAGCATTGGCTACTCCACTCCTCCAACCGCCGTGCTTTCTAAACATACCTCCAAGGTGACTCGCCTTTCCCCTGATGAAGACACAGAACCCCTCAAGCTCCCCCAATATGAGAAGCTGGAATTGGACCAGCTTTGTTCCGGCTTCACAAGTCATCTGGAGAGGGAGTTCGAACTGAACAAGAGCTTGCTCCGTCTTATGAGGACTAAACATGAGGTATGTTGATGTATTTTCCTGCACCCATTAGCCTTCCAAGGGCCGGCTCATCTTTTGAAAGATGAGCCGGGTCTTTGTAGTAGAAAAAATCTCCAAACTGTAGCCCCCAAGGGCCGAGTCATCTTTTGGAAGATGAGCCGGGTCTTGTATTTAGAGAAAAAAAACTTCAACTTGTAGCCCCCAAGGGCCGGGTCATCTTTTGGAAGATGAGCTGGGTCCTTGTAGTAGAGAAAAAAACTTCAACCTGTAGCCCCCAAGGGTCGGGTCATCTTTTGGAACATGAGTCGGGTCTTTGTAAAAAAGCTTCAACCTGTAGCCCCCAAGGGTCGGGTCATCTTTTGGAAGATGAGTCGGGTCTTGTATTTAGAGAAAAAGCTTCAACCTGTAGCCCCCAAGGGTCGGGTCATCTTTTCGAAGATGAGCCGGGTCTTGCATATGGTATGATTTTGATAAAAATCATACATTAGCCCCCAAGTATCAGGAGTATTGCTTGCAATAATGTTGAAACTTGTCTCCCCAAATTTGATGTGCAGGAATCTGTGGCACAGACCGCCGACTTAAAGAAAAATCTGGCTGAACAACAGGATGCCTACTCCGTGTTGGAGACGAAATTCCGCTTACTGCAGGCTGAGCTAGAGAAGATGAAGGCTGGCCAGAAAATTTTTGAGAAGAAAGCCAAGGCCGATCAAGCCGCCATCCTAAAGCATGCTGAGCAGGCTGAGGAGAAGTTGGAAGCCGCCCAGCAAGAGCTAACCGGCTTAAAAAAGCATGTGTCCAATATGACAGTCGCCATGTTTGGTAAGCGTTATCCTTTAACTGTTTGACTAACTAATCTAGTATCAAAAACTATCAAATACTGATGTACCCTTTGCAGGTGCACGAGCCGCCAATCTTCCGGACGACTACCTGCTTAAATTAAAAGCCATATATACCTTTGCTGAGCAGCTATACGCCGGTGGTGTGCTGTCAATCAAGGCAGTGATGGGCAACAAGGGACCAATAATGACCATCAAGTAGATGCTTGGCTTCTTGTCTACATTTCCTCCTCAGATAGAAGAGTTAAAAAGATCAGCCCCCGAAAGGGAGTGTTGAACACCCTAAGTCGCTGCTTAGCTTACGCCCCTGAGCTCAAAACCGAAGAAATAGCCGCCGGCTACTACGAGCTGAAAGAGGACGGGTCAGAATTCACCGAGGTGGACTATCACCGAACCATCATAGAATCTCGCTATGCGGCGACTCAACTGGCAACCAGTTTAGATCTAAACAAATACCAAGCCGCCTATGACGAGAACAAAAAGAAGGTGACGCCCCCTTCATATGAAACTGCTAGCCTGGTTCCTAGTCGTCCCAAGAATCCTTCTGATCTTGACATGGGTCTATCTCTCTTCCTTGATGATGAAGACGAGTTCATTGCCTTGTCCAAGTGTAACTGGAAGCTGGGCGACTTACGAATCGAAGGCGGGGAGAGCTCAAGGCAAGGCGACTCGGCGGCGGCCTGATATGCCCATGGATCATTCCTTTCCTGGGGGATGACACCCATTCTGGCCATGCGAGCCATTTAATAGCCTTGTTAGTATGTGTGGAACACCAAGTATGTCGTATTGTTTTTTTACGGAACTATTGGTAGTCCTTGAATCTTATGTATGACTCGCCTGTAATATTTTGATAAACCAAGGAATGTCTCAAAGTTTTCCTGGTATGTTAGGAAAAACAGCAGCCGAGTCAGTAAGTGCATGGCCAGGAATAAACTAGCCCCCTGGATCATGGCAAGAATTAAATTAGCGCCCAGGATATGGCGAGAAATAATTCAGCCCCCGGGCTACGGCGAGAAATATGAGCCGGGGCGACTTATAATCAAAGCTGGCTCAAAGTAAAAAAATTATAGACTCAGTGAGTTTCGATAGGATAAGACGAGTTTGCAAAACTCTAGTGTTACCCTTAGGAAGCTTTTGCAAAAAAGCCTAGTTGTTTTAGACCGGCTGATCAGGCGCGAGTCAAGCTTCCGTGAAGCAGGTTCAATGAACCAATGGTTTCTCTATTTTCCATGTGTGACTCTGGCCGGTACCCTTTATGTTTTAACCAAGGCGAGTTCGGGGTCCAAATAACGGATTGACTCGCTTTGAGTACATAGGTCCATGTGGCGACTTGTTCAACACATAGTCCAGTATAACCATTTGTAATGCGGTAATTTTTCGCTAGCCAAGAGGGTATTCAGGCTGAACTCAATGAGTGGAAGCCCCCAAGTGACCTATGATTCAGGAAGAAACCAGGCATAGGATTACAGAAGCGTATACGCTCTTACTACAAAACGACTTGGGGACTAGTAGCCCCCAAGTAAGCCGACTTAATTCTCAAAACCATATAAGGCGCCTATGTTTGGACCGTGCGACGTGGCAACGTTTGTCCTCTTTGGCGTTTATCAAAGCCCATTTTTAAAGCAAGTGCAGCATGGCGACTTACGCTCTTTGACTTTGATAGCTTCCATGTTTGGGCGACTTTATAGAACAATAAAGACTCATGCTTTCAAAAGCTAAAACGGCAAAGGACCCCGAAATTCGTGGGTGCCGACTTTATTGCTTTCATAATTCATGGATTACAATTTGCTGAAAACTGATAAAGAAAAAAGAGGGAGCTCATGGCTCTAAGTGTAGTAAGGCCGCAGATGGGCTATGTTCCAGGGCGAGTTGTCTCAACCTCTGTAGTTGGCCGATCTGGGCGAAGATCCATCAAATAGTATGAGCCGTTCCGAAGATTCTTGCTGACGACAAACAGTCCTTCCCATGGAGGTGATAGTTTGTGCATACTAGTATGATCTTGAATCGAATGGAGCACCAAGTCGCCTTCTTGGAAAGCTCGGCTCTTGACCCGGCGACTATGATAACGTCGCAAGTCCTGTTGGTAAATCGCCGATCGTGACCCAGCCAAGTCACGTTCCTCCTCCAAAGCATCCATCAAGTCTTGTCGTTCCAACTCGTTGTCCTGATCCACATAGGCGGCGACTCGTGGGGAATCATGTTTGATGTCACTTGGTAACACCGCTTCTGCCCCGTAGACCAGAAAGAAAAGAGTAAAACCGGTGGAGCGGTTTGGAGTCGTCGTGATACTCACAGTACTGATGGCAACTCCTCAACCCAACATCCTGGTGTGCGTTCCAAAGGTACCATGAGCCGAGGCTTAATCCCCCGCAATATTTCCTGATTCGCCCTCTCTGCCTGTCCATTGGACTGGGGATGTGCAACCGCGGAAACATCAAGCCGGATATGCTCTCGTGAACAGAACTCTTGCATTGCGCCTTTGGATAGGTTAGTACCATTGTTAGTAATGATACTATGAGGATTTCTGAACCTGAAAATCAGCTTCTTCAAGAATTTGATGGCCGTATCAGCGTCACAACTGCTAACAGGTTCTGCCTCCACCCACTTGGTAAATTTGTCGACCGCCACCAATAGATGAGTCTTTTTGGTGGAAGACATTTTGAAGGGACCGACCATATCAAGCCCCTAGACTGCAAACGGCCAAGTGATTGGTATGATCCGCAATTCCTGAGCCAGTACATGCATCTGGCGCCCAAACTTTTGGCAGCCATCACATCGGCGAACGATCTCCTCTACGTCTGCATGAGCCGTCAACCAATAAAACCCATGTCAGAAGGCTCTAGAAACCAAGGATCCGGACCCAGCATGATGACCATAGTCGCCCGCGTGAATCTCATTGAGAATCATACATCCTTCTTCAGAATAAACACATCTTTGAAATACCCCCGAGTCTGAAGTTTGTGTAACTCGCCATTGTATATAACCATGGATTTGCACCGACAGACGATTTGGCGAGCTAGCAACTCGTCGGCTGGTAACTCGCCTCTCGTGAGGTACGCCATGTAGGGAATCGCCCAGTCTGGAGTAGCATGGAGAGCCGCCACGACTTCAGACTCGGGGTCTGGTACTGCTAGATCTTCCTCCGAAGGCAGTTTCACTGAAGGGTTATGTAATATATCCAAAAAGACATTGGGAGGAACCGGCTTACGCTGCGAACCAAGGCGGGAAAGAGCGTCCGCTGCTTCGTTAAGCCGTCGGTCGATGTGATCCACTTGATAGCCATTGAAGTGACCCGCCACATCTGACACAGCTCACCTGTAAGCCGCCATCAGAGGGTCTCGTGAATCCCAGGTGCCAGAAACTTGCTGCGCCACCAGGTCTGAATCGCCCAAACATCTCACTCGCGTGACATTCATCTCCTTGGCGAGTCGCAAACCATGGAACAAAGCTTCATATTCTGCTACATTATTGGTACATGGGAACACGAGCCGAAGGACATAGCAAAATTTGTCACCGTGAGGCGAAGTTATCACCACACCAGCCCCCGAGCCTTCCAACTGTCTGGACCCATCGAAATAGACGGTCCAATACGTAAGATCTGGTCTGTCCTCAGGGATTTGTAACTCGGTCCAATCATTGATGAAGTCCATGACCGCTTGAGATTTGATGGTTGTCCGAGGCGTATATCGTACCTCTTGGCAATCCGTCCAGTAGCCTCTCGGTTCTGTATGATGTCGGCGAGGGGGCGGAGCTGACGACCATGATTGGGTGTTCCTGGAAGTAATGTTTCAGCTTTCGACTGGCCATGAACACCCCAAAAACCAACTTTTGCCAATGTGGGTAGCGTTGCTGGGAGAGAGTGAGGACCTCGCTGATGAAATACACCGGTCGCTGGACAGGGTACTCCTTTCCTTCTTCCTTTCGCTCGACAACTATTGCCACGCTGACTGCTTTGGAATTGGCTGCAATGTACAGGAGCATAGGTTCCTTGTTTGCCGGAGCCGCCAACACTGGCGGGTTAGCTAATTGCCGCATCAAGGCTTCGAAGGCTTCGTTGGCCTCGTCTGTCCATACGAAACGATCGGTTTTCTTGAGCAGCTGGTAGAGAGGGATGGCCTTCTCCCCAAGGCGACTTATGAAACGGCTCAAGGCCGCGATTCGACCCGCCATACGCTGCACCTGGTTAACGTTGGCTGGTTTCCCAAGTGAAGTAATTTCCTCAATCTTGTCCGGGTTGGCCTCGATGCCACGTTCTGATACCAAGAAACCCAATAACTTCCCCGCAGGGACACCAAAAACACACTTGGTGGGGTTAAGCCTCATCTGGTAAACACGCAGGTTGTCGAAGGTTTCTTTAAGATTCTCCAAGAGTGACTCCTTGCGGTGAGACCTCACCACGATGTCGTCTACATAAGCGTGGACGTTACGGCCTATCTGGCTATGTAAGCAGTTTTGGATGCAGCGCTGGTAAGTCGCCCCCGCACTCTTGAGCCCAAACGGCATGGAAACGTAACAGAAAGCTCTGAATGGGGTTATGAAGGATGTCTTCTCCTGATCCACCAGCGCCATCTTTATCTGATGTTATCCTGAATAAGCGTCCAAGAAACACACACGTTCGCAACCCGCCGTCGAATCAATAATTTAATCAATGCGGGGAAGGGCGAAAGGATCCTTCGGGCAGGCTCTGTTAAGGTTAGTGTAATCAATGCACATGCGGAAAGTGCCGTTCTTCTTGAGCACCAGGACCGGGTTAGTCAGCCATTCAGGATGGAAAACCTCGATGATGAACCCAGCAGCAAGGAGCCGGGCTACTTCTTCTTCGATCGCCTTACGGCGTTCTTCATTAAACCTACGAAGGTACTTCCGCACTGGCTTAACTTTAGGGTCAGTGTTAAGATGGTGCTCAGCGAATTCTCTCGGTACACCTGACATGTTAGAAGGTTTCCATGCAAAGATGTCCCGATTCTCACGGATGAATTCGATGAGCGCGCTTTCCTATTTGGGGTCGAGACCCGCCCCAATAGTGAACTGCTTGGTGGAGTCGCTTGGCGTAAAGTCGATAACCTTGGTGTCGTCCGTTGGTTTAAACTTGAGAGGCGGCTCAGAATCGATAGTCGACCTTTTGAGCGGTGTCATGTCTGCCAGGTTGACATTGGATTGGTGAAATTTGAGCTCCTCGGTCGCGCAAGCCGACTCGGCATAAGCCGCGTCTCCTTCTTCACACTCTTGGGCTACCTTCCTGTCGCCGTGGACGGTAATAGGACCCTTGGGTCCAGGCATCTTGAGCTTGAGATAAACATAGCATGGGCGGGCCATGAACTTGGCGTACGCCGGCCGTCCAAACAGCGCATGATAGGGGCTCTTGATTTTGACCACCTCGAACAGGAGGGACTCGCTCCTGTAGTTCGACTCTGCGCCAAAAGCCACATTAAGCTTAATCCACCCAATCGGGTACGCCGACTTACCGGGGACTATGTCGTGGAAGACCGTGGATGATGGCATCAGGTCCTTCGCCAAGAGGTTCATCCACCGGAAGGTGTCGAAATACAGGTTGTTGATGCTGCTGCCCCCGTCCATGAGGGCCTTGGATAGGGTGTATCCCCCGACTTGGGGAATCATGACCAGGGCTAAGTCACCAGGGTTGTCGACTCGGGGTGGATGGTCTTCCCGGCTCCATGTTATGGGTTGCTCTGACCAGTGCAGGTATGGGGGAGCGCCGACTCAGCTACGAAAGTTCTATGGTTCACCTTATGGTCCCGTTTACACGTGTTGGTGGTGAACACGTGGTACTGCCCGCTGTTCAACTGTTTGGGGTTATTTTGGAAACCGCCCCGATCCTCCTGCCGCTAGGGGTCTCCTTGCGTGGGGGGGGCTGTTGTTGGAACATTCCCGGTGGGCGGTACTGCTGGTTATGAACTTGGTATTGGCCAGCATTGTGTTGCGACCCGCCCTGTGGTCCTTGGTTAGGAAAACCTCCGAACGTGACCTGGTGTGACCCGGATGCGCCGGATTGCTCCTGCCGCTGGCCCTGCTCACTGCCTTGACTTCTCTTGAGCGCGTCGGCCCGAAATTCTTGCATCACGTAGCAATCTTCCCACGAGTGAGTCGCCGGTCCTTCGGCCGTGGCGTGCTGCGGGCATGGGCCTTTAAGCATTTCATGGTAATTACGTGGTTTCTTCCCACTAAAGCCCCGCTTCTTCTGACGTGGGTTTACGTTGCCTTTATTAGTATTAGCAACAAATTCCGTAGGACCCTCCTGTTGCCGCTTCTTGCCATGCCCGCCATGGTGGTTATTGCCCCGGTTCTGAAACTGGGATTGGCCCTTGTGTAACTCGCCCTTCCTGGCGGCACTAGTTTTGTCGTCGCCCTCTCCACGATCCTTGGTGTCGTCCGACTCAGCATACCTGGTAAGGGCGTCCATTAGCTCGCCCATGTCCTGTACCTTTCGCTTAAGTCTCCCTAGCTTTAGTACCAGAGGCTCGTAATGGCAATTTTTCTCCAGGATCAACACTGCCTGAGCCACTGAAATGCCTTCTGATGAATGAATAACTTCCGCAACTCGCCGGGTCCAATGGTGGGCCGACTCATCCGGCCGCTGGATGCAGTGTTGTAGGTCGACGATAGTCATTGGGCGCTTGCAGGTCCCTTTGAAGTTCTTGATGAAGCGCTCCTTCAGCTCCGCCCAAGTGTTGATGGAGTTGGGCGACAGGTTTTTCAGCAACGTGCGTGCCGTCCCTTCAAGAATCATAGTGAAGTATTTAGCGCAGACCGCCTCGCTTACGTCAAGCATATCCATCGCGAGCTCGTAACTCTCGATCCATGACCCGGGTTCGAGATCCGGCGATTAGTCGGGAACCTTCCTGGGCCCTTTGAAGTCCTTCGGCATGCGCTCGTTGCGCAAAGCCGGCGCGAGACACGATACCCCAATGTGTTTGCCCCCAACTTCCACGGGCGCGGGCGGTGACGACATGTAAGCCGGGCAAGCCTGGCCCGCCACGGCTGTTGGCTCTATGTGCCGCGCGGCTCGCACTGCATCCACAATATCCTGGGCTTGTGCATCGGGCATCCTGAGCGGATCGTGTTGGGGGAGTCGCCACGGCCCGCTGGTTACTGCGGGGAAGTCCTCATGGCGACTTCTGGTGTGACTTGCCTGAGGCGTGGAGTGGAGCCGATCAAGGCTATGGGAATACTGCACGTGCCGAACCATGGCTGTTTTTAGCATCTCGATGGCGTTTCTGGCTTCTATCTCGGCCGGGGTGTTTCCGTAGATTGGAAGGGACTCCAGGTGGCGGGTCGCTGCCAGCACATTGTCGACGGGATTTGAGAAGTGACCCTGGGGCATCTGGAACCGAGTCGCATGGGCATCCATCGGCTGAGTTGGCGGCGGATTGGGCGGTGGAACCGCTCCTCCCCTCAAGACGGTTTGTAAAGGTCGATCAGGACCCGCCCGGGGGTGCGCGGAGTGTCGAAAAGGCGAGTTGGGTGTAAGTCGGCCGGGATGCGCCCATTGTGCCTCCTTTGGTGGACGGCGTCAGACGCGCGCTGCTGTATCTCGAGCCGCCAACCTTCGGTGTTTAGCCGCTCCGTCTCTGCTGCGACCGCGGCTCGTTGCGTCTCAATCCTGGCGGCTTCTGCTTCCATGTCACGTTGTGCCTTGGCCATCGCCTCCCGCAGCTTAGTTAGTTTGGCGTTGACCGACTCCTGATTTTCAGACGTGATCGTGGTTGCCATGAGGCTCGCTATCTCCACCGCTAGCTCCGTCATGGTTTGTGCTGGGGGCTTGGATGTTCCCCCGGTCTCGTTATTGCCAGTTGGATTTTGCTGAGGCTGGGCTGACCCCGCCATGTAGATGGCAATTTGCCGGCGAGACCTCTCGAGGAATTCGGGATCCATTGCCAACGACAGCCCCCCGAGCTGTCCTTCCTTAAGAGGGTGGATCGATTCCCTCTCACCCATGGATGACTCGCCATCAGAATTGACAGGGGTGATCTCCTGGCCCGCCACTTTGTCTTGCGCGTCGTCTCCCTACGTAAAACCGACGAAAACATGGCGACTCTTGTTCTGCCGTGTAATGGGGAGGACGTGCCTGGCCGGCTCGACGATGTCGGCAGAGATGTCCGGCTCAGGAACAGGCGACCCGATCATGCTGATGAAGACGTTGATCTTGCCGAAGGGGACTCGGTAGCCAGATTCGACGGAATCGGCCTCCGACTCCCATAGCGAGTTGTTGATGTAGTACTTCCCGCGGCGGCTCTTAGTCATGATGCCGACCGCATAGCTTTCTAACCCTGGTAGGGCTCGCTTCGAGAACTCAACTCCACCGTGCGCTAGCCCCACGGTTTGCGCCAACTATCGTGGTTTTGTCACAACAGATGTCCTTGTGAAAGGACTTAGAGATGGAGCAATCGCACCTTGGTGGCGACTCGAAGGGGGTGAGCGAAAGCGAGACTCAGATTTACCCAGGTTCGGCCCCTCGTGAGGAGGTAAAATCCTACATCCTGCTATGTATGGATTAATGGTGGTTTCGATTACAAGGAGGGCGTAACTCGCCTGACATAGCTCTCGATTCTTTTCTAACCCACCTGACCTCTCCCTGGGGCTCGCCTTTATATACAGGTCGTGGCCCTAGGGTTTACAAAGTCCTGCCATTCTACTCTTCGTAGCTTCCTTATCCTTAAGTCACCGTGTCCTCCACGATCAGGAGCTTCCTTGATATTCCATCATCCGCATGATCTTTTGAACCGCCCTTCAACTCCTGGGCCATGGGACGCGCAGCTAATGGTGAGTCGCCCCTTTAATGACCCGGCCCATTAAGGGCGGGTTACCCATAGGTAATATCCCCAACAGCGCCCCCAGACCGAGAATGGCCAGGATAAAGGGATCGTCTAGAGGGCTAACGCTGGTTGATGGATGTTCCTGGAATGGAACTAGCAGGCTTCACACTTTGTGACTAGCTTAGTTGAATCTTGGAGGGCTGTGGGCCAATAGAAACCCTGCCGGAAAACCTTCTCGGCGAGGGCTTTGATCCTATGTGGGACCCACACATGCCTCCGTGAATGTCTGCCGACAGTTGTAGTCTTTCCCGGCAGATGCACCTTAATTTCACACCGTTGGGTCCCCTTCTGTGCAGAGTGCCGTCGACAAACTGATACATACTAGATCGGCCGGATACTCTTTCGGCCTCTTCTTGTTCTTCGGGAAGTTCTCCTATCTAAAGGAATTGGACGATGTGTTGCGCCCAAGCCGGAGCCTGTGGCTCGATGGTAAGGACTAAAGGCATCTCCTCGTTCGTGGGAGCGCTTGCCTCAGCCACGAGAACGTAGGGAGGGAGCGGCTCACCAGGCGAAACGGAACCGCCTCCGGCAAGTTCTCTACCGAGGGCTTTAGGGATCTCTACCGAGAAATGTTGGTCGGAGTTCAATTTTCTTATTTTCTTGGTCATCCTTGAGGGGGATACGGACGGTTGAGTGAGGTGAAGGACAACAACCGATGGTTCTATAGGAAGCTTCTATGCAACACACTTTGACAGGTCATCGAGAATGTTGTTTTCTGCTTGTAGCACATGTTCCGCCTGTAGCCCATCAAAGCGTTCTTCCAACTTCCTCACTTCCTCTACGTAGGCCTCCATCAATGGACTCTGATAATCTTTATTGACCTGCTTCACCACAAGCTGAGAGTGTCCTCTAATGATCAGCTTCTTGATCCCCAACTCCACCGTGATTCTGAGTCCCACAAGGAGCCCTTCATATTCGGCAGTGTTGTTTGTAGCTTCTTCCCGGGGAAAATGCATTTGGGCCACGTACTTGAGGTGCTCTCCGGTGGTGACAAGGAGGGGCACACCTACTCCGGCACCTTGGAGTGACAAGGCACCATCAAAATACATGACCCATTCCTTGGGTGTTTCCCTGCCGCGGACAATAGTTTCTTGGACTTCTTTGTCTGGTGTGGGTGTCCATTCAGCGATGAACTCCGCCAGTGCTCTGTTCTGGATGGTGGAAGTGATTTCGTACTTTAATCCAAAACTTGACAGCTCGAGCACCCACTCGGCTATCCTGCTTGTGGCTTCGGGGTTCCTCGGGATGTGCTGTAATGGGAAACGGGAGACAATTGTTATCTCATGGGCTTGGAAGTAGTGGTGCAACTTCCTCGAGGCCATGATGAGCCCGAAGATCAGCTTTTGCACTCCAGAGTACCTTGATCTAGCCCCGTGCAACAGGGAGCTGACAAACTACACTGGTCGCTGCACCACCTTCTTGTTTGCCAACTCCTTGGAGTTCTCCTTGCTAGCATGTGGGGTTTCTTCTGAGTTTGTGTTGGGCGTTGCTGTGGATACTTTGGCTTCACCCTCCATAGCATATACCGCGGCAACTTCATCCTCATTGATCTCCTCTTGTGTGACCAAGGCCGCGCTAACCACTTGATTCGTTGCCGCTAGATATAGTAGCAATGGTTCTTGCAGCTTGGGAGCGACTATGGTGGGAGCGGAAGAGAGATAAATTTTTCAGATCTTGCAGCTCCGCGTGTGCTTCCGAGGTCCACTTCATTGGGCCAACCTTCTTCAGGATCTTGAAGAACGGCATGGCCCATTCGGTGGTTTTGGAAATGAATCTGCTCAACGCGGCAACACATCCGGTGAGATGTCTCACGTCCTTGACTATCTTGGGGGCTTGTATCTCCTTGATAGCATTGATCTTGTTGGGATTGGCTTCAATTCCTTGCTGAGACACAAAGAACCCAAGTAGCTTGCCAAACGAGACACCGAAAACACACTTCTCAGGTTTGAGCTTCAGGTTGATCTTGCGCTTGTTCGCAAAGGTCTCTTCTAGGTCTTGCACGAGGGTAGCTTCGTCTCTGGTCTTGACCACTATGTCATCCATGTAATATTCCATATTCCTGTGCAGCTGGGGTCCGAATCCAATTTGCACAGCCCTGGCAAAGGTAGAACCAGTGCTCTTCAACATGAAGGGCATTCATACGAAGCAGTACATGCCGCATGGAGTTATAAACACAGTTTTTTCCTCTTCCTCCTTGTCCATGAATGTCTGGTGGTATCCGGAATATGCGTCCACCAAGGAAAGCCGATCGAACCCGGAAGTGGCATCAACTATCTGATCAATGCACAACAAGGGAAATGGATCCTTCGGGCATGCTTTGTTTAAGTCTGTGAAATCAACGCAAAGCCTCCATTTCCCATTAGCCTTGCGTACCACTACTGGGTTAGCAAACCACGTTGGATGCAGTACCCCTCGGACCAGCCCAGTTGTTTCTAGCTTCTTGATCTCTTCAGTGATAAATTGTTGCCTCTCCGAGGCATGTTTTCTAACCTTTTGCTTGACGGGTCTTGCGTGAGTGCAGACAACAAGGTGGTGCTCAATTACCTCTCTAGGAACACCAGGGGTATTAGAAGGTTGCCACGCAAACACATCGACATTTGCCCAAAGAAAGGCAATGAGCACGCATTCCTATTTGCCACTAAGGGTGGCACTCATGGTAAATATACCATCAGAGCCATCCTCCCTTGCGGGGACCTTCTTCGTCGTAGGGTAGGAGACCTTGGACTTCCTGCTAGTGGAACTCTTTGGAAGGTCATCGACGGGTGCAACACACTCCGCAGAGGTGCACTTCCTGGAGTCCTTGTTGATGTTCCCGCTAGACTTCTTCTCCCTCTTCTCACTCCTAGAGGGAGTGGGTCCTTCCGCGGCCTCAGATGCTACCGCATCTTGATACATCTGATCTACACAAATGACGCTTCTTTCTTGTCGAACTGGATGGATATCACTCCCATGGGGTGTGGCATCTTAAGAACATTGTAAGCATAGTGGGATGCTTCCACGAATTTTGCCAAGGTCGAGTGACCAAGAATTCCATTGTATGGTAGGGAGACCTCGACCACATAAAATACGACATTTTCGGTCCGGTAGTAGATCTCTCCGCCAAATGTAACCGACAAGGTTATTTTTCCATTTGGCTAGCCTCTGTCGGGGTTAATCCCTTGGAATGAACCCGTTGGCTTGAGGTCGTGTCATGGATCTACAACCTCTTGACCACCTCACGATAAATCAAGTTCATCCCTGCCCCACCATCAACTAACATGTTGCTAACCTTGAAGTTGTGGACTGTCGAAGAAACCAATAGTGGCACACACCCGACCACAGTAACGCGGTCAGGGTGATCCTCTCCGTCAAATATAATAGGCGTGCGGGACCATTCGAGTGGTCTTTGAGTCCCTGCTATTGGCTCCATGGCGTTAACTTCGTCCACCCACTTCATGAGATGGTGGCGAGAGGAGTGCAAGGATGCACCACCGTCAACATACATGGCATAGGTTTCCTGCTGGAACTCCGTGTCACTGGAATCCTCTCCATTGTCTTCATCATCACTTGTGTCTTCATCTTCTTTCCTCTCGTGGCCTCTGGTAGGATTTTCTTTCTACAACAGGGCCTTGCCATGGCAGCCTCCTCTACCATCGTGGACCTTCCCAGCAGCACCGTCTTGGTCCTTCTCCTTGTTGCACTTCTCGTACTCCGCTTTTTACTTTTCACCAAGTTGTTCGACTTGGCGGCATTCTTAGAGATCGTGGCCCTTGGTGCGATGGATCTTGTAGTATAGCCCGTGAGACTTTCCGGCTTTGCCTGCCGCTGCAGCCTCTCGACAATCAGCGCACGAAGTAGCTCCCTTGCCAGGGGTTTCGGCCTTTGCCTTCTTGCCGGCGGTAAGACCACCAAAGCCTTCGACGACCAACACTACCTAGCCCTTGCGCTTCTTGCTGCGCTTCCGGTTCCTCCCCTTCGACCCAGGGGCATCGTTGTCGTCGTCGAACTTGACTTCGATACCCGCCTCCTCTCCGGGGAGTCCCCTTCCTTCTTCAGCTCGTGCACACTTGTCCGCCAACATGTACAAATCATTGATGGTTGTGGGGAGTTTGACATTCATCTTGGCCTGCATCCTCCTATTGCACACATTCGAGTGGAACGCGGCAATCACGGCTGCGGGGTGTATCTCCGGAATGTTGTGGTGCACTCTGTTGAAACTCTGGATGTATTTCCACAGGGTTTCACCCTCCTTCTATGGGAGGACCTGCAAGTCGCTGGGCTATCCTGGCTCCTGGTGGCCACCCGTAAAGGTGCCAACGAACTCGTTGCATAGGTCAACCCATGACGCAATGGAATTCTCCAATAGGTGCATCATCCATGATTTCACATTTGGCTTGAGTGTCGAAGGGAAATATTTGGCGAGCACCTTCTCATACCTTCCACCGGCAGCCTGGACGGCAATTGTGTAGATGACCAAAAACTCTGCCGGGTTGAGTTTTCTGTCGTATTATTCCGTCAGTTCAGGCGCCAGCACTGGGTGCGGGGTCGCCAACATTTACGCCATTGCGCTTGTCAGATTGACGGTGTGCTTCATGGTGTCGTTTAATGGCGGTACGAGCGTCCTCCTTCTGTCAGTCTTCCAGGACACGCCACTGGTCTTGCTGGTCGCGCGAGCCGGTCGAGGCCATAAATGCCTCATCGGGACCGTCAGTGCGTGGAGCTTGTTGCGGCCACCCTTGAGATTGCTATCGAGGAGGGGACTGCACCGTCGGTGAGACTCCCTCAACACAACCATCTCTTCGGGCCAATGTCGTTGTCCGTGGGTGACGAACGGACCTGCTTGCTGCAATTTGTTGGCTTCGACGAAGACAATCAGACTTTGGATGGTGGCTCTCCACTCATCCATCTTGTCACTCGTTTGTGGAAAGTTCAACAACATTTGAGCCCGCGCCATTGCCTGTGCGGTCGTGTCCGGCATGGCAGAGAGGTGGACTGTGACGTTGCTCGACTTCTGGTGAAACCAGGAGGAGCTTCATCACGCCCTTGTTGTTGTGCACTGGTCACTGTGGTGGCCTATCATGGGGGAGGATGGGCTTGTAGATCTGTGCTTCCACTCAGCAATCCATCTTTTTTAGGACGAGGCACGCGCCTAGGAGCCTTGCGTGTGACAGGCGCAACTGGTGGAACGTGGTTTGCCTCGGATTGGGCGCCGGTGTTGCGAGTGCAGTCACTGATGCAGCGGATGCCTGGGGAATGGGTGTCGCTTTCGCCTGCGGCACTACGGCCAAACTCGCTAGGACGTCACTGGTGCTCGCCTTCGATGCCCCTCATTCCGTCTTACGTCACGGGGAACACGACGGCGGTGCCTCCTGCAATGACCGCGTCACCAACGGTGCGTTCATCGCCTAATGCCGCCGTGGTGCCAGCAATGTCTACAGCTGCACACGTCGTGGCCTTCGAAGTAGAACGATGTGCGTCTGCGCTGGTCTTCTTCTTGGGAGCCATGATGAAAAGGAAACAACGATGAAGATCAACATGCTGCCCATATCCTTAGGTTTGCGAGAATGAATCCCCCTTCCTGACACGCCAAAGATGTCGGTGCAGGTGTGCACACAATCACCTATGGGACATCGGGTCCCTTTGTGGTTCGGCGGGGAGGTCGTATGGCAAAAAGAGAAGAGACTATGAGACAACATGATGATGAGACTCGAGGATTTTACCCAGGTTCGGGCCGTTGTGAACCGTAAAACCCTACTCCTGCTTTGGTGGATTGATTGGGGAAGACGAAGTTTGCATGGAGCTTTGCCTCGGCAACGGTTGCCGGGGAGAGCTATCACGTACGTACAGTTACACTTGGTTCTAATCCCTTGGGGACCTGATCTACCAAGTGTCAAATCTCCAAGTGTCCGAATCATTTGCTAGTTTGCCTCGGGCCTCCTTTTATAGCTCAAGGGGCATTCCACGGTGGCAAACAGTCAACAGTCGTGATCAGATAGCTCACAGTGGTATCATACCTAACTATGGCACTTAAGACAAAGCGCCATAAATGCGGTCTTAGGTGGCGAGTGGGGGTGCGTTCCCTGCAAGCTCCTGTCACCGATGAACTGGCCGTGGCTTGGGGTCTTGGCACGCCTCTGGACAGGTGTCAAGAGGTTGCAATATGTCTTTCGGCGTGCCACCACTTATTCAGCGAGAGCCACCTAGCCATATGGGATCTCCACACCTCATCGACAAGTGACTCGTCTAGCAATGAGGTGGAGTAGTGGAAGGTTCGCCCGCACTTGCCGGGTCTTGGTGAGGATGCTTGTGCCTTCGCCCCTAGCAGGTGCGAGTGGTTCATGGCATGTCTTGGGTTGTTGGTGTAGGTCTTGTCGGGGTCTGGTTCCGGCTCTTCGCTTGGGTTAGTGGTTGCTCTTTAGGGGTTATGCTCTAAACACGTGTGCAAAATTCAGGGGCACTAGGTACCCCATTACTACTGCACCGACAATCGTGAACTTAATACATCGACAGGCAAGCATAGAAGCGCTCTCAAAGTGGAGTAATAGTAGTAGATGCAGGATCGTTTCGGTCTACTTGTTTCTGGACATAATGCCTATGTACACATAATCATTTTCATCAATAACATGTCATAACTATGCGCTATTTTGTCAATTTCCCAACAGTAATTTATTTACCGACCATGTTCTGTTTTTGAGTGAGAGGCCTCTAGTGAAAACTATGACCCCCGTGTCCACTTAATCATATTGCTAAAAACCAAAATACCTTGTTAAACCATAATTACTATTTATTTATTTTTTCTATTTATAAATCTATATATAGCATAATTAATCCTTCTAGGTAACGAGTTCAAGGGGCTTGACAACCCTCTTGCCTGCGTTGGGTGCAAGTGTTTGGTTATGTGTGTGCACTACAACAAGAACCCCCATATAGCAATGCATAGTTTGCAACGCTTTAAGAATGCGCTGCAATATATCATTGTTACAACACATATATACATTGGCAAGGACATCTGTTGTCGCTCTATGGACAACAACGAATGCCATATGTTGTAGTTTTGTGTTGCTATGTGTTAATGGACGGGAGAAACATATCTCCTCTCATCTAGAATTCTGACTTGTGGGCCCTTTACATAATAGTAATAACTTTTTTTGTTTCCCTTATTTATTAGTTATATTGTTTTCTTTTCCAATAAATCGTATAATAATGTAAGAATCAAATACCTAGAATTACCTTAATATAAATCTCCCTGTTGTGACCTGTGAGAACACGCCGCCGCCGAGCAATCCCACCTCCCACCGTCGCCCCGAACTCCCGACGCCGAACTCCCCTCCACCTCCACCCTCCCAGGCCGCCGAGCCAGCCCACCTCCCACCGTCGCCCCAAACACCCGACGCCGAACTCCCCTCCACCCCCACCCTCCCAGACCGCCTCACCTTGCTGCGCCGCCGCAGAGCCTTCTCACTTCCGCCGCTGGCCCCAAGCCCCCCTCCCCATACTGCATGCTTGACCATCCAAAGCCCCTCCCATGCCGCCGTCCCTTGCTACCCACGCTGCCAACGCCGTGCTAACACTACTGTCCCTGGATCCCTGCACCTAGCAGCACCGCGAGCCAGTCGTATGTCAATCGCCGCCTCACCTGACGTTGTACGAGCGAAGCGCCCCTGCATAGGTGACCTTCCCTCACCCTCTTCATCGCTTGTCTGAAACTGACATTTTTTCCACTGGTTATAAGAACTGAATCATCTGAGATTCATCTCTTTGTCTGAAAGTGTGAAGATCAATACAGATTTATTCTTGTACCCAATAAAAAACTGACACCTGAACTGAACTTGATGCAAGTGAAGTCAATTAAGTATATCTATCTAGCATAATCATTTTCATATTCTATTCAAGAAGTTATGTTAACAAACTGAATTTGTAGATGCATCTATATAAGTCAATTCAGTCAAAGTTCAATCATGAGGTCCTCCCAATTTCGAGTACTAGGCTATGCATCGACTAGTAGAAAACCTGCACCAAACTGTAGCATGCATGCTCAGTTTCATTAGCTTGTAATTTTGAAAAAGATTATTGTGGTGTAGTGTTGTTGATCATGTAGTCCTATTACTTTAAAATGTATTCTTCTATTGGCAAACTGGTCATGCACATTGGGAAATATATGGATGATATACATGTCCTTGTTGGTTGAGAGAAAATTTGATTGTTAGGGTAGTACGATCATGCTGTAAAACGACTCTAAAGAAACATGAGCTATTTTGTTTTCTCTTTCAGAATTTTTGTCACATCTGTACCATCGACCAGTAGTCTGAAAATTGCCGCCTACACCAAGACCAAGGATAGGGCCCAGCATAGGTAAGCTTCTCGCCCTTTTCATCTCTTGTATGATCTTATCTACTTCATCTTTGGAAAATATTTATGTCCTTGATGGTGAAGTTTGCTAGAAAAAGTAAGTTTGATATTTTTATGGACTGCTTATGGTTGTTAAACATAACTTGTCTTGATCAGTAACTAGAAAACTAGATTAAGTAGAATTCAACCTTACAATGACAACTAAACCCTGTATTGTAGAGTGGCTATGGATGTACAAATCACCAAGGTACTTTTGCGTTATCCTAGAGGAAGGAGCCGGTACTTGGCTGGCGTAGATGGATTTTTGGAATTTGCATATAAATATAAGACAGAAGATACCACGATCCTTTGTCCATGTGAAGAATGTGTGCACACTTCTTTACTGTCAAAGGATGCTGTCCGTGATCATTTGATCTGTAATGGAATTCTTCAGAGTTATAAAAAATGGGTTTTTCATGGCGAATCTTCAGATGAGAACAATGATGATCAGCAACCACAACCTCACAATGAAGAAATGCTTGCTAACATGCATGGGTTGATCAATGATGCTTTTAGGAATATGTATGATGATGTGCCAATGAGTGAGAGTCCAGATCCACCGAATCAACATGGACCAAATTTAGAAGCTGAAGAATTTTACAAATTGATCGATGATTCGAAGAAGCCTTTATGGTCGGGATGTGGATTATCACAGCTATCATTACTTGTAATTTTGTTTAATATAAAATCCATGAACAAATGGTCTGACAAGTCATTTGGAGACCTACTTGATACTCTACGCATGGCAATTCCAATCGGAAATGAGCTGCCCCAGAATTTCTATGAGGCTAAGAAGATTGTTTCAAATTTTGGCCTAGATTATAAAAAGATTCATGCTTGCCCAAATAATTGTCAGCTTTTCTGGAAAGACACATAAAATGATGATTTTTGCTCGATCTGCAAGGCCCCTAGGTGGAAAGATAAAGCACCGGAAACAAAGTTAACAAAGAAGGAAAGAAAAAAAGCAACACCATGCAAAGTTTTACGTTACTTTCCAATCAAGGATAGGTTGAAAAGATTGTTCATGTGCAAAGAGACATCACCTCTTTTGGATGGCATGATGAAGAGCGCATTAAGGATGGTGCACTACGACATCCGACCGATTCCCCAGCATGGAAGGCTTTAGATGAAAGGTACTCAAATCTTGCATCTGATTGTCGTAATATACGGTTTGGCTTGAGCACTGATGGATTTAATCCCTATGGGATGCTGAGTTCTAGTTATAGTTGTTGGCCAGTTGTTTTGGTAATATATAATCTGCCGCCATGGTTGTGCATGAAAGAATCTTATCTTTTGCTATCTTTGATAATTCCTGGGTCCAGAAGTCCAGGCGATAATATTCATGTCTTTCTCCAACCACTTTTGGATGACTTGAAAGACTTATTTATGAATGGAATTCAGGCATATGATGTATCTAAAAATGAAACCTTTACTTTGCGAGCAGTCATGTTATGGACTATAAATGATTTGCCAGCTTTAGGAATGGTTTCTTCACATAAAGTGCATGGAGAATTTGCATTTCCACCATGCGGTGCAGATGCATGGTCCAAACGATTGAAACATGGAAAGAAATCATGCTTTATGGGTCATCGCCGATTTCTGCCTCCTGGTCATAAGTTTCGTTTTGATGAAAAGTCTTTTGATGGAACAACAGAGCATAGAGCAGAGCCTCGAACATACTATGGACGTCAGGTCAAAGAAGAAATAAAGGCTCTTGGTGATTTTAAGCAGTCAAAAACTTATAAGGGATTAAGTAGTCTATTTACATTACCCTATTGGGACTATAATCTCGTTCGTCATAATCTTGACGTGATGCACATAGAGAAGAACGTGTGTGATAATGTTTTGGGCACACTTTTAGGTTTAGATGGGAAGTCAAAAGATAATCTTTCTGCTCGTCTAGATCGTAAAGAAATGAATATTAGAGAGGACCTGCATCCAGAGAAACAACCTTCAGGCAAGTTTTATTTACCACCCGCATTATTTACCATGTCCAGAAGTGAGATAAAATTGTTCCTTGAAGTTCTTGAGTCTATAAAGGTTCCCGATGGCTATTGTGGAAATACATCTAAATGTGTGAAGTCTGCTGAAGGAAAAATTTCTGGGCTAAAAACACATGACTGCCATGTCCTACTGCAACAATTCATGCCTATCGCTTTGACGGGTATTCTTCCAGACCATGTCACAACAGTACTATTTGAATTATCTGCTTACTTCCGAGGAATATGTTCAAAAGTTCTCCATGTAAATGAGCTTGATCGTTTGGAAGAATCAATTAGAATCACACTTTGTAAAATGGAGATGATATTCCCTCCTGGTTTTTTCACAGTCATGGTTCATTTAGTTGTCCATTTAGCAACTGAATGTAAACTTGGTGGACCAGTTTGCTACCGTTGGATGTACTTTATTGAAGGTAAAATTGTGGTGCTAAGAAAAGTGCAATATTGGCACAAGTCATGTCATATGAGACCTACTAAATTGTTTTTTTACATGTGTGCAGGTACCTTGGTAAATTGAAGTCATTTGTTCGCAACAAAGCTCGCCCTGAGGGTTCAATTGCAGAATCATATTTGGCGCATGAGTGTATGGCCTTTTGTTCAGGATACTTGGAGGGTTTCTCTACTAAGCACAACCAACCATCAAGGAATCATGACAAACCAAATGAGAATGAATCTGCCATGTATGCAAATGAATCCACATTATTTCCTCCAGTAGGGAATCCATTGGGAAAGCCACGTACCTACACTTTGAATGATATGGAGTCCGTACAAGCCCATAGATTTGTGTTGTACAACTGTGATGTTGTCACTCCATATCTCATGTAAATGTCTTACCTTAACTTGTTAGCATGTTAAATTTAATTTTTTTGATCTAAAATTTTGTTTATATGTGTTGTAGAGCTCATGGTGCTGAACTAAAAAGGAAAAACCGAACAAGCGCCTAGCACTAAAACCATTGAGCGCATGCAGCATTCAAACTTCCCTGAATGGTTTAGAGATCATGTAAGTTCCCTGTTATTTGTTTTCTAATTTTGAGTTTATGTTATCTAAGTTCCGTGTTGGTGTAGGTAATGCAGCTGGAGCAGCAACGGGGTACTGACAGCATCGATGATGACATTAGATGGTTGGCTCGTGGTCCAAATGAGGTTGCACAAAGATACATAGGCTTCTATACCCGTGGATATAGATTTAGACCCAAGCGTTATGACAAGAAGACTCAAAACAGTGGGGTTGTTTTGACCGCAAAAACATCAAGTTATGCTTCTACAGGTGATACTAACCCTATACTTGGAGATGTCATGTACTATGGAAAGATAGTTGAGATAATTGAGTTGGATTATTATAGAAAATTTTCGGTGGTCCTATTCAAATGTGAATGGGTTAATAGTACTAAAGAAAAAGAAGTAAAAAAAGGATAGGTTTGGTCGTACGCTTGTGAATTTTTCACAGCAAGTCCATAGTGGTGACAAGATAGAGGATGAGCCTTTTGTATTTGCCAATCAAGTTGACCAACTTTTCTATACGAAAGACCGTACAAATCCTGGATGGTCATTTGTGACGAAGGTGACTCCTCGAGACAATTTTGACATGGGTGAAGAATGGAATGATATAGAAAGTGAACCTTATCATGTCAGTAATCTGGATGACCTTTTTTTACACTGCACATGTGAATGAAATGTGGACTAGAAGAGATATAGAAGGAACAACTGTAGATCCTATTACAAGTTCTGATCCCGAAGCTTTGGACTAAATGAAAGGTTTGCTTGTAATGTCTTGTTTTGCCCTGCTAGGTTTGAAAATTCTAGCTTATCTTTACAATATTGTGACATCTACAATTTTCTTAATGAACGATAATATTTCTGTAGTTGATGCTCGGGGTGAAGTCAATTTCAGAATAATGCCATTGTTGTTGTGCAATCACTCAAGAGAAAGTGCATTCAAACATCGTCGTAGAAGCATGTTCCTGAACTTCAATCTATCAGATACAGGGGGCCAAGGAAATACCTCAGTTTTGTTGGCACACTTACTGCTCCAAGTCGACATGAGGGCATGCATCCTTCTTTGTATTTATCACCATTTCTGCTATACTGTTAAGCACAGCTACCCCATGTAAATTTCTACTTGTTCTAGTTACAATTAGGATTCACTTGTAAATCATCACATGTGGCATTTGTGCATTTATGTAGAATATTAATTTATTTTGTTTATCTTGAATTAAAATAAACATGGTTTATTTTCTCCTTTTGTTTTATATCTAACTTGGGTGAACATAACAACAAAAAAGTAAACAACTCCTACAACGGTGAGCTGAAAGCCAACAAGCTCGCCTTGACTATAAGCTTTCTCCGTTCTTACCGAGTAACAAATCACACATTTAATTTAATTATTTTGTAATTCCATCACAAGTTAAGTTAATATTCGAGTCAAACTTCGAGGAACTAGTATGTATTTGCTCCTCGTACATAAAAAATAAAAATAAATACAAACTACTCCTCGTCGTCTTCCTCCAACGTGTCGGTGTCCACTACGTCCTTCATTTCACGAAGAATGCGCGCTCGTCTCCCGCGCGTCGGAATCTACTATGTGTCGGACCGCCGTCTCCCGCGCGCCGGAATCTACCATGTGTCGGACGGCCGTCTCCCGCGCGCCGGAGTCTACCATGTGTCGGACCGCCGTCTCCCGCGCGCCGGAGTCTACCATGTGTCGGACCGTTGTCTCCCGCGCGCCGGAGTCTACCATGTGTCGGACCGTCGTCTCCCGCGCGTCGGAGTCTACCATGTGTCGGACCGTCGTATCCCGCGCGTCGGAGTCAACCATGTGTCGGACCGTCGTCTCCCGCGCGTCGGAGTCTACCATGTGTCGGACCGTCGTTTCCCGCGCTTCAGAGTCTACCATGTGTCAGACCGTCGTCTCCCGCGCGCCGGAATCTACCATGTGTCGGACCGTCGTCTCCCGCGCGCCGGAATCTACCATGTGTCGGACCGCCGTCTCCCGCGCGCCGGAGTCTACCATGTGTCGGACCGCCGTCTCCCGTGTGCCGGAATCTACCATGTATCGGACCGTCGTCTCCCGCGCACCGGAATCTACCATGTGTCGGACCGCCGTCTCCCGCGCGTCGGAGTCTGCCATGTGTCGGACCGCCGTCTCCCGCGCGTCGGAGTCTGCCATGTGTCGGACCGCCGTCGCCCGCGCGTCGGAGTCTGCCATGTGTCGGACCGCCGTCGCCCGCGCGTCGGAGTCTGCCATGTGTCGGACCGCCGTCTCCC
The DNA here is from genome assembly GCF_904849725.1 of Hordeum vulgare subsp. vulgare. Taxonomy (NCBI): domain Eukaryota; kingdom Viridiplantae; phylum Streptophyta; class Magnoliopsida; order Poales; family Poaceae; genus Hordeum; species Hordeum vulgare. The sequence continues at coordinate 129,865,849 of NC_058523.1, forward strand.
TCGCGTCGGAGTCTGCCATGTGTCGGACCGCCGTCTCCCGCGCGTCGGAGTCTGCCATGTGTCGGACCGTCGTCTCCCGCGCATCGGAGTCTACCATGTGTCGGACCGCCGTCTCCCGCGCGTCGAAATCTACCATGTGTCGGACCGTCCTCTCCCGCGCGCCGGAGTCTACCATGGGTCGGACCGTCGTCTCCCGCGCATCGGAGTCTACCATGGGTCGGACCGTCGTCTCCCGCGCATCGGAGTCTACCATGGGTCGGACCGCCGTCTCCCGCCGCGCCTTCCGGAGACAAACCACCACAGCTTGAGGCTCCGATCCGCCGTGTGCCAAACAACACCTCCAAGAAGGGATGCGATGTGGGCGATGTTGTTGCTCGGACGAGTCCTAGGGTTTCCCCCGACACGTGGAAGGAGGTAGGGGATGGCACCCGCTGGTGTCACCGCATCGGAGCTGGATGAACCGACAAGGATTTCTCCTGCACTCCACACCCCACCACCCAAGCGGGAGGAGATCCACCTCCACCGCCGACGCCGAGTAGGGGAGCCCCACCGCCACCTGGAACACCGCCGCCTAGGAGCACCACCTGGTGCAGCTCCGGGAGGGGGGAAGGGTAGGGGGCCATCGCCACTAGCGAACTCGGGGTCGTCCGCGGGAGCTAGCGATGGCGGCGGAGAGGAGAGAGAAGGCGGGGCTGGATGAAAGGGGAAGGCGGGGGCGACGCGGTCGCGGGATTGGAGAGGCAAAAAAACAATTTTATTTGAGTTGATTTATATCATACTTAAAAAAGAATTTGAGAGTAATGCTATTTTTATATCATACTCAAAAAATAATACTCAAAAATGAACGGAAAATAATACTCAAAAAGGAATTTCTATTTTTCCTCTTTCCCTCGGTCTCTTCCCTCCAGTTTTTTTCTTCCCTCAAAGTAAACGTAACTGACAAAAAATCTTATGCACCTCCCCCCGTTTATCTCCACAGCTCAGGTCGTGGCTGAACACAGTCGTGGGCATCTCTGCCGGCTGGTGGCGCACGGGCCATCTCCGACGACTGGAGGTGGCAGACGATTCACGCCATTTCTTCGATTGCAGGTCAGTGGCTCCCCCTGGCTCTCTCTAGCATGCGCCTTCCTCCGACCTGTCGCCGTCGCTGCCACTGCTGCCGCCGCCGCCGCCAACGACCATCTGACGCCGCCGTCGCTGCCACTGCTGCCGCCGCCGCCGTCGCTGCCATTGCTGCCGCCGCCGCCGACCATCTGACGCCCTTCCTCCGCTCCCGACCTAACGCCTGCATCAGTGCGCCACTCCTCGCCCCTGCTGCAGGCTGTAAGTGGGACGCTCCGCCGGGACTCCCTCATCCACCCCACATCTGCCACATAAGTTAAGTGGTATGTCCATCAAAACCCACATATTATTATGTGGGATATGTTGGTTTAGTGGAATACCCACAAAACTTGTATGATGTATATGTCTGTGTTAAAAAGAATCTCACTATGCATAGCACAAACAAATCTCACTATGCATTGTATTATTCTTCAGAAGAGCCCAATATATACAGTTGTACAAGTAGGACGAACAAAAGGTAAATCAGCAGGGCAGAATGTTCAATTAAGACTTGATGAGAGAAAGGATTTCAGATTATCAGTTAACAACTTAACATACAGTTCAGACTGTCAACACTGGTTGATTGTTCATTACACAAATTTTCGCTCTTCCACTACTAGTACTGGATGGATTTGTCTCTACGGATGTATAGCTATGAGTATTCCTCGAGCGTCAGACTCCAAGCCCGAGTTTTACCTTATTCTTTCACGGACAGGGATCCTAGCGAGCCTGCTACTGCTTGGTCGTGGTGAGGGAACGAAGAGTCAGGGGAGGCGAGAAAGGCGGCGAGGCTGGAGGACGCGCGTGTAGGCGAAGATAGCGATGTTCACATCAGCTGATGTGGGTTCAATGTGGGTTTCCGTGGGACTGCACACAAAACCCACTTAAGTTTGATGCAATCCCACGGGCGTCCACGAATGTGTTTTATGCGGGCTTGGACGTGGGCACCGCGGGCAGCTCACCTCCACTTGTAGCCTGACCCCTGTTAGCCATTCTTGTTGATCGGTTCGGCGGCGACGGCGGCGGCGGAATTCTCTGTCTGATCTGAGACTGATGATGTTAGGGTGTTTGTTCTAGTTTCTCCAGACTGATGATGTTCGTCCACTGATGATAGCTTCAGTGGTAGATTATGTGAGGTTCAGTGATAGATTATGTGAGGTTCAGTGGTATATTAAGTGAGGTTCAGTGGTAGATTATCCGAGACTGATGATGTGCAATATATAGCTGCAAAAGTTCACCATCTTAATATATATCGAGGGGCCTTATCACTGACAACATCAGCTCATGGTTTTTTGCTCTCTGTTTGGTGAAAAATCGGAATCATATTAATATTTACTTTCCCAATTTTCTTTTTACATCGCATACACAAAATTTAATAATGAATGATCTGCAATATATAGCTGCCGAAGTTCAACTTCTAGCAATACAACTAAATCAAGAAACGGTGTCTGCTGCTGCCATATGTCTGCAACTAAAAAGAATCATTGTCTTTCTTTGTGTACACTCTGCACTAAATAAATACATAGAGATCGCAGTAGTTTTCTTTGTGTACACTCGTAACTGAATAAATAGACAAGCATCATTGGCTGCACTAAGTTGTGTTAATTCTTACGTACATATTGATACCTGTCAAATTGGTTTATGCGGGTGTGATTCAGAGGAACATATTGATGTTTCATTTACATTTTTTTCACGTTGTGCATTGGTTTTCCTCCTTGAGTTGATATGACACGAAGTAAACTACATGTTGTTGAATGTAATGATGAATACATGACCGAGGAACATATTGAACATGAGAATACCATGTGCAAAGATGTTGAAGAAGGCTTGAATGATAGTGATGATGAAGAGTACCAGGACAACACTGTTGCTAATGAACAAGGTAATTACCTTTTGACACTACGCTAGACATTCTGAAAAATTAGAATTAGAATCAGCATTGCAGTACCATCTTCTCCAAAGCAGAACTGAATGGTAACCCTTTAGATGTGATAGTGTATCAATTTAAAGCTCTATAAACTCGTGAATGACACTATATCAGTTGTTCCTCAGACTGCAGATCTAAATATAGTTAACATAGTTGTTTATGTGTGATTAATTATAAATGTTTTCGAAATGTATGCATGATTAGATGAAAATGAAGAAAAAACCAAGCGTGGGAGGACAAGGCTAAAAGAAACATGGAATCTTCCGAAAGGACAGAGAATTGTGGTCCAGTGCAATGATATAAACCAACCAATTGGAAAGGAAGTTGCACGTCTTGGGAATTTTCTTGGCACAGTTGCTAGGAATGGAAAATTGTGTAGTTTGAGATACAAGGACTGGAGAAAGCTAATAGGAGAGAGAGAAAAAATACAAATGAACACAGAAACAAAAGGGATATACTAGCGCAAGTAAAGGTATATTCAGAGTACATTAAACCCCATCTTTTGCTGACATCATTATGCTTTGCATACTAGCATTATCATAAACATAGTTTTATTTGAAATGTAGATGAGATTTCTTTACCCTCTTCGCATGGAAAATATTATCTTAAAAAAATGGAGATAGATGGAGGGAACATAAGTCAGATCTGAAAGCATTGTATTTTGATGCAAATAAGAGCATGGAAGCGAATAACACCAATGTTCCAAAGGGTGTCATTAAGGACCAGTGGATTACTCTTGTCAGTAATTGGATGACCCCAAAGGCACAAGTATGTATACTGCCACCAGATTTGTTATGTACATGTTCCTCAGTCATGGTGCATAATTCTGAAAAATACTTGTGCATACATTATACAATTTTTTGATAGGGGATAAGTGAGACAAATAGGATAAATTGTGCGATGAGGAAGTCCAAACACACGTCTGGAACTAAGAGTTTTCCACGAGTTCGAGATGAGCTGGTCAGTTTATGAGAACTCAAACTATATGCATCTAGATCCCATTTGTACTGCAGGTATTTAATAAGTTAACCGTTTGACCAATAGAGACTAAAGGATCCAGAAAAGAAGTACCCACACAGGGTTGTCTTATACATTCATACTCATAAGCATAAAAGCGACAAGAAAATGAATGAACAAGTGGTATAGTATCGACACTTTTATTCAAAATTATAGTCTTGTTTAGCACATTGTTTTGACATACAATATTCATGTATATAGGTTGATTTGAAGGCGCGTATAGCGGGGAATCCATCTTTAGTAGATACTAGTACAGGAAAGACAACATGGAAAGGAGATGTTTTGAATGCGGTACTTGGCGCAGACAAGCGTGGACATATTCATGGCCTGGGACGTGTTCCGGATCCAAATCAAGTCTTTGATGTGTCAACTTCACGCCATTTTCAGAATATACACCTTAGTTCATTGCAGGATATATCGAATGAAGATCTTTTGGCTATTAGACTGAAGATCGAGAAGCTGGAGAACAAAGTGGAAAAGCAAGATGCTGAGATTTTGGAACTAAAAGGGAAGAACAAAAACTCCGAAGGACAGGTAAATTCGAAGAATTTATCCATTATTCAATATATGGACTAATTCGTAGGTAGTAGTTACAGGGTTCTTTGGATCACATATCTGCATCTCGAGATATTCCTTCTATTGGCAAGAAAAATTCAAAAATAAAAGTATGTGTCTTTACAAAGGTATAATAAATATTTTGAAGCCATTTTACAAGTATGTTCTTAATCTAGTTTGGTTTCAATCGACAGAGAATTTATGGCGACGGTCATAGTGAACAACTTCGTACTGTTGGGCAGCAGAATAATGTGATGGTAGTGTATGGATGCATTAATACATTTTTGTTTTCTTGTTAAAGAAATTAATCATCTCTTGACATTCATTATAGAGCAAGAAAACATTTCTCAAAGACATGGAGATGCAACCATCATACAAACGTCCTTCTATGGATGAGGTATGATCATTGATATATTGTTTGGAATCAGACATGGTTGAGTTCAAATTTGGAATTACTCACACATTTTTCCACTACGATTTTTTATTATTGTTCTCACGAATCTGATAGTATATCTTTTGTCACAGAGCAATGAAACTTTGGTCCATGATGAAAATGTTCAGCAAGAGTGGGAAAACAATAATGCAGACAAGTTACTAACTCCTTCCCTTTCTGAACTTATACCAATGTCGAGAATCTTGAGAAGATTACCGTACAAACTTTTATGATGATACACCAATGAAATCATATATAAAACACTAGATACTCATTGCGTAGCTATTGTTGCTTATTTATTCTCAACTCTGAATCTGTTTCAAAAAGAGAAATTGTTTAGCTTTACAATGCTCTTCATTATTCAATACATGTATTAATTGTTAGGTTCTCGTTACATGATTCTTTTGGTCGGAAGTCTACATCTCAAGATGCTCTTTGTGTTCGCAATACATATTCAAAACAAAAAGTATTTATCTCTAGAATATAAAAATAATAAATTCCAAGTCAGTTAGATAAATATGCCCATTTTCTTATTTTGTTTCAATCGACACAGAGTATACAACGGCACTCGTAGTCAACAACTTGGTACTGTTGTAAAGAAGAAGAATGTGATGGTAGCGTATGCATGCATTAATATATTTATGTTTTCTTTTATAGAAATTAATCACCTCTTGCCATTCATTACAGAGCAAGGAAAAGTTTATATATGACATGGAGATGCAACTATCAAACAAACACCTTTCTAAGGATAAGGTATGTTCATTTATGTATAGTTTGGAGTCCAATATGGTTGAGAAACAATCAAGGACACGACGTTTGAGTGCCCGAGCCTAGCTGCACCTGTTATCCTTGGCATTGGCTGCGCTATGTGGATCCGTGAAAGGTGATTTGACTGTTATGGGGTGGGCGCTAGAAATGACTCGAGAACGGGAAATACGGTATGATATGTTGTACGGTGCGATCCCTAGAGTGCTGCGTGGTGGACGTTTGAAATTTAGTGGGCGGCTCCGTCAGGACGTGTATCTGTTTTGTGGCTCAAGACGCTTTTATGTGGAGATGAGCCGTGGCACGCAATAGTAATAGGGTGTTAGGATTGCGAGAGGCACACCATTTAGAATAGGATAGCAACTCGGGAGGCACGATCATTTGGAAGTAGCATCAAGATGCACTGATCGTGCATGGGAGAAGTAGTCGTAGAAAACATGACGACGGATCACCCAAGTCTCTGCTTGCTTGGTAGCTGGGTGATTCGGTTCATGCACATGCAGGCGATGTACTTGCACGGCTGCTGGCTGCATGATTATGATTATCACGTGTCCCATCACTCATTCGGTGGAACACAATCTGCTCTTTTGAGGGAGTTAGAAATTTACCATACAAAGCTACATCTTACACGACGATTACCATGATTTTAACCGCAACAGGAGGACCACCGGTTCATTCTTCAGCTTAGCATAGTGAACCATGAAACACGGTAATATCGAAGCCATAGTTTATGCATGCTGCTAGGGAGACAGGCAGAATGCAGCTTCGCATACATCAGAGAACCTAAGTTCTTGAACCACGTTGTTCCACAGGGTAGCCTGGAAATACACATATAGGTCGATAAAAAAATCATGCCATGGATACACATGGGCTTTGTATGATTAGTACCATGCCTTTGAAATAGTTTCAAGTTTGGTTTCCCGTTTCGAGTTGCGTCCGAATGAGTAAGGCAAAACCATTGTCACGGTATGGGAAAATCTGCCACCATCTCGAGTGGGTATTCAGGCCTTCAAGGGCCTGCAGTGCTTCCTGGACATATTTGAGTACCGTTTCATTCTTAAGTTATTCTGATTATTTTGCATCTTGCCATTAGCATGGTGGCCAGAGCATTAGTAAGATGTCAAGAGGAGGTAACGCAACAAAGAATGACAATGTATGACATACATCTTCTAAATCTTATTATTCTCCCTTTTAGTTCTTAGGCTTTAAGTATATTGCATACTGATGTTGCATAAAATATCTACAGAAACAACAATGCAGTACAACAAATTGCATGGGTGCCGACTCGATAGATGTATGGGTATTAAGTTTATGTTACACATGATTATGTGCATGTTTCAAATTGCTTATAGTACAAATGGTTTTCTCGTTTACTAACAGATTGGCACTATAGTATTTTTGAAGAGCTTGGGAAATCCAAACAAGAATGTTGCTCTTGGTACACTCCAATGCGATGACCCAGAATACAAAGTTGAGGGTGTTCGTCTTGGTAATCAATTCTGGGCAGTGCGAATTGATGCTACATTGGCAAAATCAGATCCGTTGATACGACCTCTAAAAAGGTCAACATTATTGGTCATGCAACAGGATTAATTATTGCATGGCCTTCAACCTTTGTATGTTCTTCCTTCTTTAATTTTACCACTCTTAGCCTTGTTTTCTCTACAATAACTTGTTGATATCATTTATTTATTATTGTAGATTGCCAAGATAAATTGATGATGCATGGCCCAGATGTTGATTGCAAGGTGGAGAATGGGGCTCCTATTCGATGGTCTTACGTAGTGTTTTAGGATGTCATCTCTAGTGTGGATATTTCAAACATTATGTTTTAGAATGGTTGAGGCGTTGATTGAAGCGTCCAAACTTAGCTATTATTTAGTATCTCATTGCATCCTTTGGATCATGATCTTTGTAAAGCAACAAAGTCAAATTAATATATGAGACCTTTATGTTTGTTATATTGTGGCTCCATTTATTGTCAGCACTAACCATATCATTCTGATAACAATATATGGAATCGCAGTTCATAAACTTTAGCAACACCTCTATATGTTGCAATGATCTGTTGTGTCCATTTGGAAATCCTATAGTACAATGCAGCGAGCAACACATACAAAGTGTTATTAGAATCTAGTTATATACGCTGCCAGCCTGCAACGTTCTTTCATGCCGTTTACCAACGCATCTATATACGTTGTTGTAGGCCCTTCCATCGCCACCTACGGCAACACATATTAATCCGTTGGTGCAGGCCTTAGCAACACTTATATGGACATACGACAACACATCAATGTGTTGCTGAAACGGGGTTCTTGTTGTAGTGGTATAGGTGCTCACAATGAGAGTTTGCCTTATTCTCCTACCGGTTCGATAACCTTGGTTCTGACTAAGGGAAATACTTATCACTACTATATTGCTTCACCCTTCCTCTTCGGGGGAAAACCGAATACAACTCACAAGTAGCACAAAGGATTTCTAGCGCCGTTGTAGGGAAGACATCATCAAATTCTCATGAGGTACTGCTACATCGACAGAAACCTTGTGTCGTCTCGTGAGCTTGCGTTGGTTTTTCCCTTGAAGAGGAAAGGGTGATGCAGCACAGGAGCAGTAAGTATTTCCCTCAGTTTGAGAACCAAGGTATCAATCCAGTAGGAGAATCTCGTCAAGTCCAGAGTACCTGCACAAACACAAAGAGCTTGCACCCAACGCTATAAAGGGGTTGTCAATCCCTTTAAGATTGATTGCAAAGTGAGATATGAAGGCGGAAAGTGCAACGAAGTAAAAGAGTAAGGCAGAAAATATGGTGTGAAGTAGACTCGGGGGCCATAGTGTTCACTAGAGGCTTCTCTCAAAATAGCAAATATTACGGTGGGTGAACAAATTACTGTCGAGCAATTGATAGAACCGCGCAAAGTCATGACGATATCTAAGGCAATGATCATACATATAGGCATCACATCCGAGACAAGTAGACCGATACTTTATGCATCTACTACTATTACTCCACACATCAACCGCTATCCAGCATGCATCTAGTGTATTGAGTTCTTGACGAACAGAGTAACACCTTAAGCAAGATGACATGATGTAGAGGGATAAACTCAAATCAATGATGAAAACCCCATCTTTTTACCCTTGATGATAACAACATGATGCGAGCCTCGCTATCCCTTCTGTCATTGAGTGAGGTCACCATACGTGCATGCTACGGGAATCACTAACTTCAACACAAGTATTTCTAGATTCACAACACCTTACTAACATAACTCTTAATATTATTAAATCCATGTCTCAAAACAAATTGAGAGGAATCAAGACTTCTCTTTCTACTCAATGCACATGAAGATGGGAGGTTTTTGTATCCTCTTTGGGTACCTATCACCTTTGGGACTACTTTCATAGCATAAGGCAACTACCAAGTCATGCACCGCCGTGCTCTAAAAGATCTAAGTGAAGCACATAGAGCAAAATTATCTAGCTCAAAAGATATAAGTGAAGCACGATGAGCATTCTAGCAAAATCACGATGAGTGCATGTCTCTCTCTCAAAAAGGTGTGCAGCAAGGATGATTGTGACACAACAAAAAGAAAAGACTCCTACGATACAAGACGCTCCAAACAAAACACATATCATGTGGTGAATAAAAATACTGCTCCAAGTAATGTTACCGATGGATTGAAGACGAAAGAGGGGATGCCTTCCCGGGGCATCCCCAAGCTTAGGATTTTTGGTGTCCTTGAATTTGGCTTGCGATGCCTTGGGAATCCCCAAGCTTGAGCTCTTTCCAATCATTATCTCTTTGTCCATGAGAACATCACCCAAAACTTGAAATCTTCACAACACAAAACTTAAACAGAAACTCGTGATAACATTAGCACAAGAAAACAAACTACCACCTCTTTAGGTACTGTAGCAATCTTGATTTGTACTTATATTGGTGTTAGATTACTGTATTCTCACTTTTCCATGGCTATTATCCCCCGATACTATCCATAGTTTCATCAAAACAAGCAACCAACTCAACAAAAACAGACTAGTGTGTAGCAATTTGTATACTTCGTATACTTCTGGTACTTCAAAAATTCTTACAAATTACGACTGCCTGGGAAAAAGGCATATCAATGATCAGCAAAAAGAATCAACTCATAAGATCTTTCTGAATAAAAATAAAAAATGATCTCGTGAGTGAAAAGTTTCTGTCTTTTTCCAGCAGGATCAAACAACCATCACCAAGACTAGTCATAAAGGTTTTACTTGGCTCAAACACAAAAAGAAACACAAAAGACACAATCATAATAGAATTATGATGGTGTGGACGCAACAAAACAGAAAGAAAAAGAAATAAATTCATTGGGTTGCCTCCCAACAAGCGCTATTGTTTAACGCCCTTAGCTAGGCATAAGGCGATAGAATCACAAATCGTCGTCTTTGGTGCTCAAACCATAAGTAGCATGATCACTCATCATCTTAAGGTCTTCATCTTTCTTACTAGATGGTTCACCACTATTTTTAGGAACAAAAACAGACTTGGTGACCTTATTGTGGGCAAAATTTGGAGTATTCTGCATAGCGGCAAAAGAGGAACCCATGTTGGTTGTAACATCCTCTAGTTTGCCAATCCTAGCGGAATCATGACCTACTTTTTAGTTAACTGTGGGTTCCTTCTCCTTTAAATTTTTCAAAACCATTCCCACCTTGGATCCGTACTGAGTGATTTGATTGTGGATCTTTTTATCCAAATTCTTAATAAGTTCGATCGTAGCAACCTTATTTTCAATGACATCCAGCCTACGCATCACATGTTCCAGAGTTAAGGTAGTTCCATTAACCATGAGTGGGGGTGAGCCTACCAAATTTATTACAGCTCTGTAAGAATCAACGGTATGGCTACCCAAGAAATTTCCACCTACGATGGTGTCAAGAATATACCTATTCCAAGGAGAAACACCCACATAAAAACTGTGAAGCAGGACGGTAGTAGATTGCTTATGAGTAGATCTACTCTGAGCATTGCAAATCCTATACCAAGCGTCCTTTAAGTTTTCTTCCTCAATTTGTTTGAAATTGAGAACTTCGTTCTCGGGAGTATCGTTCGGAGTGGTGGATCTAGCCATGAGGACAGGTAGACTATCCCACACAAACGAACAGAAAGCAAGCGAGAGAAAAGGGCGAACGAAAAAGGCAAACGAAAAAGAGGCAAACGAAGAAAAGGGTAAATCTTTTTGTAAATTTTTGTTTTTTTAAGAAGCGAGGGAGAGGAAAACGAGAGGCAAAAAAGTAAATGCACGAGATGAGTTTGCGACACTTACTTGGATGAGTTCTTGACTTGATCCTCCCCGGCAACGGCGCCAGAAATCCTTCTGCTACGTCGATAGAAACCTTCTGTCGTCTCTTGAGGTTGCGTTGGTTTTTTCCCTTGAAGAGGAAAGGGTGATGCAGCACAGGAGTAGTAAGTATTTCCCTCAGTTTGAGAACCAAGGTATCAATCCAGTTGGAGAATGTCGTCAAGTCCAGAGTACCTGCATAAACACAAAGAGCTTGCACCCAACTCTATAAAGGGGTTGTCAATCCCTTCAAGATTGATTGCAAAGTGAGATATGAAGGCGGAAAGCGCAACAAAGTAAAAGAGTAAGGCTGAAAATATGGTGTAAAGTAGACCCGGGGGCCACAGTGTTCACTAGATGCTTCTCTCAAAATAGCAAATATTACGGTCGGTGAACAAATTACTATCGAGCAATTGATAGAACGGCGCAAAGTCATGACGATATCTAAGGCAATGATCATACATATAGGCATCACGTCGGAGACAAGTAGACCGATACTTTATGCATCTACTACTATTACTCCACACATCGACCGCTATCCAGCATGCATCTAGTGTATTGAGTTCATGACGAACAGAGTAACGCCTTAAGCAAGATGACATGATGTAGAGGGATAAATTCAAAGCAATGATGAAAACCCCATCTTTTTACCATTGATGGCAACAACACGATGCGTGCCTCGCTACCCCTTCTGTCACTGGGTGAGGTCACCGCACGGTATGAACCCAAAACCAAGCACTTCTCCCATTGCAAGAATCATAGATTAAGTTGGCCAAACAAAACCCACAACTCGAAGAGAATTACAAGGATATGAAATCATGCATATAAGAGATCAGAAGAAACTCAAATAAGATTCATAGATAATCCGATCATAAATCCACAATTCATCGCATCTCGACAAACACACCGCAAAAGAAGATTACATCGGATAGATCTCCATGAAGATCATGGAGAACTTTGTATTGAAGATCCAAGAGAGAGAAGAAGCCATCTAGCTACTAGCTATGGACCCGTAGGTCTATGGTGAACTACTCACGCATCATCGAAGGGGTCATGGTGTTGATGAAGAAGCCCTCCGTATTCGAATCCCCCTCCGGCAGGGCACCAGAACGTGCCCCAGATGGGATATTGCGGAGACAGAAGCTTGCGGCGGAAAAGTACTTTCGATGATCTCCTGATTTTTTCTGGAATATTTGGGAATATATAGGCGAAATATCTAGGGCAGAGGTGGCCCAGGGAGCCCACAAGCCAGGGAGGCGCGGGCCCCCCTAGCCGCGGCTAGGGGGCTTGTGGGGTCCCTGGTGGCCCCCTGCCTTGGTTCTCAAGTTCCTCGATCTTCTTCTGTTTCGAAAAAAATCTTTTTGGAAGTTTCATTCCGTTTGGACTCCATTTAAAATCCTCCTCTGAAAAGGATCAAAAACACGGAAAAAACAGGAACTGACACTTGGCATTGATTTAATAAGTTAGTCCCAAAAAATATATAAAAACCATACAAAACATCCAAAGTTTGACAAGATAATAGCATGAAACCATCACAAATTATAGATACGTTGGAGACGTATCAGGTACCTACACACACTATCATTTGTTTATTCTACTTTATAATTTCCTGTTCTGCTATCCTTATCTTTGACACGAGAACATAATGTAAAAAAATCTAAGATGAATGGATCCTCATCCACTTGCTAATCTTTTCAAACTTGTTGCATGTTGTAAACCAATAGCTAATGCTGAAGAAGGGATAAATGAAAATCCTATTGGGATGCACTTATTTAATTAAAATAATTATTGCAATGTTTTTAGTATAAATTCTATGAATTTGAATTGTGTTAATGATCATGATTGGGGTGCTAACCATGATGTATCTTGTGATCTTCAAAATTCTTTCAGGCTTGATGATGAATCTATTATTGATGATGATATTTTCAATACTACGACAAGTAGGTTTGGAAGAGCGTCAACTTTAGGTAGTAATAATCCCACTAATTTGGAGAATGATCAATCTTATGAAACTATTGATAAAAGTGGGTTTGCAGAGGTCATGACTTTAGTTGATGTTAATCCCACTACCTTGGAAGATTATAAGACTAGTATGCATATGTATCATAAAGAGAATGTTTTCCCCGATAGTTATATTGTTGAGTTTCACTATGATCATACATGCAATTATTATGAGAGAGGGTAATATCGTTATAGGAATTTACATGTTACTCAATTATCTCTCTTTGTGTTGACATTATTAAGGCTTCACTCTTCCTATTTGCATATGCTAGGTATTAGTTGTCTTGATAATTTGTTTTCCTATAAAATGCCTATGCATAGGAAGTATGTTTGCCTTGGATGTGTTTTCACATGCTATATGATGCTCTCTTTGTGCTTAAATTCTTGTCTTTTCCGTGAGCATCATCATTATTCCAAGTCTATCTTCATGGCTATAAAGAAAGAGCTTGTTGGGAGACAACGCAACACTTTCTATTTTGGTGTGATGACATGATTATTGCTACTATAATGATTGTATTTTTATGTTTTAGTTAGTGTTTTTGCAAAGTAAATACTTTGGGATGATTTGGAAGATATTAGAATTGATCCTATGCAAAAAACAGAACCTTTTAAGTCCAATGCATAATTTCTATGATTCTAATCAAACGTCTTTTTAGTGTGAATTATTTACACGAAATTGGCATTAAAATTTCCTAAGTTGTCCTAATTTTTAAGAATTGTTGGAGTTACGGAAGTATAGTTTTGGTTTTGATCATTACATACTATTCTGTTTTAGACGGATTCCATTTTTGTTTGTATAGTTTGCTTGTTTTGATGACTCCATGGATTATATCGGGGGGTATAAGTCATGCAGAAATTAGAATACAATTGCCTATGCAATAATTTAATATGAATCTATTTTAGCGGTACCTTAATTTTATGATTTACCTATTATACTAATGGATCTTACCAGGTTTTTGTTGAGTTTTGTGTGCCGAAGTTTTCAAGTTTTGGGTGAGACAATGTTGGATGAAAGAATATGGAGCAGCAAGACTCTAAGCTTGGGGATTTCGAAGGTACCCGAAGTTCATATTAGTGTCTGAGCTTGGGGATGCCCCAGAAGGCATCCCCTCTTTCGTCTCCATTCTATCACATGATATGAATTTTGCTTGGAGTGTCGTGTATTATAGTTTGCTTTCCTTTTAGTTTGCCACATTCATTGTTTGCAAGAAACACATTTTTAGAGGCACACATGTTCATCATAATTTGTTAGAATACTCTATGTGCTTCACTTATATCTTTTTGAGCTAGGTAGTTGTTGTAGTGCTTCACCTATATCTTTTAGAGTATGGCGGTGTCATATTTTCGAGAAACAAGTATACTCTCATGCTTCACTGGAATATGTTTTAGAGTCTAAAGAATAGGAATGGTTCTGCATGTGTTGTAAGACTAGTCCAAACACTAGTGCAGCCGCGTTCTATACAAACAACTTTTGCCCTCTTTCCGCGACGTAATTCTAAACCGACACCTTGCATGTGTGGACGATAAGTGGGTCTATCCCAAAAGACACAGATAAATCGTTAGTCATGCATCTGTTCGGTCACACAATCAAAGCAAAAAAAGAGTGTGTGTGATTGGGAGGACCATCAGAAACAAACATATTGAAGAAGTCGTGTCAGATGTTCTTTGCATCCCACACATAAAATCCCAAAGATACATCTTTGTTCGTACTGCACATCACACACAATTTTCTGCATCACATAGTTTGTGATAGGGCTGGCCATCACACATGATAGTCATAATTCTGTCGATTATGTTGTTCAATACAACACTCATGGTGCCTAGAAGAAATTGTTTAGCATTGGGCTGTCCATCACACAGACTTTTTGTGTGAAAATGTTTGTGATAGGGTGGCCTAACACACACAATTGTCGACCGGAAGTCGTGTGTGATTGTTCACTGATCCACCATGCTAACTTTCTAGAAACCATGTGGGTTTGTTGAGGTCGGCGTCCAAGGTGTTGTCTTAGAAACCGTCTCCAATGGGAACCACAATTATCAACCTAATTGATCTATTATTTATAATCCATTTAGTGATCAAATTAACATTTCATATCAAGCACACAATATATTTCTTATTCGTAATACGGCAAACAGGATTCCATAATTGAATTACATTAGGGTACAACATCATATAGGCATGTACTACCTAGCTACTCAATTGCACAACAGGACAAGTTTCAAATGCAACATCTAAAACCTTTGGAAATTAAGTATCATCATAGATGGTAAATACATAGATGAGTCTCGTCTAGAAAATTGTTGAAGTGGAAGGCGAATATTGATAATTCACTGATGCTGAAGGTCCTCGCAACTTTAGGCCAGTGTCTCTCGATGATTGCCCGCCCATCCTTCATCGTCTTGAGGAATACTTCAAGAGTATACCATGGGTGTTGTATGAATAACTTCCTCACCTCTTGACCATATAGGTGGTTTGATATGTAATCATCGATGAACTGCCTTGAAAAGGACTCAAAACAAACATACGCATAAATATCTTTTCTAAAATTTATAATGTGCAAAGGGAAAAGGACAAGGTGAAAGAGATGGTACCATCCTATATTGACGGATGTCTCCTTCATTGTGCACACAAACATCATGTGGTTTTTGTATCTAGTTTCTTAATCTTAACAATCTTTTTGAGTTTCTTGATTTGATTGGTATTCAAGGAAACCTCATTCCCCGCATGCAAAAAGGGTCGAACAGTGGGTCTAAACCTCTTACAATAGGACCTACATGTGGAAGAACAAATTATTAAAAACCTTAATATTAGAATGGTTCCTGCAATTGATCCATAATGTGTTATTAGGCAAAGGACCATGGATGTGCAAACCTTGATGGTAAAATTGTGTGTCTCCCATTGTTTCCCCATGCAACATATTGAAGATCGATATTGATCAGGTTATAAGTGATATTTGGCATACTATGAGTGAAATATTTTAAT
Source organism: Hordeum vulgare subsp. vulgare (assembly GCF_904849725.1). NCBI lineage: Eukaryota > Viridiplantae > Streptophyta > Magnoliopsida > Poales > Poaceae > Hordeum > Hordeum vulgare. The sequence goes on from NC_058523.1 coordinate 129,881,958, forward strand.
GAAAAATAAACACATTGTGGATCCAACAGATTAATTCAAGTCACAAGGAAAAGCCAGTTATTAAAACCAAGTGTGCTAAGAACTAGGAAATATAGCAATTGTATATGTTTCACATGTATTTAGTACTTCTAAATTTGATTTATTTCTCACATGCATAACAATACAAAATTGTACCAACAACAATCGAACATCACATTGTAGAATTGAACTAAGTTAAATGATCACCACAACAAATGAATGAAACAATGAACTAAGCAGCACAATGCACAATAGAACATATAGTAGAAGGCCAGATTGCAAGTATCATTACATTGGGCATTTTAGTGGAGTCAACACGCATGGTAACCATCGCTGCCTCATCCTTGCATGTAGCCGCGATTTGCTTCTCTGCTGCCAAATGCTCTGTGATATCCTAGCTATACGGCGTGCACCATGGCTTTCAGCGGTGATTATTTGGAGGATGGGACGGTGACTTGGGTGGAAGGTGCCGCGCTGGTGGTCGGGCCATGTGGGATGGAGGAGGAGGGGGTGGGAGAGAGGGGGTATTGGGGAGGTGTCGATTACCTCACTAGATGGACGAGGCCGAGCAGCAGGAAGGAGCGTAGCCGGCGAGGGGGCGGCGCTACAAGGAAGCCATGAAGGTTTGAACTAGGAAAGGAACGAGGAAAAGGGGGAAATGTGGCTTTTGATTCGTACTGGGGGTGAAAGAGGTAGATATTTCTACGGTAGCCCAAAATTTTTGTTCGGTGCAGCGAAAACTATCACAGAAAGCTACATCGGACACAATCCCTTATTCAGAACTCGTGCGATATCTAAACATCACAAATGAAACATGTACTTACTCTGTATGTTATGAGCTTGAACATGCAAATTATTCAGAACAGTTTGCGATATCTATACATCACAAATGAAGCATGTGCTATACCCCATCGGTGATGAGCTTGAACATGCAAATTTTTATCTCCAAGCTTCCGACATAAGATTGTATGCTATATTGCACGCAGTTCATGCCAAGAAATTGTGTGTGATGAACTTGAATTTCATTTTTAATTGGAAAATGTAATTGGGATATGGCGGAAAATTTTGGTCCAAATTTCCCTCGTTACAATGGTTATCCACTTCATTGCATAATTTAAAATCAATTGCTAATTTGGGTACTACACCATAGCCTGCACTTACTTAATCGAGCAATTAAACAGAGTTGGTTGACCTTAACATTACTCTAACAGAAGAACATTGCTCTAAACAAACACTAATGTTCTCCCTGACGCTCGTCGATCTTTGTTGCATCCTCCATGACCAGCTCGTGCTCAACGACCTCCATAGGAAGGGGATCCGTGGCATCCATCGCCACATACTCTCGAAGCATCTCACAGTCCTTGTTCGCCATCTCTTTGGAAAAGGCCGCCATGAGCCGAGTGTGGGCGGCCGTGGTCCGGGCATTAACGGCCTACGTCTCGGCTAGGGAGGTTGCAGACGAATGGATGGCTGCCAAGCGCTCTCAGCGACTGCCAACTCTTAGAACATAGGTTGTTGACGCGTGTCGAAGAAGGCCGCTGCTATTTCTGCGGTGACCGACATGAGCTGGGCGTGGGCAGCCGCCAATAGAGCTATGAAGGCCGGCGATGAACAGACAGTTGTTGCTCGTCCTTGCCATTTGCTATCCCGGTCGCGGATGTTGCTGTCCCCATCTCAACTACAACACTTGCCGTTTCGGCGGCTACAGTTGCCTTTTCGTCGGCTACAGCCGCCCTGTCGGAGAATTTGGCTGTGCTCAAGGATGTTTTGACCACAGTCATGGCTGATGCAACCACGCTCGAGCCAGAGTGGATCATAGAATTTTGCTTCACGATGCGTATCCACGTCCTAATCTTTCACCAGCGATTTTTGAACAGTACAATGGTCTTGGGGAGCAAGTGTGATTGTGCGATTGACGCGTCGACGGTGGACTGTAGCCGATGAAGCTTCCTGCGTAAGCCATATATAAGAGGATTGGCCCAAGATATTTTATACCACATCACACAAGTTTCATTATCAAGAACTGTTTGCGATGTACTTGATTTTCATATTGTTTTGATACAAAAATGAGGTTACATTGGCAATTGCACGTGTTTGGATTGCAATAACATTTATCTACAGTGAACATGCAACTACAAGAAAGTCTGTTGAATATGGAATTATTCACGATTGTTGAGGCCATTTTAAACATTTAAAGAGTTTTTGAGACATTTCATGTGCATAGTTCAAATATGAACTATAGTTAAGCACCTGCTAGATGCACGTGGATAGGTTGAAAATCATATGTGTGTTAGTGGATACATGTTTTGGTCACATGCAAGAAATGGAAATGGATTTCAAACCTCTCGGTATTTTGGCTCGGTCGCAGTCATTCCGAAACTTGGTTTTTAAATCCCTGTAAATCCAAAACTCATGAGAAATTCATTAAACTTGGGCATGGTGTCATGACCTTGCCCTGTTGTGTGTTGTGGTAAAACAATTTTCCCAATTTTGGACAAGTTTTGGCACAAACCTCTTACAAATCGGAGATTCTCACAAGAAAGCCATGTGGTTCTGATAGGGAATGTTCACCTTTTATACGTGAAACAACATTCGCTATCTCTTCTTGCCTTGAATTTATTTCTGAGTCACCATAAAGCAACATCCTGTCGTGCTAAACAATGGAATATTCCAGGGTTCATTTGGCATATTTAATACATTAGTTGAGTTTTCTAGCCATTTATTGTGCATAATTCAAATTTGAACTATAATGACAAAGTCCAGTGCATGATAATTGGTTGAAAATCATATTTGAGTCCCTCGATCCATGTTTAGGTCCCATGCAAGAAATGGGGATGAATTTCAAACATCTCAGTGTTTTGGCTTGGCCGCAAACATTGAGAAACTTATTTTTCAAATTCCGGTAAATCCAGAACTCATCAGAAATTTATGAAACTGGATGTGGTGTCATGAAAAGGGAACACATATGCCGTGGTAAAAAAAACTATACAACTTGGACATGTTCTGGCACAAAGCCTCTTACAAACGAGAGCTTGTCACAAGAAGCTCTGTGATTTCGATAGGGAACATTATGCATGTCACATCCGCGGGTGAAATGACATCCGATGAATCTTCTCTCCTTGATTTTTTATATAACAACATAGACAATTAGGTGCAAAGTGCGAAAATGTAAAAAAGGGATCTTCTCACTTTTTAATACATTAATTGGGTTTTTTATGCAGTTGATGTGCATAATTCAAATTTGATATACAATCACAAGGTCAAATGACCAAAATGGGTTCAAAAATCATATATGTGCCCCTGGATGCCTGTGTTAGGTCCCACACAAGAAATGGGAATGAATTTCAAACATCTCATCGTCTTGGCTCAATGGTAAACAACAAGAAATTTGGTTTTTAAATTCCCATAAATCCAAAACTCTTTAGAGATTCATCAAACTTGGCATGGTGTCATGACGAGGCATTCATATGGCATGGTAAAAAAACACCAACCTGGACATGTTTTGGCACAAGCCTTTGACAAACCGGAGCTTCTCATAATAAGCTACGTGGTTCTAATAGGGAACATCCATGTCACATCTGGTGAAATGACATCTAATGCCTCTTCTCTCCTTGATTTTCCTAGAAAAAACATAAACCAATAGGTGTGTACTGCAAATATATGAAATTATTAAGGGTTCGTCTGGCATTTTATGCACCAAGCGAGTTTTATGTGCATTTAATGTACACAATTCAAATTTGTACTACAGTCACAAGGTATGTGTTGGGCAGGGCCTCATCATATAGCACAAGTATGTTGTTGTTTTTTTCATGTCCACTTTAAGAGAAGGCGCAAACATTATTAATAGCCAACAAAAGCATTCTGGAACAAAAAGTTGTCACATAACAATCGCAAATGCACGTATTATTTATAAATCATGGACGTTCTACTGACCATTTATGTGTTGTCAGGCTAGAAGGTAGCATGTGGACATGCGTTTGAGTAGACGGGAGGCGTGCGAGCAGTCCTCCACACGCTCATCGAGGAGGCGTGTCCTTTCACTATCATCGCAAATGTTTCAGATTGAATACCTATATGTAGACCGAGGGCAATGGTACCTTCTCTACTAAGCCAAGCCAAAATTTGGCGCGCAGGATTTTTTCATTGTGTCATTATAAATGGTTGTGTATGATGACCCGTGTGATTAGTACACACAATGAGTTTAGACTTGCATCTGTCCTATTGGGTAAATTGTCAATTGTCAAATTGGAAACATTGGCATTTGTCAATCTAGTAAAATTGACATTCAACATCATTGTAACACTGACATTTGTCAAAATCTGTAGGAACAAAATCACTATTATGATGCATTTTTGCAACTGAAATTCAGTACACGTAGATTTCATTCTTATATTTGTTGGGGAACGTCGCATGGGAAACAAAAAAAAATCCTACGCACATGAAGACCTATCATGGTGATGTCCATCTACGAGAGGATATTTGGATCTACGTACCCTTGTAGATCACATAGCAGGAAGCGTTAAGAAACGCGGTTGATGTAGTGGAACATCCTCACGTCCCTCGATCCGCCCTGCTCCGATCTAGTGCCAAACGGACGGCACCTCCGCGTTCAGCACACGTACAGCGCGACGATGATCTCGGCCTTCTTGATCCAGCAAGAGAGATGGAGAGATAGATGAGTTCTCCGGCAGTGTGACGACGCTCCGGAGGTTGGTGGTGATCTATCCCAGCAGGGCTCCACACGAGCTCCGCGGAAATACGATCTAGAGGAAAAACCATGGAGGTATGTGGTCGGGCTGCCGTGGCAAAGTTGTCTCAAATCAGCCCTAATACCTCTGTATATATAGGAGGGAGGGGGAGGGACCTGCCTTGAGGCTCAAGAGATCCCCAAGGGGTCGGCCGAACTAGGGGTGGAGGAGTCCACCTCCAATCCTAGTCCAACTAGGATTGGAAGGTGGAGTCCTTCCCTTCCTTCCCACTTCCCCTTTTTTCCTTTGATTTCTTTATCTCCTACGCATAGGGCCTCTTGGGCTGTCCCACCAGTCCACTAAGGGCCGGTGCGGTACCCCTAAGGCCTATGGGCTTCCCCCGGGTGGGCTGCCCCCCCCCCCCCCGGTGAACATTCGGAACCCATTCGTCACTCCCGGTACATTCCCGGTAATGTCCGAAAACTTTACGGTAATCAAATGAGGTCATCCTATATATCAATCTTCATTTCCGAACCATTCCGGAAACCCTCGTGACGTCTGTGATCCCATCCGGGACTACAAACAACATTCGGTAACCAACCATATAAGTCAAATACGCATAAAACATTGCCGAACCTTAAGTGTGGAGACCCTGCGGGTTCGAGAACTATGTAGACATGACCCGAGGGACTCCTCGGTCAATATCCAATAGCGGGACCTGGATGTCCATATTGGATCCTACATATTCTACGAAGATCTTATCGATTGAACCTCAGTGCCAAGGATTCATATAATCCCGTATGTCATTCCCTTTGTCCTTCGGTATGTTACTTCCCCAAGATTCGATCGTCAGTATCCGCATACCTATTTCAACCTCGTTTACCGGCAAGCCTCTTTACTCGTTCCGTAATACAAGATCCCGTGACTTACATTAAGTCACATTGCTTTCAAGGCTTGTGTGTGATGTTGTATTACCGAGTGGGCCCCGAGATACCTCTTCGTCACACGGAGTGACAAATCCCAGTCTTGATCCATACTAACTCAACGGACACCTTCGGAGATACTTGTAGAGCATCTTTATAGTCACCCACTTACGTTGTGACGTTTGATACACACAAGGCATTCCTCTGGTGCTAGTGAGTTATATGATCTCATGGTCATAGGAACAAATACTTGACACACAGAAAACAGTAGCAACAAAATGACACGATCAACATGCTACATTCATTAGTTTGGGTCTAGTCCATCACATGATTCACTCAATGATGTGATCCAGTTATGAAGCGATAACATCTTGTACATAGTCAGAAGACCTTGACTATCCTTGATCAACTGGCTAGCCAACTAGAGGCTTGCTAGGGACAGTGTTTTGTCTATGTATCCACACATGTATCTAAGTCTTCATTTAATACAATTATAGCATGGATAATAAACGATTATCTTGATACAATAATTATAATAATAACTTACTTATGATTGCCTCTAGGGCATAATTCCAACAGTCTCCCACTTGCAGTAGAGTCAATAATCTAGTCCTCACATCGTTATGCGAATTACATTGTAATAAATCTAACACCCATACAGTTCTGGTGTTGATCATGCTTTGGCCGTGGAAGAGGTTTAGTCAGCGGGTCTGCCACATTCAGATCCGTGTGCACTTTGCAGATATTCACGTCCTCCTCCTCGACGTAGTCGCGGATGAGGTTGAAGCGTCATTTGATGTTTCTGGTCTTCTTGTGAAACCATGGTTCCTTTGCTAAGGCAATGGCACCCGTGTTGTCACAAAACATGGTTATTGGATTCAGTGCGCTCGGCACCACTCCAAGATCCGTCATGAACTGCTTTATCCAGACACCCTCCATATCTGCCTCTGAGGCAGCCATGTACTCCGCTTCACATGTAGAATCAGCTACGACGCTTTGCTTGGAACCGCACCAGCTTACTGCACCCCCATTAAGAATAAATACGTATCCGGCCTGCGACTTAGAGTCGTCCGGATCTGTGTCAAAGCTTGCATTGACATAACCTTTTACGGTGAGCTCTTTGTCACCTCCATATACGAGAAAGATCTCCTTAGTCCTTTTCAGGTACTTTAGGATATTTTTGACCGCCGTCCAGTGATCCACTCCTGGATTACTCTGGAACCTTCCTTCCATACTTATGGCCAGGCTAACATCTGGTCTAGTGCACAGCATTGCATACATGATAGAACCTATGGCTGAAGCACAGGGGATGGTACTCATATGCTATCTATCTTTATGAGTTGCTAGGCATTGAGTCTTACTCAATCTCGTACCTTGTAAAACTGGCAAGAACCCCTTCTTGGACTGTTCCATTTTGAACCTCTTCAAAACTTTATCAAGGTACGTGCTTTGCGAAAGTCCTATCCGGAGTTTTGATCTATCCCTATAGATCTTTATGCCTAGAATGTAAGCAGCTTCTCCTAGGTCCTTCATAGAGAAACTTTTATTCAAGTAATCCTTTATGCTCTCCAAAAGCTGCACGCCATTTCCAATCAGTAATATGTCATCCACATATAGTATTAGGAACGCCACAGAGCTCCCACTCACTTTCTTGTAAATATAGGATTCTCCAACCACCTGTATAAACCCAAATGCTTTGATCACCTCATCAAAGCGTTTATTCCAACTCTGAGATGCTTGCACCAGTCCATAAATGGATTGCTGGAGCTTGCACACTTTGTTAGCATTTTTAGGATCGACAAAACCTTCGGGTTGCATCATATACAACTCTTCCTTAAGGAAACCGTTAAGGAACACCGTTTTGACATCCATCTGCCAGATTTCATAATCAAAAAATGCAGCTATCGCTAACATGATTTGGACGGACCTAAGAATCGCTACGGGTGAGAATGTCTCATCATAGTCAATTACTTGAACTTGTGAAAAACCCTTTGCCACAAGTCGAGCTTTATAAACGGTCACATTACCTTCAGCGTCTGTCTTCTTCTTAAAGATCCATTTGTTTTGAATAGCCTTGCGGCCTTCAGGTAGTACTTCCAAAGTCCGCACTTTGTTTTCATACATAGATTCTATCTCGGATTTCATGGCCTCCAGCCATTTGTTGGAATCCGGGCTCACCTTTGCTTCTTCATAATTCGCAGGCTCATTGTTGTCCAACAACATAATTGATAAGACGGGATTACCGTACCACTCTAGAGTAGTACGTGGTCTCGTCGACCTGCGAGGTCCGACAGGAACTTGATCCGGAGTTTCATGATCATCATCATTAACTTCCTCCTCAACCGGCGTCGCAACGACAGGGGTTTCCCCTTGCCCTGCGCCACCATCCAGAGGGATGAGAGGTTCGACAACCTCATCAAGTTCTATCTTCCTCGCACTCAATTCTCTCGAGAGAAACTCCTTCTCGAGAAAAGCTCCATTCTTAGCAACAAACACTTTGCCGTCGGATTTGAGATAGAAGGTATACCCAACTGTCTCTTTTGGGTAACCTATGAAGACACACTTTTCTGCTTTGGGTTCCAGCTTTTCAGGCTGAAGCTTTTTGACATAAGCACCACATCCCCAAACTTTAAGAAACGACAACTTTGGTCTTTTGCCATACCACAACTGATATGGTGTCGCCTCAACAGATTTTGATGGTGCCCTATTTAAAGTGAATGCAGCTGTTTCTAATGCATAACTCCAAAACGATAACGGCAAATCGGTAAGAGACATCATAGATCGCACCATCTCTAATAAAGTACGATTACGATGTTTGGACACACCATTACGCTGTGGTGTTCCACGCGGTGTCAACTGTGAAACAATTCCACATTGTCTTAAGTGAGCACCAAACTCGAAACTCAGATATTCACCCCCACGATCAGACCGTAGGAACTTGATATTCTTGGTACGATGATTTTTGACTTCACTCTGAAATTGTTTGAACTTTTCAAATGTTTCAGACTTGTGCTTCATCAAGTAGACATAACCATATCTACTCAAATCGTCAGTGAAGGTGAGAAAATAACGATATCCGCCGCGTGCCTCCACGCTCATCGGACCACACACATCGGTATGTATGATTTCCAACAAGTCACTTGCACGCTCCATTGTCCCGGAGAATGGAGTTTTAGTCATCTTGCCCATGAGGCATGGTTCGCACGTGTCAAGTGAATCAAAGTCAAGTGACTCCAAAAGTCCATCGATATGGAGTTTCTTCATGCGCTTTACACCAATATGACTTAAGCGCTAGTGCCATAAAAACATTGCGCTATCATTGTTAACTCTAACTCTTTTGGTCTCAATGTTATGTATATGTGTATTATAACTATCAAGATTCAATATGAACAATCCTCTCACATTGGGTGCATGACCATAAAAGATATTACTCACAGAAATAGAACAATCATTATTCTCTGACTTAAACGAGTAACCGTCTCGCAATAAACAAGATCTAGATATAATGTTCATGCTTAATGCAGGCACTAAATAACATTTATTGAAGTTCATAACTAATCCTAATGGTAACTGAAGTGAAACTGTGCCGACGGTGATTGCATCAACCTTGGAACCATTTCCCACGCGCATCGTCACTTCATCCTTCGACAGCCTTCGCTTATTCCGCAGTTCCTGTTTCGAGTTGCAAATATGAGCAACAGAACCGGTATCGAATACCCACGCACTACTACGAGAGCTGGTTAAGTACACATCAATAACATGTATATCGAATATACCTGATTTTTCCTTGGCCGCCTTCTTATTAGCCAGATACTTGGGGCAGTTGCGCTTCCAGAGACCCATACCCTTGCAATAATAGCACTTCGTTTCAGGCTTAGATCCAGCTTTGGGCTTCTTCGTCGGATTGGCAACAGGCTTGCCGCTCTTCTTTGAATTACCCTTCTTTCCTTTGCCGTTTCTCTTGAAACTAGTGGTCTTATTCACCATCAACAGTTGATGCTCTTTATGGAGTTCTGACTCTGCGACTTTCAGCATCGCGAATAACTCGCCGGGTGACTTGTTCATCCCTTGGATGTTATAGTTCAACACAAAGCTCTTATAGCTTGGTGGCAGTGATTGAAGAATTCTGTCAGTGATAGCCTCTTGAAGGAGTTCAATCCCAGCTCAGCTAGACGGTTTGAGTACCCAGAAATTTTGAGCACATGTTCACTGACAGACGAGTTCTCCTCCATTTTGCAAGCATAGAACTTATCGGAGGTCTCATACCTCTCGATTCGGGCGTTCTTCTGAAAGATAAACTTCAACTCCTGGAACATCTCATATGCTCCATGATGCTCAAAGCGACGTTGAAGTCCCGGCTCTAAGCCATACAAGACTGCACATTGAACTACTAAGTAGTCCTCCTTGCGTGCTAACCAAGCGTTATTAGCATCTTGGTCAGCCGCGGCGGGTGGTTCATCTCCTAGCGCAGCACTAAGGACATAATCCTTCTTCCCAGCTTGCAGGAGCAACTTAAGATTACGAGCCCAGTCTACAAAGTTGCTTCCGTCATCTTTCAACTTAGCTTTCTCTAGGAATGTATTAAAATTCAGGGTGACTGTCGCATGAGCCATTGATCAACAACACAAATATTTTCAAAGTGGACTTAGACTATGTTCAAGATAATTAGAGTTTAGCTAATCAAATTACTTGCTAAACTCCCACTCAAAAAGTACATCTCTCTAGTCATTTGAGTGGTTCATGATCCAATTCCACTAGCTCAAGTCCGATCATCACGTGAGTTGAGGATAGTTTCAGTGGTAAGCATCCCTATGCTGATCATATCAACTATATGATTCATGATCGACCTTTCGGTCTCATGTGTTCCGACGCCATGTCTGCACATGCTAGGCTCGTCAAGCTTAACCCGAGTGTTCCGCGTGTGCAACTGTTTTGCACCCGTTGTATGTGAACATTGAGTCTATCACACCCGATCATCACGTGGTGTCTCGAAACTACGAATTGTAGCAACGGTGCACAGTCGGGAGAACACAATTTCGTCTTGAAATTTTAGTGAGAGATCACCTCATAATGCTATCGTCATTCTAAGCAAAATAAGGTGCATGAAAGGATTAACATCACATGCAATTCATAAGTGACATGATATGGCCATCATCATGTGCTTCTTGATCTCCATCACCAAAGCACCGGCACGATCTTCTTGTCACCGGCGTCACACCATGATCTCCATCAACGTGTCGCCATCGGGGTTGTCGTGCTACTCATGCTATTACTACTAAAGCTACGTCCTAGCAATATAGTAAACGCATCTGCAAGCACAAACATTAGTTTAAAGACAACCCTATGGCTCCTGCCGGTTGTCGTACCATCGACGTGCAAGTCGATATTAACTATTACAACATGATCATCTCATACATCCAATATATCACATCACATCGTCGCCCATATCACATCACAAGCATACCCTGCAAAAACAAGTTTAGACGTCCTCTAATTGTTGTTGCATGTTTTACGTGGTGGCCATGGGTATCTAGTAGGATCGCATCTTACTTACGCAAACACCACAATGGGGATGTATGAATTGCTATTTAACCTCTCTCCAAGGACCTCCTCGGTCAAATCTGATTCAACTAAAGTTGGAGAAACCGACACTCACCAGTCATCTTTGAGCAACGGGGTTGCTCGTAGCGATGAAACCAGTCTCTCGTAAGCGTACGAGTAATGCCAGTCCGAGCCACTTCAATCCAACAATACCGCGGAATCAAGAAAAGACTAAGGAGGGCAGCAAATCACACATCACCGCCAACAAAAACTTTTGTGTTCTACTCGAGATGACATCTACGCATGAACCTAGCTCATGATGCCACTGTTGGGGAACGTCGCATGGGAAACAAAAAAAATTCCTACGCGCATGAAGACCTATCATGGTGATGTCCATCTACGAGAGGAGATTTGGATCTATGTACCCTTGTCGATCGCACAGCAGGAAGCGTTAAGAAACGCGGTTGATGTAGTGGAACGTCCTCACGTCCCTCGATCCGCCCCACGTTCCATCCCACGATCCGCTCCGATCTAGTGCCAAACGGACGGCACCTCCGCGTTCAGCACACGTACAGCTCGACGATGATCTCGGCCTTCTTGATCCAGCAAGAGAGACGGAGAGGTAGATGAGTTCTCTGGCAGCGTGACGACGCTCCGGAGGTTGGTGGTGATCTATCCCAGCAGGGCTCCGCCCGAGCTCCGTAGAAATACGATCTAGAGGAAAAACCGTGGAGGTATGTGGTCGGGCTGCTGTGGCAAAGTTGTCTCAAATCAGCCCTAATACCTCTGTATATATAGGAGGGAGGGGGAGGGACCTGCCTTGAGGCTCAAGAGAGCCCCAAGGGGTCGGCCGAACTAGGGGTGGAGGAGTCCACCTCCAATCCTAGTCCAACTAGGATTGGAAGGTGGAGTCCTTCCCTTCCTTCCCACTTCGCCTTTTTTCCTTTGATTTATTTATCTCCTGCGCATAGGGCCTCTTGGGCTGTCCCACCAGACCACTAAGGTCTGGTGCGACACCCCTAAGGCCTATGGGCTTCCCCGGGGTGGGCTGCCCCCCCCCCCCCCCCCCGTTGAACATCCGGAACCCATTCGTCACTCCTGGTACATTCTCGGTAATGTCCGAAAACTTTCCGGTAATCAAATGAGGTCATCCTATATATCAATCTTTGTTACCAGACCATTCCGGAAATCCTCGTGACGTCCGTGATCCCATCCGGGACTCCGAACAACATTCAGTAACCAACCATATAACTCAAATACGCATAAAACATCGCCGAACCTTAAGTGTGCAGACCTTGAGGGTCCGAGAACTATGTAGACATGACCCGAGGGACTCCTCGGTCAAAATCCAATAGCGGGACCTGGATGCCCATATTGGATCCTATATATTCTACGAAGATCTTATCAATTGAACCTAAGTGCCAAGGATTCATATAATCCTATATGTCATTCCCTTTGTCCTTCGGTATGTTACTTACCCGAGATTCAATCGTCAGTATCCGCATACCTATTTCAATCTCGTTTACCGGCAAGTCTCTTTACTCGTTCCTTAATACAAGATCCTATGACTTACATTAAGTCACATTGCTTGCAAGGCTTGTGTGTGATGTTGTATTACCGAGTGGGCCCCGAGATACCTCTCCGTCACACGGAGTGACAAATCCCAGTCTTGATCCATACTAACTCAACGGACACCTTGGAAGATACCTGTAGAGCATCTTTATAGTCACCGAGTTACGTTGTGACGTTTGATACACACAAGGCATTCCTCCGGTGCCAGTGAGTTATATGATCTCATGGTCATAGGAACAAATACTTGACACGCAGAAAACAGTAGCAAAAAAATGACACGATCAACATGCTACATTCATTAGTTTGGGTCTAGTCCATCACATGATTCACTCAATAATGTGATCCAGTTATCAAGAAATAACATCTTGTGCATAGTCAGAAGACCTTGACTATCGTTGATGAACTGGCTAGCCAACTAGAGGCGTGCTAGGGACAGTGTTTTGTCTATGTATCCACACATGTATCTAAGTCTTCATTTAATACAATTATAGCATGGATAATAAACGATTATCTTGATACATGAATTATAATAATAACTTATTTATTATTGCCTCTAGGCCATAATTCCAACAATATTAAGCACTGGTCTTTATACAAAACAGTTCAACTCGATAGTTGAACGAAACAAACTTTTCCGCAATTGTTGCCAACCATGTACTGAAATAGCTAGTTCAACTATATATAATAGATAAATTAAAGTACGTGGTACAGTTCAACCATATCTATAGTTAGATGAACTGAAAAATAGCCCCTAAATACTAGTACTATTAAGGAGCTTTGTACTACCTCCAGCAGCCTCTCCTCTGTTAAGCGCGTTCAATATGTGGCAGTTGTCGTGCTTTTTATCATGGCATATGTCCTCGTGCAAGGACTTAGGTGTGGAGCCATCAAAAATATGTGGTGGATTGAGAGGGGTTGCTCAGAATCGAGGGACGTGGGTTTACACAGGTTTGGCCCCTCCGATGGAGGAAAAAGCCTACGTCATGCTTGTGTTTCATTGATGAAGATGATGATCTCGATTACAAGGGTGCGGAATCGCTACCTCTAATCTCGAGAGTGTCTAATATGTCTATCTCTAAATGATTTTACTTCTTCCCTCTTGGGGCGCCTTACCCCTCCTTATATAGGTGGAAGGGGTAGGTTTACATGTAGAGTCCTACTCGGAGTAGGACTAGGACTAGTCTCTCTTGAATCCTAATGCGGATCTTATTTTCTTCTCGAGGGAGTCTTTCCTCTTCTTGGGACTTCTCTATAAGCCGGCCCTCCTGGCCTCTCTATGAGCCGCCTTCTGGGCCGTTGGGTCTTGTAGTTTGTCTGACTCGCGTGATGGGTCATATACGAGCCACCTACCGGGTCACTAATGAGTCGCCAAACTCGGCCGGGTCACCATTAAATTGCCGAGTCCCAGTCGGGTCCTACTTCAAGATGGGTTATACTTCAAACCGGGTTATACCGCAGGGTATATCCTCGACATTAGCCACAAGTTAGCTTGAATTTATTCATGTTAAGCTCCTGAAATAAGAATAATAAATATGTTTAAGGGACCAGCTTACTCCTTGGCCGTCTTATTTCAATGATGTGGCTCCTTGAAAATCCTGGTTTCTTTGAGCTGTCTTCACAATCATCTTGCAGGTACGTGTCCTTTGCAATAAAATACATATGCCATTGAGTCGGCCTCCAATGCTTTGGCTTGATGAAAAATTTGGGAATAATAAATCCACATGATGTTGAATCGGCTTCTATTGCTTCGGCTAAATAAAATTATTGGGATGAAAAATCCATGTGAGGTTGAGCCGGTCCTTCATACAATTGACATCTTCGAAGTTCTCTTCAATTTTTTGATATATCCATATTACATGTAGTCCCAGGCTCCAAGTTTATCAGTTTGTGATGACTTGGTGATTTGCAATAATATCTTTGATTATGTAGCCCCCAAGTGTCGGGTTCTCTTGCATGCAGCTGTCTGGGACTTGTAATCATCTTATATTTATAAAGCTTCAGCTGGTGTCACTACTCCAAAACAGTTATTTGCCATCTGCTCCTTCTTTGTCGTCTGCTGGCTGATGACAAAGACCCTCTTTGCCATCAGCTACCAGAAACCAGACGGCAAAGCGCAGGCTGATGCCAAAGGTACTATTTGCCATCAGCCAGCTCTTTGCCGTCTGCCAGCTCACGGCAAAGAGCATGCAGGCAGATGGCAAAGAGGGTGGGCGGCCCACGTCGCAGCCCCTCTCTCCCCCCTAACGGCCTCTTTCTTTGCCGTCCACTTTTCTCCTCTGTGCCGTCGGGAGGCGGACGGCAAAGAGGGTGCCCCCCTAACGGCCGCTAGCCCCACCCCCACGCACCTCTCTCTCCCCCTAACGGCCACCCCGACACCCCTCTCTCTCACCCCCGATACCACCGCCGCCGACGTGCCCTCCTCCGGCCTCCCTGCGCCGCCCTGTGCCCTCCTCCTCCTAGGCCGCCCTGCGCCCTCCTCCTCCCAGGCCGCCCTGCGCCCTCCTCCTCCCCGGCCGCCCTGCACCCTCCTCCATCGCCGCCCTGCGCCCCCTTCTCCACCCCGGCCGCCCTGCACCCTCCTCCACCGCCACCCTGCGCCCCCTCCTCCTCCCCAGCCGCCCTGCACCCTCCTCCACCGCCGCCCTGCGCCCCCTCCTCCACCCCGACACCACCACCGCCGTGGCGCCCTCCTCCGGCCTGCCTGCCCCACCGCCGCCGCGCCGACGCCACCCCCCCACCCCAGCGCCCCACCCCACCGCCGCCGCCCTCCTCGCGCCCCTCACCATGCCCCTCCTCCCCCTGCTTCCCTCCTCCCCCTGCGGCCTCTCCCCCTGCGGCCCTCCTCCCCCTGCAGCCCTCCTCCCCCTGGGGGCCCCTGCGGCATTCGGTTAGTTTTTTTCTTCTTTTTTAATAGTTTTTGTTTAATTAGTTATATGTTTTAGTGAGGTTTTGGCTTAGTTTTAGTTTAGTTTAGGTTCAGTTTTAGTTTAGGTTTAGTTAGGTTAGTTTCCTATTTAGTAAAGGAGAAAAGGAGAAGAAGAAGAAGGAGAAAGGAGAAGAAGAAGAAGGAGAAAGGAGAAGAAGAAGAAGGAGAAAGGAGAAGAAGAAGAAGTAGAAAGGAGACGAAGAGGAAGGAGAAAGGAGAAGAAAAAAATAAGAAGAAGAAGGAAAAGAAGAAGAAGGAAAAGGAAGGGAAGGAGAAGAAAGAAGAAGAAGAAGAAAAATAGGAGAGGAAGAGAAGAATAAGAGGAAAAAAGAAAATAAGAAGAAGAAGAAGAAGAGAAGAAAACAAGAAGAAGGAGAAGAAGAATAAGAGGAAAAAACAAAAAAGAAAATAAGAATAATAATAATAATAATAATAATAATAATAATAATAATAATAATAATAATAATAATAATAAGAAGAAGAAGAAGAAGAAGAAGAGAAGAAGAAAAGAAGAAGAAGGAGAAGAAGAATAAGAGGAAAAAAGAAAAAAGAAAATAAGAAGAAGAAGAAGAAGAAGAAGAAGAAGAAGAAGAATGAGAAGAAGAATAAGAGGAAAAAAGAAAAAGAAAATAACAATAAGAAGAAGAAGAAGAAGAAGAATAAGACGAAAAAACAAAAAAGAAAATAAGAGTTAGGTCACATATTTTTTGATTATCTTGTAAAAACATCATATTTGTGTTGATCGGGTGAATTTCAATGTGCAGTTGTTCGACGACCTCCACGTGCGTTGGACGAGCTCCGCCCCTACTTTTGTTGGTGAGCACAAATGACTTCTCCTCCGACCCCCTTAATTTGCTCTGTCCCAGTCTTCGTGCCGATGAAACTTGCTAGCTATATATAGGTTTCTTCAATCATGAGTATGCGTGACCAGTATGTGTCTCCCGTTCGAAAGGGCGACATCTATAAATATGCATGTCTTTGCATATTTATAACCGCCATCCTTTCGAATTGTCCAACATTATCCATGGACAGCCCGAGTGTGTGTAGATTGGGTTCGTTTTCCCGTATGCTGTGCTTTGGATCCGATGCAGAATTTCGTCAGTGCCTCCCTGTTGTTCTCCGGATGCACATCCTCTATGTTTATTGCGGAGACGTGTATCAGGAGAACAGTGGGGAGGTGCTGCCGAAATTTTGCGTTGGATCCGGAGCAGAGCATGGGAAAACGAACCCAATCTACACATACTCGGGTGGGATTAGGACCTATCTTTACCTATTAGCGTGTAGGTTGCCTCGACGTAATAAAAATGGCGAACCTGATTAACCGATGAATATAAATGCTATATTATATATAAATATATTTCTTCTGTCTTTAGTAGCTACGCAAGATGAGTGATCGTGCGTGGATGTATACCGGTCACCCTAGTCAGAAAGAGATGACGAAAGAATGGTTTGTAAAAACAAAGGAATTTGTGAAAGCCGCATTCGCAAATGGCCAGGAAAGAAACTATTGCCCGTGTCCTGGATGCGGCAACTATAAAAAGACGACAGAGGCTGTAATGATTAAACACCTGTAGAGGAGGGGTTTTAAGCCTAACTATACGGTGTGGACATTTCATGGTGAGTCTATACAACGCACAAGAGCTGAGGTGGTCCGTTGTCGCACGGACGAGCATGGTACCAGGATCAAAGACATGGTGCAAGACTTTGATGATGCTCGGGATTCGGAAGATGAGATGGAGGAATCTGCAAAGGCCTTTTATGAAATGTTGGAGTCTTCAAAACGTCCTCTCCATGAGCACACTAAGCTCTGTCACCTGGATGCAATGCACAAGTAATGGCTCGGAAGGCTCAGTTCAACTTGGGAAAAGAATGCTACGACGCGATGATGACACTATTTGGACACTTCCTACCCAAAGGCCATGTCATGCCTGCAAACCTATACCAGTCGGACAAAATACTTCGTGTACTTAAGATGCCCTATGAGAAGATAGATGCATGTGAGAAAGGATGTGTCTTATTTAGGAAGGAGTATGCACACTTGGACTATTGTCCCAATTGGGAGTCTTGCAGGTATCTTGTGGTAGACAACGGTATGGGTGAGAAGAGGTAGACCAAAATCGCAGTTAGTGTTCTTCAGTATATGCCAATCGTACCAAGACTTCAACGTCTTTTCATGGTCGAAGAGACAGCCAGACAGATGACATGGCACAAATTGGGCAAAAGAACCGAACTAGATGCGGATGGGAATAAGATGTTGGTACACACATCGGATGGGGAAGCGTGGAAACATTTCGATGGATTGCATCAGGATAAAGCGGCAGATCCAAGGAATCCTCGAGCCTGCGCCGCCACGGATGGTTTTAATCCCTTCGGCATGACGGCAACCCAATACAGTTGTTGGCCTGTATTTGTCATTCCACTCAATCTCCCCCCCCCCGGGCAAATTATGCAAAGAAAGAACATATTTCTGACGTTGATAATTCCAGGGCCCAATTATCCGGGGAAGAATATGAATGTGTACCTGCAACCGCTTAAGGATGAATTGGAAGAAGCTTGGGATAATGGGGTCAAGTCATACGATGCCGCTAGAAAAGAAAACTTCAAAATGCATGTGTGGTACATGTACTCTATGCATGACTTGCCAGCGTATGCGCTATTATCTGGATGGTGTGTGCATGGAAGGTTCCCGTGCCCCCAATGCAAGGCAGCTCTTCAGTTTCATTGGCTGCAGGAGGGTCGGAAGTATTCTTGCTTTGACTTGCATAGACAGTTCTTGGATCCTGACCATCAGTTCCGAAAAGACAAGAAGAACTTTACCAAAGGTAAAGTTGTCAAAAACTTGGCACCACCTGCGTTCACAGGCCAATAGATCCTGGATCAGTTAAACGCCCTCGAGCCTGATCCAGAGCGTCCAGCGTATTTCAAGGGGTATAATTCAAAACATGCGTGGACTCACAAGCCATGCTTCTGGGATCTGCCTTACTTCAAAGACCTCCTTCTTCCACACAATATCGACCTGATGCACACTGAAAAGAATATCAGAGAGGCTATTTTTGGTACATTGTTCGACATAGATGGGAATACAAAGGATAATATTAAGGCTAGAGTCGATCAAGAGACACTATGTCATAGACCATTACAAAACATGCGAGAAGGCAAAGGAAAGCAGAAGTGGTCAAAGCCAAAGGCCTGGTTCAATCTTGGAAGGCCAGCTATGAGGAAAATTATCTTGTGGGTCAAAATGCACTTGATGCAGTGAATCTAAAGAGGGGAGCGAGTCTTGAAAAAATAAAATCTTTGGTCTCAAGAGTCAAGCTAAATGTAAAAATAAGCGTAGAATTGAAGCATCGATGGCTGAGGCATTCATTACTGAGGAGGTGGCAAACTTTGTGACAGCACACTACGAAGCCAAAAATCATCATTTGCATAATCCGAAGCCTCGGCACAATGATGCAGACCCTAAAAAAGGTGGGTCCAACCTCAGCCTATTCAAAGGGAAGCTCGCACCAGCCGGTGCTTCGAAACCAATAACGTTGGATGTCAAAGAATGGCGGAACATTTCGTTGTATATCTTCAACAACCTAACAGAAGTGCGGTCGTACATCGAGTGAGTTCTCAGCACATTCTCCCGTAACTTCTAATTCATTTGAACTGCTCTTATTCCCGGATATTTCAAACAGCCGTTACGTCGCCAAATTCTCGGATGGAGCGGTGATCGAAAATGATTCCGTCGAAGAGTATGAGCTTCTGTCAAAGACAGGAGGCGGCTATCCCAGTTTCATCTCTTGGTTCAAACAAACGATAATTATCAATAATGGACCATTTGGTTTCTTGGTCTAACTTGCAGCTAATGCAACAATCATTTCGTATTAAACTTGTAGGCTAATTTAGAGTCTATGGACGCCGAATTGAGACAAGTCGCTAATGGTTTTGACTGTAAGGTCCGTTCATTTGAGAAATACAACATCAACGGGTATCTCTTTCGTACCTTTGGCAAAGAGTTATCTATGCCCGACCGGAAATCTACAAATTGTGGTGTCTCTGCTATCAGCAAAGGTGTTATCAAGTATTATGGAAGAGTAGAAGCAATTTATGAACTTCAATTCTGTGGTGAAAACCCATCGAACGTCGTAGTCTTCAAATGTTATTGGTTCCAGCCGAAGAAGACTAGAAGGACTCATGAACATATAGGACTAGTCGAAATCAATCCAAACACCCATTTAGATGTTCCCGATGTCTATATTACGGCTCAACAGGCGACCCAAGTTTTCTATCTACCGTGGGCATGCCAAACGGATAAGAATCTAGAAGGTTGGTATGTTGTTTATGAAGTGCCGGCACATGTCAGACCACCTCTCCCAAATGTACAAGATTATGAACCTCACATTAACCCAGACACATATGATGGAGAATTCTTCCAAGAAACACGTCTTTCCAAGAAACGTTTCAAGAACCGACGTGCTTCACCCAAGAACATGGAAGTAGACAGCGACAATGAATCCGACTCCAGCCCTGAGCCGGAACCAGAAGACCTGGAACTCATAGAGGTTACTGATGCGGATGACCTGTCAATGCTTCAACGATTAAACGAAGGCCTTTCACAACTTCACGTCGTTGAACCCGACGAGCACGTCATTCATGAAGACATGCGTGATAGTGATGATGATGATGCATTTATTGATGATGATTATTAGTTTGTAAGATTCACAACTTAAATTATATATATTTTAATCTTTATTATTCATGTACATATTATTATTCATGTCAGTTATTCAATTGTTTTATGCTGTACTAATTTATTTTAATCTTTATCATGGCAGGTCACCGGGTGTGGAAAGATGGTGGGCGTTGGTCCAGATCGGTCGACGGGTTCTTCCCAGGCGCCCTGCACGAGGGGTGGTACTTCCCTTCCACCCCTATCTCTCCGTAGAGCCTTGGCAGACAGTGTGTCGACACCACCCGTGGGTCCTTCTTCGTCGGCGGCATTGCCCACTGGGAGAGGTGCTGGTCGGGTAGGGAAGAAGGGGAAGGGTACAAGGAGAGGTTGTGGCCGTGGAAGATCCAGGAGGACTGTTGAGCCGTCCTCGCCACCACCACCAGCTCATTCACCCGAGCATAGGACTACTATGGTCGACCCGTTTGCGGAGGAGGCTACGGGGACTCCGTTCCAGGAGCCTGTTGTTGACGGGCATTCGTCCCATGAGACTCCGGTCTAAGAGTAGCCTCGGGTCGAGGTGCCTTCGGCCCACGAGACTACGGTTCCGGAGGCTTCACCCGACGTGGAGAGGCCCAGATGGGAGACCTGGCCGGATCGTACCGAGTTGTCGGATTGGACCGAGGGTCCGGGTGGCTCAGGGGGCGGGGATGGCGGGGATGAGCTTACGAATAGTGAGGGCGATGTGCAGGTGGACGGGTCCACCGTGTACAAGCATGGTAGTACACGTCTCCCGGTCGCGCCGGCTACCCGCGAGCAGAGGCCGGTGATTAAACCTGAAGGAGATAGGTAAGTACATTTACTATTTTTTTAGCTTTTGCCTTCAAGTTTCTTCAAATATCTAATGCGTTGACCTTATCATACTGCAGGGGATGGGTACACCCTCTTGGAGTCCGCAGGCCGAACTCCGTCCTTGGTGTGCTTTGCCGGACAAATTTCCCGGGGTTTGTCACGTTGTCTGGTGAGGGTCAGGTTCCTACACTAGGATTTTCCTGGGAGCACTACCAGGCTGCGCAGGCCCCACCGGAGGAGATTATAGATGGTGTCTTGTGCCACACGAGGGCCGAGATGGTGATCAAGAGCTTTTGGGTAAATTATCCTTTTACAGAATCTAAAATTAACAATATAGGTAATTATTGTACTAATCGGTGTTTTCACGTTTGATTGCAGACCTTCTATAGGTGTGAGGATGTATATGAGGAGGAGGCGGCCAGGGTTCTCGAGACCGAGTGTAGGCGGTTACTACAGAACTTGCGCCACGAGGCTCGGCCGGAGGCTATTCGAGATTACTACGCCACACGTGGTATTAAGAAGTAGAAGAAGGATTGCCGCAGAAAGTTTCTGAAGAAGGAGCAATACATGAAGGTAATTACCTATTCTTAAGTCCTTCTACGTAGTTTTCTTGATTTCATTCATAGGCGTAGCGCTGAAAATTGTTTCTAATAACTTACAGGTGCCCCCGAGATGGTGTGCGCATAAGATGCATTGTTGGGAGGCGTTGGTTGATGAGTGGTGCACAGGCAGCTGGCGAGCCATCCACGAGAATGCGAAGGATCGGCGTAGCCAAATGGTTGGTGTGTCACACCATCAAGGCAGCGCCAACTTACTTTAGTTCGGACGAAACTGGGTATGTGATTTGCTTCATGATTCATGCAATTCATTCTTGATGCTAATATTTTGTTCCTCTCTTTTAGGCGCATCACAATAAGACGGAGATGCCACACTTGTACGACCTTTATGGCATGGCCCATACTGCCTCGTACAAGAAGGCGAAGGCATTCTCTGAGTCTGACCTGGATGATCCCAATAACTTCACCAACATATCATCCCACCAGAAGCTCGTGGCATACAGGGACGCGGGGAAGGCTACGAAAGGGGATGACTTTAACCCTAGCCAGGAACCTTTGGATCCAGAGCTGGTGATGATATCTGGTGGCGGGAGGCCCCATGGATCGATAGCCATTGGAGATGGGATAATACGTTGTCCACTCACTCTCCCAGAGATCAAGGCGTGCCAGTCGAGCTGCTGTCCTGAGATAATGTGTCGTCCACGGACAGTCGAACTTGCCATCGAGGTTAGTTGTACGGACTAAGAACACTTTCATCCATTTCATTATGTGTGCCACCATAGATCATTACTGTGGTAACGAGGAATGGTGTTTCAGGCTGCTCTTGAGAAACAGAGATTGGCAAATGAGGCTGCTCTTGAGAAAGAGAGATTGGCAAGCCAGGCTGTTCTTGAGAAAGAGAGATTGGCAAGTCAGGCTGCTCTTGATGAGAGGGACCAGACCACGACACGATTTATTGAGGAGGAGAGGTCCCGGAATGAGGCGGGTCAACGGGCCATGTACGAGCTTTTTGTGGTAAGTTTTTTTTTACATTAACCAAATCATGTGTGTAATGTCTGTTTCATTACTAACTAATACGACCAACTCTTCAGGGTCTGTGCGAGAAGAGCGGTCAAGTCCCTCCGTTGATGCCCGTCTTCTCTTCGATTGGCACAGTGAGTTTCATTGTAAACTAGTATTAATAATTGAGTGTCATCAAGCTAACTGAGACATTGCAAAATATCAATTCTGCAGAATAACTCCCGAGCGGCATCGCACGACCCTTCTCCAGGCGTTTCTCCTCCTTGATGACCACTGCGGTAAGTTTCGCTTCTCCTCTTTCATATTCTCCTTCCCTTAATTTCCCCAACAATGACATAGTTAGCCCATTTATCTCAAAAATGCCATAATAAGCTAATAATGGCATAAGAACCTTGGTTAGCTCATGAATATTATATACTAAGCTTGTTTTCCGCTAAAATGACATAATTAGCCCATTAAGCTCCAAAAAGACATAATTATGTAATTTAGCTCCAACAAGAGGAGAAGAGGAGAAGAAATAGGAAAAATGAAAAGAAAGAAGAAGAAGAAGAGAAGAAGGAGAAGGAGGAGGAGGAGGAGGAGGAGGAGGAGAAGGAGGAGAAGGCCATGGACCTTCTAGTCCTTCTCCTCCTCCTCCTTCTCCTCCTTCTCCTCCTTCTTCTTGATTTCTTCTTCTTCTCCTCCTCCTCTTTCTTCTCCTCTTTCATATTATCCTTTCTTTAATTTCCCCAACAATGACATAATTAGCCCATTTAGCTCCAAAATACCATAATAACCTCAAAATGGCATAAGAACCTTGGTTGGCTCATGAATATTATATACTTAGCTTGTTTTCCTCTAAAATGGGATAATTAGCCCATTTAGCTCCAAAAAGACATAATTAGGTAATTTAGCGCCAAAAAGAGGAGAAGAGGAGAAGAAATAGGAAAAATGAAAAGAAAGAAGAAGAAGAAGAAGAAGAAGAAGAGAAGAAGGAGAAGGAGGAGGAGGAGGAGGAGAAGGCCAAGGACCTTCTAGTCCTTCTCCTCCTCCTCCTTCTCCTCCTTCTTGATTTCTTCTTCTTCTCCTCCTCCTCCTCTTTCTTCTCCTCTTTCATATTATCCTTGCTTTAATTTCCGCAAGAATGACATAATTAGCCCATTTAGCTCCAAAATACCATAATAACCTCAAAATAGCATAAGAACCTTGGCTAGCTCTTGAATATTATATACTTAGCTTGTTTTCCTCTAAAATGGGATAATTAGCCCATTTAGCTCCAAAAATACATAATTAGGTAATTTAGCTCCAACAAGAGGAGAAGAGGAGAAGAAATAGGAAAAATGAAAAGAAAGAAGAAGAAGAAGAAGAAGAAGAAGAGAAGAAGGAGAAGGAGGAGGAGGAGGAGGAGAAGGCCAAGGACCTTCTAGTCCTTCTCCTCCTTCTTCTCGCTTTCTTCTTATTCTCCTCCTCCTCCTCTTTCTTCTCCTCTTTCATATTATCCTTGCTTTAATTTCCCCAAAAATGACATAATTAACCCATTTAGCTCCGAAATGCCATAATAACCTAAAAATGGCATAAGAACCTTGGTTAGCTCATGAATATTATATACTTAGCTTGTTTTCCTCTAAAATGACATAATTAGCCCATTTAGCTCAAAAAGACATAATTATGTAATTTATCTCCAACAAGAGGAGAAGAGGAGAATAAATAGGAAAAATGAAAAGAAAGAAGAAGAAGAAGAAGAAGAAGAAGAAGAAGAAGAAGAAGAGAAGAAGGAGAAGGAGGAGGAGGAGGAGGAGGAGAAGGCCAAGGACCTTCTAGTCCTTCTCCTCCTCTTCCTTCTTCTTGATTTCTTCTTCTTCTCATCCTCCTCCTCTTTCTTCTCCTCTTTCATATTATCCTTACTTTAATTTCCCCAACAATGACATAATTAACCCATTTAGCTCCAAAATGCCATAATAAGCTGAAAATGGCATAAGAACCTTGGTTAGCTCATGAATATTATATTCTTAGCTTGTTTTCTCTAAAACGATATAATTAGCCCATATAGCTCCAAAAAGACATAATTAGGTAATTTAGCTCCAACAAGAGGAGAAGAGGAGAAGAAATAGGAAAAATGAAACGAAAGAAGGAGAAGAAGAAGAAGAAGAGAAGAAGGAGAAGGAGGAGGAGGAGGAGGAGGAGGAGGAGGAGAAGGCCAAGGACCTTTTAGTCCTTCTCCTCCTTCTCCTCCTTCTTCTTGATTTCTTCTTCTTCTCCTCCTCCTCCTCGTTCTTCTCCTCTTTCATATTATCCTTGCTTTAATTTCCCCAACAATGACATAATTAACCCATATAGCTCCAAAATGCCATAATAAGCAAAAAATGGCATAAGAACCTTGGTTAGCTCATGAATATTATATTCTTAGCTTGTTTTCGCTAAAATGACATAATTAGCTCAAAAACATCATATTTTGTTCTTCTTATGAGTTTCTTATTCACATTTTTGCAGATTGGATATACTACATGCATGGAAGCTGGCATTCATGGAGTTGAACAATGTCGATGGATGAACTTTATATGTATATCATCTAGTTTTCATTTGAGTTGATGAACAATGTCGAACTATATGTATATGTATATATGGATAAACAATGCAATACTTTCTTTGTTGGTTTTTTTTATATATGGGGATGTACATTGATTTATATGTATATCATATATGTGTGGTGAATTATATATATGTGTTGGCAAGTATATGTGTGGTGAACTATATATCATATATGCGTGGTGAATTATATTAATGTGCTGTCAAATATATATATATATATATATATGTGTGTGTGTGTGTGTGTGTGTGTGTGTTGTGAAATAATATAAAACAAAAAAAACAGGTACTATATGGGCTCTTTGCCGTCTGCCAGCTGATGGCAAAGACATGTGCCATCAGCTGGCCGATGGCAAAGGTGCCACATGGCACCCAGCTGTGCATCCTAGGGTGTCTATATAGGCTCTTTGCCGTCTGCTTCCAGGGTGGGCGGACGGCAAAGAAGAGGGCACAGAGGAGGGGGGAGGAGGAGGCAGACGGTAAAGAGTGGAGGGGGGGAGGAGGAGGAGGCTGACGGCAAAGAAGAGGGGGGAGGCAGACGACAAAGAAGAGGGGGGAGGCAGACGACAAAGAAGAGGGGGAGGCAGACGACAAAGCCTCCGTTAACCCCTAACGGAGTTAACGCCTGTCGGGTGCCGTCTTGAGCACTTTGCCGACTGCTCCTATGAAAAGCTGATGGCAAAGCTCTTTGCCGTCCGCTTTGGGGAGGCAGACGGCAAAGAAGGTACGATGTTGTCGTAGGCTGACGCAGAAATTTTGTCGGCCGTGAGATTCTTTGCCGTTTGTGGTATTCTCTTTGCCGTCCGGGATTTACTCTTTGCCGTCTGTGATGGCAGACGGCAAAGAAGCTGATTCCTGTAGTGTGTAGCCCCCAAGGGACGGCTCGTCAGTGTGTGATAGGTCAGTTCTTTAATTTGGACCTCATGATCTGTGAAACAACTAAGTGCTAAAGCCCCCCAAGTGTCAGGTTGTCTTGCCTGGAGCAACCTGGGGCTTTGTATTTGACTCACGTTCATAAAACTTCAGCCAGTTTAGCCCCCACGGGCCTCGGAGGAGGAGCCTACCAACAAGCTGGAGGAGTAGAATCCATCGCATGCCGCTCTTGCCCTCCGCTGTCCGTGATGCGCCTCCTCAAATACGAGGGACTCGGTGTAGATATCCTCATTCCGCAGCACTGATGCGGCATCTTCTACGACCACGGCGACGGTGAGCCTCTTTGCATGCTCGACTTGCTGCTCCTCCTTCTTGTAGAGGAATTCATGTAGTGTGCAAGGCCGCTGAGGCAAAAGCCGAGTGGCTGGGCATTATCGGCGGCCTCCTCCTCCT
The DNA here is from genome assembly GCF_904849725.1 of Hordeum vulgare subsp. vulgare. NCBI lineage: Eukaryota > Viridiplantae > Streptophyta > Magnoliopsida > Poales > Poaceae > Hordeum > Hordeum vulgare. The sequence continues at coordinate 129,908,600 of NC_058523.1, forward strand.
ACCTTTGTGACGCAGTGGCGGAGCGGGTGATGGACCGGGCGGCTGATGGTTGGGTGGAGGCCAAGGAGGACGATGGTCTCATGGCGGCCAAGGCGTCCGCTGGTGGGGTGGCGATAACGTCGGTCAGCGATGGTGTGGCAGCCTCAACGGTCGCCGACAGTAACTACCTTTGGGCAATGGTGGAAGAGTGTGTGGTTGGTGGCATGCGCACACTGATACATCTCCAACGTATCTATAATTTTTTATGGTTCCATGCTATTATCTTGTCAAACTTTGGATGTTTTGTATGCCTTTTATATCTTTTTTGGGACTAACTTATTAACTTAGTGCCAAGTGCCAGTTCCTGTTTTTTCCGTGTTTTTGACCCTTTTTAGAGGAGGATTTTAAACGGTGTCCAAACGGAATAAAACTTCCGAAAATATTTTTTCGGAACAGAAGATACGCACCAGACTTGAGAACCAAGGCATGGGCCAGCAGGGGACCCCACAAGCCCCCTAGGTGCAGCCACGGGGGCCCGTGCCTAGCAGGCTTGTGGGACCCTGTGGCTCGTCTACCCTACCTCTTCCGCCTGTAAATCTAGAAAAATTACAAAACTGATGAGGAGATCCACAAAAATACTTTTCCGCCGCCACAAGCTTCTGTCTCCGCAAGATCCCATCTGGGGCACGTTCTGGTGCCCTGCCGGAGGGGGGGTTCGGATACGGAGGGCTTCTTCATCAACACCATGACCTCTCCGATGATGCGTGAGTAGTTCACCATAGACCTTGGGGTCCATAGCTAGTAGCTAGATGGCTTATTCTCTCTCTTGGATCTTCAATACAAAGTTCTCCATGATCTTCATGGAGATCTACCCGATGTAATCTTCTTTTGTGGTGTGTTTGTCGAGATCCGATGAATTGTGGATTTATGATCAGATTATCTATGAATCTTATTTGAGTTTCTTCTGATCTCTTATATGCATGATTTCATATCCTTGTAATTCTCTTAGAGTTGTGGGTTTTGTTTGGCTATGATTCTTGCAATGGGAGAAGTGCTTGGTTTTGTGTTCATACCGTGCGGTGACCTCACCCAATGACAGAAGGGGTAGCGAGGCACGCATCATGTTGTTGCCATCAAGGTTAAAAAGATGGGGTTTTCATCATTGGTTTGAGTTTATCCCTCTACATCATGTCATCTTGCTTAAAGCGTTACTCTGTTTGTCATGAACTCAATACACTAGATGCATGCTGGATAGCGGCCGATGTGTGGAGTAATAGCAGTAGATGCAGAAAGTATCGGTCTACTTGTCTCGGACGTTATGCCTATATGTATGATCATTGCCTTAGATATCATCATGACTTTGTGCGGTTCTATCAATTGCTCGACAGTAATTTGTTCACCCACCGTATTATTTGCTATGGCCCCCGGCTGAAGCCTATAGAGAAGCCTCTAGTAAACACTATGGCCCCCGGATCTACTTCACACCATATTTTCAGCCTTAAATTTTTACTTCGTTGCACTTTCCGCCTTCAGATCTCACTTTGCAATCAATCTTGAAGGGATTGACAACCCCTTTATAGCGTTGGGTGCCATCTCTTTTGTGTTTGCGCAAGTACTCTGGACTTCGCGCGATTCTCCTACTGTATTGATACCTTGGTTCTCAAACTGAGGGAAATACTTACTGCTCCTGTGCTGCATCGCCCTTTCCTCTTCAAGGGAAAAACCAACGCAAGCTCAAGAGACGACAGAAGGATTTCTGTCGCTGTAGCAGAAGAATTTCTGGCGCCGTTGCCGGGGAGGATCAAGTCAAAAACTCATCCAAGTAAGTGTCGCAAACTCATATCTTGCATTTACTTTTTTGCCTCTCGTTTTCCTCTCCCACATTTCTGAAAAACAAAAAATTACAAAAATATTTGCCCTTTTCTTCGTTTGCCTTTTTCGTTTTCCCTTTTATCTCGCTTGCTTTCTGTTCGCTTGTGTGCTTGCTTGCTTGCTGAAGTCACCATGACTGAAAACACCAAACTTTGTGACTTCTCGAATACTAATAATAATGATTTTATTAGTACTCCGATTGCTCCTGCCACTAGTGCGGAGTCATATGAAATAAATGTTGCTTTGTTGAATCTTGTTATGAAAGAGCAATTCTCCGGCCATCCTAGTGAAGATGCCGCATCCCATCTTAATACCTTCATTGAGCTTTGCGATATGCAAAATAAGAAAGATGTGGATAATGATGTGATTAAATTCAAGCTTTTTCCTTTCTCGTTGCGAGATCGAGCAAAAACTTGGTTTTCGTCTTTGCCCAAAAATAGTATTGATTCTTGGAATAAGTGCAAAGATGCTTATATATCCAAGTATTTTCCGCTGGCTAAGATTATCTCTCCCCGTAATGATATTATGAATTTTAAGCAACTTGATCATGAACATGTTGCACAATCTTGGGAGAGAATGAAATTGATGATTAGGAATTGTCCCGCTCATGTCTTGAGTCTTTGGATGATTATACAAATCTTTTACGCTGGCTTGAATTTCGCTTCTAGAAATATCTTGGACTCCGCCTCAGTTGGAACGTTCATGGAAATCACGTTAGGAGAAGCCACAAAACTCCTAGAAAATATCATGATGAACTACTCTCAGTGGCACACTGAAAGGTCACCTACTAGTAAGAAGGTACACGCTATAGAAGAAATTAACTCGTTGAGTGCTATGATGGATGAGTTAATGAATTTGGTTGCTAGTAGAAGTGCTCCTTTAGAGTCTAATGACATGCCCTTGTCTTCCTTGATTTAGACTAGCAACGCTAGCTTGGACATTAATTTTGTTGGTAGGAATAATTTTGGCACTAACAATGCTTTTAGAGGAAACTATGTTCCTAGGCCTTTTCCTAGTAACCCCCCTAATAACTTTGGCAACTCCTACAACAAGACTCATGGAAATTACAATAGATTACCCTCTGATCTAGAGAGTAAGATCAACGAGTTTATCAACTCGCAAAAGATTTTCAATGCGTCCATAGAGGAAAAACTACTCAAAATTGACGATTTGGCTAGGAGCGTTGATAGAATGTCTAGTGATATTGATGCTTTGAAAGTTAGATGTGCTCCTCCCAAGATCAATATGGATGAAACTTTGAAAGCTATACGTGTTTCCATGAGTGAGAGCAAAGAAAGAACCGCCCAAATTTGTGCTAGACATGAATGGCTTAAAAAGGCGTGTTCTCGTGATGAGAATCACGAAGATCTAAAAGTTCTTGGTGTGACTCCTATTGAATCCTTATTTTCTAATGTCAAACCTAATGATGATGGGGCTGGATATGAATCCACCTTGGTTGAGAAACGCCCCAATGATTCGGAGTCTATCTGTCTTGATGCTAAAAGCATTGAAAGTGGAGTAGGAGATATTAAAACCTTGAGTAGTAATGAAACTACTACTTTGGATTTCAAGGAATTCAATTATTATAGTTGCTCCTTGATTGAATGCATTTCCTTGATGCAATCCATGCTAAACTCTCCACACGCTTATAGCCAAAACAAGGCCTTTACCGATCATATCGTCGATGCTATGATAAAATCTCTTGAAGAGAAACTTGAATTGGAAGTTTCTATCCGTAGAAAGCTTCATGATGAGTGGGAACCAACTATCAAAATTAAAATCAAAAACTATGAATGCAATGCTTTGTGTGAATTGGGTGCTAGTATTTCCGTGATTCCAAAGTCTTTATGTGATGTTCTGGCTTTTACTGATATTGAGGAGTGTTCTCTTAATTTGCATCTTGCGGATTCTACTGTCAAGAAACCCATGGGAAGGATCAATGATGTTCTTATTATTGCAAATAGGAACTATGGACCCGTGGATTTCATTGTGCTTGATATTGATTGCAATCCTACATACCCTATCATTCTTGGTAGACCTTTCCTAGGGACTATCGGTGCTATCATCGATATGAAGGAAGGGAATATTAGATTTCAATTTCCTTTAAAGAAGGGCATGGAGCATTTTCCTAGAAATAAAATAAGATTGCCTTATGAATCCATGATGAGTGCTACTTATGGTTTGAGCACCAAAGATGACGATACGTGATTCTATCGCCTTATGCCTAGCTAACGGCGTTAAACAATAGCGCTTGTTGGGAGGCAACCCAATGAATTTATCTTTTTCTTTCTGTTTTGTTGCGTCCACACCATCATAATTCTGTTATGATTGTGTATTTTGTGTTTCTTTTTGTGTTTGAGCCAAGCAAAACCTTTATGACTAGTCTTGGTGATGGTTGTTTCATCCTGCTGGAAAAAGACAGAAACTTTTTGCTCACGAGATTATTATGAATTTTTATTCAGAGAGAGATTTTGGGTTTATTCTTTTTGCTTCTGGTTAATATGCCTTTTTCCCAGGAAGTCGTAATGTTTCAGAATTTTTGAGGTACCAGAAGTATACGAAGTATACATATTGCTACAGACTGGTCTGTTTTGACAGATTCTGTTTTTGTTGAGTTGGTTGCTTGTTTTGATGAAACTATGGATAGTATCGGGGGGTACTAGCCTTGGAAAAGTGAGAATATAGTAATCTAACACCAATATGAATAGAATTCAAGTTTGCTACAGTACCTAAAGAGGTGGTAGTTTGTTTTCTAGTGCTAATGATATCACGAGTTTCTGTTTAAGTTTTCTGTTGTGAAGTTTTCAAGTTTTGGGTGATGTTCTCATGGACAAAGGGATAAAGAGTGGAAAGATCTCAAGCTTGGGGATGCCCAAGGCATCCCAAGCCAAATTCAAGGACACCAAAAAGCCTAAGCTTGGGGATGCCCCGGGAAGGCATCCCCTCTTTCGCCTTCAATCCATTGGTAACATTACTTGGAGCTATATTTTTATTCACCACATGATATGTGTTTTGCTTGGAGCGTCTTGTATCGTAGGAGTCTTTTCTTTTTGTTGTGTCACAATCATCCTTGCTGCACACCTTTTGAGAGAGACATGCACTCATTGTGAATTTGCTAGAATGCTCATTGTGCTTCACTTATATCTATTGAGCTACATAATTTTGCTCTATGTGCTTCACTTAGATCTTTTAGAGCACGGCGGTGCGTGACTTGGTAGTTGGCTTGTGCTATGAAAGTAGTCCCAAAGGTGATAGGTACCCAAAGAGGATACAAAAAACTTCCATCTTCATGTGCATTGAGTAGAAAGAAAAGTTTGATTCCTCTCAATTAGTTTTGAGACGTGGATTTGGTAATATTAAGAGTTATGTTAGTAGGGTGTTGTGAATCTAGAAATACTTGTGTTGAAGTTAGTGATTCCCGTAACATGCACGTATGGTGAACCGCTATGTTAGGAAGTCCGAGCATAATTGATCTAATGATTGTCATCCTTTGTGTTGCGGTCGGGATCGCGCGATGGTTAACACCTACCAACCCTTCCCCTAGGAGTATGCGTTTAGCACTTTGTTGCGATTACTAATAAAAACTTCCGCAATAAGTATGTGAGTTGTTCATGACTAATGTGAGTCCATGGTATTGATGCACTTTCACCTTCCACCATTGCTAGCCTCTCTAGTACCGCGCAATTTTCGCCGGTGCACAAACGCACCATATGCCTTCCTCAAAACAGCCACCATACCTACCTACTATGGCATTTTCATAGCCATTCCGAGATATATTGCCATGCAACTCCCACCGTTCCATCTCATGACTAGTGCCGTCACTCTCATATTTCCATTGCATGATCGTAAGATAGCTAGCAAGATGTTTCAACGTCATACGCCAAGCTAGATTGTTGCACATCCTAGTACACTGCCGGAGGCATTTCCTATAGAGTCATCATCGTTCTAAGCTTTTAGTTGTGAGTAAATAAAAGTGTGATGATCGTCATTATTAGAGCATTGTCCCATGTGAGTAAATAAAAAAAAGAGGCCAAAGTTGCCCACATAAAAAAAGTGGCCAAAGAGCCCAAATAAAAAAAAGAGAGAAAAAGAGAGAAGGGACAATACTACTATCTTTTTCCACACTTGTGCTTCATAATAGCACCATGTTCTTCATGATTGAGAACCTCTCGTTTTGTCACCACCATATGCTAGTGGCAATTTTCATTATATAACTTGGCTTGTATATTCCAAGGATGGGCTTCCTCAAATTGCCCTAGGTCTTCATGAGCAAGCAACTTGGGTGCACACCCTCCTTTTGAGCTTTCACATACTTATGACTCTAGTGCATCCTTTGTATGGCAATCCCTACTCATTCACATTTATATCTATTAATGGGCATCTCCATAGCCCTTTAATACGCCGAGTCAATGTGACCATCTCCTCCTTTTTGTCTCACAACCACCGCCACACTCTATTCCACCTATAGTGCAATATCCATGGCTCACGCTCATGTATTGCGTGATAGTTGAAAAAGGTTTGAGAAAGTAAGGGTGCAAAAACAATTACTTGGCCAATACCGGGGTTGTGCATGATTTAAATTAGTTGTGTGGGGATGATGCAGCATAGCCAGACTATACGATTTTGTAGGGATAACTTTCTTTGGCCTTGTTATTTCAAAAGTTCATGATTACCTTGCTAGTTTGCTTGAAGTATTATTGTTTTCATGTCAATAGCAAACTATTGTTTTGAATCTTACGGATCTGAACATTCATGTCACATGAAAGAAGTTACAAAGGACAACTATGCTAGGTAGGATTCCACATCAAAAATTCAGTCTTTATCACTTCCCTACTCGAGGATGAGCAGGAGTTAAGCTTGGGGATGCTTGATACGTCTCCAACGTATCTATAATTTTTTATGGTTCCATGATATTATCTTTTCAACCATTGGATGTTTTGTATGCCTTTTATATCTTTTTTGGGACTAACTTATTAACTCAGTGCCAAGTGCCAGCTCATGTTTTTTCCGTGTTTTTGACCCTTTTCAGAGGAGGATTTTAAATGGTGTCCAAACGGAATAAAACTTTCGAGAAGATTTTTTTCGGAACAGAAGATACGCACCAGACTTGAGAACCAAGGCACGGGCCAGCAGGGGACCCCACAAGCCCCCTAGGCGCGGCCAGGGGGCCCGTGCCTAGCAGGCTTGTGGGCCCCATGTGGCTCGTCTACACTACCTCTTCCGCCTATAAATCTAGAAAAATTCCAAAACTGACGAGGAGATGCACAAAAATAATTTTCAGCCGCCGCAAGCTTCTATCTATGCAAGATCCCATCTGGGCACGTTATGGTGCCCTGTCAGAGGGGGATTCGGATACGGAGGGCTTCTTCATCAACACCATGACCTTCTGATGATGCGTGAGTAGTTCACCATAGACCTTCGAGTCCATAGCTAGTAGCTAGATGGCTGCTTCTCTCTCTTGAATCTTCAATACAAAGTTCTCCATGATCTTTATGGAGATCTATCCGATGTAATCTTCTTTTGCGGTGTGTTTGTCGAGATCCGATGAATTGTGGATTTATGATCAGATTATCTATGAATCTTATTTGAGTTTCTTCTGATCTCTTATATGCATGATTTCATATCCTTGTAATTCTCTTCGAGTTGTGGGTTTTGTTTGGCCAACTTGATCTATGATTCTTGCAATGCGAGAAGTGCTTGGTTTTGAGTTCATACTGTGCGGTAACCTCACCCAGTGACAGAAGGGGTAGCGAGGCACGAATCATGTTGTTGCCATCAAGGGTAAAAAGATGGGTTTTCATCATTGGTTTGAGTTTATCCCTCTACATCATGTCATCTTGCTTAAAGTGTTACTCTGTTCGTCATGAACTCAATACACTAGATGCATGCTGGATAGCGATCGATGTGTGGAGTTATTGTAGTAGATGCAGAAAGTATCGGTCTACTTGTCTCGGACGTGCACCATATTTTCAGCCTTACATTTTTACTTCATTGCACTTTCCGCCTTCAGATCTCACTTTGCAATCAATCTTGAAGGGATTGACAACCCCTTTATAACGTTGGGTGCAAGATCTTTTGTGTTTGCGCAGGTACTCTGGACTTGGCGTGATTCTCCTACTGGATTGATACCTTGGTTCTCAAACTGAGGGAAATACTTACTGCTCCTGTGTTGCATCGCCCTTTCCTCTTCAAGGGAAAAACCAACGCAAGCTCAAGAGATGACAGAAGGATTTCTGTCGCCGTAGCACACACCCAACAAAGGTGCCACGTGCACGACATGCTTCCAGGAACTTCGCCACAGATGCGGTGCAACCTCCTAGCTGGAGTTGTCCTCTGGTAGAGTGGCGAGGCGACAACGACGGACGGGTGCCATTGGTGACTTGTGGAGCAGCAAATTACAGAAGATATGGGGAGAGAGGGGATGAATCGTTGTGCACATGCCGATCGTGAGAATTTATAAAGCAGGAGGGCAGGCATTGGTGGTTTATTGGATTTTGCGAGCCTGGCAGGAAGCTTGCACGGGAACCTGCGCGGTTGCGCGGGAACGGGAAGTCCAAAAGAAACGCGTGCATGCTCCCGAAGCATGCACTCTAATACTCGGGTGGCAATGAGGTAACAAGATTGGACACAGCAGGGAGAAATGAAAAGTACACAAACGTTTAATAATAAAAAAGCGTTTGCATTTTATTACATAACAAACGGCCGTCCTGTATGCACCATCGGGAACTACACTACGCATGAGGTGGCCAGGTGAGGCGGCTGCGGTGCGATCTGCTCGTGTCCATGCGTGCACGCTCTATTAGTATCCCTCCATGTTTGGGGCACCATATGCATGTGGTTGCACCGCATCCGGCAATGCCATGCAGTTCTATGTTCACGACCATGGAGTTAAGCGCTGTCGTGGGAATGAACCTTACAGTAGAGGTCTAGGGTATGAATGGAGAGGGTAGAGTCCTAGCTACGGCAAGCTTGTACGCAAGATGTATGAGTTCAGGCCCCTCTCCTAGAGGTAACAACCCTACGTCTCAGTGCTCGGGAGCTCTTGCGGTGTGGAATGTGTGTTACAGGGGGTGCAAACCCTTGTGCCAGAGTGGAGGGGTGGCTTATATAGAGTGCGCTACCCCTCATCAAGGCCTCAGCATCTAAGCATTTGATCAATAGAGTCTAAAGGTGTACGTTACCGATAACGTATGTATGTAATTAATGCGATTCATGATGATCAGCCGAACGCTCGCCTGCTGGCCTCCCTGGAGCGGCTTCTGGTATTCTGCGTCAACTGGTTTCTTCCGAGTGGAAGTTGGTTGTCGAGTGAAGGGGAACATCTTCCGAGTGACTGGTTACTGAACGACCATGGCTATCCAGTCAGAATCTTCTTCGTGCCATCAAGTCTTTAATGAGGTACCCCTGGGTAGGACGTCTAGGTCAGGCCTATGACTCTACCCTAGGTACATATCCCCATCATTAGCCCCCGAATGGACCGGGTTTGAGTGAGGAAGGGGTCGATGCGGATTCTATCAAATCATACTGATCTTGAACATAATTCCGGGCTTGATAGAACTTCGTGTTGACTCAAGTCTTCGTCATTCACCTTGATCGATTCTGTTGCGAAGCATGTCCGAGTGAATTTAAGCACTTGAAGTTGATCCGAGTGGCTGGCGAGATGTTGAGATGTGACGGATCACTTCATCAGGTCCGGATTTCACGGGATTCGAAATTTCGGGTTTCGTGCGTTGCGCGATGATGGCGCAACAACCAGGGCAAGTGGGGCAACGATGCGCCGGTTATCGCGTCGTCATTATCGCCATGTATCATATCTCCTCTGTTATCGGGATAGACAGAGATCGGGGGACAACGAGTCAGTGACTCATTCGGACGATTATAAATCTGGCCAGCGTTAGGGTTGAAACAGTATCTCCCTCTGATTCTTCTCTGCTTCCTCTCCACCTCCGTCTCGTAGGTGCTTCTATGGTTCATCTTCGCCCCTGCAGCAATGACGAAGGGCAAGACGACTCATCTCGAATGCGCCAAGAAGGGTGGGAAAACGAGGAAGCCAGGCAGCCGATCTGCGCTGCCGCAGGGGTGGAGCCACGGAGATTTTCTCCAGTCCACTGTCCGGAATGAGGACGTTCTGGAGCTTGTGGAGCATGGGATGGTGGCCGACAATTCTTGGAGGCTGCTAGAAGGAGAGCTCGAGCCGGAACCTCGCGAAGGGGAACGGGTCCTTCTCCTAACTCATATTGAGCGAGGTTTCTCTCTGCCCCCTCATCCTTTCATCTGCGGCCTTTTGTATTATTTCGGTGCACAACTTCATCATCTTCCTCCCAACTCCATCGCGTACCTCTCTGCATGTGTCACGCTATGCGAATGCTTCCGGGGTTGTCCTCCCCACTTGGGACTGTTCAAACACATCTTCTCTATGCGCTCCCAAGCGGTGAAGAAAGCAGAGTGACAGTACGACACACGTCATCCAGTTATGTGGTGGTCTGGGGATCCAAAAAAGTGTTGGGTAACGTAGCATAAATTCAAAATTTTCCTACACATATTCAGATCTTCCTATGGAGAGACCAGCAACGAGAGAGGGGTAAGAGCATCTTCATACCTTTGAAGATCGCTAAGCGGAAGCGTTACTAGAACGCGGTTGATGGAGTCGTACTCGCGGCGATTCAGATCGCGGTGTGATTCCGATCTAGTGCCGAACTACGACACCTCCGCGTTCAACACACGTGCAGCCCGGTGACGTCTCCCGCACCTTGATCCAGCAAGGAGGAGGGAGAGGTTGGGGAAGAACTCCAGCAGCACGACGGCGTGGTGTCGTTGGAGAGACGAGGTCTCCCGGCAGGGCTTCGCCAAGCACCGGCAGAGAGGAGGAGGAGGAAGGGCAGGGCTGCGCCGAAGGAGAGGGAGAAGTCTGTCTCCCAAGGGCCAAAATCCCTCTCTATTTATAGGAGGAGGGGGGAGGGCTGCGCCACCCCTAGGGTTCCCTCCCTAGGGGTTGGTGGCCACCAGATGGGAGAGGGGGGCGGCGGCTAGGGTGGGAGGGGGTGGCGCACCGCCTGGTGGGCCTAAGGCTCACCTGCGCCTAGGGTTGCCCGCTCTCCCCACCACTTGCGCATTGGGCTGGGTGTGGGACGCGCACCAGCCCACCAAGGGGCTGGTTCCCTCCCGCACTTGGCCCATCTAGCCTCTTGGGGTCGTTGCCCCCCTTTAGTGGACCCCCGGGGCCACCTCCGGTGGTCCCGGTGGTCCCTGTATGTTACGGTGACGCCCGAAACACTTCCGACGTCCGAACCCATCCATCCTATATATCAATCTTTACCTCCGGACCATTCCGGAGCTCCTCATCATGTCCGGGATCTCATCCGGGACTCCGAACAACTTTCTGTAACCTCATATAACGATTCCCTATAACCCTAGTGTCATCGAACCTTTAGTGTGTAGACCCTACAGGTTCGGGAGACAGGCAGACATGACCGAGACACCTCTCCGGCCAATTACCATCAGCGGGGTCTGGATACCGATGGTGGCTCCCACTTGCTCCACGATGATCTCATCGGATGAACCACGATGTCAAGCATTCAACCAATCCCGTATACGATTCCCTTTGTCTATCGGTATAGAACCTGCCCGAGATTCGATCGTCGGTATACCTATACCTTGTTCAATCTCGTTACCGGTAAGTCTCTTTACTCGTTCCATAGCACGTCATCGTGTGACTAACTCCTTAGTCACATTGAGCTCATGATGATGTTCTACCGAGTGGGCCCAGAGATACCTCTCCGTCACACAGAGTGACAAATCCCGATCTCGATTCGTACGAACCCAACAGACACTTTTAGAGCTACTCGTAGTGCACCTTTATAGTCACCCAGTTATGTTGTGACGTTTGATACACCCAAAGAACTCCTACGGTATCCGGGAGTTGCACAATCTCACGGTCGAAGGAAAAGACACTTGACATTAGAAAAGCTTTAGCATAGGAACAATACGATCTAGTGCTATGCTTAAGATTGGGTCTTGTCCATCACATCATTCTCCCAATGATGTGATCCCGTTATCAATGACATCTAATGCCCATGATCAGGAAACCATGATCATTTATTGACTAACGAGCTAGCCAACTAGAGGCTTGCTAGGGACACATTGTGATCTATTTATTCACACATGTATTACTGTTTCATGTTAATACAATTATAGCATGAACAATAGACAATTATCATGAACAAGGAAATATGATAATAACCATTTTATTATTGCCTCTAGGGCATATTTCCAACAGTCTCCCACTTGCACTAGAGTCAATAATCTAGTTACATTGTGATGTATCGAACACCCATAGCATTATGGTGTTGATCATGTTTTGCTCGTGGAAGAGGTTTAGTCAACGGGTCTGCAATATTCAGATCCGTGTGTAATTTACAAATATCTATCACTCCACTCTGGACATGGTCCTAGATGGAGTTGTAGCGGCGTTTGATGTGCTTCGTCTTCCGGTGAAACCTGGGCTCCTTGGCTATGGCAATGGCCCCAGTGTTATCACAGAAGAGTGTCATTGGACCCGACATTCTTGGAACCACTCCAAGGTCGATGATGAGCTCCTTCATCCAAATTCCTTCATGAGCCGCTTCTGAAGCAGCTATGTACTCCGCTTGACATGTAGATGCTGCCACGACTTCTTGCTTGCTGCTGCACCAGCTCACTGCCCCACCATTCAACACATATACGTATCTGGTCTGTGACTTAGAGTCATTCGGATCTGTGTCAATACTAGCGCCGACATAACCCTTTACGACGAGCTCTTCGTCACCTCCATAAACGAGAAACATTTCCTTAGTCCTTTTCAGGTACTTAAGGATATTCTTGACCGCTGCCCAGTGTTCCATACCGGGATCACTTTGGTACCTCCCTACCAAGCTTATGGCAAGGTTTATATCAGGTCTGGTACACAACATGGCATACATTAGAGAGCCCACGGCTGATGCGTAGGGGACAGAACTCATCTTCTCTCTATCTGCTGCCGTGGTCGGCGACTGAGTCTTACTCAATCTCATACCTTGCAGAACTGGCAAGAACCCTTTATTTGAGTTCTCCATATTAAACTTCTTCAATATCTTGTCAAGGTATGTACTTTGCGAAAGACCTATGAGGCGTCTCGATCTATCTCTATAGATCTTGATGCCTAATATGTATGCAGCTTCTCCAAGGTCCTTCATTGAAAAACTCTTGTTCAAATAGGCCTTTATGCTCTCCAACATCTCTATATTATTCCCCATCAATAATATGTCATCCATATACAGTATGAGGAAAGCTACAGAGCTCCCACTCACTTTCTTGTACACACAGGCTTCGCCGGAAACCTGTATGAACCCAAACGCTTTAATCACCTCATTAAAGCGAATGTTCCAACTCCGAGATGCTTGCACCAGCCCATAGATGGAGCGCTGGAGCTTACACACTTTGTTAGCACCTTTAGGGTCGACAAAACCTTCTGGTTGCATCATATACAACTCTTCCTTAAGGTTCCCGTTAAGGAACGTTGTTTTGACGTCCATTTGCCAAATTTCATAATCATAAAAGGTGGCAATTGCTAACATGATTCGGACTGATTTCAGCTTCGCTACGGGAACGAAAGTCTCTTCGTAGTCAACTCCTTAAATTTGTCGAAAACCCTTTGCGACAAGGGAGCTTTATAAACGGTTACATTACCGTTTGCATCAGTCTTCTTCTTGAAGATCCATTTATTTTTTATGGCTCGGTGGTCATCGGGCAAGTCCACCAAAGTCCATACTTTGTTCTCATACATGGATCCTATCTCGGATTTCATAGCTTCAAGCCATTTGTTGGAATCCGGGCCCGCCATCGCTTCTTCATAGTTCGAAGGTTCACCGTTGTCTAACAACATGATTTCCATCACAGGGTTGCCGTACCACTCTGGTGCGGAGCATGCCCTTGTGGACCTTCGCGGTTCAGTAGTAACTTGATCCGAAGCTTCATGATCATCATCATTAACTTCCTCTTCAGTTGGTGTAGGCGCCACAGAAACAACTTCCCTCTCTGCGCTGCTATCCTGTTCGAGAGGGGGTGTAATTACCTCATCAAGTTCTACCTTCCTCCCACTTACTTCTTTCGAGAGAAACTCTTTCTCCAGAAAGGATCCGTTCTTGGCAACAAAGGTTTTACCTTCGGATCTAAGATAGAAGGTATACCCAATAGTTTGCATAGGGTATCCTATGAATACGCATTTCTCCGCTTTGGGTTCGAGATTTTCTGGTTGAAGTTTCTTCACATAAGCATCGCAGCCCCAAACTTTAAGAAACGACAACTTAGGTTTCTTGCCAAACCATAGTTCATACGGTGTCGTCTCAACGGATTTAGACGGTGCCAATTTAAAGTGAATGTTGCAGTTTCTAATGCGTATCCCCAAAATGATAGCGGTAAGTCAGTAAGAGACATCATAGATCGTACCATATCTAATAAAGTGCGATTACGACGTTCAGACACTCCGTTGCATTGAGGTGTGCCAGGCGCCGTGAGTTGTGAAACGATTCCACACTTCCTTAGGTGTGTGCCAAACTCATGACTCAAATATTCTCCTCCACGATCAGATCGTAGACATTTAATTTTTCTGTCACGTTGATTCTCAACCTCACTCTGAAATTCCTTGAACTTTTCAAATGTCTCAGATTTGTGCTTCATCAAGTAGATATACCCATACCTACTCAAATCATCGGTGATAGTGAGAACATAACGATAGCCACCGCGAGCTTCAACGTTCATTGGACCACACACATCAGTATGTATTATTTCCAATAAGTCGGTTGCTCTCTCCATTATTCCTGAGAATGGATTCTTAGTCATCTTGCCCATGAGGCACGGTTCGCATGTGTCAAATGATTCAAAGTCAAGAGACTCTAATAGTCCATCAGTATGGAGCTTCTTCATGCGCTTAACGCCGATATGACCAAGGCGGCAGTGCCACAAGTATGTGGGACTATCATTATCAACTTTACATCTTTTGGTACTCACACTATGAATATGCGTAACATCAAGATCAAGATTCATCAAGAATAAACCATTTACCAGCGGGGCATGACCATAAAACATATCACTCATATAAATAGAACAACCATTATTCTCTGACTTAAATGAGTAGCCGTCTCGCATTAAGAAAGACCCTGATACAATGTTCATGCTTAAAGCTGGTACTAAATAACAATTATTAAGGTTTAAAACTAATCCCGACGGTAGATGTAGAGGTAGCGTGCCGACGGCGATCACATCGACCTTGGAACCATTCCCGACGCGCATCGTCACCTCGTCCTTGGCCAGTCTCCGCTTATTCCGCAGTTCCTGCTTTGAGTTGCAAATGTGAGCAACAACACCGGTATAAGATACCCAGGAGCTACTACGAGCACTGGTAAGGTACACATCAATAACATGTATATCACATATACCTTTAACGTTGCCAGCCTTCTTGTCCGCTAAGTATTTGGGGCAGTTCCGCTTCCAGTGACCTTTTCCCTTGCAATAGAAACACTCAGTCTCAGGCTTGGGTCCATTCTTTTTCTTCTTCCTGGCATCTGGCTTACCGGGCATGGCAACAGCTTTGCCGTCTTTCTTGAAGTTCTTCTTACCCTTGCCCTTCTTGAAACTAGTGGTCTTGTTGACCATCAACACTTGATGCTCTTTCTTGATTTCTACTTCTGCAGACTTCAGCATCGAGTACAACTCGGGAATGGTCTTCTCCATCCCTTGCATGTTGTAGTTAAGCACAAAGCCTTTGTAGCTTGGTGGGAGAGACTGGAGGATTCTGTCAATTATAGCATCATCCGGAAGTTCGACTCCAAGTGAAGTCAGACGACCGTGTAACCCAGACATTTTGAGTATGTGCTCACTGACAGAACTGTTCTCCTCCATCTTACAGCTAAAGAACTTGTCAGAGACTTCATATCTCTCGACACGGGCATGAGCTTGAAAAACTAGCTTCAGCTCCTGGAACATCTCATATGCTCCGTGTTGCTCAAAACGCCTTTGGATCCTCGTTTCCAAACTGTATAACATGCCACACCTAACCAGAGAGTAGTCATCACTCTGCGTTTGCCAGACGTTCAGAATGTCCTGGGCTGCTACGGGAGTGGGAGGGTCACCTAGCGGTGCATCAAGGACATAAGCCTTTTTAGCTGCTTCAAGGATGAGCTTGAAGTTGCGAACCCAGTCCGCATAGTTGCTACCATCATCTTTCAGCTTGTTTTTCTCTAGGAATGCGTTGAAATCGAGGTTGACGTTGGCCATCTACAATATTTATAAAGACAACTTTTAGACTAAGTTCATGACAATTAAGTTCATTTAATCAAATTAAGTATGAACTCCCACTTAAATCAACATCCCTCTAGTCATCTAAGTGATACATGATCCATGTTGACTAACCCGTGTCCGATCATCACGTGAGACGGACTAGTCACCATGGTGAGCAACTTCATGCTGATCGTATTCAACCATACGACTCATGTTCGACCTTTCGGTCTCTTGTATTCGAGGTCATGTCTGTACATGCTAAGCTCGTCGAGTCAACCTAGGTGTTTCACGTGTGTAAATCTGGCTTACACCCGTTGTATGCGAACGTTAGAATCTATCACACCCGATCATCACGTGGTGCTTCGAGACAACGATCCTTCGCAATGGTGCACACTTAGGGGAACACGTTCTCGAAATTTTAAGAGGGATCATCTTATTATGCTATCGTCGTTCTAAGCAATAAGATGAAAAACATGATAAACATCACAATGCAATCATATAGTGACATGATATGGCCATTATCATCTTTGCTCTTTCGATCTCCATCTTCAGACATCGCATGATCATCATCGTCACCGACGTGACACCATGATCTCCATCATCGTGTCTCCATGAAGTCGTCACGCCAACTACTACTATCACTACTACTATAGCTAACCGTTAGCAATGAAGTAAAAGTAGTAAGCACATGGCGTTGCATCTCATACAATAAATTAAGACAACTCCTATGGCTCCTGCCGGTTGTCATACTCATCGACATGCAAGTCGTGAAACCTATTACAATAACATGATCATCTCATTCATCATACATGCAACATCACAACTTTGGCCATATCACATCACATGTCAAATCCTGCAAAAACAAGTTAGACGTCCTCTAATTGTTGTTGCAAGTTTTACGTGGCTGATTTGGGTTTCAAGCAAGAACGCTTTCTTACCTACGTGACAGCCACAACGATGACATGCCAAAGCTATTTACCCTTCATAAGGACCCTTTTCATCAAATCCAATCCGACTAGAGTAGGAGAGACAGACACCCGCTAGCCACCTTTATGCACGGTGTGCATGTTTGTCGGTGGAACCAGTCTCACGTAAGCGTACGTGTAAAGTCGGTGCGGGCCGCTTCATCCCACAATACCGCCGGAAAAGAATAAGACTAGTAGCGGCAAGCAAATTGACAAATCATCGCCCACAACTTTTGTATTCTACTTGTGCATAGAATCTACGCATAGAAAACCTGGCTCGGATGCCACTGTTGGGTAACGTAGCATATATTCAAAATTTTCCTACGAATATTCCAAACTTCCTACGGATACACCAGCAACAAGAGAGGGGTAAGAGCATCTTCATACCTTCGAAGATCTCTAAGCGGAAGCGTTACTAGAACGCGGTTGATGGAGTCGTACTCGCGGCGATTGAGATCGCGGTGTGATTCCGATCTAGTGCTGAACTACGGCACCTCCGCGTTCAACACACATGCAGCCCGGTGACGTCTCCCGCACCTTGATCCAGCAAGGAGGAGGGAGAGGTAGGGGAAGAACTCCAGCAGCACAACGGCGTGGTGTCGATGGAGAGACGAGGTCTCCCGGCAGGGCTTCGCCAAGCACCGGCATAGAGGAGGAGGAAGGGCAGGGCTGCGCCGAGGGACAGGGAGAAGTCTGTCTCCCAAGGGCCAAAATCCCTCTCTATTTATAGGAGGAGAGGGGAGGGCTGCGCCACCCCTAGGGTTCCCTCCCTAGGGGCCGGCGGCCACCATATGGGAGAGGGGGGTGGCGGCTAGGGTGGGAGGGGGTGGCGCACCACCTGGTGGGCCTAAGGCCCACCTGCGCCTAGGGTTGCCCCCTCTCCCCACCACTTGCACATTGGGCTGGGTGTGGGAGGCGCACCAGCCCACCTAGGGGCTGGTTCCCTCCTGCACTTGGCCCATCTAGCCTCTTGGGGTCGTTGCCCCCCTTCGGTGGACCCCGGGGGTCACCTCCGGTGGTCCCGGTGGTTCCGGTATGTTACCGGTGACGCCCGAAACACTTCCAGCGTCTGAACCCATCCATCATATATATCAATCTTTACCTCCGGACCATTCCGGAGCTCCTCGTGACGTCCGAGATCTCATCTAGGACTCCGAACAACTTTCGGTAACCTCGTATATCAATTCCCTATAATCCTAGCGTCATCGAACCTTAAGTGTGTAGACCCTACGGGTTCGGGAGAGAGGCAGACATGACCGAGACACCTCTCCGGCCAATAACCATCAGCGGGGTCTGGATACCCATGGTGGCTCCCACTTGCTCCACGATGATGTCATCAGATGAACCATGATGTCAAGGATTCAATCAATCCCGTATACGATTCCCTTTGTATGTCGGTATAGAACTTGCCCGAGATTTGATCGTCGGTATACCTATAGCTTGTTCAATCTCGTTACCAGTAAGTCTCTTTACTCGTTCCGTAGCACGTCATCGTGTGACCAACTCCTTAGTCACATTGAGATCATGATGATGTTCTACCGAGTGGGCCCAGAGATACCTCTCCGTCACACGGAGTGACAAATCCCGATCTCGATTCGTACCAACCAAACAGACACTTTCAGAGATACCCGTAGTGCACATTTACAGTCACCCAGTTATGTTGTGACGTTTAATACACCCAGAGCGCTCCTACAGTATCCGGGAGTTGCACAATCTCACGGTCGAAGGAAAAGGCACTTGACATTAGAAAAGCTTTAGCATACAAACAATACGATCTAGTGCTATGCTTAGGATTGGGTCTTGTCCATCACATCATTCTCCCAATGATGTGATCCCATTATCAATGACATCTAATGCCCATGATCAGGAAACCATGATCATCTATTGACTAACGAGCTAGCCAACTAGAGGCTTGCTAGGGACACATTGTGATCTATTTATGCACACATGTATTACTGTTTCCTGTTAATACAATTATAGCATGAACAATAGACGATTATCATGAACAAGGAAATATGATAATAACCATTTTATTATTGCCTCTAGGGCATATTTCCAACAAAAAGGAGTAGGTGTATGTATCCCAAAATGACCCTACCTGAGTCAATCCGTAACTGGCAGTGGACATGGTTCTATTGCAATGACATTGCGTCTCCGAACATGTCGACTAGCCTTCCTCCTTTCACCTTGGAGCGACCGACTGCTCCTAGGACGAGAAATGTGTTTGAAGATGAGAAAACTGATGTAGGGATGTTGGTAAATGAGGTGGTTAAATTGGTCTGTGGTGGAGTGACAGGAATGGATCTGCTTTATACATTCCTTTGTCAGCGTATCCAGCCTCTTCAGGCGAGGGATCACGCCATGTGGCACTACTCGGGCCCTGAGGACTCCACTCGGTCACGCCCGGAGGAGGTTTAGGAAGAAACTGTAGCCCAGTGGCTTAAGAGCATCACTGGACCCTGCCATAATCCCTTAGGAGCCAAGCGGGTCGCACCTTACTCTGCTGAGAACAAACCACAGAACCTGGTGCGTTATATCCTTTATGATTACTTTCATGTCTTTGTCAAATGACTCGATCTTTGGACGACTGATTATGTTTCTTTTGTTCCTGCTAGGAGTGGACGAACCTGTATTCTCCCGTTCCCAATGGGGACCAGTTCAAGATCGGAGGGGAAAGTGAAGGAGACAGTGTTGAGAGCGACTATGCTGATGACAGTGAGGAGAGCGAAGATGACTCGGGTGATAGCGAGGAAGAAAATCAGTCTCCTTCACACCCCGAATCACAGTCCAAGCACCAGCATGATCCAACAGCTACTCCAAGCAAGACCTTAGAATCCATCAGCAGGAACGTGAAGCGCGACGGAGCTATTGCGACTAACTCTGCAGAAAAAGCCGCCAAACAACCCAAGCCTGATGTTCCTAAGCCTTGGAAAGCCCTGCCCCGAATGAGGATTGATGTGCCAGTTGCTTCGACGTGAGTATTCGTCTCTTTCTTTGTTTTGTCATTCTGACTTTCTGTGTCTCTGACGACCGAGTGAAATTTACTTGCCAGAGCTGCTACCTCGGTGACGACGTCTGTTGGGGATGAAGAAGATCCCATGGACTTGGACGCAGTGGACACGCCTGCTTCTCAACAAGGTATGATAAGTCTTTGTTTTACTCTGTTTTCTAGATTGAATCCGTCGACTGAACTAACCGACACTGTCGATTGACAACCACATACATCATCCTCTTGGAAGATGAGCGAGAACCGCAACATACGGCTACCGAACAAACTCAGGCCATGCCAGCAGCACCCATGTCGAGTGTTCCTCCAACCAGTTCGACTACTGTGATTATAGCTCCTCCGACTAGTTCAACTATTATGACAACTGTGCCGACTGCACCTCCTCCGGTAACTCTTGTCACCACTGCTGCCATATCGACTCCTTAAATGCTTGCATATTCTATGCAACATGTCTCAGAAGATCAAACTGGAGCCGGGAATGAAGCTATGGTTCAAGCCGGATTGATGATGCAACATACTAGAGAGGCGTATGAGGCTAGTAAGTTAGCATACGATGTCGGTTTGGTGCTTCAAGTGAACAACCGAGTAAGTGCAATTGTAAGTTGATTTCCGATTGAGTCTTGTCAATCTTGATTTCCGATTGAGTCTTGTCAATCTTGCTTTTACACCCACTGGGGCATGTTGTGTGGTTGTTTGTCTCTAATACAATGGGGGCATGCTGATTGAACCCACTGGGTGTAGTCCCCGAGACCGTTGTCGAATACTTGCATCGGCAGGGGTCTAATTTGAAGATTTATTCTATTTTTGACTCGGCCAGGCGGAACCTGGTCGGGCGGTTTTGTATCCAGTGGGGGCACGCTGAGTGCACCCACTTGGTGTAGTCCCCGAAACCGTTGTCGAGTGCTTGCATCAGTGGGGGGCTAATTGGAAAACAAGCTATGTTTCTTTTTTGTGGCTCGGCGAGGACAGTCCTGGTCGAGTGGTTTATATCCAGTGGGGGCACGCTAAGTGCACCCACTAGGTGTAGTCCCCGAGACTAATGTCGATCGTTTACAAAGGGCATTAGTCTTAAGAACTTGGGTGGGTGCGGCGGGCCGCCATTTTGTCGACTGAACTGTATTTCTCCACTCGGAAGCGGAAAAATACTATTGTCGACTAAACTATTTCTTTGATGTTTTTGAGAAATACTGTGAGATTGGATCTAAGTATGCCAACTTGGAATCAGAGAAGAACCAACTTCAGCTAGATCTGGAGGTGAAGACCAATGACTTTGATGCCTTGAAGAAAGCACTCGATGATAAGGGCAAAGTCCTCACAGAAGTTAAGGAAATGTCCGAGGCTACTGAGAAGAAGCTCTTGGATGTCGGTAAGTTGGAAGAACAAAATGCAAAGTTGAAGAAAGAATGACTCGAATGGGGAAAAAGCTTGAACAAATGGCGAAAAGGGGGAATGCCATGGAAAAGTTTCTAAAGGACTTCCTGACCAAGATGCTTGCGACGCTTACTGGTATGCTTCCTTTACCAAGTGAATCGTTGTGAACTTTACCGAATGAATTGTGACTGACTTTTCATTTTTCCCTCGCACAGAATTCTGCCTGGATTTTGAAAAGGAGACCGAAGAGGTGGAGCTGTATCTGGACCCCTCCAAGTCACTTGTTCCAGATGCCATTGTTGTAGATATGTTTCGTCTCAATGCTCGCCTCTTGAAGGTCCAGGGGTACATTGCCCGACTGCGAGCTGTAGTGGGGAAGATTGACAAGGAGCAGTGGCCTGAAGACACTTTCCAGACTGATTTGGAGTCTGTAATGAGCCGCTTGGGCCAGATTCCCGACAGGGTGCAGGCGTGGAAGAAGTCTGTTGCGCAATGCGGAGCCGATGTGACCCTTTCACTCGTCCGAGTCCATTGTAAAGAAGCAAGAGAAGACAAGTTGAAGGAACTCCAGGTGGCAAATACGAAGAAGCTCCAGTTTGAAGATCTCATGGAGACCCTCGTCAACGCGGCGAGTCGCATTGCTGATGGGATCGACCTTGATACCTTCGTTGAGCCTGGAAGTCCTGGTAAGCCTTGAGATGAAACTATGATCACTGCCAAATTTTAATTCGCCTCGGTGTGCCGAGTGTTACTATATTGTTAAAACTTTGTTCGGGTGTTGAACCCGAGTACTTTTCGGCTGCATGGATGACTTTTAATTCATGCTGGATTCCTTTGAATTTATATGCATTTGGAGTTTATTTGATTTTTGAATGTTCTCGAGTGAATAGGTTGCTATTCATTCGGAAAGGTTTTTAACTTAGGTGATTGATTCGCGGCTAAGACCCCGAGTGAGAGGATTGCTCTATAGCCGGAGTAGTTTCTGTACTTAGGCGAAGACTGGTTCGGAGCTAAGCATCCGAGTGAATAGGTTGCTATTCACTCGGGAGGGTTTTTAACTTAGGCGAAAACATGTTCGCAGCTACGCCTCCGACTGAGAGGATTGCTCTTCACTCGGAGTAGTTTCTATACTTAGGCGAAGACTGGTTCACAGCTAATCATCCGAGTGAATAGATTGATATTCACTCGGAAGTGATTTTAACTTAGGTGAAAACATGTTTGCATCTAAGCTCCCGAGTGAGAGGATTGCTCTACACTCGGAGTAGTTTCTATACTTAGGCGAAGACTGATTTGCAGCTAAGCATCTGAGTGAATAGATTGCTATTCACTCGGAAGGGTTTTTAAGTTAGGCGAAAATATGTTCGCAGCTAAGCCCCCGAGTGAGAGGATTGCTCTACACTTGGAGTAGTTTCTATACTTAGGCCAAGACTGATTCGCAGCTAAGCATCTGAGTGAATAGATTGCTATTCACTCAGAAGGGTTTTTAACTTAGGCAAAAACATGTTCGCGGCTAAGCCCCCGAGTGAGAGGATTGTTGTTCACTCAGAGTAGTTTCTATACTTAGGCGAAGAGTGATTCGTGGCTAAGCATCTGAGTGAATAGGTTGCTATTCACTCAGAAGGGTTTTTAACTTAGGCGAAAATATGTTCGTAGCTAAGCCCCCGAGTGAGAGGATTGCTCTTCACTTGGAGTAGTTTCTATACTTAGGTTAAGACTGGTTCGCAGCTAAGCATCCGAGTGAATAGATTGTTATTCACTCGGAAGGGTTTTTAACTTAGGCGAAAACATGTTCGTAGCTAAGCCCCCGAGTGAGAGGATTTCTCTTCACTCGGAGTACGTTTCTAGCATTTGATCTATAAGCATAAGTTCCAAAAGTGCAAGGAAAGGTAGTTTTCTCTTGGTCCTCTTTGGACACAGGTATTTGAGAGAATCCAGAATATCCATCCAAGAAGCAAAAGTGTGTGTTCTTAGATAATCTTTCTAGCATTTGATCTATAAAAGGCAAGGGGTAATGATATTTTCTAGTAGCTTTATTCAATTTCCTGAAATCAGTAACCATCCTATAACCAGCTACTATCCTGTGTGGAATAAGTTCATTTTTATCATTAGGAACAAGAATTATACCACCTTTCTTAGGAACACAAATGAACAAGACTTACCCATCTACTATCAGCAATAGGATAAATTATACCTGCCTCTAGAAGTTTTAGTATTTTAGTTCTTACCACCTATTTCATCTTAAGATTGAGATGGCATTGGTGATCAACGACCGGTTTAGCATCCGGTTCCATATTAATCTTGTGCTAACAGATACTTGGGCTTATGCCCTGAAGATCATCAAGAGTATAACCAATAGCAGCCCAGTGCTTCCTTAAGGTTTTGAGTAACATATTTTCTTCATGCTCTAAAAGGTTAGCACACATAAAGATAGGATATATCTTCTTTGCATCAACATAAGCATATTTTAAAGTATTAGGTAATGTCTTAAGCTCAAACACGGGATCTCCCTTGGGTGGAGGAGGATCGCCTAAAATATCAACTAATAAGTTGTGCTTAAGGATAGTTTGTTGATCAAGGAATATTCTATCTATTTTATTCTTTTCATTCAGATGCATGTCAACTCCGTGGTCTAGCAAATTATGTTCTAGTGGAACGGTACGTGGTACAACAATAGAAGCAAGCCCATTATATCATCCTTATTAGGCAATTATTTTTCATGTGGTTGTTTACTAAACTTTGAGAAGTTAAGTTTATGATACATATCACCAAAGCTCACTTTTGTCTTCTTAGTAGCAACATTAATTTTGGCATTAACAGTGTTCAAGAAAGGTCTACCGAATATGATGGGACAAAAGTGATCTTGTTCACAACCAAGTACGGAGAAACCCATGGGGTACTTGACTTCTCCACACAATACTTAGACATCTCTAACGATCCAATGTGGTGAAATAGTATCACGGTTTGCAAGTTTAATACTGACATCAATATTTTCAATCGTAGAGGGTGCTATGTCATGCATACTTTCTTGATATAATGTAAAAGGTATAGCACTAATACTGGCACCAATATATCATAGGCCATGATAGCAATGATCTCCAATTTTAAGTGAGATGACATGCATGCCTACCACTAGTTTGTTTTTCATCGAGTTCATCTCGTTTCTTTCTAACAGGTTTTGCAATTCCAGCAGCTTCATCACAGAGGTAAATAACCTGCATATCAATATTATCAACTAGGAGATCTTTAACTATAGCAATATTAGGCTCAACATTTATTTGTTCACAAGGTTTAGGTGTCCTAACATAACTTTTATCAACCATTGTTGTAGCATTAGCATGTTCTCTAATCCTAACAGGAAAAGGAGGTTTCTCAATATAAGTAGTATGGACAATTGGATCAACATGGTTAACAATTATTTATTCCTTCTTAATTTTAACAGGTTCCTCTCGTAATTTTCAATGGGAGGATGATATATACACCACTTCTCCTTGGGAATATCAATATAGGTAGCAAAAGATTCACAGAATGTAGCTACTATCTCGGAGTCAAGACCATATTTATTAGTAAACTCATGAAAAGGAGAAGTTTCCATGAAATATTTAACGCAGTCAAAATTAAGCTTTATAACTAGCTCTTTACCTTCCTCGAGTTCCTAATCTTCAGAGTTGTGTTTAATCTTTTCAAGAAGGTCACATCCAAATTCAATAGTCTCCTTCATATAGGAACTAGCAACACAATGATATGTGTTGGTTTCCCTCCAAGCTTAAGGGTGATGTAGCACAGTGACGACAAGTATTCCCCTCAGTTATGAAACTAAGGTATCTATCCAGTGGGAAGATCTACAAGACTATTTAAGTGATACCTACACACAAATAACAAATCCTCAAAACCCAAAGCGTGTAGGGGTTGTAAATCCCTCGTGGGTAGAATAAAAGGTAGATGAATAGATGCAAATAAAAGTAATAGCAAATAAAACGCAAGAAGTACTTTTCGTTTTTTTATAATATAGATCTAAAAATAAAAGAGCAAATAAAATAGAAACGCAAATGGCAAAGTAGAAATTGCAAATAGATGATGTGAAATAGACCCAAGGGGTGTAGGTTTCGCTAGTGGCTTCTCTTGATAAAATAGCGAACGGTGGGTAGACAAATTACTGTTGGGCAATTTATAGAACAGTGAATACTTATGACGATATCCAAGACAATGATCATGTATATCGGCATCAAGTCCAATACAAGTAGATTGGCTTCTACGTGCATCTACTACTATTACCCCACACATCAACCACGATCCAGCATGCATCTAGTATATTGAGTTCATGGAGAAATGGAGTAATTACTTAAGAACCATGACATGATGTTGACAAGATCCATTCATATAGGAATATACCTCATTGTATTATCCATATAGAAATGATACATGCGTTTCATGTCTCTTTTTGTCACTGAGATTGAGCACCACAAGATCAAACCCATCAAAAATCACCTCTTCGCATTGCAAGATAAAATATCAAGTTGTCCAAACAAAAACCGAATATCAGAGAATAAATACGAGGCTATAATAATCAAGCATGAATATAATTTCATAGATCTGGTAATAAACTCACAATTCATCGGATTCCAACAAACACACCGCAATAGAAAGCATTACATGAAATAAATCTCCAAGAGACCATTGTATTGAGAAGCAAAACGAGAGATAAATCCATCTAGCTACTGCCTACGGACCCGTAGGTCTAATATGAACTACTCACGCATCATCGGAGGAGCACCAATGAGGATAATGAACCCCTCCGTGATCGTGCTCCTCTCCAGAACGTACTCTAGATTGGATTTCATGTCTTATGGAACTTGCGGCGGCTGAAATGATTTTTGTCGACTCCTATAGGGTTTCAGAAATATTGAGGTATTTATAGAGCTCAAAGGCGTTGGAGGAGGCGCCCGAGGCTCCCACTATCCACCAGGCCGCGCAAGGGGCCCTAGGCGCACCCTGGTGCATAGTTGGCTGCCTGGGCCTCCTCTAGTAATCATCCTTGGCTACCAAGTTTCCTTCTTGTCCAAAAATAATCTCCCTAAAGTTTCATGGCATTTGGACTTCATCTGATTTTGATTTTCTGTGAAGGAAAAAACAGCAAAAAATAGCAACTAGCACTAGGCACTATGTCAATAGGTTAGAACCAAAAAATGATATAAAGTTTCTATAAAATGATCATAAAACATCCAAGAATAATAATATAACAGCATGGAACAATCAAAAATTATAGATACGTTGGAGAAGTATCACACAGGAATCGAGTAATGTTTGATCATCATGAGAAAGTCGAGTACAAAAATTTTGTATAATCAATTCTCTTGAGAGCTCATGGTTGGCGCAAGTGTGCATCATAGATTTAAGACTACCCCAAGCTTGAGAGATACTTTCTCCTTCACGAGGCCAGCAATTATAAATAAAGTTCCGACCATGATGAATTAGATGCATAGGATAAAACTTTTGATGAAATTTCAGCTTCGAGCGACACCAGTCCCATGATCCAATATCATCCAATAGCCTGTACCACATTAGTGGTTTTCCCTCCAAACATAATGGGAAAATTTTCTTCGTAACTTTATCTCTGGGTAGACCTGAAAGCTTAAACAATCCACAAATCTCATTGACATATATCAAATGGTAATCAGGATGAGTCGAACCGTTATAAGGATTAGCCAATAGTTTCTCTACCATACCCGAAGGAACCTCATAATAAATATTTTCAGTAGGTTCAGTAGGTTGAGGAACAACTTCCTCAACTTCTGTTTGGGGCGAAGATGCCCCGAACAAGCCACTCAAAGGGTGACCGTTCATAGTGACAAGCAAGAGTAAATTTCAGCACGTACCAAAAATGTTTCCTTACTAAAGGCGCTTCACTCCCCGGCAACAGCGCCAGAAAAGAGTCTTGATGACCCACAAGTGTAGGGGGTCAATAGTAGTCCTTTCGATAAGTAAGAGTGTCGAAGCAACCGAGGAGCGGAAGGAAAGGATAAGCAATTTTTAGCAAGGTATTCTCTACAAGTGGTGTAAGTAACGGTGATAGATAGTTTCGTAGCAAGATAATTCATAACAAGTGGAGAGTAACAGTAGTAGCAAAGGTGCAGCAAGGTAGCCCAATCCTTTTTATAGCAAAGGATAGGCCTCAAAGTACTCTTACATAAACCAAGCACTCCCAAGGACACATGGGAATTTATGTCTAGTCATATTGATCATATCGAGTTCATTCTTGTTTGCTACTTTGATAATTTGATATGTGGGTGGACCGGTGCTAATGTGTTTTCTTACTTGAACAAACAACCAACTTATGGTTACTCTCTCTCTCGCACGAGCATCCGCAACTACAAAAGAAGAATTAAGATAAATGTGTGGATCCAATCCAGCCCCTCATGAAGCAACGCATAAACCAAGGTTTAAGCTTCTGTCACTCCAGCAACCCATCATCTACTTGTTACTCCACAATCACTTCCCTTAGGCCCATAACATGGTGAAGTGTCATGTAGTCAACGTTCACATGACACCCCTAAGAGAAGTAACAACATACATATCATGAAAATATCGAACGAATACCAACTTTATATGATTACTTATAACAAGACTTCTCCCATGTCCTCAGGAACAATAGTTACTACTCGCACCTCATAACCATGTTCAAGATCAGAGGTGTAATAATGATAATTAAGGATCTGAACATAATATCACCCACCAAGTAATCCAACAAGCATCAACTACAAGATGTAATCAACACAATTAGTAACTCACAAGTACCAATCTAACGTTTTCGGACAAAGATTGAATACAAGAGATGAACTAGGGTTGGAGATGAGATGGTGTTGGTCAACATCTTGATGAAGATTGGTCCTCCCACGAAGGAGGAAGTGTTGGTGATGACGATGGCTTCGATTCCCCCTCCCGGAGGGATGTTTCCTCCGCAAAATATCTTCGCCGGAGAGCAAAAGGGCCTCTGCCCAGGTTTCTGCCTCGAGACGGGGGTGCCTCATCTCGAAATATTGCTTATGATTTATTTAGGTCAAAACACGCCATATAGGAGAAGAAAGTCGCGAGAGGGCCAACAGGGGCCCACAAGGCATGAGGGCGCGATCAGGGGGGTTGTCGCGCCTTGTTGCCTTGTGGACAGAAGGTGCCCCTCTGGTATATTTATGGCCCAATAATTCTTAAATATTCTAGAAAAATTCTCCGTGAAATTTTGGGTCATTTGGAGAAAGTTGATTTTTCTGCCATTTCTCGATTTCCCGGTCCAAAATTCCAGTTTCCAGGTAATTCCCTCTAAGTGATGTACCTTGCATATTAAGAGAGAAAGGACATAAGAACTGTATGATAATGGGGGATAATGGACAAGAATAACACAAATATCAATAGTAATTCATCATGAAAAATGGATGTATCACTTGTATATTCCGGTGAAGAGGTTCCTCAAATGCCCGAGGTATTCATGAGCAAGCAAGTTGGATGCACACCCACTTAGCATCATTTGAGCTTTCATACACTTATAACTATAGTGCATCTGTTGCATGGCAATCCCTACTCCTCCCAATGATCTCGATTGATGGGAATCTCCATGGCCCGTTAGTCTGCCTAGTCGGTGTGAAACTTTTTTCCCTTTTTGACTCCTTTGATCTTTACTGCCATACTCCATTCCACCTATATAATATATCCATCATTCACGCTCATGTATCGTGTGGAGCTGAAAATGTTGAAGCGCGTTAGAAGTATGATCCAATTGCTCAGTTTGACACCGGGGTGCTCATGATTTATACTTATGCGGTGAAGACGGAGTCATGATATGCTAATATGATTAAATAAGTAGGGAATAACATTCCTTAAGAATTGTATATTTTGAACAATAATGAGTATGCTTCTTATATTCATGGATATTATTATGTTGACATCAATTATTTCATCATTTCTCAATTATCATACCTAAAAGATATTACATGTTGGGTA
Source organism: Hordeum vulgare subsp. vulgare (assembly GCF_904849725.1). Classification (NCBI taxonomy): domain Eukaryota; kingdom Viridiplantae; phylum Streptophyta; class Magnoliopsida; order Poales; family Poaceae; genus Hordeum; species Hordeum vulgare. Next base: position 129,938,075 of record NC_058523.1, read on the forward strand.
GCATGCCACATCAAAAAAATTGTTTTTCTCATTTACCTACTCGAGAACGAGCGGGAATTAAGCTTGGGGATGTTGATACATCTCCAATGTATTTATAATTTTTGATTGTTTCATGCTATTATGTTATCAATCTTGGACACTTTATTTAGAATAGTATGCTATTTTCTACCATTTTTGGTACTATCCTATTAACCTGGAAACAAGACGTCCTCTCGTATCTCTCAATTATTCCCATGGAAACCCATCAAATTTGCATGTATGTTTACATTAGCAAATCTAGTGAGTTTACCATATGAAAGGTTATCTTAAACTATGATGTGCATCCAACTAGGGTTCTTATTGCTACTTAATTAACTCAATATGGGAGTAATTAAGCATGTGTTTACTCATTTTGGCACCAATATTTTAACCTACTACAAACTACTGATCATTGTTATGCATTAAATGTTGACACGTCAACAATGGAGTGGGACAAGCATAGAGACCAAATGAAGAGGAAGGACCTATATCGGTAGGAAAAGCTTCTCGACATACTAGATTGGTATTCCTATCGTATGCTAAGTTCCCATATTTATTAGATTTACGAGCATGTGGTCCTTCACTTAGATGTACACACCATGAACAACTAAATGAATATGGAACTGAAAGTGAACAGAAAGATGCACATCTAGTCAGGACTAAAGATGTACAAGTCAGTGTTATTGGGAAATCTTCATCTATTGTTAGAATATGTTTATTTTCTCCTTCATGTGTCATGAGATGTAAATTGTGCACTATGATGTAAAGTCTTCAAGTACATTATGGCAAGAATATTATCGACATCAACTGGAAGCGGCGACTAATGCTCTACATGTGTTGCTTCAAGAGTTCAAAAAACTCATGTCTCTTAATGAAAATGTATTACCCAGCTCATGCAAATCAAAGACAAAGCGGTTTCGCCTGGTGAGTAGGCCCACTCTTTTCTATAAACACTTCATTAATTTTAACCTTTGTTCACCCATGTAAATGAATATTGCGACAGATGCATCTATAGATTTTGGAATTCTCCCATATGATGTAACATATATTTATTTTTTTCTGTAGGAAAAGTTAGGATGCTCAAATGATGAACTTACTTCAAGTCTTTTGCCCTAGCAATAAAAATTTGAACCAATCATCAGTGCATTGTCAGTGTAGCACGAAGAAAGAGAAGAAATTGAGCACGGCCTAACAAACCAGCATGACAAACTAGATGCTCTGAAGAAGGCCCTAGCATGGCAGCAGCTAGAACTTGAAGCTGTCGGGAAGGCCCTTGTAGAGCAGCAACAAAAGCGTGTGAAGATGTGAAGCATCTCCTGCCAGATGCGCAACATCGACTTGAATCTATCAACAATACCCTTCTAGAGCATCAAAAAGTACATGAATATGTCAAAATTCCCTACGAGAGCAACAGAATGACATTGAGGACCTGAAATTGGGGGTGTTTGATCAGCACAACCATGGTTTGAAATAGCAGATAGCTGCCTGGTAGCAGATTTGGTTCCGTATAGTAGAACCGTATTGCACTAGCTCTATTACGGACGCAATAGCGGATGATATCTTTGCTATCTAAAACTATGAGCACAACTGTATTCGATCTATCAACAATGGCGTCCAAGAGCAGGAGGAAAAACATGCAGCCTTCAAGAATGCATAGGAAGAAAAACTACAACTACCGAAAAGAAACTTGCTGACGATGTTCTAGTTAGGTACATCGTTAGGGTTACACTGCGAGGATGTCGTGAAACTAAAGGATGTGCATAGTTTTATAACGCAGATCAGTACCATGGTTTCTTCAGTGAGGCATTATTTTTGACAATTGACAAGTTTGTGGTTTAATAAAAGAATCGAGAACTCATTTTGCATTCAAATTTTTCACAAATTCATATTAAAATTGTCAAATCTGCCTCACTGCCCAACAATTTTTTGCAATATAAAACAAATTGAGAGTGCATATAAACTGTGACGGCTATGGACGCCGTCACCGGCGTATGGTCCCACAAGTAAGAAGCCACGTCACCCACGTCTGGACCTGCATACTAACATCCATGTTAGCACAACAATGGGCCCACATGTCAGAGGCCTTGACCAGTCAAATGACACATCATCACTAAAAAACAATGCATGGTCCCACATATAAGCAACCACATTAGCATCTTCTAGGTCCATATGTCAGCAGTGTTGACCGGTCAAAACAGATGTCGAGTTATTACTGACAGGACCGTCGGTGTTAAAAAAACTGGCGGACCCACATCGAAGAAGCCTTGTTAGCAATAGTTGGCCCCACCTATCATAATCTTTGACCGTTCAAACCCGCAGATCGATCAGTAGTGATAGATTATCATTGCAAAACAGAGCTAAGGCAACATACTGGTCTATCATAGGTGACATTTTGGAACATCACCAAAAATGGCCATCAATGACATTTTTTGGTTCATCACCTAAAATGTGATTTTGCATGACGAAAAATGTGGTACCATCAAAATATAATTTTCTACGACGGTGCTTCGATGACGGTGGGGGTGACGGATGGAAAACATCAACAGTGTATTTTCTGTGATGAAAAAGGTTATACGTTACACAAGTGCAGCATTGCAAAATAGAGCAAATTTTGTGGTGTAATTTGGCCCCTCATACCCATTCCTTGTGTCCACTAGATCAGGAAGCCACGGACCATTGCTCCCAACCTCGTGTCTTCCCCGGAACATAGTAACCCAAAAAATGTTGAACTCAAAGCTCCACCCTTGAGGTCATCTATGGTAAAATGAAATGTACATGTTCCCCATGAACTATTGTGAGTGTCAAGGGTCGACCTGTGAGTGATAAGGGCGATGTGAGCAGAGTGTATTGACACACACGCGCGCGCATGCGCACACACACACACACATACAAAGCAGTACTAGGTATTATGAAGTTGAATGTTTTTGCTTTCCATTTGCTTTGTTACAACTTAGGCTACAAGTTCTTTTTATAGAACAAAATGAACCGACTACATGAGGATGACCTCATTGCTTACCTATGTACTAATTGACATCACATGCTTATTAAATGCTTGTTATATTATCCTATCATGTCCTATCTTATCCTTCCATGACCAGGTTATCTTATCCTAGTCGGTTGCAGGTTATCCCTTGGATCCCCTTTTGTCTTAAGCTACAACTTGTTCACACTAGCTATGAATTTGTCTAGTCAGGGTTTACACTCAACAAGCTCCCCCTCAACACTATCAAAGTGGTTTGACATTGATGATCCCCACACTGTCATGAAGCTCCTAGAAGCAAACAGTACTAAGAGGCTTGATGGGGTGTCCGCGTTCTGCTCATAGGTCCCGATGAACTCCATGGCCATCATGCCCTACTCAACGCCATCACGTAATACACACACACACACATGCATGTGTGGATGAACACACACACACACGCACGCACACACACACGTACAAAGTAGTACTAGGTCTTATGAAGTTGAATGCTTTTGCTTTGCATTGGCTTTGTTAGAACTTAGGTTACAAGTCCTTTTTATTGGAAAAAATGAACCGACTACATGAGGATGACCTCATTACTTGCCTGTGTACTAATTGACCTCACATGCTTATTAAATGCATGTTATCTTATCCTATGATGACCTATCATATCCTTCCATGAGAAGGTTATCTTATCCTAGTCGAATGCAGGTTATACCTTGCACCCCTTTTGGCTTACGCTACAACTTGTTCACACTAGTTGTGAATTTATCTAGACAGGGTTTAATCTCAACAAGATCCCCTTAACACTATCGAAGTGGTTTAACATTGATGATCCCCACATTGTCGTGCAGCTCCTCGAGGTGAACATTACCAAGAGGCTTAGTCGGTTGTCCGTTTTCTACTCGTAGGTCCCGATGAACTCCACGACCATCACACCCTTCTCGATGCCATCACGTATGAAGTGACAGCATAGATCGATGTGCCAGTTGCAATCATGAAGTACTAGACTCTTACAGAGTTATATCACCAACTTGTTTTTGATGTAGGGGATCACACAGGTGGCGCCATTATCCAGCATAAAACCAAGAAATCCAGCAAGTCAGATCCCCTACCATGCTATTTTTTTACACTACAGTGTAATCCTCCTTGCACAAAGAGGTGGCAACAACATTATGCTTCAGTGACTGCCATCTAATTGGACTGCTCCCAAGGAAAAACAACATGCTCGAGGTTCTTTTCCTAGAGTACCGTGAGAACAATAGAAAAGGTGTCTAGAGGGGGGTGAATAGACTACTTGCATGAATTAAAATCCTAGCCTTTTTCCCAATTTAATGGTTGGCGGATTTTAGCGATTCTAACAAGTCTAGTGCACCCTACACATGCTAGTGAACAAGTATGCTAGCGGAAAGTAAGTACATTGCAGATGTAGTAAGGAGTAGAGTTTAGGAAGATTAAACGTGAAGAAGTTGACACGACGATTTTAGGCATGGTTCCGATAGGTGGCGCATCGTACATCCATGTTAGTGGAGACTTCAACCCACGAAGGGTAACGGTTGCTAGAGTCCATAGAGGGCTCCACCCAGAAGGGGTCCACAAAGAAGCGGCCTTGTCTATTCCACCACGGCTTCCGTCCACACACGACTAGCCTCACTCATGATAGATCTTCACGAAGTAGGGGATCTCGTTGCCCGTACAAACATATTGGTTCAACTCCACAACACAAACTAGAAGGCTCCCAAGCGACACCTAACCAATCTAGGAGGCACCACCCTCCAAAAGGTAATAGATGTGGTAGAACGATGAACTCCTTGCTCTTGTGCTTCTAAAGGTAGTCTCCTCAACACTCAATCACTCTCTCTCAGATTTGGTAGGGGTAGGACAGATAGATCTTGTGGAAAACAACTTGGGTAGGCTAGAAAACAAGGTTCAAATGGTAAGAATGGAAACTCTTGATCTCAACACATGAGTAGGTGGCTCTCTTTTAGAAAAATGGATCTCGCAAATGTAAGTGTGTTCTGAGAGCTTCCTCTGCGAATGAGACCGAAGTTACACCATAATTGACCAACTCGGTGACACCGAAGTTACAAACTTGGTGGTATCGGCTTCCTCAAAAGGTAGCAACTTTGAATCTCGATGGAACCGGTATACACAACTCGGTAGAATCGAAAAGGTGACTAACGGTCAGATGACACCACTCGGTGACACTAATACAGGAACTCGGAAATTCCAATTTTGTGTACCGAGGCAACAGAAGGTTGGTCACCTAAACTCGGTAGCACCGATGCAGATTCGGTTTCACCGAAAAGGTAGGGTTTGGCTGGGATACGACTAAGTGTAAAATCGATATGGCCGAGTGAGAAGTGTTGGTGGCACCGATTTTCCATATTTGGCTTGGGACATATATATTTTGTGGAAGAGTGGCTGAGTATTTTTTGTGTCTATCTCTAAGCACTTGAGCAACCAATTCATCATAATACCTCATTCCCTTTTAATAGTATTAGATTTTGTATGCACTCAAATGTGATTTCTCACAGAGTGTAAAATGAAGAGTCTTCTTCCTTGAAGCTTTAGCCAATCCTATTCCTTCCTTCATCAAAGGGGCATCTCCAATCAATCCTATAGCCAAAGCTCTCTGTGGACTCAACCTTAATTATATTATGTAGAAGTGTTAATCCAAGAGAAAATGTATGTTGTCATGAATTATAAAAACCACCAAGGGAGCATATGTACTTTCAATCTCCCCCTTTTTGGTCACTAATGAAAACATACAATCAAAGCTTCAAATAAATATAGGCATTATAATATGACAGCTTTGAAAGATACATGACTAGTACAATCTCCCCCCAAATGTGCACAATCCCTTTTAAAGGATAGTTGCTTTGGAATGCATGTGCACACACAAGGTAGAAGGACAAGACAAGTCATATAGATCTTCGCTATATGCATCAAACATATGTGAATGAAGAACTTCCATGTCCATGACTCACTCTTGCTAACAATATGTGCAAGAGACAAGAGATCATCATGAACAACGATATGATGCATATACTTACCTTGAGGTTCTTGAGCATCTTAGCGGTGGGAGTACACTTGGGAAAACAAGTGTTAGATAACACAAAGAGTACTCTATTGTTAAGATGCAAAGAGCTTGAAAAGTGCCAACATATGGAGAATATATTGAATATAGGATTTGATGATAAATAAGTCTCCAAGAGAATTAAGAACTTTCTCCCCTAAGGATTAATATGTAAGAATTTCCTCTCCCCGTGAATCATGGCATGTACATATTGGGAGTAGGTCGGGTAAGACAAGTTCAATCAATAGCAATGATATCTCAAACAATTTTATCTCTCTCCCCCTTAATATGTAAGGTTTGATACATCTCCATTTGCGTAGATCTCCCCTTAGGCAAACCTTCCCTTAGGAACATATATATCCCACTATTGTTCTTTCTCCCCCTTTTGTGTAAGCTTATTGGTGGTATTTCTCCCCTTTTATATAGGTTCCTTGAAGCTTTGATATTTCTCCCCCTTTGGCATTAATTGCCAAAAAGGATAGGGTAAGGGCTCATTGAGAGAAAGGAATCCTTGATACTCCTCTTTTGGTAACGGTTCCTTGAACAATCTCCCCCTTAGATAGTAGGAAGGGTTCATTTAATGTTCCCCCCATTTTATATGAATAAGAGTTCCCGGAAAGATCTCCCCTTATGATAGGGATACTAGATGATTCTCTCTCTTATATTGTGTGGGATCACTCAGGTTTTCTCCCCCTAAAGAAGTTCCCCCCCCCCCTCGAAAAATAATGCTAAAACTGATTTTGTTTCCCAAAATGTTCAATAAAATCTTAGAAGGCAAGGAATCATGGGATCATTGATAATATTTCTCCCCGTAATACAAAATTCCAAAAAACCTCACAAAAACAAAGGTAGTGATAATATCGGAGTCACAGAGGCTATGTGATTCAGTAGAACCAAGTATAATAGCACGCCTCTGGGAGAAATCGATTGAACCCAGTTTCCCAGATCGGTGAAACCGGGTTGCATTCAAAATCAACTCCTTAATTGAAAATAGACATAAAATTTCAATTGTGAAAGAAAATAAGAGAAAACATTTTTTTATTTTTTTATTTTTTATTTTTGAAATATACATACACATATATGAGAGTTGAATGGTTCCGAGAAAGTATGCAATGTCAAATATGAACCATACAAGAGTCTCCATCTAGATGTGGGGCGATCACTAGGTCACCTATATTAGAGTATTTGACTTGAGTACTCAAGCAAGAATGCTTGATCGTAGGTCATACTCATCGTTAAGCAGAAAAGTGGGGTTACCATTTTTTGATTAAGCCTTTTAATGTCTTCATATAACTTGAGCTGCTTTACCTCATGACTTGGTGCAAGGTTTTATCAAGGATATGAGTACATACCTTCGAATGATGTTGATGATGTGGCATGTAGGTGAGCTTGTCGTGGATGCTCAAAGGTGATGAAGATCATCTTGAGTTGGGAGATATCCTAGTCATTTTGGTTCACTTTTCACCTACAATGGTTAGTCATGCAAGGAAGAACATAATATATTCAAATGACATGAGTGAATTTCATTATCATATAATTGTCAAGGATATGATTTGGTTGTCTTCTTCCTCCATCTCCGAAGAAGGAATTGTTGATACTTGGCTATGTCAAGATTGCTTTTGATGTGAGTTGATCGAAATTTTGTGAAGTGTATTTCTTCCAAGTACCTACAAAATATTAGATGTAATACAAGTGAGCATAATTTTCCAAGATATAAGATAGTGTCAAATCAATGGCATCATGGAATTGACAATCAAGCTCATGCCCTTGCACGCATACGAGTGAGTCTAGCTCAAGTTTGAAGCATCAATGATGTTCAACTCACTCCTCAAATGACAAAACACTTTCTCATCAAGTGGTTTGGTAATAATATCAGCTAATTGTTTGGTGGTACGAACATGCTTAAGTTCTATATCTCCTTTACCAACATGATCACGAATGAAATGATGTCGCACTTGAATATGTTTTGTTTGAGAATGTTGCACAGGATTATAGGCAATTTTAATAGCACTTTCATTGTCACATAATAGTGGAACATTTTTAACATGAATGTCATAATCCTTAAGAGTTTGAGTCACCCATAGTAATTGCGCACAACATGATCTCGCGGCTATATATTCAGCTTCGGCAGTAGATAAAGATACTGAATTTTGTTTCTTGGATGACCAAGATAGAAGAGATCTCCCAAGAAATTGACATGTACCCGAGGTGGATTTTCTATCAACCTTGTCTCTGGCATAGTCCGAGTCAGAATAGCCAACAAGATTAAAAGAAGATCCCTTGGAATACCATATGCCAAAGCTTGATGTATGTGTTAGGTATCTCACGATTCTTTTAACATCCAATTGATGACACTCTTTAGGTGTCGCTTGGTATCGGGCACACATGCAAAAACTCAACATAATGTCAGGACGGGAGGCACATAGATATATCAATGAACCAATCATTGATTGATAAACTCTTTGATCAACTGGTTTGTCCTCCTTAGTGAGGTCAATATGTCCACTAGTAGGCATGGGGGTTCTCATACCTTTGTGTTCTTACATATTGAACTTCCTGATTAAGTATTTGGTCTACTTGGTTTGAGATATAAACATACCTTCTCTCGATTGTTTGATTTGTAATCCAAGGAAGAATTTCATCTCGCACATCATTGACATCTCATATTTCTCCGACATCAACTTTCCATACTTCTCACTAAAATGTGGGTTAGTAGAACCAAAGATAATATCATCCACATATGTTTGGCACACAAATAGTTCTCTTTCAACTCTTTTAGTGAATAAGATTGCGTCAATTTTACCAATTTCAAAACCCATTTCAATGAGAAACTTTGTTAGGCATTTGTACCAAACTCTAGGGGCTTGTCTACGACCATATAAAGCTTTACGAAGTTTGTAAACATGATTATCCTTCTTATTGTTCACATATCCGGGAGTGTTTGACATAAACCTCCACCTCAATTTCACCATTTAGAAAAGAAATTTTGATATCCATTTGGTAAAGAGTAATATCATGGTGATTGGCATAAGCGAGAAGAATGCAAATAGCTTCAAGGCTAGCAATAGGGGCATAAGTCTCAGCATAGTCCATACCTTCTACTTACGTGTATCCTTGGGCTAAGAGATGACCTTGTTGTGCACAACTTGTCCATCTTCATCTTGCTTGTTCTAAAACACCCATCTTGTACCAATGATGTTTTGCTCGCCTTCGGGATTTTCAACAAGTGACCACACTTGATTCCTCTCGAAGTTGTGTAGCTCTTCGTTCATGGCATTTACCCAATCTGGGTCTTGAAGGGCTTCTTCTACCTTCAAAGGCTCAATGCTAGAGATGAAAGTATAATGCTCGCAAAAGTTAGCAAAACGAGATTTAGAGTGAGTAATTCTCCCGGTTTGTATGTTACCAAAGAATTGATTCAGTGGATGATCTTTGTCCACTCTTTCTCGAACTCGTGACAGCTTCTTCTTGCTTGATGGTGGATCTTCCTCATCATCATCCTCTTGCACGTTGTCGTTGACGGTGGCAACTCCTTGAGGTGGTGGTGAGGAAGGTTGAGGTGGATAATCACGATGTACTTCTTCCTCTTCTGCATCATGTCGTGTACCGCTTGTGGATGCCTCCATGTCATTTTGTGGTTCGCCTTGACGCGAAGCAGGAGCTTCCACTTGAGTTGATGAAGTACTTCCTTCACCTCCATGGGATGAATCTTGCTGATAGGTAGATCTTGGATGGATTCTGAAGGTTCCTTATCTCCTACATCATTTGGCAACTGTTCGACTTGCAAACCATTAGATTCATCAAACTTCAAATCTACCGTCTCTTCAGCTTTTTGAGTGAAGTTGTTGTAGACACGGTAAGTTTGAGAGTTTAATCTGTAACCAAGTAGGAAACCTTCATGAGATTTAGGAGCAAATTTAGTGCGACGATGCTTATCAAGAATATAGCACTTAGATCCGAATACTCAAAAGTATCCAACTTGGGGTTTGTTACCGGTGAGTAGCTCGTATGTCGTTTTACCGAGAATCTTGTGTAACTAGAGTCGGTTTATGGCATGGCAAGTTGTTTCCATGGCTTCTGCCCAAAAGTGTCTTGGCGTCTTGTATTCATCAAGCATCATTCTGGCCATCTCTATGAGAGTCCAGTTCTTCCTCTCAACAACTCCACTCTGTTGAGGTGTGTACGTTGCCGAGAACTCATGTGAGATACCTTCTTCGTCAACAAAAGTATCCACATTAGTGTTCTCGAACTTTGTTCCGTTGTTGCTCCAAACTTTCTTGATCTTCACTTCAAACTGATTTTGAGCTTTCCGAGCGAAGTTCTTGAAGATCTGTTGTACCTGTGACTTATCATCAAGAAAGAACACCCACGTAAATCTAGAAAAATCATCAACAATGACTAAACCATATGAATTTCCACCGAGGCTCTTTTAAGCATTGGGACCAAAGAGATCCATGTGAAGCAGCTCTAGTGACCTTCTTGTAGTCATGATGTTCTTCACAGGATGACTTCCACCAACTTGCTTTCCTGCTTGACAAGCACTACAAAGTCTATATTTGTCAAAGATAATATCTTTAACACCAAGAATATGATCAGCTTTGATAAGCTTGTCAAGGTTACACATACCTACATGTCCTAACCTTCTATCCAACAACCAACCTTTAGAAGATTTAGCAATAAGACATGTACGGGGTTTGGATTGTGAATAAAATCTACAATGTATAGATCACCTCTACGAAAACCAGTAAATACCATGTTATCATTGTCGCTACGAAACACTTGGTAGTCAACTTTCATAAATAGCACATTGAAATCAAAGTATGCTGGTCTAGATACGGAAAACAGATCGTAGCCAAGGGATTCAACAAGCATGACATTTTGAATGGAACTATCATGAGATATGGCCACCTTACCAAGACCAAGTACCATACCCTCGGAGTTGTCTCCAAATATCACATACCTTCGAGGTCCACGGTTTGGTGTGATGTCATGGAACATGTCTTTATCTCCGGTCATGTGATCGGTGCATCCATTGCTGAGAACCCACTCCTTTCCACCGACCATGTAGTATCTAAGGTTCGCCATACGATTAAGGTTCCTCATAGTCTTCTCATACTTGATGTCAAACTCTTCATCTTCATTGTAGTAGCCATGCTACATGTTGTCATTGTCGGACGAAATATCCTCGTCATAAGAAACAAGAATTTCATCATAATTTTGACTATGAAAATTTTCATATTTATGCATTTGAATGGCTTCGACAATGACATTGTTAATGGTAATGGCATCTCCTTTAGCACGCATGAGGTCATGAAGCTCAAATAGGCATTTACAAAAATTAGGATCGGTTGCCTTCATTTTGTGAGTGGCAATGCATTTATGGAAAATGATATCAAGATTATTCAGTGAATAATCGGGATATCTTTTCTCTAATTCTTTCCACAAAGTGTGAGCACACTCAAAATGTTGCAATTGATTAAGCACATTTCTTGAGAGTCCTCTAATGATTAGATTTACATATTTAAGATTACCAAGCATATCACGTCCTTCATCATGAGAAGGATGCAAAGGGTTAATGGGAGGCTCATAGGGATATTTAACATATTTGCACAAACGGAATTTATCAAATATATCAAGCATTTCATCTTTCCATTGTCTAAAATATTCCCCATCCAGAATAGGCACTCTACAACTAATATTCCCCAAACTAGGCATATCCATCTTACTCCAATGGTGTCTCAACCAAGGTTTTGGAGACTTTGCTCTCATACCAATTGTGAGATTGGTAGAAGAGGTGTCTTGAGGGGGTGAATAGACTACTTGCATAAATTAATATCCTATCCTTTTCCCAATTTAATGGTTGGCAGATTTTAGCGATTCTAACAAGTCTAGTGCACCCTACACATGCTAGTCAACAAGTATGGTAGCGGAAAGTAAGGACTTTGCACATGTAGTAAGGAGAAAATTTTAGGAAGATCAAACACGAAGAAGTTAACATGGCGATTTTAGGCATGGTTCCGATGGGTGGCGCTATCGTACATCCATGTTATTGGAGACTTCGACCGACGGAGGGCCACGGCTGCGAGAGTCCACGGAGGGCTCCACCTACATGGGGTCCACGAAGAAGCGGCCTTGTCTATTCCACCACGGCTTCCGTCCACGCGGGACTAGCCTCACTCATGATAGATGTTCACAAAGTAGGCGATCTCCTTGCCCTTACAAACATCTTGGTTCAACTCCACAACACGAAGTAGGAGGCTCCCAAGCAACACCTAACCAATCTAGGAGGCACCACCCTCCAAAAGGTAATAGATGTGGTAGAACGATCAGCTCCTCGCTCTTGTGCTTCTAAAGATAGTCTCCCCAACACTCAATCACTCTCTCTCAGATTTGGCACGGGTAGGAGAGATTCATCTTGTGGAAAGCAACTTGGGGAGGCTAGAAATCAAGGTTCAAATGGTAGGAATGGAATCTCTTGATCTCAACACATGAGTAGGTGGCTCTCTTTTAGAAAAATGGATCCCGCAAGTGTAAGTGTGTTCTGAGTGCTTCCTCTGCGAATGAGACCAAAGTTACACCATAATTGACCAACTCGGTGACACATAAGTTACAAACCCGGTGGTGTCGACTTCCTCAAAAGGTAGCAACTTTGAATCTTGGTGGAACCGATATACACAACTCGGTAGAATCAGAAAGGTGACTAACAGTCAGATGACACCACTCGGTGACACTAATACCGAAACTCGGAAATTCCAATTTTGTGTATCGAGGCAACAGAAGGTTGGTGTCACACCGTGTTTTCACTTCACTTTTACTATAATTCGGAAAAATGAGTTTATTAAAACTTTTCCAAAATCAATGATGTGAGTGTCATGGTTGTCATTGTATGTTTGTATGCTTGATTGTGTATTAGCAAAACCATATTTTTCATAACTTAAATATTCTCAAAATCCTTTTTCTTATTTCTGATTATTTCAAACCCTGCTTTGGGTTGCACTACAAGTCCTTGATGGAAAGAGAGTGCTCTTACCCAAAGTTGGTGATTTGGTCCTAAAACGATTTTTACTCTCCAAAACCATTAAATAATTATTTCATAAATTATATTCCTATTATATTTGCATGTCATTTCTAAGGCTAGAAATGATATTTCTATATGGAAAAATACTTTTCTGCCTTAGAAAAATCTGAGAAAATTTGGAGATACTCAGAGGACATATATTTTCCATACATAAGATTTTAACCCCTATTTATATTATAAATAATTGAGTAAAACCCTGAAAACCTATTCTGTCTGTTTTGACCTTTCGAAATATTTCCAAGGGAAATATACTCAATAAATTCCTAGAAAATTCCAGTGACCTACCTAAGCCATATTTGGTACCCATATAAAGTTCCACCTTGATCCAAGGTGGTTAGGGTCACCAAACAATTCCAAAACCCTTTGTGTCCAGTATGAAGTTAGAGTAACTCTACATAGCAAAGTTTATCCAATGGAGCTGAAACTTTGGAGGAGTGCCTAATACCTCAAATGAGGAGCCTGTGCCAAAAATGGGATTTGTGGGACTTGATTTGCCCACACTCCCTTTGGAAGGGACATATCCGGCCATTTAGGAGTGATTTCAAGTTTACATTGCTAAACTTGTCCAATGGAGCCCAAACTTGGTGTAGCCTCATGTTTTTGCACCAATACTAGTCCTGTTAAGTTTCATAGACAGTGGTGGAGTGTAACCACCCCAAACCACTGTTGAGCACCTTCTGACAGTATGGCAAAACCCCTCTTAACCCCAGCTACACCCATTCCCTTTCTCTAAAACTCCTTTATTAGGTGGCCAACATCAATGCCCAACTCCATTCAAGTGGCTCTTCTCTGGTTCTAAATAGAAAAGCCAAAAACCCCAATCTAACCATCAGCCCAAGGCTGACAGCATCTGTTTTCCTCCCCTCCTTTGACTAGCTGATGTTCCCACGGGATTCAAACGGCTAGGCATCTCCAAGCAAGGGCCCAGGACACGCCATACGCGTCCAAGGCGCCCTAGAGTGCGCCAGCATGCCATGGCATGCCAATGTTGCGCTCTGGGCACGCTACAGGGAGCAACCATTGTGGGGGCAACCTCCCATGGCCAGTTCCAGCCTCCCCGCAGGGTCTCACCTCTCCTCCGACAGCTCCACTGCATCAGGCATGTGGGGACCCCGACTTACTAGTCGAGAATCGCCATGCTCAGTGATCCCAGAGATCAATGCTCACCGAACACAGATACCGAATAAAAGAGTCTTACATCCAAGTACCAATTATTACAACACATGACCGAAGGGTCAAGGTCACAAGACAGGGCCTAAGGCCAAATCACTAAGATACACTAACAGCGGAAAACAAAGGGGCTAAGTGGGTACCCATGCCATCAAGCCTACACCGACAGGCATTCTGACTTGGAAGCGTCCTAGTTCGCAGGGGCGTCTCCGAAGACGTACTCATCTCCAAACTCCGGTCCTTCCATGTCTGGTCAATAACATAACCAGTGGCAAACCAATGCGTACTTTGAATGTACTCGCAATCAGCCCATGACATGAACAATGAAAGTGAAGGATAACAATATCATGCATCTTTGGTGTAACTCATCTTGGTGGAAATGATCACGAATATGCATCAAGTTAAAGAATTACTTTTGAAGAACAGGTTGCAGATATCAATATATCTGTTGAGGGCTGAACAATCTGGGTTCACCCTATATGCCAAATCACCGAACTTGGTCATATCATTACTTTCATAGCAACACCTTCTCAACACCACACACACACTCACACTTGGTTTATGCAGAAATAACTGGACATAGTTTAAGCAGGATTACCCAACTGTCCTTGACCGTGGACATGGCTATTCGAATAGTTTACACTCTGCAGAGGTAATACGTTGGACCCACGAGATCCGGGAAACTTCCGTGTCATCCACGACTCGCGGTATATCATATACCCGAGGTAAGTACCCGATTAATGCATTTCCCCTGACGATACTAGACAAAGAGGTCCATTCGATTGGTACCCATCCCACATGTTGTATGTCTTACGAGCACCAACTCTAGACAGTACCAACCATGCGGGGACCAATGGTGTGACTGGAACTCATAAAAATGGCATAGTCGTCCTACCCGGCTCGACCCCATCACGAGAGTGACCACACATCACTCCCGCCACTAGTAATGTGGCTCTTTGCTAGCACCGACCAGAGTAATTAACATAGCCCCGTCCCACATGGGGTAACGTGGTCGTACTGGTAAGGTTGGGACGGTCGACACATCATAAATCTAATCCCATTTCTGAAACCATACTCACACAAATACCGGGTGCATCACTTCACCAAAAGTGACCACCTAACTCATCATCACCCTCGGGCATTAGTGGCACCCGACGGGGTTTTAGTAAACTCTTGCTATATGTCATCAACATGCTCATGATAATACTACTTCTATCTTTACTTGTCAACATGGTATTAGCATGACCCTCAAGGGGTAGGGTCAAGCTCAATGCATGTGCTCCGGGGGAGCCTTCGGTAAAATCATATCAAATGATTACCGGCACTTATGATCATATGCAACGGGAATACTTGCTATTTTAACATGCAAAGTAACATATGCTCAGTCATGGTCAAAGGGTTGCTTGCCTTGGTCAGGTAAGTATCCGGGGTCTTCGAGGTCTTCCACTCCGATTCCCTCGTCACACGGATTTTCTATCATCGATAAAACAATAAATAAGAAAACAGCTCACACAGAAATAGATCACAAAGTCATTTTAAAAATGTTCTTTATTACTGATAAATCTAAGGTATCATTTTAAAAATATTTGACTTAATTTTCCTTGAAGGAATATATTTGAAATCAACCAAACAGAAGCAAAACTATTTCATTTTAGCCCTTTTTGTTAATGAAAAATATAATAGTTGTTGAAGAATTTCATCCAAGCATATCATTAAATACTACATATTTTTAGAAGAATAACAGTGGAAAATTTATATTTTTACACTGGTTAAATGTTTTTATAAAAATCCTAGAAACTAGGGTTTTTAAAATGAAAGAAAACCGGCTAAAACTCCTGGCCTGGCTCGGCCCAGAGCTGGGCTGGCCCATGGCCAGCCGAGAGCCGACAGCCTGTCCAGGCGCGCGCGCCGTCAGGTTTGAACCTGACGTGCGGGGCCCTGCGGTCAGTGGCTGAGGACAGCGCGGGGGAGGAGGCTGGGCCACCGACAGGTGGGGCACACCTGTCGGGGTTGTCTCCTACCTCCGGCCAGAGAGGAGGAGGAGGACGCCGGCGTGGTTGCCGATGCTCTCATGCCCCAACGAGGACTGGAATGGGTTCGCCTTACTGTCGCCTACCTGCTGGTGGTAGGAACAACGACGGGGAGGTAGGGGTTCGCCGGCGACGAGGAGGCTGTGGTGGAGGAGTTTCGGGAGGTGGTCGAGGGGTTGGCTAGAGGCACGGAAATGCTCGGGCGAGTTGGGGGAAAGCTTCCTGGGGTTGAGAGGGTTAGTTTGATGGGTCGAGGGGCGCAGGAGCCGTCGTGTCGCCGGAGATCGACCGGAGCTCCGAGGCGGACGGCCTCGGTCGATCTTGAGCACCGGGGCTCTGCTGGTTTGCTGGGGTGGCTAGGGTGGTACTAGTGATCGTGGTGAAGCTATCAGAGGGGTACTAGAGCGAGGGGGAGGGCTATTTATAGGCCCGTGACGGTGAGCAGATTCGGGAGCGCCGGTGACTCACCCTAGCGCACATGGGGCTGCACGGAGAGGCTAGGGTCGAAACCACGGTCTCAGGACGTGGTTTTTGTACTTCCCGAACTATTTGTTGCAGAGGGAGAGAGAGAGGAGTCGAGCATTCGTGTCCGCGCAACCTTGGCCGGTTCTGGTGCACGCGGGCACGCATCGCGTGAGCTCTAGCTCGAGAGAGGAGGGGCCCTGAGGCTTGCTCGACGCAGGAGCGTTGTCGGGGAGGAGGTTGGACATCTCGGGGGAGGCTGGAACTGGTCGAGAACGTCGCCCCCACCTCGGTGTCTCCCTGTAGCGCGCCCAGAGCGCAGTTTTGGCATGCCACGGCATGCTGGCGCGCTCTGAGGCACTTTGGACGTGCCTAGCATGTCCTAACACTGGCTGGGAGTGTAGCTAGCCGTTTGGTCCTTGTGGAAGCTTAGGCTGCCAAGTTAGGCAAGAAATACTGGTGCTGTTAGTCATGAACTGAAATCTAAATTGGGGTTTTGGCCTTTCCACTTTGAACCAGTGGGGGGCCAGTTAACTGGGGTTAGACACAGATGTGGCCACTTAATCTATGAGTTTGAAGCAAAGCGATTTGGTTTAGCTGTGGCTAAGGTGGCTTTTTCCTAACTGTCAGAAGGTGTTCGACAGTGGGTTAAGGGAGTTGCACCCCACCACTTGTGCTGCAACTTAACATGTTTGGGTTTGGTGGTAAACCATGGGGTTTCACCAAATTTGATCTCCAAAGGACAAGTTTAGCTTTGTAAACTTGAAAATACTCCAATGTGACCAGATCTGTCCCTCACAAAGGGAGTGTGGGCAAACTAAGTCCCACAAATCCCATTTTTGGTGTGGAACCCTCATTTGAAGTATTAGGCACTCCTGCAAAGTTTTAGCATCATAGGGCCAACCTTGCTATGTAGAGTTGCTCTAACTTGATTCTGGACAGGAAGGGTTTTGGGTTATTTGGGGTCCTTATTCACCTTGGATCAAGGTGAACCTTTATGTGGACACCAAATAGAGCTCAAGGATATTCCTGGAATTTTCTAGGAATTTATTGAGAATATTTCCTTTGGAAATATTTCAAAATGCCAAAACAGACAGAAATAGCCTTCATAGTTTTAGTCAATAATTGTGATATAAAATGGGGTTTAAAATCCTATGTATGGAAAATATATGTCCTTCTCATCATCTCCAAATTTAAACAGATTTTTCTAAAGCAGAAAAGTATTTTTCCCTGTTGGGATACCATTTCTGGCCTCAGAATTGGACATGCCATTTAATCAGGAAAATAATTGCAAAAATAATTATCTTTGTGGTTTTGAAATATAAAGATAGGTTAAAATCAGATTACAAACTATGAGTAGAAGCACTACTTGTTATCAAGGGCATGTAGTGCAACTCAAGGTGGGGTTTTACCTGGATCAGAAATAAGCAAGGGTTTTTGGAAATCAGTGTTATGCAAAAAGAATTTAGGGTCTTATCCTCACATGGTCAAGCATACAATGGCATTCACAACATTAGTTTTTGAAGAAGTTTTAACAAGCTCAGAATTTCACAATACAGACAGGTGATACCAAAAACTCGGTGTGACAGATCTATCCCCCTTACAAGAATCTCGTCCCCGAGATTCCTAAGCTAGGTGCTAAAAAGGTCTGGAAACTCATATCGTAGATAGTCTTCACGCTCCCATGTAGCTTCGGCTTCGGTGTGGTTGTTCCATTGAACCTTGAAATATTTGATAGTGCGGCTCCTGGTGCATCGCTCTGCTTCGTCCAGAATGCGGATTGGCCTCTCGCGGTAGGTGAGATCAGACTGAAGGTCAATGGCCTGGTGGTCAATGCCTTTGCAAGGATCGGGATGATTTGGCGCTTGACGATACTTCCGAAGTTGTGACACATGGAAGACGTTGTGCACACCCGAAAGTTCCGGAGGTAACTCCAACTGATAAGCGACCTCTCCACGCCTTGTCGTGATCTTAAATGGTCCAATGAACCTTGGAGCGAGTTTCCCCTTAACGTGGAAACGCTTGGTTCCCCTGAGAGGTGTGATGCAGAGGTACACTAGGTCTCCGGGATAGAACTCCACATTCGTGCGGCGAGAGTCCGCATAACTCTTTTGTCGTGACTTGGCTGCTTCCAGATTTTCTTGGACTAGTTGCACATGCTCTTCTGCCTTGCGCGAGACTTCTGGACCGAATCTCAGCTCGTCTCCGGTCTCCGACCAGTTGAGCGGGGTGCGGCACTTCCGTCCATACAATACTTCGAACGGGCCATCTGGAGACTTGACTGGTAGCTGTTGTTGTATGAAAACTCAGCGAACGGCAGACAATCTTCCCATTTGGCTCCATGCGCTAGGACGCATGCACGGAACATATCTTCGAGTATCTGGTTCACCCTTTTTGTCTGTCCTCCCGTCTGTGGGTGGAAGGCGGTGCTAAAAGAGAGCTTGGTACCGAGGGCCTCTTGAAGTTTCCTCCAAAACCTTGAGGTGAACTGCGTGCCTCGGTCAGATACAATCTCCTTGGGAACTCCATGAAGGCTTACTATACGCTCAATGTAGAGACTGGCCAACTTGTTCCCATCATAAGTGGTGTTGACAGGGATGAAGTGGGCCACCTTGGTCAAATGGTCGACAACAACCCATATCGAGTCATGGCCCCTGCTAGACCTTGGTAAGTCGGTAACAAAATCCATGCCTACCTTGTCCCACTTCCATTCCGGCACCTTGAGAGGTTGCAGCAGCCCTGGGGGTCGCTGGTGCTCAGCCTTAACTTGCTGGCACACGACGCACTTGGCCACATATGACGCGATTTCCCTCTTCATGTCGTGCTACCAGAATCTTCCTCGGAGGTCTTGATACATCTTGGTACCACTGGGGTGAATGGAGTAGGGTGTATCATGTGCTTCCCGTAGGATTAAATCCTTGAGTTCAGCCTTGTTGGGTATGCATAAACGTTCCCCAAACCACACCACTCCTTGATCGTCCTCCAAGAATCCTGGGGGCTTGCCTTCTTGCATCTTCTTCTTGATACCTTCAATACTCTTGTGACCCTTCTGGGCTTCCTTGATGTCGTCTACCAGCGTTGGTTTGACTTCGAGGCTGTCTAGGAACCCAGATTCCACTAGTTCCAACCCAAAGTTCTCCAAATCTTCATATAAGGCGGGCTGCCTTTCCTTAAGCATGACGTTTAAGGTGCTCGTCTTCGGCTCAAGGCATCAGCCACTACATTAGCCTTACCGGGGTGATATTGAATGCTGAGGTCGTAGTCCTTGATTAACTCTAACGATCTTCGTTGTCTCATATTCAATTCCCTTTCGGTGAAGATCTACTTTAGACTCTTGTGGTCAGTGTATATTTCACATCGCTTCCCCAGAAGGTAATGTCGCCATGTCTTCAGAGCATGCACTACTGCTGCCAATTTGAGACCATGGGTGGCATATTTCTCTTCACGCGGGCGCAGCTGTCGTGACAAGTATGCCATGACCCTACGATCATGCATTAGAACCCACCTAGCCCGGTCCTTGAGGCATCGCAATATATCATGAACTCCTTGTTGATATCTGGAGTGGCCAAAACCGGGGCGGTGGTTAGCCTCTTCTTCAACTCTTGGAAGCTTGCTTCACATTCCGGTGTCCATTCGAACTTCTTGCCTTTCTTCAAGAGCTTAGTAATAGGTCGTGCGATGCGGGAGAATCCTTCTACGAACTTGTAGTAATATCCCACGAGTCCGAGGAAGCTCCTGACTTCCTTCACGTTGACTGGCGATTCCCAGTTGGTTACCGTGGTAATCTTAGAGGGATCAACTGCCAATCCACTTGCTGTCATGGTATGACCGAAGAATCCAACTTCGTTTAGCCAAAACGGACATTTGCTGAACTTGGCATACAGTTGGTGCTCTCGAAGCTTCTCCAATACTAACCTCAAGTGTTGCTCGTGCTCTTCTTCAGACTTGGAAAAAATTAATATGTCATCAATGAATACGACGACAAACTTGTCCAGGTATTCCATGAAGACCTTATTCATGAGGTACATGAAGTAAGCTGGGACATTAGTCAATCCAAAAGACATGACAGTGCATTCGTACAGACCGTACCGGGTCACAAATGATGCCTTTGGTATGTCTTCAGGTCGGATCTTTAGTTGGGAATATCCAGATCGGAGGTCGATCTTGGAGAATACCTTAGCTCCACTAAGCTGGTCGAACAAGTCTTCGATCTTGGGGAGTGGGTACTTGTTCTTGATCGTGACCTCATTGAGAGAACGGTAACCGACGCAAAGTCTGATTGTCCCATCCTTCTTGGACACGAAGAGAACAGGTGATCCCCAAGGTGACGCACTCGGACGAATAAACCATTTCCTGAGTTGCTCATCCAGTTGCTTCTTCAACTCCGCTAGCTCTTCGGATCCCATCCTGTAAGGCTTCTTATAGATAGGACTTGATCCGGGCATGAGTTCGATGATGAACTCGATGTCTCGGTCAGCAGGCATCCCTGGTAGCTCATCAGGAAAGACATTCGGGCATTCACAGACTATTGGCACTCGGTTGAGTCCTTCTTCTGACAGGATGTTAACTCGTGGTACTCGAACGGGTACTGGCTCAGAGACATACTTGACTTTGACCCCTTGGTCACTTGTCATGGTAATGGCCCTGTTGGCACAGTCCAAGATGCTTTGATGCTTGACCAACCAGTCCATGCCGAGAATTACTTCTAGGCCTTGCGATTTAAGCACAATGAGATCCGCTGAGAAGCTCGTTCCATTGATAACTATCCCGACCTTCCTACACCCTAGGTTGGTCCTCAAAACTGCTCCCGGGGTTTGAATTGCCATATGCCCACGAAGCAAGGTAGGTTCTAGACCACACTTTTCTGCAAACTTTTGCGTAACAAAAGAATGTGAAGCACCACAATCAAACAATACTATTGCTGGGGTAGAGTTGACGAGGAACGTACCCAGAATGCAGTCCGGGTCTTCCTATGCCTCTTCTGCGGATATGTGATTAATCCGCCCCTTGCTTTGATACTGCTGATTGCGGGGAGCTTGGTTCCTCCCTGGCGCTCCTTGGCCTGAGTTTGGAGCATTGGGGCGTGGAGCATTGGGTTTCTTGTTGGGGCACTGCCTGGAATAGTGCCTTGTTTGTCCACGCCCGAAACAGGTAACTTGCGCTGGAAGATTGGCCTTGCTCCCACCGTTGTTTGGCGGAGTGCTTGCTGGCTTGGCGTTGACTTGCTACTGAGGCTGGTAATTCTGGCGAAATGTCAGATACTTGTATTGTTGCTGCTGATAGTTAGGTCTTGTCGGGGCTGACTGCCATGCTCATGGTTTCGTGCTGCTTGGTCCTCCACTACCCATTAGCTTGCGCTTACGGGTGTCGTCTATTGCACGACGCTTGTCTTCCAACATAAGAGCCTTATTAACCAGGTCACTGAAGGTCCGACATTCACAAACAACCAGCTGATACTAGAGTGACTGCTGCAGTCCATCCATAAAGCGTTCCACTTTGGCAGCCTCAGTGCTGACGTCTTCTGGTGCGTATCTTGATAGGAGGTTGAACTTCTACAGATACTCCTTGACACATCCACTGCCTTGCCTTAAGGCTCGGAATTCCCTCTACTTAATGGTCATCATTCCTGGAGGAATGTGATCAGCGCGGAATCCATCCTGGAACACGGCCCAAGTGATGACTTGCCCTGCTCGCATGATCTGAAATCCATCCCACCAAGCTCTGGCTGTGCCTCCGAGATAGTGAGTTGCATAGAGGACTTTCTCGCGGTCATTAGTGCATTTGACCAGCGCGAGAAGGTCTTCAATAGTGCGGATCCAGTCATCGGCATCCAAGGTTTCAGTTGTCTCCGAGAATATGGGTGGCGTGGTTCGCATAAACTCAGAGAGAGTTGAGCGACCGTTTCCAATCCCGTTCTACAGTGGGTGGTTCACCAAGGTTTGAGCCAGCTGCTGGATAGCGGCATTGTTGGATTGACGCTCCTCTCGAAGAGCTTGAAGGAACTGACCCATGGTCAAGCTTTTAGGAGGAGGTGGTGGCAGTGGAACGTCGTCTTGCTGCTCGTGGTGATCTCCAGCTTGAGCTTCCCCTCCGGTTCCCTGTTGTTGTCCTGAAGAGGCAGAGCCGGGGTTGCCGAAGGTGATATTGCGAGTTGCATTCACCATCCTATCAGAGGAGCAGACAAGTCAATTTGCTGAACTGGTTGCACTCGAAAGGGATGATGTTCTAGTAAAGAGGGGGTCTGGTGTCGTGCTAGTGTGCAAGATTTTTGTGACAGTGGTTTTGAAAAGAACAACTACATTAAATTTGAAACAAGCGATGTAGTCGCTCACAAGCTGCCTAAGGCAGAATGCGACTTGCATCCAATAGGCTTACACAACATTCAGGGTCATACAATCATGATACAAGAACTCCTACGCTCGGTACATCCTTAGTTGCCTACGCTGCTAAGCTATCGACTTCACGGTCTCATAAGCCGGCTCCGTGGGATCTTCGTCTTCATCTTCATCTCTATCTTCATCTTCATTTGTGCTTCCCTTCCTTGAAGGAGTAGGGGAACGAAGCGTACCATCTCGACGTCTCTTGGTTGGCGAGGTGGCGAAGAGTTTGGTGTACTCTTCTGCGGTTAAGCGACGACTCTTGAGAGGAACGGCCTGAAGCGGGGGTATTCCTCCTCGGAATGCAAAGCCAGGTGATATTATGGGTGCTCCTTCTTTCTTCACCTTGCAGTTCTTCATCTTCTCCATGCGAAGTAGGTCCTTGACTTGGTGCAGCTCTTGGCGGATCCTAGTCGACTCCTTGATCAAAAGATGCGTCAAGGTGTCTGAGGAGAGACTGAAGTAGGTATGAAACCTCAATGGCGTCCCGTCCTCGGATGAGGTGTTGAGTGTCCAACTCCCGTCTGTTGGGGAACGTCGCATGGGAAACAAAAAATTCCCTACATGCACGAAGACCTATCATGGTGATGTCCATCTACGAGGGGGATTTCATATCTACGTACCCTTGTAGATCGCACAGCAGAAGCGTTATTAAATGCGGTTGATGTAGTGGAACGTCCTCACGTCCCTCGATCCGCCCCGCGAACCGTCCCACGAACCGTCCCGCGATCCGTCCCACGATCCGCTCCGATCTAGTGCCGAACGGACGGCACCTCCGTGTTCCGCACACGTACAGCTCGACGATGATCTCGGCTTCTTGATCCATCAAGAGAGACGGAGAGGTAGATGAGTTCTCCAGCAGCGTGACGGCGCTCCAGAGCTTGGTGGTGATCTAATCTCAACAGGGCTCCGCCCGAGCTCCGCAGAAACGCGATCCAGAGGAAAAACCGTGGAGGTATGTGGTCGGGCTGCCGTGGAAAAGTTGTCTCAAATCAGACCTAAAACCTCCGTATATATAGGTGGGAGGGGCAGGTCCTTGCCTTGGGGCTCAAGGAGCCCCAAGGGGTTTGGCCGAAGGGGGGAGGAGGATTCCTCCTCCAATCCTAGTCCAACTAGGATTGGAAGGTGGAGTCCTTCCCTTCCTTCCCACTTCCCCTTTTTTCTTTCTCTTTGATTTTCTTATCTCCTTGCGCAGGGGCCTCTTTGGGCTTGCCCATCAGCCCACTAAGGGCTGGTGCGGCACCCCTAAGGCCTATGGGCTTCCCCGGGGTGGGCTGCCCCCCCCCCCTGGTGAACATCCGGAACCCATTCGTCATTCCCGGTAATTCCGAAAACCTTCCGATAATCAAATGAGGTCATCCTATATACCAATCTTCGTCTCCGGACCATTCCGGAAACCCTCGTGACGTCCGTGATCTCATACGGGACTCTGAACCACATTCGGTAACCAACCATATAACTCAAATACGCATAAAACAACGTCGAACCTTAAGTGTGCAGACCCTCCGGGTTCAAGAACTATGTAGACATGACCCGAGGGACTCCTTGGTCAATATCCAATAGTGGGACCTGTATGCCCATATTGGATCCTACATATTCTACAAAGATCTTATCGTTTGAACCTCAGTGCCAAGGATTCATATAATCCCGTATGTCCTTCCCTTTCTCCTTCGGTATGTTACTTGCCCCAGATTCGATCGTCAGTATCCGCATACCTATTTCAATCTCGTTTACCAGCAAGTCTCTTTACTCGTTTCGTAATACAAGATCCCGTGACTTACACTAAATCACATTGCTTACAAGGCTTGTGTGTGATGTTGTATTACCGAGTGGGCCCCGAGATACCTCTCCGTCACACGCAGTGACAAATCCCAGTCTCGATCCGTACTAACTCAACGAACACCTTCGGAGATACCTGTAGAGCATCTTTATAGTCACCCAGTTACACAGCGACGTTGGATACACACAAAGCATTCCTCCAGTGTCAGTGAGTTATATGATCTCATGGTCATAGGAACAAATACTTGACACGCAGAAAACAGTAGCAACAAAATGACACGATCAACATGCTACGTCTATTAGTATGGGTCTAGTACATCACATGATTCTCCCAATGATGTGATCCAGTTATCAAGCAACAACACCTTGTACATAGTCAGACGACCCTGACTATCCTTGATCAACTAGCTAGCCAACTAGAGGCTTGCTAGGGACAGTGTTTTGTCTATGTATCCACACATGTATCTAAGTCTTCATTCAATACAATTATAGCATGTATACTAAACGATTATCTTGATACAGGAATTATAATAATAACTTATTTATCATTGCCTCTAGGGCATAATTCCAACACTCTCCCACTTGCACTAGAGTCAATAATCTAGCCCTCACATCACCATGTGAAATTACATTGTAATAAATCTAACACCCATACAGTTCTGGTGTTGATCATGCTTTGCCCGTGGAAGAGGTTTAGTCAGCGGGTCTGCTACATTCAGATCCGTGTGCACTCTGCATATATTTTTGTCCTCCCCTTCGATGTAGTCGCGGATGAGGTTGAAGCGTCGTTTGATGTGTCTGGTCTTCTTGTGAAACTGTGGTTCCTTTGCTAAGGCAATGGCACCCGTGTTGTCACAAAGCAGGGTTATTGGATTCAGTGCGATTGGCACCACTCCAAGATTCGTCATGAACTCCTTCATCCAGACACCCTCCTTAGCCACCTCCGAGGCAGCCATGTACTCCGCTTCACATGTAGAATCAGCTACGACGCTTTGCTTGGAACTGCACCAGCTTACCGCACCCCCATTAAGACACTTAGAGTCGTCCGGATATGTGTCAAAGCTTGCATCGATGTAACCTTTTACGGCGCGCTCTTCATCACCTCCATACACGAGAAACATCTCGTTAGTCCTTTTCAGGTACTTCAGGATATTCTTGACCGCTGTCCAGTGATCCACTCCTGGATTACTCTGGAACCTGCCTGCCATACTTATGGCCAAGCTAACGTCCGGTCTAGTGCACAACATTGCATACATGATAGAACCTATGGTTGAAGCATAGGGGACGGTGCTCATATGCTCTCTATCTTTATTAGTTGATGGGCACTGAGTCTTACTCAATCTCGTACCTTGTAAAACTGGCAAGAACCCCTTCTTGGACTGTCCCATTTTGAACCTCTTCAAAACTTTATCAAGGTATGTACTTTGTGAAAGTCCTATCAGGCGTTTCGATCTATCCCTATAGATCTTAATGCCTAGAATGTAAGCAGCTTCTCCTAGGTCCTTCATAGAGAAACTTGTATTCGAGTAATCCTTTATGCTCTCCAAAAACTCCATGTTGTTTCCAATCAGCAATATGTCATCCACATATAATATTAGAAACGCCACAGCGCTCCCACTCACTTTCTTGTAAATACAAGATTCTCCAACCACTTGTATAAACCCAAATGCTTTCATCACCTCATCAAAGCGTTTATTCCAACTCCGAGATGCTTGCACCAGTCCATAAATGGATCGTTGGAGCTTGCACACTTTGTTAGCATTTTTAGGATCAACAAAACCTTTGGGTTGCATCATATACAACTCTTGCTTAAGGAAACCGTTAAGGAACGCCGTTTTGACATTCATCTGCCAGATTTCATAATCGAAAAATGCATCTATTGCTAACATGATTCTGACGGACTTAAGCATCGCTACGGGTGAGAATGTCTCATCGTAGTCAACTCCTTGAACTTGTGAAAAACCCTTTGCCACAAGTCGAGCTTTATAAACGGTCACATTACCGTCAGCGTCTGTCTTCTTCTTAAAGATCCATTTGTTCTGAATAGCCTTGCGGCCTTCAGGTAGTACTTCCAAAGTCCACACTTTGTTTTCATACATAGATCCTATCTCGGACTTCATGGCCTCCAGCCATTTGTTGGAATCTGGACCCACCATTGCTTCTTCATAATTCGCAGGCTCATTGTTGTCTAACAACATAATTGATAAGACAGGATTACCGTACCACTCTGGAGTAGTACACGGTCTCGTCGACCTGCGAGGTTCGACGGGAACTTGATCTGGAATTTCATGATCATCATCATTAACTTCCTCCTCAACCGATGTCGCAACGACAGGGGTTTCCCCTTGCCCTGCGCCACCATCCAGAGGGATGAGAGGTTCGACGAACTCATCAAGTTCTATCTTCCTCCCACTCAATTCTCTCGAGAGAAACTCCTTCTCGAGAAAAGCTCCGTTCTTAGCAACAAACACCTTGCCCTCGGATTTGAGATAGAAGGTATACCCAACTCTCTCTTTTGGGTAACCTATGAAGATGCACTTTTCCGCTTTCGGTTCCAGCTATTCAGGCTGAAGCTTTTTGACATAAGCATCACCCCAAACTTTAAGAAACGACAACTTTGGTCTTTTGCCATACCACAGTTCGTATGGTGTCGTCTCAACGGATTTTGATGGTGCCCTATTTAAAGTGAATGCAGCTGTTTCTAATGCATAACCCCAAAACGATAACGGCAAATCGGTAAGAGACATCACAGATCACACCATCTCTAATAAAGTACGATTACGACGTTCAGACACACCATTACGCTGTGGTGTTCCAGGCGGTGTCAACTGTGAAACAATTCCACATTGTCTTAAGTGAGCACCAAACTCGAAACTCAGATATTCACCCCCACGATCAGACCGTAGGAACTTGATCTTCTTGTTACGATGATTTTCAACTTCACTCTGAAATTGCTTGAACTTTTCAAATGTTTCAGACTTGTGCTTCATCAAGTAGACATAACCATATCTACTCAAATCGTCACTGAAGATGAGAAAATAACGATATCCACCGCGTGCCTCCATGCTCATCGGACCACACACATCGGTATGTATGATTTCCAACAAGTCACTTGCATGCTCCATTGTTCCGGAGAACGGAGTTTTAGTCATCTTGCCCATGAGGCATGGTTCGCACGTGTCAAGTGAATCAAAGTAAAGTGACTCCAAAAGTCCATCAGTATGGAGTTTCTCCATGCGCTTTACACCAATATGACCTAAGCGGCAGTGCCATAAAAACATGGCGCTATCATTGTTAACTCTAACTCTTTTGGTCTCAATGTTATGTATATGTGTATTATCACTATCAAGATTCAATATGAACAATCCTCTCACATTGGGTGCATGACCATAAAATATATTACTCATAGAAATAGAACAACCATTATTCTCTGACTTAAACGAGTAACCGTCTCGCAATAAACAAGATCCAGATATGATGTTCATGCTTAACGCAGGCACTAAATAACAATTATTTAAGTTCATAACTAATCCTAATGGTAACTGAAGTGAAACTGTGCCGACGGTGATTGCATCAACCTTGGAACCATTTCCCACGCGCATCGTCACTTCATCCTTGGCCAGCCTTCGCTTATTCCGCAGTTCCTGTTTCGAGTTGCAAATATGAGCAGTAGAACCGGTATCGAATACCGAGGCACTATATGAGAGCTGGTTAAGTACACATCAATAAAATGTATATCAAATATACCTGATTTTTCTTCGGCTGCCTTCTTATTAGCCAGATACTTGGGGCAGTTGCGCTTCTAGTGACCCATACCCTTGCAATAATAGCACTCCGTTCGAAGCTTAGGTCCAGCTTTGGGTTTCTTCATCGGATTGGCAACAGGCTTGCGGCTCTTCTTTGAATTACCCTTCTTTCCTTTGCCGTATCTCTTGAAACTAGTGGTCTTATACACCATCAACACTTGATGCTCTTTACGGAGTTCTGACTCTGCGACTTTCAGCATCGCGAACAACTCGCCGGGTGACTTGTCCATCCCTTTCATGTTGTAGTTCAACACAAAGCCCTTATAGCTTGGCGGCAGTGATTGAAGAATTCTGTCAGTGATAGCTTCTTGCGGGAGTTCAATCCCCAGCTCAGCTAGACGGTTTGAGTACCCAGACATTTTGAGCACATGTTCACTGAGAGACGAATTCTCCTCCATCTTGCAAGCATAGAATTTATCGGAGGTCTCATACCTCTTGATCCGGGCGTTCTTCTGAAAGATAAACTTCAACTCCTGGAACATCTCATATGCTCCATGACGCTCAAAGCGACGTTGAAGTCCCAGCTCTGAGCCATACAAGACTGCACATTGAACTACTGAGTAGTCCTCCTTACGTGTTAACCAAGCGTTCTTAACATCTTGGTCAGCCGTAGCGGGTGGTTCATCGCCTAGCACAGCATTAAGGACATAATCCTTCTTCCCAGCTTGTAGGAGCAACTTAAGATTACGAGCCCAGTCTACAAAATTGCTTCCATCATCTTTCAACTTAGCTTTCTCTAGGAACGTATTAAAATTCAGGGTGACTGTCGTGTGAGCCATGATCTACGACACAAATATATTCAAAGTGGGATTAGACTATGTTCAAGATAATTAGAGTTTAACTTAATCAAATTACTTGCTAAACTCCCACTCAAAAAGTACATCTTTCTAGTCATTTGAGTGGTTCATGATCCAATTCCACTAGCTCAAGTCCGATCATCACGTGAGTTGAGGATAGTTTCAGTGGTAAGCATCCCTATGCTAATCATATCAACTATATGATTCATGATCGACCTTTCGGTCTCATGTGTTACGAGGCCATGTCTGCACATGCTAGGCTCGTCAAGCTTAACCCGAGTGTTCCGCGTGTGCAACTGTTTTGCACCCGTTGTATGTGAACATTGAGTCTATCACACCCGATCATCACGTGGTGTCTCGAAATGACGAACTCTAGCAATAGTGCACAGTCCGGGAGAACACAGTTTTGTCTTGAAATTTTAGTGAGAGATCACCTCATAATGCTACCGTCGTTTTAAGCAAAATAAGGTGCATAAAAGGATTAACATCACATGCAATTCATAAGTGACATGATATGGCCATCATCATGTGCTTCTTGATCTCCATCACCAAAGCACCGGCACGATCTTCTTTGTCACCGGCGCCGCACCATGATCTCCATCAACGTGTTGCCATCGAGGTTGTCGTGCTACTCATGCTATTGCTACTAAAGCTACATCCTAGCAATATAGTAAACGCATCTACAATCACAAACTTTAGATTAAAGACAACCGTATGGCTACTACCGGTTGCCGTACCATCGATGTGCAAGTCGATATTAACTATTACAACATGATCATCTCATACATCCAATATATCTCATCACATCGTTGGCCATATCACATCACAAGCATACCCTGCAAAAACAAGTTAGACGTCCTCTAATTGTTGTTGCATGTTTTACGTGGTGACCATGGGTATCTAGTAGGATCGCATCTTACTTACACAAACACCACAACGGAGATATATGAATTGCTATTTAACCTCATCCAAGAACCTCCTCGGTCAAATCCGATTCAACTAAAGTTGGAGAAACCGACACTCGCCTGTCATCTTTGAGCAACGGAGTTGCTTGTAGCGATGAAACTAGTCTCTCGTAAGCGTAGGAGTAATATCGGTCTGAGCCGCTTCGATCCAACAATACCGCGGAATCAAGAAAAGACTAAGGAGGGCAGCAAATCGCACATCACCGCCCACAAAAACTTTTGTGTTCTACTCGAGATGACATCTACGCATGAACCTAGCTCATGATGCCACTGTTGGGGAACGTCGCATGGGAAACAAAAAATTTCCTACGCGCACGAAGACCTATCATGGTGATGTCCATCTACGAGGGGGATTTCAGATCTACGTACCCTTGTAGATCGCACAGCAGAAGCGTTAATAAACGCAGTTGATGTAGTGGAACGTCCTCACGTCCCTCGATCCGCCCCGCGAACCGTCCCGCGATCCGTCCCACGATCCGCTCCGATCTAGTGCCAAACGGACGGCACCTCCGCGTTCAGCACACGTATAGCTCGACGATGATCTCGGCCTTCTTGATCCAGCAAGAGAGACAAAGAGGTAGATGAGTTCTCCAGCAGCGTGACGGCGCTCTGGAGATTGGTTGTGATCTAATCTCAGCAGGGCTCTGCCCGAGCTCCTCAGAAACGCGATCTAGAGGAAAAACTGTGGAGGTATGTGGTCGGGCTGCCGTGGAAAAGTTGTCTCAAATCAGCCCTAAAACCTCCATATATATAGGTCGGAGGGGAGGGGCCTTGCCTTGGGGCTCAAGGAGCCCCAAGGGGTTCGGCCGAAGGGGGGAGGAGGATTCCTCCTCCAATCCTAGTCCAACTAGGATTGGAAGGTGGAGTACTTCCCTTCCTTCCCACTTCCCCTTTTTTTCTCTTTGATTTTCTTATCTCCTTGCGCAGGGGCCTCTTTGGGCTTGCCCACCAGCCCACTAAGGGCTGGTGTGGCACCCCTAAGGCCTATGGGCTTCCCCGGGGTGGGATGCCACACCCCCCCCCCCGGTGAACATCCGGAACCCATTCGTCATTCCCGGTAATTCCGAAAACCTTCCGGTAATCAAATGAGGTCATCCTATATATCAATCTTCGTCTCCGGACCATTCCGGAAACACTCGTGATGTCCGTGATCTCATACGGGACTCCGAACAACATTCGGTAACCAACCATATAACTCAAATACTCATAAAACAACGTCGAACCTTAAGTGTGCAGACCGTGCGGGTTCGAGAACTATGTAGACATGACCCAAGGGACTCCTTGGTCAATATCCAATAGCGGGACCTGGATGCCCATATTGGATCCTACATATTCTATGAAGATCTTATCATTTGAACCTCGGTGCCAAGGATTCATATAATCCCGTATGTCATTTCCTTTGTCCTTCGGTATGTTACTTGCCCGAGATTCGATCGTCGGTATCCGCAGACCTATTTCAATCTCGTTTACCGGCAAGTCTCTTTACTTGTTCCGTAATACAAGATCCCGTGACTTACGCTAAATCACATTGCTTGCAAGGCTTATGTGTGATGTTGTATTACCGAGTGGGCCCCGAGATACCTCTCCGTCACACGCAGTGACAAATCCCAGTCTCGATCCATACTAACTCAACGAACACCTTCGGAGATACCTGTAGAGCATCTTTATAGTCACCCAGTTACGTTGCGACGTTTGATACACATAAAGTATTCCTCCGGTGTCAGTGAGTTATATGATCTCATGGTCATAGGAACAAATACTTGAGACGCAGAAAACAGTAGCAACAAAATGACACGATCAACATGCTACGTCTATTAGTATGGGTCTAGTCCATCACATGATTCTCCCAACGATGTGATCCAGTTATCAAGCAACAACACCTTGTACATAGTCAGAAGACCCTGACTATCCTTGATCAACTGGTTAGCCAACTAGAGGCTTGCTAGGGACAGTGTTTTGTCTATGTATCCACACATGTATCTAAGTCTTTATTCAATACAATTATAGCATGTATAATAAACGATTATCTTGATATAGGAATCATAATAATAACCTATTTATCATTGCCTCTAGGGCATAATTTCAACACCGTCTACCTTATCTTTAAAAAAGGTAGGTGGCGAGTAGCTGGCTCGTCAGCCATCTCAGGGAGGATGTCGCGGAGTCGCACGAGTGCCTCTCACGCTGCAGTCTCCACGGCCAACATCAGATCCTCCATCTGTGGCCCTTCAAAGAACCAGCTAGTTGGGGAGTCGTTAGCCTTCACTATCACGTCCACGTGATACTCCTTGGTGTCGGCGTTGACCCAGTGTTCGTGCTAGAGGAAGATGGGTGTGCGACGTACTTGACACTTCTCAAGGCTATCGCTCAAAAGCAGAGGAAATCTCGTCTCCAGAAGCATCTCAGGTACGGCGGCCATCTACAAGGTGCAGAGGAGAGGGTTAGAAATTTCTAGTGGGTGAAGGTTCTCGGGTCAGGCTCATGTGCACTAATTGTTTGGCTATCGTCCATGCTACCTAAGGCTTCCTATAGTCAGGATGGTCTGATACCAGCTTTGTGGGGACCCTGACTTACTAGTCAAGAATAGCCGTGCTCAGTGATCCCAGAGATCAATGCTCACCGAACACAGATATCGAATAAAAGAGTCTTACATCCAAGTACCGATTATTACAACACATGACCGAAGGGTCAAGTTCACAAGACAGGGCCTAAGGCCAAATCACTCAGATACACTAATAGCGGAAAACGTAGGGGCTAAGCGGGTGACCATGCCATCAAGCCTACACCGACAGGCATTCTGACTTGGAAGCGTCCTAGTTCGCACGGGTGTCTCCAAAGACGTACTCATCTCCAAACTCTGGTCCTTCCATGTCTGGTCAATAACATAACCAGTAGCAAGCCAATGAGTACTTTGAATGTACTCGCAAACAGCCCATGACATGAACAATGAAAGTGAAGGATAAAAATATCGTGCATCTTTGGTGTAACTCATCTTGGTGGAAATGATCACGAATATGCATCAAGTTAAAGAATTACTTTTGAAGAACAGGTTATAGATATCAATATATCTGTTGAGGGCTGAACCATCCGGGTTCACCCTATATGCCAAGTCACAGAACTTGGTCATATCATTACTTTCATAGCAACACCTATTCAACACCACACACACACTCACACTTGGTTTAACCGGAAATAACTGGACGTAGTTTAAGCAGGATTACCCAACAGTCCTTGACCGTGGACACGACTATTAAAATAGTTTACACTCTGTACAGGTAGTGCGTTGAACCCACGAGATCCGGGAAACTTCCGTTTCATCCACGACTCGCGGTATATCATATACCCGAGGTAAGTAACCGATTAATGCCTTTCCCCTAACGATACTAGACAAAAGGTCCACTCGATTGGTACCCAGCCCACATGTTGTACGTCTTACGAGCACCAACTCTGGATAGTACCAACCATGCAGGAACCAACGGTGTGACTGGAACTCATAAAAATGGCATAGTCGTCCTACCCGGCACGACCCCATCACGAGAGTGACCACACATAAATCCCGCCACTGGTAATGTGGCTCTTTGCTAGCACCGACCAGAGTAATTAACATAGCCCCATCCCACATGGGGTAACGTGGTCGTACTGGTAAGGTTGGGACGGTCGACACATCATAAATCTCATCCCATTTCCGAAACCATACTCACACAAATATCGGGTGCATCACTTCACCAAAAGTGACCACCTAACTCATCATCACCTTCAAGCATTAGTGGCACCCGACGGGGTTTTAGTAAACTCTTGCTATATGTCATCAACATGCTCATGATAATACTACTTCTATCTTTACTTGTCAACATGGTATTAGCAGGACCCTCAAGGGGTAGGGTCAAGCTCAATGCATGTCCTCCGGGGGAGCCTTCGGTAAAATCATATCAAATGATTACCGACACTTATGATCATATGCAACGGGAATACTTGCTATTTTAACATGCAAAGTAACATATGCTCAGTCATGGTCAAAGGGTTGCTTGCCTTGGTCAGCTAAGTATCCGGGGTCTTCTAGGTCTTCCGCTCTGATTCCCTCGTCACATGGATTTTCTAGCATCGATAAAACAATAAATAAGAAAACAGCTCACACAGAAACAGATCACAAAGTCATTTTCAAAATGTTCTTTATTACTGATAAATCTAAGGTATCATTTTAAAAATATTTGTATTAATTTTCCTTGAAGGAATATTTTTGAAATCAACCAAACAGAAGCAAAACTATTTCATTTTAGTCCTTTTTGTTAATGAAAAATAGAATAGTTGTTGAAGAATTTCATCCAAGCATATCATTAAATACTACATAATTTTTAGAAGAATAACAGTGGAAAAATTATATTTTTACACTTGTTAAATGTTTTTATAAAAATCCTCGAAACCAGGGTTTTAAAAATAAAAGAAAACCGGCGAAAACTCCCGGCTTGGCTCGGCCCAGAGCTGGGCTGGCCCATGGCCAGCCGACAGCCTGCCCAGGCGCGCGCGCCGTCAGGTTTGAACCTGACGTGCGTGGCCCTGCGATCAGTGGCTGAGGACAACGCGTGGGAGGAGGTTGGACCATCGACAGGTGGGGCACACCTGTCGGGGTCGTCTCCTACCTCTGGCCAGAGAGGAGGAGGAGGACGCCGGCGTGGTTGCCGACGCTCTCATGCCCCAACGAGGACGGGAATGGGTTCGCCTACCTGCTGGTGGTCAGAACAACGACGGGGAGGCAGGGGTTCACCGGCGACGAGGAGGCCGTGGCGGAGGAGTTTCGGGAGGTGGTCGAGGGGATGGCTAGAGGCACGGAAATGCTCGGGCGAGTTGGGGGAAAGCTTCCTGGGGTTGAGAGGGTTAGTTTGATGGATCGAGGGGCGCAGGAGCCGTCATGTAGCCGGAGATCGACCGGAGCTCCGAGGCGGAGGGGCCTCGGTCGATCTCGAGCACTAGGGCTCTGCTGGTTTGCTGGGGTGGCTAGGGAGGTACTAGTGATCGTGGTGAAGCTATCTGAGGGGTGCTGGAGCGAGGGGGAGGGCTATTTATAGGCCCGCGACGGTGAGCAGATTCGGGAGCGTCGGTGACTCACCGTGGCGCGCATGGGGGTGCAGAGAGAGGCTGGGTCGAAACCGCGGTCTCAGGACGTGATTTTGGACTGCCCAGACTATCTTCGGCAGAGGGAGAGAGAGAGGATTCGAGCATTCGTGGCCGCGCAACCTTGGCCGGTTCAGGTGCGCGCAGGCACGCGTAGCACGAGCTCTAGCATGGGAGAGGAGGGGCCCTAAGGCCTGCTCGACGTAGGAGGGTTATCGGGGAGGAGGTTGGACATCTCGGGGGAGGCTGGAACTGGCCGAGAACGTCGCCCCCACCTCGGTGACTCCCTGTAGCGCGCCTAGAGCGCAGTTTTGGCATGCCACGGCATGCTGGCGCGCTCTGAGGCACTTTGGACGTGTCTAGCATGTCCTGGCACTGGCTGGGAGTGTAGCTAGCTGTTTGGTCCTTGTGGGAGCTTCGGCTGGTCAAGGGAGGCAAGAAATACTGGTGCTGTCAGTCATGAACTGAAATCTAAATTGGGGTTTTTTGCCTTTCCACTTTGAACCAGTGGGGGGCCAGTTGACTAGGGTTAGACACAGATGCTGGCCGCTTAATCTATGAGTTTGAAGCAAAGGGGTTTGGTTTAGCTGTGGCTAAGGTGGCTTTTTCCTAACTGTCAGAAGGTGTTCGACAGTGGGTTAAGGGAGTTGCACCCCACCACTGGTGCTGCAACTTAACAGGTTTGGGTTTGGTGGTAAACCATGGGGTTTCACCAAATTTGAGCTCCAAAGGACAAGTTTAGCTTTGTAAACTTGAAAATACTCCAATGTGACCAGATGTGTCCGTTCCAAAGGGAGTGTGGGCAAACTAAGTCCCACAAATCCCATTTTTGGTGTGGAACCCTCATTTGAGGTATTAGGCACTCGTGTAAAGTTTTAGCATCATAGGGCAAACCTTGCTATGTAGAGTTGCTCTAACTTGATTCTGGACAGGAAGGGTTTTTGGGTTATTTGGGGTCCTTATTCACCTTGGATCAAGGTGAAACTTTATGTGGACACCAAATGGAGCTCAAGGATATTACTTGAATTTTCTAGGACTTTATTGAGAATATTTCCTTTGGAAATATTTCAAAATGCCAAAATAGACAGAAATAGCCTTCATAGTTTTAATCAATAATTATAATATAAAATGGGGTTTAAAATCCTATGTATGGAAAATATATGTCCTTCTGATCATCTCCAAATTTAATCAGATTTTTCTAAGGTAGAAAAGTATTTTTCCCTGTTGGAATACTATTTCTGGCCTCAGAATTGGACATGCTATTTAATCAGGAAAATAATTGCAAAAATAATTATCTTTGTGGTTTTGAAATATAAAGATAGGTTAAAGTCAGATTACCAACTATGAGTAGAAGCACTGCTTGCTATCAAGGCCATGTAGTGCAACTCAAGGTGGGGTTTTACCTTGATCATAAATAAGCAAGGGTTTATGGAAATCAGTGTTATGCAAAAAGAATTTAGGGTTTTATCCTGACATGGTCAAGCATACAAGCATACAATGGCATTCACAACATTAGTTTTTGAAAAAGTTTTAACAAGCTCAGAATTTCACAATACAGACAGGTGATACCAAAAACTGGGTGTGACAAGGCAGCCCGTGATACGTCCATTTTGCATTATGCTTTCATGCTGAATTTATCGCTTTATGGGCTGTTATTACACTTCACGGTACAATACTTATGTCTTTTCTCTCTTATTTTATAAGGTTTACATGAAGAGGGAGAATGTCGGCAGCTGGAATTCTGGTCTGAAAAAGGAGCAAGTTTGAGATACCTATTCTGCGCAACTCCAAAAGCCGTGAAAATCAACGAGGAATTATTTTGGAATTTATAAAAAATACTGGACACAAGAAGTACCAGAGGGGAGCCATCATGAGGCCACAAGCCTGCCAGGCGTGGCCTACCCCCCTGGCCACGCCTAGGTGGCTTGTGGGCCCCCTGTTGCCCCTCTGGCTCCCATCTTTTGCTATAAGGA
Organism: Hordeum vulgare subsp. vulgare; assembly: GCF_904849725.1. NCBI lineage: Eukaryota > Viridiplantae > Streptophyta > Magnoliopsida > Poales > Poaceae > Hordeum > Hordeum vulgare. Next base: position 129,975,680 of record NC_058523.1, read on the forward strand.
GGGTTTCGTTCCATAAAAATCAGGAGGAGGCTTTCGGGAGGAGTCGCCGCCACCACGAGGCTGAACTTGAGCAAAACCAATCTAGAGCTCCGGCACGGTCGTCCTGCCGGGGAAACTTCCCTCCCGGAGGGGGAAATCATGGCCATCGTCATCACCAACTCTCCTCTCATCGGAGGGGACTCATCACCATCAACATCTTCATCAGCACCATCTCATCTCCAAACCCTAGTTCATCTCTTGTCACCAATCTCCGTCTCGCGACTCCGATTGGTACTTGTAAGGTTGCTAGTAGTGTTAATTACTCTTTGTAGTTGATGCTAGTTGGATTACTCGGTGGACGATAATATGTTCAGATCCTTGATGCTATTCAATACCTCTCTGGTCATGAACATAATTATGCTCTGTGAGTAGTCACTTTTGTTCCTAAGGACATGGGATAAGTCTTGCTATAAGTAGTCATGTGAATTTGGCATTCGTTCGATATTTTTGATGTGTTGTATGTTGTTTTTCCTCTAGTGGTGTTATGTGAACGTCAACTACATAACACTTTACCATTATTTGGGCCTAGAGGAAGGCATTGGGAAGTAATAAGTAGATGATGGTTGCTAGAGTGACAGAAGCTTAAACCCTAGTTTATGCGTTGCTTCGTAAGGGGCTGATTTGGATCCACTAGTTTAATGCCATGGTTAGACTTAGTCTTAATTATTCTATCATAGTGGCGGATGGTTGCGAGAGGGGTTAATCATAAGTGGGATATTTTTCAAAGTAAGGGCAGCACCCAAGCACCGGTCCTCCCACATATCAAACTATCAAAGTAGCGAACGTGAATCATATGAACATGATGAAAACTAGCTTGACAGAAATTCCCATGTGTCCTCGGGAGCGCTTTACCTCCTATAAGAGTTTTTCCAGGCTTGTCCCTTTATACAAAAGGGATTGGGCCACTTTGCTGCACCTTTGTTACTATTGTTACTTGCAACTTGCTACGAATCATCTTACCACACAACTATCTGTTACCGATAATTTTAGTGCTTGCACAGAATACCTTGCTGAAAACCACTTGTCAGTTCCTTCTGCTCCTCGTTGTGTTCGACACTCTTACTTACCGAAAGGACTAAGATAGATCCCCTACACTTGTGGGTCATCAAGACTCTTTTCTGACGCCGTTGCCGGGGAGTGAAGCGCCTTCGATAAGTGGAATTTGGTAAGGAAACATTTATATAGTGTGCTGAAATTTATTGTCACTTGTCACTATGGAAACTAATCCTTTGAGGAGCTTGTTCGGGGTATCTTCACCTCGAACGTAAGCACAAGTAGTTGCTCCTCAACCTACTGCACCTACTGAAAATACTTGTTATGAAATTCCTTCGGGTATGCTAGAGAAACTGTTGGCTAATCCTTTTACAGGAGATGGAACATCACATCCCGACTTGCATCTAATCTATGTAGATGAAGTTTGTGGTTTATTTAAGCTTGCATGTTTTCCCGAGGATGAGGTCAAGAAGAAGGTCTTTCCCTTATCTTTGAGGGATAAAGCACTGACATGCTATAGGCTATGTGATGATACTGGATCATGGAACTACAACCGATTGAAATTGGAATTTCATCAAAAGTTTTATCCTATGCATTTGGTACATCGTGATCGGAATTATATCTATATTTTTTGGCCTCGTGATAGAGAAAGTAGTGCTCAAGCTTGGGCGAGGCTTAAATCAATGTTATATTCATGCCCCAACCATGAGCTCTCGAGAGAAATTATTATTCAGAACTTTTATGCTCGGCTTTCTGATGATAATCACACCATGCTTGACACTTCTTGTATCGGTTCTTTTATGAAAAGAGATATTGACTTCAAATGGAATTTATTGGAAAGAATTAAATGCAACTCTGAAGATTGGGAGTTTGATGAAGGTAAGGAGTCAGGTATGAATCTTAAGTTCGATTGCGTTAAACCTTTGTTGAAACAAATATTTTTTGTTATTTTAGCGCTAAATATGGACTTGACTCTAAGGTAGTAGCATCATTATGTGAATCATCTGCTGCTCATATTGATCTCCCTAAAGAGAAGTGGTTTAAATATCATCCTCCCTTAGAAGTCAATGCAGTTAAACCCAATCCAGTTGAAGAGAAAGTCATTGCTTATAATGATCCTATTGTTCCTAGTGCTTACATTGAGAAACCACCTTTCCCTATTAGAATAAAGGATCATTCTAAAGCTTCAACGGTGATACGTAGGGGCTACATTAGAACACCTACACCCCCAGAGATAATTAGAGTTAAACCTAGCATTGCTATTATCAAAGATCTCCTGTCCGACAATGTTGATGGCCATGATATTCACTTCTGTGAAGATGCTGCTAGAATTGCTAAACCTCATGCTAGAGACAAACATAGGCCTGTTGTTGGCACGCCTGTTGTTTCTGTTAATATAGGATATCATTGTTATCATTGTTTATGTGACGTGGGTGCTAGTGTTAGTGCAATACCTCAATCTTTATATGATGAAATTAAAGAAGAGATTGCACCTGTCGAGATGGAACCTATTGATGTCACTATTCAGCTTGCCAATAGAGATACTATCTGCCCTTTGGGAATTGTTAGAGATGTTGAACTCTTGTGTGTAAAACTAAGTATCCTGTTGATTTTCTCGTTCTTTCTACCACACAAGATAGCTTTTGTCCCATCATATTTGGTAGACCTTTCCTCAATACTATCAATGCTCATATTGACTGTGAGAAGCAAACTGTCACTGTTGGCGTTGAAGGTGTGTCGCATGAGTTCAATTTCTCCAAGTTTGGTAGACAACCTCATGAAAAAGAGTTGTCTAGTAAGGATGAAATTATTGCTCTAGCTTCTATTGATGTGCCTCCTACTGATCCTTTAGAGCAATATTTGCTTGATCATGAAAATGATATGCATATGGATGAAAGGAATGAGATAGATAGAGTTATCTTTGAACAACATCCTATCCTTAAGAATAATTTGCCTATTGAACTCCTTGGAGATCCACCCCCACCAAAGGGTGATCCTTTGTTCGAGCTTAAACAGTTACCTGATACTCTTAAGTATGCTTATCTTGATGAAAAAGAGATATATCATGTTATTATTAGTGCTAGCCTTTCAGAGCATGAAGAAAAGAAATTATTGAAAACTCTGAGAAAGCACAGTGCTGCTATTGGATATACTCTTGATGATCTTAAGGGCATTAGTCCCACTCTATGCGAGCACAAAATTAAAACCGATCCTGATTCCAAACCAGTTGTTGATCATCAACGGAGATTAAATCCTAAGATGAAAGAGGTAGTAAGAAAAGAAATACTAAAGCCCCTGGAAGCAGGTATTATCTATCGTGTTGCTCATAGTGATTGGGTAAGTCCGGTGCATTGCGTCCCCAAGAAAGGAGGTATCACCGTTGTCCCTAATGATAAAGATGAATTGATCCCACAAAGGATTATTACTGGCTATAGGATGGTGATTGATTTTAGGAAATTTAATAAGGCCACTAGGAATAATCATTACCCTTTGCCTTTTATTGACCAAATGCTAGAAAGATTGTCTAAACACACACACTTCTGCTTTCTAGATGGTTATTCTGGTTTCTCCCAAATACCTGTTGCACAATCTGATCAGGAGAAAACCACTTTTACTTGCCCTTTTGGTACCTTTGCTTACAGACGTATGCCTTTTGGCTTACGTAATGCGCCTGCTACCTTTCAAAGATGTATGATGGCTATATTCTCTGACTTTTGTGAAAAGATTGTTGAGGTTTTCATGGATGACTTCTCCATTTATGGGTCTTCTTTTGATGATTGCCTCAGCAACCTTGATCGAGTTTTGCATAGATGTAAAGATACCAACCTTGTCTTGAATTGTGAGAACTGCCACTTTATGGTTAATGAAGGCATCGTCTTAGGACATAAAATTTCTAAAAGAGGTATTGAAGTCGATAAGGCTAAGGTTGATGCGATCGAGAAAATGCCATGCCCTACAGATATCAAAGGTATAAGAAGTTTCCTTGGTCATGTTGGTTTCTATAGAAGGTTCATTAAGGACTTTTCTAAGATTTCTAGGACTCTTACCAATCTCTTGCAAAAGGATATTCCTTTTGTTTTTGAAGATGATTGTGAGGAAGCCTTTGAAACACTTAAGAAGGCCTTGATAACTGCACCTATTGTTCAACCACCTGATTGGAACTTACCTTTTGAAATTATGTGTGATGTTAGAGATTATGCTGTTGCTGATGTTCTAGGACAAAGGATTGATAAGAAGTTGAATGTTATCCAATATGCTAGTAAAACTCTAGACAGTGCCCAAAGAAACTATGCTACTACTGAAAAGGAATTTTTAGCAGTCGTGTTTGCATGTGAAAAGTTCAGATCTTACATTGTTGATTCCAAGTTTACTATTCACACTGATCATGCTGCTATTAAGTGTCACTCCGAGGCTTACGGAGGACACCATGCGGGAGATAGAACTGCACACAAGGTATTGCAATCAGGTTTCTATTGGCCTACTCTCTTCAAGGATGCCTGTAAGTTCGTCTTGTCTTGTGATGAATGTCAAAGAATAGGTAATATCAGTAAACATCAGGAAATGCCTACAAATTATTCACTTGTCATTGAACCATTTGATGTTTGGAGTTTTGATTGTATGGGACCTTTTCCAAAGTCCAACGGGTATACTCATATCCTAGTTGTTGTTGATTACGTTACTAAGTGGGTAGAAGCTATCCCAACTAGTAGTGCTGATCACAACATCTCTATTAGGATGCGTAAAGAAGTTATTTTCCCTAGATTTGGAGTCCCTAGATATCTAATGACTTATGGTGGTTCACATTTCATTCATGGTGCTTTCCGTAAAACGCTTGCTAAGTATGATGTCAACCATAGAGTTGCATCTCCCTATCATCCTCAGTCCAGTGGTCAAGTAGAGCTAAGTAATAGAGAGATTAAACTAATTCTGCAAAAGAGTGTTAATAGGTCTAGAAAGAATTGGTCTAAGAAGCTTGATGATGCACTGTGGGCTTATAGAACTGCTTATAAGAATCCCATGGGCATGTCTCCGTACAAAATGGTTTACGGTAAAGCATGTCATTTACCTCTTGAGCTAGAGCATAAGGCTTATTGGGAAATCAAAGAGCTCAACTTTGATTTCAAACTTGCTGGTGAGAAGAGATTATTTGATATTAGCTCACTTGATGAATGGAGAACTCAGGCATATGAAAATGCCAAGTTGTTCAAAGAAAAAGTTAAGAGGTGGCATGATAAAAGGATACAAAAACGTGAGTTCAGTGTAGGTGATTATGTCTTTCTATACAATTCTCGTTTAAGATTTTTTGCAAGCAAGCTTATCTCTAAATGGGAAGGTCCTTACATTATTGAGGAAGTATATCGTTCCGGTGCCATCAAGATCAACAACACGGAAGGTAATTTTCCGAGGGTGGTAAATGGGCAAAGAATCAAACGTTGTATCTCACGTACTCCTATAAATGTTGAAAGCAATGTTATTAATACCATAACTCCGGAGGAGTACATAAGGGATATTTATCAGACTATTTAAGACTCCAAAAACAAAGAGGTATGTGATTCCGTAAGTAAACCGACTCCAAAACTTTTCCAGTAGCAATTTTTCTCCATTTTGGAATTTTTAGAAAAATAGAAAAAATTTAAGTAGTCTGGAAAGCGCACGAGGAGGCGACAAGCCTGCCAGGCGCAGCCTACCCCCTGGCTGCGCCTAGGTGGCTTGTGGGCACCTCGTGTGCCTCTCGGATTCTGTTTTCTTGCGGAGTGCTCCTTTTGGTCGGGAAAAATTCATTATATATTCTCCCAAAAGGTCTGACCCTCGTATCACGCAAATATCCTCTGTTTTCGTTTCGAGCTACTGTGCAGACAGATCTAGATCGCTATGGCGTCGCCAAAAGTTTCGAAGGACAAGTTCTTCGAGAAGGTCATCAATCCCTACCTCGCGGGAGTGCTGCAACACCCTCAATCTATCGAGATGCATGAGGGGGTGATGCACATCCGTGATGTTGAGGGGCCCAAGAAGACCGGAAGCATGGAGGCTAGGCTCGAAGCAATGGAGCAGCAAGTTTTCAAGTGCCAAGGGATGGTGGAACGCGGACTCAACACCAACCACATGATGATCACGGAGTTCACCAACAAGCACAAGATCGATGCCAATGACATTGGGAAGAACCTCTCCAGGCTCTATGACAGAATTGATCACCTCCAAGCCCAGATCTACGACCTACAGAACCAAAACTGTGAGTATGAGTATAGATTAAATCAATACGATTGGCTGCAGATTTGAGGATTCCACAGACTCGATCATCTTTCCAATATGGAGCACCTATGCCTTCGAAGACGGAGGATCAAACCCAGGTTGCAACAACTCCACCACCATCACCTTCAAAGGAATACAACTAAGCACGGGTATGGGCAATCCCCTTGGCTTCTGCCAAGCTTGGGGGAGTTGCCCCGGTAACGTATCACCATCACATATTTTGCCTTTACCTTTTTCTTAGTTTGATCCTTTTTTGTTTTATCTTTTTCCTAGTAGTGTAAAGTTCTTAGTGTTCTAGGCTTGAGTTTTGCATTGTGTCACCCCCAATGTATTCGAGCTCGTGAGTCATATACTAAAGAGTGTTTTAGTTAAGGGCCTTGCTTCATGCCATGATCTAAAGAAAAGAATAATAAAAGAACAAAAGCATGAAAGATCATGCAATTATCTTTTTGGAAGTGATGGCTTCACATATAAAAAGAATGTTGATTGAAACTTGTTGTGGGTGGACAAACGTAGACCTTGGTCATTGCTGCAATTAATAGGATGTAATAAAGAAGGAGAGGTTCACATATAAATATATCATCTTGGGCACCATCTATAATTGTGAACACTCACTAAACTATTACATGCTTAGAAGTAGATGTTGGACAAGGAAGACAACATAATGAATTATGTTTGCTTGGTTCCGAACAATGTTATATGACTAGAGATCCCTTAGCACGTGACGATTGCTTCTACCTCATATCAGCCAAAACTTCCGCACTAAGTAGAGATACTACTTGTGCATTCATAAACCTTCAACCCAGTTTTGCCATGAGAGTCCACCACACCTACCTATGGATTGAAGAAGATCCCTCAAGTAAGTTGTCATCGGTGCAAGCAATAAAAATGGCTCCCTAAATATGTATGATCTATTAGTGTGTGGAAAATAAGCTTTGTACGAACCTATGATGAGGAAGACATAAAAGCGACGGACTGCATAATAAAGTTCTTTATCACAGGAGGCAATATAAAGTGACGTTCCTTCACACTAAGAGGCCACACATCCAAACCTCAAAAGTGCATGACAATCTCTGCTTCCCTCTACGAAGGGCCTATCTTGTACCTTTACTTTTTGTTCTTAAAAGTGTCATGGTGATCGACACCAATTCCTTATCTCGCCTTTATCTTGGCTAACGTCATATGCTAGGGAAAGGTATATATTCATATGTCAACTTGGAAGTAAGTATTCATGAATTATTATTGTTGACATTACCCTTGAGGTAAGTAGTTGGGAGGAAAAACTATAAGCCCCTATCTTTCTCTGTGTCCAACTGAAACTTTGATCTCATGGGTACCACATGAGTTTTAGCAATTGTAGAAGACGAAAGGATGATTGAGTATGTGGATTTGCTTTACAAGCTCTTATTTGACTCTTTCCGACGTTATGATAAATTGCAATTGCTTCAATGACTAAAGGCTATTGGTTGTTAATTCTCAATAAGGTTCTTGATCCATACTTTACTTTGTGAAGGAATTATCACTTTAGCATAAGAGATTATATGATGTTATTGCTGTTCTATTTATGATCATGATGCCTCATGTCCGTATCTTGTTTTGTCGACACCTCTATCTCTAAACATGTGGGCATATTTATTGATCTAGGTTTCCGCTTGAGGACAAGCGAGGTCTAAGCTTGGGGGAGTTGATACGTCCATTTTGCATCTTGCTTTCATGTTCATATTTATCGCTTTATGGTCTGTTATTACACTTCACAGTACAATACTTATGCCTTTTCTCTCTTATTTTATAAGGATTACATGAAGAGGGTTATGCCGGCAGCTGGAATTCTGGTCTGAAAAAGGAGCAAGTTTGAGATACCTATATTTGCGCAACTCCAAAAGCCGTGAAAATCAACGAGGAATTATTTGGGCCTACAGGAAGGCATTGGGAAGTAATAAGTAGATGATGGGTTGCTAGAGTGACAGAAGCGTAAACCCTAGTTTATGCGTTGCTTCGTAAGGGGCTGATTTGGATCCACTAGTTTAATGCTATGGTTAGACTTAGTATTAATTCTTCTTTCGTAGTTGTGGATGCTTGCGAGAGGGGTTAATCATAAGTGGGATGTTTGTCCAAGTAAGGGCAGCACCCAAGCACCGGTCCACCCAAATATCAAACTATCAAAGTAGCAAAAGCGAATCATATGAACATGATGAAAACTAGCTTGACAGAAATTCCCATGTGTCCTCGGGAGCGCTTTACCTCCTATAAGAGTTTGTCCAGGCTTGTCCCTTGCTACAAAAGGGATTGGGCCACTTTGTTGCACCTTTGTTAGTATTGTTACTTGCTACTTCCTAGGAATCATCTTACCACACAACTATCTGTTACCGATAATTTCAGTGCTTGCAGAAAATACCTTGCTGAAAACCACTTGTCACTTCCTTCTGCTCCTCGTTGGGTTCGACACTCTTACTTATCAAAAGGACTACGATAGATCCCCTACACTTGTGGGTCATCAGCCCCTAGGGCCCCTCCTTTCCCGCGTTGAGAGCCGTTGCGACACGTGCCCACGCGCACCAGGTTTGACGAGAGGAATGCGGCCATGCAGGCATGCCACTCCTCACGCCCCCCTCTCTCACAGTGAGCTTGGAGGTCCAAAACCATGTCCTGAGACCGTGGTTTCGACCCCAACCTCTCTCTGTGCCCCCTGTGCGCCTGAAACCACCGGAACTTCCCGCCCGGTGCACCATCGCGGTCCTATATATAGGCCACCCCCTCGCTCTAGCACCCCTCACTCCACTCCACCTAGACCCAATTGCCTCCCTAGCCACCCCGTCGAGCAAGAAGAGCCCCGGTGCTCGTGATCGACCGAGGCCCCTCCTCCTTGGAGCTCGTGTCGATCTCCGGCTACATGGTGGTTCTCGCATCCCTCTGCCCTCCTACGCACTCCTCGTCACCCCAGGAACCTTTCCCCCACTTTCCCGATCGATTCCGTGCCCGTAGCTACCATCCCCACCGTCGACCGAAACCACTCCGCCACGGCCACCTCGTCGCCGGTGAACCAGGACCCCCCCCCCCCCCCCGTCGTTGACTCGACCACCAACAGGTAGGCGACGGCGAGCCGGACCCATTCCCTCCGATGTTAGGGCCAGAGGAAGTCGGTAGACACGCCGGCGGGCCTCCCTTCCCCTCTGTCCAGAGGTGGAAGACGACCCCGACAGGTGTGCCCCAACTGTTGATGGCCCATCCACCCCTCCCTCGTGTCCCGCAGCCGCTGAACGCATGGGCCCGTGCGTCGGGTTTGGACCTGACGGCACGCGCGCCTAGGCAAGCTGGCTAGCTGGCCATCTAGGCCGGCCTAGCCCCAGGCCGAGTCAGGCCAGGGTTGTTGCCCCTTTTTCTTTTTCTTTTAAACTCTATTTTAAAAATATTTAACCAGTGGAAATTAATAATTCTTCCACCATTATTCTTCTAAAAACGAGTAGTATTTAACAGAGCCTTTACACAAATTTTAGGTCAACTTTTCTGTTTTATAATTATTAAAAATGCTATTTGGAATAGTTTTGCTTCTCTTAAAATACTTTTAAAAACAATCCATTCACTAAAACCAGAGACAAGTACTTTTAAAATAATAATATGGATTTATCAGAATTAAACAACATTTTCAAAGTTATTTTGTGATCTGTTTTTGAGTGAGCTACTTATTGCTTTTTATTTAATACGACGATAGAAACCACGCTTGACGAAGGAGTTGGACTTGAAAACCCCGAAAACCCCGGATACTTAGCTGATCAAGGCAAGAAGCCCTTTGAGCACGTTTGAGCATATGTTATATTGCATGCTAAGTAGAATAAATATTTCCGTTGCATGTGACCATAAGTATCGGTAAATCACTGAAGTGATGTTACTGATGGCTCCTCCGGAGCAGTTGCATTTTAAGCTTGATCCTACCACCTATGAGGGCCACGCTAATATCATGTTGACAAGTAGAGCTAAGAATAGTAGCATGAGCATGATGATGGTATAAAATCTAAGGTTCATGAAAACCCCGTCGGGTGCCACTAATGCCCGTGGGTGATGATGAATTAGGTGGCCACTTTTGGAGAAGTGGTGCACCGGGTATTTTGTGTGTGTATGGTTTCGGACATGGGATTAGATTTATGATGTGTCGATCGTCCTAACCTTACATGTGCGACCACGTTACCCCTTTTATGGGACGGGGCTTTGTTGATTACTCTGGTCGGTGTTAGCAAAGAGCCACATTACTAGTGGCGGGAGTGATGTGTGGTCACTCTCGTGACGGGGTCGTGCCAGGTAGGGCGACTATGCCATTTTTACGTGTTCGGGGCACACTGTTGGTCCCCGCATGGATGATACTGTCCAAATTCGATGCTCGTAAGACGTACATCATGTGTGCTGGGTACCAATTAAGTGGACCTCTTTGTCTAGTATCGTTAGGGGAAAGGCATTGATCGGGTACTTACCTCGGGTATGTTATATACCGCGAGTCATGGATGACACGGTAGTTTCTCGAATCTCGTGGGTACAGCGTACAACCTCTGCAGAGTGTCAAACTATTTGAATAGCCGTGTCCGCGGTCAAGGACAATTGGGTGGTGCTTCTTAAACTACGTCCAGTCGTTTCCGCATAAACCAAGTGTGTGTGTGTGTGTGTGTGTGTGTGTGTGTGTGTGTGTGTGTGTGTGTGTGTGTGTGTGTGTGTGTGTGTGTGTGTGTGTGTGTGTGTGTGTGTGTGTGTGTGTGTTTAAACGGCGTTAATATGAAAGATTTGATATAACCAAGTTTGGTGACTTGGCATATCGGGTGAACCCGGAGTGTTCAGCCCTTGACAGATATATTGATATATGTAACCTATTCTTCTAAATACCATCTAGCTTATGATGCATATCCATGAACATGTTTATTTACAGTTAAGCTGCTACCACCAAAACTGCATAGTACTTGTTAATCTACCAATTGCATTGTTCACATCATGCACTGTTTGCGAGTACATTCAAAGTACTCATTGGCTTGCCACTGGTTATATTATTGACCAGACATGGAAGGACCGGAGTTTGGAGAAGAGTATGTCTTCGGAGATGGCCCTACGAACTAGGATGCTTCCCAGTCAGAATGTCTGTTGGTGTAGGCTGATGGCATGGGCACCCTCTTAGCCCTAAGTTTTCCGCTACTAGTAGTATCAGTGTGATTTGGCCTTTAGGCCCTACCTTGTGAACTTGACCATTCGGTCATGTGTTGTAATAATTTGGTACTTGTATGTAAGACTCTTAATATTAAGTATTTGTGTGTTCGGTGAGCATTGATCTCTGGGATCATTGAGCACGTTCATTCGGCGATCTCGACTCGTAAGTCCGGGTCCCCACAGTTGGTCACCGAAACTCGGTAGCACCGATGCAGATTTGGTTGCACCGAAAAGGTAGGGTTTGGTTGGGACATGACTAAGTGTAAAATCGATATGGTCGAGTGAGAAATGTTGGTGGCACCGATTTTCCATATTTGGCTTGGGACAGATATATTTTGTGGAAGAGTGGATGAGTATTTTTGGTGGCTGTCTCTAAGCACTTGAGCAACCAATTCATCATAATACCTCATCCCCTTTTAATAGTATTGGATTTCCAATGGAACCAAATGTGATTTCTCACAGAGTGTAAAATGAAGAGTCTTCTTGCTTGAAGCTTTAGCCAATCCTATTCCTTCCTTCATCAAAGGGGCATCTCCACTCAATCCTATAGCCAAAGCTCTCTGTGGACTAAACCTGAAATATACTAGGTAAAAGTGTTAGTCCAAGAGAGGATGTATGTTGTCATGAATTATCAAAATGACCAAGGGAGCATATGTGCTTTCAATCTCCCCCTTTTTGGTAACTGATAACAACATACAATCAAAGATTCAAATAAAGATAAGCATTAGAATATGACAGCTTTGAAAGATACATGACTAGTACAAGCTCCCCCTAAATGTGTGCAATCCATTTTAAAGGATAGTTGCTTTGGAATGCATGGGCAAGCACAAGGTAGAAGGAAAAGACAAGTCATATATATCTTGGCTATATGCATCAAACATATGTGAATGAGGAACTTCCATGTCCATGACTCACTCTTGCAAACAATAGGTGCAAGAGACAAGAGACCATCATGAACCAGGATATGATGCATATACTTACCTTGAGGTTCTTGAGTGTCTTAGCAGTGGGAGTACACTTGGGAAAACAAGTGTTAGATAACACAAGAGTACTCTATTGTAAAGATGCAAAGAGCAAGTCCGAACCTCACAATCTATGGAGTTGTGAAGTGAATTGGCTCGACCTCACTTGGGGTGTTTGGGGTTGCTTAGCGTGGGTCTATTGTGTCCATTGTTCTTAGAGCAATTGGGCTTGGGCCCTCAATGCTCGGAGTTGCTTTCCCGGGGTCGTTATTGTGCTCGGGGTTGCTGCCCCCGCACCAACACTTCTGCACAACATGTACTCCATGGTGAAGGAGTTGCTCATTGGAGCCTCTTCTGGTGTCTCCCAGCTACAACGTGCCTCCTCGTTGAAGACAACATCGTGGGATAAGTGCACACACTTTGAGACAAGGTTGTACATCTTGTATGCCTTGGTGCTCGTATCATAGCCAAAGAACACCATTAGGGTGCTCCTGTCATTGAGCTTCTTCGGTTGTGGGTGTATCGTCTTGACATGCCCAACGTACGTGAAGACTCGAAGGAAGTGCATGTATAGCTTCGTCACGTAGCACACCTAATAAGGGATCTTGCCTTCGACACTCCTTGCGAAGGAGCGGTTGAGGTTAAAGACGGTCGTCAGCACGGCCTCGTCCCAATATGCTCGACACTAGGTTGGCCTTGAGCATGATGCGTGTTATTCTGAGCATGGTATGATTCCTTGATGACCCACAAGTATAGGGGATCTATCATAGTCCTTTCAATAAGTAAGAGTGTCGAACCCAACGAGGAGCAGAAGGAAATGACAAGCGGTTTTCAGTAAGGTACTCTCTGCAAGCACTAAAATTATCGGTGATAGATAGTTTTGTGATAAGGTAATTTGTAACGGGTAGCAAGTAGCAAATGTAACAATGCTGCAGCAAGGTGGCCCAATACTTTTTGTAGCAAAGGACAAACCTGGACAAACTCTTATATAGAGAAAAGTGCTCCCGAGGACACATGGGAATTTATGTCAAGTTAGTTTTCATCATGCTCATATGATCCGCGTTCATTACTTTGATAACTTGATATGTGGCTGGACCGGTGCTTGGGTGCTGCCCTTACTTGGACAAACATCCCACTTATGAGTAACCTCTCTCGCAAGCATCCGCAACTATGAAAGAAGAATTAAGAGAAATCTAACCATAGCATTAAACATATGGATTCAAATCAGCCCCTTATGAAGCAACACATAAACTAGGGTTTAAGCTTCTGTCACTCTAGCAACCCATCATCTACGTATTGCTTCCCAATGCCTCTAGGCACAAATAATGGTGAAGTGTCATGTAGTCGAGGTTCACATAAAACCACTAGAGGATAGACAACATACATATTATCAAAATATCGAACGAATAGCAAATTCAAATGATTACTTATAACAAGACTTATCCCATGTCCTCAGGAACAAACGTAACTACTCACAAAGCATATTCATGTTCATAATCAGAGGAGTATTAATAATCATTAAGGATATGAACATATAATCTTCCACCAAATAAACTAACTAGCATCAAGTACAAGGAGTAATCAATACTACTAGCAACCCACACGTACCAATCTGAGGTTTTGAGACAATGATCGGATACAAGAGATGAACTAGGGTTTGGAGAGGAGATGGTGCTGATGAAGATCTTGATGGAGATTTACCCCCTCTCGATGAGAGGTTCGTTGGTGATGGCGGCGCCTCGTCCCAAAAGGTTTGATATGATTTTTTTTGTAGGTCAAAACCCTTCATATAGCAGAAGATGGGCACCGGAGGCCTGTGAGGGGGCCCACAAGCCTGCACGGCGCGGCTTGGGGGGTAAGCCGCGCCCCTATCTTGTGACCTCCTGGTGGTTCCCCTCTGGTATTTCTTTCGCCCATTATTTTTTATATATTCCAAAACAATTCTCCTTAACTTTTCAGGACTTTTGGAACTGTAGAGAATAGGTCCCTCATATTTTCTCCTTTTCTAGTCGAGAATTGCAGCTGCCGGCATTCTCCCTCTTCATGTAAATCTTGTAAAAGAAGAGAGAAAAGGCATAAGTATTGTACCATAATGTGTATTAACAGCCCATAAAGCAATAAATATTGATATAAAAGCATGATGTAAAATGGACGTATCAACTCCCCCAAGCTTAGACCTCGCTCGCCCTCAAGCAAAAGCCTAGATCAATAAATATGCCCACACATTTAGAGATAGAGGTGTCGATAAAATAAAATATGAACATGAAGGCATCATGATTATATTTAGAATATAAATACATATTGACATAGAATATCTTATGCTAGAGTAACAATTCATTCACAAGGCAAAGTATGAATCAAGAACTCTATTGACAACTAACAAACTATGATTTCAGTCACTGAAGCAATTCCAATTTATTGCAACGTAGGAAAGAGTCAATATAAGAGCTTGTAAGGAAAATCCACATACTCAATCATCTTATGTTCTTTCATAATTTCTAACACTCACGCGGTACCTATGAGGTCAAAGCTTCAATCGGGCACAGAGAAAGATAGGGGCTTATAGTTTTGCCTCCCAACTATTTACCTCAAGGGTAATGTCAACAGTAATAACTCATGATCACCCACATCTGAGTGGATATATCTGTCAAGATCATTCCCCCAACACATGACACTTGCCAAAAGATAAATGCGAAGTAAAGGAAATGGTGAAGATCACCATGACTCTTTCGTAAAGGTAAGTACTAGAAAGTAAAGGTAACAGATAGGCCCTTCGCAGAGGAAAGCAGAGGTTGTCATGCGCTTTTATAGTTGGATGTGCAATCCCTTAATGCAAAAGAACGTCACTTTATATTGCCCCTTGTGATAAAGAACTTTATTATGCAGTCTGTCGCTTCTATTTCTTCTATATCACAAGTTCATATAAAGTTTATTTTCCTCCCACTAATAAACCACACATATTTAAAGAGCAATTTTTATTGCTTGCACTGATGACAACTTACTCGAAGGATCTTACTCAATCCATAGGTAGGTATGGTGGATTCTCAAGGCAAAACTGGGTTAAAGGTTTTTGGATGCACAAGTAGTATCTCTACTTGGTGCAGGAGTTTCTAGCTAATATGAGGTGGAAGCAAGCGACACATGTTGAGGGATCTACAACCATATAACTTTTATTCGGGAATAAGCAAACATAACTCATTATGTTGTCTTCCTTGTCCAACATCAACCTTTTTGCATATGATATTTTAATGAGTGCTCACAATCACAAAAGATGTCCAAGATAATATATTTATATGTGAACCTCTCTTTCTTTATTACTTCCTCATAATTGCAACAATGACCAACAGCTTTGTTTGTCAAGTCACAACAAATTTCAATCGACATACTTTTTATATGTGAAGTCATCACTCCTCATAAGATCATTATGCATGTTCTTTTGCTTTTATTCTATACTTCTTTCTATTTCTTTTTCTTAAGATCATATGGCAAGCAAGCAAAGCCCTTGACTCAAAACTACTCTTTATTACATAATTCTCGGACTTGCTTACATAGGGGTAACAAAAAAGAAAAATCAAAACTAGATCACACTAAAACTTTATTCTACTAGATCAAGATATAACTATAAGGATCGAAAGAAGGAAAAAAGTAAAAGGTGTGATGTTGATACGATACCGGGGCACCTCCCCCAAGCTTGGCACAAGCCAAGGGGAGTGCCCATACCCATGTGTTCAGTTGTCTTTCTTCGGAGGTAGTGGTTTTATATTCTTGGCGGTGATGCCCCTCGGAATGCAATTCTCCTTCTCGAGCATATTATTTCGTCGTCTGAGATCCATTATTTCCTTGTGAAGTTTTCCACTGACGGATAGAGCTCCCATAACCCATGGATGTTCCATTGTTGTGGGGCGAAAGGCAACACTCTTTTTCATATATTTCATAAGTAAGAAATTTAAAATTGGGAGGATAACCCAATTCGAAATTGCTGAGCTCTGAAGTTCTTCCGACATGGCTTTAGGTTGTAAACGAGAGGTAACTTCTTGGTCTTCCTCCATAGCATCTATCTTTTTCAAGTCAGACTCCATATTTTCCTCAGTGGCCTACTTGAAGAGGTTGGATTTGCTGAATCCCGTGGCCCCCGGTGTCTGGTGAAAGGAACGGTTCTCCCCGACCGACTCTTGCGAAGACATCTTGCTCTAAATCTGTTGCAGAAACATCTCAAAACGAAAACATGAGGTATTGTCGAGATACGAAGGTCAAAACCTTCGGGAGATTATATAATGAATTTTTGCCGACCTGAAGGAGTATTACAAAATAAAACGGAATATGGAGGGTGCACGGGGTGGCCACAAGCCTACAGGGCGTGGCCTGGCCACGCCCCTGGCTTGTCGCCCCTTCGTCCATGCTTTAGACTGCTTTAAATTTTCCTAATTTTTTAAACATTCCAAAACTGGTAAAAATTGCCATTGAAAACGTTTTGGAGTCGGTTTGCTTACGATAGCACATACCTATTCGTTTTTGAGATCCGAGACATTCCGATAGGTCTCCCTAATGTACTCTTCCGAAGTTATGGTATTGATAATATTAGTTTCAACATTTATGGGAGTACGTGAGATATAATATTTGATTCTTAGCCCATTTACCACCTTATGATTTGTGCCTTCGGCGTTGTTGATCTTGATGGCACCGGAACGATATACTTCCTCAATAATGTAAGGACCTTCCCATTTAGAGAGAAGTTTTCCTGCAAAAAATCTTAAACAAGAGTTGTATAGCAAGACATGATCACCTACATTGAATTCACGCTTTTGTATCCTTCTATCATGTCATCTCTTAACCTTTTCTTTAAACAACTTAGCATTCGCATAGGCCTGGGTTCTCCATTCATCAAGTGAGCTAATGTCAAATAACCTCTTTTCACCAGCAAGTTTGGAATCATAGTTAAGGTCTTTAATTGCGCAATAAGCTTTATGTTCTAGATCTAGTGGTAAGTTACATGCTTTACCATAGAGCACTTTATACGGAGACATACCCATAGAGTTTTTTTAAGCGATTCTATAAGCCCATAATGCATCATCAAGTTTCTTAGACCAATTCTTTCTAGAACTATTGACGGTCTTTTGCAAGATCAACTTAATTTCTCTATTGATCAATTCTACTTTCCCACTAGACTGAGGATGATAAGAAGATGCAATTCTATGATTGACATCACACTTAGCAAGCAATTTACGGAAAGCACCATGAATAAAGTGTGAACCACCACCAGTCATTAAATATCTAGGGACTCCAAATCTAGGGAAAATAACTTATTCCAGTATTTTAATAGAAGTGTTGTGATTAGCACTACTAGTTGGAATAGCTTCTACCCACTTAGTAACATGATCAACAACAACTAGAATATGAGTATACCCGTTGGATTTTGGAAAAGGTCCCGTATAATCAAAACCCCAAACATCAAATGGTTCAATAACTAGAGAGTAATTCATAGGCATTTCCTAACGTCTACTAATATTACCAAATCTTTGACATTCATCACAAGACAAGACAAACTTACGAGCATCCTTGAAGAGAGTAGGCCAATAAAAACCAGATTGTAATACCTTGTGTGCGGTTCTATCTTCAACGTGATGTCCTCCGTAGGCCTCGGAGTGACGCTTGTATAGGATCTGTCCCTATTCATGCTCAGGTACACAACGTCTAATAATACCTTCTAGTCCTTTATAAAGGTGTGGATCGTCCCAAAGTAATGTCTTAAATCATTGAAGAACTTTTTCTTTTGTTGGTATGTGAAGCTAGGCGGTATAAATTTAGCAACGATGTAGTTAGCATAGTCAGCATACCAAGGAGCATTTCTCGAAGCATTTATGACAGCTAATTGTTCATCAGGGAAGCTATCATCAATAGGTAGTGGGTCATCAAGAGCATTCTCTAATCTAGACAAGTTATCTGCTACGGGGTTATCAGCGCCCTTTCTATCAATAATATGTAAATAAAATTATTGTAGCAGAAGAACCCATCTAATAAGTCTAGGTTTAGCATCTTTCTTTTCCATAAGGTACTTAATAGCAGCATGATCAATGTGAACAGTTACTTTGGAATCAACAATATAAGGTCTAAACTTATCACAAGCAAACACAAGTGCTAAAAATTCCTTTTTAGTGGTAGCGTAGTTTCTTTGAGCATTGTCTAGACTTTTACTAGCATAATAGATGACATTTAATTTCTTATCAACTCTTTGCCCTAGAACACCACCAACATCATAATCACTAGCATCACACATAGTTTCAAAGGGTAGTTTCCAATCAGGTGGTTGAACAACAGGTGCACTGATCAAGGCTCTCTTAAGAATTTCAAATGCTTCTACACAATTGATACGTCCATTTTGCATCATGCTTTTATGTTGATATTTATCGCTTCATGGGCTGTTATTACACTTTACGGTACAATACTTATGCCTTTTCTCTCTTATTTTATAAGGTTTACATGAAGAGTGAGAATGCCGGCAGATGGAATTCTGGTCTGAAAAAATGAGCAAGTTTGAGATACCTATTCTGCGCAACTCCAAAAGCCGTGAAAATCAACGAGGAATTATTTCGGATTTAATAAAAAATACTGGGCGGAAAAAGTACCGGAGGGGAGCCACCAGGAGGCCACAAGCCTGTCAGGCGCGTCCTACCCCCCTGGTCGCGCCTGGGTGGCTTGTGGGCCCCCTGTTTCCCCTCTGGCTCCCATCTTTTGCTATAAGGAGGGTTTCGTTCCAGAAAAAATAAGGAGGAGGCTTTCGGGAGGAATCGCCGCCGCCACGAGGCGGAACTTGAGCAGAACCAATCTAGAGCTCCGGCACGGTTGTCCTCCCGGGGAAACTTCCCTCCCGGAGGGGGAAATCGTTGCCATCGTCATCACCAACACTCCTCTCATTGGAGGGGACTCATCACCATCAACATCTTCATCAGCACCATCTCATCTCCAAACCCTAGTTCATCTCTTGTAACCAATCTCCCTCTCGCGACTCCGATTGGTACTTGTAAGGTTGCTAGTAGTGTTAATTACTCTTTGTAGTTGATGCTAGTTGGATTGCTCGGTGGAAGATCATATGTTAAGATCTCTAATTCTATTCAATACCTCTCTAGTCATGAACATAATTATGCTTTGTGAGTAGTCACTTTTGTTTCTGAGGACATGGGATAAGTCTTGATATAAGTAGTCATGTGAATTTGGTATTCATTCGATATTTTGATGCGTTGTCGATCCTAAAGATACTAGCAAGTATGCAAGTTCCAGCGATCCTTCAATGGACTGGTGCAAGCATCTCGGAGTTGGAATATATATACTTTGATGAGATGATCAAAGATTTTGGGTTTGTACAAGGTTTATGAGAAACTTGTATTTCCAAAGAAGTGAGTGGGAGCACTATAGAATTTCTGATAGGTATATGTCGTTGACATATTGTGGATCAGAAGTAATGTAGAATTTCTGTAAAGCATACAAGGTTGTTTGAAAGAAGTTTTCAAAGGAGTACCTGGATTACGCTACTTGAACGTTGAGCATCAAAGATCTATGGAGATAGATCAAAAGCGCTTAATAGAAGTTTCAACAAGATGCATGCCTTGACAAGTTTTTGAAGGAGTTCAAAATAGATCAGTAAAGAAGGAGTTCTTGGTTGCATTGTAAGGTGTGAATTTGAGTAAGACTCAAAACCCGACCACGGCAGAATAAAGAGAATAGACGAAGGTCGTCTTCTATGCCTTAGCCGTAGAATCTAAAGTATGCCATGCTGTGTACCGCACCTGATGTGTGCCTTGACTCAAAGTCTGTTGAGAGGTACAGAGAGTGATCCATGATTGAATCACTAGCAGCGGTCGAAATTTATCCTTAGTAACTAATGGACTAAGGAATTTTTCTCGATTATGGAGGTGGTTAAAGAGTTTGTCGTAAAGGGTTACGTCAATGCAAGCTTTGACACTAATCCGGATAACTATGAGTAGTGAAACGGATTCGTATAGTAGAGTAGATATTTGGAGCATTTCCGAATAGCACGTAGTAGCAGCATCTATAAGATGACATAAATATTTGTAAAGAACGCACGGATCTGAAAGTTTCAGAACCGTTGACTAAAACCTCTCTCACGAGCAAGACGTGATCAGACCCCATAACTATATGGGTGTTGGATTCGTTGGAATCACATGGTGATGTGAACTAGATTATTGACTCTAGTGCAAGTGGGAGACTGTTGGAAATATGCCCTAGAGGCAATAATAAATTAGTTATTATTATATTTCTTAGTTCATGATAATCGTTTATTATCCATGCTATAATTGTATTGATTGGAAACACAATACTTGTGTGGATACATAGACAAAACACTGTCCCTAGTAAGCCTCTAGTTGACTAGCTCGTTGGTCAAAGATGGCCAAGGTTTCCTGGCCATAGGCAAGTGTTGTTACTTGATGACGGGATCACATCATTAGGAGAATCATGTGATGGACTAGACCCAAACTAATAGACGTAGCATGTTGATCGTGTCATTTTGTTGCTACTGTTTTCTGCGTGTCAAGTATTTATTCCTATGACCATGAGATCATATAACTCACTGACACCGGAGGAATGCTTTGTGTGTATCAAACGTCGCAACGTAACTGGGTGACTATAAAGATGCTCTACAGGTATCTCCGAAGGTGTTAGTTGAGTTAGTATGGATCAAGACTGGGATTTGTCACTCCGTGTGACGGAGAGGTATCTCGGGGCCCACTCGGTAATACAACATCACACACAAGCCTTGCAAGCAATGTAACTTAGTGTAAGTTACGGGATCTTGTATTACGGAACGAGTAAAGAGACTTGCCGGTAAACGAGGTTGAAATAGGTATGCGGATACTGACGATCGAATCTCGGGCAAGTAACATACCGAAGGACAAAGGGAATGACATACGGGATTATACGAATCCTTGGCACTGAGGTTCAAACGATAAGATCTTCGTAGAAAATGTAGGATCCAATATGGGCATCCAGGTCCCGATGTTGGATATTGACCGAGGAGTCTCTCGGGTCATGTCTACATAGTTCTCGAACCCGCAGGGTCTGCACACTTAAGGTTCGACGTTGTTTTATGCGTATTTGAGTTATATGGTTGGTTACCGAATGTTGTTCGGAGTCCCGGATGAGATCACGGACGTCACGAGGGTTTCCGGAATGGTCCGGAAACGAAGATTGATATATAGGATGACCTCATTTGATTATCGGAAGGTTTTCGGAGTTACCGGGAATGTACCGGGAATGGCGAATGGGTTCCGGGAGTTCACCGGAGGGGGGCAACCCACTCCGGGGAAGCCCATAGGCATTTGGGGGGGGGGGGTCACACCAGCCCTTAGTGGGCTGGTGGGACAGCCCACCAATCCCCTATGCGCCAAGAGAGAAAAAATCAAAGGAAAGGAAAAAAAAAGGGAGAAGTGGGAAGGGGGAAGGACTCCCTCCCACCAAACCAAGTAGGACTCGGTTTGGGGGGGGAGAGTCCTCCCCCCTGGCTCGGCCGACCCCTTGGGGATCCCTTGGACCCCAAGGCAAGGTCCCCCTCCCTCCTCCTATATATATGGGGCTTTTAGGGCAGATTTGAGACGACTTTCTCACGGCTGCCCGACCACATACCTCCATAGTTTTTCCTCTAGATCGTGTTTCTGCGGAGCTCGGGCGGAGCCCTGCTGAGACGAGATCATCACCAACCTCCGGAGCGCCGTCACGCTGTCGGAGAACTCTTCTACCTCTCCATCTCTCTTGCTGGATCAAGAAGGCCGAGATCATCGTCGAGCTGTACGTGTGCTGAACGCGGAGGTGCCGTCCGTTCGGTACTAGATCATGGGACTGATCGCGGGATTGTTCGCGGGGCGGATCGAGGGACGTGAGGACGTTCCACTACATCAACCGTGTTCTCTAACGCTTCTACTGTACGATCTACAAGGGTACGTAGATCACTCATCCCCTCTCGTAGATGGACATCACCATGATAGGTCTTCGTGCGCGTAGGAAAATTTTTGTTTCCCATGCGACGTTCCCCAACAGTGGCATCATGAGCTAGGTTCATGCGTAGATGTCTTCTCGAGTAGAACACAAAAGGTTTTGTGGGCGGTGATGTGCGTTTTGCTGCCCTCCTTAGTCTTTTCTTGATTCCGCGGTATTGTTGGATCGAAGCGGCTTGGACCGACATTACTCGTACGCTTACGAGAGACTGGTTTCATCGTTACGAGTAACCCCCTTTGCTCAAAGATGACTGGCAAGTGACGGTTTCTCCAACTTTAGTTGAATCGGATTTGACCGAGGAGGTCCTTGGATGAGGATAAATAGCAACTCATATATCTCCGTTGTGGTGTTTGCGTAAGTAAGATGCGATCCTACTAGATACCCTTGGTCACCACGTAAAACATGCAACAACAAAATTAGAGGACGTCTAACTTGTTTTTGCAGGGTATGATTGTGATGTGATATGGCCAATGATGTGATGTGATATATTGGATGTATGAGATCACCATGTTGTAATAGAAATATCGACTTGCACGTCGATGGTACGGCAACCGGCAGGAGCCATAGGGTTGTCTTTATACTAACATATGTGCTTGCAGATGCGTTTACTATTTTGCTAGGATGTAGCTTTAGTAGTAATAGCATAAGTAGCACGACAACCCCGATGGCAACACGTTGATGGATGATCATGGTGTGGCGCCGGTGACAAGAAGATCGTGCCGGTGCTTTGGCGATGGAGATCAAGAAGCACGAGATGATGGCCATATCATGTCACTTATGAATTGCATGTGATGTTAATCCTTTTATGCACCTTATTTTGCTTAGAACGACGGTAGCATTATGAGGTGATCTCTCACTAAAATTTCAAGACGAAATTGTGTTCTCCCCGACTGTGCACCGTTGCTACAGTTCGTCGTTTCGAGACACCACGTGATGATCGGGTGTGATAGACTCAACGATCACATACAACGGGTGCAAAACAGTTGCGCACGCGGAACACTCGGGTTAAGCTTGACGAGCCTAGCATGTGCAGACATGGCCTCCGAACACATGAGACCAAAAGGTCGAGCATGAATCGTATAGTTGATATGATTAGCATAGAGATGCTTACCACTGAAACTATTCTTGACTCACGTGATGATCGGACTTGAGATAGTGGAATTGGATCATGTACCACTCAAATGACTAGAGAGATGTACTTTTTGAGTGGGAGTTCTTAAGTAATATGATTAATTGAACTAATTGTCATGAACATAGTCTAATGGTCTTTGCGAATTACGATGTAGCTTGCGCTATAGCTCTACTGTTTTTATATGTTCCTAGAGAAAATTTAGTTGAACATTGATAGTAGCAAAACTTTGCAGACTGGGTCTGTAAAACTGAGGATTGTCCTCGTTGCTGCACAGAAGGCTTATGTCCTTAATGCACCACTCGGTATGCTGCACCTCGAGCGTCGTCTGTGGATGCCATGAACATCAGACATACACTTTTCTGATGACTACACGATAGTTCAGTGCAAAATACTTAATGGCTTAGAAGCAAGGCGCCGAAAACGTTTTGAAATGTCATGGAACATAAGTGATGTTCCAAAGAGATGAAATTGCGATTTCATGCTTGTGCCCTTGTTAAGAGGTACGAGACCTCCAACAAGATTCTTTGTCCACAAAGTAAAGGAGAAAAGCTCAATCGTTGAGCGTGTGCTCAGATTGTCTGAGTACGACAATCACTTGAATCAAGTGGGAGTTAATCTTCCAGATGAGATGGTGATGGTTCTCCAAAATCACTGCCACCAAGCTGTGAGAGCTTCGTGATGAACTATAACATATCAAGGATAGATACAATGATCCTTGAGCGATTCGCGATGTTTGACACTACGAAAGTAGAAATCAAGAAGGAGCATCAATAGTTGATGGTTTGTAAAACCACTAAGTTTCAAGAAAGGCAAGGGCTAGAAGGGATACTTCGTGAAACGGCAAAACAGTTGCTGCACTAATGAAGAGACCCAAGATTAAACCCCAAACCCGAGACTAAGTGCTTCTGTAATGAGGGGAACAGTCACTGAGGCGGAGCAACTCTAGATACTTGGTAGATAAGAAAGCTGGCAAAAGTCGAAAGAAGTATATTTTATATACATGATGTTGATGTGTACTTTACTAGTACTCCTAGTAGCATGAGGGTATTGGATACCGGTTCGGTTGCTAAGTGATTAGTAACACGAAATGAAAGCTACGGCATAAACGGAGACTAGCTAAAGGCGAGGTGACGATACGTGTTGGAAATGTTTCCAAGGTTGATATGATCAAACGTCGCACGCTCCCTCTACCATCGGGATTGGTGTTAAACTTAACTAATTGTTATTTGGTGCTTGCGTTAAGCATGGACATGATTGGATCGTGTTTATTGCAATACGATTATTCATTTAAAGAGAATAATGGTTACTCTATTTTCTTGAATATTCACCTTCAATGGTTTATTGAATCTCGATCGTAGTGTTACACATGTTCATAATATTGGTGCCAAAAGATACGAGTTAATGATGATAGTACCACTTACTTGTGGCACTGCCGCTTAAGTCATGTTAGTATAAATTGCATGAAGAGGCTCCATGCTGATGGATCTTTGTACTCACCTCATTTCGAATCACTAGTGACATGCAAATCATACCACATGAGCAAGGCCTTGTTTTCATTGAGATGAAACAAGATAGTAACTTGTTGGAAGTGATACATTTTGATGTATGCAGTCCAATAGGTGCTGAGGCACGCAGTGGATATCATTGTGTTCTTACTTCAATGATGATTTGAGTAGATACTAGAGTATTTACTTAATGAATCACAAGTCTGAAATGTTGAAAAGTTCAATTCTGTTTCGGAGTGAAGTTCGTCGTAACAAGAGGATAAATTGTCTACGATATGATCATAGAAATGAATATCTGAGTTACGAGTTTTGGTACGCAGTTAAGACAATGTGGAAATTGTTTCGCAGTTCATGCCACCTGGAACATCATAGTGTGATGATGTGTCTGAACATCATAGCCATGCACTATTTGTAATGGTGCATACTATGATGTCTCTTATCGAATTACCACTATCGTTTATGGGTTATGCATTAGAGACAACAACACTCACTTTAAATAGGGCACCGCGTATTTCCGTTGAGATGACACAGTATAGACTGAGGTTTAGAGAAATCTAAACTGTCGTTTCTTGAAAGTTTGGGGTTTCGACACTTATGTGAAAAAGTTTCAGTCTGATAAGCTCGAACCCAAAGCGGATAAATGCTTCTTCATAGGGTATCCAAAACAGTTGGGTACATCTCCTATCTCAGATCCGAAAGCAAAGTGTTTGTTTCTAGAAACGGATCCTTTCTCGAGGAAAGGTTTCTCTCGAAAGAATTGAGTGGGAGGGTAGTAGAACTTGATAAGGTTATTGAACCATCACTTCAACCAGTGTGTAGCAGGGCGCAGGAAGTTGTTCCTGTGGCGCCTACACCAATTGAAGTGGAAGCTGATGATGGTGATCATTGAGCTTCGAATCAAGTTACTACAAACCTCGTAGGTCGACAAGGTCGCGTACTGCTGCAGAGTAGTGCGGTAACCCTGTCTTGGAGGTCATGTTGTTGAGCAACAGTGAACCTACGAGTTATGGAGAAAGCGATGGTGGGCCCAGATTCCGACAAATGGCTGGAAGCCATGAAATCCGAGAGAGGATCCATGGATGAAAACGAAGTGTAGACTTTGGAAGAATTACTTGATGGTCATAGGACTATTGAGTAAAGATGGATCTTTAAAGGAAAACAGACGATGATGGTGATAAGTCACTATTAAGAAAAGCTCGACTTGTCGCAAAGATGTTTTCGACAAGATCAAATGGTTGACTATGATGAGACTTTCTCACTCGTAGCGATGCTAAAGGTCTGTTAGAATTATGTTAGTTGTTGATGCATTATTTATGAAATATTGCACGTAGGATGTCAAAACAATGTTTCCTCGACGGTTTCCTTGAGCAAACATTGTATGTGATACAACCAGGAGGTTTTGTCGATCCTAAAGATACTAGCAAGTATGCAAGTTCCAGCGATCCTTCAATGGACTGGTGCAAGCATCTCGGAGTTGGAATATATATACTTTGATGAGATGATCAAAGATTTTGGGTTTGTACAAGGTTTATGAGAAACTTGTATTTCCAAAGAAGTGAGTGGGAGCACTATAGAATTTCTGATAGGTATATGTCGTTGACATATTGTGGATCAGAAGTAATGTAGAATTTCTGTAAAGCATACAAGGTTGTTTGAAAGAAGTTTTCAAAGGAGTACCTGGATTACGCTACTTGAACGTTGAGCATCAAAGATCTATGGAGATAGATCAAAAGCGCTTAATAGAAGTTTCAACAAGATGCATGCCTTGACAAGTTTTTGAAGGAGTTCAAAATAGATCAGTAAAGAAGGAGTTCTTGGTTGCATTGTAAGGTGTGAATTTGAGTAAGACTCAAAACCCGACCACGGCAGAATAAAGAGAATAGACGAAGGTCGTCTTCTATGCCTTAGCCGTAGAATCTAAAGTATGCCATGCTGTGTACCGCACCTGATGTGTGCCTTGACTCAAAGTCTGTTGAGAGGTACAGAGAGTGATCCATGATTGAATCACTAGCAGCGGTCGAAATTTATCCTTAGTAACTAATGGACTAAGGAATTTTTCTCGATTATGGAGGTGGTTAAAGAGTTTGTCGTAAAGGGTTACGTCAATGCAAGCTTTGACACTAATCCGGATAACTATGAGTAGTGAAACGGATTCGTATAGTAGAGTAGATATTTGGAGCATTTCCGAATAGCACGTAGTAGCAGCATCTATAAGATGACATAAATATTTGTAAAGAACGCACGGATCTGAAAGTTTCAGAACCGTTGACTAAAACCTCTCTCACGAGCAAGACGTGATCAGACCCCATAACTATATGGGTGTTGGATTCGTTGGAATCACATGGTGATGTGAACTAGATTATTGACTCTAGTGCAAGTGGGAGACTGTTGGAAATATGCCCTAGAGGCAATAATAAATTAGTTATTATTATATTTCTTAGTTCATGATAATCGTTTATTATCCATGCTATAATTGTATTGATTGGAAACACAATACTTGTGTGGATACATAGACAAAACACTGTCCCTAGTAAGCCTCTAGTTGACTAGCTCGTTGGTCAAAGATGGCCAAGGTTTCCTGGCCATAGGCAAGTGTTGTTACTTGATGACGGGATCACATCATTAGGAGAATCATGTGATGGACTAGACCCAAACTAATAGACGTAGCATGTTGATCGTGTCATTTTGTTGCTACTGTTTTCTGCGTGTCAAGTATTTATTCCTATGACCATGAGATCATATAACTCACTGACACCGGAGGAATGCTTTGTGTGTATCAAACGTCGCAACGTAACTGGGTGACTATAAAGATGCTCTACAGGTATCTCCGAAGGTGTTAGTTGAGTTAGTATGGATCAAGACTGGGATTTGTCACTCCGTGTGACGGAGAGGTATCTCGGGGCCCACTCGGTAATACAACATCACACACAAGCCTTGCAAGCAATGTAACTTAGTGTAAGTTACGGGATCTTGTATTACGGAACGAGTAAAGAGACTTGCCGGTAAACGAGGTTGAAATAGGTATGCGGATACTGACGATCGAATCTCGGGCAAGTAACATACCGAAGGACAAAGGGAATGACATACGGGATTATACGAATCCTTGGCACTGAGGTTCAAACGATAAGATCTTCGTAGAAAATGTAGGATCCAATATGGGCATCCAGGTCCCGATGTTGGATATTGACCGAGGAGTCTCTCGGGTCATGTCTACATAGTTCTCGAACCCGCAGGGTCTGCACACTTAAGGTTCGACGTTGTTTTATGCGTATTTGAGTTATATGGTTGGTTACCGAATGTTGTTCGGAGTCCCGGATGAGATCACGGACGTCACGAGGGTTTCCAGAATGGTCCGGAAACAAAGATTGATATATAGGATGACCTCATTTGATTACCGGAAGGTTTTCGGAGTTACCGGGAATGTACCGGGAATGACGAATGGGTTCCGGGAGTTCACCGGAGGGGGGCAACCCACTCCGGGGAAGCCCATAGGCATTTGGGGGGGTCACACCAGCCCTTAGTGGGCTGGTGGGACAGCCCACCAATCCCCTATGCGCCAAGAGAGAAAAAATCAAAGGAAAGGGAAAAAAAAGGGAGAAGTGGGAAGGGGGAAGGACTCCCTCCCACCAAACCAAGTAGGACTCGGTTTGGGGGGGGAGAGTCCTCCCCCCTGGCTCGGCCGACCCCTTGGGGATCCCTTGGACCCCAAGGCAAGGTCCCCCTCCCTCCTCCTATATATATGGGGCTTTTAGGGCAGATTTGAGACGACTTTCTCACGGCTGCCCGACCACATACCTCCATAGTTTTTCCTCTAGATCGTGTTTCTGCGGAGCTCGGGCGGAGCCCTGCTGAGACGAGATCATCACCAACCTCCGGAGCGCCGTCAAGCTGTCGGAGAACTCTTCTACCTCTCCGTCTCTCTTGCTGGATCAAGAAGGCCGAGATCATCGTCGAGCTGTACGTGTGCTGAACGCGGAGGTGCCGTCCGTTCGGTACTAGATCGTGGGACTGATCGCGGGATTGTTCGCGGGGCGGATCGAGGGACGTGAGGACGTTCCACTACATCAACCGCGTTCTCTAACGCTTCTGCTGTACGATCTACAAGGGTACGTAGATCACTCATCCCCTCTCGTAGATGGACATCACCATGATAGGTCTTCGTGCGCGTAGGAAAATTTTTGTTTCCCATGCGACGTTCCCCAACACACCCACATATCAAACTATCAAAGTAGCGAACGTGAATCATATGAACATGATGAAAACTAGCTTGACAGAAATTCCTATGTGTCCTCGGGAGCGTTTCACCTCATATAAGAGTTTGTCCAGGCTTGTCCCTTGCTACAAAAGGGATTGGGCCGTCTTGTTGCACCTTTGTTACTATTGTTACTTGCTACTTGCCACGAATCATCTTATCACACAACTATCTGTTACCGATAATTTCAGTGCGTGCAGAGAATACCTTGCTGGAAACCACTTGTCAGTTCCTTCTGCTCCTCGTTGGGTTCGACACTCTTACTTATCGAAAGGACTACGATAGATCCCCTACACTGGTGGGTCATCAACAATCATCACAAAAAACGAATGGAACATCCTTTTGCAAAAGATTAGTGAGAGGCTTAGAAATTTTAGAGAAGTCTTTAATAAATCTCCTATAAAAACCAGCATGACCAAGGAAACTTCTTATACCTTTAATATCTGTTGGACACGACATCTTTTCAATAGCATCACCTTTAGCTTTGTCAACTTCAATACCTCTTTCAAAGATTTTCTGTCCCAAGACAATGCCTTCATTAACCATAAAGTGGCACTTCTCCCAATTAAAGACAAGATTAGTCTCTTCACATCTCTGCAAAACTCGATCAAGGTTGCTCAAGAAATCATCAAAAGAAATTCTGTAAACGAAAAAATCATCCATGAAAACCTCAACAATATTTTCACAAAAGTTAGAGAATATAGCCATCATACATCTTTGAAAGGTAGCAGGTGCATTGCATAAACCAAAAGGAATACGTCTATAAGAAAAGGTACCGAAGGGGCAAGTAAAAGTGGTCTTCTCTTGATCCTCTTTTGATATAGGTATTTGAGAGAAACTAGAATAACCATCTAGAAAGCAAAAATGTGTATGTTTGGATAGTCTCTCTAGCATTTTATCAATGAAAGGTAGAGGGTAATGATTTTTCCTAGTAGCTTTATTTAATTTCCTAAAATCAATTACCATTCTATATCATGTAACAATTCTTTGCGGGATCAATTCATCTTTATCATTAGGAACAACGGTAATTCCTCCCTTTTTAGGGACACAATGAACGAGACTAGCCCATCTACTATGAGCAATAGGATAAATTATACCTGCCTCCAGAAGTTTTTGTATTTCATTTCTTACCACTTCCTTCATTTTAGGATTTAATTGTCGTTGGTGATCAAGAAATGGATTAGCATCAGGATCCATATTGATTTTGTGCTGATATAGAGTGGGACTAATGCCCTTAAGATCATCAAGAGTATATCCAATAGCGGCACGGTGCTTCCTCAGGGTTTTCAATAATCTCTTTTCTTCATGTTTTGAAAGGTTAGCACTAATAATAACATGATATAACTCTTTTTCATCAAGATAAGCATACTTCAGAGTATGAGGTAATTGTTTAAGCTCAAACATGGGGTCACCCTTGGGTGGAGGAGGATCCCGAGTATTTCAACAGGCAGGTTGTGTTTCCGAATAGGCTGCTCATCAAAGAAAATCTTACCTATTTCATTCCTTTCATTCATATGCATATCATTTTCATGGTATAGAAAATATTGTTCTAAGGGATCGGTAGGAGGCACAGCGATAGAAGCGAGACTAATAATTTCATCTTTACTAGGCAATTCTTTGTCATGGGGTTGTCTACAAAATTTAGAGAAACTGAACTCATGAGATGCATCTCCAAAACTTACGGTAACCATTTCTTTTTCACAATCAATCTTAGCATTAACAGTATTTAAGAAGGGTCTACCAAAAATAATTGGACAAAAAGCATCTCGTAGGGAACCAAGAACAAGAAAATCAGTAGGATACTTTATTTTCCCACACAAGACTTCAACATCTGTAACAATCACAATTGGTGAAATAATATCTCTATTAGCAAGCTTGATGGTAACATCAATTTCCTCTAATTCGGCTGGCGCAGTATCATTCATAATTTCTTGGTATAAGGTAAAGGGAATTGCACTCACACCATCACCCCACATCACATAAGCCATGATAACAATGATCTCCTATTTTAACAACAACACGCACGCCAACAATAGGTCTATGTTTACCCTTAGTATCAGGTCTAAAAATTCTAGCGGCTTCATCACAGAAGTGAATGACATGCCCATCAATATTATCAACCAAGAGATCTTTAACCATAGCAATAATAGGTTTAACTTTAATTTTTTCAGGAGGTATAGGTGTTCTAGAACAACTCTTACGACCAATAGTTGAAGCTTTGGCATCTTCCTTTATCCTAACAGGAAAGGGTGATTTCTCAATATAAGCAGTAGGAATAACATGATCAGCATTATAAATAGTAGTTTATTCTTCAACTTCAATAGGTTCTACCACTTTAACTTCAATGGGAGGATGATATTTAAACCACTTCTCCTTGGGGATATCAACATGAGTAGCAAAAGATTCACAAAATGAAGCTACTACCTCAGAATCAAGTCCATATTTAGTGCTAAAATCACGAAAAGCATTGGTGTCTATAAAGGATTTAACACAATCAATCTTAAGGATTATACCTGACCCATGACCTTCGTCGAGTTCCCAATCTTCAAAGTTGCGTTTAATTCTTTCCAATAATTCCCATTTAAATTCAATATCTTTCTTCATAAAGGAACCAGCACAAGAAGTGTCGAGCATGGGTTGATCATTACGAGAGAGCCGACCATAAAAATTATGAATGATAATTTCTCTCGGGAGCTCATGATTGGGGCATGAATATAACATTGACTTAAGCATCCCCCAAGCTTGAGCGATTATTTCTCCTTCACGAGGCCAAAAATTATAAATATAATTCTGATCATGATGAACCAGATGCATAGGATAAAACTTCTGATGAAATTCCAATTTCAATCGGTTGTAGTTCCATGATCCAATATCATCACATAGCCTATACCACGTCAAAGCCTTTTCCTTCAAAGATAAAGGAAAGACTTTCTTCTTGACATCATCCTCGGGCAGACCTGCAAGCTTAAATAATCCACAAACTTCATCCACATAGATTAAATGCAAATCACGATGTAGTGTTCCATCTCGTGCATAAGGATTAGCTAGCAGTTTTTCTATCATACCCGAAGGAATTTCATAATAAATATTTACAGTAGGTGCAGCAGGTTGAGGAGCATCTCTTTGTGCTTCTGGTCGGGGTGAATATACCCCGAACAAGCCCCTCAAAGGATTATTTTCCATAGTGACAAGTGACAGTAAATTTCAGCATAGTATATAATTTTTTCCATACCAAGTTCCACTTACCAAAGGCACTTCACTCCCCAGAAACGGTGCCAAAAAAGATTCTTGATGACCCATAAGTATAGGGTATCTATCGTAGTCCTTTCGATAAGTAAGAGTGTCGAACCCAACAAGGAGGAGAAGGAAATGACAAGCGGTTTTCAGTAAGGTATTCTCTGCAAGCACTGAAATTATCGGTGACAAATAGTTTTGTGATAAGGTAATTTGTAACGGGTAGCAAGTAGAAAATGTAACAATGGTACAACAAGGTGGCCCAATCCTTTTTGTAGCAAAGGACAAGCCTGGACAAACTCTTATATAGAGAAAAGCGCTCCCGAGGACACATGGGAATTTATGTCAAGCTAGTTTTCATCATGCTCATATGATTCACGTTCATTACTTTGATAATTTGATATGTGGGTGGAACGCTGCTTGGGTGCTGCCCTTACTTGGACAAACATCCCACTTATGATTAACCTCTCTCGCAATCATCCGCAACTACAAAAGAAGAATTAAGATAAACCTAACCATAGCAATAAACATATGGATCCAAATCAGCCCCTTACGAAGCAACGCATAAACTAGCGTTTAAGCTTCTGTCACTCTAGCAACACATCATCTACTTATTACTTCCCAATGACTTCCTCTAGGCCCAAATAATGGTGAAGTTTCATGTAGTCGACGTTCACATAACACCACTAGAGGAGAGACAACATACATCTTATCAAAATATCGAAAGAATACCAAATTCACATGATTACTTATAACAAGACTTATCCCATGTCCTCAGGAACAAACGTAACTATTCACAAAGCATATTCATGTTCATAATGAGAGGAGTATTAATAATCATTAAGGATCTGAACATATAATCTTCCACCAAATAAACCAACTAGCATCAACTACAAGGAGTAATCAATACTACTAGCAACCCACACGTACCAATCTGAGGTTTTGAGACAAAGATCGGATACAAGAGATGAACTATGGTTTGGAGAGAATATGGTGCAGATGAAGATGTTGATGCATATTGACCCCCTCTTGATGAGAGGATCCTTGGTGATGACGATGGCTTCGATTTCCACCTCCCGGAGGGAAGTTTCCCCGATGGAATAGCTCCGCGAGAGCTTTAGATTGGTTCTGTCGAAGTTCTGCCTCGAGACAGCAGCGCCTTGTTCCGAAAGGTCTGATATGATTTTTACAGGTCAAAACCCTTCATATAGCAGAAGATGGGCACCGGAGGCCTGCCAGGGGGCCCACAAGCCTGCATGGCGCGGCCAGGGGGTAGGTCACGCCCCCTGGCTTGTGACCTCCTGGTGGGTCCCCTCCGGTATTTATTTCGCCCATTATTTTTTATATATTCCAAAACAATTCTCCTAACTTTTCAGGACTCTTGTAGCTGTGAAGAATAGGTCTCTTAGATTTTCTCCTTTTCTAGTCTAGAATTCCAGCTGCCGACATTCTCCCTCTTCATGTAAATCTTGTAAAATAAGAGAGAAAAGGCATAAGTATTGTACCATAATGTGTATTACCAACCCAGAAAGCAATAAATATTGATATAAAAGCATGATGCAAAATGGATGTATCATTCCTCCACTCGATAACATTGTTCTTTTGCGGTGAGTATGGAGTGATAAGGTGATGTTTTGTGCCTTGCTTGGCGCAGTGCTCGTAGAAAGTGGCCAAAGTGAACTCGCCACCCCGTTCAATGCAAAATATGTAAAGCTTGTGGTTGCGCTCTAGCTGCATCATGGCCTAGAACTTGGTGATGGCCCTCTCTACCTCGTCCTTTGAGGTGAGGAGCGCCACCCACATAAACTGGGTGAGATCGTTGAAGAGTAGTAGCATGTAGCGTTGTTCGTGTGATGTTGCTAGCATGATCGGGCCATAGAGTTCGCCATGGACTAACTTGAGGTTTTTTTTTCACCCTGGACTTTTCCTTTTGCGGGAATGGTAGGCGCCACTGCTTCCCGGCAAGGCAAGCCTCACAGAGCTCATTTGTGTGGTCGACGTGTCATAGGTCGTGAACCAAACCCCCACGCGCCATCCTTCACATGCCTTCATAGTGCATATGCTCAGGCCGACCATGCCAATGAAAGGCATCAGAGACATGACCTATGACAAGGCACACTAGTCGCACATGGCAAACCAGGAGGGGACAACGTGCAAAAACTTCTGAATGATCCTTGCAGCATCGAGGGTGTCGTCGAGCAACCAGAAGGACATCGCAAGGCCGGTGATTTGCTAGCAAAGTCGGCGACCCACTCGCTACCCTTGAAGATAATGGTATCGAACTCCACTCGCAGCCAATGTGCATTTGCTCGCGCACACGGTTGCTACCGAGGCGCTGGATCTTGATTGAAGTCCACACCTCCTTGGGACTCACCTTCACCATGACCATGTTGTTCATCTCCATGGGAGTTGAACGGATTAACATGTTCATTGCATGTATGTTCTCCTTCCAGAAAACGATGTCCATCCCGATTGTGTCCCATAGGCACGCAACCTATAGATTCACCTCCATCACCAGTGCCCAGTCAGTGTATGTCGAGAGGGTGAGAATCAGGAACAACATGTTGGTGATGCTACCACCTCCAATGGTATCGCACACAATCTACCTTAACATGATCTCACCACCACCGCCACTTCACCGCACCATGGGTCACCCACGACTCTGCGAGCGTTGTCAATGAACCCGCGGAGATGGCGATTTGGAGCCATCCATCATGCTCGGTAGTTGCTTCTCTGGCAGTGACTTGGAGCCACTTGAAGCAAACCACTTCTACTGTCCACTCCTTGACAAGTCAACGGAACGATCCTCTAACGCAAATTGTTAGCCCCAAACTAATGTGAGTTCTAGGGGTTGAGTTGTATGTGCTAGTGGCGCTATGAGAAGACTGTGGAATGTTGCACCACATGCCTACTGTGTTTTCCTTTAGGACCCAAATGCATTCACCACCTCATTGTCTAGTGTTTTCAAGGACAATCTAGTTTTAGTTTCTTCAACCGCTTGGATTGGGGACAAGCTGAGACCGTTGGACACGTATCAGCACCTCGGCTGGTGGCATCAAGTGCAAAGAGCTAAATCCCCTCATCATTCTCACCATGAATTACATTTGACCGGAATGAAACCGATGCACATTTAAGAACATCTATTGTCGAACTTCATGGTTACCATTCGTCTTTGTAATAAATTAAGACTATGGCTTGTGGTGCACCAACAAAAACATAGGGTAGGGTGTCTACTAGACAAGTGTGAGTAGTCCTAGTGGTTCCTCTATGGCAATATGGCATAGAGTTGGGCAGTCTCCCCCAAAACACTCTTTTTGTAATGAATTATGTATTTCTTAATGAACATCGCATAAAGCTCTTGTGTATTCCGGAAAAAGGACGAACGGACCATATCCACATCTACAAATGCGAACAAAGCTCTTGATTATTCTAGGGGGGAATGAACATATCTCAATGTAATTACAATATGGCACTGAGCTCTTACATATTCCGAGAAAAATAATGATGAACGAACCACATAACGCAACTACAAGTAAAATGTGTTGTTTAGCAAATTCCTACTCACAAGTTACTAACTACAAGTAAAATGTGTTGTGGGCGCTCAACATTAGTCCATCCCTAGCTCCTCTGATGGATTCAGATGGGCCTGGACAATACACAATGAAGTTGATATATTATGTGTTCTTTCTGAGATTGATGCACATTGCGGGTGCAGAGAACTATAGTCTTCTCAGGCACCTCCTAGACTGAATTTATTTGATTGATTGTTCGTCGAGAATTGGTGTTGGACTTCACATTGTCTCCAAGCACGGGGTGTATGCTACACCAATCGGCCTGCTAGTTTTGCCTTCATAAGCTGAAATGCAGTAACAAACTCATGATCGAGTGTTATTTCTCACCAACATTCTATTCTTAGGTTCAACCGCATGGATTAGGAGACATGGCCCACTCCTTCGGTAAACTTGGTCATGATATATAGTCGTTAGAGCCTCCGCTGGTGGTGTGAAGCGTAAAGGGCTAAATTCTCTCACCATCCTCACCATGAATTTCATTTGGCAGGAATGGAGTCGACACACCTTCAATAATGTCACTTCATCAACTTTCATGGTTGCCAAGCGCATCTGTAATGAGTGGACAATATGGCTTGTGTGTGTCAACAAACACATGGTGTAGGGAGTTTAACATCCAAGTGTGAGCAGTCTTGATCGGTCTTTGTCACCTCCAACCACTCTTTCTTGTAACTGATTCTACATTTCTTAATGATACAACACATAAAGCCCATGCATGCTCCAAGGGGAAAAGATGAACAAACCATTAATGCAACTTCAAACACCGCAGCCTGAGTATTCGAAAAAAGGATGAACAAACCATCAATGCAATTACAAAATGATGCACGAGGCTTTTCCGTTTTCGAGAAGAAGAAAGAAGATGAACTTGCCACCAATATATTACCATTCTTGCTCTAGCTTTCACCATGTCGTATATTGGTGCAAATTAAACTTTTCGCGCCATTGAATTGAAAAACAAAGGAGGATACTATAATAGAAGCATCTCTTAGGGTGCAAAAACAAAAAAACTTAAACATGGACCATCGGATCTTGGACGGATGCGCCAGATTCGCGCGGGAGAGCAGTCGAACATCTTTGATCGTTTTGTCGAAAACCGTCTGGCTAACACCTATACTAAAATCAGGCCCTTCTAGTGGCTTCCACATGACAAATCTAGGCCGTCCATCCGAGATCCAACGGCTTAACTTCTATTTTTTCTGTTTTTTGCAACAAAGGGGGTGAGGAAAGGACTGAACTAAGAAACCCGGAAGCTCGGGGTGTAAACCATAAACGGCAGCCACACTAACGACTTCCTTCCTCCGCCCCCTCTCTCTCCACCCCTCCCCCCACTTTCCCACTCTGGAGTCGTCGTCTCTGCTCCGGTCTCCGGAGAAAAGCAAAGCCAGCGCCGAGCAGCAAGCCCCACACGCCAATTCGGAATCCTTCTCCTCCCCTCCGCCCCCGCGATCCCGCCCCTCTCCGCCTGCCCGATCGGCCTGCTTCCTCCCGGGGTAAGTTCGGCCTCGCCTCACGCCCAATTCGGTCCCGAATCGCGCGGTTGTTGTTTTTTCGGGTGATCGATTGCTGGGTTTTCGCGCGATTAGGGGACGGATGGGTTCTTTGCGCCTTACCGTTTGCCGGGTTGTCGCGCCTGGCTGCGGGATTTCGGAGGGAGGGCCGATCGAGCTGGGAAGGGTTTCGAGAAAATTTTCTTGTTTTCTAGGTTGAAGGGCTTAAAGTTCGTGTGTAGGGGTGGCGTATAGATGTAGTTTTCTCAAAATGGGCAAAAAAATTTACATCTGTCATTTACAGAAAATGTTCTTGGTTGTAAGATACGTGATTTTGGCATTTTCAAACTAGAATTACATGTTGCGTATGCTTGATAACTCATTTCTAATGTTCAGCTTGCTATAATTGTAGGTTCGGTGGGTGTACGGAAGAGGGCGTTCCTTAGTTGAGGATGTACAGTTAATCTGCAGCAGCTCGAATTGTAGCATTTGGATCTTCTGACATGGCTGAAGGGGCAAGGTTTCATGGCATGGTTGGCGGTGGCGACAAGGGGATGCAAGAGAACGAGTTCAATGGCTTCTTCAGCATGCCCTATTATCAGAAAATTGGGGAGGGCTCCCACATGTCTGTCGACAGCACCGATAACTACAACCTGTCCAATTGCGCCGGTGGCTCCATTACCATGTCAGTGGACAACAGCAGCGTGGGCTCGAACGAGTCCCGTACCGTCATACTTAAGCACCCGGGCCTCCGTGATGCCCCAACCGCAAGCTATTCGGTTGGCAACAGCGTCTTTCGCCCCAACCGCGTGGCTGCGCACACCCTGAATGAAGATGCATTGGCCAGGGTTCTGATGGACCCAAATCATCCAACAGAGATACTGAGCAAGTACCAGCAGTGGGCCATTGATCTGGGGAGGTTGGATATGGGGGTTCCCTTTGCACAAGGGGCCTTTGGGAAGCTGTACCGGGGAACATATATTGGAGAAGATGTTGCCATTAAGCTGCTGGAGAAGCCTGACAATGACATAGAGAGAGCACAATCGTTGGAACAGCAGTTTGTGCAAGAAGTTATGATGTTATCTACCCTAAGGCACCCAAATATAGTAAGATTTATAGGTGCTTGCAGGAAGTCAATTGTGTGGTGCATTATTACTGAGTATGCAAAAGGTGGCTCGGTCAGGCAGTTCCTGGCAAAAAGGCAAAACAAGTCGGTACCTTTGAGGCTGGCTGTCAAACAAGCATTGGATGTTGCTAGGGGAATGGCATATGTGCATGCGTTGGGATTTATCCACAGGGACCTGAAGTCGGATAATCTTCTTATTGCAGCAGACAGATCCATTAAGATTGCTGACTTTGGAGTTGCTCGAATTGAAGTGAAAACAGAGGGGATGACACCAGAGACAGGAACCTACCGCTGGATGGCACCGTAAGTTCTGTTGTTGTTTGGTTTCGTATGTAGATAGTTATCTTCAACATTTGAAATCTATGGTGTTTGTCATTTAATTTATTTGCACATGCCAAATCCTGAATCCGTTCATGCAGTTGCCAAACCTTTACTGTACAACATTCAACCGGTTGTCATAATCTATT
Source organism: Hordeum vulgare subsp. vulgare (assembly GCF_904849725.1). Lineage (NCBI taxonomy): Eukaryota > Viridiplantae > Streptophyta > Magnoliopsida > Poales > Poaceae > Hordeum > Hordeum vulgare. The sequence goes on from NC_058523.1 coordinate 130,014,882, forward strand.
GTTGTAGAGTGTTATTTACAAACTGTACATAGAGAGATTTTCTCCCCACAATGTACCTGGATGCTCCAATTGTACGCACCAGATTCTCATATAACTCAAATTGTGCATGTCGTTGCCTTGTGTTAAGACAGAAGTGTCATCTACTGTACCTAGTGCCATCTTAATTTTGCATCTGACTAACAGCCTTCTGCTGCACCCCTGAAGCGTTTGAAGGTTGGAATAACCTTCTGCCACAGTTCCAAAAAAAAAACAAGACTTCAAAGCATGGTCCATCATAATCCAAATTGAAATATTGCAGAGTTGGCAACTATTTTCTCAACAGTGGGGTAGTAGGGTAGTGGCAGGCTATTATACCAGTAACATAGCTAACAGATAATGTTCCCTTTTCTGTTTGCATCTACTCCCTCCGTCCCAAAACAAGTGTCACAAATTTATAACTAAATTAGTACAAATTTTGTACCAAGTCAGCGGCACTTATTTTGGGACGGACGGAGTACTAAATTCTCATTGCATACATGGAGAAATGGTAGAGAAGTGTTTCACTTCGGTTGTCTCATAGCAACAAGCTGCTTCTATTATTGTCCATTTCTTGACAAAATTTCAGCCTTCTGCTGTGTATATGATTGATGATGTAGTGGTTGTTCTTTTTTGTGTGCAGAGAAATGATCCAGCACAGGCCTTATGATCACAAAGTTGATGTCTATAGCTTCGGGATTGTTTTGTGGGAGCTTATAACTGGCATGCTTCCTTTCACAAACATGACAGCTGTTCAGGCAGCTTTTGCTGTTGTAAATAAAGGTGCTCGTCCAGCAATCCCACATGACTGCCTGCCTTCCCTAACCCACATCATGACTCGCTGCTGGGATGCAAACCCTGAAGTCCGCCCACCATTCACCGAGATCGTCTGCATGCTTGAGAACGCCGAGATGGAGGTTGTGAGCCATGTCCGTAAAGCGCGCTTCCGCTGCTGTGTTGCTGAACCCATGACCACCGACTGAAATTAAAGCAAGTTAGGTTATCGCAGCGGGCATTAGGGAAGAAAACAGGTAAGGATGAAGAAAAGAGGCAATGCCATTGTGTTCATCGTTGTCAGTGCGTGGGGTCTGTGTGCCTTCACCAGTGCGCATTCTGTCTTGTGTAAGTTGCACACCTCAAGTAAAAGTAATTTCGTATAGATGTTGCCTTGTATGCTAACAAAGACCTAATGGAGCTTTTCCGTGTTAATAATATCCGCTTGCTCTTGGACTCGCGCAAGTTTGTGCTTCGCATTTGCGTGCTATTGTTCTTCGTCATGTTGATTTCTGCGGTGTTGGTTGCCTGGAGACTATATTGTGGTTCATAAAATTCTTGCTTTTGTTTTAACACCAATTCTTGATTGGTTGGTAACCTGTCAATTGGATCAATCACTGTCACTTGATCCAAAGTTTATGATAATCATGGCGACACTTTAACATATGAGCAATCCAGCTGGTGGTTTCGTTTTGGAAATCACATCTTGTTGAGCTGTATAGTATAGTGGCTTGCCCTGGCTGTTCTGCCTCAACATCAGCCACATACTGGTCTGATTCAAGCTGATTTATATTGGAGACAACTGTGATGACGACTGGTTTCTACATCTTGTGTGTCCTAACAAGCTGTTTGGATTGTTTGCTTTGAGGAGACAAGATCGCTTTCTTTACCTGGTATTGTATGATTAGTCTGTTCTTTGATGTATGTGTGTGCACGTTCTACAGAAAGAAAGAAAATAGTTTAAATTGCAGGCAAGTCAAATTCGACTGTTCTCTTCTGCCTGCACGATAAAACGAATTGGTGTTATCCGCATAACAAATATGAAATCATATCATTTACGATACAACAGCAAATCATGGAGATTATTAGTGCAAATATCGCCGCAATATCGTCTTTGAAATCCTCGTGTTTTCTTCATAACAAACATGAAATCATATCGTCCTTGCTACAGCAGCAAAGGAAAAAAAATCGCCACAAATTAGTAATGGAGATTACTTGTGCAAATGGCTTGTCAGGGACAAGAAAATATACAAAGTCATCACTTGATGAGACAAATTGTGTCCAGATCCATCAACAATGGTTACAAAACGAGCCAACAATCGGCGGCAGGGTTGTACATCGGAAAACAACAAGGTAACCAATGAGTATGTAGGTAGGTAACATGAACAGTGAGATTTTCCACTCTAGTAGTTGACGGGAGCAGTTCTTGCATAAGCTCTTCCATGCCGTAGATCCAAATCACACAGTGGCGCATACGTCTCGCGTATCAATTCATCCGGTTTACGCCGAAGAAAGTGGATTCATAGCCACTGCTGGCGCCATCCATCGTGAAACGGACGAACTGAGGTGATGGAGCCATGGGCTGTCCCTCGGCACAGGATGCCGACGGAGGGCTCCCTCCATGTGGTGAAGGCAGACCCCGGCTGTTTTGGCTGGCACCAGTGAATTGGACGAGACAAGATGCTTGCTGTACTGGATCAGGTAATCCACAAGAACTAGCTGACAGAAGAGAGAGAGCACGCTGAAGATCCGGTGCTCCACCTAATTTCGAAGCGGTTGCAGATGCGTCCGGACCTACAGAAATTGATCAATCGGTCAATCAAAAGGATTCCATCACCAAAGTATGGGCACTCAAGAACATCCAAGTGTTGGGAGCAGAGATATCTGCAAAGGTGAACGAACATCATGTGGCTCATATGCATTTGAGATATACTTCAATCGAGAACAATTAAGTAGTATTGTTGACAAGCAAACTGCAGCATATTTGATTATATATAACTAGTCCTCCATGTTGAATTGTGAGTATATTGCCCACCTTTCCTCATCAGCTTAAGCTTTAGGTTTTAACTGTTTGAAGCATGAAACTCAACAGTTCATTACCCACTGTTAAGGACCTTAGAGAATGGACATACCAACGTGAATTTAGGAGTTCACTTTGGTATTGACATGCACTTTTTCAAATGGGACAGGACAGACATTTGAATCTTAAACATCAGCTATTTGATAACACTCTGTATGCATTACATAGCTGTATAACCACAGGTTTGCAATTGATTGTAGCTCCAAATGTGTGGTGTTTGTTATAACAAAATTTGGTATCATAGGAATTATCAATTTATCATTGCTTTTTCAGTTATACCTGAAGACTGAAGTCCAATTAATCCAGTGCAATGTAAGTGCAAGTTGTTCCAACGGAAACTCATAGTAGTGATTAACTGATTAATCATGTCGTAAGTAGGACAAATCATTTGCTATTTCAGCTATACCTGAAGACTGAAGTCCACTTAATCCAGTGCAATGTAAGTGCAAGTTGTTCCAACGGAAACTCATAGTAGTGATTAACTGATTAATCATGTCGTAAGTAGGACATTTTGATATAACTACATATATTCAAGTGTTGCATACTGAAGTTTATATGTAGGTACAGGAAAACTAGTATATGTCAATACTGAAAAACAAATTAAGCCAAATCACCTCAGGCTGAAACTCCACAAAACACAAATTTTGCCACACAATCTAGCATAAAACCTTCTTTTTCTGTATCAGTACAGTTTATTTAATCTACAATGATTATTTATCCTGATTCCTAAACATAGAGCCATCATGGCTTTGGAACCAAGACTAACAATGATGACATTTTTTCATTGGGACACATTTCCACTGTTGGAAACTATAAATGTTCGTGAACAGCAGGAGTTGAAAGTAAGCTTTGTAATGTAAGATATACATGTTAGAGATTGAGTGAAGGCCAAAAAAGAATCTCCCTCGGTTTGAGTGGGTGGACCGGAACCACATTTTTACAGTGACGACTTTGCCAAGCAGAGGACCAGAGTTTGCTCTCTTCGATTCAAGGATTTTCATAGATATTCAATACGTTTGTCATCCTAAAGAACTTTTCCTATGCTCGTTGTTCAACTTGTAGGATTGTAACCCACATGAATTTTTCCTACAGATTTTCTGTACTCCCTTCTAAAAAAATCAATTGACTAAAACCAGTTGGGATGATTCCTGTATTATTATTTTCTATGTGCAACCAAACATCCTTCAATCCTGTGGGATTCAAGATGACATGGCACTGCAATCCTACTTTGTACTTTCCCATGAATCAAAGAGGCCTACATTACAGATGTATCATTTTTCCCGTAATAAATGTGCCAGCTTCTTCATCGATGAGAACATTTCTGTGATAGCTACAAAATGATTGACAAATCATACCTTTCATTGGTAGCAGCTCAGCTATGTCATGACTCAGTGCTGGAACAGCATTGGGTAGATGAGATTTATCAAAATGAACTTGTCCATTGATTGACACTTCTCTTATTTCCTTCACTTGTGGGGGCTTGAAGTCAGATGGGCTGTCCCATGGAGAACATGGGAAAGGCCTTCCATGGCTAAGTGGATCTTTATCCCAGACAAAACTTATTTGTCGTCTATCATCTGTAATGCACAATGGCAAAAGCATTTATTGATAAAAGTACAAGAAAGCAAAAATAATTCAACCGACTAGCTATCATCTCATATATCAACTATTGAAGATAAATTTTGACTAATCATGGTATTAATGAAAGCCAAAACTCATCCCTAGCCCAAACACAATTTATTAAAGAAGTTCAACTCACAACCAGCCAATCATTAAGCATAAAAGAGCAGTAGTTTCAGAGCTATGAGGAGAGTAAGGAAAAATAATACAAATCTCGCATAATTACCCACTAAAAGTATGGATAAATTACCAAACATCAATGACGACGGTAGCCTTGCCGGTGCAAAGGAGAATGCATCCGGCTGTGGCTTCCGGCGCCGAGCATTGTGATCAGACAGTCGCCTCCGGCAGCTCCTCTTCTTCTGGTCGAACTCCGACAGCCCATGGAACCTTGATCACCAAAAGCCATGCAATCAGCAAAACCACAGACAGTACTAGTACATACGAGTAGTATATAGACTACCCATATATATGTAGTAACTAAGATCTAAGAGTATATATACACAGAAGAGAAATCTTCACAGTAACTGGATCACAGTAGCCACAGCACAAGAGAATTTCAGCCTAAAAGTGCACGCGCACGGGACAAGCGCCCTGCCAAAACAGGAAACAGGTATTGCACAGCCGTTCAGCCATGCCATGCAGCACGATTCTCCACAGGTCGACAGTACTATAATTGTGGCGAAAAGGCATCTTCGCCTCCCAAATCGGGAAACAGACCGTACTCGCACAGGATAACCACAGTTTCCGGACACACACGAAAACACAAGGTTTCCGGATTAATCAACTGGCGGAGAACGGAACTAGAGCACGGCATCATGGTCTATAAGGAAGTGCAGAATTCGCAGATAGACGGCTTGTCGAATCTCCTGTTTCCCGAAATTCCAAGAACGAAAGACACGCACACGCACGGAGTGGAGCAAAAGAGCAATCGCGGAAAGGTGCGACCGTGCAGCTTTGCAGAGTGATAGAAAGAGGGGGAGCAATCGCTGAAGTCAAAGAAAAGAACGGCTCCGGCGAGCAACCAGGGTGCAGGAACAAAACTCCGGCGAACAACCTCGGGGCGTCAAGAAACACCCACCGGCTGCACTGCTGGCAGAAGCGGCGCTCCTGGCCGGCGACGACGACGCGGGGGGACTTGGTGTGGGCCTCGCAGACCCGGTGCTTCCGGTGGTACTCCTTCGCGGCGGCGAGCTCGGTCCCACAGCCCTCCACCTGGCACCTTACGCCCCCTCCTCCGCCTCCTCCGCCGGCCCCCTCCCCCCTGGCCCGCTTCTCCTTCCCGCGCCTCCCCGCCGCCTCGCCGGAGGAGCCCAGCGCGGCGGCGTCGCCCCAGTCCCAGAGGAGGTGGGGCGGGGAGGACGGGGTGGACTTCGGGGCCGTCCACTCCATGCGGGGCGGGGGCTTGGTTGGTCAGCTTGGGATTTGGGGATCGAAGAGGAGATGAACAGTGTGGACTGTGCAGGAGAAGAAGAGAAGCAGGGATGGGGGAAGAGAGACTTGGAATAGAAAAGGCAGGTCTTTTTTAGTGTTCGGTCCCCTCTCTCTCTCATTTTTCCCTTTCTTGTTCTTTCCCACCATTTTTCTATGCTTGGCTTGCCATAAGTGGATTGTGGATAGCTGGAGACAGCTTGTGCATTTTTCAAACCTATATTTGATGCTTTATCTAATTAAAAATAACTTTTACTATAAAACAAAGTATTATTAACATTAACATTCTATCCTTGGACACACGGCTTGAGTGCTCAGGATGTCTCATGGAGGATCACCTAGTGTGGTGCCTCGTTTGCCTTGGTGGGGAGGCTCGGGGCACCGTGTTATCATGCGTTGGTTATTGTTGTTGGTATGCACATCCGGGATGCTAGGTACTTCATCATTGACGCTTCATTTGCGGTGTTTCTGCAAGATAGGTTTACTCATGTTGTCTACTTGTCGATCTCCTGGGCACTCATTTGTGATGTTTCGATAGGCTAGCTCATATTGTCCATTTGTCGATCTCCTAGGCACTATGCGTGGAGGGTGTGTTGATCTAGTTTGGTTTGAAGATTTTGCCGTGCTCCGAGGTGTTCAGATATAGTTGTAATGTGGCATGTGTGTTTTGTGTTCTACCTCTTCGCCACTCATGACTTGAGTTTGGACAAGACGAGTAGCGTGTCGGTGTTATCGTGGTGGATATGGTTGTGAACCACATTGTGTAGCATTGTGTTGAAACCATTGTATGAATCGTCCCGACTCCTTCATGAATACTAGAGATGAACAGTGTGGACTGTGTAGGAGAAGAAGAGAAGCAGGAATGGGGAATAGAGACTTAGAATAGAAACGACAAGTCTTTTTTAGTGTTCGCCCCCCCCCCCCATCTCTCAATTTTCCCTTTATTGTTCTTTCCCATCATTTTTCTATGCTTGGTTTGCCATAAGTGGATTATGGGTAGCTGGAGAGAGCTTGTGCATTTTCACAACTTATATATGGTGCTCTATTTGATAAACATTAATTTATACTCCCTCGTTGCTAATTATAAGATCTTAGATTCTATTATAGACTACATACGAAGCAAAATGAGTGAATCTATATTCTGAACTATGTCTATATACACCCGTATGTAGTCTATAATGAAATCTCTAGAAGGTTTCATATTTAGGAACGAAGGGAGTATAAAGGAAATATAATTAACATTAACATTTATAAAATAAATCTAATGAACATTAACATTCTATCCTTAGAGACAATGTTTGTATGCTCAAGGTGTCTCCCAGGGGAGTAGCTAGTCGTTTGCCTTGGCGGGGAGGCTTGGGGCACCGTGTTGTCATGTGTTGGTTGTTGATGTAGACACGGGAAACCAGGGCGCCAGGTACTTCATCATCGATGCCTCATTTGTGATGTTTCCTTGAGATATGCTAGCTTTTGTTGTTCACTTGTTGATCTCCTAGGCATTAAGTGTGGAGGGTGTGTTGATCTAGTTTGATTTGAAGATTTTGTCGTTCTGTCAGGTGTTCGGATACGGTTGTGACGTGTCTTGTGTGTTTTGTGTTCTACCTCTTTGCCATTCACGCCTTAAGTTTGGGCAAGGAGAGTAGTGTGTCGGTGTTGTCTTGGTGGATATGGTTGCTAACCTTTTGGTGTAGCATTGTGCCGAAAGGCATTGTATCAACAATCATGTCTCCTTCTTCATGAATAATAGAGATGATACCACTCACGTTTGTTGCGGGAACTGTTTGAAATTATTTCATCAAGTTTGGTTGTATGAAAAAAATAATATTTAGACTAACAATATGTGAATTGAAACTAACATATAAATTATTGTATTTGACTATTCTATAGTTGTAGAATATTTATTAAATATGAGTAGCATGCATGATACATGTTAATGTAGGTCTTTTCCCATGATGGTGGTATGATGAGGTGGCATGGCTGCATGTTCGGAGAAATGGAGTCACTGAGAATCAATTATTTAGTTCATACATGTTACCATGGTGAGGTGACATACCTACATGTTAAGAGAACGGGAATCAGTGGCGATCAACTATTTAGATATATGTAGGATATCATACACGTGCTTATATGTATTCTTGAAAAATATACAAAATAACAAGAATTATGATTATAAGAAATTTTATGGAAGACAGTTCAACCAAAAGGCTCTTATTCACCACTATCTATTCAACGTCTAGGCATGAATAAAGAATCAACATAAGAAAACTTCAAGTATGATCACCCATTATCGTATATAAGGGCCGAGTTGTCCAGACGTAGTTTATCATCCAACATCGTCCTTCATAGATTTGTGGACCAGTCCACACGTCTGTCTTTTCTCAAATTGAAAGCAAACCAACTGTGCGTAGCGAGAGTTTGGATACACACCACATGAGACTCTGACACCCCCGGCCCCCGGCCCATCCAAACACCATTTGGACCCCGCATTTCCATTCTTCCCTATTTCCGCATTCGCTTTCTCTTGCACCGACACCAATGCTCTACCACCACGGCCATCCATCAATCCCTTCCCGAAACTTTGCGACCTTTACCACTACACTCGGCCTCCACGTCGCTTGTCCTCCGCCGTCGGTCCAAACCTCTCGTTCGTCCACCCCGTATGTACCATCTTCCCCTATGGGAATCACCAGGTGCCACAAGTATTTGGTGAAATGTCCATGCTAAAAAAATGTGTCCCTTATTTCAAGCAATGTATTTGTACATGAAGTCATATACGAGCACTATGTTCAGTCATCCAATGAATAGTCCAATGAGGAGGACTAAGCGGGTGAAATGGCTCGATGAAGAGCTGAGTGAGCATCCGTGAATGGTTAAAGGGGACAATAAGAACATATGTTCTACTTAAATTCAAATTTGAACTACTTTAATTTGAAAAGTTTGTTGGATTGTAATATTTAAATTAGAACTATTGTCATATTTGAACATTTTCAATCATCTACGGTTTGATATGTTGTTATTTTGAGTTCTTTTATTTTTCAAAAGGAGGATCGCCCCTAGTCTGTGCATCATGTTATTTTGAGCAGGTGGACTTAAAAAGGCAGAAATTTTAGGGAACAAGGTTGGACGATCGGCTTCCGCATCATTGTTCGTGGATTGAAACCCACATGTTCCCAAATATATACCGTGTCCGATTTAGGGGGCAGCATTAGAGATGCCCTAAGTCATTTGAACCAAAAGGCTATCATTCTTGAGAGATCTTGCCTTTGTCTATGTAGTGGCAAACATTTGTTTCACTCGCATGCACGAGAACCCGACGGGAGGACAACAAAGTAAAGATAGAATTGTTGGAAATATGCCCTAGAGGCAATAATAATTAGTTATTATTATATTTCTTTGTTCATGACAATCGTTTATTATCTATGCTATAATTGTATTGATCGGAAACACAATACTTGTGTGGATACATAGACAAAATACTGTCCCTAGTAAGCCTCTAGTTGACTAGCTCGTTGATCAAAGATGGTCAAGGTTTCCTCGCCATATGCAAGTGTTGTTACTTGATAACGGGATCACATCATTAGGAGAATCATGTGATGGACTAGACCCAAACTAATAGACGTAGCATGTTGATCGTGTCATTTTGTTGCTATTGTTTTCTGCGTGTCAAGTATTTGTTCCTATGACCATGAGATCATATAACTCACTGACACCGGAGGAATGCTTTGTGTGTATCAAACGTCGCAACATAACTGGGTGACTATAAAGATGTTCTACAGGTATCTCCAAAGGTGTTCGTTGAGTTAGTATGGATCAAGACTGGGATTTGTCACTCCGTGTGACGGAGAGGTATCTCGGGGCGCACTCGGTAATACAACATCACACACAAGCCTTGCAAGCAATGCGACTTAGTGTAAGTTGCGGGATCTTGTATTACGGAACGAGTAAAGAGACTTGCCGGTAAACGAGATTGAAATAGGTATGCGGATACTGACGATCGAATCTCAGGCAAGTAACATACCGAAGGACAAAGGGAATGACATACGGGATTATATGAATCCTTGGCACTGAGGTTCAAACGATAAGATCTTCGTAGAATATGTAGGATCCAATATGGGCATCCAGGTCCCGCTATTGGATATTGACCGAGGAGTCTCTCGGGTCATGTCTACATAGTTCTCGAACCCGTAGGGTCTGCACACTTAAGGTTAGACGTTGTTTTATGCGTATTTGAGTTATATGGTTGGTTACCGAATGTTGTTCGGAGTCCCGGATGAGATCACGGACGTCACGAGGGTTTCCGGAATGGTCCGGAAACGAAGATTGATATATAGGATGACCTCATTTGGTTACCGGAAGGTTTTCGTGCATTACCGGAAAAGTTTCGGGCTCATCGGTAGTGTACTGGGAGTGCCGGGAGGGGTGCCGGGGACCATTAGGAGGGGTGTCACGCCCCAAGGGGTCTCATGGGCTATGGGAAGAGATAAACCAGCCCCTAGTGGGCTGGAATAAGTTCCCACTAAGGCCCATAAGGTTTGAGAAGGAAAAAACACAAGGTGGAAAGAGTTTCCAAGTGGGAAGGTGGAATCCTACTCCAAGTAGGATTGGAGTAGGACTCCTCCACCTCCAATTTCGGCCAAACCTTTAGGTTTTGAGGCTGCCTCCTCCTCTCCCTCCCTCCTATATATAGTGTGGTTTTAGGGCTGATTTGAGACAACGTTTGCCAAGGCAGCCCGACCACATACCTCCACGGTTTTACCTCTAGATCGCGTTTCTGCGGAGCTTGGGCGGAGCCCTGCTGAGATTAGATCACCACCAACCTCCGGAGCGCCGTCATGCTGCTGGAGAACTCATCTACCTCTCCATCTCTCTTGCTGGATCAAGAAGGCCGAGATCATCGTCGAGCTGTACGTGTGCTCAACGCGGAGGTGTCGTCCGTTCGGCACTAGATCTTGGGACGGATCGCGGGACGGTTCGTGGGACGGTTCGCGGGGCGGATCGAGGGACGGTTCGTGGGACGGTTCGCGGGGCGGATCGAGGGACGTGAGGACGCTCCACTACATCAACCGCGTTCACTAACGCTTCTGCTGTGCGATCTACAAGGGTACGTAGATCGGAAATCCCCTCTCGTAGATGGACATCACCATGATAGGTCTTCGTGCGCGTAGGAAATTTTTTGTTTCCCATGCGACGTTCCTCAACAGTGGCATCATGAGCTAGGTTCATGCGTAGGTGTCTTCTCGAGTAGAACACAAAAGTTTTTGTGGGCGGTGATGTGCGTTTTTCTGCCCTCCTTAGTCTTTTCTTGATTCCGCGGTATTGTTGGATCGAAGCGGCTCGGACCGACATTACTCGTACGCTTACGAGAGACTGGTTTCATCGCTACGAGTAACTCCGTTGCTCAAAGATGGTCGGCGAGTGTCGGGTTCTCCAACTTTAGTTGAATCGGATTTGACCGAGGAGGTCCTTGGATGAGGTTAAATAGCAATTCATATATCTCCGTTGTGGTGTTTGCGTAAGTAAGATGCGATCCTACTAGATACCCATGGTCACCACGTAAAACATGCAACAACAATTAGAGGACGTCTAACTTGTTTTTGCAGGGTATGCTTGTGATGTGATATGGCCAACGATGTGATGTGATATATTGGATGTATGAGATGATCATGTTGTAATAGTTAATATCGACTTGCACGTCGATGGTACGACAACCGGCAGGAACCATAGGGTTGTCTTTAAACTAACGTTTGTGCTTGCAGATGCGTTTACTATATTGCTAGGACGTAGCTTTAGTAGTAATAGCATGAGTAGCACGACAACCCCGATGGCGACACGTTGATGGAGATCATGATGATGGAGATCATGGTGTGACACCGGTGACAAGAAGATCGTGCCGGTGCTTTGGTGATGGAGATCAAGAAGCACATGATGATGGCCATATCATGTCACTTATGAATTGCGTGTGATGTTAATCCTTTATGCACCTTATCTTGCTTAGAATGACGGTAGCATTATGAGGTGATCTCTCACTAAAATTTCAAGACGAAATTGTGTTCTCCCCGACTGTGCACCGTTGCGACAGTTCTTCGTTTCGAGACACCACGTGATGATTGGGTGTGATAGACTCAACATTCACATACAACAGGTGCAAAACAGTTGCACACGCGGAAAACTCGGGTTAAGCTTGATGAGCCTAGCATGTGCAGACATGGCCTCGGAACACATGAGACCGAAAGGTCGAGCATGAATCGTATAGTTGATATGATTAGCATAGAGATGCTTACCACTGAAACTATTCTCGACTCACGTGATGATCGGACTTGAGATAGTGGGTTTGGATCATGTACCACTCAAATGACTAGAGTGTTGGAATTATGCCCTAGAGGCAATAATAAATATATAGTTATTATTATAATTCCTGTATCAAGATAATAGTTTATTATCCATGCTATAATTGTATTGAATGAAGACTCATTTACATGTGTGGATACATAGACAAAACACCGTCCCTAGCATGCCTCTAGTTGGCTAGCCAGTTGATCGATGATAGTCAGTGTCTTCTGATTATGAACAAGGTGTTGTTGCTTGATAACTGGATCACGTCATTGGGAGAATCACGTGATGGACTAGACCCAAACTAATAGACGTAGCATGTTGATCGTGTCATTTTGTTGCTACTGTTTTCTGCGTGTCAAGTATTTATTCCTATGACCATGAGATCATATAACCCACTGACACCGGAGGAATGCTTTGTGTGTATCAAACGTCGCAACGTAACTGGGTGACTATAAAGATGCTCTACAGGTATCTCCGAAGGTGTTAGTTGAGTTAGTATGGATCAAGACTGGGATTTGTCACTCCGTATGACGGAGAGGTATCTCGGGGCCCACTCGGTAATACAACATCACACACAAGCCTTGCAAGCAATGTAACTTAGTGTAAGTTGCGGGATCTTGTATTATGGAACGAGTAAAGAGACTTGCCGGTAAACGAGATTGAAATAGGTATGCGGATACTAACGATCGAATCTCGGGCAAGTAACATACCGAAGGACAAAGGGAATGACATACGGGATTATACGAATCCTTGGCACTGAGGTTCAAACGATAAGATCTTCGTAGAATATGTAGGATCCAATATGGGCATCCAGGTCCCGCTATTGGATATTGACCGAGGAGTCTCTCGGGTCATGTCTACATAGTTCTCGAACCCGCAGGGTCTGCACACTTAAGGTTCGACGTTGTTTTATGCGTATTTGAGTTATATGGTTGGTTACCGAATGTTGTTCGGAGTCCCAGATGAGATCACGGACGTCACGAGGGTTTCCGGAATGGTCCGGAAACGAAGATTGATATATAGGATGACCTCATTTGATTACCGGAAGGTTTTCGGAGTTACCGGGAATGTACCGGGAATGACGAATGGGTTCCGGGAGTTCACCGGGGGGGGGGGGGGGCAACCCACCCCGGGGAAGCCCATAGGCCATAAGGGTGGCGCACCAGCCCTTAGTGGGCTGGTGGAACAGCCCAAAAGGGGCCTATGCGCCAAGGATAAGAAATCAAAGGAAAAGGAAAAAAAGGAGGAGGTGGGAAGGGAAGGGGACTCCCTCCCACCAAACCTAGTCCAACTCGGTTTGGGGGGGGAGAGTCCTCCCCCTTGGCTCGGCCGACCCCCTTGAGGGTCCTTGGACCCCAAGACAAGGCCCCCTCCCTCCCACCTATATATACGGAGGTTTTAGGGCTGATTTGAGACGACTTTTCCACGGCAGCCCGACCACATACCTCCCCGGTTTTTCCTCTAGATCGCGTTTCTGCGGAGCTCGGGCGGAGCCCTGCTGAGACAAGGTCATCACCAACCTCTGGAGCGCCGTCACGCTGCCGGAGAACTCTTCTACCTCTCCGTCTCTCTTGCTGGATCAAGAAGGCCGAGATCATCGTCGAGCTGTACGTGTGCTGAACACGGAGGTGCCGTCCGTTCGGTACTAGATCGTGGGATTGATCGCGGGATTGTTCGCGGGGCGGATCGAGGGACGTGAGGACGTTCCACTACATCAACCGCGTTCTCTAACGCTTCTGCTATACGATCTACAAGGGTACGTAGATCACTCATCCCCTCTCGTAGATGGACATCACCATGATAGGTCTTCGTGCGCGTTGGAATTTTTTTGTTTCCCATGCTACGTTCCCCAACAGTGGCATCATGAGCTAGGTTCATGCGTAGATGTCTTCTCGAGTAGAACACAAAAGTTTTTGTGGGCGGTGATGTGCGTTTTGCTGCGCTCCTTAGTCTTTTCTTGATTCCGTGGTATTGTTGGATTGAAGCGGCTTGGACCGACATTACTCGTACGCTTACGAGAGACTGGTTTCATCGTTACGAGTAACCCCCTTTGCTCAAAGATGACTGTCAAGTGACGGTTTCTCCAACTTTAGTTGAATCGGATTTGACCGAGGAGGTCCTTGGATGAGGTTAAATAGCAACTCATATATCTCCGTTGTGGTGTTTCCGTAAGTAAGATGCGATCCTACTAGATACCCTTGGTCACCACGTGAAACATGCAACAACAAAATTAGAGGACGTCTAACTTGTTTTTGCAGGGTATGATTGTGATGTGATATGGCCAACGATGTGATGTGATATATTGGATGTATGAGATGATCATGTTGTAATAGAAATATCGACTTGCACGTCGATGGTACGACAACCGGCAGGAGCCACAGGGTTGTCTTTATACTAACGTTTGTGCTTGCAGATGCGTTTACTATTTTGCTAGGATGTAGCTTTAGTAGTAATAACATAAGTAGCACGACAACCCCGATGGCAACACGTTGATGGATGATATTGGTGTGGCGCCGGTTACAAGAAGATCGTGCCGGTGCTTTGGTGATGGAGATCAAGAAGCACGTGATGATGGCCATATCATGTCACTTATGAATTGCATGTGATGTTAATCCTTTTATGCACCTTATTTTGCTTAGAGCGACAGTAGCATTATGAGGTGATCTCTCACTAAAATTTCAAGACGAAATTGTGTTCTCCCCGACTGTGCACTGTTGCTACAGTTCTTCGTTTCGAGACACCATGTGATGATCGGGTGTGATAGACTCAACGTTCACATACAACGGGTGCAAAACAGTTGCGCACGCGGAACACTCGGGTTAAGCTTGACGAGCCTAGCATGTGCAGACATGGCCTCGGAACACATGAGACCGAAAGGTCGATCATGAATCATATAGTTGATATGATTAGCATAGGGATGCTTACCACTGAAACTATACCCAACTCACGTGATGATCGGACTTGGGATAGTGTAAGTGGATCATGAACCACTCAAATGACTAGAGAGATGTACTTTTTGAGTGGGAGTTTAGCATATAATTTGATTAAGTTGAACTCTAATTATCTTGAACATAGTCTAAGTCCACTTTGAATATATTTGTGTTGTAGATCATGGCTCACGCGACAGTCATCCTGAATTTTAATACGTTCCTAGAGAAAGCTAAGTTGAAAGATGATGGAAGCAACTTTGTAGACTGGGCTCGTAATCTTAAGCTAATCTTACAAGCTGGGAAGAAGGATTATGTCTTTAATGCTGCGCTAGGAAATGAACCACCCGCTACGGCTGATCAGGATGTTAAGAATGCTTGGTTAGCACGTAAGGAGGACTACTCAATAGTTCAATGTGCAGTCTTGTATGGCTTAGAACCGGGATTTCAACGTCGCTTTGAGCGTCATGGAGCATTTGAGATGTTCCAGGAGTTGGAGTTTATCTTTTAGAAGAACGCCCGGATCGAGAGGTATGAGACCTCCGATAAATTCTATGCTTGCAAGATGGAGGAAAACTCGTCTGTCAGTGAACATGTGCTCAAAATGTCTGGGTACTCAAACCGTCTAGCTGAACTGGGGATTGAACTCCCGCAAGAAGCTATCACTGACAGAATCCTTCAATCACTGACGCCAAGCTATAAAGGCTTTGTGTTGAACTACAACATGCAAGGGATGAATAAGTCTCCCGGCGAGTTGTTTGCGATGCTGAAAGTCGCAGAGTCTGAACTCCGTAAAGAGCATCAAGTGTTGATGGTGATCAAGACCACTAGTTTCAAGAGAAACGGCAAAGGCAAGAAGGGCAATTCGAAGAAGAGCGGCAAGCCTGTTGCCAATCCGCCGAAGAAACCCAAGGCTGGACCTAAGCCTGAAACAGAGTGCTTCTATTGCAAGGGTATGGGTCACTGGAAGCGCAATTGCCCCAAGTATCTGGCAGATAAGAAGGCGGGCAAAGAAAAATCAGGTATATTTGATATACATGTTATTGATGTGTACTTAACCGGCTCT
The DNA here is from genome assembly GCF_904849725.1 of Hordeum vulgare subsp. vulgare. Taxonomy (NCBI): domain Eukaryota; kingdom Viridiplantae; phylum Streptophyta; class Magnoliopsida; order Poales; family Poaceae; genus Hordeum; species Hordeum vulgare. The sequence goes on from NC_058523.1 coordinate 130,031,128, forward strand.
CGTAGTAGTGCCTGGGTATTCGATACCGGTTCTGTTGCTCACATTTGCAACTCGAAGCAGGAACTGCGGAATAGACGAAGGCTCGCGAAAGACGAAGTGACAATGCGCGTGGGAAATGGTTCCAAGGTTGATGCAATCGCCGTCGGCACAGTGTCACTTCAGCTACCATCGGGATTAGTGATGAACTTAAATCATTGTTATTTAGTGCCTGTGTTGAGCATGAACATTATATCTGGATCTTGTTTATTGCGAGACGGTTACTCTTTTAAGTCTGAGAATAATGGTTCTTCTATTTCTATGAGTAACATCTTTTATGGTCATGCACCGAATGTGAGAGGATTGTTCATATTGAATCTTGATAGCAATACGCATATACATAACATTGAGACCAAAAGAGTTAGAGTAAACAATGATAGCGCCATATTTTTGTGGCACTGCCGCTTGGGTCATATTGGTGTAAAGCGCATGAAGAAACTCCATGCTGATGGACTTTTGGAGTCACTTGACTTTGATTCACTTGACACGTGCGAACCATGCCTTATGGGCAAGATGACTAAGACTCCGTTCTCCGGAACAATGGAGCGTGCAAGTGACTTGTTGGAAATCATACATACCGATGTGTGTGGTCCAATGAGCGTAGAGGCACGCGGTAGATATCGTTATTTTCTCACCTTCACTGACGATTTAAGTAGATATGGTTATGTCTACTTGATGAAGCACAAGTCTGAAACATTTGAAAAGTTCAAGCAATTTCAGAGTGAAGTGGAAAATCATCGTAACAAGAAGATCAAGTTCCTACGGTCTGATCGTGGGGGTGAATATCTGAGTTTCGAGTTTGGTGATCACTTAAGAAAATGTGGAATTGTTTCACAGTTGACACCGCCTGGAACACCACAGCGTAATGGTGTGTCCGAACGTCGTAATCGTACTTTGTTAGAGATGGTGCGATCTATGATGTCTCTTACTGATTTGCCGTTATCATTTTGGGGTTATGCATTAGAAACAGCTGCATTCACTTTAAATAGGGCACCATCAAAATCCGTTGAGACGACACCATACGAACTGTGGTATGGCAAAAGGCCAAAGTTGTCGTTTCTTAAAGTTTGGGGATGTGATGCTTATGTCAAAAAGCTTCAGCCTGAAAAGCTGGAACCCAAAGCGGAAAAGTGCGTCTTCATAGGTTACCCAAAAGAGACAGTTGGGTACACCTTCTATCTCAAATCCGAGGGCAAAGTGTTTGTTGCTAAAAACGGAGCTTTTCTCGAGAAGGAGTTTCTCTCGAGAGAATTGAGTGGGAGGAAGATATAACTTGACGAGGTTGTCGAACCTCTCATCCCTCTGGATGGTGGCGCAGGGCAAGGGGAAACCTCTGTCGTTGCAACGCCGGTTGAGGAGGAAGTTAATGATAATGATCATGAAACTCCAGTTCAAGTTTCTGTTGAACCACGCAGGTCGACGAGATCACGCGCTGCTCCAGAGTGGTACGGTAATCCCGTCTTATCAATCATGTTGTTAGACAACAATGAACCTGCAAATTATGAAGAAGCAATGGTGGGCCCAGATTCCAACAAATGGCTAGAAGCCATGAAATCCGAGATAGGATCCATGTATGAGAACAAAGTGTGGACTTTGGAGATACTACCTGAGGGCCGCAAGGCTATTCAGAACAAATGGATCTTTAAGAAGAAGACGGACGCTGACGGTAATGTGACCGTTTATAAAGCTCGACTTGTGGTAAGAGGTTTTTCACAAGTTCCAGGAGTTGACTACGATGAGACTTTCTCACCCGTAGCGATGCTTAAGTCCGTCAGAATCATGTTAGCAATAGCTGCATTTTTCGATTATGAAATCTGGCAGATGGATGTCAAAACGGCGTTCCTTAACGGTTTCCTTAAGGAAGAGTTGTATATGATGCAACCCGAAGGTTTTGTCGATCCTAAAAATGCTGACAAGGTGTGCAAGCTCCAACGATCCATTTATGGACTGGTGCAAGCATCTCGGAGTTGGAACAAACGCTTTGATGAGGTGATCAAAGCATTTGGGTTTATACAAGTGGTTGGAGAATCTTGTATTTACAAGAAAGTGAGTGGGAGCTCTGTGGCGTTTCTAATATTATATGTGGATGACATATTACTGATTGGAAACAATGTAGAGCTTTTGGAGAGCATAAAAGGTTACTTGAATAAAAGTTTCTCTATGAAGGACCTAGGAGAAGCTGCTTACATTCTAGGCATTAAGATCTATAGGGATAGATCAAAACGCCTGATAGGACTTTCACAAAGCACATACCTTGATAAATTTTGAAGAGGTTCAAAATGGAACAGTCCAAGAAAGGGTTCTTGCCAGTTTTACAAGGTACGAGATTGAGTAAGACTCAGTGCCCAGCAACTGATGAAGATAGAGAGCATATGCGCTCCGTCCCCTATGCTTCAGCCATAGGTTCTATCATGTATGCGATGCTGTGCACTAGACCGGATGTTAGCCTGGCCATAAGTATGGCAGGTAAGTTCCAGAGTAATCCAGGAGTGGATCAGTGGACAGCGGTCAAGAATATCCTGAAGTACCTGAAAAGGACTAAGGAGATGTTTCTCGTGTATGGAGGTGACGAAGAGCTCGCCGTAAAAGGTTACGTCGATGCAAGCTTTGACACAGATCCGGACGACTCTAAGTCGCAAACCGGATACGTATTTATTCTTAACGAGGGTGCAGTAAGCTGGTGTAGTTCCAAGCAAAGCGTCGTAGCAGATTCTACATGTGAAGCGGAGTACATGGCTGCCTCGGAGGCGGCTAAGGAGGGTGTCTGGGTGAAGCAGTTCATGACGGATCTTGGAGTGGTGCCAAGCGCACTGAATCCAATAACCTTGTTCTGTGACAACACTGGTGCCATTGCCTTAGCAAAGGAACCACGGTTTCACAAGAAGACCAGACACATCAAACGACGCTTCAACCTCATCCGCGACTACGTCGAGGAAGAGGACGTAAATATATGCAAAGTGCACACGGATCTGAATGTAGCAGACCCGCTGACTAAACCTCTTCCACGGCCAAAACATGATCGACACCAGAACTGTATGGGTGTTAGATTTATTACAATGTAATTCACAGGGTGATGTGAGGGCTAGATTATTGACTCTAGTGCAAGTGGGAGACTGTTGGAATTATGCCCTAGAGGCAATAATAAATATATAGTTATTATTATAATTCCTGTATCAAGATAATAGTTTATTATCCATGCTATAATTGTATTGAATGAAGACTCATTTACATGTGTGGATACATAGACAAAACACCGTCCCTAGCATGCCTCTAGTTGGCTAGCCAGTTGATCGATGATAGTCAGTGTCTTCTGATTATGAACAAGGTGTTGTTGCTTGATAACTGGATCACGTCATTGGGAGAATCACGTGATGGACTAGACCCAAACTAATAGACGTAGCATGTTGATCGTGTCATTTTGTTGCTACTGTTTTCTGCGTGTCAAGTATTTATTCCTATGACCATGAGATCATATAACTCACTGACACCGGAGGAATGCTTTGTGTGTATCAAACGTCGCAACGTAACTGGGTGACTATAAAGATGCTCTACAGGTATCTCCGAAGGTGTTAGTTGAGTTAGTATGGATCAAGACTGGGATTTGTCACTCCGTATGACGGAGAGGTATCTCAGGGCCCACTCGGTAATACAACATCACACACAAGCCTTGCAAGCAATGTAACTTAGTGTAAGTTGCGGGATCTTGTATTACGGAACGAGTAAAGAGACTTGCCGGTAAACGAGATTGAAATAGGTATGCGGATACTGACGATCGAATCTCGGGCAAGTAACATACCGAAGGACAAAGGGAATGACATACGGGATTATACGAATCCTTGGCACTGAGGTTCAAACGATAAGATCTTCGTAGAATATGTAGGATCCAATATGGGCATCTAGGTCCCGCTATTGGATATTGACCGAGGAGTCTCTCGGGTCATGTCTACATAGTTCTCGAACCCGCAGGGTCTGCACACTTAAGGTTCGACGTTGTTTTATGCGTATTTGAGTTATATGGTTGGTTACCGAATGTTGTTCGGAGTGCCGGATGAGATCACGGACGCCACGAGGGTTTCCGGAATGGTCCGGAAACGAAGATTGATATATAGGATGACCTCATTTGATTACCGGAAGGTTTTCGGAGTTACCGGGAATGTACCGGGAATGACGAATGGGTTCCGGGAGTTCACCGGGGGGGGGGGGCAACCCACCCCGGGGAAGCCCATAGGCCATAAGGGTGGCGCACCAGCCCTTAGTGGGCTGGTGGGACAGCCCAAAAGGGGCCTATGCGCCAAGGATAAGAAAACAAAGGAAAAGGAAAAAAAAAGGAGGAGGTGGGAAGGGAAGGGGACTCCCTCCCACCAAACCTAGTCCAACTCGGTTTGGGGGGGAGAGTCCTCCCCCTTGGCTCGGCCGACCCCCTTGAGGGTCCTTGGACCCCAAGGCAAGGCCCCCTCCCTCCCACCTATATATACGGAGGTTTTAGGGCTGATTTGAGACGACTTTTCCACGGCAGCCCGACCACATACCTCCACGGTTTTTCCTCTAGATCGCGTTTCTGCGGAGCTCGGGCGAAGCCCTGCTGAGACAAGGTCATCACCAACCTCCGGAGCGCCGTCACGCTGCCAGAGAACTATTCTACCTCTCCGTCTCTCTTGCTGGATCAAGAAGGCCGAGATCATCGTCGAGCTGTACGTGTGCTGAACGCGGAGGTGCCGTCCGTTCCGTACTAGATCGTGGGATTGATCGGGGGATTGTTCGCGGGGTGGATCGAGGGACGTGAGGACGTTCCACTACATCAACCGCGTTCTCTAACGCTTCTGCTATACGATCTACAAGGGTACGTAGATCACTCATCCCCTCTCGTAGATGGACATCACCATGATAGGTCTTCGTGCACGTAGGAAATTTTTTGTTTCCCATGCGATGTTCCCCAACATAGAGAGATGTACTTTTTGAGTGGGAGTTCTTAAGTAATATGATTAATTGAACTAATTGTCATGAACATAGTCTAATGGTCTTTGCGAATTACGATGTAGCTTGCACTATAGCTCTACTGTTTTTATATGTTCCTAGAGAAAATTTAGTTGAAAGTTGATAGTAGCAAACTTTGCAGACTGAGTTTGTAAAACCGAGGATTGTCCTAGTTGCTGCGCAGAAGGCTTATGTCCTTAATGCATCACTCGATGTGCTGCACCTCGAGCGTCGTCTGTAGATGTTGTGAACATCCGACATACACGTTTCTGATGACTACACGATAGTTCAGTACAAAATACTTAATGGCTTAGAAGCAAGGCGCCAAAGACGTTTTGAAACGTCACGGAACATAAGAGATGTTCTAAAGAGATGAAATTGTGATTTCATGCTTGTGCCCTTGTTAAGAGGTATGAGACCTCCGACAAGATTCTTTGTCCACGAAGTAGAGGAGAAAAGCTCAATCATTGAGCGTGTGCTCAGATTATCTGAGTACGACAATCGCTTGAATCAAGTGGGAGTTGATCTTCCAGATAAGATAGTGATGGTTCTCCAAAGTCACTGCCACCAAGCTGTGAGAGCTTAGTGATGAAATATAATATATCAAGGGTAGATACAATGATCCTTGAGCGATTCGCGATGTTTGACACTGCGAAAGTAGAAATCAAGAAGGAGCATCAATAGTTGATAGTTAGTAAAACCACTAAGTTTCGAGAAAGGCAAGGGCTAGAAGGGATACTTCGTGAAACGGCAAAGCAGTTGCTGCACTAATGAAGAGACCCCAGATCAAACCCAAGCCCGGGACTAAGTGCTTCTGTTATGAGGGAAACGGTCACTGAGGCGGAGCAACTCTAGATACTTGGTAGATAAGAAGGCTGGCAAAAGTTGAAAGAAGTATATTTGATATACATGATGTTGATGTGTACTTTACTAGTACTCCTAGTAGCACGAGGGTATTGGATACCGATTCGGTTGCTAAGTGATTAGTAACACGAAATGAAAGCTACGACATAAACGGAGACTAGCTAAAGGCGAGGTGACGATAAGTGTTGGAAGTGTTTCCAAGGTTGATATGATCAAACGTCGCACGCTCCCTCTACCATCGGGATTGGTGTTAAACCTAAATAATTATTATTTGGTGCTTGCGTTAAGTATGAACATGATTGGATCGTGTTTATTGCAATACGATTATTCATTTAAAGAGAAAAATGGTTACTCTATTTTCTTGAATAATCACCTTCAATGGTTTATTGAATCTTGATCGTAGTGTTACACATGTTCATGATATTGGTGCCAAAAGATACGAGGTAATGATGATAATACCACTTACTTGTGGCACTGCCGCTTGAGTCATGTTGGTATAAATTGCATGAAGAGGCTCCATGCTGATGGATCTTTATACTCACTTGATTTTGAATCACTAGTGACATGCAAATCATACCACATGAGCAAGGCCTTGTTTTCATTGAGATGAAACAAGGTAGTAACTTGTTGGAAGTGATACATTTTGATGTATGCAGTCCAATGGGTGCTGAGGCACGCAGTGGATATCATTATGTTCTTACTTCAATGACGATTTGAGTAGATACAAGAGTATTTACTTAATGAATCACAAAATCTGAAATATTGAAAAGTTTAATTCTGTTTGAGAGTGAAGTTCGTCGTAACAAGAGGATAAACTGTCTACGATATGATCATAGAAATGAATATATGAGTTACAAATTTTGGTACGCAGTTAAGACAATGTGGAAATTGTTTCGCAGTTCATGCCACCTGGAACACCATAGTGTGATGATGTGTCTGAACATCATAGCCACGCCCTATTTGATATGGTGCATACTATGATGTCTCCTATCGAATTACCACTATCGATTATGGGTTATGCATTAGAGACAACCGCATTCACTGTAAATAGGGCACTGCGTATTTCCGTTGAGATGACACAATATAGACTGAGGTTTAGAGAAATCTAAGCTGTCATTTCTTGAAAGTTTGGGGCTTCGACACTTATGTGAAAAAATTTCAGTCTGATAAGCTCGAACCCAAGGCGGATAAATGCATCTTCATAGGATATCCAAAACAGTTGGGTACATATCCTATCTCAGATCCGAAAGCAAAGTGTTTGTTTCTAGAAACGGATCCTTTCTCGAGGAAAGGTTTCTCTCGAAAGAATTGAGTGGGAGGGTGGTAGAACTTGATGAGTTTATTGAACCATCACTTCAACCAGTGTGTACCAGGGTGCAGGAAGTTGTTCCTGTGGCGCCTACACCAATTGAAGTGAAAGCTGATGATGGTGATCATCGAGCATCGGATCAAGTTACTACAAACCTCGTAGGTTGACAAGGTCGCGTACTACTGCAGAGTGGTACGGTAACCCTGTCTCGGAGGTCATGTTGTTGAACAAGAGTGAACCTACGAGTTATGAAGAAAGCAATGGTGGGCCCGGATTCCGACAAATGGCTGGAGGCCATGAAATCCAAGAGAGGATCCATGTATGAAAACAAAGTGTGGACTTTGGAAGAACTACTTGATGGTCATAGGACTATTGAGTAAAGATGGATCTTTAAAAGGAAGACAACCGATGATGGTGATAAGTCACTATTAAGAAAAGCTCGACTTGTCGCAAAGATGTTTCCGACAAGATCAAACAGTTGACTATGATGAGACTTTCTTACTCGTAGCGATGCTAAAAGTCTGTTAGAATTATGTTAGTAGTTGTTGCATTATTTATGAAATATTGCACATAGGATGTCAAAACATTGCTTCCTCGACGGTTTCCTTGAGCAAACATTGTATGTGATACAACCAGGAGGTTTTGTCGATCCTAAAGAAACTGGCAAGTATGCAAGCACCAACGATCCTTCAATGGACTGGTGCAAGCATCTCGGAGTTGGAATATACACTTTGATGAGATGATCAAAGATTTTGGGTTTGTACAAGGTTTATGAGAAACTTGTAATTCCAAAAGAAGTGAGTGGGAGCACTATAGAATTTCTGATAAGTATATGTGGTTGACATATTGTGGATCAGAAGTAATGTAGAATTTCTGTAAAGCATACAAGGTTGTTTGAAAGGAGTTTTTCAAAGGAATACCTAGATTGCGCTACTTGAACGTTGAGCATCAAATATCTATGGAGATAGATCGAAAGCGCTTAATAGAAGTTTCAACAAGATGCACGCCTTGACAAGTTTTTGAAGGATTTCAAAATAGATCAGCAAAGAAGGAGTTCTTGGTTGTGTTGTAAGGTGTGAATTTGAGTAAGACTCAAAACCCGACCACGACAGAATAAAGAGAATAGACGAAGATCATCTTCTATGCCTTAGCCGTAGACTCTAAAGTATGCCATGCTGAGTACCGCACCTGATGTGTGCCTTGCAGCAAGTCTGTTAAGAGGTACATAGAGGGATCCATGATTGAATCACTGATCAGCGGTCAAAGTTATCCTTAGTAACTAAATAGACTAAGGAATTTTTCTCGATTATGGAGGTGGTTAAAGAGTTCGTCGTAAAGGGTTACGTCGATGCAAGCTTTGACACTAATCCAAATAACTATGAGTAGTGAAACGGATTCGTATAGTAGAGTAGATATTTGGAGCAATTCCGAATAGCACGTAGTAGCAGCATCTATAAGATGACATAAAGATTTGTAAAGAACGCACGGATCTGAAAGTTTCAGAACCGTTGACTAAAACCTCTCTCACGAGCAAGACGTGATCAGACCCCAGAACTATATGGGTGTTGGATTCGTTGAAATCACATGATGATGTGAACTAGATTATTGACTCTAGTGCAAGTGGGAGACTATTGGAAATATGCCCTAGAGGCAATAATAATTAGTTATTATTATATTCCTTTGTTCATGATAATCGTTTATTATCCATGCTATAATTGTATTGATTGGAAACACAATACTTGTGTGGATACATAGACAAAACACTGTCCCTAGTAAGCCTCTAGTTGACTAGCTCGTTGATCAAAGATGGTCAAGGTTTCCTGGCCATAGGCAAGTGTTGTTACTTGATAACGGGATCACATCATTAGGAGAATCATGTGATGGACTAGACCCAAACTAATAGACGTAGCATGTTGATCGTGTCATTTTGTTGCTATTGTTTTCTGCGTGTCAAGTATTTGTTCCTATGACCATGAGATCATATAACTCACTGACACCGGAGGAATGCTTTGTGTGTATCAAACGTCGCAACGTAACTGGGTGACTATAAAGATGCTCTACAGGTATCTCCGAAGGTGTTCGTTGAGTTAGTATGGATCAAGACTGGGATTTGTCACTCCGTATGACGGAGAGGTATCTCGGGGCCCACTCGGTAATACAACATCACACACAAGCCTTGCAAGTAATGTGACTTAGTGTAAGTTGCGGGATCTTGTATTACGGAACGAGTAAAGAGACTTGCCGGTAAACGAGATTGAAATAGGTATGCGGATACTGACGATCGAATCTCAGGCAAGTAACATACCGAAGGACAAAGGGAATGACATACGGGATTATATGAATCCTTGGCACTGAGGTTCAAACGATAAGATCTTCGTAGAATATGTAGGATCCAATATGGGCATCCAGGTCCCGCTATTGGATATTGACCGAGGAGTCTCTCGGGTCATGTCTACATAGTTCTCGAACCCGTAGGGTCTGCACACTTAAGGTTCGACGTTGTTTTGTGCGTATTTGAGTTATATGGTTGGTTATCGAATGTTGTTCGGAGTCTCGGATGAGATCATGTACGCCACGAGGGTTTCCGGAATGGTCCGGAAATGAAGATTGATATATAGGATGACCTCATTTGGTTACCGGAAGGTTTTCGTGCATTACCGGAAAAGTTTCGGGCTCATCGGTAGTGTACTGGGAGTGCCGGGAGGGGTGCCGGGGACCATCAGGAGGGGTGTCACGCCCCAAGGGGTCTCATGGGCTATGGGAAGATATAAACCAGCGCCTAGTGGGCTGGAATAAGTTCCCACTAAGGCCCATAAGGTTTGAGATGGAAAAAACACAAGGTGGAAAGAGTTTCCAAGTGGGAAGGTGGAATCCTACTCCAAGTAGGATTGGAGTTGGACTCCTCCACCTCCAATTTCGGCCAAACCTTTAGGTTTTGAGGCTGCCTCATTCCCTCCCTCCCTCCTATATATAGTGGGGTTTTAGGGCTGATTTGAGACAACTTTTGCCAAGGCAGCCCGACCACATACCTCCACGGTTTTACCTCTAGATCGCATTTCTGCGGAGCTCGGGCGGAGCCCTGCTGAGATTAGATCACCACAAACCTCCGGAGCGCCGTCACGCTGCCGGAGAACTCATCTACCTCTCTGTCTCTCTTGCTGGATCAAGAAGGCCGAGATCATCGTCGAGCTGTACGTGTGCTGAATGCGGAGGTGCCGTCCGTTCGGCACTAGATCTTGGGACGAATCGCGGGATGGTTCGTGGGACGGTTCGCGGGGCGGATCGAGGGATGTGAGGACGTTCCACAACATCAACTGCGTTCACTAACGCTTCTGCTGTGCGATCTACAAGGGTACGTAGATCGGAAATCCCCTCTCGTAGATGGACATCACCATGATAGGTCTTCGTGCGCGTAGGAATTTTTTTGTTTCCCATGCGACATTCCCCAACAAGAATATTATCCAGAAAATAGTACTTTATCTCCCAAGAAAACATGTGAGTAGGGTTCCTGCCTACCGTCGATGCCGCCACCAATCTGCCTCACCTCCTATGGCCTTAGAGCCAAGGGGACGCGATGTATTCCGACCCTTAACGGTGGGAGTGCTTTGTTTTCAGATGTTTATTTGAACTTTTTAGGGTTTGTGTCATGCACATGAAGGCTGGACGATCGCGACTCCGTGAAGATGGAAAATGTTTTCTCTGCCTAGCCGATGTCTTGGTGATGCGCCTAACATCATGGGAGGGCATGTGGAGGTGTGTCTCTAGCGGATATCGCATGATTTAGTCAATAGTTATCTTTGTTGGATCTACTCAAAATTGATCTTTGTTTGTCTATGTTTGTGTGTCTTCAAGTTAGATCATGTTGATGTACGCTTATCTTCAGCGGTGACCATTGTTGTTCGCTGGTAATATGCTGGCTTGGCACGACAACTTTCTGATTGTCTACTACAACAAGTTTTGTCCGGCTCCCATGAGGGAGGGGTTATGAGGGCTCGCTTAAGTGCTTGTAGTCGTCGCTAGATGTTCTACAAATTTGGATGTATTTTTTATTATTTCACGTTGTATTGTCATCATTGAAAATGAATAGATCATAAATTGACTGCTATAAGGTTCCCCCTCCCCACATCGCCCTCCTCGGTGACACGGGGGAATCCTAGTCGCCACCGCTAGCAATCTCCCCCGCATCGCCATCGCCGGAGGGCCGGCCAGCGATGCCGCTCCAGACTCCAGGAAGGTGGTGGTGGAGCGGATCTGTGCCCCTCGCAGCGCCCTTCCCCTACTTGTCCGACGGTGATGGATCCGGTCCCGAGCGACCTGGCCCCCACGCGTCTTCGGTTGGTCGTGCTTCCCCCGTCATCCCCAGCCGTCACGGATCCCCACACCTCATGCGCCTCCACCCCCTCGGAACGCGACCCCGGGATCCTCTCCGGTTATTATTGGGCACCCTCCCTCTAGCAGATGCTCGAGCATGTCTGTCGGCGGTGGATCTGGTGCTTCTGGTCGTTGCCACGGTGCCACCCCCTACAACTCCTTACCCTCATGGCCTCGCGACCTAGTTATTCTGGTGCTTCGGTCGGCCGTGGTTGGGGCTTGGGCCTGTAGCCGGTTGCGGGTGCGCTCGTGACCTGCCTCCCGTGTAGGCACCCTCCTCATCTCCGGCGGCCTCCCCCCTTCGTGCCACGGTGGTAGCTCTCGCGTGGAGGTGACGATGGCATCTGCTGTTGTGGCTGGCACGGTGCTTCTCGCGGTGGTCCTTGTCGGCGTTGTTTCGGTCGTGTCGACCTTAGGCTCGCGTCTCTCTATTGTCCCTCACTGTCAGCGTCCCCTACCTGGCAGCTCTGGCCTTGGCGACTAGGTAGTTGCATCCCTTCCAGCTCACCTTGCTCGTCGATGTATCGATTGCCAAGGCCACAACAAGTAGGATCCACGTCCCTCTAGTCCTTGCTTGTCCGCGTTGCTAGACGTCGTCGCCCTAGTACCCTTGTGTGGTTCGCCTTGTCGCCCTCCCTGCCCAGTGCGCCTCACCCCCCCCCCCCTTTTGCCTGATCCTACACTCGTGTATTCGAAGGCCATGCCACCCTCCGAAGGCAGGTGCAGCCCCGCCAACCCCTTCTTGACATGGTAGTTCTGACCAGTGTTGGCCTGCCCATCTATGATTCCGAATTCAGCGACTATGGGATCGCTCAGCTTCAGGCCAGGAGAGATCCTTGCTTTGCTTGCCGGTGCTGGCAACGATGATGCCCGCACGTGACGTTTCCTTCTTGGAGGCACTGCCAATGCCTTCATCTTAGCCCATTTTCGAGCTCGGGGAAAACCTTAGGCCTGGGTCCCATGGACCGGATAGTGACGGTGTCTTGGCATCGTCTTTGTTCCTGAAGGAGCAATCTTGCTCGCTTGCGGTGTCCCTGATTTTGGTTCGGATTGTTGGATTCTTGTTGGTTTGGCCTCGCTGTTCTTGGCCTGGGTCTGGTAGGCTTACCCCTAATATATCCTCTCAACGGCCGAACATCCCTTGTCTCTCTGTTGTGAGCACTATGTTCACGCCTTTATATGTTCGTGTCATGTGTTTTGTTTTTCATTCATTCTACCCCTTCTATCAATGAAATGATGTATTCGTAAAAAGAATAGATCATAAGTTTTCTCGTGATTTTTATGATTGTGAACTCTTATGTGTGTGGATACCGGACAGCATGGGTTATGGGTCCTTTAATTTAATATATAGCATTATCATGAATGAAATGCTATTTTGTGCGTAGAATTGTTATGTGAAACGGTTGGACAGGAATGCGCTAAGAAAGAGAGAGAAAAAGTCATGCAATCTCATCCTGAAGAGTAGTAGTGTAACCCTCATTTGGCGCCAAGAAAATAATTCGTGACCATCACCAACCAATGTCGTATGAATAGAATATTTCTTTACGTTTGGTCGATGCACACATACATTTTTTTAATTTATTTGCCGACAATACATGCCGTGGGATCTCTTGCATACTTTTGTCGATGTCACGTTTTTGAATTTTGAAAGGTCAACACTTGACAAGTTCCCTTCTGTTCATCTGGTCAAAGTCAGTGGTGAACAGTGACGGGTCTGGCTAGTTTTTTTTTTCCGAATTGGGCGTTCGGAGTTGCAAAAGGCTAGCGGTACAAGGTACAGAAATTCACGACGGCAAAAAGGTTTACAAACTGTTCTTACTTGAGTCAACAATGTGAAATCATCTGGAGAAGCTACAAAAATATATGGAATATTTACACTCTGGTATGACTGCATTTCAAAGTCGTACCGTTTTCATTTCTCAACGGGCTATTCCCTCTGAAGAAGAAGAAAACTGTCTTCCCAGGAAAAATCACTAGAATGAAAACATCCAACGATGATCACTAGATTGACTAGTTGTATATACTTCCTTCATTTTTAAATATATTTTTTTATAAAGATTTTAATACGGACAACATATTAAACAATATGAATGAATTTATACTGTAAAATATGTCTATATACATCCATATGCAGTCTATAAAAATCTATAAAAAGACTTGTATTTAGAAACAAAGGGAGTATATATTAACTATGAGTCGATTGTGTGACTAGCATAATGCAAACTGCAAAGAGCTCACCAATTAGGCTTATGTAACTTCTTTTTTGACGGGTAGGCTTTAGTACCTTCTTGACTAAATAGGGGGGCATAGATCTTTTCATGAAGCCAATTTATCAACATACATGATTAATAGAGTTATCTATTTACTCACTTAGGCTCCACCCCATGAATTTTCTACTGCATCCGTCCATGGACAAAGGGACCGATCCGCATATATGAATGCGGGAGCCGGCCATACAATGCTATTATGTATATGTCCGTGGTGAAGGGTAATTCAAATAATGTTCGATCCATAGCACGCGCCGGATCACATCAGTACCGAATCACATGCCTGATCACAAAAAAGAGGTAAACATGCTTAGTCTTTACTTGCCCGATCACAAAAGAATATTAGTCCGACAATGCATGCAAAAAATTTAGATATTCTGGCCAGCCACACCGGTAATCCAAGACTCCTCGCTCAAGGTGTCGTGGCAGTCGCGTAGGCAACCCCCACATCCGCCTCCTTCTCCACCGCTTCCTCCTCCTCCACCTTGTCTGTTGCCTTCAACTCATCTTTCTGTTGCTGCAACATCTTGTAGCGGATGGCTTGCACAATCATTTTGCATTGGCATCCAAAGACTCCAATGTGATAGCGCGACTTATTAGGGATGATAGACTACTCATATCAATAAGGAATTCTTTCTTTTCCGGGAGCCCATTTGAACAGAACTCCCAGGTTAAGCGTGCTTGGCTTGGAGCAGTTCTAGGATGGGTGACCGACCGGGAAGTTGATCCCGGGTGCGCATGAGTGAGGACAAAGTGCGCAGAAAAGACTAGTATTGATAGGTGGGGACAATCTAGATCCCGCCAGGAGTAACTACCGCCGGCGGGTGTGTCCGGGGCGTTACATCCAAATTCAAGGACAACATCTTGGCGTCCTCCGCATCAGCTGTGATCTTCACTTTATTTTCTCTGAGCATCACCTTCTTCTCCTCGAGCATGGCCTTCTTCTCTTCGGTCATGGCCCTTTCTCTTCGATCTTGAGCTTCTTCTTGGCCGCCTCAACAATTTGAATCTCTCCGCTTTTTTTCTTCCTTGATCTACGAGCGCTTGACATATGCATCGTCCTTCTCCGACAAGATGTCCTCGAACCTCTCCATGAACTTGGCCGCCACACCTTCTTGTTTCGCCCTCTCCACCTCCCCATTCTTTCCCCAAAACACTCTTCTAACCTTCTTGGGCGGTTCTTTTGTTGGGGTTGCGTAACCGGTTTGTCCTCGGTGACTTGGACGACGGTCTTGACTATATATAGGTTCCACTTTGGTTGCCCATTCAGCCTCAACCAACAATGCATGACAGTGAAGTTTTTCTTCTCCAACTTCTTGAACACGATACAGACACAAGAATGTTGCAAAATAAAACATTGTCAACAATGCATATTCGGCTAGTGATCAATAAAATTATGCATATTCGGCTAGTGATGAAAAACTATGAATATACGACTAGTTATCAACAAAACTATGCATATTCGGCTAGTGATCAACAAGATTATTCATATCCGGCAAGCGATCAACAAGACTATGCATATCCAACAAGTGATCAATAAAACCATACAAATCCAGCTACAAACTATGCATATCTGGCAAGTGATCAAGAAAACTATGCATATTTGGCTACAAAGCAATGCATATCCACTCAAATGAACTTACATGCTTGGTGACTTGCAAACCACAAAGACACTATGTGATGAGATGTGCCAAGTGGTCGCAATACTTCGAAACAACCTCTTGCATGCTGTACCATCGATTGTTGGGGGTACTTTGATTCACGGTTGCGGATGATGCGTGAGAGTGGGGAGCGAAATGCTTTTGTTCATGGAACCATGTGTGAATGCTGGCCAAAAAGTTGTGTCTTTTGTCCCGTGCCATGGATCAGAATGAGGCTAGTGTCTAACGATACATCACACAACAACTGTTCCTCCCTCATGTTTAAGATTTCTCTTCTTCCCGCGTGATAACTCACAAGTACAGGCGATCGTAACAGTCTTCAAGAGTAGTATTTCACCCAAATCTATTGATTCGACACAAAGAGAGCCAACTAATATTTATGACTCTTGGCAGTTGAGTTATCAATTTAACCACATCTAGAATATCTTTATGAAGAAAATGTTTAGTAGCACAAGAGTTTGATAGTTTTGATAGTTCGGTAATAGTAGCAATAATAATGAGAACAATAACACTAGCAATTTGTAACAACAGTAGGAGTAGTAGTAAATTAGCAAGATAAATATGAGAAAAGCGTATGCATTGAATCAACGATGGATAAGTATGTTGGATGATATTCATTATGTAACAGTCAAAACCTGGAGCGATACATAACTAGCTCCAATTCTTCAATGTAATGTAGGCATCTATTTCGTATATAGTCATACTTGCTTATAATAAGAACATGAGGTGGAGGCGACTTCATCTCGTAAAACGCGATGCAAACTTCTCTCTATTTTCTCTCTCCGTGAGATGGTACTTAGGGCGTTGGATTTAGGTCCGTCGGAGTGTCATGCAACACACAAGCTAGTTGGACGCGCCCACCAGGCTTGTGGCTCATGGGTGGACCCCCTTCAATAGATATTGATGCCAACATTTTTTATTATTTCCAAAAATATTCTCCATAAAATTCCAGCTCAATCCAAGAACTTTTATTTCTGCACTAAAACAAGACCAGGGTAGTTCTACTGAAAACAACATCAGTCCAAATTAGTTTCATCCAAATCGTGCGATTAGAGTCCAAAGCAAGAGCAATAGTGCTTGGAAAGTTGACATGTTTGTCACGTATCAACTCATCTAAGCTTAACTCATTGAAAAACTGAAAGTGATAAAGAAAACTTTTACAAACTCTTTTGTTCTCATTTATATACATGCTTAGCTAGTGTTTAGGTTTCCAGCAAAGATTATAACTAACCATGTCAATGATAACACTTCGACATTATATTTAGTCATGATAATAACATAACCAACTAGCAAGTAATAATAATATATCTCAGATGCCGACAATGAATTTGTCAAAACAATCATGATATAATATGATAATATGGTATCTTGCTAGCCCTTTTTGAGACCACAAAACATAAATGCAGAGCACGTATGAGGTTCAAGCAACGACCAAACATTGTAAAAGATCCAGTCATGCTCACATCCAACATTCACTTGACCCAATGCATAAAAATGACAATAGTGCTCGCAGGTCTGGTGCTTTGATAAGAAGGTGATAACTCAACAATAAAGATAAATGACAAGAAAATAAATAGAAAGGTCCTTCGTAGAGGGAAGCATTGATTTGCAACGGTGCTAGAGCTCATAGTTTAACACATATATGAAATTGTAATGTTAAACACATTATCAACGGTTCCCAAACGAGATTGTAAAGTTTACTCCCCTCCACCATACATACACAACCCGACTAGCCGAATTCACGGGTGCCCTCCAACAATCAACTTTCTAGGGGAGTTTTTAATTTAATTTTGATTATGTAGGATTGGGCAGCCTTTCTAACAACCTCTCTCGTTCAATGATAGGCGAATAAACGCTCATCTTGAGAATAACCTACTTAACATAGAAGATACTGACCACCCCGTCGCTCCATGAGCGGTACGAGCACACAAAACATTTATTTATTTGAATGATTAGAGGTGGCACATGCAAATTTACTTGGAACGACAAGGTAATACCGCATATAGGTAGATATGATTGACTCATTTGGAACAACTTGGGTTTAAGGATTTTGGATGCATAAGCAGCATTCCAGCTTAGTACAGTTGAAGGCTAGCAAGTAGATTGAGAAGTGACCAGCTAGAGAGTGAAAAAAGTCATAGTCATGCATTGAGAATAATTAACATTGAACCACTAACATGAGTAGGATATAAACACTATCACTATAGTAATCAGAGAATTTGCCATCAGTCCACTATTTGCCGTCTGCTAGAGGACGATATAGATGGTATTTGTCGTCCGTTTGCAAAAAGCAGGCGGCAAAGAGAGGCCTCATGGCAAAGAGAGGTTTTGCCGTCAGTCCTTTCTTTACCATCGGCTAGTGGACAACAAATATCCTAGCAAGAGGACGAGAAATGAATGCAGTGTTGGGGAACGTCGCATGGGAAACAAAATTTTTTCCTATGCACACATAAGATCTATCCATGGTGTTGACCATCTACGAAAGGAGAGATAGGATCCACATACCCTTGTAGATCGCTAAGCGGGAAGCATTAGGAAACGCGGTTGATGTAGTCGACCGTCTTTGCGATCCAAATCGCAAGCCGTCCCGCGATCCAATCACGATCTAGCACCGAACAGATAGCACCTCCGCGTTCAGCACACGTACAACTTGATGACGATCTCCACCTTCTTGATCCAGCAAGAGGGGCTAAGAATTAGATGAATTCTCTGATAACACGACGATGTGGCAGATGATATTGGAGGAGCTGATCCCGCAGGGCGACACCGTGCACTGCCGACCTAGCCTATGGGCTGTCATGAAGTAGTGGAGAGAGAGGGGCCGCGCTGTGGCTCGTGGCGCGGATATCCTCTCTCCTATCCACTATATATAGGTGGGAGGAAGGGGTGGCGCCCTAGGGAAAAACCCCTAGGGTTGCCCGGCGGCGCACAAGGGGTGGAGTTGTCCTCCAATTCGGTTTGGTGGGGGACGAGTCCTCCTCCTAGTAGGATTACCCCAACTCCTCTCTATTTGGTGCATAGGCCTATGGGGCTGGCCGCCCAGACCACCAAGAGATGGTGCACCACCTCTTGGGTCTATGTGGTCCCCTCCGGGTGGGTGGCCCCTCCTGGTGAACCCTCGGAACCCATTTGTCACTCCCGATACTTTACCGGTAATGCCTGAAAACTTTCCGGAAGCCGAATACATCTTTCTTATATATCAATATTCATCTCCGGACCATTCCAGAACTCCTCATGATGTCCGGGATCTCATCCGAGACTCTGAACAACATTCATTTACGAACATACATAATTCATCTATATCGAAATGTCACCGAACCTTAAGTGTGCAGACCCTGCTGGTTTGAGAACTATGTAGACATGATCGAGACACTCTTCGATCAATAACCAATAGTGGGATCTCGATGTCCATATTGGCTCCTACATATTCTACGAAGATCTCTATCGGTTGAACCTCTATGTCAAGGATTCAGTTAATCCCGTATATTATTCCCATTGTCCTTCGGTATGTTACTTACCCGAGATTCAATCTTCGGTATCTCTATACCTTGTTCAATCTTGTTACTAGCAAGTCTCTTTACTCGTTCCGTAATACAAAATCCTGTGACTAATTCTTTTGTCACATTGCTTGCAAGGCTTGTTGTGATGTTGTATTACTGAGTGGGCCCTGAGAGACCTCTCCGTTACACGAAGTGACAAATCCCAGTCTTGATCCATGCTAACTCAACAGACACCTTCAGAGATACCTGTAGAGTACCTTTATAGTCAGCCAGTTACGTTGTGACGTTTTATACACACAAGGTATTCTTCCGGTGTCAGTGAGTTACATGATCCCATGGTCATAGGAACATATACTTGACATGCAGAAAATAGTAGCAATAAAATGACATGATCACATGCTACGTTCATAGTTTGGGTCTTGTCCATCACATCATTCTCCTAATGATGTGATCCCGATGAGGACATCAACACCATTGTTACACCCACAACCCCAACCGTTATACATACTGGACCAGTTACTAGAGCTCGCGCACGATAATTGAATTACCAAGTACTTTTGTTTCTTGGGAATACTTCTAATGTTCATGAACATATGATGATGCGTAAGTTAGATACTTTTGTTGTGCTCATGAATGAAGGACCTATCATGGAAAGAAGGATATTCGTTGGAGCGGGATCAACTATGGAGAAGAAGGTGCATGCGCGGGAGAGAACAATGGAGCTTCCACTGGTGATTTTCGCACTTTAAAGCCACCATAAGGAGAGCATGAAGGCTTTGGACGAAATATTCAAGACGTCACTTTATAAATTTTGTCCATAGGCTATTATAGGTGTTGCGCCACCTTATTTTTGGGCCAGGCCCATGTAATTTCGAAATACCATAATATAGGCTATTTTTAGAGTCCGTATGTGTGGGGAAACCGAGTTTATGGCTGTTTTCGGACCCCTCCTCCAAGGGTCACGAAATTGCCTCTCTATTCCCTCATATATACAACCCTTAGGGCACCGTTTAGACTTGGGTTTTGTTTAGATTACAAGTTCGCCATAGCTGCAACTTCGCGTTCTTCGTTTGTGTTCTACGACCAGACAAAGGCGTCACAGAACCCCACCTTCGTTAATAAAGCTTTCCTCAGTGCTACTGTGATGCATCACCCTTTCCTCTTCAAGGGAAAAACCAACGCAATCTCAAGAGGTAGCAGGCCTCTCCACCGTTCGAGTTGCTCGAACACCTTTTCGCACACGATTATAGAGATACGGTGCGATATCTTGCACCCTAAATCCCTGCATCCACCTATGTTCCTAGAACAAATCACTGCCCCCTAACGTATCACAATGGCTACTTGGAAGATTTTCCGCGCCTGACCTGGTACCTGGATCTCAAACTTAGACCATGGCCTCGAGGCATCCACACGTTACAGCCACAATCAACGAGGTTAGAGGGCGAAGTTTATCCACGTCAGATCCGAGATGTCAAGCCCTCCGGCCCACTTCGGCGTGGACATCGAGCTCGAAGCCGCTGCACACTGCCCACCATTAGCCTCGCTCTTGCTGCACCATAAGAATCCCCGATAGATTTTCGTTATAGCCTTCAACGTCTTGGGTGAGATGATGAGGGCAGTCATTATGTCGTGAAATTGAAACAATCGCACCTGGACCCTTTTGAACTCTTCTTGTGTATCTCAAATCATTGAGGAATGGGGATTATAGGAGACGAGATGGAATCATTCAAATGAAGATAAATATATAAATTAGGGCTATATAGAAGGTGAATGTTCCTAATGTTACAAACTAAGGGATATGTTGGCAATTAACAAATGAAGATCTTCTCCTTTATTAGATCCGTCCACAGAACTAAAAATGGCATGAGCTGGAAGATGCACCATCATCATGTAATTGAGGAAGAGTAACGATGTCACAACCCTAGAAATTGTTTTTAAATAGTTGCATCAGTATCCATGCATCATATTCATTTGAATTTGAATTGCCAATTTGGATGTCAAACCCTGGCATCAATTGAATTCAAATAGGATCAACAAAATCTACTATCATCCAAATACAGGACGTAGAAGATTCTGTTTTTGCACTCCATCAATTCTACTATCATCCAAATCAACCCAAAGGCTTTACTTGGCACAAACACTAACTAAAAGATAAAAACACAATCGTTACATCAGCAACAATCATGTCATCACACAAAAACTGGAAGTAAAAGCAAAAAAAATTAAGATAACTATTGGGTTGCCTCCCAACAAGCTCTATTGTTTTATGGCCTTAGGTAAGCATAATGCAAAGTTTCATGTTTTGTCCTTCTTCAAGTTAATTCCATTGGAGGCGCGCATAACAGACTCATAAGGTGGTTGAATTATCTTCCTTGGGAAGTGTTCTATTCCTTTCTTTAGTGGGAATAGAAACCTTATGTTTCCTTCTTTCATATAAATAACGGCACCTATGGTTCATAGGAAAGGCCTACCAAGTATTACAGGACAAGACATGCTGCATTCAATATCAAGCACAATGGAATCGAGAGGCACATAATTTAGATTTGCAATTATGAGAACATCGTTGATTCTACCCAATGGTTTCTTAATATTTAAATCCTCAAGATGCAAGTTAAGGTAACATTCCTACATATCGGTGAGACCTAGAATGCCACACAAAGATATTGGTATAGTAGACACGCTAGCACCTAGATCACATAAAGCATTACATTCATAATCCTTAACCTTAAATTTAATAGTAGGTTCCCATTCATATTGTAATTTCTTTGTAATATAGACATCCAACTCTAATTTTTCCTCATTGGCTTTCTAGATAGAATCAACGATGTGTCTAGTGAAGGTTTTATTTTGTTCATAAGCATTAGGTCAAATTATCTTGGATTGAAACAGGGAGATACATTCAATTGAAGAACAATTATAAAAATTGACTCCTTTACAATCCAAATTAATGAGTTCAAAACCACTTTTGATATTTTTATCACTATGATTATCACCCTCCTAACAATTGGGACACCCTATAGCTAAAGTTGACTCATCTCTAGTCCCTTTTACATGAAGTTTTGTATTACTAAACAAGGTTTCAATAGGTCACACACCAATAATTTTAACATCTTCATCATGATTATGATAAAAACCTGTGGTAGTGTTTTATCAAGGAACTCTTGTTTAGCTTTAATCCTTTCGATTCTTTTTTGCACTCTCACCTATAGTGACTTGGATAGACTTCAGAGAGTTAGATATTATGTCATTTATATGTGGATTTTTTTTGATTGTTTTAATACTCGTTTTCTGCGTTGGGTTTTTCGGGAAGAGGATCAGGTGATGCATCATAGTATAGATAAGTATTTCCCTTAGTGAGAATAAAGGTTATTGAACCTATAGGATTAGCACGCAACCCCCGTATTCAGCAACATCACACAAAGAAGCAAACACTTGCATGCAACACGGGCAAGAGGGTTGTCAATCCTCTTGGACTCGTTACTTGCAAGAAAATGAAGTGTGAAGATGATAGTTGATAATTATAAATTGCAAAATAAAAGAAAAGATAAATAAAAACAGCAAGGTATTGAAAGTTTTGTAGATATATAAGTGGATAGACCGAGGTCCATAGTTTTCCCCTAGTAGCATCTCTCTTGAAGAAGGCATAGTGTGGGTGAACAAATTACTGTTGGGAAATTGAGAGAAAAGCGTGTAGTTATGAAATATTTATTCATGGCAATTATTATTAGTATATAGACATCACGTCCATAAGCAAGTAGACCGACTCATGCCTGCATCTACTACTATACTCCACGCATCGACCGCTATCCAGCACACATCTAGAGTATTAAGTAAAACAGAGTACTCCTTGGAGAACAATGAAATGGTGTAGACAAACTAGATTCAATCAATATGAAAAACTCCATTGTTTTATCCTTAATGGCAACAATAAAAAAGACGTGCCTTGTCCCTTTCTATCACTGGGATATAGAGCACCGTAATATTGAACCCTCACACTCAATATATATCAATCTAGTTAGCCAAACGAAACCAATATATTAGAGAGATTTACGAAGCTATAATAATCACGCAAATAAGAATCACATATAACTGTAGAGAAGACTCAAATATTTATCATGAATAATGTGAACATAAACCCACAATTAATCGAATTCCAACAATTGCACCGCAGAAAGTGATTACATTGAATAGATCGCCAAGAAGATGCGATGAATTTTTATTGAAGATCGAGAGAGAGAGAGAGATAGCCATCTAGGTACTAACTACGGACCCGTAGGTCTGAGGTGAACTACTCACACATCACAATGAGAGGAGCAAGGTTAATGTAGAGGCCCGTCGTGATCGACCCCCCTCTGGAAGGGCACCAGAACGTGGCTCCAAATGGGCACACGGTGGGACAGGGACTTGCCGTGGCAAAAAAGTGTTTTGGGAGACTCTTTAGGGTTTTCCCTATATATTATAATTTATAGTCCAGCGAGGGGCGTCAGCAGATGCCAGGTGGAGCCACAAGCCAACAGGGCGCGACCACCCCCCTAGGCACGCCGTGTTGGCTTGTGGGCCCACCTTCTGGCCCTCGGCCTCCTTTCAAAGCTTCCAGGTCTTCTTTTGTTCAAGAAAAAATCATCCAAAATTTTCGTGGCAATTGGACTTCATTTGGTCATTTAAACCCGAAAAGCCAAAAACATGTAGAAAACAACAAGTGGCAGTGGGCACTGGGTTAATAGGTTAGTGCTTAGAAATAATATGAATCAACAAATAAATGCCCAAAATGTATCCTAGAATGATGATATTATAGCATGTAACAATAAAAAATTATAGATATTTTGGATACGTATGAGCATCCCCAAGCTTATATTCCTGCTTGTCCCTGAGTAGGTAAATGATAAAAACAGAATTTTGACGTGATATGCTACCCAACATGTAATATATTGCACGTATGATCATTGAGAAATGATGAATTAATGAACATCAACATAGTAATATTTATAAACATAAGTAACATAATCATCAAGTTACAAAATGTACTATCCTTAAAGAATGTTCACCCCATGTTCATTTTATCATATTAGTGTGACATGGCTCCGTCTT
Source organism: Hordeum vulgare subsp. vulgare (assembly GCF_904849725.1). Lineage (NCBI taxonomy): Eukaryota > Viridiplantae > Streptophyta > Magnoliopsida > Poales > Poaceae > Hordeum > Hordeum vulgare. The sequence continues at coordinate 130,055,198 of NC_058523.1, forward strand.
CACCATATAAATACAAATGTCAACCACCATAGTGTTAAGTCAGGCAATTGGATCGTACTTTTTAATGCGCTTTAGTTTTCTATTACTCAGGCAATACATCAGCCTGAACCATGGATATAGCATAAAGGGTGAATAGAATATGGTGGTAGGTTCAAAGGGGTAAAAGTGTAGAAGAAAGTATCACATCAACCAGGTGCATCAACGGGCTATGGAGATTCCCATTAATAGATATCAACGCGAGGAGTAGGGATTGCCATGAAACTGATGCACTAGAGCTATAAGTGTATGAAAACTCAACTGAAACTAAGTGGGTGTGTATCCAACTTGCTTGCTCATGAAGACCTTGGGCATTTGAGGATGCCCTTCATCGGAATATACAAGCCAAGTTCTATAATGAAAAAGTCCCACTAGCATATGAAAGTGACAAAACAAGAGACTCTCTATATGAAGAACATGGTGCTACTTTGAGGCACAATTGTTGAAAAAGAGGTATAGTAGCATTGTCACTTCTCTCTTTTCACTCATTTATTTTACTATTATTGTTTATTTTCTCCCTTTATTTCTTTTTATTTATTTTTTCGTCGGATTCTCATTCGGACTTGTGGGGGTGTCATTGTATCCATGATCCTTTCCACAGTGACATAGTGCCCAACTAATGCTAATCACCACACTTTTATTTACTTACAACTCAATATGAGAAACTGATAAACAATATGAATCTATATAAATGCATATGGTAGTGTACTAGGCTGTGCAATGATCAAGCATACGTAACATGTATCCAGTAATGATGAACGGTGGCTTTGCCACAAGTACTATGTTAGCTTATATGATCATGCAAAGCAACATGACAATGAACATACTAGTCATATGATATGACGATGGAAGTTGCATGGCAATATATCTCATAATGGCTATGGAAATGCCATGTGTCGGGACCCCGATTCTAAGCCATAGGAATCCAGCCTGTAGCACATTGCACCCTTTGCGGTCTCACGCACGGTTATCCCCACGACTGCCACCTTACCTTAGCGGGGACCATTTGCGCCTTTTGACTCACGTATGCATTAGTGTCGCTAGAATTCCAATGTCAAAGAACCCGGGTCGAGAAATCTAGTCATAAACCCAAGTGGCTCGACTGTACAGAGACAAACATACATAACCCAGCAAAGCAGATGTCGGTCAACAACGAGTGTAGACGAGTCGTAGCAAGCTACAAGGACTCCATTACACCGCGTGACATTTCCCGAAGGGACAGACACAACAGCTAAGAAGGATACATGCCGGTCAACCAATGTGTCCGGAGCAGTAGCAAACTACCAAGGCTCGGTGGAATCACAAAGGGGCATTTCTGTGTATAGAGAGCTACTAAGGCATACGACTAGGTGTCGAATCCCATACATATCACAGTGCATCACATGTACGCATGACATACCAGATATGCATAGATACAATAATGGCATCACAACATAACCATACAACATCACGACATTTATTTAGAAGACTCAGAAGAGTCTTGCTTAATATGTTCATACAAGCAGGGGCCACATGACCCGACACTCAAAGTCATACGAACCAACGAAAGCATAAAGCTGTATGAGTACAGACAGATGAAAGGATAAGGCATAAAGCCTGACTATCTACAGATCCCTTCTGAAAGGGGCCAGGTCGTAGCTGGGACACCAGCTACTCGTCATCATCGATGTCTAGAAAGAACCCACATGTTGGCTGGTGGGTATCCTATGCAACAATTATTAAGCAAACATGAGTACAAAAGTACTCAATAAGACTTTAGAGTAGATCTATCTACTCATGCTCAGGTATTAGTAAATGGGGTTGTGGTGCTTCATGCAGCAAGCCAACTTTGACTCTTGGCTAGACAAAGCTACAATTTTAAATAATTTTGACAACTTTGTTTTCTGGCACATGAGTCCACTAACTCCACAACAATACACCATCATGGAATCATTCCCATCTTCCTACGGAGAGGCCATCCATGACACTCACACTTATCTTCATACTTTTATGAGTAGCCATTAAAGTTATCTATGAACAACATATGTCTCCAAGTAGTCCATATCCATGGACGCGGCTATTCGAATAGATCATAACCCTGCAGGGGTGTACTTCTTCACACACGCTCTCGCCACTTATCGCCATGTTCACGTCATGCACCTCGGCAACCTTCAAGCGGAAGCCCCGCGAGGGAGTCGGCCACGACCGTTAACCACGCTAATACCTAGTCCAGGTTTATCGCCTATTTGAAGGTAACCCGCACGGAAGTCCGGCCGAGGTTTCCACCACGGCCCCAAACGATGTGCGCAGGGTTCCTAAGCCCACCATCCGGGTGCCACTTGGTACACCGTGCCACTGCCTACCACATCATAGCCCACCTCTAATGTCAGCACTATGCACGGCCTCTAGCATGACTATAAACACCAGAAACTACTTGCAACTCCTGGACCGAGTACTAGGCGATTAATAAGTCGAGAGGGTCAATTAAGTATCCCAACGTGTGGTAGTATCTAGTCTTGGATTACATACACGGAACTCATTTCCTAAGGACGGCTCCAATGAAACAACCAACCATGTACTCCTACATAGCATTTCACCGGTACCTTTACCAAATCAGGTTCAACACACAACCTTTATTAAGAGAACACATTCTCACGATCGTGTTCATCACCCAGATGACAGACCAAACACAACTCTAAGCTTAGCATGCATAGCAGGATTAGACACATCATGGCTCAAGCATCTACCAGGTATGCTAGGTTGCAAGGTTTAGCTAATTACTGTGACAAAGACAGGTCATGCAAAGGAATGGGTTCAACTAATGTGGTAAAAGCATTTGAAGCATTTTGACCTAATGCAATAAATAAGAGAAGGAGCGAGAACATGGGATTTATCGGGATGATCAAAATTGTTGCTTGCCTTGTTGCTCAGCAGAGGGGTGATATCCGTTAGACGGATATTCAATCGTATCCGGAGGGGCGGGGCCTACCGGAATAACAACATACAATTAATAGAAATCATATGCTGCAATCATGATGCATGAACATGGCATGAAATGAAGGGTGATATGATTCAATGTGGTTGGTGAAACCTTAGTTTGCATCTGGTTTGAAATCCAAATTCAAATATCATTTGAAATGGCATATTTATCTTAATTATTTAATTTATTTGACCTGATGCTGTTTCATAACTTTGTTTTTCATACATGAAAGTAGCACCATTGTGTTCATTGATTTTTTCTAATCAATTTGCATATATTATTTGTCTGATTTGGAGTTATAATCAAATTTCTATGAATTTCCAAAGTTTTGTAATTATTCTGGAATTATTTTAAACCAGAATTAGACTTATTGCATCACCATGACATCAGCAGGTCAGCTGGCCGTTGAAAGTTAAACCTGACCAGTGGGACCCACTGGTCGGTGACTCTAGCCAGAAACTAATTAAGTCTTAAACTAAATTAGGTATTTAACAGATCTGGACCCACATGTTAGTGAGTGATTAACTTTAATATAAATTTTTTTTACTAATCTCAATTAGTCAGGGAACTGGCCCCACATGAAATTGACTCTGGGGAGCTCAGATCCACCGGCGGCGAGGTGGCACTCGCCGGCGATGAGCTCCGGCGATCACACAGACGGCGAGGAGCTTCGGGTTTCTGTTTCCGGCGGCCAAACGCACGGCGGAGGGCACCAGAAGAACGAGTGGTCGATTGCGGATCCATTTTTTGCGCAAAGCAGGGGCTGAATTGGCCGGGGATGACACCGGTGACGAGCTCGGCGGCTACCGGAGCTCGGGCTATGTCGAGGTCATCGAAACAGAGGGCAAATCGCGCGGGGTTGGGCTCCTAGAGCACCTACGCAATGAGCTGGAGCTGATGGATGCCTTAGATGGACCAACCGCTCACCGCAGGGTCACCGGCGACGAGCTACCGCGGCGGTCCTCATCGGGCTCCAGTGAATCAGGGCTTAGAGCTCGGGATCGAGAGGGAAAACGAGGGGGAAAACACCCTGAGCTCACAAGGAGTGCGGCAACGTCGAAAGCGGGCTCGAGGATGGCCTGAGGAGGGAGAACGACGGCGGTGAACGTCGGTGATCCGAGGAGGAAGATGACGGCGTCACGGCATCTCAGGGGTTCTCGGCGTCGAGCAGCTAGCTGGAGAGCTTCAGGAGACCATGGCAATGATTTTGTGCAGCTCAAGTGAGATAGAGAGAGGCTGGAGCGACGGCGAGCTCGAACTCGGCTCGGGCTCTAATGGCGGCCGAGAGGGGAGAGAGCAGGGGGAAGAATGAGGCGAGGAAGATCTCGGGGACAGTTGCGGGATGCTTATCCCCTCCTTGCCAGCGCAAAGCGGTGGCCAGGCACGCACACACGTGCATGGCCGCGCCGGAGGGAGAGGCGGCCACCTCCTGCTACCGACCGGCAGGAGGTAGACGACAGACAGGAGCTGGGCCGGGCCAGGGTGAGCGACAAGTAAGCTTTCTCTTTTCTTTTCCATTTTTGTTTTCTGTTAAAACAATTCTGACTTTGTTTCATTTAATTTTTGGCTCCAAACTATTCCTAAAATAGTTTGAAAAATGCTGGGGTGTTATTTGGAATATTTCCAAACACATATAAAGTTTTCAACATTTTTGGAAACTTTGGATTATTTGAAATCAATTATATAGTTGATTTCAGTAACTTTGAAAAATAAAATAAAATGCCAAAAGTATTTTGAAAATATATTTCTCCCCTAATATTTTGTTTTCAACATTTATCAGAAATGATGAACTTTTCTAATGGCCATTTTGGGTTCATTGATTTGTCACCAAAATTTGGAATTGTTTTGAATTAGAGTTGCTAGGGTTTGCTTTTGTTTTCTTTTCTTTGCTTTTGATTTCATTTCATTTACTTGAATGCAAAGGAAAAGACATGAGCACAATCTTGCTAAACTCTATTAGGGATTCAGGGATGTGACAACTCACCCCCACTCAAAAGAATCTCGTCCCGAGATTTCGAAGTCGTTGGGAATAGCGAGGGATCCTCAAGTCGTAGACGATCCTCTCTTTCCCATGTTGCCTATTTTTCAGAATGATTTGACCATTGAACTTTAAGAAACTTGAGGTTTCGACGTCGAGTGGTACGCTCAGCTTGATCAAGAAGATGAATGGGGTATTCTCGGTATGAAAGGTTATCTTGGAGATCAAGCGTTTCGTGGTCCACTTCGTGGATAGGATCCGAAAAGCAACGCCTGAGTTGCGAGACGTGGAATACATCATGAACCTTGGAAAGATGCGGAGGAAGTTCCAATTGGTAGGCAACTTCTCCTCGTTTGGCAAGAATGCGAAAAGGACCGATGTAACGAGGAGCCAACTTGCCCTTGATACCGAAACGATGGGTACCCTTCAAAGGTGTAACCCGTAGGTAAGCCTTCTCGTCAACTTCAAAGGTCACAACCTTATGATGACGATCATATTGGCTCTTTTGATGAGACTGGGCTGTTTTCAACTTTTCACGAATAATGCGAACTTGCTCTTCTGCTTCCTGGATCATATCCGGACCAAAGAGTTGTCTCTCTCCGGTTTCTGACCAATTAAGAGGTGTTCGACATCTTCGTCCATAGAGAACTTCAAAAGGGGCTTTGCCCAAGCTTGATTGATAACTATTGTTATAAGAAAATTCGGCGAATGGAAGGCACTTCTCCCAATTCATACCGAACGATATAACACAAGCTCGGAGCATATCTTCTAGGATTTCATTCACTCTTTCTACTTGGCCACTTGATTGAGGATGGAAAGCAGTGCTAAAAGATAGGTGAGTCCCCATGGCATTCTGAAAGCTTTCCGAGAAGCGAGAAGTAAAAATACTACCACTGAGTTAATCTCCAGAGGAACACCATGAAGAGACATTATTCGAGAGATATACAACTCTGCTAGCTGGCTAGCTGTTATACTCTCCCGAACTAGAAGAAAATGAGCTACTTTGGAAAGACGGTCAATGACCACAAAGATAGCATTATTTCCTTTCTTGGGCTTGGGAAATCCAGTGATGAAATCCATACTCACTTTATCCCATTTCCATTCAGGAATAGCTAAAGGTTGAAGGGTGCCAACAGGCCTTTGATGTTCTGCCTTAACTCGAGGACAAACGTCGCAGTTAGAAATGAACTCAGCAATTTCTCTCTTCATTCTAGTCCACCAAAACCTCTGGCGTAGGTCCTGATACATCTTAGTACTACGAGGATGAATAGTGAGAGGAGAATCGTGAGCCTCCTTAAGGATCAACTGCCGCAGACGTTTGCTCTTAGGAACCACTAGACGGTTCTGAAAGAACACGACACCTTGCTCACTGATAGAGAAATCCCTAGCGTTTCCGCTAGCAATATTCTCCTTGATCCGAGATATACCCTTATCATATGTCTGCACAACTATGATTTAATCCCCAGGAGTAGGTTTCGCCACCAGGTTAGAAAGAAATCCTTGAGGAACAATGTGAAGGTTTAACTTTCGAAATTCCTCATAGAGATGTGGTTGACCTCGTTGCAACATTAGATTGTTACAATAAGACTTACGAATTAGTGCATCAGCCATAACATTGGCCTTCCCCGGGGTGTAAGTTATTCCTAAGTCGTAATCTGTGATCAAATCAACCCACCGTGTTTGCGTGAGATTCAAATCCGGCTGGGTGAAGATATATTTCAGACTTTGGTGAATAGTGAATATTTCGCAACGATTACCAAGAAGGTAATGTCGCCAGGTTTTAAGTGCATGGACTACAACTGCAATCTCAAGATCATGTGTGGGATAATTATCCTCATGTGGACGCAACTGTCGAGATGCCTATGCGATCGCATGACGATCCTGCATGAGAATGCAACCTAATCCTTGTCGCGAGGCGTCGCAATAGATAACAAAGTCCTTAGAAAAATCTGGAGGTAGCAACACAGGTGCGGAAGTCAGGCGTCTTTTCAGTTCCTTAAAACTATGCTCACACTATGGTGTCCACTCAAACTTTTTATCTTTCTTGAGGAGTTTAGTTAGAGGCTTTGCAACCTTGGAGAAATTCTCGACAAAGCGGCGACAATAGCTCGGTAGACCAAGAAAACTCCTAACTTGCTTAACCGATTCAGGTTGAGTCCAATCAAGGATGGCTTGAACTCTCTCGGGATTGACAGCAATACCCTTACCAGAGATTACGTGGACTAGATAGGTCACTTCTAGTAATCAAAATTCACATTTTGAAAACTTGGCATAAAGGCGATGCTCTTGAAGTTTCATCAATACCAGCCTTAGATGCTCGGCATGTTCTTGTTCGTTCTTCGAGTAGATGAGAATATCATCGAGGTATACCATGACGAATTTATCCAAATACTCCATGAAGATTGAATTCATCAAGCTAGAGAAGGTGGATGGGGCATTGGTTAAACCGAAGGACATGACGGTGCACTCGTATTGGCCATAACGACTGACAAAAGCCGTTTTTGGAATGTCCCCGTTCTTGATCTTGATTTGATGGTAACCCAACCTCAAATCCATTTTGGAGAAGACAGAGGATCCAGCGAGCTGATCATACAGATCGTTGTTCCTAGGGAGCGGATACTTGTTCTTTATGGTGACCAGGTTAACTGGTCGATAATCTACAACCATCCGATCCGTTCCATCTTTCTTCTTGACGAAGAGGACGGGACAAGCCCAAGGAGAAGAGCTAGGACGAATGAAACATTTATTCAAGACCTCATCTAGTTGTTTCTTAAGTTCGGATAGCTCCAGGAGTGCCATCTTATAGGGTCTTCTGGCTATTGGAACAGTTCCCGGAACAAGGTCTATCACAAACTCCACATCCCTGTCAGGTGGAATTCCTGGCAGCTCTTCTGGAAAAACATCCGAGAAGTCACGGACTACCGGAATGTCTTCAAGTTCTGGAAGAGGATTGGCATTGAGGGAATAGAGTTGGCAGTTGGCAACTCGAGTAGAGACATTAACTATCTCACTCGAGGGATGGGTAAGCTGAACATTTCTAGAATGAGTATCAATCTTGGCATAATGAGCTGACATCCAATCCATACCCAAGAAAATATTGATATCCGAAGATTTTAGGGATATCAAAGATGCTAGAAAAACTAGCCTGTGTACTAGGATTTCATTGTCATAGGTTATCCTGGATGTTTGCCACTTACTACCAGGGGTTTGGGCAACCAATGGGCTTGGCATATCACAAAAGGACATGTTATGCAACTGTGCATAACTTTCTGAAATGAAGGAATGAGATGACCCAGTGTCAAAAAGAACAGACGCTGGGTGATGATTGACAAGGAGCGTACCCAATATGACGTCGGGATCCTCTGCAGCTTCTTCTGCTGAAACATAATTCACGCGGCCACGTGCAGGAATTGGCTTCACGTCAGGATCCTCCGCAGCTTTGCCCGACTTGCCTTGCCCAACGGACTTTCCAGGTTGCTTGGCACCTATATTCTGAGGACACTCTCGTGAGTAGTGGCCTGGTTCTCCACACTTGTAACAGATCACCTGATTGGTACGTGGTGCAACATTGCTAGCTGGGCCACCATAGGTTTTTGCTGGAGGGTTGGTCTGGTTCGCCTGAGGCGCCACATAGGATGGCCTCGGGGTATATCTTGGCGGCAGAGAGCTATTTGGGTCCCACAGCCTGCGTTTTGGAAACGCGGAACCAGATGAGGAGCCAGAATCACGGGAGTGCTTCTTTGTGGCTTCATAGTTGGTATGACCAGTCTCGGCATAGATCGCCTTGTTGACAAGAGCTTGAAAGCTTGTACATTCGTGGAGGCGCATGTCACCACGAAGTTCAGGGCTCAGACCCTTGCAGAATCTTGCTTGCTTCTTGGCATCAGTTGACACCTCTTCAGTTGCATAGCGAGCGAGATTACCGAACTCACGGCTATAAGCATCCATGGTCAACTTTCCCTGGGTGAAGGCACATAATTCCTCTCTCTTACGGTCCATCAGACCCTCTGGAATGTGGTGCAAACGGAAGGCTGCACTAAAGTCTGCCCATGTGGCTGCTGGTCCGGCAGGACGCATAGCTTCAAAGTTCTCCGACCACACATTGGTGGGTCCTTCCAGAAAGTACGCCGCAAAGGTCACCTTGTCGGCCTCAGAAACATTTGCAGAGCGAATCTTGCGTGATATACTGCACAACCAGTCATCAGCGTCGATAGGATCGACGGAGTGATGGAACTTCGGGGGATTCAGCTTCACGAAGTCATTGAGGGACACTGCATCATTCCTCGGCTGACGAGCCGTATTTTGCTCAATACGCCCTAGCAGACGGTTGGTCTCTCTTTTGTTTCTTTCCGCCTCAAGCATAACTTCCGCCAGAGAAGGCGGGTGATGCAATTCCTCCTGCGATGCCTGACTACCCTCTCCCTGCTCATGGGCAGGGGCACGGTTCATCCTGGTGAACACCATCCTGGCAAACAAACTCACAACTTAGACTAATATCAACATCAATACTAGCTATGGATTAAGAATGCAGTTAACACATGGAATGCGGAAATGAACATCCGAACATCATAGTAACAAGCAACTGCTAGATATACACCATGGTTCATACACACCATTACATAGTTCAGTACAACCTCAACCCGAAGAGCAAACTACTGAAAAGATGATACTACTCATCAGAGGCTTTCCAAGCTTCCTATACATTATTTATCTATGCCTCCAAAATTCGTCTCACGACAAAAGCATACTCCACAAGACACACAGGACTATGGAAGTACAACTACTACCATACTACTCTTCCACTCACGGGTTCAAGCATCCGCATAAAACATCTCATAAAGGTTGCCTCCATGGCCTGGGAGCTCAACTTGTGGATCAGGAAATACTCGAGCCTGAGACCCGTGGGAACCGTAAGGACACGGGTGTGGCCTTGGTCCCTTGACTGGTGGTACTAGGGGTCCCCGAAGAGGGGTAACTCCTCCTATAGGAGGCCAGTCAACATGAGCTAGAAGATGGGTCATAACAGGGTTCAACATCTCCATATCTCCGTACCCTGTCTGGACTACAGGTGCCAGCTGTGTCAGAGCCGTCCACAGACGGGCACGTGTAGCATAGAGCTCCATACGAAGGGCACGAGCATCTCTGTCTCTATTCTCTAACATCTCAGCGGTGAACTGCAGCAGCGGATCCTCTATAGAGGAATCAAAGTAGACCCCACTGAGGTATCCTTCTTCTCCTGGCTGAGAGACGGGAACATAGCAGAACTCTGAATTCTGCAGCACTGCATGTCTGGCTCTCATGATGGTCAACAGTGAATAGGCAACATCTTGTACTACCATGTCAACAGTAACCCCCAATCCATAAGACCATTGGATCAGCTCCTCGGCTCCAGGGTAATCTTGGAATACCCTAACAGTGCACAGGTATTGACTCTGGTTAAAATCACGATACCGCTCCTCCACTGTATACTTTCGGTAGCAGCGGTAACCGACTACTAACATCATCCGGGCCAGCATGGCCGTGTGACCTGGCACATCAATGCACCTAGTCAGACGGACCACCTGATGAGAAGGACGACCAGGCATCTGAAATAGAGAGTAATGCAAAAGGCATTAGAGCTCTGGAGACAAAATTGGGCAGCATAACGATTGTAAATGCTCAAACAATTTTGAGACAACCCACGAAAGATAGGATAGCATAACCACTCAATTATCAAGTTCAATTCCATGGTCATCAAAACTTACTTTCTTTTCCTTGGAATAAAACAAACTTGGAGTAACTCTCGACTCGTTGTCCTATAATCTACCTATTATGAATACACGATCCTGAGAGAAAGATAAGTAACCTAGTTCTTAATCCCCGCAGAAAAGACGAGGATGACCAGAATAGAATGACTTGAGAGGAGAAACAAGAATCTTACATTCCCTTCCACAAACAATTCCCTTATATATAAATAAAGCAATTCCAGACTAAACTTCGACCAGTTTGGCTTGGTAATCCTACAGTTAGTCAGGCTCTGATACCAAAGCTGTCGGGACCCCGATTCTAAGCCATAGGAATCCAGACTGTAACACTTTGCATCCCTTTGCGGTCTCACGCACAGTTATCCCCACGGCTGCCACCTTACCTTAGCCGGGAACGTTTGTGCCTTTTGACTCACGTATGCATTAGTGTCGCTAGCATTCCAATGTCAAAGCACCCGGGTCGACAAATCTAGTCATAAACTCAAGTGGCTCTATTGTACAGAGACAGACATACATAACCCAGCAAAGCAGGTGTCGGTCAACAGCGAATGTAGACGAGTCGTAGCAAGCTACAAGGACTCCATTACACCGCGTGACTTTTGCCGAAGGGACATACACAACAACTAAGAAGGATACATGCCGGTCAACCAATGTGTCCGGAGCAGTAGCGAAATACCAAGGCTCGGTGGAATCACAAAGGGGCATTTATCTGTATAGAGAGCTACTAAGGCATACGACTAGGTGTCGAATCCCATACATATCACAGTGCATCACAGGTACGCATGACATACTAGATATGCATAGATACAACAATGGCATCACAACATAACCATACAACATCACGACATTTATTTAGAACACTCGAAAGAGTCTTGCATAATATGTTCATACAAGCAGGGGCCACACGACCCGACACTCAAAGTCATACAAACCAACGGAAGCATAAAGCTGTCTGAGTAGAGACAGATGACAGGATAAGGCATTAAGCCTGACTATCTACACATACCTTTTGAAAGGGGCTAGGTCGTAGCTAGGACACCAGCTACTCGTCATCATCGATGTCTAGAAAGAACCCACCCGTTGGCTCGTAAGTATCCTCTGCAACAATTATTAAGCAAACATGAGTACAAAAGTACTCAACAAGACTTTAGAACAGATCTATCTACTCATGCTCAGGTATCAATAAAGGGGGTTGTGGTGCTTCATGCAGCAAGCCAGCTTTGACTCTTGGCAAGACAAAGCTACATTTTTAAATAGTTTTGACAACTTTGTTTTCTCGCACACGAGTCCACTAACTCCACAAAAAATACACCATCATGGAATCATTCCCATCTTCCTACGGAGATGCCATCCATGACACTCACACTTATCTTGATACTTTTATGAGTAGCCATTAAAGTCATCTATGAACAACATATGTCTCCAAGTAGTCCATATCTGCGGACGCGGCTATTCAAATAGATCATAACCCTGCAGGGGTGTACTTCTTCACACATGTTCTCGCCACTTATCTCCATGTGCACGTCATGCACCTCGGCAACCTTCAAGCGGAAGCCCAGCGAGGGAGTCGGCCACGACCGTTAACCACGCTAATACCTAGTCCAGGTTTATCGCCTATTTGAAGGTAACCCGCACGGAAGTCCGGCCAAGGTTTCCACCACGGCCCCAAACGATGTGCGCAGGGTTCCCAAGCCCACCATCTGGGTGCCACTTGGTACACCGTGCTAGTGCCTACCGCATCATAGCACACCTCTAAGGTCAGCACTATGCACGACCTCCAGCATGACTATAAACACCAGAAACTACTTGCAACTCCTGGACCGAGTACTAGGCGATTAATAAGTCGAGAGGGTCAATTAAGTATCCCAACGTGTGGTAGTATGTTGTCTTGGATTACATACACGGAACTTAGTTCCTAAGGACGGTTCCAATGAAACAACCCGCCATGTACTCCTACATAGCCTTTCACCGGTACCTTTACCAAATCAGGTTCAACACACAACCTTTATTAACATAACACATTCTCACGATCCTTTGCATCACCCAGATGACAAACCAAACACAACTTTAAGCATAGCATGCATAGCACGATAAGACACATCATGGCTCAAGCATCTACCAGGTATGCTAGGTTGCAAGGTTTAGCTAATTACTGTGACAAAGACAGGTCATGCAAAGGAATGGGTTCAACTAACGTGGTAAAAGTGTTTGAAGCATTTTGACCTAATGCAATAAATAAGAGCAGGAGCGAGAACATGGGATTTATCGGGATGATCAAAATTGTTGCTTGCCTTGTTGCTCAGCAGAGGGGTGATATCCGTTAGATGGATATTCAATCATATCCGGAGGGGCGGGGCCTATCGGAATAACAACATACAATTAGTAGCAATCATATGCAACAATCATGATGCATGGACATGGCATGAAATGAAGGGTGATATGATTCAATGTGGTTGGTGAAACCTTACTTTGCATCTTGTTTGAAATCCAAATTCAAATATCATTTGAAATGTCATATTTATCTTAATTATTTAATTGATTTGACCCGATGCTGTTTCATAACTTTGTTTTTCATACATGAAAGTAGCACCATTGTGTTCATTGAATTTTTCTGATCAATTTGCATATATTATTTGTTTGAAAGTTTTGCAATTATTCTGGAATTATTTTAAACCAGAATTGGTTGAGCCATCAGCAGGTCAGCTGGCCATTGAAAGTCAAACCTGACCAGTGGGACCCACTGGTCAATGACTCTGGCTAGAAACTAATTAAATTTTAAACTAAATTAGGTATTGAACATATCTGGACCCACATGTCAGTGACTGATTAACTTTAGCATCATATTTTTTTTACTAATCTCAATCAGTCAGGGGACTGGCCCCACATGTCATTGACTCTGGGGAGCTCAGATCCACCGGCGGCGAGGTGGAACTTGCCGGCGATGAGCTCCAGCGAACACAGACACGGCGGGGAGCTTCGGGTTTCTGTTTCCGGCGGCCAAACGCATGGCGGAGGGCACCAGAAGAACGAGTGGTCGATTGCGGATCCATTTTTGCGCAAAGCAGGGGCTGAAGTGGCCGGGGATGACGCCGGCGACGAGCTCGGCGGCTGCCAGAGCTCGGGCTATGTCGAGGTCGTCGAAATAGAGGGCAAATCGCGCGGGGTTGGGCTCATAGAGCATCTACGCGACGAGCTAGAGATGATAGAGGCCTTAGATGGACCAACCGCTCAACGTAGTGTCACCGGCGACGAGCTACCACGGCGGTCCTCATTGGGCTCCGGTGAATCAGGGCTTAGAGCTCGGGATCGAGAGGGAAAACGAGGGGGAAACACCCTGAGCTCATAGGGAGTGCGGCGACGTCGAAACCGGTTCGGGGATGGCCTGAGGAGGGAGAACGACAGCGGTGAACGTCAACGATCCGAGGAGGAAGATGACGGCGTTACGGCATCTCAATGGTTCTCGGCGTCGAGTAGCTAGCTGGAGAGCTTCACGATACCATGGCGATGCTTTTGCGCAGCTCAGGTGAGAGAGAGAGGCTGGAGCGACGGTGAGCTCGAGCTCGGCTCGGGCTCTAATGGCGGCCGAGGGGGGAGAGAGCAGGGGGGAGAATGAGGCAAGGAGGAGCTTGGGGAGAGCTGCGGGATGCTTATCCCCTCCTTGCTAGCGCGAAGCGGCAGCCAGACAGGCACACAGGTGCGTGGCCGCGCCGGAGGGAGCGGGGGCCACCTCTTGGTGCCGACTGGCAGGAGGTAGACGAGAGGCAGGAGCTGAGCCGGGCCAGGGTGAGCGGCAGGTAAGCTTTCTCTTTTCTTTCCCATTTCTGTTTCTGTTAAAACAATTCTGACTTTGTTTCATTTTATTTTTGGCTCCAAACTATTCCTAAAATAGTTTGAAAAATGCTCGGGTGTTATTTGGAATATTTCCAAACACATATACAGTTTTCAACATTTTTGGAAACTTTGGCATATTTGAAATCAATTATATAGTTGATTTCAGTAACTTTTTAAATTAAAAAAAATGCCAAAAGCATTCCGAAAATATATTCCACCCCTCATATTTTGTTTTCAACATTTATCAGAAATGATGATCTTTTCTAATGGCCATTTTGGGTTCATTGATTTGTCACCAAAATTTGGAATTGTTTTGAATTAGAGTTGCTAGGGTTTGCTTTTGTTTTCTTTTCTTTGCTTTTGATTTCATTTCATTTACTTGAATGGAAAGGAAAAGACATGAGCACAATCTTGCTAAACTCTATTAGGGATTCAGCGATGTGACACCATGATAGGTAGATATGGTGGCTATTTCGAGGAAAATATAATGAGGCTTATGTGCAACAGATCGTTTCATGTCGCGGGGTTTGGATCCACCGGCGAAGGTTTCACCAATCATCGAGGTGAGAATGGGCAATGCACGGTACCAAAGAGGCTAAGAAGTATGAGGTGGTGAGAGTTTGTACATCCATGGATTTAGATTAGTCATAAAGAAATCACATACTTATTGCAAGATTTTATTAGCTTTCGATAAGTAAAGTACTACTCGCATGCCCCTAGGGAGGAAGTTGCTAGGAGTTAACCATCGCGCGTCTCTAACCTAAACAAGACTAGGTTTTCAACGAGGAATAAGAATGCTCACACATCATCATAAAGCCATTAAAAAATTTAGATGAACAGCAAGTTAACAACCTTTAATTCACGATATTTTTACTAACCAACAATCATGTACTCAAGCCCATTCACATTACCACATAATATCATTAACTCACAATTTCTCTTTTGTGTGCTACATGAAGGTTTTGATTATGCACTCCTTGAATACCTATTATTTTTGTACTAGTCTTTATAACCCATGCAAATTACCATCACTATTTATTAACTCACAAAAAAAAGTGAAGAATGAGAGTGAAATTATTTCTTTAAAATCTATACGCCAGTGTGCTCTAAAAGATATAAGTGAAGTACTAGAGCAATTGCTTAGCTCAAAGATATAAGTGAAGCACAAAGAATATTACAATAAACCATGCTGATCTTGTTTCTCTATCAAGTGGGTGTGTCTAGAAAACAACAACTACAGAAAACTGATGGGGTTATAGCCCTAGGGTAGGGTCATAGGCCTGACCTATAAGTCCTACCCAAGGGCACCTCATTATTAGCTTGAAGGTCACAAGATACCTACCGATTGGATTAAGACAACCTCTTGCCCACTCGGTAGAAAACCACTCGGAAGATTATCTTATACTCGACGAGTGGATTCCACTCGGTGAAGACTAGAAGCCAGTCGACATAGAAGGCCATAAGCCACCTCAGGGAGACCAAGTGTCAGATGTTAGACTATTGTAGTTATTGTCATTTATGGCATACGTTACGTGTAACATATGCATTTAATATCACTTATTGCACCCTTGAAGGCCGGACACTTATGAGGGGTCGCACACTCTATATAAGCCACCCCTCCCCTCTGGTACAAGGATTCACATTCTCTAACACCGGTATTCCACTCGACACAAAAGCTCCAGAGCACTAAGACGTAGGGCTATTACATCCACCGCAAAGGGGTCTGAACTCATACAACCTTGCCGTAGCTAGGACTCTGCCCTCTACTTTCATACCCTACTCATCTACTGTCAGTCTTACTCCCACGACAATTAGCACCAACCGTAGGGCAGGCGTCACGTACCGAGAATTGTACTTGAAGTTCGGCCGGACAGGAGACATGTCCATGAGCAAGATGATGGAGATAGCAACCCGCTATGCCAATGGGGAAGAAGAAGACCGCCTCTGCAGCAGCAAAGGCAAAGCAGTCGATGGAGATGCCAATTCCAACCAAAAGCAGAAGCAGAAGGTGGAGCGCACACCGCCGGCATATGCAGCCGCTCTCAGAGCAGGAAAGTTCAAGGGAAAGGCCAAGAATAAATCCCCCCCAAGAAATTCAAAAAATAGTCGGGACCCGATATCCTTGATCAGCCGTGTGCAATCCACACGAAAATGGATGAAGAAGGCAACACTATAGTGCCTAAGAATACCACTCGACAGTGCTGACTGTTGATCCAGAAATTCGGAGAGGATCAGTCGAGTGAGGAAGACCAAGAGAAGGAGTATGACGAGCAATAAGACCCTTTTCCCAAGGTCCATGCCACTCTGATGATCTTCGCTGACGTCGGAAGAAAGAGTCGACTGAAAGTGGTCAACCGAAAGGTCAACATGGCAGCTCCTTCCACCCCAGCATATCTCAAGTGGTCGCAGACTGCCATCACCTTCCACCAGTCGGATCATCTGACACATGTACCCACCCCGGGACGTCAGGCTCTTGTTGTCGATCTAGTGGTTGAATAAGTTCGACTCCGCAAGGTGTTGATGGATGGAGGGAGTGGCTTGAACATCATGTATGCCGACACTCTCAAGGGGATGGGCATTCCGATGTCCAAATTCAGTGAGAGCAGTATGCAGTTTCACGGAGTGATCCCAGGGAAGAAGGAAAAATCACTCGGCCAGATTGTGTCAAACGTTGTTTTCGGCTCTGACAAGAACTTCCGCAAAGAGAAACTCACGTTCGAGCTGGTGGACTACCAGAGTGCCTATCACGCCATACTTGGTCGTGCAGCTTACGTATGTTTCATGGCCCGACCATGTTATGTCTATCTGAAGATGAAGATGCCAGGGCCAAAGGGAGTCATCACCATCACCGGCTATCGGCAGAGAGCTGAAGAGTGTTTGCAGCAGGGCTCCAGGATCACCGACCAGCAGCTGGCAATGGCGGAGCTTGATGAGTACCGGCAGACAGCGGACCCCGCCGAACTAATGAGCTCGAAGAAGCCAGCTTCCGAGTCTGCATTTCAGTCGGCAGGCGAAATCAAGAAAGTCAACATCCACCCGACGGATCCCACCGCTGCCCCGACCAACATCTCAACAACTCTTGATCCTAAATACGAAGCCGAGCTCATCCAGTTCCTCCGTGATAACTGGGACATCTTCGCCTGGAAGCCCGCTGACATGCTTGGTGTGCCCAAGGAACTGGCTAAGCATCAACTGAGGGTCGACCCCAAAGCTCGACCCGTCAAGGAACATTTGCGTCGGTCCGCCACATAGAAGAGGAAAGCAATCGACGAGGAAGTGGCCAAGATCCTAGAGGCCAAGTTCATTCGCGAGGTATACCACACCGAGTGGCTCGCGAATGTCGTCATGGTTCCTAAGAAGGACAAGTCACTCTGAATGTGCATCGACTTCAAGCATATCAATCGGGTCTGCCTGAAAGACCATTTCCCGCTCCACTGCGTAGATCAGATTGTTGACTCGACTGCGGGATGTGAGCGATTGTATTTTTTAGATGCTTGCTCTGGGTACCACCAGATTCGTCTGTATGGCCCAGATGAAATAAAAACGGTCTTCATCACCCCGTTTGGGTGCTTCTGCTACATCACTATGCCATTCGGTATTAAAAATGCAGGAGCTGCTTTTATGCGCATGATTCAGAAATGCCTCCCCGATCACATAAGTTGGAACGTGGAGGCCTATATGGACGATATCATAGTCAAGTCACGCAAAGATTCCGACCTGTTGACTGACTTGGCAGAAACATTTTCCAACCTTCGAAGGTACGTGATACGTCCATTTTGCATCATGCTTTCATGTTGATATTTATCGCTTTATGGACTGTTATTATACTTTGTGGTACCATACTTATGCCTTTTCTCTCTTATTTTGCAAGGTTTATTTGAAGAGGGAGAATACCGGCAGCTGGAGTTCTGGACTGGAAAAGGAGCAAGTCTGAGTCCTCTATTCTGCGCAACTCCAAATGCCCTGAAAATCAACGTGGAATTTTTTGGGATTATATAAAAAATACTGGGCGAAAGAAGTGCCAGAGGGGAGCTTCCAGGGGCCCACAAGTCTGGTAGCCGCGGCCTGTCCCCCTGGCCGCGGCTACATGCCTTGTGGGCACCCTGGTGGCCCACTGGCCCCCCTCTTCTGCTATATGAAGGGTTTCGACCGAAAAAAATTAGGGCGGAGCTTTTTCGTGGATTCTCCGCCGCCACAAGGCGGAACTTGAGCAGAACTAATCTAGAGCTCCGGTAGGACGATCCTGCCGGGGAAACTTCCCTCCCGAAGGGTGAACTCATCGCCATCGTCATCACCAACACTCCTCTCATCAGAGGGGACTCGTCACCATCAACATCTTCATCAGCACCATCTCATCTCCAAACCCTAGTTCATCACTTGTAACCAATCTCCGTCTCGCGACTCCGATTGGTACTTGTAAGGTTGCTAGTAGTGCTGATTACTCTTTATAGTTGATGCTAGTTGGATTACTTGGTGGAAGAGTTTATGTTCAGATCCTTGATGCTACTCATTACCTTTCTGATCATGATTATGATTATGCTTTGTGAGTAGTTACTTTTTTTCCTGAGGATATGGGATAAGTCATGCTAATAGTAGTCATGTGAATTTGGTATTCGTTCGGTATTTTGATGTGTTGTATGTTGTTTTTCCTCTAGTGGTGTTATGTGAACATCGACTACATAACACTTCACCATTATTTGGGACTAGAGGAAGGCATTGGGGAGTAGTAAGTAGATGATGGGTTGCTAGAGTGATAGAAGCTTAAACCCCAGTCTATGCGTTGCTTCGTAAGGGGATGATTTGGATCCACTAGTTTAATGCTATGGTTAGACTTAGTCTGAATTCTTCTTTCGTAGTTACAGATGCTTGCGAGAGGGGTTAATCATAAGTGGGATGCTTATCCAAGTAAGGGCAGTACCCAAGCGCCAGTCCACCCACATATCAAACTATCAAAGTAACAAACGCGAATCATATGAACATGATGAAACTAGCATGACAGAAATTCCCGTTTGTCCTCACGAGCGTTTTTCCTCCTATAAGACTTTGTTCAGGCTTGTCCCTTGCTACAAAAGGGATTGGGCCACTTTGCTGCACCGTTGCTACTCTTGCTACTTGTTACTTTTCACCTGCTACGTTTCACCTCACTACACCATCACTTGTTACCGCTACTTTCAGTGCTTGCAGTTATTACCTTGTTGAAAACCGTTTATCAGAGCCTTCTGCTCCTCGTTGGGTTCGACAGTCTTACTTGTCTAAAGGACTATGATTGATCCCCTATACTTGTGGGTCATCAAGACTCTTTTATGGCGCCGTTGCTGGGGAGGGAAGCGCCTTTGGTAAGGAAACATTTATATATCATGCTGAAATTTATTGTCACTTGTCACTATGGAAACTGTTCCTTTGAGGAATTTGTTTGGGGTATCTTCACCACGAATGGAAGCACGAGGAGTTGCTCCTCAACGTAAGGTACCTACTGAAAATATATTTTTTGAAATTCCTTCGGGTATGCTTGAGAAACTCCTCACTAATCCTTTTACACGAGATGGATCATCACATCCAGACTTGCATATAATCTATGTAGATGAAGTTTGTGGTTTATTTAAGCTTGCAGGTTTTCCCGAGGATGAGTTAAGGAAGAAAGTCTTTCCTTTATCTTTGAAGGATAAGGCGTTGACATGGTATAGGCTATGTGATGATACTGGATCATGGGACTACAATCGGTTGAAATTGGAATTTCATCAAAAGTTTTATCCTATGCATTTAGTACATCGTGATCGGAATTATATTTATAACTTTTGGCCTCGTGACAGGGAAAGCATATCTCAAGCTTGGGGGAGGCTTAAATCAATGCTATATTCATGCCCCAATCATGAGCTCTCGAGATAAATTATCACTCAAAACTTTTATGCTCGACTTTCTCATGAAGATCGTACCATGCTTGACACTTCTTGTACCGGTTCTTTTATGAAGAAGGATATTGACCACAAGTGGAATTTATTGCAAAGAATCAAACGTAACTTTGAAGATTGGGAGCTTGAAGAAGGTAAGGAGTCAGGTATGAATTTCTAGTTTGATTGCGTTAAATATTTTGTTGAAACAAACTCTTCTAGAGATTTTAGCGCTAAGTGTGGACTTGACTCTGAGATAGTAGCTTCTCTATGTGAATCTTTTGCCGCTCATATTGATCTTCCTAAAGAGAAGTGGTTTAAGTATCATCCTCCTGTAGAAGTCAACATAGTTAAACCCGATCTAGTTGAAGAGAAAGTCATTGCCTATAATGATCCTATTGTTTCTTGTGCCTACACTGAGAAACCACCTTACCCTGCTAGGAAAAAGGATTATTCTAAAGCTCCAACTGTGATACGTAGGGGTTACATTAGACCACTTAAACCCCCTGAGGAAATTAGAGTTGAACCTAGTGTTGCTATTATCAAAGATCTCTTAGCCGAAGACATAGACGGGCA
The DNA here is from genome assembly GCF_904849725.1 of Hordeum vulgare subsp. vulgare. Lineage (NCBI taxonomy): Eukaryota > Viridiplantae > Streptophyta > Magnoliopsida > Poales > Poaceae > Hordeum > Hordeum vulgare. The sequence continues at coordinate 130,076,210 of NC_058523.1, forward strand.
TGTTATCAAATTCTGTGAGGAATCCGCTAGAATTGCTAAACCTCACGCGAAAGACAAATACGGACCTGTAGTTGGCCTGCCCGTTGTTTCTGTCAAGATAGGAGATCACTGTTATCATGGTTTATGTGATATGGGTGCTAGTGTTAGTGCAATACCCCGGTCCCTATATGATGAAATCAAAGATGAGATTGCACCTGCTGAGTTAGAACTCATTGATGTCACTATTACGCTAGCTAATAGAGACACTATCTGCCCTGTGGGAATTGTGAGAGACGTAGAAGTCCTGTGTGGTAAGACGAAGTATCCTACTGATTTCCTCGTCCTTGCTACTGCACAAGATAGCTTTTGTCCCATCATATTTGGTAGACCCTTTCTCAACACTGTCAATGCTCATATTGATTGCATTAAACATACTGTCACTGTTAGTTTCGAGGGTGTGTCTCATGAATTTAACTTCTCCAAGTTTGGAAGACAACCCCATGAAAAAGAGTCGTCTAGTAGGTATGAAATCATTGCTCTTGCCTCTATTGCCGTGCCTCCTACAGATCCTTTGGAGCAATATCTGCTTGAGCATGAAAATGATATGCATATGGATGAAAGATATGAGATAGATAAAATTGTTTTAGAACAATATCCTATTCTTAAGAATAATCTGCCTGTTGAACTCCTTGGGGATCCTCCCCCACCAAAGGGTGATCCTGTGTTCGAGCTAAAACAGTTACCAGATACACTTAAGTATGCCTATCTTGATGAGAAGGAGATATATCCTGTTATTATTAGTGCTCACCTCTTGAATCACGAAGAGAAGAAGTTATTAAAAAATTTGAGGAAGCACCGTGCTGCTATTGGATATACTCTTGAAGATCTTAAGGGTATTAGTCCCACTCTATGTCAGCACAAGATTAAAACCGATCCTGATTTTAAGCCAGTTGTTGATCATCAATGGAGATTAAATCCTAGGACGAAAGAGGTCGTGAGAAAAGAAATATTAAAGCTTCTGGAAGCAGGAATCATTTATCCTGTTGCTCATAGTGATTGGGTAAGTCCAGTACATTGCGTACCCAAGAAGGGAGGTATCATAGTCGTTCCTAATGATAAGAATAAACTAATCCCACAAAGGATTATTACTGGCTATAGGATGGTGATAGACTTCTGGAAACTGATAAAAGGCAACCAGGAAACACCATTATCCTTTGCCGTTTATCGACCAAATGCTAGAAAGGCTATCTAAACACACACACTTCTGCTTTCTAGACGTTTATTCAGGTTTCTCTCAAATACCTGTTGCACAATCTGATAAGGAGAAAACCACTTTCACCTGCCCTTTCGATACCTTTGCTTATAGCCGTATGCCTTTTGGCTTATGCAATGCACCTGCCACCTTTCAAAGGTGTATGATGGCAATATTCTCTGACTTTTGTGAAAAGATTGTTGAGGTTTTCATGGATGATTTCTCTGTTTATGGTTCTTCCTGTGACGATTGCCTCAGCAACCTTGATCGAGTCTTACAGAGATGCTAAGATACCAACCTCGTCTTGAACTGGGAGAAGTGCCACTTCATGGTTAATGAAGGCATCGTCTTAGGACACAAAATCTCTGAGGAAGGCATTGAAGTTGATAAGGCTAAGGTTGATGCAATTGAGAAAATGCCTTGCCCCACAGATATCATAGGTATACGAAGTTTCCTAGGTCATGCTGGTTTCTATAGAAGGTTCATTAAAGATTTCTCTAAGATTTCTAGGCCTCTTACCAACCTCTTGCAGAAGGATGTTCCTTTTGTTTTTGATGAGGATTGTGAGGAAGCTTTCGAAATACTTAAGAGGGCCTTGATAACCGCACCTATTGTTCAACCACCTGATTGGAACTTGCCCTTTGAAATCATGTGCGACCCTAGTGATTATGCTGTTGGTGCTGTTCTAAGACAAAGAGTTGACAAGAAGTTGAATGTTATTCACTACGCTAGTAAAACTCTAGACAGTGCCCAAAGAAACTATGCTACTACGGAGAAGGAAGTTTTAGCAGTCGTGTTTGCATGTGAAAAGTTCACATCTTATGTAGTTGACTCCAAAGTCATTATTCACTCTGATCATGCTGCTATTAAGTACCTTATGGAGAAGAAGGACGCTAAACCTAGGCTAATCAGATGGGTTCTCCTGCTACAGGAATTTGATTTGCACGTTGTTGACCGAAAGGGTGCTGATAACCCTGTAGCAGATAACTTATCTAGGCTAGAGAATGTCCTTGATGATCCACGACCTATTGATGACAGCTTTCCTGATGAGCAATTGAATGTCATCCGTACTTCACATAGTGCAACGTGGTATGCTGATTACGCAAACTATATCGTAGCCAAATACATACCACCCAGTTTCACCTACCAGCAAAAGAAGAAATTCTTCTTTGATTTGAGACACTACTTTTGGGATGATCCTCACCTTTATAAGGAAGGAGTAGATGGTGTTATTAGATGTTGTGTGCCTGAACATGAACAGGGACAGATCCTGCAGAAGTGTCATTCCGAAGCCTATGGAGGACACCATGCTGGAGATAGAACTGCTCACAAGGTATTGCAATCAGGTTTCTATTAGCCCACTCTCTTCAAGGATGCCCGTAAGTTTGTCTTGTCTTGTGACGAATGCCAAAGAATAGGGAACATCAGTAAACGTCAGGAAATGCCTATGAACTATGCACTTGTCATTGAACCATTTGATGTCTGGGGCTTTGATTATATGGGACCCTTCCCGAGTTCCAATGGGTATACTCACATCTTAGTTTCTGTTGATTACGTCACTAAGTGGGTAGAAGCTATCCCCACTAGAAATGCTGATCACCACACCTCTATTAAGATGCTTAAAGAAGTCATTTTCCCAAGATTTGGAGTCCCTAGATATCTGATGACTGATGGCGGTTCACACTTTAGTCATGGTGTTTTCCGCTAGATGCTCGCTAAGTGTGATGTCAACCATAGAGTTGCATCTCCTTATCATCCTCAGTCTAGTGGTCAAGTGGAGTTGAGTAATAGGGAGATCAAATTGATCTTACAAATGACTGCCAATAGATCTCGAAAGAATTGGTCTAGCAAACTTGACGATGCACTATGGGCTTATAGGACTGCTTATAAGAATCCCATGGGCATGTCGCCGTATAAAATGGTTTACGGTAAGGCCTGTCATTTACCTCTTGAGCTAGAACACAATGCTTATTGGGCAATCAAAGAGCTCAACTTCGATTTCAAACTTGCCGGTGAGAAGCGGTTGTTTGATATCAGCTCATTAGATGAATGGAGGGGCCAGGCATATGAGAATGCCAAGTTGTTCAAGGAAAAGGTTAAGAGATGGCACGATAAAAGAATACAAAAACGTGAGTTCAATGTAGGTGATTATGTCCTCCTATACAATGCTCGCTTAAGATTCTTCGCAGGCAAGCTTCTCTCTAAATGGGAAGGTCCCTACGTTGTCGAGGAAGTATATCATTCCGGTGCCATCAAAATCAACAACATGGAAGGTAATTTTCCGAGAGTGGTAAATGGGCAAAGAATCAAGCATTATATCTCTGGTACTCCCATAAATGTTGATACCAATATCATCAATATAATAAATCGAGAGGAGTACATAAGGGATGTTTATCAGCCTATTTCAGACTCTGAAAATGAAGAGGTATGTGTTTCGGTAAGTAATTGGACTCCAAAACTTTTCCAGTAGGAAATTTTCTCCATTTTGGAATTTATGGAAAAATATAAAAATAAAAAGCAGTCCGGAGAGCGCACGAGGCGGCCACAAGCTTGGTAGCCGCGACCTCCCGCCTGGCCGCGGCTACAGGGCTTGTGGGCACCTCGTGTGCCTCCCGGACTTCGTTTTCTTGTGGAGCACTCCTTCTGGTCCAGAAAAAATCATTATATATACGCCCGAGGGTTTGGATCTCCGTATCACACAGTTTTCCTCTGTTTTCGTTTCGAGCCTGTTTCTGCTACAGATCTAGACTGCTATGGCTTCCCCAAAAGCCCTAAAGGACAAGGTCTTTGAGAAGGTTATCAATCCTTACCTCGCAGAAGTGTTGCAGCACCCTCAATCTATCAAGATGAGTGAGGGGATGTTGCACATCCGTGATGTTGATGGGCCTAAGAAGACCGGAAGCCTGGAGACGAGGCTGGAAGCAATGGAGCAACAAGTCTTAAAGTGCCAAGGGATGGTGGAGCGTGGACTCAACGCCAACCACATGATGATCATGGAGTTCACCAACAAGCACAAGATGGATGCCAATGACATTGGGAAGCACCTCTCCAGGCTCTATGACATGGTTGATCAACTCCAGGGCCAGATCTATGACCTGCAGAACCAAAACTATGAGTATGAGTATAGATTTAAATCAATACGGTTGGTTGTAGATTTGAGGATTCCGGCGACTCGTTCATCCTGCCATGATGGAGCACCTATGCCTTGGAAGATGAAGGATCAGACTCATGTTGCAACCCCACCACCATCACAACCAAAGGAAGACAACTAAGCATTGGTATGGGCAACTCCCTTGGCTTGTGCCAAGCTTGGGGGAGTTGCCCTGGTATCGTATCACCTTTATATCTTTTGCTTTTACCTTTGTTTTAGTTCTTTATTTTTCAGTTTTTATTTCTTCTCTTAGTGGAATAAGTCTTTAGTGTTTAGTTTGAGTCTTTTGCCTTGTGTCTCCCCCGATGTATTCGAGCTTGCGGGCTATATAATAAAGAGTATCTTAGTCAATGGCTTTGTTTTGTGTCGTGATCAAAAGTATGAAAAGAACGATAGCATGAAAGATCATGAGATGATCTTATCGAAAGTGATAGCTTCACATATAACAAGTGTGATGATTGAAACTTGTTGAGAATAGACCAACATAGACCCAAGTCATTGTTGCAATTAATAAGAATAATAAGGAAAGAGAGGTTCACATATAAATATATCATCTTAGACACTTTTTACAATTGTGAGCACTCACCAAACTATTACATGCTTAGAAGTAGATGTTGGACAAGGAAGACAACATAATGAATTGTGTTTGCTTGATTCCAAACAATGTTATATGATTAGAGATCCCTTAGCATGTGACGATTGCTTCCACCTCATATTAGCCAAAACTCCCGCACCAAGTAGAGATACTACTTGTGCATCCATAAACCTTCAAACCAGTCTTGCCATGAGTGTCCACCATACCTACCTATGGATTGAATAAGATCCTTCAAGTAAGTTGTCATCGGTTCAAGCAATAAAAAGTTGCTACCTAAAGTATGTATGATTTATTAGTGTGTGGAAAATAAGCTTTGTACGAACCTGCGATGAGGAAGACATAAAAGTGACAGACTGCATAATAAAGTTCTTTATCACAGGGGGCAATATAAAGTGATGTTCCTTTATACTAAGAGGTTGTATATCTAAACGTTTAAAGCGCATGACAACCTCTGCTTCCCTATGTGAAGGGCATATCTTCTACCTTTACTTTTGTCCTTGTGGAAGTCATGGTGATCAACACCAATTTCCTATTCCGTCTTCATCTTGGTGAACGTCATATGCTAGGGAAAGATCTATATTCATATATCAACTTGGAGATGAGTACTCTTGCTTTATTATTGTTGACTTTACCCTTGAGGTAAATGGTTTGGAGGCAAAATTATAAGCCCCTATCTTTCTCTGTGTCCAACTGAAACTTTGATACCATGAGTACCACGTGAGTTGTAACAATTGTGGAAAACAAAAGAGATGATTGAGTATGTGGATTTGCTTTACAAGCTCTTATTTGACTCTTTGTGATGTTATGATAAATTGCATTTGCTTCAATGACTATGGACTGTTGTTGGTTACTTCTCGGTAAGGTTTTTGATTCATACTTTGCTTTGTGAAGGAATTGTTACTTTCCCATAAGAATCTTTATGATGTATTGCTATTCTGTGTGTGAACATGATGCCCTCATGTCCGTATTATGTTTTATCGGAACCTTCATCCCTAAACATGTGGACATGTTTATGGATCTTGGTTTTCGCTTGAGGACAAGCGAGGTTTAAGCTTGGGGGAGTTGATACGTCCATTTTGCATCATGCTTTCATGTTGATATTTATCGCTTTATGGACTGTTATTATACTTTGTGGTACCATACTTATGCCTTTTCTGTGTTATTTTGCAAGTTTTATTTGAAGAGGGAGAATACCGGCAGCTGGAGTTCTGGACTGGAAAAGGAGCAAGTTTGAGTCCTCTATTCTGCGCAACTCCAAATGCCCTCGAAAATCAACGTGGAATTTTTTGGGATTATATAAATACTGGGTGAAAGAAGTGCCAGAGGGGAGCTGCCAAGGGCCCACAAGCCTGGTAGCCGCGGCCTGCCCCCCTAGCCACAGCTACAGGGCTTGTCGGCACCCTGGTGGCCCACTGGTCCCCCTCTTCTGCTATATGAAGGGTTTCATCCGGAAAAAAATCAGGGCGGAGCTTTTTCGTGGATTCTCCGCCGCCACAAGGCGGAACTTGAGCAGAACCAATCTAGAGCTCCGGCAGGACGATCCTGCGGGGGAAACTTCCCTCCCGGAGGGGGAAATCATCGCCATCGTCATCACCAACACTCCTCTCGTCGGAGGGGACTCGTCACCATCAACATCTTCATCATCACCATCTCAACTCCAAACCCTAGTTCATCACTTGTAACCAATCTCCGTCTCGCGACTCCGATTGGTACTTGTAAGGTTGCTAGTAGTGTTGATTACTCTTTGTGGTTGATGCTAGTTGGATTACTTGGTGGAAGAGTTTATGTTCAGATCCTTGATGCTACTCATTACCTCTCTGATCATGATTATGATTATGCTTTGTGAGTAGTTACTTTTGTTCCTGAGGACATGGGATAAGTCATGCTAATAGTAGTCATGTGAATTTGGTATTCGTTCGGTATTTTGATGTTTTTGTATGTTGTTTTTCCTCTAGTGGTGTTATGTGAACGCCGACTACATAACACTTCACCATTATTTGGGCCTAGAGGAAGGCATTGGGGAGTAGTAAGTAGATGATGGGTTGCTAGAGTGACAGAAGCTTCAACCCGAGTCTATGCGTTGCTTCGTAAGGGGCTGATTTGGATCCACTAGTTTAATGCTATGGTTAGACTTTGTCTTAATTCTTCTTTCGTAGTTGCGGATGCTTGCGAGAGGGGTTAATCATAAGTGGGATGCTTGTCCAAGTAAGGGTAGTAGCCAAGCGCCAGTCCACCCAGATATCAAACTATCAAAGTAACGAACGTGAATCATATGAACATGATGAAACTAGCATGACAGAAATTCCCGTGTGTCCTCGGGAGCGTTTTTCCTCCTATAAGACTTTGTTTAGGCTGGTCCCTTGCTACAAAAGGAATTGGGCCACTTTTCTGCACCGTTGCTACTCTTGTTACTTGTTACTTTTCACCTGCTACGTTTCACCTCACTACACCATCACTTGTTACCGCTACTTTCAGTGCTTGCAGTTATTACCTTGCTGAAAACCGTTTACCAGAGCCTTCTGCTCCTCGTTGGGTTCGACATTCTTACTTATCGAAAGGACTACGATTGATCCCCTATACTTGTGGGTCATCAGTACGACATCAAGCTCAACCCAGCCAAGTGCACATTCAGAGTTCCTAGCGGCAAGTTACTCGGTTTTCTCATTTCCGAACGAGGAATCGATGTTAACCCTGAAAAGATCGGGGCAATTGTCCGAATGAAAACCCCTGTGCGAGTACCCGACGTTCGGAAGCTTACACGGTGTCTGGCAGCATTAAGCAGATTCATATCTCGACTCGGATAGAAAGCCCTACCATTATACCGACTCATGAAGAAGTTAGATACCTTCGAGTGGACTCCCGAAGAAGAAGTTGCATTCGTCGAGTTAAAGACTCTGCTATCCACCAGCCGGTTCTTGCTGCTCCGTACAGCAAAGAGCCACTCCTCTTATACATCACGACTAAAAATCAAGTCGTCAGCACAGTCCTAACAGTCGAGCGAGAGGAGGAAGGCAAGGCTTATAAGATTCAACGCCCAGTGTATTATGTTTCTGAGGTATTGAATCCTTCCAAGCAGAGATATCTCCACTATCAGAAGCTTCTTTATGGGATTTACATGACTGCAAAGAAGGTGGCTCATTATTTTCAAGATCACTCGGTATCTGTTGTCAGCGATGCCCCATTGTAAGAAATCCTTCACAATCAGGATTCTTCGGGCCGAGTGGCGAAACGGGCAATGGAGCTACTATATTGCGATATAAAGTTCAAAGCCAAGAAAGCCATCAAATCTCAAGCTGTGGCAGATTTCATGGCCGAATGGGTAGAACAACAATAACCAGCTCCGGCTCACTCGGCACATTGTACTATGTGCTTTGACGGCTCAAAGATGCGGAGTGGTTCTGGTGCAGGCGTAGTTCTTATATCCCTAAAGGGTGACAAGCTCAGTTACGTATTGCAGATTCACTTTGATTGTTCTAACAATGAGGCAGAGTATGAAGCTCTCCTCTACGGGTTGCGTATGGCCATCTCACTCGGTGTCCGACGCTTGATGGTATATGCTAACTCGGATCTAGTGGTTAATCAAGTGATGAAAGAGTGGAATGTGAGAAACCCTGCCACGAATGGGTTCTGCAACACAGTAAGAAATCTTGAGAAAAGGTTTGAAGGTTTAGAGCTTCATCATGTTCTTCGATTGAAGAATCAAGCTTCTGATGAGTTGGCAAAAATCGGATCCACTCGGAAAATTGTGCCCAATGATGTTTGTTTAGAGCACATAGACGCCCCTTCGGTCCAGGAAGATCCATTCACTGAAGAAACTCCTCAGCCTGCAAGTACATCTGATCCGACTGAAGTTGAAATACCAGCAGTTGATGATCTGATCATGGAGATTCGAATGGTCACGCCCGAGTGAACAGTGTCATATATTGCATACATCCCGAGGCGAGAGCTACCCAAAGATGAACACGAAGTTAGATAGATCGTCTGCAGGTCAAAGGCCTTCACGATCATTGGAGATGGGCTCTATAAGGAAAGTGTGACTCGCGTAGCTCAGCAGTGCATTTCCCATGAGGAAGGTCGACTGATTTTGGAGGAAATCCACTCGGGAACCTGTGGTCATCATGCATCCTCCAGGGCCATCGTTGCCAAAGCATTCCGAGTTGGATTCTTCTAGCCATGTGCGAGTGAAATGGCCAAAGAGATTGTGGACCGCTGCGAAGGCTGCTAGTTTTAGTCCAACAAATCGCACAAGCCATCGTCTGCTCTGAAGACAATCCCACTCATATGGCCGTTTCCCATGTGGGGCTTGGACATGGTCGGACCCTTTCGCACAGGACAGGGCGGATTCACTTATTTACTAGTTGCAGTCGACAAATTCACCAAGTGGATAGAGGCTAAGCCAATCAAAAAGCTAGATGCACGTACTGCAATCAAGTTGATGAGGGAAATCACTTTCAGATTTGGAGTTCCGTACAACATCATCACGGACAATGGATCGAACTTCAACTCGGATGAATTCAAGAGTTTTTGCTCCAACCAAGGAACCCGAGTGGATTACGCATCCGTTGCTCACCCCCAAACCAACGACCAGGCTGAACGGCCGAATGGACTCATACTTCAACGATTAAAGTCTCGTCTCGTGCGAGAAATTGGACATGCTGCAGGTGCTTGGGTCATCGAGTTGCCTTTTGTGCTTTGGGGACTCAGAACGACCCCGAACAGGTTGACTGGGCGGTCTCCGTTCTTTCTCGTATACGGAGCAGAAGCTGTCCTTCCGACTGATTTGCTTCACAATTTTCCCCGAGTCGAACTCTTCTAAGAAGCCGAAGCTGAACAAGCCCGACAGGACAGAGTTGATCTTTTGGAGGAGGAGCGAGAGATGGCCCTGATTCGATCGACGATCTACCAACAATACTTACGACGGTTCCATTCAAGACACGTCAGGAGTCGGACATTCCAAGCAGGTGATTTGGTGCTCCGAGTGCATCAACGGAGACCACAGAAGTTGGCTCCCTCCTGGGAAGGACCCGTCATCATCTCCAAGATGCTGAACAATGGAGCCTACCAAGTCTACAATCTCAAGAAGAGGATCGACGAGTCGCGGGCGTGGAATGGAGATCTACTTAAGCGTTTTTATGCCTGATTAGCTACTGTTTTGATGTAACGAACAAGATTCCCTTAAGAAATTTAGTTGCGAGAAGTTTTGATTACTGCAATAGATCTGTCGACCTTGGTCTAGAAAACTTCTTTGAGTGAAGAGCTACCATCTCACTCGGGGGCTTAGCCGCGAACCAGATTCTCCTAAGTTAAACAAAAACTTCTCCAAGTGAAGAGCTACCCTTTCACTCGGGGGCTTAGCCGCGAACTAGATTCGCCTAAGTTAAGAAACTTCTCTGAGTGAAGAGCTACCCTCTCACTCGGAGGCTTAGCCGCGAACCAGATTCGCCTAAGTTAAAAAACTTCTCCGAGTGAAGAGCTACTCTCTCAGTCGGAAGCTGAGCCGCGAACTAGATTCACCTAAGTTAGAAAACTTCTCCGAGTGAATAACTACCCTCTCACTCGGGGGCTTAGCCGCAAAACAGATTCGCCTAAGCTAGAAACCTTCTCCAAGTGAAGGGCTACCCTCTCACTCGGGGGCTTAGCCGCGAACCAGATTCGCCTAAGTCACGAAACCCAGCCCCACTATGAATCAGACTTGCCGTAGCCCCAACCCAACTTCGAATCAAGCTTCTCTTAGGAGGGACACTTTGCGTATGCCCAGAGCATCCCCAATAAGAAAAATTCAGTCGACAAAGAGAAACTCAAGTTCAGTCGAAGCGAGCACATCAATGATACCCGACACAGATCAAGGTTATCCGTGCAGGACAAAAGCACTCCGGTTATTACCCGAATGAAGTTTAAAGTGTTTACAGAACCACTCGGCATACCGAGGCAAATAATTTTTTTTTCACGAGTGTTCGACTTCCTCAGGGCTCACCTGGACTGGCATGTTCCACGAAGGTGTCGAGGTCGATGACGTTTGCAATGCGAGCTGCAGTATCAATGGAGGTCTCCATGAAGTCTTCAAACCGAAGCTTCTTCGTGTTTGCAACCTGCAAGGCCTTGCGCTTCTCCTCTCGAGTCTCCTTACAATGGACCCTGACGAGTGACAAAGCCATGTCAGCCCCACACCGAGCAGCAGACTTCTTCCACGCTTGAACCTGCCGAGGAATCTGCTCCATTCGAGTCAGCATCGCCTCTAGGTCATGCTGGAGATCATCCTTTGGCCATAGCTCCTTGTCAATCTTGCTGACAACCGCCCTCAGTTGCGTGATGTACTTTTCCACCTTCGTCAGTCGGGAGTTCACACGGAACAGATTCAGAGCTGGGCCATCGCTGAGTGGAGTATTGATTGGGTCAAGCGAGGGCTCGACCTCCTCAGTTTCCTTCCCCAAGTCTTGACAGAATTTTGTGGGGGAGAAATTTGAAGGTCATCATCAAAATAGCACACAATCAATTACAAGATTCACTCGACAAGACACTTACGAGTGAGTAACGCCAGCATCTTGGTGGCAAAGTCTCCCATGTATTTTTCTTGAGCATTTTCCCTCTTGCTCATAGCCTTTCAACTAGTTCATCCACTTGTACCGCTCTTTCTCCATTTTCTCCACCTCCACCTGCAAGCTCTTACTGGTTGCCTGGGCCTCCACCAATGCTTTGTCCTTCTCCTCCAGCATTTTCTTCAAAGCAGATACTTCATTTGTAGCCGCCTCCAGGATCGCAGCCAGTTGAGTCTTTTCTGCGTCCAAGGTAGCATACACAGAGCCTCACAAGCTTTATGAAAGAATCAGAAGACAAACATTAGTCGACGTATATCTCACTTCCGAGTGATATATGGTCAAAGTAAATTCACTTCCGAGTGATAAAAAGTTCATTCAATTGAAGGAAAATATATGTTTCCGATCAGACCCCTACCGATGCAAGCACTCGACAACGGTCTCGGGGACTACACCCAGTGGGTTCACTCAGCGTTACCCCATTGGTTATCACTCGATCAGGTCTGTCCTAACGAGCCAAAAATATTATACACTCAAGTGCTTCAGACTATTATCATTCACTACCGATTAATAATAGTCTCGGGGACTACACCCAGTGGGTGCACTTAGCTTGCCCCCACTGGATTCAAAACTCAACCAGATCAGCTCTGATTGACTACGATCAACAAAAAAGAAAAGTCTGTACTGATTAAGACCCCTGCCAGTGCAAGCACTCAACAGTGGTCTCGGGGACTACACCCAGTGGGTTCACTCGGAGTGACCCCACTAGAACACAAATAAAACAAAGACATTTCTACAAAAACACCCATTGGGTGTGAGTCAGAATTCAAACTCACTGTCGCACTTATTCGGGCATTTTCTAGGAGCACCACACTGTTGTTATACACCAAGACGATGGCGTCATAGGCTCCTTTCACTTGTTGTGTCATCAGCTCCGCCTGCATCATAGCCTCCTTGGCGGCACCGGTCTGAACCTCAGGGATATGACACGTCGTGTACATGGTTGTGGGCAACATCAATCCTGAGGCTGCAGCAGAAACAACTGGAGCGCCCGACTGTAACCCAGTCGGTGTTGTGGTGACAACAAACGAACTCACACGCGGAGCACTCGCTACAGGCATCTCCGCCACAGGCACCTCAGATGCTATGGGTTCCACCTCAGCAGCAGGTTGTCTTCGATCATCGTCATCCAGTTGGATGACCTCTGTTGGCAGCACGGTTGGCTGACAGAAACACCAGAAGTTACAGCCAGAAAATCATACACATGGAAGAGTAACACAGAGTGAAAAATAAGTAATACCTAGCCGTGAAGTGGCTGCGTTCGCGGTATCAACCTCCATGGGGTCTTCGTCCCCTCGCGGCGGCGATGTCACAGAGGTAGCAGCTCTGTTAATGCAACTCCATTCGGTCATCATCAATAAGAAAAGTTCACTCGAATAAGAGGAGAAGTTTAAGTACTTACGCAGAGGCAACTGGCATGGCGATCCTCATTCTATGCAGAGCCTTCTGAGGTTTGGGTCTGCTGGGCTTAGACACCTTTGCAGGCTGCTCCACTTGTTCCTCAGACGATCCCCTGACACGTTTGGCACTCCTGCCACTCAACGCCAAAAGCTTTCTCGGAGTGCCCGCGGGATCATGACGTAGCTTGGACCGGGGCTCATGGCGAGAAGGAGACGAGTCCTCCTCCTCACTTTCCTCCGACTCCTCCTCCTCGGTCTCTTCGCTGTCTTTGACATATTCCTCGCTCTCCGCGCTATCCTCCATGCTCCCCTCCTCGAGATCGACTGTGTTGTCGTTCGGGACCGGAGAATGCAAGTTCGTCCATGCCTGCAAGATGCAATGCACAAGCTCAGTCGACGAGGAAATTGCACGCACTCGGTCATAATGCAAAAATATTCAACAGAGAAGAACTAACCTTGTTTGTCTGCGGGTTTTGAGTAGAGAAGGACAGGACCCTCTTCGCCCCATCGGATTATCACAAGGACGAGCTATTCCACGGATCCACTTCGTTACCGTGTCTTCATCCACTTCCTCAGGATGAGAGCGAGTGGAGTCTTCATGGCCAGTGTAATGCCACATAGTGTGGTCCCGAGCTTGGAGAGGCTGGATGAGTCTGCCAAGGAAGGTCTCTAACAGATCCATTCCTGTCACTCCATCGCGGACCAGGCCAATCAGCGCTTTGACTAAAGGCTCCACCTGGACTTTCTCCTCCTTCGTCGACACTAACGTCCTCGGAGCACTCGGTCGCTCTAAAGTAAAGGGAGGAAGTCCACTCGACATATTCGGTCAAGCGACATCATTACAGTAAAACCAAGTGGCTTGCCAGTTGTGAACCGACTCGTGAAACGTCGTGACAGGATAACTACTTTTGGCTCTCTTTTGAAGTCCTAAACCCCCACACAACTAGATGACATGGGTCTTGTCATCAGTCAGATTGACCTTCTTTACCGACTGAGAACGCAAAGTGAAGATAGATTTAAAGAGTCCCTAGTGAGGAGGACACCCCAAGAAACACTCGCATAAAGTTACAAAGGCAGAAAGGTGGGCAATGGCATTCTGAGGGAAATGATGCACCTCCGCCCCGAAGAAGTTCAAGAACCCCCAAATAAAAGGATGAGCGGCACAGAGAAACCTCTTTCGATGTGGGTCAGGAAGAGGACTCGCACTCCCTCGCACGGCTCAGGCTCGACTTCATCGCCAGGAAACCTCCAAGATTTGTTCGCCAGCATGCTGTGCTCAACGAGTTCGAGGAGGTCCTCCTTCCACACAGTGGATCGAAGGAAATCCCCCTGGATCCAACCCGCCGACAGAACCTGCTTCTTGGGCTTGGAGCCGCCGTTCTTTTTTGCCTTCTCCAGCTTGCCTATTTTCCCCTTCATCATGGCTGTGGCGGCGAGATTGGTTGCTGAGAGTTGCACTGGTGGCTAAGGAGAAGGAAGAGCAGAGGAGAAGAAAGAGCTCGTGTCGTTCCAAACCCTAGTGCCGGTGGCTTTTATAACCAACCGACTCGGTCTCTGGCAAGTGGACCCTCAGCTTATCCCCTCGCTAGCCACCGCGAGATAAGTGGTGGACATAGAGGCGCGAGAATCGAGGCGACGCGATCCACTTGATGGTGATGACGTCATTGCAGTGTAGTGCGCGGCAACCGAAATTTTAAAATCCCGGAAAATTTGGGGCTGACACGGTGACTGGTCACATCAGAAGATCCTGTCAGATGCACCGATTCGCTAGTTCACTCGGATCCTCAGAGCCACTCATATATTTTGGACCAAGAAGAATCGATCAAGGCGAATGATGAAGATTTCAATTGACATCAATTCAGCAAAACTTTGAAGAGCATTCAAATTCAGTCTGCTATATCAAGATTTACAGCTACACCTTCACCACTCGAACCTCGATCCATTCGGGGGCTAATGATGGGGTTATAGCCCTAGGGTAGGGTCATAGGCCTGAACTATAAGTCCTACCCAAGGGCACCTCATTATTAGCTTGAAGGTCATAAGATACATGCCTACTGGATTAAGACAACCTCTTCCCACTCGGTAGAAAACCACTCGGAAGATTATCTTATACTCGACGACTGGATTCCACTCGGCAAAGACCACAAGCCAGTCAACATAGAAGGTCAGAAGCCACCTCAGGGAGACCAACAGTCATACATTAGACTACTGTAGTTATTGTCATTTATGGCATACGTGACCTGTAACGTATGCATTTAATCTCACTTATTGCACCCTTGAAGGCCGGACACTTATGAGGGGTCGCACACTCTATATAAGCCACCCCTCCCCTCTGGCACAAGGGTTCACATTCTGTAACACCGGTATTCCACTCGACACAAATACTCCAGAG
This sequence comes from Hordeum vulgare subsp. vulgare, assembly GCF_904849725.1. Classification (NCBI taxonomy): domain Eukaryota; kingdom Viridiplantae; phylum Streptophyta; class Magnoliopsida; order Poales; family Poaceae; genus Hordeum; species Hordeum vulgare. The sequence continues at coordinate 130,091,572 of NC_058523.1, forward strand.
CACTGAGACGTAGGGCTATTACCTCCACCGCACAGGGGCCTGAACTCATAAAACATTACTGTAGCTATGACTCTGCCCTCTACTTTCGTACCCTACTCATCTACTGTCATGCTTACTCCCACGACAGGTTTGAGGTGAACTACTCAGACATCACCATGAGAGGAGCAAGGTTGATGTAGAGGCCCTTCGTGATCGACCCCCTCTGGCCGGGCACCGGAACGTGGCTCCAAATGGGCACACGGCGGAACAGTGTCACATCCCTAACCCTTAAGAAAGATAGCATTGTGCTCATGTCTTCTTTGCATTTGCATCTAAGAAGTTTCAACAAAAACAACAAAGTGGCAAAGGAAAAACTCAAAACCCTAGCCACCATTTCAATTAAAGGAAATTTCAACTAGTTCAAAATCAATGAACCCAAAATGGCCTCAAGAAATGTTCAAACTTTTTGATAAATCATGAAAGTAAATGAGCATTGGAGAAAACTATTTACTTGACACTTTAAGCATTTTAAATAAATGCAAAAGCCACTAGTTTCAAATTTAAAAATTGAAATCAGAAACTATAATTTTCCAAAAATGTTGAAAACCTTGGAAATGAGTGGGGATATTATAACAAATATTTCAGGAGGTCTAAAATAGTTTTTACTTTTTGTTTTGGAGCTGAAATAATTAGCAAAGCAATAAATAGCAAAACAGAAAAAACAAAAACAGAGAAAATGGGAAAAAACTTACCTGTCGCCCAAGCCTGGCCTGGCCCATCTCCCCGCTCGTCCCCTCCCTCGCGCCAGTAGGCAGCAGGAGGTGGCCGCCGCCTCCTCCGGCGCGGCCACGCACGTGCGTGCCTGCCTGGCCGCCGGTTCGCGTTGGCGACGACGGGGATAAGCTCCCTAGAGCTTCCCCTATCCATTCCCCGCCTCGGTTCTTCCCCTCCTCCCGGATCCCCTCCTTCTCCCTGCTGCCGCCATTAGAGCCGAGCTCGAGCTCGAGCTGGCCGTGCCCCTGGCCATAGGATCCCCTCCCAGAGCACGCCATTAGCTCCGCCTCGTCGCCTGGTCGTCTCTGCAGAAGCCGAAGCCTCCTCGAGCCCTGCAACGCCTGCAACGCCGTCGTCTTCCTCCTCCGCCCGCCGGACCTCTCCCGTAGATTCGTCGCCCCTAGGCCTTCCCCGAGCCGTCTGAGCTCTGCTCTGCACTCCCTGTGAGCATGCGGTCGTTTCCCCTATGTTTTCCCCGTCGATCCCCTCCTCTAGCCCTAGTTTCACCGGAGCCCGACGAGGACCGCCGCTGCCGCTCGTCGCCGGTAGCCCTCCGATGATCAGCTCGTCCTTCCGAGAGCACCAGCAGCTCCACGACGACGCGTAGATGCCGTAGTAGCTAAGAACTGAGCGTAGATCCCTCTGATTCAAAGCCCCCGACGACGCCCGAGCTTCGGCCGCCGCTCCGGCTCGTCGCCGACGCCTCTTCCGACAACCTTAGCATCCCCAGATGGTCCTGCCAGATCGGCCACTTCGCGAGCATGCTGTAGCTGCCAACCGCGTGCGATTTGGTGCTGTGCAGCGCCGTCTGGGTCGCCTTCGGCGAGCCCTCCGCCGCGGGTCTGGTCGCCGGCGACCACCCTCCGATGGCCGTCGACGTGGCCGACCATTAGGGCGTAATCGCCCTCCCCTCAGTCGCTGCCAGAGGGCCCCACGCCTGGTCAAACCCCAATTAGGGGCTGGTCAGCGCGGGATTAGTCCCAGAGAGGCTGACCAGTGGGGCCCCCCTGTCAGGTTTGACCTAAACAGGTCGGCTGACCTGCTGACGTCAGCCTGATGCAATAAATGGAATTTCCAGTATAAAACTAATTCAGGAAATTGCTAAAAATTGCAAAAAATCATAGAAATTAATCTGTAACTCCAATGAAAATAAATTATATATGAAAAAGTATCAGAAAAATTCAAGGATTCTGATTATGCTATTTTAAACTATGTTTGAAAAAGTTACAGGACCCTAAATTGTGAAATAAGGAATAATTCAATTCTTTTAATCACTTTATAAATGGAATTTGCAAAACTATCCAAATTTCATTATAAATGCAATGATCACACACTGCCCTAGATATAAATCAGTACCATAACATGACATTTCATGCATGTTAACATTAAGTTGATCTGAGCATCAGGTCGAATCAATTAAACCGTTATCCGAGAATACCCGTTTGAATTGCTATTCGAATGTGATTCAAATCAACTCTAAACCTAAAACATCTTGATTATAATAACTTATCACTTTGCATTCTCATGCCATGCTCATGCATCATTTTGATTGCATATGATTGTTATTGAATGTTGCCATTCATTTCGGTAGGCTCCGCACCCCCGGATTCCACCGAATATCCGTCTGACGGATATCGTTCCTCCTCTGAGCAACAAGGCAAGCAACCCTTTTGATCATCCCGATAACTCCTATGTTCTTGCTCCTGCACCTATTCATTGCATTAGGATCAAATGCTTCAACTGCTTTTGCCACGATAGTTGGACCCACTTCCTTTGCATGACTTAACCTTGTCACAGTAAATAGCCGAACCTTGCAACCTAGCATACCTGGTAGTTGCTTGAGATATGATGTGCCTTATCCTGCTATGCATGCTATGCTTAGAGTTGTGTATGGTCTGTCATCTGGGAGATGAACAGAAACGAGGAATGTGTTCGGTGAGCAAAGGTTGTGTGTTGAACTTGATTTGGTAAAGGTACCGGTGAAAGGCTGTGTAGGAGTACATGGCGGGTTGTTTCATTGGAACCGTTCTTAGGAACTGAGTTCCGTGTATGTAATCCAAGACTAGATACTACCACATGCTGGGCCCTGAAATATGACCCCGCTCGGCCTATTAATCGCGTAGTACTCGGTCCAGGAGTTGCAAGTAGTTTCTGGTGTTTATAGAAATGCTGGAGGCCGTGCATGGTGCTGACCTGAGAGGTGGACCGTGATGCGGTATGCAGTGGCACAGTGTACCAAGTGGCACCCGGATGGTGGGCTTGGGAACCCTGCGCACATCGTTTGAGGCCGTGGCGGAAACCTCGGCCGGACTTCCGTACGGGTTACTCTCAGATAGGCGATAAACCTGGACTAGGTACTAGTGTGGTTAACGGTCGTGGCCGACTCCCTCGCTGGGCTTCCGCTTGAAGGTTGCCGAGGTGCATGACGTGCACTTGGCGATAAGTGGCGAGAGCGTGTGTGACGAAGTACACCCCTGCAGGGTTATGATCTATTCGAATAGCCGCGTCCGCGGATATGGACTACTTGGAGACATATGTTGTTCATAGATAACTTCAATGGCTACTCATAAAATTGTCAAGATAAGCGTGAGTGTCGTGGACGGCATTTCTGTATGGAGACGGAATGATTCCACGATAGTGTATTGTTGTGGTGTTAGTGGACTCGTGTGCGAGAAATCAAGTTGTCAAAACTAATTTAAAAATGCAAGTTGTCTAGCCATGAGTCAAATGCTGGCTTTCCGCCTAAAACCCCACAATACCTTTTGATACCTTGCATGAGTAGTTAGTTCTCCTAAAGTCTTGCTGAGTACCTTCGTACTCATGTTTGCTTAATAAATGTTGCAGAGGTTGCTAATGACCCTAATGGAGGGTTCTTCGTAGACATCGACGACGACGAGTAGCTGGTGTCCCAGCTACGATCTGGCCCTACGTCGGCTCTGTAGTATAGTTAGGCCACGTGCCTACTAGTTGCCCTGTCTGTACCCAGACAGTTTATAACTCTTCCGCTGGCTTGTATTGTATGACTGCTATCATTGGTCGTGAGACCCTTAATGTGTAATATTATGTGTGTGGCTCTTCCGAGCCTCTTAAATAAAGCGTGTATGTTTATGGTTATGTTGTGATGCCATCGATGTATCTATACATATCGGTATGCCATGCGTACGTGTGTCGTACTTGATATGTATGGGGTTCGATTACCTAGTCGTGAACTTTAGTAGCACTCCTTACAAGGAAATGCCCCTTTGTGGTCCAACGAGCCTTGGTAGTTCGCTACTGCTCCGGACACATTGGTTGACCGGCATGTGTCCTTCTTAGCTGCTGTGTCTGTCCCCTTTGGGGAAATGTCACGCGATGTAATGGAGTCCTTGTAGCTTGCTACGACTCGTCTACATTCGCCGATGACCGACACCTGCTTTGTTGGGTCATGTATGCCTGTCCTTGTGCGGTACTGCCACTTTGGTTTATGACTAGACATGTCGATCCGGGTTCTTTGACATTGGATTGCTAGCGATACTATCGCATACATGAGTCAAAAGACGCAAATGGTCCCGGCTAAGGTAAGGCTGCAGCCGTGGAGTTAACCGTGCGTGAGACCACAAAGGGATGCGATGGGTTACATGCTAGATTCCTATGGCTTAGGATCGGGGTCCCGACAGCGTTGGTATCAGAGCCTAACTGACTGTAGGATTACTAAGCCAAACTGGTCGAAGTTGAGTCTAGAATTGCTTTAGTTATATATAAGGGAATTGTTTGTGGAAGGGAACGTAAGATTCTTGTTCTCTTCTCATGTTATTCTATTCTGGTCATCCTCGTCTTTTCTGCGGGAATTAAGGACTAGATTTCTCATCTTCTCCTAGGCTCGTGTTTCCGATCGGTGGCTTATAGGACTACGGGTCGAGAGATATTTGGTTTCTTTTATCCCTAGGAAGCAGGAAGTAAATTTGATGATCAGAGAGTTGAACTTGATAGTTGAGTGGTGACGCTATTTCATTTTGGGTTGTCTCAAAATTTGTTTTGAGCATTTACAACCGTTATGCTGCCCAATTTTGCATTCAGAGCTCTAATGCTTTTGCATTACTCTCTATTTACAGATGCCTGGCCGTCCTTCTCGTCAGGTGGTACGTCTGACCAGGTGCATTGATGTGCCGAGTCATACGGCCATGCTGGTCAGGGTGATGTCGGTGTGCGGTTACCGCTGGTACCCCGAGTACACAGTGGAGGAACAGTACCGAGACTTCAACCAGAGCCAGTACATTTGCATTGTTAGGGTATTTCCAGACTACCCTGGAGCTGAGGAGCCAATCCATTGGTCCTATGGGTTGGGGGTCACCGTTGACATGGCAGTACAGGATGCTGCCTATTCAACGCTGACTATTATGAGAGCGAGACATGCACTGCTGCAGAATTCAGAGTTCTGCTATGTTCCGGCCTCTCAGCCTGGTGAAGAGGGATACCTCAGTGGAGTCTATTTTGATTCTTCTATGGAGGATCCACTTCTGCAGTCCACTATTGAGATGCTAGAGAACAGAGACAGGGATGCTCGTGCTCTTCGCATGGAGCTTTATGCTACCCGTGCCCGTCTGTGGACAGCTTTGACGCAGCTGGCACCAGTAGTCCAAACAGGGTATGGAGAGATGGAGATGCTGAACCCTGTTAGGACCCATCTTCCGGCCCACGTTGACTGGCCAGCTGTAGGAGGAGTCACACCTCTTCGGGGACCCCTCTTACCACCAGTCAGGAGACCAAGGCCACATCCGTGTCCTTATGGATCCCAGGGATCTCAGGCTAGAGTGTTTCCTGATCCGCAGGTTGAGCTTCCAGGTCATGGAGGTAATCTCTATGAGATGTTCTATGCGGATGCCTGAGCTGTGAGCGGAAGGATAGTATGGTAGTAGCCGTACGTTCACAGTCCTGCGTGACTTGTGGAGTATGGTAGTAATGTGAAACGAATTCCGGAGGCCTAGATAAATAAGGTATAGGAAGCTTGTAAGCCTCTGATGAGTAGTTTCACAATTTCAGTAGTTTTCTCATCGGTTAAGTTTGTACTGAACTATGTAAGGGTGTGTATGAACCATGGTGTATATATAGCAGTGGCTTGTTACCATGTTGTTCGGATATTCATTTCCGCATTCTGTGTGTTCAGTACATTCTTAATCCATAGCTAGTATTGATATGATATTGGTCTAAGCTATGAGTTTGTTTGTCAGGATGGTGTTCACCAGGTTGAACCGTGCCCCTGCTCATGAGCAAGGTGAGGGTAGTCAAGCATCGCAGGAAGACCTGCCTCACCCACCTTCTCTGGCAGAAGTGATGCTTGAGGCATAAAGAAACAAAAGGGAGACCAACCGACTGCTAGAGCGTATTGAGCAGAATACGGCTCGTCAGCCTAGGAATGCTGCAGTGTCCCTCAATGACTTTGTGAAGCTGAATCCTCCAAAGTTTCATCATTCCGTCGATCCCCTCGACGCTGATGACTGGCTGTGCAACATATCACGCAAGATTCGCTCGGCGAATGTGTCTGAGGCCGACAAGGTGACCTTTGCGGCGTATTTCCTGGAGGGACCCGCCAATCTGTGGTGGGAGAATTTTGAAGCCATGCGTCCCGCTGAACCAGTGGCCACATGGGCAGACTTCAGTGCAGCTTTTCGTCTGCACCATATTCCAGAGGGCCTGATGGACAGAAAGAGAGAGGAGTTCTGTGCCTTCACTCAGGGCAAGTTGTCTGTGGATGCCTATAGCCGCGAGTTCGGTAACCTCGCCCGCTATGCAACAGAGGAGGTGTCTACTGACGCCAAGAAGCAAGCAAGATTCCGTAAGGGTCTGAGCCCTGAGCTCCGTCAAGACCTGCGCCTCCATGAGTGTGCAAGTTTTCAAGCCCTGGTCAACAAAGCGATCAGTGCGGAGACTGGTCATTCTGACTTCGAAGCCACAAGGAAGCATTCCCGTGACTTCGGCTCGTCTTCTGGTTCCGCGTTTCCAAAACGCAGAATGTGGGTTCCAAACAGTTCTCTGCCGCCAAGATACACTCCGAGGCCATCCTACGTGGCGCCTCAGACGAATTAGGCCAACCCTCCAGCAAAAGCTTATGGTGGTCCAGCTAGCAATGCTGCACCACGTGCCAACCAGGTGATATGCTACAAGTGTGGAGAACCAGGGCATTATTCCCGTGAGTGTCCTCAGAATGTGGGTGCCAAGCAACCCGGAAAGTTCGTCGGGCAAGCCAAGTCTGTTCTCTTCTTGTTAATCATCACCCAGCGTCTGTTCTCTTTGACACTGGGTCTTCTCATTCCTTCATTTCAGAAAGTTATGCACAGTTGCATAACATGTCATTTTGTGATATGCCAATCCCATTGGTTGTCCAAACCCCTGGTAGTAAATGGCAAACCTCTAGGATAACCTATGACAATGAAATTCTAGTAGACAGGCTAGTTTTTCTAGCCTCATTGATAGCATTGAAATCTTCGGATATTAATATCATCTTGGGCATGGACTGGATGTCAGCTCACTATGCCAAGATTGATACTCACTCTAGAAATGTCCAGCTTACCCATCCCTCGGGTGAGATAGTAAATGTCTCTACTCGAGTTGCCAAATGCCAGCTCTATTCCCTAAATGCCAGCCCTCTTCCGAAACTTGAAGACATTCCGATAGTCCGTGACTTCCCGGATGTTTTTCCAGAGGAACTGCCAGGAATTCCACGTGACAGAGATGTAGAGTTTGTGATAGATCTTGTTCCGGGAACTGTCCCAATAGCCAGAAGACCTTATAAGATGGCACCCCTAGAGCTAGCCGAACTTAAGAAGCAATTAGATGAGGCCTTGAACAAAGGTTTCATTCGTCCTAGCTCTTCTCCTTGGGCTTGTCCCGTCCTCTTCGTCAAGAAGAAAGACAGAACGGATCGGATGGTTGTGGATTACCGACCAGTTAACCTGGTCACCATAAAGAACAAGTATCCGCTCCCCAGGATGAACGATCTGTACGATCAGCTCGCTGGATCCTCAGTCTTCTCCAAAATGGATTTGAGGTTGGGATACCATCAAATCAAGATTAAGAACGGGGACATTCCAAAAACGGCCTTTGTTACTCGTTATGGCCAATATGAGTACACCGTTATGTCCTTCGGTTTAACCAATGCCCCAGCCACCTTCTCTCGGCTGATGAACTCAATCTTTATGGAGTATTTGGATAAATTCGTCGTAGTATACCTCGATGATATTCTCATCTACTCAAAGAATGAACAAGAACATGCCGAGCATCTAAGGCTGGTATTGATGAAACTTCGAAAGCATCGCCTTTATGCCAAATTTTCAAAATGTGAATTCTGGTTACCAGAAGTGACCTATCTAGGCCACGTAATCTCTGGTAAGGGTATTGCTGTCAATCCCGAGAGAGTTCAAGCTGTCCTTGATTGGACTCAACCTGAATCGGTTAAGCAAGTTAGGAGTTTTCTTGGTCTAGCGAGCTATTGTTGCCGCTTCGTCGAGAATTTCTCCAAGGTTGCAAAGCCTCTGACTGAACTCCTCAAGAAGGATAAAAAGTTTGAGTGGACACCACAGTGTGAGCATAGTTTTCAGGAACTGAAAAGACGCCTGACTTCCGCACCTGTGTTGCTACCACCGGATTTTTCTAAGGACTTTGTTATCTATTGCGACGCCTCGCGACAAGGATTAGGTTGCATTCTCATGCAAGATCGTCATGTGATCGCATACGCATCTCGACAGTTGCGTCCACATGAGGATAATTATCCCACACATGACCTTGAGCTTGCAGCTGTGGTCCATGCACTAAAAACCTGGCGACATTACCTTTTGGGTAATCGTTGCGAAATATTCACTAATCACCAAGGCCTGAAGTATATCTTCACCCAGCCGGATTTGAATCTCAGGCAAAGACGGTGGGTTGAGTTGATCTCGGATTACGACCTAGGGATAACTTACACCCCGGGGAAGGCCAATGTTATGGCCGATGCACTAAGTCGTAAATCTTATTGTAACAATTTGATGCTACAACAAGGTCAACCACTTCTCCATGAGGACTTTCGGAAGTTGAATCTTCATATTGTTCCTCAAGGATTCCTTTCTACCCTGGTGGCGAAGCCTACTCTTAAGGATCAAATTATAGCTGGCCAAAAGCGCGACAAGGGTATATCACGGATCAAGGAGAATATTTTTAGCGGAAACGCTAAAGAATTTTCCATGAATGATCAAGGCGTGGTGTTCTTCCAGAATCGTTTAGTGGTTCCTAAGAACCCACATCTAAGGCAGTTAATCCTTAAGGAGGCTCATGATTCCCCTCTCACCATTCATCCCGGTAGTACTAAGATGTATCAGGACCTACGCCAGAGGTTCTGGTGGACTAGGATGAAGAGAGAAATTGCTGAGTTCATTGCTAACTGCGATGTTTGTCGTCGAGTTAAGGCAGAACATCAAAGGCCTGCTGGCACCCTTCAACCTTTAGCTATTCCTGAATGGAAATGGGATAAAGTTAGCATGGATTTCATTACCGGATTTCCCAAGACCAAGAAAGGAAATAATGCTATCTTTGTGGTCATTGACCGTCTTTCCAAAGTGGCTCATTTTCTTCCTGTTCGTGAGAGTATAACAGCTAGCCAGCTAGCAGAGTTACATATCTCTCGAATAGTGTCTCTTCATGGTGTTCCCCTGGAGATTAACTCGGACCGTGGAAGTATCTTTACTTCTCGCTTCTGGGAAAGTTTTCAGAATGCCCTAGGGACTCACTTATCTTTTAGCACTGCTTTCCATCCCCAATCAAGTGGTCAAGTAGAAAGAGTGAATCAAATTCGAGAAGATATGCTCCGAGCTTGTGTTATATCATTCGGTATGAATTGGGAGAAGTGTCTTCCATTCGCCGAATTCGCTTATAACAATAGTTATCAAGCAAGCTTGGGCAAAGCCCCTTTTGAAGTTCTCTATGGACGAAGATGTCGAACCCCTCTTAATTGGTCAGAAACCGGAGAGAGGCAACTCTTTGGCCCGGACATGATCCAGGATGCAGAAGAGCAGGTTCGCATTATTCGTGAAAAGTTGAAAACAGCCCAGTCTCGTCAAAAGAGCCAATATGATCGTCATCATAAGGCTGTGACCTTTGAAGTTGACGAGAAGGCTTACCTTTGGGTTACACCTTTGAAGGGTACCCATCGTTTCGGTATCAAGGGAAAGTTGGCTCCTCGTTACATTGGACCTTTTCGCATTCTTGCCAAACGAGGAGAAGTTGCCTACCAGTTGGAACTTCCTCCGCATCTTTCCAAGGTTCATGATGTTTTCCACGTCTCGCAACTCAGGCGTTGCTTTTCGGATCCTATCTGTGAAGTGGACCACGAAACGCTTGATCTACAAGATAACCTTTCTTACCGAGAATACCCCGTGCGTATTCTTGATCAAGCTGAGCGTACCACTCGACGTCGAAACCTCAAGTTTCTTAAAGTTCAATGGTCAAATCATTCTGAAAAGGAGGCAACTTGGGAAAGAGAGGATCGTCTCCGACTTGAATATCCTGCGTTATTCCCGACGACTTCTAAATCTCGGGACGAGATTCTTTTGAGTGGGGGTGAGTTGTCACACCCCTAACCCTTAAGCAAGATAGCATTGTGCTCATGTCTTCTTTGCATTTGCATCTAAGAAGTTTCAACAAAAACAACAAAGTGGCAAAGGAAAAACTCAAAACCCTAGCCACCATTTCAATTAAAGGAAATTTCAACTAGTTCAAAATCAATGAACCCAAAATGGCCTCAAGAAATGTTCAAACTTTTTGATAAATCATGAAAGTAAATGAGCATTGGAGAAAACTATCTTCTTGACACTTTAAGCATTTTAAATAAATGCAAAAGCCACTGGTTTCAAATTTAAAAATTGAAATCAGAAACTATAATTTTCCAAAAATGTTGAAAACCTTGGAAATGAGTGGGGATATTATAACAAATATTTCAGGAGGTCTAAAATAGTTTTTACTTTTTGTTTTGGAGCTGAAATAATTAGCAAAGCAATAAATAGCAAAACAGAAAAAACAAAAACAGAGAAAATGGGAAAAAACTTACCTGTCGCCCAAGCCTGGCCCGGCCCATCTCCCCGCTCGTCCCCTCCCTCGCGCCAGTAGGCAGCAGGAGGTGGCCGCCGCCTCCTCCGGCGCGGCCACGCACGTGCGTGCCTGCCTGGCCGCCGGTTCGCGCTGGCGATGACGGGGATAAGCTCCCTAGAGCTTCCCCTATCCATTCCTCGCCTCGGTTCTTCCCCTCCTCCCGGATCCCCTCCTTCTCCCTGCTGCCGCCATTAGAGCCGAGCTCGAGCTCGAGTTGGCCGTGCCCCTGGCCATAGGATCCCCTCCCAGAGCACGCCATTAGCTCCGCCTCGTCGCCCTGGTCGTCTCTGCAGAAGCCGAAGCCTCCTCGAGCCCTGCAACGCCCGCAACGCCGTCGTTTTCCTCCTCCGGCCGCCGGACCTCTCCCGTCGATTCGTCGCCCCCAGGCCTTCCCCGAGCCGTCTGAGCTCTGCTCTGCACTCCCTGTGAGCATGCGGTCGTTTCCCCTAAGTTTTCCCCGTCGATCCCCTCCTCTAGCCCTAGTTTTATCGGAGCCCGACGAGGACCGCCGCTACCGCTCGTCGCCAGTAGCCCTCCGATGATCAGCTCGTCCTTCCGAGAGCACCAGCAGCTCCAGGACGACGCGTAGATGCCGTAGAAGCTAAGAACTGAGCGTAGATCCCTCTGATTCAAAGCCCCCGACGACGCCCGAGCTTCGGCCGCCGCTCCGGGTCGTCGCCGACGCCTCTTCCGGCAACCTTAGCCTCCCCAGATGGTCCTGCCAGATCGGCCACTTCGCGAGCATGCTGTAGCTGCCAACCGCGTGCGATTTGGTGCTGTGCAGCGCCGTCTGGGTCGCCTTCGGCGAGCCCTCCGCCACGGGTCTGGTCGCCGGCGACCACCCTCCGATGGCCGTCGACGTGGCCGACCATTAGGGCGTAATCGCCCTCCCCTCAGTCGCTGCCAGAGGGCCCCACGCCTGGTCAAACCCCAATTAGGGGCTGGTCAGCGCGGGATTAGTCCCAGAGAGGCTGACCAGTGGGGCCCCCGTGTCAGGTTTGACCTGAACAGCTCGGCTGACCTGCTGACGTCAGCCTGATGCAATAAATGGAATTTCCAGTATAAAACTAATTCAGGAAATTGCTAAAAATTGCAAAAATCATAGAAATTAATCTGTAACTCCAATGAAAATAAATTATATATGAAAAAGTATCAGAAAAATTCAGGGATTCTGATTATGCTATTTTCAACTATGTTTGAAAAAGTTACAGGACCCTAAATTGTGAAATAAGGAATAATTCAATTCTTTTAATCACTTTATAAATGGAATTTGCAAAAATATCCAAATTTCATTATAAATGCAATGATCACACACTGCCCTAGATATAAATCAGTACCATAACATGACATTTCATGCATGTTAACATTAAGTTGATCTGAGCATCAGGTCGAATCAATTAAACCGGTATCCGAGAATACCCGTTTGAATTGCTATTTGAATGTGATTCAAATCAACTCGAAACCTAAAACATATTGATTATAATAACTTATCACTTTGCATTCTCATGCCATGCTCATGCATCATTTTGATTGCATATGATTGTTATTGAATGTTGCCATTCATTTCGGTAGGCTCCGCACCCTCGGATTCCACCGAATATCCGTCTGACGGATATCGTTCCTCCTCTGAGCAACAAGGCAAGCAACCCTTTTGATCATCCCGATAACTCCTATGTTCTTGCTCCTGCACCTATTCATTGCATTAGGATCAAATGCTTCAACTGCTTTTGCCACGATAGTTGGACCCACTTCCTTTGCATGACTTAACCTTGTCACAGTAAATAGCCGAACCTTGCAACCTAGCATACCTGGTAGTTGCTTGAGCTATGATGTGCCTTATCCTGCTATGCATGCTATGCTTAGAGTTGTGTATGGTCTGTCATCTGGGAGATGAACAGAAATGAGGAATGTGTTCGGTGAGCAAAGGTTGTGTGTTGAACTTGATTTGGTAAAGGTACCGGTGAAAGGCTGTGTAGGAGTACATGGCGGGTTGTTTCATTGGAACCGTTCTTAGGAACTGAGTTCCGTGTATGTAATCCAAGACTAGATACTACCACATGCTGGGCCCTGAAATATGACCCCGCTCGGCCTATTAATCGCGTAGTACTCGGTCCAGGAGTTGCAAGTAGTTTCCGGTGTTTATAGAAATGCTGGAGGCCGTGCATGGTGCTGACCTGAGAGGTGGACCGTGATGCGGTATGTAGTGGCACGGTGTACCAAGTGGCACCCGGATGGTGGGCTTGGGAACCCTGCGCACATCGTTTGAGGCCGTGGCGGAAACCTCGGCCGGACTTCCGTACGGGTTACTCTCAGATAGGCGATAAACCTGGACTAGGTACTAGTGTGGTTAACGGTCGTGGCCGACTCCCTCGCTGGGCTTCCGCTTGAAGGTTGCCGAGGTGCATGACGTGCACTTGGCGATAAGTGGCGAGAGCGTGTGTGACGAAGTACACCCCTGCAGGGTTATGATCTATTCGAATAGCCGCGTCCGCGGATATGGACTACTTGGAGACATATGTTGTTCATAGATAACTTCAATGGCTACTCATAAAATTGTCAAGATAAGCGTGAGTGTCGTGGACGGCATTTCTGTATGGAGACGGAATGATTCCACGATAGTGTATTGTTGTGGTGTTAGTGGACTCGTGTGCGAGAAATCAAGTTGTCAAAACTAATTTAAAAATGCAAGTTGTCTAGCCATGAGTCAAATGCTGGCTTTCCGCCTAAAACCCCACAATACCTTTTGATACCTTGCATGAGTAGTTAGTTCTCCTAAAGTCTTGCTGAGTACCTTCGTACTCATGTTTGCTTAATAAATGTTGCAGAGGTTGCTAATGACCCTAATGGAGGGTTCTTCGTAGACATCGACGACGACGAGTAGCTGGTGTCCCAGCTACGATCTGGCCCTACGTCGGCTCTGTAGTATAGTTAGGCCACGTGCCTACTAGTTGCCCTGTCTGTACCCAGACAGTTTATAACTCTTCCGCTGGCTTGTATTGTATGACTGCTATCATTGGTCGTGAGACCCTTAATGTGTAATATTATGTGTGTGGCTCTTCCGAGCCTCTTAAATAAAGCGTGTATGTTTATGGTTATGTTGTGATGCCATCGATGTATCTATACATATCGGTATGCCATGCGTACGTGTGTCGTACTTGATATGTATGGGGTTCGATTACCTAGTCGTGAACTTTAGTAGCACTCCTTACAAGGAAATGCCCCTTTGTGGTCCAACGAGCCTTGGTAGTTCGCTACTGCTCCGGACACATTGGTTGACCGGCATGTGTCCTTCTTAGCTGCTGTGTCTGTCCCCTTTGGGGAAATGTCACGCGATGTAATGGAGTCCTTGTAGCTTGCTACGACTCGTCTACATTCGCCGATGACCGACACCTGCTTTGTTGGGTCATGTATGCCTGTCCTTGTGCGGTACTGCCACTTTGGTTTATGACTAGACATGTCGATCCGGGTTCTTTGACATTGGATTGCTAGCGATACTATCGCATACGTGAGTCAAAAGACGCAAACGGTCCCGGCTAAGGTAAGGCTGCAGCCGTGGAGTTAACCGTGCGTGAGACCACAAAGGGATGCGATGGGTTACATAGATTCCTATGGTTAGGATCGGGGTCCCGACAAACAGGGACTTGCGGTGGTAAAAAAAGTGTTTCGGGAGACTCTTTAGGGTCTTCCCTATATATTATAATTTATAGTCCAGCGAGGGGTGTGGGCAGATTCGAGGGGGAGCCACAAGCCAATAGGGCGCGACCACCCCCCTAGGCACGCCGTGTTGGCTTGTGGGCCCCCCTTCTAGCCCTCAGCCTCCTTACAAAGCTTCCAGGTCTTCTTTTGGTCGAGAAAAAATCATCCAAAAGTTTCATGGCAATTGTACTTCATTAGGTCATGTAAATCTGAAAAGCCAAAAATATGTGGAAAACAACAAGTGGCACTGGGCACTGGGTTAATAGGTTAGTGCTCAAAAATTATATGAGTTAACAAATAAATTCCCAAAACATATCCTAGAATATTGATATTATAGCATGTAACAATCAAAAATTATAGATACTTTGGATACGTATCAGCATCCCCAAGCTTATATTCCTGCTCGTCCCCGCATAGGTAAATGATGAAAACAGAATTTTGACGTGATATGCTACCCAACATGTAATATATTGCACGTATGATCATTGAGAAGTGATGAATTAATGAACATCAACATAGTAATATTAGTAAACATAGGGTACCAGGCTGTGCAATGATCAAGCATACGTAACATGTATCCAATAATGATGGACGATGGCTTTGCCACAAGTACTATGTCAGCTTATATGATCATGCAAAGCAACATGACAATGAATGTACTAGTCATATGATATGACGATGGAAGTTGCATGGCAATATATCTCAGAATGTCTATGGAAATGCCATGATAGGTAGATATGGTGGCTATTTCGAGGAAGATATAATGAGGCTTATGTGCAACAGAGTGTATCATGTCGCGGGGTTTGGATGCCCCGACAAAGGTTGCACCAATCCTCGCGGTGAGAATGGGCAATGCACGGTACCGAAGAGGCTAACACGTATGAGGTGGTGAGAGTGCGTACATCCATGGATTCACATTAGTCATAAAGAAATCACATACATATTGCAAGATTTTATTAGCTTTCTAGAAGGAAAGTACTACTCGCATGCCCCTAGGGAGGAAGTTGCTAGGAGTTAACCATCACACGCCTCTAACCTAAACAACACTAGGATTTCAACGAGGAATAAGAATGCTCACACATCATCATAAAGACATTAAAAAATTAGATGAACAACAAGTTAACAACCTTTAATTCACGATGTTTTTTACTAACCAACAATCATGTATTCAAGCCCATTCACATTACCACATAATATCATTAACTCACAATTTCTCTTTTGTGTGCTACATGAAGGTTTTGGTTATGCACTCCTTGAATACCTATTATTTTTGTACTAGTCTTTATAACCCATGCAAATTACCATCACTATTTATTAAATCACAAAAAAATAACTGAAGAACGAGAGTGCAATTATTTCTTTAAAATCTATACGCCAGTGTGCTCTAAAAGATATAAGTGAAGTACTAGATCAATTGCTTAGCTCAAAGATATAAGTGAAGCACAAAGAATATTCTAATAAACCATGGTGATCTTGTGTCTCTATCAAGTGGGTGTGTCTGGAAACACAACAACTGCAGAAAACTAAAAAGAAAAACAACCTAAGATACATGACACTCCAAGCAAAACTCATATCATGTAATGAATAACAATGTAGCTCCAAGTGACATACCAATGGATTGAGACGAAAGAGAGGATGCCTTCCGGGGCATCCCCAAGATTAGTAGCTTGATTCTTCTTAGAATTTTACTTGGGTTACCTTGGGAATCAACAATCTTAGTCTCTTGCCACTCCTTATTTCTTCATCCATCATGATAACACCCAAAATTTGAAAACTTCAGCACACAAAACTCAACAGAAAATTTGTGAGATCCGCTAGTAGGATTGGAAAACCATAAACATTAGGTACTGTTATTTATTTTCTCGTCTTTTATTATTATATAAGTTAGTGTATTCTAACTTCTTCATGACTTGTACTCCCCCCCCGATATAATCCATAGCATCATCAAAACAAGCAAACTATGTAAGCAAAAACAGAATCTATCAAAAAAACACTCTATACTGATCAACAATGGCACCCTACTTTTGTAACACCAACACTTCTGAAAAAATAGGAATACATGAGGAATCTCTATATATATACTTTGTAAAAAGTTTAGATCGAAAGGACGTTCCAGTAAAATTGGAGAAATTTTGCACTGGATGCTAAAGTTTCTATTTTTGTATCGTATTAATTCTAATTTTCAAGGAAGTCATCCCAAAGGCTTTACTTGGCACAAAAAATAACTTAAAAATAAAAGAACAATAATTATAGTAGCTATAATCATGTTATGAAAAACCAACAGAAATTGGAACAACAAAAATAATATAACTATTGGGTTGCCTCCCAACGAGCGCTATTGTTTGACGCCCCTAGCTAGGCATAATGCATGTTATCAAGTGCTGTCATCTTTGACACTCCACCGATTAGTAGCCCTCATGATAGATTCAAAGGTGGTTTGATTCTCTTCCGAGGGAAGTGTTCCATCCCTTTAATGGTAATTGGAAACTTATGTTTCCCTCTTTCATATCAATAATTGTACCTATAATTCATAGAAAAGGTCTCCCAAGTATTAAAAATCTAGAAATTCAGAACGTTCTCCCAAGTAAGGGGTAAGGGGCATTTCCAGATGAGAACTAGCCATAGCAACAAGCAAACCAAGTAAACTAGCAAAGTTACATACTTTTGTATTTTTGATTTTTATGAAGCAAGCAAAATATAATAGCAAGTAAAAAGTAGAACAAGTGAATGATAATTTAACAAGTAACATCAAGTAAAAATATAATAGCAAGTAAAAAGTAGAACAAGTAAAAATATAGCAGCACGTAAAAAGTATAACAACAAGCAATGTTACTTGATAGTAGGTTGGTGGTACTCCCCGGCAACGTCGCCAGAAATCCTTCCTGATACTTGTGATCTGCGTTGGACTTTCCGCGAAGAGGAGCGAGTGATGCAACACAGTATAGATAAGTATTTGCCTCAGTGATAACAAAGGTTATCGAACCAATTGGAGTACCACACAATCCCATCTTCAGCGACTGCACACAACAAAGCAAACACTTGCAAGCAACGCGGGCAAGAGGGTTGCCAATCCCCTTGGGATCGTTACTTGCAAGGAAATGAAATGTGTATATGATAGTTGACAAATATAAATTGAAAAATAAAATAGAAGGTAAATAAGAACAACAAGGTATTGAAAGCTTTTGTAAATGTATAAATGTATAGAGTCGGGGGCCATAGTTTTCACGAGTGGCATCTCTCTCTAAGAAGGCATACGGTGGGTAAACATATTACTGTTAGGCAATTGATAAAAACACATAGTTATGCAATATTTATTTACGAGAATGATTATGTGTATATAGGCATCACGTCCATAAGCAAGTAGACCGACTCCTACCTGCTTCTACTACTGTTACTCCACCCATCGATCGCTATCGAGCATGCATCTAGAGTATTAAATAAAATGGATTAATGCTTGGAGAACAATGACATGATGTAGACAAAGTAGATTCAATCAATATGAACAAACCCATCAGTTTATCCTTAGTGGCACCAATACAAAGACGTGTCTTATCCCTTTTTGTCACTGAGATTCATAGCACTGCCATATTGAACCCACTACAACATACCCCTCCCACTGAAAATAGATCAATCCAGTTGGCCAAACCAAATTAATAGATTGGGAGATTTACGAATCAATAATAGTCATGAAATTAAGAATCACAAATAGCTAAAGAGAGGACTCAAATATTTATCATGAATAATCTAAACATAAACCCACAATTCATTGGATCCCAACAAATGCACCGAACAAAGTAATTAAATCGAATAGATCACCGCAAAGATGCGGTGATATTTGTCTTGAAGATCAAGAGAGAGATAAAGAGATAGACATCTAGTTACTAACTGCAAACACGTAGGTCTAAGGTGAACTACTCACACATCACCATGGGAGCAGGAAGCACCGGTGCAGCGACATGCTATACAAACGATTTTTAACTCCTTTCCACGACGTAGTTCGAAACCGTCGCCATGCGTGTGTGAGCGATAGGGGGTCCATCCCGCACGACACGAAAAAATCGTCGCCGATGGTTAACTATGAACCTAAATGTTTTGCAAAACTAAATGTATGGGATGTCAGCATCTATCAGAAACGAGAGTTGTTGGACAACCGTTTGAGATATGTCATATTTCCCATACGACCCATATTTGCTACTCGTATGAGAATGCATTACCATCGCACGCGCTACTCTGTGGTGCACCATTTATGATGTGCGCCACATCACAAACAGTTCGTAACTATAACCCGTGTATGATAAGGAGACTATCACACACATTTAGTTCCACTATGATCGTCTATGATAGGATATAAGAGTGCATATGTTTGTCCTTATAAAACCGTATGCGAAGGCTGAATCTATCCCACATGTGGCGATTCTGATAAACGTTTGCGATTTATAGAATGTCCCAAACATGTCATCCATACTTCCCAAACGTATCCACACTACCAGTGTCGGATGAAGGTCGATAGCACGTGTTCTTCTTTGACCAACATTTACAATTGGCACGACATCATAAATAGTTCGTGATAGAAAATCGTGTGTGATAAGGAGACTATCACAAACACTTGATGATAAGTAACTGTGTGCGCTAGTGTTTTTGATCTCACACGTTATTTCTCTACTGACCGTGTGCGCAATAGAGATTCATCGCACACGCCACGATTGGAGAAACATGTGTAATCTTCGAATTGATCATATATGTTCTTCTTTCTCAAAATGTGTGCATTGTAATGGATTGCATAGCATAACTAACCCCTAATTTAATACCTGCATTCATAATTCACATAACCTAAATTTGGAAGTATGAAGTCATGTATTTCATATTGAATCATGTTTAAATATAGGTTGAAGAATGAATGAATAATTCAATTCACATGTACATATACTCAAGAACTACATAAGCATCAAGCCAAAAAATAACAGAAGGGGCAAATAAAGAATGATGCAACCATGGTTGTATTAAAGATGGTAAAGAAAAAGCCGAAAGACATTCTGGTTGCTGGAGAAGGTGAAGTGGAATGCCCATATTGTGCCCTCCTCCATGCCTAACTGTCACATCCCTAGTTTTCATTTTCTTTGTGTCTACATAGAGTGTGCATAATGTTTATTTTTTCAAAATTGAAACGGGGAATAATAAACCCTAGCACCTCACCTAATTAAAACAATTGCAAAATATGTGATTTTCAATGAACCCAAAATGGCCTTAAAAATGATCATCCTTTCTGATAAATATTAGAAACAATATTTGAGGGATGAATTTAATTTTACACATATCCTTTTGGCATTTAAATTAGTCTAACAAAGCTTTCGAAAATATCAATTAAAGCACTATAATTATCTAGATGCTCCAAAATCTCTCAAACTTATGTGAGAGTTTGAAAATATTCAAAGCATAAATTACAAAATGTTTCACACATTTTGGGCTAAGTGTTTTGGCCAAGTAAAAAAATGTCATAAATAATAAAATATTTCAATACAGAATTAAATAAAAAAAGAGAAAACCCCTCGGCCACTTACCTCGAGTTAAGGCCCAGCCCAACCCCTGTCCGTCGTCTTCCTCCTGCCGACTGGCAGAGGAGGAGCTGGCCGCCGCGTGTTGTGCCTCCGGCACGTAGCTGCGTGCATACTCGTCATGCTAGCGAGCAGGATAAGCACCCCTGGCGCCTTCCCGATCCATCCCAGCTCCCAGACGCCCTCTCTCTTCTCTCCTCTCCCCTCTGCCGCCATGGCCGCTGCAGCCGAAGGTCATCGCCGAAGCTAGCCTTCTCTAGTCTCTCCCCCTAGATTCTAACTAGCCCCTAAGATCCGTCGTGTCCTGCTGCTCCTCCTAGTCGAGCCACGCCTCGCCAGACGCCGCAGAACGCCACGGCGTCGTTATCTTCAACCTCCGGCCACCGAAGCCGCCTTCGTCGATTCTCCATCGTCAAGACGTCCCCAAGCCCGCTTTCAATGGCTACGACACTGCTATGAGCTGGAGATTCCATTCCCCCTCTTCCCCTTTTCAATTTAGCGTCGTAGGCCTTGATTTCATCGGAGCCCGAAGATCTCCATCATGCGAGCTCGACACCGACGACACTCGGGTGCTTCTCAGGACGAGTTAGTGACGCCGATAGGACCGGGTGCTCGTGTAGAGCACGTAGCTGATCTCGGGTGGGGATCCCACCCACTGTAGCATTGACCCGGAGCTCACTCGAGCTCCAGTGACCGTGAAGCTCACTGCCGGCGATGCTTTGGTCCAGCTCAGCCCCTCTGGCTTGCCCCTTTATACGCATCGGTGAATGGTTGTTCGATAGGTGGTATCCGCCTTTGATTTGGTCGCCTGAGAATGAATCCCGACCCCTCCGCCGTCTTTGGTGCCACCGGTGGCTCAACGCCGGTGAGTCCGACCCTGTTGACCACCAGGTTTGACCCCATGGGTCACTAGCAGGTAGCCAGCTCTATTTAAGTTTTGGTTAATTCAAATTAATTAATTTTCCTAATTAAAACCCTAAATAGTCACCCACAGTTGGCCCAGCCCCACTAAATAAGTTTAAAGTTAAATCTGATTCCTATTTTTAGTTTGTGTCAGTGAAATGGGGACCGCACATGTGAGATTTGACCCGCAACGCCCGTTTGACCAGTTGACCTTGTGCTGATGCAATGCTGACGTAGTAATACATTTCTGGTTTAATGAAATTCCTGAAATAGATTAAAACTTCGAAAATTCATAGAAAATAATATGTAACTCAGATTGAAATAATGTATATATGAAAATTTATCACAAAAAACCAAGGAATCCATTGGTGCTATTATCATGCATGATAGAACAAGGTATACCTTCTCAACAGGTCAAATGAGTTAACGAGTATTTGAAAATACCTTATTTGAAGTGAAAATTGAGTCTTTGATTCAAACCAGGTTCAACCAATCTATTAATAGATGCATTAGACCATTCAACATATTCTTGTCATGTCAGGATCATGCATCATATTGTTACACTTGTCGTGTATTGATTGTTACCTATTTGCAGTGCGGTAGGCTTCACTCTGCATGATACTTAGGAGTATCCAACTGAAGGAGTGTATCCCTCCGCTGATCAACAAGGCAAGCACCCCTTTTGATAATTCTGATAAAATCCCATGTTCTCGGTCCTGCTCTCATTTATTGCATTTGGACACATCGTTTCAAATACTATCTGCTTCGGTAGTTGAACCCATTCCTCTGCATGACCTATCATTGTTATAGTAAATAGTTAAACCATGCAACCTAGCATACCTGGTAGATGCTTGAGCCATGATGTGCCTTACCTTACTATGCTTGCTATGCTTAGAGTTGTGTCAGGCCTGTCTCATCTGGATGATGAACTGAAGTGGATGAATGTGTTCTAGTGTTAAAAGTTAAATATTGAACCTCATTTGGTAAAGGTACCGATGAGAGGTTGTGTAGGAGTACATGGTAGGTTGTCAAATTGGAACCGTTCTTACTGTATGTGATCCAAGACTAGATGTTACCACATGCTACTCCCTGAAATATGAACTCGCTCGAATTATTAATCGCCTAGTACCGATTTGGTAAAGTTACATGTAGTTTCTGGTTTTTGTAGCATATGCTAGGGGCCGTGCATAGAGCTTACCTTAGAGGTGGGTTGTGTTACGCGGTAGGCAGTGGCACGGTGTACCAAGTGGCACCCAGATGGTGGGCTTGGGAACCCTGTGCACATTGTTTGAGGTTGTAGCTGAAACTTCGGCTGGACTTCCATGCGGGTTCAGTCTCAAACAGGCGATAAACCTGGACTAGGTGTTAGTGTGGTTAACGATCGTGGCAAACTTCCTCGCTGGGCTTCTGCTTGAAGGTTGCCGAGGTGCGTGAAGTGCTCATGTCGATAAGTGGTAAGAGTGTGTGTGAAGAAATACACCCCTGCAGGGTAATGATCTATTTGAATAGCAGCGTCCTCGGATATGGACTACTTGGAACCATATGTTGTTCATAGATAACTTTAATGGCTACTCATGAAAGTATCAAGACAAGCGTGAGTACCGAGGATGACAATCTTGTAGGGTGACGAGAAAAGATCCATGGTAGTGTATTGTTGTGGTGATAGTGGACTCGTGTACGACTTCTCAAACTTGTTCAAAGTTACTCATAGTCGTAGTACATTTTAGCCAAGAGTTAAAACTGGCCTGCTGCATGAGACCCCACACCCCTTTGCTGATACATGTGCATGAGTAGATAGATCTGATTTAAAGTCGTGCTGAGTACTTCCGTACTCATGTTTGCTTAATAAGTGTTGCTGAAGATGCCCACGAACCATCAGGTGGGTTCTACCTAGAGTTGATGGCGTCGAGTAGCTGGTATCCCAGCTATGACCTGGCCCTTTCGGAAGGGATCTGTAGATTGTCAGGCTTTATGCCCTTTTACCTTTCATCCGTCTATACTCAGACAGCTTTAATGCTTCCGCATTGCTTGTATGAATTTGTGTGTATGACTTAAGTGTCGGGTCATGTGACCCCTATCTGTAAGAACATATCTGTAAGAACATATTACCTTTGTGTGTATTATGCTTACGTGCAGTGATGACTTTAATGTTCTGCGGCATAACGTAGTCCTTGTAGCTTGTTATGACTCGTCTACACACGCTGATGACCGACACCTGCTTTGCTTGGTTATGTATGTATGTCTCTGTATGGATGTGCCACTTGGGTTTATAACTAGTTATGTCGATCTGGGTCCTTTGACATTGGAATGCTAGCGACACAATTGCATACATGAGTCCAGAGACGCAAACGGTCCTGGCCAAGGTAAGGTGGCAGCCGTGGGGATAACCGTGTGTGAGACCGAAAAGTGATGTGATGTGTTACATGCTGGATTCCTATGACTAAGGATCAGGGTCCGGACAATGTTGGTATCAGAGCCTAACTGACTGTAGGATTACCAAGCCAAACTGGTCGAAGTCGAGTCTAGAACTACTTTAGTTATATAAGGGAATTGATTGTGGAAGGGAACGTAAGGTTTTTTTGCTTCTCTTCTCAAGCCTTTTTATTTTGAGTCACCCTCAACTTTTCGACGGGGATTAAGAACTAGGCTTCTTATCTTTCTCTCAAGATCACGTGTTACTACTCCGTAGACTTGTAGGGAAAATTTGTTTGAGGGACAACTCCAGTTTGAAGCTTTTCTTTTATGAGTAAAAATTGTTGACCATGGAACCCTAAGCTTGAAAGTTGAGTGGCTATGTTATCCAATCTTGCAGGATGTCTCAAAATTAATTTTGAGATTTTCAGCCGTTATGTTGCCCAATTTTTTGCTATAGCTCTAGTGCTTTGCATTATCCTCTATTTCAGATGTCTCCTCGTCCTTCTCATCGGGTGGTCCGTTTGACTAGGTGTATTGATGTACCGTGTCACATGACATGTCGGTGAGGGTGATGACAGTAGCGGGTTACCGCTGGTACCTAGAGTATATAGTGGAGGAGCAGTACCGTGACTTTAACGAGAGCCAATATCTATGTACTGTCAGGGTATATCCAGATTACCCTCGAGCTGTGGAGCCAATCCATTGGTCTTACGGATTGGGGGTTACCATTGATATGGCGGTCCAGGATGCCTCTTACTCAATGTTGACTATTATGAGAGCAAATCATGCACTACTGCAGAACACAGAGTTTTTCTATATCCCAGCCTTTCAGCGAGGAGAAGAAGGTTATCTCAGCAGAGCTTACTATGTTTTTTCCTTGGAGGACCCATTGCTTCAGGTTACCACCTATATGCTAGAGCACAGGGAATGAGATGCCTGTGCTCTTCGCATAGAGCTTTATGCTACTCGTTCTTGTGTGTGGACAACTTTGATGCAGCTAGCATCTGTCGTTTAGACAGGCCATGGAGACAAGGAGATGTTGAACCCATTATGGACTCATTTGCCATTCCACGTAGATTGGCCAGCTGTTGGAGGTGTCACCCCTCTTCGTGGACCTCTGTTGCCGCCAATCAGGGGACCTAGGCCACATCCGTGTCCTTATGGTTCCCAGGGATCTTAGGCTAGTGTGTTTCCTGACCCTCAGGTTCAGGTCCCAGGTCACGTTGGAAACATGTATGAGATGTTCTATGCGGATACGTGAGTTTGTGAGTGGTGTAGTAGTATTGTAGTAGTTGTATTTTCCACAGCCCTACGCGTCTTGTGGAATATGACTGAGGTGTGAGTTGAGTTCCGGAGGCTAGATAAATAATGTATAGGAAGCTTGGAATGCCTCTGATGAGTAGTATCATCTTTTCAGTAGTTTTCCCTTCAGCTTGGGCTTCTAGTGAACTATATTATGGTGTGTATGAACCATGGTTTATATATGGCAGTTTGCTTGTTACCATGATGTTCGGATGTTTATTTCTGCATCCCATATTGTTCAGTGCATTCCTTGTTAGAGTAGATGTCGTTCTTGTCTAAGCTATGAGTTCTATTTGTCAGGATGGTGTTCAGTAGAATCAACCATGCTCCTGCTCAAGAGCAGGGTGAAAGCAGCCAAGCAGCTCAGGAAAACATGCCTCACCAGCCATCTTTGGCGGAGGTTATGCTGGAGGCAGAAAGGAACAAGACAGAAACTAATAGACTGTTGGAGCATATCGAGCAGAATACGGCTCGCCAATAGCGTAATGACTCAGCAACCCTCAATGATTTCGTGAAGCTTAATCCACCCAAGTTTCATCATTCCGTCGACCCCCTCGATGCCGATGATTGGCTGACCAGCATGACATGCAAGATACATTCTTCCCACATCACTGAAGCTGATAAGGTGACATTTCCTGCCTACTTCCTGGAAGGCCCCGCCAACCCATGGTTGGAAAATTATGAGGCTACGCAGCCTGCTGGACCAGCAACCACTTGGGCTGATTTCAGTGCCGCCGTCCGCGTGCACCACATTCCAGATGGTCTAATGGACCGGAAAAGAGAGGAGTGTTGTGCCATCACTCAAGGGAAGCTGACTATGGATGCATATGGCCGAGAGTTTGGAAATATCGCGCGCTATGCGACTAAAGAGGCGCGACTGATGCCAAGAAGCAAGGAAGGTTCTGCAAGGGACTGACCCGTGAACTTCATCATGAATTAAGCCTACATGACTGTACGAGCTTCCAAGTTCTGGTTAACAAGGCTATCAGTGCTGAAACCAGATAGACTGACTATGAAGTAACCAAGAAGCACTCCCGTGATTCTAGTTCCTCATCCGGCTCTACATTTCAAAAGCGCCGGCTATGGGTCCCGAATAGCTCTCTGTAGTCAAGGTACACCGCGAGGCCTTCCTATGAGGCGCCTCGTGCAAATCAGACCAACCCTCCAGCCAAGACATATGGTGGTCCAGCTGCCAATGCTGCCCCACGCACCAACCAAGTGGTCTATTGCAAATGTGAAGAACTAGGTCACTATTCACGTGAGTGTCCTCAGAACAATGCTGCAAATCAACCTGGAAAGTCTGTTGGACGTGGCAAGTCAGGCAAAATATTCTATGTGAAGCCAACCACTACACGTGGACGTGTGAACTATCTTTTAGCTAAAGAAGCTTCAGAGGATCTCGACACCATTTTTGGTACGCTTCTTGTCAGTCGCCGCCATCCAACATCTGTTTTCTTTGATACTGGGGCATCTCATTCATTCATTTCTGAAAGCTACGCATAGTTGCATAACATGACATTTGTGATATGCCCACTCCATTAGTGGTCCAGACTCCTGGTAGTAAATGGTAGACTTCTAGATTAAGCCATGACAATGAAATTATTGTGAAAAGGCTATTCTTCCTAGCATCCTTGATAGACCTTAAATCTTTGGATATCAATATCATTTTGGGTATGCACTAGAAGTGATCTCGTTACGCCAAGATTGATACCCATACTACGAATGTTCAGCTTACACATCCATCGGGTGAGAGAGTTAATGTGTCGACTCGAGTTGCCAAACGTCAACTCTATTCTCTCATTGATAGCCCTCTTCCAAAGCTAGAGGATACTCCGGTAGTCCGTGACTTCCCAGATGTCTTTCTAGAGGAACTGCCACGCATTCCACCTGATAGAGATGTAGAGTTTGTGATAGATCTTATTCCAGGGACTATCCCAATTTCCAGAAGACCCTATAAGATGGCACCCTTCGAGCTAGCTGAACTTAAGAAACAACTAGACGAGGCCTTGAATAAAGGTTTCATTCGTTCTAGCACTTCTACTTGGGCTTGTCCTGTCCTCTTCGTCAAGAAGAAGGATGGAACGAATCAGATGGTTGTAGAATATCGACTAGTTAATCTGGTTACCATAAAGAACAAATATCCCCTCCCCAGGATCAACGATTTGTATGATCAATTCGTTGGATCCTTGGTATTTTCTAAAATGGATTTGAGGTTGGGCTACCATCAAATAAAAATCAGGAACGAGGACATTCCAAAAATGGCCTTTGTCACTCGTCATGGCCAATACAAGTACACCGTCACGTCCTTCGGTTTAACCAATGCTCCGACCACTTTCTCTCTCTTGATGAATTTGATCTTCATGGAGTATTTGGATAAATTCGTTGTGGTTTAGCTCAATGGTATCCTCATTTACTCAAAGAACGAACAGGAATATGTTGAGCATCTAAGGCTGGTATTGATGAAACTTCGAGAGCATCGCCTTATGCCAAGTTCTCTAAATGTAAATTCTCGATGCCAGAAGTGACCTATCTACGCCATGTAATCTCCGGTAAAGGTATTGTCGTGGTTTTGTCAAGGAAGATGTCCTCGTGAAAGGACTTAAAGATGGAGCCATCGCACCTTGGTGGCGACTCAAAGGGGCTGAGCGAAAGCGAGACTCAGATTTACCCAGGTTCGGCCCCTCGTGTGGAGGTAAAAGCCTACGTCATGCTTTGTGTAGATTGATGATGGTTTCGATTAAAAGGAGGGCGTAACTCGCATGACCTAGATCTCGATGATTTCTCTCTTGCCCTATCTTCCCCAGGGACTCGCCTTTATATACAGGTCGAGGCCCTAGGATTTACAAGAGTCCTGGCTATGCTACAAATCGTAGCTTTCCTTATCTCTAAGTCGTCGTGCTTTCCAAGACTGGCAACCTCCTTGGCAGTCTATCCTCTATATAGCTCCTGAACCGCCATCCGGCTCCTGGGCCAAGGCCCGTATTACCAATGAATGAGTCGCCCCCCTTAGTGACACGACCCAGCTAGGGTGGGTTACAACGCAGGTAACATCCCCAACATTAGGCCCGAGATTGTCTTAAATTTATTCACGCCAATAAAGCTTCACTCACTTTGGGGCGACTTGTATCACTCCTATCTTTTGACGGATGATAAGCCGCCATCCATCATGAATTGTGTGAGCCGCCATGCAGTTTTTGATGACATCACCTTATCCCTTCAATTTAAGGCTTTTAATGCCGTAACCACCCAACGGATCTTTTGCACCGCCATGTACTTATCCCGGAAATCTAGGCGCCATCATTGCAAATTTTCAGTTTTGTCGCCTCGATTCCCTTGCCTGCCGCCTCGATTCCAGCTCCGGCCCTTTTAAATAGCCACAGGGGGGAGTGGGGGTTCCATCACCTGCCCCCACTTCGGCTTCCTCGCGTCCTTCTTCTTCCTCGCGCGAGCGCCTCGGCCTCCTCGCCGGTCCACGAAGCTCCATCGCCAGCCGCCGCACCTTGGGCGTCTCCGAGCCAGTCGAAGGTGCGAAGCTCTCCGTGTCCACTTCCGGCGTCGTCCTACTATTTCAGGTAAATGCCTTTCTGCATTAGGGTTAGACTGAGGACTCCATTTTTCTTGTAAGTTAGCTCCGAAACGCAACGAACATCTTTCTTTGCTCCGGATCCGCTTAATATTCTTGCGGTAGGTCCTCTATAGTAGCAAACCATGGTAGTCTTATTGCATCTCTCGGCCATTTGAGTTTTTACTCCGTAGACTTCGCAATTTTGCCAAGCATTATCCTTTTAATTCAATCCACCCGTAGATCCGTAATTCACTGCTCGTTTTTAGAAACATGTTTATCCTTCTCCCGGGAATATCCCTAAGGAAAAAAGCCTTCGAGAGTCGCCGCTCACCTTCTTCCATCACAGCGAGTTAGATTATCACCATAGCTACGTCTTTTGTGAGTCGAGGGGCGAGTCATAAGATCTTTGTAGACATACCATAGATTGCTCAGCTGGCGAGTTAGAATGCCTTCATATCCATACTTTTAGTCACCTAATGGTGAGTCATAAGGTCTTGACAGACACATCGTAGATCTCCAACTGGCGAGTTACCATATTTCATGGTCCTCACTAAGCCGCCTTCTGTCCTCCTTTTGTAGTCATGGTCGTCGTCTCAAAATGCGATTGGTTACCAACCAAGATTGATGACGCTATTATTGAGAAGTTTGTCAAGTTCTCCCGATAGTAAGGAAGTCATTGGTTGGCGAACCGCCCCAGGCGAGGTGATTCCCAACCCTGCTGAAGGGGAAATAGTCGTCTTCAGTGACCATCTGGAACGAGGCTTCAAACCGCCCGGGTCAAATTTCTTCAGAGACACTCTACAATTCCTCAACGTTCAGCCTCAAGACCTGGGACCCAAATCCATCAGTAATCTCTGCCAGTTTCAAGTATTTTGCGAGGTATACCTGCAAAGAGAGCCCATAGTTCCGTTATTCTGGAACTTCTTCCATGTGAATCGCCAGACCAAATTTTCCGATGGGCCCAATCATGAACTCGGAGGAGTCAACATCCAGTGGCGCCACGAACGTGGGTTTCCAACTGTCCTCCTGCCCAGCCATCCCAAAGGTTGGGCCGAGTCTTGGTTTTACTGTCGGGACACTTCTCCTCCTGGTGATAACCCACATCTAGGTTATAGAGAAGATCGCCTGCCCATGGACTTCAAACTGCCCGAGAAGCTTACAGAAGAAGTAGTTTCGGAATTCATCCCTACCTTCTTCGAGTTGCGATCACTGACCAATAACGGGCTCACTAGTGTTGATCTATTCCGTTGCTGGGTGGAATGGAACATTCTTCCTCCGAGTCGCCGGGATGGTATGATGTGTGAATATGATGGTAGCGTGAACCATCCGCAATGCTTCCACCATAAATAACTCGCAGAGAAGGACATTGTTGGGATAATCAAGAAGCTAACCGGCGAGTCCTTGGAAGACTGTGCCAAAATGGGCTCAAGCCCTTCTGTCGCTCCAACCCGGCTCCACCGGTAACAATCCAAGCCGCCTTACCTTTTTAAATATACGTGCCAATGCTCCGGGTTTCACATTTTATTCTATCCACCAGAAAAGTGATCCCTTTTGGCGAAGGGGACCCAAGGTGACCGCCCAGAAAACAACAAAGCCACCACCGAAGAAGAAGAAGAAAACAAGCAAAGGCAAAGCCGCCGCCAAGGATTGATCCGTTGTCGGTGAGTCACAAGCCGTCGAAGAACAATCAGAGGTAAAAACTTCCCCTTTACTTATCATCCTTATGTTCCAACTCATGCTTATACCATGTGCCTTTATACGTAGGGTGATGATTATGAAAGCCAAGATGACGCGGTTGAGGTAATTTCTATTTCTTCCGACTCACCTTCCTCTTCACCTAGGCCAGCCAGGCGGATTTGTGGGAAGTTCCCATGTCTCACCCAAATGATTATATGGATCCTGATTTCCTTTTGAAGAAGGCAAAATATACTCCCAAGCGTAAAACCCGGAACCTCTCTGGCGACTTAATTTCCGAGTTGCGTGAAAAGACAACCGGTCGAAAGCGCACGAGCGAGGTATACTCTTGTTTAAACACACTCTCTTCCTTGTGGAAAATGCGATTCACAACTCCCTCACTCTTTGAACTTTTATTCTTTCAGACCTCTCCTCCTTTATATGGCGACTCGGCGATGTCAGCTCTTCTGCCAATGATTCGTGTACAAGGGTGAGTTCTTTCATTAACTCTTTTTCTTCCCAATAATGATATTTGCCCTAATTCTGATGCCTTCATCTCAGAGCACAAGCAAAGAAGAGAAAGACTGACGACTCGTCATCCGCTCCTAAGACGACTGAGGTCTTAGGCATGAGCGCCTCTGTCCGAGAGCTTGACGAGGACCAAGTGGTGGCTCATGATGTTCTTGTGGATGACATCCCTGACGTCCGGGATGACTCGCCAGGCATCTTAAAGGAAACCGCTGACAATGTTAACCCGCCGAGCCCTTCCAAGGCGACTGAGGATCCAGAGGCTGTCATTATCACTGGCACTGGCTACTCCAAACCTGCAGCGCGGTGTTATCTAGACACACCTCAAAGGAATCTCATCCCTCCGCAGATCAAGATCTCAGTAAGTTGAAGCTTCCTCATTATGAGAAGCTTGAATTTGACCAACTCTGTCTGGCTTCGCAAGTCACCTGGAGACGAGTTATGAAATGTATAAAAGCTTGATCCACCTGATGAGAGTTAAACATGAGGTACGTCTATTATGTATTCTCTTCCACCCATTAGCCTTCCAATAGACTAGTCTTACTTGATGAAATAATTTTTGTTGCAATGTATATTAGACCCGTATCTGTCCATAGCCCCCAAGGGCTGGGTTATCTTTTGAAAGATGAGTCCGTCTTGTATATATTGAAATCTTGAACCTGTAGCCTCCAAGGGCCACGTCATATTTTGAAAGATGAGTCGGGTCTTTGTAGTTAAAGAAAAACTTCAACCTGTAGCCCAAAGGGCCGGGTCATCTTTTGAAAGATGAGCCGGGTCTTATAGTTAAAGAAAAACTTCAACCTATAGCCCCCAAGGGCTGGGTCATCTTTTGAAAGATGAGTCGGGTCTTGTGTTTTGTATGACTTTGAATGGAATCATACATTAGCCCCCAAGTGTCAAGAATATTGCTTGCAATAGTTTTAAGACTTGCCTCCCCAAATTTTGCTTTGCAGGAATCTGTGACCCAGGTCGAGTTATCTCTAGCTGATTTAAGGAAAAACTTAGCCGAACAGCAGAATGCTCGGTCTGAGTCGGAGAAGAAGTATCAGGTGGTCCTGGCTGAAAAGGAGAAAATGAAGGCTGATCACCAGAAGCTTGAAAAGAAATCCAAAGCTAACCAAGCCACCCTCCTGAAGCGAGCCAAGCAAGCCGAGGAGAAACTGGAAGCCGCACAACAAGAGCTCTCCGTCTTGAAAAAACACGTTTCCAACATGACTCAAGCCATGTTTCGTAAGGATCAATTCACTTCATCGAAAAAATCGGTCTAGCTTGTCAAGCCTAACAAACACGGATTTATGCTTTGTAGGTCCACGAGCCGCCAATCTCCAAGACGACTGCATGCTGAAATTAAAGGCGATGTATACCTTCACCGAACAGTTGTATACGGTTGGCATGCTGACGATAAAAGCGGTGATGGGCAACAAAGAGCCAGTTAAGTCCATCAAGAGCATGCTTGGCTACCTGTCCACATTGCCTCCTCAAGTGGAGGAGCTGAAGAGATCAGCTACCCGGAAGGGAGTCCTGAATACCCTAAGTCGATGCCTGGCTTATGCTCCCGAGTTGAAACCATAGGAGGTAACTATTGGCTACCCTGAACTGAAAGACGACGGGTCGGAGTTCACAGAAGATGACTACCATTGAGTAATCAAAGAGTCCTGCTTTGCGGCGACTCAACTAGCAGCCACCTTGGATTTAAACAAATACCAAGCTGTGTATGATGATAATAATAAGAAGGTGACTCCTCCGTCGTATGAAACTACCAGCCTGACTCCTCGCCGACCCAAGAATCCCTTGTATTTCGAAGCACATCTGTCTACCTTCCTTGATGATGAAGATGAGTACATCGCTTTGGCCAAGTGTAACTGGAAGCTGGGCGGCATACAAATTGAAGGTGGAGAAAGCTCGAGGCAAGGCGACCCGAAAACAGCTTGAGTCTTCTTAGGATGTAACCATTTCTTTAAAAACAATCTATCTCTTCGTGATCGGGAGATGACGCACGACTTGGCCGTGTGAGGCATGTAATAGTTTGCTAGATTGTAGGAAAACAGTCTTCCGCCCATGCCTTTTGCTTGACATTGCTGGATAATTTATTTTTTATGTGAATCATGAATCGCCTTTTACAATCCTTCTGCTTAATAAGCTAGGAAGTGTCAGAGTTTGACATAAAAATCTACAACCTATGTGTCAGGGAAAAAAATACCACAAGCCAACTCAGTGAGTTATGGCAGAAGATAGGCCAGCCCCCTGGATTATGACAAATAATAGTTAAAAACCGGCCCAATGGGTTGCGGCGAGTTATGAACAAAGGCCGGCTCAATGAGTCGCGGCGAGTTATACAAGGGTTTTATGAAAACTTGTAGTCGTGCCACCAAGATAGAAAATTCGTCGGCTCAATGAGCTGCGACAGGATAAGACGAGTTTGCAAAATTCTAGTGTTACCCCAAGAAGGCTTTTGCAACAACCCATATTGTTTAGACCGGCTGATCAGGCGCGAGTCAAGCTTCAGTGAAGCAGGTTCAGTGAACCAATGGTTTCTCTATTTTCCATGTGTGGCTCCGGCCGGTACCTTTTATGTTTTAACCAATGCGACTTCAGGATCCAACTAACGGATTGACTCGCCCAGAGTACATAGGTCCATGTGACGACTTGCCCAACACATAGTCCAGTATAACCATTTGGACCAAATAACCAAGAGGGTATTCAGGCTGAACTCAGTGAGTGGAAGCCCCCAAGTGACCTATGATTAGGAAAAGTTGGACATAGGATTGCAGAAGCGTGTACGCTCTTACCGCAAAACGACTTGGGAACTTGTAGCCCCCAAGTAAGCCGGCCTAATTCTCAAAATCATATAAGGCGCCCATGTTTGAACCGTGCAATGTGGCGACTGGTCCTCTTTGGCTTAGCAGTACCCAGTTTTGAAATAAGTGCAGCATGGCGACTTATGCTCTTTGGCCCTGATAGCATCCATGTTTGGACGACTCATAGAACAATAAAGACTCATGCTTTCCAGAAGCTCAAACGACAAAGGACCCCGAAGTTCGTGGATGTCGGCTTTATTGCTTTATAAATAAAAGATTACAAGTTCTGGTATTTCTAAAAAAGAAAGGAGCCCATGGCTCTAGGTGTAGTAAGGCCGTAGGTGGGCTATATTCCAGGGGCGAGTTGTCTCAACCTCTGTAGTTGGCCTATCTGGGCGAAGATCCACCGAGTAGTATGAGCCGTTCCGGAGATTCTTGGTGATGACAAACGGTCCTTCCCATGGAGGTGATAACTTATGCATACCAGTGTGATCCTGAATCAGCCAGAGCATTAAGTCACCCTCTTGGAAAGTCCGGCTCTTGACACGACAACTGTGGCAGCGTCGCAAGTCTTGTTGGTAGATCGCCGACCGTGACCCAGCTAAGTCATGCTCTTCCTCCGAAGCATCCAACGAATGTTGCCGCGCCAACTCGTTGTCCTCTTCCACATAGGCGGCGACTCGCGGTGAATCATGTCTGATGTCAATTGGCAACACCGCCTCCGCCCTGTAGACCAGAAAGAAAGGAGTAAAACTTGTGGAGTGGTTGGGAGTGGTCCCGATGCTCCATAATACTGAGGGCAACTCTTCCACCCAACATCCCGGAGTAAGTTCCAAAGGCACCATAAGCCGGGGCTTGATTCCCCACAGTATTTCTTGATTCGCCCTTTCTGCCTGCCCATTAGACTAGGGATGTGCGACTGTACAAGCATCAAGCTGGATATGTTCTCGACCGCAAAACTCTTGCATTGCACCCTTCGATAGATTAGTACCATTGTCAGTAATAATACTATGAGGGTATCCAAACCGGAAAATCAATTTTTTCAAGAATTTGATAGCCGTATCTGCATCACAGCTACTAACGGGCTCTGCCTCGACCCACTTAGTAAACTTGTCAACCGCCACCAATAGGTGAGTCTTTTGATTGGACGACATCTTGAAAGGGCCAACCATATCTAGCCCCCAGACTGCAAACGGCCAAGTGATTGGGATCATCCGCAACTCCTGAGCAAGCACGTGCATCTGACGTCCAAATTTCTGGCAACCATCACATCGGCAAACTATCTCTTCCGCGTCTGCATGAGCCGTCAACCAATAAAACCCATGTCACAAGGCCTTAGAAACTAAGGATCGTGACCCGCCATGATGACCACAGTCGCCTGCATGAATTTCATTGAGGATCATACATCCCTCCTTAGAAGAGACACACCTTTGAAATACCCGTGAGGTGCTTCGCTTGTGCAACTCACCGTTGTGTACGACCATGGATTTGCACCGACGGATGATTTGGCGAGCCAAAAATTCATCTGCGGGTAACTCGCCTCGTGTGAGATATGCCATGTAGGGAGCCGCCACGAGTTGAGACATTGGCAGTCTCACCGAAGGGTTATGTAATACATTCAGAAAGACATTGGGAGGAACCGGCTTACGCTGTGAACCAAGGCGGGAAAGAGCATCCGCTGCTTCATTGAGTCGCCGGTCGATGTGATCCACTTGATAACCATGAAAGTGACCCGCTACATCTGACACAGCTCGCCTGTAAGCCGCCATCAAGGGATCTCTAGAATCCCAGGTGCCAGAAACCTGCTGTGCCACCAAATATGAGTCGCCCAAACATCTGACTCGCGTGAGGTTCATATATTTGGCGAGTCGCAATCCATGGAGCAAGGATTCATACTCTGCTGCGTTGTTGGTACATGGAAACATGAGCCGGAGGACATAGCAAAATTTGTCACCCTGAGGCGAGGTTATCACCACACCAGCCCCCGAGCCTTCCAACTTCCTCGATCCGTCGACATAGATGGTCCAATAGGTATGATCGGGCCTATCCTCTGGGTTTGCAACTCGGTCGAATCGTTGATGAAGTCCAGTAGTGCTTGAGACTTAATGGCCGTACGGGGAATATATTGCACGTGATGGGGCCCTAACTCAATGGCCCACTTAGCAATCCATCCAGTTGCTTCTCGATTTTGTATAATGTCACCAAGGGGGGCAGAACTGACTACTGTGATGGGATGCTCTTGGAAGTAGTGCTTCAGCTTGCGACTCGCCATAAGCACCCCAAAGACTAGCTTCTGCCAATGCGGGTAGCGTTGTTTGGAGAGCGTCAGGACTTCGCTGATAAAATATACTAGTCGCTTAACCGGGTATTCCTTTCCTTCTTCCTTCCGCTCGACAACCACTGCCACATTCACTGCCTTAGATTTGGCCGCAATGTACAAAAGCATAGGCTCCTTGTCCGCCAGAGCCACCAGTACTGGCGGCTTAACCAATTGTCGCTTCAAGGCTTCAAAGGCCTCGTTGGCTTCGTCCGTCCATACGAATTGATCAGTTTTCTTAAGCAGCTGATAAAGAGGGATGGCCTTTTCCCCAAGGCGACTTATAAAACGACTTAGAGCCGCGATACGACCCGCCATGCCCTGGACTTGGTTAATATTAGCCGGCTTTCCTAGCGAAGTAATCACTTTGATTTTATCCGGGTTAGCTTCAATTCCATGTTCTGACACCAGAAAACCCAATAAATTTCGTGCAGGAAAACCAAACACGCACATGGTGGGGTTAAGCCTGATCTGGTATACGCGCAAATTGTCAAAAGTCTCCTTGAGATCCTCCAAAAGCGACTCTTTCTTCTAAGATCTGACTACGATGTCGTCCACTTAAGCGTGGACATTACGACCGATCTGGTTATGAAGACAATTTTGGATGCAACGCTGATAAGTCGTCCCCGCACTCTTGAGCCCGAACGACATAGACACGTAACAGAAGACTCTGTAGGATGTTTTCTCCTGGTCTGCCACCGCCATCTTGATCTGGTGGTACCCTGAATAAGCATCCAAGAAACACAAACGCTCGCAACCCGCCATTGAGTCAATGTCAATGATTTGATCAATGCTGGGAAGGGCGAAGGGATCCTTTGGACAGGCTCTGCTGAGATCAGTGTAGTTGATGCACATGCGGAAAGTGCCCTTCTTTTTTAGAACCAGGACCGGGTTAGCCAACCATTCAGGATGGAAAACCTTGATGATGAACCTGGCGGCCAAAAGCCGAACGACTTCCTCTCCGATTGCCTTACGTCGGTCCTCATTAAACCTGCGAAGGTACTGCCGGACTGGCTTTACTTTGGGGTTAGTATTAAGATGATGCTCAGCGAATTCTCTCGGTACACCTGGCATGTCATATGGTTTCCACGCAAATATGTCCTGATTCTCACGGATGAATTCGATGATCGCGCTTTCCTATTTGGGATACATACCCGTCCCAATAGTGAACTGCTTGGTTGAGTCGCGAGGCGTGAAGTCTATAACCTTGGTGTCGTCCGTTGGTTTAAACTTGAGGGGCGGCTCAGAGTCGATTGTTGGCCTCTTGAGCGGCGTCATGTCCGCCGGATCAACATTGGCTTGGTGAAACTTGAGCTCTTCGCCCGCGCAAGCCGACTCAGCATAAGTCGTGTCTCCCTCATCGCACTCTTGGGCTATCTTCCTGTCTCCGCTGATCGTAATAGGTCCCTTAGGACCAGGCATTTTGAGCTTGAGATAAACATAACATGGGCGGGCCATGAATCGGCCGTAAGCCGACCTTCCAAACAACATGTGGTACGGGCTCTTGATTTTGACCACCTCAAACATGAGAGACTCACTCCTGTAATTGGACTCTGTGCCAAAAGCCACGTTATGTCTAATCCGCCCAATTGGATACGCCAACTTACCGGGAACGATGCCGTGGAAGACCGTGGACGATGGCATCAAGTCTTTCTCCATGAGATTCATCCTTCGAAAGGTACCGAAGTATAGGATGTTAATGTTGTTGCTTCCATCCATGAGGACATTGGAAAGGGTGTATCCTCCGACTTGGGGAGCCACGACCAAAGCCAAGTTGCCAGGGTTATCCACTCGGGGCGGGTGATCCTCCCTGCTCCAGGATATGGGCTGTTCAGACTACTGAAGGTACCTGGGGAGCGTCGGCTCAACCACGCTGAAGGTTCTATGCTTCACCTTCTGATCCCTTTTGCAGGTGCTGGCGGTGAACACATGATACTGCCTGATGTTCAGTTGCTTAGGGTTATTCTGGAAACCGCTATGATCATGTTGTCGCTGGAGATCCCCTTGCGGGGGTGGTTGCTGAAACACTCCTGGCGGGTTGTACTGCTATTGGTTGTGAACTTGGTATTGTCCACTTTTGGGTTGTGACCCGCCCTATGGACCCGGGATAGGAAAACCGCCGAACGGGGTGTGGCGTGACCCGGGCCCGCCGAACTGTTCCTGTCGCTGGCCCTGATCACCTCCCTGGCCTTTCTTGAGCGCCTCAGCTCGGAACTCCTGCATCACGTAGGAATCCTCCCAAGAGTGAGTCGCTGGCCTCTCGGCCGTAGCATGCTGTGGGCAGGGGCCTTTGAGCATCTCATGATAATTGTGTGGCTTCTTCCCACTGAAACCCCGCTTCTTCTAATGCTGGTTTCCGTCGCCGGTATTGGTGTTAGCAACGAAATCTGTAGGACCTTCCTGTTGTCTCTTTTTGCCTTGCCCACCATGGTGGTGGTTGCCCCGGCCCTTAAACTTAGAATGACCCTTCGTTGACTCGCCCCTCCTAGCGGTTCTAGCCTTGTCATCGTCCTCTCCAGGATCCTTGGTGTCATCTCACTCGACATATCTGGTGAGGGTATCCATCAATTCGCCCATGTACTGCACTTTACGCTTAAGTCGCCCCAGCTTCAGCACCAGAGACTCGTAATGGAAGTTTTTCTCCAAAATCAACACTGCCTCAGCCGCCGAGATGCCATCTGATGAATGAATAACTTCCGCGACTCGCCGAGTCCAGTGATGGGCCAACTCATCCGGCCGCTGGATGCAGTGTTGTAGGTCGACAATGGTCATCGGGCATTTGCAAGTCCCTGTGAAATTCTTAATGAAGCGCTCCTTTAACTCTGCCCAAGTGTTGATGGAGTTAGGCAACAAGTTTTTCAACCACGCACGCGTCGTTCCTTCAAGCATCATAGTGAAATACTTGGCGCAAACCGCCTCGTTTACATCGAGCATGTCCGTCGCAAGTTCGTAACTCTCGGTCCATAATCCCGGTTCGAGATCGGGCGTGTAATTGGGCACCTTCCTTGGTCCTTTGAAGTCCTTCAGCATCCGCTCATTGCGCCGAGCGGGCAGGAGACATGACACCCCAATGTGCTTGCCCCCGACATCGAGAGGTGCAGGAGGTGTCGGGGTGTAAGCCGGATAACCCTGACCCGCCGCGGCTACCGTTTCCATCTGAGGTGTGGCTCACGCTGCGTCCACAATGTCTTGGGCCCGTGTGTCGGGCATCCCAAGTGGGTTCGTCCGAGGAAGACGCCGTTGCCCACTGGTCACTGCGGGTAGGTCCTCGTGACGACTCCTGGTGTGACTCGCCTAAGGCGTGGAGTGTAACCGGTCAAGGCTGTGTGAATATTGTGCATGTTGGACTACTGCTGTCTTCAGCATCTCGATGGTGTTTCTTGCCTCTATCACGGCCGGAGAGTTTCCGTAAATCGGGAGGGACTCCAGGTGGCGGGTTGCCTCTAGCACATTATCCACGGGATTTGAGAAGTGGCCTCGTGGTGTCTGGAAGCCTGTTGCATGGGCATCCATTGGTTGAGGCGGCGGCAGGTTAGGTGGTTGAACCTGACCTCCCCCCGGAACAGCTTGCAAGGGTCGATCAGGACCCGCCTCGGGGGTGCGCGGGGTGTCAAAGAGGCGAGTTGGATGTAAGTCGGCCGAGATGCGTCCGTGATGTCTCCTTTGGTGAATGGCATCGGACGCAAGCTGTTGTCTCTCGAGCCGCCAGCCTTCAGTGTTCAGCCGTTCCGTCTCCGCTGCGATCATGGCATGCTGCATCTCTACCCTGGCGGCTTCTGCTTCCACGTCCCGCTGGGCTTTGGCCATCGCCTCCTGCAGCTTCACCAGCTCGGCGTTGATTGATTCCTGATTCTCGGCCGTCACAACGGTTGCCATGAGCCTGGTGACCTCCACCATTAAATCCGCCATGGCTTGAGCAGGGGTTTTCGATGTCTTGCCGGTCTCATTGTTGCCGGCCGGGTTTTGCTGAGGTTGTGCCGCCCCTGCCATATAGATGGCGATTTGTCGATGGGATTTCTCAAGGATCTCGAGGTCCATTGCCAGTGACAGCCCTCGGATGACTCGCCGTCAGAATTGACGGGGGTGACCTCCTGGATCGCCAGTTTGTCTTGTACGCTGGCTCCCCGCGTAAAACCGACAAAAACACGGCGTCTCCTGTCTTTTCGTGTGATGGGGAGGACGTACCTCGCCGGCTCGACGATGTCGGTAGAGATGTCCGGCTCAGGCACGGGTGTTCCAATCATGCCAATGAAGATGTTGATCTTGCCGAAGGGGACTCTGTAACCATATTTGACTAAATCGGCTTCTGGCCCGCACAACGAGTTGTCCATGTAGTACCTTCCGCGGAGTCTTTTCGTCATGATGCCGACCGCATAGCTTTCTGACCCTGGTAGGGCTCCCTTTGAGAACTCAACTCCACCGTGCGCTAGCCCCATGGTGGGCGCCAACTGTCGTGGTTTTTTCACGACATGTATTGTTGTTAATCTCGAGAGAGTTCAAGCTGTCCTTAATTGGACTCAACTTGAATAGCTTAAGCAAGTTAGGAGTTTTCTTGGTCTAGCGATCTATACTCGCCCCTTCGTCGAGAACATCTCCGAGTTTGCAAAACCTCTAACCCAAGTCCTCAAGAAAGATAAAAAATTTGAGTGGACCCCACAATGCGAGCACAGTTTTAACGAACTGAAAAAATGCCTAACGCTTGCACGTGTGTTGGTACCCATAGATTTTTCTAAGGACTTTGTTATGTATTGCGACGCCTCGCGAGAATGATTAGGTTGCATTCACATGCAGGATTGGCATGTGATTGCTTACGCATCTCATTAGTTGCATCCACATGAGCATAATTGTCCAACACATGATCTAGATCTTGAAGTTGTAGTCCGTGGACTAAAAACTTGGCGACATTACCTTGTTGGTAATCATTGAGAAATTTACACTGATCACCAAAGTCTGAAATATATCTTCACCCAACTGGATGTGAATCTCTGTAAAAGATGGTGGGTCAAGTTGATCACAGGTTACAACTTAGGGATAAGTTAGACCCCAGGGAAAGCCAATGTCATGGGTGATGCACTAAGTCGCAAGTCTTATTGTAACAATCTGATGTTTCAACAAAGTCAACCACTTCTCCATGAGGAATTTCGGAAGTTACGCCTCCACATTGTTCCTCAAGGATTCCTTTCCACCTTGGTGGAGAAACCAACTCTTAGGGATAAAATCATAGCTGGCCAAAAGCATGATAAGGGTATATTACTGATCAAGTAGAATATCACTAGTGGAGACGCTAAAGATTTCTCCATGGATGATCAAGGTGTTGTGTTCTTTCAGAATGTTTGGTAGTTCCTAAGAGCCAATATCTGCGGTAGTTGATCCTTAAGGAGGCTCATGAATATCCTCTCATGATTCATCCTGGTAGTACCAAGATGTATCAGGACCTACGCCAGAAGTTCTGGTGGACTAGGATGAAGAGAGAAATTGTTGAGTTCTGGTGGACTAGTTTGAAAATTGCGACGTTTGTCATCGTGTTGAAACACAATATCAAAGGCCTGCTGGCACCCTTCAACCTTTAGCTATTCCAGAATGGAAATGGGATAAAGTCAGTATGGATTTCATCACCGATTCCCCAGGACGAAAAAGGAAATAATGCTATCTTTGTCGTCATTGACCGTCTTTCCAAAGTAACTTATTTTCTTCCCGTTCGAGAGAGTATAAC
Organism: Hordeum vulgare subsp. vulgare; assembly: GCF_904849725.1. Taxonomy (NCBI): domain Eukaryota; kingdom Viridiplantae; phylum Streptophyta; class Magnoliopsida; order Poales; family Poaceae; genus Hordeum; species Hordeum vulgare. The sequence goes on from NC_058523.1 coordinate 130,132,883, forward strand.
AGCTAGTCAACTAGCGGAGTTATATATTTTCCTAATATTGTCTCTTCATGGTATTCCTTTGGAGATGAACTAAGACCATGGAAGTATTTTTACCTCTAGTTTCTGGGAAAGCTTCCAAAATGCCATGGGGACTCATCACTCTTTTAGCACTGCTTTTCATCCTCACTCAAGTTGTCAAGTAGAATGAGTCAATCAAATTTTGGAAGATATGCTTAGTGGTATTGTTATATATTTCACCATTAATTGAGAGAAATGCCTTATGTTCGCCAAATTTGCTTATATTAATAGTTATCAATCAAGCTTGGGCAAAGCTGCTTTTGAAGTTCTCAATGGACGAAGGTGTCGAACACCTCTTAACTCGTCTGAAACCGGAGAGAGGCAACTCTATGTTCTAGATATGATTCAGGAGGCAGAAGAGCAAGTTTGCATTATTCGTGACAAGTTGAAAACAGCCCAATCTCATCAAAAGAGCCAATATGATAGTCATCATAAGGTTGTGATCTTTGAAGTTGACGAGAAGGCTTACCATCGGGTTACACCTCTGAAGGTTACCCATCAATTCGGTATCAAACGTAAATTGGATCCTCGTTACATTGGTCCTTTTCACTTTCTTGCCAAACAACGAGAGTTTGCCTACCAATTGGAACTTCCTCTACACCTTTCCAAGGTCCATGATGTTTTCCATGTCTCGCAACTCACGCATTGCTTCTCGGATCCTATCCGTGAAGTGGACAATGAAACGCTTGATCTCCAGGATAACCTTTCATATCGAGAATACCCTATTCGTATTATTGATCAAGTTAAGCGTACCACTCGATGTTGAAACATCAAGTTTCTCAAGGTTTAGTGGTTAAATCATTGCGAAAAAGAAGGAACTTGGGAAAGGGAGGACAATCTTCGAATAGAGTACCACGCGCTCTTCCCGAGAACTTCTAAATCTTGGGACAAGATTCTTTTGCGTGGGGGTGAATTGTCGCATCCCTAGTTTTCATTTGCTTTGTGCCTATCTTGAGTGTGCATCATGTTTAATTTTTCGAAATTGAAATGGGGAATAACAAACCCTAGCACCTCATCTAGTTAAAACAATTCCGAAAGATGTGATTTTCAATCAACCCAAAATGGCCTTAAAAATAATCATCCTTTCTGAGAAATATTGGCAACAATATTTCAGGGATGCATTTTGTTTTACTCATCCCTTTTGGCATTTAAATTAATCTAACAAAGCTTCTGAAAATATCAATTAATGCACTATAATTATCTACATGCTACAAAATCTCTCAAACTTTTGTGAGAGTTTAAAACTATTCAAACTATAAATTATAAAATGTTTGAGACATTTTGGGCTAAGTGTCACTAGTAGTAGCATTGGAAAAACCTTATAGGTAGGAGCCTAGTAGTAGCATTGGAAAATATCGCCCGCTGCTGCTACTTAGCATTAGCGCTGGCTTTGCCATGCGCTACTGATAATGGCCGTAACAGTAGCGCTTGATATGCAAAAAAGCGCTACTGCTAAACGCGGTCCAACGAGGCCACCGACGGTAGCAGTAGTAGCAGCTCGTGCACATAAAAAGCACTACTGCTAATTTTAATAGCAGCATCGCTCGTCTGGAAGCAGCACTACTGCTATTGGGCCCCACTTAGTAGTAGCGCTGCTTTAGAAAAAGTGCTACTACTATGCGTGGCTGTGGGCAGCTTTCACCCACACACACCACTCTCCCTCTTCCGCCCCCATTTGCCCTCTCCCCTCTTTTCTCCTATCCACTCTCTAAGTTGCATGTCCACCATTGCTACCCTTCTTCTCTCTTCTTTCTACCTCCCTTCTCTCCCCATTAAGACCCCCTCCACCCTAATTAGCCACTATAAATGGCCTCTTCTAACTCTACGTTTCATATTCATTTGGCTCTCCCTCCTTCCATACATATACATCTAGCTAGCTAGGTCATCTCTCTCCCTCTCCACTAGTTAGCTAGAGTCATATCTCCTCACAAGAACTAGATCTAGCTATTCATTTAGTCGTGCACAATCTCTCTCGGGATGAGGATGTCCACATGGCAGGGAATAACGACATGGGACTAAACAAAGAGATGACCGATCGACACGAAGACGATGGCGCCGGACACGCCGGCGCTGAAGAGTACGAACACGACGACAGGGAAGAGTCCGGACATGCCGGTGGAGAAGATTCTGGACACGGCGAAGAAGCAGAGTCTGGACATGGCGGAGAAGACGAGACGGATGATAACCCACAAGTATAGGGGATCGCAACAGTTTTCGAGGGTAGAGTATTCAACCCAAATTTATTGATTCAACACAAGGGGAGCCAAAGAATATTCTCGAGTATTAGCAGCTGAGTTGTCAAATCAACCACACCTAAAATACTTAATATCTACAGCAAAGTATTTAGTAGCAAAGTAGCATGAAAGTAACGGTAACGGTGACAAGCGTAACAGTAGCAGTTTTGAAGTGATCGTAACAATAGAAATGGAAAAGTAACTTAGTAAAGACTAATATGTGGAAAGCTCGTAGAAAATGGATCAGTGATGGATAATTATGTCATATGGCATTCAACCTGCAACAGTCATAACATAGGGTGATACAGAACTAGCTCCAATTGATCAATGTAATGTAGGCATGTATTCCATATATAGTCATACGTGCTTATGGAAAAGAACTTGGATGACATCTTTTGTCCTACCCTCCCGTGGCAGCGGGGTCCTAATGGAAACTAAGGCATATTAAGGCCTACTTTTAATAGAGAACTGGAGAAAAGCATTAGCATCTTGGGAATACATGAACTCCTTAAACTACGGTAATCACCACAAAGAATCCCAGTTATTATCACCCTGGGGATGCGGATCATAACTCGTAATAGGTGTCTATAACTTGCAAGATAGGATCAAGAACACATATATATTCATGAAAACATAATAGGTTCAGATCTGAAATCATGGCACTCGGGCCCTAGTGACAAGCATTAAGCATAGCAAAGTCATATCAACATCAATCTCAGAACATAATGGATATTAGGGATCAAACACTAAGAAAACTAATGCGATTACATGATAGATCTCATCCAACCCATCACCGTCCAGCAAGCCTACGATGGAATTACTCACGAATGATGGAGAGCATCATGAAATTGGTAATGAAGGATGGTTGGTGATGACGACGGCGTCGATTTCCCCTCTTTGGATCCCAAATCAGACTCAAGAACTACCCTCCCGAGGAAGTACATGAGGTGGCGGCGGCTCCGTATTGTAAAAAGCGATGAACTCTTCTCTCTTATTTTTTCGTCCGCGGATGGGAATATATACGAGTGAAAACAAGGTCGGTGGAGCTCCAGGGACCCCGCAATCCCAGGGGGCGCGGCCTAGGGGGCGCCCTGCAGGCTTGTGGCGTGGGGGTGGCCCCTCTCCTGTAGATTCTTTCGCTGGTATTTTTTACCAAATCCAAAAATATTCTCCATAAATTTTCAGGTCAATCCGAGAACTTTTATTTCTGCACAAAAATAACACCAAGGCAATTCTACTAAAAACAACGTCAGTCCGGGTTAGTTTCATTCAAATCATGCAAATTAGAGTCCAAAACAAGGGCAAAAGAGTTTGGAAAAGTAGATACGTTGGAGAAGTATCAACTCCCCCAATCTTAAACCTTTGCTAGTCCTCAAGAAATTCAGTTGATAAACTGAAAGTGATAAAGAAAAATTTTACAAACTCTGTTTGATCTTGTTGTCGTAAATATGTCTAACTTATGTTCAGATTTTCAGCTCAGATTATAGACTAACCACATTTACAATAATATTTAGGTCTCATGTTTACTTATATCAATGGCATAATCAACTAGTGAGCAATAATAATAAGTCTTGTATGACAACAATTCTATCAAAAGAATCATAATACATTATGATAAACTGGTATCTCGCTAGCTCTTTTTGAGACCGCAAAACAGAAATGCAGAGCACCTCCAAAGAGCAAGGAGTAACTAGACATTGTAATTCACGGTAAAAGAGATCCAGTCATACTCATACTCAATATCAATTAATAGCAAAGCATACAAATGACGGGGGTGCTCTCTAACTGGTGCCTTTTCAAGAAGAGGATGACTCAACAATAAAGTAAAATAGATAGGCCCTTCGTAGAGGGAAGCATTGATTTGCAAAGGTGCCAGAGCTCGAGATTTTTAAAACAGAGATGAATCAAAATTTTGGGTGGTATTATTTCATTGTCAACGTAACAACTAAGAGTTCTCTATATCTTCCATGCTAAATACATTATATGCGGTTCCCAAACAGAATAGTAAAGCTTTTACTCCCCCTCCACCAATCAATCAAATTCCACGACGGGCCGCATCCACGGGTACCGTCCATACAAACAACAATCCTGGGGAGTTTTGTTTCATTAAGTTTGATTTGACTTTTGAGCATGGAACTGGGCGTCCTGATTACCAACCACTTTCTCGTGAATGATAGTGAATAAACACATATCTTGAGAATAACCCATCTAGCATGGAAGATACTGATAGCCCTAGCCACCACATGAGCGATTTGGGCATACAAAACAGATTATTTATTTGAAGGTCTTAGAGAATGGCACATGCAAATTTTCCTAGGACGGCAGGTGAATACCGCATATAGGTAGATATGGTGGACTCATTTGGAACAACTTTGGGTTTATGGGGATGAATGCACAAGCAGTATTCCTGCTTAGTACAACTGGAGGCTAGAAAGAGACTGGGAAGCAACCAACTAGAGAGCGACAACAGTCATAAACATGCTTTGAGATTAACCAACATTGAATGCAAGCATGATTAGGATATAAGTCAAAACAAACATAAACAACATAGAGGCTATGTTGATTTATTTCAACTACATGTGTGAACATGTGGCAATTCAAGCCACTCGAATCATTCGGAGGAGTATACCATTCTATCATACTACATCACAACCATTTTAATATGTATATTGGCACTCAAGACAAACCATCATTCACTCCTAGCTAATTAAGCATGGAATAAGTAACTATAATCTCTAATTTTCATTGCAAACATGTTCAATCTATAACAAGCTGAATTCAGAACGATGAGCTTATCATATTTACAAAAACAAAATAGGTCGAGTTCATACCAGCTTTTCTCCATCTCAGTCACTTCATCACATATCATCATTATTTCCTTTCACTTGCACGACCGAACGATGTGAAAAATAATAATAAGAGTGTTCGTGCATTGGACTAAGCTGGAATCTGCAAGCAATAACTCAAAGGAGAAGACGAGGTAATATGGACTCTCTGATAGATAAACGATAATGAATATGAGAGACACTCCGCATGTCATCATGGTCTTATCCTTACAACCCAAAGAAGAAATAAAAAGTATTTACACGAGAAAGCCCGCAACAAGCAAAAGAAGAACGGAAAATCTTTTTGGGTTTTCTTTTAACACTACAACTAAACAACTAGAAGGTAAAGCTAAAACTTTTATTTATTAATTTTCACAAGGTTAATGAAACACACATGAAGAAAACCAAAAGAACAAATAAATTACCATGGATAGTACAATGAAAAAGTATGAACACCGACAACTGGAATGAGTGTGTGAACATGAATGTAATGTTGGTGAGAAATACGTACTCCCCCAAGCTTAGGCTTTTGGCCTAAGTTGTTCTAAGGCCATGGCTGGCCTGGATAATATCCAAAGTCATAGTTGGGGTTGTATAGTGTTGCGGCAGCTGCTGCCTGATCGGCTTTAGCGTGGAGGCAAGCGGCTGTCGCCTCTCTCTCGTACACGTCTGCCTCCTCTCTAGTTATGAATTACCTTTGTTTTTCCTGAAAGTTAAACAAAGCATGAGCATGAAGCGTTATATGGACATCATGCTGTTTATCAAAAAATTAGTCGATATAGGAGATGTTGTTCATTTCTCTTGAGGAACTGGTAGCATACCATAGCCTCATAATCAAGAAAAGCAGGTGGTAGCTCAATACCATTCTCCTTTATAGGTATCCTAAGATAATTGGCTACACGGGTGGCATAAGTTCCACCAAAGAAATATCCGTCCTTAGCATTTTTGTGTAGCCTCCTAGCAATAATAGCTCCTAAGTTATATCGTCTATCAACCATGACCGCACTCTTAAGAATGCTAAGGTCACGTACACAAAGGCGGCAATGCTCATGTTTACCATTAATACATCTACCTATGAAGAGAGCAAGATAATGTATGGCAGGAAAGTGAATGCTCCCCACGGTAGCCTCTGTAATATTTCTAGTTTCTCCCCTATTGATGCTAGAAAGGAAATCATTATATTCAGCTATGTGAGGATCACTAAAGCTACCTCATTGTGGAATCTTGCATGCATGGTTAAAATCTTCTAGGTCCATAGTATACGATTCATCATAAAGATTAAATAGAATGGAATGCGAGTTACGCCTGGACGAAAATTCAAACCTTCGCACGAAGGAATAAGTGAGTTGATAATATTGCTTGCATTGGTCTGAAACACAATCTTCAAGGCCAACATTTTTTATATACACGTAAAATTCTTCCTTGAGTCTAGTGTGGACCATGAATGATTCCGATGGCCATTCACACGACCGCACTTGAGCTTCCCTTGGGTTCAAGGTCGGGCTCGTCTATCGCGGGTTTCGGGGTCTTCTTACTCGACGAACCACCTTGGTATATTTTCCTTAACATTTTTCTTTTTCTGAAAAATAATCTGAATTTTTTAGTAACTCCACATAATAATGAACCAACTCAATCAAAACTTATAGCAACTACTCCCACAAGTGCCTAGAATCTATATCACGCATCAAAACTACTTGGGACCCTACAAATTTGGCATGCAAGCTCAAGAACAAGGTCACCACAACAACAAGATTTTGCAATATATAAAGCACTAGAACAAAAAGTAATCGGACCATTGGAGGAGTCACATATCGATGAACAATCCCCTAAAATAGTTTTGCAAATGAAGCTTTGAGCAAGGAGATCAAAAATGGCACCAAGATGAGCTAAAACACGGGTTTGAGCAATGGTGGGATTTTTTATTGAGGAAGAAGTAGTGGATGGGTACTGGAATAAGTGAAGGGGCACCACGTGGGACCCACAAGCCAGTGGGGCGCCTAGGGGGTGGCCGCGCCCTGCAGGCTTGTGGCCCACTGGTGAAGCCCCCCTGATGTGTTCTTAGTACCATAAATTCTTAAATATTCCAGAAAAAATCATTCTAAATTTTCAGGGAGTTTTGAGCACTTTTATTTTTCAGGATATTTTCCTATTGCACGGGTAAAACGAAAAACAAGGAAATAATGACCTTTTTACTAAATTGAAACTAAGGAACAAGAAATAAAAAGTTAGGTATAGAAGGTTGTTCTTTCTAAATTCATCCATCCCATGCCCGTCAAAAGGAGTCCATCAATAAGGTTGATCAAGTCTTATTGACAAACTTTTTTCAAATGACATGGAACGGGAGAACTTTCGAATAACACTAGGTTACCTCAATGGGGATATGCATGTCCCCAACAATAAGTATATCATATTTCTTCTTGGCAGTAGGAAGAGGGAATTCAAAGTCTTTAATAATGAATGTTGACATTTTTTCAATGGAGTTGATGCTATGAACTTGAGATTGCTTCTTCGAAAGTGTACCGTATGCTCATTACCATTGACATGAAAAGCGACATTTCCTTCGTTGCAATCAATAACAGCCCCTGAAGTATTCAGAAAAGATCTACCAAGGATGATCGACAAACTGTCGTCCTCGGGAATATCAAGAATAACAAAGTTCGTTAAGATAGTAACATTTGCAACCACAACAGGCACCTCACAAATACCGATAGGTAAAGTAGTTGATTTATCACCCATTTGAAGATATATTTTAATAGGTGTCAACTTATTCAAGTCAAGTCTACGATATATAGAGAACGACATAACACTAACACCAGCTCCAAGGTCACATAAAGCAGTTTTAACATAATTTGCTTTAATGGAGCATGGTACAGTAGGTACTCCGGGGTCTCCTAATTTCTTTGGTATTCCACACATAAAAGTATAATTAGCAAGCATGGTGGAAATCTCAGCTTCGGGTATCTTTCCTTTATTAGTAACAATATCTTTCTTGTATTTAGCATAAGGAGACATTTTCAGAATATCAGTTAAGCGCATACGTAAAAAGACATGTCTCAGCATTTCAGCAAAGCGCTCAAAATCCTCATCATCCTTCTTCTTGGATGGTTTAGGAGGAAATGGTATGGGTTTGTGAAACCATGGTTCTCTTTCTCTACCATGCTTCCTAGCAACAAAATCTCTTTTATCATATCTCTTATTCTTAGGTTATGGGTTATCAAGATCAACAGCAGGTTCAATCTCCACATCATTGTCATTATTAGGTTGATCATCAACATGAACTTCATCATTAATATTATCACTAGGTTCATGTTGATTACCAGATTGTGTCTCAGCATCATAAATAGAGGTATCATTTGGGTTTTCGTGAGACCCTATAATAGGTTCACTAGCAACATGCAAAGTCACATCATCATTCTTTTTCTTTTTATTAGAAGGACCAGATACATTAATATTATCCCTCTGAGATTTTTGCTCAATTTTCTTAGGATGGCGCTCAGGATACAAGGGTTCCCGAGTCATTCTACCACCTCTAGTCACAACTCTAACAACATGATCATTGGTACCGAATGGCTGCTTCATGCTCTGCAGCCACTCAACGCTATTGAGCAGGATATGCTTATGTTGACGCTCTGGAGGATCTGGCATAACAGGAATGAGGTGACCCATGACAAGGAACCTCCACCACTGGAAGTGTCTAAAAGATTCCTGATGGGCCATTATGAATCTCTCTTAACTCTGAAGCTCTCGGAGGAGGAACGACTTAAAGGGAAGCAATCGATAACATATGAACATGATACCTCGACTGTTGTGAGGAAGAACTCAGATAATAATGTTCCATGATTGACACCGGTGGAAGGTTGGACAAAACTTAACACAGATGGTGCTTGGTATTATATTGGTGGCACGGGAGCTGGTATGATCCTCCGTGATTGTGAGGGTAAGATCAACTTATCATCTTGTAGGGTGTTATTTTCTTGCACAAGTGCCCTAGAAGCCGAACTATCTACTTGCATGGAGGGATAGTCACTTGCAATTCAAAGAACAGAGCTGCCTACTCACGTTGAGTTGGATTCATGGAAAGTTGTGAAAATGATAAATGATGGAGCCACTGATCGCTCGATCTACTCTTCGCTGGTGGAGGAAATCAAGCACCTTAGTAAGGTGCGTGATACAAAATTTACTCATGTTCTTCGTTGCCCAAATTATGTTGGCGATTATTTGGCTAAGTTTGCTAGGACACAGAAGAGGACTCTCGTTTGGCTTAACTCTGGTTTGTCAGAGATTATTGATCTTTGTAATGCGGATTGTGTCCATACCATTTGAGTAATACAAAGTTCATTCGCAAAAGAAAAAAATCTCATTGATAAAATCATTTTGTGCCTCAAGTACATCTTCTACTTGAGTAGTTACCATGGAAGCATGTTTACTAATAAGCCTAAGGTCATTAATAGTTCTCGTCATATATTCTCCCAAGCGATGAAGCATGTAGGCATTCTGTTTCAATTGTCTACTAACATAAGCATTGAAATTTTCTTGTTTAACAACAAAGCTATCAAATTCATCCAAACATTGGCTAGCAGACTTATTATAAGGAATATCACATTCATAAAATCTACGAAGATAATTTACCTCTACTACCTGTGTCGGGTTATCAAGACCATATATTTCTTAAATAGGTGGTAGATTGTTAACATCTTGTACTTTAATAAATTTTTCTTTCATAGATTTCTTTGCCTCCTGCATATCTTCGGGGCTAAGGAATAGAATACCTCTTTTCTTCGGAGTTGATTTTGGAGGTGGTTCGGGAATAGCCCAATCATTATCATTGCTCAATATATTATTCAATAGTAGTTCAGCTTGTTCAACAGTTCGTTCCCTGAAAACACAACCAGCACAACTATCTAGGTGGTCCCTAGAAGCATCGGTTAGTCCATTATAAAAGATATCAAGTATTACATTTTTCTTGAGAGAGTGATCAGGAAAAGCATTAAGTAACTAGAGAAGCCTCCCCCAAGCTTGTGGGAGACTCTCTTCTTCAATTTGCACAAAGTTAATATTTCCTGCAAGGTAACTTGTTTCTTATGGTCAGTAATATATTTTTTAGAGAAGTAATAAATCATATCCTGGGGACTACGCACACAACCAGGAGCAAGAGAATTAAACCATATCTTAGCAGCACCCTTTAATGAGAACGGGAAAAGCTTAAGAATATGATAGTAACGAATTTTTTCCTCATGAGTAAATAGGGTAGCTATATCATTCAATTTAGTAAGGTGTGCCACAATAGTTTCAGATTCATAACCATGAAAAGGATCAGATTCTACCAAAGTAATTAACTCAAGATCGACAGAAAATTCGTAATCCTTGTCAGTAATACAGATAGGTGAAGTAGAGAACTTCAGATCATATTGCATTCTAGCATTCAAAGTTTTTTCCTTCCACTTGCATAGCAATTTCTTAAGATCATCTCTATCCTTACAAGCAAGAAAGTCCTTAGCTACTTCGCCTTCCATAACATATCCCTCAGGTATATTAGGAAATTCATATCTAGGAGAGCTAGGTCTAGTAGGTGAATCATAGAGTTCAGTTTCATTAGATTCAGCAATATTATCAGTTTCAACATTTACTCTAGTAATTTGTTCCTCGAAAAATTCATAAAGAATCACAACAATATCAAGCAAAATATCATCATAAGCATCATGCATAGTAGAAGTATCCTCATTAATTACAGGCGACATATCAGATTCAGTAACAGGTGGTGGTGTCGTAAGTTTACTCATAAGAGACGGTGAATCAAGTGCAGAGCTAGATGGCACTTGCTTACCCGCCCTCGTAGTTGAAGGGTAGATTTTGGTTTTCGCGTCTTTCATATTATTTATTGTGATCAACAGATATAAATTCCAAGTGACTTAGAGAATATAGCTATGCTCCTCGGAAATGGCACCAGAAAAAAGGTCTTGGCAACCCACAAGTATAGGGGATCGCAACAGTTTTTGAGGGTAGAGTATTCAACCCAAATTTATTGATTTGACACAAGGGGAGCCGGAGAATATTCCCAGGTATTAGCAGTTGAGCTGTCAATCCAGCCACACCTGAAAGACTTAATATCTGCAGCAAAGTATTTACTAGAAAAGTAGTATGGAAGTAATGGTAACAGTGACAAGCGTAACAGTAGCAGTTTTGTAGTGATCATAACAATAGCAATGGAAAAGTAACTTAGCAAAGACCAATATGTGGAAAGCTCGTAGGCAATGGATCAATGATGGATAATTATGTTGGATGTCATTCATCATGCAACAATCATAACATAGGGTAATACAGAACTAGCTCCAATTCATCAATGTAATGTAGGCATGTATTCCATATATAGTCATACGTGCTTATGGAAAAGAACTTGCATGACATTGGTTGTCCTACCCTCCCGTGGAAGTGGGGTCCTAATGGAAACTAAGGGATATTAAGGTATTCTTTTAATAGAGAACCGTACCAAAGCATTAGCACTTAGTGAATACATGAACTCTTCAAAATACGGTAATCACCGGAAAGAATCCCAGTTATTGTCACCCTAGGGGATGCAGATCATAACTCATAATAGGTGTCCATAGCTTGCAAGATAGGATCAAGAACACATATATATATTCATGAAAACATAATAGGTTTAGATCTGAAATAATGGCACTCGAGCCCTAGTGACAAACATTAAGCATAGCAAAGTCATAGCAACATCAATCTCAGAACATAATGCATACTAGGGATCAAATCCTGACAAAACTAACTCGATTACATGATAGATCTCATCCAACCCATCACTGACCAGCAAGCCTACGATGGAATTACTCATGAACGATAGAGAGCATCATGAAATTGGTGATGAAGGATGGTTGGTGATGACGACAACGTCGATTTCCCCTCTCCGGAGCTCAAACACACTCCAGATTTGGCTTCCCGAGGAAGAACATGAGGTGGTGGCGGCTCCGTATCGTAAAATGTGATGAACTCTTTTCTCTTATTTTTTCCTCCGTAGATGGAAATATATAGGAGTGAAAACGAGGTCGATGGAGCTCCAGGGGCCCCACAAGCTCAGGGGCGCGCCCTAGGAGGTGGTCGCACCCTGCAGGCTTGTGGCGGTGGCTCCTCTCCGGTACAATCTTTCGCTTGAATTTTTTATTAAATCCAAAAATATTTCAGGTCAATGTGAGAACTTTTATTTCTGCACAAAAATAACACCAAGGCAATTCTGGTGAAAACAACGTCAGTCCGGGTTAGTTCCATTCAAATCATGCAAATTAGAGTCCAAAACAAGGGCAAAAGAGTTTGGAAAAGTAGATACGTTGGAGACGTATCAATGGATACGCGGGAGAATTCAACGCTATGAAGTTCAATCATGCAGGACCTTCATGTTCAGACCTCCTTCGCAAGAGTACGACTAGCGATAGAGTTGCTTCCAGAGAGGAGGCCAAGATGGTGTAACTTGAAGTAGACTCGAAGACTCCATTATATGACGGTTGTGATCCTGAGGTTACCCGCTTGAGTTTCACGCTCGAACTTCTAAAGACGAAGGCCAAAAACAAATGGTCAAAGAAAAGCCTTGATGAGCATTTGAAGTATCTACATAATAATGTTCTTCACGCAAGGAACTTGTGTCCTACTAGTGTCGATGAGGCCAAGAAAATCATTTGCTCTCTTGATCTGCCGCACACTAGATACCATGCATGCATCAATGGTTGCATCATTTATCCGGGTGTTCAGAGTGCAATGCTTCTCGATACAAGAAGACAGGAAAGAATACTCCTCGGAAAGTTGTATGGTACTTTCCGATCACTCCCCGTCTACAGCGGTATTTCATAGATCCTAAGGAAGCAAAGCTCATGCACTGGCACGTAGAGAGTAAGAAGCCTGATGATGGTGATGATCCGAAGTTGAGACACCTCGTAGATGCTAGCGAGTGGAGATCATTCAACACCAAATATCGATTTTTGCAGAAGATGCAAGGAACATCCTGCTTGGTGTGTGTACCGATGGCATGAATCCGTTTGGCAACGAGAGCACCAACCACATCACATGGCCCTTCTTTGTATGGATGTACAATCTCCCCACATGGAAGTGCATGAAGACAAAGTACATACACATGAGGATTATGATTCAAGGGCCGAAACAACCGGGAAATAATATTAACCTCTATATGGGGCTTCTGAAAGAGGAGTTAGACACTTTATGGAAATCGTCGGTCGAGACATGGGACGCCAGCACAAAAGAATATTTCTATATGAGAGCTCCGCTGATGACGATGGTGCACGATTATCTCGGTTACGGGTACACCTGGCCTGAGGTGTACCATGGATACCGCGGATTCACGAGGTGCATGGATGATACAACATCTCAACAACTTACGTCAACGAAAGATGGCGGGTCTAGGAAAATTGTGTACATTGGGCATCGCAGATAGCTCGAAAAGGATGACCCGTGGCGAAAACATGGAGATGTAATCAATGGTTTGGCTGAGCATCGAGGACCTCCACGTAAGAGGAGCGACACCGAAATCAACGAGCTGTTGAATAACTGGCAACAGTGCCCCACACCGGGAAAGATGGAAAAGGTGTCGGAGCCATTGCTGAAGGTATGGAAAACAAGGTCTGTTTTCTAGGACTTGGAGTACTGGGCCAATCATGACACGCCTCATTGCCTTGATCAAATGCATATCACGAAGAATGTCCTCGAGATCTTGCTTGACACACCGTTGAACATGCCGGAGAATACCAAGGATGGGTCGAAGGCAAGGAAAGACTTGGAATATTTGGAGATGAGGGGGGAACTCCACATGCCCCGTAAGAAGTCGACGGACGAGACAGAGACAAAGACGACAGCGGGGCCAAGGGGAAGAAAAGTCAACACGAAGGAGGAGAATTTTTGCCCCCTTCTTGCTTCAACTTAAGTTCGAAGGAGATCGATCAATTCATCAAGTGACTTACGGGAATCAAAGTCGTTTCCGGTTACTCTGGGAATATAAGCAGATTTCTAGACACCAAGAAGAAAAGGTTCAGCGGGATGAAGTCTCATGACTGTCACGTGATGATAACGTAGATACTCCCAGTTGCCATTAGAGGGATAATGGACAAGCATGTCCATGAGACGCTTACTGGTCTCTGCAACTTCTTCGATGTTATCTCCCGAAAGTCCATCAGTGTGAAACAGCTCCGAAGGCTACACGATGAGATCGTTGACATACTATGTGAGCTTGAGATGTACTTCCCACCCGCGTTCTCTGACGTCATGGTGCATTGATGACCCACAAGTATAGGGGGTCAATCGTAGTCCTTTCGATAAGTAAGAGTGTCGAACCCAACGAGGAGCAGAAGGATCTCACAAGTTGTTTTCAGCAAGGAAAAATCTGCAAGCACTGAAATTGTCGGTAACAAGTAATTGTGCGGTGAGATGATTCGTAGCGAGCAACAAGTAACAAAATTAGTAACGGTGCAGCAAGGTGGCCCAATCCCTTTTGTAGCAAGGGACAAGCCTGGACAAAGTCTTATAAGAGAAAAACCGCTCCCAAGGATACACGAGAATTTCTATCATGCTAGTTTCATCATGTTCATATGATTCGCGTTCGTTACTTTGATAGTTTGATATGTGGGTGGACCGGCACTTGGGTACTTCCCTTAATTGGACAAGCATCCCACTTATAATTAACCCCTCTCGCAAGCATCCGCAACTACGAAAGAAAAATTAAGACAAAGTCTAACCATAACATTAAACTAGTGGATCCAAATCAGCCCCTTACGAAGCAACGCATAAACTAGGGTTTAAGCTTCCGTCACTCTAGCAACCCATCATCTACTTACTACTTCCCAATGCCTTCCTGTAGGCCCAAATAATGGTGAAGTGTTATGTAGTCGACGTTCACATAACACCACTAGAGGAAAAACAACATACAACATATCAAAATACCGAACGAATACCAAATTCACATGACTATTATTAGCATGATTTATCCCATGTCCTCAGGAACAAAAGTAACTACTCACAAAGCATAATGATAATCATGATCAGAGGTGTAATGAGTAGCATCAAGGATCTGAACATAAACTCTTCCACCAAGTAATCCAACTAGCATCAACTACAATGAGTAATCAACACTACTAGCAACCTTACAAGTACCAATCGGAGTCGCGAGACGGAGATTGGTTACAAGAGAAGAACTAGGGTTTGGAGATGAGATGGTGCTGATGAAGATGTTGATGGTGACGAGTTCCCTCTGATTAGAGGAGTGTTGGTGATGACGATGGCGACGATTTCCCCCTCCGGGAAGGAAGTTTCCCTGGCAGGATCGTCATGCGGGAGCTCTAGATTGGTTCTGCTCAAGTTCCGCCTCGTGGCGGCGGCGAAACCACGAAAAAGATCCCTTCTAATATTTTTCTGGACGAAATCCTCCATATAGCAAAAGAGGGGGGGCAAGTGGGCTAGCAGGGTGCCCACAAGCCCCCATGGCGCGGCCTTGGGGGGTGGCCGCGCCGTGCTGGCTTGTGGCCACCCCCTGGCGCTCCTCTGGCACTTTTTCGACCCAATATTTTTTATATATTGGGAAAAAAATCTCCGTTGATTTTCACGGCGTTTGGAGTTGCGCAGAATAGGTATCTCAACTTAGCTCCACTTTCGGACCAGAATTCCAGTTGCCGGTATTCTCCCTCTTCATGTAAACCTTGCAAAATAAGAGAGAAAAGGCATAAGAATAGTGCCGTGAAGTGAAATAACAGCCAAAGAAGCGATAAATATCAACGTGAAAACATGATGCAAAAGGACGTATCAACTCCCCCAAGCTTAGACCTCGCTTGTCCTCAAGCGAATGCCGAGCTCAATAAATAGGTCCACAAGTTTAGGGAGAGAGGTGTAGACAAAACAAGATAAGAACATGCATGCATCATGACCATGAGTAGAACATCATACCAACATATAATCTCTCATGCTAAAGTGATAATTCCTTCACAAAGTAAAGCATGGATCAACAACCTTACCGAGAAGTAACAATGGATAGCCCTTAGTCATTGAAGCAATTGCAATTTATCACAACATCAGAAAGAGTCAAATAAGAGATTGCAAAGCAAATCCACATACTCAATCATTCTTTCGTTCTCTACAGTTGCTACAACTCACGTGGTACTCATGAGATCAAAGTTTCAGCTGGACACAGAAAAAGATAGGGGCTTAAAGTTTTGCCTCCCAACTGCTTATCTCAAGGGTAATGTCAACAATAATAATTCATGAATTCCTACCTCCAAGTTGTCATATGAATATAGATATTTCCCAAGCATGTGACGGTATCCAAGGCAAAGGCAAAACAGGGAATTGGTGAAGATCACCATGACTCTTTCAAGGGCAAAAAGTAAAGGTACAAGATATGCCCTTCGCAGAGGGAAGCAGAGATTGTCATGCGCTTTTGAGGTTTGGATGCGTGTCCTCTTAGTGCGGAGGAACGCCACTTTATATTGCCCCCTGTGATAAAGAACTTCATTATGCAGTCTATCGCTTTTATGTCTTCCTCATCACATGTTCGTATAAAGCTTATTTTCCACACACTAATAGATCATACATATTAGAGAGCAATTTTTATTGCTTGCACCGATGACAACTTACTTGAAGGATCTTATTCAATCCATAGGTAGGTATGGTGGAGACTCATGGCAAAACTGGTTTGAAGGTTTATGGATGCACAAGTAGTATCTCTACTTAGTGCGAGAGTTTTGACTAATGTGAGGTGGAAGCAATCGTCACATGCTAAAGGATATCTAATCATATAACATTGTTCAGAGCCAAGCAAACACAATTCATTATGTTGTCTTCCTTGTCCAACATCTACTTCTAGGCATGTAATAGTTTAGTGAGTGTTCACAAACATAGCTGGTGTCACAGATGATATATTTATATGTGCATCTCTCCTTCTTTATCACTTCCTATTAATTGCAACAATGACCAAGGTCTACGTTTGCCTACCCTCAACAAGTTTCAATCCTCATTCTTTTTATATGTGAAGCCATCACTTCCCATAAGATCATTACATGATCTTTCATGCTTTTGTTCTATTCTCACTCTTTTGATCATGGCAAGAGGCAAAGCCCTTCAACTAAGACATTCTTTATTATATGGCTCACGAGCAAGAATACATTGGGGGTGACACACAACAAAACTCAAGACTAAAACACTAAGACTTTTACTCTACTAAAAAAGAGAAAACTGAAAATGAAAACTAAAACAAAGGTAAAGGCAAAAGATGTGATGGTGATATGAACTGGGGAAACTCCGCCAAGCTTGGCAAAAGCCAAGGGGATTGCCCATACCAATGCACAGTTGTCTTCCTTTGGTGGTGATGGTGGAGTTGTTGCAACCTTTGATTCCAAGAGGGCCATCAGTCTTCGATTTATACTTTGGAGATTTGTGATATGTTACTCCAGCAAAACAATTTCACGAGTGAGACAAGTATTGCGAGCACGAGTTGTTCCACAAAACCTCAAGAGTTCAATCAAAGATGGAGATAGTAGGTGGAGGTAGGGTTGGAGGAAATCCACTTCTTCAACTTCTTCCTTGTTGAGCACAGAGTGCACTTCGTCCCATGCCTGATCCTTCTCCTTAGCCTTGCCCTTGGTTTCTTTAGGTAGCCTGTCCTTAGCCTCCATGACCTCCATCCTTTTCAGATCAGCATGAACTTCTACATAGATTTGACGGAGGTTGTTCTCCCCCACAGACTCTTGAGAAGACATCTTGACCTAGATCTGCGGCAGAAAACAGGCTCAAAACGAAAAATAGAGGAAATCTGCGTGCTACGGGGTCAGACCAAACGAAAGTATATATAATGATTTTTTTAGACCAGAAGGAGTACCTCGCACGAAAACGGAGTCCGGAAGGCGCACGAGGTGGTCACAAGCCGTAACGACGCGGTGAGGGGGTGGGCCCACGTCGTGCAGGCTTGTCGCCTCCTCGCGCACTTTCTGGACTACTTCCAATTTTTGTATTTTTTCAAATATTCCAGAACGGAAAAAATTTCCTACTCGAAAAGTGTTGGACTCTGTTTTCTGACCGAATCACATACCTCTTCGTTTTCGGAGTCTAAAACAGGCTGATAAATGGCCCTTAGGTATTCTTTCGGAGTTATGGTATTGATGATATTGCTTTCAACATTTATGGGAGTACCTGAGATATAATGCTTGATTCTCTGCCCATTTACCACTCTCAGAGAATTACCTTCCGTGTTGTTGATCTTGATAGCACCGGAACGATATACTTCCTCAACAACATAGGGACCTTCCCATTTAGAGAGAAGCTTGCCTGCAAAGAATCTTAAACGAGAGTTATATAGCAAGACATAATCACCTACATTGAACTCACACTTTTCTATCCTCTTATCATGCCACCTCTTAACCTTCTCTTTGAAGAGCTTGGCATTCTCATATACCTGAGTTCTCCACTCATCAAGCGAGCTAATATCAAATAACCTCTTCTCACCAGCAAGTTTGAAATCAAAGTTGAGCTCTTTGATTGCCCAATAAGCTTTATGCTCTAGCTCAAGAGGTAAGTGCCATGCTTTCCCATACACCATTTTGTACGGAGACATGCCCATGGGATTCTTATAGGCAGTTCTATAAGCCCACGGTCCATCATCGAGCTTCTTAGACCAATTCTTTCTAGACCTGTTGACAGTCTTTTATAGAATCAGTTTGATCTCTCTATTACTCAGCTCTACTTGACCACTGGACTGAGGGTGATAGGGAGGCGCAATTCTATGGTTGACATCGTACTTAGCAAGCGTTTTACGGAAAGCACCATGAATGAAGTGTGAACCACCATCAGTCATTAGATATCTAGGGACTCCAAATCTAGGGAAGATAACTTCTTTCAGCATCTTGATAGAGGTGTTGTGATCAGCACTACTAGTGGGGATAGCTTCTACCCACTTAGTGACATAATCAACAGCAACTAAGATTTGAGTATACCCGTTGGATTTGGGAAAAGGTCCCATGTAATCAAAGCCCCAGACATCAAATGGTTCAATGACAAGTGAATAGTTCATAGGCATTTCCTGATGTTTGCTAATATTGCCTATTCTTTGACATTCGTCACAAGACAAGACAAACTTACGGGCATCCTTGAAGAGAGTGGGCCAATAGAAACCTGATTGCAATACCTTATGTGCAGTTCTATCTCCCGCATGGTGTCCTCCGTAGGCCTCGGAGTGACACTTCTGTAGGACCAGTCCCTATTCATGTTCAGGTACACAATGTCTAATAACACCATCTACTCCTTCCTTATAAAGGTGAGGATCATCCCAAAAGTAGTGTCTCAAGTCAAAGAAGAACTTCTTCTTTTGCTGGTACATGAAACTAGGTGGTATGTATTTGGCAACGATATAGTTTGCATAATCAGCATACCACGGTGCACTACGTGAAGCATTGATGACATTCAATTGCTCATCGGGAAAGCTATCATCAATAGGTTGTGAGTCATCAAGAACGTTCTCCAACCTAGACAAGTTATCCGCTACTGGGTTATCAGCACCCTTTCTGTCAACAACGTGCAGATCAAATTCTTGTAGCAAGAGAATCCATTTGATAAGTCTAGGTTTAGCGTCCTTCTTCTCCATGAGGTACTTAATAGCAGCGTGATCACTGTGAATAATGACTTTGGAATCAACAATGTAAGACCTGAACTTTTCACACGCAAACACGACCGCTAAAAATTCCTTGTCTGTAGTAGCGTAGTTTCTCTGGGCACTGTCTAGAGTTTTACTAGCATAGTGAATAACATTCAACTTCTTATCAACTCTTTGCCCTAGAACAGCACCAACAGCATAATCAGTAGCGTCACACATGATCTCAAAAGGCAAGTTCCAATCAGGTGGTTGAACAATAGGTGCAGTTATCAAAGCCCTCTTAAGTATTTCGAAGGCTTCCTCACAATCATTGTCAAAAACAAAAGGAATATCCTTTTGCAAGAGATTGGTAAGAGGCCTAGAAATCTTAGAGAAGTCTTTGATGAACCTTCTATAGAAACTAGCATGACCAAGGAAACTTCTTATCCCTCTAATATCTGTGGGGTATGGCATTTTCTCGATTGCATCAACCTTCGCCTTATCGACTTCAATACCTCTTTCGGAAATTTTATGTCCTAAGATGATGCCTTCATTAACCATAAAGTGGCACTTCTCCCAATTCAAGACAAGATTGGTATCTTTACATCTCTGCAAGACTCGATCAAGGTTGATGAGGCAATCATCAAAGGAAGACCCATAAACAGAGAATTCATCCATTAAAACCTCGACAATCTTTTCACAAAAGTCAGAGAATATAGCCATCATACATCTTTGAAAGGTGGCAGGTGCATTACATAAGCCAAAAGGCATACGTCTATAAGCAAAGGTACCGAAAGGGCAGGTGAAGGTGGTTTTCTCCTGATCAGATTGTGCAACTGGTATTTGGGAGAAACCAGAATAACCGTCTAGAAAGCAGAAGTGTGTGTGTTTGGATAATCTTTCTAGCATTTGGTCAATAAAAGGCAGAGGGTAATGATCTTTCCTAGTGGCCTTATTCAACTTCCTAAAATCAATCACCATCCTATAGCCAGTAATAATCCTCTGGGGGATCAAATCATCCTTATCATTAGGGACAACGGTGATGCCTCCCTTCTTAGGAACGCAATGCACCAGACTCACCCAATCGCTATGAGCAACAGGATAGATAATACCCGCTTCCAGGAGCTTTTGTATTTCTTTTCTCACTACTTCTTTCATCTTAGGATTCAATCTCCTTTGATGATCAGCAACTGGTTTGAATTCAGGATCAGTTTTGATCTTGTGCTGGCATAGAGTGGGACTAATGCCCTTAAGATCATCAAGAGTATATCCTATAGCAGCACGGTGCTTCCTCGAGTTTTTAGTAACTTATTTTCTTCATGCTCCGAGAGGCTAGCACTAATAATAACAGGATATATCTCTTTTTCATCAAGATAGGCATACTTAAGAGTATCAGGCAACTGTTTAAGCTCGAACACAGGATCACCCTTTTGTGGGGGTGGATCCCCAAGCAGTTCAACAGGCAAGTTATTCTTAAGGATAGGATATTGTTCTAGGACAACTCTATCTATTTCATCCCTTTCATCCATATGCATATCATTTTCATGCTCAAGCAAGTATTGCTCTAAGGGATCAGTAGGGGGCACGACAATAGAGGCTAAGGCAATAGTTTCATCCCTATTAGGCAACTCCTTTTCATGAGGTTGTCTACCAAACTTAGAGAAATTGAACTCATGTGACACACCTTCAAAGCCAACAGTGACAATTTGCTTCTCACAGTCAATATGAGCATTGACGGTATTGAGAAAAGGTCTACCAAATATGATGGGATACTTCGTTTTACCACACAAGACTTCAACATCCCTAACAATTCCCACAGGGCAGATAATATCTCTATTGGCAAGCAAAATAGTGACGTCAATAGGCTCTATCTCAACAGGTGCAATCTCATCTTTGACTTCATCGTATAAGGATTGAGGTATTGCACTAACACTAGCACCCTAGTCACATAAGCCATGATAACATGATCTCCTATCTTAACAGAAACCACAGGCATGCCAACAACAGGCCTATGTTTGTCTCTAACGTGAGGTTTAGCAATTCTAGCATCATCTTCACAAAAGTGAATATTATGTCCCTCAACTTCTTCAGACAGAAGATCATTGATAATAGCAATCCTAGGTTCAACTCTAATTTGCTCAGGGGGTGTAGGTGTTCTAATATAGCCTTTACGTATCAAAGTTGAAGCTTTAGAATGATCCTTTATCCTAACAGGGAAAGATCGTTTCTCAATGTAAGCACTGGGTACCACAGGATCATTATAGGCAATGACTTTCTCTTCAACAGGAGTGGGTTTGACTACATTGACTTCTAAAGGAGGATGAAATTTAAACCACTTCTCTTTGGGGAGATCAATATAAGCAGCAAAGGATTCACACAATGAAGCTACTATCTCAGAGTCAAGTCCATACTTAGCGCTAAAGTCACAAAAAGTATTTGTCTCAGCAAAAGATTTAACGCAATCAAAAGTGAAATTCATACCCGACTCCTTACCTTCTTCAAGCTCCCAATCTTCAGAGTTGCGTTTAATTCTCTCCAATAAATTCCACTTGAAGTCAATATATCTCTTCATAAAAGAACCGGTCCAAGAAGTGTCAAGCATGGTGCGATCATCATGAGAAAGCCGAGCATAGAAGTTCTGAATGAGAATTTCTCTCGAGAGCTCATGATTGGGGCATGAATGTAGCATTGATTTAAGCCTCCCCCAAGCTTGAGCGATGCTTTTTTGTCACGAGGCCAAAAATTGTAAACATAATTTCGATCACGATGTACTAAATGCATAGGATAAAACTTTTGATGAAATTCCAATTTCAACCGATTGTAGTCCCATGATCCAGTTTTTGGAAATATGCCCTAGAGGAAATAATAAATTAGTTATTATTATATTTCTTTGTTCATGATAATCGTTTATTATCCATGCTATAATTGTATTGATTGGAAACACAATACTTGTGTGGACACATAGACAAAACACTGTCCCTAGTAAGCCTCTAGTTGACTAGCTCGTTGATCGAAGATGGTCAAGGTTTCCTGACCATAGGCAAGTGTTGTCACTTGATAACGGGATCACATCATTAGGAGAATCATGTGATGGACTAGACCCAAACTAATGAACGTAGCATTGTTGATCGTGTCATTTTGTTGCTACTGTTTTTCTGCATGTCAAGTATTTATTCCTATGACCATGAGATCATATAACTCACTGACACCAGAGGAATGACTTGTGTGTATCACACGTCACAACGTAACTGGGTGACTATAAAGATGCTCTACAGGTATCTCGGCAGGTGTCCGTTGAGTTAGTATGGATCAAGACTGGGATTTGTCACTCCGTGTGACGGAGAGGTATCTCGGGGCCCACTTAGTAATACAACATCACACACAAGCCTTGCAAGCAATGTGACTTAGTGTAAGTCACGGGATCTTGTATTACGGAACGAGTAAAGAGACTTGTTGGTAAACGAGATTGAAATAGGTATGCGGATACTGACGATCGAATCTCGGGCAAGTAACATACCGAAGGACAAAGGGAATGACATACGGATTATATGAATCCTTGGCACTGAGGTTCAATCGATAAGATCTTCGGAAAATATGTAGGATCCAATATGGGCATCCAGGTCCCGCTATTGGATATTGACCGAGGAGTCTCTCGGGTCATGTCTACATAGTTCTCGAACCCGCAGGGTCTGCACACTTACGGTTCGACGATGTTTTATGCGTATTTGAGTTGTATGGTTGGTTACCGAATGTTGTTCGGAGTCCCAGATGAGATCAGGGACGTCACGAGGGTTTCCGAAATGGTCCGAAGACAAATATTGATACATAGGATGACCTCATTTGATTATCGGAAAGTTTTCGGCTTTACCGGGAATGTACCGGGAGTGACGAATGGGTTCCGGATGTTCACCGGGGGGGGGGGGGCAGCCCACCCGGAGGAAGCCCATAGGCCTTAGGGGTGCCGCACCAGCCCAAGAGGGCCCCTGTGCAAGAAATAAGAAAAATCAAAGAGAAAAGAAAAAAAGGGAAGTGGGAAGGAAGGGAAGGCCTCCACCTTCCAATCCTAGTTGGACTAGGATTGGAGGAGGATTCCTCCTCTCCCCCCCGTTCGGCCGACCCCCTTGGGGCTCCTTGAGCCTCAAGGCAAGGCCCCTCCCCTCCCTCCTATATATACTGAGGTATTAGGGCTGATTTGACAAAACTTTGCCACGGCAGCCCGACCACATACCTCCACGGTTTTTCCTCTAGATCGCGTTTCTGCGGAGCTCTGGCGGAGCCCTGCTGAGAAAAGATCACCACCAACCTCTGGAGCGCCGTCACGCTGCCGGAGAACTCATCTACCTCTCCATCTCTCTTGCTGGATCAAGCAAGCCGAGATCATCGTCGAGCTGTACGTGTGCTGAACGCGGAGGTGCCGTCCGTTCGGCACTAGATCGGAGCGGATCGTGGGACGGATCGCGGGACGGTTCGCGGGGCGGATCAAGGGACGTGAGGATGTTCCACTACATCAACCGCGTTTATTAGCGCTTCCTGCTGTGCGATCTACAAGGGTACGTAGATCCGAAATCCCCCTCATAGATGGACATCACCATGATAGGTCTTCGTGCGCGTAGGAATTTTTTTGTTTCCCATGCGATGTTCCCCATCAGTGGCATCATGAGCTAGGTTCATGCGTAGATGTTATCTCGAGTAGAACACAAAAGTTTTTGTGGGCGGTGATGTGCGATTTGCTGCCCTCCTTAGTCTTTTCTTGATTCCGCGGTATTGTTGGATCGAAGCGGCTCAGACCGACATTACTCGTACGCTTACTAGAGATTGGTTTCATCGCTACGAGCAACCCCGTTGCTCAAAGATGACTGGCGAGTGTCAGTTTCTCCAACTTTAGTTGAATCGGATTTGACCGACGAGGTCCTTGGAGAGAGGTTAAATAACAATTCATACATCTCCGTTGTGTTGTTTGTGTAAGTAAGATGTGATCCTACTAGATACCCATGGCAACCACGTAAAACATGCAACAAACAATTAGAGGACGTCTAACTTGTTTTTTCAGGGTATGCTTGTGATGTGATATGGCCAACGATGTGATGTGATATATTGGATGTATGAGATGATCATGTTGTAATAGTAAATATCGACTTGCATGTCGACGCTACGGCAACCGGCAGGAGCCATAGGGTTGTCTTTAAACTAACGTTTGTGTTTGCAGATGTGTTTACTATATTGCAAGGACGTAGCTTTAGTAGTAATAGCATAGCATACACGACAACCTCGATGGCGGCACGATGATGGAGATCATGGTGTGACACGGGTGACAAGAAGATCGTGCCGGTGCTTTGGTGATGGAGATCAAGAAGCACATGATGATGGTCATATCATGTCCCTTATGAATTGCATGTGATGTTAATCCTTTTTACACCTTATCTTGCTTAGAACGACGGTAGCATTATGAGGTGATCTCTCACTAAAATTTCAAGACGAAATTGTGTTCTCCCCGACTGTGCACCGTTGCGACAGTTCGTCGTTTCGACACACCACGTGACGATTAGGTTTGATAGACTCAACGTTCACATACAACGGGTGCAAAACAGTTCCACACGTGGAACACTCGGGTTAAACTTGACGAGCCTAGCATGTACAGACATGGCCTCGGAACACAAGAGATCGAAAGGTCGAGCATGAATCGTATTGTTAATATGATTAGCATAGAGATGCTTATGATTGAAAATATTCTCGACTCACGTGATGATCGGACTTGAGATAGTGGATTTGGATCATGTACCACTTAAATGACTAGAGAGATGTAATTTTTGAATGGGAGTTCTTAAGTAATATGATTAATTGAACTAATTGTCATGAACATAGTCTAATGGTCTTTGCGAATTACGATGTAGCTTGGGCTATAGCTCTACTGTTTTATATGTTCCTAGAGAAAATTTAGTTCAAAGTTGATAGTAGCAAACTTTGCGGACTGAGTCTGTAAAACTGAGGATTGTCCTCGTTGCTGCGCAGAAGACTTATGTTCTTAATGCACCACTCGGTGTGTTGCACCTCGAGCATCGTTATTGGATGTTGTGAACATCCGACATACACATTTCTGATGACTACGCGATAGTTCAGAGCAAAATACTTAATGTCTTAGAAGCAAGGCGCCGAAGACATTTTGAAACGTCACGGAACATAAGAGATGTTCTAAAGAGATGAAATAGTGATTTCATGCTTGTGCCCTTGTTAAGAGGTATGATACCTCCGACAAGATTCTTTTTCCACGAAGTAAAGGAGAAAAGCTCAATCATTGAGCGTGTGCTCAGATTGTCTGAGTACGAAAATCGCTTGAATCAAGTGGGAGTTAGTATTCCAGAAGAGATAGTGATGGTTCTCAAAGTCACTGCCACCAAGCTATGAGAGCTTCGTGATGAACTATGACATATCAAGGATAGATACAATGATCCTTGAGCGATTTGCGATGTTTGACACTGCGAAAGTAGAAATCAAGAAGGAGCATCAATAGTTGATGGTTAGTAAAACCACTAAGTTTCAAGAAAGGCAAGGGCTAGAAGGGATACTTCGTGAAACGGCAAAACAGTTGCTGCACTAATGAAGAGACCCAAGATTAAACCCAAACCCGAGACTAAGTGCTTCTGTTATGAGGGGAACGGTCACTGAGGCGGAGCTACCCTAGATGCTTGGTATATAAGAAGGTTGGCAAAGTTGGAAGAAGTATATTTGATATACATGATGTTGATGTGTACTTTACTAGTACTCCTAGTAGCGCGAGGGTATTGGATACCGGTTCGGTTGCTAAGTGATTAGTAACACGCAATGAAAGCTACGAAATAAATGGAGACTAGCTAAAGGCGAGGTGACGATACGTGTTGGAAGTGTTTCCAAGGTTTATATGATCAAACGTCGCACGCTCCCTCTACCATCGGGATTCGTGTTAAACCTAAATAATTGTTATTTGGTGCTTGCGTTAAGCATGAACATGATTGGGTCGTGTTTATTGCAATATGATTATTCATTTAAAGAGAATAATGGTTACTCTATTTTGCTTGAATAATCACCTTCAATGGTTTATTGAATCTCGATCTAGTGTTGCACATGTTCATGAAATTGGTGCCAAAAGATACATAGTAATAATGATAGTACCACTTAGTTGTGGCACTGCCACTTGAGTCATGTTGGTATAAAATGCATGAAGAAGCTCCATACTGATGGATCTTTGTACTCACTCATTTTTGAAAAGTTTGAGACATGCAAACCATACGTGTTATTATAAATGCATGAAGAAACTCCACGGAGATGGATCGTTTGGAATCACTTGATTTTGAATCACTTAATACATGCAAAACATGCCACATGAAACAAGTAGAGTAACTTGTTGGGAGTAATGCATTTTTGATGTGTGCAGTCCAATAAGTGCTAAGGCACGCCGTGAATATCGTCATGTTCTTACTTCACTCACGATTTGAGTAGATACAGGAGTATTTACTTGATGAATCACAAGTCTGAAATATTGAAAAGTTCAAAGCAATTTCAGAGTGAAGATCGTCATGACAAGAGGACAAACTGTCTACGATATGATCATAGAGATGAATATCTGAGTTATGAGTTTTTGGTATGCAGTTAGGACAAAGTGAAAATTGTTTCGCAGTTCATGCCACCTGGAACACCATACTGTGATGATTTGTCTGAACTTCATAGCCACGCCATGTTTGATATGGTGCATACTATGATGTCTCTTATCGAATTACCACTATCGTTTATGGGTTATACATTAGAGACAACCGCATTCACTTTAAATAGGGCACCGCGTATTTCCGTTGAGATGACACAGTATAGAATATGGTTTGGAGAAACCTAAGCTGTCGTTTATTGAAAGTTTGGGGCTGCGATGCTTATGTGAAATGGTTTCAGTCTGATAAGCTTGAACCCAAAGCGGATAAATGCATCTTCATAGGATATCCAAAACAATTGGATATATCTCCTATCTCAGATCCGGAAGCAAAGTGTTTGTTTCTAGAAACGGATCCTTTCTCGAGGAAAGGTTTCTCTCGAAAGAATTGAGTGGGAGAGTGGTGGAACTTGATGAGGTTATTGAACCGTTACTTGAACCAGTGTGTGTAGCAGGGTGCAAGAAGTTGTTCCTGTGGCGCCTACACCAATTGAAGTGGAAGCTGATGATAGTGATCATTAGAGCTTTGGATCAAGTTACTACAAACCTCGTAGGTCGACAAAGGTCGCGTACTACTACAGAGTGGTACGGTAACCCTGTCTTGGAGGTCATGTTGTTGAGCAACAATGAACCTACGAGTTATGGAGAAGCAATGGTGGGCCCGGATTCCGACAAATGGCTGGAGGCCATGAAATCCGAGATAGAATCCACGTGTGAGAACGAAGTGTAGACTTTGGAAGAACTACTTGATGGTCATAGGACTATTAAGTAAAAGATGGGTCTTTAAAAGGAAGACAAACGATGATGGTGATAAGTCACTATTAAGAAAAGCTCGACTTGTCGCAAAGATGTTTCCGACAAGATCCAAGAGTTGACTATGATGTGACTTTCTCACTCGTAGCGATGCTAAAAGTCTGTTGGAATTATTTTAGTAGTTGTTGCATTATTTGTGAAATATTGCACATAGGAAGTCGAAACATTGTTTCCTCGACGGTTTCCTTGAGGAAACATTGTATGTGATACAATCAGAAGGTTTTGTCGATCCTAAGGATACTAACAAGTATGCAAGCTCTAGCGATCCTTTTATGGACTGGTGCAAGCATCTCGGAGTTGGAATATACGCTTTGATGAGATGATCAAAGCTTTTGGGTTTGTACAAGGTTTATGAGAAACTTGTATTTCCAAAGAAGTGAGTGGGAGCACTATAGAATTTCTGATAAGTATATGTGGTTGACATATTGTTGATCAGAAGTAATGTAGAATTTCTGTGAAGCATAAAAGGTGGTTTGAAAGGAGTTTTTCAAAGGAATACCTGGATTGAGCTACTTGAACGTTGAGCATCAAGATCTATGGAGATAGATCGAAACACTTAATAGAAGTTTCAACAAGATGCATGCCTTGACAAAGTTTTTGAAGGAGTTCAAAATAGATCAGCGAAGAAGAAGTTCTTGACTGTGTTGTAAGGTGTGAATTTGAGTAAGACTCAAAACCCGACCACGACAGAATAAAGAGAATAGACGAAGGTCGTCTTCTATGCCTTGGCAGTAGACTCTAAAGTACGCCATGCTGAGTACCGCACCTGATGTGTGCCTTGCAGCAGGTCTGTTAAGAGGTACAGAGAGTGATCCAGGATTGAATCACTGATCAGCGGTCGAAGTTATCCTTAGTAACTAAATGGAGTAAGGAATTTTTCTCGATTATGGAGGTGGTTAAAGAGTTCGTCGTAAAGGGTTACATCGATGCAAGCTTTGGCACTAATCCAAATTAACTATGAGTAGTGAAACGGATTCGTATAGTAGAGTGGATATTTGGAGTATTTACAAATAGCATGTTGTAGCAGCATCTATAAGATGACATAAAGATTTGTAAAGAACACACAGATCTGAAAGTTTCAGAACCGTTGACTAAAACCTCTCTCACGAGCAAGACGTGATTAGACCCCAGAACTATATGGGTGTTAGATTCGTTAGAACCACATGGTAATGTGAACTAGATTATTGACTCTAGTGCAAGTGGGAGACTGTTGGAAATATGCCCTAGAGGCAATAATAAATTAGTTATTATTATATTTCTTTGTTCATGATAATCTTTTATTGTCCATGCTATAATTGTATTGATTGGAAACACAATACTTGTGTGGATACATAGTCAAAACACTGTCCCTAGTAAGCCTCTAGTTGACTAGCTTGTTGATCAAAGATGGTCAAGGTTTCCTGACCATAGGCAAGTGTTATCACTTGATAACGGGATCACATCATTAGGAGAATCATGTGATGGACTAGACCCAAACTAATGAACGTAGCATGTTGATCGTGTCATTTTGTTGCTACTGTTTTTCGGCGTGTCAAGTATTTATTCCTATGACCATGAGATCATATAACTCACTGACACCGGAGGAATGCCTTGTGTGTATCAAACGTCACAACGTAACTGGGTGACTATAAAGATGCTCTACAGGTATCTCCGAAGGTGTCCGTTGAGTTAGTATGGATCAAGACTGGGATTTGTCACTCCGTGTGACGGAGAGGTATCTCGGGGCCCACTCGGTAATACAACATCACACACAAGCCTTGCAAGCAATGTGACTTAGTGTAAGTCATGGGATCTTGTATTACGGAACGAGTAAAGAGACTTGCGGGTAAACGAGATTGAAATAGATATATGGATACTGACGATCGAATCTCGGGCAAGTAACATACCGAAGGACAAAGGGAATGACATACGGGA
The DNA here is from genome assembly GCF_904849725.1 of Hordeum vulgare subsp. vulgare. Classification (NCBI taxonomy): domain Eukaryota; kingdom Viridiplantae; phylum Streptophyta; class Magnoliopsida; order Poales; family Poaceae; genus Hordeum; species Hordeum vulgare. The sequence continues at coordinate 130,163,012 of NC_058523.1, forward strand.
TTATATGAATCCTTGGCACTGAGGTTCAACTGATAAGATCTTCGGAGAATATGTAGGATCCAATATGGACATCCAGGTCCCGCTATTGGATATTGACCTAGTAGTCTCTCGGGTCATGTCTACATAGTTCTCGAACCCGCAGGGTGTGCACACTTAAGGTTCGACGATGTTTTATGTGTATTTGAGTTATATGGTTGGTTACCGAATGTTGTTCGGAGTCCCGTATGTGATCACGGATGTCATGAGGGTTTCCGGAATGGTCCGGAGACGAAGATTGATATATAGGATGACCTCATTTGATTATCGGAAAGTTTTCGGCATTACCGGGAATGTACCGGGAGTGACGAATGGTTTCCAGATGTTCACCAGGGGGCAGCCCACCAGGGGGAAGCCCGTAGTCCTTAGGGGTGCCGCACCAGCCCTTAGTGGGCTGGTGGGCAGGCACAAGAAGGCCCCTGCGCAGGAAATTAGAAAGATCAAAGAGAAAAAAAGGGAAGTGGGAAGGAAGGGAAGGACTCTACCTTCCAATCCTAGTTGGACTAGGATTGGAGGACGATTCCTCCCCCCCCCCCCTACGGCCGACCCCCTTGGGGCTTCTTGAGCCTCAAGGCAAGGCCCCTCCCCTCCCTCCTATATATACTGAGGTATGAGGGCTGATTTTACACAACTTTGCCACGGCAGCCCGACCACATACCTCCAAGGTTTTTCCTCTAGATCGCGTTTCTGCGGAGCTCGGGCGGAGCCCTGCTGAGATAAGATCACCACCAACCTACGGAGCACCATCATGCTGCCGGAGAACTCATCTACCTCTCCGTCTCTCTTGCTGGATCAAGAAGTCCGAGATCATCGTCGAGCTGTACGTGTGCTGAACGCGAAGGTGTCGTCCGTTCGGCACTAGATCGGAGCGTATCGTGGGACGGATCGTGGGACGGTTCGCGGGGCGGATCGAGGGACGTGAGGAGGTTCCACTACATCAACCGCGTTTATTAATGCTTCCTGCTATGCGATCAACAAGGGTACATAGATCTTTAATCCCCCTCGTAGATGGCAATCACCATGATAGGTCTTCGTGCGCGTAGGAATTTTTTTTGTTTCCCATGCGACGTTCCCCATCACGAGTATCATCACATAGACTATACCATGTCAACACCTTATCCTTCAAAGATAAAGGAAAGACCTTCTTCTTGAGCTCATCCTCGGGCACACCTGCAAGCTTAAATAAACCACAAACTTCATCTACATAGATCAGATGCAAGTCTGAATGTGATGTTCCATCTCCTATAAAAGGATTAGCGAGCAGTTTCTAAAGCATACCCGAAGGAAATTCAAAGCAAATATTTTATGTAGGTGCAGAAACTTGAGGAGCAACTCTTTGTGCTTCCGTTCGAGGTGAAGATACCCCGAACAAGCCCCTCAAAGGATTAGTATCCGTAGTGAAAAGTGACAACAAATTTCAGCACACTATATGAATGTTTCCTTACCAAGTTCCACTTACCAAAGGCGCTTCACTCCCCAGCAACAGCGCTAGAAAAGAGTCTTGATGACCCACAAGTATAGGGGATCAATCGTAGTCCTTTCGATAAGTAAGAGTGTCGAACCCAACGAGGAGCAGAAGGATCTGATAAGTGGTTTTCAGCAAGGAAAAATCTGCAAGCACTGAAATTGTCGGTAACAAGTAATTGTGCGGTGAGATGATTCGTAGCGAGCAACAAGTAACAAAAGTAGAAACGATGCAGCAAGGTGGCCCAATCCCTTTTGTATCAAGGGACAAGCCTGGACAAAGTCTTATAAGAGGAAAAATGCTCCCAAGGACACACGGGAATTTCGGTAATGCTAGTTTCATCATGTTCATATGATTCGCGTTCACTTTGATAGTTTGATATGTGGGTGGACCGGCTCTTGGGTACTGCCCTTACTTGGACAAGCATCCCACTTATGATTAACCCCTCTCGCAAGCATCCGCAACTACGAAAGAAGAATTAAGACAAAGTATAACCATAGCATTAAACTAGTGGATCCAAATCAGCCCCTTACGAAGCAACACATAAACTAGGGTTTAAGCTTCTGTCACTCTAGCAACCCATCATCTACTTACTACTTCCCAATGCCTTCCTCTAGGCCCAATTAATGGTGAAGTGTTATGTGGTCGACGTTCCCATAACACCACTAGAGGAAAAACAACATACAACATATCAAAATACCGAACGAATACCAAATTCACATGACTATTATTAGCATGACTTATCCCATGTCCTCAGGAACAAAAGTAACTACTCACAAAGCATAATCATAATCATGATCAGAGGTGTAATGAGTAGCATCAAGGATCTGAACATAAACTCTTCCACCAAGTAATCCAACTAGCATCAACTACAAAGAGTAATAAACACTACTAGCAACCTTACAAGTACCAATCGGAGTTGCGAGATGGAGATTGGTTACAAGAGATGAACTAGGGTTTGGAGATGAGATGGTGATGATGAAGATGTTGATGGTGACGAGTCCCCTCCAATGAGAGGAGTGTTGGTGATGACGATGGCAACGATTTCCCCCTCCGGGAGGGAAGTTTCCCCGGCAGGATCGTCCTGCCGGAGCTCTAGATTGGTTCTGCTCAAGTTCCGCCTCGTGGCGGCGGCGAAACCACGAAAAAGCTCCCTTCTAATTTTTTCTGGACGAAACCCTCCATATAGAAAAAGAGGGGGGCAAGTGGGTCAGCAGGGTGCCCACAAGCCCCCATGGCGCGGCCTGGGTGTGGCCGCGCCGTGCAGGCTTGTGGCCACCCCCTGGCTCTCCTCTGGCACTTCTTCGGCCCAGTATTTTTTATATATTGGGAAAACAATATCCGTTGATTTTCACGGCGTTTGGAGTTGCGTAGAATAGTTATCTCAACTTTGCTCCACTTTCAGGCCAGAATTCCAGTTGCCGGTATTCTCCCTCTTCATGTAAACCTTGCAAAATAAGAGAGAAAAGGCATAAGAATAGTATCGTGAAGTGAAATAATAGCCAAAGAAGCGATACATATCAACGTGAAAACATGATGCAAAATGGACGTATCATGCATATGTGTGTCCACATCAAGGACAACATCATCGACCTCGGGCCGACATTCCTTCACAACATGATGTCGTTCGAGAGGATGAATGGGGTCATCAAATGGTTCGTTCGTACCATCTCCCGTCCCGAGGGGAGCATCGTCTAGGGGTAACTGACCCAAGAGTGCATCTCCTTTTGCAAGAATTATATAGTCATAGAAGATCCTGTTGTTGGTTTGCCCGTCAACAAGCACCATGGGAGGCTCGGAGGAGAAGGTCGCCATAATAGCCAAAGGGAATTGCACGTGGACTACTTGGATCGACGGGACAACTTTGACAGGGATAACTTAGTAGTGCTACAACACCTAGATGTGGTAGATGATTATGTGACACTGCACAAAGAAATCATCGCAAAGAGTTACCATGATCAAGGGATGCGCAAGACGAACGACGAAGTTACTATAGAGCACAACGCCACTTTCTTGCGTTTCTTCGAAGAGCAGGTTCGTGCTAATCCCATGGAAAAGGGCAGTTCAGACGGGTTTCTCATACACGTCTTAGAACATGGCACCGCGCCCAAACTCGTGTCCTATGAGGCATACGTAATCAACAGGTACACGTTCTACACGGAGGCCAAAGACATGGACAGTGATTACCAGAACTGAGGGGTGATGATTGAATGCGTGACTGACTCCAACGACACAAGTGGAAAATTCTACGGAAGGGTCGAAGAGATCTGGGAGCTTAACTATGCTGGAAGGCATGATGCGACGATGTTTCGTGTAAGTTGGGCTAAGGCCGTCGTAAGAGAAAACAAGTATTTCACTACTATGTCTATACCCGACGCAAAGAGCGCTATCAAGAACGTTAACGTCATCGCCAAAACAGAGCCATGGATACACGCCAAGCACGTGACACAACCGATCCGACCAATGTCAGCTGTGTTGTCGTGAGGAGAGGCAAAAGGAACATCGTCGGAATGTATGGACTCGCCAACAAGGAAGACTATGACCAATACGGCAACTCGATGAGGGAAGATGACGATGATGACGAAGCATACGTGAAAACAAGAATCAAGACTACATTACCTAAGAAAGTTCATACTCCATGGTGCGAGAAAGGAAGAGTCAACCCAACGAACAATCATTTATATATATATGTATGTATTTTGTGTATGAAACAACACATGGTTCCGATAATATTCGTGCAATGTGGGAGGGAGACATACGTTCGCGTCGTCGACTCTCTGCGAGAGGCCGTCGGGATAAAAACTAAATACAAAAAACAAAAACAAAAGGGAGAAAGCAATACAAAAGAAAAGTAAAAAAGGAAATAAAAATAATAAAAAGAAAAGTAAAATAATAAAAATAAAAGTAAAATAATAAAAATACAAAATACAAAAGAAAAATAATAAAGAAAATAATGTTAGGAGTAGTGATGGATTGCTAAAAGCGCCATTGCTAACTTAGCAGTAGCGTTGGTACCAAACCAGCACTACTCCTATTTGTCCTAGGGAATTTAGTAGTAGCGTTGGATTAGAACCAGTGCTACTACTAAGTTAGCAGTAGCGCTGGATTCCAGTGCTACTACAACTCTTACTTAACCGGCTCTCCGTCCCACTCTCCTTCCACTCCCGCCTTCGTCTCTCCCCGCGCATTGTATCACCGCCGCCTCCTCCTGTGTAGTCGCCACCCACCAGAGCCCTCCCCGCCCTTCTCTGCACGCACCCTCGACCCCTGCCTACACCGTCGGTCGACCCCCCCCCCCTCTCGCTCTGGTAAGTCCCCCGCCCCTCCTCTCCATGCCTATGTCCCTTGCGTTGGACGCCCCTACCAGGCTCCTACGCCCCTAGGCTCCTCCGCCCCAACCACCTCCCCGCCACTAGGTGGCGTGCCTTCGTGGCTGCCAGCCGCCCCGGCGCTGGCGTAGGTGTCCTACACTAGGGGGATGACAGGTCACTGGTCCTAGATCAAACTCCTTGACCGGCTCAGCCAGCAGAACCGACTAATCATCTGCATGTGGCTTCCATAGATGGATTGTTGCCCATCCGGTCTATTCTACAAGGGTTGCGTGGAGAAGTTTGATTGACCCTTTCATATTTCCCGAGCGAGGAATTCAATCAGGAGCATAGGATCGACATGTCTTTCGACGGTCGGGTTGGTGATATTTTCGCGCAAGGATATTGCTCCATCATTTTTCTACTTTTGGCACTACTAGTAGCCAACCAAGTAAATGTACGTAGATCCACACACACAAGCATGAGTGCAACGTCACCGCGTCGCATGATGTGGTTCATGTTAAAGGCTAACTTCGCTAAACATGATTGCAAAATAGCCACCAGTAACTGCTCATGTGATGTTCAACATTTTTTTAACTGAACTTGGTATCACCATCAAGAGCATAATGTTACAACTGCTTTATGATTGCAGTTTTGGATGATATATTGTGTAATTATGTGTGAGATCGTAGAAGTACCATTCGATTTGGTTCCGATAGAAGTACGTAAATTTGATGAGTTTGATCCTCCACAATGCTGGTTGTTGGGAACAACAGAATGTCACCGTACATACTTGATATGTGTGAGCTGGTTGTTGGGATCAACACAGTACACTATTTTGAGTTTTCCTTTTCTTATAGCGGTAGAAAACTAAAAAAATTTAAGAGCCTTTCAGAATGGAGTGATAGAAAATTTTGAGTTTGATATGTTGGTTTCTTTGGTTATGAACATCCACTTGATCATGTACATGCTATCTATCTACACTCCAGGCAAAGAAGAACTTATATTTTGATATAAATTTCAAACAAAAAAGTCAATGAAGTTCACACATTTTTATTGGTGACGTTCAGTGTAAAATGACAAAATACTTCATGCAGTTTTGTCGGAATGTCTGAGTGGCCTATGTTTTGCCGGAATGTTGATTCATTTCCGTTGCCGCAAATTTCAAGCGCTCCATATGTCCACTTTTTAGCAAAGGTCATGTCAAAAATTTCCGCGAATTTTGGCATGACTTGTGCTAGAAATTAGGACATATCGAGTTCCCGGGAATTGCTGGACACGGGAATGAATCAACACTTCTAACAAATATAGTCCCCCTTTTATTATTCATGTTATTCGGCCTAGAATTAAACTATTATACTTAAATACTCATAGGAAATTAATATGTCTAGTCACGACGAAGACGGGGGTTCTGGTCACCCCGAAGAAGACCTTTTTGAGGAAGCAATTTCATTTTTTTCGATTACCTGGACCAACGGGAGATGCGGATCCAGGGTGGCAATGAGACCAACCCTGACACCGACACTACCACCGGTGGCGATAGTGGCACCGACACCAAGACCGGTGATGATGTTGACGTACCCGGTGAAGGACCGAAGCCGAAAAGGGCAAGAAAACCAAACACGCTTGGCACCGGACAAATTGTGGTCACGGCGATGCACCCCATGAAATTAGAGCCAACGGCACCGAAGTAAGCACGCAAGTGCTATGGCAAACAACTAGGATGCATCCTCAGGGAAATCACCAACATCAACGACGAAAAGTTAAAGAAGATACTACATATGGAGGACACGCTTCTACGAAGTTGCACAATAGATTTTTGTTCCTTGGGCGGACTACAAGTGAACTTCCGTGGGATGACGAACCCATGACAAAGATAAACAACAAGGCAATGGTCACGTTCACCAACGCCTTCTCCGCCTGGAAAGTAAGGGTGAAAAAATCGATTCTGAACAATGAACTATGGTCGAAGATTCATGTTGACAATTCATCACTAACGGAAGAGGACTTCGAAAATTTCAAGGAGACTTGCGCTACCGAAGAAGCCCAGAAAAAGTTGGAGAAAACAAAGGAGCTACAGGCCAGGAACAAGCCTGTCCACCGCCTCGAAAGGTGTGGTTACTAGGGGAAGAGTTATGTATGGGCCAAGGAGGACGCCGAGTGTGAAGTCACGGAATCACAACCCATTGGTGGAGTTCACCGACCCGCAGGAAAGTGACTGGATCAGGGCCCGGCACCAGCGGGACCCCACAATAAGGTGTTTTACACGGACCTGAACACGAGGGAGTTCAAGAGACTACTGCTAACTGTTCTATGACCACATTATATTAATTATCTTGCAATCAATTCGACAACAAGTTTTTTCATATTTATAAACCATCCATGTTCCTTTTGAACAAAGAGCAGCCCCAAAAGGCAGCCGAAAGCGATGAGTTATCTTAGTCATCGGCGAGGCCCAAGTGGGACAACCCGTTTAACACGGCCCTTAACATACTTAAAAATGTCTCGGTGGACAAACCTCCGTCTTATGGATGTGTGCACGGCGTCGGAGATGGCGCCTCGTGGATGATGTGCTACCATCGGAAGCCAGAGGAAAAAAGCAGAGACGATAGCTTTCTCAACACACCATCGACGAGAAGGTCGCTCAAGCGGTCGAGAAGAGCAAAGTTGAGACCAAAGAAGAGCTGGTCAAGGTAATCGACGATAAGGACAATGTAGTGAGGCAGCTTCCTTGGGCCAATTGGTTCCGACAGTTTTTGATTTTGTGAGGAGGAATCCAGAAAAAGGGCTAGAGGACTTTCCCCTTCTCAGCTTTATCGGGAGCAATTGGGCGAACATCGCACCAACAACACCTACTCATGCAACTGCACATGCTCCCGTACCTGGTCTCGCTCAGGTTCAGAGCAGCCTGTCCTCCGTCTCTGCCGTTCTCGACGGGGCTTCGTCTTTGGCTGAGCTCGACGCCATCACACTCATTATGCGTCATACACTCTTCACCAGCATGTCTATATAGTCTTCTATTTCAGTTGCCTTTCGGATGTCTGACGCCGTAGTCATGACTTCACAGGCTGACGAAACCCCATGCACCCTACTGTACAATGTCAACGGCCAGAAGGTGGACGTGGGTAAGGCAACGATCATGAAGCCGAAGGACCGCATGCTCCATAAACGACAAATGCCCCATGGCGTCTTCAAAGTTTGTGTGGCCAGTGTGAAAGCGGGCTTCAAGGATTTGCCTCTTCCGACACAAGTTGATGACGACGGGACCCCTAAACAGATTGGCACATGCAAGAGCTGGATCTTGCCTTCACTGAAGACTCGCCTTCGTGTCAAGGCGCCCGGTAGCACACCAACTACAATTCATCAACAAGGTATGAAGACCACCTCACCTATCCAATTACATGCACCTATTGCGGCAGGTGATAGCGGTCAACGCGACGAGGGAGAGCCTCCATTAGTGCCAGCCAACGTCGCCCCTGCCGAAGAAGCAAATGTTGATGATGTCATGGAGGAAGATGCTGGTGACCCTAGCCAGTATATCAATACCGTCTATGATGATGCTCGGGAGTATGACTCAGGCTATGAGCGTGGAGATGACTGGGTGATACCTGAATTGCTAGAGCCGCAACGTCCTACGGGTTATTGCAAAAAGTCTCTCTTTATGTGATCCTTGCAGGAGACACCTCCAGATGACGCCTCTACCTAGCAAGAACAACACGGGGGGCGTACACTGGTAATTAGCCCGATGACGCTGGGGTGGTGGTTAGGGAAGGTATGGCGGGCTCACTAGCGCCACCCGCCAAGGAGCGAAGGAGGAGACCGGAGAAGAAAGGATCTAAAGGTGCCAGAGCTGCATCAAGCATCAGCCGCCTCTAAAGCCCTGGGAATTAGACAGAATACATGTTATAGATGCGGATCGTTTCGATGTCACCGGCAACCCGATCCTACCTCAAAAAGCGCTAGAGATCATACAGAACAATGATCTAAGGAGATTTCATGATGATGTGTTGGCCATAGAGAGAAGACTTCTCAGCACAGAAAAACAAGGATACCTGCTTCACCCAGCTCAGGTTCCGGGTGTGATGTTATACCTCAATAGATGGCCCGCGGATAAGTTCATCATGCAATTTGAGTACATCTACGACATGTTCCACATGACCAAGCTGGATTTTCAGTTCATCCGTCTGTATGCGTTGTATCTCAACTACATCATCAGGTGCAAGAACATAGAATATATCTCCTTCGCAGACCGTACTATATGCACGAGAGCCTCTTGGCAGTCTGCAAAGAGTACCGTGACTATGTGAGCAAGTACATCAGCGATTTCATGATCGCTAATAAGGACAAGGAAACGATTCTCCTGACTTATCATCCCACGTAAGTCATCCGTGGATATCCTATCGTAAGTTTTAATCATTCCTTTGCAAGCATTGAGGCTAATTTGAGGTGTACCTATTTTGCACAGCGGGGGGGGGGGGGGGGGTGCCATCCTCATCTGTGTGTACCCATCATACTCCCATGCTCCGTACTTGGACTCGTGAAAGAACATCGAGAAAAAGGATTACACGCACATAAAGAGTGTTCTCGATAGTGCCTTGATAACCTTCAACCTTACTGGTGGATATATCAAGGTGAAAAAGTATAGGAATCAAGCGCTTGCTTTCGACCATAAGACCGACTTTTGCTGCATCCAACAACTGAACACTGTTGGGGAACGTCGCATGGGAAACAAAAAATTTCCTACGCGCACGAAGACCTATCATGGTGATGTCCATCTACGAGAGGGGATATTCGATCTACGTACCCTTGTAGATCGCACAGCAGAAGCGTTAGTGAACGCGGTTGATGTAGTGAAACGTCCTCACGTCCCTCGATCCGCCCCGCGAACCGTCCCGCGATCAGTCCCACGATCTAGTGCCGAACGGACGGCACGTCCGCGTTCAGCACACGTACAGCTCGACGATGATCTCGGCCTTCTTGATCCAGCAAGAGAGACGGAGAGGTAGATGAGTTCTCCGGCAGCATGACGGCTCTCTGGAGGTTGGTGGTGACCTAATCTCAGCAGGGCTCCGCCCGAGCTCCGCAGAAACGCGATCTAGAGGTGAAACCGTGGAGATATGTGGTCGGGCTGCCGTGGCAAAGTTGTCCCAAATCAGCCCTAAAACCTCCGTATATATAGGGGGAAGCGGGGGAGCCTTGCCTTGGGGTCCAAGGACCCTCAAGGGGTTCGGCCGATCCAAGGGGGGGAGTCCTCCCCTTCCAAACCGAATCCAACTAGGTTTGGAAGGAGGAGTCCTTCCCCTTTTTCCCACCTCCTCTTTTTTTTCTTTTCTCTTTGATTTTCTTCCTATGGAGCATAGGGCCTTCTTGGGCTGTCCCACCAGCCCACTAAGGGCTGGTGCGCCACCCCCAAGGCCTATGGGCTTCCCCGGGGTGGGTTGCCCCCCCGGTGAACACCCAGAACCCATTCGTCATTCCCGGTACATTCCCGGTAACTCCGAAAACCTTCCGGTAATCAAATGAGGTCATCCTATATATCAATCTTCGTTTCCGGACCATTCCGGAAACCCTCGTGACGTCCGTGATCTCATCCGGGACTCCAAACAACATTCGGTAACCGACCATATAACTCAAATACGCATAAAACAACGTCGAACCTTAAGTGTGCAGACCCCGCGGGTTCGAGAACTATGTAGACATGACCCGAGTGACTCCTCGGTCAATATCCAATAGTGGGACCTGGATGCCCATATTGGATCCCACATATTCTACGAATATCTTATCGTTTGAACCTCAGTGCCAAGGATTCGTATAATCCCGTATGCCATTCCCTTTGTCCTTCGGTATGTTACTTGCCCGAGATTCGATCGTCAGTATCCGCATACCTATTTCAATCTCGTTTACCGACAAGTCTCTTTACTCGTTCCGTAATACAAGATCCCGCAACTTACACTAAGTCACATTGCTTGCAAGTATTGTGTGTGATGTTGTATTACCGAGTGGGCCCCGAGATACCTCTCCGTCACACGGAGTGACAAATCCGAGTCTCGATCCATACTAACTCAACGAACACCTTCGGAGATACCTGTAGAGCATCTTTATAGTCACCCAGTTACGTCGCGACGTTTGATACACACAAAGCATTCCTCCGGTGCCAGTGAGTTATATGATCTCATGGTCATAGGAACAAATACTTGACACGCAGAAAACAGTAGCAACAAAATGACACGATCAATATGCTACGTCTATTAGTTTGGGTCTAGTCCATCATGTGATTCTCCTAATGACGTGATCCGGTTATCAAGCAACAACACCTTGTTCATAATCAGAAGACCCTGACTATGTTTGATCAACTGGCTAGCCAACTAGAGGCTTGCTAGGGACAGTGTTTTGTCTATGTATCCACACATGTATATAAGTCTTCATTCAATACAATTATAGCATGGATAATAAACGATTATCTTGATACAGGAATTATAATAATAACTATATTTATTATTGCCTCTAGGGCATAATTCCAATAGTCTCCCAGTTGCACTAGAGTCAATAATCTAGCCCTCACATCATCATGCAAATTACATTGTAATAAATCTAACACCCATACAGTTCTGGTGTTGATCATGCTTTGCCCGTGGAAGAGGTCTAGTCAGCGGGTCTGCTACAGTCAGATCCGTGTGCACTTTGCATATATTTACATCCTCCCCTTCGACGTAGTCGCGGATGAGGTTGAAGCGTCGTTTGATGTGTCTGGACTTCTTGTGAAACCGTGGTTCCTTTGCTAGGGCAATGGCACCCATGTTGTCACAGAACAAGGTTATTGGATTCAGTGCGCTTGGCACTACTCCAAGATCCATCATGAACTGCTTCATCCAGACACCCTCCTTAGCCGCCTCAGAGGCAGCCATGTACTCCGCTTCACATGTAGAATCTGTTACGACGCTTTGCTTGGAACTGCACCAACTTACCGCACCCCATTAAGAATAAATACGTATCCGGTCTGCGACTTAGAGTCGTCCGGATCTGTGTCAAAGCTTGCATCGACGTAACCCTTTACGCCGAGCTCTTCGTCACCTCCATACACAACAAACATCTCCTTAGTCCTTTTCAGGTACTTCAGGATATTCTTGACCGCCGTCCAGTGATCCACTCCGAGATTACTCTGGAACCTGCCTGCCATACTTATGGCCAAGCTAACGTCCGGTCTAGTGCACAACATTGCATACATGATAGAACCTATGGCTGAAGCATGGGGGACGGTGCTCATATTCTCTCTATCCTCATCAGTTGCTGGGTACTGAGTCTTACTCAATCTCGTACCTTGTAAAACTGGCAAGAAACCTTTCTTGGACTGTTCCATTTTGAACCTCTTCAAAACTTTATCAAGGTATGTGCTTTGTGAAAGTCCTATCAGGCGTTTTGATCTATCCCTGTAGATCTTAATGCCTAGAATGTAAGCAGCTTCTCCTAGGTCCTTCATAGAGAAACTTTTATTCAAGTAATCCTTTATGCTCAACAAAAACTCTACGTTGTTTCCAATCAGCAATATGTCATCCACATATAATATTAGAAACGCCATAGAGCTCCCACTCACTTTCTTGTAAATACAAGATTCTCCAACCACTTGTATAAACCCAAATGCTTTGATCACCTCATCAAAGCGTTTGTTCCAACTCCGAGATGCTTGCACCAGCCCATAAATGGATCGCTGGAGCTTGCACACCTTGTTAGCATTCTTAGGATTGACAAAACCTTCGGGTTGCATTATATACAACTCTTCCTTAAGGAAACCGTTAAGGAACGCCGTTTTGACATCCATCTGCCAGATTTCATAATCGAAAAATGCAGCTATTGCTAACAAGATTCTGACAGACTTAAGCATCGCTACGGGTGAGAATGTCTCATCGTAGTCAACTCCTTGAACTTGTGAAAAACCCTTTGCCACAAGTCGAGCTTTATAAATGGTCACATTGTCGTCAGCGTCCGTCTTCTTCTTAAAGATCCATTTGTTCTGAATAGCCTTGCGGCCCTCAGGTAGTACTTCCAAAGTCCATACTTTGTTCTCATACATGGATCCTATCTCGGACTTCATGGCCTCTAGCCATTTGTTGGAATCTGGGCCCACCATTCCTTCTTCATAATTTGCAGGTTCATTGTTGTCTAACAACATGATTGACATGACGGGATTACCGTACCACTCTGGAGCAGCACGTGGTCTCGTTGACCTGCGTGGTTCGACAGGAACTTGAGACGGAGTTTCATGATCATCATCATTAACTTCCTCCTCAACCTGTGTCGCAAGGACAGAGGTTTCCCCTTGCCCTACGCCACCATCTAGAGGGATGAGAGGTTCGACAACCTCATCAAGTTCTATCTTCCTCCCACTCAATTCTCTCGAGAGAAACTCCTTCTCGAGAAAAGCTCCGTTTTTAGCAACAAACACTTTGCCCTCGGATTTGAGATAGAAGGTGTACCCAACTGTCTCTTTTGGGTAACCTATGAAGATGTACTTTTCCGTTTTTGGTTCCAGCTTTTCAGGCTGAAGCTTTTTGACATAAGCATCACATCCCCAAACTTTAAGAAACGACAACTTTGGCCTTTTGCCATACCACAGTTCGTATGGTGTTGTCTCAACGGATTTTGATGGTGCCCTATTTAAAGTGAATGCAGCTGTGTCTAATGCATCACCCCAAAACGATAACGGCAAATCGGTAAGAGACATCATAGATCGCACCATCTCTAATAAAGTACGATTACGACGTTCGGACACACCATTACGCTGTGGTGTTCCAGGCGGTGTCAACTGTGAAACAATTCCACATTGTCTTAAGTGAGCACCAAACTCGAAACTCAGATATTCACCCCCACCATCAGACCGTAGGAACTTGATCTTCTTGTTACGATGATTTTCAACTTCACTCTGAAATTGCTTGAACTTTTCAAATGTTTCAGACTTGTCCTTCATTAAGTAGACATAACCATATCTACTCAAATCATCAGTGAAGGTGAGAAAATAACGATATCCGCCGCGTGCCTCTACGCTCATCGGACCGCACACATCGGTATGTATGATTTCCAACAAGTCACTTGCACGCTCCATTGTTCCGGAGAACGGAGTTTTAGTCATCTTGCCCATGAGGCATGGTTCGCACGTGTCAAATGAATCAAAGTCAAGTGACTCCAAAAGTACATCGGCATGGAGTTTCTCATGCGCTTTACACCAATATGACCTAAGCGGCAGTGCCACAAAAATATGGCGCTATCATTGTTAACTCTAACTCTTTTGGTATCAATGTTATGTATGTGTGTATCACTATCAAGATTCAATATGAACAATCCTCTCACATTGGGTGCATGACCATAAAAGATGTTACTCATAGAAATAGAACAACCATTATTCTCTGACTTAAAAGTGTAACCGTCTCGCAATAAACAAGATCCAGATATAATGTTCATGCTCAACGCAGGCACTAAATAACAGTGATTCAAGTTCATAACTAATCCTGATGGTAACTGAAGTGAAACTGTGCCGACGGCGATTGCATCAACCTTGGAACCATTTCCTACGCGCATCGTCACTTCATCTTTCGCCAGCCTTCGTCTATTCCGCAGTTCCTGTTTCGAGTTGCAAATATGAGCAACAGAACCGGTATCGAATACGCAGGCACTACTACGAGAGCCGGTTAAGTACACATCAATAAAATGTATATCAAATATACCTGCTTTTTCTTTGGCCGCCTTCTTATCAGCCAGATACGTGGGGCAGTTGCGCTTCCAGTGACCCATACCCTTGCAATAGTAACACTCTGTTTCAGGCTTAGGTCCAGCTTTGGGTTTCTTCGTCGGATTGGCAACAGGCTTGCCGCTCTTCTTTGAATTACCCTTCTTTCCTTTGTCGTTTCTCTTGAAACTAGTAGTCTTATTCACCATCAACACTTGATGCTCTTTACGGAGTTCAGACTCTGCGACTTTCAGCATCGCAAACAACTCGCCGGGTGACTTGCTCATCCCTTGCATGTTGTAGTTCAACACAAAGCCTTTATAGCTTGGCGGCAGTGATTGAAGGATTCTGTCAGTGATAGCCTCTTGCGGCAGTTCAATCCCCAGCTCAGCTCGACGGTTTGAGTACCCAGATATTTTGAGCACATGTTCACTGACAAACGAGTTCTCCTCCATCTTGCAAGCATAGAATTTATCGGAGGTCTCATGTCTCTCGATCCGGGCGTTCTTCTGAAAGATGAACTTCAACTCCTGGAAAATCTCAAATGCTCCATGACGCTCAAAGCAACGTTGAAGTCCCGGTTCTAAGCCATACAAGACTGCACATTGAACTACTGAGTAGTCCTCCTTACGTGTTAACCAAGCATTCTTAACATCCTGGTCAGCCGTAGCGGGTGGTTCATCTCCTAGTGCAGCATTAAGGACATAATCCTTCTTCCCAGCTTGTACGATTAGCTTAAGATTACGAGCCCAGTCTACAAAGTTGCTTCCATCATCTTTCAACTTAGTTTTCTCTAGGAACGTATTAAAATTCAGGGTGACTGTCGCGTGAGCCATGATCTACAACACAAATATATTCAAAGTAGACTTAGACTATGTTCAAGATAATTAGAGTTTAACTTAATCAAATTACTCGCTAAACTACCACTCAAAAAGTACATCTCTCTAGTCATTTGAGTGGTTCATGATCCACTTACACTAGCTCAAGTCCGATCATCACATGAGTTGAGTATAGTTTCAGTGGTAAGCATCCCTATGCTAATCATATCATCTATATCATTCATGATCGACCTTTCAGTCTCATGTGTTCCGAGGCCATGTCTGCACATGCTAGGCTCGTCAAGCTTAAACCGAGTGTTCCGTGTGTGCAACTGTTTTGCACCCGTTGTATGTGAACGTTGAGTCTATCACACCCGATCATCACGTGGTGTCTCGAAACGATGAACTGTAGGAATGGTGCACAGTCGGGGAGAACACAATTTCGTCTTGAAATTTTAGTGAGAGATCACCTTATAATGCTACCGTCGTTCTAAGCAAAATAAGGTGCATAAAAGGATTAACATCACATGCAATTCATAAGTGACATGATATGGCCATCATCACGTGCTCCTTGATCTCCATCACCAAAGCACCGGCACGATCTTCTTGTCACGGGCGCCACACCATGATCTCCATCAACGTGTCGCCATCGGGGTTGTCGTGCTACTCATGCTATTACTACTAAAGCTACATCCTAGCAAAATAGTAAACGCATCTGCAAGCACAAACGTTAGTTTAAAGACATCCCTATGGCTCCTGCCGGTTGCCGTACCATCGACGTGCAAGTCAATATTATCTATTACAACATGATCATCTCATACATCCAATATATCATATCACATCGTTGGCCATATCACATCACAAGCATACCCTGCAAAAACAAGTTAGACGTCCTCTAATTTTGTTGTTGCATGTTTTACGTGGTGACCATGGGTATCTAGTAGGATCGCATCTTACTTACGCAAACACCACAACGGAGATATATGAATTGCTATTTAACCTTATACAAGGACCTCCTCGGTCAAATCCGATTCAACTAAAGTTGGAGAAACTGACACTTGCCAGTCATCTTTGAGCAACGGGGTTACTCGTAGCGATGAAACCAGTCTCTCGTAAGCGTACGAGTAATGTCGGTCCAAGCTGCTTCAATCCAACAATACCGCGGAATCAAGAATAGACTAAGGAGGGCAGCAAAGCACACATCACCGCCCACAAAAACTTTTGTGTTCTACTCGAGAAGACATCTACGCATGAACCTAGCTCTGATACCACCGTTGGGGAACGTCGCATGGGAAACAAAAATTTTCCTACGCGCACGAAGACCTATCATGGTGATGTCCATCTACGAGAGGGGATATTCGATCTACGTACCCTTGTAGATCGCACAGCAGAAGCGTTAGTGAACGCGGTTGATGTAGTGGAACGTCCTCACGTCCCTCGATCCGCCCCTTGAACCGTCCCGCGATCAGTCCCATGATCTAGTGCCGAACGGACGGCACCTCCGCGTTCAGCACACGTACAGCTCGACGATGATCTCGGCCTTCTTGATCCAGCAAGAGAGATAGAGAGGTAGATGAGTTCTCCGGCAGCATGACGGCGCTCCGGAGGTTGGTGGTGACCTAATCTCAGCAGGGCTCTGCCCGAGCTCCGCAGAAACGCGATCTAGAGGTGAAACCGTGGAGATATGTGGTCGGGCTGCCGTGGCAAAGTTGTCCCAAATCAGCCCTAAAACCTCCGTATATATAGGGGGAAGAGGGGGAGCCTTGCCTTGGTGTCCAAGGACGCTCAAGGGGTTCGGCCGATCCAAGGGGGGGAGTCCTCCCCTTCCAAACCGAATCCAACTAGGTTTGGAAGGAGGAGTCCTTCCCCTTTTTCCCTCCTCCTCTTTTTTTCTTTTCTCTTTGATTTTATTCCTATGGCGCATAGGGCCTTCTTGGGCTGTCCCACCAGCCCACTAAGGGCTGGTGCGCCACCCCCAAGGCCTATGGGCTTCCCCGGGGTGGGTTGCCCCCCCGGTGAACACCCAGAACCCATTCGTCATTCCCGGTACATTCCCGGTAACTCCGAAAACCTTCCGGTAATCAAATGAGGTCATCCTATATATCAATCTTCGTTTCCGGACCATTCCGGAAATCCTCATGACGTCCGTGATCTCATACGGGACTCCAAACAACATTCGGTAACCAACCATATAACTCAAATACGCATAAAACAACGTCGAACCTTAAGTGTGCAGACCCTGCGGGTTCGAGAACTATGTAGACATGACCCGAGTGACTCCTCGGTCAATATCCAATAGCGGGACCTGGATGCCCATATTGGATCCCACATATTCTACGAAGATCTTATCGTTTGAACCTCTGTGCCAAGGATTCATATAATCCCGTATGTCATTCCCTTTGTCCTTTGGTATGTTACTTGCCCGAGATTCGATCGTCAGTATCCGCATACCTATTTCAATCTCGTTTACCGACAAGTCTCTTTACTCGTTCCGTAATACAAGATCCCGCATCTTACACTAAGTCACATTGCTTGCAAGGCTTGTGTGTGATGTTGTATTACCGAGTGGGCCCCGAGATACCTCTCCGTCACACGGAGTGACAAATCCCAGTCTCGATCCATACTAACTCAACGAACACCTTCGGAGATACCTGTAGAGCATCTTTATAGTCACCCAGTTACGTTGCCACGTTCGATACACACAAAGAATTCCTCCGGTTTTAGTGAGTTATATGATCTCATGGTCATAGGAACAAATACTTGACACGCAGAAAACAGTAGCAACAAAATGAGATGATCAATATGCTACGTCTATTAGTTTGGGTCTAGTCCATCATGTGATTCTCCTAATGACGTGATCCGGTTATCAAGCAACAACACCTTGTTCATAATCAGAAGACCCTGACTATCTTTGATCAACTGGCTAGCCAACTAGAGGCTTGCTAGGGACAGTGTTTTGTCTATGTATCCAGACATGTATATAAGTAATCATTCAATACAATTATAGCATGGATAATAAACGATTATATTGATACAGGAATTATAATAATAACTATATTTTTTATTGCGCAGCAGGGGGGGGGGGGTGGGCGCCATCCTCATCTGTGTGTACCCATCATACTCCCATGCTCCGTACTTGGACTCGTCAAAGAACATCGAGAAAAAGGATTACACGCACATAAAGAGTGTTGATAACCTTCAACCTTACTGGTGGATATATCAAGGTGAAAAAGTACAGGAACAAGCGCTCGCTTTCGACCATAAGACCGACTTTTGCTGCATCCAACAACTGAACACTAGCAAGGCTGATGGATTCTACCTCATGCATCACATGATCGAGTACAAAAGGGATAGACAACGCCTTCACATGTCAGCTAATTCTGGCGATGCCAATATTGTCAACTAGGCCACAAGCATAGGAACGACACCGGATCATCGAACTCGAGCTGAGTTTTATCACATACGGTGTGAACTTGCCCAAGTGATGATGAAGCAGGTCGTCGAACAAGGAGGGATGTTCTTCCATGGGCCAATGAGGCAGGAGAATGTCCAAGAACTGCTACGCGCTCAGCGTGTGGACCTAAAGCCTTTCAACCATCTCAGGTCATTCATCCCTGACTATGAAGATTGGGGCGCCGACAAGGAGGAGTGATTGACGATGACAATGTGTGTTTATAATTAGTACTACCGGCTTTCTATGAACTAGCGTATACATCGCTCTAGTTAATTAGTTTGTGTATGAGGAACTTCGTTATTTATGTTTACTGCTTGTATTCTTCTAAGTATGCCTCTTTGTGTTTCTCAAGAACATTATGTTGCATATTATATATCGTTGTTAATCAACTTACGATGCAGGTACATAGATCGGAGATGGCAAAGGACTGCTACGCCGTATTCATTGGGAGGGTTCCAGGAGAGTACGACCACTGGCGAGACGCTTAGGCCCAGGTGGATAGGTATCCGGGAGCTAGCCAGAGAGGGTTCGACAGCAAAGCCGAAGCGTAAATGAGTTACTTCAGGTGGATACCACAGCAAGAGATAGAGCAAAACCGGTGCCTCAAGAAGTACTATATAGTCGCGCTCTTGCTCATGCTGATCACTCTTCTCTTCTACACGATGGTTTAGATAGGGATGATGAAGCTTGTGGGTGTGCCATGACTTATGTGTATCGCTATTTTCGAGATTTAATGATATATGTGTAGGATAATGACGATGATGGTGTAAATGACGAGACTACTTTATGTGTATGATATGATGAGAATAATGCATGTTTCTTACGATACGATGAAACTATTGTTTAGAGCATGCACAAATATGTTGAGGGGACATAAATACGACGGGAATTAAATATTGAAAGTAGGAATATTAGAAGTAGCGCTGGAATATTAACAGTAGAGCTGGCTTAGCAGTAGCGCTTTATTTATTCCAGCACTACAGCTAACGTAGATACGAGTAGCGCTTTCATCCAGCACTACTGCTAACAGGTTAACTGTAGCGCGTTGCTAAGGGTAAAACCAGCGCTACAGGTAGGCTTTCTCCTACTAGTGTGTTTTGGCCAAATAAAATTAAAAAAATGTTAGAAATAATAAAACAACACAAAACATACTTAAATAAAAAAAGATAAAACCCCTCGGGAACTTACGCAAAGTGAAGGCCCAGCCCACCCCTGGCTGTCATCTTCAGAACGCCAGGACGCCGTCGTCTTCAACCTCCGGCCATCGAAGCCGTCGTCGTCGATAAGTTGTCGTCAAGCCGTCCACGAGCCTGCTTTCAATGACTATGACACTTCTGTGAGCTGGAGCTTCCATACCCCTTCTTCCACTATTTGATTGAGCGCCATAGGTCTTGATTTTAGCGGAGCCCGAAGATCTCCGCCATGCGAGCTCGACTCCAGCGACACTCCGGTGCTTCTCAGGCCGAGTTAGTGACGCCTATAGGACCGGGTGCTCGTATAGAGCACGTAGGTGATCTCACGTGGGGATCCCACCCCGTGTAGCATCGACCCCGAGATCAACCGAGCTCCAGCGGCCGCCAAGCTTGCCGCAGACAATGTTCTGGTCCAGATCAACCCATGGGGCTTGCCCCTTTAGACGCGCCGATGAATGGATGTTCGATAGGTGGTCTTCGCTGTTGATTTGGTCGCCGGAGGGCGAATCCCAACCCTCCACCGTCTCAGGTGCCACCGACGGCTCAACGCCGGTGAGCCCAACCCCGCTGACCACCAGGTTTGAACCCCTGGGTCATTGGCGGCCACCTCTGTTTAAGTTCTGATTAATTTAAATTAATTAATGTCACAGCCCTAGGATAATTGCTTGCAATTATTTGCATCATCATCTTGCATCATGTTAAATCTAATTAATTTGAAATGGGGATGATCAAACCCGGGCATTAATATGATTTAAATAAGTCCAACTTAACATAATTTTCAATTAATTAACCTAAAATGTCTTCAAAAATATTTATTATTTCTGGAAAATGTTGGGAACATCAACAAGAGACGATGCACACTTTTCTGAGTCATATGGGTTTTTGGTTAACACATTTTATATTTGTTTTGGGGCTTTTAAAATACTATGAGTAATTGATGGATCCAACAATATTGAAACTTGGTGAGGGCCTCTGGAATAATTCTTTTAGTACGCACAAAAAGTCCCAAAATTTTATAAATGATTTGGTTAGTAAACCAAATTCAAAACAACTACAAAAAATAGAAAAAAAAAGAAAAAAAACAGAAAAATAGGAAAATGAGAAACTTACCTAGCGCTCGCGGCCCAGCCCACTCATCCTCCCCTGGTCGTCGTCCTCCCCAAGCAGCTGTGTGGCAGCAGCGCAGCAACCGCGACCACCTTGTGCTTGCCACGCACGAGGCGCCCCCGAACCTATCTTCATGCCCATGAATCGCCCCGCAACCTACTCTCGCTTCTCCCTCGCTGTTCGCTCGCTCTGGACCTCTCCCCCTCTCGATCCCTAAGGTCACCGAGACCCACGGAGAGCACCGCCGTCACAACTGTGGCCATCGTCGTCCCCTTGTCGTGCTTCCATGTCCGGATGACTGGTAGAGCTCTGCATCATCATCATGCCCAAGGAATCAAGATGGGAAGCCCATCATCACCGTCATTGTTGTCGTTCTCATCTCCGGCGAGTGAAGCTTTTCCTCGTCGATTCGCCGTCACCTGAGCTTCCCTGACCATGCTGAGTAATCCGAAGACAACACAGTGAGCTCCAACGTCTTTTCCCCTTCCTCTTCTCGCCACATTTGCCCTTTAGGCCATAGCTCCGCCATGGACGAGAGCTCACCGTCGCCACATTTGTCGCCGCCGTAGGTCTGGTGACCTTCGACTCTCGTGCACGTCCCATTGGGGTCGTGTGGCTGCGCAGCTTCATTTGATGCTAAGTCATTGCCATGCCGTGCACCGCAACAACGAAACCACCGAGTCCCGAGTTCCCGCCGCCGTTGTGCTCGTCGCCAGCATAGATTCCGACCGCCCCATGACCAACCGCTATTCCCACTAGATACGGCGAGCATGGACTCCATTCAGGTACCATTGGCTCCTCCACACGCTGCCTCTTGCTCAACTCCGGCAAGTCACCGCCGCTCTTTTTGGTCGTCCCTGACTAGCTCTGGCATGCTGATGTGGCCCCATTATTAGGGGTTAACACACTGCTTATTTTTCCCAAACCAGAGGCTGATAGTGGGCCATGTAAGAGGATCAAACCCTCGTCAGCACGGGATTAATCCGCACTTAGCCTCTGGGTCACTAACCAGTGGGTTCCACTGGTTAAGTTTGACCTGGATCCAGCTTGTTCACCTACTGATGTCACCAAGACGCAATGCAAATGCAATAAACCCTTTCCTGGATTAAATCTAGTTGCGGGAATTCTGGATAATGCTTAAGCCTTATAAAAACATCAAAATTAATCTATAACTCAGATGAAAATAAATTATATGTGAAAAATGATCAGAAAAATCCAATGAATCTGTTTAAACCATGTTCATGAATGTTTGAACAAGTTAACATCACCAACTAAGGAGACTTCTTGATTAGGCCAATGTATGAAATACCATTTGGAGTTGGAATTCAAACTCCTTTGAATTCCACTTCAATTAAGTTGGTTAATTTTTCCTCTAGATCAGTTCAGTACCTTAATATGCCACTTCATACATCATGATTGTTGCATTGCATTGAATGTGCTCCTCCCTTGTTTTGTCGATTTTGTTCCTCCTCGGTAGACGATGGTTCTGACGTTATGATCGTTGACACTGATGAAGAGAAATGATATCTTCAGAAGTGCCAGGCAAAGAACCCCCCTTGAGCATACTGATATAAACCCACTCTCTCGCTCCTACTCTCTTTTACTACATTAGTGCAACAACGATTCAATTGCTACAAGTTTTGGTAGTTGAACTCATTCCTCTGCATGACCTGTTTTTGCCATAGTAAATAGTTGAAACCACTTAGCATGAGTAGCAACTGCTTGATCCTTGATGTGCCTGCTCATCCATGCTTGCTTACTATGCCTGCTATGCTCAGAGTCATGTGAGGTGTCATCCATTTGAATGATGAATCAGAATGGTTGTGTTCAAGTCCTACTGTGTGAGAGTTAAGTGTGTGAATCCGATTTGGTAAAGGTAGCGATGAGAGGCCATCTAGGAGTACATGGCGGGTTGTCTCATTGGGACCGTCCGTTAGAACTGAGTTATGTGTATATTATCCAAGACAAGATACTACCTTGCATTGGGATTCTTAATTGACCCTCTCGGCTTATTAATCACCTAGATCTCTGTCCAAGAGTTGCACGGTGTATACACAATGGCACGGTGTACATGACGGGTTTGTAGGAACAGTGTTGGCGATCGTGTTTAGCTCTACCCATCGGGTTAGGCTTCAGTGCGGTAGATACACAGTGGCACAGTGTACCAAGTGGCACCCGGATGGTGGGCTTGTGGAACCCTGTGCACACCATTTGAGGCCGTTAAGGAAACTTCGGTCGGACGTCCTTGCGGGTTCAGTCTCAAATAGGCGATAAACCTCGACTAGGATCTTGTGTGGTCAATGCTCGTGTTCAACGCCCACGCCAGTGCTTTCGCTTGAAGGTTGCCGAGATGCATGACGTGCATATGGTGATAAGTGGTGAGAGCGTGTGTGAAGTAGTATACCCCTGCAGGGTGAATTAATCTGTTCAAATATCCGCATCCTCGGATATGGACTACTTGGAAACTTTATCTGGTACATAGACAACTTGAAATGGATACTCTAAAATCTGCATGATAAGTGTGAGTTCTATGGATGGCCTTCTCGTAGGGAGGCAAGAGTGGATCCATAGTAAGGTATTGTTTTGGTGAATATGTGGACTCGTGTGCGCTACCCCACCTCCAAGAAAGTGTTTGTGGTTGTAGTTCAGGTTAGCCAAGACTCAAAGCTGGCTTGCTGCAATTAAACTCCACAACCCCTTCATTGATACTAATGCATATGTAGATAGTTTGGAAGTAAGTCTTGCTATGTACATTTGTACTCACAGTTGCTTATTTGTGTTTTTGCAGAGGACACATTAGTCTCTCTATTGGTTCTACGCAATGTGTTTGATGTTGATCGAAATAGCTTGGGAATCCCAGACAGAGATCTGACTCCTTTTGGTAGGGTCGTTGTACATTTTCAGGCTCCTCCGACCACTTTTAGTAGATGTATGTACTCAGACATGTTATGCTTTTGTTGATGCTTATATGAATTGAGTATTGGGTCATGTGACCCCTATATTTTGGTATCATACTATGTTGACTCTTATAAGTTTTTAATAAATGCTTGAGTCATAGAGTTATGTTGTGATGCCATGTTGTATCTACACATATCGTGCCTATATGTGTGTATGTTTTGAGATGCATTGTATGTGTGGGATTCAACACCTAGTTGTATGCCTTCAGTAACCTTCTTTATGGGGAAAATCCTCTTTGTGTTTCCACTGAGCCATGGTAGCTCGCTAATGCTCCGAACACAATGATGGACCGACATGTATCCTTCTTTGGAGCTATGTTTGTCCCTTTAGGGAAATGTCATGCAGTGTAATGGAGTCAATGTAGCTTGCTATGACTTGTCTACACACGCTATTGATCGACGACTGCTTTGCTGGGATATGTATGCATGTCCCTGTATGGATGTGCCGCTTGGGTTAATAACTAGTCATGTCGACCCGGCTTCTCCGTCGTTCGACTGCTGGCAACATATACACATACGTGAGACAAAAGACGCAAACGGTATCGACCCAGGTTAGGTGGCTGCCGTGGAGTTAACCGTGCACGAGGCCGCAAAGTGATGTGTTGTGTTACGGGCTAGGTTCTTATGACTTAGGATCGTGGTCCCGATAGTGTTCGTATTAGTCTGTTGGATAACCAAGCCAAAGTGGTCAATGTTGAGTCTAGGAAGTCTTTAGTTATATAAGGGAATTGCTTATGGAAGGGAACATAAGGCTCTTTTTAATCCTTTCCTTGTGTTATTCTTATTCCTATTCACCCTCTTCCTTATTCTACGGGGTTTAATGATTACGCTTCTCATCCATCTATCAGGATGATAAGTTACTATGCTGGAGACCTATAGGTAAGGTGTTGTCTTCCTGGATCGATGTCTCCATAAGAATTCAATATTATGTTGTTAGTTTTCATGCAGGTTGCCTCATATTTCATGCACGTACAACCGTTATGTTGTCTGACTTAGCCAAGGGTTATAAAATCTGATACAATTGCAAATTCTTTTCTTCTGTTCCTGGTGTCCTTTTGGCCAGAGAAACGACACTATATATAGTGTTGATGTACTCTATTACCCCAATGTATTTGTTGAAGTGTTAGGAAACCATGTTATCTCGGTAAACCACCCATCAGTCTAGTTGTGTTTTGTGTTTCGAGTGTGATAATTCTGGCCCTCATTATCGAAAGCATCTTGTGATGTTATATAAGAGTAGGTATTCCAAATCTGGGTTCTTGAACCCAAGGATCATACTGCTCACTCATGTTGATAGTGATTGCTCATTACTTTAGGATTGTTAGTAACCTTGTTATAGTTTTCAAGGTTCGTGGTATATCATTCTTCCAATACCATGAACTATCATGGCAGAAGTTCTTCATGAACTAAATGATCACAATAAGAGTACTATTGATGACTTCTCTATTCCATATTGTGACTCTGTCAATTTATCCTTTCTGCATGGGTTATCCGGAAGAATTATGTTGAACTTGTTCGACATGCTAATCTATGTATCTACAACTCAGAAAAATCATGTGCTCTTGAGTTGCCCCTCTTCAATGGTATTCTCACCTTCATCTATCAATGGATAGTCAAGAGTGGTTGTGCACTCGTATTCATTGATGCCCATTATTCTTGTGGTATGTCAAGCCATTCTATTTCGAAATGATTGGGAGAAACAAACTCCAGTGCCTCATCCATTTGAAGGATTTGGCCAAACTAGTTGTACTCCGTTGATCAAAATGTCAATCCATCTTTTGCTCTATTCCACCCTGAAGTATACCCTCTTTATGTCAAGGTTATCATGAGAATTGCACCCCCTCTTATGACTTCTTGCTACAGTGATGCTCCTGGCCATCATTATTCATTTCTCGGTCTCCGCGTTGGCTGTAACTCGAATGACGACAACTGAAGCATGATGTGTGAAATCAATACTTCCAGCAATCCTATTGATTGGAAGTTAATGGACAGTAATTCCATTCTTAGCATGTTGGTTATTGAATCACCATTCGAAGATTGATCATGCGACCTAGTTAATTTTTCCTAGTGCACTTTTCGGTCAGTGAATTAAGATTGTGTCAATCCCTCGCTATTGATCATATCATCTTGCCCTGAAAAGCGAGATTGTTCTCGAGTTCAATAACATGTCGGTGGGTCATGATTTTACGAATATCTTCTTGGAAGTATTACCAGGTTGTTCCCTGACCATTATGTTGATTTCGTGATCAATTTGGTTTTCCTATAAACCACCCCTTCTCCAAGAATCCGTGTTGGATACCCCTAAAACTAGTAGGTTAAGCTAAACAACAACTTGGAGGGTTGGAAGATAAAAGCTTTACCTGACTTTGTTCATCCCAAAGGTATATCTTTTGTACTGTGTGAGTATTGAAGAAGAGGATATCTTCATTGGTTGATCCTTGTGATCAATTGTTGCACCTATCGTCTTGCCCAATTTTTGATTTGAGTGCGGGCTATCATCAAATCAAAACGAGAACCAAATAACTTCTTAATGTTGTCTTACTCGTGGTTGTTTTCCTCGAGCATACACAATTATATCTTTTAGTCTGGCCAATGCTACCACATTGTTCACATATTAGTGGAATTTCCTTTATATATGGAAACCTTGAGGAACTGTTGTTGATCCCCTCGATAACATTGTTTATCCTCTCCATGATTTGTTGAACATCATGCTACTGTTGGAAACTTTCATAGGCACTATCTTTATGTCTCGTACATGAACTATATATTAGGTGTAATAAGTGACTTCCTCTAATTCATGTGCATTTGATGCAAGTTGCCGCCATGAATTCGAGAAAAGTTATTTTGCTTCCTCTAGAATCATCCCAAGTCAATCATGACTGTGCGAATGTATGCTATGGTATGGCAGATTTATTACCTCCATACCATATGTATTCCCTAGCATCCAAGCCACTGATTGATTTGTTCAAGGAAAAGAAGTTAAGTGTTATTCCTGAAGGGCCCAGACGGACTTGCACATGGCTTCGTTATCTGGAATAATGGTTTCCTCCCAGAACTCGGTAGTCTTTGGTTTTAAGACTTTCCTTGTGGTTATTATTGCCTTGGACAGTGTGCTAATGTGTGTCTTGCAATCCAACTAATGTTTTGGAGTTGGCTTCCGCAGTTCGTTTCTTGAGAATCTTATGACGTCATCTCTTCGACTTGTGTTGCAACCTATCCTTTCACACATGTTGAGTCTGAAGCATCTTGTCTCTAATCAAATTTGTATCTCGGGAAGATATGATGGTTGGAATGATTCCCAAGAATTATAATGTTGGTCTCTTTGTAACCCGGTAAAGTGATGTCGTGGCTAACACACCTAACCGGAAGACCTATTATTATAATATCTTTTATCAGCAACCTTAGACATTTCCCTATGAGGACTTCGTATAACTTGTTCTGGAAGTTATTTCTCATGGACCCCTTTGAGCCCCTAAGTCCGACCTATACTTGATGTTCCACATACCAAGAAGTTGACTTACCCTATTGCATCAAGGAGAACATTAGAAGCGGAGTGCTAAATGTCTCTCGGTCGATCATCTAGATTTCATTCCATTGGCATCACTAAGGTGAAATGTGAGAAAGTTTTGTCTTCCTTTGCATGTGCATCCTCCATCATTATTCATCATGGTAGTATGTTCTATTTCCAGGATCCTTGGCATGGATGTTGGTAAAATCTTGATGAATATGGAAATGCTCAAGTTCTTGAGAGCACGCTTAGACACTAGGTTATATCCTCACTATTGGAATATGCCTTCTGTTTGCCGAGTTGGTCTATAACTCCAATTTTCTTTTCAAACAGAGTATGCCATCCTTCAGATTCTTTCAAACAATCATTTTTGAATTGACTTAATCTGGTATGAAGAGCTTCGACTATCTCTAGATCAAAAGTAATTTTTTTGCCACCTAAGGGAATAACTCTACGAGTCACCTTCCACTACTAGGGAAAAGCTTATAGATAGACACTTACTAGTAGCATGGGTTTTTATCCCTCGCTAGTGGTACTTAGTATTAGCGCGGGTTTTTACCCCTCACTACTACTAAGTTGATAGTAGTAGAGCAGGTTTTTAATCCTCGCTACTACTAAGTGGTCTCAACTGTGCCGTGATGATGAGTTGATATATATATTTCTCGCCCCTCGTTGGATACCCCAAGTGGAAGGTGGAGATGTAGTCAGTAGCAAATTTCCCTTACACGGAGACTGTAAGGTTTATCAAACCAGTAGGACTCCTAGGCTCAACAAGTAGGTGTGTCTCCTGTCCTAGTCAGCAGAAGACGTGGATCTGCACCCACAACAAATAACTTTGCTCCCAACAAGTGCAGAAAGGTTGTCAATCTCTCCGGCCTTGTAGTTTGCAAAGGATCGAAACACAAGCGGGAAGGTAATAGTGACTGCAACGAAAAAGTAAATGAAATCGGTAAATAGTGGAGGTGTAAACAATGATGGTGATATGGATTGGGGTCACATGATGTTCACTAGTGATGTCTCTCTCCCAAAACACGATAAACAACTATGCTTGGGTAAACAAATCACAGTTGGGCAATTAACAAAATTATGATCGCACCGCAATGCTAATTATGCTCCTTGATAGTTAGACTTTCAATAGTAATGGGTAGTACGCCAAGACAAGTACACCGTTTATTCATCAGCATCTACTTACTAATCATCCACCTTGAGATATCTATCCATAACATCTCTCCAGTATTAAGTTGCGAGCCCCACCCAAAGTGTAAACTCAAAGCAACGGACAAATGCATTAATGAACTATGCGTAAGGTAAACAATCCTTGCAATCGTGGTCACAAGCACCATTGTTTTCTCCCTGGTGGCAACAAGCACATCCCCTGGTCTCATGTTTCTGTCACTCAAGCTAGACATTGAGGGACCCAAACCCACAATCATGCATAACGCTCCCTCTTGGAGTTACGATCAACTACTTGGCCAAAGCAATAAAAAGCAAGAGAGAACATGCAAGAATCACTATGTAACATAACATAAAAGGATAATCAAATATATAACTCATAACAATCTGAACATAATCTCATAATCCATCAGATCCAAACTAACCGAGCATAGCAAAAGAAGAGGATTACATAGATGCCTTGATCATGCACGGTAGCTCACAAGGAGTAACCATTGAAGCAAAAGATTGGAGAGAAGACATCACATACCTAGTGGTCATGGACTCATGGTCCAAGGAGGACTACTCACGGCATGTCCGGGAGGCGTCCATGGCAGTGGAGAAGCTCTCGGAGGTCAATCCTCCCTCCGGCGGGGTGCTGGGAAGACGTGTCGTGACGCTCCCGATCTTGGAAGCACTGCGGCGGTGGAACGATGGAGAAATTCGCGATTCCAGAAAGCCTAGGAGGGTTTCCTCACGGAACATTAAATATAGCCCAAAAGAAGGCACCGGAGGAGGTGGGGCCCACCCAGGCGACCTCCTGGCGCAGCCTAGAGCCTGGCCGCGCCAGCAAGCCGCCTGGGAGGCCCCTATGCCCCCTGTGGCCCTCCTTCGGTGATCTCTGTTTTGCTGGTTTTTTTATATATTTTTTTGGATTTTTTCGGGCTTCAGAAAATTGGGTAAAAGCCCCTGCAAAACAGACATCAGTAGACAAAAACTGGCACTGGATGCACTGAGTTAGTAGGTTAGTCCAAATATGTGTAAACTGATATAAAAGTGTTGAAAAACATATAACAATGTCACCCAAAAGAACATCGAACATGCAGAAACTATAGAAACGTTTGGGACGTATCAACATCCCCAATCTTAATTTCTGCTCATCCTCGAGTAGATAAATGATAACACAATAATTTCTGTAGTGACATGCTCACACACAAATAAGAACTTCAAAGTAAAGCAAGTGAGATATGCAATTTCAAGACAATAAAAAGCATGAGTCTATATCTAGTATTGAATTTAGCAAAGTAAGAACATAAAGGTGCAAGAGCTCTGGCTGTCCGTGACTCGAATGCCTCCAAATGGTGTTTGCGTGCAAGAAGTGGGAGATGGGTTCAAAGATAAAATATTTTTTTAATTGAGAACTCAATCTACTAAACCTCACACTTAGACTCCTTCAGAATCTTATTTTGACTCATCCCCAGACCACTTGTCCGGCACAAGTCAAAATGATCCTCTCCCTTTCGATTTTGAGCAGTCATGAAATGGATGATCGTAAGAAAGATATGTTGGCACTTAGGATGGAAAATAGAATAGTCATGGGGAAGGAAGATAATGTTGGAATTATGCCCTAGAGGCAATAATAAATGTATAGTTATTATTATAATTCCTGTATCAAGATAATAGTTTATTATCCATGCTATAATTGTATTGAATGAAGACTCATTTACATGTGTGGATACATAGACAAAAACACCGTCCCTAGCATGCCTCTAGTTGGCTAGCCAGTTGATCGATGATAGTCAGTGTCTTCTGATTATGAACAAGGTGTTGTTGCTTGATAATTGGATCACGTCATTAGGAGAATCACGTGATGGACTAGACCCAAACTAAATAGACGTAGCATGTTGATCGTGTCACTTTGTTGCTACTGTTTTCTGCGTGTCAAGTATTTATTCCTATGACCATGAGATCATATAACTCACTGACACCGGAGGAATGCTTTGTGTGTATCAAACGTCGCAACGTAACTGGGTGACTATAAAGATGCTCTACAGGTATCTCCGAAGGTGTTAGTTGAGTTAGTATGGATCAAGACTGGGATTTGTCACTCCGTGTGACGGAGAGGTATCTCGGGGCCCACTCGGTAATACAACATCACACACAAGCCTTGCAAGCAATGTGACTTAGTGTAAGTTACGGGATCTTGTATTACAGAACGAGTAAAGAGACTTGCCGGTAAACGAGATTGAAATAGGTATACGGATACTGACGATCGAATCTCGGGCAAGTAACATACCGAAGGACAAAGGGAATGATATACGGGATTATACGAATCCTTGGCACTGAGGTTCAAACGATAAGATCTTCGTAGAATATGTAGGATCCAATATGGGCATCCAGGTCCCGCTATTGGATATTGACCGAGGAGTCTCTCGGGTCATGTGTACATAGTTCTCGAACCCGCAGGGTCTGCACACTTAAGGTTCGACGTTGTTTTATGCGTATTTGAGTTATATGGTTGGTTACCGAATGTTGTTCGGAGTCCCGGATGAGATCACGGACGTCACGAGGGTTTCCGGAATAGTCCGGAAACGAATATTGATATATAGGATGACCTCATTTGATTACCGGAAGGTTTTCGGAGTTACCGGGAATGTACCGGGAATGACGAATGGGTTCCGGGAGTTCACCGGAGAGGGGCAACCCACTCCGGGGAAGCCCATAGGCATTTGGGGGGGTCACACCAGCCCTTAGTGGGCTGGTGGGACAGCCCACCAATCCCCTATGCGCCAAGAGAGAAAAAATCAAAGGAAAGAAAAAAAAGGAAGAAGTGGGAAGGGGGAAGGACTCCCTCCCACCAAACCAAGTAGGACTCGGTTTGGGGGGGGGGGAGAGTCCTCCCCCCTGGCTCGGCCGACCCCTTGGGGATCCCTTGGACCCCAAGGCAAGGTCCCCCTCCCTCCTCCTATATATATGGGGCTTTTAGGGCAGATTTGAGACGATTTTCTCACGGCTGCCCGACCACATACCTCCATAGTTTTTCCTCTAGATCGTGTTTCTGCGGAGCTCGGGCGGAGCCCTGCTGAGATAAGATCATCACCAACCTCCGGAGCGCCGTCACGCTGCCGGAGAACTCTTCTACCTCTCCGTCTCTCTTGCTGGATCAAGAAGGCCGAGATCATCGTCGATCTGTACGTGTGCTGAACGCGGAGGTGCCGTCCGTTCGGTACTAGATCGTGGGACTGATCGCGGGATTGTTCGCGGGGCGGATCGAGGGACATGAGGATGTTCCACTACATCAACCGCGTTCTCTAACGCTTCTGCTGTGCGATCTACAAGGGTACGTAGATCACTCATCCCCTCTCGTAGATGGACATCACCATGATAGGTCTTCGTGCGCGTAGGAAATTTTTTGTTTCCCATGCGACGTTCCCCAACAGTGGCATCATGAGCTAGGTTCATGCGTAGATGTCTTCTCGAGTAGAACACAAAAGGTTTTGTGGGCGGTGATGTGCGTTTTGCTGCCCTCCTTAGTCATTTCTTGATTCCGCGGTATTGTTGGATTGAAGCGGCTTGGACCGACATTACTCGTACGCTTACGAGAGACTGGTTTCATCGTTACGAGTAACCCCCTTTGCTCAAAGATGACTGGCAAGTGACGGTTTCTCCAACTTTAGTTGAATCGGATTTGACCGAGGAGGTCCTTGGATGAGGTTAAATAGCAACTCATATATCTCCGTTGTGGTGTTTGCGTAAGTAAGATGCGATCCTACTAGATACCCTTGGTCACCACGTAAAACATGCAACAACAAAATTAGAGGACGTCTAACTTGTTTTTGCAGGGTATGATTGTGATGTGGTATGGCCAACGATGTGATGTGATATATTGGATGTATGAGATGATCATGTTGTAATAGAAATATCGACTTGCACGTCGATGGTACGGCAACCGGCAGGAGCCATAGGGTTGTCTTTATACTAACATATATGCTTGCAGATGCGTTTACTATTTTGCTAGGATGTAGCTTTAGTAGCAATAGCATAAGTAGCACGACAACCCCGATGGCAACACGTTGATGGATGATCATGGTGTGGCGCCGGTGACAAGAAGATCGTGCCGGTGCTTTGGCGATGGAGATCAAGAAGCACGAGATGATGGCCATATCATGTCACTTATGAATTGCATGTGATGTTAATCCTTTTATGCACCTTATTTTCCTTAGAACGACGGTAGCATTATGAGGTGATCTCTCACTAAAATTTCAAGACGAAGTTGTGTTCTCCCCGACTGTGCACCGTTGCTACAGTTCGTTGTTTCGAGACACCACGTGATGATCGGGTGTGATAGACTCAACGTTCACATACAACGGGTGCAAAACAGTTGCGCACGCGGAACACTCGGGTTAAGCTTGACGAGCCTAGCATGTGCAGACATGGCCTCGGAACACATGAGACCGAAAGGTCGATCATGAATCATATAGTTGATATGATTAGCATAGGGATGCTTACCACTGAAACTACTCTCGACTCACGTGATGATCGGACTTGGGATAGTGTAAGTGGATCATGAACCACTCAAATGACTAGAGAGATGTACTTTTTGAGTTGGAGTTTGGCATATAATTTGATTAAGTTGAACTCTAATTATCTTGAACATAGTCTAAGTCCACTTTGTATGTATTTGTGTTGTAGATCATGGCTCACGCAAGTGTCATCCTGAATTTTAATACGTTCCTAGAGAAAGCTAAGTTGAAAGATGATGGAAGCAACTTTGTAGACTGGGCTCATAATCTTAAGCTAATCTTACAAGCAGGAAAGAAGGATTATGTCCTTAATGCTGCGCTAGGAGATGAACCTCCCGCTACGGCTGATCAGGATGTTAAGAACGCTTGGTTAGCACGTAAGGAGGACTACTCAATAGTTCAATGTGCAGTCTTGTATGGCTTGGAACCGGGACTTCAACGTTGCTTTGAGCGTCATGGAGCATTTGAGATGTTCCAGGAGTTAAAGTTTATCTTTCAGAAGAACGCCCGGATCGAGAGGTATGAGACCTCCGATAAATTCTATGCTTGCAAGATGGAGGAAAGCTCATCTGTCAGTGAACATGTGCTCAAAATGTCTGGGTACTCAAACCGTCTAGCTGAACTAGGGATTGAACTCCCGCAAGAAGCTATCACTGACAAAATCCTTCAATCACTGCCGCCAAGCTATAAAGGCTTTGTGTTGAACTACAACATGCAAGGGATGAACAAGTTTCCCGGCGAGTTGTTTGCGATGCTGAAAGTCGCAGAGTCTGAACTCCGTAAAGAGCATCAAGTGTTGATGGTGAGCAAGACCACTAGTTTCAAGAGAAACGGCAAAGGCAAGAAGGGAAATTCGAAGAAGAGCGGCAAGCCTGTTGCCAATCCGCCGAAGAAACCCGAGGCTGGACCTAAGCCTGAAACAGAGTGCTTCTATTGCAAGGGTATGGGTCACTGGAAGCGCAATTGCCCCAAGTATCTGGCAGATAAGAAGGCGGGTAAAGAAAAATCAGGTATATTTGATATACATGTTATTGATGTGTACTTAACCGGCTCTCGTAGTAGTGCCTGGGTATTTGATACCGGTTCTGTTGCTCACATTTGCAACTCGAAGCAGGAACTGCGGAATAGACGAAGGCTGGCGAAAGACGAAGTGACGATGCGCGTAGGAAACGGTTCCAAGGTTGATGCAATTGCCGTCGGCACCGTATCACTTCAACTACCATCGGGATTAGTGATGAACTTAAATCATTGTTATTTAGTGCCTGCGTTGAGCATGAACATTATATCTGGATCTTGTTTATTGCGAGACGGTTACTCTTTTAAGTCTGAGAATAATGGTTGTTCTATTTCTATTAGTAATATCTTTTATGGTCATGCACCAAATGTGAGAGGATTGTTCATATTGAATCTCGATAGCACTACACATATACATAACGTTGAGACCAAAAGAGTTAGAGTAAACAATGATAGCGCCATGTTTTTGTGGCACTGCCGCTTGGGTCATATTGGTGTAAAGCGCATGAAGAAACTCCATGCTGATGGACTTTTGGAGTCACTTGACTTTGATTCACTTGACACGTGCGAACCATGCCTCATGGGAAAGATGACTAAAACTCCGTTCTCCGGAACAATGGAGCGTGCAAGTGACTTGTTGGAAATCATACATACCGATGTGTGTGGTCCGATGAGCGTGGAGGCACGCGGCGGATATCGTTATTTTCTCACCTTCACTGACGATTTAAGTAGATATGGTTATATCTACTTGATGAAGCACAAGTCTGAAACATTTGAAAAGTTCAAGCAATTTCAGAGTGAAGTAGAAAATCATCATAACAAGAAGATCAAGTTCCTACGGTCTGATCGTGGGGGTGAATATCTGAGTTTCGAGTTTGGTGCTCACTTAAGACAATGTGGAATTGTTTCGCAGTTAACACCGCCTGGAACACCACAGCGTAATGGTGTGTCCGAACGTCGTAATCGTACTTTGTTAGAGATGGTGGGATCTATGATGTCTCTTACTGAGTTGTCGTTGTCATTTTGGGGTTATGCATTAGAAACAGCTGCATTCACTTTGAATAGGGCACCATCAAAATCCGTTGAGACGACGCCATACGGACTGTGGTATGGCAAAAGACCAAAATTGTCGTTTCTTAAAGTTTGGGGATGTGATGCTTATGTCAAAAGCCTTCAGCCTGAAAAGCTGGAACCCAAAGCGGAAAAATGCGTCTTCATAGGTTACCCAAAGGAGACAGTTGGGTACACCTTCTATCTCAAATCCGAGGGCAAAGTGTTTGTTGCTAAAAACGGAACTTTTATCGAGAAGGAGTTTCTCTCGAGAGAATTGAGTGGGAGGAAGATAGAACTTGACGAGGTTGTCGAACCTCTCATCCCTCTGGATGGTGGCGCAGGGCAAGGGGAAACCTCTGTCGTTGCGACGCCGGTTGAGGAGGAAGTTAATGATGATGATCATGAAACTCCAGTTCAAGTTTCTGTTGAACCACGCAGGTCGACGAGATCACGCGCTGCTCCAGAGTGGTACGGTAATCCCGTCTTGTCAATCATGTTGTTAGACAACAATGAACCTGCAAATTATGAAGAAGCAATGGTGGGCCCAGATTCCAACAAATTGCTGGAAGCCATGAAATCCGAGATAGGATCCATGTATGAGAACAAAGTGTGGACTTTGGAGATACTACCTGAAGGCCGCAAGGCTATTCAGAACAAATGGATCTTTAAGAAGAAGACGGACGCTGACGGTAATGTGACCGTTTATAAAGCTCGACTTGTGGCAAAGGGTTTTTCACAAGTTCCAGGAGTTGACTACGATGAGACCTTCTCACCCGTAGCGATGCTTAAGTCCGTCAGAATCATGTTAGCAATAGCTGCATTTTTCGATTATGAAATCTGGCAGATGGATGTCAAAACGGCGTTCCTTAACGGTTTCCTTAAGGAAGAGTTGTATATGATGCAACCCGAAGGTTTTGTCGATCCTAAAAATGCTGACAAGGTGTGCAAGCTCCAGCGATCCATTTATGGACTGGTGCAAGCATCTCGGAGTTGGAACAAACGCTTTGATGAGGTGATCAAAGCATTTGGGTTTATACAAGTGGTTGGAGAATCTTGTATTTACAAGAAAGTGAGTGGGAGCTCTGTGGCGTTTCTAATATTATATGTGGATGACATATTACTGATTGGAAACAACGTAGAGCTTTTAGAGAGCATAAAAGGTTACTTGAATAAAAGTTTCTCTATGAAGGACCTAGGAGAAGCTGCTTACATTCTAGGCATTAAGATCTATAGGGATAGATCAAAACGCCTGATAGGACTTTCACAAAGCACATACCTTGATAAAGTTTTGAAGAGGTTCAAAATGGAACAGTCCAAGAAAGGGTTCTTGCCGGTGTTACAAGGTACGAGATTGAGTAAGACTCAGTGCCCAGCAACTGATGAAGATAGAGAGCATATGCGCTCCGTCCCCTATGCTTCAGCCATAGGTTCTATCATGTATGCGATGTTGTGCACTAGACCGGATGTTAGCCTGGCCATAAGTATGGCAGGCAGGTTCCAGAGTAATCCAGGAGTGGATCACTGGACAGCGGTCAAGAATATCCTAAAGTACCTGAAAAGGACTAAGGAGATGTTTCTCGTGTATGGAGGTGACGAAGAGCTCGCCGTAAAGGGTTACGTTGATGCAAGCTTTGACACAGATCCGGACGACTCTAAGTCACAAACCGGATACGTATTTATTCTTAATGGGGGTGCAGTAAGCTGGTGCAGTTCCAAGCAAAGCATCGTAGCAGATTCTACATGTGAAGCGGAGTACATGGCTGCCTCGGAGGCAGCTAAGGAGGGTGTCTGGATGAAGCAGTTCATGACGGATCTTGGAGTGGTGCCAAGTGCACTGGATCCAATAACCTTGTTCTGTGACAACACTGGTGCCATTGCCCTGGCAAAGGAACCAAGGTTTCACAAGAAGACCAGACACATCAAACGACGCTTCAACCTCATCCGCGACTACGTCGAGGAGGAGGACGTAAATATATGCAAAGTGCACACGGATCTGAATGTAGCAGACCCGCTGACTAAACCTCTTCCACGGCCAAAACATGATCGACACCAGAACTGTATGGGTGTTAGATTTATTACAATGTAATTCACATGGTGATGTGAGGGCTAGATTATTGACTCTAGTGCAAGTGGGAGACTGTTGGAATTATGCCCTAGAGGCAATAATAAATGTATAGTTATTATTATAATTCCTGTATCAAGATAATAGTTTATTATCCATGCTATAATTGTATTGAATGAAGACTCATTTACATGTGTGGATACATAGACAAAAACACCGTCCCTAGCATGCCTCTAGTTGGCTAGCCAGTTGATCGATGATAGTCAGTGTCTTCTGATTATGAACAAGGTGTTGTTGCTTGATAACTGGATCACGTCATTAGGAGAATCACGTGATGGACTAGACCCAAACTAAATAGACGTAGCATGTTGATCGTGTCACTTTGTTGCTACTGTTTTCTGCGTGCCAAGTATTTATTCCTATGACCATGAGATCATATAACTCACTGACACCGGAGGAATGCTTTGTGTGTATCAAACGTCGCAACGTAACTGGGTGACTATAAAGATGCTCTACAGGTATCTCCGAAGGTGTTAGTTGAGTTAGTATGGATCAAGACTGGGATTTGTCACTCCGTGTGACGGAGAGGTATCTCGGGGCCCACTCGGTAATACAACATCACACACAAGCCTTGCAAGCAATGTGACTTAGTGTAAGTTACGGGATCTTGTATTACAGAACGAGTAAAGAGACTTGCCGGTAAACGAGATTGAAATAGGTATACAGATACTGACGATCGAATCTCGGGCAAGTAACATACCGAAGGACAAAGGGAATGATATACGGGATTATACGAATCCTTGGCACTGAGGTTCAAACGATAAGATCTTCGAGGAATATGTAGGATCCAATATGGGCATCCAGGTCCCGCTATTGGATATTGACCGAGGAGTCTCTCGGGTCATGTCTACATAGTTCTCAAACCCGCCGGGTCTGCACACTTAAGGTTCGACGTTGTTTTATGCGTATTTGAGTTATATGGTTGGTTACCGAATGTTGTTCGGAGTCCCGGATGAGATCACGGACGTCACGAGGGTTTCCGGAATAGTCCGGAAATGAAGATTGATATATAGGATGACCTCATTTGATTACCGGAAGGTTTTCGGAGTTACCGGGAATGTACCGGGAATGACGAATGGGTTCCGGGAGTTCACCGGAGAGGGGCAACCCACTCCGGGGAAGCCCATAGGCATTTGGGGGGGTCACACCAGCCCTTAGTGGGCTGGTGGGACAGCCCACCAATCCCCTATGCGCCAAGAGAGAAAAAATCAAAGGAAAGAAAAAAAAAGAAGAAGTGGGAAGGGGGAAGGACTCCCTCCCACCAAACCAAGTAGGACTCGGTTTGGGGGGGGGGAGAGTCCTCCCCCCTGGCTCGGCCGACCCCTTGGGGATCCCTTGGACCCCAAGGCAAGGTCCCCCTCCCTCCTCCTATATATATGGGGCTTTTAGGGCAGATTTGAGACGATTTTCTCACGGCTGCCCGACCACAGACCTCCATAGTTTTTCCTCTAGATCGTGTTTCTGCGGAGCTCGGGCGGAGCCCTGCTGAGATAAGATCATCACCAACCTCCGAAGCGCCGTCACGCTGCCGGAGAACTCTTCTACCTCTCCGTCTCTCTTGCTGGATCAAGAAGGCCGAGATCATCGTCGAGCTGTACGTGTGCTGAACGCGGAGGTGCCGTCCGTTCGGTACTAGATCGTGGGACTGATCGCGGGATTGTTCGCGGGGCGGATCGAGGGACACGAGGACGTTCCACTACATCAACCGCGTTCTCTAACGCTTCTGCTGTGTGATCTACAAGGGTACGTAGATCACTCATCCCCTCTCGTAGATGCACATCACCATGATAGGTCTTCGTGCGCGTAGGAAAATTTTTGTTTCCCATGCGACGTTCCCCAACAGATAAAAAGGTGTGAAAGGCTCGCATCAATGAGGACAACCATAGGTGAGAGAAAGCCAAATGATAGATATGATGTGAGGAGTAGGGATTGCCATGTAACTGATGCACATATGAGCTAAGGTAAGCTCTCCAATGGAACTAGTAGGGGTGCATCCAACTTGTTTGCTCATGAAGACCTAGAGCTCATTTGAGGAGGCTCATCATTGGAATATGCAAACCAAGTTCTATAGTGTAAGGCTCCCCACATTGTTATGCATGAATGATAATCTCTATGTAGTACCAATATAGTAATGTAGTACGAGTGTCGATCTTTCAAAAGGAATAGTAGTGTTGCCCCTTTCTCTCTTTTTATTTCTTTTTCTTTTTCTTTTTTTCACTTTTTTATTTTTGTGGCCTATTTGGCTCTTTCTTTATTATCTTTCAGTTGTTCTCTTTGGGAACTTTTGTTTTGTCCACTTTGGGATCTTTTCCTCACTTAAGGGCAACATTCTATGTTTTACATGAATAGAAATAAAAATCATCACACTTTATAAGAAGTACTCAACATAAAGACAAATGAAAACTATCACGATGTATGCAAATGTATGCCTCTGCTAGTGTAGAGGGATATGCAATGATACTAGCGCGTCATGTAGCAGTAATGAGGGCAAGGCCCAACTAGCATGCGGCTCTATGATAAAGCAAAAGCATGTATGACATGAAGATCAGGTCATGAGATGGTCGATGTTGCATGGCAATGTATCTCGGAAAGGCTATGGAATTGCCTTAATAGGTAGGTATGGTGTCTTTTTTGGGGAAGATATAATGAGGCTTATGTATGATAGAGTGTATCATGTCATGGGTTTCGATGCATCAGTGAAGTTTGCACAAACTCTCAATGTGAGAAAAGGCAATGCACAGTACCGAAGAGGCTAGCAAAATATGGATGGTGGAAGTGCCAACAATCGAATACTCACATTAGTCCGAAGAACTCATACACTTATTATCGGTAACTCTCTATCTAGTTAGGAAATTCACAAAGAGACAAGTACCCCGAGGAGGAATGTTTGGGGGTTTGGTTATCCTTGCTCATCCTCGACTCATGGTAACATGAGGGCACTCTATATATTCCAACCAATCCACAGGTTATCAACTAATTTTTAGTTTTTGAAAAACACCTTTATTACCCAAAATACAACACCTATCATTAATAGGCTCAAGCTCTTGGCACCAATAGTCCAAACATTACTCAAATCAATACCTCAAAACTATTGCAAGTACTACTATACTTAAATAGCAACCTCAATTACCTACTCATGCAAGACACACAACTCAGTGCAATGAGCCAACTCTCTAAACAAGATAAGCATGATAACTCAAGAGAGTTCCAAAATTAACCTAAGTAATAGCTCTTAAAAAGATAACCATGAAAAGTAAGAGGTAAGCATGAGAGTAGCTACGAGAAGATGAAGAACACACGAAAAGATAAGCATGAAAAGCTATGTTGTGTTCTAGAGTGGAATGGAGCATGTGTCTCTCCCAAACAAGGTAGGCTAGGTTCCGACTTGTTATGACCAGCAAACAAAACTAAAACGAAACTTAAAAAGAAAATAGCGGGACGCTCCAAGCATAGCACATATCATATGAAGTGATAGAAATATTGTTGGAAATATGCCCTAGAGGCAATGATAAATAGTTATTATTATATTTCCTGTTACAAGATAATCGTTTATTATCCATGCTATAATTGTATTGAATGAAAACATAGATACATGTGTGGATACAAAGACAAAACAATGACCCTAGCAAGCCTCTAGTTGGCTAGCCAGTTCATCAAGGATAGTCAAGGTTTTCTGGCTATGTGCAAGTGTTGTCACTTCATAACTCGATTACATCATTAGGAGAATCATGTGATGGACTAGACCCAAACTATGAACGTAGCATATTGATTGTGTCGTTTTATTGCTATTGTTTTATGCGTGTCAAGTATTTATTCCTATGACCATGAGATCCTATAACTGACTCGCACCGGAGGAATACCTTGTGCGTATCAGACGTCACAATGTAACTGGTTGACTATAAAGGTGCTCTAAAGGTATCTCCAAAGGTGTTCCTTGAGTTAGTATGGATCAAGACTGGGATTTGTCACTCCGTGTGACGGAGAGGTATCTCGGGGCCCACTCGGTAATACAACATCACACACAAGCCTTGCAAGCAATGTGACTAAGTGTAAGTCAAGGGATCTTGTATTACAGAACGAGTAAAGAAACTTGTCGATAACGAGTTTGAAATAGGTATACGGATACCGTTGATCGAATCTCGGGCAAGTAACATACCGAAGGACAAAGGGAATGACATACGGGATTATATGAATCCTTGGCACTTAGGTTCAACTGATAAGATCTTCGGAGAATATGTAGGATCCAATATGGGCACCTACGTCCCGCTATTGGATATTAATCGAGGAGTGTCTCGGGTCATGTCTACATAGTTCTCGAACCTGCAGGGTCTGCACACTTAAGGTTCGATGATGTTTTAGTATAGTTGAGTTATATGTGTGGTTACCGAATGTTGTTCAGAGTCCTGGAAAAGATCACGAACGTCACAACGGTTTCTGGAATGGTCCGGAAATGAAGATTGATATATAGGATGGTTTCATTTGGTCACCGGAAAGTATAGGGCAATTCCGGCAGTGTACCGGGAGTAATGAATGGGTTCCGGGTGTTCACTGGGAGGGGCCCACCCACTCGGGAGTGATACCAAGGCCCTAGGGTGGCGCCTCAAGTACTTATTGGGCTGGTGGATTCATCCCAAGATGGCTATGGTGCCACATAAGGAAATACCAAAAGAAAAGAAGAAGAAAAAAGGAAAGAGGGAGGTGGGAAGGAAGAATAGGACTCCTCCTTCCCAAACCGAATTGGAGGAGGATCCCTCCTCCTCCTGGCAGCAGGCTCACCTTGAGGCCTTGTGCCTCAAGGCTAGTCCCTCCCCCTCCTCCTATATATAGTGGTGGTTTAGGGCTTTTTGAGAAACAACTTTGCCACGTGCAACTCTAGCCTATTCCACATAGTTTTACCTCTAGATCGGATTTCTGCGGAGCTCGGGTGGAGCCCTGCAGGAGTAGATCATCACCACCATCGGAGCGCCGTCACACTGTCGGAGAACTCATCTACTTCTCTGCCTTTCTTGCTGGATCAAGAAGGCCGAGATCATCGTCGAGTTGTACGTGTGCTGAATGCGGAGGTGTCGTCCATTCGGCGCTAGATCGGAGCGAATCGTGGGACGGATCGCAGAACGGTTCGTGGGACGGTTCGAGGGACGTGAAGACGTTCCACTACATCAACCGCGTTTCTTAACGCTTCCCGCTGAGCGATCGAAAAGGGTACGTGGATCTAATCTCCACTCGTAGATGGACATCACCATGATAGGTCTTCGTGTGCGTAGTAATTTTTTTATTTCTCATGAAACGTTCCCCAACAGTGGCATCATGAGCTAGGTTCATGCGTACATGTTATCTCGAGTAGAACACAAAAGGTTTTGTGAAAGGTGATGTTCGATTTTCTGCCCTCGTTAGTCTTTTCTCGATTCGGCGGTATTGTTGGATTGTAGCGGCCCGGACCGACATAATTCGTATGCTTACGAGAGACTGGTTTCATCGATGGACATGCAACCTCGTTGCATAAGGATGACTAGCGGGTGCCTATTTCTTCAACTTTAGTTGAATTGGTTTTGACCGAGGCGGTCCATCGAGAGGTTAAATAGCAATTTGCATATCTCCGTTGTGGTTTTTGCGTAAGTAAGATGCGATCATACTAGATACCCATAGCAGCCAGGTAAAGCATGCAACAACAAAATAGAGGTCGTCTAACTTGTTTTTGCAGGGTATGCTTGTGATATGATATGGCCAATGACATGATGTGATATATTGGATGTATGAGATGATCATGTTGTAATAGTTAATATCGACTTGCACGTCGATGCTACGGCAACCAGTAGGAGCCATAGGGTTGTCTTTAAACTAACGTTTGTGTTTGTAGATGCGTTTACAACATTGCCAGGTCGTAGCTTTAGTAGTAATAGCATAGATAGCACGACAACCTCGATGGCGACACATTGATGGAGATCATGATGATGGAGACCATGGTGTGGCGCCGGTGAAAAGAAGATCATGCCGGTGCTTTTGTGATGGAGATCAAGAAGCACAAGATGATGGCCATATCATGTCAGTTATGAATTGCATGTGATGTTAATACTTTTATGCACCTTATTTTGCTTAGAACGACGATAGCATTATAAGGTGATCTCTCACTAAAATTTAAATACGAAAATTTGTTCTCCCCGACTGTGCACCGTTGCGACAGTTCGTCGTTTCGAGACACCACGTGATGATCGGGTGTGATAGACTCAACGTTCACATACAACGGGTGCAAAACAGTTGCACACGTGGAACACTTGGGGTTAAACTTGACGAGCCTAGCATGTGCAGACATGGGCTCAGAACATGATACGTCTCCAATGTATCTATAATTTTTTATGGTTCCACGCTATTATCTTGTCAAACTTTGGATGTTTTGTATGCCTTTTATATCTTTTTGGGACTAACTTATTAACTCAGTGCTAAGTGTTAGTTCCTGTTTTTTCGTGTTTTTGACCCTTTTCAGAGGAGGATTTTAAACGGTGTCCAAACGGAATAAAACTTCCAAAAAGATTTTTTCCGGAACAAAAGATACGCACGAGACTTGAGAACCAAGGCAGGGGCCACCAGGGGACCCCACAAGCCCCCTAGGCATGGCCAGGGGGGCCGCACCTAGTAGGCTTGTGAGCCCCGTGTGGCTCGTCTGCGCAACCTCTTCCGCCTATAAATTCCTGAAAAATCCAAAACTGCATGAGAGATCCACGGAAATACTTTTCTGCCGTCGCAAGCTTCTGTCTCCGCAAGACCCCATCTGGGGCACGTTCTGGTGCCCTCTCGGAGGGGGTATTCGGATACGGAGGGCTTCTTCATCAACAACATGACCTCTCCGATGATGCGTGAGTGGTTCACCATAGACCTTCAGGTCCATAGCTAGTAGCTAGATGGCTTCTTCTCTCTCTTGGATCTTCAATACAAAGTTCTCCATGATCTTCATGGAGATATATTTGATGTAATCTTCTTTTGCGGTGTGTTTGTCGAGATCCGATGAATTGCGGATTTATGATCAGATTATCTATGAATCTTAT
Organism: Hordeum vulgare subsp. vulgare; assembly: GCF_904849725.1. Classification (NCBI taxonomy): domain Eukaryota; kingdom Viridiplantae; phylum Streptophyta; class Magnoliopsida; order Poales; family Poaceae; genus Hordeum; species Hordeum vulgare. The sequence goes on from NC_058523.1 coordinate 130,207,480, forward strand.
TTGAGTTTCTTCTGATCTCTTATATGCATGATTTCATATCCTTGTAATTCTCTTCGAGTTGTGGGTTTTGTTTGGCCAACTTGATCTATGATTCTTGCAATGGGAGAAGTGCTTGGTTTTGGGTTCATACCATGCAGTGACCTCTCCCATTGACAGAAGGGGCAGTGAGGCACGCATCGTGTTGTTGCCATCAAGGGTAAAAAGTTGGGGTTTTCATCATTGGTTTGAGTTTATCCCTCTACGCCATGTGATCTTGCTTAAGGCGTTACTCTGTTCGTCATGAACTCAATACACTAGATGCATGCTGGACAGCGGTCGATGTGTGGAGTAATAGTAGTAGATGCAGAAAGTATCGGTCTACTTGTCTTGGACGTGATGCCTATATGTTTGATCATTGCCTTAGATATCGTCATGACTTTGCGCGGTTCTATCAATTGCTCGACAGTAATTTGTTCACCCACCGTAATATTTGCTATTTTGAGAGAAGCCTCTAGTGAACACTATGGCCCCCGGGTCTACGTCACATCATATTTTCAGCCTTACATTTTTTACTTCGTTGCACTTTCCGCCTTCAGATCTCAGTTTGCAATCAATCTTGAAGGGATTGACAACCCCTTTATAGTGTTGGGTGCAAGCTCATTTGTGTTTGCGCAGGTACTCTGGACTTGGCGCGATTCTCCTACTGGATTGATACCTTGGTTCTCAAACTGAGGGAAATACTTACTGCTCCTGTGCTGCATCACCCTTTCCTCTTCAAGGGAAAAACCAACGCAAGCTCAAGAGGCAGCAGAAGGATTTTTGGCGTCGTTGCCGGGGAGGATCAAGTCAAGAACTCATCCAAGTAAGTGTCGCAAACTCATGTCTTGCATTTACTTTTTTTCCTCTCGTTTTCCTCTCCCCCACTTCTGAAAAACAAAAATTTAAAAAAATATTTGCCTTTTTCGTTTGCCTTTTTCGTTCGCCCTTTTCTCTCGCTTGCTTTCTGTTCGGTTGTGTGGGAAAGTTTACCTGTCCTCATGGCTAGACCCACCACTTCGAACGATACTCCCGAGAACGAAGTTATCAATTTCAAACAAAATGAGGAAGAAAACTTAAAGGACGCTTGGTATAGGATTTCCAATGCTCAGAGTAGATGTACTCGTAAGCAATCTACTACCGTCCTGCTTCTCAGTTTTTATGTGGGTATTTCCCCTTGGAATAGGTATATTACTAACATCATCGTAGGCGGAAATTTCTTGGGTAGCCATACCATTGATTCTTATGGAGATGTAATAAATTTGGTAGGCTCACCCCCACTCATGGTTAATGAAACTACCTTAACTCTGGAACATCTGATGCGTAGGTTGGATATCATTGAAAATAAAGTTGCTATGATCGAACTCATTGAGAATTTGGATAAAAAGATCCACAATCAAATCACTCAGTACGGATCCAAGGTGGGAATGGTTTTGAAAAGTTTCAAAGAGAAGGAACCCACAGTTAACGAAAAACTAGGTCATTATTGCGCTAGGATTGGCAAACTAGAGGATGTTATAACCAACTTGGGTTCCGCTTTTGCCGCTGTGCAGAACACTCCAAATTTTGCCCACAATAAGGCCACCAAGTCTGTTTTTGTTCCAAAAAATAGTGGTGAACCATCTAGTAAGAGAGATGAAGACCTTAAGATGATGAGTGATCACGCTACTTATGATTTGAGCACCAAAGACGATGATACGTGATTCCATCACCTTATGCCTAGCTAAAGGCGTTAAACAATAGTGCTTGTTGGGAGGCAACCCAATGAATTTTTCTTTTTCTTTCTGTTTTTTTGCGTCCACACCATCATAATACTGTTATGATTGTGTCTTTTTTGTTTCTTTTGTGTTAGAGCCAAGCAAAACCTTTATGACTAGTCTTGGTGATGGTTGTTTGATCCTGCTGGAAAAAGATAGAAACTTTTTGCTCACGAAATTATTTTTCATTTTTAATTAGAAAGATATTTTGAGTTGATTATTTCTTCTGCTGGTTTATATGCCTTTTTCCCAGGCGGTCGTAATTTTTCAGAATTTTGTAGGTACCAGAAGTATACGAAGTATACAGATTGCTACAGACTGGTCTGTTTTTGACAGATTATGTTTTTGTTGTGTTGGTTGCTTGTTTTGATGAAACTATGGATAGTATCGGGGGGTACTAGCCATGGAAAAGTGAGAATACAGTAACCTAACACCAATATAAATAGAAATCAAGATTGCTACAGTACCTAAAGAGGTGGTAGTCTGTTTTCTTGTGCTATTGATATCACGAGTTTCTGTTTAAGTTTTGTGTTGTGAAGTTTTCAAGTTTTGGGTGATGTTCTCATGGACAAAGGGATAAAGAGTGGAAAGAGCTCAAGCTTGGGGATGCCCAAGGCATCCCAAAGAAAATTCAAGGACACCAAAAAGTCTAAGCTTGGGGATGCCCCGGGAAGGCATCCCCTCTTTCGTCTTCAATCCATCGGTAACATTACTTGGAGCTATATTTTTATTCACCACATGATATGTGTTTTGCTTGGAGCGTCTTGTATCGTAGGAGTCTTTTCTTTTTGTTGTGTCACAATCATCCTTGCTGCACAACTTTTGAGAGAGACATGCACTCATCGTGAATTTGTTAGAATACTCTTTGTGCTTCACTTATATCTTTTGAGCTAGACCATTTTGCTCTATGTGCTTCACTTAGATCTTTTAGAGCACGGCCGTGCGTAACTTGGTAGTTGGCTTATGCTATGAAAGTAGTCCCAAAGGTGATAGGTACCCAAAGAGGATACAATAAAACCTCCATCTTCATGTGCATTAAGTAGAAGAGAAGTTTGATTCCTCTCAATTAGTTTTGAGACGTGGATTTGGTAATATTAAGAGTTATGTTAGTAGGGTGTTGTGAATCTAGAAATACTTGTGTTGAAGTTAGTGATTCCCGTAACATGCACGTATGGTGAACCGCTATGTTAGGAAGTCGGAGCATAATTGATCTATTGGTTGTCATCCTTTGTGTTGCGGTCGGGATCGCGCGATGGTTAACACCTACCAACCCTTCCCCTAGGAGTATGCGTTTAGCACTTTGTTTCGATTACTAATAAAAACTTCCGCAACAAGTATGTGAGTTCTTCATTACTAATGTGAGTCCATGATATAGATGCACTTTCACCTTCCACCATTGCTAGCCTCTCTAGTACCGCGCAATTTTCGCCGGTGCACAAACCCACCATATGCCTTCCTCAAAACAGCCACCATACCTACCTACTATGGCATTTTCATAGCCATTTCGAGATATATTGCCATGCAACTCCCACCGTTCCGTCTCATGACTTGTGCCGTCACTCTCATATTTCCATTGCATGATCGTACATCCCGGTACACTGCCGAAGGCATTTCCTATAGAGTCATCATCGTCCTAAGCTTTGAGTTGTGAGTAAATAAAAGTTTGATTATCATCATTATTAGAGCATTGTCCCATGTGAGGAAATAAAAAAAAGAGGCCAAAGAGCCCAAACAAAAAAATAAAAAAAAGAGGAAAAAAAAGAAAGAGGCCAAAGGGCCCAAACAAAAAAAAGACAGAAGGGACAATGCTACTATCTCTTTCCACACTTGTGCTTCATAATAGCACCATGTTCTTCATGATTGAGAGCCTCTTGTTCTGCCACCACCATATACTAGTGGGAATCTTCATTATATAACTTGGCTTGTATATTCCAATGATGGGCTTCCTCAAAATTGCCCTAGGTCTTCGTGAGCAAGCAAGTTGGATGCACACCCACGAGTTCTCCTTTTGAGCTTTCACATACTTATAGCTCTAGTGCATCCTTTGTATGGCAATCCCTACTCATTCACATTGATATCTATTAATGGGCATCTCCATAGCCCTTTGATACGCCGAGTCAATGTGACCATCTCCTCCTTTTTTGTCTCACAACCACCACCGCACTTTATTCCACCATAGTGCTATATCCATGGCTCACGCTCATGTATTGCGTGAGAGTTAAAAAAGGTTTGAGAAAGTAAGAGTGCGAAAACAAATACTTTGCCAATACCGGGGTTGTGCATGATTTAAATTAGTTGTGTGGGGATAATGGAGCATAGCCAGACTATATGATTTTGTAGGGATAACTTTCTTTGGCCTTGTTATTTCGAAAGTTCATGATTACCTTGCTAGTTTGCTTGAAGTATTATTGTTTTCATGTCAATAGCAAACTATTGTTTTGAATCTTACGGATCTGAACATTCATGTCACATGAAAGAAGTTACAAAGGAAAACTATGCTGGGTAGCATTCCACATCAAAAATTCTGTCTTTATCACTTCCCTACTTGAGGACGAGCAGGAGTTAAGCTTGGCGATGGTTGATACGTCTCCAACGTATCTATAATTTTTGATGGTTCCATGCTATTATCTTGTCAAACATTGGATGTTTTGTATGCCTTTTATATATTTTTTTGGGACTAACATATTAACTCAGTGCCAAGTGCCCGTTCCTGTTTTTTCCGTGTTTTTGACCCTTTTCAGATGAGGATTTTAAACGGTGTCCAAACGGAATAAAACTTCCGAAAAGATTTTTCCGGAACAGAAGATACGCATGAGACTTGAGAACCAAGGCAGGGGCCACCAGGGGACCCCACAAGCCCACTAGGCGCGGCCAGGGGGGCCCACGCCTAGCAGGCTTGTGGGCCCCGTGTGGCTCGTCTGCCCTACCTCTTCCGCCTATAAATTCCTGAAAAATCCAAAACTGCGTGAGAGATCCACGAAAATACTTTTCCGCCGCTGCAAGCTTCTGTCTCCACAAGATCCCATCTGGGGCACGTTCTGGTGCCCTGCCGGAGGGGGGATTCGGATACAGAGGGCTTCTTCATCAACACCATGACCTCTCCGATGATGCGTGAGTAGTTCACCATAGACCTTCGGGTCCATAGCTAGTAGCTAGATGGCTTCTTCTCTCTCTTGGATCTTCAATACAAAGTTCTCCATGATATTCATGGAGATCTATTCGATGTAATCTTCTTTTGCGGTGTGTTCGTCGAGATCCAATGAATTGTGGATTTATGATCAGATTATCTATGAATCTTATTTGAGTTTCTTCTGATCTCTTATATGCATGATTTCATATCCTTGTAATTCTCTTCGAGTTGTGGGTTTTGTTTGGCCAACTCGATCTATGATTCTTGCGATCGGAGAAGTGCTTAGTTTTGGGTTCATACCGTGCGGTGACCTCTCCCTGTGACAGAAGGGGCAGCGAGGCACGCATCGTGTTGTTGCCATCAAGGGTAAAAAGTTGAGGTTTTCATCATTGGTTTGAGTTTATCCCTCCACATCGTGTCATCTTGCTTAAGGCGTTACTCTGTTCGTCATGAACACAATACACTAGATGCATGCTGGATAGCGGTCGATGTGTGGAGTAATAGTAGTAGATGCAGAAAGTATCGGTCTACTTGTCGCGAATGTGATGCCTATATGTATGATCATTGCCTTAGATATCGTCATGACTTTGCGCGGTTCTATCAATTGCTCGACAGTAATTTGTTCACCCACCGCAATATTTGCTATTTTGAGAAAAGCCTCTAGTGAACACTATGGCCCCGGGGTCTACTTCACATCATATTTTCAGCCTTACGCTTTTACTTCATTGCACTTTCCGCCTTTAGATCTCACTTTGCAATCAATCTTGAAGGGATTGACAACCCCTTTATAGCGTTGGGTGCAAGCTCATTTGTGTTTGCGCAGGTAAACTGAGGGAAATACTTATTGCTCCTGTGCTGTATCACCCTTCCTTCTTCAAGGGAAACCAACGCAAGCTCAAGAGGCAGAAGAACACATGAGACCGGAAGGTCGAGCTTGAATCATATATTTGATATGATTAGCATAGAGATGCCTACCACTGAAACTATTCTCAACTCACGTGATGATCGGACTTGAGTTAGTGAATTTGGATCATGTACCACTCAAATGACTAGATATATGTACTTTTTGAGTGGGAGTTTATTAGTAATTTGATTAATTAAACTCTAATTATCTTAAACATCGTCTAAGTCCACTTTCCAATATTTGTGTTGTAGATCAATGGCTGACGCAACTGTCACCCTGAATTTTAATACGTTCCTGGAGAAATCTAAGTTGAAAGATGATGGAAGCAACTTTGTAGACTGGGCTCATAATCTTATGTTGCTCCTGCAAGCTGGGAAAAAGGATTATGTCCTTAATGCTGCGTTAGGAGACGAACGACCCGCTACGACTGACCAAGATGTTAAGAACGCCTGGTTAACACGTAAGGAGGACTACTCAGTAGTTCAATGTGCAGTCTTGTATGGCTTAGGGCCGGGACTTCAACGTCGCTTTCAGCGTCATGGAGCATATGAGATGTTCCAGGAGTTGAAGTTTATCTTTGATAAGAACACCCGAATCGAGAGGTATGAGACCTCGGATAAATTATATGCTTCAAGATGGAGGAGAATTCGTCTGTCAGTGAACATGTGCTCAAAATGTTTGGGTACTCAAACCGTCTAGCTGAGCTGGGGATTGAACTCTCGCAAGAGGCTATCACTGACAGAATTCTTCAATTAGTGCCACCAAGCTACAATAGCTTTGTGTTGAACTATAACATGCAAGGGATGAACAAGTCACTTGACGAGTTATTCATGATGCTGAAAGTCGCAGAGTCAGAACTCCGGAAAGAGCATCAAGTGTTGATGGTCAATAAGACCACTATTTTCAAGAGAAAAGGCAAAGGCAAGAAGGGTAACTCCAAGAAGATCGGCAAGCCTATTGCCAATCCGACGAAGAAAGCCAAGGCTGGACCTAAGCCTGAAATAGAGTGTTATTATTCCAAGGGACTGGGTCACTGGAAGCGCAACTGCCCAAGTATTTGGCTGATAAGAAGGCGGCCAAGGAAAAATCAGGTATATTCGATATACATGTTATTGACGTGTACTTAACCAACACTCGTAGTAAACGAACGCTGGCGAAGGATGAAGTGACGATGCGCGTGGGAAATCGTTCCAAGGTTGATGCAATTGCCGTCGGCATAGTTTCACTTCAGTTACCATCAGGATTAGTTAAGAACTTAAATAATTGTTATTTAGTGCCTGCATTAAGCATGAACATTATATCCGGATCTTGTTTATTGCGAGACGATTACTCGTTTAAGTTAGAGAATAATGGTTGTTCTACTTCTATGAGTAATATCTTTTATGGTCTTGCACCAAATGTGAGAGGATTGTTCATATTGAATCTTGATAGCGATGATACACATATATATAACATTGAGACCAAAAGAGTTAGAGTTAACAATGATAGCGCCATGCTTTTGTGGCACTACCGCTTAGGTCATATTGGTGTAAAGCGCATGAAGAAACTCCATTCCGATGGACTTTTGGAGTCACTTGACTTTGAATCACTTGACACGCGCAAACCATGCCTCATGGGCAAGATGACTAAGACTCCATTCTCCGGAACAATGGAGCGTGCAAGTGACTTGTTGGAAATCATACATACCGATGTGTGCGGTCCGATGAGTGTGGAGGCACGCGGCGGATATCGTTATTTTCTCACCTTCACTCACGATTTGAGTAGGTATGGATATATCTACTTGATGAAGCACAAGTCTGAAACGTTTGAGAAGTTCAAGCAATTTCAGAGTGAAGGTTAAAATCATCATAACAAGAAGATCAAGTTCCTATGGTCTGATCGTGGGGGTGAATATCTGAGTTTCGAGTTTGGTGCTCACTTAAGACAATGTGGAATTGTTTCACACTTGGCACCGCCTGGAACAACACAGCGTAATGGTGTGTCCGAACGTCGTAATCGTACTTTTTTAGAAATGGTGCGATCTATGATGTCTCTTACCGATTTGCCGTTATCGTTTTGGGGTTATGCATTAGATACAACTACATTCACTTTAACTAGGGCACCATCAAAAATTCGTTGAGACGACACCATACGAACTATAGTATGGCAAAAGGCCGAAGTTGTCGTTTCTTAAAGTTTGGGGATGTGATGCTTATGTCAAAAAGCTTCAGCCTGGAAAGCTGGAACCCAAAGCGGAAAAGTGCGTCTTCATAGGTTACCCAAAGGAGACAGTTGGGTACACCTTCTATCTCAAATCCGAGGGCAAAGTGTTTGTTGCTAAAAACGGAGCTTTTCTTCAGAAGGAGCTTCTCTTGAAAGAATTGAGTGGGAGGAAGAATAACTTGATGAGGTTGTTGAACCTCTAGTCCCTCTAGATGGTGGCGCATGGCAAGGGGAAACCCATTGTCGGGGGTATAAGTCTGACAGTAGAAGTACGGGGTACAAAAGTATATGCGCAGAGCCTTAGCTACGGCGAGGATGTATGAGTTCAGGCCCCTCTACGGTGGAGGTAAAATCCCTACGTCCCAGTGCTCTTGGGAGCTTTGTGTCGAGTGAATAAACGGATTACAGCAAGTGCCAACCCCTGTACCAGTGGTGAAGGGCGGCTTCTATAGAGTGCGCTGCCCTTCATAATGATCCGGTGGACAGGGGTGGAGTAGTGGCGGGTAAACGCTGTCGTTACTGGTAACGTAAGCCTTAAATGCTAGTTATGGTGTATGAAAACGTATGACCGTTGCCCTCCTGGGAGGTTACGATGTACAGAGTGGATTCCAGTCGGTACGTTAGGTATGCTCCGAGTGGATCGTCGCCGACTGGATGATGGGGGCGTCCACAGTTCAGTCGGAACTGTCTAAGGGCCTTGTCCCCTATGAAGGGTAGTCCTTCGGTAGGACCTATAGGGCAGACCTATGACCCTACCCTCGGACTATAACCCCATCATTAGTCCCTGAATGGATCGGGGCTGGAACGGTGAAGTGAAGTCCGGAGTTTGGAGCCGACTGGTATTGAGGCGATCTTAGCGTTGTCTTCCTCGATCCATTTTATCTTTGCGGCCAGCGATCCGAGTGAATATGCAAGCGAAACGAACCGTGAGGGACCGATTCCTTCTACGGAATCTTTCGACGTGACCGGTCATACTGACAGCGCCGGATTTTCCGAGATTCCCAAATTTCGGTTGCCGCACGCTCAGCGGGGATGACGGCATCGTCATCAAGTAGATTTCGCCTCCTCGATTACCGTGCCACGATCTTCTCCACTGATCTTGTAGCAGCCGGTTGGGAGGATAAGATCTTGGGCCCACCTGTAGGTGACTCAGTTGGAGGCCTTTTAAAGCCTTCCCGGCGGACCTTCCTGTTGCGCTGCCCGTCTTCGTCCCATCGATCTCGCCTCCCCGCAACTCCCTGCACACCTCCAGCCATCTCCTTCCCCTCCTCCTATGCGGATCCGTCGCCCTCGCCATGACGAAGGGGCAGACCAGCAAGCTTGAGGCCAAGAAAAAGAAGAAGAAGGGGGCGGCCTTCACTCAGCGGCGGCAGCGGGCGTTGCCGGCGGGCTGGATCCAGGGGGACTTCCTCCCCTCCACGGTGAGGGAGACCGACGTGCTGGAGCTGGTGGAGCATGGCATCGTCGTCAATAAGTCTTGGAGGCTGCCGGAAGCCGAGATGGAGCCGGCGCCGAGGGAGGGGGAGCGCGTCCTGCTGCTCAGCCACGTGGCCAGAGGTTTCTCCCTGCCTCCCAATCCTTTCTTCCGAGGTATTATGAACTACTTCGGGGCGCATCTCCATCACTTTCCGCCGAATGCGATAGCTCATCTTTCTGCATTCATCACCCTGTGCGAGTGTTTCATAGGATGTCCTCCCCGGTGGGGGCTCTTCAAATATGTTTTCTCCGCTAGATCCCAAACAGTTAAGAAGCTTAGCCAGTTGGATGATAAGACACACATCCTCCAGCTCTGCGGGGGTTTAGGATTTCAGAAGAAAACGAAAAGTAGTTATCCCTCCCTTCAGCTATCCGAGTCAGTTAGGAACTGGCAATCGTCCTGGTTCTATTGCCAGGACATTGCCTGCCCGAATGCTTCGAGTGGGTTACCACCCTTCAGTTTAGACCGTCCGGGCCCTCCCAGGAAGCTAGCGCTCTCTAAGGGAGAAAAAACCCAGATCCAGCCTTTGATCGACGCGCTGATACGCGTCGTCCAGAAGGGAGTCACCGGCATGGAGCGGTTGGAGACTTTTCTGGGTTGACGCATCCAGCCGCTCCAGGCCCGAGACCACGCAATGTGGCATTACACAGGGCCTTCGGATACCACTCGGTCCCATCCTGAAGACGTGAGCGAGGAGACCGTGGGTGGGTGGGTCCGCAGCATCACGGGCACATGTGATAACCCCGTGGGAGCTCGGCGGGTGAAGGCCTTCCGTGCCCAAAATCCTCCTCCGAATGAGGTGAGTACATGTTGTCGAGTGCTTTTAACCTTCTCAGTTTTATTGCTTTTCTTGTCTCGCCGACTGACGTTGCCGACTGTGTTTTGTGCAGGAGTGGACGAACTGGCATTCTGCAGTCTCAGGTGGGGATCCGGTCGAGGAAGAAGAAGGCAGCATGGAGGGTAGCGCGGGTAGTGCCGAGTACATCTCTGACAGTAGGGAGACGGAGGAGGAAACATAAGAGGAGGAGGAGGAGAGCGAAGAGCAGAGCTCGTCACCCTCACCACCAGAACACCGAACCAAGCACCATCATGACCCCGCTCAGTGGCCCCGAGTGCTCGTAGTGTGAAGAGAACTAGGGGTTCTTCTGCCGAGCCCGTGGATCAGCCGTCCAAGGTGGCTAAACCCAGCGGGTCTAAACCTCGGAAAGCTTTCCCCCGGATGAGGATCGCTGTTCTGGTCGCCTCAGCGTAAGTATCTTTGCTCTTCCATCTTCCTTCGGTATCCGATTGGACTCTTCTTTTTGGGAATTCATGTTTACCCGTCGAATGGATTTCACTCAACAGAGCTGCTACCTCCGCCACCTCTCTACCGCGTCAGGGTGACGATCCCATGGACACTGATAACACCGCCACGTCCCAGCAAAGTACGTTGTCACGATTCCGAGAGTTGTATTACCGTTTTGCGAGTGTTGTCTTTGATCTTGATCTTTTTCTGTATTTTTATTTTGTTCCGTCGGGCTTGCTTCGGAGGTGAACCATCTGGAGGACGACGACCAAAGGAGGTTGGAACCAGCTTTGGCGCCTGTCCCTGGGGTTATCCAACCTGCTGCCAACCTCGCCATGAGCGTGCCGCTGACTGATACGGTGGCCTTCACGGTGGAACTGACTGGAGCAGAGCTCGGGATGCCTAGGGAACTCGGGATACCTAGGGCGCCTTCTGCCACGCCGGGTCCGTCGACTGTTCACTATGCTGCCCGACGCATCCCGGAAGATCAAGTAGGAGCCGCCAAGGACGCCATGGTACAAGTGGAGCTGATGGTGGGCGAAGCCAAGGGAGCATATGACTCTGTTGCGTCCTTGTACAAGAAGAGCTTGGAGCTTCGGGATGATATCCGAGTAAGTGCACTAGTAAGTGTTTACATTCCTCTTGGTGCCCACTGGGGGTTTTAGCGAAATACTCGGATATAGTAGGTTAATTTTCTAGTGGGTTCACTCCGAGTGAACCCAGTGGGTGTAGTCCCCGAGACTTCTGCCGAGTGTTTGCACTGGCAGTTTTCTTTATATGTATTTTCCATAATCTCTATAGATCAAAGTTGATCTGCCCGAATGGTACCAGTGGGGGCACGCCGAGTGCACCCACTGGGTGTAGTCTCCGAGAGTAGTGTTACTCGGGTCGAGTAATAGTAGTCTCATAGTGTTCTTGGTTTGCTATGGAGCTCAATGGGACCGACCTGTTCGAGCTTCATACCAGTGGGGTCACTCTTAGTGAACCCACTGGGTGTAGTCCCCGAGACCGCTGCCGATTGCTTGCATCGGCAGGGGTCCGAAGAATCTTGAGTTTTGATTATTTTTTCATATCTGTCGAGACTTTTTCCTTGTTGAATCTGGCTGATCCTCCCTTTGTGTCTCTTTGACAGAAGACTTGTGAAGTGGGATCGGCCTATAATGCTCTGATGGCTGAGAAGACTCAACTTGCTGCCGACTTGGAGGTAGTTGTGAATGATATGGCTGGCATGAAGAAGGCTCTCTCTGAACGAGAAAAATCTTTGGAGTAATCTCGGGAGACTAACAAAGCACTGTTAGCCGAGTTAGAAAATACGAAGAAGGAGAGATCTGATTGGGTGGGCCAGCTGAAGTCAATGAACGCTCGGTGCAAAGCACAGGAGAATTACGTCGGCAGTTGGGCGAAGAAGATGGTCGCAATGCTTGGTGGTAAGTTGCTTGCCGAGTGCTCTTTGACTTTGTAGTTCACTCCGCGCTTATTTTCTCCCTGTCTTTTCTTTGCAGATTTCTGTCGGGACGTTGAAGCCGGGACCGCCGAAATTGTACCGGCGCTTTGGCAACCGAATGTTCCACTCGGAGATGAAGCTAACCGATACATGTTCCGACTGAATACCTGCCTTAACAAGGTGGGTCCTTTCATTGGTCGCCTGAGAGAAGTTGTCGGCCGAATTGACAAAGAGCTGTGGCCTGAAGATGACTCCCGGAATGAGATAGAGGGGTTGATGACTCGACTGGAGGATGTTCCAAGCAGAGTGCAGGCATGGAAGAAGTCTGCCGCTCGGTGTGGCGCGGACGTGGCGCTGTCTCTGGTCCGAGTGCATTGTAAGGAAGCCCGTGAAGACAATCTGAAGACGTTGCAGGTCGCCAACACCAAGAAGCTTCGATTTGAAGACTTCATGGAGACCTTCCTCGACATGGCCACTCGGATTGCTGATGGAATCGACCTCGACACCTTCGTGGAGCCTGCCGGCCCCGGCGCTGCTTGATGGACTTTATGCTGAACGCGCAGTTACCTAGGTATGCCGAGTGGAGTTTGTATTAAAATTTGGCCACTGCTGTTGGCCGGTACATTCGTGGCTCAGTGTGGATAAACTTGATTCACACCGAGCCGAGTGATCGTTGAACTCAATTTGAATTCGAACCGGATCTTTTGCTCTTCTTTCACTGAGTTTTTATTTTGACATGATTTTGGCTCGTGGTTTTTGTTTAGGCGACTCAGCTAAGCCTCCGAGTGTAACTTGTGTGCCCACTCGGAGGAAGCTCTTTACTTAGGCAACTCTGGTTCGCAACTAAGTCCTCGAGTGTGACTTGAAATGCACACTCGGAGCAACTTGTTTGCTTAGGCGACGCTGGGTCGCCGCTAAGTCCCCGAGTGTGACTTTTGGTGCACACTCGGAGCAAGTTGTTTACTTAGGCGACTCCGTGTCACAGCTAAGTCCCCGAGTGTGAATTTTAGTGCACACTCGGAGCAGGTTGTTTACTTAGGCGACTCTGGGTCGCAGCTAACTCCCCGAGTGTGACTTTTGGTGCACACTCGGAGCAAGTTGATTACTTAGGCGACTCTGGGTCGCAGCTAAGTCCCCGAGTGTGAATTTTAGTGCACACTCGGAGCAGGTTTTTTACTTAGGCGACTCTGGGTCGCAGCTAAGTCTCCGAGTGTGACTTTTAGTGCACACTCGGAGCAGGTTGTTTACTTAGGCGACTTTGGGTTGCAGCTAAGTTTCCGAGTGTGAATTTTAGTGCACACTCGGAGCAGGTTGTTTACTTAGGCGACTTTGGGTCGCAGCTAAGACCCCGAGTGTGACTTTTAGTGAACACTCGGAGCAAGTTGTTTACTTAGGCGACTCGGGTTGCAGCTAAGTCCCCGAGTATGACTTTTGGTGCACACTCGGAGCGAGTTGTTTACTTAGGCGACTCTGGGTCGCAGCTAAGTCTCCGAGTGTGACTTTTAGTGCACACTCGTACCAAGTTGTTTACTTAGGCGACTCTGGGTCGCAGCTAACTCCCCGAATGTGACTTTTGGTGCACACTCGGAGCGAGTTGTTTACTTAGGCGACTCTGGGTCGCAGCTAAGTCTCCGAGTGTGACTTTTAGTGCACACTCGGAGCGAGTTGTTTACTTAGGCGACTCTGGGTCGCAGCTAAGTCCCCGAGTGTGACTTTTGGTGCACACTCGGAGCGAGTTGTTTACTTAGGCGACTCTGGGTCGCAGCTAAGTCCCCGAGTGTGAATTTTAGTGCACACTCTGAGAGGGTTGTTTACTTAGGTGACTCTGGGTCGCAGCTAAGTCCCCGAGTGTGACTCTTAGTGCACACTCGGAACAGGTTTTTTACTTAGGCGAATCTGGGTCGCAGCTAAGTCCCCGAGTGTGACTTTTCGTGCACAGTCAGAGCAAGTTGTTTACTTAGGCGACTCTGGGTCGCAGCTAAGTCCCCGAGTGTGACTTTTAGTGCACACTCGGAGCAGGTTTTTTACTTAGGCGACTCTGGGTCGCAGCTAAGTCCCCGAGTGTGACTTTAGTGCACACCCAGAGCAAGTTGTTTACTTAGGCGACTCTGGGTCGCAGCTAAGTCCCCGAGTGTGACTTTTGGTGCACACTCGGAGCGAGTTGTTTACTTAGGCGACTCTGGGTCGCAGCTAAGTCCCCGAGTGTGACTTTTGGTCCACATTCGGATTTAGTTTTTTAGACCGGAGTGTGCAAACGCGGAAGAATTTTGAATCGGCAAGAAATTAATCTGCTTTGTATTACTTCGATGACATTTGTTCTTTTCATTGTCTCTGTCGACGGTTATGTGTTTAAGCGCTTCAGTAGATCTCCATTCCATGCTCGCGGCCCGTCTGTTTCCCTGTCGAGGTTGTAGAGTCGATACGCTCCGTTGTTCAGCACCTTGGAAATGATGAACGGTCCTTCCCAGGCGGGAGCCAACTTGTGTGGTCTCTGTTGGTCCACTCGGAGCACCAGGTGGCCTGCTTGGAACGTGCGGCTCCTGACGTGCCGCGCATGAAATCGCCGCAGATCTTGCTGATAAATTGTTTAACAGATCAATGTCATCTCGCGCTCCTCTTCTAAAAGGTCTACTCCGTCTTGCCTAGCTTGATCTGCTTCGGCTTCGTAGAAGAGTTCAACTCATGGAGAGTTGTGAAGCAAGTCACTCGGAAGTACTGCCTGTGCTCCATAAACGAAGAAAAACGGGGATCGTCCTGTCGATCTATTCGGAGTTGTTCGGAGGCCCCACAGCACCGAGGGCAGCTCGGTGACCCATGCGCTGGCGGCATGTCCAACTTCCCGCAGGAGTCGAGGCTTCAACCCTTGAAGAATGAGTCCATTCGCCCACTCTGCTTGTCCGTTTGTTTGGGGGTGCGCAACGGATGCAAAATCCACTCGGATACGTTGGCCTGCGCAAAAACCTTTGAACTCGTCCGAGTTAAAGTTTGTGCCATTGTCGGTGATTATGGTGTGTGGAACCCCGTATCTGGCGATGATCTCTCTGATAAATTTGATGGCCGTAAGGGCGCAAGCTTCTTGATTGGCTTGGCTTCAATCCACTTGGTAAAACTTGTCGACTGCTACCAGCAGATGGGTGAATCCTCCTTGGCCTGTTCTGAATGGTCCGACTGTATCTAATCCCCACACGGCGAATGGCCAAGAAAGGGGAATTGTCTTCAGCACGGACGTTGGCTTGTGGGACTTGTTTGAATAGAACTGACAACCTTTGCAATGGTCGACTATATCTTTTGCCATTTCATTCGCCTGTAACCAGAAGAAACCAGCTCTGAATGCTTTGGCGATGATTGCTCTTGAGGAGGCATGATGGTCGCAGGTTCCCGAGTGAATTTCTTCCAAAATTAACCGACCCTCCTCGGGAGAGATACATCGCTGAAGGACGCCTGAAACACTTTCTCTGTATAATTGGTCATCAACGACGGTGAAGGACTTCGACCTGCGAACGATCTGTCTAGCTTGGACCTCGTCTTCCGGTAATTCTTGCCTCAGGATGTACGCAATGAATGGCACAGTCCATTCGGGAATGACAGCTAGAATCTCCAAGATCAGGTCAACCACAGCGGGAACCTCGACTTCAGTCTGATCTGTTGAGCTCTTCGGTTGCACCGGTTCCTATGTAAATGAATCTTCTTTTACCGAGGGGAGGTGTAGGTGCTCGAGGCAGACATCACTCGGGACAGGTCTCCGTGTGGATCCAAGTTTTGCCAATTCATCTGCTGCTTGGTTTTTCAGTCGGGGAACATGGTGAAGTTCCAGACCTTCGAACTTCTTTTCGAGCTTTCTTATTGCGTTGCAGTATGCAGTCATGGTGGGGTTCCTTACATCCCACTCCTTCATTACTTGATTAACCACTAGACCTGAGTCGCCATAGACCATCAGGGAATGGACGCCGAGTGTGATGGCCATGCGCAACCCGTAAAGGAGAGCTTCGTACTCTGCTTCGTTGTTGGAAGAATCAAAATGGATCTGCAACACATACTTGAGTTTATCACCTTTCGGGGATATGATCACCACGCCGCCGCCGGAGCCATTCAACATCTTGGACCCATCGAAGAACATGGTCCAATGAGCCGAGTAGATGTGTGTCGGTTGCTGTTGTTCTACCCATTCTGCTATGAAGTCAGCAAGAGCTTGAGACTTTATAGCTTTCAAGTCTTCGAACTTGATGTCGCAGTATAGCATCTCCATTGCCCACTTTGCCACTCGGCCTGATGCGTCCCAATTGTGGAGAATTTCCAACAACGGAGCATCAGATATGACAGATACCGAGTGGTCTTGGAAATGATGAGCCACCTTCTTTGCAGTCATGTAGATCCCATAAATAAGCTTCTGATAATGGGGATACCTCTGCTTGGAAGGAGTCAGGACTTCGAAAACATAATATACTGGCCGCTGAACCTTGTACGCTTTGCCTTCTTCTTCGCGTTTGACTGTCAGAACGGTGCTGACGACTTGATTTGTAGCCGCGATGTACAGAAGAAGGGGTTCCTTACTGAGCGGGGTAGTAAGAACCGGCTGGGTGGAAAGCAGGGCTTTGAGGTCGTCGAATGCGGTTTGGGCTTCGTGTGTCCATTCGAAGGTATCTGACTTCTTCATAAGTCGGTACAGAGGTAACGCCTTCTCGCCTAGTCGAGCGATAAACCTGCTCAAAGCCGCTAGGCAACCTGTGAGCTTTTGTACGTCATGTACTCTTATCGGCTGCTCCATTCGAACAATGGTCCCGATCTTTTCGGGGTTGACATCGATCCCTCGTTCGGAAACGAAGAAACCGAGTAACTTCCCGCTGGGAACGCCGAATGAACACTTGGCTGGGTTGAGCTTGATATCGTACCTACGTAGGTTGGCGAATGTTTCTGCCAAGTCAATCAGCAGGTCGGAACCTTTGCGTGACTTGACTACGATATCGTCCATATATGCCTCCACATTTCGACCAATCTGGTCTAGGAGGCATTTTTGGATCATTCGCATAAAAGTTGCTCCTGCATTTTTCAAACTGAATGGCATAGTGATGTAACAGAAGCACCCGAATGGGGTCATGAAAGATGTTTTTAATTCATCTGGACCATACAGACGGATCTGATGATAGCCCGAATAGGCATCAAGGAAGGATAAGCGCTCGCAACCCGCAGTCGAATCAACGATTTGATCAATGCGGGGGAGCGGGAAGTGGTATTTCGGACAAACCTTATTAAGGTGCTTGAAATGGATGCACATACGGAGAGACTTGTCCTTCTTGGGCACCATGACAACATTAGCGAGCCACTCGGAGTGGTGTACCTCGCGAATGAAGTTGGCTGCCAGAAGTTTAGCTACCTCCTCTCCGATTGCTTTTCTCTTGTGCGCGGCGGACCGACGCAGGCGTTCTCGGACGGGCCGAGCGGAAGGATCCACATGCAGTCGGTGCTCAGCCAACTCCCTGGGTACACCTGGCATGTCAGCAGGCTTCCATGCAAAAATGTCCCACTTCTCACGGAGGAATTGGATGAGCTCGGCTTCCTATTTTGGTTCAAGGGTGGTGGAGATGTTTGTTGGGGCGGCGGTGGTATCCGTCGGGTGGATGCTTACTTTCTTCATGTCTCCTACCGACTGGAATGCGGACTCGAAAGCTGGCTTCTTTGAACGCATCAGGTCGGCGGGGTTGGCAATCTTCTTGTACTCATCCAACTCGAGTACAGCCATCTGATGGTCTGCAATTCTTGACCCCTGCTGAAACACTCCTCGGCCCGCTGCCGATTGCCTGTGACAGTAATCACGCTTGTGGGACCAGGCATCTTCAACTTCAAATATACGTAACATGGACGGGCCATGAAACGTACTATGTCGGACGGCCCAGAATGGCATGGTATGCACTCTGGAAGTCCACCACCTCGAATGTTAACTTCTCTTTGCGGAACTTCTTGTCAGAACCGAAAACGACATCCAACGCAATCTGGCCGAGTGATTTGGCCTTTCTTCCTGGGACGACTCCATGGAATTGCATACTGCTCTCGCTAAGTCTGGACATCGGAATGCCCATTCCCTTGAGAGTGTCGGCATACATGATATTCAAGCCGCTGCCGCCGTCCATGACGACTTTGCGCAGCCTAACTCCTTCCACCACCGGGTCGACGACCAGAGCTTGCCTTCCTAGGGTGGGTACGTGTGCTGGGTGGTCTGACTGATCAAAAGTGATTGCAGTCTGTGACCACTTGAGGAACTTGGGAATGGATGGGGTTGCCATGTTTACCTCCCTGTTGACCAGCTTCAGTCGACTTTTGCTTTCTACGTCAGCAAAAATCATTAATGTTGCATGGACTTGAGGGAACGTATCCTCCTTGTCCTCATCATCTTGCTCGGTGTCTTTCTCACTCGGCTGTCCTTCACCGAATCCTTGGATCGGGAGGCGACACTGCCGAGTGGTATGTTTCGGCAATATGACATTGCCTTCTTCATCCGTCTTCGTGTGGATTGGACACGGTTGATCTAGGATGGAATTTCCTGACTGTTTCTTCTTGGGGGTGTACTGTGGTTTCCCCTTGCCTTTGAACTTAGCGTTTGTAACGACTGCTGCCTCTGCTTGCGGAGTGGATTGAGCTTTCTGTTTCTCCTTCCAACTGCTGCTCCCATCTCCGTCGGCGACTGACTTATGCTTGCCGCTACGTATGCGGTCCTCCTCTTCGCCATTTGCATAGCGCGCGTCTATCTCCATCATCTTGCTCATGGAGATGTCGCCTGTCCGACCAAACTTCAGGCATAGATCTCTGTACCGAACGCCTGCCTTGAAGGCGCAGACTGCTTGGTGTTCTGTAATATTCTCCACCGTGTGGTAGAGGGTTGTCCAGCGCTGGATGAAATCGCGCAAGGGCTCGTTTTGCTTCTGGACACAGTGCTGAAGCTCTGTGAGACCAGCAGGGCGTTTGCACGTACCCTCAAAGGTCCTTATGAAGACTCGGGACAGATCTGCCCAACTGTAAATGCTTGATGGAGCTAACTGGTTTAGCCAAGCTCGAGCCGAACCGTCAAGCATCAGTGGGAGATGTTTCATGGTGACATGGTCATCTCCGCCACCGATCTGGACCGCCACTCTGTAGTCGCCTAACCAAGTTTCTGGTTTGGACTCTCCTGTGAATTTGCTGATTCCCGTCGCCAATCGGAAGTTGGGAGGGATGTCAGCCAAGCGAATGGCCCGACTGAAGCACTCGGGACCAGAAACAACGGTCCTGCTTCCACTCGGATGATCTCTATCGTGACCATCACGGTGGGCTCGGCTTCTATCAACCTTCTTCTGAGTGATATACCCTCTTGCATCAAGCCTTTGATCATGCGCGCCACCACCTGAACGATGATCATCGTAATGCCGGGGTCCGTAAGGCCCACTCTGCGGAGGAGTACGCGAACGGCGACGATCTTCGAGATGAGACCGAATGGAAAGCGGATTCCGATTCGGGTCCGTGGAACGGCTTCCCCCTCTGCGTCGCTGGCGAGAGTCGGGACTGAAAACCGACCGATGTGTGTTCGCTTGAATGGAATTGTTGTGGATCTTGTTGTGCGACTGGGAGACCGCCGAGTTTTGCTGCTGCGCCATATGTAACAAGGCACGGAGCTACTCGATTCCTCTACCAGCCTCTGAATCAGTCGGCTGGAGAGAATCATCGATCCTCGTAGCTGCAGCCAAATTGAGGATGGGTGTGCGGAACACCTCGACGTTGCTCTGGCGAGCGCGTCGACCGGAAGAACGAGGGTGCTGACGAAGAGCGCCGGATGATTCTTCGATCTCACCCTTGTTCCGACCAGTCCTGGAGGGACTTTCGGGGGAATCGGCCATGAGTACTTTGGCTGCAGGCCCGTGACCCTGATACTCGGAAGGTAGTTCAGTCGGACCTGACTCCAAGCATTGGGATGACCGCGGGACCACAACCGATTCGAGCACCGCCACTTGAGAGGACACGTTTTGTCGCGCTAGGGCGTGTCCCACCCAACGCTGGAGCCGCGCACGACCGGATCGCTTGTTGCGGCCCATGACGGGGGCGAAGATTGACACCGGGGTCGATGGCTAGAGAAGAAGAACGCCGCAGGAACCAGCACGGAAGTGCGTAACCCGCGACTCAGAAGCGTCTCGATGTCGAGGGGCGGATCCTGAAGCCATGCTGAATCATCTGCGATGAAGGAGAGTGCACCGAAGAGGATCTCATGACCCATGCACAGATCTCCGCCGGATGACATGACGAAAAGAAGAAATCGCAAACTCACCGGAAGTCTCTTAGACGCCTGGCCCCATGGTGGGCGCCAACTGTCGTGGGTATAAGTGTGACAGTAGAAGTACGGGGTACGAAAGTATATGGGCAGAGCCTTAGCTACGGCGAGGATGTATGAGTTCAGGCCCCTCTACGGTGGAGGTAAAAGCCCTACATCTCAGTGCTCTTGGGAGCTTTGTGTCGAGTGAATAAAGGGATTACAGCAAGTGCCAACCCCTGTACTAGTGGTGAAGGGCGGCTTATATAGAGTGCGCTGCCCTTCATAATGGTCCGGTGGACAGGGGTGGAGTAGTGGCGAGTAAACGCTGGCGTTACTGGTAACGTAAGCCTTAAATGCTAGTTATGGTGTATGAAAACGTATGACTGTTGCCCTCCTGGGAGGTTACGATGTACAGAGTGGATTCCAGTCGGTATGTTAGATATGCTCCGAGTGGATCCTCGCCGACTGGATGGTGGGGGCATCCACAGTTTAGTCGGAACTGTCTAAGGGCCTTGTCCCCTATGAAGGGTAGTCCTTGGGTAGGAGCTATAGGGCACACCTATGACCCTACCCTGGGACTATAACCCCATCACCCATGTCGTTGCGACGTCGGTTGAGGAGGAAGTTGATGATGATGATCATGAAACTTCGAATCAAGTTGCTATCAGACCTCACAGGTCGACAAGATCATGTACTACTCCTGAGTGGTACGGTAATCCTGTCTTATCAATCATGTTGTTAGACAACAATGAACTTGCAAATTATCAAGAAGCAATGGTGGGCCCGGATTCCAACAAATGGCTGGAGGCCATCAAGTTCGAGATAGGATCTATGTATGAAAACAAAGTGTGGACTTTGGAAGTACTACCTGAAGGCCGCAAGGTTATTCAGAACAAATGGGCCTTTAAGAAGAAGACAGTCCAGACGGTAATGTGACCGTTTGTAAAGCTCGACATGTGGAAAAGGGTTTTTCACAAGTTCAAGGAGTTGTGTATGATGAGATATTCTCACCCGTAGCGATGCTTAAGTCCGTCTGAATCATGTTAGCAATAGATGCATTTTTTTATTATGAAATCTGGCAGATTGATGTGAAAATGGCGTTCCTTAATAGTTTTCTTAAGGAAGTTCGTATATGATGCAACCCGAAGGTTTTGTCGATCAAAAGAATGCTAACAAAGTATGCAAGCTCCATCGATCCATTTATGGACTGGTGCAAGCATCTCGGAGTTGGAATAAGCGCTTTGATGAGGTGATCAAAGCATTTGGGTTTATACAAGTGGTTGGAGAATCTTGTATTTACAAGAAAGTGAGTGGGAGCTCTGTGGCGTTTCAAATATTATATGTGGATGACATATTGCTGATTGGAAACAACGTGGAGTTTTTGGAGAGCGTAAAGGACTACTTGAATAAAAGTTTCTCTATGAAGGACCTAGGAGAAGCTTCTTACATTCTAGGCATTAATATCTATAGGGATAGATCGAGACGCCTGATAGGACTTTCACAAAGCACATACCTTGATAAAGTTTTGAAGAAGTTAAAAATGGACCATTCCAAGAAAGGGTTCTTGCGAGTGTTACAAGGTATAAAATTGAGTAAGACTCAGTGCCCAACAACTGCGGAAGATAGAGAACAAATGAGTTCCGTCCCCTATGCTTCCGCCATAGGTTCTATCATGTATGCAATGTTGTGCACTAGACCAGATGTCAGCTAGGCCATAAGTATGACAGGCAGGTTTCAGAGTAATCCAGGAGTGGATCATTAGAGGGAGGTCAAGAATATTTTGACGTACCTGAAAAGGACTAAGGAAATGTTTCTCGTTTATCAAGGTGACGAAGAGCTCGTCGTAAAGGGTCACGTCGACGCAAGCTTTGACACCGATCCGGATGACTCTAAGTCGCAAACCGGATACGTATTTATTCTTAATGGGGGTGCGGTAAGCTGGTGCAGTTCCAAGCAAAGCGTCGTAACAGATTCTGCATGTGAAGCGGAGTACATGGCTGCCTCGGAGGAAGCAAAGGAGGGTGTCTCGATGAAGCAGTTCATGACGGATCTTGGAGTTGTGTCGAGCGCACTAAATCCAATAACTTTGTTCTTTCACAGCACTGGTGTCATTGCCTTAGCAAAGGAACCAAGGTTTCACATCACATCACACTCGGTAATACAACATCACACACAAGCCTTGCAACCAATGTGACTAAGTGTAAATCACGGGATCTTGTATTACGGAACGAGTAAAGAGACTTGCCGGTAACGAGATTGAAATAGGTATGCAGATACCGACGATCGAATCTCGAGCAAGTAACATACTGAAGGACAAAGGGAATGATATACAGGATTATATGAATCCTTGGCACTGAGGTTCAAACGATAAGATCTTCATAGAATATGTAGGATCCAATATGGGCATCCAGGTCCCGCTATTGGATATTAACCGAAAAGTGTCTTGGGTCATGCCTACATAGTTCTCGAACACGCACGGTGTGCACACTTAAGGTTCGATGATGTTTTAGTATAGTTCAGTTATATGTGTGGTTACCGAATGTTGTTCGGAGTCCCGGATGAGATCACGGATATCACAAGGGTTTTCGGAATGGTCCGGAAACGAAGATTGATATATAGGGTGGTTTCAATTGGTCACCGGAAAGTTTCGGGGAATTCCGGCTGTATACCGGGAGTGACGAATGGGTTTCGGGTGTTCACCAGGAGGGGCCCACCCACCCGGGAGTGAGCCCAAGGCGCTAGGGTGGCGCCACAAGTCCTTATTGGGCTGGTGGAGTCAGCCCAAGAGGGCTATGGCGCCACATAGTAAAATACCAAAAGAAAAGAAGTAGAAATAGGAAAGAGGGAGGTGGGAAGCCAGAGGAGGACTCCTCCTTCCCAAATCGAATTGGAGGAGGAGTTCTCCTCATCCTGGCGGCCGACGCACCTTGAGGCCTTGTGCCTCAAGGCTAGCGCCTCCCCCTCCTCCTATATATAGTGGTGGTTTAGGGCTTTTTGAGACACAACTTTGCCACATGCAACTCTAACCTATTCCACATAGTTTTACCTCTAGATCGGATTTCCGCGGAGCTCGGGCAGAGCCTGATACGTCTCCAATGTATCTATAATTTTTTATGGTTTCATGCTATTCTCTTGTCAAGCTTTGGATGTTTTGTATGCCTTTTATATATTTTTTGAGAATAACTTATAAACTAAGTGCCAAGTGCCAGTTCCTGTTTTTTCCATGTTTTTGACCCCTTTTAGAGGAGGATTTTGAACAGAGTCCAAACAGAATTAAATTGAGTCCAAACAGAATTAAATTGCCAAAAAGATTTTTTCCGAAACAGAAAAAGATCGGGAAGCCGGAGAATCGGGGCAGGGGGCCTGCAGGGACCCCACAAGCCCCCTAGCCGCGGCCAGGCGGCCCCGCGCCTCCCTAGCTTGTGGGCTCCCTCGGCCACCTCTGCCCTAGGTTTTGCGTCTATATATTCCCTAAAATCACATAAAAAATCAGGAGATCAGCGAAAGTACTTTTCCGCCGCCGCAAGCTTCTGTCTCCACAAGATCCCATCTGGGGCACGTTCTAGTGCCCTGCCGGAGGGGGATTCGGATACGGATGGCTTCTTCATCAACACCATGACCTCTCCGATGATGCGTGAGTAGTTCACCATAGACCAACGGGTCCATAGCTAGTAGCTAGATGGCTTCTTCTCTCTCTTGGATATTCAATACAAAGTTCTCCATGATCTTCATGAAAATCTATCCGATGTAATCTTCTTTTGCGGTGTGTTTGTCGAGATCCGATGAATGGTGGATTTATGATCAGATTATCTGTGAATCTTATTTGAGTTTCTTTTGATCTCTCTTAGGCATGATTTCATATCGTTGTAATTCTCTTCGAGTTGTGGGTTTTGTTTGGCCAACTAGATCTATGATTCTTGCAATGGAGAAGTGCTTGGTTTTGAGTTCATACCGTGCGGAGACCTCACCCAGTGACAGAAGGGGTAGCGAGGCATGCATCATGTTGTTGCCATCAAGGGTGAAAAGATGGGGTTTTCATCATTGGTTTGAGATTATCCCTCCACATCATGTCATCTTGCTTAAGGCGTTACTCTGTTCGTCATGAACTCAATACACTAGATGCATGCTGGATAGCGGTCGATGTGTGGAGTAATAGTAGTAGATGCGGAAAGTATCGGTCTACTTGTCTCGGACGTGATGCCTATATGTATGATCATTGCCTTAGATATCGTCATGACTTTGCGCGGTTCTATCAATTGCTCGACAGTAATTTGTTCACCCACCGTAATACTTGCTATTTTGAGAGAAGCCTCTAGTGAACACTATGGTGCCCTGGGTCTACTCCACACCATATTTTCAGCGTTACACTTTTTCTTCGTTGCACTTTCTGCCTTCAGATCTCACTTTGCAAACAATCTTGAAGGGATTGACAACCCCTTTATAGCGTTGGGTGCAAGCTCTTTGTGTTTGTGCAGGTACTCTGGACTTGACGAGATTCTCCTACTGGATTGATACCTTGGTTCTCAACTGAGGGAAATACTTACTGCTCCTGTGCTGCATCACCCTTTCCTCTTCAAGGGAAAAACCAACGCAAGCTCAAGAGACGATAGAAGGATCTCTGGCACCATTGTCAGGGAAGGAATTTTGTTGCCGTAGCAGAACTACTTCTGGCGCCGTTGCCGGGGAGGATCAAGTCAAGAACTCATCCAAGTAAGTGTTGTAGAATCATCTCTTGCATTTACTTTGTTTGCCAGTTGCCTTTCATTTTCCTCTCCCCCACTTCACAATTTGCCTTTTCCGTTTGCCTTTTCCGTTTGCCTTTTCGTTCGCCCTTTTTCTCGCTTGCTCTTTGTTCGCTTGTGTGCTTGCTTGTTTGCCGAAGTCACCATGAATGAAAATACCAAACTTTGTGACTTCTCGAATACTAATAATAATGATGATTTTATTAGTACTTCGATTGCTCACGCCACTAGTGCGGAGTCATACGAAATCAATGTCACTTTGCTCAATCTTTTTATGAAAGAGCAATTCTCCGGCCTTCCTAGTGAAGATGCCGCATCCCATCTTAATACCTTCATTGAGCTTTGTGATATCCAAAAGAAGAAATATATGGATAATGATGTGATTAAATTGAAGCTTTTTTCCTTTCTCGTTGCAAGATCGCGCAAAAACTTGGTTTTCGTCTTTGCCCAAAAATAGCATCGATTCTTGGGATAAGTGCAAAGATGCTTATATATACAAGTATTTTCCGTCGGCTAAGATTATCTCTCTCCCTAATTATATCATGAATTTCAAGCAACTTGATCATGAACGTGTTGCACAATCTTGGGAGAGAATGAAATTGATGATTAGAAATTGTCCAGCTCATGGCTTGAGTCTTTGGATGATTATTCAAATCTTCTACGCTGGCTTGAATTTCGCTTCTAGAAATATCTTGAACTCCGTCTCAGGTGGAACGTTCATGGAAATCACGTTAGGATAAGCCACAAAACTACTAGACAACATCATGACGAACTAATCTCAGTGGCACACTGAAAGTCACCTACTAGTAAGAAGGTATATGCTATAGAAGAAATTAACTCGTTGAATGCTAAGATGGATGAGTTAATGAATTTGGTTGCTACTAGAAGTGCTCCTTTAGATCCTAATGGTATTCCCTTCTCTTCTTTGATTGAGAGTAGCAACGCTAGCTTGGACGTTAATTTTGTTGGTAGGAATAATTTTGGCAACAACAATGCTTTTAGGGGAAACTATGTTCCTAGGCCTTTTCCTAGTAACTCCTCTAATTGTTGGAAATATGCCCTAGAGGCAATAATAAATTAGTTATTATTATATTTCTTTGTTCATGCTAATCGTTTATTATCCATGCTATAGTTGTATTGATTGGAAACACGATACTTGTGTGGATACATAGACAAAACACTATCCCTAGTAAGCCTCTAGATGACTAGCTCGTTGATCAAAGATGGTCAATGTTTCCTGACCATAGGCAGGTATTGTCACTTCATAATGGGATTACATCATTAGGAGAATCATGTGATGGACTAGACCCAAACTAATGAACGTAGCATGTTGATCGTGTCATTTTGTTGCTACTGTTTTCTACATGTCAAGTATTTATTCCTATGACCATAAGATCATATAACTCACTGGCACCGGAGGAATGCTTTGTGTGTATCAAACGTCACAACGTAACTAGGTGACTATAAAGATGCTCTACAGGTATCTCCGAAGGTGTCCATTGAATTAGTATGGATCAAGACTGGGATTTGTCACTCCGTGTGACGGAGAGGTATCTCGGGGCCCACTCGGTAATACAACATCACACACAAGCCTTGCAAGCAATGTGACTTGGTGTAAGTCACGAGATCTTGTATTATGGAACGAGTAAAGAGACTTGCCGGTAAACGAGATTGAAATAGGTATGCGGATACTGACGACCGGATCTCGCGCAAGTAACATACCGAAGGACAAAGGGAATAAAATACGGGATTATATGAATCCCTGGCACTTAGGTTCAAACGATAAGATCTTCGTAGAATATGTAGGATCCAATATGGGCATCTAGGTCTCGCTATTGGATATTGACCAAGGAGTCCCTCGGGTTATGTCTACATAGTTCTCGAACCCGCTGGGTCTGCACACTTAAGGTTCGGCGTTGTTTTATGCGTATTTCAGTTATATGGTTGGTTACCGAATGTTGTTCGGAGTCCCGGATGAGAACACGGACGTCACGAGGGTTTCCGGAATGGTCCGGAGACGAATATTGATATATAGGATGACCTCATTTGATTACCGGAAAGTTTTCGGCATTACCGGGAATGTACCGGGAGTGACGAATGAGTTCCGGATGTTCACCGGGAGGGCCAGCCCACCCCGGGAAAGCTCATAGGCCTTAGGGGTGCCGCACCAGCCCTTAGTGGGCTGGTGGGCAAGCCCAAGAAGGCCCCTGCACAGGAGAGAAAGAAAAGCAAAGAGAAAACAAAAGGGGAAGTGGGAAAATAGAGAAGGACTCCACCTTCCAATCCTAGTTGGACTAGGATTGGGGGGAGGAATCCTCCTCCCCCCACTTCGGCTGAACCCTTGGGGCTCCTTGAGCCTCAAGGAAAGGTCCCTCCCCTCCCTCCTATATATACTGAGGTATTAGGGCTGATTTGAGACAACTTTGCCACGGCAGCCCGACCACATACCTCCACGGTTTTTCCTCTAGATCACGTTTCTGCGGAGCTCGGGCTGAGCTCTGCTGAGATAAGATCACCACCAACCTCCGGAGCGCTATCACGCTGCCGGAGAACTCATCTACCTCTATGTCTCTCTTGATGGATCAAGAAGGCCGAGATCATCGTCGAGTTGTACGTGTGTTGAACGCGGAGGTGCCATCCGTTCGGCACTAGATCGGACCGGATCGTGGGACGGATCGCGGGACGGTTCGTGGGGCGGTTCGCGGGGCGGATCGATAGACCTGAGGATGTTCCACTACATCAACCGAGTTTCTTAATGCTTCCTGCTGTGCGATCTACAAGGGTACGTAGATCGGAAATCCCCTCTCGTAGATGGACATCACCATGATAGGTGTTCGTGCGCGTAGGAAATTTTTTGTTTCCCATGCGACGTTCCCCAATAGTGGCATCGTGATCTAGGTTCATGCGGAGATGTAATCTCGAGTAGAACACAAAGGTTTTTGTGGACGGTGATGATCGATTTGCTTCCCTCCTTAGTCTTTTCTCAATTCGGCGATATTGTTGAATTGAAGCGGCCCGGACCGACATTATTCATACGCTTACGAAAGACTGGTTTCATCGCTTGACATCCAACCTCGTTGCATAAAGATGACTGGAGGGTGTCGGCTTCCTCAACTTTAGTTGAATTGGTTTTGACCGAGGCGGTCCTTGGAGAGGTTAAATAGCAATTTGCACATCTCCGTTGTGGTATTTGCGTAAGTAAGATGCGATCTACTAGATACCCACTGCAACCATGTAAAACATGCAACAACAATTAGAGGACGTCTAACTTGTTTTTGCAGGGTATGCTTCTGATATGATATGGCCAATGACGTGATGTGATATATTGGATGTATGAGATGATCATGTTGTAATAGTTAATATCGACTTGCACGTCGATGGTACGGCAACCGGCAGGAGCCATAGGGTTGTCTTTAGACTAACGTTTGTGCTTGTAGATGCGTTTACTATATTGCTAGGACGTAGCTTTAGTAGTAATAGCATGAGTAGCACGACAACCCCGATGGCGACACGTTGATGGAGATCATGGTGTGGCGCCGGTGACAAGAAGATCGTGTTGGTGCTTTGGTGATGGAGATCAAGAAAGCACATGATGATGGCCATATAATGTCACTTATGAATTGCATGTGATGTTAATCCTTTTATGCACCTTATTTTGCTTAGAACGACGGTAGCATTATGAGGTGATCTCTCACTAAAGTTTCAAGATGAAATTGTGTTCTCCCCGACTGTGCACCGTTGATACAATTCGTCATTTCGAGACACCACGTGATGATCGGGTGTGATAGACTCAACGTTCACATACAACGGGTGCAAAACAGTTGCACACGCGGAACACTCGGGTTAAGCTTGACGAGCCTAGCATGTGCAGAGATGGCCTCGGAACACATGAGACCGAAAGGTTGAGCATGAATCATATAATTGATATGATTAGCATAGAGATGCTTACCACTGAAAATATTCTCGACTCACGTGATGATCGAACTTGAGATAGTGGATTTGGATCATGTACCACTCAAATGACTAGAGAGATGTACTTTTTCTGTGGGAGTTCTTAAGTAATATGATTAATTGAACTAATTATCATGAACATAGTCTAATGGTGTTTGCGAATTACGATCTAGCTTGCGCTATAGCTCTACTGTTTTTATATGTTCCTAGAGAAAATTTAGTTGAAAGTTCATAGTAGCAACTTTGCGGACTTAGTCCGTAAAACTCAGGATTGTCCTCATTTGCTGCGCAGAAGGCTTTTGTCCTTAATGCATCACTCGGTGTGCTGCACCTCGAGCATCGTCTGTGGATGTTGCGAACATCTGACATACACGTTTTTGATGACTACGTGATAGTTCAGTGCGCAATAGTTAATGGCTTAGAAGCAAGGCACCGAAGACGTTTTGAAAACGTGGCAGAACATAACATATGTTCAAAGAGATGAAATTGAGATTTCATGCTCATGCCCTTGTTGAGAGATATAAGACCTCCGACAAGATTCTTTGCCTACAAAGTAAAGGAGAAAACCTCAAATCATTGAGCATGTTCTCAGATTG
This sequence comes from Hordeum vulgare subsp. vulgare, assembly GCF_904849725.1. Lineage (NCBI taxonomy): Eukaryota > Viridiplantae > Streptophyta > Magnoliopsida > Poales > Poaceae > Hordeum > Hordeum vulgare. The sequence goes on from NC_058523.1 coordinate 130,237,255, forward strand.
TCTGAGTACAACAATCGCTTGAATCAAGTGGGAGTTAATCTTCCAGATGAGATAGTGATGGTTCTCCAAAGTCACTGCCACTAAGCTGCTAGAGCTTCATGATGAACTATAAACAAATCAAGGATAGATATGATGATCCTTAAGTGATTCGCAATGTTTGATACTGCGAAAGTAGAAATCAAGAAGGAGCATCAATTGTTGATGGTTAGTAAAACCACTAGTTTCAAGAAGGGCAAGGGCTAGAAGGGATACTTCATCAAACGGCAAACCAGTTGCTGCTCTAATGAAGAAACCCAAAATTGAACCCAAACCCGAGACTAAGTGCTTCTGTTATGAGAGAAACTATCACTGAGGCGGTGCTACCCTAGATACTTGGTAGATAAGAAGGGTGGCAAAGTCGACAAAAGTATATTTGATATACATGATATTGATGTGTACTTTACTAGTACTCCTAGTAAGACGAGGGTATTGGATACCGGTTCGGTTGCTAAGTGATTAGTAACTCGAAATGAAAGCTGCAGTATAAACGGTGACTAGCTAAAGTCGAGGTGACAATACGTGTTGGAAGTGTTTCCAAGGTTGATGTGATCAAACATCGCGCGCTCCCTCTATCATCGGGATTGGTGGTAAAACCTAAATAATTTTTTATTTGGTGTTTGTGTTGAGCATGACCATGATTGGATCGTGTTTATTGCAATACGATTATTCATTTAAAGAGAATAATAGTTATTATATTTTCTTGAATAATTACCCTCAATGGTTTATTGAATCTCGATCGTAGTGTTACACATGTTCATAATATTGGTGCCAAAAGATACAAAGTAATAATGATAGTACCACTTAGTTGTGGCACTGCCACTTGAGTCATGTTGGTATAAAATGCATGAAGAAGCTCCATGCTGATGGATCTTTGTACTCACTCATTTTTGAAACGTTTGGGACATGCAAACCATATCTGTTGGTATAAATGCATGAAGAAACTCCATAGAGATGGATCGTTTGGACTCACTTGATTTTGAATCACTTGAGACATGCAAAACATGCCACATGAATCAAGAGAGTAACTTGTTGGGAGTAATGCATTTTTGATGTGTGCAGTCCAATGAGTGCTAAGGCACGCAGTGGATATCGTTATGTTCTTACTTCACTGACGATTTTACTAGATACAGTAGTATTTACTTGATGAATCACAATTCTGAAATATTGAAAAGTTCAAAGAAATTTCAGCGTGAAGATTGTCGTCACAAGAGGATAAACTGTGTGCGATATGATCATAGAGATGAATATCTGAGTTACGAGTTTTTGGTACGCAGTTAGGACAAAGTGAAAATTGTTTCGCAGTTCATGCCACCTAGAACACCATAGTGTGATGATGTGTCTGATCGTCATAGCCATGCCCTTTTTGATATGTTGCATACTATGATGTCTCTTATCAAATTGCCACTATCGTTTATGGGTTATGCGTTAGAGACAACCGCATTCACTTTAAATAGGGCACCACATATTTCCGTTGAGATGACACAGTATAGACTATGGTTTGGTGGAACCTGACCTGTCGTTTCTTTAAAGTTTGGGGCTGTGATGCTTATGTGAAAAAGTTTCAGTCTGATAAGCTCAAACCCAAAGCGGATAAAAGCATCTTCATAGGATATCCAAAACAGTTGGATACATCTCCTATCTCAGATCCGGAAGCTAAGAGTTTGTTTCTAGAAACGGATCCTTTCTCAAGGAAAGGTTTCTCTCGAAAGAATTGAGTGGGAGAGTAGTGGAACTTGATGAGGTTATTGAACCGTCACTTCAACCAGTGTGTAGCAGGGCGGAGGAAGTTGTTCCTGCAGCGCCTACACCAATAGGAGTGGAAGCTGATGATGGTGATCATTAAGCGTTGGATCAAGTTACTACAAACCTCGTAGGTCGACAAGGTCGCATACTACTACAGACTGGTACGGTAACCCTATCTTGGAGGTCATGTTGTTGAACAACAATGAACCTACGAGTAATGGAGACGCAATGGTGGGCCCGGATTCCGACAAATGGATGGAGGCCATGAAATCTGAGAGAGGATCCATGTATAAAACAAAGTGTAGACTTTGGAAGAACTACTTGATGGTAGTAAGTCTACTAAGTAAAGATGGATCTTTAAAATCAAGACAGACGATGATGGTGATAAGTCACTATTAAGAAAAGCTCGACTTATCGCAAAGATATTTTCGACAAGATCAAAGAGTTGACCATGATGAGATTTTCTACCTCGTAGCAATGCTGAAAGTCTGTTGAAATTATGTTAGTAGTTGCTGCATTATTTATGAAATATTGCACGCATGATGTCAAAACGTTGTTTCCTCTATGGTTTCCTTGAGGAAAGGTTGTATGTGATACAACCAGAAGGATTTTTCGATCATACGGATACTAACAAGTATGCAAGCTCCAGCATTCCTTCAATGGACTGGTGCAAGCATCTTGGAGTTGGAATATACACTTTGATGAAGATGATCAAAGCTTTTGGGTTTGTACAAGGTTTATGAGAAAACTTGTATTTCCAAAGAAGTGAGTGAGAGCACTATAGAATTTCTAATAAGTATATGTGGTTGACATATTGTTGATCACAAGCAATGTAGAATTTCTGTGAAGCATAAAAGGTTGTTTGAAAGGAGTTTTTCAAAGGAATACCTGGATTGAGCTACTTGAACGTTGAGCATCAAGATCTATGGAGATAGATCGAAACGCTTAATAGAAGTTTCAACAAGTTGCATGCCTTGACAAGTTTTTGAAGGAGTTCAAAATAGATCAGCAAAGAAGGAGTTCTTGACTGTGTTGTAAGGTGTGAATTTGAGTAAGACTCGAAACCCGACCACGGCAAAATGAAGAGAATAGACGAAGGTTGTCTTCTATGCCTTAGCCGTAGACTCTAAAGTATGCCATGCTGAGTACCGCACCTGATGTGTGCCTTGCAGCAAGTCTGTTGAGAGGTACAGAGAGTGATCCCGGATTCAATCACTGATCAGCGGTCAAAGTTATCCTTAGTAACTTAATGGACTAAGGAATTTTTCTCAATTATGGAGGTGGTTAAAGAGTTCGTCGTAAAGGGTTACGTCGATGCAAGCTTTGACACTAATCCTAATAACTATGAGTAGTGAAACGGATTCGTATAGTAGAGCAGATATTTGGAGTATTTCCGAATAGTATGTAGTAGCAGCATCTATAAGATGACATAAAGATTTGTAAATAACACACGGATCTGAAAGTATCAGAACCGTTGACTAAAACCTCTCTCGCGATCAAGACATGATCAGACCCCAGAACTATATGGGTGTTGGATTCGTTGAAATCATATGGTGATGTGAACTAGATTATTGACTCTAGTGCAAATGGGAGACTGTTGGAAATATGCCCTAGAGGCAATAATAAATTAGTTATTATTATATTTCTTTGTGTGGATTATCCATGGTATAATTGTATTGATTGGGAACACGATACTATATTTCTTTATATTTCTTTGTGTGGATTATAACAAATCGTTTATTATCCATGCTATAATTGTATTGATTGGGAACACGATACTTGTGTGGATACATAGACAAAACACTATCCCTAGTAAGCCTCTAGATGACTAGCTCGTTGATCAAAGATGGTCAAGGTTTCCTGACCATAGGCAGGTGTTGTCACTTGATAATGGGATCACATCATTAGGAGAATCATGTGATGGACTAGACCCAAACTAATGAACGTAGCATCTTGATCGTGTCATTTTGTTGCTACTGTTTTCTACATGTCAAGTATTTATTCCTATGACCATGAGATCATATAACTCACTGGCACCAGAGCAATGCTTTGTGTGTATCAAACATCACAACGTAACTGGGTGACTATAAAGATACTCTACAGGTATCTCCGAAGGTGTCCGTTGAGTTAGTATGCATCAAAACTGGGATTTGTCACTCCGTGTGATGGAGAGGTATCTCGGGGCCCACTCGGTAATACAACATCACACACAAGCCTTGCAAGCAATGTGACTTAATGTAAGTCACGGGATCTTGTATTACGGAACGAGTAAAGAGACTTGCCGGTAAACGAGATTGAAATAGGTATGCGGATACTGACGATCGAATCTCGGGCAAGTAACATACCGAAGGACAAAGGGAATGACATACGGGATTATATGAATCCCTGGCACTGAGGTTCAAACGAGAAGATCTTCGTAGAATATGTAGGATGCAATATGGGCATCCAGGTCCCGCTATTGGATATTGACCGAGGAGTCCCTCGGGTCATGTCTACATAGTTCTCGAACCCGCAGGGTCTGCACACTTCAGGTTCTGCGTTGTTTTATGCGTATTTCAGTTATATGGTTGGTTACCTAATGTTGTTTGGAGTCCCGAATGAGATCATGGACGTCACGAGGGTTTCCAGAATGGTCCGGAGACGAAGATTGATATATAGGATGACCTCATTTGATTACCGGAAAGTTTTCGGCATTACCGGGAATGTATCGGGGCTGACGAATGGCAGCCCACCCCGGGGATGCCCATAGGCCTTAGGGGTGCCGCACCAGCCCTTAGTGGGCTGGTGGGAAAGCCCAAGAAGGCCCTTGCGCAGGATACAAATAAAACCAAAGAGAGAAATAAGGGGGAAGTGGGAAAATAGAGAAGGACTCCACCTTCCAATCCTAGTTGGACTAGGATTGGAGGAGGAATCCTCCTCCCCCCACTTCGGCCGACCCCTTGGGGCTCCTTGAGCCTCAAGGCAAGGTCCCTCCCCTCCCTCCTATATATACTGACATATTAGGGCTGATTTGAGACAAGTTTGCCACGGCAGCCCGACCACATACCTCCACGGTTTTTCCTCTAGATCGCGTTTCTGCAGAGCTCGGGTGGAGCCCTGCTGAGATAAGATCACCACCAACCTCCGGAGTGCCTTCATGCTGCCGGAGAACTCATCTACCTCTCCGTCTCTCTTGCTAGATCAAGAAGGCCGAGATCATCGTCGAGCTGTACGTGTGCTGAACGCGGAGGTGCCATACGTTCGGCACTAGATCGGAGCGGATCGCGGGACGGATCGCGGGACGATTCGTGGGACGGTTCGCGGGGCGGATCGAGGGACGTGAGGACGTTCCACTACATCAACCACGTTTCTTAACGCTTCCTGCTGTGCAATCTACAAGGGTACGTAGATCAGAAATCCCCTCTCGTAGATGGACATCACCATGATAGGTCTTCGTGCGTGTAGGAAAATTTTTGTTTCCCATGCGATGTTCCCCAAGACTAATAACTTTGGCAACTCCTAAAACAATACTCATGGAAATTACAATAGATTACCCTCCTATCTGGAGAGTAATATCAAAGAGTTTATCAACTCCCAAAATATTTTCAATGCGTCCATAGAGGAAAAACTACTCAAAATTGACGATTTGGCTAGGAGCGTTGATAGAATGTCTAGTGATGTTGATGCTTTGCAAGTTAGATGTGCTCCTCCCAAGATCAATATGGATGAAACTTTGAAAGCTATGTGTGTTTCCTTGATTGATAGCAAAGAAAGAACCGCCCAAATTCGTGCTAGACATGAATGGCTTAAAAAGGCGTGTTCTCGTGATAAGAATCACGAAGATATTAAAGTGTTTGGTGTGAATCCCATTGAATCTTTGTTTTCTTGTGACAAACCTAATGATTATGGGGCTGGATACAAATCCACTTTGGTTGAAAAGCGCCCCAATGATTCGGAGTCCATCTATCTTGATGCTAAAAGCATTGAAAATGGAGTAGAGGATATTAAAGCTTTGAGTAGTAATGAAATTACTACTATGGATTTCAAGGAATTCAATTATGATAGTTGCTCCTTGATTGAATGCATTTCCTTGATGCAATCCATGTTAAACTCTCCACACGCTTATAGCCAAAACAAGGCCTTGAATCTATGATAAAATCTCTTGAAGAGAAACTTGAATTGGAAGTCTCTATCCCTAGAAAGCTTCATGATGAGTGGGAACCTACCATCAAAATCAAAATCAAAAACTATGAATGCAATGCTTTGTGTGATTTGGGTGCTAGTGTTTCCGCGATTCCAAAGTCTTTATGTGATGTTCTGGGTTTTAATGAGATTGAAGAGTGTTCTCTTAATTTGCATCTTGCGGATTCTACTGTCAAGAAACCATGGTAAGGATCAATTATGTTCTTATTATTGCAAATAGGAACTATGTACCCGTGGATTTCATTGTGCTTGACATTGATTGCAATCCTACATGCCCTATTATTCTTGGTAGACCTTTCCTAAGGACTATCGATGCTATCATCGATATGAAGGAAGGGAATATTAGATTTCAATTTCCTTTAAATAAGGGCATGGAACACTTTCCTAGAAATAAAATAAGATTGCCTGATGAATCCATGATAAGGTCCACTTATGGTTTGAGCACCAAAGACGACGATACGTGATTCTATCGCTTTTATGCCTAGCTAAGGGCGTTAAACAATAGCGCTTGTTGGGAGGCAACCCAATGAATTTATCTTATTTCTTTCTGTTTTGTTGCGTCCACACCATCATAATTCTGTTGTGATTGTGTTTTTTGTGTTTCTTTTTGTGTTTGAGCCAAGCAAAACCTTTATGACTAGTCTTGGTAATGGTTGTTTGATCCTGTTGGAAAAAGACTGAAACTTTTCGCTCACGAGATGATTTTTCATTTTTATTCAGAAAGAGATTTTGAGTTGGTTCTTTTTGCTGCTGGTTTATATGCCTTTTTCCCAGGCAGTCGTAATGTTTCAGAATTTTTGAGGTACCAGAAGTGTACGAAGTCTACAGATTGCTATAGACTGGTCTGTTTTTTGACAGATTCTGTTTTTGTTGAGTTGGTTGCTTGTTTTGATGAAACTATGGTTAGTGTCGGGGGGTACTAGGCATGTAAAAGTGATAATACAGTAGCCCAACACCAATATAGATAGAATTCAAGTTTTCTACAGTAACAAAAGAGGTGGTAGTTTGTTTTCTTGTGCTAATGTTATCACGAGTTTCTGTTTAAGTTTTGTGTTGTGAAGTTTTCAAGTTTTGGGTGATGTTCTCATGGACAAAGATATAAGGAGTGGAAAGAGCTCAAGCTTGGGGTTGGCCAAGGCACCCCAAGCCAAATTCAAGGATACCAAAAATCCTAAGCTTGGGGATGCCCTGGGAAGGCATCCCCTCTTTCGTCTTCAATCCATCGGTAACATTACTTGGAGCTATATTTTTATTCACCACATGATATGTGTTTTGCTTGGATCGTCTTGTATCGTAGGAGTCTTTTCCTTTTGTTGTGTCACAGTCATCCTTGCTGCACACCTTTTCGAGAGAGAGAGAGATGCACTCATTGTGATTTTGCTAGAATGCTCATAGTGCTTCACTTATATCTTTTGAGCTAGATAATTTTGCTCTATGTGCTTCACTTATATCTATTAGAGCACGGCGGTGCGTGACTTGGTAGTTGGCTTATGCTATGAAAGTAGTCCCAAAGGTGATAGGTACCCAAAGAGGATACACAAACCTCCATCTTCATGTGCATTGAGTAAAAAGAGAAGTATTGATTCCTCTCAATTAGTTTTGAGACGTGGATTTGGTAATATTAAGAGCTATGATAGTAGGGTTATGTGAATCTAGAAATACTTGTGTTGAAGTTAGTGATTCCCGTAGCATGCGCGTATGGTGAACTGCTAGGTTAGGAAGTCGGAGCATAATTGATCTATTGATTGTCATCCTTTGAGTTGAGGTCGGGATCGCGCGATGGTTAACACCTACCAACCCTTCCCCTAGGAGTATGCATTTAGCACTTTGTTTCGATTACTAATAAAAACTTTTGCAACAAGTATGTGAGTTCTTCCTGACTAATGTGAGTCCATGGTATGGATGCACTTTCACCTTCCACCTTTGCTAGCCTCTCTAGTGCCGCACAACTTCCGCCGGTACACAAACCCACCATATGCCTTCCTCAAAACAGCTACCATACCTACCAACTATTTCATTTTCATAGCCATTCCGAGATATATTGCCATGCAACCCCCACCGTTCCGTCTCATGACTTGTGCCGTCACTCTCATATTTCCATTGCATGATCGTAAGATAGCTAGCGAGATGTTTCAACGTCATACGCCAAGCTAGATCGTTGCACATCCCGGTACACTGCCGGAGGCATTTCCTATAGAGTCATCATCGTTCTAAGCTTTGAGTTGTGAGTAAATAAAAGTGTGATAATCATCATTATTAGAGCATTGTCCCATGTGAGGAAATAAAAAAATAGGCCAAAGAGCCCATAAAAAAAGAAAATAAAGAGGCCAAGAGCCCAAACAAAAAATAAGAAAGAGAGAAAAAGAGAGAAGGGACAATGCTACTATCTTTTTCCACACTTGTGCTTCATAATAGCACCATGCTCTTCATGATAGAGAGCTTCATGCTTTCTCACCACCATATTCTAGTGGCAATCTTCATTATATAACTTGGCTTGTATATTCCAATGATGGGCTTCCTCAAAATTGCCCTAGGTCTTCGTGAGCAAGCATGTTGGATGCACACCGACTAGTTCTCCTTTTGAGCTTTCACATACTTATAACTCTAGTGCATCGCCTGTATGCCAATCCCTACTCATTCACATTGATATCTATTAATGGGCATCTCCATAGCCCTTTGATACGCCGACTCAATGTGACCATCTCCTCCTTTTTGTCTCACAACCACCACCACACTCTATTCCACCTATAGTGTTATATCCATGGCTCACGCTCATGTATTGCATGATAGTTATAATAAATTTGAGAAAGTAAGAGTGTGAAAACAATTACATGGCCAATACCGGGGTTGTGCATGATTTACATTAGTTGTGTGAGCATGATGGAGCATAGCGAGACTATATGATTTTGTAGGGATAACTTCCCTTGGCCTTATTATTTTGAAAGTTCATGATTATCTTGCTAGTTTGCTTGAAGTATTATTGTTTTCATGTCAATAGCAAACTATTGTTTTTAATCTTACGGATCTGAACATTCATGTCACGTGAAAGAAGTTGCAAAGGACAACTATGCTAGGTAGCATTCCACATCAAAAATTCAGTCTTTATCACTTCCCTACTCGAGGACGAGGAGGAGTTAAGCTTGGGGATGCTTGATATGTCTCCAACGTATCTATAATTTTTGATGGTTTCATGCTATTATCTTGTCAAACTTTGGATGTTCTGTATGCCTTTTATATATTTTTGGGGACTAACTTATTAACTCAGTGCCAAGTGCCAGTTCCTGTTTTTCCATGTTTTTGACCCCTTTCAAAGGAGGATTTTGAACGGAGTCCAAACGGAATGAAACTACCAAAAATATTTTTTCTGAAACAGAAAAAGATCGGGAAGCCAGAGAATCAGGGCAGGGGGCCTGCAGGGACCCCACAAGCCCCCTAGCTGTGGCCAGGGGGGCCGCGCCTCCCTGGCTTGTGGGCTCCCTGGGCCACCTCTGCCCTAGGTTTTGCGCCTATATATTCCCTAAAATCCCATAAAAAATCAGGAGATCTTCGAAAGTACTTTTCCGCCGCTGCAAGCTTCTGTCTCCGCAAGATCCCATCTGGGGCTTGTTCTGGTGCCCTTCCGGAGGGGGGATTCGGATACGGAGGGCTTCTTCATCAACACCATGATCTCTCCGATGATGCGTGAGTAGTTCACCATAGACCTACGGGTCCATAGCTAGTAGCTAGATGGCTTCTTCTTTCTCTTGGATCTTCAATACAAAGTTCTCCATGATCTTCATGAAGATCTATCCGATGTAATCTTCTTTTGCGGTGTGTTTGTCGAGATCCGATGAATTGTGGATTTATGATCAGATTATCTATGAATCTTATTTGAGTTTCTTCTTATCTCTCTTATGCATGATTTCATATCCTTGTATCTTCGAGTTGTGGGTTTTGTTTGGCCAACTAGATCTATGATTCTTCCAATGGGAGAAGTGCTTGGTTTTGGGTTCATACCGTGCGGTGACCTCACCCAGTGACAGAACGGGTAGCGAGGCACGCATCATGTTGTTGCCATCAAGGGTAAAAACATGGGGTTTTCATCATTGGTTTGAGATTATCCCTCCACATCATGTCATCTTGCTTAAGGAATTACTTTGTTCGTCATGAACTCAATACACTAGATGCATTCTGGATAGCGGTCGATGTGTGGGGTAATAGTAGTAGATGCAGAAAGTATCGGTCTACTTGTCTCGGACGTGATGCCTATATGTATGATCATTGCCTTAGATATCGTCATGACTTTGTGCGGTTCTATCAATTGCTCGACAGTAATTTGTTCACCCACCGTAATACTTGCTATTTTGAGAGAAGCCTCTAGTGAACACTAAGGCCCCCGGGTCTACTCCACACCATATTTTCAGCCTTACACTTTCTCTTTGTTGCACTTTCCGCCTTCAGATCTCACTTTGCAAACAATCTTGAAGGGATTGACAACCCCTTTATAGCGTTGGGTGCTAGCTCTTTGTGTTTGTGCAGGTACTCTGTACTTGACGAGATTCTCCTACTGGATTGATACCTTGGTTCTCAACTGAGGGAAATACTTACTGCTCCTGTGCTGCATCACCCTTTCCTCTTCGAGGGAAAAACCAATGCAAGCTGAAGAGACGACAGAAGTATCTCTGGCACCATTGCCAGGGAAGGACTTATGTTGTCGTAGAAGAGCCCTGCAGGAGTAGATCATCACCACCACCGGAGTGCTGTCACTCTGCCGGAGAACTCATCTACTTATCCTCCTTGCTTGCTGGATCAAGAAGGTCGAGATCATCGTCGAGTTGTACGTGTGCTGAACGCGGAGGTGCCGTCCGTTCAGCGCTAGATCGGAACGGATCGTGGGACGGATCGCGGGACGATTCGTGGGACGGTTCGAGGGACGTAAAGACGTTCCACTACATCAACCGCGTTTCTTAACGCTTCCCGCTGAGCGATCTACAAGGGTACGTAGTTCTGATCTCCACCCGTAGATGGATATCACCATGATAGGTCTTCGTGTGCGTAGGAATTTTTTGTTTCCCATGCAACGTTCCCCAACAAATATAGCATGGAGATGGACGAACTGATGATTGTTGATAGAGAAGGGGATGCACGGGGGCATCCCCAAGCTTAGACGCTTGAGTCTCCTTGAATATTTCTTGGGGTGCGCAGGGGCATCCCCAATCTTGAGCGCTTGAGACTCATGTATCTTCTCTCGTCATCTCTCCCATCGCATACTTGGAAACTCCCTTCATAGAGAACTCATCATAAGCTGATTAGAGTGTTTAGTTCCCTTAATAAAATAATTCAATACCTGCTGGAAATAAAGATTTTCATGACAATCTACTGCTTCTTATGAATGCCAAAGGGTTTTTTCAAATAAAAAGCAAGCTTAGCAGTTGCAAAACAATGAAAACGCAAAACATGGAAGAATTTGTGAAAAACAGAACAACGGGTAGTAATTAATTCATTCGGGGCACTTCTGCAACTCAAATCAAAAAACTCAGAACAAACGCCAGAAAGACAATTATATTGAGCATGCTGTAAAATAAATTCAGATCAAAAAGATGATCTGGTGATTTTTGGCGAATTGTTCCGTCAAGTAGACAGAATCTGTTTCTGGACAGCATGTCACAATTTTTGAACTTTCTTGCAATCGGAGGCTATAACTTGTCACAAAGCTTAAAAATAAAGATACAATGATGTTGCTATAGTAGTAACACACATCAAGACCACTAAAATAGAAAGTAAAAAACAAATTGGGTTGTCTCCCAACAAGCGCTTTCTTTTATGCCTTTGAGCTAGGCACAATGCAAGAAGATCAAGTGTTATCAACTCCAAAAGAATAACTTGCCCGTGTAACGGACTCATAAGGTAACTTAATCTTCTTTCTAGGGAAGTGTTCCATTCCCATTTTAAGTGGAAATTGGAATTTAATAATTCCCTCTTTCATGTCAATGATAGCACCAACGGTGCGGAGAAAAGGACGTCCCAAAATAATTGGACATGAAGGATCACATTCAATTTCCATAATAAGAAAATCAACGGGCACATAATTATCATTAACAATAATAAGAACATCATAAATTCTCCCTAAAGGTTTCTTTATAGAAGAATCAACGAGACGAACACCAAAAGAACATGGATCATAACATTTCCAATCAAGCATATCATACATTCTTTTGGGCATCACGGAGGCACTAGCTCCAACATCACACAAAGAAAATCAAGAGATAGTATTCAATTTAATTTTAACCCTAGGATACCAACCATCTTCTAGCTTACAAGGAATAGAAGTCTCTAGCTTGAGCTTCTCCTCCCTAGCTTTCATAAGAGCATTGGTAATATGCTCGGTGAAGGCAATATTGAGTGTACTAGTGTGTGGGTCCTTAGCCATTCTTTGAAAAAAGGTGATGACTTCGGAAAGACTACAATTGTCAAAATCAATAATATTGCTATTAAGTAAAATTGTAGTGTCATCCTCTACGTTTGATTTGCTCTCTATTATAAGATTTTGGATGTCTTCCCAAGTTTGGGGACGTTTAGGAGCAACTTCAAACCAAAGATCTTGTGGCTTTCCGACGCAACCATGCCAAGGGCATAATTCTCCTAAATGACTAGTATAGTCACATGGTTTACTTGTAAAAAAGACCCTTAGTGGTTACTAGAGCAATAGAGGAGAAGGTGTAATCATTGTTGTTGTGACTAGAGGAGTCACCCAACATGGTGTTCTCAGTGGAACCCATAGCAACGGCAACAGAGCAACTAATGTTTTTGTGGTTTTTGGTATAGGACTCTAAAGAAAAAACAAGAAAGCAAACTAACAAGACTAAAACGCAAAGGTAAAAGATGGTGTCCAACTCCCCTATCTTGAAGAGTGGAGTCCCCGGCAACGGCGCCATAAATTCTCTTAATGACGAGTTGATGTATATACTTCTCGCCCCCATTGGATACCCCAAGTCGAAGGTGGAGATGTAGTCAGCAGCAAATATCCCTTGCACATAGATTCTAAGGTTTATCAAACCAGTAGGACTCCTAGGCTTAACTAGTAGGTGTCTCCTATCCTGGTCAGCAGAAGACGTGGACCTGCACACACAACAAATAACTTTGCTCCCAACGAGTACAGAGAGGTTGTTAATCTCTCCGGCCTTGTAGTTTGCAAAGGATCAAAACACAAGGGAGAAGGTAATAGTGATTGCAACGAAAAAGTAAATGAAAGCGGTAAATAGTGGAGATGTAAACAATGATGGTGATATGGACCGGCGTCACATGATGTTCACTAGTGATGTCTCGCTCCGAAAAGATGATAAACAAACTATGCTTGGGTAAACAGATCACAGTTAGGCAATTGACAAAATTATGATCGCACCGCAATGCTAACTATGCTCCTTAATAGTTAGAGGTTCAATAGTAATGGGTAGTACGCCAAGACAAGTACACCATTTATTCATCAGCATCTACTTACTAATCATCCACCTTGAGATATCTATCTAGAACATCTCTCCGGTATTAAGTTGTGAGCCCCACCCAAAGTGTAAACTCAAAGCAACGGACAAGTGCACTAACGAACTATGTGTAAGGTAAACAATCCTTGCAACCGTGGTCACAAGAACCGTTATTTTCTCACTGGTGGCAACAAGCACATCCCCTAGTCTCATGTTTCTGTCACTCAAGCTAGACATCGAGGGGCCCGAACCCACAATCATGCATAACGCCCCCTCTTGGAGTTACGATTTAGTACTTGGCTAAAGCAATAAAAAGCAACGGAGAACATGCAAGAATCACTAAGGAACATAATTGTTGGGTAACGTAGCATAAATTCAAATTTTTCCTACGCATATTCAGATCTTCCTATGGAGAGACCAGCAACGAGAGAGGGGTAAGAGCATCTTCATACCTTTGAAGATTGCTAAGCGGAAGCGTTGCTAGAATGCGGTTGATGGAGTCGTACTCACGGCGATTCAGATCGCGGTGTGATTCCGATCTAGTGCCGAACTAAGGTACCTCCGCGTTCAACACACGTGCAACCCGGTGACATCTCCCGCACCTTGATCCAACAAGGAGGAGGGAGAGGTTGGGGAAGAAATCCAGCAGCACGACGGCGTGGTGTCAATGGAGAGATGAGGTCTCCCGGCAGGGCTTCGCCAAGCACCGGTAGAGAGGAGGAGAAAGAAGGGCAGGGCTGCGCCGAGGGAGAGGGAGAAGTCTGTCTCCCAAGGGACAAAACCCCTCTCTATTTATAGGAGGAGGGGGAGGGGCTGCGCCACCCCTAGGGTTCCCTCCCTAGGGGCCGGCGGCCACCAGATGGGAAAGGGGGGCGGCAGCTAGGGTGGGGAGGGGGTGGCGCACCACCTGGTGGGCCTTAGGCCCACTTGGCTTAGGGTTTGCCCCCACCCTTTTCTCTCCCCCACGCATTAGGCTGAGTGGGGAGGCGCACCAGCCCACCTAGGGGCTGGTTCCCTTCCCTACTTGGCCCACCTTACCTCCCGGGGTCGTTTCCCCCTTTCGGTGGACCCCCGGGGCCACCTCCGGTGGTCCCGGTGGTCCCGGTACGTTACCGGTGATGCCCGAAACACTTCCGGTATCCGAAACCATCCGTCCTATATATCAATCTTTACCTCCAGACCATTCCAGAGCTCCTCGTGACGTCCGGGATCTCATCCGGGACTCCGAACAACCTTCGGTAACCTCATATAACAATTCCCTATAACCCTAGCGTCACCGAACCTTAAGTGTGTAGACCCTACGGTTTCGGGAGACAGGCAGACATGACTGAGACACCTCTCTGCCAATAACCATCAGCGGGGTCTGGATACCCATGGTGGCTCCCAGTTGCTCCACGATGATCTCATCGGATGAACCACGATGTCAAGGATTTAATCAATCCCGTATACAATTCCCTTTGTTTGTCGGTATAGAACTTGCCCGAGATTCGATCGTCGGTATACCTATACCTTGTTCAATCTCGTTACCGGTAAGTCTCTTTACTCGTTCCGCAGCATGTCATCGTGTGCCCAACTCCTTAGTCACATTGAGCTCATGATGATGTTCTACCGAGTGGGCCCAGAGATACCTCTCCGTCACACGGAGTGACAAATCCCGATCTCGATTCGTACCAACCCAACAGACACTTTCGGAGGCACCCGTAGTGCACCTTTATAGTCACCCAGTTACGTTGTGACGTTTGATACACCCAAAGCACTCCTACGGTATCCGGGAGTTGCACAATCTCACGGTCGAAGGAAAAGATACTAGACATTAGAAAAGCATTAGCATACGAACAATACGATCTAGTGCTATGCTTAGGATTGGGTCTTGTCCATCACATCATTCTCCCAATGATGTGATCCCGTTATCAATGACATCTAATGCCCATGATCAGGAAACCATGATCATCTATTGACTAATGAGCTAGCCAACTAGAGGCTTGCTAGGGACACATTGTGATCTATTTATTCACACATGTATTACTGTTTCCTGTTAATACAATTATAGCATGAACAATAGACGATTATCATGAACAAGGAAATATGATAACAACCATTTTATTATTGCCTCTAGGGCATATTTCCAACAGTCTCCCACTTGCACTAGAGTCAATAATCTAGTTACATTGTGATGTATCGAACACCCATAGCATTGTGGTGTTGATCATGTTTTGCTCGTGGAAGAGGTTTAGTCAACGGGTCTGCAATATTCAGATCCGTGTGTACTTTACAAATTTCTATCACTCCACTGTGGACATGGTCCTGGATGGAGTTGTAGCGGCGTTTGATGTGCTTCGTCTTCTGGTGAAACCTGGGCTCCTTGGCTATGGCAATGGCCCCAGTGTTATCACAGAAGAGTGTCATTGGACCCGACGCGCTTGGAACCACTCCAAGGTCGGTGATGAGCTCCTTCATCCAAATTCCTTCATGAGCCGCTTCTGAAGCAGCTATGTACTCCACTTCACATGTAGATGCTGCCATGACTTCTTGCTTGCTGCTGCACCAGCTCACTGCCCCACCATTCAACACATATACGTATCCGGTCTGTGACTTAGAGTCATCCGGATCTGTGTCGAACCTAGCATCGACGTAACCCTTTATGACGAGCTCTTCGTCACCTCCATAAATGAGAAACACTTCCTTAGTCCTTTTCAGGTACTTAAGGATATTCTTGACCGCTGTCCAGTTTTCCATACCGGGATCACTTTGGTACCTCCCTACCAAACTTATGGCAAGGTTTATATGAGGTCTGGTACACAGCATGGCATACATTAGAGAGCCCACGGCTGAAGCGTAGGGGACATAACTCATCTTCTCTCTATCTGCTGCCGTGGTCGGCGACTGAGTCTTACTCAATGTCACACCTTGCAAAACTGGCAAGAACCCTTTCTTTGAGTTTTCCATATTGAACTTCTTCAATATCTTGTCAAGGTATGTACTTTGCGAAAGACCTATGAGGCGTCTTGATCTATCTCTATAGATCTTGATGCCTAATATGTATGCAGCTTCTCCAAGGTCCTTCATTGAAAAACTTTTGTTCAAATAGGCCTTTATGCTCTCCAAAATCTCTATATTATTCCCCATCAATAATATGTCATCCACATACAGTATGAGGAAAGCTACACAGCTCCCACTCACTCTCTTGTATAGACAGGCTTCTCCGTAAACCTGTATGAACCCAAACGCTTTAATCACCTCATTAAAGCGAATGTTCCAACTCCGAGATGCTTGCACCAGCCCATAGATGGAGAGCTGGAGCTTGCACACTTTGTTAGCACCCTTAGGGTCGACAAAACCTTCTGGTTGCATCATATACAACTCTTCCTTGAGGTTCCCGTTAAGGAACGCTGTTTTGACGTCCATTTGCCAAATTTGATAATCATAAAAGGCGGCAATTGCTAACATGATTTGGACTGATTTCAGCTTCGCTACAGGAGAGAAAGTCTCTTCATAGTCAACTCCTTTAATTTGTCGAAAACCCTTTGCGACGAGTCGAGCTTTGTAAACGGTTACATTACCGTTTGCATCAGTCTTCTTCTTGAAGATCCATTTATTTTCTATGGCTCGCCGGTCATCGGGCAAGTCCACCAAAGTCCATACTTTGTTCTCATACATGGATCCTATCTCGGATTTCATAGCCTCAAGCCATTTGTTGGAATCCGGGCCCGCCATCGCTTCTTCATAGTTCGAAGGTTCACCGTTGTCTAACAACATGATTTCCATCACAGGGTTGGTGTACCACTCTGGTGCGGAGCGTGCCCTTGTGGACCTTCGCGGTTCAGTGGTAACTTGATCCGAAGCTTCATGATCATCATCATTAACTTCCTCTTCAGTTGGTGTAGGCGCCATAGGAACAACTTCCCGTGCTGCGCTACTATCCTGTTTGAGAGGGGGTGTAATTACCTCATCAAGTTCTACCTTCCTCCCACTTACTTCTTTCGAGAGAAACTCTTTCTCTAGAAAGGATCCGTTCTTGGCAACAAAGGTTTTACCTTCGGATCTAAGATAGAAGGTATACCCAATAGTTTCCTCAGGGTATCCTATGAATACGCATTTCTCCGCTTTGGGTTCGAGCTTTTCCGGTTGAAGTTTCTTCACATAAGCATCGCAGCCCCAAACCTTAAGAAACGACAACTTAGGTTTCTTGCCAAACCATAGTTCATACGGTGTCGTCTCAACGGATTTAGATGGTGCCCTATTTAAAGTGAATGCTGCAGTTTCTAATGCGTATCCCCAAAATGATAGCGGTAAGTCGGTAAGAGACATCATAGATCGTACCATATCTAATAAAGTGCGATTACGACGTTCAGACACTCCGTTGCGTTGCGGTGTGCCAGGCGGCGTCAGTTGTGAAACGATTCCACACTTCCTTAGGTGTGTGCCAAACTCGTGACTCAAATATTCTCCTCCACGATCAGATCGTAGACATTTAATTTTTCTGTCACGTTGATTCTCAACCTCACTCTGAAATTCCTTGAACTTTTCAAACGTCTCAGATTTGTGCTTCATCAAGTAGATATACCCATACCTACTCAAATCATCTGTGAGAGTGAGAACATAACGATAACCACCGCGAGCTTCAACGTTCATTGGACCACACACATTAGTATGTATTATTTCCAATAAGTCAGTTGCTCTCTCCATTGTTCCTGAGAATGGAGTCTTAGTCATCTTGCCCATGAGGCACGGTTCGCATGTGTCAAGAGACTCTAATAGTCCATCAGTATGGAGCTTCTTCATGCGCTTAATGCCGATATGACCAAGGCGGCAGTGCCACAAGTATGTGGGACTATCATTATCAACTTTACATCTTTTGGTACTCACACTATGAATATGTGTAACATCACGGTCGAGATTTATCAAGAATAAACCATTCACCAACGGAGCATGACCATAAAACATATCACTCATATAAATAGAACAACCATTATTCTCTGACTTAAATGAGTAGCCGTCTCGCATTAAACAAGACCCTGATACAATGTTCATGCTTAAAGTTGGTACTAAATAACAATTATTAAGGTTTAAAACTAATCCCGACAGTAGATGTAGAGGTAGCCTGCCGACGGCGATCACATCGACCTTTGAACCATTCCCGACGCGCATCGTCACCTCGCCCTTGGCCAGGCTCCGCTTATTCCGTAGTTCCTTCTTTGAGTTGCAAATGTGAGCAACAGCACCGGTATCAAATACCCAGGAGCTACTACGAGCGCCGGTAAGGTACACATCAATAACATGTATATCACATATACCTTTAACGTTGCCGGCCTTCTTGTCCGCTAAGTATTTCGGGTAGTTCCGCTTCCAGTGACCTTTTCCTTTGCAATAGAAGCACTCAGTCTCACGCTTGGGTCCATTCTTTTTCTTCTTCCCGGCATCTGGCTTACCGGGCGCGGCAACAGCTTTGCCGTCTTTCTTGAAGTTCTTCTTACCCTTGCCTTTCTTGAAACTAGTGGTCTTGTTGACCATCAACACTTGATGATCTTTCTTGATTTCTACTTCTGCAGACTTGAGCATCGAGTACAACTCGGGAATGGTCTTCTCCATCCCTTGCATGTTGTAGTTAATCACAAATCCTTTGTAGCTTGGTGGGAGAGACTGGAGGATTCTGTCAATTATAGCATCATCCGGAAGTTCGACTCCAAGTGAAGTCAGACGACCGTGTAACCCAGACATTTTGAGTATGTGCTCACTGACAGAACTGTTCTCCTCCATCTTATAGCTAAAGAACTTGTCGGAGACTTCATATCTCTCGACACGGGCATGAGCTTGAAAAACTAGGTTCAGCTCCTGGAACATCTCATATGCCCTGTGTTGCTCAAAACGCCTTTGGAGCCCCGTTTCTAAACTGTATAACACGCCACACCTAACCAGAGAGTAGTCATCACTCCACGTTTGCCAGACGTTCAGAATGTCCTGGGCTGCTGCGGGAGCGGGAGGGTCACCTAGCGGCGCATCAAGGACATAAGCCATTTTAGCTGCTTCAAGGATGAGCTTCAAGTTGCCAACCCAGTCCGCATAGTTGCTACCATCATCTTTCAGCTTGTTTTTCTCTAGGAATGCGTTGAAATTGAGGTTGACGTTGGCCATCTACAATATTTATAAAGACAACTTTTAGACTAAGTTCATGACAATTAAGTTCATTTAATCAAATTAAGTATGAACTCCCACTTAAATCGGCATCCCTCTAGTCATCTAAGTGATACATGATCCATGTTGACTAACCCGTGTCCGATCATCACGTGAGACGGACTAGTCACCATGGTGAGCAACTTCATGCTGATCGAATTCAACCATACGACTCATGTTCGACCTTTCGGTCTCTTGTATTCGAGGTCATGTCTGTACATGCTAAGCTCGTCGAGTCAACCTAGGTGTTTCGCGTGTGTAAATCTGGCTTACACCCGTTGTATGCAAACGTTAGAATCTATCACACCCGATCATCACGTGGTGCTTCGAGACAACGAACCTTCGCAACAGTGCACACTTAGGGGAATACGTTCTCGAAATTTTAAGAGGGATCATATTATTATGCTACCGTCGTTCTAAGCAATAAGATGTAAAACATGATAAACATCACAATGCAATCATATAGTGACATGATATGGCCATTATCATCTTTGCTCTTTCGATCTCCATCTTCAGGCATCGCATGATCATCATCGTCACCGGCGTGACACCATGATCTCCATCATCATGATCTCCATCATCGTGTCTCCGTGAAGTCGTCACGCCAACTACTACTATCACTACTACTATAGCTAACCGTTAGCAATGAAGTAAAAGTAGTAAGCACATGGCTTTGCATCTCATACAATAAATTAAGACAACTCCTATGGCTCCTGCCGGTTGTCATACTCATCGACATGCAAGTCGTGAAACCTATTACAATAACATGATCATCTCATCCATCATACATGCAACATCACAACTTTGGCCATATCACATCACATGTCAAACCCTGCAAAAACAAGTTAGACGTCCTCTAATTGTTGTTGCAAGTTTTACGTGGCTGATTTGGGTTTCTAGCAAGAACGCCTTCTTACCTACGTGAAAGCCACAACGATGATATGACAAAGCTATTTACCCTTCATAAGGACCCTTTTCATCAAATCCAATCCGACTAGAGTAGGAGAGACAGACACCCGCTAGCCACCTTTATGCACGGTGTGCATGTCTGTCGGTGGAACCAGTCTCACGTAAGCGTACGTGTAAAGTCGGTCCGGGCCGCTTCATCCCACAATACCGCCGAAAAAGAATAAGACCAGTAGCGGCAAGCAAATTGACAAATCATCGCCCACAACTTTTGTGTTCTACTCGTGCATAGAATCTACGCATAGAAAACCTCGCTCGGATGCCACTGTTGGGTAACGTAGCATAAATTCTAAATTTTCCTACGCATATTCAGATCTTCCTATGGAGAGACCAGCAACGAGAGAGGGGTAAGAGCATATTCATACCTTTGAAGATCGCTAAGAGGAAGCGTTTCTAGAACACGGTTGATGGAGTCGTACTCGCGGCGATTCAGATCGTGGTGTGATTCCGATCTAGTGCCGAACTACGGCACCTCCGCGTTCAACACACGTGCAGCCCGGTGACGTCTCCCGCACCTTGATCCAGCAAGGAGGAGGGAGAGGTTGGGGAAGAACTCCAGCAGCACGATGGCGTGGTGTCGATGGAGAGAAGAGGTCTCCCGGCAGGGCTTCGCCAAGCACCGGCACAGAGGAGGAGAAAGAAGGGCAGGGCTGCGCCGAGGGAGAGGGAGAAGTCTGTCTCCCAAGGGCCAAAACCCCTCTCTATTTATAGGAGGAGGGGCAGGGGCTGCGCCACCCCTAGGGTTCCCTCCCTAGGGGACGGCGGCCACCAGATGGGAAATGGGGGGGGGCGGCTAGGGTGGGGAGGGGGTGGCGCACCACCTGGTGGGCCTTAGGCCCACCTGGCTTAGGGTTCCCCCCCCCTTCTCTCCCCCACGCATTGGGCTGAGTGGGGAGGCCCACCAGCCCACCTAGGGGCTGGTTCCCTTCCCCAATTGGCCCACCTTACCTCCCGGGGTCGTTGCCCCCCTTCGGTGGACCCCCGGGGCCACCTCCGGTGGTCCCAGTGGTCCCGGTACGTTACCGGTGATGCCCGAAACACTTCCGGTATCCGAAACCATCCGTCCTATATATCAATCTTTACCTCCAGACCATTCCGGAGCTCCTCGTGACATCCGGGGTCTCATCCGGGACTCCGAACAACTTTCAGTAACCTCGTATAACAATTCCCTATAACCCTAGCGTCACCGAACCTTAAGTGTGTAGACCCTACGATTTCGGGAGACTGGCAGACATGACCGAGACACCTCTCTGGCCAATAACCATGAGCGGGGTCTGGATACCCATGGTTGCTCCCACTTGCTCCACGATGATCTCATCGGATGAACCACAATGTCAAGGATTCAATCAATCCCGTATACAATTCCCTTTGTCTCTCGGTATAGAACTTGCCTGAGATTCGATCGTTGGTATACCTATACCTTGTTCAATCTCGTTACCGGTAAGTCTCTTTACTCGTTCCGCAGCACGTCATCATGTGACCAACTCCTTAGTCACATTGAGCTCATGATGATGTTCTACCGAGTGGGCCTAGAGATACCTCTCCGTCACACGGAGTGACAAATCCCGATCTCGATTCGTACCAACCCAACAAACACTTTCGGAGGTACCCGTAGTGCACCTTTATAGTCACCCAGTTACGTTGTGATGTTTGATACACCCAAAGCACTCCTACGGTATCCGAGAGTTGCACAATCTCACGGTCGAAGGAAAAGATACTTGACATTAGAAAAGCTTTAGCATACGAACAATACGATCTAGTGCTATGCTTAGGATTGGGTCTTGTCCATCACATCATTCTCCCAATGATGTGATCCCGTTATCAATGACATCTAATGCCCATGATCAGGAAACCATGAACATCTATTGACTAACGAGCTAGCCAACTAGAGGCTTGCTAGGGACACATTGTGATCTATTTATTCTCACATGTATTACTGTTTCCTATTAATACAATAATAGCATGAACAATAGACGATTATCATGAACAAGGAAATATGATAACAACCATTTTATTATTGCCTATAGGGCATATTTCCAACAATAATATAAAAGGATAATCAAATATATAACTCATAACAATCTGAACATAATCTCATCATCCATCGGATCCCAACAAACCGAGCATAGCAAAAGCAAGAGGATTACATAGATGCCTTGATCATGTAGGGCAGCTCACAAGGACTAACAATTGAAGCACAAGATTG
Source organism: Hordeum vulgare subsp. vulgare (assembly GCF_904849725.1). Lineage (NCBI taxonomy): Eukaryota > Viridiplantae > Streptophyta > Magnoliopsida > Poales > Poaceae > Hordeum > Hordeum vulgare. The sequence continues at coordinate 130,260,019 of NC_058523.1, forward strand.
GAGAGTAAACATCACATAGCTACTGGTCATGGACTCATGGTACAAGGAGGACTACTCACGGCACGTCCGGGAGGCATCCATGGCTGTGATGAAGCTCCCGGAGGTCAATCGTCCCTCTGGTAGGGTGCCGGGAAGCGGTCTCCTGACGCTCCCGATCTTGGAAGCGTTGTGGCGGCGGAACGATGGAGAAATTCGTGATTCCAGAAATTCTGCGAGGGTTTCCTCACGGAACACTAAATATAGGCCAAAGGAGGGCACCGGAGGAGGTAGGGCCCACCCAGGCGACCTCCTGGCGTGGCCTAGGGCCTGGCCGCGCCCGCAGGCCGCCTGGGAGGCCCCTGGCCCCCCTCTGGCCCTCCTTCCGTGATGCCGAAGCTTCTATTTCGCTGATTTTTTATATAATGTTCTGGATTTTTAGGGCTTCGGAAAATTGGGTAAAAGCCCATGCAAAATAGACATCAGTAGACAGAAACTGGCACTGGGTGCACTGAGTTAGTAGGTTAGTCCAAATATGTGTAAAATGATATAAAAGTGTAGCAAAACATATAACAATGTCACCCAAAAGATCATGGAACAAGCAGAAATTATAGATACGTTTCGGACGTATCATGCCCCCCTAGGATATGAAATAGTAGTAGCGCGGTGTATAAATGAGCGCTACTACTAAGTTGATAGTAGTAGCGCGGGTTTAAAACCCACGCTACTACTAAGTGGCCTTAATTGTGCCCCCCGAGATCCTTCACCGAGCCCCCCCCCCAAATCCCTCCTCACTCATCTCCTCCCCCAAATCCCTCCTCTCTCATGTCACTCCCCAAATCCCTTCGCCCCTCTGCTCTGCTGCACCGAGCCTCTCCCCCCGACCTTGCGCTACGCATGTAGGTCGCCGGAGTTGCCCGACCGCCGAGATCACGAGCGCCCAGCAGGTCGTGCCTGAGTCGCCTTCCTCCTCTTCTAGCGGACCGCCCCGCCGAATGCTCGCCGGCACAACCCCGCGAACCCAAAGACCTAAAGGACATAACCCTCTTCTTCTCATTTCTCTCCCGTAATTCCCATTATCTCTCTAATCTCCCTTCTCTCTTTGTTTGAACGAACTGTAGGAGAGAGTCGTGGCCGTCGCCGAGCTCCGCACCTCCTCTCCTCATGACGGGCCTCGTCGGTCGCCGCCTCCACCGGAACACCACCATAGGCGAGCTCCCCGCCGGCCTCTTCCTCCTCCTTCTCTTTCCCTTCTCCCTCTCATGGTCTCTGCTCTCTCGTTTCGCCATAGCCATGAGCTTGCAACCTGTCATCATCACCCCAAGATGTCGGTGGTCACCGCCGTTGACGTCCAGCGCTGGAGATGGATGGGCTCGGCTGCTCCGCTTCAAATCCCCTTCAGCATCGGAGATTTTTTTGGTTTTTGAAATTAATAGTAGGAGCGCGGGAGTAGAGTAGGCGCTCCTGCTATTTATCAGTAGCGCGTCTACAACCAACGCTACTGCTATCACAGCTTGCATTAGTGCGGGCCAACACGCGCTACTCCTAAAGGTTACTCGTAGTGTTGTATCAATAGCGCGGGAGCCCGTACTACTGATACACCTAATACCCGCGCTACTGCTAGGGTTTTCCCTATTAGTGTTCCTAAGGTGCCCCGTTATCGTATGAAGGGCAACCCAATCCTTGCTACATTGGAACCTCGTCACCATCTATTTTAGTGTTGAATTGTTGCCGACCACATTGAACCCCCGTTGTCTGCTTCTTTCCATCGTTCTAGACATGTCTTTTGTGTCTCAGCTCAAGAGATGTTTATACGTCTCACTCCATGAGTTGATCATGAGTGGTTCGATCTTCATGGAGATCGAATCTTGTAGAGTCTTTCTTGTTCTTTTGTCGTTATGTTGGATGAAGATCTCGAAGGGAATGATGTCAAGATCATCAAGGTGCAATGAATCAACATCTTTGAGAAGGGCAAATGGATCACGAAGATTGTGATAGTTAGTGCCCCCTTTTCCTTTTTACCTACGCCTGAATCTCGAGACGAGATTCTTGTTTAGTGGGGGTGAGTTGTAAGAACCCTAGAATAATTCCTTGCAATTATTTGCATCTTCATCTTGCATCATGTTAAATTGAATTAAATTAAAATGGGGATGATCAAACCCCAGCATTAATATAATTCAAATAGGTTCAACTTAATATAATTTTCAATTAATTAACCTAAAATGTCTTTCAAAAATGTGTATTATTTCTAGAAAATATTGGGAACATCAACCAGAGATGATGCACATTTTTCTTAGTCATATGGATTTTTGAATTAACCCATATGTGTTTGAATTATATTATGAGTTTTTAATAAATGCTTGAGTCATAGAGTTATGTTGGATGCCATGTTGTATCTACACATATTGTGCCTATATGTGTGTATGTTTTGAAATGCATTGTATGTCTGGGATTCAACACCTAGTTATATGCCTTCAGTAACCTTCTTTATGGGGAAAAGCCTCTTTGTGTTTCCAACGAGCCCTGGTAGCTTGCTACTGCTACAGACACAATGATTGACCGACATGTATCCTTCTGTGGTGCTGGATCCCGTGGTGTAATGGAGTCCATGTAGCTTGCTACGACTCGTCTACACACGTTGTTGATCGACACCATCTTTGCTGGGTTATGTATGCCCATCCCTGTACGGATGTGCCACTTTGGTTTATAGCTAGTCATGTCGACCCGGGTTCTGTGTCGTTGGAATGCTGGCGACATATGCACATACGTGATCCAAAAGACGCAAATGGTCCGGGCCCGGGTAAGGTGGCAGCCGTAGAGTTAACTGTGCGTGAGGCCGCAAAGTGATGTGTTGTGTTACAGGGTGGATTCTTATGACTTACGGTCGGGATCCTGAAAATTAATTAGCCTAATTAAAACACTAAACAATCATTGACAGTGGGCCCAGGCCCACAAGTTAAGTTTAAAGTTAAATCTCATTCCTACTTTAAGTTTCTTTCATTGACATTGGGCCCACACCCACATGTCACGTGTGACGTGCAACATCCGTTTGACTAGTTGACCTCATGGTGATGCATTGGTGATGCTGTAATATATTTCTGATTTAATTAAGTTCCACAAATAGATTAAAACTTCTAAAATTCACAAAAATAATGTGTAACTCAAATTGAAATAATTTATATACGAAAATTTATTAGAAAAATCCAAGGAATCCATTGGTGCTATTATCATGCATGATAGAACAAGTTTTACCTGCACATCAGGTTAAATGTAGCGACCCGACTCAATACGAGTCAAGCCTCTGGTGTTTCCGTACCATCCCAAGATCATGCTGGTACACACTCAGTACATCAATGTATATATCAAGAGTTCAATCACACAGCTTTATTAATCGAAATCTCATATCGAGTACTTTATTACAATAAAGTGGCTGAAGGCCATCTCATGAGATATCTAACGAAGACTAGCGGAAGCATCAGGTAGACGAGTCCATCCGACTCCAGGGCATGTCGTTGAGCATAGATCGTAACCTCACTCCTGGTCGGAAAAGTACTCTGCAACATGATACGTTGCAGCCGTGTAGGTCAGCATATGGAATATGCTGGCAAGTCATCAAAGAGAGGGGAAAAATAATAACGAACTATCTCTACATGCATATTTGGTAGGTGGGGCTATAAGTTTTTGCGTAAAGCCAATTTTCTCCTACAACAAGAGAGGGCTGAAAGCAAAAATATTACTACATTGTTTATTGTAATTCATTATTGTAATAAAGTACTCGATATGAGATTTCGATTAATAAAGTTGTGTGATTGAACTCCTGATATATACATTGATGTACTGAGTGTGTACCAGCATGATCTTGGGATGGTACGGAAACACCAGAGGCTTGACTCATATTGAGTCGGGTAGCTACATTAAATGAATTAAAGGGTATTTGAAAATACCTTATTTGAAGTGGAATTTGAATCTTTGATTCAAACCAGCTTCAACCCATCTAATAATAGATGCATTAGTCCATTCAACATATTCTTGTCATGTCATTACCATGAATCATATTGTTGAACTTGTGGTGCATTGATTGTTACCTATTTGCATTGCGGTAGGCTTCGCACGCACGATACTCAGGAGTATCCAACTGAAGGAGTGTATCCCTCTGCTGATCCACCAGGCAAGCACCCCTTTTGAGCATTCTGATAAAATCCCATGTTCTCGCTCCTGCTCCCATTTATTGCATTAGGACACATTATTTCAAATGATGTTTTCTTCAGTAGTTGAACCCATTCTTCTGCATGATTTCTCATTGTCACAATAAATTGTTATATCATGCAACCTAGCATACCTGGTATATGCTTGAGCCATGATGTGCCTTACCTTGCTATGCTTGCTATGCTTAGAGTTTTGTGAGGCATGTTTCATTTGGATGATAAAGTGGAGTGAATGAATGTGTTCTCGTGTAAAAAGTTAAGTACTGAACCTGATTTGGTAAAGGTACTGATGAGAGGCTGTGTAGGAGTACTAATGAGAGGTTGTGTAGGAGTACTAATGAGAGGCTGTGTAGGAGTACATTTGGTAAAGGTACTGTTCTTAGGAACACAGTTCCGTGTATGTGATCCAAGAGTAGATGCTACCATATGCTGGGCTCTGAAATATGACCCCGCTCGACTTATTAATTGCCTAGTACTCAGTCCAGGAGTTGCAAGTAGTTTCTGGTGTTTGTAGCATATGCAGGGGGCATGCATAGCGTTGACCTTAGAGGTTCGCTGTGATGCGGTAGGCAGTGGCATGGTGTACCAAGTGGCACCTGGATGGTGGGCTTGGGAACCCTGCGCACATCGTTTGAGGTCATAGCGAAAACTTCGGTCAGACTTTCGTGCGGGTTGAGTCTCAAATAGGCGATAAACCTGGACTAGGTGTTAGTGTGGTTAAGATTGTGGCCGACTCCCTCGCTGGGCTTCCGCTTGAAGGTTGTCAAGGTGCATGAAGTGCACATGGTGATAAGTGGAGAGAGTGTGTGAGAAGAAGAGCACCGTTGCAGGGTTATGGTCTATTTGAATAGTCGCGTCCTTGAATATGGACTACATGGAAACATATGTTGTTCATAGATAACTTTAATGGCTACTCATAAAAGTATCAAGACAAGTGTGAGTACCGTGGATGGCATTCTCCTAGGGTGACGAGAAATGATCCATGGTAGTGTATTGTTGTGGTGATAGTGGACTCGTGTAGGACTTCTCAAACTTGTTCAAAGGTAATCGTAGTCATAGTATAGTTCAACCAAGAGTCAAAGCTAGCTTGCTGCATGAAACCACACAACCCCTTTGTCGATACATGTGCATGACTAGATAGATCTGATTTAAAGTCTTGATGAGTACTTTCATGCACATGTTTGCTTAATAACTGTTGCAGAAGACGCCAACGAACCATCAGGTGGGTTCTACCTAGACATTGACGACGTTGAGTAGCTGGTATCCCAGCTACACATGGCCCCTTCGGACGGGATTTGTAGATAGTCAGGCTTTATGCCCTTTTACCTTTCATCCGTCTGTACTCACACAGCTTCAATGCTTCCGCGTGGCTTGTATGACTTTGTGTGAATGACTTGAGAGTCGGTTCATGTGACCCCTCTCTGTATGAACATATTATGCAAGGCTCTTCTGAGCCTTCTAAATAAATGTTGTGATGTTGTATGGTTATGTTGTGATGCCATTGTTGTATCTATGCATATTGAGTACATCATGCATACGTGTGATGTGCTATGAAATGTATGGAGTTCGACACCTAGTTGTGTACCTTTGGTACTACTCTTTACAGGAAATGCCCCTTTGTGATTCCACTGAGCCTTGGTAGCTTGCTACTGCTCCAGACACATTGGTTGACCGGCATGTATCCTTCTTTGCTGTTGTGGATGTCCCTTCGGGGAGATGTCGCGCAGTGTAATGGAGTCCCTGTAGCCTGCTACGACTCCTCTACATGAAGTTAGGACATTAATGTTCCACGGCGTAATGGAGTCATTGTAGCTTGCTATGACTCGTCTACACACGTTGATGACCGACACCTGCTTTGCTCGGTTATGTATGCCTGTCTCTGCACGGATGTACCACTTGGGTTTATAACTAGTTATGTCGATCCGAGTTCTTTGACATTGGAATGCTAGCGACACAATTGCATACGTGAGTCAAAAGACGCAAACGGTCCCAACCAAGATAAGGTGGCGGCCGTGGGGATAACCGTGCGTGATACCGGAAATTGATGTGATGTGTTACAGGCTGGATTCCTATGACTTAGGATCGGGGTTCCGACACTAACGCACGAACGACTCTAGGCCAGCCCCTAGTGATGGCCGCCGGCTCATTCTTCATTGTCTTCATTACGACTTCTCAATAGTCATTGTAGTCTTGGCGATATACTTTAAACTTCATTGCTTGTCCATCAATTATCTACTTTGCAAGGTAATCATGAGTAAACTTCTTTGGGAACCACTGCAAAAGAAAAATATTTGGACATTGTTTTGTGACAACTCATTATGGGTAATACTGGTAGAAGGCGATGAAGTTCGTAGTTACCATCCTATAGCTCACTGTTGTGTTGGATAGAGCATAAAGATAGTATAATTGGCATCGTTCATCTCTTTCGCCTAACAATCCTTATCAGTTTCCTCACTTGATTCTGGTTCATGAATATTTCATTGGTCAATATGCAAAAATGGTCCACGCATGTATATTTGCGAAGGATATATGTACCTACAAGCAACAAGCCAATATTAGAAGCTAAAATGAAGTTGCAAAATCATTTAATATATTACTCCATCAGTTCCAGAATGGGTTGCGTATATACATTTTGAGAAGTTAACATTTACCAAGTTTCTAGAGAAAAACATATACATCTAGAATTCCAATTCCATTTCATTAGATACATAAAAAAATACGTTCATATTGTATACATTTTAGTGTGGTATATAAAAATACTATTCTATATAAATTTGTTCACAGTTTGCAAAGTTTGACTATTCAAGAAATCTACTCCCTTTGTTCCTAAATATATGTCTTTTTAGAAATTCCAAAATTAGTGAATCTACACTCTAAAATATGCCTATATACATCCGTATGTAGTCCAGTAGTGAAATATCTAAATACATGTATTTAGGAATGGAGGGAATATATGCACTACATTATGGAATGGATTTGGTATATGCGGAGGGATGAAGAAAACCTCGATGGAAAATGTCAACCACTCCCATTATTGTCCTGTGCAAGTACATGGAAAGTCATGATAAGTACAACATGCTTACCATCAACCAAATATACATGGTATCTGTTTGAAATAATCAAGGCATATATGCTCACTATAACAACCAAATATAGACATTGGAAACTGTACAAAATCTTGATGTGGTCAACATAACAATCAGGTACATAAAAGCAATGCATCTGCTTGAAAACAACACAAATGTTCACTCCAATCAACCTAACAACGAGATATAGAAAAGCAAGGCATCTGCTTCAAAACTAGACAAATGCTAACTGCAAGCAACCTCAAAACCTAATTCATAGAAACAAGGCATAAATGTATCAAGTGGGAGTTAAGGGCACTCGTTAACAACAATAGGCATAACAGGTGGTATTGAAGAAATTGAACTGCACAGTTCATACTTGCACGTAATGAACATCACACTATGAATAACTAAAAGAAACAAGGCATATATGCCCAATATAACAACCAAATATAGCCATTGAAAACTGGACAAATACTCAATGCAACCAACCTAACAACCAGATACAGAAAAGCAAAGCATCTGCGTGAAAACTGAAAAAATGCTCAATTAAACACTTCATTATTATCGCATGACAAAAGCTAGTACAACAATCACTACTGGAATTGAGAATTTTGCCGTCTGCCTTGCCTTTGCCGTCTGCTGACGCATGGAAAAGGTGCTCTTTGCCGTCAGTTGGCACAGTGCTGACGGCAAAGAGGTGGCTGATGGCAAAGGTTTTATTTGCCGTCGGCCACCTCTTTGTCGTCTGCTGGCGGACGGCAAAGGAGCCCTATGCGGACGGCAAAGGGTGGGCAGACGGCAAAGCCCCCCCCCCCAACGGCCGAAACCCCACCCCCACCCACCCCGCCCCTTTGCCGTCCGCCACCCTCCCTTTGCAGACGGCAAAGGGGACATGGCCCTAACGGCTTGGGCGCCTCCCCTAACGGCTCCCACCCCACCCACGCCCTGCCCGCCTACCCCCTCTCTATCTCTCTCGCGCTCGCGCACGCGCTGTCGTCTGCCCACCCGCCGCCGCGGTAGCTCCCCTCCCCAGCCACCTGCGTCGCCGCCCTCCCGACCGCCGCCCCCCTCCCACCTCCCTCCCGACCGCCGCCCCCCTCCCACCTCCTTCCCGACCGCCGCCCCCTCCCACCTCCCTCCCGGCCGCCGCGGCCCCCTCCAACCTCCCTCCCGGCGCCCCCTCCCCCCATCCTACCTCCCTCCCGACCGCCGCCCCCTCCCGCCTCCCTCCCGTCCGCCGCCGGCCCCTCCCACCTCCCTCCCGGTCGCCGCCCCAGCCACACCTCCCCTGTGCCGGCGGCCCCGATGCCCTCCCCTCCGGTTAGTGTTTTCTTTTTTGTTTTGTTTTTGTTCCTGTTGTTTCTTCTTCTTTTTTGCTAGAAAGTCCGAATAATAAAAAGAAAAAGTAGAAAAAGTAGAAGAAGAATATGTAGTTTAGTGCTAGGTTTAGTTTTTTTTCTGCTTTTATGTTAAATTAGATAGTTAGTTTATTAGGTAGAAAAAGTAGATAGAAAAGAAAAAAATAGATAGAAAAAAACTTAGAAGAAAATAAGAGAATAATAAACTAGAAGAAAAAAGAAGAAGAAGGAGAAGAAGAAAGAGGAGAGGAGGAGAAAGATAAAAGAAAGAAGAAGAAGAAGAAGAAGAAGAAGAGGAGGAGGAGGAGAAAAAAGACGGATAATAATAATAATAAGATGATCAAGAAGAAGAAGAAGAAAAAGAGGAGAGAGGAGAAGAAGAAAGAAGAGGACCCTGACCCCCGACCACCGGCGCCCGACGCCACCAACCCCCGACCCTCGACCCCCTACCTCCGACGCCATTGACACCCGACTCCCGACCCTGCCGTCTGCCAGCGGACGGCAATGGGACCAATGGCAGACGGCAAAGAGCAAGGGTGGGTCCCATGCCTGCCGTGCCCGACGGAAGGCTAGCTTTGCCGTGTGTCGGCCTTTGCCGTCTGCCGTTGGGGCCTTTGCCGTCGGGGGGCGGACCGCAAAGGGGCCGACCGTGTAACGGCCGTCTTCTCCCCCTCGCGCTCACTATCTCTCTCTGTCCCCCCATAGTACTGTCTCTCTCCCCCTCGCGCTCACTGTCACTCGCCCCCGCCGCCGCACCGCCTCGCTCCCACCGGCGACCCCCTCCCCGCGGCGCTCCCCTCCCCGTAGCAACCCCCTCCCCGCGGCCACCCCGGCCCCTCCCCGCGGCGACCCTTCCCTACGGCCACCCCCTCACCGCGGCCACACCCCTCCCGGCGACCCCTCCCTGCAGCCACCCCCTCCCCGAGGCCACAACCCTCCCGGCGGCCACACCCCTCCCTGCGTCCATCCCCTCCCCGCGGCCACACCCCTCCCGCGGCAACTTCCCTGGTGAGTTCAATTTTTTTTTCTTTCTTTTTTTCATTTCAGTGCATCTGACGATGAAGTTTCCTTGTACCTGACTCTAGATAGCTTTAGACGATGAATCCATAAACCATGGGAGTCCATTTGGATCTGAGGTTGATGTACATTTTCTGATCAGAACAAGAGATGATTCAGTCTCCTAGCTAGGCCTTTTTCTTTCTTCCCACTAACCTTAATTAAATCATATCAAAGCAAAAGTGATTAATCCAAGATGATGTGTTGTCCATTAATTTAGTAATCTGCTGCCACAGGATACATACATGCCACTCGCCGTGTCGATGACAGGTGGGCCCGGCCCCGCCTTGTCATGGACGCAACATTTGGAAAATAGAAAATTCCGGTGGCACATATAAGAAATGAAAGTTATCCCGAGATATATGCATCGGTTGCTTCTTTGTGCTTTTGCAATGGTGGTCTCTTCTTTCAAGGAGGAAAGCAAAAATCTAAAAAAACACTAGATTCTAGATAGTTTCCATTTCTAGTAACGGGGGTTAGTAGAAAGTTAGAGTTATGGAGGCCGAGTGAGGTCACAAGCGATATACAAGAAGAAGAAGAAAAAGAGGAGAGAGGAGAAGAAGAAAGAAAAGGACCCCGACCCCCGACCCCCCGCCCATGACCCCTGACGCCCGACGCCACCAACCCCCGAGGCCCGATGCCACCAACCCCCGACCCTCGACCCCCGACGCCACTGACACCCGATTCCCGACCCCCGACACCCGACACCACTGACCCCCGACACCCGACTCTCGACCCCCGACGCCCGACGCCACCAACCCTCGAGGCCCGACGCCACCAACCCCCGACCCCCGACGCCACTAACACCTGACTCCCGACCCCCGACCCCCGACGCCCGACACCACTGACCCCCGACCCCCAACTCCCGACGCCCGACACCACTGACCCCCGACCCCTGACCTCCAACCCCCGACTCCCGACCCCCGACCCCCGACCCCCGACGCCACTGACCCTCGTCCCCCGACCCCCTACCCCCGACCCCCGACGCCACTAACCCCCAACCTCGGGCCCCCGACACCTCTTTGGCCTCATGTTGATCGAAAAGACCCGAACCCCCGACGCTAGTGACCCTCGACCCCCGATGACACTGACCCCCGACCATCAACGCATTTAACCCGACTCCCGACCACCGACACCCGACATCACCGTCCCTCGACGGCACTGACTCCCGAGGCCACTAAGCCCCGACCCCCGACACCTCTTCTGCCTTCTGTTGAACGAGAAGGTGCTTTTCGTCCTTCTAGAGGCCCACGGGGTCATAATTTAGTAAATCATGAGTTAGGTCACATATTTTCCGATTATGTTAATTATAAAAACATCGTATTTGTGTTGATCGTGTGAATTTCAATGTGCAGTTGTTCGACGACCTCCACGTGCGTTAGACGAGCTCCGCCCTTGCGTTTGTTGGTGAGCACAAATGACCTCTCCTCCTACCCCCTTAATTTTCTCTGTCCCGGTCTTCGTGCCGATGAAACTTGCTAGCTATAGGTTTCTTCAATCATGAGTATGCGTGACCAGTATGCGTCTCCCGTTCGAAAGGGCGACATCTATAAATATGCATTTCTTTGCATATTTATAACCGCCATCCTTTCGAATTGTCCAACATTATCCATGGACAGCCCGAGTATGTGTAGATTGGGTTTGTTTTCCCATATGTTGTGCTCCGGATCCGATGCGGAATTTCGTCAGTGCCTCCCTTGTTGTTCTCCGGGTACACATCCTCTCTGCTTATTGCCGAGACGTGTATCAGGAGAACAGCGGGGAGGTGCTGCCGAAATTCTGCGTCGCATCTGGAGCAGATCATGGGAAAACGAACCCAGTCTACACATACTCGGGTGGGATTAGGACCTATCTTTACCTATTAGCGTGTAGGTTGCATGGACGTAATAAAACTGACAAACTTGATTAGCGTATGAATATAGATGATGAATTATATATTTATTTCTCGTGCCCCCATAGGTAGCTAGCCAACATGAGTGATCGTGCTTGGATGTACACTGGTCACCCTAGTCAGAAAGACATGACCCATGAATGGTTAACAAAAACCAGGGGGTTTGTGAGAGCCGCATTTGCAAATGGCCAGCATAAAACATGGTGCCCCTGTCCCAACTGCGACAACTGGAAAAAGCAGACAGAGTTTGAAATGGGTAAACACCTGCAGAAGTGGGGTTTTACGCCTAATTATACGGTGTGGACTTTTCATGGTGAGTCTGACCAACGTACCAGAGCTGAGGTGATTCGTCGTCGCACCGACGAGCATGGTACCGGGATTGAAGACATGGTGCAAGGCTTTGATGATGCTCGTGATTCGGACGATGAGATGGAGGAATCTGCAAAGGCCTTCTATGAAATGCTAGAGTCTTCAAAACGTCCTCTCCACGAGCAGACTGAGCTTTGTCAGTTGGATACCATCGCGCAAGTAATGGCTCTGAAGGCTCAATTCAACCTTGGCAGAGAATGCTACGACGCGATGTTGACGATATTTGGACGCTTTCTACCCAAAGGCCATGTACTGCCTGCAAACCTGTACCAGTCAGAGAAAATCCTCCGTGTACTTAAGATGCCCTATGAGAAGATACATGCCTGTGAGAATGGATGTGCCTTATTTAGGCTTGAGTATGCGGCCTTGAACTATTGCCCCATTTGCAATTCTTCCAGGTATATTGTGGTACACAACGGCATGGGTGAGAAGAATCAGACCAAAATCCCCATTAGTGTTCTTCGATATCTGCCAATCGTACCAAGACTTCGACGTTTTTTCATGGTCGAAGAGACGGCCAGACAGATGACATGGCACAAATTGGGCAAAAGAACCGAACTAGATGAGGATGGGAACAAGATGCTGGTACACACTTCAGATGGTTTTGCATGGAGGCACTTCGATGCATTACATAAGGATAAATCGGAAGATCCAAGGCAACCTAGAGTTGCCATCAGCACGGATGGGTTCAACGTGTATGGTATGATGGCAGCACAATACAGTTGTTGGCCTGTATTTTTCATTCCACTAAATTTGCCACCCGGAGAGATTATGAAAAGAAAGAACAATTTCCTGATGTTGATAATTCCAGGGCCCAACTATCCGGGGAAGAATATGAATGTGTACATGCAGCCGCTTAAGGATGAGTTGCAAGAAGCCTGGGATAATGGGATCAAGACCTATGACGCGGCTACCAAAACAAATTTCAAAATGCATGTGTGGTACATGTACTCAACGCATGATTATCCGGCGTTTGCGCTAGTCGCTGGCTGGTGTGTGCATGGAAGGTTCCCGTGCACCACATGCAAGGCAGCTCTTCAGTTCCGTTGGCTGCAGGCTCGTCGCAAGTATTCTTGCTTCAACATGCATAGACAATTCCTGGATCCTGACCATAAGTTCAGAAAAGACAAGAAGAATTTCATCAAAGGTAGAGTTGTCAAAAACACTGCACCAGCTGCGTTGACAGGCCAACAGACCCTTGATCAGTTAAACGCTCTCAAGCCTGATCCTTTGCGTCCAGGATACTTCAAAGGGTATAATACGGAACACGCCTGGACTCACAAGTCATGCTTATGGGATCTCCCTTACTTCAAAGACCTCCTTTGCCCACACAACATTGACGTGATGCACACTGAAAAGAATATTGCGGAGGCCATTTTTGGTACATTGTTCGGCATAGAGGGGAAGTCAAAAGATAATCCTAAGGCTAGAATCGACCTGGAGGCTCTATGTGATAGACCGTTGCAAAACTTGCGACAACGGAAAGGAAAGCAAAGCATAGCGAAGCCAAAGGCATGGTTCAATCTTGAAAGGCCAGCTATGAGGGAAATGCTATTGTGGGTGAAAATGCGGTTGATGTTCCCCGATGGGTATGCTGCGAATCTAAAGAGGGGAGCGAGTCTTGAGAAATTGAAAATATTTGGGCTCAAGAGTCATGATTGGCACATATGGATTGAGCGGGTAATGTCGGTGATGTTGCGTGGCTTTATCCCTGAGGATGAATGGCTAGTACTGGCAGAGCTGGGCTATTTCTTCCATTCTCTTTGTGCGAAAGAACTATCGCCTGGCATGCTAGATGAAATGGAAGAGTTGGCGCCGGAGTTGATCTGCAAATTAGAAAAGATCTTTCCACCGGGCTTCTTTAATCCAATGCAACATTTGATTTTGCATCTCCCGACCGAGGCAAGAATGGGGGGCCCGTTCAAAATCGATGGTGCTACTCAACTGAGAGGATGCAGAAGATGCTTCGAGATAAGTGTAAAAATAAACGTAGAATTGAAGCATCGATGGCCGAGGCATTCATTACTGAGGAGGCGACAAACCTCGTGACAGCATACTACGAAGCCAAAAATCATCATTTGCATAACCCGAAGCCTCAGTACAATGATGGCGATCGAGAAAAAGTTTGATCCAACCTCAGCCTATTCAAAGGGAAATCGTTGGATGCCGAAGAATGGCGGACCATTTCATTGTATATCTTCACCAACCTAACAGAAGTGCGGCCGTACATCGAGTAAGTTCTCGGTAATTTATTGTTCCGCAACTTCTAATTGCTTTGAACTACTCTTATTCCCGGATATTTGATATAGTCGATACGTCGCCGAATTCTCGGATGGAGCGGTCATCGAAAAGGATTCCGTCGAAGAGTATGAGCTTCTCGCAAAGCATGGAGGCGACTATCCCGGTTTCCTCTCTTGGTTCAAACAAAGGATAATTAATTACCATTAAGGGCCCATTTGATTTATTGGTCTAATTTGCGGCTAATGCATCCATTCTTTCGTATTAAACTTGTAGGCTAATGCAGAGTGTATGGACGCCGAGTTGAGACAAGTCGCTAATGGTTTTGACTATAAGGTCCGTTCATTTGACAAATACAACATCAACGGGTATCACTTTCGTACCTTTGGCAAAGAGCTATCTATGCCCGACCTAAAGACTACAAATTGTTCTGTCTCTGCTATCGGCGAAGAAGACACCGAGTATTATGGAAGAGTTGAAGCAATTTATGAACTTCTATTCTATGGTGAAAACCCACCGACCGTCGTATTCTTCAAATGTTATTGGTTTGAGCCGAGGGAGACTAGAAGGACTCATGAACATATAGGACTAGTCGAAATCAACCAAAAAACCCACTTAGATGTTCCTGATGTCTATATTACGGCTCAACAGGCGACACAAGTTTTCTATCTACCGTGGGCCTGCCAAACTGATCCAAATATCAAAGGTTGGGATGTCGTTTATGAAGTGACACCACATTTTAGACCACCTACCCTCAATGAAGAGGATTACGAACCTCACATTAACCTAGACACAAATGAAGGAGAATTCTTCCAAGAAACACGTATGTCTAAGAAACGTTTCAACAACCGCTCTACTTCACCCCAGAACATTGAAGTAGACAGCGACATTGAATCCGTCTTAACCCCTGAGCCCGAACAGGAAGAGCTGGAAGAAGAAGAGGTTACTGCTGCGGATGACCTGTCACTTCTTGACCGATTACATAATGGTGGCCTTCCACATGTTCTTCGTGATAGTGATGATGATGATGCATTTATTGATGATAGTGATGATCAAGATGCATTCATTGACCCCGAAGCATATATAGACGAGGACGATTGTTATTAGTTCATGTCAGGTATTCAACTATTATACTATATATAAATTTTGAGTTCATGTTAGGTATTCAATTTTTATTAGTCATGTTGGTATTTGTAAGGATGATACACTTAAATTATATATATTTTATTACTCCTGTTCGTATTTATGTTGTACTAATTTCATTTACTCTTTGTCATGACAGGTGTTGAAAGATGGTGTGAAAGGGTCGAAAGCACTTCGCGGCTGCTTCTTCGTCGGCGGGTGATGGGATGGGTACTTCCATTCCTGCCTCGCCTCTTCGGAGAGTGTTGCTCTCTACTTTGCAAGGAGCGCCCCCCGTGAGAGGAGGTCGACCCCCCGCGAAGCCGAGAGGCACTAAAGGTACACGTTGTATTCATGTTGGTATTTATGTTGTACTCATGTTGTATGCATATTGGTATTTATATACATTTTATTACTCATGTTGGTATTTATGTTGTACTAAAGGTACACGTGGCCGCGGGAGAGGTAGGGCTACACGGTCTCCGCCACCACCCCAAGCTGATTCACCTGAGCACAGGACTTCTAGGGTGGATTCGTCTGAGGTGGACGCTACACGGTCTCCGGTTCATGAGCCTCGGGTCGACGAGCCTTCGACCCACGAGACTCGTGTCCCAGAGGCTTCCTTCCAGGAGACTCCGGAGCAAAGCAGGGATGAGGGTACGTCCCAAGAGACCCAGTGGGATACCTGGCCTGAGCCAAGTGGCCATGCTGGTAGCGACGAGGAGCTGGGTGAGGGGGCTATCGTCTACCAGCGTGGTAGTTCGGGGCTCCCGCTCGTGCCAGCGACCCCCGAGCAGAGGTGGTCGATTAGGCCAAATGGGGACAGGTAAGTTAATTTACTCTTATTTAACCTTTTGCCTTCGCGTTTTCTCAAATATCTAATGTTTTGGCTTTAATTTGTCATACTGTAGGGGTTGGATTGTTGCCAAGGGTGTCCGCAAGCCCAACAGCGTCCTTGGTGGTCTTTGCCGTCAAAACTTCCCAGGGTTTGTTACGTTGCCCAGTCGGGAGCGAGAGGTAGGAATGACCTGGGAGCACTACTTGGGTGCCCCGTCCCCGCCGGAGGTGGAGATCGACGGTGTTTTGTGTGACACGAGGGCGGACATGGTGATCCGAAAGTTCTGGGTAATTTCTCTTTCACACAATTATAAATCAACCATATACTAAGCGGTGTACTATGCATAGCTATTTATTGTATTAATCGGTGTTGTCTCGTTTGCAGACCTACTACAGGTGTGAGGAGGGATACGAGGAGGACGCGGCAAAGGTTATCGAAACCGAATGTCGCCGCCTACTTCAAGACTTTCGGCACGAGGCTCGGGTGCAGGCTGTTCGAGACTACTATGCCACGCGGCGTATTAGGCTTGACAAGGCGAAGTGTCGTGATGCTAAGATGGAGAAGGAGCATTACATGAAGGTAATTACATATTATTAAGGCTTTGTAGTTAGTTTCCTTGATTTGGTTCTTACGCGCTCAAATTTCTCTTTATTAACTTAGGTGCCCCCGAGATGGTGTGTGGATAAGATGGATTGTTGGGAGGCCTTGGTGGATCAGTGGTGCTCCGAAACGTGGGAGGCCAGCCACAACAACGCCAAGGAGAGGCGTGGCAAAATGGTTGGCGTGCCACACCATCAAGGGAGCGTCAACTTAATCCAATTTGGCGAGAACTGGGTATGTGGTTTGCTTCATGCCTCATGCAATTCATTCTTAATGCTATCTTGAGCCCTTTACCAATACAATTTTCCTCTCTCTCTCTCTTTTAGGCGCGTCACAATAAGACGGAGGCGCCACAGATGTACGACCTGTATGCGATGGCCCAGACTGCCTCGTACAAGAAGGTCAAGGCATTCTCTGAGTCTGACCTCGAGCATCCAGAAAACTTCACCAACATCTCCTCCCACGACAAGCTCGTGAAATACAGAGATCACGGGAAGGCGAGGAAAGGGGAGGACTTTAAACCGAGCGAGGGGCCTA
The DNA here is from genome assembly GCF_904849725.1 of Hordeum vulgare subsp. vulgare. NCBI lineage: Eukaryota > Viridiplantae > Streptophyta > Magnoliopsida > Poales > Poaceae > Hordeum > Hordeum vulgare. The sequence goes on from NC_058523.1 coordinate 130,277,277, forward strand.
TTGATCCAGAGCTGGTGATGATAGATGGCAACGGGAGGCCCCATGGCTCGATCGCCATTGGAGACGGCCTTATACATTGTCCTAGCACTCTCCGGCAGATAAAGGCACGCCAAACGAGCTCTTGTCCGGAGATAACACGTCGTCCACGGCCAGTCGAGCTCGCCATCGAGGTTAGTTTAATGGACTCAACTATCTTTCCGCATTATGTTGTGCGTTGGAACCAATATGATTACATTGCTAACAATGAGTTGTGTTGTAGGCTGCTATTCAGAAAGAGAGAGAGGCAATGCAGGCGGCTATGGCGGAGAAGGATAAGGAAATTAGGGAGCTGGAGGAGAGGACGACTGCATTGGTGGAGGCGGAGAGGGCACGGAATGATGCGTCTAACAGGGCCATATACGAGCTCTTCGTGGTAAGTTTCTTCTTCATGTTATTTCAAATCTTGCATTTGAATGTCCGTTTCATTAATAAATAAAAAGTTTGACTTGTCGAAACCAAATGTACAGTCTATGTGCGAGAAGAACGGCCAAGTCCCTCCGCCGATGCCAGTCATTAACATGGCGGGGACGGTGAGTTTCATTTCAGTGGAGTGATCTTAAGAGTGTCCTCATGCTAACTACACATTGCAAACGATGATTGGTGCAGAATATCTCCCGAAACGCATCGCACGACCCTTCTACAGTCGAGCCTTCTCCAGGGCAGCCTTCTCCAGGTGAAACAAGCGAGAGCCACCGTGCTTGACCCTAACTTAGGTATGTTATTTCTAGTATTTTAATAAAAGATAGCTAGACTTCCATCTCAATGACATAATTAGCTTAGCCAATTTAGCCCGAAGAAGGGAAGGAAGAAGAAGAAGAAGGAGAGGGAGGAGGATAAGAAGAAGGAGAAGAAGGAGGAGAAGAAGGAGAAGGAGCTCCTCCTTCTCCTTCTTCTTCCTCCTTCTTCCTCCTTCTCCTTCTCCTTCTTCTTTTCTTCTTCTTCTCCTCTTCCTTCTCCTTGTCCTCCTCCTCCTCCTCATCCTCCTTCTTTTACTTCTTATTCTCTTTCTCTTCTTCTACGTAGCATAGACTCATCCAAGAAAGGCTAAATTGGCTAATTATCCATGTAAATGACATAATTAGCTTAGTTAGCTCCAAAATGACCTATTTAATAAAAAATGACCTATACTTAGCTAATTATCCTCGAAATGACATAATTAGCTCCAAAAAGGCATTCTTAGCCAATTTAGCCCGAAGAAGGGCACAAGACGAGAAGAAAGAGGAAAAATGAAAGGAAGAAAGAAGAAGAAGAGGAGAAGAAGAAGGAGAGGGAGGAGGATAAGAAGAAGGAGAAGAAGGAGGAGAAGAAGGAGGAGAAGAAGGAGAAGGAGCTCCTCCTTCTCCTTCTTCTTCCTCCTTCTTCCTCCTTCTCCTTCTCCTTCTTCTTTTCTTCTTCTTCTCCTCTTCCTTCTCCTTCTCCTCCTCCTCCTCCTCCTTCTTTTACTTCTTCTTCTCTTTCTCTTCTTCTACGTAGCTTAGACTAATCCAAGAAAGGCTAAATTGGCTAATTATCCATCTAAATGACAAAATTAGCTTAGTTAGCTCCAAAATGACCTATTTAATAAAAAATGACCTATAATTAGCTAATTATCCTCAAAATGACATAATTAGCTCCAAAAAGGCATTCTTAGCCAATTTAGCCCGAAGAAGGGGACAAGACGAGAAGAAAGAGGAAAAATGAAAGGAAGGAAGAAGAAGAAGAGGAGAAGAAGAAGAAGGAGAGGGAGGAGGATAAGAAGAAGGAGAAGGAGCTCCTCCTTCTCCTTCTTCTTCCTCCTTCTTCCTCCTTCTCCTTCTCCTTCTTCTTTTCTTCTTCTTATCCTCTCCTTCTCCTTCTCCTCCTCCTCCTCCTCCTCCTTCTTTTACTTCTTCTTCTCTTCCTCTTCTTCTACGTAGCTTAGACTCATCAAGAAAGGCTAAATTGGCTAATTATCCATCTAAATGACATAATTAGCTTAGTTAGCTCCAAAATGACCTATTTAATAAAAAATTACCTATACTTAGCTAATTATCCTCGAAATGACATAATTAGCTTCAAAAAGGCATTATTAGCCAATTTAGCCCAAAGAAGGGGACAAGACGAGAAGAAAGAGGAAAAATGAAAGGAACGAAGAAGAAGAAGAAGAGGAGAAGAAGAAGAAGGAGAGGGAGGAGGATAAGAAGAAGGAGAAGAAGGAGGAGAAGAAGGAGAAGGAGCTCCTCCTTCTCCTTCTTCTTCCTCCTTCTTCCTCCTTCTCCTTCTCCTTCTTCTTTTCTTCTTCTTCTCCTCTTCCTTCTCCTTCTCCTCCTCCTCCTCCTCCTTCTTTTACTTCTTCTTCTCTTTCTCTTCTTCTACGTAGCTTAGACTCATCCAAGAAAGGCTAAATTGGCTAATTATCCATCTAAATGACATAATTAGATTAGTTATCTCCAAAATGACCTACTTAATAAAAAATGACCTATACTTAGCTAATTATCCTCGAAATGACATAGTTAGCTCCAAAAAGGCATTCTTAGCCAATTTAGCCCGAAGAAGGGGACAAGACGAGAAGAAAGAGGAAAAATGAAAGGAAGGAAGAAGAAGAGGAGGAGAAGAAGAAGAAGGAGAGGGAGGAGGATAAGAAGAATGAGAAGAAGGAGGAGATGAAGGAGAAGGAGCTCCTCCTTCTCCTTCTTCTTCCTCCTTCTTCCTCCTTCTTCTTTTCTTCTTCTTCTCCTCTTCCTTCTCCTTCTCCTCCTCCTCCTCCTCCTCCTTCTTTTACTTCTTCTTCTCTTTCTCTTCTTCAACGTAGATTAGACTCATCCAAGAAAGGCTAAATTGGCTAATTATCCATCTAAATAACATAATTAGCTTAGTTAGCTCCAAAATGACCTATTTAATAAAAAATGACCTATACTTAGCTAATTATCCTCGAAATGACATAATTAGCTCCAAAAAGACATTCTTAGCCAATTTAGCCCGAAGAAGGGGACAAGACGAGAAGAAAGAGGAAAAATGAAAGGAAGGAAGAAGAAGAAGAGGAGAAGAAGAAGAAGGAGAGGGAGGAGGATAAGAAGAAGGAGAAGAAGGAGAAGGAGCTCCTCCTTCTCCTTCTTCTTCCTCCTTCTTCCTCCTTCTTCTTCTCCTTCTTCTTTTCTTCTTCTTCTCCTCTTCCTTCTCCTTCTCCTCCTCCTCCTCCTCTTCCTTCTTTTACTTCTTCTTCTCTTTCTCTTCTTCTACGTAGCTTAGACTCATCCAAGAAAGGCTAAATTGGCTAATTATCCATCTAAATGACATAATTAGCTTAGTTAGCTCCAAAATGACCTATTTAATAAAAAATGACCTATACTTAGCTAATTATCCTCGAAATGACATAATTAGCTCCAAAAAGTCATTCTTAGCCAATTTAGCCCGAAGAAGGGGACAAGACGAGAAGAAAGAGGAAAAATTAAAGGAAGGAAGAAGAAGAAGAGGAGAAGAAGAAGGAGAGGGAGGAGGATAAGAAGAAGGAGAAGAAGGAGGAGAAGAAGGAGAAGGAGCTTCTACTTCCTCCTTGTTCCTCCTTCTCCTTCTCCTTCTTCTTCCTCCTTCTTCCTCCTTGTCCTTCTCCTTCTTATTTTCTTCTTCTTCTCCTCTTCCTTCTCCTTCTCCTCCTCCTCCTCCTCCTCCTCCTTCTTTTACTTCTTCTTCTCTTTCTCTTCTTCTACGTAGCTTAGACTCATCCAAGAAAGGCTAAATTGGCTAATTATCCTACAAAATGAGATAATTAGCTTAGTTAGCTCCTAAATGGTCTATTTAATAAAACATGACCTATAGTTAGCTAAGTTCTCTCCTAAATGACATAATAAGGCTTACGTAGCTGCAACATGACCTATTCCCACTAACTTAGGTATTAAATGGCCTATAATTAGCCTAGCTAGATCAAAAATGGCTTAATAAGCATAGTTTGCTCCGGAATGACCTATTTTACCGAAGTTAGCTCCGAAACGACCTATAGTTAGCTAGGGTTCCACCTAAATGACATAATTAGCTTAGTTGGCTCCTAAATGGTCTATACTTAGCTAATTTCTCTCCGAAATAACCTATATATACACTACTTCATCTAGTATTATTCTTCTAACTTTCTTATTTGTCATTTTGCAGATTACCTCCACTTCACGGAAAGCTTGGAAAATATTGATGGAATGCTTGAAGATGATTTCTTGTACCATGGGTTGTATTGAAACTATTGTAGTATATGAATATATGAAACTTTGTATGCACGTGGATGAAACAGTTGTAATATATGGTTTGGTACGGATGCATCTTGAAAGCTGGATATAAGAGGTTATTTTAATATGGTTATGAGTACGGAAAGAAATTTATTTATGTCAAATATATATATATATATCCTGATTATTGTTAAAAATGCTGGATATAACAAAAAATAAATAAATACGGGGCTGGTTCCCCTCTTTGCCGTCTGCCCCCACATGGCAAAGGGGGGAAGGCAGACGGCAAAGGGGGGAATATGCCCCCTCTCTCTCCCCTCTTTGCCGTCTGCCCCCACATGGCAAAGGGGGGAAGGCAGACGGCAAAGGGGGAATCTGCCCCCTCTCTCTCCCCTCTTTGCCGTCTGCCCCCACATGGCAAAGGGGGGAAGGCAGACGGCAAAGGGGGGAATCTGCCCCCTCTTTCTCCCCTCTTTGCCGTCTGCCCCCACATGGCAAAGGGGGGAAGGCAGACGGCAAAGGGAGGAGGCCTGCCATTAACACTTAACGGGGACGTTGCAATATGTGCCGTCCCATTTATTTTTCCGTCTGCCCCCTCATGGCAAAGATTCTTTGTCGTCCGCTTTGGGAAAGCAGACGGCAAAGAACCTCTTCACCGGATTTTTTTTGCCGTCTACTTTGCCGTTAGCTGACCGACGGCAAAGCCTTTGCCGTCCGTGGTTGCACCCTTTGCCGTCCACCTTGGCAGACGGCAAATTTCTGAATTTCAGTAGTGAATGCATACAAGAGGGATAGCTAGAAAAGTATGATTTTCTTACAGGATGTTGCCTCACTTGTCATGGATGGGATCCTTCCACCTAGAATTTGTGGTGCCTAGGGTATGCTTAGTGATATCTTGGATGGGATGTTTCCCCTTGTAACAGTTGTAGTGTGTTCCCTTCTCTTGGTCGAAGAGATCTAACTTTGGAGCTAAGGATACCAAGCCACCGCCATAGAATATGCCCTTTAGAAATGACAAAATGGGCTAGATGGCATAAAAGGATCGCAAATCCTTGACCGCGAGGTGAAGGAGATTAGCGGAGGGGCCTTTGAAAAGATCGACGACAGTTGAACCAGAGGTCTTGCTGGTGGATCACTTAACTTGTGGCATGGCCCGAATGAAGCCATCGATGTTGACGAGCTTTATGTTGTAGCTGGTTCTCCTAGGATACAGGAAAACGCGAGCACGGAGACTTGAAGCCTTTGGCATGGCAACCCAGTCAATGTCCTCACCAGGTTCCGCGGTGAGGTGTTCCTCCAAGATTGATGGTTGGTAGAAATGGTGCCCACCTCACCAGCATACGGTCGAGAGGCCAAGATAGACCTCTTTTTGTTCGTAAGCTCCTCGAGATCCACGAGAATGTGATCAAGCTAATTAGGCCACGACTCTTTTGAGTAAAGGATGGGGGTCTAGGGGAAAGGGAGACCACCGACCTCATCTAAAAACTCAGAGCAACGATGTAGTATGTGGATTGGTGGGTAACGTGAACTAGTTTAGCTAGGAGGCATGGGCAAAACGGCTAAGGTTGGTGGTGGAGGGCAGTGGCGGGTGTGAGCTAGGGTTCGAGAAGGAGAGGAAGTGGTGGCTCTTGTTGTGTGGACGAGAGGGGGGTACTTGAAGATGTGCCGCTTCTACTGAAAATTTTAGTAGTAATGGTGTGCGTGGAGATGGTGTTGGAAGAGGGATGTCGGCGGTTTAAATGTTTTGAAGGCTCAAATTTTACTATAGGGTTGGTGGTGGACGAGGGAGGGTAGTAGTTACCGCTCCCACTAAATTTTTGGTAAAAGGAGCTGAAGTGAGGTGGGAGCAACCTAGGTCGCACACGATCCAACCTTAATAAAGTTTGTACGCTCTAAAAAATGCTGCGAAACAATGAATTTTTGCGTCGCTTTAGGTGGGTAACTTTGTTGAGATTTCTCAAGGCAGGTTCATATCACACGGTTCATCCTCATTTTCGGACGCACACGTGAAACTCAGCCTAAATGCCCACATGCCCACAAACATATGACACAAACATTTGGATAATTTTCACCACAAAATCTCTTATTTTGTAGCAGATTAGTTGACATTAGTTCATTCACTCACTAATTTACAAATAGTTCATCAGTTTACACGAAGATGAACTACACAAAGTATTCACTAGGCCATGGATGCATTCAAACATCACGCCTCCACCATTGCCATGATCTTCCTCGGCTTAGAAGGAGCTTTCAGAGGATCTCATCAAGTCGATGAGCTCCACTGATGCCGCGACGGCGGTCGGGAAGGCTATCATGGACCGAGCGACTGTGGAGCCTCTCGCCAAGTCTATCGATGTCTACAAAGCTACCTTTGTTGTGGCGGCATTCCCCAAGGCAGTCACCATCATCGAAGAAACTTTCATGGCGTTCGCGTGAGCCATTGGGATACAAACGAGCGCCGCTCTCGCAAGAGTTGTGTCCCTGGTCGCCATGGAGGCTGTTGCTAGGGCTTCCACCGCAGTTGCAAGGCTTGCACTAGCCTCCAATGACGCTGACACGCATGTGGTGGCCTGCTCCACCGCTTTCTCGTCCTGCTCCCGCCTCTTTTTGCCCGCTGCATTGGCATCTGAGTTCTTCCCTATCCGCTTCCTCCTCACACTCTCATGCCATTTCTACAGCTTTAGATCCGTAGCCGCGTTCCAAATGTAGGGGCCTATGTGGATTGCATCCGCATGTGTGATTACTTGTTCCACACCGATGTTAATAAAACGCTTGTCGACGTCGTACAGGAATGCATCGAGGCCCAATTCTTGGATTGACAAAGCGATGGCCATCTGCATCCGACGCTGAAACTTGGGGTCATCGTCGTCTTCGGCTGCGACAGAGGGTAGTTGACCATTGACTCACATGGAGGGCAGCGCGTCAGAATCCTCTATATCGTCATCATAGGTCACGATAACTGGCTATTTGGTGTTGCCCACCATGGTGGCCAACGCTTCGTACACATCCACATGGTTGAGCGTTGGTTCCATTTGGTGTGTGTGTTGTGTTCGTGGCGAGGTATTGATGGAAAAAATAACGATTAGCTGCCGCCGACGGGATCTTTTATAGGTCTCCGTCGGGTTTGGGTTTTTACTGTCCACATTACCCCTTTGTAGTAACTGAGGCTTGCGGGTGCCCGGGCATCGCACATGGTTAGAGTAGAAAACTCGTGTTTCTTGGGGTACAACCGCATATGGTTGTTTCGTTAGTTTTGTTTGCTATTTTGGTTAGGTTCAAAACACAATCACACCCGCTAGTGGTCCAAATATATACTCTCTTCGTTCCTATATACTCCATCTGCTCCAAAATATAAGTCTTTCTAGAGATTCCACTATGGAGTACATACAGAGTAAAGTGAGTGAATCTACCCGCCCATGACGTTCCGTCATTGACAGCCAAAGGGATATGACATAACTTAAGGGCCCACCAATAGGTGTGTTATCGAAAACCGCACAACAAAGTCATGGTCCATAAACACACAAGCATGGGTTGATACACACACACACAAAAAAACATGCGCGCGCGCGCCCGTCACCCATCCTTGCCATTCATGCGTTGTGAGTCAAAGCAATGACACACCCTAGGGCCCATCGATAGGGGTCGTCAAAAATCGCACAACGGAGGCATGGTTCACACAGACACACACACACACAAAAACATGTCGCCCATCCTTGGCATTCTTGCGTTGTTAGTCAAAGGGATGACACACCCTAGGGACCATCAAGAGGTGACATAGAAAACCGCAAACAGAGGCACGGTCCACACACGCGCGCGCGCACACACACACACACATGTAAGCCATCCTTGGTGTTCTTGCGTTGTATGTCGAAGGGATGACATACCCTAGATCCCATCGATAGGTGTCGTCAAAAACCGCACAATAGAGGCTTGGTCCACACACACACACACACATGCACACACACACACATCTCACCCATCCTTGGCGTTCTTGCGTTGTGAGTCAAAGGGGTGACACACCCTAGGGCCCATCGATAGGTGTTGTCGAGAATCACACAATGAAGGCGTGGTCCACACACACATACATGCACACACACGCACGCGCGCACACGCACGCACGCTCACACAGACATGAGCCATCCTTGGCATTCTTGCGTTGTAAGTAAAAAGGATGACACACCCTAGGGCCCATAGATAGGTGTCATCGAAAAACTGCACAAAGGAGGCATGGTCCACACATACACACATGCGCGCACACACACACATCACCCATCCTTGGCATTCCTATGTTGTCAGTCAAAGAGATGACACACCCTACGGCCCATGGGTAGGAGTCGTCCAAACCGCACAACAGAGGCATAACACACACACGCGCACGCACACACGTGCGCACGCATACACACACACACACACGTCAGCCATCCTTAGCGTTCATGCGTTGTAAGTCAAAGGGATGACACACCATAGGGCCCATCGATAGGTGTCGACAAAAACCGCACAACGGAGGCATGGTCCACACACATACACACAAATAGCAAAAGAAAATCACTCTAAATATTTTCGAAACAATGACCTTGAGATTTATTTAGCCGGATTGACATATCACTACACACACACAAGCGTGCACACACACACACGTCATCCATCATTAGCTTTCTAGCATTGTTAGTCAAAGGGACATGCCAGGACCTAGGGCCCACCAATAGTTGTGTCGTCGAAAAACGCACAATAAAGTCATGGTCCACACACGTGCACACACACACACACACACGTCCAACATCCTTGGTGTTCCTGTGATGTCAGTACAATGGAGGCATGGTCCACACACACACACACAAACAAACAACAAAACAAAATGGTCCATACACACACAAACCACAGAAGAAAATCAATCTAAATAATTTCAAAACAAGGATGTCAGGATTTATTTAGTAAGAATGACATACCACTACCGACATTTACTACTAAATGCATGTAGTGATCATATCACATCGCCTAAATGAACATTGAGATCGAGCAACTTCCCGATCGGTCACCCATCTTTGGACTACTACAGCCAAGGCACGCTTAACTTCCGAGTTCCATTCAAATCGGTTAGGGCATGGGAACGTACAAGTGTCGGAATCGAGGCTCCATGGACCCAAAGAGGTTCGAACTCTAGGGTGCGCACGATCTTCTTGCCTTCTCTACAGCGCAACCTCATGGCGATACTCTGACGTGCTCGAGCTAAGGAAGAAGAACAGTGGGCATGGTTGTTTACCCAGGTTCGGGCCACCTCGCGATGTAAAACCCTACTCCTGCTTGTTTTGATTGCTTGGGGGTGACAGAGAGTACAAGGGTCTGTTCTCGCTAGTTCTGGGGTGGATCCTTTTCTATGGTGGCGGCCTATCCTCCTTTATACCGGCCATGATCCTCTTCCCTCGAAAAACAAGGTAGGAAGGGTTGCCACAACGGCTAGTTTGAAGGGGGACATGACCGCAGCCTATCGTGGCAAAACTGGTCTCCGCCTACAAAAGCCTCCTGTTGTGACGTGTTGGTGTGCTCTGGGATGACCTGCTACCCTGTCGATCCTCTTGTCCTCGTATTTTTGAACCGAAGAGTAAAACTTTAGGAACTTGCGGTGGCCCTGCTCCCTTAGCACAAAAAGGGGAAAGCTTTCTCATATGCGCCTGTTGGTACACCTCCTAGCGCGCCAGACGCAGCGCATGTCACCCGCGCTACAACACAGGACCGTTCAACCCTGTCAAGACAGCTTAGATTAGCCTGCCCCGCAAGAGCCTCGAGGTCATCCCTCAGAGGTGCCCTTGCAAGGGGGCTTGGCGTAGCTCCAGATGTCGTTTGCTGATAGCCGCCTTGCGAGGCGGGGGACCCCGCAAGGGCCTTAGACATGAAGGCCAAACATGGCGCATGCTCGGCCCCTGGCATGCGTCGCGCCTGGGCTTGAAGGCAGACGAGCCTGGATACCCCCAGTCCCACACGCCCAATAGTAGCTCCCGGGCCTGCGGTGTGTATGATTCCGCCAGCGGTCGGGGCGAAACTATTGGAAATATGCCCTAGAGGCAATGATAAAGTAGTTATTATTATATTTCCTGTTTCAAGATAATCATTTATTACCCATGCTATAATTGTATTGAATGAAAGCATAGATGCATGTGTGGATATATAGACAAAACAATGTCCCTAGTAAGCCTCTAGTTGACTAGCCAGTTGATCAAGGATGGTTAAGGTTTTCTGACCATATGCAAGTGTAGTCACTTGATGACTGGATCACAACATTAGTAGAATGATGTAATGGACAAGATCCAAACTATAAACGTAGCATGTGATCGTGTCATTTTGTTGCTATTGTTTTCTGCGTGTCAAGTATTCATTCCTATGACCATGAGATCATGTAACTCACTGACACCGGAGGAATACCTTGTGTGTATCAAACATCGCAACGTTACTGGGTGACTATAAAGGTGCTCTACAGGTATCTCTGAACGTGTCCGTTGAGTTAGCATGAATCAAGACCTTTTCCTTTTTCTTACCTCTTCCTTCATCCCTTGTTGCTTGGTTATTTCTTTATTTGGTAGGATTGAGCAGCTGGGTTTCTCATTCCATCCATTGTTCCTCTACCCTTTCTGCTTCCAGTATTTCGTTGTTATCGCCATCAACTGATTCAGCATTAGGGTCAACATCTTTTTTAGGTTCCACTTCATCTCCTTGAGCATCTTGTTGATCATTTTCTTATGGTTCTTCCTCACCAAAGAGAAGTTATCTATTCTACCGTGAAAGATAAGCTATTACCTTTGCATTATGATAAAGACACTTTTGAAAGTCTGTATTGAACTTAGCTTGACAGAACTTGAATATGTTTAACGTCTGGACATAAATACTTAATATATGCACATTTTCATTAATAACTTGATGAACATGCTTACCTTTCTCTCAAGTAAACTTTTTGAATTCTTCCACGTATCAACGTGATATATTTTTTCTAGTAGGCTTGATTGGTTCCTCATAATTACAATGTTCATGTGTAGATACAATTTCTCCATCAGGTCTCTCCCTTATTCTAGGTTCAAAGACAGAAATTGTCTCCCTACACATAAATCAAGAATAGATTTTGATTCCTCATTAATTCCATGATAAAACATATGGAGTATAACATATTTGGCATAATTATGATTAGGTCATAAGTTCAAAATATTGGAATATCTTTCCCAAGCTTTATATAAACTTTCACCTTCTTCCTGGACAAATAGGGTGAGGTTTCTTCTTAATTTTCTAATCATTGAGCTTGGGAGAAATTTAGCCATGAACTTATGAGCACACATAAGCCATCCAGTTATACTTCCTTGAGGAAATCTGTTATACCAATTCTTGGCATCGTCCTTTAAAGAGAACCACGAGAGACGCAATAATACAAATTCACGTGTAACGTCCTTCAACTTAAATCCCACATAAAGTGTCAAAGAACATAAGATGTGCTTCAGGGTCTTCCTCTTGAGTTCCTCTGAAACCATGTTTTCTAAGTTCCGCAATAAGACCACAGTCAATGAAGTACTCTTTGGTGTACTGATGAAGATATGATGTATATACTTCTCGCTCCTCGTTGGTTACCCCAAGTGGAACGTTGAGATGTAGTGAGCAGCAAGTTTTCGCTCACACGAAGGCTGTAAGGTATATCAAACCAGGAGGACTCCAAGGATCAACAAGTACGTGTCTCCCACCCTGGCGCTAGCAGAAGACGTGGACCTACACACATAACATATAACTTTGCTCCCAACGAGTACACAGAGGTTGTCAATCTCTCCGGCCTTGTAGTTTGCAAAGGATCAAAACACAAGCGGTAATAGTGATAGTGATTGCAACAGAAAAGTAAAACAAAGCAGTAAATGATGGAGGTGTAAGCAATAGTGGTGATATGTACCGGAGTCACATGATGTTCGCTAGTGATGTCTCTCTCCCAAAAGACGATAAACAACTATGCTTGGGTGAACAAATTACAGCTGGGCAATTGACAGAATTATGAACGCACCGCAATGCTAATTATGCTACTTGAAAGTTAGAGGCTCAATAGTAATGGCCAGTACGCTAAGACAAGCAGACCATTTATTCATCAGCATCTACTTACTAATCATCCACCTTGAGATATCTATCCAGAATATCTTTTCGGTATTAAGTTATGAGCCCCACCCAAAGTGTAAACTCAAAGCAACGGATATCTGCATTAACGAACTATGCATAAGGTAAACAATCCTTGCAACCATAGTCAGAAGCACCGTTGTTTTCTCCCTCGTGGCAAAAACACATCCCCTAGTCTCATCTTTTTGTCACTCAAGTTAGACATCGAGGGGCATGAACCCACAATCATGCATAACGCTCCCTCTTGGAGTTACAATCTACTGCTTAGCCAAAGCAATAAATAGCAACGGATAACATGCATGAATCATTAAGGAACATAATATAAAAGGATAATCAAATATATAAGTCATAACAATCTGAACATAATCTCATAATCCATCAGATCCCAACAAACCGAGCAAAAAATAGCAAGAGGATTATATAGATGCCTTGATCATGTAGGGCAGCTCACAAGGACAAACCATTGAAGCATAAGATTGAAGAGAATACATCACATAGCTACTGATCCTGGACTCATGGTCCAAGGAGGAGTACTCACGACACGTCCGGGAGGCGTCCATGGCGGTGGAGAAGCTCTCGGAGGTCAATCCTCCCTCCGACAGGGTGCCGGGAAGAGGTCTCCTGACGCTCCCCATCTCGAAAGTGCTTCGGCGGCGGAACGATGGAGAAATTCGCGATTCTGGATGTCATGGAAGGGTTTTCTCGCGGAGGAGTAAATATAGGCCAAAGGAGGGCACTCGAGGAGGTGGGACCCACCCAGGCGGCCTCTTGGCACGGCCTAGGGACAGGTCGCACGCACAGGTCGCTTGGGAGGCCCTTGGCCCCCCTCTTGCCCATCTTCGGTGATCTGGAAGCTTCTGTTACGCTGATTTTTTATATATTTTTCTTGGGATTTTCCGGGCTTCGGAAAATTGGGTAAAATCCCCTGCAAAATAGACATCAACAGACAGAAACTGGCACTGGGTGCACTGAGTTAGTAGGTTAGTCCAAATATGTGTAAAATGATATAAAAGTGTAGCAAAACATATAACAATGTCACGCAAAAGATCATGGAACAAGCAGAAGTTATAGATACGTTCGGGACGTATCAACATCCCCAAGCTTAATTTCTGCTCCTCCTCGAGTAGATAAATGATAACACAATAATTTCTGTGGTGACATGCTAACACACATATAAGAACTTCAAAGTAAAGCAAGTGAGATATGCAATTCAAGTCAAGACAATAACAAGCAAGAGTCTATATCTAGTATTGAAATTAGCAAAGTAAGAACATAAGGGTGCAAGAGCTCTCGTTGTCCGTGACTCGAATGTCTCCAAATAGTTTTTGCGTGCAAGAAGTGGGAGATGGGTTGAGATCATAAACTATATAATTTAATTGAGAACTCAATCTACTAAAGTTTCACACTTAGTCTCCTTCGGAATCTTATTTTGACTCATCCCCAGACCACTAGTCAGGCACAAGTCAAAATGATCCTCTCCCTTTCGACTTTGAGCACTCATGCAATGGATGAGCGTAAGCAAGATATGTTGGCACTTAGGATGTAAAATAGAATAATGATGGGGAAGGAAGACAAAAAGGTGTGAAAGGCTCACATCAATGAGGACAACCATAGGAGGGAGAAAGCCAAATGATAGATATGATGTGAGGGGTAGGGATTTCCATGTAACGGATGCACATATGAGCTAAGGTAAGCTCTCCAATGGAACTAGTGGGGGTGCATCCAACTTGTTTGCTCATGAAGACCTAGAGATCATTTGAGGAGGCTCATCATTGGAATATGCAAACCAAGTTCTATAGTGTAAGGGTCCCCACATAGTTATGCATGAATGATAATCTCTATGTAGTACAAATATAGCAATAGAGTACGAGTGTGGATATTTCAAAAGGAATAGTAGTGTTGCCCCCTTCTCTCTTTTTATTTCTTTTTTCTTTCTTTTTATTTTTCTCTTTTTTTATTTTTTTGTGGTCTCTTTGGCTCTTTCTATTTATCTCTCATTTGTCCTCTTTGGGATCTTTTGTTTTGTCCTCTTTGGGATCTTTCCCTCACTTAAGGGCAACACTCTATGTTTTACAAGAATAAAAAGAAAAATCATCACACTTTATAAGAAGTACTCAACATAAAGAGAAGTGAAAACTATCATGATGTATGCAAATGTATGCCTCTGCCAGTGTGGCAGGATATGCAATGATACTAGCGCGTCATGTAGAAGTAATAAGGGCAAGGCCCAACTATCTTGCAGCTCTACGATCAAGAAAAAGCATGTATGACATGAAGATCAAGTCATGAGATGGTGGATGTTGCATGGCAATGTATGTCGGAAAGGCTATGGAAATGCCTTAATAGGTAGGTATGGTGGATGTTTTGAGGAAAGATATAATGAGGCTTATGTATGAAAAAGTCTATCATGTCATGGGTTTGGATGCACCGGCGAAGTTTGCACCAACTCTCAATGTGAGGAAGGGCAATGCATGGTACCAAAGAGGCTAGAAAAATAAGGATGGTGGAAGTGCCAACAATCGAATGCTCACATTAGTTCGAAGAACTCATACACTTATTATCTGTAACTCTCTATCTAGTTAGGAAATTCACATGGAGACAAGTACCCCGAGGAGGAGTGTTTGGGGGTTTGGTTATCCTTGCGCATCCTCGACTCATGGTAACGTGAGGGTACTCTATATATTCCAACCCCTCAACAGGTTAGCGATCAATTTAGTAGCTAGAGTTCTCAACTAATTTTTAGTTTCTGAAAAAAATACGGATTTCCCAAAATACGACACCTATCACTAATAGGCTCAAGCTCTTGGCACCAATAGTACAAACATTACTCAAATCAATACCACAAAACTATTGCAAGTTACTATTATACTTAAATAGCAACCTCAATTACCTACTCATGCAAGACACACAACTCAGTGCAACAAGCCAACTCTCTGACCAAGATAAGCATGATAACTCAAGAGAGTTCCAAAAGCAACCTAAATAATAGCTCTTAAAAAGATAAGCATGAAAACTAAGTGCTAGGCATGACAGTAGCTATGTAAAGATAAAGAACACACACAAAAGATAAGCATGAAAACGTACGTTGTGTTCTAGAGTGGAATGAAGCGTGTTTATCTCCCAAACAAGGAAGGCTAGGTTCCGGATTGTTATGAACAGCAAGCAAAACTAAAAAAACTAAAAAGTAAAGTGCAGGACGCTCCAAGCATAGCACATAACATATGAAGTGATAAAAATATAGCATGGAGATGGACGAACTGATGATTGTTGACAGAGAAGGGGATGCATGGGGGCATCCCCAAGTTTAGATGCTTGAGTCTCCTTGAATATTTCTTGGGGTGCATGGGGGCATCCCCAAGCTTGAGCACTTGACACTCATGTATCTTCTTTCATCATCTCCCATCGCATACTTGAAAACTCCCTTCATACGGAACTCATCATAAGCTGATTAGAGTGGTTAGTACCCTTAATAAAATAATTTATTACCTACTGGAAATAATGATTTTCAAGAAAATCTATTGTTTCTCATGATTGACAAAAGGTTTTTGCAAAGGAAAAGCAAGCTTAAGATTTGCAAAATGATGAAAATGCAAAACTTGGCAGAATCTGTGGAAAATAGAACAGCAAATAGTAAATAATTTATTCAGGGCACTTCTGCAACTCAAATAAAAAACTTAGCACAGAAGCGAGAAAGGCAATTAGATAGAGCATGATGTCAAAACAATTTAGATCAAAAAGATAATCTTGTGATTTTTGGAGAATTTTTCCGTCAAGCAGCCAGAATCTGTTTCTGGACAGCATGTCACAATTTTTGAACTTTCTTGCAATCGAAGGCTAAAACTTGGCACAAAGCTTGAAAATAAAGAGACAATAATGTTTCTACAGTAGTAAAAAAGCATCAAGACCACTAAAACTGGAAGTAAAAAACTCAAACTAAAGATAACAAGGGTTGTCTCCCTAGAGCTCTTTCTTTATAGCCATAAAGATAGGCTTATGATTTTAATGATGCTCTCGTAGGAATAAAAGTTGTAGAACAAAAGTGAGCATCAGGAAGCAAATACAAAACACATTTAAGTCTAACATGCTTCCTATGCATAGGAATATTGCAATAGAATAATTCATTAAAGCACAAAGCAATAAGCATAGGAAGGCAAAACAAGTGCAACTTCAAAACCTTCAACATAAAGAGAGGGAACTTGGTATTATTGAAATATCTATAAGCATATGTTCCCTTCTCATAATAATTTTCAGTGGGATCATGAATAAACTCAATAATATAAGTATCACATAAAGCTTTGTTACCATGATCCACATGCAAAAAGGTACTCTTACTCTCCACATAAGCATAATCTTTGGGGAGCCCATGGTTAGGACATTTTAGCATTAAAGTTTTCAGTCTCCCCCAAGCTTGAGCTATGCTTGCTCCGTCACGATACCAAAAGTTATAAATATAGTTCCCGCCTCGATGTATTTCATAAAGAGGATAAAACTTTGCATAAAAGAGAGGCATATGATCTTGCCAATTTAGCAAATGAGAGTTATCAAGAAGCCTATACCAATCCAAAGCCTTATCTTTTAATGATAGAGAGAATAGCTTTATCATAACAAAATCCATCGATATACCTGCAAGCTTAAATAAGGAGCATAGTTGTGAAAGATATAAAAAGTGTTCACCTGGAAGCCTATCTCGTGCATATCGATTAGCCAAGACACAATCAATAATACCACTTGGTATTTTAAAGGGCACAATTTCCGTAGGTGGGGGAGGCTTCTCCACAACAATAGCGGTGGAGCGGTTCCCCACAAGCAACAAACCAAGAGCAGAGTTGTCCATAAGCCTGACTAGTCATGTCAATCATGAAAAGGAAACTAACAAGACTAAAAAGCAAAGGTAAAAGATAGCGTGCAACTCCCCTATCTTGAAGACTGGAGTCCCCGGCAACGGCGCCAGAAAACTTTGCTTGATTAAGAGATGATGTATATACTTCTCGCTCCTCATTGGTTAGCCCAAGTGGAAGGTTGAGATGTAGTCAGCAGCAAGTTTTCACTCACACGAAGACTGTAAGGTTTATTGAACCAGGAGGACTCCTAGGATCAACAAGTAGGTGTCTCCCACTCTGGCGCTAGCAGAATACGTGTGCCTGCACACACAACAAATAACTTTGCTCCCAATGAGTACAGAGAGGTTGTCAATCTCTCCATCCTTGTAGTTTGCAAAGGATCAACACACTAGCGGGAATAGAGATAGTGATTGCAACCGAAAAGTAAATGAAAGCAGTAAATGATGGAGGTGTAAGCAATGGTGGTGATATGGACCAGAGTCACATGATGTTCACTAGTGATGTCTCTCTCCCAAAAGACGATAAACAACTATGCTTGGGTGAACAAATTACAGCTGGGCAATCGACAGAATTATGAACACACTGCAATGCTAATTATGCTACTTGAAAGTTAGAGGCTCAATAGTAATGGGCAGTACGCCAAGACAAGTAGACCGTTTATTCATTAGAATCTACTTACTAATCGTCCACCTTGAGATATCTATCCAGAACATCTCGCCGGTATTAAGTTGCGAGCCCCACCCAAAGTGTAAACTCAAAGCAACGGGCAATTGCATTAACGAACTATGCGTAAGGTAAAAAATCCTTGCAACTGTTGTCACAAGCACCATTGTTTTCTCCCTGGTGGCAACAACACATCCCCTAGTCTCATGTTTATGTCACTCAAGCTAGACATCGAGGAGCATGAACCCACAATCATGCATAACGCTCCCTCTTGGAGTTACGATCTACTACTTGACCAAAGCAATAAATAGCAACGGAGAACATGCATGAATCACTAAGGAACATAATATAAGAGATAATCAAATATATAACTCATAAAAATCTGAACATAATCTCATAATCCATCGGATCTCAACAAACCGAGCATAGCAATAGCAAGAGGATTACATAGATGCCTTGATCATGTAGGGCAGCTCACAAGGACTAACCATTGAAGCACAAGAATGGAGAGAAGACATCACATATCTGTTGGAAATATGCCCTAGAGGCAATAATAAATTAGTTATTATTATATTTCTTTGTTCATGATAATCGTTTATTATCCATGCTATAATTGTATTGAATGAAAACATAGATACATGTGTGGATACATAGACAAAACATTGTCCCTAGTAAGCCTCTAGTTGGCTAGCTCGTTGATCAAAGATGGTCAAGGTTTCATGACCATAGACAAGTGTTGTCACTTGATAACGGGATGACATCATTAGGAGAATCATGTGATGGACTAGACCCAAACTATGAAAGTAGCATGTGATCGTGTCATTTTATTGCTATTGTTTTCTGCGTGTCAAGTATTCATTCCTATGACCATGAGATCATGTAACTCATTTACACCGGAGGAGTACCTTGTGTGTATCAAACGTCACAACATAATTGGGTGACTATAAAGGTGATCTATAGGTATCTCCGAAGGTGTCCGTTGGGTTAGCATGGATCAAGACTGGGATTTGTCACTCCGTGTGACGGAGAGGTATCTCGGGACCCACTCTGTCGTGGTTTTGTCACGGCAGATGTCCTCGTGAGAGAACTTTAGGTGTGAGGCCATCGCAACCATGTGGCGGCTTGAAGGTGTTGGTCGGAATCGAGAGACGCGAGTTTACCCAGGTTCGGCCCCTCCGATGGAGGTAAAAGCCTACGTCCTGCTTGTGTTCCATTGATGGAGATGATGATCTTGATTACAAGGGTGCAGACTCGCCACCTCTAATCTCGTGGGTGTCTAATCTGTCTATCCCATGATTTGTCTTGTCTAGACCTAAGTTGTGAATCTTCCCCCTCTTGGGGTGCCTTACCCCTCCTTATATAGGTGGAAGAGGTAAGTTTACATGTAGAGTCCTACTGGAAGTAGGAATAGGACTAGTCTCTCTTGAATCCTAATCTGGGTCTTGTTTCCTTCTTGTGGGAGTCTTTCCTCTTCTTGGGCCTTCTCTTGTGAGTCGGCCCTCCTGGCCTCTCTATGAGTCGCCTTATGCCAGGGTGCACGCTGGGTCTTGGGCCTTCGTCATTTATCTAAGTCGCATGTGGGGACAAGTATGAGTCACCCGCCAGGTCACTGCTGAGTCGCCGGTGAATCGCCAAGTCCTTTGGCGGGTCATACTCCAAGCCGGGTTACACTGCGGGGTATATCCCCGACATTAGCCCCCAAGGTTAGCTTGAATTTATTCATGGTAAGCTCCTGAAATAATAATAATAAATAAGTTAAGGGACCGGCTTCCTCCTCTGGCCGGCTTGATTTACTGAAGTGGCTCCTTGAAAAATCCGGGTTTCTTCGAGCCGTCTTCACAATCATCTTGTTGGTACGTGTCCTTTGTAATAAAATACATATGCCATTGAGTCGGCCTCCAATGCTTTGGCTTGATGAAAATTTGGGAAATAAGAAATCCACACAATGTTGAACTAGCTTCTCTTGCTTCGGCGGGTTATGATTGATAATGGCGGGTCATGATTGACAATGGCGGGTCATCATTATTAGTAGGGCCCCGTCAAACAACTGAACTCCAATTGACAAATCCGTGTGACGTTGAGCCGGTCTTTCAGTGCTTCAACTAGATAAAAATATGTTGAACCGGTCGCCCAATACTTCACCTCCATGACAGAATGAAATGTGCTCTTCAATTTTTTGATATATCCATATTACCTGTAGCCCCCAAGGGTCGGGTCATCAGTGTGTGATGGGCCGGGTCTTCATTTTGAACCTCATGATCTATGAAACAACTTAGTGATATAGCCCACAAGGGCCAGGTTGTCTTGCCTGCAACAACCTGGGACTTTAGAAATTATGATCTGAATAGTGTATCCCCCAAGTGCCGAGTCGGTTGCTTGCGGCGACTTGGGACTTCCACGTTCTTCTCCTTTGAAAATAAAACATCATATGATGTAGCCCCCAAGGGCTGGGTCATTATGCAATAATGAGAAGGGACTTTGTAAATCTGATGATGTGACCTTGAGCAGCAATGCATAGCCCCCAAGGGCCGGG
Source organism: Hordeum vulgare subsp. vulgare (assembly GCF_904849725.1). Lineage (NCBI taxonomy): Eukaryota > Viridiplantae > Streptophyta > Magnoliopsida > Poales > Poaceae > Hordeum > Hordeum vulgare. The sequence continues at coordinate 130,297,652 of NC_058523.1, forward strand.
TCTTTATAAAAAATGATGAGCCGGATCTTCCTTGAATCCATACTTTGAACAATGAGCGACCTGTAGCCCCCTAGGGCCGGCTTATCTCCTTGAAATAACCGGGTTTGTTGATGATGTGATGATTTGAAAAGCGGACTGCATTAGCCCCCAAGTGTCATGGTGTATGCTTGCAGCGACATGGGACTTTCATACTTTGATGTAACCTTGATTTGAATAACGTAGCCTCCAAGTGTCGGGTTGTGTGCCTGCAGCGACTCGGGGCTATTCCTTCCATTGTAGAATAAAATCACATCCACTCTGCGAGCTGATGATGCCTTTGTGATAAAAGAAATCCTTGACCGTGCTTGCAATGTAACCCGGCAAATATATCCTTCAGAAATCCATATGTCGGAGAAATCCATAAGTGTTGTAGTTTACTACACAACACAAGTTGAAGAAATCCAAGGGTCGGTCAATTAGATGACTCGGCATTATATGTGATAGGACGGCTCTTTGACAATAGTCAATTCTTCCGAGCTGGCTTTAAAAACCCCCAATCATTTAACACTGGTTATGATAAACCATGATAAAAATCCAGCCAAATTGGCCACTAAAAGATTTATTTGCACCTGCAAGCATTTATGCTTTGACCCGGTTTGAAGACCGGAATGATATGTATGTATGATGTATGATGCAATGCAATATGATGCATGTATATGATATGATAAGTATGGCATCAAGCTATTTTAAATAAGCCGACTCAGTGAGTCACAACGGCCGGCTCAGTGACTCACGATGAGTCTCATAAAACTGTGAAACCTTGTGGCAGTGCCAGGAAGGTAAAAAATAGCAATTTCGTCGGCTCATCAGGTCGCGACAGGATGGGGCGAGTTAGAAAGCTCAAGCGCCACCCAAGAATGATTTTGTCGGCTCATAAGGTCGCGACCGGATGGGGGGAGTCAGAATAGCTCAAGCACGCACCCTAGGATGATGGTTTTGTCGGCTCATAAGGTCGTGACGGGATGGGGCGAGTAAGAAATCTCAAGCGCCACCCTAATATGATGGTTTCGTCGGCTCATAAGGTCGCGACAGGATCGGGCGAGTCAGAAAGCTCGAGCACACACCCTAAAATGCAGGTTTCGTCGGCTCATAAGGCCGCGACACGATGAGGCGAGTCAGAAAGCTCGAGCACACACCCTAAAATGCAGGTTTCATCGGCTCATAAGGTCGCGACAGGATGAGGCGAGTCAAAAATCTCGAGCACACACCCTAAAATGCAGGTTTCGTCGGCTCATAAGGTCGCGATAGGATGAGGCGAGTCAAAAAGCTCGAGCACACACCCTAAAATGCAGGTTTCGTCGGCTCATAAGGTCGCGACAGGATGAGGCGAGTGTCACATCCCTAACCCTTAAGCAAGTTAGCCTTGTGCTCATGTCTTCTTTGCATTTGCATCTAAGAACTTTCAACAAAGAACAAGAAAGTGGCAAAGGAAAAACTCAAAAACCCTAGCCACTACTTTAAATAAAGAAATTCTCAAACTAGTTCAAATCAATGAACCCAAAATGGCCTCAAGAAATGTTCAAACTTTCTGATAAATCATGAAAGTAAATGAGCATTGGAGAAAACTATTTTTTTGACACCTTAAGCATTTTAAATTAATGCAAAAGGCTACTGGTTTCAAGTTTTAAATTTGAAATCAGAATCTATAAATTTCCAAAAATGTTGAAAACTTTGGAAATGGTTGGGAATGTTATAACAATTTTTCAGGAGGTCTAAAATAGTTTTTACTGTTTGTTTTGGAGCTGAAATAAATAGAAAAACAATAGTTACCAAAACAGAAAAAACAAAAAAACAGAAGAAAAAGGGAAAAGAGTTACCTGTCGCCTATAGCCTGGCCCAGCCCATCTAAGCCTTGTCGTCTTCCTCCCGCCAGTAGGCAGCAGGAGGTGGCCGCCGCCTCCTCCGGCGCGGCCACGCACCTGTGCGCCTGCCTGGCCGCCGCCTCGTGCTGGCAAGGCCAGGGATAAGCTCCCCGAGGCCTCACCTATCCATTCCCCGCATCGTCTCTCTCCCTCCTCCCGGATCTCTTCCTCCTCCTTGCTGCCGCCATTGGAGCCGAGCAAAGCTCGAGCTGCCCGTGCCCCTAGCCATAGGATCCCCTCCCAGAGCACGCCATTAGCTCCGCCTCGTCGGTCTGGTCATCTCTGTAGAAGCCGAAGCCACCCCGAGCCCTACAACGCCCGCGGCGCCATCGTCTTCCACCTCCGGCTGCCGGATCTCTCCCGTCGATTCGTCGCCCCCAAGCCTTCCCCGAGCCGTCTAAGCCCTGCCCTGCACTCCCCGTGAGCATGCGGTCGTTTTCCCTAAGTTTTTCCCGTCGATCCCCTCCTCTAGCTCTAGTTTCACCGGAGCCCGACGAGGACCGCCGCTGCCGCTCGTCGCCGGTAGCCCTCCGATGATCAGCTCGTCCTTCCGAGGGCACCAGCAGCTTCAGGTCGACGCGTAGATGCTGTAGCAGCTAAGAACCGAGAGTAGTTTCCTCTGAATCAAAGACCCCGATGACGCCCGAGCCTTGGCCGCCGCCAAGCTCGTCGCCGGCGTCATCTCCGGCCAGATCAGCCCCGACTAAGTGCAGAAATGGAACTGCGGGAGATGTGTCGTTTCTCTGGTGCTCTCCGCGCAGCATTTGGCCCCCTGTGCGCCGTTTCCGAGCCCCTCCGCCGTGCTGGTGGTCGCCGGAGGCTCCCCGCCGGCGAGGACGACCTCGCCGCCGGTGGATCTCGGCTGGCCTGAGCCACTGACTGGTGGGGCCAGCCTCTGGCAAGTTTAAAACTAATAAAAATAAATCAAATAAGTTAATCAGTCACTGACATGTGGGTCCAGCAAGGTTAATCAGTTAATTAAGTTTAATCTTAATCTAAAATTAACCAGAGAGATTGACCAGTGGGTCCCACTGGTCAGGTTTGACTTTCAATGGCCAGATGGACCTGCTGATGTCATGCTGATGCAATAAAAGTATTTCCAATATAGAAATAATTCCAGGAAATTGCTAAAACTTGTAAAAATCATAGAAATTAATCTGTAACTCCAATGAAAATAATTTATATATGAAAAAGTATCAGAAAAATTCAAGGATTCTGATTATGCTATTTTCAACTATGTTTGAAAAAGTTACAGAACCCTAAATTGTGGAATAAGGAATAATTCAATTCTTATAATAACTTTTTAAATGGAATTTGCAAAAATATTCAAATTTCATTATATATACAATGTTCACCACTGTCCTAATTACAAATCAGTACCATAACATGACATTTCATGCATGTTAACATCAAGTTGATCTGAGCATCAGGTCGAATCAATTAAACCGGTATCCGAGAATACCCGTTTGAATTGCTATTCGAATGTGATTCAAATCAACTCTAAACCTAATACATGTTGAAAATAATAACTTATCACCTTGCATTCTCATGCCATGCTCATGCATCATTTTGAGTGCATATGATTGTTATTGAATGTTGCCATTCATTTCGGTAGGCTCCGCACCCCCGGATTCCACCGAATATCCGTCTGACGGATATCGTCCCTCCTCTGAGCAACAAGGCAAGCAATTCTTTTGATCATCCCGATAATTCCCATGTTCTTGCTCCTGCACTTATTATTGCATTAGGATCAAATGCTTCAACTGCTTTTGCCACGATAGTTGAACCCACTTCCTTTGCATGACCTAACCTTGTCACAGTAAATAGCCGAACCTTGCAACCTAGCATACCTGGTAGTTGCTTGAGCTATGATGTGCCTTATCCTGCTATGCATGCTATGCTTAGAGTTGTGTATGGTCTGTCATCTGGGAGATGAACAGAATTGTGGAATGTGTTCGGTGAGCAAAGGTTGTGTGTTGAACTTGATTTGGTAAAGGTACCGGTGAAAGGCTGTGTAGGAGTACATGGCGGGTTGTTTCATTGGAACCGTCCATAGGAACTGAGTTCCGTGTATGTAATCCAAGACTAGATACTACCACATGCTGGGCCCTGAAATATGACCCCGCTCGGCCTATTAATCGCGTAGTACTCGGTCCAGGAGTTGCAAGTAGTTTCTGGTGTTTATAGTAATGCTGGAGGCCGTGCATGGTGCTGACCTGAGAGGTGGACCGTGATACGGTAGGCAGTGGCACGGTGTACCAAGTGGCACCCGGATGGTGGGCTTGGGAACCCTGCGCACATCGTTTGAGGCCGTGGCGGAAACCCTGGCCGGACTTCCGTACGGGTTACTCTCAGATAGGCGATAAACCTGGACTAGGTACTAGTGTGGTTAACGGTCGTGGCCGACTCCCTCGCTGGGCTTCCGCTTGAAGGTTGCCGAGGTGCATGACGTGCACATGGCGATAAGTGGCGAGAGCGTGTGTAACGAAGTACACCCCTGCAGGGTTATGATCTATTCGAATAGCCGCGTCCGCGGATATGGACTACTTGGAGACATATGTTGTTCATAGATAATTTCAATGGCTACTCATAACATTGTCAAGATAAGCGTGAGTGTCGTGGATGGCATTTCCGTACGGCGACGGAATGATTCCATGATAGTGTATTATTGTGGTGTTAGTGGACTCGTGTGCGAGAAATCAAGTTGTCAAAATTATTTGAAAATGCAAGTTGTCTAGCCACGAGTCAAATGCTGGCTTTCCGCATGAAACCCCACAATACCTCTTGATACCTTGCATGAGTAGTTAGTCATCCTAAAGTCTTGCTGAGTACCTTCGTACTCATGTTTGCTTAATAAATGTTGCAGAGGTTGCTAATGACCCTAATGGAGGGTTCTTCGTAGACATCGACGACGACGAGTAGCTGGTGTCCCAGCTACGATCTGGCCCTACGTCGGCTCTGTAGTATAGTCAGGCCATGTGCCTTCTAGTTGCCCTGTCTGTACCCAGACAGTTTATAACTCTTACGCTGGCTTGTAATTGTATGACTGCTATTACGGGTCGTGAGACCCTTAATGTGTAATATTATGTGTGTGGCTCTTCCGAGCCTCTTAAATAAAGGTTGTATGTTTATGGTTATGTTGTGATGCCATCGATGTATCTATACATATCGGTATGCCATGCGTACGTGTGTCGTACTTGATATGTATGGGGTTCGATTACCTAGTCGTGAACCTTAGTAGCACTCCTTACAAGGAAATGCCCCTTTGTGATCCAACGAGCCTTGGTAGTTCGCTACTGCTCCGAACACATTGGTTGACCGGCATGTGTCCTTCTTAGCTGCTGTGTCTGTCCCCTTTGGGGAAATGTCACGCGATGTAATGGAGTCCATGTAGCTTGCTACGACTCGTCTACATTCGCTGATGACCGACACCTGCTTTGTTGGGTCATGTATGCCTGTCCTTTTGCGGTACTGCCACTTTGGTTTATGACTAGACATGTCGATCCGGGTTCTTTGACATTGGATTGCTAGCGACACCTTCGCATACGTGAGTCAAAAGACGCAAACGGTCCCGGCTAAGGTAAGGCTGCAGCCGTGGAGTTAACCGTGCGTGAGACCACAAAGGGATGCGATGTGTTACAGGCTGGATTCCTATGGCTTAGGATCGGGGTCCCGACAGCGAGTCAGAAAGCTCGAGCACACACCCTAAAATGCAGGTTTCGTCGGCTCATAAGGTCGCGACAGGATGAGGCGAGTCAGAAAGCTCGAGCACACACCCTAAATGCAGGTTTCGTCGGCTCGTAAGGTCGCGACAGGATGAGGCGAGTCAGAAAGCTCGAGCACACACCCTAAATGCAGGTTTCGTCGGCTCATAAAGTCGCGATAGGATGAGGCGAGTCAGAAAGCTCGAGCACACAACCTAAAATGCAGATTTCGTCGGCTCATAAGGTCGCGACAGGATGAGGCGAGTCAGAAAGGTCGAGCACACACCCTAAAATGCAGGTTTCGTCGGCTCATAAGGTCGCGACAGGATGGGCCGAGTCAGAAAGCTCAAGCGCCACCCTAAGATGATGGTTTCGTCGGCTCATAAGGTTGCGACAGGATGGGGCGAGTCAGAAAGCTCCAGCGCCACCCTAAGATGATGGTTTTGTGGGCTCATAAGGTCGCGACAGGATGGGGCGAGTCAGAAAGCTCAAGCGCCACCCTAAGATGATGGTTTCGTCGGCTCATAAGGTTGCGACAGGATGGGGCGAGTCAGAAAGCTCAAGCGCCACCCTAAGATGATGGTTTTGTCGGCTCATAAGGTCGCGACAAGATGGGGCGAGTCAGAAAGCTCGAGCACACACCCTAAAGGCAGGTTTCGTCGGCTCATAAGGTCGCGACAGGATGAGGCGAGTCACAAAGCTTGAGCACACACCCTAAAATGCAGGTTTCGTCGGCTCATAAGGTCGCGACAGGATGAGGCGAGTCAGAAAGCTCGAGCACACAACCTAAAATGCAGGTTTCGTCGGCTCATAAGGTCACGACGGGATGAGGCGAGTTAGAAAGCTCGAGCACACACCCTAAAATGCAGGTTTCGTCGGCTCATAAGGTCGCGACAGGATGAGGTGAGTCAGAAAGATCGAGCACACACCCTAAAATGCAGGTTTCGTCGGTTCATAAGGTCGCGACAGGATGAGGCGAGTCAGAAAGCTCGAGCACACACCCTAAATGCAGGTTTCGTCGGCTCATAAGGTCGCGACAGGATGAGGCGAGTCAGAAAGCTCGAGCACACACCCTAAATGCAGGTTTCGTCGGCTCATAAGGTCGCGACAGGATGAGGCGAGTCAGAAAGCTCGAGCACACACCCTAAAATGCAGGTTTTGTCGGCTCATAAGGTCGCGACAGGATGAGGCGAGTCAGAAAGCTCGAGCACACACCCTAAAATGCAGGTTTCGTCGGCTCATAAGGTCGCGACAGGATGAGGCGAGTCAGAAAGCTCGAGCACACACCCTAAATGCAGGTTTCGTCGGCTCATAAGGTCGCGACAGGATGAGGCGAGTCAGAAAGCTCGAGCACACACCCTAAATGCAGGTTTCGTCGGCTCATAAGGTCGCGACAGGATGAGGCGAGTCAGAAAGCTCGAGCACACACCCTAAATGCAGGTTTCGTCGGCTCATAAGGTCGCGACAGGATGAGGCGAGTCAGAAAGCTCGAGCACACACCCTAAAATGCAGGTTTCGTCGGCTCATAAGGTCGCGACAGGATGGGACGACTCAGAAAGCTCAAGCGCCACCCTAAGATGATGGTTTCGTCGGCTCATAAGGTCACGACAGGATGGGGTGAGTCAGAAAGCTCCAGCGCCACCCTAAGATGATGGTTTCGTGGGCTCATAAGGTCGCGACAGGATGGGGCGAGTGAGAAAGCTCAAGCGCCACCCTAAGATGATGGTTTCGTCGGCTGATAAGGTCGCGACAGGATGGGGCGAGTCAGAAATCTCAAGCGCCACCCTAAGATGATGGTTTCGTCGGCTCATAAGGTCGCGACAGGATGGGGCGAGTCAGAAAGCTCAAGTGCCACCCAAGATAATGGTTTTGTCGGCTCATAAGGTCGCGACAGGATGGGGCGAGTCAGAAAGCTCAAGCGCCACCCTAAGATGATGGTTTTGTCGGCTCATAAGGTCGCGACAGGATGGGGCGAGTCAGGAAGCTCAAGCGCCACCCTAAGATGATGGTTTCGTCGGCTCATAAGGTCGCGACAGGATGGGGCGAGTCAGAAAGCTCAAGCGCCACCCAAAGATGATGGTTTCGTCGGCTCATAAGGTCGCGACGGGATGGGGCGAGTCAGAAAGCTCAAGCGCCACCCAAGATAATGATTTTGTCGATGAGGCATCAACCCCCGAGACCAGCTTAATTTCCCTGTAGTGACCTGGGGTTCTTGAATTATTCATCCCAGTTGAGTCTGTCGAGCCATGTCCATATAGCCCCCGAGTCTTAAGTCGACTCAAGGAGGCGGCTTGAGAGTCTCCATACTTGATTTTGACACAAGCCGGTATAATGCTTGATGGTTGCGCGCGTCTGTTGGGCGGTTCATATAAGTGAGCACTGTATCGGCAGGTTGATGTAATTCAAGCCGTGAGGGCGGCAACTTGCCTCCTTCTGTTGGGCGGCTCGTACAGGCGAGCATTGCACCGGCAGTTTGATGTAATCCGGGCGTGAGGGCGGAGACTTGCGTCCGTCTGTTGGGCGGCTCGTACAGGCGGGCACTGCACTGACATGTTGATATAAACCGGACCATGGGGGCGGCGACTTGCGTCTATCTCTTGGGCGGCTCGTACAGGCGAGCACTGCACCGACGGTTGACATAAACCAGACCATGGAGGCGGCGACTCGCGTTTGTCTCTTGGGCGGCTCATACAGGCGAGCACTGCACCGACGGTTGACATAATCCGGACCATGGGGGCGGCGACTTGCGTCTGTCTCTTGGGCGGCTCGTACAGGCGAGCACTGCACCGAGGGTTGACATAATCCGGGCCGTGAGGGCGGCGTCTTGAATGCGAGAGTTGTCTGGCATTTTGGCATGGACTCGAGAATCGGCCGCGACATTGTAAACCGCCTTTGATCATGCGGACGTGAGAGTTGGTCGCGTCATTGTAAACCGTCTTGGTCGCGCGGACGTGAGAATTGTCCGCGTCATTGTAAACCGTCTTGGTCGCGCAAACATGAGAATTGGCCGCATCATTGTAAGTCGGCGCGGACAGTGACTCGCCCGTGACGTTTGTAAGCTGACACGGATGGAGTCGCCCGTGGCGTTGATTGACACGAGTTTCGTACTCGTAATATGACGCCACTTTGTAATGAATAATTGTCCTGCATAGAAGAAATATCATAGGACAACGTAGTTATCCTCAAAAAATATATTGATAAAATAAATAAGGTGGATAGCACCTCATCTTTCTGCCGGATCTCGAGTAGTCTTTGGGCTACAGTATACACCCGCTGATTGTGATACTCATTCTGGTATTGTCTTGGCGTGCATAACCCAATTGAATGGCCCCGCAACATAGCCAGGTGAGGCGGACAGAGCCCTGTCGGCGCAGTATGGGAGCAACTTGGAACTGAAGCGACAAGGAGGTGCAAACAGTGGGCCATGGCTGCTCGAAAGTGAAGACTGTGACTGAAACAACGGCGGCTCAGCGACGGGAATCCAACGACAGCTTATCGGCAACGTGCGACTTGAAGCGAGGCAATCGAGGCAGCTGGGCGGATCAACGCGCGACGGCTGGAGCGCTCAAGGTGGCCCACGGTGGCTCGGAGACGCATCCATGACGGCAAGAACGACTGACGACGGCGGGCCATGGAAACGGCGGCTCGGAGTTTGGCCGACTCAACGCAGAGGCTTGGCTGGTTGATGTGTGATGGCAGATGCAACGAGGCAGGGTGATTGGATGGATATGTGTGTGGCGCGAGTACGGATGGATTGACCTCTGGCTGGCTTGTGAGTGGATGAATCCTTCTCTCCTTCTTTTGACGTGCATGTGACAGATAGGCATATGGCTGGTTCCTCCATGGCCGCAGGCGCAGTAGGGCTGCTCTGGCTTGAATATACGGCAGCAGGAAAAAAGGCGCAACGGGGCGACTCCGACTGGATGCTCGGCGCAGGCCGACGCGACGACAGCTCCGGGTGCGGTGACGGTGGAGGGCGATGCGGCGGAGCGAGGCGACTCGGTCCTGCGGTGATAGCGGATGGTGACGCAACGGCTCAAAACCACGGCGGAGCGAGGCGATTCGGTCGCACGGCGATGATGGATGACGACGCGGCGGCTCAACGCGCAGCGAAGCGGGGCGACTCGACGCACGGTGACGGTGGATGGCGATGTGGCCGCTCAAAGCACGGGGCAGATGCCGGTGCCATGGCGTCTCAAGGCGTGGCCGACGGAGGCGGGGCGAAGCGAGGTCATGATGGCTCAAACGCGAGGCGGCGGAGGCTGGCAGCACGATGACTCAAACACGAAGCAGCGAAGGCAAAGTCGGCAACATGGACGGCGGCGGCGTGCGTGGCGTGGCAAAGCCGGCCGAGGCAGCGAGTCAGCTCGCAGGTGTGGCCACGGCCACTAGGTAACTCGAGGCGAAACCAGCGATGTGGGCGGCGAGTCCGCATCCGTCTCGACAAAGGCATTCATAGAGCAATCCATCACACACGAGCCATCCATCGTCTTCTTAAATAATCCACACACCCATCCATCACGCACCACCGGAGCAGAAAAACATCCATTGCTCGCAATAATCCACACATCCATCCATCAACCCGCTGAGCATATCGTGCACGCACCCACGCATCCATCCAGCTACAGAGACGAGCGAGGCGGGGTTGACTTTGACATGAGTTTGATTTGGAGCGATGGACGAGCGAGGCGGAGACGGACTGCAACCTGCCGAAACTGCAAACGGCGGTTTCGGTCTGCAGCGTACGCGGAGGTTGTTGAGGTTTCCGGGTCTGGGCCGGTGCATCGAGGTCAAACCTTTTTTCTCCTCCGGGTCGTGGCCAGCCTACCACAAGTCCATTTATTTTCTATTTGATCACCTCGTTGCGTGCATGCAAGCACAAATACTGCACATGCCTCGGTTTTTTATCCTGGGCTCTTCTTTTCCTCAGATCTGGTCTCTCGCTTGGACAAAGTCTGTTGTTTTCTTTTCCTCGCATGTATGCGGACTTGATGCTAGCAGAGTCGGGCTCGGTCGCCGCATAAACCGAACTTCGCGGCGGACATTCTGGACCGTCTTGACTCGGCGACTTGTGGTGCCGCACAGGTGCGCAACCCTAATTCTTTTTTTTGGTCTGATACTATTTAAGCCGATGTTGAAATTTTTCGAAACTTGACCAATGAATTTGATGCCGATGGAGATTCTTTCGTGCCGGCTTCTTGCGGATACGACGGGTCAGAAGCTTCTCAATCCCTAGATGAGATCCCTTCAAGAACACAATTCCACCGTGCGCTGGCCCCACGGTGGGCACCAACTGTCGTGGTTTTGTCACGGCAGATGTCCTCGTGAGAGAACTTTAGGTGTGAGGCCATCGCAACCATGTGGCGGCTTGAAGGGGTTGGTCGGAATCGAGAGACGCGAGTTTACCCAGGTTTGGCCCCTCCGATGGAGGTAAAAGCCTACGTCCTGCTTGTGTTCCATTGATGGAGATGATGATCTTGATTACAAGGGTGCAGACTCGCCACCTCTAATCTCGTGGGTGTCTAATCTGTCTATCCCATGATTTGTCTTGTCTAGACCTAAGTTGTGAATCTTCCCCCTCTTGGGGTGCCTTACCCCTCCTTATATAGGTGGAAGAGGTAAGTTTACATGTAGAGTCCTACTGGAAGAAGGAATAGGACTAGTCTCTCTTGAATCCTAATCTGGGTCTTGTTTCCTTCTTGTGGGAGTCTTTCCTCTTTTTGGGCCTTCTCTTGTGAGTCGGCCCTCCTGGCCTCTCTATGAGTCGCCTTATGCCAGGGTGCATGCTGGGCCTTGGGCCTTCGTCATTTATCTAAGTTGTCTGTGGGGACAAGTATGAGTCGCCCGCCAGGTCACTGCTGAGTCGCCGCTGAATTGCCAAGTCCTTTGGCGGGTCATACTTCAAGCCGGGTTACACTGCGGGGTATATCCCCGACACACTCGGTAATACAACATCACACACAAGCCTTGCAAGCAATGTGACTCAAGTGTGAGTCACGGGATCTTGTATTACAGAACGGGTAAATAGACTTGTCGGTAACGAGATTGAAATAGGTATGCAGATACCGATGATCGAATCTCGGGCAAGTAACATACCGAAGGACAAAGGGAATGTTAGACGGGATTATATGAATCATTGGCACAGAGGTTCAACCGATAAGAAATTCATAGAATATGTAGGATCCAATATGGACATCTAGGTCCCGCTACTGGATATTGACCGAGAAGTGTCTCGGGTCATGTCTGCATAGTTCTCGAACCCGCAGGGTCTGCACACTTTAGGTTCGATGATGTTTTAGTATAGTTGAGTTATATGTGTTGGTGGCCGAAGTTTGTTCGGAGTCTCGGATGAGATCACGGACGTCACGAGGGTTTCCGGAATGGTCCGGAAACAAAGATTGATATATAGGAAGTTGGTGTTCGGATTCCAAAAGGTTTTCAGGCATTGCCGGGAGTGTACCGGGAGTGACGAATGGGTTCCGGGGCGCCACTAGGGGGCCCACCATGCCCCAAAGGGTCCACGTGGGTTTATTGGATGTACAATAAGGTATAATGGGCTGACAATGTCATCCAAGGAAAGCCCATGAGGAAAAAGTGGAAAATCCAAAAGAGGTGGGAAAATAAGGAAGGTGTCCTAATCCAAGTGGGATTGGAGAAGGACTCCTCCCTCCCACTTCGACCGACCCAAGGAGGGCCACCTTTGGTCGGCGCCCTAGGGCTTTTCCCCACCCCTTGTCTCCTCCTATATATACTGGAGGTTTAGGGATGTTTGACACAACTTTTGCCACGTGCAACTCAAACCTACACCTCATAGTTCTTCCTCTAGATTAGATTTCTGCGGAGCTCGGGCGGAGCCTTGGAGGAATAGATCATCACCAACACCGGCGTGCCATCACGCTGCCGGAGAACTCATCTACTTCTCCGTCTCTCTTGCTGGATCAAGAAGGCCGAGATCGTCATCGAGTTGTACGTGTGCTGAACGCGGAGGTACCGTCCGTTCGGCGCTAGATCGGGACGGATCATGGGACGCATCGCGAGACGGTTCGTGGGACGGTTCGAGGGACGAATCGTGAAGATGTACCACAACATCAACTGCGTTTCTTAACGCTTCCCGCTGAGTGATCTACAAGGGTATGTGGATCAAATCTCCCTAGCGTAGATTAACATCACCATGATAGGTCTTCGTGTGCATAGGAAATTGTTTGTTTCCCATGCAACGTTCCCCAGCAGTGGCATCATGAGCTAGGTTCATGCGTAAATGTTATCTCCAGTAGAACACAAAAGGTTTTGTGGACGTTGATTTTCGATTTGCTTCCCTCCTTAGGCTTTTCTCGATTCACCGATATTGTTGGATTGAAGTGGCCCGGACCGACATTACTCGTACGCTTACGAGAGACTGGTTTCATCGACTAACATGCAACTCGTTGCATAAAGACGACTGGCGGGTGCCTGATTCCTCAACTTTAGTTGAATTGGATTTGACCGAGGCAGTCCTTGGAGAGAGGTTAAATAGCAATTTGCACATCTCCGTTGTGGTTTTTGCGTAAGTAAGATGCGATCATACTAGATACCCATAGCAGCCACGTAAAACATGCAACAACAAATTAGAGGACGTCTAACTTGTTTTTGAAGGGTATGCTTGTGATATGATATGCCCAATGACGTGATGTTATATATTAGATGTATGAGATGATCATGTTGTAATAGTTAATATCGACTTGCACGTCGATGCTACGGCAACCGGCGAGAGCCATAGGGTTGTCTTTAAACTAATGTTTGTGTTTGCAGATACGTTTACTATATTGCTAGGTCGTAGCTTTAGTAGTAATAGCATAGGTTGCACGACAACCTCGATTGCGGCACGATGATGGAGATCATGATGTGGCAACGGTGACAAGAAGATCATGCCGGTGCTTTGGTGATGGAGATCAAGAAGCACAAGATGATGGCCATATCATGTCACTTATGAATTGCATGTGATGTTAATCCTTTTATGCACCTTATTTTGCTTAGAACGACGGTAGCATCATAAGGTGATCCCTCACTACAATTACAAGATAAAATTGTGTTCTCCCCGACTATGCACCGTTGCGACAGTTCATCTTTTCGAAACACCACGTGATGATCGGGTGTGATAGGCTCAACGTTCACATACAACAGGTCCAAAACAGTTGCACACGCGGAACACTCGGGTTAAACTTGACAAGCCTAGCATGTGCAGACATGGCCTCAGAACGCAAGAGACCAAAAGGTCGAGCATGAATCGTATAGTCGATATGATTAGCATAGAGATGCTTACCACTTAAGCTATACTCAATTCACGTGATGATAGGACTTGAGTTAGTGGATTTGGATCGCGTACCACTCAAATGACTAAAGGGATGTACTTTTTGAGTGGGAGTTTATTAAGTAATTTGATTAGTTAAACTCTAATTATCATGAACATAGTCAAAAGGTCTTTGCGAATTATGATGTAGCTTGCACTATAGATCTACTGGCTTTTATATGTTCCTAGAGAAAATTTAGTTGAAAGATGTTAGTAGCAACTTTGCGGACTGAGTCCGTAAAACTGAGTATTGTCCTCATTGCTGCGCAGAAGGCTTATGTCCTTAATGCACCACTCGATGTGCTGCACCTTGAGCGTCGTCTGTGGATGTTGCGAACATCTGATATACAAGTTTTTGATGATTACGTGATAGTTCAGTGCGTAATACTTAATGGCTTAGAAGCAAGGCGCCGAAGACTTTTTGAAACGTCACGGAACATATGAGATGTTCTAGGAGATGAAATTTATATTTCATGCCCGTGCCCTTGTTGAGAGGTATGAGACCTCCGACAAGATTCTTTGTCTACAAAGTAAAGGAGAAAAGCTCAATCGTTGAGCATGTTCTCAGTTTGTCTGAGTACAACAATCGCTTGAATCAAGTGGGAGTTAATCTTCCAGATGAGTTAGTGATGGTTCTCCAAAGTCACTGCCACTAAGCTGCTAGAGCTTCGTGATGAACTATAACATATCAAGGTTAGATATGATGATCCATGAGTGATTCGCAATGTTTGATGCTGCGAAAGTAGAAATCAAGAAGGAGCATCTATTGTTGATGGTTAGTAAAACCACTAGTTTCAAGAAGGGCAAGGGCTAGAAGGGATACTTCATGAAACGGCAAACCAGTTGCTGCTCTAATGAAGAAACCCAAGATTGAACCCAAACCCGAGACTAAGTGCTTCTGTTATGAGGGGAACGGTCACTGAGGCGGAGCTACCCTAGATACTTGGTAGATGAGAAAGCTGGCGAAGTCAACATAAGTATATTTGATATACATGATATTGATGTGTACTTTACTAGTACTCCTAGTAGCGCGAGGGTATTAGATACCGGTTCGATTGCTAAGTGATTAGCAACTCGAAATAAAAGCTACGAAATAAACGGAGACTGGCTAAAGGTGAGGTGACGATATGTGTTGGAAGTCTTTGCAAGGCTGATGTGATCAAACATCGCACGCTCCCTCTACCATCGGGATTGGTGTTAAACCTAAATAATTGTTATTTGGTGTTTGCGTTGAGCATGAACATGATTGGATCGTGTTTATTGCAATACGATTATTCATTTAAAGAAGAATAATGGTTATTCTATTTGCTAGAATAATTACCTTCAATGGTTTACTGAATCTCGATCGTAGTGTTACACATGTTCATAATATTGGTGCCAAAAGATACAAAGTGATAATGATAGTACCACTTACTTGTGGGACTGCCGCTTGAGTCATGTTGGTGTCAAATGCATGAAGAAGCTCCATGCTGATGGATCTTTGTACTCACTCATTTTTGAAACGTTTGAGACATGCAAACCATACCTATTGGTATAAACGCATGAAGAAACTCCATGCACATGGATCGTTTGGACTCACTTGATTTTGAATCACTTGAGACATGCAAAACATACCACATGGAACAAGAGAGTAACTTGTTGGAAGTAATACATTTTGATGTGTGCAGTCCAATGAGTGCTGAGGCACGCAGTGGATATCGTTATGTTCTTACTTCACTGACGACTTAAGTAGATACAGGAGTATTTACTTGATGAATCACAAGTCTGAAATATTGAAAAGTTCAAGACTATTTCAGAGTGAAGATCGTCGTGACAAGAGGATAAACTTTCTACGATATGATCATAGAGATGAATATCTGAGTTGCGAGTTTTGGTATACAGATAAGACAATGTGGAAATTGTTTCGCAGTTCATGCCACCTGGAACACCATAGTGTGATGGTGTGTCCGAACGTCATGGTCGCACCCTATTTGATATGGTGCATACTATGATGTCCCTTATCAAATTACCACTATCGTTTATGGGTTATGCATTAGAGACAACCGCATTCACTTTAAATAGGGCACCGCGTATTTCCGTTGAGATGACACAGTATGAATTATGGTTTGGAGAAACCTGAGGTGTCGTTTCTTGAAAGTTTGGGCTACGACGCTTATGTGAAAAAGTTTCAGTCTGATAAGCTTGAAACCAAAGCGGATAAATGCATATTCATGGGATATCCAAAACAGTTGGGTACATCTCCTATCTCAGATCCCGAAGCAAAGTGTTTGTTTCTAGAAATGGGTCCTTTCTCGAGGAAAGGTTTCTCTCAAAAGAATTGAGTGGGAGGATGGTGGAACTTGATGAGGTTAGTGAACCGTCACTTCAACCAGTGTGTAGCAGGGCGCAGAAAGTTGTTCCTCTGGCGCCTACACCAATTGAAGTGGAAACCAATGATGGTGATCATTGAGCTTCGGATCAAGTTACTACAAACCTCGTAGGTCGACAAGGTCGCGTACTAATATAGAGTCGTACGGTAATTTTGTATTGGAGGTCATGTTGTTGAACAACAATGAACCTACGAGCTATGGAGAAGCGATGGTGGGCCTCGATTCCAACAAATGGCTCGAGACCATGAAATCCGAGAGAGGATCCATGTATGAAACAAAGTGTAGACTTTGGAAGAACTACTTGATGGTCGTAGGACTGTTAAGTAAATATGGATCTTTAAAGGGAAGACAGACGATGATGGTGAAAAGTGATCACCATTAAGAAAAGCTTGACTTATCGCAAAGATGTTTCCGACAAGTCCAAAGAGTTGAGTATGATGAGACTTTCTCACTCATAGCGATGCTAAAAAAATTTGTTGGAATTATGTTAGCAATTGTTGCATTGTTTGTGAAATATTGCACATAGGATGTCAAAACATTGTTTCCTCGACGGTTTCCTTGAGGAAAGGTTGTATGTAATACAACCTGAAGGTTTTGTCAATCCTAAGGATGCTAGCAAGTATGCAAGCTCCAGCGATCCTTCTATGGACTGGTGCAAGCATCTTGGAGTTGGAATATACGCTTTGATGAGATGATCAAAGCATTTGTGTTTGTACAAGATTTGTGAGAAACTTGTATTTCCAAAGAAGTGAGTGGGAGCACTATAGAATTTCTGATAAGTATATGTGGTTGACATATTGTAGATCGGAAGTAATGTAGAATTTCTGTGAAGCATAAAGGGTTGTTTGAAAGGAGTTCTTCAAAGGAAAACCTAGATAGAGGTACTTGAACATTGAGCATCAAGATCTATAGAGATAGATCAAAACGCTTAATAGAACTTCCAATGAAATGCATGCCTTGACAAGTTTTTGAAGGAGTTCAAAATAGATCAGCAAAGAAGGAGTTCTTGGTTGTGTTGTAAGGTGTGAATTTGAGTAAGACTCAAAGCCCGAGCACGGTAGAAGAAAGAGAAAGGACGAAAGTCGTCCCCCATGCCTTAGCCGTAGGATCTAAAGTATGCTAAGCTGTGTACCGCACCTGATGTGTGCCTTGCCATGATTTTGTCAAGGGGTACAAAAGGTGATCCAGGATTGAATCACTAAAATAGCGGTCAAAGTTATCCTTAGTAACTAGTGGACTAAGGATTTTTTTTCTCGATTATGGAGGTGATTAAAGAGTTCATCGTAAAGGGTTACGTCGATGCAAGCTTTGACACTAATCCGAATAACTCTGAGTAGTAAAACAGATTCGTATAGTAGAGTAGATATTTGGAGTATTTCTGAATAGCACGTAGTAGCAGCATCTATAATATGACGTACAGATTTGTAAAGCACACATGCATCTGAAAGATTTAGAACCGTTGACTAAAACCTCTCTCACGAGCAAGACGTGATCAAACCCAGAACTGTATGGGTGTTGGATTCGTTAAAATCACATGGTGATGTGAACTAGATTATTGACTCTAGTGCAAGTTGGAGACTGTTGGAAATATGCCCTAGAGGCAATAATAAATTAGTTATTATTATATTTCTTTGTTCATGACAATCGTTTATAATCCATGATATAATTGTATTGAATGAAAACATAGATACATGTGTAGATACATAGACAAAACACTGTCCCTAGTAAGCCTCTAGTTGGCTAGCTCGTTGATCAAAGATGGTCAAGGTTTCCTGACCATAGACAAGTGTTGTCACTTGATAAAGGGATCACATCATTAGGAGAATCATGTGATGGACTAGACGCAAAGTATGAACGTAGCATGTGATCGGGTCATTTTATTGCTATTGTTTTCTGCGTGTCAAGTATTCATTCCTATGACCATGAGATCATGTAACTCACTGACACCGGTGGAGTACCTTGTGTGTATCAAACGTCACAACGTAACTGGGTGACTATAAAGGTGTTCTACAGGTATCTCCGAAGGTGTCCATTGAGTTAGCTTGGATCAAGACTCAGATTTGTCACTCCGTGTGACGGAGAGGTATCTCGGGGCCCACTCGGTAATACAACATCACACACAAGCCTTGCAAGCAATGTGACTCAAGTGTGAGTCACAGGATCTTGTATTACAGAATGAGTAAAGAGACTTGTCGTTAACGAGATTGAAATAGGTATGCGGATACCGACGATCGAATCTCGGGAAAGTAACATACAGAAGGAGAAAGGGAATGTTATACGGGATTATATGAATCCTTGGCACAGAGGTTCAACCGATAAGATCTTTGTAGAATATGTAGGATCCAATATGGGCATCTAGATCCCGCTATTGGATATTGACCGAGGAGTGTTTCGGGTCATGTCTGCATAGTTCTCGAACCCATAGGGTCTGCACACTTAAGGTTCAATGATGTTTTATTATAGTTGAGTTATATGTGTTGGTGGTCGAAGGTTGTTCGGAGTCCCGGATGAGATCACGGACGTCATGAGGGTTTCCGGAATGGTCCAGAAACAAATATTGATATATAGGAAGTTGGTGTTTGAATTCCGAAAGGTTTTCGGGCATTGCCGGCAGTGTACCGGGAGTGACGAATGGGTTCCGGGGGCCCACTTGGTGGGCCCACCACGCCCCAAGGGGTCCACGTGGGTTTATTGGATTTGCAATAAGGTATAATAGGCTGACAAAGTCATCCAAGGAAAGCCCATGAGGAAAAAGTGGAAAATCCAAAAGAGGTGGGAAAATAAGGAAGGAGTCCTAATCCAAGTGGGATTGGAGAAGGACTCCTCCCTCCCACTTCGGCCGACCCAAGGAGGGCCACCTTTGGCCGACACCCTAGGGCTTTGCCCCGCCCCTTGGCTCCTCCTATATATACTAGAGGTTTAGGGCTGTTTGAGACAACTTTTGCCACGTGCAACTCAAACCGACACCTCGTAGTTCTTCCTCTAGACTAGATTTATGCGGAGCTCGCGGAGCCGTGCAGGAATAGATCATCACCAACACCGGCGCGCTGCCACACTGCTGGAGAACTTATCTACTTCTCCGTCTCTCTTGCTGGATCAAGAAGGCCGAGATCGTCATCGAGCTGTACGTGTGCTGAACGTGGAGGTGCCGTCCGTTCGGCCCTAGATTGGGACGGATCATGGGACGGATCGCGAGACGATTCGTGGGATGGACTGTGGGACGGTTGGAGGGACGGATCGTGAAGACGTACCACTACATAAACCGCGTTTATTAACGCTTCCCTCTGAGCGATCTACAGGGGTATGTGGATCAAATCTCCCTCTCGTAGATTAACATCACCATGATAGGTCTTCGTGTGCGTAGGAAATTTTTTGTTTCCTATGCAACGTTCCCAAACAATAGCTACTGGTCATGGACTCATGGTCCAAGGAGAACTACTCACGGCATGTCCAGGAGGAGTCCATGGTGGTGGAGAAGCTCCCGGAGGTCAATCCTCCATCCGACAGGGTGCCAGGAAGAGGTCTCCTGACGCTCCCGATCTCGGAAGCGCTGCAGCGGCGAAATGATGGAGAATTCGTGATTCTGGATGTGATGGAAGGGTTTTCTCATGGAGGAGTAAATATAGGTCAAAGGAGGGCATCGGAGGAGGTGGGACCCACCGAGGCGGCCTCTTGGCGCGGCCTAGGGCCTGGCCGCGCCCACAGGTCGCCTGGGAGGCCCCTGGCCCCCCTATGGCCCATCTTCGGTGATTCGAAAGCTTCTGTTATACTGATTTTTTATATATTTTTCTTGAGATTTTTGGGCTTCGGAAAATTGGGTAAAAGCCCCTGCAAAATAGACATCAGCAGACACAAACTGGCACTGGGTGCACTGAGTTAGTAGGTTAGTCCAAATATGTGTAAAATGATATAAAAGTGTAGCAAAACATATAACAATGTCACCCAAAAGATCATGGAACAAGCAGAAATTATAGATACGTTTGGGACGTATCATGTACTTAGTTGGATATACTATAGGAAATTTATAGATTCATACTGGAGCACAATGATCCCTAATAGTTTTATTAGCATTTGGAGTAATCGCCATTTCTGAAACAAAGTATTAAGCTCAATCGTTTCACTATTTTTTGTATTTTTCTATTAATGAACTTGACGCTCCTCGGGAAACGAGAAATGTAAGGTAAATAGGTTCTTCTCGAACAAGTAGATCCCATGTGAGTTATAGGAAGAATCTACAATAATAATACCTACAAAAACAATTACAAAACAAATACTATGCGCTGAGATCCCCAGCAACGGTGCTAGAAAATCCTTTGATGCGTGTAAGCCAAACATATTGGTCTAGCACTTTCCTAGAAGTATCCCAATGAGTAATCATCCTAACATAGAGCAGACAAGAGTATTTATAGTGGCACTTCTGCCACACACAAGGTGTCACGGTTCTTGATTGAAGTAATTATTTGATCTTCCACTATTGGAATTCAGAAATTTGCCATCAGCCTTGCCTTTGTCGTCTGCTGACACATGGCAAAGAGCTTCTTTGCCGTCAGTTGGCACAAAGCAGACGGCAAACACAACACCTAAGGCAAAAGTTTTGTTTCCCGTCGGCCTTCCCTTTGCCGTCGGCCAGCGGACGGCAAAGGAGCCAAAGGCACATGACAAAGGGGTGGCCGACGGCAAAGGGGTTGCCACCCTAACGGCCGGAGCCCACCCCACCCCCACCCACCCCTTTGTCGTCTGCCACCCAGCCTTTGCAGACGGCAAAGGGGCTCCCTCTCTAACGGCGCACAGCCCCCCACCCCCTCCCCTAACGGCTCTCACGCCCAACCTGTCCGCTCTCTCTCTCTCTCTCTCGCCCTGCCCTCTCTCTCTCTCGCCTGCCCACCCGCCGCCGCCGCCGTCGGAGCCCCTCCGGCCCACCACCCCGCCCCGGCCGCCACATCCGCCCCCGGCCACCCCCAGCCCGCTCTGGCCCTCGCGGCGCCCCTGCCGCCCCCTGTCATCGCCCACGCCGCCCCCTGCCGTGCGCCCCCCTGCCGTCCTCCACCGCCACCGACGCCGCCCCCTGCCACCCCCTGTCGCTGTCCACTGCCGCACATGCCACCCCGCTGCCCACTGCCGGTGAGTTCTTCTTCTTCTTTTTCTATTTTATTAAATTTGTCGTCAGCCCACCAACATGGCAAATGGCAAAGGGGTGCATGGCAGACGACAAAGGATCTGTGGGCCCAGCAGGCTGTCGTTAGCACTTGACGGAGGTGCCCGTAGATGTGTCGTCCCATATTCTTTGCCGTCGGCCTCCTCACGGCAAAGATCCTTTGTCATCAGTTGTCCCAATGCAGACGACAAAGAGGCCCTTCACCGGATTTTTGTTTGTCGTTCAGTTTGTCGTCTGCTGACGGACGATAAAGGCCTTTGCCGTCCGGGATGTCGGCAAATTTCTGAATTTCAGTAGTGTTCTACAAATATTGCTATTGTCCAAGATAACCTGATAAACAAGTTGTGCAAATAAAGAGTGCTTCCAAGTTTAAGCTAGAGTAACCAGTAAAGTAAATAACATAGGTAGGACTGAGATTGTGTTTTGTGCAAAGAAGAGATTAGGTGCAGGGAGATTTCAGTTCATGGCCTTATTAATTTGCTCAATAAGGACCCGAAATAAGACGATGGATAATTATATATTGGTTTGTGACCATTTGACCAATCAGACCTCGACCTTTTGACATAAATGGTCATAATGGTATAAAGTTTCAACCCTCCTTGGACATCCCACGGCCATTTTGTAAATTTTGGTCATAGGTCTATGACAAATTGACCATGGTCATTTTTTCATAAATGGGTGTATTTCTTGTAGTGTGTATAAAGTGTGCGAATGCGACAACGGTGCCAATTACCTTGTATTGTACTCATAGTATTTGATATATGTGTTCTGTAGGCGATTCTCCCTAAGGTAACAAAAATCCTCCATGTTGGATTATATTTCATTCTATGGTCCTGCTTCTCCATTGCCACACGGTGGTCGTTTCCATAACTAAGCTCCTTAGACCAAAACCAAGTATTAAGTTCAATGTATCACCGTTATCTCATATTTTATTTGTTCCTCATAGATATCTCCACTTGTCATGTCATAGGTCACTCATGTCATAAACAATATGTGTTATTTGTGTAGGTCTTGGGATCATGTTGTCTCAGCCCTTAAATTGAGAACATACATAGAGTTCACCACACTATAACAGCATAATTGATAGATCATACTACTACTAATGCAAATGACGCTAGATGGAATAGGCACAAATAAATCTTACCACTCACCTACATCTCCCAGACCTAGGGGATTTACTTACACATTATAAGAGGAGAATCAATCTCACCAAAGATAAAGCCCATGAAAACCATACTGATAATATATTGAAGATCCACAAGAAGATGAAATGCGTAGTTCAAATATTGTTGACCTCCAGGTGAGATTGAATAGAGTTACAAATTGGAATTCCTCTTACAATAGTGGAAGGGGTAATGACGATGATGGAAATGAAAGATCCAAAACTACGATGATCTTCGAAGATTCTCCAGCTCCTTTCTTCTTCTGTTGTGGTTGGTGTGCGAGTGGCTATGTTTCCCTTCTCAGCTCGGACCCTTCACGAAACTTGCTTGTATATATATGGTGGATCAAATGGCAGTCCGAATAACCGCTCATACAAGCACTTGCGGTCATTTGGAATGTTGTCTTTTGCTCTCCTGCGCCTCGTGGCAAAGGCCTCTTCATGAATGTTGCCTCATTTACTTTGTTTGTAGCAATCCCTCTTGGTTTCCTTTGATAGTTGATATTTCCTGTCAATCATTGGGAAAAATGGATTTTCTTCTCTTTTGAAGGATTAGCATTAGAAATATACGAAGATTGATAAAATTACGATGAAACCAAGCAAGAACCACTATTAAAAAATCACAAATTCTTGATCTATCAGTGAGCATCATGGGAATGCTTATGGATAAGGGTGGATCTTGACGATTGAGGGAGTCCCGGACTAAGGGGTCCTTAGGCCACTGACATATCTTCATGGGCCGGACTCATGGGTCTCCCTATGATTATCATTGAAGGGTCGAACTACAAGATGGGGCCATGTACAAAATGGAATCTTCCGATGCCTTGGTGTATGCTCCATTACAAGATGATCATATCGGCATGTTTACCCCCTAATGTAAGTGATGACCCACAAGTGGTATCAATCATAGTCCTTCCAATAAGTAAGAGTGTCGAACCCAATGAGGGGCAGAAGGAAATGATAAGCAGTTTTCGGCAAGGTATTCTCTGCAAGTGCTATAAGTAACAGTGATGGATTATTTTGCCGCGATGTAATTTGTAACAAGTGAAAAGTAACAATAGTAACAAAGTTGTAGTAAGGTAGCCCAATCCTTCTTATAGCAAAGGATAGGCCTGAAAGTTCTCTTATGTAAAGCAAGTGCTCTCGAGGACACATACGAATTTCTGTCTAGTCATGTTCATCATATTGAGTTGATTCACTTTCGCTACTTTGACGGTTTGATATGTGGGTGGACTGGTGCTAAGGCGTTGTTCTTACTTGAACTAACAACCTACTTATGATTACCCCCTCTCGTAATCATCTGCAACTACGAAAGAAGAATTAAGATAAATCTAACCATAGCATGAAACATGTGGATCCAAATGAGCCCCTTATAAAGCAATGCATAAATTGTGTTTAAGCTTCTATCACTCTCGAAACCCATCATCTACTTGTTACTCCACAATGACTTCCCTTAGGCACATAACATGGTGAAGTGTCATGTAGTCAATGTTCACATGACACCACTAAGAGAAGTAACAACATCCATATCGTCAAAATATCGAACGAGTACCAACTTTATATGATTACTACGAATACCAACTTTATATGATTACTTATAACAAGAATTCTGCCATGTCCTCAGGAACAATAGTTACTACTCACAAATCCTCAACATGTTCAAGATCAGAGGTGTAATAATAATAATTAAAGATCTGAACATAATATCCTCCACCAAGTAATCCAACAAGCATCAACTACAAGATGTAATCAACACAACTAGTAACACACAGGTACCAATCTGAGGTTTTTGAGACAGAGACTGAATACAAGATATGAACTAGGGTTGGAGATGGGATGGTGTTGGTGAAGATCTTGATGAACATTGGTTCTCCCATGAAGGAGGAAGCATTGGTGATGATGAAGGCTTCAATTTCCCCTCCCAGAGGGAAGTTTCCCTAGTAGAATATCTCTGTCGAAGAGCAAAAGCGCCTCTGCCATGGTTTCTGCCTCGAGACAGATGTGCTTTGTCCTGAAAGACGACTTCTGATTTTTTTTTTCTACAGTAAAACACTCCATATAGAATTAGATGTTTGCCAGAGGGCAAGCAGGGGGCCCACAAGCCATCAGGGTGCGGCCTCGGGGTGGTGGCACCCTGTTGGCTTGTGGACAGTATGTGGGTCCTCTCGTGTATATTTTTGGCCCAGAAATTCTTAAATATTCCAGAAAAAATCTCTGCAAAGTTTCAGGTCATTTGGAGCAAGTTGATTTTTGTGCCTTTTTCTCGGTTTCCCAGTCTAGAATTCCAGTTTCCAGATATTTCCCTTTTAGTGATGTACCTTGCATATTAAGAGAGAAGGAACATAAGAATTGTATGATAGTAAGGTATAATGGACAAGATTAACACAAATATCAATAATAGTTCATGATGCAAAATGGATGTATCAACTCCCCCAAGCTTAGACCTTGCTTGTCCTCAAGCGAAAGCCGAGATTGAAAATAATGACCACATGATTTGATACAGAGGTGTCGATAAAACACAATACGAACATGAGATCTTCATGAATATTAGCATATCAACAAGTATTTTATCATATAACTTCCCGTAAACAAGTAAAAATCCATTCACAATTATTGGAGTATGAAGCATAAACCTTATTGACAATCAACAAACTATGTTTTCAGTCATTGGGACAATCATAATTCATCATAATTCAGAGGAGAATCTATGTAAGAGCTTTCTTTTTGGCAAGTTCACATACTCAACTATCATTTAATCTTCTATGATTGCTCATGCTCAAGGGAAATTTTTGGAGCTCAAGTTTCCATAGGACACAGGAAGATAGGGGCTTAAATGATTTGCCACCCAACTTATTTACCACAAGGATAACGTCAATAAAAATATATCATGATCATCTACATCCACTTAGATATATAAATCTGAATCTTTCCTCAACACATGATGCTTGCCACTATAGAATTAATAGGTAGGAAGAGGAATTAACTTTATCAACTCAAGCACAAGATTGAACTCCTGAAGATAAAAGATAGGCCCTTCAAAGAGGCAAGCAGAGGTTTTCATGTGCTTTGAAGATTTTGGATGTGCAAACTCTTAATGGAAAGGAACATCACCTTATATTGCCCATTATGGTAGCAAACTTTATTATGCACTCTGTTTCTTTTATTTCTTCGCCATCACAAGATTGCACGAATCTTATTTTCCCTTGCAATAAAAGATCATACATATTTAGGAGCAATTTTTATTGTTTGATGCACCGATGACAACTTACTTTAAGGATCTTACTCAATCCATAGGTAGGTATGGTGGAATCTCATGGCAAGAAACTAGGTTTCAGGGTTATAGATGCACAAGTAGTATCTGTGCTCAGTGCAGAATTTTTGGGCTAGCAAAGGAACTAAAGCAAGCATCGCATCTTGAAGGACCTAGGACCATATAACTTCTATGTGAATATAAACTACCATGATCATTACGTTGTGTTCCATGTCCAACATCAACACTTGATCATTATATAATATTTGATGAGGGCTCACAATCATCAAAGATGTCTAAGAGAGTGTATTTATATGTGAGTCTCCTCTCCTCCATCATAATCTTGCTTAGATTGCAACAATGACTAATGCCTTTAAGATCATCTAGACTATATATATCCAATTGCACCACGACGCTTTTTAAAGTTTTCAACAATAAATTTCCTGTGTGCGCTGAAGGGTTACTTTAATTCAAACACAAGATCACCTTTAAGTGGAGGATGGTCTCCCAATTTATCAACGTGAAAATTATGCTTAATAATAGGTTACTGCTTGAAGAATATTTCATCTACTTCATTTATTTATTTCTTGCATATGCATATCATTCTCACGATCTAAGAAATATTTGTCCAAAGGATCAATAAGAGGCAAAACAATAGAAGCAAGACCAACAATTACATATTCATTAGGTAAATCTTTAGGATGATGTTGTTTGGTGAACATAAAAAATAAATTCATGTGATTCGGCATTAGAAGTATTAAAGAAGGGTGTACCAGATATAACGGGACACAAATTACCTTCTTCAGATCCAAGTACTAAGAAATCAGTAGGATATTTGATCTTACCAGATAAGATTTCAACATCTCTTACAATCCCAAGAGTTTAAATGGTATCCCTTTATGCAAGCTTAATAGTGTTATAAATCTCTTCTATCCCAACAAGTGAAATATCATCAATAAATTTTTGATAGAGAGAGAAAGGAATATCACTCATACTAGCACTAATATCGCATAAACCATTATAAAAATGACCACCAATATTAACAAAAACAAAAGTAATGCAAACAACTATTTTGTTCTTACCCAAATTATCATATTCATTTCTGACAAGTTTAGCAATTCTAGCAACATTTTCAGAAAAACAAATAGCATGGCCATTGATTTTTTTTTGCCAAAAGATCTTTAACCATGTCAATATGGGGTTATACATTAGCTTCTTCGAAATGTTTAGGTGCTTTATTATAGCTTTTATGAACCACAATTTTCACCTTAGATTCCTCCTTAATTCTAGATGTAAAGGAGGCTTCGGAGTATAAGGGGTAGGTACACGAGATTTGCAGAACAAGCTTGTAATTTAGTTTGGCAATAATCGGTTCTTCACAAATATCTTTAATGGTTGCATGATATGTAAACCACTTCTATTTAGGAATATCAACATGAGTAAAAAAAGATTTACAGAAATTATCTATTATCGCATG
This sequence comes from Hordeum vulgare subsp. vulgare, assembly GCF_904849725.1. NCBI lineage: Eukaryota > Viridiplantae > Streptophyta > Magnoliopsida > Poales > Poaceae > Hordeum > Hordeum vulgare. The sequence continues at coordinate 130,324,996 of NC_058523.1, forward strand.
ATAAAGTCCATATTTTGCACTAAGCTCATGAAAACATATGTTTCTACAAAAGACATAACAAAATTGTATTCAAGATTTATACTCGACACCATAAATTTTGACTTCACGCTTGAAAGTTGCATTCAATTCTTTGAATAAGACCCATTATGAGCTCAGTTCTTTTGTTTGAGAAGAACCGACAGAAGAAGAATCAAACATTTCGTCGCAAAGATAAAGCCTAGCATAAAAGTTTTGCAAAATAAGATATCTCCAAAGCTCATGACTGGAGCATTTGAGCATTAAGTCCTGAATACTCCCCCAAGCTTGAGAAAAACTTTCTCCTTCATGCAGCCAAAAATATAGATGTAACTCCAATCACGATGAACCAAGTGCATAGGATAGTTTTTTTATGGAATTCAAGCTTCATTCGGTTCGAGTCCCACGATCCAGAGTCATCCAATAGCCTATAGCATGCCAATGAATTTTCCTCTAAAGATAAAAGGAATGAATTTTTTGTAACTCCAAAGGATTAGCATGTAATATTTGCATAAGACCAAGAGGAATTTCATAATAAATAGTTTTAGTAGTCGGAGGATCCAATCTCATCAATTGGGCTTGAGGTGAAGATACCCTGAGTAGGCCTCTCAAAGGATTGTTTTCCATAGTAACAAGTGTAGATAAATTTCATCACATATAATAAATGTTACCAAGAGCACCACACTCCCATACAATGGTGCCATAAAAGAGTGTCGATGATGAACAAGTATAGGGGATCATTCTTAGTCCTTTAGATAAGAAAGAGTGTTGAACCCGGCGAGAAGAATAAGGAATTGATAGCCGATTTCATCAAGGTATTCTCTGCAAGTATTGTAAGATAGTTTTGATAGATAGTTTGAGAGCAAGGTAATTGGTAACAAGTAACAAAAATAGCAAGGTGAAACAAGTGGCCCAACGCTTAATTATACTAAGTACAAGATGATGACACTTCTTATAGTAGATTTTGAGGACACACCGGAATATCATCAAGTTAATTTCACCACTATTCATCAATTTCATGTTCATTGCCTTGATCAGTGTTATGTGGTGGACCAGTGCAAAGGTAATGTATTTACTTGAACAAACACCTACTTATATTATACCCTCCATGCAAGAATCTACAAATACAATAGAAGTAATTAAGATAAATTTAACCATGACATTAACCATATGTACCCAAAATATCCCCTCATAGATCAATTCATTAAATGTGGTTTGGGCTTATATCACTCCCGTAACCCATCATATACAAACTAATTCCACGATGCCTTACCCTAGGCCCAAAGATTGTGAAGTCTCATGTAGTCACATTCACATAACACCACAAGAGGGACAACAACACAACATATAAAAATTTAAAGGATGATCAACTTCACATGATTACTAATAACGAAACTTATTCCATGTCCTCAAAAACAAATAGAAAAATCATCATATTAAAAATATTCAGTGGGTATAAATATGCAATTAACATTTTTCACATAATGATCTTCCATCAAGTAAATCAACTAGCATCGACTACAAAACGTAATCAACACTATTGGCACCCCAGGTACCAATCTAAGGCTTGTTACAAAGATTGCACACAAGAGATGAACTAGGGTTTTGAGATGATATAGTGTTGGTGAATATGTAGATGAAGATGAGGATGATGATGATGATGATAGAAACATTGGTGACGACGATGGCTTCAGTTTCCCTCTCTTGGAGGGAAGTTTCCCCCGTAGAATCGCTCCGTCGGAGATCAAAAGTGAAACACCTTTGTTTTGCCACGAGATGGCGGTGGAAGGTCCCGAAAGTATTATCTTGAATTTTCTAGGGTAAATGAGAGTATATGGACAAATGTTGTTGGGAGAGCAGCTATGTGGTTCTCACAAGCATCGGTGGTGTGACCTGGTGGGGCGGGGTGGTCGTGCGTTGTGGGCCGCGTGTTGGGATTCCTTGTTACTTCTTCCTTCCGATATTTTTTACATATTCCAAAATAAATCTCTTTTTTCACTTCATTTTGAGCTCCCGAGAAGTGTTATCTATGTTGTAGCTTTTTTAGGTCAAAATTCCACCTGCCCGTACTCCCTCTCCTTTGGTGTATCTTGCATTTGCATCATAATATGAATTATAACTTCAAAATAGGATATATAATAGTAGGACAACATGATGCAAAATGGATGTTCAGCTCACCGTCATCTTCACATCCGCCATCTTCATCAACCCTAGCCAGGGCCATTTCCCATCTACATCTCCATAGCCACCAGCATCTTTGCCGCAATAGTGCTCATCCTCTATCCTTACATTGTAGTCGTGTATAACATTCGACAACCACTCTAAGACATATTATCAATCAAGCAATCTTCATGATGTGTTCTTCAATCATTTCTTCGTGTGACTGATCTCCATGTGGGAGTAGTTCTGCAAGATCATGGGTAGAGGCATAGCCCTACAACCAAGTGTATTTGTCAGAGGGATCAATGGAAGTACTTTGAATTAATGTCTCGTATGTGTAAGATAAAACTGCTTTGTATTTGTCTCTTGTGTCATTTACGTTCTTCGTCCCTGTAGGTACCCATGATCATGCAAAATGAGCCACATAGATGCTAAGGGTAGGGAGACCGTAATGCGTTATTCTGAACAAAGTGATAGAAATGTTTAGTATGGTAATTCAAATCATATCTTTGCGTATACAACAGATGTAGTCATTAAACATACAATGCTTTTTTTGATTTCTATCTTGATTACTAGGTCAACCCCATGCGATTGATAGGCCTTTGATTGGATAACTAACTCTTGATGCAAGAAGTGTGTCGGTCAAGATGTAATTGGACACATTTCTCACTTCGATACGGGATCATGGATGACTTTGAGAGCGCAAATCAAGATCATAATGGTCACTTCACAAATACATGGTTGTAAGGACGAGTCCTCATACACATGCCTATTTTAATTATAAGTATTATTAGTGTCAACTTGATTTTGATCTAGTCAAAAGCTGGAATTAATACACTTGTAGAAGCTTGTCAGAAACCCTTCACTTAGAGGGTACCGTCCTCTCATGGGTTCTACAACTTTGGGTCACCTCTAGGGAAAAAGGCGAGAATCCTTTCCGCTCCTTTACCAGACCACTAAAGGGACTAATCAACAAAGTCTTCTCCATTTCTCAATTCACCGATCAGACATTTTTTGCAAAGTTGCAAGCCCTCGGCCAGGTCTGGGTTCTCGCGTGCAAGAGCATGCATGTTATTCAGCTCCTCCATGCACTTCCGCCATCTTTGTATCGCGTCCTAAATTCGTCTTGCCCACGCCATGACCCATTGAGGAGGTACTCGCACCTCCTCTCGTGAAGTGGATGATGAGAGTGTGATATGGGAGGCATGAAAATGACGAGGAGGCATGGATTCGACGGTGAATGTAATGAAAACCGGCAAAAGACTATAACTGTGGTGCTAGAAAATAACAAAAACTATGCATAGGGACTAATGTAACATGGTTGCATGCTTAAAGAAATTAGGTAGTTAATTGCATGTAAAAAATGTAACTTGTGATTTTGTGATTGGCATGCATAGGTGCTGATTAATCATGGCCGTGTCCTTATCAAAATTAGCTATTTTGTTGTATCTATGTATGAATAGAGCATAATAATCATTGACTAGTAGCATAGGTGATGATTAACCATGGCTGCATGCTTAACGAAATTAGGTAGTAGTTTGTGGCTAACCATGGCCTTGCTTGGGATGTACGTAGCTATTTAAGAATAGAGGATAATATTCATCGACTCACGTGCATAGATGATGAACCACAAAACTAACTTTGCTAGAGCACCGTTCCCATCGGACTACTTTCATCCATTAAATATTTAACGACAAAACAAACAGTTTTTTTTCTATTAAAGCGCTAACTCTCGACTCATATCCTATAAATAGATGTAAAATAGAAATCATTCTTGAACCAATAAAGGGCTATTCACACAATTTAGATAGTGTGTTCATACTCCAACATCTCAAGATTACTGAAAGGTAAATATTATATAAATATATTTTTATTTTACTTGCTTTTTTACCTTGAGTGTATCAAATTGTCTATATTTATATAAGGATAAAATGGGCGACATCTGCAAAAATGTGGAAGCGGGATACAACCTTGTTTCTTCGAATATGCACAAGTTGTTAAATTCTTGGTCGTAGTTCCAGATACTCGTCGTTACGGGATTGTGAATAAAAAAAATCATATAGGTTTTGCTAGGTAGTAAAATTATATTTGATCATATATGTGAAGTAAGATAACTATCTACGTCTTCTGGTTCTCTACAGAATGTTCCATGAGGCGGATTAGAACAACTTAGGTACTATATCACACATTATTTCTCACGCGAAACAAGAGGGAACAATGTACATGATGCACGTAAGAACCGAGTTATGAAGTCTTGGGATTGGCATCAATTATCATTGCCACCACTTCCTCTCCATCGACCTTGCTCTTCGACTACCCAACGAGAAGAAGATCAACACCCACAAGTATCTCATAACCAAGGCCTCTAAGGTAACTCCTTCCACCAAACCTTTCATCTCAACTAACCCCTCTTCGATGAATTGTGTGGAGGGAAGTGTGGAGGCTGAGGAAGAACGAGTGATTTAGAAAATTTCATGTCCAAGATTAGGGAAGAACCAAGAGGCATTTTGAGGTGCTCTTGGAAGAACTTGGAGAAGCTAACGTGCTTCTCGAATCACAATATGAGACCATCATGAGCATGGAGGGCATAGTCGTGAGTATGCCGATGAGATCGTGGATCTTTCTCTAAGTCTTGAAGAAGAGAAAGGTCTTAGAATGGCTCTTTAAGAGACACAATATGTGGACTTTCCTAAATTTCAAAAAAAATCATGATCATGCTAGTGATCTTGTGGTTGGTTCTCAAAACTAAAATGATGAGCTTGTTATTGGCCATGCTAGACTAATTGAGGATCACGAGATACTCTAAAGGCTCACAAAGCCTTCAAAATTGCTCACTCGAAACTAACAAAGTATCATCATCAACTCCAAGCGAAACTAACTAAAGAGATTTCAACTCCAAGGTAGAGAATTAATGTGAGAGCTTGGCTTAATAGGAATGATAGACTACTCATATCAATAAAGAAATTCTTGTTTTTCAGGTGTCCACTCGATAATAACTCCAAAGTTAAACGTGCTTGGCTTGGAGCAATTCTAGGATGGATGGTCGACCAGGAAGTTGGTCCTGGGTGCGCACGAGGGAGGACAAAGTGCGCAGAAAAGACTAGTGTTGGTCTATGGGGTCAGTCTAGATCCCGACAGGCATAACGGGGTGTTACAATTAGTATCAGAGCCGACCCTCACGATTACACGAGCATGCACGGGTCAAGTGCGCGGGCTTGTGGCGCATGGCGCATGTGGCCCGCTGTGGCACACATCATGACACATGTGCCAGATTGGACGCACATACTTGTACCAAGAGGGAACGTTCCTGACGGGCCGACGAGGACGTGTGTTCCTTTGAGTGGGGTGTATGTGAGAGCCTCGCTTAATAGGAATGATAGGGTACTCATATCAATAAGGAATTCCTTCTTTTCCAGGTCCCACTTAAAAAGAACTACAAAGTTAAGCGTGCTTGGTTTGAAGCAATTCGAGAATGGGGGGCCGACCGAAAAGTTGGTCCCGGATGCGCATGACTGAGGACAAAGTGCGCAGAAAAGACTAGTGTTGATCTGTGGGGCCAGTCTAGATCCCGCCACGCGTAACAGCGTGTTACAGTTAATCTCTTTGAAACGTTTCGAAAGAAATTGTGTGGCATTTCTCACATGAAAAAATAATAAGAACAACATGATTGGAATTTGCTAGCATTTCAGCATAACTAAGGGCATCTCAAAAGCGGACTCTGAAACCTTCATTATATATGTGGACCACAATGTTCGGACCACTTTTGTATATGTTGTCTTAGCAGTCCGGATGTACGGATTCCGTTATCCTAAAAAAACACATGTCAGGGGCTTGGCCAACCAAAAGGCTCTGCGTGATCCTTCTTTTTTTCTTTCTCTTCACATGCATGACCCGCTCTACTTACTCCACTCAACCGGATTAATTTGTAAATAACTTTGGATGGTTCCGTCCGACATAGTGTCCACGACCACGTCCGTACGTAAAAACGAAAATATACTGAAAACATTTACGGTCAGTTTTAGAGATGCTCTAAATAGGCAACCAACGAGTTGTCCATGAAGCAATCATAGCCGTGAATTGATTTAACTGGATCACAACCAGAGAAGAAAGAGCCGAGGCAAACTGGGCCAGCTACCTCCTGTCAAAATAAACCAATCAGATGGACCACCTACTTATGTCGACGTTTGGTGTTGGGCCACATCTCATAACAGCAGTAAGAACTTTCTTATCAATTGCAACATGACAAAACTCCAAAGGGAAAAGGAAGAGAGAAAAGTAATAGAGGAGCAACACTAGGAGGACAGAAGACGCACTTATCCACCAAAGTTTAAAACATTTTATGATATTATCTAACTAGTGATTTTCACACTGCAAAATCAAACATGCCAATATTTGCAAAGTGGCTACCTGAATTACACAAATGGATTCCAGCCCAAACTTGAGTCCAGTCTTGACCCGAGATACAATAACTTTTTGCAGGTCATTTGCAGAGCAATTTCTTGAATCCGTGCGTGGTCATTACTCAGTCATGTGGACTCCAAAGAGTTTATGTATACTGGATGCAACCGATGGGAGATGGCCGCACGGGTTATCTTCAACCGGTTTGGATGACGTGTTAGTAATAGACTAGGTGTATAGACATCGTAGTTTATTATTACTTACGTCGGATGTGGCAGTTTGCTTTTTAAGGGATTGTCCTCTTTAGTTATTCATTGATTTTTTCTGAAACTATGATACTACTTTGTTATTTTAATAATATGACTGTATGCATTGATTGATGCAGAGGCCGGGGCCACTCCCCCTTTACGCAAAAAAAAAAAAGTCTTGACCCCAGATACCTAAAAGACAAAGTGCTACTACATGTCACATGTGGTTTATTTACAGGGTAAGTAGCTTGAGAACATGACCTCGTTGGATAGCTAAGTAGATGAAGCACTGAATAATGCTCACCTAGGTGTACTTGGCATTAACTCGGCAGTTTTGTGTCTTGCAGCGCAGGGCATGCAGCAAGTGGGCAGGCATCCTCATTTGCTTGAAGAGACGCGCCACCTTCCAGTTCTTTGTTGCATTCAGGTTTACCAACTGGCAGCCGAAAATAGCAGTAGTCCGTCCACTCAGACATGACAAGTTTGAAAATTCGCTGTAATACTAATACTTGAGGGTAATCCGTGCTTCGCCCTGTTGTTCTTTAATCGCTGGATTAACTCTTTCATATCTAGCAGGATATTGTAGTCGGTTGCTTCGTGCCGATTTTATCCATGGCCCTGTTTGGATACTCTAAATTGGCTAGAGGTTAGGGTTAGTTTCTAACTTTAGTCTAACCATAAACTAACTCTAGCCTTTGATGGTGTTTGAATGTAAAGGTTAGCTTGACAATAAATGCATTTTTTTCAACCAGAGCAAGTACAATATGGTACAGTCAGCAGGCTGTAAGGATTAAAATACTATATTTTTGCTGAGTTGGATGAGAGAGAAGAGGAGAGAGAGAGAAGCGGGCTCTTCGTGAAGAGCCAGCTCTAGCACGTGCTTCTAGGTGCTTTGTGAGGATGAAAGGTGGGCCATATATGACAAAAGTAGTACTCTTTTATAGCTAACTATTGTACAAGCTAGCTATAAGACGGACTATAAGACTGCTTATAGCCAGCGGTTGGCTATACTATTAACCATGCTCTCATGTGTATCTTTTAACCAGGATTTGTTGTGGCCAGCTTTTGTGTAGGCCTGGGCAGGGGTATGGAGGAGGATGGAGGCGACCGGTGGCAGGCCGACGGGGCGAGCAGGCCGAGCGGGGCGAGTGCGGCCGGCGGGGCGAGCGGGGCTAGCGCGGCCGGTGGGGCGAGCGGGGCGAGCGGGGCCGGGCGGGGCGATCGCGGCCGGCGGGGCGAGCGCGGCCGGCGGGGCGAGCGGGCTGAGCGGGGCGAGCAGGCCGAGCGACGTGCGATGCGGGAGGATGGAGAGGAAAGGATCCGATGCGGTCAAAATATTATTATTTTTACATGCCCTTCCCCGACTAGCTTCAATTAGCACCTCATCTCAGGGCTAGTTTTTTTTTATGGGTTAGTTTGCATCTAACCCAAATTAGCCCATGTGTTTGGATACTTTGGGAGCTAGTTCAGCTCAAACTAGCTCAAACTAGCTCTAGCAGTGGGATCCAAACAGGGTCCATGTTGGTTTGAATTTAAATTGTGTTAAAGTTGTGTTTTTTTATTCGTATATGGTGTTGGGCTAGAGACTGTACTTGTTTTGAGAGTAGAGTGGAGTTGTTTGGTGCATATTATGAATTCCTTGTGCGTTTCGAAATCAATGTCAACCTTGAAACCTTGAAACCTTGAAATTGTTGTTATAACACTCACATGGCCAACCAAGGAAACTCTCGGTCGCCCAGCCCGGCTACTTGCTTTGCTGGCTCGCTTAGCTTTTTGTTTTTCTGGCTCGCTCCACTTCTAACTCAGAAAAATAAATCGTTATTGTATTATATTTGAAAAGGTCTGTTAAATAAAAATATGTTTGCATATTTTTAAAGATGTTGTGAACCAAAAAACCATGAATTTAGAAAATATACATGAATTTGAAAAAGGTCCGTAAATTTAAAATCATAAACTATATTTGTATGAGCTTTAGAAATATCACGTATTAAGGAATGTTCATGATTCTTTAAAAATATTCATGTTTCTAAAATATTCGTGATTGAAAATATGAAATGAAATAAAATATATTGAAAACACTAGGAAAACACAGAAAAGAAAGGAAAATAAAAAATATGCAACACCTTCTCCCGGGGTCACCAATTATGGGTATGTGTGTGCAAGGCCGGGCCCATGGTGGGCCCGGGGTCACCTTTTCCAGTTTTGTGTATCGGCCGAGTAGTATTTCTAAAAAAACAAATCCTACAGTGGGCTGAGACGATCGGGAGCTTGAGCTGGGCATGAGTCGAGGCCATCAAGCGCATGCTCGATCGATATATTAAAAAGGAAACTGCTCTATCAATGTACCGATCTCTACAGAAGTCCAGTGGGATCAGGTCCCGTCTCTAGATCCCAAAAAACATGATTGCTAAAGAAGCCGTCGGGATTGCCTGCAACTTGGTTATAAATTTTTTCTGAAAGATACACATATATTATAATCGCTCGTTAGGTCTTTTTTATAAGATAAGGTCTCATTTTTTAGTTTCGCACAAGTCCCGAATTTTGCCGGCCGGGCCTTATGTGTATGTTACTCTCAACCATAGACGCACACCCTTATTAACGAGTCTGTAGTAATCCCATATTCTCATGGGCCCAGATGCACCAGGAAACTAAAGCTTATTCATCAATTAAAATGTGAAAAACTAAAAAGGAAAAAAGAAAAACTATTTATAAAAAATAAAACAAATAAAACAAAGAAAACAAAATCCATTCAATACCTTCTCAAAACTGGAAAAATATGTTACTAAATGTTCATAAAATATCATAAATACCACGGATTAAACATGCAAAAAATAGAAAGATAAAAAGACTAAAACTAAGACTAAAACTGATAGAAAACTGTTAAAAAGCAGCAGAAAAATACAGAAAAGAAATAAAAATATAAAACCAAGCAATCTATACCTAATAATAAAGCGTCTATTGCTTCCGTCGGAAAACCCACCGTGGCATTTTTATAAAATAGCCCTTGTAATTTTTGTTATTCAACCCGCGCTCCATCATTTATCTGCAACGTAAAAGAAAAAAACGATTCACTGTAAAAATTATACCCGTACGCACCGGCTCCTCCCGTCGACCCTGGGCCACCCTGGCCTGTGCCCAGGCCGCCGCCACACCACTCGCCGCCGCGGCCGACCTCAACCGCCACCACTGCCGATCTCAACCCACCGCCTCCGCGGTCGTACCTCTCCCCGCTCACTGCCCCCGTTGCGCAGCTCGAGCGCATCGCGTCGACCCTGGTCCACCCTGTCCTGTGCCCAGGCCGCTGCCACACCGCTCGTCGCCGCGGCCGACCTCAACCACCACTGTTGTCGATCTCAACCCACCCGCCTCCGCGGCCGACCTCAACCACCACTGTTGTCGATCTCAACCCACCCGCCTCCGCGGCCGTACCTCTGTCCGCTTGCTGCCCCCGTTTCGGCGCTCGAGCACAGCTTCTGGATCAAATCAACGCGACAGGTACAATGACTGGGGATGATGCGTCTGCTCGATGCAGAACGACGGCGGCGCGTGGATAAGGCGCGGCGGAGCGAAGTACTTACAGGTTGAGACGGGCCTCCATGGCTCACACGGGGAACTCCGAGGTTATGGCGCGGCAAGAACGACTCCTTATGGCTAGATAGAGGCGTCTAACCCTTGCTCCCCTCATCGTATCCCCTCCTCCGGCAGGAACTCATCATCTGGTGAGATCCCCTCCCATGCCTCCAACCGTGTGCCAAGCACCGGCAAGAAATTTTGTTTTGTGGGGATTTGTTTGCTGATGAATGAATGTATTGAATGTAAGATTGTATTGTTGTAGAGACAGAGAATGGAAAACCACCTTCAGTTTGTCATCTGATCCCACATTCTCTACCCCATGAGTGAAATAAGATAACAGTCCATTGATCAATTCACGTAGCCTCTTTGTTTTGCTTTGCTTGTCCCGCTCAATTTTTCATCATGGTGGAATTAACAATGGACGGGTTGATTTCTTAACAAAATAGAATAGAACTGACTACATTAGTTAGTTAGCTTATTATTTTAATAAATCAAAATGATTATAAAAAAAATAAAAGCATGTGGTATTTTTTTTTCGTTGCAACGCACGGGCCCTTTTGCTAGTACTTTCTTAAAACCGGGAAAATCGTCGGGCCATTACGATTACATGTGTGTTACTATCAAGCCGCGACACACATCCATATAGGCAGGGTCCGTTGCGATCCCCATAGCCCCCCACGTACCAAACTGCTACAGATCCAGAAAGCTTATCCATGAACTAAAATGTGAAAAAAGATAAAAAGAGAAAAAAATGAAAAAAATAGAAAAACATAGAAGAATGGAAAAACAAAAACCAATAAGTACCTTCTCAAAATCGGGAAAATCGATCATTACAGCTACATATGTGTTACCCCCTACGAGCGACACACACACCCTTACAGGTGGGGTCCATAGCAAACCCCAAAGCCCTCGATTCACCAATACACCTCAAATCTGGAAGCTTTGTTAAACAGGAAAAGGAAGCCTCTGTTCCAGACATAGAAATCTTACACTATTGATCTCCCTCGTGTTAGTAATGTGCTGTGTGCACGTATGTATGTGAACAAAAAGTAAATCAATACAAAAAGAAATTGTAGTCAACTTTTATTTTGGGAATGTAGTAGTGAACGTGTTAGACCCTCAAGCGTGTCATGCTTTTTCTATTTTTTTTACCACAATAAAAATACGGACGCTCATGTAAATGTATTTATCACCGTCAAATCTATTCGAGTGGAGCCATATAACCCCCTAAACTGAAATTTGGTCTAATTTACATATTGTAATCCTTTTTACGGGGTACCATCAAATATATTTGAACGGAGCTACAGCCCCTAAAGCGAAACTTGGTCCAGTATACACACTCAAATATACAATATCATCTAAAACAGTTCCTTAGATGATTTTCAAGTTGATTTTTTAGTGGCATTTAAAAGCTGATGTGCCAAACATTTCTTTTGCTTTGACAAAATTGGATGTGATGGGCCAGGAGGAAGTCGTGCGTGGGCATGACGCGGTGCTAGGAGTAACGGACGGCGCGGCAGCGGGCGAGGGATTTGGGATCGAGGCGGGCGAGGATCTCCCATACGACAATCTCATCTTACCGGAACCTTTTACAGGATTTAATTTCCGGGATAGGCTAGACCATGGGGTTGGTTTCGTAATTTTCGGGCTGGGCTTCGCCAGATTGCTGTTGCATTTATTTTTTTCGGAAAAGATTATTATCGACTTGATAATTTTCAAACTTGATTCTAAGTTGGTTGGACGACCTGTCTGAAGCATCATCCTGCTTGGCAAGTGAAGTGACAACAAGCACTTCCGTGTTCGCGAGTTCAAAACTTGAGGTTTTCAGTCGTGCACCAATCCATCAGAATATCCACAGTTAGGGCATGCTACCTTAGAAATGCCATATAGGATAAATGATGAGGTTGAGGAGAGAGAACTCGAAAAAAAAGCTTTGCCTTCTCTTATATAAGAGAAGATAAGATGTGATCTCTTAACATAATATGTCTCACCATATTTTTAGGAATAACTAATTATAAAAGATAAGCCTAAGAGATGACCCATTGTAGGCTCTCTTTTTTGTCATCTCTAAATTACATACAAAATTTAAAATAAGATTATCTTATAAATCATTATACATCTCCTTATATTGCTGAAATTAACACTAAGTGGCTGTAGTTTAGTGGTGAGAATTCCACGTTGTGGCCGTGGAGACCTGGGCTCGAATCCAAGCAGTCACACATATTTTTTATTTTTCGTTTTTCTTAATCCCACACACGACTCCCATTCACCAATCTGGTGTGAGCCCATTTAACATTTTCTGGGCAAAATCAATGCGCTTGAATTTGATGTGAATTCGGCCCATAAACAGTGACAACTTTTGCATATATCCTTCAAGGAGGCGAGCTCTAAGAGGATGCATTGCTTGAGGATGGGGCGTCGTTGGGCTGAACCAATAATGAGAAAAAAAAGCAATTTCTAATTTTCATTTATATGAGAAACTATATCATATATTCACATAGTTTTTGCTTTACTTGAATACTATTTATTTCACTTAATTTCTATACATATATATTTTAAATTATCTTATGTTATTTTATTCTACCTGTTAATTTTTTGGTAAACTTATTTATTAATTTATTTTCATAGTAAATACGTAGAAAAAAATATATGCACTTTTCTTTACATAAATATTTATTTCAATACACATGAATATTTTTTGATACAATTTTGTCGTAAAATTTATTCCAGACTGCATGAATATTTTAAAACTATAACACATAGTAGTTTTTCACATTGCAAGAAAAAATAGCATTCCCTTAATTTTACAAAACATTTTTTTGCTACAGCCATGAATATTTCATTTAATATGTATAAACAAATCTCACCAAGTATGTGAATGAGCGAGCTCACTAGCAGGATTCAAGCAATGGACGAGGCATGGATGCTCACATTTGTTTTGATTTTTTTGTGATTTTTAGACTATTCTTTGAGTGGGAGGCAACGTGCTCATCGGCTAAAAGGTTTAATCTCAATTTTGGAGGATTCGGTCTCTTAGGGGTGTTCATAGGGGTGATTTTATACGTGCTTTTACGTCAGTTTGTGCGTCTGTATTTGTTTCTAAAAAGCTTACCTAATATATGTAAATATTTAAAGAACATAAATTTATATTTAAATAAATTAGATACATATGAAAGTGGTTAATAAAAATAATTTTACTTTCTAAAGATACGTAAAAAAATATATTTGGAAATAATAAAATCGCATGTGCTAGTGGGCTGCCCCAACGACCAGCCATTTAGCTTGTCTGTAACTGTAAGGCGAAGCTAGTTACCCTTCCTCTACATGGGCTTGGAGTTGGAAATTAGGCTAAAGCCTAAAATTAAGTCTCAAAGTCCTGACATGCGAGGCAACTTGGGCCCGTTATCATCACTACAGGACCTGAAAAAGAACTCCCGGTTTCTCAAAATAAATAAATAAATACTCCCGGTTTGCTCAGAAATTAAATTAAAAACCTAAAAAAAGAAAACAAAACCCAACGGAAAAGGTTTGGAATGGAAAGGAGAATGTTTCACCAAAGCACGAGGGAAACAGAGGTTTAACCCTGTTTTAAATGAAAACCATCAGAGCAGCCGGAGTCAAAGAAAGCATGGACGCATGCACACTCAAGTTTCAGTCTGGCAGCAGAAAGTGCATACGCGTGGCCACTTTGGGAAGGGATCAGCATTTCTTTTCAACCATGGAGAGGTCGACCACAATATGTGATTGAGCCACATCACCTCGACATGAGATGAACTGCCTCTTCGGACTCCGGAAATCTCACCGTCGTCAGTTGTCAGTTGTCACACGGGCGATTTGGGTAGCCCGGCCTGGTGAAAATGTAGAAAAGGCGAGGGAGAAGACAACGACCTCCTTGACCGAAGACCAGAACGCCGGCGGGCCGGCCGACCGGATCGCCCCGAGTTCAACACATGCGTTTACACGTCGTCCTGGTGCGTCTGAGCTCCGGAACTGGATAGTTTCAGTAGTGCGTAGAAGGATATTACAGTCCATTGGAGTCAATCAGAAGGGAAGCAAATGAAAACACACACCTGGTCAATCTTGAAATCGCTGAAGTGACCAAATAAAGGATCTCCACATCCCAAGCCACCTCCTGGGTGTCCCAGGCTTGTCTCCGTCATCCCTTATTGAATTGAGAGGGTATAGCCGCATCACTCACAACTGATTTTTGCTTTTTGTCATCCATGCATGTAGGCGAAGTTTTCTTTTTCTTTTGAGGGGGTGTAGAGCCCAAGATCACTCTCGCATGATCCGTGCTTTGCCAAAGACACAAAATAACCACCGGGAGAGGACCCTCGCGAACCCTTGATTAGTCGCTCGTAATCTCATCATTGTTCAAAGATGATACAAAAGCGAAAAGGAAAGCGAAGGATCGACATATTAGACACTTCCGTAGATTTCCTCCGCGGAAAAAGCTTTCGGAGCGTGTGTGATTACACCACTAGTGTATTGGGAGCCATTGACAAAGAGATCGTCCATGTTCACACGCTAACCTGGATCGGCTTATGTATAATGTGCGTACCTTTGGAAGATTTAATTAATAGTCCACATAATCATGCTTACAAGTTAAAGTTCGGGACTGATGCTATATGTAAGGCTGGAAGACAAAGCTTTAGTTTGTTCATACATGCATCGATGGTCTTTAATCATGTCAGGCCAGAGATGAGCCTTTTATGCTAATATGGAGTAGTAAGCAGTCTGTACTTTCTAGCGAAAATATTGGTATTTACTACCTCGGTTTCTAAATATAAGTCTTTTAAGAGATTTTATTAGATGACTACATACAAAGCAAAATGAGTGAATCTACACTCTAGAGTATGTCTATATACATTCGTATGAAATCCTCTAATAAAATATCTAGAAAGACTTATATTTAGGAATGGAGGAGTAGCAAACATGCATGAAAGAATACACAAATATACACAAGTATTAAAGTGGCTAAGCTAGTCTCAACGTCAAGCATTTCAAGTGTTGCAAACCAACCCGTGGTTGGATGGTTAGGAGGACTGTGGTATCCCCTGCCCATCAGAGTTCAAGTTCCAAACTTAACGTTGGTGTTTGTATTTTCAAAAAAAAAACATTTTAAGTGTTCAGCGCAAGGACTCTCATTGACACCTGTCTTTCATATTTCCTATGGTTCATTCGTGGTTTATGATTTATTTTATTTTGTTAAGGATAGGTTCACTGTTCTGTGTATGTTTTTCGAACACTGTACAGACACATATGCTTACACATATGTACATACTGTTAGGCAATATTTCTCCTGTATAATACATGACTTGTATAACACGTTATAGGGTGTGCGTGCGTGTTGTGTTGGTTAGGATCTCTCTATCTCATTGTGTTTAAACTGTAGATAAGAGGAGATTGATCCTAACCTTTCTTTGATGTATATCTCTTCGGCATTATGCCTATATAAACACGCACGCGTCCCTGCTAAGATGCATACGCTTCCAGCCTTTTCACATGGTATAAGAGCCTACCTCTTCCACATCGATATGTCATCTTCCTCCTCAAGCTCCATCATGGCTTCCTCCCTTGCTGCGCTAGGTCATACCATTACCGAAAAGCTAGCTAGGGACAATTTTTTGGTGTGGAAGGCCCAAGTCCTCCCACATGTGCGCGCTGCTGGTCTCATGGGCTATCTCGATGGCACCATGGTCGAGCCGCCCGCTGTTTTGATCACCGAGACAGAGGCTTCAGGGAAGAAGGAGATCTCTTCGACTCCAAACCCTGCCCATGCTCTCTGGTACACGCATGATCAACAAGTCCTCACTTTTCTTCTTGCCTCTCTGTCCCGCGATGTTCTTCTCTAGGTGCACTCCCTCGTCTCTGCCACCGGTGTCTGGACTGCGATCCAGCGGATGTTTGCGTCCCACTCCAGGGCACGCCACATCCAGCTACGTGGGCAACTCGGCAACACCAAGAAAGGAGACTCACCCGTTGCCCTCTACTTCACCAAGATGAAGGGCTTTGCGGATGAGATGGCGACGGCAGGGAAGCCCATCGACGACGACGAACTGGTCTCCTACATCTTGCAAGGACTGGACTCGGACTACAATCCGTATGTCGCAGCCCTCTCCTCTCGTCCCGAGGCTGATCAAAAGATCGGTCTTATGGAACTTTTATCGCTGCTGAACACTGCGGAGGCGCGCATCGACGCGCAGAATGGCAGCGGCAACAACGACTTCTCCCTCAACCTTGCCTCCAAGGGCGGTTCCCGCAACAACAACTCTGGCCGCCCTCCTGCTGCTGGCTACGGGGAGGAAACAACCCTAGTGCTGCCAATGGTGGGGGCGGCAGTAGCGGCTTCTTCTCCAACAATGGTGGCGCCCCATCTTCAGGAGGAAGGGGGGATGAGAAGTGCCAGATCTGCAAACGTGAAGGGCATGCTGCTTGGCACTGCTTCAAACGCTATGACAAGACCTTCAATCCTCCCCCCAAGCGATAAGGCGGTGGTGGTGGAAATAGTGGCGGCGGTGGCAAGAAATCTACCAACACTGTTTCTGCTGCCTATGGTGTCGATACCAACTGGTATCTCGACACTGGAGCCACCGATCATGTGACTGGCGAGTTGGAGAAACTCGTTGTTCATGACCGCTACACTGGACCGGAACAAATCCACACCGCAAGTGGTCAAGGTATGGAAATTAAACATGTTGGTCATCCTCTGCTTCCTACTCCGCACAAATCCTTAGAGTTGAACAACGTTCTTCATGTTCCCAAATCCAAAAATCTTTTCTCTGGTTATCAACTCACTAAAGATAATGATGCATATCTTGTTGTTTACCCGGAGTTCTTTTCTATTCATGATCAGGAAATGGGGGGCACAATTCTTCACTGACCGAGTAAGGATGGGTCGTATCCTGTTGCTGGCAACCGGTTGCTCATGGACGACACATCCTTGGAGTAATCAAACCATCTACATCTAGGTGGCATAGAAGTCTAGGCGATCCCTCCTTACCAGTGGTGCAGCAAATTCTTCGCAAAAATAGTCTTCTAGTGTCAAATAAAGTAGATCATCACCTTGTGTGTGATGCATGTCAAATGGCTAAAAGCCAACAATTACCTTACTCTCGTTCAACTAGTGTATCTCAAGCTCCTTTAGAGCTCATTTTTTCTGATGTCTGGGGCCCTGGGCCTCTTTCAGTTGGTAGACAAAAATACTATGTCAGCTTCATCAATGATTTCAGCAAATTTAGTTGTCTTTATCTTATCAAAAATAAATCAGATGTCTTCCAGAAATTTCATCTTTTTCAAGCACTTGTTGAACGTTTGTTTGATAAAAAATCATTGCTATGCAAACAGACTCGGGTGGCGAATATCGAAAGTTGAATCAATTCTTTGAATGCCTTGGCATCACTCACCATGTATCATGCCCCCATGCTCACCAACAAAATGGTTCTGCCGAACGTAAGCATCGCCACACTATTGAAGTTGGCCTTTTCCTCCTAGCTCATGCATCCATGCCTCTCAAGTTTTGGGATGAGGCATTTCTTACGGTCGTCTACCTTATTAATCGTGTCCCAGTCGTGTCATTCACAATGAAACTCCATTAGAACGACTTTTTGGCATCACACCAAACTACATTTTTCTTCGTATTTTTGGTTGTGCTGTTTGGCCTAATTTGTGTCCTTTCAACAAACATAAACTTGAGTACCATTCCAAACAGTGTGTATTCATTGGCTATAGTGCACTTCACAAAGGCTATAAATGCCTTGATGTCTCCACGGGGCAGGTTTATGTTTCTCGTGATGTTATCTTTGATGAGCATATTTTTCCCTTTGCTTCTTTGCATCCTAATGTCGGTGCCCAACTTCGTGCAGAGCTCGTACTTCTTTCACCCACCCTCCTAAATTCTTCCAGTCTCGCTAACCCGGCAGCAGTCCAGAATGATCACATGGAAATTTCCAATACCTTTGCTCCCACCTGTGCTAACGGTGTGCAGGAATCTGCGACAGCTAATCATGATTTTATGCAGCCTAATTCTACAGCAGATTCGGTGGCCGCAGAAGATCCCGTGCTGCAGGCCTCGAAATCGGCTGATCCAGCACCTGGATCGGCCTGCACTGTCCCGGGATCCATGTGCCAATCCGGCGCGCCTGCATATCAGCACCACGCGCGGTCGTGCGTCAGGACGCGGCCTCGGTGCGCTCCCCAAGCACTGTAGCAGTAGGCCCTGTTCTGTCTCCTGCTTCGGGCCTGGTGCGGTCCCCTGGACGTGTCGCGCCTGCCCTGTCTCCCGCTTCGAGACTCGTGCGGTCCCCTGGACGTGGCGCGCCCTCGCTGGCTGATGCGGTGGAATCTCCTGCGGGGCTCGCCCTATCTCCTGTCGTGTCTGCCTCCCACAACGAGGTGGATTCTCCCGCGCCCGACGCGCCGTCTGCTGCTTCTGCTGATTCCCAGGACTACCACGTGGTCTCCTGTGGTTTGCTGCATGCTTCTTATCTACATGCGGGGGCTGCTGCTTCGTCAACCGGTGAATCATCCGACTCTGCGTTGGTGCAACGCATTCATCAGCATATGCAACCAGCTCCAACAGCTTCTCCTCCTACACGTGCTTGCACTCAGTCACAAAGTGGTATTTTAAAACCCAAAGTTCATACCGATGGTTGTATTCGTTGGGGCTCTTTCTGTGCTACAGGTGAACCAGAAAATCTCAAGGAGGCACTTGGTGATCCTAAGTGGAAAGCTGCCATGAATGAAGAATTTGGTGCACTCTTGTCAAATAAAACATGGCATTTGGTTCCGCCCAGTCGAGGACAGAATATCATTGACTGCAAGTGGGTATATAAGGTAAAACGGAACTCTGATGGTTCCATTGCTAGGTATAAAGCCCGTCTAGTTGCAAAAGGATTTAAACAATGTTATGGTATTGATTATGAGGATACCTTTAGTCCAGTTGTCAAGGCTGCAACCATTCTCTTAATTCTGTATATTGCTGTGTCCCATAATTGGTCTATGCGACAACTCGATGTCAAGAACGTGATCTTACATGGTGTTCTGGAAGAGGATGTCTTTATGAGACAACCCCCTGGGTATAAAGATCCACGGTCACCCACTTTTGTTTGCAAACTTGACAAAGCACTATATGGTCTGAAACAAGCACCTCGGGCATGGTATTCTCGTTTGTCCTCCAAACTTCAGTCACTTGGCTTTCACCCTTCACAAGTAGATACCTCGTTGTTCTTTTACTCTAGGCATGGAGTCACAATTTCTATGCTTATCTATGTTGATGATATGATTGTCACTAGTTCTTCAGCTCAAGCAGTTGATGCTCTCTTGAAGGACCTTCGCATGGACTTTGCACTCAAGGATCTTGGTGTTCAACACTACTTCCTTGGCATTGGGGTAACCCCTACTCGAGATGGCATTATCTTGTCACAAGGCAAGTATTTGCTCGACTTACTTACATGTGTGAGCATGAAAGGCTGTAAACCTATACCAACTCCTCTGCCAACAACAGAAAAATTGTCTCTTTATGATGGTGAGCCCCTTTGTGATGAGGACCCTACCAAATACAGAAGTATTGTTGGTGCCTTGCAATATGTGACCTTAACTCCCCCTGATATTTCTTTTTTGGTCAACAAAGTTTGTCAGTTTTTGCATGCTCCTACAACGGTCCATTGGTCCCTGGTCAAGCGCATTCTTCGCTATTTGCAAGGAACCCTGAATCATGGTCCTCGTATCACTAAGTCAGACTCTATGCTGGTTAGTGCTTTTTCAGATGCAGATTGGGCATATTGTCCAGATGATCGGCGATCCAGAGGAGGCTTTGCAGTTTTTCTTGGCAGCAATCTAGTCTCTTGGATTTCTCGTAAGCAACCTACCGTGTGTCACTCCAGTACTGAGGCTAAATATAAAGCACTTGCCAATGCCACTGCCGAAGTTATTTGGGTCCAAACTCTGTTGACAGAATTGGGTGTGCATCATCCCAGAGCAGCCTCTCTTTGGTGTGATAACCTGGGTGCTACCTACTTGTCTGCCAATCCCATATTTCATGCTCGCACGAAACATATTGAGATCGATTATCACTTTGTTCGAGAAAGGGTAGCCAACAAATTGTTGAATACCAGGTTCATCCCTACAGGTGATCAAGTGGCCGATGGGTTCACCAAACCTTTGACAGCTCGACAATTGGAAGTTTTTCGTCGCAATCTCAACTTAGGTAGTTGTGATTGAGGGGGGGGGGTGTTAGACAATATTTCTCCTATATAATACGTGACTTGTATAACACGTTATAGGGTGTGCGTGTGTGTTGTGTTGGTTAGGATCTCTCTCTATCTCATTGTGTTTAAACTGTAGATAAGAGGAGATTGATCCTAACCTCTCTTTGATGTATATCTCTTCGGCATTATGCCTATATAAACATGCACGCGTCCCTTCTAAGATTCATATGCTTCCAGCCTTTTCACACATACATTCACGTCTATAAACGCATGCATGCACATTCTATTTTTATAAGCATCTTCGATAGAATGAGGCAACACATTATCTTGAGATTGATGAAGTTGCCACACACGGCTTTGTAGTCGATGTGAACATCTCCTTCAAATGGACCGACATCGTCGAAAGACCTAGAATAAATCTAGGAAAATGCAAGCACTATTGTAAAGTTTAGGATTTGAACCATGATGGGCTACGGATATCAGTGGCCTCCTAACCATTCAACCACAGGTTGGTTCGCGTGTATGATGTGTATTTGGATTTCGTATTGCGATCTATTTCTCGCCACGTCTCACATAGGTCTATTCATGGGTATTGTTACCTATTACCGGGTATATTTGTGGTTTTGACTGATTTACATTTTTCTTACCGCTTAATGGAAAGAGTCGCAAGGTTGTCATAATTTTCGCGTCCTACTTATTCAGCTTCCCCAATCTCTCCCTCCCTCCCTCTCTCCCTTTCCCTCTCTCTCTCATAAGAGCGCCAACACATACACAACATGCCGAGTTAGAAAAAGCTTCCAATGGCATATCTCCATTGTCGTCTCCCAGCAACACACAACCACGCCTTCACCCAACGGCCATGGCAGTCGGTTGTGACCTGCAAAATGATACGTCTCCAACGTATGTACTTTTCCAAACTCTTTTGCCCTTGTTTTGGACTATAATTTGCATGATTTGAATGGAACTAACGTGGACTGACACTGTTTTCAGCAGAATTGCCTTGGTGTTATTTTTGTGCAGAAATCAAAGTTCTCCAAACGTCCTCAAAATTTACGGGGAGCAGTTTTAGAAAATATCGAAAATATCTGCGCCAAGTTCCACCTGAGGAGGTGGGCCAGTGGGCCACAAGCCCCTGCTCCGCCATCACCCCCTGGTGGCGGTGGGTAGGCTTGTGGGGACCACAGGCACATGCCGCCCCAAACTCCAGCTCTATGAGTTGTCTTTCATCCCAGAAAAAATAAAAAGAGAAGTTTTCGTCGCGTTTACGATACGGAGGCGCCGCCACCACCTGTTCTTCACTTGGAGGGCAGATCTGGAGTCCGTCTTGGGCTCCGGAGAGGGGAAATCGTCGCCATCGTCATCATCAACCTTCTTCCCTCTCCAATTCCATGAAGCTCTTCGTCGTTCGTGAGTAATCTATTCGTAGGCTCGATGGGCGGTGATGAGTAGGATGACATCTATCATGTAATCGAGTTAGTTTTGATGGGGATTGATCCCTAGTATCCACTATGTTCCGAGATTTGATGTTGCTACTACTTTGCCATGCTTAATGCTTGTCACTAGGGTCCGAGTGCCATGATTTCAGATCTGAAATTATTATGTTGTCACCAATATATGTGTGTTTTAGATCCGATCTTGCAAGTTGTAGTTACCTACTATGTGTTATGATCCGGCAACCCCGGAGTGACAATAACCGGAACCACTCCCGGTGATGATCATAGTTTGAGGAGTTCATGTGTTCACCAAGTGCTAATGCGTTGGTCCGGTTCTTTATTAAAAGGAGAACCTTAATATCCCGTAGTTTCCTTTTGGACCCCGCTGCCACGGGAAGGATGGACAATAGATGTCATGCAAGTTCTTTTCCCTAAGCACGTATGAAGACACATGGAATGCATGCCTACATCACATTGACGAATAGGAGCTAGCCACTTATCTCTCCGTGTTATAGCTGTTGCATGATGAATATCATCCAAACAAAGCACCAACCCATTGCCTACGAGTTTGTCCTACTTCTGTTATTAGTTGTCTTGCTCTGCTGCTGCTACTACTGTTGCTACTGTTGTTACTTGTCTTGCTCTGCTGGTGCTACTACTGTCGCTTGCTACTATTGCTACTTGATACTTCTGTCACTACTGCTGTTCCTTGCCACTGCTATTGCTCGTTACACTGCTACTACCTGTTACACTGTTGATTTGCCTGACCGTTGACGGGAATTGACAACTTCCGTCAACGCAGCAACGGAAGCGCCATTGATACAATCGTTAGGAATAGTCTGCCTTCAACAGATAGTTTCTAACACCGTTGTTATCATACTACTTTGCTATTACTATTGTGCTTGCAGATACTAATCTTTCAGGTGTGGTTGGATCCGACAAATTCAGCTGCTAATACTTGAGAGTATACTCTCACCTCCTTTTGGCGATCTACAAATTTGGGTCGAATACTCTACCCTCGAAAACTGTTGCGAACCCACGCGCTGGTGGGCCATCAACAATATTCTTCCAGTTTCATTGACGGGGAGTGCTATCAGCATTCTTCTGGTGCCGTTGCAGGAGAAGGTTAGTTGTTATAAGCATTCGTCTAGCTAACGCCAGAGATTGCAGGATCAGCCCTTTTCTGGAGCCATTGCCAGGGAAGCACAGCTGACGTCAACATTTTTCTGGCGCCGTTGCCGGGGAGGTATTGCTATATTCTCTGAGTTACTTGGGGTTTATATCTGCTGATCACTATGAAGAATCTGAAGGATCCAAAGACCAAAGTCTTGCCCTCAACTACGAGGGGAGGTAATGAATTGCCATCTAGCTCTGCACTTGATTCACCTTCAGTTATGAGTAAGTTTGCGACTTCACCTCCTGCTAGAAATCTTGATATGTCGTCTGTGCTTGATGATGCTTGTGATACTACTGCTAGAGATGCTATGCTTGATACTATGCCTGATGATACTATGCTTGATGCTATGCCTGATACTGCTAGAGATGCTATGCTTGATACTATGCCTGATGATGCTATGCTTGATACTACTACTAGAGATGCTATGCCTGATACTGCTAGAGATGCTATGCTTGATACTGCTTTGCCTGATGATGCTAGAGATGCTATTTTTCGAGATGATGCTATGCTTGATACTGCTAGAGATGCTCCTTTTCCTATTCCACTAGGAGTGTTCCTTGATGCTCATATTGCTAGAGTTACTGCCAATGCTCGTGATGCTTCTGAAATTGCCGATGCTATTGAGATAGAACCTGCTTTTGCTCCTGTTAGATCTAGCTCTCCTAGATATGAATTGCCTGATATACCTGAGGGTTACGTTATGGAGGGAGAGATAGCTGAGGATTTTCTTGCGTGTAAGGATGCCTATGACGCTGAGAAATTAATTCTCAAGTGGAAGGAAAAATCTCGTGAAGCTAGGATGAAAAATGACCCAAAGTTTGCCACTTCGCCTATCTTTGTCACCGATAAGGATTATGAACTCTCTGTCGACCCTGAGATAATCCCTCTAGTCGAATCTGATCCTTTTCACGGTTATGAGTCTAAGACGGTCATAGCCCATCTTGCCAAACTATCCGAAATAGCCAACCTTTTCACTAATGAGGAGAAGATCCGCCACTACTATATCCTTAAGCTGTTTCCTTTCTCTCTAAAGGATGACGCTAAAGCCTGGTTCACCTCTCTTGCTCCTGGATGTGTGCGTAGTCCCCAGGAGATGGTCTATTACTTCTGTGACAAGTATTTCCCTGCCCATAAGAAGCAAGCTGCCTTGCAGGAAATATACAACTTTTCTCAACTCCAAGAAGAGAGTCTTCCACAAGCTTGGGGGAGGCTCGTCCAGCTATAGAACGCTTTGCCTGATCACCCTCTCAAGAAGAACGAGATACTTGATATCATCTATAACGGACTTACCGATGCCTCTAGAGACCACCTAGATAGTTGTGCCGGTTGTGTTTTTAGGGAACGAACTGTAGAACAAGCCGAGACCCTGCTGAATAACCTCTTGATCAACGATAGTGCTTGGACTATTCCCGAACCACCTCCTAAGCCAACTCCTAAGAAAAGAGGTATTCTATTCCTCAGCCCCGAAGATATGCAAGAAGCCAAGAAATATATGCAAGAGAAAGGCATTAGATCTGAAGATGTCAAAAATCTACCACCTATCGAAGAGATCCATGGTCTCGATAATCCGATACAGGTAGTAGAAGTGAATTCTCTGCGTAGGTTTGACGAGAGTGATATTCCTTTTGATAAACCTGCTAGCCTATGCTTTGATGAATTTGACAACTTTGTTGCCAAACAACAGAGTTTCAATGATTATGTTGGCAGACATTTGGAACAAAGTGCTCGTATGCTTAGCCATTTAAGTGCTTGTGTAGACAGAAATGTCAATGCTCTGAAGCTTCTGAGTAAACATGCCTCTATGATTACTACTCAGGTAGAACAAGTACTTAAAGCTCAGAATGACCTGGTCAATGAATTAAATGGCAACTCTGTCAGAGTCATTACTAGAGGAGGCAAAATGACTCAGGAACCTTTGTATCCTGAAGGTCATCCTAAGAGAATTGATCAAGATTCTCAAGGAATCAATGCTGGTACACCTAGTCATCCTAAGGAGAAGAAGAAGGATGATAGAAACCTGCACGCCAGTTCACCAAATACTATCACACCTGAAGAACCTAATGATATTTCAGCGTCTGATGCGGAAACACAATCTGGTGATGAACATGAACCCGGTGACAATATGGACAGTGATGTTCATAATAATGCTCAACCTAGCCATGATGAGGATGTGGAGATTGAACCTACGGTTAATCCTGATAATGCACAACCTAAGAGATACGACAAGAATGACTTCACTGCTAGGAAGCATGGTAAAGAAAGGGAGCCATGGGTTCAGAGACCTATGCCCTTTCCTCCTAAGCCATCCAAGAAAAAGGATGACGAGGATTTTGAGGGCTTTGTTGAGATGATAAGACCCGTCTTTTTGCAGATGCGGTTAACTGATATGCTCAAGATGTCTCCGTATGCCAAGTACATGAAAGATATCGTGACTAATAAACGGAAGATACCAGATCTTGAGATCTCCTCCATGCTTGCCAACTACACTTTTAAAGGTGGAACTCCTAAGAAACTTGGTGATCCCGGAGTGCCCACTATACCTTGCTCCATTAAAGGAAACTACGTAAGAACTGCCTTATGTGACCTTGGAGCCGGTGTTAGTGTTATGCCGCTCTCTCTTTATCGTAGACTTGAGTTGGATAAGTTGACACCCACTGATTTTTTTTTGCAAATGGCCGACAAATCAACTGCTTTCCCTATCAGCATTTGCGAGGATGTGCGTGTTGTGGTTGCTAATACCACTATCTTAACAGACTTTGTTATCTTGGATATTCCCGAGGACGATGCCATGGCTGTCATCCTCGGAAGACCCTTTTTAAACACTGCAAGGGCTGTTATAGATTGCAACAAAGGCAATGTCACCTTCCATGTCAACGGTAATGAGCACATAGTGCATTTTCCGAAGAAACGATATCAAGTACATTGCATCAATGCTATCGAAAAGACTTCATCGATTCTCATTGGGAGCTTTGAATGCCATATTCCTCATGTCAAGATGAAGTATGCTTTGCTTGTTGGGGAGATCCATATCCCCATTGAGGTGACTTAGTGGCTATTCGAAAATTCTATGTTCTCTCTTGCAATTCGAGAAGGTTTTGTCATAAGGACTTGATCAATCCCATTGACGGATTTCTTTCGATGACGATGAGACGGATGAAGCAAAGAGTCACATACCTCTGTTTTGAGCTTTCCCTTTTCTGTTGCTTAGAAGAAAATTGATAGAATTAGTTTAGTTTTTCCTGTTTTCTGTTTTAGCGTCCCGGAGAAAAATACCTCGAAAATAAAAGTTCTCCGATGGTCCTGAAAATTACTATGATTTTTTTCTGGAATTTTTGAAAATTTCTGGGCCTGAGAGCTGGTCAGGGGGCCTGACCTGTGGGCCACAAGCCCCCCACCGCCACCTAACCCCCTAGTGGCGGGGTGCAAGCTTGTGGGGCCCACAGGCATCCCCTCCACTCATTCCAGCTCCCAACCTCTTCTTCCACCTCCAGAAAAAATTGTTTCGCAGCTCAAACCCATGTTCTTGCTCATTTGGCTGTGATTTTCGATCTCCTTGCTCAAAGCACCATTCTCCAAACCGTTTTGGGGAAATTGCTCCTTGGTAAGTGACTCCTCCATTGGTCCAATTAGTTTTTGCTCTAGTGCTTTATCCTTCGCGAATTCTTGCTACCTTGGTGACCCTGATCTTGAGCTAGAAAAGTTGATTTTAGCTGGTCCCAAGTAGTTTTAGCGCGTGATACGGTCTCTAGGCACTAGTACGAGTAGTTGCTACAAGGTGTGGTGGGTCTTTATTCACTTTTCTCTTGAACTTCAAAAATTTCAGCAAAAGGAAATTATGTTCAAGAGGAAGTTTCATGGTGGTTCCTCAAGTAAGAAGGGTCCCCGTCTCTCTTTTTGGGAGCCGGAACCTTTTCAACTAAGGGACGCACCGGTGCAACCATGTGAATGGCCTTCCGATGAGTTCATGATCGAAGCAGGTTTCAAGGATGAGTTTGATGCACTTGTCCGCAATGCCGGGTTAGAAGAATTCCTCTCAAATAAATGTGAACAGTATGCTATGCTCACTGCCTCTTTCGTGCGTAGATTTAAATTCTTAGCTGGCCATGACTCATCCATACTGTTTGATCTATACGATAAATCCTATACCGTGGGTGTGGAGGATTTCAATAGGATTTGCAAGATACCCGATGGAGGTAGTGTTATTGATCCTCCTAAGTCTTCGGTCAGAGACTTTGTCTCCAGTATAACTGTTGGAGAAACCAGAGATATCACGCAAGCCACCATAGGAAGCATCCATTTCCCTGCCTTGCACTACCTCGCCCTCCTCATAGGTAGGTGCGTTAACGGTAAGGGTGCACATTGTCACCTATGCGCTTCCGACCTTAGTATCCTTAAGAGCGCAGTAACAGGTGACAGGAGCTTCAATATGGGAGCTATAATAGCAAGGAGGCTGAATAAAAATGCCAGTGAGGGTGATTTCTTTGGTGGAGTTTATGCTACACGCTTAGCAAATTTTCTTGGGGTATCCATCCGTCCAGAAGACCCTCCTCTCCGTACAGCCTACCTTGATCGTGTCGCTCTAACACGCTACCAGTTCCTTGATAGAGATCATGGATCCCTCCTATACCGCTTGATATTTAACCGGCAACGTGTTTTCCATATTACCCTTCCTGCTCCTTCTTTCTTTGACTTTCAGGTTAAACGAAGATACTACATAACCATAGGAGAGGCAGAGGAGTACGAGAGGGAGGCGACAGCTGCTCGACTTCGTGAGGCAGCTATTCAGGCAGTGGCTGCAGCACTCCCGTATAACATCCATTATGACTTTGGGTTTCGCCAGGATCATCCATGGGAGTAGACCAAGCTAGGCCAAAAGCCTAAGCTTGGGGGAGTACGTGTTCTCACCGAATTTACATTCATGCTTATGCTTTCACTTTGTTAGCCGGTGTTTACATTTTTCCACTGTAATATCCATGCTAGTTTCTTTTCGTTTTCTTGTTTTCATGTTTTGTGTCCTTTTGAGAAAACCCAAGAAGATTTTTCTTTCTTCTTTTGCTTGTTGGGAGCTTTCCCGTGTAAATATTTTTCTTTTTCTTTGGGTCAAGGTAGAATATATTGGTTACAATGCTTATTGGTTCTTGCATGCTTACCTGTTTAGCTTTCAAAGAGCCATATTATTTTGTCTTCTCCTTTGTGTTTGCCTGCAGATTCAGCTTAGTCCAATGCGCTTATTATCGTTTTCATCGTTCGATCGTGCAAATGAATGGCAACAATGATGATATATGATGAAGTGACTGTGACTGAAAAACTGGTATGAACTCTATCTATTTTCTTTTTGTAAATATGACTAGCTTGTCGACCCAGATTTAGCTTTGTTGTGAGGGAACCATGTTTGCAATGACAACTTAGAGATCATAGTTTCTGATGCCATGCTTATTTAGCTGAGAGCTTATAATGGTTTGTCTTGAATGCCAACATAGATTTTGAGATGACTGTGATGTAGTATGATAGGATGGTATTCTCCTTTGATTTTTTCAAGTGGCTTGACTTGGCGCATGTTCATGCATGTAGTTGAAAAAAAATCAACATAGCCTCTATGATGTTCGTGTTCATGGTCATTTATATCCTGTTCATGCTTGCATTCAATGTTAGTCAAACTCATTGCATCTTGATGACTGTTGTCGCTCTCTAGTTGGTTGCTTCCTAGTCTTTTGCTAGCCTTCACTTGTACTAAGCGGGAATGCTGCTTGTGCAGCCAATTCCATAAACCCAAAAGTTTTTCCATGAGAGTCCACCATACCTACGTATTTGCGGTATCTACCTGCCGTTCCAAGTAAATTTGCATGTGCCATTCTCTAAACCTTCAAGAAATAAATCTGTTTTGCATGCCCGAACCGCTCATCTGGTGATAGAGGGCTATTGGTATCTTCCATGGTAGGAGTGTTATCCTCGACATGTGTTTATTCATAGTCCTTCACGAGAAAGGGGCCGGTATTTGGGATGCCCAGTTCCATGCTTAAATCGAAAACATAACTGTAAAACAAGTCTCCCCCCGGATTGATGTTAGTATGGACGGTACCCGAGGATTCGACTAGCCGTGGAGTGTGATTGATTGGTGGTGGGGGAGTTAAAACTTTACTTTTCTATTTGGGAACCGCCTATAGCATGAGTAGCATGGAAGATATTGAGAACTCTTGGTCATTGCATTGACAATGAAAGCATGCCAACCAAAATTATTATCTCTGTTTTCAAAGCTTGAGCTCTGGCACCTCTGCAAATCAATGCTTCCCTCTGCGAAGGGCCTGTCTATTTATTTTCCTGTCGAGTCATCCTCCTCTTATATAAGCACCAATTAGAGAGCACCTCTGTCATTTTTATGCTTTGCTTTTGATTGATATTGAGTATGGCTATGATTGGATCTTCGTTGCTATGAATTACAATGTTTAGTCAGCCTTTGATCTTTGAAAGTGCTCTGCATTTATGTTTTGCAGTCTCAGAAAGAGCTAGCGAGATACCACCTATTCATATTGCTTCATGCTTGTTTTGATTGAAGTGTTGGTATTTGAAACTCATTATTATTTGCTCGTTAGCTCATTATGCCATTGATATTAGTTTACCGTGAGACCTTTGTGTCATTTGCTTATGTGGTTAACTTGTGATCTTGCTGAAATTCTGGTTATGAGTTAGACGTAGTTGCAACAACAAGATCAAATAGAGTTTGTCAAAGTTTTTCTTTCTCTCTCAGTTTGTCAACTGAGTTGCTTGAGGACAAGCAAGGTTTTAAGCTTGGTGGAGGTGATACGTCTCCAACGTATCTACTTTTCCAAACTCTTTTGCCCTTGTTTTGGACTATAATTTGCATGATTTGAATGGAACTAACCTGGACTGACGCTGTTTTCAGCAGAATTGCCTTGGTGTTATTTTTGTGCAGAAATCAAAGTTCTCCAAACGTCCTCAAAATTTACGAGGAGCAGTTTTGGAAAATATTAAAAATATCTGCGCCAAGTTCCACCTTAGGGGGTGGGCCAGTGGGCCACAAGCCCCTGCTCCGCCACCACCCCCCTGGTGGCGGTGGGCAGGCTTCTGGGGCCCACAGGCACCTGCCGCCCCCAACTCCAGCTCTATAAGTTGTCTTTCATCCCAGAAAAAATAAAAATAGAAGTTTTCGTCACGGTTTCGATACGGAGGCGCCGCCACCACCTGTTCTTCATCTGGAGGGCAGATCTGGAGTCCGTCTTGGGCTCCGGAGAGGGGATATCGTCGCCATCGTCATCATCAACCTTCTTCCCTCTCCAATTCCATGAAGCTCTTCGTCGTTCGTGAGTAATGTATTCGTAGGCTCGCTGGGCGGTGATGAGTAGGATGAGATCTATCATGTAATCGAGTTAGTTTTGATGGGGATTGATCCCTAGTATCCACTATGTTGTGAGATTTGATGTTGCTACTACTTTGCCATGCTTAATGCTTGTCACTAGGGTCCGAGTGCCATGATTTCAGATCTGAAATTATTATTTTGTCACCTATATATGTGTGTTTTAGATCCGATCTTGCAAGTTGTAGTTACCTACTATTTGTTATGATCCGGCAACCCCGGAGTGACAATAACCGGAACCACTCCCAGTGATGATCATAGTTTGAGGAGTACATGTGTTCACCAAGTGCTAATGCGTTGGTCCGGTTCTTTATTAAAAGGAGAACCTTAATATCCCATAGTTTCCTTTTAGACCCCGTTGCCACGGGAGGGATGGACAATAGATGCCATGCAAGTTCTTTTCCCTAAGCACGTATGACGATACACAGAATGCATGCGTACATCACATTGACGAACGGGAGCTTGCCACTTATCTCTCCGTGTTATAGCTGTTGCATGATGAATATCATCCAAACAAATCACCGACCCATTGCCTACGAGTTTGTCCTACTGCTGCTGTTACTTGTCTTGGTCTGCTGCAGCTACTACTGTTGCTACTGTTGTTACTTGTCTTGCTCTGCTGCTGCTACTATTGTCGCTTGCTACTGTTGCTACTTGCTACTGCTATCACTACTGCTATTCCTTGCCACTGCTATTGCTCGTTACACTGCTACTACCTGTTACACTGTTGATTCGCCTGACCGTTGACGGGAATTGACAACTTCCGTCAACGCGGCAACGGAAGCGCCATTGATACAATCATTAGGAATAGTCTGCCGTCAACAGATCGTTTCTAACACCGTTGTTATCATACTACTTTGCTGTTACTATTGTGCTTGCAGATACTAATATTTCACGTGTGGTTGGATCCGACAAATTCAGCTGCTAATACTTGAGAGTATACTCTCACCTCCTTTTGGCGATCTACAAATTTGGGTCGAATACTCTACCCTCGAAAGCTACTACGAATCCACGCGCTGGTGGGTCATCAACAACATTCTTCCAGTTTCATTGACGGGGAGTGCTATCAGCATTCTTCTGGTGCCGTTGCAGGAGAAGGTTAGTTGTTATAAGCATTCGTCTAGCTAACGCCAGAGATTGCAGGATCAGCCCTTTTGTGGAGCCATTGCCAGGGAAGCACAGCTGACGTCACAAACCTTCCTCGACCACTAACTTCAGGTGGTGTTGGACGAACTAATAAACCTGGTGTGTCCCAGTCTTTGTCTCTTTCGTCCGTTGGCAAGATTTGCAACATACCACATCACTATCAATTGGTGGGCATCGTTTATGTTGGTGCTGCTCTTCACGCGACTCGGCTTGATATCTGCGTGGGAATGTAAATTGGGTTGGAAGCGTTAACCCTTTGCTCGGGCCACGTCTGTATATATATTGGGTAAACCTTGGAGTACAATGAAGTGATCGATGATCTCAGGAGTTTGGTTACAGAGGGAGAGGAAGAAGAGATAGAATAGGTTACATGTTTAAACATATATCCTCTATCCTATACATATTCTAACACTCCCCCTCAATCTAAACCTCATGAACTTCTCCCAAATTTGAGATTGTACTTGAACTCATCAACCTCCTCACAGTGAGTGGTTTTGTGAATCCATCAGCAAGTTGATCTCCTGTAGGAAAGAACCGAATCTCGAGAAGCTTTCTAGCTACTCTTTCTCTGACGAAATAAAAATCAACTTCAATATGTTTCGTGCGTGCATGAAAGATAGGATTGGCTGACATATAAGTTGGACCAATATTATCACACCATAGTCTGGCAACTTTTGGAGTTTTAATTCCAAGCTCATAGAGTAGTGTTTGTATCCACATTACTTCAGCTGTGGCATTTACCAAAGCTTTGTATTCAGCCTCACTGCTTGAGCTAGAGACTGTAGCTTGCTTTTTGTACTCCATGACACAAGATTGGTTCCCAGAAACACATCAAATCCACTAGTAGACCTTTTATCATCAACACATCCTGCCGAGTCTGCATCACAGTAGGCAGTAACAAGCATAGAAGAGGACTTAGTAATCCGAAGTCGAAGCCCTTCCGAAAACCTAAGATACCTCAAAATTCTCTTGACTGCAGTCGAATGAGTAGTGCTAGGGGCATGAAGAAACTGACATACCTTGTTTACAACATAAGAAATGTCAGGACGTGTAAGTGTTAAGTATTTTAAAGCACCCACAACACTCCTGTAATTTCATGCATCCTCTGAACCAAGTGCCTCTCCACTTTCAACCAAAAGTTATTCTGAGGTTGAGATAGGTGTACTCACGGGTTTAGAATTTTCCAATCCTACCCTCCTGAGTATGTCAGCTGTGTACTTGCCTTGTTTGAGAAGTATACCATCTCTTATTTGTTTGATTTCTATGCCAAGTAAGTAAAGAAGATCTCCCAAGTCCTTGAGAGCAAACTCCAACTTGAGATCTTTAAGCAGACAAGTAGTAGCACTTGAATTTGAACTAGCAACAATGATATCATCAACATAAACAAGCACAAAGATAGTGACATTCTATTTATTGTAAAATAATAATGAGGTGCCTGCCTTGGATGGTCTAAATCCAAGTTGTTGTAGTTGCATACTCAATCTAGAATACCAAGCTCTTGGGGCATGTTTCAAACCATATAAAGCTTTATCCAACTTACAAACATAATGTGGTGTGCCTTGATCCTCATAACTTGGTGGCTGCCCCATTAACACCTCTTCCTCAAGAACACCATGAAGAAACATGTTCTGAACATCTAGCTGTCTTAGGCTCCAACCTATGGAAATAGCAATAGACAAGACAAGTCGAATAGTAGCTGATTTAAGAACAGGACTGAAGGTATCCTCATAATCAATGCCAAACCTCTGTTTGAAACCTTTAGCGACTAATCTAGCCTTGTATCTGTCTATACTTCCATCAGACTTTCTTTTTTATCTTGTACACCCATTTACAGTCAATCACATTTCTACCACTCTTTGGTGGTACTAGGTGCCAAGTTTTATTTTTCATAAGTGCATCATACTAACTGTCCATGGCGTCTTTCCAATCTTTGTGAGCCAGAGCATCAGACAAATTAACTGGTTCACCAGCAGTAGTGAGAAAAGCATGTTTTGTTTTGTCATACCTTATTGTACCATCTATATATTCCTTCTTGTTGACAATACCTGACTGAGACCTTGTATGCCGACGAGAAGCAATGGGAGATATAGGAGCTAGGTGATGACCCACAAGTCTAGGGGATCAATCGTAGTCCTTTCGATAAGTAAGAGTGTAGAACCCAACGAGGAGCAGAAGGCTCTCATAAACGGATTTCAGCAAGGTAATAACTGCAAGCACTGAAAGTAGCGGTAACAAGTGATTGTGTAGCGAGATGAAACGTAGCAAGCAAAAAGTAACAAGTAACAAGTAGTAGCAACGATGCAGCAAGTGGATCAATACCTTTTGTAGCAAGGGACAAGCCTGAACAAAGTCTTATAGGAGGAAAAACGCTCCCGAGGACACACGAGAATTTCTTTCATGCTAGTTTCATCATGTTCATATGATTCGTGTTCGTTACTTTGATAGTTTGATATGTGGGTGGACCGGCGCTTGGGTACTGCCCTTACTTGGACAAGCATCCCACTTATGATTAACCTCTCTCGCAAGCATCTGCAACTACAAAAGAAGAATTAAGACAATGTCTAACCATAACATTAAACTAGTGGATCCAAATCAGCTCCTTACGAAGCAACACATAGACTGGGGTTTAAGCTTCTGTCACTCCAGCAACCCATCATCTACTTAATACTCCCCAATGCCTTCCTCTAGGCCCAAATATGGTGAAGTATTATGTAGTCAATGTTCACATAACACCACTAGAGGAAAAGACAACATACAACATATCAAAATACCGAACGAATATCAAATTCACATGACTATTATTAACATGACTTATCCCATGTCCTCAGGAACAAAAGTAACTACTCACAAAACATAATCATAGTCATGATCACAGGTGTAATGAATAGCATCAAGGATTTGAACATAAACTCTTCCACCAAGTAATCCAACTAGCATCAACTACAAACAGTAATCAACACTACTAGTAACCTTACAAGTACCAATCGGAGTCGTGAGACGGAGATTGGTTACAAGAGATGAACTAGGGATTGGAGAGGAGATGGTGCTGATGAAGATGTTGATGAAGATGCCTCCCCTCCGATGAGAGGAGTGTTGGTGATGACGATGGCGACGATTTCCCCCTCCGAGAGGGAAGTTTCCCCGGCAGGATCTTCCTGCCGGAGCTCTAGATTGGATCTGCTCAAGTTCCACCTCGTGGCGGCGGCGAAACCACGAAAAAGCTCCCGAATGATTTTTTTCTCGAACGAAACCCTTCATATAGCAAAAGAGGGGGTCTAGTGGGCCGTCAGGGAGCCCACAAGCCCCCACTCCGCCCCTAGGGGGGTGGCGGTCGCAGGGCTTGTGGCGCCCTGGCAGCCCCCCTCCGGTACTTCTTTCGCCCAGTATTTTTTATATAATCCCAAAAAAATCCACGTAACTTTTCAGGGCATTTGGATATGTGCAGAATAGTGGACTAAGATTTGCTCCTTTTCCAGTCCAGAATTCCAGCTGCCTGAATTCTCCCTCTTCAACTAAACCTTGCAAAATAAGAGAGAAAAGGCATAAATATGGTACCACAAAGTAATAAAACAACCCATAAAGCAATAAATATCAACATGAAAGCATGATGCAAAATGTACGTATCAACTCCCCCAAGCTTAGACCTCGCTTATCCTCAAGCGAAAACCAAGTTCCATAAACATGTCCACATGTTTAGGGACGAAGGTGTCGATAAAACATAATACGGACATGAGGGCATCATGATCACACATAGAACAGCAATACATCATAAAGATTCTTATTGGAAAGTAACAATTCCTTCACAAAGCAAAGCATGAAGCAAAAACCTTATCGACAAGTAACCAACAATAGTCCATAGTCATTGAAGAAATTGCAACTTATCACAACATTAGAAAGAGTCAAATAAGAGCTTGTAAGGCAAACCTACATACTCAATCATCTCTTTTGTTTTCCACAATTGTTACAACTCACGTGGTACTCATGGTGTCAAAGTTTCAACTGGACACAGAGGAAGATAGGGGCTTATAGTTTTGCCTCCCAATGATTTACCGCAAGGGTAAAGTCAACAATAATAAAGCATAAGTGCTCAACTCCAAGTTGATATATGAATATAGATCTTTCCCAAGCATGTGACGGTAGCCAAGACAAAGGCAAAATAGGGAATTGGTGAAGATCACCATGACTCTTAAAAGGGCAAAAAGTAAAGGTACAAGATAGGCCCTTCGCAGAGGGAAGCAGAGGTTGTCATGCGCTTTTGAGGTTTGAATGCGTGTCCTCTTAGTGCGGAGGAACGTCACTTTATATTGCCTCTTGTGATAAAGAACTTTATTATGCAGTCTGTCACTTTTATGTCTTCCTCATCACAGGTTCGTACAAAGCTTATTTTCCACACACTAATAGATCATACATATTAGAGAGCAATTTTTATTGCTTGCACCGATGACAACTTACTTGAAGGATCTTATTCAATCCATAGGTAGGTATGGTGGACTCTCATGGCAAAACTGGGTTGGAGGTTTATGGATGCACAAGTAGTATCTCTACTTGGTGTGGGAGTTTTGGCTGATATGAGGTGGAAGCAATCGTCACATGCTAAGGGATCTCTAATCATATAACATTGTTTGGAACCAAGCAAACACAATTCATTATGTTGTCTTCCTTGTCCAACATCTAGTCCTAAGCATGTAATAGTTTGGTGAGTGCTCACAATTGTAAAAAGTGTCTAAGATGATATATTTATATGTGAACCTCTCTTTCTTTATTACTTCTTATTAATTGCAACAATGACTGAGGTCTATGTTGATTTATTCTCAACAAGTTTCAATCATCATACGTGTCATAAGTGAAGTTATCACTTTCCATAAGATCGTCTCATGATCTTTCATGCTATCGTTCTTTTCATACTATTGATCATGGCACAAAGCAAAGCCCTTGACTAAGATACTCTTTATTATATAGCTCGTAAGCTCGAATACATCGGGGGAGATACAAAAGCAAAATACTCAAACTAAACACTAAAGACTTATTCCTCTAAGAGAAGAAATAAAAACTGAAAAGGAAAGAACTAAAACAAAGGTAAAAGCACAAGATATAAAGGTGATACGATACCAGGGCAACTTCCCCAAGCTTGGCAGAAGCCAAGGGGATTGCCTATACCAATGCTTAGTTGTCTTCCTTTCCTGGGGGTGTTGTTGTTGGAGCAGTCTTGAGCTTGTCTAATTTCCACTTGAGCTAAAAGTTCTGCTCCCTTAGATCGTCATTCTCTTCCTCAAGTTTCAACACTCTATGGCAAAGTTCCTACTTACTCTCCTGCAAGAAACGAGAAGGGATAAACAATGTCTTAGGCTTCTTCCTATGGTCAGGGAGGCTTGAATTCTTGAACTCCACATGGGTGTTTGCAGGTTGAGGTAGAGGAGCCTCCTCTTCATCAGAACTCGTTTGCTCCTTCCCTTTGGGCTCATAGTCCTCTTCCTCATCAGTGGTCCAGCCATATGGTTCCAAATCCCCATAGACCTTGGGGTTACCAAGGTAGTCAGCCACATAACTCTCCCCCTGTGAATCCTGAGAAGACATCTTGACCTAGATCTGCGACAGAAACAAGCTCGAAACGAAAACAGAGGAAAACTGCGTGATACGGAGATCAAAACCTTTGGGCGAGTATATATTGATTTTTTCTCGACCAGAAGGAGTGCTCCGCAAGAAAACGGAGTCCGGGAGGCACACGAGGTGCCCACAAGCCCTCCCTGCGCCACCAGGGGGGTAGGGGGCGGTGTCCAAGCTTGTGGCCGCCTCGTGCACTCTCCGGACTGCTTTTTATTTTTCTAATTTTCCAAAAAATCCAAAACGGAGGAAATTTCCTTTTGGAAAAGCATCGGAGTCCAATTTATTACCGAAACAAACACCTCTTCGTTTTCAGGGTCTGAAACAGGCTGATAAACATCCCTTATGTACTCCTCTGGAGTTATGACATTGATGATATTGGTCTCAACATTTATGGGAGTACCAGAGATGTAATACTTGATTCTTTGCCCATTTACCACTCTAGGAAAATTTCCTTCCCTGTTATTGATTTGATGGCACAGGAACGATATACTTCCTCGATAACATAAGGACCTTTCCATTTAGAGAGAAGCTTGCCTGCAAAGAATCTCAAACGAGAATTGTATAGCAAGACATAATCACCTACATTGAACTCTCGTTTCTGTATTCGTTTGTCGTGCCATCTCTTAACCTTTTCCTTGAACAACTTGGCATTCTCATATGCCTGGGCCCTCCATTCATCTAACGAGCTGATATCAAACAAACGCTTCTCACCGGCAAGTTTGAAATCAAAGTTGAGCTCTTTGATTGCCCAATAAGTTTTGTGTTCCAGCTCAAGAGGTAAATGACAGGCCTTACCGTAAACCATTTTATACGGTGACATGCCCATGGGATTCTTATAAGCAGTCCTATAAGCCCATAATGCATCGTCAAGTTTGCTAGACCAATTCTTTCAAGATCTATTGACGGTCTTTTGTAGGATCAATTTGATCTCCCTATTACTCAACTCCACTTGACCACTAGACTGAGGATGATAAGGAGATGCAACTCTATGGTTGACATCATACTTAGCTAGCATCTTGCGGAAAACACCATGAATGAAGTGTGAACCGCCATCAGTCATCAAATATCTAGGGACTCCAAATCTTGGGAATATGACTTCCTTAAGCATCTTAATAGAGGTGTGGTGATCAGCATTTTTAGTGGGGATAGCTTCTACCCACTTAGTAACGTAATCCATGGCAACTAAGATGTGAGTGTCAACATTGGAACTCGGGAAGGGTCCCATATGATCAAAGCCCCAGATATCAAATGGTTCAATGACAAGTGAATAGTTCATAGGCATTTCCTCACGCTTACTGATGTTCCCTATTCTTTGGCATTCGTCACAAGACAAGACAAACTTACGGGCATCCTTGAAGAGAGTGGGCCAATAGAAACCTGATTGCAATACCTTATGGGCAATTCTATCTCCAGCGTGGTGTCCTCCGTAGGCTTCGGAATGACACTTCTGCAAGATCTGTCCCTGT
The DNA here is from genome assembly GCF_904849725.1 of Hordeum vulgare subsp. vulgare. Taxonomy (NCBI): domain Eukaryota; kingdom Viridiplantae; phylum Streptophyta; class Magnoliopsida; order Poales; family Poaceae; genus Hordeum; species Hordeum vulgare. The sequence goes on from NC_058523.1 coordinate 130,363,796, forward strand.
TCATGTTCAGGCACACAACGTCTAATAACACCATCTACTCCTTCCTTATAAAGGTGAGGATCATCCCAAAAGTAGTGTCTCAAATCAAAGAATAATTTCTTCTTTTGCTGATAGGTGAAACCGGGTGGTATGTATTTGGCTACGATATAATTTGCGTAATCAGCATACCACGGTGCACTATGTGAAGTGCGGATGACATTCAGTTGCTCATCAGGAAAGCTGTCATCAATAGGTAGTGGGTCATTAAGGACATTCTCTAGCCTAGACAAGTTATTTGCTACAGGGTTATCAGCACCCTTTCGGTCAACGACGTGCAAATCAAATTCCTATAGCAGGAGAACCCATCTGATCAGCCTAGGCTTAGCGTCCTTCTTCTCCATAAGGTACTTAATAGCAGCATGATCAGAGTGAACAGTGACTTTGGAGTCAACTATATAAGATCTGAACTTTTCACATGCAAACACGACTGCTAAAAATTCCTTCTCCGTAGTGGCATAGTTTCTTTGGGCACTGTCTAGAGTTTTACTAGCGTAGTGAATAACATTCAACTTTTTGTCAACTCTTTGTCCTAGAACAACACCAACAGCATAATCGCTAGCATCGCACATGATTTCAAAGGGCAAGTTCCAGTCAAGTGGTTGAACAATAGGTGCGGTTATCAAAGCCTTCTTAAGTATTTCAAAAGCTTTCTCACAATCCTCATCAAAAACAAAAGGAACATCCTTGTGCAAGAGGTTGGTAAGAGGCCTAGAAATCTTAGAGAAGTCTTTAATGAACCTTCTATAGAAACCAGCATGACCTAGGAAACTTCGTATACCTCTGATATCTGTGGGGCAAGGCCTTTTCTCAATTGCATCAACATTAGCCTTATCAACTTCAATGCCTCTTTCAGAAATTTTGTTTTCTAAGACGATACCTTCATTTACCATAAAGTGGCACTTCTCCCAATTCAAGACGAGGTTGGTATCTTCGCATCTCTGTAAGACTCAATAAAGGTTGTTGAGGCAATCATCAAAGGAAGACCCGTAAACGGAGAAGTCATCCATGAAAACCTCGACAATATTTTCACAAAAGTCAGAGAATATAGCCATCATACATCTTTGAAAGGTGGCAGGTGCATTGCATAAGCCAAAAGGCATACGTCTATAGGCAAACGTACCGAAGGGGCAGGTGAAAGTGGTATTTTCTTGATCAGATTGTGTAACAGGTATTTGCGAGAAACCTGAATAACCGTCTAGAAAGCAGAAGTGTGTGCCTTGATAGCCTTTCTAGCATTTGGTCGATAAACGGCAAAGGATAATGATCTTTCCTGGTTGCCTTGTTCAGTTTCCGGAAGTCTATCACCATCCTATAGCCAGTAATAATCCTTTGTGGGATTAGTTCATCCTTATCATTAGGAACGACGGTGATACCTCCCTTCTTAGGTACGCAATATACTAGACTTACCCAATCACTATGAGCAACATTATAAATGATTCCTGCTTCGAGAAGCTTTAATATTTCTTTTCTCACAACCTCTTTCATCTTAGGATTTAATCTCCTTTGATGATCAACCACTGATTTAAAGTCAGGATCAGTTTTAATCTTGTGCTGACATAGAGTAGGACTAATACCCTTAAGATCATCAAGAGTATATCCAATAGCAGCACAGTGCTTCCTCAGAGTTCTTAGTAACTTCTTCTCTTCGTGCTCTGAGAGGAGAGCACTAATAATAACATGATATATCTCCTTCTCATCAAGATAGGCATACTTAAGAGTATCAGGCAACTGTTTAAGCTCGAAAACAGGATCACCCTTTGGTGGGGGAGGATCCCCAAGTAGTTCAACAAGCAGATTATTCTTGAGAATAGGATATTGTTCTAAGACAATTTTATCTATCTCATCTCTCTCCTCCATATGCATATCATTTTCATGCTCAAGCAGATATTGCTCTAAGGGATCCGTAGGAGGTACGACAATAGAGGCAAGAGCAATGATTTCATCCCTACCAGACGACTCTTTTTCATGGGGTTGTCTTCCAAACCTGGAGAAGATAAATTCATGAGACACACCCTCGAAACTAACAGTGACGGTCTGCTTAATGCAATCAGTGTGAGCATTGACAGTGTTGAGAAAGGGTCTACTGAATATGATGGGACAAAAGCTATCTTGTGCAGTACCAAGGACGAGGAAATCAGTAGGATACTTCGTCTTACCACACAAGACTTCTACGTCTCTTACAATTCCTAGAGGGCAGATAGTGTCTCTATTAGCTAGCGTAATAGTGACATCAATGGGTTCTAACTCAGCAGGTGCAATCTCATATTTGATTTCATCATATAGAGAATGGGGTATTGCACTAACACTAGCTCCCATATCACATAAACCATGGTAACAGTGATCTCCTATCTTGAAAGAAACAACGGGCAGGCCAAATACAGGTTCGTGTTTGTCTTTCGTGTGAGGTTTAGCAATTCTAGCGGAGTCCTCACAGAATTTAATAACATGCCCGTCTATGTCTTCGGCTAAGAGATCTTTGATAATAGCAACACTAGGTTCAACTCTAATCTCCTCAGGGGGTGCAAGTGGTCTAATGTAACCCCTACGTATCACAGTTGGAGCTTTAGAATAATCCTTTATCCTAGCAGGGTATGGTGGTTTCTCACTGTAAGCACGAGGAACAACAGGATCACTAAAAGCAATGACTTTCTCCTCAACAAGATTGGTTTTGGCTATGTTGCTTTCTACAGGAGGATGACATTTAAACCACTTCTCTTTGGGAAGATCAACATGAGCAGCAAAAGATTCACATAGAGAAGCTACTATCTCAGAGTCAGGTCCATACTTAGCGCTAAAATCTCTAAAATTGTTTGTCTCAACAAAAGATTTAACGCAATCAAACTGGAAATTCATACCTGACTCCTTACCTTCCTCCAGCTCCCAATCTTCAGAGTTGCGTTTGATTCTTTCCAATAAATTCCACTTGTGATCAATATCCTTCTTCATCAAAGAACCGGTACAAGAAGTGTCAAGCATGGTACGATCTTCATGAGAAAGCCGAGCATAAAAGTTTTGAGTGATGATTTCTCTCGAGAGCTCATGATTGGGGCATGAATATAACATTGATTTAAGCCTCCCCAAGATTGAGCTATGCTTTCCCTGTCATGAGGCCAAAAGTTATAAATATAATTCCGATCATGATGTACTAAATGCATAGGATAAAACTTTTGATGAAATTCCAATTTCAACCGATTGTAGTCCCATGATCCAGTATCATCACATAGCCTATACCATGTCAACGCCTTATCCTTCAAAGATAAAGGAAAGACTTTCTTCTTTATCTCATCCTCGGGAAAACCTGCAAGCTTAAATAAACCACAAACTTCATCTACATAGATTGGATGCACGTCTGGATGTGAAGATCCATCTCCTGTAAAAGGATTAGCCAGCAGTTTCTCAAGCATACCCGAAGGAATTTCATAAAAGATATTTTCAGTAGGTACCTCAGGTTGAGGAAAAACTCCTCGTGCTTCCGTTCATGGTGAAGATACCCCGAACAAACTCCTCAAAGGAACAGTTTCCATAGTGACAAGTGATAATAAATTTCAGCACAGTATAAAAATGTTTCCTTACCAATTTCCACTTACCAAAGGCGCTTCACTCCCCGGCAACGGCGCCAGAAAAGAGTCTTGATGACCCACAAGTATAGGGGATCAATCGTAGTCCTTTCGATAAGCAAGAGTGTCGAACCCAACGAGGAGCAGAAGGCTCTGATAAACGGATTTCAGCAAGGTAATAACTGCAAGCACTGAAAGTAGCGGTAACAGGTGATTGTGTAGCGAGGTGAAACGTAGCAAGCAAAAAGTAACAAGTAACAAGTAGTAGCAACGATGCAGCAAGTGGACCAATACCTTTTGTAGCAAGGGACAAGCCTGAACAAAGTCTTATAGGAGGAAAAACGTTCCCGAGGAAACACGGGAATTTCTGTCATGCTAGTTTCATCATGTTCATATGATTCACGTTCGTTACATTGATAGTCTGATATGTGGGTGGACCGGCGCTTGGGTACTGCCCATACTTGGACAAGCATCCCACTTATGATTTACCTTTCTCGCAAGCATCCACAACTACAAAATAAGAATTAAGACAAAGTCTAACCATATCATTAAACTAGTGGATCCAAATCAGCCCCTTACGAAGCAACGCATAGACTGGGGTTTAAGCTTCTGTCACTCCAGCAACCCATCATCTAATTACTACTCACGAATGCCTTCCTCTAGGCCCAAATATGGTGAAGTGTTATGTAGTCGAAGTTCACATAACACCACTACAGGAAAAGACAACATACAACATATCAAAATACCGAACGAATATCAAATTCACATGACTATTATTAACATGACTTATCCCATGTCCTTAGGAACAAAAGTAAATACTCACAAAACATAATCATTGTCATGATCAGAGGTGTAATGAATATCATCAAGGATCTGAACATAAACTCTTCCACCAAGTAATCCAACTAGCATCAACTACAAAGAGTAATCAGCACTACTAGTAACCTTACAAGTACCAATCGGATCCGTGAGACGGAGATTGGTTACAAGAGATGAACTAGGGATTGGAGAGGAGATGGTGCTGATGAAGATGTTGATGAAGATGCCTCCCCTCCGACGAGAGGAGTGTTGGTGATGACGATGGCGACGATTTCCCCCTCCGAGAGGGAAGTTTCCCCGGAAGGATCGTCCTGCCGGAGCTCTAGATTGGATCTGCTCAAGTTCCGCCTCGTGGCGGCGACGAAACCACGAAAAAAGGTCCCGAATGATTTTTTCTGGAACGAAACCCTTCATATAGCAAAAGAGGGGGGCTAGTGGGCCGTCAGGGAGCCCACAAGCCCCCACTCCGCCACAAGGGGTTGGCGGTGGCAGGGCTTGTGGCGCCCTGGCAGCCCCCCTCCGGTACTTCTTTCGCCCAGTATTTTTTATATAATCCCAAAAAAATCCACGTAACTTTTCAGGGCATTTGGAGATGTCCAGAATAGTGGACTAAGATTTGCTCCTTTTCCAGTCCAGAATTCCAGGTGCCTGAATTGTCCCTCTTCAAATAAACCTTGCAAAATAAGAGAGAAAAGGCATAAATATGGTACCACGAAGTAATAAAACAGCCCATAAAGCAATAAATATCAACATGAAAGCATGATGCAAAATGGACGTATCACTCGGCATTGTGGAATTATTTGTGCAACATTTTCTGCAGCGGGGAAGGCACCACAAAAGATCCAGGCCCCTGACCCGCCTGGTCAGGGCTCACCTCGGGATCGCCCTCCGGATCCACGCGAGTGGACGCACGCGTCGGGACCGCCGGGCTGGGCACAACCGTTGTCGCCTGGTTGGCCACCCCTCGGTCCGTGGACTCATGGTTAGAGGAGAGTCGCCCCCGCGCACGCCTGGACTGGTGGGCTCCATGATGTCAGCCACTAAGTCGCAAGCCGCCCGCCAAGGGGAAGAGTCCCCCTAGGATCGCACGCCAGATCGCCTGCTGGCGGGATCCTCCTCGGGGCGAGCGCCGGCTGTGTTGGCTGCATCTTCGCACATGAAATCATGGTCCAGATCTTCACATGAATTAGTAGAAATACAATTTTGCATGGATTTATTCACATGATCAGCTTTAGACAATTCATCCTCGTGATTAGAAATTGTATCATCGTTTGGGACAAGTGCTATTTTAGCACGTAGAAGAACTCCTGCATTGGGATGAAGTGTGACAAACGGAAAGAGAGTTTCATCAAAAATAACATCTCGAGAAATATAGATACGTCCAGTTGCAATTTCTAGGCACTTGCATCCCTTATGGAGATTGCTATAGCCAAGGAAGACACATTGAGTGGACTGGAACTCAAGCTTATGATGGTTGTATGGACGTAAATTGGGGTAGCATGCACACCCAAAGATTCTGAGAGAGTTGTAGTCAGATTTTTGATGGTATAGACGTTCCAACGGAGTGGAGTTGCCAATGACTTTACTAGGAAGTCGATTAATGAGATATGTTGATGTAATGAATGCTTCATCCCAATATTTGAGAGGCATTGATGTATGATCTAGTAATGAGAGGACAACTTCAACAATGTGATGATGTTTTCGTTCAGGAGAGCCGTTTTGTTAGTGATCATGTTGGCAAGAAACATGATGTTGAATGTCTATGCTACAAAAGAAAGAGTTGAGTTTTTCATACTCCCCTCCCCAGTCACTTTGTACTGTCAGGATTTTCCTATTAAAGTGACTTTCAACAAGTCTCTGAAACTCTTGCAAGATGGAAAAAACTTCAGACTTATATTTGAACAAATAAATCCAAGTGAACTTGCTATATTCATCAATGAAACTAACATAATATATTTTTTCTTCGAAAAGAATCTGTGGCATGACCCCATACATCACTAAAAATAAGCTCTAAAGGAGCATGAGATGCACTATTTGACTTGGGATAAGGAAGTTGATGACTTTTGGCACATTGATAGGCCTCACAAACCGACTCACTAATTTGACTATGTGACAATGGAAGTTTGTCTTTATTGACTACTTGTTTAACTATGATCGATGATGAATGTCCTAATATTCGATGCCACCTTGCCAAAGACGGCTTGATGGAGCAGTAGACATGACGACGCTTGCGAATAAGTGCTCTGGATGTGATGGGGTAGAGCCCTCTAATGCATCTCCCGTGATGAAGGAGTTCCCGCATTACCCGGTCCTTTATAAAAAAATAACAAGGGTGAGTTTCAAAGAAGACATTGTTATTAGTGGCTAGACAAGACATAGATGCAAGGTTCTTATTGGCTTGTGGAACATGAAGGACATCTCTAAGGACTAGATCACGTCTGAGAGTAGGGGAATTGATGGAAGCTTGACTAATGTGACAAATAACCATACCTCCACCGTTTGCGGTGTGAATTTGGTCGTTGTCGAGGTATCTTTCACGAACAACAAGTTGCTCTAGTTCGCTTGTGACATGGTCTGTTGCACCTGAGTCGACGTACCAGACGCCATCTCCTCCTTCACAAACAGCTGCGGCAGCGTGACGAGCGTCAGGGACGTAATCTTCATCATAGCGGTGCTAGCAGTCCATGAACTCATGGCGTGGCTTCTTGCACATCTAGCAGCAAGGATGTCGAGTCGAAGGAGTGCGGCGGCTGTAGTTATTGTTGAAGCCGCCACTTCCCGTGCTGCCGCCGTAGCCTCCACCACCAGGGCGACCGCCCTCGCCCTGGTTGTTACCACGACCGCGACGCTGCTGTTGGTGTTGCAGTTCTGCCCCTGGTGACGGCGCCCACGTCTGCGGCCACGGGAAGCAGAGTTGGCGGAGGACTGCCTGATGTTGGTGCCGTGGAGAAGGGTCAGGCGAGCGTCAAAGCTCAAGAGCTGGTTATACAGCTCCTGAAACAAGACTAGCTCAACCCTAGCAGCCTTGGCGGACACAACTCGATTGTACTCCAGATCGAGTCCAACCAAGATTTTGGAGACGATCTCAGTGTCACGAAGAAGAGCTCCAGTGCAGCATGTGACTTCATCTGTAAGAGTCTTGATTTTGCCAAGATATTCAGCCATGGTCATGTTACCTTTTTGCAGGTTCGTGAGATCGATGTGGGTGTTGATGACCTGGGCTTGGCTTTGAGCAGCGAACATGGCGTGGTTGCGGTCCGAGAGAGGCAGTTTCCCCTCGTCAGCTTCCATAGGAGGAAGTTTCCCCTCGTCAGCTTCTCCTGAGGTTGCGGTCCGAGAGAGGCAGCATTGCTGCTGGATGATGATGAAAAGGCGGAGGGTTCAGAGGTGGTTAGGGAGATCATGGGGAAGATAGGGCTATGGAGGAGGACATGATCTCGGCCGCGGGAGAGGTAGCTAGATGCGATCTTCGATCTATGAGGAAGATGCTCTGATTACCATGTAAATTGGGTTGGAAGCGTTGAACCATTTGCTCGGGCCGCGTATGTATATATATTGGGTAAATCTTGGAGTATAAGAAAGAGGTCGATGATCTCAGGAGTTCGGTTACAGAGGAGAGGAAGAAGAGATATAATAGGTTACAAGTCTAAACAGATATCCTCTATCCTATACATATTCTAACAGGGAGGCCACACCGTTGTAGTTCATGAACGAAACACTATGGCCGAGGTTGCTGGTGCGATATCAAATCCCGTGTAAGGAAGAGTGTACCATTTTCTGCTATCTGGCTAGGTACGTAATTTATTCTGTGAGCTCCCGGTTTCATTCTTCTAATTCATTTTGTATGCCTCACGTGGTTTTGTTTGTGTCTACCTGGAGACCAAATATGAATTCATTTGTGCCCATAGGATTAGGTTGTTCAAGTTCATAATAGACGATTGGAAGGTGAAGAAATTGGATGGGACTTCCTTATCCTTATGGGTATGTACATCCTTGGCTAAGTTTGGTCCAAGCTATTTACATATGCATAATTATTATGGTCTATTTTCTTTGCCTTATACTCACTGATCCATGGTTTTATATGCCTTTATACGTTCATACTATATCTAAGATTTGTATTATTTGTACATTCTTGATTTTATTTCGAGGTTCTTCAGTTGTCAGTCAACTTTCGCTTAACAAAAGTTCATTATTGATGCAGGTGTGCCCTCACTCCCCGCCCTTGTTTTTCTGCTCAGTGATGTTTTACCTAAACTTTGCCTCTCTTATGTTCTTCTTAGTTTTTTGTACAATGGGTACTAAATGGTTGTTTGATTGTAAAAAGGTACGTGAGTTCCTTAGAAAAAGCATTAGCACTTGGAATATATGGAATTCTTCTATGTGGCTATAAGACATTTCAAATGGACCATGACCTACTAAACTTGTGTGTATGAAGATCCAATATATAGATGGGCAGTAATCTTTCTCTAGGATATCTTTCTAATGAAACTCTCTCCTTGCATGTAAGAGTATACGTACATGGTCATATTATGTGGACAGACAAATATAATTAAATATCAGTGACCAAAAGAGATTATGAAACTGGTGATTGACTGGAATGAGAAAATCAACCTATAAACAGAGGTACACGAGTGTCCAAGATCTAAAATGCACACATCTAGCACTCTTTTACTCAAATAACAAGCACACCAACTTCCATCCACAACCAACGATCTTCCTATCCCAACTCCTCCCCCTCCCCCCCGGTGGTAGCATTGTCATCTGGATCCTTGGCATAATTAGCCATCACACCACACGCTTTCACGTGAAAAATAATTTTCTTGCATGTTGTTCGAACCTACCCAACTTCTAAGAATAAGAAAGTACATGGACCTACATGAACACTCTAAATACACACACACTTTCACGCCATCAACTCGCTTTTAAACGCATTGTTTTCATTTCCCTCGTAAAAAGAGCAACATATACGCACACATAGGCTTTCTGATATGCGCGGCGAGTCGTAGCGCCTCTGCCCGCTAGTAACTACAAGGTCCCACACATGAAAACTAAGGGAAGTTATCCCAAGGCGGGGGGACTTGGCGTAGCCACGACAGTCACCTCAGTGGAGGCTCAGTTCTATTCGAACACAGGAGGTGGTCGCGATTCCTAGGCAGGAGGCTCACCATTCACCCACCATACCGCCGACTACTTCGCTGGTCCGACATCCTACATTACTAGGTGGGTTGACGGTATTAGTGGGGGAGCCGGACATACACGACGAATTGGTGGCTACTTTGGATGTCACCGTTAGGCAGTCGCCATCTTCAACGACCACAGTGCTTCCTACCGGGCACCGAACAGGAGGTTTAGTCCCGGTAGATGGAGGTGATCGCATTCGGTGCGATTCCGACTCTGATCACCGGTGTGAGGTAGCCGAGTCAATGGATTCAGGCACAACCAAATGCTGATGATCTTCAGATGGGGAGGGTCATGCGAGCGGTCAAGCTTCGAGATATTGAAGCCTCTACAGGTATGTCAGTTAATATGAGTTGTTATATTTTACATTTCTCATGTACTGAGATTGTTAGTAATGCTGTTAATTTGGGAGTCTCACTTGATAACAATGGGAGAGAGGTTGCAAAATCGATCAATGACTTGATAGACTTAGAGGCCCAAAGGGCCATGGAGATGCTTCCTAATATTGCGGTCATGAAACCTATGATTGATAATGATATTGACTCAAATGGCGTTAGGGCACTTGAGCCTATGTGCGAATACTTTGTCCTCTGGTGTGATGGAGGATGAGAATTTCGATGATGAGTTGGATGCAGAGGGGTATTCATCTCCTTTGTGTTCAAATAAGCAAGTATTAATCGGTAATGATGTGGTGATATAGGGGTATTCAACCCCTTTGCAATCACAAGAGGGTGTTTGCATGGACCTCAGTCACATGGACGCATAGGAGGTGCATGATAAACCGAAACGGGCATGGAAGAGGAAGGTTTATCCTACATCAGCAGTACGCAGAAGCATTATTATAAAATTCAAATGAAAATTTCATGATGAGAAGTGAAAGGAATCTTTTGAAATAGCACAGGTTTTGCGGACTTGGCAATAAGAAGGTTCCTCGCTGAAACGTCCATGGAACAAAGACTAGATTTTATTGCTCTACTTGAGACAAGAGGGACAATTTTACATCATAAGTCATATTTCGGGACAAAGCACCGCTGTCTTGAGGCGGAAACCTGGTTAGAGGCCCTTTTGCTCTCCGACAGAGAGATTCTATCGGGGAAACTTCACTTCGGGAGGAGGAAATCGAAGCCATCATAATCACTAATGCTTTCTCCTTCGTGGGATGAGCAATCATCATCTACATATTCACCAGCACCATCTCATATCCAACCCTAGTTACTCTCTTGTATTCAATCTCTGTCTCAAAACCTCAGTTTGGTACATGTGGGTTACTAGTTGTGTTGATTACATCCTGTAGTTGATGCTTGTTGGATTACTTGGTGGAAGATATTATGTTCATATCCTTCATTATTATTATTACACCTCTGATATTGAACATGTTGATGATGTGTGAGTAGTAATTATTTTTCCTGAGAACATTGGAGAAGTCTTGTTATAAGTAATCATCTAAAGTTGGTATTCGTTTGATATTTTGATGACATGGATGTTGTTACTTGCCTTACTAGTGTCATGTGAACATCGACTACATGGCACTTCACCATGTTATGGGCCTAAGGGAAGTCATTGTGGAGTAACAAATAGATGATGTGTTGCGGGAGTGACAGAAGCTTAAACACGAGTTTATGGGTTTCTTCATAAGGGGCTGAAATCCACATGTTTCATCCTACGGTTACATTTATCTTAATTCTTCTTTCATAGTTGTAGATACTTGCAAGAAGTGATAATCATAAGTAGGTTTTTAGTTCAAGTACTAACAGCACCTTAGCACCCGTTGATGACGAGTTGATGGATATACTTCTCGCCCCTCATTGGTTACCCCAAGTGGAAGGTGGAGATGTAGTGATCAACAAATTTCCCTCACACGGAGACTGTAAGGTTTATCGAACCAATAGGACTCCTAGGCTCAGCAAGTAGGTTTACGCTGCCCCTGTCTAGCAGAATACATGGACCTGCACACACAACAAATAACTTTTCTCCCAACGAGTACAGAGAGGTTGTCATCTCCCCGACCTTGTAGTTTGCAAAGGATCAAAACGAAAGCGGGAAGGTAATAGTGATTGCAACGGAAAAGTAAATGAAAGCGGTAAATGATGGAGGTGTAACGATGATGGTGATATGGACCGGAGTCACATGATGTTCACTAGTGATGTCTCTCTCCCAAAAGACGATAAACAACTATGCTCGGGTAAACAAATTACAGTTGGGCAATTGACAGAATTATGATCGCACCGCAATGCTAATTATGCTCCTTGATAGTTAGAGGTTCAATAGTAATGGGCAATATGCCAAGACAAGTATACCATTTATTCATCAACATCTACTTACTAATCATCCACCTTGAGACATCTATCCAGAACATCTCTCCGGTATTAAGTTGCGAGCCCCGCCCAAAGTGCAAACTCAAAGCAACGGACAACTACATTAACGAAATATGCGTAAGGTAAACAATCCTTGCAACCGTGGTCACAAGCACCATTGTTTTATCCCTGGTGGCAACAAGCACATCCCCTAGACTCATGTTTCTGTCACTCAAGCTAGACATCGAGGGGCCCGAACCCACAATCATTCATAACGCTCCCTCTTGGAGTTACGATCTACTACTTGGCCAAAGCAATAAAAAGCAACAGAGAACATGCAAGAATCACTAAGGAACATAATATAAAAGGATAATCAAATATATAACTCATAACAATCTGAACATAATATCATAATCCATCGGATCCCAACACACCGAGCATATCAATAGCAAGAGAATTACATCGATGCCTTGATCATGTAGGGCAGCTCACAAGGACTAACCATTGAAGCACAAGATTGGAGAGAAGATATCACATAGCTACTGGTCATGGACTCATGGTCCAAGGAGGACTACTCACGGCACGTCCGGGAACCGTCCATGGTGGTCGAGAAGCTCCCGGAGGTCAATCCTCCCTCCGACGGGGTGCTGGGAAGAGGTCTCCTGGCGCTCCCGATCTTGGAAGCGCTGCGGCAGCGGAACGATGGAGAAATTCGCGATTCCGGAAAGTCTACGAGGGTTTCCTCACAGAACACTAAATATAGGCCGAAGGAGGGCACTCGCGGAGGTGGGACCCACTCGGGCGACCTCCTGGCACGGCCTAGGGCCTGGCCGCGTGAGCAGGTTGCCTCGGAGGCCCGTGGCCCCCCTCTGGCCCTCCTTCGGTGATCCCGAAGCTTCTGTTTCGCTGATTTTTTATGTATTTTTTCTAGATTTTTTCGGGCTTCGGAAAATTGGGTAAAAGCCGCTGCAAAATAGACATCAGCACACAGAACTGGCACTGGGTGCACTGAGTTAGTAGGTTAGTCCAAATATGTGTAAAATGATATAAAAGTGTAGAAAAACATATAACATTGTCACCCAAAAGATCATGAAACAAGCAGAAATTGTAGATACGTTTGGGACGTATCAACATCCTTGATGACCCACAAGTATAGGGGATCAATCGTAGTCCTTTCGATAAGTAAGAGTGTCGAACCCAACGAGGAGCAGAAGGATCTGACAAGTGGTTTTCAGCAAGGAAAAATCTGCATGCACTGAAATTGTCGGTAACAAGTGATTGTGTGGTGAGATGATTTGTAGCAAGCAACAAGTAACAAAAGTAGCAATGGTGCAACAAAGTGGCCCAATCCCTTTTCTATCAAGGGACAAGCCTGGACAAAGTCTTATAGGAGGAAAAACGCTCCCGAGGACACATGGAATTTCTGTCATGCTAGTTTCATCATGTTCATATGATTCGCGTTCGTTACTTTGATAGTTTGATATGTGGGTGAACTGGCGCTTGAGTACTACCCTTACTTGGACAAGCATCCCACTTATGATTAACCCCTCTCGCAAGCATCGGCAACTACGAAAGAAGAATTAAGACAAAGTCTAACCATAGCATTAAACTAGTGGATCCAAATCAGCCCCTTACGAAGTAACACATAAACTAGGGTTTAAGCTTCTGTCGCTCTAGCAACCCACCATCTACTTACTACTTCCCAATGCCTTCCTCTAGACCCAAATAATGGTGAAGTGTTATGTAGTCGACGTTCACATAACACCACTAGAGGAAAAACAACATACAACATATCAAAATACCAAATGAATACCAAATTCACATGACTATTATTAGCATGACTTATCCCATGTCCTCAGGAACAAAAGTAACTACTCACAAAGAATAATCATAAGCATGATCAGAGGGGTAATGAGTAGCATCAAGGATCTGAACATAAACTCTTCCACCAATAATCCAACTAGCATCAACTACAAGGAGTAATCAACACTATTAGCAACCTTACAAGTACCAATCGGAGTCGCGAGACGGAGATTGGTTACAAGTGATGAACTAGGGTTTGGAGATGAGATGGTGCTGATGAAGATGTTGATGGTGATGAGTCCCCTCCGATGAGAGGAGTGTTGGTGATGACGATGGCGACGATTTCCCCCTCCAGGAGGGAAGTTTCGCTGGTAGGATCGTCCTGCCGGAGCTCTAGATTGGTTCTGCTCAAGTTCCGCCTTGTGGCGGCAGCGAAACCACGAAAAAGCTCTCTTTTGATTTTTTCCTGGACGAAACCCTCCATATAGCAAAAGAGGGGGGCCAGTAGGCCAGTGGGCTGCCCACAAGCCCCCATGGCGCGGCCTGGGGGGGTGGCCCCGCCGTGCAGGCTTGTGGGCACCCCCTGGTGCCCCTCTGGGACTTCTTCGGCCTAGTATTTTTGATAAATTGGGAAAAAATCCCCGTTGATATTCACGGCGTTTGGAGTTGCGCAGAATAGGTATCTCAACTTTGCTCCACTTTCAGGCCAGAATTCCAGTTGCCGGTATTCTCCCTCTTCATGTAAACCTTGCAAAATAAGAGAGAAAAGGCATAAGAATAGTACCATGAAGTGAAATAACAACCAAAGAAGCGATAAATATCAACATGAAAAGATGATGCAAAATGGACGTATCAACTCCCCCAAGCTTAGACCTCGCTTGTCCTCAAGCGAAAGCCTAGCTCACTAAATATGTCCACATGTTTAGGGAGAGAGGTGTCGACAAAACAAGATACGAACATGCATGCATCATGATCAAGATCAGAACAACAATACCAACATATAATCTCTCATGCTAACGTGACAATTCCTTCACAAAGTAAAGCATGGATCAAGAACCTTACCGAGAAGTAACAACCGATAGCCTTTAGTCATTGAAGCAATTGCAATTTATCACAACATCAGAAAGAGTCAATAAGAGCTTGTAAAGCAAATCCACATACTCAATCATTCTTTCGTTCTCTACAATTTCTACAACTCACGTGGTACTCATGAGCTCAAAGTTTCAGCTGGACACAGAGAAAGATAGGGGCTTATAGTTTTGCCTCCCAACTGCTTACCTCAAGGGTAATGTCAACAATAATAATTCATGAATACTTACCTCCAAGTTGACATATGAATATATATCTTTCCCAAGCATGTGACGGTAGCCAAGATAAAGGCGAAACAAGGAATTGGTGAAGATCACCATGACTCTTTCAAGGGAAAAAAGTAAAGGTACAAGATAAGCTCTTCGCAGAGGGAAGCAGAGGTTGTCATGCACTTTTAAGGTTTGGATGCGTGTCCTCTTAGTGCGGAGGAATGTCACTTTATATTGCCCCCTGTGATAAAGAACTTTATTATGTAGTCATTCGCTTTTATGTCTTCCTCATCACAGGTTCATACAAAGCTTATTTTCCACACACTAATAGATCATACATATTAGAGAGAAATTTTTATTGCTTGCACCGATGACAACTTACTTGAGGGATCTTATTCAATCCATAGGTAGGTATGGTGGACACTCATGGCAAAACTGGTTTGAAGGTTTATGGATGCACAAGTAGTATCTCTACTTGGTGCGGGAGGTTTGGCTAATGTGAGGTGGAAGAAATCGTCACATGCTAAGGGATCTCTAATCATATAACATTGTTCAGGGCCAAGAAAACACAATTCATTACGTTGTCTTCCTTGTCCAACATCTACTTCTAGGCATGCAATAGTTTGGTGAGTGTTCACAATCATAGATGGTGTCAGAGATGATATATTTATATGTGAACCTCTCCTCCTTTATCACTTCCTATTAATTGCAACAATGACCAAGGTCTACGTTTGCCTACCCTCAACAAGTTTCAATCTACATTCTTTTTATATGTGAAGACATCACTTCCCATAAGATCATTACATGATCTTTCATGCTTTTGTTCTATTCTTACTCTTTTGATCATGGCAAGAGGCAAAGCCCTTCAACTAAGACACTCTTTATTATATGGCTCACGAGCAAGAATACAATGGGGGTGACAAAAAGCAAAACTCAAGACTAAAACGCTAAGACTTTATACTACTAGAGAAAAATAAAACTGAAAAAGGTAAACTAAAAACAAAGGTAAAGGCAAAAGATGTGATGGTGATACGATATCGGGGCAACTCCCCCAAGCTTGGCACAAGCCAAGGGGATTGCCCATACCAATGCTCAGTTGTCTTCCTTTGGCGGTGATGGTGGAGTTGTTGCAACATGAGTTTGATCCTCCGTCTTCCAAGGCATAGGTGCTCCTTCATGGAAAGATGAACGAGTCTCCGGAATCCTCAAATCTGCAGCCAACCGTATTGATTTAAATCTATACTCATACTCACAGTTTTGGTTCTGCAGGTCATAGATCTGGGCTTGGAGTTGATCAACCCTGTCATAGATCCTGGAGAGATGCTTCCCAATGTCATTGGCATCAATCCTGTGCTTGTTGGTGAACTCCGTGATCATCATGTGGTTGGCATTGAGTCCACGCTCCACCATCCCTTGGCACTTGAAGACTTGGTGCTCCATTCCTTCGAGCCTCGTTTCCATGCTTCTGGTCTTCTTAGG
The DNA here is from genome assembly GCF_904849725.1 of Hordeum vulgare subsp. vulgare. NCBI lineage: Eukaryota > Viridiplantae > Streptophyta > Magnoliopsida > Poales > Poaceae > Hordeum > Hordeum vulgare. The sequence continues at coordinate 130,380,263 of NC_058523.1, forward strand.
CCCCTCAACATCACAGATGTGCAACATCCCCTCACGCATCTCGATAGATTGAGGGTGTTGCAGCACTTCCGTGAGGTAGGGATTGATGACCTTCTCGAAGATCTTGTCCTTAGGAGCTTTTGGGGAAGTCATGGCGATCTAGATCTGCAACAGAAAGAGGCTCGAAACGAAAAACAGAAGAAATCTGCATGATGCAGGGGTCAGACCAAACGGAAGTGTATATAATGATTTTTTCCAGACCAGAAGGAGTCCCCTGCACGAAAACCGAGTTCGGAAGGCGCACGAGGTGGCCACAAGCCCTCACGGCGCGGCGAAGGGGTGGGCCCGTGCCGTGCAGGCTTGTCGCTTAGATATTCTTCCGGAGTTACGGTATTGATGATATTGCTTTCAACATTTATGGGAGTACCTGAGATATAATGCTTGATTTTCTGCCCATTTACCACTCACGGACAATTACCTTCCGTGTTGTTGATCTTGATAGCACCGGAACGTTATACTTCCTCAACAACATAGGGACCTTCCCATTTAGAGAGAAGCTTGCCTGCAAAGAATCTTAAACGAGAGTTGCATAGCAAGACATAATCACCTACATTGAACTCACGCTTTTGTATCCTCTTATCATGCCACCTCTTAACCTTCTCTTTGAAGAGCTTGTCATTCTCATATGCCTGAGTTCTCCACTCATCAAGCGAGCTAATATCAAATAACCTCCTCTCACTGGCAAGTTTGAAATCAAAGTTGAGATCTTTGATTGCCCAATAAGCTTTATGCTCTAGCTCAAGAGGTAAGTGACATGCTTTACCGTACACCATTTTGTACGGAGACATGCCCATGGGATTCTTATAGGCAGTTCTATAAGCCCATAGTGCATCATCGAGCTTCTTAGACCAATTCTTTCTAGACGTGTTGATAGTCTTTTGGAGAATCAGTTTAATCTCTCTATTACTTAGCTCTACTTGACCACTGGACTGAGGGTGATAGGGAGACACAATTCTATGGTTGACATCGTACTTAGCAAGCGTTTTACGAAAAGCACAATGAATGAAGTGTGAACCACCGTCGATCATTAGAAATCTAGGGACTCCAAATCTAGGGAAGATAACTTCTTTCAGCATGTTGATAGAGGTGTTGTGATCAACACTACTAGTGGGGATAGCTTCTACCCACTTAGTGACGTAATCAAGAGCAACTAACATATGCGTATACCCGTTGGATTTAGGAAAAGGTCCCATATAATCAAAGCCCCAAACATCAAATGGTTCAATGACAAGTGAGTAGTTCATAGGCATTTCCTGACGATTGCTAATATTACCTATTCTTTGACATTTGTCACAAGACAAAACAAACTTACGGGCATCCTTGAAGAGAGTGGTCCATTAGAAACCTGATTGCAATACCTTGTGTGCAGTTCTATCTCCCGCATGGTGTCCTCAGTAGGCCTCGGAGTGACACTTCTGTAGGATCTGTCTCTGTTCATGTTCAGGTACACAACGTCTAATAACACCATCTACTCCTTCCTTATAGAGGTGAGGATCATCCCAAAAGTAGTGTCTCAAGTCAAAGAAGAATTTCTTCTTTTGCTGGTACGTGAAACTAGGTGGTATATATTTGGCAACGATATAGTTTGCATAATCAGCATACCACGGTGCACTACGTGAAGCATTGATGACATTCAATTGCTCATCGGGAAAGCTATCATCAATAGGTTGTGGGTCATCAAGAACGTTCTCCAACCTAGACAAGTTATCTGCTATGGGGTTATCCGCACCCTTTCTGTCGACAACGTGCAAATCAAATTCTTGTAGCAAGAGAACCCATCTGATAAGTCTAGGTTTAGCATCCTTCTTCTCCATTAGGTACTTAATAGCAGCGTGATCAGCGTGAATAGTGACTTTGGAATCAACTATGTAAGACCTGAACTTTTCACATGCAAACACGACTGCTAAAAATTCCTTCTCCGTAGTAGCATAGTTTCTCTAGGCACTGTCTAGAGTTTTACTAGCGTAGTGAATAACATTGAACTTCTTATCAACTCTTTGCCCTAGAACAACACCGACAGCATAATCGCTAGCATCACACATGATTTCAAAAGGCAAGTTCCAATCACGTGGTTGAACAATAGGTGCAGTTATCAAAGCCCTCTTAAGTATTTCGAAGGCTTCCTCACAATCATCGTCAAAAACAAAAGGAATATCCTTTTGCAAGAGATTGGTAAGAGGCCTAGAAATCTTAGAGAAGTCTTTAATGAACCTTCTATAGAAACCAGCATGACCAAGGAAACTTCTTATACCTCTGATACCTGTGGGGTATGGCATTTTCTCGATTGCATCAACCTTAGCCTTATCGACTTCAATACCTCTTTCAAAAAATTTATGTCCTAAGACGATGCCTTCATTTACCATGAAGTGGCACTTCTCCCAATTCAAGACGAGATTGGTGTATTTACATCTCTGTAAGACTCGATCAAGGTTGCTGAGGCAATCATCAAAGGAAGACCCGTAAACTGAAAAGTCATCCATGAAAACCTCAACAATCTTTTCACAAAAGTCAGAGAATATAGCCATCATACACCTTTGAAAGGTGGCAGGTGCATTACATAAGCCAAAAGGCATACGTCTATAAGCAAAGGTACCGAAAGGGCAGGTGAAAGTGGTTTTCTCCTGATCAGATTGTGCAACTGGTATTTGGGAGAAACCAGAATAACCGTCTAGAAAGTAGAAGTGTGTGTGTGTTTGGACAGCCTTTCTAGCATTTGGTCGATAAAAGGCAGAGGGTAATGATCTTTCCTAGTGGCCTTATTCAACTTCCTAAAATCAATCACCATCCTATAGCCAGTAATAATCCTGTGTGGGATCAATTCATCCTTATCATTAGGGACAACGGTAAAGCCTCCCTTCTTAGGAATGCAATGCACCAGACTCACCCAATCGCTATGAGCAACATGATAGATAATACCCGCTTCCAGGAGCTTTAGTATTTCTTTTCTTACTACTTCTTTCATCTTAGGATTCAGTCTCCTTTGATGATCAGCAACTGGTTTGAAGTCAAGATCAGTTTTAATCTTGTGCTGGCATAGGGTAGGACTAATGCCCTTAAGATCATCAAGAGTATATCCAATAGCAGCACGATGCTTCCTCAGAGTTTTTAGTAACTTCTTTTCTTCATGCCCTGAGAGGCTAGCACTAATAATGACAGGATATATCTCCTTTTCATCAAGGTAAGCATACTTAAGAGTATCAAACAACTGTTTAAGCTCGAACACAGGATCACCCTTTGGTGGGGGTGGATCCCCAAGCAGTTCAACATGCAAGTTATTCTTAAGGATATGATATTGTTCTAAAACAACTCTATCTATCTCATCCCTTTCATCCATATGCATATCATTTTCATGCTCAAGCAAGTATTGCTCTAAGGGATCAGTAGGAGGCACGACAATAGAAGCTAAGGCAATAGTTCCATCCCTACTAGGCAACTCCTTTTCATGAGGTTGTCTATGAAACTTAGAGAAATTGAACTCATGTGACACACCTTCAAAGCCAACAGTGACAGTTTGCTTCTCACAATCAATATGAGCATTGACAGTATTGAGGAAGGGTCTACCAAATATGATGGGACAAAAGCTATCTTGTGCAGTAGCAAGAACGAGGAAATCAGCAGGATACTTCATTTTACCACACAAGACTTCAACATCCCTAACAATTCCCACAGGGCAGATAGTATCTCTATTGGCAAGATGAATAGTGACATCAATAGGCTCTATCTCAACGGGTGCAATCTCATCTTTGATTTCATCGTATAAGGATTGAGGTATTGCAATAACACTAGCACCCACGTCACATAAGCCATGATAACAATGATCTCCTATCTTAACAGAAACCACAAGCATGCCAACAACAGGCCTATGTTTGTCTCTAACGTGAGGTTTAGCAATTCTAGTAGCATCTTCACAAAAGTGAATATTATGTCCCTCAACTTCTTCAGACAGAAGATCTTTGATAATAGCAATGCTATGTTCAACTCTAATTTGCTCAGGGGGTGTAGGTGTTCTAATATAGCCTCTATGTATCATAGTTGAAGCTTTAGAATGATCATTTATCCTAACAGGAAAAGGTGGTTTCTCAATGTAAGCACTGGGTACCACTGGATCATTATAGGCAATGACTTTCTCTTCAACTGGAGTGGGTTTAACTACATTGACTTCTAACGAAGGATGATATTTAAAACACTTCTCTTTGGGGAGATCAATATGAGCAGCAAATGATTCACACAATGAAGCTACTATCTCAGAGTCAAGTCCATACTTAGCACTAAAGTCCCAAAAAGTATTTGTCTCAACAAAGGATTTCACGCAATCAAAAGTGAAATTCATACCTGACTCCTTACCTTCTTCAAGCTCCCAATCTTCAGAGTTGCGTTTAATTCTCTCCAATAAATTCCATTTGAAGTCAATATCTCTCTTCATAAAAGAACCGGTGCAAGAAGTGTCAAGCATGGTGCGATCATCAAGAGAAAGCCGAGCATAGAAGTTCTGAATGATTATTTCTCCTGAGAGCTCATGATTGGGGCATGAATATAGCATTGATTTAAGCCTCCCCCAATCTTGAGCGATCCTTTCTCTGTCACGAGGCCAAAAATGGTAAATATAATTTCGATCACGATGTACTAAATGCATAGGATAAAACTTTTGATGAAATTCCAATTTCAACCGATTGTAGTCCCATGATCCAGTATCATCACATAGCCTATACCATGTCAACACCTTATCCTTCAAAGATAAAGAAAAGACCTTCGTCTTGACCTCATCCTCGGGAACACCTGCAAGCTTAAATAAACCACAAACTTTATCTACATAGATTAGATGCAAGTCTGGATGTGATGTTCCAACTCCTGTAAAAGGATTAGCGAGCAGTTTCTCAAGCATACCCGAAGGAAATTCAAAGCAAATATTTTCAGTACGTTCAGCAGGTCGAGGAGCAACTATTTGTGCTTCCGTTCGAGGTGAAGATACCCCGAACAAGCCCCTCAAAGGATTAGTATCCATAGTGACAACTGACAATAAATTTCAGCACATTATATGAATGTTTCCTTACCAAGTTCCACTTACCAAAGGCGCTTCACTCCCCGGAAACGGCGCCAGAAAAGAGTCTTGATGACCCACAAGTATAGGGGATCAATTGTAGTCCTTTCGATAAGTAAGAGTGTCGAACCCAACGAGGAGCAGAAGGATCTGACAAGTGGTTTTCAGCAAGGAAAAATCTGCAGGCACTGAAATTGTCGGTAACAAGTGATTGTGTGGTGAGATGATTCGTAGAAAGCAACAAGTAACAAAAGTAGCAACGGTGCAGCAAAGTGGCCCAATCCCTTTTGTAGCAAGGGACAAGCCTGGACAAAGTCTTATAGGAGGAAAAACGGTCCCGAGGACACACGGGAATTTCTGTCATGCTAGTTTCATCATGTGCATATGATTCGCGTTCGTTACTTTGATAGTTTGATATGTGGGTGGAACGTCACTTGGGTACTGCCCTTACTTGTACAAGAATCCCACTTATTATTAACCCCTCTCGCAAGCATCCGCAACTACGAAAGAAGAATTAAGACAAAGTCTAACCATAGCATTAAACTAGTGGATCCAAATCAGCCCCTTACGAAGTAACGCATAAACTAGGGTTTAAGCTTCTGTCACTCTAGCAACCCATCATCTACTCCCTCCGTCCCAAAATAACTGTCTCAAGCTTAATACAAATTTGTACTAGAGCTAGTACAAAGTTGAGACACTTATTTTGGGACGGAGGGAGTACTTACTATTTCCCAATGCCTTCCTCTAGGCCCAAATAATGGTGAAGTGTTATGTAGTTGACATTCACATAACACCACTAGAGGAAAAACAACATACAACATATCAAAATACCGAACGAATACCAAATTCACATGACTATTATTAGCATGACTTATCCCATGTCCTCACGAACAAAAGTTACTACTCACAAAGCATAATCATAATCATGATCAGAGGGGTAATGAGTAGCATCAAGGATCTGAACATAAACTCTTCCACCAAATAATCCAACTAGCATCGACTACAAGGAGTAATCAACACTACTAGCAACCTTACAAGTACCAATCGGAGTCGTGAGATGGAGATTGGTTACAAGTGATGAACTAGGGTTTGGAGATGAGATGGTGCTGATGAAGATGTTGATGGTGACGAGTCCCCTCCGATGAGAGGAGTGTTGGTGATGACGATGGTGACGATTTCCCCCTCCGGGAGGGAAGTTTCCCTGGCAGGATCGTCTTGCCGGAGCTCTAGATTGGTTCTGCTCAAGTTCCGCCTCGTGGCGGCGACGAAACCACGAAAAAGCTCTTTTCTGATTTTTTTTCCTAGACGAAACCCTCCATATAGCAAAAGAGGGGGGCCACTGGGCCAGTGGGCTGCCCACAAGTCCCCATGGCGCGGCCTGGGGGGGGGGGGGGGTGGCCACGCCGTGCAGGCTTGTGGGCACCCCATGGTGCCCCTCTGGCACTTCTTTGGCCCAGTATTTTTGATAAATTGGGGAAAAAATCCCCGTTGATTTTCACGGCGTTTGGAGTTGCGCAGAATAGGTATGTCAACTTTGCTCCACTTTCAGGCCAGAATTCCAGTTGCCGGTATTCTCCCTCTTCATGTAAACCTTGCAAAATAAGAGAGAAAAGGCATAAGAATAGTACCGTGAAGTGAAATAACAGCCAAGGAAGCGATAAATATCAACATGAAAACATGATGCAAAATGGACTTATCAACCCCCAAGCTTAATTTCTGCTCGTCCTCGAGTAGATAAATGATAACACAATAATTTCTATGGTGACATGCTAACACACATATAAGAACTTCAAAGTAAAGCAAGTGAGATATGCAATTCAATTCAAGACAATAACAAGCAAGAGTTTATATCTAGTATTTAATTTAGCAAAGTAAGAACATAAAGGTGCAAGAGCTCTCGGTATCCGTGATTTGAATGTCTCCAAATGGTGTTTGCGTGCAAGAAGTGGGAGATGGGTTCAGAGATAAATTTCTTATTTGAGAACTCAATCTACTAAACCTCACACTTAGTCTCCTTCGGAATCTTATTTTGACTCATCCCGAGACCACCTGTCAGGGACAAGTCAAGATGATCCTCTCCCTTTCGATTTTGAGCACTCATGCAATGGATGAGCGTAAGCAAGATATGTTGGCACTTAGGATGGCAAATAGAATAATGATGGGGAAGGAAGACAAAAAGGTGTGAAAGGCTCACATCAATGAGGACAACCATAGGCGAGAGAAATCCAAATGATACATATGTTGTGAGGAGTAGGGATTGCCATGTAACGGATGCACATATGAGCTAAGGTAATCTCTCCAATGGAACTAGTGGGGGTGCATCCAACTTGTTTGCTCATGAAGACCTATAGCTCATTTGAGGAGGCTCATCATTGGAATATGCAAACCACGTTCTATAGTGTAAGGGTCCCCACATAGTTATGCATGAATGATAATCTCTATGTAGTACCAATATAGTAATGGAGTACGAGTGTGGATCTTTCAAAGGAATAGTAGTGTTGCCCCTTTCTCTCTTTTTGTTTCCTTTTTCTCTATTTTTTAGTGGCCTCTCTGGCTCTTTCTTTTTATCTCTCATCTGTCCTCTTTGGGATCTTTTGTTTTGTCCTCTTTGGGATCTTTTCCTCTCTTAAGGGCAACACTCTATGTTTTACATGAATAGAAATAAAATTCATCATACTTTATAATAAGTACTCAACATAAAGACAAGTGAAAACTATCATGATGTATGCAAATGTATGCCTCTGCAAGTGTAGCAGGATATGCAATGATACTAGCTCGTCATGTACTAGTAATGAGGGCAAGGCCCAAATAGCATGCGGCTCTATGATCAAGCAAAAGCATGCATGACATCAAGATCAATCATGAGATGATGGATGTTGCATGGCAATGTATCTCGGAAAGGCTATGGAAATGCCTTAATAGGTAGGTATGGTGGCTGTTTTGAGGAAAGATATAATGAGGCTTATGTATGACAGAGCGTATCATGTCATGGGTTTGGATGCATCGACGGAGTTTGCACCAACTCTCAATGTGAGAAAAGGCAATGCACGGTACCGAAGTGGCTAGCAAAATATGGATGGTGGAAGTGCCAACACTCGAATACTCACATTAGTCCGAAGAACTCCTACACTTATTATCGGTAACTCTCTATCTAGTCAGGAAATTCACAAAGAGGAGGAATGTTTTCGGGTTTGGATATCCTTGCGCATCCTCGACTCATGGTAACGTGAGGGTACTCTATATATTCCAACCCCTCTAGAGGATAGCGATAAATTTAGTAGCTAGAGTTCTCAACTAATTTTTAGTTTTTGAAAAACACACGGATTTCGCAAAATACGACACCTATCACTAATAGGCTCAAGCTCTTGGCACCAATAGTCCAAACATTACTCAAATCAATACCTCAAAACTATGGCAAGTTACTACTATACTTAAATAGCAACCTCAATTACCTACTCATGCAAGAAAATCGACTCAGTGCAACGAGCCAACTCTCTAAACAAGATAAGCATGATAACTAAAGATAGTTCCAAAATCAACCTAAATAATAGATCTTAAAAATATAAGCATGAAAACTAAGAGCTAAGCATGATAGTAGCTACGAAAAGATGAAGAACACACAAAAAAGATAGGCATGAAAAGCTATGTTGTGTTCTAGAGTGGAATGGAGCGTGTCTCTCTCCGAAACAAGGTAGGCTAGGTTATGACTTGTTATGACCAGCAAGAAAAACTAAAACAAACTAAAAAGCAAATAGTGGGACGCTCCAAGCATATTACATAACATATGAAGTGATAAAAATATAGCATGGAGATGGACAGACTGATGATTATTGATAGAGAAGGGGATGCACGGGGGCATCCCCAAGATTAGAAGTTTGAGTCTCCTTGAATATTTCTTGGGATGCATGGGGGCATCTCCAAGCTTGAGCGTTTGACACTCCTTTATCTTCTTTCATCATCTCTCCCATCGCATACTTGAAAACTCCCTTCATACGAAACTCATCATAAGTTGATTAGAGTGGTTAGTTCCCTTGATAAAATAATTCAATACTTGTTGGAAATAAAGAATTTCATGAAAAGCTACTGCTTCTTATGAATTCTAAAGGGTTATTGCAAATAAAAAGCAAGCTTAGGATTTGCAAAACAATGAAAACGCAAAACATGTCAGAATCTGTGAAAAACAGAACAACGGGTAGTAAATAATTTATTCGGGGCACTTCTGCAACTCAAATCAAAAAACTCAGAACATATGCCAGAAACAAAATTATATAGAGCATGCTGTCAAACAAATTCAGATCAAAAAGATGATCTGATGATTTTTGACGAATTTGTTCGCGAAGCAGACGGAATCTGTTTCTGGACAACATGTCACAATTTTTGAACTTTCTTGCAATCAGAGGCTATAACTTGGCACAAAGCTTAAAAATAAATATACAATGACGTTTCTACAGTAGTAACACACATCAAGACCACTAAAACATAAAGTGAGAACAAATTGGGTTGCCTTCCAACAAGCGCTTTATTGTATGCCTTTGAGCTAGGCATAATGCAAGAAGGAGGATCAAGATTCTCCGAAGACATCAGAATTATAAAAAACTTCAAACGGATCCTCAACAAGTTCATCCTTATTTTTCCTAGTGAACGGGTATGTACCTTTCGCTTTCCCACGTAAGCGTATATGTCCTTTACCTACATCAATGAAGCCTCTCATGGCTCGGAGGAAGTCCCTTCCAAGCACTATATTCCCTTTGTTGGGCTCCATGATGAAGAAATCAACCGTTGCATTCCTTTTAGAGAATGTAACGTGGACATCTTTTACCTTTCCCTGGATTTCAGAAATATCACCATTAGCGTGTTCATGATAAGATGAAAAAATTTCCATCTCTAACCAGAGAAAATCATAAGCTACTTTTGTCATAGTAGAAACCATGGATCCAATATAACAATAAGCAAGGAAGTCTTGGTTAGAGATGCTAATTCTAACAAAAGGTTTCCAGTCATCATCTATTTTCAAAATCTGCTCCTTATCAACCATGGGTTTTTCTCTTTCTCTTAAGTCTAGAGCATCTATTTTCCCTTCAATAGTAGGAAGTCTATCTATAATAGTGTCATAACCATGATTATAAACAAGATTATTAGATAGACCATGTATAATATCATGAGCTCTTGCCTCATCACACTCTAAGAAATCTTCTTTAGCTATAATATCAAGAGAGTGTTTGCACCATATAAAGATACCATGATAAAAATTTCTAAGCACAATTTTAATAGGTATCCAAGGCATAATTCTTTTGTGTGCTTCAGAAATTCTATCCCATGCTTCCTTCATATTTTCTCCATTCCTTTGATGGAAATCTAGGACCTCGGTTCCTTCCAAGCATCAAGCCTTAACATGCTTGACAACTAAAAGCAACGTAACTAATTTTTTTTTGGTTTTCGGTATAAGACTCTAAAGCAAAAATTAGAAAGCAAACTAACAAGACTAAAAAGTAAAGGTAAAAGATAGTGTGCAACTCCCCTATCTTGAAGACTGGAGTCCCCGGCAACGGCGCCATAAATTCTCTTGATGACAAGTTGATGGATATGCTTCTCGCCCCTCGTTTGTTACCCCAAGTGGCAGGTGGAGATATAGTGAGCAGCAAATTTCCCTCACACGGAGACTGTAAGGTTTATCGAACCAGGAGGACTCCTAGGCTCAACAAGTAGGTGTCCGTTGCCCCTGTCTAGCACAAGACGTGGACCTACACACATAACAAATAACTTTGCTCCAACAAGTACAGAGAGGTTGTCAATCTCTCCGGCCTTGTAGTTTGGAAAGGATCAAAACACAAGCGGGAAGGTAATAGTGATTGCAACGGAAAAGTAAATGAAAGCGGCATATGATGGAGGTGTAATGATGATGGTGATATGGACCGGAGTCACATGATGTTCACTAGTGATGTGTGTCTGCCAAAAGACGATAAAAAACTATGCTTGGGTAAACAAATCATAGTTTGGCAAATGACAGAATTATGATCGCACCGCAATGCTAATTATGCTCCTTGATAGTTAGAGGTTCAATAGTAATGGGCAGTACGCGAAGACAAGTAGACCGTTTATTCATCAGCATCTACTTACTAATCATCCACCTTGAGATATCTATCTAGAACATCTCTCCGGTAAAGTTGCGAGCCCCACCCAAAGTGTAAACTCACAGCAACGGACAACTGCATTAACGAACTATGAGTAAGGTAAACAATCCTTGCAACCGTGGTCACAAGCATCGTTGTTTTCTCCCTGGTGGCAACAAGAACATCCCCTAGTCTCATGTTTCTGTCACTCAAGCTAGACATCGAGGGGCCCGAACCCACAATCATGCATAACGCTCCCTCTTGGAGTTACGATCTACTACTTGGCCAAAGCAATAAAAAGAAACGGAGAACATGCAAGAGTCACTAAGGAACATAATATAAAAGGATAATCAAATATATAACTCATAACAATCTTAACATAATCTCATAATCCATCGGATCCCAACAAACCGACATAGTAATAGCAAGATAATTACATAGATGCCTTGATCATGTAGGGCAGCACACAAGGACTAACCATTGAAGCAGAAAATTGGAGAGAAGACATCACATATCTACTGGTCATGGACTCATGGTCCAAGGAGGACTACTCACGGCACGTCTGAGAAGCATCCATGGTGGTGGAGAATCTCCCGGAGGTCAACCCTCCCTCCGGCAGGGTGCCGGGAAGAGGTCTCCTGACGCTCCCGATCTTGGAAGCGCTGCGGCGTCGGAATGATGGAGAAATTCACGATTCCAGAAAGTGTGCGAGGGTTTCCTCACAGAACACTAAATATAGGCCAAAGGAGGGCACCGGAGGAGGTGGGACCCACCCAGGCGACCTCCTGGCGCGGCCTAGGGCCTGGCCGCGCCAGCAGGCCGCCTGGGAGGCCCCTGGCCCCCCTTTGGCCCTCCTTCGGTGATCCCGAATCTTTTGTTTTGCTGATTTTTATATATTTTTTCTGGATTTTTCGAGCTTCGGAAAAATGGGTAAAAGCCCGTGCAAAATAGACACCAGCACACAGAAACTCACACTGGGTGCACTGAGTTAGTAGGTTAGTCCAAATATGTGTAAAATGATATAAAAGTGTAGCAAAAAATATAACATTGTCACCCAAAAGATCATGGAACAAGAAGAAATTATAGATACGTTTGGGAAGTATCAACTGTCAACCCACATATCATAGCATCAAATTAGAGAACGCGAATTAACTCAATATGATGAACATGACTAGACAGAAATTCCCATGTGTCCTAGTGAGCACTTGCTTTATATAAGACTTCTTTCAGCCATGTCCTTTTCTATAAAAAGGATTGGGCTACCTTGATGCACCTATGCTACTATTGTTTCTTGTCACTTGTTACGAAATATCTTGCTACGGAACAATCTATCACTGTTACTTATAGCACTTGCAGAGAATATCTTGTTGAAATATACTTATTATTTTCTTTTGCTCCTCGTTGGGTTTGACATTCTTACTTATTGAAAGGACTACGGTTTATCCCCTATACTTGTGGGTAACGAAGACTCTTTTTTGGCGCTGTTTTTGGGGAGTGAAGCGCCTCTGATAAGTGGAAATTGGTAAGGAAACATTTTCTACACGTGCTGAAATTTACTGATGCTTGTCACTATGAACGACCACCCTTTGAGTGGATTGTTCGGGGCATCTTCGCCTCGAACTAAAGATGATGAAATTTCTCCTCAAACCACTGAACCTACTGAAAATATTTATTATGAAATTCCTTCGAGTATGCTTGAAATATGTTATCTAATCCATATGATGGTGCGACTCATCGTGATTACCATTTGATATTTGTTGATGAGATTTGTGGATTGTTTAAGTTTTAAGGTCTATCCGGAGAAAAAGTGAAGAAGAAAGTTTCCCCTTTATATTTGGAGGAAAAAGCATTAATGTGATACAGACTATTGGATGATATTTGATCATGGGACTGGAATCGCTTGAAGCTGGAATTTCATTAGAAATTTTATCCTATGCGTCTAATCCATCATGATCAAAATTTTATTTATAATAGTTGGCCTCGCAAAGGAGGAAGTATTGCTCAATCTTGGGCGAGGCTTAAATCTATGATGCACACCTGCCCCAACCATGAGCTTCCAAGAGAATTTATTATACAAAATTTTTATGCTCGACTTTCTCATGAAGATCGAACGTTACTTGATTATTGTGCTCCTAGTCTTATATGAAGAAGACTATTGAATTCATATGGGATCTTTTGGAAAGGATTAAACGCAACTCTGAAGATTGGGAACTCGATGAAGGTATAGAGTTAGGTATAAAGCTTGATTTTGATTGCGTTAAATCTTTCATGGAAACTTCTCCCTTTCACGAGTTTAGGAATAAATATGGCCTTGACTCTGATATAGTAGCTACTTTGTGCGAATCTTTTGTTGCTTATGTTGACCTTCCCAAGGAAAAGTGGTTTAAATATCATCCTCCCATTGAAAAATTACCCGAGGAACCTCTTAGAATTAAGAAGTAAAAATAATTGTTAACCATGTTGATTCAATTGTTCCTACTGCTTACATTGAGAAACCTCCTTTTCCTGTTAGGGTTAGAGAACATGCCAAGGCTACATCAATGTTTAATTAGAGTTATGTTAGAACACCTACACCTTCTGAAAAGATAAATGTTGAGCCTAATGTTGTTATAGTTAAAGACCTCCTTGTTGATAATATTGATGGGCAAGTTATTTGTCTCTATGACGAAGTTGCTAGAATTGTAAAACCTGTTAGAAACAAACGAGATGAACTAGATAAAAATAAACTAGTGGTAGGCACACCTGTTATCTAAGTTAAAATTGGAGATCATTGCTATCATGGCCTGTGTGATATTGGTGCTAGTATTAGACCGTTAACATTATATCAAGAAATTATGCACTATATAACACCCTCTCAAGTTGAAGATATTGATGTCACTATTAAGCTTGCAAACCATGATACTATTTAGCCATTTGGGATTGTTAGAGATGTTGAAGTCTTTTCTGGAAAAGTCAAGTACCCCACTGATTTCCTAGTACTTGGTTCGGAACAAGATAACTTTTGTCCCATCATATTTGGTAGTCCTTTCTTGAATACGATTAATGCTGAAATTAATTGTGCTACCGAGAAGGTCAAAGTGAGCTTTGGTGATATTTCTCATGAGTTTAATTTCTCCAAGTTTATAAAACAGGCACATGAAAAATAATTGCCTAGTAAGGATGAAATAATTATTCTTGCTTCTATTGTGGTACCTCCTACCGATCTATTACAACAATATTTGCTAGACCATGAAAATGATATGCATTTGAATGAAAGGAATGTAATAGATAGGATACTCCTTGATCACCAACCTATCCTTAAGCACAACTTACCAGTTGAAATTTTAGGAGATCCTCCTTCACCCAAGGGAGATCCCGTATTTGACCTTAAGGCTTTACCTGATACTTCGAAATATGATTATCTTGATGACAAGAAGATATATCCTGTTATTATTAGTGCTAACCTATTAGATCATGAATACAAGTGATTACTCAAAACTTTAAATAAGCAAAGGGCTTCTATTGGATATACTCTTGATGATCTTAAGGGCATAAGCCCTAGTCTCTGTCAGCACAAGATTAATATGGAACCTGATGCTAAACCAATTGTTGATTATAACCGTCGTCTCAACCCTAAGATGAATGAGGTGGTAAGAACTGAAATACTAAAACTTTTGAAAGCATGCATAATCTATCCTATTGCTGATAGTAGATGGGTAAGTCTTGTTCATTGTGTTCCTAAAAAGGTGGTATAACTGTTTTCCTAATGATAAAAATGAACTTATTCCACAAAGTATAGTAACTCGTTATAGGATGGTAATTGATTTCAGGAAATTGAATAAGGCTAGTAAAAAAATCATTACCCATTGCTTTTTCTTGATCACATGTTAGAAAGATTATCTAAGCATACATACTTTTTCTTTCTTGATGGATATTCTGGATTCTCTCAAATACATGCGTCAAAAGAGGAACAAGAGAAAACTACATTTACTTGCCCTTTTGGACTTATGCTTATAGGCGTATGCCTTCTGGTCTATGCAATGCACATGCTACCTTTCAACGATGTATGCCTGCTGTCGTGGGAATGACCCTGACAATAGTACCTAGGGGTACGAACAAAGGGGCAAAGTCTAACTAGGCGTGACGGATGCACTCGCATATACGAGTTCAGGCCCCACTCGGAAGTGGTAACAACCCTACGTCTTGAGCTGTGAGGCTTATGTTTTATTATGGGGGTGCAAAAGATTACAAAGTGCTAAACCCTTGAGCTGGAGACTGGGGTGGCTTATATAGTTGCTGCCACAACCGGCTGAGCTTCATTACAAGGCAATTAATGCTAATAAAGAGGGAAGTTACTAGAAATGGCACCTTTAACCCTCGGGGTTAGCGGTAACGTGGGTCTTCACTGCACTTCATGTGATGGATTAAGTACGTAGTTGTTGCAGCCTCTTCGGTGCCTTCACCTTGCTATGGTCGGAGTGCCAGGATGCGTCCGACTAACAGAAGGTGTTCCGAGTGACTCCAGACAGGCCGAGTGACGGTTGCTGAACCGAGTGAGGTCGAGGATGTACTGGTGACTTTTAAGGACACTGGTGTCTGTAAGGTGCCCTAGGTAGGCCTAAGTAGGCAGGTAGGTAGGCCTACCCCTAATGTACAACCCCATCACCTACTCTATTCTCTGACTTTTCTGAAAATATTGTTGAGGTTTTAATGGATGATTTTTCTCTTTTATGGGACCTACATTGATGATTGATTGAGCAACCTTGACCAAGTTTTCCAGACATGTGAAGAAATTAATCTCGTCTTGAATTGGGGAATTGCCACTTTATGGTGAATGAAGGTATAGTGCTTGGGCATTAAATTTCTGAATGAGGTATTGAGGTGGATAAGGCCAAAGTTGATGCAATAGAGAAAATGCCTTGCCCAAAAGATATCAAAGGTATAAGAAGTTTCCTTGGTCATGCTGGTTTCTATAGGTGTTTCATTAAAGATTTCTCAAATATTTCTAGGCCATTAATTAATCTTCTCCAAAAAGATGTTTCTTTTGTTTTTGATGATGATTGTGTAGAAGCCTTTGAAATAATCAAGAAAGCTTTAATTTCAACACCTATTGTGCAACCACCTGATTGGCACCTACTATTTGAAATTATGTGTGATGCTAGTGATTATGATGTTGGTGTTGTTCTAGGGAAAAGAGTATAGAAGAAATTGAATGTTATTCATTATGATAGTAAGACCTTAGACACTGCTCAAAGAAATTATGCTACTACTGAAATGGAATTTTTAGCAGCTGTTTTGGCATGTGATAAGTTTAGAGCTTATATTGTTGATTCAAAGTAACTATTTATACTGATCATGCTGCTATTAAATACCTTATGGAAAAGAAAGATGCTAAACCTAGACTCATTAGATGGGTATTATTGCTCCAAGAATTTGATCTGCATATCGTTGATAGGAAGGGAGGTGACAACCCTGTAGCAGATAACTTGTCTAGGATGTAAAATGTTCTTGATGACCTACTACCTATTGATGATAACTTTCCTGATGAGCAACTTGTTGTTATAAACACTTCACATAGTACTCCTTGGTATGTGGATTATGATAATTACGTTGTTGCTAAATATATTACACCTAGCTTCACCTATCAACAAAAGAACAAAATTCTTCTATGATTTATGACATTACTTTTGGGATGAGCCACATCTTTATAAAGAAGGAGTAGACGGTGCTATTAGATGTTCTATACCTGAGCATGAGTAGGAACAAATTCTAAGGAAGTGTCATTCCGAGGCCTACGGAGGAAACCATGCCGGTGACAGAACTCCACACAAGGTATTACAATCCGACTTCTATTGGCCTACTCTTTCTAAAGATGCTCGTAAGTATGTCCTTTCTTGTGATTAATGCCAAAGAGTTGGTTATCTTGGTAAACGTCAGGAAATGACTATGAACTATTCACTTGCTATTGAACCATTTGATGTGTGGGGTTTTGACTGTATGGGACCTTTTACTTCCTCTAATGGATATGCTCATATTTTAGTTGTTGTTGATTACGTTACTAAGAGGGTAGAAGCTATTCCCACTAGTAGTGTTGATCATCACACTTGTATTAAAATGCTTAAAGACATTATCTTTCTGAGGTTTGGAGTCCCTAAATATTTAATGACTGATGGTGGTTCACATTTTATTCATGGTGCTTTCCTTAAACTTTTAGCTAAATATGATGTTAACCATAAAATTGCATCACCTTATCATCCTTAATCGAGTGATCAAGTTGAATTGAGCAATCCGGAGTTAAAATTAATCTTGCAGAAGACTGTAAATAGTTCCAGAAAGAATTGGTCTAAGAAACCTTATGATGCATTGTGGGCTTATAGGACTGCTTATAAGAATCCCATGAGGATGTATCCATATAAATGGTCTATGGAAAGGCTTGTCATTTACCTCTTGAGTTAGAACATAAAGCTTATTGGGAAATTAAAGAACTTAATTATGATTTTTAAGTTGCCGGTGAAAAGAGGTTATTTGATATTAGCTCATTGGATGAATGGAGGACACAAGCTTATGAAACTGCTAAGTTATTTAAAGAAAAGGTTAAAATATGGCATGACAAGAGAATTAAAAAACGAGAATTCAATGTAGGAGACTTAGTGCTTTTGTACAATTCTTGTTTTATATTTTTTTGCAGGGAAACTCCTCTCCAAATGGGAAGGACCTTATGTTGTCGAGGAGGTTTATCACTCCAGTGCTATAAAAATTAATAACTTCGATGATAAAAACACGAGAATGGTGAATGGGCAAAGAATCAAGCATTACATTTTAGGTACACCCATTAATGAGGAAACTAATGTAATCCAAGTGATAACACCGGAGGAGCACATAAAGGAAGTCTTCTGGAACACTTTAGAAAACTGAAAAAGGGGGTAGGTACATGGTACGGTAAGTAAACTGACTCCAAAAACTCCAAAAAATATTTTTTTTCTGGTTTTGGTATTTTAGTAAAAATAAAAAAATAAAAAAGGAGTCAAGGGGACCCAAGAGGGAGGCGCAAGCCAACACGGCTCCCCCTAGGTCGCGCCCTGATGGCTTCTGGGGCCCTCGTGCGCCTCCCGGAGTCCGAATTCTACCTGAGCATGTATTCATACATGGAAAAAAAATCATTTTATATACTCCTGTGTGTTTTGACCACCGCATCGCGAGATTTTCCTCTGTTCTTGTTTAGAGTTGTTTGTCTGGCAAGCCTGAGAATATGTCGTCTCAAGGTTCACATGGAGAGAGCTTTTTCTCCCATTATGTTTCAGACCCAAAAATCTTTGGGGATATCAGTCCCTAGCTTTGATCCATGGACGACGAGGAGGACAATGATTTGGATGAAACAAAGGAAGCCAACTCAGATGAATATGAAGTTCCACTACCCCAGCCTGAAGATATGCATGTTGAATTCAAGAAGTCAAGTCTCCCAAACGGGGTAAATAAATCTAAGGATCAATTTATCCCGTCATGTTTTCTGCAGGAAAGCAATATGGCATTATGCAAAAATATATTGAAGCTTGAGAAAAAGAACAATGACTTGAGGGAGGAGAAAAAAAATGCTTCTACATCACCACCACCATCACCCGAGGAGGACGCTTAAGTATATGGGTATGGGCACCACCCTTGGCTTGTCCCAAGTTTGTGGGACGTGCCCCGGTATCAAATGACCATCACTTCCATCATTACTATCTATCTTAGTTTGATCCTTAGTTGTTTTGTGATTTAGAGAAATAAATTTCAGATTTTCTTTGCTTAGAATTTTTGTTTTGAGTTCCATCTATCCTTGTAATTGAGTATGCGAGTTATATAATAAATATTAATTGAGCTTTTGTGCTTTACCTGTGTGCACCCATCATCATAGCAGGGCAATAAAAATAAATATGAAGATCATATGCCCATCTCATGAGAAGTAATGACTTCACACAAAAAGGTATAAGTGATAAAAGTTCTTGATAGTAAACAAACATAGTATTAGTCTTTGTTTCAATCTAAGCAAGATTATGATAGAGGAGAGGAGACTCGCATATAAATACACTATCTTGGACATCTTTTATGATTGTGAGCCTTCTTCAAATATTATATAATAAACAAGTGTTGATGTTGGACATGGAAGAAAACATAATTATCATGATAGTTTAAATTCACATATAAGTTATATGGTCTTGGATCCTTCAACAGGTGATGCTTGCCTTAGATCCTTTGCTAGCCCAAATTTTTTGCACTAAGTAGAGATACTACTTGTGCATCCATAACGCTGAAACCTAGTTTGTTGCCTTGAGAGTCCATCATACCTACCTACGGATTGAGTAAGCTCTTTCAAGTGAGTTGTCATCCGTGCATCAAGCAATAAAAATTGCTCCTAAATATGTATGATCTTTTATTGCAAGGGAAAATAAGCTTTGTATGATCTTGTGATGGCAAAGAAATAAAAGCGACAGAGTGGATCATAAAGTTTGCTATCATAAGGGACAATATAAAGTGACGTTCCTTTGCATAAAGAGTTCACACATCCACCAAATGAAAAGCACATGACAACCTCTACTTTCCTCTGCGAAGGGCCTATCTTTTATTTCAGGAGTTCAATCCTGTACTTGAGTCAATAAAGTTTATTCCTCTTCCAACCTATTAATTCTATAGTGGCAAACCTCATGTGTTGAGGAAAGATTCAGATTTATATAGCCAAGTGGTTGTAGATGGTCAATATTTTTTATTGTTGACAATATCCTTGAGATAAATAAGTTGGGTGGCAAATCATTTAAGCCCCTAGCTTCCTATGTGTCTTATGGAAACATGAGCTCCAAAAGTATGAGCGTTAGCAATCATACAAGATTAAATGATAGTTGAGTATGTGAACTTGCCAAAAAGAAAGCTCTTATATAGACTCTCCACTCGATTATGATGAATTATGATTGCTCCAATGACTTAGAACATAGTTTGTTGATTATCAATAAAGTTTATACTTCATACTCTAATAGTTGTGAATTAATTGTTACTTGTTTATGAGAAGTTATATGATAAAGTACTTGTTGCTACACTAATATTCATGATGCTCTCATGCTCGTATTCTATTTTTATCGACACCTATCTCTCAAATCATGTGGTCATTATATTCAAGCTTGGTTTCTACTTGAGGACAAGCGAGGTCTAAGTTTGGGAGAGTTGATAAGCTCATTTTGCATCATGAATTACTATTGATATTTGTGTTGGTCCTCACCATTATCCCTTATTATCATACAATTCTTATGCTCTTTCTCTCTGAATAAGCAAGGTACATCACTGAGAGGGAAATATGTGGAAACTAGAATTCTGGACCGGGAAACCGAGAAAAAGGCTCAAAAATTAACTTGCTCCAAATGACTTGAAACTTTACGAAGAAATTTTCTAGAATATTTGAGAATTTCTGGGCTAAAAATACACTGGAGAGGGGCCACCAGTTGGGCACAAGCCAACAAGGCGCCCCCAGATCGCGTCGTGATGGCTTGTGGGGCCCCAGCCGGCCCTCTGGCGAACATGTTCTCATATATGGTGTTTTTACGTTAGAAAAATTCATAAGTCATCTTTCGGGATGAAGTGCTAACGTCTCGAGGCAGAAACCTGGACAGAGGACCTTTTGCTCTCCGGTAGAGAGATTCTGCTGGGGAAACTTCTATACGGGATGGGGAAATCAAAGCCATCGTCATCACCAACGCTTCCTCCTTCATGGGAGGACCAATCTTCATCAACATCTTCACCAACGCCATCTCATCTCCAACCCTAGTTCATCTCTTGTATTAAATCTCTGTCTCAAAAGCTCAGATTGGTACCTGTCGGTTACTAGTTGTGTTGATTATATCTTGTAGTTGATGCTTGTTGGATTACTTGGTGGAAGATATTATGTTCAGATCCTTAGTTATTATTATTACTACACCTCTTATCTTGAACATGGTGATGATGTGTGAGTAGTAATTATTGTTCCTGGGGCCATGGGAGAAGTCTTGTTTTAAGTAATCATATAAATTTGGTATTCGTTCGATATTTTGATGATATGGATGTTGTTACTTCTCTTAGTGGTGTCATGTGAATGTCGAGTACATGACATTTCACCATGGTATGGGCCTAAAGTAAGTCATTGTGGAGTAACAAATATATGATGGGTTGCGAGAGTGACAGAAGCTTAAACCCGAGTTTATGCATTGCTTCATAAGGGGTTGATTTGGATCCACATGTTTCGTGCTATGGTTAGATTTATCTTAATTTTTCTTTCATAGTTTCACATGCTTGCGTGAGGGGGTAATCACAAGTAGGTTGTTAGTTCAAGCAATAACATCACCTTAGCACCGATCCACACACATATCAAATCATCAAACTAGAGAACGTGAATCAACTCAATGTGATGAACATGACTAGACTGAAATTCCCATGTGTCCTCGGGAGCGCCTGCTTTATATAAGAGTACTTTTAGGCCTGTCCTTTGATAAAAAAGGATTGGGATACCTTGCGGCACATTTTCTACTGTTGTTACTTGTCACTTGTTATGAATTATCTTGGTACAAAACAATCTGTCACTGTTACTTATAGCACTTGCAGAGAATACCTTGGTGAAAACTCCTTATCATTTCCTTCTGCTCCTTGTTGGGTTTGACACTCTTATTATTAAAAGGACTACGATTGATCCCCTATACTTGTGGGTCATCAGGGCACCATGAACGAATGGTTTCCCATCAGAGTTTTAGAAGAGATGCTGGCATATCATTAAGGGTTACCTCATGCCTATGTCCCGTGACTTGTTTGAAGGTCAACTTCAGCTCTTCCACCTAGAATTTGGAATGATTAAATTCTTTCCATAGAAGGAGGAGGCGGTACATATCGAGAAGTTCAGACCGATATGCCCGCTTAATGTGAGCTTCAAGATTTTTACCAAAGTTGCTACAAATCAGTTGACAAGAATTGCACATAGTGTGGTGAAACCAAATCAGCCCGCTTTCGTGCGAGGCACACACATTCTAGATGGTGTGGTTGTCTTACATGAAACATTACATGAAATCCAATCGAACAAACTACATGGAGTGATCTTCAAAGTTGATTTCGAGAAGGCGCGTGGTAAGGTTAAATGTTTGCTCCTCCAACATGCATTACATATGAAGAGTTTTGACGATTCCTCGAGGAAGCAAGTTGAATCCTTTGTGCAAAAGGGTATCATTGGTATTAAGGTAAATGACGGCACATGTCATTATTTTCAGACTCAATAGGGCCTAAGACAAAGGGACGCGATGTCTACTATTTTGTTCAACATAGTAGCAGATATGTTGGCAATCCTCATTGGAAGGGCCAACTAGGACGATTAGATAGGTCGGTTAGTACCACATCTAGTGGATGGTTGTGTATCTATACTAGACGTAGATGAGACGAATATTTTCATGGAACATGATATGACAAAAGGATAGAAATATGAAGTTGGTCTTGTGTCTGTTCGAGCAGTTGTCGGGATTGAAGATTAATTTCAATAAAAGTGAACTATTCTGTTTTGGGAGAGCCAAAGAAGAACAAGATTCATACAGACAACTATTTAGATGTGAATTGGGATCCCTATAATTTACATACTGAGGTATACAAATTCATCATCGCAAGTTATATAATAAGGAATGAAAATATACTGAAGATCGATTTGAAAAAAACCTAAACTGCTGGAAGGATAATCTTATGTCTTAAGGTGGAAGGCTTGTTCTGATCAACTCGGTGTTGACAAGCATGGCAATGTTTCTACTGTCTTTCTTTGAAGTGCATGTAGGGGTACGAAAAAGGTTAGACTTCTATTGATCGCATTTTTCAGGCAATGTGATGAAAACAAAACAAAATACATGCTTTCCAAATGGGATATTATCAGTAGACCAAAGGACCAGGGTGGCCTAGAGATTGAAAACTTACAGGTCAAGAATAGATGTGTGCTTAGCAAGTGGATATATAGGCTGTCTCTTGAGACTGAAGGTATGTGGATACAAAATTTTCGAAAAAAGTATGTACATTTGAAAACTCTAGCCCAGGTTACTGCTAGACCTAATGATTCTCCTTTCTGGAAGGGGCTAATGAGGACGAGAGCATATTTCTTCCACATAACCAAATTTATCATTGAAACGGTAACACGATTAGGTTCTCAGAGGATGCTTGGTTAGGGGAAACGCCACTAGCCACTCAACATCCTTCTCTGTATAACAACATAAGGAAGCTTATGTGGCTATAGTATTTCCCTTGATCCCACTGAATATCCAGTTCAGAAGGTCTCTAGTAGGAGATCGATGGGATAGCTGGTTACATCTCGTGTGGTGGTTGATGGATATTCACCTCTCTAATGAGCCAACCATGATTCACTATAAACTATCTGTCAATGGGATATTTTTCGTCAGGTCTATGTATCTAGACTTAAAAAACTCTGGTCCAATCCCAAAATCATGTCATATTTGGAATATTAAAGTCCCTCTAAGAATTAAGATATTCATGTGATTCGCTCACAAGGAAGTGATTCTTACAAAGGATAACTTACTCAAGAGAAGATGGGAGGGTAGTAAGCGATGATGATTTTATGATTAAGATGAGACTATAAAACACCTCTTTCTTAAATGTCCGCTCGCCAAATTCTTATGGCGTACGCTTCAAGTTGCCTTCAATGTTAACCCTTCGTCTACTATTAACACATGATTTGGATCCTGACTAGATGGAGTGGAGACGAGTATTGCAAGACATATTCAGATATGAGTATGTGCATTACTGTGGGCATGAACTACAGAGACGGCATGATTTTTAACATGCAACATCTTCTAACTTTTTTGCAAGTCACATACAACGCAATGTCTTGGATCCGTATGTGGTACTTACTCAGTCATGCAAAAGCCAAAGAACATGAGGCTATTGGGTGCAACCGCTGGGAGATGATAGCACGGATTATCTACAACCAATTTGAATGACGTCCAATAATAAACTATGTGTATAGTAATATAGTACTATTTTCGCCGGTTGTGGCACATTTATCTTTGACCTTTTATCATACTTTTGCTCTTTTGAGAGCGGCTTTTGTATCCTATAGCTTTTGTGTGGCATTTTAGATTTATTATATTGATGCACGTATCATTCAAATGCGGAGGCCGGGGATTTTCCTCCTTTCTAAATTATAAATGAAAAATATGTAATTATATATTTAGCTCAATGTATACCTAGAGAGACAATACCTCATGGAAGATGAACCCAAATAACTAAAAGGGGAGGCTAATTTTTCTACAGCCCACGACAGGTGCCCCTTTATATCAGTAGTCCAGCTTTGCCTCAAGATATGTGCTAGTTCACTATCCTCAATCTAATGAAAAATTCTCTCTTTTTCCCCAAAAGGAAAAAATAGATAACCTTGAAACTTTGCAGCTCAACAAAAATATTTTGAATAGTAATGTGTTCAAATATTCAAACTTTCTAGCAGTATAAACATATAACATGTGATTTTTTAAACTATTATGTTGCACACAAAAATCTCAAACATATTTTTGTATGGTGTAGCAAAAAATCGAATGTATTGTTTCATTTACAAAAAAGTAATTTCTATGCGTGAACCTCAAAATAAAAATAGATGGTCTAGATAGAGGCACATTTCCTCGGGTTCAGCCACATGTTCCAAGCGCCCTCCCCCCCTCCGTGAAAAGGTGATTAAAATCAGCGGCCACTGCATCCATGTGATGCACACAAACATCTTTATTAACATTGGTTTCCTATGGGCCTCCTCCTCCTGTGGTATTTCCATGGGTGAAAGGGGAGGAAACCCTAGCCGTCGCTGGACCATGACCCTCCTCCCCCTTCCCTCCCATCGCCGTCATCAGAACTTGCTGGCGGTCGAAGCCCGCCCTGCATGGGCGGCCGCGGGGTGCTTTCTCCTTCTCGCGAGGCGGGTTAGTCGTGGGGCGATCTACCCTAGCCCGAACGCGGCATGGTGCAGGGCACAGAGACACTGGGTTACCATGGTGGATCGTGTGTAGGGCTGCATGAGGAGAGCTGCGTGCTGGTGATGGCTATGGTGGCCGACGGCCGACCTGTCGGATTTGGGTGGCGCGGGGCGGTGGAACCTGGACTGGGCAGAGTCAGGCGGGATCCCCTTGGGGCTACTCGTCGTCTTGGTACTGTCACCTGTGCTCGGCCTTGGATCAGCGTGAGGCAGGCCGGGGAGGCATCCCCAGGGTGCTCGTGATGAGCCGTTGGTGGTTGTGCATTGGGCACGACTATTAACGACGGTGGAATCCGATGGCCCTTCTCGGCATTGAGGCGGTCCTTGGTGGTGGTGGACATCTCCTTTGTCGAAGGTGGTCAGCTTGAGGCTGGGTGGTCACATCTCCAGATTTGTCATGCAGTCCCGGCTGCAATCAGGGAGAGATAGTTGCCGGTGAAAACCAAGCCGACTACGGGCGATGACGGCATTCTACGCTGTTACCTTCATGAAGGCATCGTCGAGTAACTATTGTCGATCCACTCGTGCTGCTCCAGGGGAAACCCTAGGATCTGGTCTTCCAGATTGGACAATGCCAACAGTGTGATGTCGTTTCTCTCTTGGGAGCATCTTTGTGGAGCAGCGTGATAACCCACAAGTATAGGGGATCGCAACAGCTTTCGAGGGTAGAGTATTCAACCCACATTTGTTCATTTGACACAAGGGGAAGCTAAAGAATATTCTCGAGTATTAGCAGTTGAGTTGTCAATTCAACCACACCTGAAAGACTTAGTATCTGCAGCAAAGTTTCAGTAGCAAAGTAGTGTGATAGTAATGGTAGCAACGGTAACAGTAGCAGTAGTGACAACAGTAGCGGTAAAGTAACGTAGCAAGGACCAGTAGGAAAAGCTCGTAGGCATTGGATCGGTGATGGATAATTATGTCGGATGACATTCATCATGTAATAGTTATAACATGGGGAGATATGTAACTAGCTCCAGTTCGTCAATGTAATGTAGGCATGTATTCCGTATATAGTCATACGTGCTTATGGAAAAGAACTTGCATGACATCTATTGTCCATCCCTCCCATGGCAGCGCGGTCCTAATGGAAACTAAGGGATATTAAGGTCTCCTTTTAATAGAGAACCGGAACAAAGCATTATCACTTAGTGAATACATGAACTCCTCATACTATGGTCATCTCCGGGAGTGGTTCCGGCTATTGTCACTCCGGGGTTGCCGGGTCATAATACATAGTAGGTGACTACAACTTGCAAGATAGGATCAAGAACACACATATATTGATGAAAACATAATAGGTTCAGATCTGAAATCATGGCACTTGGGCCCTAGTGACAAGCATTAAGCATAGCAAAGTAGTAGCAACATCAATCTCAGAACATAGTGGATACTAGGGAACAAACCCCATCAAAACTAACTCGATTACATGATAGATCTTATCCAACCCATCACCGTCCAGCAAGCCTACGATGAGATTACTCACGAACGGTGAAGAACATCATGGAATTGGCGATGAAGGATGGTTGATGATGACGACGGCGTCGATCTCCCCTCTCCGGAGCCCAGAACGAACTCCAGATCTGCCCTCTAGAGGAAGAACAGGTGGTGGCGGCGGCTCCGTGTCGTAAAACGCGTTGAACTCTTCTCTCTTAATTTTTTCTGGGCGAGAGAGACTATATAGAGCTGGAGTTGGAGGCGGAGGAGCCACGAGGGCCTCACAAGCCTGCCAGGCGCGGCCAAGGGGGCCCGCGCCTCCTGGGCTTGTGGGCTCCTGGCTCCGCCCCTCCAGGTAATTCTTGCGCCAGTATTTTTTATATGTTCCACAAAAAATCCTTGTAAATTTCTAGGTCATTCCGAGAACTTTATTTCTGCGCAAAAACAACACCATGGCAATTCTGCTAAAAACAGCGTCAGTCCGGGTTAGTTCCATTCAAATCATGCAAATTAGAGTCCAAAACAAGGGGAAAAGAGTTTGGAAAAGTAGATACGATGGAGACGTATCAACTCCCCCAAGCTTAAATCCTTGCTTGTCCTCAAGCAATTCAGTTGACAAACTGAAAGAGACAAAAGAAAAACTTTGACGAACTCTGTTTGATCTTGTTGTTGTAATTATGTCTAACTCATATTCAGATTTTCAGCAAGATCATAAGCTAACCACATAAGCAATGACATTTAGGTCTCATGGTAAACTCATATCAATGGAAAAATCAACTAGCGAGCAATAATAATAAGTTTCAAACGTCATCACTTCAATCAAAAAAATAAAAGCAATTATCTTTTCGATTTGAGCATGGAACTGGGCATTCCGATTACCGACCCCTTTCTCGTAAGTGATAGTGAATAAACACGTATCGAGGATAACACACCTAGCATGGAAGATACTGACCGCCCCTTGTCACCACATGAGCGGTTCGGGCATGCAAAACAAATTATTACTTGAAGGTTTAGAGAGTGGTGCTACGGCAACAAAAGTTCTTCCCCGGCAGTGGTGCCAGAGATCCTTCTGTCGTCTCTTGGGCTTGCGTTGGTTCTTCCCTTGAAGAGGAAAGGGCGATGCAGCAGAGGAGTAGTAAGTATTTCCCTCAGTTTGAGAACCATGGTATCAATCTAGTAGGAGAATCTCGTCAAGTCCAGAGTACCTGCGCAAACACAAAAGAGCTTGCACCCAATGCTATAAAGGGGTTGTCAATCCCTTCAAGATTGTTTGCAAAGTGAGATCTGAAGGCGGAAAGTGCAACGAAGTAAAAAGTGTAAGGCTGAAAGTATGGTGTGGAGTAGACCCTGGGGGCCGTAGTGTTCACTAGAGGCTTCTCTCAAAATAGCAAGTATTACGGTGGGTGAAGAAATTACTGTTGAGCAATTGATAGAACCGCGCAAAGTCATGACGATATCTAAGGCAATGATCATACATATAGGCATCACGTCCGAGACAAGTAGACCGATACTTTATGGATCTACTACTATTACTCCACACATCGACCGCTATCCAGCATGCATCTAGTGTATTGAGTTCATGACGAACAGAGTAACGCCTTAAGCAAGATGACATGATGTAGAGGGATAATCTCAAACCAATGATGAAAACCCAATCTTTTTACCCTTGATGGCAACAACACGATACGTGCCTCGCTACCCCTTCTGTCATTGGGTGAGGTCACCGCACGGTATGAACCCAAAACCAAGCACTTCTCCCATTGCAAGAATCGTAGATCTAGTTGGCCAAACAAAACCACAACTCGAAGAGAATTACAAGGATATGAAATCATGCATAAGAGAGATCAGAAGAAACTCAAATAAGATTCATAGATAATCTGATCATAAATCCACAATTCATCGGATCTCGACAAACACACCGCAAAAGAAGATTACATCGGATAGATCTCCATGAAGATCATGGAGAACTTTGTATTGAAGATCCAGGAGAGAGAAGAAGCCATCTAGCTACTAGCTATGGACCCGTAGGTCTGTGGTGAACTACTCACGCATCATCGGAGAGGTCATGGTGTTGATGAAGAAGCCCTCCGTATCTGAATCCCCCCTCCGGCAGGGCACCAGAACGTGCCCCAGATGGGATCTTTTTCTCTGCTGGGCCCCTGCCCTGATTCTCCGGCTCTCCGATCGTTTTCTCTTCCGGAAAAAATCTTTTTGGCAGTTTCATTCCGTTTCGACTCCGATCAAAATCCTCCTCTGAAAGGGGTCAAAACATGGAAAAAACAGGAACTGGCACTTGGCACTGAGTTAATAAGTTAGTCCCAAAAATATATAAAAGGCATACAAAACATCCAAAGTTTGACAAGATAATAGCATGAAACCATAAAAAATATAGATACGTTGGAGACGTATCAAGCATCCCCAAGCTTAACTCCTGCTCGTCCTCTAGTAGGGAAGTGATAAAGAATGACTTTTTGATGTGGAATGCTACCTAGCATAGTTGTCCTTTGCAACTTCTTTCACGCGACATGAATGTTCAGATCCGTAAGATTCAAAACAATAGTTTGCTATTAACATGAAAACAATAATACTTCAAGCAAACTAGCAGAGTAATCATGAACTTTCAAAATAACAAGGCCAAGGAAAGTTATCCCTACAAAATCATATAGTCTGGCTATGCTCCATCATCCTCACACAACTAATGTAAATCATGCACAACCCCGGTATTGGCCAAGTAATTGTTTTCGCACTCTTACTTCCTCAAACTTTCTGTAACTATCACGCAATACATGAGCGCGAGCCATGGATATAGCACTATAGGTGGAATAGAGTGTGGTGGTGGTTGTGAGACAAAAAGGAGGAGATGGTCACATTGACTCGGCGTATCAAAAGGCTATGGAGATGCCCATTAATAGATATCAATGTGAATGAGTAGGGATTGCCATACAAGGGATGCACTAGAGCTATAAGTATGTGAAAGCTCAAAAGGAGAACTAGTGGGTGTGCATCCAACTTGCTTGCTCACGAAGACCTAGGGCAATTTTGAGGAAGCCCATGATTAGAATATACAAGCCAAGTTATATACTAAAAATTCCCACTAGCATATGATAGTGACAAAGCAAGAAGCTCTCAATCATGAAGAACATGGTGCTATTATGAAGCACAAGTGTGGAAAAAGATAGTAGCATTGTCCCTTCTCTCTTTTTCTCTTTTTTTTATTTGGGCTCTTAGGCCTCTCCTTTTTTTTCTTTGCTCTTTTTTTTTGTTCTCTTTGGCCTTTTTTTATTTCCTCACATGGGACAATGCTCTAATAATGATGATCATCACACTTTTATTTACTCACAGCTCAAAGCTCAAATGATGATGACTCTATAGGAAATGCCTCCGAAGTGTACCGGGATGTGCAACGATCTAGCATGGCGTATGACGTTGGAACATCTCCCTAGCTATCTTACGATCATGCAATGGCAATATGAGAGTGACGTCACAAGTCATCAGACGAAACGGTGGGAGTTGCATGGCAATATATCTCGGAATGGCTATGAAAATGCCATAGTAGGTAGGTATGGTGGCTGTTTTGAGGAAGGCATATGGTGGGTTTGTGCACCGGCGAGAATTGCGCGGCACTAGAGCGGCTAGCAATCGTGGAAGGTGAAAGTGCATCTATATCATGGACTCACATTAGTCATGAAGTACTCACATACTTGTTGCGAAAGTTTTTATTAGTAATCGAAACAAAGTGCTAAACGCATACTCCTAGGGGAAGGATTGGTAGGTGTTAACCATCGTGCGATCCCGACCTCAACACAAAGGATGACAATCAATAGATCAATTATGCTCCGACTTCCTAACATAGTGGTTCACCATACGTGCATACTACGGGAATCACTAACTTCAACACAAGTATTTCTAGATTCACAACACCCTACTAACATAACTCTTAATATTACCGAATCCACGTCTCAAAACTAATTGAGAGGAACCAAGACTTCTCTTTCTACTCAATGCACATGAAGATGGAGGTTTTTGCATCCTCTTTGGGTACCTATCACCTTTGGGACTACTTTCATAGCATAAGCCAACTTGTAGCGACCCAACTCAAAACGAGTCAAGCCTATGTGTATCTGTGCCATCCCTGGATCAGTATGCTAGCACACACAGTACATCAATGTATATATCAAAGTGCAATCACATGTAAATAACGTAAAACTTATATATACCTTAAAATCTCTGCGGAAACAGTCAAGGGAGTGGAGTCCCAATAAACACCAACGACAAGTTGAGTGTAGACCGTAAACCTCAATCGTACTCTTACTCGTCGAAGAAAAATATCTGCAACACAAGACGTTGCAGCCGTGTAGGTCAGCATATTGAATATGCCGGCAAGTCACATAAGAGAGAGGTGAAAAGTAATCATCTATTCTATATGCATATATGGCAGGTGGGGCTGTAAGTTTTTAGCGGAAAAGCAAAGTTTTCTCCTACAACAATACAGGGGTAAAAGAAAAATATTACTACGTTGTTGGTTTTTAATGAGATGGTTCCGCCAACCAGTTCTCATACCCAAGTTATCAATATTACCCACATCAATATTATATAAAGGTGTTGAGAATTTCAGATAACTTCAGTTCCTTTGGCTCAAGTTGTCCATGACCGTGGACACGGCTAATCGATTAGGTTTGAGTACTCTGCAGAGTTTTGCACATGTTCCCCACAAGATTTGATCACCTCCGGGTATGTCCTCGCACTTCAGGGTGTTTGAAGACCGGATCATCAAAACATGGTCTTTCAACGGGTCCCTCTGATCCCCTGTCGGTGCCCATCCAATCCTACCGTTCTTCTACATCTGCTAGCACCGCCTGTCCAGAGTCGCCACGTTGTCCAACCAAGCCAGAGCCCATAATGACTTGTGGTTGTGCAGGTAAGCCTTGGGTCTTGAAAATATCCGTCCGTCTCTTTGACCCTGGGTGAAGCTTTCCACAAGATGTCATGGAACGTCTCCATGCATCCCGGGTCATCCACTGGTTTCTCGAGGGATCCATTCAACCGTCCTTCACCCAGAGTTTCATTGCATCACGAGGTCTTGAAAATCTTGACTTAACTGGTCTTGGTTATTAAATTATTCTCGCATCACTCGTGATATGCACTCAACCAGGATCCCGTCTACTCAAGCATAGCAATATGAAATTTGTCGTCCCGGCCAAGTAACGGGGTTGTTGGGTGCCTACCACATGATACTACAATATGTAACCATAATTTCCAAGTACCTACTCAGCATGCAGTTGGGTATAGGATAGTAGAATTACGATGCATAAAACATAGGTGATACATGATCAAATGACTTGCCTGGTGAGGTTGATGAAGAAGAATTATCATTCTCGAGAAATAACTTGATAGACTATTCGTCACTCTCCGACGAAATCTATATAACAAACATAACATTCACATAAGCACTCATACTAGCAATCATTCTAGCAATCAAAACAAAATAGAGAGCGAATAAGAATCCGAAAGAAACTTCAACTAAAACTAGGAGTCTTCTACTACATCAAACACTAAATAGTTTTTTTGTTCTAACTGAAAATAAAACATTAAATAACAGAGAACTAAGATATAAATTTAACCAAGATAAAATAGAGTATTTTTCACAAAACTATTTGAATGTATTTCCAAACGGGAGTTGAAACAGTAGAGAAATCAATTGCAAGTTATTAGGGAACTAGAATTGACTTTCTTGATAACAAATAAAAATAAAAATAAAAACTTGTTGCAAATATTCTGTTAACTAACAGAAACAAAACATAATCTTTTTGAAACAAAAAGAAAATACTTTAAAAACAACTAAAGAGAGAGCTATAGTCAAAATCCTAAAAGAAGTGAAACAGAAACTGTTTCACTTGAAATAATGAGTTAAAATGCTCAAAAAATTTTCAAATCTTTACCACGGATAAATAAGATCACTAGTGATCAGTAGCAAAAAGAATTAATTTAAAACCTATTTTTAAACTCCCAGAATAAGCAAAACAGGGTTTAAACTAAATCTGATCGAATTCAAATTTGAAAATTTCAAACATAGACAAATAGTATGTTTTTGAAAACCAAAGAAAAATTGTGATCTACTGGAACAAGTTGCAACTCCATTGGAGTTATGGATCAAAAGTTATGAGCAAAAGAAAATTGAATCTGCCTCTGTTTTTGAATTAAAACTGAAAATAGAAAAAATCTAACTAGTGCACGGGGGGGGGGGGGGGGAGGCGTATGTGGCGTGTTCTGATTGGCTAAGGTGTGAGTGCTGCGGGGAAAACTAACAAACGGCCGCTATTTAACCAAAACCTCTTCGGCTAAAATTAAGTGAAGTAAACCGGCTCGGTTTTTAACTGAAAACCGAAGGGTTATCTGCAATCTAATCTAACACATATATTTCAGATCCAACGGCTACGGGGGAGATGGGGGCTCACAGCGAGGTGGAGGCGCTCCGGCGAGGTCTCCAGCGATGGCCGAGGCGGAGAGGAGTCGGGGAAGCGGCTCGGGTGACCCTCCGACGGTGGCGACGGGTCGGGGAGGCGGCGGCAAGTCCCCTACGGCGATTGGTGGTGGTGGCTAGGCGAGGGAGGCGGCGGTGTGAGCCCGGGGAGGCTCGGGGTGGCCGGGTGGAGCTCGGCTCCGGCGAGGTGGCGGGGGCGACGCTGCCATGGCGAGGAGCTCGGGCTGGTTGGGGAAACGGGGTGCGGCGGGGCTCCCGCGTTCGGTGGTGGCGGCGGCGAGGCGAAACGGGGCCGAGGGTGAGCTGCGGGGCGCCGAGGAGCTTCTGCTCCGGCGAGGGCTCGGCACGGGTGGCGGAGCATGGGAAGGGGTGGCGAGGAGGGGGAACAGGGCGAGGAGAGGGGTCCGGGGCGCGACCTTTATAGGGGAGAGGAGAGAGCACAGAGGGAAAGAGATCGGCGGCGGCGGGGATGGTCCAGCGATGGCGGGTTAGTTGGGGAGAGAGAAAAGGAAGGAGAGGGGCTCGGGGTCGGGGGTGACCGAGGGAGGTGGCAGGGTCACACGGGCGGGGCCCAGGTGGCAGCGAGGGGGGCTCGGGGGCAGCTCGGTCGGCTGGACGAATCCTAAGGGATTCGGTCCGGCTAAGGGGGGATTGGGCCGACAGTGCTATAAAGCGCATGAGGCGCTTTCCTATTAAAAAATAACATTCCCGATTTAGTTTTTTTTAAACAGCAAGTATTAAAAAATAAAAAGGAAACAAAATAAATAATAAATATAGGGGTATTATATACCAAAATGTTCAGAAAAAAATTTCCTACTCGTTTATCATTTTTCCAACACCAAATTAGAAACTTTTTAAAAATGTTTTTTCAGAAAAACCCCTAAGGCTTTATTTTCTTTTTGGCAATTATTTTCTTCATAAAACTTTGGTTTTTCTTGGCTCAAATATTTTCAAAAAATACCCCTGATTTGGGAGGGTCATTTTCCTCCGCTCTTTCTTGTTTGCAAGAATTATTTTCGGGGTATTTCTCGGGGAAGAAAAATAGAGAATGCAAAAGCAAAATTTGAAAGAATTCAAATGCAAACTCCATTCAAATTCTTTATAGTTGAATAAGTCATGTCATCTTCTCTCATTGCTTTTAAATGGCTGAATTTGGATTTACCGGAGAAGGGGAAAGTCATTTTATTCCCTCTCATTCAAAAGTTTTTGAAAAGTTTCAAATTTCACTAAAGTTTCAATCACTCAAGCAAACAAACAAACAATATAATAATTATATTAACATTCCATAATTTGGGATGTTACACAACTACCAAGTCACGCACCGTCGTGCTCTAAAATATATAAGTGAAGCACAGAGAGCAAAAGTATCTAGCTCAAAAGATATAAGTGAAGCACTATGAGCATTCTAGCAAAAATCATGATGAGTGCATGTCTCTCTCACTCAAAAAGGTGTGCAGCAAGGATGATTGTTACACAACAAAAAGAAAAGACTCCTACGATACAAGACGCTCCAAGCAAAACACATATCATGCGGTGAATAAAAATATAGCTCCAAGTAATGTTACCGATGGATTGAAGACGAAAGAGGGAGTGCCTTTCCGGGGCATCCCCAAGCTTAGGCTTTTTGGTGTCCTTGAATTTGGCTTGGGATGCCTTCGACATCCCCAAGCTTGAGCTCTTTCCACTCCTGATCTCTTTGTCCATGAGAACATCACCCAAAACTTGAAAACTTCACAACACAAAACTTAAACAAAAACTCGAGATAACATTAGCACAAGCAAACAAACTACCACTTCTTTTGGTACTGTAGCAAACTTGAATTCTATCTATATTGTTGTTGGGATACTGTATTCTCACTTTTTGATGGCTAGTACCCCCCGATACTAACCATAGTTTCATCAAAACAAGCAACCAACTCAACAAAAATAGAATATGTCAAAAACAGACCAGTGTGTAGCAATCTGTATACTTCGTATACTTCTCGTACCTAAAAATTCTGAAACATTATGACTGCCTGGGAAAAAGGCATATCAACTAGCAGAAAAAAGAATCAACTCAAAATCTCTTTCTGAATAAAAATGAAAAATCATCTCGTGAGCAAAAAGTTTCTGTCTTTTTCCAGCAGGATCAAACAACCATTACCAAGACTAATCATAAAGGTTTTTCTTGGCTCAAACACAAAAAGAAACACAAAAAGCACAATCACAATATAATTATGATGGTGTAGACGCAACAAAAAAGAAAGAAAAAGATAAATTCATTGGGTTGCCTCCCAACAAGCGCTATTGTTTAACGCCCTTAGCTAGGCATTAATAATTCAATGATGCTCACGCAAAAGACAAGAATTGAAGCACAACGAGAGCATCATAAAGCATGTGAAAATCACATCTAAGTCTAACATACTTCCTATGCATAGGCATTTTATAGGAAAACAAATTGGCAAGACAACCAATAGTTACCAAATGCCAGGAAGAAGAAAGAGACAATAGCAATCTCAACATAACGAGAGGTAATTTGGTAACATGAAAGTTTCTACCACAATATTTTCCTCTCTCATAGCAATTACATGTGGGATCATAATCGAATTCAACAATATATCTATCACAACGGTTATTCTTTTCATGATCCACATGCATGCAAAGTTGACGCTCTTCAAAAATAGTGGGATTATCATCAACTAAAGTCATGACTTCTCCAAACCCACTTTCAATCTTATTGCAAACATCATATTCATCATGAGGCTTAAATTTTTTTTCAAGATCATAAGAAAAATCATTACCACAATCATGATCATTGCAACAAGTAGTGGACATAGCAACACTAGCATCCCCAAGCTTAGGGTTTTGCATATTTTTAGCATGATTGTCACTAATAGAATTTATAGTGAAACCAATGCAATCATGCTTTTCATCCAAGGATCCCTCGTGAATCACTTCATAAATTTCTTCCTCTCAATTTTCAGATTCACGCATCTCAAGCAAAACTCCATAAAGATAGTCAAGTGCACTCAACTCACTAGCAATTGGATCAACATAATTGGATATCTTAAAGAGATTAGCAAGTGGATGAGGATCCATATCACTAGATTTTCAGCAAGCGAAGATGCAAGCATATTGAAGGCAGATGGCACACAAGCGAACAGAAAGCAAGCGAGAGAAAAGGGCGATCGAAAAGGCGAACGAAAAAGGCAGACGAAAAAGGCAAATTGGTGAAGTGGGGGAGAGGAAAACGAGAGGCAACTGGCAAACAAAGTAAATGCAAGAGATGATTTTGCGACACTTACTTGGATGAGTTCTTGACTTGATCTTCCCCGGCAACGGCACCAGAAATTCTTCTGCTACATCAACAAAAGTTCTTCCCCGGTAGTGGTGCCAGAGATCCTTCTGTCGTCTCTTGGGCTTGCGTTGGTTCTTCCCTTGAAGAGGAAAGGGTGATGCAGCACGGGAGCAGTAAGTATTTCCCTCAGTTTGAGAACCAAGGTATCAATCCAGTAGGAGAATCTCGTCAAGTCCAGAGTACCTGCGCAAACACAAAAGAGCTTGCACCCAACGCTATAAAGGGGTTGTCAATCCCTTCAATATTGTTTGCAAAGTGAGATCTGAAGGCCGAAAGTGCAACGAAGTAAAAAGTGTAAGGCTGAAAGTATGGTGTGGAGTAGACCCTCGGGGCCATAGTGTTCACCAGAGGCTTCTCTCAAAATAGCAAGTATTACGGTGGGTGAACAAATTACTGTCGAGCAATTGATAGAACCGCGCAAAGTCATGACGATATCTAAGGCAATGATCATACATATAGGCATCACGTCCGAGACAAGTAGACCGATACTTTATGGATCTACTACTATTACTCCACACATCGACCGCTACCCAGCATGCATCTAGTGTATTGAGTTCATGACGAACAGAGTAACGCCTTAAGCAAGATGACATGATGTAGAGGGATAATATCAAACCAATGATGAAAACCCAATCTGTTTACCGTTGATGGCAACAACACGATACGTGCCTCGCTACCCCTTCTGTCACTGGGTGAGGTCACCGCACAGTATGAACCCAAAACCAAGCACTTCTCGCATTGCACGAATCATAGATCTAGTTGGCCAAACAAAACCACAAGTCGAAGAGAATTACAAGGATATGAAATCATGCATAAGAGAGATCAGAAGAAACTCAAATAAGATTCATAGATAATCTGATCATAAATCCACAATTCATCGGATCTCGACAAACACACCACAAAAGAAGATTACATCGGATAGATCTCCATGAAGATCATGGAGAACTTTGTATTGAAGATCCAAGAGAGAGAAGAAGCCATCTAGTTACTAGCTATGGACCCCGTAGGTCTATGGTGAACTACTCATGCATCATCGGAGAGGTCATGGTGTTGATGAAGAAGCCCTCCGTATCCGAATCCCCCCTCCGACAGGGCACCAGAACACGCCCCAGATGGGATCTTGCGGAGACAGAAGCTTGCGGCGGCGGAAAAGTACTTTCGATGATCTCCTGATTTTTTTGGCATTTTTAGGGAATATATAGGTTCAAAACCTGGGGCAAAGGGGCCTCACGGAGCCCACAAGTCAGGGGGCTGCGACCTCCCCCCTGGTCGCGCCATGAGGGCTTGTGGGGTCCCTGGTGGGCCCCTGCCCTGATTCTCCGGCTCTCCAATCTTTTTCTGTTCCGGAAAAAATCTTTGTGGCAGTTTCATTCCATTTGGACTCCGTTCAAAATTGTCCTCTGAAAGGGGTCAAAAACATGGAAAAACAGGAACTGGCACTTGCCATTGAGTTAATAAGTTAGTCCCCAAAAATATATATAAGGCATACAAAACATCCAAAGTTTGACCAGATAATAGCATGAAACCATCAAAAATTATAGATACGTTGGAGACATATCAAGTGGCACATGCAAATTTACTTGGAACGGCAAGTAGATACTGCATATAGGTAGGCATGGTGGACTCATATGGAAGAACTTTGGGTTTATGGAAGTGGATGCACAAGCAGTATTCCCGCTTAGTACAAGTGAAGGCTAGCAAAAGACTCGGAAGCGACCAACTAGAGAGCAACAACAGTCATCAATATGCATTGAAATTAACCAACATTGAGTGCAAGCATGAGTAGGACATAAATCACCATAAACATGAATATCATAGAGGCTATGTTGATTTTGTTTCAACTACATGCGTAAACATGCGCCAAGTCAAGCCACTTGAATCATTCAAAGGAGGATACCATCCTATCATACTACATCATAATCATCTTGAAATTTGTGTTGGCATCCAAGACAAACCATTATAAGCTCCTAGCTAATTAAGCATGGCATCAGAAACTATGATCTCTAACTTGTCATTGCAAACATGTTTCTCTCATAACAATGCTGAATTAGGAACGATGAGCTAGTCATATTTACAAAAACAAAATAGATCGAGTTTATACCAGCTTTTCCAGTCTCAGTCACTTCATCATATATCATCATTATTGCCTTTCACTTGCACGACCGAATGATGTGAATAATAATGAGAGTGTTCGTGCATTGGACTAAGCTGGAATCTGCAAGCAAACACAGAGGAGAAGACAAAGTAATATGGCTCTTTGACGGATAAACAGATATGCATGTGCGAGCCACTAAACAATTTAACCATGGTCTTCTACCTTGACCCAAAGAAAAAGGAAACTATTTACACAGGAAAGCTCCCGACAAGCAAAAGAGGAACGATAAATCTTTTTGGGTTTTCTTTTTAAACACCACTAAGCAAGCTGGAAAGTAAACTTACAACTATTTTTTTGTTTTTCTCAATCTAAACAAACACACGAGAAGAAAGCGAGAAAAAGAAATAAACTAGCATGGATGATACAGTGGCAAAGTGT
Source organism: Hordeum vulgare subsp. vulgare (assembly GCF_904849725.1). Taxonomy (NCBI): domain Eukaryota; kingdom Viridiplantae; phylum Streptophyta; class Magnoliopsida; order Poales; family Poaceae; genus Hordeum; species Hordeum vulgare. The sequence goes on from NC_058523.1 coordinate 130,419,206, forward strand.
GAACACCGACTAACAAGGTGAAAGCGTGAGCATGAATATAAAGTCGGTGAGAAACATTTACTCCCCCAAGCTTAGGCTTTTGGCCTAAGTTGGTCTACTCCCACAGAGGGAAATAGCCGTCTCCGGGGTACTCCGGAGTGTACTGAGGGTGCCACTGCTGGGTGAGCTCCTCTGGCTCCCACTGATAAACTACCGTCTGGTACTCAACTGGTAGCTCGGGCACAGGCGCTTGTGGTGGCGCTATGCCCCAATATGCGTAGATGTCCGAGGGCATACTAATGTACCTGCCTAGATGAAGATTGAACAAAGAAGGAGCAGACAAAGTAATAGTCTCACGAGTACCCTGGCTAAATACCAAGTTATAAATCATCCTCTTATTTAAATCTTTATCAAGAAAGTCATGGCGAACCATGCTATCATAATCTAAATATCTCTCAGGAAGAAGCATCTCTTCTTCCTCGTACAGTCTAATAGGTATCTCAAAATGTTTAACAAGACGGGTAGCCTAGATACATCCATAAACAACGCCTTTAGTGCGGTTCTTGTTCAACCATTGAGCCACTATAGCGCCCAAGCTATAAGTTTTATCATTATAATGGGCTTCGCGCAAAACTGCAAGATCTGGGGAGCTAAGAGCCCAAGCTTCCTCACGGCCAATCAAACATTTTCCCACGAATAAAGAGAAATACCGAAGCACGGGAAAATGTATACTAGCAACTCTAGTGCAAGACACTCCTCTCTCCTCTCCTACAACAATAATATCAATGAAAGCCTCCAAGTCCCGTGGACGGGGTTCATGAATATCCCCAACAGAAGGTAATTTGCAAACATTGCAAAAATCCTGAAGTGACATGCGCTGGGGGATATCATATAACTTGAACATAACCATAGTAGGACTCTTCTTTGGATAGAAATTAAAGCTTTGCACGGAAATATTAGTGAGGAGGAGGTATTGTGGACACTTATCTTCAACAAATCCGGTAAGGCCTGCGTTCTCCACCAAGTAATAAAAATCCTCATAAAGATCGGCGGCACGTAAGAACACATCGCTTGGCCACTCCCACGCTCGAACTTCTGCAACTCGGGGGACCGGATACTTGGGTTTCTTCTTCTCATTGTCATCTTCCTTGGGGTCACGGCTTGAAGAGTCTCTTCGGAACCTCCTCATCTTTTCCTTTTTCTTTCTCTGAAAATTGCTGAAATTTTTAGTGACTTAAAAGAAAAGTGAAGAAGGCTCAACAAAACTCATAGCAACTACTCCTACAAGTGCCTAGAGGCCATATCGTGCATCAAAACTACTTGGGACCAACTAAAATTAACATGCAAAGCTCAAGAACAGGGTCACCAAGGCAGCAAAAATATGCAATGAGTAAAGCACTAGAGCAAAAACTAATTGGACCAATGTAGGAGTCACATACCAAGGAACAATTCCACCAAAACAGTTTGGTGAATGGGGCTTTGCACAAGGAGATCGAAAAATGCAGCAAGAAGAGCAAGAACACGGGTTTGAGCTGTGGAATGATTTTTTCTCGAGGTTGAAGAAGGAGATGGGAGCTGGAATAAGTGGAGGGGGGCACGTGGGACCCACAAGCTTGCCACACGCGGCCAGGGGGGTGCCCGCGCCTCCTGGGCTTGTGGTCCACTGGTGCATCCCCTTAACTAGCTCTCTATCTCAGAATTTTTCAAAGAATCCAGAAAAAATCATACTTGAATTTCAGGGCATTTGAAGAACTTCTATTTTTGGGACACTTTTCTAGGGGACGGAAAAAGCAGAAAACAGGAAAAAAAGCTAAATTTATCATTTTCTTCTAAACAAGAGAAAGTAAAAGTTTGGAACAGAAGGTTGTGACTCCTAGATTCATCCATCTCATGGTCATCAAAAGACATCTGTCAATGAGGTTGATCAAGTCTCCTTGACAAACTTTTTTCGACTCGCATAAAACCGGAGAATTTTCAAATATTCACTAGGTTACCTCAACGGGGATGTGCATATCCCCAACAAGTAAATCATACTTCATCTTGACAGTAGGTATATGGCATTCATAGCTTCCAATAAGAATTGATGAAGTTCTTTCAATAGCATTGATGCAATGTACTCGATATTGTTTCTTCGGAAAGTGCATCGTGTGCTCATTACCATTAACATGGAAAGTGACATTGCCTTTGTTGCAATCAATAACAAGTCCTGCAGTGTTTAAAAAGGTTCTTCCAAGGATGACCGCCATGGCATCATCCTCGGGAATATCCAGAATAACAAAGTCCGTTAAGATAGTAACGTTAGCAACCACAACAGGCACATCCTCGCAAATGCCGATAGGAAAAGTAGTTGATTTGTCGGCCATTTGCAAAGACATTTTAGTGGGTGTCAACTTATCCAATTCAAGTCTACGATAAAGAGATAGAGGCATAACACTAACACCAGCTCCAAGATCGCATAAAGGAGTTCTAACAAAATTTCCTTTAATGGAGCAAGGTATAGTGGGCACTCGGGGATCACCTAGTTTCTTAGGAGTTCCACCCTTGAAGGTGTAATTAGCAAGCATGGTGGAAATCTCAATCTCAGGTATCTTCCTTTTATTAGTCACAATATCTTTCATGTACTTAGCATAAGGAGACATTTTGAGCATATCTGTCAAACGCATTTGCAGAAAGACATGTCTAATCATTTAAACAAAGCGCTCAAAGTCCTCATCATCCTTTTTCTTGGATGGTTTGGGAGGAAAGGGCATGGGTTTCTGAACCCATGATTCTCTTTCTTTACCATATCTCATGTTCTTAGGTTGTGGGTTATCAAGATCAACATCACGTTCAATCTCCACATCCTTATCATTACTAGGTTGAGCATCATCATGAACACCACTATCGATATTATCACTAGGCTAATGTTCATCACCAGATTGTGTTTCGGCATCAGAAACAGAGATATCATTTGGATTCTCACGTGTAACAGCAGCAGGTTTGCTAGCATGCAAGTTCCTATCATCTTTCTATTTCTTCCTATTACTAGGATGACTAGGTGCCTCAGTGCTAACTCCTTGAGAATCTTGTTCAATTCTCTTAGGATGGACCTCAGGATACAAAGGTTCTTGAGTCATTCTACCACCTCTAGTGACGACTCTAACAGAATTGTCATTCAACTCATTGAGCAAGTCATTTTGAGCCTTAAGTACTTGTTCTACTTGAGTAGTGACCATAGAGGCATGTTTACTCAAAATCTTAAGATCATTGACATTTCTATCCACACAAGCACTTAAATGATTAATCGTGCGAGCATTTTTTTCCAATTGTCTGCTAACATAATCATTGAAACTTTGTTGTTTGGCAACAAAGTTATCAAATTCATCTAAGCATAAGCTAGCAGGTTTATCAAAAGGAATATCACTCTCATTGAATCTACGAAGAGAATTTACCTCTACTACCTGTGTCGGGTTATCAAGACCATGTATCTCTTCGATAGGTGGTAGATTATTAACATCTTCAGATTTAATACCTTTCTGTTGCATAGATTTCTTGGCTTCTTGCATATCTTTAGGACTGAGGAATAGAATACCTCTTTTATTCGGAGTTGGCTTTGGAGGTGGTTCGGGAATAGTCCAAGCATTACCATTGCTCAAGATATTATTCAATAGAATTTCAGCTTGTTCCACAGTTCGTTCCCTGAAAACACAACCAACACAACTATCTAGGTGATCCCTAGAAGCATCGGTTAGTCCATTATAAAAGATATCAAGTATTTCATTTTTCTCAAGAGGGTGATCAGGCAAAGCATTCTGTAACTGGTCAAGCCTCCCCAAACTTGTGGGAGACTCTCTTCTTCAACTTGCACAAAGTTATATATATCCTGCAAGGCAGCTTGTTTCTTATGGGCAGGAAAATATTTCTCAGAGAAGTAGTAGATCATATCCTGGGGACTACGCACACAACCAGGAGCAAGAGAAGTAAACCAAGTCTTAGAATCACCCTTTAGCGAGAAAGGAAACAACTTAAGGATACAGTAATGGCGAATTTTTTCCTCACTCGTGAATAGGGTGGCTATATCATCCAGCTTAGTAAGAAGTGCTACAACCGTTTCAGACTCATAACCATGAAAAGGATCAGATTCAACCAAAGTGATCAACTCAGGATCAACAGAGAATTCATAATCCTTATCAGGCACAAAGATGGGTGAAGTAACAAACTTAGGATCGTATTTCATTCTAGCATTCAGAGATTTTTCTTTCCACTTGCGCAACAAATTCTCAAGATCATAGCTATCCTTACAAGCAAGAAAGTCCTCAGCTACCTCTCCCTCCATAACATAACCCTCAGGTATATCAGGCAATTCATATCTAGGAGAGCTAGTTCTAACAGGTGAGATAGCAGGTTCTACTTCAATAATTTCAGTAGTTTCAGAAGTATCATCACATTCAGGAGCACCTCTAGCAATTTGTGCATCAAGGAATGCACCAAGTGGCAAAGCAGTATCAAGCAAAGCATCATCATAAGCATCATGGATAGCAGAAGTAGCATCATCAAGCACATGCGACACATCAGAATTTCTAGTAGGTGGTGGTGTCGCAAACTTACTCATAACTGAAGGTGAATCAAGTGCAGAGCTAGATGGCAGTTCCTTACCTGTCCTCGTAGTTGAGGGCAAGACTTCAGTTTTTAGATCTCTCAGATTCCTCATAGTGAACAACAGATGTAAATCCCAAGTGACTCAGAGAATAGAGCTAGGCCTCCCCGGCAACGGCGCAAGAAAAATACTCTTGATAACCCACAAGTACAGGGGATCGCAATAGTTTTCGAGGGTAGAGTATTCAACCCAAATTTGTTGATACGACACAAGGGGAAGCCAAAGAATATTCTCGAGTATTAGCAGTTGAGTTGTCAATTCAACCACAACTGAAAGACTTAGTATCTGCTGCCAAGTTTTAGTAGCAATGTAGTGTGACAGTAATGGTAGCAACGGTAACAGTAGCAGTACTGACAGCAGTAGCGGTAAATAACGTAGCAAGGACCATGATACGTCCATTTTGCATCATGCTTTCATGTTGATATTTATCGCTTTTTGGACTGTTATTATACTTCACGGTACAATACTTATGCCTTTTCTCTCTTATTTTGCAAGGTTTACATGAATAGGGACAATGCCGGCAGCTAGAATTCTGGCCTGAAAAAGGAGCAAGTTTGAGATACCTATTCTGCACAACTCCAAAAGCCGAGAAAATCAACGAGGATTTTTTTGGGATTTATAAAAAATACTGGACCGAAGAAGTACGAGAGGGGCGCCAGCAGGAGGCCACAAGCCTGCTAGGCGCGACCTCCTCCTTGGCCGCGCCTAGGGGGCTTGTGGGCTCCCACTTGGCCCTCTGGCCCCCCTCTTTCGCTAGAAGAAGGGTTTCAGTCTGGAAAAAATCAAGAAGAGGCTTTTCGGAGGATTCACCGCCGCCACGAGGCGGAACTTGAGCAGAACCAATCTAGAGCTCCGGCAGGACGATCCTGCCGGGGAAAATTCCCTCCCGGAGGGGGAAATCATCGCATGGGAGGGGACACATCACCATCAACATCTTCATCAGCACCATCTCATCTCCAAACCCTAGTTCATCTCTTGTAACCAATCTCCTTCTCGCGACTCCGATTGGTACTTGTAAGGTTGCTAGTAGTGTTAATTACTCTTTGTAGTTGATGCTAGTTGGCTTACTTGGTGGAAGATTATATGTTCAGATCCTTGATGCTACTCATTATCTCTCTGGTCATGAATATGATTATGCTTTGTCAACAGTTACTTTTGTTCCTGAGGACATGGGATAAGTCATGCTATAAGTAGTCATGTGAATTTGGTATTCGTTCGATATTTTGATGTGTTGTATGTTGTCTCTCCTCTAGTGGTGTTATGTGAACGTCGACTACAAAACACTTCACCATTATTTGGGCCTAGAGGAAGGCATTGGGAAGTAGTAAGTAGATGATGGGTTGCTAGAGTGACAGAGGCTTAAATCCTAGTTTATGCGTTGCTTCGCAAGGGGCTGATTTGGATCCACTAGTTTTATGCTATGGTTAGACTTTGTCTTAATTCTTTTTTTCGTAGTTGTCGATGCTTGCGAGAGGGGTTAAACATAAGTGGGATGCTTGTCCAAGTAAGGGAAGTACCCCAAGCGCCGGTCCACCCACATATCAAACTATCAAAGTAACGAACGTGAATCATATGAACATGATGAAAACTAGCTTGACAGAATTTCCCATGTGTCCTCGAGAGCGCTTTACCTCCTATAAGACCTTGTCTAGGCTTGTCCCTTGATACAAAAGGGATTGGGCCACTTTGCTGCATCGTTGTTACTTTTGTTACTTGCTACTTGCTGCGAATCATCTCACCACACAACTACTTGTTACCGATAATTTCAGTGCTTGCAGATATTACCTTGCTGAAAACCAATTGTCAGATCCTTCTGCTCCTCGTTGGGTTCGACACTCTTACTTATCGAAAGGACTACGATAGATCCCCTATACTTGTGGGTCATCAAGACTCTTTTCTGGCGCCGTTGCCGGGGAGTGAAGCGCCTTTGGTAAGTGGAAATTGGTAAGGAAACTTTTACATAGTGCGCGGAAATTTATTGTCACTTGTCACTATGGAAACTAATCGTTTGAGGGGCTTGTTCGGGATATCTTCACCTCGAACGGAAGCACAAAGAGTTGCTCCTCAACCTGCTGCACCTACTCAAAATATTTGCTATGAATTTCCTTCGGGTATGCTTGAGAAACTGCTGGCTAATCCTTTTACAGGAGATGGAACATCACATCCAGACTTGCATCTAATCTATGTAGATGAAGTTTGTCATTGATTTAAACTTGCAGGTTTTACCGAGGATGAGGTCAAGAAGAAGGTCTTTCCCTTATATTTGAGGGATAAGGCATTGACATGGTATAGGCTATGTGATGATACTGGATCATGGAACTACAATCTGTTGAAATTGGAATTTCATCAAAAGTTTTATACTATGCCTCATGACAGAGAAAGCATTGCTCAATCTTGGGGGAGGCCTAAATAAATGTAATATTCATGCCCCAACCATGAGCTCTCGAGAGAAATTATCATTCAGAACTTCTATGCACGGCTTTCTCATGATGATCGCACCATGCTTGACACTTCTTGCACTGGTTCTTTTATGAAGAGAGATATTGACTTCAAATGGAATTTATTGGAAAGAATTAAATGCAACTCTGAATATTGGGAGCTTGATGAAGGTAAGGAGTCAGGTATGAATTTCAAGTTTGATTGCGTTAAGTCCATTGTTGAAACAAATACTTTTTGTGATTTTAGCGCTAAGTATGGACTTGACTCTGAGATAGTAGCTTCATTGTGTGAATCATTTGCTGCTCATATTGATCTCCCCAAAGAGAAGTGGTTTAAATATCATCCTCCCTTAGAAGTCAATGTAGTTAAACCCAATCCAGTTGAAGAGAAAGTCATTGCCTATAATGATCCTATTGTTCCCAGTGCTTACATTGAGAAACCACCTTTCCCTGTTAGGATAAAGGATCATTCTAAAGCTTCAACTGTGATACGTAGGGGCTAAATTAGAACACCTACACCCCCTGAGGAAATTAGAGTTGAACCTAGCATTGCTATTATCAAAGATCTCCCGTCCGACAATGTTGATGGTCATAATATTCACTTCTCTGAAGATGCTGCTAGAATTGCTAAACCACACGCTAGAGACAAACATAGGCCTGTTGTTGGCACGCCTGTTGTTTCTGTTAAGATAGGAGATCATTGTTATCATGGTTTATGTGACGTGGGTGCTAGTGTTAGTGCAATACCTCAATCCTTATATGATGAAATCAAAGACGAGATTGCACCTGTTGAGATAGAGCCTACTGATGTCGCTATTCAGCTTGTCAATAGAGATATTATCTACCTTGTGGTAATTGTTAGGGATGTTGAAGTCTTGTGTGGTAAAACGAAGTATCCTGCTGATATCCTCGTTCTTGCTACCACACAAGATAGCTTCTGTCCCATCATATTTGGTAGACCTTTTCTCAATACTGTTAATGCTCATATTGACTGTGAGAAGCAAACTGTCACTGTTGGCTTTGAAGGTGTGTCACATGAGTTCAATTTCTCTAAGTTTGGTAGACAACCTCATGAAAAGGAGTTGCCTAGTAGGGATGAAACTATTGCCTTAGCTTCTATTGCCGTGCCTCCTACTGATCCCTTAGAGGAATACTTGCTTGAGCATGAAAATGATATGCATATGGATGAAAGGGATGAGATTGATAGAGTTGTCTTAGAACAATATCCTATCCTTAAGAATAATCTGGCTGTTGAACTGCTTGGGGATCCACCCCTACCAAAGGGTGATCCTGTGTTCGAGCTTAAACAGTTGCCTGATACTCTTAAGTATGCTTATCTTGATGAAAAAGAGATATATCATGTTATAATTAGTGCTAGCCTCTCAGAGCATGAAGAAAAGAAGTTACTAAAAACTCTGAGAAAGCATCGTGCTTCTATTGGATATACTCTTGATGATCTTAAGGGCATTAGTCCCACTCTACGCGAGCACAAGATTAAAACCAATCCTGATTCCAAACCAGTTGCTGATCATCAAAGGAGATTAAATCCTAAGATGAAAGAGGTAGTAAGAATATAAATACTAAAGCTCCTGGAAGCGGGTATTATCTATCATGTTGCTCATAGTGATTGGGTGAGTCCGGTGCATTGCTTCCCTAAGAAGGGAGGTATTACCATTGTCCCTAATGATAAGGATGAATTGATCCCACAGAGGATTATTACTGGCTATATGATGATGATCGATTTTAGGAAATTGAATAAAGCCACTAGGAAAGATCATTACCCTTTGCCTTTTATCGACCAAATGCTAGAAAGACTGTCTAAACACACACACTTCTGCTTTCTAGACGACTATTTTGGTTTCTCCCAAATACCAGTTGCACAATCTGATCAGTAGAAAACCACTTTCACCTGCCCTTTCGGTACATTCGCTTATAGACGTATGCCTTTTGGCTTATGTAATGCACCTGCCACCTTTCAAAGATGCATGATGGCAATATTCTCTGACTTTTGCGAAAAGATTGTTGAGGTTTTCATGGATGACTTCTCCGTTTACGGGTCTTCTTTTGATGATTGCCTCAGCAACCTTGATCGAGTCTTGCAGAGATGTAAAGAGACCAACCTTGTCTTGAATTGGGAGAAGTGCCACTTTATGGTTAATGAAGGCATCGTCTAAGGACATAAAATTTCTGAAAGAGGTATTGAAGTCGATAAGTCCAAGGTTGATGCAATCGAGAAAATGCTATAGCCCACAAATATCAAACGTATAATAAGTTTCCTTGGTCTTGCTGGTTTCTATAGAAGGTTCATTAAAGACTTATCTAAAATTTCGAGGCCTCTTACCAATCTCTTGCAAAAGGATATTCCTTTTGTCTTTGACGATGATTGTGAGGAAGCCTTCGAGATACTTAAGAAGGCTTTGATAACTACACATGTTGTTCAACCACCTGATTGTAACTTACCTTTTGAAATCATGTGTGACGCTAGTGATTTTGCTGTTGGTGTTGTCCTAGGGCAAAGAGTTGATAAGAAGTTGAATGTTATTCACTATGCTAGTAAAACTCTAGACAGTCCCAAAAGAAACTATGCTACTACGGAAAAGGAATTTTTAGCAGTCGTGTTTGCATGTGAAAAGTTCAGATCTTACATTGTTGATTCCAAAGTCACTATTCACACTGATCACTCTGCTATTAAGTACCTCATGGAGAAGAAAGACGCTAAACCTAGACTTATCAGATGGGTTCTCTTGCTACAAGAATTTGATTTGCACGTTGTCGAGAGAAAGGGTGCTGATAACCCAGTAGTAGATAACTTGTCTAGGTTGGAGAACGTTCTTGATGACCCACAACCTATTGATGATAGCTTTCCCGGTGAGCAACTGAATGTCATCAATACTTCACCTAGTACACCGTGGTATGCTGATTATGCAAACTATATCGTTGCCAAATATATACCACCTAGTTTCACATACCAGCAAAAGAAGAAATTCTTCTTTGACTTGAGACATTACTTCTGGAATGATCCTCACCTTTATAAGGAAGGAGTAGATGGTGTTATTAGACGTTGTGTACTTGAACATGAACATGGACAAATCCTACAGAAGTGTCACTCCGAGGCCTACGGAGGACACCATGCGGGAGATAGAACTGCACACAAGGTATTGCAATCAGGTTTCTATTGGCCCACTTTGTTCAAGGATGCCCGTAAGTTTGTCTTGTCGTGTGACGAATGTCAAAGAATAGGTAATATTAGTAAACGTCAGGAAATGCCTATGAACTATTCACTTGTCATTGAACCATTTTATGTTTGGGGCTTTGATTATATGGGACCTTTTCCAAAATCCAACGGGTATATGCATATCTTAGTTGTTGTTGATTACGTCACTAAGTGGGTAGAAGCTATCCCCACTAGTAGTGCTGATCACAACACCTCTATCAAGATGTTGAAAGAAGTTATCTTCCCTAGATTTGGAGTCCCTAGATATCTAATGACCGATGGTGGTTCACACTTCATTCATGGTGCTTTCTGTAAAACGCTCGCTAAGTACGATGTCAACCATAGAATTGCGTCTCCCTATCACCCTCAGTCCAGTGGTCAAGTAGAGCTAAGTAATAGAAAGATTAAACTAATTCTGCAAAAGACAGTCAACAGGTCTAGAAAGAATTGGTCTAAGAAGCTCGATGATGCATTGTGGGCTTATAGAACTGCCTATAAGAATCCCATGGGCATGTCTCCGTACAAAATGGTGTATGGAAAGCGTGTCACTTACCTCTTGAGCTAGAGCATAAAGCTTATTGGGCAATCAAAGAGCTCAACTTTGATTTCAAACTTGCCAGTGAGAAGAGGTTATTTGATATTAGCTCGCTTGATGAGTGGAGAACTCAGGCATATGAGAATGCCAAGCTATTCAAAGAGAAGGTTAAGAGGTGGCATGATAAGAGAATACAAAAGCGTGAGTTCAATGTAGGTGATTATGTCTTGCTATATAACTCTCGTTTAAGATTCTTTGCAGGCAAGCTTCTCTCTAAACGGGAAGGTCCCTATGTTGTTGAGGAAGTATATTGTTCCGATGCTATCAAGATCAACAACACGGAAGGTAATTGTCCGAGAGTTGTAAATGGGCAGAGAATCAAGCATTATATCTCAGGTACTCCCATAAATGTTGAAAGCAATATTATCAATACCATAACTCCTGAGGAATACCTAAGGGATGTGTATCAGCCTGTTTCAGACTCTGAAAACGAAGGGGTATGTGATTCGGTAAGAAAACAGAGTCCAAAACTTTTCGAGTAGGAAATTATCTCTATTTTGGAATATTTGAAAAAATACAAAAATTGGAAGTAGTCCGGAAAGTGCGCGAGGAGGCGACAAGCCTGCACGGCGCAGGCCCACCCCCTGGCCGCGCCGTGAGGGCTTGTGGCCACCTCGTGTGCCTCCCGGACTAAGTTTTCGTGCAGGGTACTCCTTCTGGTTTCGAAAAAATCATTATATAAACTTCTGTTTGGTCTAACCCCTGCATCACACATATTTCCTCTGTTTTTCGTTTCGAGCCTGTTTTCTGCCGCAGATTTAGAGCAAGATGTCTTCTCAGGATTCAGAGGGGGGGAGCTATGTGGCTGATTACGTTGCTAACCCCAAGGTCTATGGGGACTTTGATCCATATGGCTGGACCACTGATGAGGAAGAAGACTATGATCCCAAGGGGAAGGAACAAACAAGTTCCGATGAAGAGGAGGCTCCTCTACCTCAACGTGGACACACGCATGTGGAGTTCAAGAAGTCGAGCCTCCCTAGCGCAAGGAAGAAGCCTAAGACCTTGTTTATCCCTTCTCGTTTCTTGCAGGAAAGTAAGCAGGAATTATGCCAAAGGGTGTTGAAGCTTGAAGAGGAAAATGATGATCTGAGGGAGCAGAATTTTATGCTCAAGTGGAAATTAAACAAGCTCAAGACCTCTTCAACAACTCCTCTACCATCACCACCAAAGGAAGCCAACTGAGCATTGGTATCGGCAATCCCCTTGGTTTTTGCCAAGCTTGGGGGAGTTCCCCTGTATCGTATGACCATCACATCTTTTTGCCTTTACCTTTGTTTTAGTTTTCCTTTTCAGTTTTCTCTTTCTCTAGTAGTTTAAAAGTGTTAGTGTTTTAGTCTTGAGTTCTTCTTTGTGTCACCCCCGATGTATTCTTACTCGCGAGCCATATAATAAAGAGTGTCCTAGTTGAAGGGCTTTGCCTCTTGCCATGATCAAAAGAGTGAGAATAGAACAAAAGCATGAAAGATCATGTAATGATCTTATGGGAAGTGATGGCTTCACATATAAAACGAATGAGGATTGAAACTTGTTGAGGGCAGGCAAACGTAGACCTTGGTCATTGTTGCAATTAATAGGAAGTGATAAAGAAGGAGAGGTTCACATATAAATATATCATCTGTGACACCATCTATGATTGTGAACACTCACCAAACTATTGCATACCTAGAAGTAGATGTTGGACAAGGAAGACAACATAATGAATTGCGTTTGCTTGGCTGTGAACAATGTTATATGATTAGAGATCCCTTAGCATGTGACGATTGCTTCCACATCACATTAGCCAAAACTCCCACACGAAGTAGAGATACTACTTGTGCATCCATAAACCTTCAAATCAGTTTTGCCATGTGAGTCCACCATACCTACCCATGGATTGAATAAGATCCCTCAAGTAAGTTGTCATCGGTGCAAGCAATAAAAATTTCTCTCTAATATGTATGATCTATTAGTGTGTGGAAAATAAGCTTTATACGAACCTGTGATGAGGAACACATAAAAGCGAGAGACTGCATAATAAAGTTCTTTATCACAGGAGGCAATATAAAGTGACGTTCCTCCGCATAAGAGGACACACATCCAAACCTCAAAAGTGCATGACAACCTCTGCTTCCCTCTGCAAAGGGCCTATCTTGTACCTTTACTTTTTGCCCTTGAAAGGGTCATGGTGATCTTCACCAATTCCTTATCTCGCCTTTATCTTGGCTAACGTCATATGCTTGGGAAAGATCTAATTCATATGTCAACTTCGAGGTAGGCATTAATGAATTATTATTGTTGACATTACCCTTGAGGTAAGCAGTTGGGAGGCAAAACTGTAAGCCCCTATCTTTCTCTGTGTCCAGCTGAAACTTTGATCTCATGAGTACCACGTGAGTTGTAGCAATTGTAGAGAACGAAAGAATGATTGAGTATGTGGATTTGCTTTACAAGCTCTTATTTGACTCTTTCTGATATTGTGATAAATTGCAATTGCTTCAATGACTAAAAGCTATTGGTTGTTACTTCTCGGTAAGGTTCTTGATCCATGCTTTACTTTGTGAAGGAATTATCACTTTAGCATAAGAGATTATATGTTGGTATTGTTGTTCTGATCTTGATCATGATGCATGCATGCTCATATCTTGTTTTGTCGACACCTCTCTCCCTAAATATGTGGACATGTTTATTGAGCTTGGTTTTCGCTTGAGGACAAGCGAGGTCTAAGCTTGTGGGAGTTGATACGTCCATTTTGCATCATGTTTTCATGTTGATATTTATCGCTTCTTTGGCTGTTATTTCACTTCACGGTACTATTCTTAGGCCTTTTCTCTCTTATTTTGCAAGGTTTACATGTAGAGGGAGAATACCGGCAACTGGAATTCTAGCCTGAAAGTGGAGCAAAGTTGAGATACCTATTCTGCGCAACTCCAAACGCCGAAAAATCAACAAGGATATTTTTCCCGATTTATCAAAAATACTGGGCAGAAGAAGCGCCAGAGAGGCGCCAGGGGGTGGCCACCAGCCTGCACGACGTGGAAACCCCCCAGGCCGCGCCATGGGGGCTTGTGGGCACCCTGCTGGCCCACTTGCCCCCTCTTTTGCTATATGGAGGGTTTCGTCCAGGAAAATATCAGAGAGGAGCTTATTCGTGGTTTCGCCGTCGCCCGGAGGCGGAACTTGAGCAGAACCAATCTAGAGCTCAGGCAGGACGATCCTGCAGGGGAAACTTCCCTCCCGGAGGGGGAAATCGTCGCCATCGTCATCACCAACACTCCTCTCGTCGGAGCGGACTTGATGTCAGCTGAGCTTCCCTTGCAACGGCGCCAGAAATAGTCGTGTTGACGGCACCGGGAATCCTTCTGCTGCGGCTATGCCTTAAGGGACTTCCTAGGAAAGTATGCAAAGGATTTCCCCCGTGGCCTTGGAGCCTTACGTTGGTGTTCCCTCGAAGCGGAAAGGGCGATGTAGCACAGCAGTGGTAAGTATTTCCCTCAGTTTGAGAACCAAGGTATCAATCCAGTGGAGGAGTATCACCAGATCCTGCACAAACACAAAAGCTTGCTCCCAACGCTATGAAGGGGTTGTCAATCCCTTATAGATTGTTCGCCAAGTGAGAACTGAAAGCAACAAAGTAACAAAGCAAAGTAAAAGTGGAGGTGTAAATGATGGATGTGAATAGACCCGGGGGCCGTAGTGTTTTACTACTGGCTTCTCTCATGAAAGCAAGTAGACGGTGGGTGAACAAATTACTGTCGAGCAATTGATAGAACCGCGCAAACTCGTGACGATATCTATGCAATGATTATATCTATAGGCATCACGTCTGAAACAAGTAGACCGATACTTTCTGCATCGACTACTATTACTCCACACGTCGACCGCTATCTAGCATGCATCTAGTCTATTAAGTCCATAAGAACAGAGTAACGCCTTAAGCAAGATGACATGATGTAGAGGGATAATCTCAAACCAATGATAAAAACCCCATCTTTTTACCCTAGATGGCAACTACTTGATGTGTGCCTTGCTACCCCTACTATCACTGGGAAAGGTCACCACATGGTAGAACCCAAAACCAAGAACTTCTCCCATTGCAAGAATCATAGATCTAGTTGGCCAAACAAAACCCAAGACTCGGAGAAACTTACAAGGACATCAAATCATGCATATAAGAAATCAGCAAAGACTCAAATATATATCATAGATAATTTGATCACAAATCCACAATTCATCGGATCTCGACAAACACACCGCCAAAGAAGATTACATCGGATAGATCTCCATGAAGATCATGGAGAACTTTGTATTGAAGATCCAAGAGAGAGAAGAAGCAATCTAGCTACTAACTACGGACCCGTAGGTCTCAAGTGAACTACTCACGAGTCATTGGAGGGGCGATGATGATGATGAAGAAGCCCTCCAACTCCAAAGTCCCCTCCGGCAGGGCGCCGGGAAGGGTCTCCAGATGAGATCTCGCAGAAACGGAAGCTTGCGGCGGCGGAAAAGTATTTTCGAGGCTCCCCTGATTTTTTGTTGAATATTTGGGAATATATAGGCGAAAGATCTAGGTCAGGGAGCGGCCAGGAGGCCACAAGCCCTGCCACCGCCGCCACCACCCTGGTGGCGGAGTGCGGGCTTGTGGGCTCCCTAGAGCTCACCTGGCTTGGCCCAAAGGCCCCCTGATCTTCTTCCGTTCGAAAAAAAATCATTTCGGGGTTTTTATTCCGTTTGGACTCCGTTCCAAAATCAGATCTGAAAAGAGTCAACAACAGAGAAAAAACAGGAACTGGCACTTGGCACTGAATTAATAAGTTAGTCCCAAAAAAGATATAAAAGGTACATAAAACATCCAAAGAAGACAAGATAACTACGTGAAACCATCAAACATTTTAGATACGTTTGAGACGTATCAAGCATCCCCAAGCTTAACTCCTGCTCGTCCTCGAGTAGGGAAGTGATAAAGAATGAATTTTTGATGCTTTCATGCTACCTAGCATAGGTGTCCTTTGTAATTCCTCTTATGTGACGTGAATGTTCAGATCCATTAGATTCAAAACAATATTTTGCTATTGACGTGGAAACAATAATAATTCAAGCAAACTAGCAAGGTAATCATGAACTTTCAAAATAACAAGGCCAAAAGAAAGTTATCCCTACAAAAGCATATAGTCTGGCTATGCTCTATCAACATTGCACAACGAATTTAAATCATGCACAACCCCGGTATTGGCCAAGTAATTGTTTCACACCTTTACTTTCTCAAACCGTTTCAACTCTCACGCAATACATGAGCTTGAGCCATGGTTATAGCACTATAGATGGTGTGGAATGTGGTGGAGGATGCAAGGCAAAAAGGAGAAGATAGCACATTAACTAGGCATATCAATGAGCTGTGGAGATGTTCATCAATAGATATCAATGTGAATGAGTAGGGATTGCCATACAAATGATGCACTAGAGCTACGAGTATGTGAAAGCTCTTAAAGAAAACTAGTGGGTGTGCATCCAACTTGCTTGCTCACGAAGACCTAAGGCAATTTTGAGGAAGCCTATCATTGGAATATACAAGACAAGTTTTATAATGAAAATTTCACACTAGCTATATGGTGGTGACAAAACGAGAGACTCCAAATCATGAAGATCATGGTGCTTAATATGCACAAGTGTGGAAAAAGTGGTAGCATTGTCCCTTCTCTCTTTTTCTCTCATTTTTTTTATTTGGTGGGATCTTTGGCCTCTCTTTTTTGTGGGCTTCTTTGGCCTCTTTTATTTCCTCACATGGGACAATGCTGCATTAATGATGATCATCACACTTTCAACTCAAGACTTAGAGCAACTATGACTCTAGATGGAATGCCTTCGGTAATGTACCGTGACAATGATCTAGCATGGCATAGACATCATTGGAAACATCATGCTAGCTATCTTACGATCATGCAATGGCAATGTAGACGTGGTGGCACATTTCATGGTGGTAGTTGCATCGCAATATATCTCGGAATGACTTTGAAAAAGCCATAGTAGGTAGGTATGGTGGCTGTTTTGAGGGAGGCTAATAGTGGGTTTTGTGCACCGGCGAAAGTTGCACGACACTAGGAAGATAGTGATGGTGGAAGGTGAAAGTGCATCTAAACCATGGACTCAACATTAGTCATGAAGAACTCATATACTTGTTGCAAAAGTTTTATTAGTAATCGAAACAAAGCATTCAACGCATACTCCTAGGGGAAGGGTTGGTAGGTATAAACCATCGCGCGATCCCGACCGCCACGTAAAGGATGACAGTCAATATACTAATCATGCTCAGATTTCATCACATAGCGGTTCACCATACATGCATGCTACGGGAATCACTAACTTCAACAAAAGTATTTCTAGATCCACAACACCTTACTAGCATGACTTCAATATTACCATAACCACAACTCAAAACTAATTGAGAT
Source organism: Hordeum vulgare subsp. vulgare (assembly GCF_904849725.1). NCBI lineage: Eukaryota > Viridiplantae > Streptophyta > Magnoliopsida > Poales > Poaceae > Hordeum > Hordeum vulgare. Next base: position 130,436,493 of record NC_058523.1, read on the forward strand.
GAATCAAACTTCTCTAACTATTCAATGCACATGAAGGTGGAAGTTTCCGTATCCCTTTGGATAACAACCCCTTTTGAGACTACTTTCAAAGCATAGATCAACTACCAAGCCACGCACCGCTACGCTCTAAAAGATATAAATGAAGCACATAGAGCAAAAGTATCTAGCTCAAAAGATATAAGTGAAGCACAACAAAATCACGGTGAGTGCATGTCTCTCTCTCTAGGTGTGCAGCAAGGATGATTGTGACACAACAAAAATAAAAGACTCCTACGATACAAGACACTCCAAGCAAAAACACATAACATGTGGTGAATAAAAATATAGCCCCAAGTAACGTTACCGATGGATTGAAGACGAGAGAGGGGATGCCTTCCCGGGGCATCCCCAAGCTTAGGCTTTTACGACATCCTTGAATCTCTTGGGGTGCCTTGGGAATCCCCAAGCTTGAGCTCTTGCCACTCTTTATCTTTTTGTCCATAAGAACTTCACCCAAAACTTGAAAACTTCACAACACGAAACTTAAACAGAAACTCGTGATAACATTAGTACAAGAAAGCAAACCACCACTTCCTTACGTACTGTAGCAAACTTAAATTCTACTTGTGCTGATGTTGGGTTACTGTATATTCCATCTTCCATGGCTAATACCCCCCGATACTATCCATAGTTTCATCAAAATAAGCAACCAACACAACAAAAATAGAATCTGTTAATAGCAGACCAGTCTGTAGCAATCTGTATATTTCGTATACCTATGGTACTCCCAAAATTCTGACAAATTACGAGAATCTGAAGAATTTGTTAGCAATCAGCAGCAGAACGAATCAACTCAAAATCTCATACAGAAAAAAATGAAAATTCTTTTCGTGAGCAGAAAGTTTCCGTCTTTTCCAGCATGACCAAACGATCATCCCCAAGACTAATCATAACGGTTTTTCTTGGCACAAACGCAAAAAGAAACACAAAAAACACAATCATAACAGAATTATGAAAGTGTGGAAAACACAAAATAGAAAGAAAATGGATAGATTCGTTGGGTTGCCTCCCAACCAGCGCTTTTGTTTAACGCCCTTAGCTAGGCATTGAATGATGCTCTCACAAAAGACAAGAATTGAAGCACAACAAGAGCATCCTAAAGCACGTGAAAACCACATCTAAGTCTAACATACTTCCTATGCATAGGAATTTTATAGGAAAACAGATTGTCAAGACAACCAATAGTTGCCATATGCAAGGAAGAAGAAAGAGACAATAGAAATCTCCACATAACGAGAGGTGATTTGGTAACATGAAAGTTTCTACCACAATATTTTCCTCTCTCATAGCAATTACATGTGGGATCATATTCGAATTCAACAATGTAACTATCACATAGGATATTCTTTTCATGATCCACATGCATGCAAAGTTGACGCTCTTCAAAAATAGTGGGATTATCATCTAAAGTCATGACTTCTCCAAACCCACTTTCAATAATATTGCAAATATCATATTCATCTTGAGGCTTGAACAAATTTTCAAGATCAAAAGAAAAATCATCACCCCAATCATGATCTTTGCAACAAGTAGTGGTCATAGCAAGACTAGCATCCCCAAGCTTAGGGTTTTGCATAATTTTAGCATGATTATCACTAATAGAATTTATAGTGAAACCATTGCAATCATGATTTTCATCCAAAGAACCCTCGTGAATCACTTCAAAGTTTTCTTCCACACAATTTTCAGATTCACGCCTCTCAAGCAAAACTCCATAAAGATAGTCAAGTCTCTTAAAGAGACTAGCTAGTGGATGAGGATCCATATCAATAGACTTTCAGCAAGCGAAGATGCAAGCATATTGAAGGCACATGGCACACAAGCGAACAGAAAGCAAGCGAGAGAAAAGGGCGAAAGAAAAGGCAAACGAAAAAGGCAAACGAAAAAGGCAAAGGATAAAGGCAAATGAAAATGGCAAATGTGAAGTGGGGGAGAGGAAACCGAGAGGCAACTGGCAACAAAAGTAAATGCAAGAGAAGAGTTTGTGAGACCTACTTGGATAGATCTTGATTTCTCCTCCCTGGCAACGGCGCCAGAAATACTTCTGATGTCAGCTGAGCTTCCCTTGCAACGGCGCCAGAAATAGTCGTGTTGACGGCACCGGGAATCCTTCTGCTGCGGCTACGCCTTAAGGGACTTCCTAGGCAAGTATGCAAAGGATTTCCCTCGTGGCCTTGGAGCCTTGCGTTGGTGTTCCCTTGAAGCGGAAAGGGTGATGTAGCACAGCGGTGGTAAGTATTTCCCTCAGTTTGAGAACCAAGGTATCAATCCAGTGGAGGAGTATCACAAGATCCTGCACAAACACAAAAGGTTGCTCCCCACGCTATGAAGGGGTTGTCAATCCCTTATAGATTGTTCGCCAAGTGAGAACTGAAAGCAACAAAGTAACAAAGCAAAGTAAAAGTGGAGGTGTAAATGATGGATGTGAATAGACCCGGGGGCCGTAGTGTTTTACTAGTGGCTTCTCTCATGAAAGCAAGTAGACGGTGGGTGAACAAATTACTGTCGAGCAATTGATAGAACCGCGCAAAGTCGTGACGATATCTATGCAATGATTATATCTATAGGCATCACGTCTGAAACAAGTAGACCGATACTTTCTGCATCTACTACTATTACTCCACACGTCGACCGCTATCCAGCATGCATCTAGTGTATTAAGTCCATAAGAACAGAGTAACGCCTTAAGCAAGATGACATGATGTACAGGGATAATCTCAAACCAATGATAAAACCCCATCTTTTTACCCTTGATGGCAACTAATTGATGTGTGCCTTGCTGCCCCTACTGTCACTGGGAAAGGTCACCACATGGTAGAACCCAAAACCAAGCACTTCTCCCATTGCAAGAATCATAGATCTAGTTGGCCAAACAAAACCCAAGACTCGGAGAGACTTACAAGGATATCAAATCATGCATATAAGAAATCAGCAAAGACTCAAATATATATCATAGATAATCTGATCACAAATCCACAATTCACCGGCTCTCGACAAACACACCGGCAAAAAAAATTACATCGGATAGATCTCCATGAAGATCATGGAGAACTCCGTATTGAAGATCCAAGAGAGAGAAGAAGCCATCTAGCTACTAACTACGGACCCGTAGGTCTGACGTGAACTACTCATGAGTCATTGGAGGGGCGATGATGATGATGAAGAAGCCCTCCAACTCCAAATTCCCCTCCAGCAGGGCCCCGGGAAGAGTCTCCAGATGAGATCTCGCGGAAACGGAAGCTTGCGGCGGCGGAAAAGTATTTTCGAGTCTCCCCTGATTTTTTGCTGAATATTTGGGAATATATAGGCCAAAGATCTAGGTGAGGGGGCGGCTAGGGAGGCCACAAGCCCTGCCACCGCTGCCCCCCTCGTGGCGGAGTAGGGGCTTGTGGGCTCCCTCGAGCCCAACTGGCTTGGCCCAAAGGCCCCCTGATCTTCTTCCGTTCGGAAAAAAATCATTTCGGGCTTTTTTTTTCCGTTTGGACTCCGTTCCAAAATCAGATCTGAAAAGAGTCAAAAACATAGAAAAACAGGAACTGGCACTTGGCACTGAATTAATAAGTTAGTCCCAAAAAAAGATATAAAAGGTACATAAAACATCCAAAGAAGACAAGATAACAACGTGAAACCATCAAAAATTATAGATACGTTTGAGACGTATCAGGACCCGTCACCATCAACATCTTCATCAGCACCATCTCATCTCCAAACCCAAGTTCATCACTTGTAACCAATCTCCGTCTAGTAGTGTTACCTACTCTTTGTAGTTGATGCTAGTTGGATTACTTGGTGGAAGAGTTTGTGTTCAGATCCTTGATGCTACTCGTTACCTCTCTAGTCATGGATATGATTATTCTTTCTGGGTAGTTACTTTTGTTCCTGAGGACATGGGATAAGTCATGCTAATAGTAGTCATGTGAATTTGGTATTCGTCCGATATTTTGATGTGGTGTGTGTTGTTTTTCCTCTAGTGGTGTTATGTGAATGTCGACTACATAACACTTCGCCATTATTTGGGCCTAGAGGAAGGCATTGGGAAGTAGTAAGTAGATGATGGGTTTCTAGAGTGACAGAAGCTTAAACCCTAGTTTATGCGTTGCTTCGTAAGGGGCTGATTTGGATCCACTAGTTTAATGCTATGGTTAGACTTTGTCTTAATTATTCTTTCGTAGTTGCGGACGCTTGCAAGAGGGGTTAATCATAAGTGGGATGCTTGTCCAAGTAAGGGCAGTACCCAAGCGCCAGTCCACCCACATATCAAACTATCAGAGTAACGAACGCGAATCATATGAACATGATGAAACTAGCATTACATAAATTCCCGTGTGTCCTCGGGAGCGTTTTTCCTCCTATAAGACTTTGTCTAGGCTTGTCCCTTGCTACAAAGGGGATTGGGCCACTTTGCTACACCGTTGCTACTTTTGTTACTTGTTGCTCGCTACGAATCATCTCACCACACAATCACTTGTTACCGACAATTTCAGTGCTTCCAGATTTTACCTTGCTGAAAACCACTTGTCAGATCCTTCTGCTCCTCGTTGGGTTCGACACTCTTACTTATCGAAAGGACTACGATTGATCCCCTATACTTGTGGGTCATCACAGGCCACCCCCATGGCTGCGCCTGGGGGGCTTGTGACCACCTTGTGTGCCTCCCGGACTCCGTTTTCTTGCGGAGTACTCCCTCTGGTCGGAAAAATCATTATATATTCTCCTGAAAGGTGTGACCTTCGGTTCGAGCTTGTTTTCTGCCACAGATTTAGAGCAAGGATGTCGTCTCAGGAATCTGTCGGGGAGAACAATTTCCCTCAAGTCTATAAAGAAGTAGATGCTGATCTGAAAAGAGTGGAAGTCAGGGAAGCCAAGGGAAAAACTAAGAAGAAAAATCAGGCATGGGACGAAGTACAATCTGTGTTCAACAAGGAAGAAGTTGAGGAAGTGGATTTCCTCCAACCCTACCTCCACCTACTGTCTCCATCCTTGATTGAACTCTTGAGGTTTTGTGGAACAACTCGTGCTCGCAATACTTATCTCACTCATGAAGTTGTTTTGCTGGAGAAACATATCACAGATCTCCAAGGTATAAATCAAAGATTGATGGCCCTCTTAGAATCAAAGGACAAAACGACTCCATCACTATCACCTCCAAAGGAATACAACTAAGCATGGGTATGGCCAATCCCCTTGGCTTATGCCAAGCTTGGGGGAGTTGCCCCAGTATCGTATCACCATCACATCTTTTGCCTTTACCTTTTCTTAGTTCGTTCCTTTTCGGTTTTATATTTCTCTAGTAGAATAAAGGTCTTAGTGTTTGAGGCTTGAGTTTTGCTTTGTGTCATCCCCGATGTATTCGAGTTCGTGAGTCATATAATAAATAGTGTCTTATTTAAAGGGCCTTGCCTCATGCCATGATCAAGAGAATGAGAAAAGAACAAAAGCATGAAAGATCATGTAATTATCTTATGGGAAGTGATGGCTTCACATATAAAAAGAATGTTGATTGAAACTTGTTGAGGGTAGACAAACGTAGACCTTGGACATTGTTGCAATTAATAAGAAGTGATAAAGAAGGATAGGTTCACATATAAATATATCATCTTTGACACCATCTATGATTGTGAACACTCACTAAACTATTACATGCTTAGAAGTAGATGTTGGACAAGGAAGACAACATACTGAATTGTGTTTGCTTGGTTCCAAACAATGTTATATGACTAGAGATCCCTTAGCATGTGACGATTGCTTCCACCTCATATTAGACAAAACTTCCGCGCTAAGTAGAGATACTACTTGTGCATCCATAAACCTTCAACCCAATTTTTCCATGAGAGTCCACCATACCTGCCTATGGATTGAATAAGATCCCTCAAGTAAGTTGTCCTCGGCGCAAGCAATAAAAATTGCTCCTTAAATATGTATGATCTATTAGTGTGTGGAAAATAAGCTTTGTACGAACCTGTGATGAGGAAGACATAAAAGTGACAGACTACATAATAAAGTTCTTTATCACAGGAAGCAATATAAAGTGATGTTCCTCCGCACTAAGAGGACACACATCCAAAACTCAAAAGCGCATGACAACCTCTACTTCCCTCTGCGAAGGGTCTATCTTGTACCTTTACTTTTTGCCCCTGAAAGAGTCATGGTGATCTACACCAATTCCTTATTTCGCCTTTATCTTGGCTAACGTCATAAGCTAGGGAAAGATCTATAATCTTATGTCAACTTGGAAGTAAGTATTCATGAATAATTATTGTTGACATTACCCTTGAGGTACGTGGTTGGGAGGCGAAACTATAAGCCCCTATATTTCTCTGTGTCTGACTGAAACTTTGATCTCATGAGTACCACGTGAGTTGTAGCAATTATAGAATACAAAAGGATGATTGAGTATGTGGATTTGCTTTTCAAGCTCTTATTTGACTCTTTTCGATGTTGTGATGAATTGCAATTGCTTCAATGACTAAAGGCTATCGGTTGTTAATTCTTGGTAAGGTTCTTGATCCATACTTTACTCTGTGAAGGAATTATCACTTTAGCATGATAGATTATATGTTAGTATTGCTGTTCTAACTATGATCATGATGCATGCATGTTCGTATCTTGTTTTTTCGACACCTCTCTCCCTAAACATGTGGGCATATTTATTGATCTCGGCTTTCGCTTAAGGACAAGCGAGGTCTAAGCTTGAGGGAGTTGATACGTCCATTTTGCATCATGCTTTCATGTTGATATTTATCGCTTTTTGGGCTGTTATTACACTTCACGGTACAATACTTATGCCTTTTCTCTCTTATTTTGCAAGGCTTGCATGAAGAGGGAGAATGTCGACAGCTGTAATTCTCGCCTGAAAAAGGAGCAAGTTTGAGATACCTATTATGCGCAACTCCAAAAAGCCGTGAAAATCAATGAGGAATTTTTTTGGGATTTATAAAAAATACTGGGCCGACGAAGTACCAGAGGGGCGCTAGCAGGAGGCCACAAGCCTGCTAGGCGCGACCTCCCCCTGGTCGCGCCTAGGGGGCTTGTGGGATCCCACTTGGCCCTCTGGCCCCCCTCTTTTGCTGCAAGAAGGGTTTCAGTCTGGAAAAAATCCAGAGGAGGATTTTCGGATGATTCGCCGTCGCCACGAGGCGGAACTTGAGCAGAACCAATCTAGAGCTCCGGCAGGACGATCCTGCCGGGGAAACTTCCCTGCCAGAGGGGGAAATCGTCGCCATCGTCATCACCAACACTCCTCTCATCGAAGGGGACTCATCACCATCAACATCATCATCAGCACCATCTCATCTCCAAACCCTAGTTCATCTCTTGTAACCAATCTCCGTCTCGTGACTCCGATTGGTACTTGTAAGGTTGCTAGTAGTGTTAATTACTCTTTGTAGTTGATGCTAGTTGGATTACTTGGTGGAAGATTATATGTTCAGATCCTCGATGCTACTCATTATCTCTCTGGTCATGAATATGATTATGCTTTGTGAGCAGTTACTTTTGTTCCCGAGGACATGGGATAAGTTATACTATAAGTTGTCATGTGAATTTGGTATTCGTTCGATATTTTGATGTGTTGTATGTTGTCTCTCCTCTAGTGGTGTTATGTGAACATCGACTACATAACACTTCACCATTATTTGGGCCTAGAGGAAGGCATTCGAAAGTAGTAAGTAGATGATGGGTTGCTAGAGTGACAGAAGCTTAAACCCTAGTTTATGCGTTGCTTCGTAAGGGGCTGATTTGGATCCACTAGTTTAATGCTATGGTTAGACTTTGTCTTAATTCTTCTTTCGTAGTTGCCGATGCTTGCGAGAGGGGTTAATCATAAGTGGGATGCTTGTCCAAGTAAGGGCAGTACCCAAGCGTCGGTCCACCCACATATCAAACTATCAAAGTAACGAACATGAATCATATGAACATGATGAAAACTAGCTAGACAGAATTTCCCATGTGTCCTCGGGAGCGCTTTACCTCCTATAAGACTTTGTCCAGGCTTGTCCCTTGCTACAAAAGGGATTGGGCCACTTTGCTGCGTCGTTTTTACTTTTCTTACTTGCTACTTGTTGTGAATCATCTCACCACACAACTACTTGTTACCGATAATTTCAGTGCTGGCAGATATTACCTTGCTGAAAACCACTTGTCAGATCCTTCTGTTCCTCGCTGGGTTCGACAATCTTACTTATCGAAAGGACTACGATAGATCCCTTATACTTGTGGGTCATCAGACCAGTAGGAAAAGCTCGTAGGCATTGGATCGGTGACGGATAATTATGTCGGATGACATTCATCATGTAACAGTTATAACATGGGGAGATATGTAACTAGCTCCAGTTCGTCAATGTAATGTAGGCATGTATTCCGTATATAGTCATACATGCTTATGGAAAAGAACTTGCATGACATCTATTGTCCATCCCTCCCGTGGCAGCGGGGTCCTAATGGAAACTAAGGGATATTAAGGTCTCCTTTTAATAGAGATCCTGAACAAAGCATTAGCACTTAGTGAATACATGAAATCCTCACACTATGGTCATCTCCGGGAGTGGTTCCGGCTATTGTCACTCCGGGGTTGCCGGGTCATAACACACAGTAGGTGACTACAACTTGCAAGATAGGATCAAGAACACACATATATTGATGAAAACATAATAGTTTCAGATCTGAAATCATGGCACTCGGACCCTAGTGACAAGCATTAAGCATAGCAAAGTAGTAGCAACATCAATCTTAGAACATAGTGGATACTAGGGATCAAACCGCATCAAAACTAACTCGATTACATGATAGATCTCATCCAACCCATCACCGTCCAGCAAGCCTACGATGAGATTACTCACGAACGGTGAAGAGCATCATGAAATTGGTGATGAAGGATGGTTGATGATGATGACGGCGTCGATCTCCCCTCTCCAGAGCCCAGAACGGACTCCAGATCTGCCCTCCAGAGGAAGAACAAGTGGTGGCGGCGGCTCCGCGTTATAAAACGTGATGAACTCTTCTCTCTTAATTTTTTCTGGGCGAGAGAGACTATATAGAGCTGGAGTTGGAGGCTGCGGAGCCACGAGGGCCTCCCAAGCCTGCGAGGCGCGGCCAGGGGGGGACCACGCCTCCTGGGCTTGTGGGCTCCTGGCTCCGTCCCTCCAGGTAATTCTTGCGCCAGTATTTTTTATATATTCCACAAAAAATCCTCGTAAATTTCCAGGTCATTCCGAGAACTTTTATTTCTGCGCAAAAACAACACCATGACAATTCTGCTGAAAACAACGTCAGTCCAGGTTAGTTCCATTCAAATCATGCAAATTAGAGTTCAAAACAAGGGCAAAAGAGTTTGGAAAAGTAGATACGATGGAGACGTATCACAACGCTGGAGGACAGAGGCAGGAGGTGGAGCGGCTTCGTCTTGCCCTGAGCTTTGATGGAGATGTCAAGTCATGCCTGACCGATTGGGCTATGATGTGTCATGCCTGTTCGGCGGGTTCTACGCATAACAAATCTTCCAAAGGCTTCAAGCTGTGTCGGCTGCAGGTACTCGGCGTCATGGTGTGGTGGTGTATCGGCGGCGACCCTAACGTGCTCAGCAGTTTGCACGCGGGGAGGTGGTGCCGTGGGGCGCCGTGGCAGCGTCGACGGATGGCCTGACTGTCAAGGAGGATGCAGATCTCTTTCCCGAAGATGGTTCGGCGGTTCGATGATGACGACGACTTCTAAAACGTGTGCATATGGTCTACGCTTTAGATTTGATGCACTGGCTGTAGGTTCCGGTATGTTATGTGGATGGATCAGCAACAACACGGGTTTTAGATATGGAAAGTGAAAGCACTTCGCATCATCGAGTTTGTAGGTATGAGTGGTGGTTCCGGACGATTTGATGTATGTTCTTGTCAGACCTTTGTTGAATAAGTAATAAACGTAGTTGTATACATCGATTGATGCACAGGCCAGGGTCTGAACCTCCTTTAAAAAAATTAGAAAATTGCAACAGAACCATTAAAAGATATGAGATTAACATCTACTCCCTCCGTTCCTAAATATAAGACCTTTTAGAGATTGTACTATAAACTACATACGGATGTATATAGACATATTTTAAAGTACAGATTCACTCATTTTGCTCTGTATGTGGTCTTCTAATGAAATTCCTAAAAGGTCTTATATTTTGGAACTGAGGGAGTATAACTAAAGCAGACTTCTTTTACATCAACGCATTCGGAAAGGGGTACACGCCCTCATGCCGCCGTCTCCCGTCCAACTTGAGATGCCAAGGACAAAGCTACCTTTCCCATAAATAGGCTAGCTTCTTATTTCGTTTACTTCCTGACTAACTGACTATAACTAGAATCTTAGATCAGTTGCATGATGCACGAGTAAAGGAGAACCTCACAAATAATTAAGCGAAGTGTCGTCCTTGTAGTCCTAGCTAAGGGGCATCTCCAAATGTCTGCTTCAAATGTAAGCTATCTTAGTCTAGTGGATGTGTTTTTCAGCTTAATTAACTAATCGTTGAGGTAGAGGTTAAATACCGACTTTACTTAGCGCACTATGAATTTTCGTATACAACAACTTCGCCTTTGCACGTGATCTTCCATGCATATCAAATTTGGGAGCCATGTACAACTTCGCCTTTACTTACCAGTGACTGTATTTTTTCAATACATGAGTTATTATTGCTGGTTAGTATTAAACCATTATTAGAGTTATGAAAGGAAAACATAACTTCAACATAATATACATCTTTGCACCACAAAGTTTCAAATATAAATTCGGTCCACAAATCTAGGGACAGAAAAAAGATTAAATTCACCATAAATAGTACCTCATTCAAAACCTCAAAGAACAGTAAGCCTACGTTTACAACATGATTTTTTTTTTATCATTTCTCAATTTGTAGGACGAATTTTGATTTGAGAATTTATTGTGTGGCTAAATATAACATAACTGAAGTTAAAAGATAGGAGCAATATTTCCAGCTGACCTTTTTTTATCCTTACCGTGCATTAGTAGCGACCCACCATCCAAATGGATAGCAGCACTGGTTACTTAGCACATTTCTAGCATACACCTTAAAATGGTCAAATCCGTAAAGAAAAGGTGCTTATAGTTTCAGTTTCAGGCAAAAAAATGCGTCTAACAGACCTGTAAAACTTGTCCGGTTCTTAAATTTTTTAAGGGGCATTGAAAATCCATCCGCGAAAACTTTATAGGTAAAGTTTGAGAGGTAATATACAGTTTAATCCATAAATCGATCAAACATCATCGGAGCAGACACGTCGTCGCGGAACTAGCCAAAATTTACCTGAAACTCACCGGAATCTGTCGCCGCACGTCAGAAGAAGTTGCCACATGCCGGAATTTGCCACTGATGGTCCAAATCGCGGTTGGCTCGACCTCCACTACTGAGGCGAGGCCGTCCACGGGCAGGAGGGAGCAGGCCACCGGCGGCCCGAATCAGGACGAGCGCTGTTGGAGAAAGGTCGAGGGGAGCTCGCGCCGCCACGACGGGGAACGCGCGCGCGACAGTGGGTAGTGCCGGGCGCATTCGGGGACGGGCGGGTATGCTAGGAAGAGCGCAGTCAGGACGGGCGGCGCAGGGCTCCTCCATTACATGCATGGCTGGGAACGGGGGGCGCCGAGGCGAGGCGGAGGCGACGTGGGCGGCATCGGGCGAGATGGGACGCCCGGGCAAGGCATGCCGTGGCCGGAGACGGGCTCTCCCGGGATGGGAGGAAAATAGAAAAAAAAAAGAAAAAAAAGGGTTATAATGAGATACAGTTTCATTTACAGGGTCTGTTTTTACCAAAGCAATTTCGCACCTTAAAAACAGTTTACAGTGTCTTTTATACGCATTTTTAAAAAACAACTTTTAAGGGGTCTACTAGAGATGCTTTTACTCTCGTATAACCATACCGTTTCCTTTTCTTCCACACAAAAACTTACCTTTTATTCATCATTAAACACGACAATATAACAAACACCAGAAATAACAAATTGCATCATATACATAGACCATCTAACGACAACTATAAATACTGAAGTGAGTCGAAGCCAAGCCATCATCATCACACATCCCTTGCCGGAGCGAGGCAAAACCTTTTATACTAAATAGTCGAAAAGTCGTCGCATTAAGGCCTCAAAAGGAGCAACCGTCGTCGATAAATGAAAATGCAGATCGAAAGGATTCAACATGAAGACACATCCTCTTGAACCTTCGTAAAGTAGAAACCTGATTGTGTTACCTATCTATCCACATAGTATGGAATTAAGTTGTAGTTGGTAAATTATTCTGATTGTAGTCGCCCAATGAAAGGCTAAGGTTCTTCAAAACTATACGGATATTTATCTGAAACGTCACCGGAATTTCATGTCTGATATCCTTAAGTAAATTAGTTGACATTGATATATAAGTGCTGTCTTTTCGCTCGGCATCCATGATAAAGACAAAACAAGGTTATTTGGCAGCAAGGATAAGGACTGTTAGCCACTAACTTTTACATCAGCTGAAATTGATCGTATATGCTCAAATAATGCTGTTATTCCATTGCACTGTTCGTGCGAATATTATCTTTATTCTTCCACTCGCATGCAGAAAATAACGCAATTACCAGCGATCATGGAAAAGTCACATGTATTTTCGACCATGACATTGATACGTAAATAAAGCAAGGCTCAACACGAACCTGTTTGCAATCCATCGATTCGATGTCTTCGTTCGCTAAGTGAGAAAAAACCCGTTGAGAGTTTTCTTCTACGACCGATTCGATCCAGCTTCTATCAGGTCGCGTACGTATGGGCTGCATGCAAAATCCATCAAGCTGTTAGCTTGCTTGCTTGTTAGCTTTGCTTCCAAGTACATGGTAGCTCCTGGGTGATTTGATCTAGGATCAAAACCAACAATTGGTACATAAGGATACTTTCGTTTCATTATTGTTCTATAACAACAGAAGTTAGGCTGTCTAGATTTAAGAATAGTAGCAGATGGAGTACAAAATCAATGTCTCCTCTCGTGTTACCTCCTCGGGCGACCGAGAGGGAACCCTAGCTGCCAGCCCTCTACCACCTCCTTCCATCTCCCTCCCCCGTTGCTGCCGGCACACGCCGCTGGCCAAAGCCATGGTGGCGTCGACGACGGCGGACAAATTCTCCTCCCCACTTCGGCTCTCGGGCTGGCGCGGGAAATCATGGTCGGGTGAGGCGTCGTGCTCTTGTGGGGCCGGCGGTGTGGCCGCTTGCACTGGTGGCGGCGACGTGCATGGGGACGCGATCGGCGTGACATGTGCATGTGCCTGCTGCGTAGCGGCTACAGGCGGTGGTCCCTCGGCGGGTACGTGCGTCGCCGGGTGGTCCGATATGGCGACCCGGTGGATTGCCCGGGCAGCGATTGGCGTCCCGGTGGTTTCCCATGGTGTGGTACGAACCGGGACTATTGGGCTTTGGTCCTGGCCAGGTTAGAGCTTTAGTCCCGGTCCTGTTACGAACAGGGATTAATGGGGCCTTAGTACCGGTTCGAGCGGCTAGGACGTCCATCGGGCCTCGACATGCATCAGTCCCGGTTCAACTTCGACATTTAGTCCCGATTCCACACACCAACCGGGACTAAAAAGGGTTGCTGCCCTTTAGTCCCGGTTGGTGTCCAGAACCAGGACTAAAGGGTAGACCTTTAGTACAGATTTTAGACATAAACCGGGACTAAAGGATAGGCCTCCAACCCTCCTCTCAATTAAAGAAGAAGAAAAAGGAGCTCAGCGAGGAGAAAGACACTACCACTAGTCCCCTTCCTCCCCCACACACCCCACTCTCTGCCTCTTCCCCCAGCCAAGGTGGCACCGACACCGCGACCCCGGCGAGCCCTCCCTCTCCTCCCGTGATCCCCGCCACCAGCCCGCACGCCGGCGCACCCACGGACCCCCAGCCGAGCGCACCATAGCTGCGGGGTCCGGATCTCGTCCCTCTGCGGCAGAACACCAAGCCGGCGGATTCATTCCTCTCCCCAATATGCCGCCACCCGGGCCTCCTATCCCCTCTTCCTCGTCGGGATTCCGACATTCCCTTATGTACCGACGGATCTTCTCCCGCGCATCCAGTTTCCTCCGCCTCTTACCCGCTCCCGTACTTCCCGCTCAGATTCGCCTGCCTGCTTCTCGCCAGATAGAAGCGGATCGGAGGACGCACAGGGGTTTCGGGAGGATGACGCCATCCTCTTCATCTTCGACGAGGATGTGGCCGACGACGACTCCAACTCTGCCGCCGTCTTCGATCTCTCGCTCATGGAGCTCCGCATCTTCTAGGAGGTCTTCTCTAGGCCGCCCGCGCAGGTGGAGGCCGCGGGAAGGCATTTTGGGGTGGCCACGACTTCTTCATTACATTTCTTCATTACCGCGGGGAGGCCACTGATTACACTTCTTCATTACCACGGTTTAGCAAATCAACATCTCCCCGGTTCCCGCTTCGTCGCACAGCGGCCCATAGATGTGCCCCGGGCCTAGATTTCTTTAGTCCGGGTTCATAACACAACCGGGACTAAAAGTTTGGGCCTTTAGTCCCGATTGTTTAGTCCCAGTTGCAGAAACGGGACTAAAGTACCTCTAAAATTGGGACCAATGGCCCTTTATCTACTAGTGGGTGGCTGCCTGCTTGGTGGTGGCACGTTGGCCTCATCCCGGCCAGATCTGGAACGGGGGTGGCGGACATCGCAACACCAGGGGCTCGGGGCGACGGGTGCGTGATGCTGGTGCGGATCTGGCGGGGTAGCGCACACCCGATGCGGTGGTGCTGCTCGGGGCTTCTTCGACGGCGATGGGGCAGCGCTGCTGCCTTAGTTGAAGTGGCCGGTTTGGGTCTGCGGCAGTCGGTGTGGCCCGATGCGAGCTATTTCCGGCGGGCAGCATGGATCTGGCTAGTAGTGTTGGATTACGGTCGACAACACACATGTAGAGGGCCGACCTAGTCTGCTTTGGTGCCCGCCATCGCGTTTGTGCCATCCTGCTTTGCTGCTCCATTGTGCCGTCGGTCCGAGTTGGCTCTCGTGTTGCTGCAGTGCCATTGATCGGAGCGACGCTTGTGGCCTTGGGTGTGACAACATCTGAGTTCGTCCCGACCAGGGACCAGTGTTGAGCCTTGCTCGACGATAGCCGTCGGCAGCTACTACGTCGTCTCCCCCCTAGTCCATAGGGACGGGCTGGGGACTTGGGCATGAACGCCTCCAACTGTGAAGGCGATTACCCGGGTCCGTGGTTGATGCTGGACTAGGAGTAGAAGGACTTTCTTGGGTTCTTCCCACCATGGTATGCACATTGTGATGGTGATGGCTCGCGTTGACTAGGGACATGGATGTTCTGGCGTGCCCCATGACGGTTGTGGTGGCTTCGTTTCTCGATCGCTTGGGCGACGAGAGGTGAAGCAGGGGGTTGTCCGGGCACATTTGTTGTTGCCCAGTTCCAGATCTGGAGGTCGGTTCTCGCTATGCATGGTCCGGGTGTCCCGTGGTGACACGGACGAGCTGCCGAGCGAAAGCTCCGCTCTTTGTCACGAACGACGATGACATATGCGGATGCCATTATCTTCTTGAAGACGTCGTCGTGGTTCTTCTTTCTGTGTCACACTCTGTGGGTGTAAACCCTTGTCCACGTTGGACTTGGCAGCGGCGGTGCTCGCGGTCCCCTCTTGAGGCGTCGTTGTGAAGGCTAGGTGTCCTAGATCGTGTCATGGCGTTGTAATCGGGTAGTCATGTGTTAGTGTCTCGACAGCATAATCCAATATGCTTATGTTAGCTTGTTAGATAGGGATCTAATGTCTGAGAGGAGTACCTCATCGCATTGTATCGTTCGATCATCTATCCTTAAAGTTTTTTTTTTTGCTTTATATTTAAAACGAGACGAAAATTTGTTTCAAGGGTACAAAATCAACGGTAAAATAATATAGACAAAATTAATACAGCCATGACCGAAACAAATAGGCAGGAAACTCGTGGCTAACAACACTATTAGCCAAGCTTTGAGTCCTTCCACACAACCGTAGTGAGTTTAACCAAACTAGATCTCTTTCGAGTTAAAACTCACACACGATTATTTATGTATGGCTACACGTTCTTTTTGCGGGGAATATACGGTTACAGTAACACCTCATGCAATCTAAGTTACGACGCCCTACTCGGCATTTCAAATATACGTACAAATCAACTATTTCACCTAATACAAATAAAAGAAATAGGTATTCTTAATCCGTCGTATCGTTTTGCAGAGCACCCCTTCAGGTTCGTGGTAATAAACCCGCAGTATTGGTTTAAGATGAAAAAACGGTTTGTCCGCATTTATAAAAAAAAACTTGACTTTTTCAATAATCAATCCGAGGTCCTTGACAAACATACCATGGACCGAATTATATGAGATTGATTTGCATCCAACATTATTTCCTTCCAACAAATATTCACGCTAGCAATTATTTACTAAGCGTACATTTTTTGGTTTCTGTACACTTTTTGGTTTTGGTTGCATGATATCTTTTTGTCAGGTCTTCTATAACGCGATAGAGATGGATACACGCACGTCTCTACTTTTTTTGTTTGAACTACCATATCCTTCTACAAACACGAATCAAATATTAAGATCGGAGCTCTAGGATGCTGCCTACATTTTCTTTGTATATACGTACACACAGTGTGAATCCATCAACATAGTATGTTTGTCAAAACATTGACTCGACCTAGCCATGCAAACGATGATAACTTATCAAAAATATTCAAGATCTGGTTATCGTCGGACGAGCCGACGTTGAACGACGACTTGCTCATCGGTGAGATTCTCATGCTACTCCCAGCACTGTCCTTGTGCACCGCATATCTCCATGGTGCGTGGGCGACCTTGCCAGGGAGGATGGGCTACCTCACCAGGGATAAGCTATCCGGAAAGCCATGATGCCGCCCCCACAACAACATGTGATCCAGGCTTCAAGCAATGTCTGCGCATGAGGTCTTGAACCGCATCACAACGTTCATGGACAAGTGAACAACAACCACAACTCCAGGGATGACATCGACACAGAATGTGCCTCTGCTCGTTGCACAACACTCTGAAGCCCTAAGAAGAGCCACGGGGAGCATGACAAAAGCTTCCTCTCCTTAGAGAAAATAAAGCAAGTTCTCTCACAAAATAGTACAAAGTAACTGAGTTCTTTGAGCTTTTAATTCTGGTAATCCAATTCATAGTTTGGCACCATTGCTTTCTTCATAGTTAACTAGCAAGGACATTGCCATCTATGAATACAAGAACAAAACAAATTGATGCACAATGTTGCTGTAATTTGAAAGTAGCTACCTGTTAGGTCATGTTACTTCCGTTGATGTATAGATGTGATATTCATGTAAATGTCATGCTACTGTGTTGATGTATATATCTAGATGTGTTAGTGTGTATGCAATAACGTGAATGTGTTCAAAAAATTAAGAAAACTCTTAAATAGGTGAATGTGCATATATGTAGATGTGTTAAAATTTCAATGTTTTTCGTTCTTTGTCCGTTGTTGTCATTATGATAGTCTTTTAATCCTGGATCTTCCGTTAAAACGCACGGACCATTTTCCTACTTTCACCTAATAATGTAGTCCATTATCCAAAACTTCATTGGGGGTTTGTTCCCAACGGTAGGTTATAAACCGTTGTGTTCTGCCATGCTGCATTGTATCCTTATAAGACAACTATGGATGTGTGTATCCGAGGATTTAGAAGCCGGAATGTTTTGCTTTCCTTTTCAAAGAACATTCACCATCTGTATACATATATCTCTTCCTTGCAGAAACTATAATACAAACGTCTCTTGTGCCGAGAGGTGATCTTGTCCACACCCACTCTTGTAAAATCCATCAGTTTTGTTCCTCCTGGGGTAGACTCTGATGGAAAAAACAATTAGCAGCCCTAGTTGGGGGTTGAGTACAGACCATTAGTCCATAAGTAATTAAGGATCCTTTCTGTTTCAAAATATGTCATGTACTCCCTATGTTCCTAAATATAAGTCTTTTTAGAGATTTCATTAGAATACTACATATGGATGTATATAGACACATTTTAGAGTGTAGATTCATTCATTTTGTTCCGTATGTAGTCTCCTAGTGAAATCTCTAAAATGACTTATATTTAGGAACGGAGGGAGTATTTGGTTTCATTAGGACATGCATGCCTTTGACCAATAAGTACTCCTTTACTATGTAATTATTGTGATGAAAAATCACCACAACTAAGTATTTTGGAATACAAATCTGATAACATTAATTTCATATCACATAAACAAATATAAGAGAGTAACCATTAATAAAAAATATTATCCTCACTAAACTTGATATGCAATAGGTTTGCAAAAAAAAACCTTAATATGCAATATATTTTAAAAGAGAGCAACTACTTGGATCTGTACGTGATCGTTGCTCACGCCTGTGGAGTCCAGAGAGCGTATGGTTATTGGGTGCAACCGATAAGAGACGGCAACGCGGGCTATCTTCAACCGATATGGATGACACCAAATTAACATGCTAGGTATTTAGTCATCACAGTCTGTGTTGATATGGCCAAATGTGGCACGTAATTTCCTTTTATTTCGAGCTTTCGCACTCCGGCAGAACCTTGCATTTTATTTAAACTCACTCGGTTAAATAAATAGCTGCATGCATCGTCATGGTGCAGAGGCCGAGTGTGTTGAAGACGTAGATCGACTAGGCATAGATAGATCCGGTGAAACCTTTTACTCACCTAATCCGGAGCCCGAGGAACTCCCTGCTCCGGCCATGGGTGCCGGTGTAGTCGTCGGAGATGCGAGAGAAAGGTGTGGTCGTGGGTGGTGCTTCCCGTGAGCACTGCGCTAACCCTAGATCGGAAGGGTGTGTAGGTGGGGAGTCTGGCGGCGTGGTGAACCTCGTATCGTGCGCCCCGGCCCCCACCACTTTATTTATAGCGCAGGTCACAGGGGCCCACCAACCATAACGGGTTGGGCGCCCCCGATTAGGACGCATAGATCAAGGGCCCGGTGGGCCATTGGGCCCACGCGGAAGAGATCAACCTAACATTCTCCCCCTTGATCTCAACTTTCACTTTGACTTTATACTTTTATTTGTTCCATCACACATAGGCGTGTAGAGCATGTCTCATCGCCACAGCTTAATTGCCGATAGAATCATACAGTCACAACACAACTTTTGTTTTGAAACAAATTCATTTACTTCTGGGCCTCTTATTATCGAGGAATCATAGGCTTTCCATCAAACCCATGCCGGCTAAGTGTTCCTTGACACACTGGGTGGTAAGCCTTTCGTTAGCGGATCCGCAAGCATATACTTCGTAATTATATGCTCGAGACTTATAGTTTGATCCTGGATTTTATCTTTCACAACATAATACTTTATATCTATTGTCTTGGCAGCATTGCTGGACTTGTTGTTGTGAGCATAGAATATTGCAGGCTGGTTGTCGCAGTATATCTTTAGTGGCTTGTGGATACAATCTACCACTTTCAAGTCGGGTATAAATTTCTTTAGCCATATCACCTGCCCGGTGGCTTCAAAACATGCTATGAACTCTGCTTGCATCCTAGACGATGCAACTATGGTCTGTTTAGAGCTTTTCCATGAAATAGCTCCCCCTGCGAGAGTGAACACGTACCCAGACGTGGATTTTCTATCATCTCTATCTCCCGCAAAATCGGCGTCTGAGTACCCTTTTATCTCTAGGGAATCAGATCGCCTATATGTCAGCATAATTTCCTTTGTGCCTTGCACATAACGCAAAGCTTTCTTTGCCATCTTCCAGTGCTCTTGGCCTGGATTTGCTTGATATCTACCGAGTACTCCGGTGATAAAAGCTAAGTCAGGGCGTGTGCACACTTGTGCATACTCTAAACTTCAAACAGCCGAAGTATACGATACTGTTTTCATTTCATTGAGCTCGTACTGATTCTTGGGACATTGATATTTCCCAAAACTATCGCCCTTGACTATGGGAGCAGGTGTGGCTTTGCTCTTATGCATATTATACTTTTGGAGAAATTTCTCTAAATATGCTTTCTGTGAGAGTCCTAAGACTCCATTTTTCCTGTCTCGGTGAATTTCAATGCCCAAAACATATGAAGCTTCACCAAGGTCTTTCATGTCGAAGTGTGAGGATAAAAACTTCTTTGTCTCTTGTAGTAGACCAATACCATTTCTTGCAACCAAGATATCATCCACATACAAGATTAGGAAAATATATTTCCCATGTTTAAACTTAGCATAAATGCAATTATCCTCAACATTTTCTTGGAATCCAAATCTTTTAATGGTATCATTGAACTTGATGTACCACTGTCTAGAGGCTTGCCTTAGCCCATAAATGGATTTCTTTAGACGGCAACCTAGATCTTCCTTGCCTTCCATGATAAAACCCTTGGGTTGTTTCATGTAGACATCTTCTTTTAAATCACCGTTTAGAAACGCCGTCTTTACATCCATTTGATGGAGCTCTAAATCAAAATGAGCAACTAGTGCCATTATGATTCTGAAGGAATCCTTACAAGAGACCGGAGAAAAGGTCTCATTGTAATCTATCCCTTCTCTTTGTGTAAATCCTTTTTCCACAAGTAGGGCTTTATACTTGTCTACATTCCCATTAGAGTCATACTTTGTTTTGTAGACCCATTTGCAGCCTACTGTCTTTGCTCTTTTAGGAATAATCTCTAAGTCCCAAACATGATTGGAACTCATTGATTTCATCTCATCTTCCATTGCCTCTATCCATTTTGATGAGTGAGGGCTTTTAATGGCCTCCTCATATGTGGTGGGATCACCTTTCATATGGGCCATTTCCGTGTTGTATACTTTATAATCAGTAGAAATAGCAGGTCTTCTTGTTCTATTAGACCTTCTAAGTGCCTCATTGTCGGGCACACTTTCTACTATTTCTTGCTGTACTTCCAATTCATGATCAACAACGGGTTCAGTCGGCTCCTGAAGGACAGGTTCCGGGTCTTCTCCCGCAGTTGTCATGGTTGGAGTTACATCGGGTAGTGAGAAAAATGGCTCTTGAATCATCGGAATGGGTGCATGCACCCTTTTCTCCTCAAGATCAATTTCCCGAGCTACCCGGCTCCCCCTCATCATCTCGTCCTCTAAGAAGACAGCATGTCTCATTTCCACAAACTTTGTGTATCTGTCTGGACAGTAGAAACGAAAACCTTTTGACCTATCAGGGTAGCCAATGAAATGGCAACTCACTGTCTTCGGGTTTAACTTTCCAAGATTTGGATTAAACATTTTGGCCTCGGCAGGGCATCCCCACACTCTTAAGTGTTGTAGGGATGGCACTCTTCCTGTCCAGAGCTCGTGCGGTGTTTTGGGCACCGACTTGCTTGGAACTCTGTTGAGAATGTGAATGGCAGTTTTAAGCGCCTCCATCCACAATCCCAACGAAAGGTCTGAGTAGCTCATCATGCTGCGTACCATATCCATGAGAGTACAGTTACGCCTTTTAGCTATTCCGTTTTGCTGAGGCTCGCCCGGCATGGAATACTGGGCAACAATGCTAGTCTCTTGCAAGAATTTTGCAAAAGGTCCAGAGACTTTGCCATATGGAGTGTGTCGACCGTAGTACTCGCCCCACGGTCAGACCTCACTATCTTAATCTTTTTATCAAGCTGATTTTCAACTTCAACTTTGAATATTTTGAATTTATCCAATGCTTCATGTCGGTCTTTGATTGGATAAATGTAACTGAAGCGGGAGTAATCGTCTGTGAACGTTATGAATGAATCATAACCATCCACACTTTTCACCGGGAACGGTCCACAAATATCAGTGTGGACAATTTCCAGTGTTCCTGTGCTTCGGTTTGCTCCTTTCTTTATCTATTTTACATATTTTCCTTTAATGCAATCCACGCATTGTTCTAAGTCAGAGAACTCCAACTTTGGAAGAATTTCATTTTTGATTAATCTTTCTATTATACCCCTGGAAATATGGCCCAATCGACAGTGCCATAGTTTCGAGGAGTCGTGAGTTCTTTTTCTTTTCTTTTGATCGTTGTTCGACGAAGTACTTTGTTCATTCACATTCAACACATAGGGCGCTTTTTCACATAGCGATAATAAATAAAGCTCATCATGTAGAAATGCACTCCCAACATAATCATTATGAGACCAAATGGCACATTTGCCATGTCCAAAGAAACATTGATAATCGTCTTTGTCTAAACACAAAACACTTATTAAGTTCCTATTACATGAAGGTACGAAAAGCACATCCCTAAGCAGAAGTTTGAAACCACCGGCTAGCTCCAAGGAGACGTCACCCACAGCTTCAACTTCGGCTTGGACACCGTTCGCAACTTCAATTCTTCTTGAATTTCTTGGCATAGTTATCGTCGAACTGAATCCCTGTAAAGAATTTGCAACATGAACATTTGCTCCTGAGTCAATCCACCAAGTAGATTTCGTAAACTTTGTATACAAGGATTCATTAACAAAAGAAACTATATCTTTACCTCTCTTAGCCATGAAGGTCTTTAGAAAAACAGGGCAATCCTTCTTGTAGTGCCCCTTCTCCTTATAGTGGACGCAAGTTTCCCTGTCTACTGGAATGTGCCTATGCTGATAATGGACAGGAGCTTTGCCATTGCCAATGCCATTGCCATTGCCATTGCCCTGTGGCTTGGAGGGAGAACATTTGTTAGGCGGAAAGCCCTTCTTCTTTTCCTTCACCTAGTTAAGAGAGCCACCATGTGAAACCTTAATCCTCTCCTCCTCTTGTGAGCACATTGTGATGACCTTTTCCATATCCCAAGTCTCAGGCTGCATGTTGTAGTTGACTACAAAGGTCTCGAACTCCTTAGGCAACGAAGCAATAACCAGGTGGACAAGGAGAGCTGGTTTTATCTCCAGATCCGCATCCATAGGTTTGAACTTAGCCGCCGTGTGGCTCATCCTAAGGATGTGCTCCCTTATGCCATGGCCACCACCATGGTAGCTCTCTGTCACCAGTTGTTTGATCAACTGGGTGACATACGTCTTAGAAGAGCCAGTAAACTGACTCTTTATCTTGTTCAGCATTTCTTGTTCCATAGGGCAGTCAGCAATTGATCCCACGATGGTGGTCTCAATGGTGGTCTTTATAAACGCCAAACATTTCTTGTTGCCATTTAACCATAGCCTGTTGCTGATGGAGTGAGACATCACCTCTTTTTCATAACTTGCTTGCTTTTTGTCCCAGCTCTCATCATCCTCATCAGCCTCTCTGACTGGGTCTGCAGGTGCAGCTGGCTGTGGTTCCTCCAGAACCCAGTCCACCTCTGCAATGCAGAGAGCCATGCCCACCTTCTTCCTCCACTCAGAGTAGTTGTCCCCCCTGAGTGTCGGAATTTCCTTGAGGCAGCTCATCAGATGGAAACCTCCTGAAATCACCAAATAAGCGAAGTCAGTACGACAATCATATGCATTAAATAACGTTGGTTAAAATAATCATATAATTGCCTATGCATATTAATCTACATTACCGTTGGGCAAATGATAGAAATAAATGCATCATTTTGCAATATGCAATATGACCGTGTGATTAAACAACGTCGGTCAGAATAACAACATAATCATATTCCATATTGCTTTTAGCAGCGGAAAACGTGAAATAAAATTTCATGTGCCTCTTAACTTTGCAGAAAATAATTCTGACATTTAAAATAAAATTCATGAACTTTAGTAATGCTTTTATAAAATTCATGAACTTTTCCTTTTCTGAAAAAGCTATTTTATTCTCAAAAATCCTTCTACTTTTCTTTAAAGAAAAATAATATAACAATTCTGTAGATATTCATAGAAACTTTGAACATTTTTAATTTCTATTTTTCTAAACATATTTTCATAGAAAATGTCTAGAAAACACTTTTAAATCTGTCTAAATAGACAGAGAACGAAAATTCCTTAAAAAAGGAAAATGGCCGTCCTGTGGACTCTACTACTTTCGGCCCGAGAGGCTTCTCCCGCCGGCCTGAGGCGTTGCCTCGGCCCAACAGCCAACCGCCTCGGCCAGGTCAGCTAGAGCCGGCGCACTCGCCTTACTGTGGCCCAACAGCCCAGTCAGACCTGACCTAGGCAGCGAAGCGATGGGGGCCGTCGAATTAAATCCGACGGTTGCCCGATCCTTTCGGTGGGATCAAAAAGGCCAGCCGTCTGGCCGAAACCCTAACCCGATTCATCCCCCCCCCCCCGCGTCGCTCTATCCCGTTCTCGAGAGAGAGAGAGACCGAGACTTGCTCTGCTCGTCTGCTCGTTAGGGTTGGCCGACGGGGGGGGGGGGGGGCCCTTCCCTCGCGCGGTGGCTCTAAGGCCCCGCCGAGGTGGCCTCTCGTCGCCCCTCTCGCGAGCCGGCGGTGCACGCCCTCGGCCGTTCCTCGCGTGGTGGCAGCCACGCCCCACCGAGGGTCCTTTCTTCCTTCGCGCAGCGGCGGCCTCCTCCGCTCCTCTTGCCGGTGCTGGAGTG
This sequence comes from Hordeum vulgare subsp. vulgare, assembly GCF_904849725.1. Lineage (NCBI taxonomy): Eukaryota > Viridiplantae > Streptophyta > Magnoliopsida > Poales > Poaceae > Hordeum > Hordeum vulgare. Next base: position 130,461,006 of record NC_058523.1, read on the forward strand.
CCAACTACGCTGCCCTTCTTTTCGTTTTCTCAAGAGAGAGACAGAATCATGGCGTCGTGGCCTCCCCTTTCGCCGTTGGCGCGTTCCCTTGCGGGAGCGCGTTGCCGTCGAGTGGGTTGGCCGTGGTGCCTCGTTGTCATTGGATCCGCGGGGCGAATCTTTCTTTTTCTTTGTATGTTCCTCTCCCCCTTTTTTTCTTGCCTTTTGCGGATCGGATCCGTATACTTTTCTTGGTTTTTCTTTTGGATCTAGATCCGTACTTTGCCTCCAAGGAGGTAGGTTCTTCTTCCCCACACCTCGGCTTGCCGATGCGTGTGGGGATCGAGAGGAACAGGCGCGGCCTTGCGGCGGCGCTTCTTTTCCGACGAGGCTCTAGGCCGTCTTCGGTACTTGCCCATCTAGGGTTTATGTGGGGAGGGGAAAGGGATTTGCTTTTCTTTAACCGAACGAATCCTTGCCTAGCGGCTCATGATACCAATGTTGAAGCCGTAGATCGACTAGGCATAGATAGATCCGGTGAAACCTTTTACTCACCTAATCCCGAACCCGAGGAACTCCTTGCTCCGGCCGTGGGTGCCGGTGTAGTCGTCGGAGACGCGAGAGAAAGGTGTGGTCGTGGGTGGTGCTTCCCGTGAGCATTCCGCTAACCCTAAATTGGAAGGGTGTGTAGGTGGAGAGCCTGACGGCGTGATGAACCTCGTACCGTGCGCCCCGGCCCCCACCACTTTATTTATAACGCGGGTCACAGGGGCCCACCAAACATAACGGGTTGGGCGTCCCCGATCAGGGCGCATAGATCAAAGGCACGGTGGAACGTTGGGCCCACGCGGAAGAAATCAACCTAACAGAGTGCAGTCCTCCTTTAAAATAAACTGAGTTGACACGGCTGTTTGCTCGCGGTGTTTGCCTTCGGGTCCAGATAAACTCTACCGCAGCCTACAGTACATTTTTTTTCTACACCAGCCAGGCACGCCCATACAGTTTTTCTACGGATGTCTTATTGCTTAAGGAAAGCCACTATAGTTACACTAGTTCAAATAACAACACATTTGGGGAATGTTTGAGAAGAATCTTTGCTTAATTGTCAAAGAAGGAAGCATCTATTCCCTTGCAGATAAAGAAAATGGCTGGGAGGGCAGCGCACGGGCGCTTTACAATGTTCTTACTCATCCTGTCTCCTTTGCCTTCCCAAATGGGGCCCCCGGGAGGACTGATGACAAACCCTAGTTAGTTTACATAAACTCTACACATTTTTGTCTGGATTTTGAGTTGGTGGCTGGTGACGTAAGCATGCATGCATAGGTAGAGGGGACAGTCTTGTGTCCTACTAAAGAGCTAGCTACTGAGATATTGCATGAAGAACTTGTGCTCTTTTGATTCTCTGCAGCATATCAACATCCATGGGAAAACCGTTTTGCTTATCTTCCTCGCAAGTGCATAGAAGGATGCCCAAACACAGAGAAAACACATCAACTTCTCCTTTGATTCAAAGAAATTTCGTAGGAGTTTTTAGACGATTTAGATCCTTAGAAGTATTCCTTAAATATGTATTTTTTTTTGTTCTTTTGCTGTGTGCACTTCACCAGTATCCTTTTTCCTCCTATGTCCATCTAGGAGTATCCTTTTGTCCATAGAGGACGCCTAATTAGCACATCACGGGTACTGAGATCTACGAGATACACGTTTTCCTCCCTCCCTCCCAACCCTAGCCGCCTCCCCCTCCCCCTCCCTTCCTCACCGCCGTCTGAGGCAGCCGGCGGGCAAGCCCGGGGCGTCAAGGATGGTGGCGGCGGGGCCTAGGCTGCCCTGTCTCTGCGTGGGGAGCTCCGGATCTAGAGCGACGGCTTCATTGACGAGACACGGCAGGCAAGCAGCCGTGCGGGCGGTGGATCTGACGTCTCGGCCGCGCAGGCGGTGGGATCCGGTGGTCGTTGGCGTCCGGCGGCGACTTTTGCGGTGGCCCGTGCTCGCGATCTGGCGCCTCCCCTCCTCCCCTGTTCGGCGTGCGGGCCAGCCTGGTCGGGCCGCGCTTCCTTGTGTCTCCGGTTTTGTACAGGAGGCGCTGCTGGTGGCGGAGATATAGTTCGGGCGAAATCCCTGGTCAGGCATGGTCGGCCGCGTCGACGGCGACGTCTGAGGGCGCCATTTTCCTCCTTGGAGGCGTCGGTATGGACTGATCCCCTCACTTCCCCTTTTCCTAGGTCTCCCGGGCGAAAGCCTTAACTTTGTTGGGTGGCGGCGGCGCTCACGGCGCCGTTCCCTTCTTGAAGGCGCCGCTTTGGAAACCTTGGGGCTGGGTGGCGCCTGTGGGTGGCGGGCGACGACGATGATGCGGCCCTATCCTAGCATGGATCTCCGTCCGTTGCTTGGAGATGGACTCGAGTAGGTGGAGGTCGTCGTTTGGCGTCATGGTGGTGTCGATGACGGAGGCACCTGCCAAGGCTGGTACCTCTATCTGATCTGAAGATGGAGCAGTGGAAGATGGCGGCAACGACACATGTGAGTGCGTCGGATCGGTTTGTGCCCCGAACCCGGTATGTGGCTCGGTAAAGGTCTCCGGTTTTAGATGTTAAGCTTAGATGAGAGGTCTGGGTATTTGGTCCAGCTTGCACCACTTCATCATATGGATAGGAGTAGCGGCAGATGTTGCCAAGATGACGGATTCAAACATATTGTTGTACTGCTTTGTAAGGTTCTCAAGAATAATTAATAAAATGGCCGCATGCATTTCCCAAATGCAAATGTCGGATCATACTCCTTTTCTAAAAATAATGCAACGAAATAGCTGAAAGTGATGTTTTGCATGGTACGAGCATCATCGTGCACACATGAACAATCGAACTAACATGGGCTTATTATAATTTCTGAAGAAAAAAACATGCGTGCAAGCTGCGCGAGAATCGTTTTTTGATAAATCAAGTAGGCCACAGTAAGCTACGATATAAGTTATGGGAGGAGATTTGTCGCACGCGGGGGTGGGGACAAGCAACCCCATTTTTCATTTTGGCTTTCAATTTTTAATATTTTATATCTTTTGAGACAAAAGTGTATTAAGTTTCGTATGCATATTCGTGTTCCTTGTGACGAGGGCTTACAAATTATAAAACCCATTTTGATTAGTTTTTAAAATTTCGTTAAGTTTCAACTCCTAAAACTTGATACGAGCGGAAGACGAAAACTTACAATTTGATATGAGCGAACACCGAAAACTTAAGTTTCGAAACCTTAAACTTATGCCCAGCTGTGCACCCTTGTTGAATCCACGACTTTGCAGATCGCGAGACAATCAGCAGGCCGGCACGATTAGACAGGTGTGTTGTCCGCATCTTCGTGCCCCTACAAGCTTCCGAATAAGTTCAGTGATTACTCCTACCCAAAGGGCACTTCAGACATTTCATACACCAATAGTCAAGGGGGACGGTCATCTGGCATGCACCACAAGTCCCGGTCAGCAATGTAAAGAAGAGAAAGGAACAAGCCAAAAACGCATGACTTCCAAGTATCCCCACAATGGCATGATGAGTGGCTATCTAGCACCAATGGAGGCTTTGATTACATATAATTTTTGTGTCCAAACTACCGATGCTCTCGGTGCTCAATGTATACCTAACTCTGACGAGAACTACCACCAATCATCCACAGATGATCATAGGTTCATTATTAACTGAATGTACTTGTCTTCATGATAGTGGCCGCATGCATCGTTGTTCTGATGCAGAAGCCAGGGGATAACCTCCTTTAAAAAAAAACTTGTCTTCATGATAAAACTTAAAAGGGAAAATTAGCTGCGTCTATATGTCTTGGAGCAAGCTTTGGCAATCCATGGAACATAATTTGATGGCACTTTTCATCATGATCGATACATACATTTCAACTGCCAATTAATATATGTGCTTCTTTCCCTAAAAAAATTGGCTTGTACTACTCTGCACATAATTCTCATGATCGATACATACATTTCAACTGCCAATTAAATATATGTGCTTCTTTCCCTCAAAAAATTGGCTTGTACTACTTTGCACATAATTCTGAGAGTTAATTTTTACACACACCACAAGAGTACCCATTCAATGTTCTAAAAAAAGAGTGTATATTTCAATATATTAATTTATTCAGCCAGGTACTAGTTAGGTTAGTTACCCATCTAGTACTATAATTTTTGGTAACCTACTAGCTAGCTAGATCATGTAGAGAACAAGAGTACAATAATTGCATGGAAAGTCATGTTTAAATGAGCTCGGGATGAACAGTAAATTCTAAAATAAATAAAAACTATATCAGAAAATTCTGAATTTTTTTGTATGCAACCTTTCAGAAAAGTTCTCAGTGCTTGTAAAATTTTATGAAAAAATGACATTCGTAGTAGTAGTAAAAAACAAAATCAGTACTCCAAAATGTTATCGAAAATAACATTTTTGAGCATCAATTTTGTTATTTTTGCTACGACATCTACAAATGTTATTTTTTGGTGAAATTTTGTGAGCACTCAGAACTTTTGTCAATGTTCGCATAAAAAAATTATTATTATTTGAATATTTTTTGATGGTATTGTTCATCCGAGCCCTCTCACACTAGTAGGAAAAACGTTATAGGTAGGAGCCTAGTAGTAGCGCTGGAAAATATCACCCGCTGCTACTACTTAGCGGTAGCGCTGGCTCTGCCATGCGCTACTGATAATGGCCTTAGCCGTAGCGCTTGATATGCAAAAAGCGCTACTGCTAAAAGCGGCGAGACGAGGCACCGACGGTAGCAGTAGTAGCAGCGCGTGCATGTAAAAAGCGTTACTGCTAGGTTTAATAGCAGTAGCGCTCGTATGGAAGTAGCGGCACTATTATTGCGCCCCACTTAGAAGTAGCGCTGCTTTAGAAAAAGTGCTACTGCTACACGTGGCTGTTGGCAGCTTTCACCCCCACACCCCCCCTCTCCCCCTTCCTCCCCCATTTGCCCTCTCCCCTCTTTTCTGCTCTCCTCTCTTTAGGTTGCTTCTCCATCATTGTTTCCCTTCTTCTCTCTTCTTTCTACCTCTCTTCTCTCCCCATTAAGACCCCCTCCACCCATTTATCCTCCATAAATGGCATCTTCTAACTCTACCTTCCACATTTATTTGTCTCCCCCTCCTTCCATACATATAGATCTAGCTAGCTAGGTCATCTCTCTCCCTCTCCACTAGTTAGCTAGAGTCATCTCTCCTCACAACAACAAGATCTAGCTATCTATTTAGCCGTGCACAATCTCTCTCGGGATATAGGTGAGTGAAAAGTTGTGCATTTTAATAATGGGAATATGTGTGTTTGCGATATGAAGGGATCTGTGTGAGTGAGATGCCCCGTGAGTTGCTTATGTTTTGCTGAAATGTCGATTCTTTTCCGTTTTTCCGAATTTCGAGCAAACTCGATATCTCCTATTTTTAGGCAAGGTCATGCCAAATTTTTATATGACTTTGATGCATGCATGCATTTTGTTATAACCATTTTGCTTGTTATACCGTGCAGTCATGAAGGTGAGTGGAAGGAAGGTGGAGCGATACTTGCAATCCGCGGTGATGGACATGTATGCAAATAAATGGACTGGGATTAGATGTTCGTGTACAAAATGCAAAGAAGGGGTAATTTTGGATGGCTCGAAAAGGATGACCCGTGGAGAAAACGTGGAGATCTATTCAATGGTTTGGCTCAGCATCGAAGACCTCCACGTAACAGGAGTGGCACCGAAATCAACGAGCTGTTGAATAACTGGCAACAGTGCCCCGCGCTAGGAAAGATAGAAAAGGCGCCGGAGCCGCTGTTGAAGGTATGGAAAACAAGGCCTGTTTTCTGGGACTTGGAGTACTGGCCCAATCACGACACGCCTCATTGCCTTGATCAAATGCATATCACGAGGAATGTCCTTGAGAGCTTGCTTGGCACACTTTTGAACATGATGGAGAAGACCAAGGATGGGCCAAAGGCAAGGAAAGACTTGGAAGATTTGGACATGAAGGGGGGGGGGTCTCCACATGCCACGTAAAAAGTCGACGGAGGAGACGGAGAAGGAGACGGAGGCGGGGCCAAGGGGAAGAAAAGTCAACAAGAAGGAGGAGAGTTGTTGCCCCCTTCTTGCTTCACCTTAAGTCCGAAGGAGATCGATCAATTCATCAAGTGCCTTAGGGGAATCAAAGTCAGTTCTGGTTACTCTGGGAAGATAAGCATATTTCTAGACACCAAGAAGAAAAGGTTCAGCGAGATGAAGTCTCATGACTGTCACGTGATGATGACGTAGATACTCCTAGTTGACATTAGTGGGATAATGGACAAGCACATCCGTGGGACATTTACTGGTCTCCGCAATTTCTTAGACGTTATCTCACGAAAGTCCATCAGTGTGAAGTAGCTCCGAAGGCTACAGGAAGAGATCATTGTCATACTATGTGAGCTTGAGATGTACTTCCCGCCCGCGTTCTTTGACGTCATGGTGCATCTGTGTGTCCACATCGTGGACGACATCATCGACCTCGGGCCAACATTCCTTCACAGTTTTAGACTAAGTATGATAATTAAGTTCATCTAATAAAATTATATAATGAACTCCCACTAAGATCGACATCCCTCTAGTCATCCAAGTGAAACATGATCCACGTCGACTAGCCCGTGTCCTATCATCACGTGAGATGGACTAGTCATCAATGGTGAGCATCTCCATGCTGATGATATCATCCATACGACTCATGTTCGAACTTTCGGTATCTCGTATTCCAAGGCCATGTCTGTACATGTTAGGCTCGTCGAGTCAACCTAAGTGTTTTGCGTGTGTAAATCTGGCTTACACCTGTTGTATTCGAACGTTAGAATCTATCACACCCGATCATCACGTGGTGGTTCGAGACAACGATCATTCGCAATGGTGCACACTTAGGGGAATACTTATCTCGAAATTTTAATGAGGGATCATCTTATCTTTGCTACCGTCGTTCTAAGCAATAAGATGAAAAACATGATAAACATCACATACAATCATATAGTGACATGATATGGCCAATATCATCTTGCTCCTATGATCTCCATCTTCGGGGCACGGCATGATCATCATTGTCACCGGCATGAGACCATGATCTCCATCATTGTGTCTCCGTGAAGTCGTCTCGCCAACTATTACTTCTACTACTATAGCTAACGGTTAGCGATAAAGTAAAGTAATCACATGGCGTTGCATCTCATACAATAAATTAAGACAACTCCTATGGCTCCTGATGGTTGTCATACTCATCGACATGCAAGTCGTGAATCCTACTACAAGAACATGATCAATCTCATACATCACTTATGTAACATCACATCCTTTTGGCCATATGTCATCACATAGCATACCCTGCAAAAACAAGTTAGACGTCCTCTAATTGTTGTTGCAAGTTTTGTTGGGTAACGTAGCATAAATTCAAAATTTTCCTACGCATATTCAGATCTTCCTATGGAGAGACCAACAACGAGAGAGGAGTAAGGGCATCTTCATACCTTTGAATATCGCTAAGCGGAAGCGTTGCTAGAACGCGGTTGATGGAGTCGTACTCGCAGCGATTCCGATCTAGTGCCGAACTACAGCACCTCCGCGTTCAACACACGTGCAGCCCGATGACGTCTCCCGCACCTTGATCCAGCAAGGAGGAGGGAGAGGTTGGGGAAGAAATCCAGCAGCACGACGTCGTGGTGTCGATCGAGAGACGAGGTCTCCCGGCAGGGCTTCGCCAAGCACCGGCAGAGAGGAGGAGGAAGATGGGCAGGGCTGCGCCGAGAGAGAGCGAAAAGTCTATCTCCCAATGGCCAAAAGTGCCCGGTATATATAGGGGAAGGGAGGGGCTGCGCCCCCTTGAGGGTTTCCCCCTCCTGGGGGGCGGGGGTCGGCAGCCCTAGATGGGGGCTGGTGCGGCGGCCAAGGGGGGAGGAGGGGTGTGGCGCACCCCTAGTGGGCCTTAGGCCCACCTCTGCCTAGGATTTGCCCCCCTTCCCTCTCCCCTGCGCATTGGGCTGAGTGGGGAGGCGCACCATCCCACCTAGGGGCTGGTTCCCTCCCCCACTTGGCCCACCTTACCTCCCGAGGTCGTTGCCCCCCTTCAGTGGACCCCCGGGGCCACCTCCGGTGGTCCCGGTACGTTACCAATGATGCCCGAAACACTTCCGGTGTCCGAAACCATCCGTCCTATATATCAATCTTTACCCCCAGACCATTCCGGAGCTCCTCGTGATGTCTGGGATCTCATCTGGGACTCCGAACAACTTTCGGTAACCTCATATAACAATTCCCTATAACCCTAGCGTCACCGAACCTTAAGTGTGTAGACCCTACGGGTTCGGGAGACAGTCAGACATGACCGAGACACCTCTCCGGCCAATAACCATCAGCGGGGTCTGGATACCCATGGTGGATCCCACTTGCTCCACGATGATCTCATCGGATGAACCACGATGTCAAGGATTCAATCAATCATTTCAAACAATTCCCTTTGTCTGTCGGTATAGAACTTGCCCGAGATTCGATCGTCGGTATACCAATACCTTGTTCAATCTAGTTACCGGTAAGTCTCTTTACTCGTTCCGTAGCACGTCATCGTGTGACTAACTCCTTAGTCACATTGAGCTCATGATGATGTTCTACCGAGTGGGCCCAGAGATACCTCTCCATCACACGGAGTGACAAATCCCGATCTCGATTCGTACCAACCCAACAGACACTTTCGGAGGTACCCGTAGTGCACCTTTATAGTCACCCAGTTATGTTGTAACGTTTGATACACCCAAAGCACTCCTACGGTATCCGGGAGTTGCACAATCTCACGGTCGAAGGAAAAGATACTTGACATTAGAAAAGCTTTAGCATACGAACAATACGATCTAGTGCTATGCTTAGGATTGGGTCTTGTCCATCACATCATTCTCCCAATGATGTGATCCCATTATCAATGACATCTAATGCCCATGATTAGGAAACCATGATCATCTATTGACTAACGAACTAGCCAACTAGAGGCTTGCTAGGGACACATTGCGATCTATTTATTCACACATGCATTACAGTTTCCTATTAATACAATTATAGCATGAATAATAGATGATTATCATGAACAAGGAAATATGATAATAACCATTTTATTATTGCCTCTAGGGCATATTTCCAAAAGTCTCCCACTTGCACTAGAGTCAATAATCTAGTTACATTGTGATGTATCGAACACCCATAGCATTATGGTGTTGATCATGTTTTGCTCATGGAAGAGGTTTAGTCAACGGGTCTGCAATATTCAGATCCGTGTGTACTTTACAATTATCTATTACTCCACTCTGGACATGGTCCTGGATGGAGTTGTAGCGGTGTTTGATGTGCTTTGTCTTCCGGTGAAACCTGGGCTCCTTGGCTATAGCAATGGCCCCAGTGTTATCACAAAAGAGTGTCATTGGACCCGACGTGCTTGGAAGCACTCCAAGGTCGGTGATGAGCTCCATCATCCAAATTCCTTCATGAGCCGCTTCTGAAGCAGCCATGTACTCCGCTTCACATGTAGATGCTGCCACGACTTCTTGCTTGCTGCTGCACCAGCTTACTGCCCCACCATTCAACACATATACGTATCCGGTCTGTGACTTAGAGTCATCCGGATCTGTGTCTAAGCTAGCGTCGACGTAACCCTTTATGACGAGCTCTTCGTCACCTCCATAAACGAGAAACATTTCCTTAGTCCTTTTTAGGTACTTAAGGATATTCTTGACCGCTGTCCAGTGTTCCATACCGGGATCACTTTGGTACCTCCCTACGAAGCTTATGACAAGGTTTATATCAGGTCTGGTACACAGCATGGCATACATTAGAGAGCCCACGGCTGATGCGTAGGGGACAGAACTCATCTTCTCTGTATCTGCTGCCGTGGTCGGCGACTGAGTCTTACTCAATCTCATACCTTGCAAAACTGGCAAGAACCCTTTCTTTGAGTTTTCCATATTGAACTTCTTCAATATCTTGTCAAGGTATGTACTTTGCGAAAGACCTATGAGGCGTCTCGATCTATCTCTATAGATCTTGATGCCTAATATGTATGCAGCTTCTCCAAGGTCCTTCATTGAAAAACTCTTGTTCAAATAGGCCTTTATGCTCTCCAACATTTCTATATTGTTCCCCATCAATAATATGTCATCCACATACAGTATGAGGAAAGCTACAGAGCTCCCACTCACTTTCTTGTACAGACAGGCTTCTCCGTAAACCTGTATGAACCCAAACGCTTTAATCACCTTATTAATGCGAATGTTCCAACTCCGAGATGCTTGCACCAGCCCATAGATGGAGCGCTGGAGCTTGCACACTTTGTTAGCACCCTTAGGATCGTCAAAACCTTCTGGTTGCATCATATACAACTCTTCCTTAAGGTTCCCGTTAAGGAACGCTGTTTTGACGTCCATTTGCCAAATTTCATAATCATAAAAGGCGGCAATTGCTAACATGATTCGAACTGATTTCAGCTTCGCTACGGGAGAGAAAGTCTCTTCGTAGCCAACTCCTTGAATTTGTCGAAAACCTTTTGCGTCAAGTCGAGCTTTGTAAACGGTTACATTACCGTTTGCATTAGTCTTCTTCTTGAAGATCCATTTATTTTCTATGGCTCGCCGGTCATCGGACAAGTCCACCAAAGTCCATACTTTGTTCTCATACATGGATCCTATCTCGGATTTCATAGCTTCAAGCCATTTGTTGGATTCCGGGCCCGCCACCGCTTCTTCATAGTTCGAACGTTCACCGTTGTCTAACAACATGATTTCCATCACAGGGTTGCCGTACCACTCTTGTGCGGAGCGTGCCCTTGTGGACCTTCACGGTTCAGTAGTAACTTGATCCGAAGCTTCATGATCATCATCATTAACTTCCTCTTCAGTTGGTGTAGGCGCCACATGAACAACTTCCCACGCTGTGCTACTATCCTGTTCGAGAGGGGGTGTAATTACCTCATCAAGTTCTACCTTCCTCCCACTTACTTCTTTCGAGAGAAACTCTTTCTCTAGAAAGGATCCGTTCTTGGCAACAAATGTTTTACCTTCGGATCTAAGATAGAAGGTATACCCAATAGTTTCCTTAGGGTATCCTATGAATACGCATTTCTCCGCTTTGGGTTCAAGCTTTTCTGGTTGAAGTTTCTTCACATAAGCATCGCAGCCCCAAACATTAAGAAACGACAACTTAGGTTTCTTGCCAAACCATAGTTCACACCGTGTCGTCTCAACGGATTTAGACGGTGCCCTATTTAAAGTGAATGCTGCAGTTTCTAATGTGTATCCCCAAAATGATAGCGGTAAGTCGGTAAGAGACATCATAGATTCGTACCATATCTAATAAAGTGCGATCACGACGTTCAGACACTCCGTTGCGTTGCGGTGTGCCAGGCGGCGTCAATTGTGAAACGATTCCACACTTCCTTAGGTGTGTGCCAAACTCGTGACTCGAATAATCTCCTCCACGATCAGATCGTAGACACTTGATTTTTCTATCACGTTGGTTCTCGACCTCACTCTGAAATTCCTTGAACTTTTCAAATGTCTCAGATTTGTGCTTCATCAAGTAGATATTCCCATACCTACTCAAATCATCGGTGAGAGTGAGAACATAACAATAGCCACCGCAAGCTTCAACGTTCATTGGACCACACACATCAGTATGTATTATTTCCAATAAGTCGGCTGCTCTCTCCATTATACGTGAGAATGGAGTCTTAGTCATCTTGCCCATGAGGCACGGTTCGCATGTATAAAATGATTCAAAATCAAGATACTCTAATAGTCCATCAGTATGGAGCTTCTTCATACGCTTAACGCCGATATGACCAAGGCGGCAGTGCCACAAGTATGTGGGACTATCATTATCAACTTTACATCTTTTGGTACTCACACTATGAATATGTGTAACATCACGATCGAGATTCATCAAGAATAAACCATTCACCAGCGGAGCATGACCATAAAACATATCACTCATATAAATAGAACAACGATTATTCTCTGACTTAAATGAGTAGCCGTCTCGCATTAAGAAAGACCCTGATACAATGTTCATGCTTAAAGCTGGTACTAAATGGCAATTATTAAGGTTTAAAACTAATCTCGACGGTAGATGTAGAGGTAGCGTGCCGACGGCGATCACATCGACCTTTGAACCATTCCAGACGCGCATCGTCACCTCGTCCTTGGCCAGTCTCCGCTTATTCCGCAGTTCCTGCTTTGAGTTGCAAATGTGAGCAACAACACCGGTATCAAATACCCAGGAACAACTACGAGCGCTGGTAAGGTACACATCAATAACATGTATATCACATATACCTTTAACATTTCCGGCCTTCTTGTCCGCTAAGTATTTGGGGCAGTTCCGCTTCCAGTGACCCGTTCCCTTGCAATAGAAGCACTCAGTCTCAGGCTTGGGTCCATTCTTTTTCTTCTTCTCGGCATCTGGCTTACTGGGCGCGGCAACAACTTTGCCATCTTTCTTGAAGTTCTTCTTACCCTTGCCTTTCTTGAAACTAGTGGTCTTGTTGACCATCAACACTTGATGCTCTTTCTTGATTTCTACTTCTGCAGACTTGAGCATCGAGTACAACTCGGGAATGGTCTTCTCCATCCCTTGCATGTTGTAGTTAAGGACAAAGCCTTTGTAGCTTGGTGGGAGAGACTGGAGGATTCTGTCAATTATAGCATCATCCGGAAGTTTGACTCCAAGTGAAGTCAGACGACCGTGTAACCCAGACATTTTGAGTATGTGCTCACTGACAGAATTGTTCTCCTCCATCTTACAGCTAAAGAACTTGTCAGAGACTTCATATCTCTCGACACAGGCATGAGCTTGAAAAACTAGCTTCAGCTCCTGGAACATCTCATATGCCCCGTGTTGCTCAAAACGCCTTTGGAGCCCCGTTTCTAAACTGTATAACATGCCACACCTAACCAGAGAGTAGTCATCACTCCGTGTTTGCCAGACGTTCAGAATGTCCTGGGCTGCTGCGGGAGCGGGAGGGTCACCTAGCGGCGCATCAAGGACATAAGCCTTTTTAGCTGCTTCAAGGATGAGCTTCAAGTTGCGAACCCAGTCCGCATAGTTGCTACCATCATCTTTCAGCTTGTTTTTCTCTAGGAATGCGTTGAAATTGAGGTTGACGTTGGCCATCTACAATATTTATAAAGACAACTTTTAGACTAAGTTCATGACAATTAAGTTCATTTAATCAAATTAAGTATGAACTCCCACTGAAATCTACATCCCTCTAGTTATCTAAGTGATACATGATCCATGTTGACTAACCCGTGTCCGATCATCACGTGAGACGGACTAGTCACCATGGTGAGCAACTTCATGCTGATCGTATTCAACCATACGACTCATGTTCGACCTTTCGGTCTCTTGTATTCAAGGTCATGTCTGTACATGCTAAGCTCGTCGAGTCAACCTAGGTGTTTCGCGTGTGTAAATCTGGCTTACACCCGTTGTATGCGAATGTTAGAATCTATCACACCCGATCGTCACGTGGTTCTTCGAGACAACGATCCTTTGCAACGGTGCACACTTAGGGGAATATGTTCTCGAAATTTTAAGAGGGATCATCTTATTATGCTACCGTCGTTCTAAGCAATAAGATGAAAAACATGATAAACATCACAATGCAATCATATAGTGACATGATATGGCCATTATCATATTTGCCCTTTCGATCTCCATCTTCAGGCATCGCATGATCATCATCGTCACCGGCGTGACACCATGATCTCCATCATGAGGATCTCCATCATCGTATCTCCATGAAGTCGTCACGCCAACTACTACTATCACTACTACTATAGCTAACCGTTAACAATGAAGTAAAAGTAGTAAGCACATGGCGTTGCATCTCATACAATAAATTAAGACAACTCCTATGGCTCCTGCCGGTTGTCATACTCATCAACATGCAAGTTGTGAAACCTATTACAATAACATGATCATCTCATACATCATACATGCAACATCACAACTTTGGCCATATCACATCACATGTCAAACCCTGCAAAAACAAGTTAGACGTCCTCTAATTGTTGTTGCAAGTTTTTACGTGGCTGATTTGGGTTTTTAGCAAGAACGCCTTCTTACCTACGTGACAGCCACAACGATGATATGCCAAAGCTATTTACCCTTCATAAGGACCCTTTTCATCAAATCCAATCCGACTAGAGTAGGAGAGACAGACACCCGCTAGCCACCTTTATGCACGGTGTGCATGTCTGTCGGTGGAACCAGTCTCACGTAAGCGTACGTGTAAATTCGGTCCGGGCCGCTTCATCCCACAATACCGTCGGAAAATAATAAGACTAGTAGTGGCAAGCAAATTGAAAAATCATCGCCCACAACTTTTGTGTTCTACTCGTGCATAGAATCTACGCATAGAAAACCTGGCTCGGATGCCACTGTTGGGTAACGTAGCATAAATTCAAAATTTTCCTACGCATATTCAGATCTTCCTATGGAGAGACCAGCAACGAGAGGGGGGTAAGAGCATCTTCATACCTTTGAAGATCGCTAAGCGGAAGCGTTGCTAGAACGCGGTTGATGGAGTCGTACTCGCAGCGATTCCGATCTAGTGTCGAACTACGGCACCTCCGCGTTCAACACACGTGCAGCCCGGTGACGTATCCCGCACCTTGATCCAGCAAGGAGGAGGGAGAGGTTGGGGAAGAAATCCAGCAGCACGATGGCGTGGTGTTGATGGAGAGACGAGGTTTCCCGGCAGGGCTTTGCCAAGCACCGGCACAAAGGAGGAGGAAGAAGGGCAGGGCTGCGCCGAGAGAGAGCGAAAAGTCTATCTCCCAATGGCCAAAAGTGCCCGGTATATATAGGGGAAGGGAGGGGCTGCTCCCCCTTGAGGGTTTCCCCCTCCTGGGGGGGGCATCCCTAGATGGGGGCTGGTGCGGCGGCCAAGGGGGGAGGAGGGGTGTGGCGCACCCCTGGTGGGCCTTAGGCCCACCTGTGCCTAGGGTTTGCACCCCTTCCCTCTCCCCTGCGCATTGGGCTGAGTGGGGAGGCACACCAGCCCACCTAGGGGCTGGTTCCCTCCCCCACATGGCCCACCTTAGCTCCCGGGGACGTTGCCCCCCTTCGGTGGACCCCCGGGGCCACCTCTGGTGGTCCCTGTACGTTACCGGTGATGCCCGAAACACTTCCGGTGTCTGAAACCATCCGTCCTATATATCAATCTTTACCTCCGAACAATTCCGGAGCTCCTCGTGATGTCCGGGATCTCATCCGGGACTCCGAAAAACTTTCGGTAACCTTTTATAACAATTCCCTATAACCCTAGCGTCACCGAACCTTAAGTGTGTAGACCCTACGGGTTCGGGAGACAGGCAGACATGACCGAGACACCTCTCCGACCAATAACCATCAGCGGGGTCTGGATACCCATGGTGGCTCCCACTTGCTCCAGGATGATCTCATCGGATGAACCACGATGTTAAGGATTCAATCAATCCCCTATACAATTCCCTTTGTCTGTCGGTATAGAACTTGCCCGAGATTCGATCGTCGGTATACCAATACCTTGTTCAATCTCGTTACCGGTAAGTATCTTTACTCGTTCCGTAGCACGTCATCGTGTGAGTAACTCCTTAGTCACATTGAGCTCATGATGATGTTCTACCGAGTGGGCCCAGAGATACCTCTCCGTCACACGGAGTGAAAAATCCCGATCTCGATTCGTACCAACCCAACAGACACTTTAGGAGGTACCCGTAGTGCACCTTTATAGTCACCCAGTTATGTTGTGACGTTTGATACACCCAAAGCACTCCTACAGTATCCGGAAGTTGCACAATCTCACGGTCGAAGGAAAAGATACTTGACATTAGAAAAGCTTTAGCATACGAACAATATGATCTAGTGCTATGCTTAGGATTGGGCCTTGTCCATCACATCATTCTCCCAATGATGTGATCCCATTATCAATGACATCTAATGCCCATGATCAGGAAACCATGATCATCTATTGACTAACGAGCTAGCCAACTAGAGGCTTGCTAGGGACACATTGCGATCTATTTATTCACACATGTATTACTGTTTCCTGTTAATACAATTATAGCATGAACAATAGACGATTATCATGAACAAGGAAATATGATAATAACCATTTTATTATTGCCTCTAGGGCATATTTCCAACAAGTTTTACGTGGGTGATTTGGGTTTCTAGCAAGAACGCTTCTTACCTACGTAACAGCCACAACGTTGATATGCCCATGCTATTTACCCTTCATAAGGACCCTTTTCATCGAATTCAATTCGACTAAAGTGGGAGAGACAAACACCCGCTAGCCACCTTATGCACCAAGTGCATGTGAGGTGGTGGAACGAGTCTCACGTAAGCGTACATGTAAAGTCGGTCCGGGCCGCTTCATCCCATAATACCGCCGAAAAAAGATAGGACTAGTAACGACAAGCAATTGACAAAATCATCGGCCACAAATTTTGTGTTCTACTCGTTTATAGAATCTACCTAGAAAACCTAGCTCGGATGCCACTGTAGGGGAACGTAGTAATTTCAAAAAAATTCCTACATTACACAAGGATCTATCTAGGAGAAACCAACAACGAGCAAAGGGGTAGATCATTTTCATACCTTTGAAGATCGCTAAGCGGATGCGTTACTAGAACACAGTTGATGGACTCGTACTCGTAGCGATTCAGATCGCGGTGGATTCCGATCTAAGCGCCGAACAACGGTGCCTCCGCGTTCAACACACGTGCAGCCCGGTGATGTCTCCTACGCCTTGATCCGGCAAGGAGAGAGGACAGGTTGAGGGAGAGCTCCGGCAGCACGACGACGTGGTGACGGTGGATTTTTGTGGTACTTCGATAGGGCTTCACCAAGCACTACGGAGGACGACGAGGAGGAGAGGTAGGGCTACACCGAGGAGAGGTGAAACTTGTCTATCTAGCAGCCCTAAACCCTCACATATATATAGGGGGAGGAGGAGGAGGGTGCGCCACCCCTAGGGTTTCCCTAGGTGGTGCAGCAACCCCTTAGATAGGAGTGGGGCGCCGGCCAGGAGGAGGGGTGGCGCCCTAGGGTGGGCTTGGCACCCAAGACAGCCCCCACGCCTAGGGTTAGCCCTCCCTTCCCCTCTTGTGCGCCTTTGGTTGAGATGGGAGGTGCACCAGCCCATCTAGGGGCTGGTTCCCT
This sequence comes from Hordeum vulgare subsp. vulgare, assembly GCF_904849725.1. Taxonomy (NCBI): domain Eukaryota; kingdom Viridiplantae; phylum Streptophyta; class Magnoliopsida; order Poales; family Poaceae; genus Hordeum; species Hordeum vulgare. The sequence continues at coordinate 130,478,211 of NC_058523.1, forward strand.
TCTACTCTTGGCCCATGTAGCCTTCCGGGGCTGGTGGCCCTTCCCGGTGGACCCCCGGAACCCTTCCGGTGGTCCCAATACAATACCGACGATCTCCGAAACTCTTCCGGCGATCAAAATTCCACTTCCTATATTTGAATCTTTACCTCCGGACCATTCCGGAACTCCTCGTGACGTCCCGGATCTCATCTGGGACTCCAAACAACCTTTGGTAACCACGTAACTATTCCGGTAACAACTCCAATGTCATCGAACCTTAAGTGTGTAGACCCTACGGGTTTGGGAACTATGCAGTCATGACCGAGACACCTCTCCGGTCAATAAGCAATAGCAGGATCTGGATATCCATGTTGGTTCCCGCATGTTCCAGATGATCTCATCGGATGAACCATAATGTCAGGTATTCAATCAATCCCACATGCAATTCCCTTGTCCACTGGTATGACACTTGCCCGAGATTCGATCGTCGGTATCCCTATACCTTGTTCAATATAGTTACCCGCAAGTCTCTTTACTCGTTCCGTAACACATCATATCATGGTTAACTCCTTAGTCATATTGAGCTCATTACGATGATGTATTAACGACTGGGCCCAGAGATACCTCTCCATTACAAAGTGACAAATCCCAGTCTCGATTCGTACCAACCCAACATACACTTTCGGAGATACCTGTAGTGCACCTTTATAATCACCCAGTTACGTTGTGACGTTTGATACACCCAAAGCACTCCTACGGTATCCGGGAGTTGCACAATCTCATGGTTTAAGGAAATGATACTTGACATTAGAAAAGCTTTAGTAGACGAACAACACGATCTAGTGCTATGCTTAGGATTGGGTCTTGTCCATCGCATCATTCTCCTAATGATGTGATCCCGTTATCAATGACATCCAATGTCCATGATTAGGAAACCATGATCATCTATTGATCAACGAGCTAGCCAACTAGAGGCTCACTAGGGACACATTGTGATCTATATATTCACACATGTATAACTGTTTCCAATTAATACAATTATAGCATGAATAATAGACAATTATCATGAACTAGGAAATATAATAATAACCTCTTTATTATTGCCTCTAGGGCATATTTCCAATAGTCTCCCACTTGCACTAGAGTCAATAATCTAGTTACATTGTGATGAATTGAACACCCATAGAGTTTTGGTGCTGATCATGTTTTAATCGTGGAAGAGGTTTAGTCAAAAGATCTGCGACATTTAGATCCGTATGTACTTTACAAATATCATATCTCCATCTAGGATGTATCCACGAATGGAGTTGAAGCGTCGCTTGATGTGCTTGGTCTTCTTGTGAAACATGGGCTCCTTGGCAATGGCAATAGCTCCGGTGTTGTTTCAAAAGAGAGTCATCAGGCCCGACGCATTGGGAATCACTCATAGGTCGGTGATGAACTCCTTCATCCAGACTCCTTCCTGTGCTGCTTCCGAAGCAGCTATGTACTCCGCTTCACATGTAGATCCCGCCGCCATGCTTTGCTTGCAACTGCACCAGCTGACTGTCCCACCATTCAAAATATACATGTATCTGGTTTGTGAGTTGGAGTCATCCGGATCTATATCGAAGCTAGCATCGACATAAAACTTTACAAAGAGCTCTTCAGCACCTCCATAAACGAGAAACATATCTTTAGTCCTTTTCAGGTACTTAAGGATGTTCTTGACCGCTGTCAAGTGATCCACTCGTGGATCACTTTGATACCTCCCTACCAAATTTATGGCAAGGTTCACATCAGATCTGGTACACAACATGGCATACATAATAGAGCCTATGGATGAAGCATAGGGGACGTTACTCATCTTTTCTCTATCTTCTACCATGGTCGGGCGTTGAGCCGTGATCAACCTCACACCTTATAATACAGGCAAGAACCCCTTCTTAGCCTTATCCATATTGAACTTCTTCAATATCTTGTCAAGGTATGTGCTTTGTGAAAGACCAATGAGGCGTCTCGATCTATCTCTATAGATCTTGATGCCTAATATGTAAGCAGCTTCTCCAAGGTCCTTTGATGACCCACAAGTGTAGGGATCTATCGTAGTCCTTTCGACAAGTAAGAGTGTCGAACCCAACGAGGAGCAGAAGGAAATGACAAGTGGTTTTCAGCAAGGTATTCTCTGCAAGCACTGAAATTATCGGTAACACATAGTTGTGTGATAAGATAATTCATAGTGGGTAGCAAGTAAAAATAGTAACAAAGGTGCAGAAAGATGGCCCAATCCCTTTTGTAGCAAGGGACAACCCTGGATGAACTCTTATATAAGGTAAAGCGCTCCCGAGGACACATGGGAATTTCTGTCAAGCTAGTTTTCATCATGTTCATATTATTCGCGTTCGCTACTTTGATAGTTTGATATGTGGGTGGACCGGTTCTTGGGTGCTGTCCTTACTTGGACAAACATCCCACTTATGATTAACCCCTCTCGCAAACATCCGCAACTACGAAAGAAGAATTAAGACAAAGTCTAACCATAGCATTAAACTAGTGGATCCAAAACAACCCCTTACGAAGCAACACATAAACTAGGGTTTAAGCTTCTGTCACTCTAGCAACCCATCGTCTACTTATTACTTCCCAATGCCTTCCTCTAGGCCCAAATAATGGTGAAGTGTTATGTAGTCGACGTTCACATAACACCACTAGAGGAAAGACAACATACAACGCATCAAAATATCGAACGAATACCAAATTCACATGACTACTTATAGTAAGACTTATCCCATGTCCTCAGGAACAAAAGTGACTACTCACAAAGCATAATTATTTTCATGATCAGAGAGGTACTGAATAGCATTAAGGATCTGAACATATGATCTTCCACCGAGTAATCCAACTAGCATCAACTACAAGGAGTAATTAACACTACTAGCAACCTTACAAGTACCAATCGGAGTCGCGAGACGAAGATTGGGTACAAGAGATGAACTAGGGTTTGGAGATGGGATGGTGCTAATGAAGATGTTTATGGAGATGAGTCCCCTCCGATGTGAGGAGTGCTGGTGATGACGATGGCGACGATTTCCCCCTCCGGGAGGGAAGTTTCCCGACAGGATGGCCCTGTCGGAGCTCTAGATTGGTTTTGCTCAAGTTCCGCCTCGTGGCAGCGGCGTTTCTTCCCAAAAGCTCTCCCGTGATTTTTTCTGGGATGAAAGAGACTATATAGAGTTGGAGTTGGAGGCTGCGGAGCCACGTGGGCCCCACAAGCCTACCAAGCGCAGCCTAGGTGGGTGCCTCCTGGGCTTGTGGGCTCATGGCTCCGTGTCTTCTGGTAATTCTTGCGCTATTATTTTATATATATTCCACAAAAAATCGTGGTAAGTTTCCAGGTCATTCCGAGAACTTTTATTTCTGCACAAAAACAACACCATGGCAATTCTATTGAAAACGGCGTCAGTCCGGGTTAGTTCCATTCAAATCTTGCAAATTAGAGTCCAAAACAAGGGCAAAAGAGTTTGGAAAAGTAGATACGATGGAGGCGTATCAACTCCCCCAAGCTTAAAGCCTTGCTTGTCCTCAAGCAATTCAGTTGACAAACTGAAAGAGACAAAAGAAAAACTTTTACGAACTCTATTTGATCTTGTTGTTGTAATTATGTGTAACTCATATTCGGATTTTCAGCAAGATCATAAGATCACCACATAAGCAATAACATTTAGGTCTCATGGTGTACTCATATCAATGGCATAATCAAATAGCGAGCAATAATGATAAGTTTCAAACGTCAACACTTCAATCAAAACAATCATGATACAATATGAACAGATGGTATCTCGCTAGCCCTTTCTGAGACCGCAAAACATAAATGCAGAGCACCTTCAAAGACCAAGGGCTGACTGAACATTGTAATTCATGGCAAAGAAGGTCCAGTCATAGTCATACTCAATATCAATTAATAGAAAAGCATAAAAATGACGGAGGTGCTCTCTAATTGGTGCCTTTTATAAGAAGAGGATGACTCAAGAGTAATGTAAATAGATAGGCCCTTCGCAGAGGGAAGCATTGATTTGCAGAGGTGCCAGAGCTCAATCTTTCAAAATAGAGATAAATAATTTTGGATGGCATGCTTTCATTGTCAACGCGATGACCAAGAGTTTTCACCATCTTCCATGCTAGACATATTATAGGCGGTTCCCAAACTGAATAGTAAATTTTTGAATCCCCCACCACCGATCAATCACACTCCACGACTGGCCGAATCCTCGGGTGCCGTCCATACCAACAACAATCCAGGGGGAGTTTTGTTTGCCATTATATTTTCGATTTGATTTGAGCATGGAACTGGGCATTCCGATTACCGGCCCCTTTCTCGTGAGTGATAGTGAATAAACACGTATCGAGGATAACACGCCTAGCATGGAAGATACTGTCCGCCCCTTGTCACCACATGAGCGGTTCGGGCATACAAAACATATTATTATTTGAAGATTTAGAGAGTGGCACATGCAAATTTACTTGGAACGGCAGGTAGATACCGCATATAGGTAGGTATGGTGGACTCATATGGAAAAACTTTGGGTTTATGGAAGTGGATGCACAAGCAGTATTCCCTCTTAGTAGAAGTGAAGGCTAGCAAAAGACTAGGAAGCGACCAACTAGAGAGCGACAACAGTCATCAATATGCATTGAAATTAACCAATGTTGAGTGCAAGCATGAGTAAGATATAAATCACCATAAACATGAATATTGTAGAGGCTATGTTGATTTTGTTTCAACTACATGCGTGAACATGTGCCAAGTCAAGCCACTTGAATCATTCAAAGGAGGATACCATCCTATCATACTACATTATAATCATTTTGAAATTCATGTTGGCATCCAAGACAAACCATTATAAACTCCTAGCTAATTAAGCATGGCATCAGAAACTATGATCTATAAGTTGTCATTGAAAACATGTTTCTCTCCTAATAATGCTGAATTAGGAACTATGAGCTAGTCATATTTACAAAAACAAAATAGGTCGAGTTCACACCAGCTTTTCCACGCTCAGTCACTTCATCATATATCGTCATTATTGCCTTTCACTTGCACGACCGAATGATGTGAATAATAATAAGAGTGTTCGCGCATTGGACTAAGCTGGAATCTGCAAGCAAACTCAGAGCAGAAGACAAAGTAATACGGGCTCTCTAATAGATAAACAAAAATGCATATGAGAGCCACCAATCATTTTAATCATGGTATTCTACCTTGACCCAAAGAAAAAGAAAACTATTTACACGGGAAATGTCCCAACAAGCAAAAGAAGAACGGGAAATCTTGTGCGCTTTCCGGACTACTTTAAAATTTTCTATTTTTCTAAATATTCCAAAACGGAGAAAAATTGCTATTGGAAAAGTTTTGGAGTCGGTTTACTTAACGAATGACATACCTCTTCGTTTTTGGAGTCTGAAACAAGCTGGTAAATATCCCTTATGTACTCCTCGGGAGTAATGGTATTAATTACATTGCTTTCGACATTTATGGGAGTACCTGAGGTATAATGCTTGATTCTTTGCCCATTCACAACTCTCGGAAAATTACCTTCCGCGTTGTTGATTTCGATGGCACCGGAAAGATATACTTCCTCGACAATGTAAGGACCTTCCCATTTAGAGAGAAGCTTGCCTGCAAAAAATCTTAAACAAGAATTGCATAGCAAGACATAATCACCTACATTGAACTCACGTTTTTGTATCCTTTTATCATGCCACCTCTTAACTTTTTCTTTAAAAAACTTGGCATTTTCATATGCCCGAGTTCTCCATTCATCAAGTGAGCTAATATCAAATAACCTCTTCTCACCAGCAAGTTTGAAATCAAAGTTGAGCTCTTTGATTGCCCAATAAGCCTTATGCTATAGCTCAAGAGGTAAATGACATGCTTTACCGTAAACCATTTTGTACGGATACATGCCCATGGGATTCTTATAAGCAATTCTATAAGCCCACAGTTCATCATCAAGTTTCTTAGAGCAATTCTTTCTAGACCTCTTAACAGTCTTTTGCAGAATTAGTTTAATTTCTCTATTACTTAACTCTACTTGGGCACTAGACTGAGGATGATAATAAGATGCAATTCTATGGTTGACATCATACTTAGCAAGCGTTATACAGACAGCACCATGAATAAAATGTGAACCACCATCAGCATTAAGTATCTAGGGACTCCAAATCTAGGGAAAATAACTTCTTTAAGCATCTTAACAGAGGTGTTATGATCAACACTACTAGTTGGGATAGCTTCTACCCACTTAGTAACGTAATCAACAACAACTAGAATATGAGTATACCTGTTGGACTTTGGAAAAGGTCCCATATAATCAAAACCCCAAACATCAAATGGTTCAATGACAAGTGAATAATTCATTGGCATTTCCTGACATTTACTGATATTACCTATTCTTTGACATTCATCACAAGACAAGACAAACTTACGGGCATCCTTGAAGAGAGTAGGCCAATAGAAACCGGATTGCAATACCTTGTGTGCAGTTCTATCTCCCGCATGGTGTCCTCCGTAAGTCTCAGAGTGACACTTCCATAGGATCTGTCCCTATTCATGCTCAGGTACACAACGTATAATAACACCATCTACTCCTTCTTTATAAAGGTGAGGATCATCCCAAATGTAATGTCTCAAATCAAAGAAGAATTTCTTCTTTTGTTGGTATGTGAAACTAGGTGGTATATATTTAGCAACAATATAATTTGCATAATCAGCATACCAAGTTGTACTACGTGAAGCATTGATGATAGTCAATTGTTCATCAGGAAATAGGTTGTGGGTCATCAAGAACATTCTCCAACCTAGACAAGTTATCTGCTACGGGGTTCTCAGGACCCTTCTTATCAACAACATGCAAATCAAATTCTTGTAGCAAAAGAACCCATCTAATAAGTCTAGGTTTAGCATCTTTCTTTTCCATGAGATATTTAATAGAAGCATGATCAGTGTGAATAGTAACTTTGGAATCAACAATGTAAGATCTGAACTTATAACATGCAAACACGACTGCTAAAAATTCTTTTTTAGTAGTAGCATAGTTTCTTTGGGCACTGTCTAGATTTTTACTATCATAATGAATAACATTCAATTTCTTATCAACTCTTTGTCCTAGAACAACACCAATGGCATAACCACTGGCATCACACATAATTTCAAAAGGTAGATTCCAATCAGGTGGTTGAACAATAGGTGCAGTTATCAAGGCATTCTTAAGTATTTCCAATGCTTCTTCACAATCATCATAAAAAACAAAAGGAATATCTTTTTGCAAGAGATTGGTAAGAGGCCTAGAAATATTAGAGAAGTCTTTAATGAACCTTCTATAGAAACCAGCATGACCAAGGACACTTCTTATACCTTTAATGTCTCTAGGGCATGGCATTTTCTCGATCGCATCAACTTTAGCCTTATCGACTTCAATACCTCTTTCAGAGATTTTATGTCCTAAGGCGATGCCTTCATTAACCATAAAGTGGCACTTCTCCCAATTCAAGACAAGGTTGATATCTTTACATCTCTGCAAAACTCGATCAAGGTTGCTAAAGCAATCATCAAAAGAAGATCCGTAAATGGAGAAATCATCCATGAAAATCTCAACAATCTTTTCACAAAAGTCAGAGAATATAGCCATCATACATCTTTGAAAGGTAGCAAGTGCATTACATAAACCAAAAGGCATACGTCTATAAGCAAAGGTACCGAAAGGGCAGGTAAATGTGGTTTTCTCCTAATCAGATTGTGCGACAGGTATTTGCGAGAAACCAGAATAACCATCTAGAAAGCAAAAGTGTGTGTGTTTTGATAATCTTTCTAGCATTTGGTCAATAAAAGGCAAAGGGTAACACTAGTAGAAAAATGACCTATTGTCCCGGTTCGTGAGGGCCATTTGTCCCGATTTTTGAACCGGGACTCAAGTGTCGGTACTAATGCCCTAAACCTTTAGTCCCGGTTCTTCAATAAACCGGGACAGATGGGCCTCCACGTGGCCGGTGCGGCGAGCCCAGGCAGGAGGCCCTTTGGTCCCGGTTGGTGGCACCAACAGGGACCAATAGGCATCCACGCGTTAGCATCTCAGGTGCTAGGGTTTCTGTTTTTTTTTGAAAGGGGGGGGAGGGTTTGGGGGTTTTGGGGGGTTAATTTAGGTGTTTCATATATTGTGTTAGCATGCTAATTAATAGAGCGAAGTGTCCTTTCTTATCTCCATGCTTGGTCGATGCTACATACTATACGTATAGAGGACTATACACGCTAGCTAGTTAAGCAAATGAAGGAAACAGAAGATCGTCATGAACAGATGCATACAAAGAGAAGTGATATCGACCACCTCTCCTTCTCTGAGAGATTAGTCGAACGACAAGTTCTCGTATATCTATCCAATGCTACTGGCTACATATATACAATATAAGTATCTTTTACAATCTAATATCCTAATTAAAATTGAACGCATCAGGGTCCACATAGTATTCTCCGTCTTTAGCGATCACGTGGTCAAGAAAGAATGCCGCCAATTCCTCTTGAATTGGTCGCATACGATCTGGTGCTAGGAGTTCATTTCACATCCGAAATATCTAATTTGAAGAAGGGGGTCAATACATATATATGAATAAATGAAATTGAACACAAATGATGGTAATAATATAAAATTGTGAATATAATTATTTACGCACTTCATATTGTTTCTCGGAGTAGCCCCGCTCACAGGTCGTGTTGCGGATGGACTCGCAAATGTAGTATCCATAGTAATTAGTCCCTTCTTCCTGCCACAACCACTTTACAAGAAATAGTGGTCAATTAAGCTGATAATTAGCAAGCATGCTAAATGGTATTGATGAAACTAGCGCTTGAATCACTAGGAGATGCGTGGAACATATATGCTACTATAGTACTTACTTTCGGGTGTCTAAACTGCAGCTTCTTTGGCAGTCCCGGAGTTTTTAAGGTGAATTTACTCCAAACCCTGCCAGACAAAGAAAACAATTACTTGATATCAGGAAATGAACAAATTGAAGTTGCCGATATGGTGCGATAATGATAGATTTAACTTACTTCTCTAGAATTTCAGTCATGTCTACGTACTTCTTGGGATCTTTTCGTCTCGAGTCTAAGACGGTTACTAGTCCCTCCTCAAGCTTAATCTCTAGGAGAATATAGTGGAAACTGCGCACGCATGCATAACTCATCAATTACATTACTATAACCTCGACTAATAAGGGAAACTGAATATGCACAAGACAGTAACACTCACTCGAAGTTGTAAGGGATGAGTATTATAGCTTTGTTTTGATTTAATATAAACGATTGTAGAAGGTTGGTCTCGGTATATTTGGCATGATATTTAACCATATATTCATCTATGAGATTTGTGTTAATGAACCCAATATCATCGATTTGTCTTTTCTTCAATTCGGCGATCTTCAATTTGCATAATATAGTGAGAATAATTAAAGATACATGCAATGAAAGAGCTGACCTATATATAGAGACTTAATGACAGAAGTAGTACTACTTATAGGCAGTAGCAAGTTATAATTGACTTTTAGAGGGCCTTTAGATTGAAAAACTCGAAGAACTCGTCAAATGGAACATTCAACATATCAATTCCAACGAGGTCATGCTCCTCTTTAACTCTGAGCACAAAACTATTCCTCCCCCCAGACTCTCTGCAGGTTTTCATATACTAATCATGGAATCTTCGCATCATCGTTGTTAGAGATTTTTCATCTTCGACGAGAGGCTTCCCGTACACGTATCTGTGTTCGTCCACCTCCAAGAAATCAAAATGTGTAGAGTCGGGCAGGTAATCTCCAAGATCGTTATAACCGTGCACCATCCCGCCCGGATGATTCGCGACGACACTAGACACCTGGAGCGGGGGCAACGATTGGTATGCGTGTTCGGCGAGCTGGGCAACTTTTTTCCCAGCTCGTCGTCCTACTAACCTTTGAGCACTGACAGTACTTCCCGACCGCTCCGCTGCGATAAATGACTTTGTAAGAATGCGTTGATAGTTGTCTTTCACCGGAGACTTTGGTGGTTTCGTCAGGGCAGCCAGAGTACGCTTCGCTTTTACTGGATCTATCTTCTCCTCCGGAGGTGGATTTTTCTTTGCTTTGACTCCTTCAAAGAAGTTGGCCACTTCGGCTCGCACGATCTTCTCGTTTTCCTCCGGGCTCCTCTCGTATGGTAACTTCTCTAGAGGCTTCAGAGAAGGACCATATTTGTATTGCCTGCCTCTGGCTGTACTACTACGCGTCGGAGCAGACGGAGCGGCTGTGACTGTCTTTCCTTTCTTACGAGGCGGAGGAGAAGGACTACGCGCCCGAGGAGCCGGAGCGGCGGCGGGTCTCTTCAGCCCTTGTTGACGAGGCGGAGAAGGAGGAGGCAGCTGGCTGCTCGGGCGTGCCGGCGCAGGCGGAGAAGGAGGAGAGTGCCGTCACGCGCCGGAGAAGGAGGCGGAGTGCCCTGATCACTCGCCGGAGGAGGAGTGCCGTCACGCGCCGGAGAAGGAGGCGGAGTGCCCTGATCACTCGCCGGAGGAGGCGGAGGAGGAGGCGGGCCCTGACTCGCCGGAGGAGGAGGAGGAGGCGGAGGCGTCCAGTTCGGAAGGTGGATGAGCTCCTTCCGCCATAGGCATGGAGTCTTCAGAGAAGAACCCAGCCGAATCTCCCCTTCACCCGTAGGTTGGTCAAGCTCAAGGTCCTCAAATCCTTCCGTTATTTGATCCACCATCACCCTAGCATATCCTTCTGGAATCGGCTAGCCGTGGTAGGTTGAGCCAGGTTCATTAGGTATAACAGAGCCAACAGCCACCTTGACTTTGAATGTCATCCATTGCGTCATAAGGTAGCAATGTTGAGACTCTGTGATAGCGTCCACGGGGTAGCACGTGAAGACACGCTCCAGCTGCCGAGTCTGCTCGGTGGAAGCCATGCTGCTTCTCCGCTGAGATGGCGGGGTAGCTTCAGGGGAAGCTTCGGCAGGTCATTTGCTGTGATCTTCTTCTCGTTCCTCTAGCCCTTGTACCCTTTCGTGCAGCGCCTGCAGTTGGCTATGCTCCGCTTTGTTCCTCCTCTCCTGGGTTTTGTAACCCCCTGCGTCCGGAAACCCAGCCTTCCATGGAAGGGAGCCTGGCGTGCCTCGTGTCCGTCCAGGGTGCTCAGGATTCCCGAGGGCCATTGTGAGCTCGTCATTCTCTCTGTCTCGAATGAACGCCCCTTCCTGTGTTGCGGTGATATAGTGCTGAAGCTTCCTGACGGGTATTCGCAGTTGCTCTTCCGTCCAAACGCACTCCCCTGATACAGGGTCCAAGGTTCTGCCAACTCCGAAGAACCAAGTCCGGCAACGGTCTGGCCATCTCAATGTCTCTGGTTCGACCCCTTTAGCAATCAGGTCATTCTCAGCCTTGTCCCACAAAGGTCGGGCTTTGAGGTAACCACCTGACCCCGTGCGATGGTGATGCTTCTTCTTCACAGCATTTTTCTTGTTTGTCGCTGACATCTTCTTACTCTTTTCCGATGTCTTGTGGGCCACAAATGCGGGCCATTGATCTCTGATCTTCTCAAAGCGGCCGGTGAATTCTGGTGTCTCTTCTTTGTCGACAAACGTTGTCAGCTCATTCTTCCACCTCCTGAATAGTTCTGCCATCTTCTTAAGAGCATGAGACTTGATCAATTTTCCTTAAGCGTTGTCCAAAGATCTTATTTATGTTTATCGGAGACATAAGACGTCGGCACCTCAGGGTCTTCCTTCTTTGGCTTTAACCATTGCTGGATACTGATCGGGATCTTGTCCCTAACAAGAACCCCGCACTGAGCACGAAATGCATCCCTTGTCCGGATGGGTTCAATCGGCTTGCCATCGTGCGTGATTGCTGTGATCTCAAACCTTCGGGCCTCGTTTCTTTACCGAAGTTGAGGTCGATCCGGAGGGCTAGAGAAAAAAGAAGAAAGACGAGAGTTAATTAATATGTGTACGTATGAAAACAATGAATGCATCAATTAACTAGTCAGCACGGGCTTAACTAATATATATATACCTGGTCGGACTCGGTTCGGTCAACGGAGCCGTCATGAACGCCCTCTTCTTCACCCGGTCCTTCTAGATCATCATGAACGCCCTCTTCTTCACCCGGTCCTTCCAGATCATCATGAACATAGCCCTCTTCTTCACCCGGTCCTTCCATACCATCGATGTCTCTGAGAAATGACGCAATGACATCACTTACTTGTGCGATTATCTCCTCCAACATCGCCTCTTCCTCTTCGTCTCGGGAGTGATCCATAGTTTCTGCAAATATTTACAACATGTCAATTATTATTCAAACATGGTACAGATGGATATATATTAGTGGCAAACGTAGAACTAGCTAGCTAATCACAATAAGGAATCATGTTAGTGGCCTCGACGCTGCTTCTCTAGGGTTTGGGGTGGCCTAGACAACGCTTCCAGGGTTTGGGGTGGCCTCGACACAACGCTTCCAGGGTTTGGGGTGGCCTGGACACAACGCTTCAAGGGTTTGGGGTGGCCTCGACGACAACGCTCTTTTAACTTGGTAAATTTGGGAGGGGGTATATATCGACAATGACATACCCGATAAAAAATAAGAATACAAAACAAGAAATAAAAAGAGGAGAAGAAGAAAGGAATAGAAGAGAAGCAATCGAAGAAAAAAAGAAAAAAAAAGAGAAGAAGAAAGGAATAGAGGAGAAAGAATAAAAAATAGAAATTTTTCTATTTTTTATTCTTTCTCCTCTATTCCTTTGTTCTTCTCCTCTTCTTTTTCATCTTTTTTCCTCTTCTTATTTATTTCTCCTCTTCTTGATCTCCTCTTCTTCTCCTTTCTTCCTCTTCTTATTTTCCTTTTTCATCTCATTCATTTTCTTCTTCTTCCTTATCTTCCTAGCTAGATATATAATACTTTTCTAAAAATGTAACTTTTGCATATATAAAACTTTTTCTTCATCTTCCTTCTTCCTTCTTCCTAAATATATATAGATAAAACTAACCTAAAATGTACTAAATCAGAGAACATATATAGATAAAACTAACCTAAAATGTACCCAAATGTACTAAAAATCTAACTTTTATATGCACAGAGAACATATACATATATCATTTTCTATAAAAATGCAAAAAACAAATCATAATATATGTCAACAAAAAATCTAATAATGAAAAGAACATATACACACATATACTCACACATATACAAATAATGTGGAAAAAACATCATATAATGAAAAAAACAGAGGAGAGGACAGGGGGCGGTGCCGCCGGCCTCACCAAGGAGGGAGAGGTTGGTCGGGGCAGGGGCAGAGGCACGGCATCGGCGTCGGTGTAGAGGGCGGCGACGATGGCGTGGTCGGGGCAGGGCGACGGCGGCGTGGTCGGGGCAGAGGGCGACGACGGCGTCGACGGGCAGAGGGCGGCGACTACGTCGACGGGGCGGGTCAGGGGCGCGGTAGAAGCACGGCGACGGCGGCAACGGCGGCGTGGTCGGGGGGCAGAGGCACGGCGACAGCGGCGACGGCGGCGTGGTCGGGGAGGGGGAAACGGTGGCATGGTTGGGGGGCAGAGGCGTGGTCGGGATATCGGGAAGCCTGCCGGCGTCGTCGGAGGGATCGAAGAAACTGACGAAAATTTTAGAAGCACATGCTTATATATCAAAGCCATTGGTTCCGGTTCGTGGCACCAACCGGTACCAATGCCCCCCTTTAATCCCGGTTGGTTCCACCAACCGGGACCAAAGGTCACTTTTCAGCAGTCCAAAGGGCGGGAAGCGGCGGCCTTTGGTCCCGGTTGGTGCCACCAACCGGGACTAAAGGGTGGGCATTGCTACCGGTTGGTACCGCGAACTGGTATCAAAGGCCCCTGTGCTGCCCGCGTCGAGGCCAAAGTTTAGTCCCACCTCGCTAGTTGAGAGGGGCGCACAGTGGTTTATAAGCCCCACTGCCGCACCCCTCTCGAGCTCCTCTCCACTGCAGGCTTTCAGGCCTACTTGCTAATGCTTTGCCCGATGGGCCTTCTAGGCCTACTACGGGCCTGAATCCTGGCCCATGGATGGGTTTCTAGTCGTATTCACGCCGTGGTGGCCTAGTTGGTGGCAATTTTTTTTACTTTTTCCCAGTTTTTTTGTTTTCTTTTTTGCTTTATTTTATTTCTTTTTTGCATTGGTACCGGTTGCCTGCCACAGCCGTGGAATGTTTAGTCCCACTCGCTAAGCGAAGGGCTTCCGAGCTTGTTTATAAGCTACGCCGCGGCTGCAACGTGGAGAGAAACGACTTTATAGAGAAAATTCAACCTAAATTCAAAGTATCAGTTAGCGCTAACTAATACTTTGAATTTAGGTTGAATTTTCTCTATAAATTTGCATCTATTTTTTCATTGTTTCCATTATTTTTGTTTTGTTTTCTGCTTTATTTTTGTTTTGTTTATTTTTTTAGTTAGCTTTTTTTGTTTTGTTTCTTCTTACAACAAAATACTTATTATTTTTTGTTTCTAATTACTTATTTTTTTATTTATGATAATTCTTTTTGCCATTAAAGTTCCTAACAAAAAAAGTTCTTTATGAAAATTCTTTTTGCTTTTAATGATTTTTAACAGAAAATACTTTGATAATTTTAGTTGCATTTATTGATTATTTTTTCTTTTATTTTTTGTTTTGTTCATTTTGTTTTGTTTCTACTTAAATTCAAAGTGCTAGTTAGCTTATTTTGTTTTGTTTCTACTTACAACAAAATACTTATTTATTTTATTTTATTTCGTTTATAATTACTTATTAATTTTATTTTATGATAATTCTTTTTGCTATTAAAGTTTCTCTCATATATGGTGGACACTCCCTCACCCGATTTTTTGACCGTCGATGATGGCCGCTATTCCTTCTTCAACTAATGCATAACAAATATCTAGCATAAGGAGAAGAAGGAAGAGCGACCCCCATAACAACAGCCGACATTCTTATTCTCTCATATGCATGAGCTAGAGTGGCAAGAGCATGGCATGCATGCTCATACCTCAACGCCCAAAAACAGAGGAGAGGGGTGGGAGGGGGAGGGTTTATATAGGCAATACTTTAGTCCCGGTTCGTATCTAAAACCGGGACTAATAACATATGCGGCATGCCACGTGTTTGCGCGGCACGCCACGTGGTTTCGCTGGATCTTTAGTCTCGGTTTTTGTCCTGAACCGGGACTAATAACATATGCAGCACGCCACGTGTTTGCGCGTCACGCCACGTGGTTTCGCTGGATCATTAGTCCCGGAAACTCGTCTCTTACAAAGGGATTTCATTTTTTTGAACTTATTTGAACTCCATAGTTTTTCTACGTTCAAAATGCACCATTCAAAGCCACATCATCAGTTTACAACCCTTTCTGACTTCATTTGTTATTTTTCATGCATTTAATGATTATTTTAAGCTATAAGACCATGAAATTGAAAAGCATTTGAAATGAACTCTGAAAAGGTTCCAAGTTGGCATGGTATCATCATTTCACCCACATAGCATGTGCGAGAAAGTTGAGAGGGTTACGGCAAAAACTGGATGTACTTCGTGTACAAAACGGACAATCTATTTCGAAGTATCACGGTTTCATACGGAAACTCGTCTGTTACAAAGGGATTTCATTTTTTTGAACTTATTTGAACTTCATAGTTTTTTTGTGTTCAAAATGCACCATTCAAAGCCACATCATCAATTTACAACCCTTTCTAACTTCATTGGTTATTTTTCATGCATTTACTGATTATTTTGAGCTATAAGACCATGAAATTGAAAAGCATTTGAAATGAACTCTGAAAAGGTTCCAAGTTGGCATGGTATCATCATTTCACCCACATAGCATGTGCGAGAAAGTTGAGAGGGTTACGGCAAAAACTGGGTGCACTTCGTGTAGAAAACGGACAATCTCTTTCGAACTATCAGGGTTTCAACGGAAACTCGTCTATTACAAAGGGATTTCATTTTTTTGAACTTATTTGAACTCCATAGTTTTTCTGTGTTCAAAATGCACCATTCAAAGCCAAATCATCAACTTACAACCCTTTCTGACTTTATTTGTTATTTTTCATGCATTTACTGATTATTTTGAGCTATAAGACCATGAAATTGAAAAGCATTTCAAATTAACTCTGAAAACTTTCCAGGTTGGCATGGTATCATCATTTCACCCACATAGCATGTGCGAGAAAGTTGAGAGGGTTACGGCAAAAACTGGATGCACTTCATGTACAAAACGGTCAATCTCTTTCAAAGTATCAGGGTTTCATACGGAAACTCGTCTATTACAAAGGGATTTCATTTTTTGAACTTATTTGAACTCCATAGTTTTTCTGTGTTCAAAATGCACCATTCAAAACCACATCATCAATTTACAACCCTTTCTGACTTCATTTGTTATTTTCATGCATTTACTGATTATTATGAGCTATAAGACCATGAAATTGAAAAGCATTTGAAATGAACTCTGAAAAGGTTCCAAGGTGGCATGGTATCATCATTTTACCGACATAGCATGTGCGAGAAAGTTGAGAGGGTTACGGCCAAAACTGGATGCACTTCGTGTACAAAACGGACAATCTCTTTCGAAGTATCAGGGTTTCATACGGAAACTCATTTGTTACAAAGGGATTTCATTTTTTTGAACTTATTTGAACTCCATAGTTTTTCTGTGTTCAAAATGCACCATTCAAAGCCACATCATCAATTTACAACCCTTTTCGACTCGGGCATTAGTCCCGGTTCGTAATGTACTCCAAAGTGCGTCGGTCACCGTACATCCATTGGCGGTTCATCTCTATTATGAAATTAAGTTTATATCAAAAAACCATTGCATAACAAAATGAATAGAGAAATTACCAAATTAATACGAGTTCATCATCACACTAAAACAAAAGCACAATAGTGATCAAATGTTATTATTGAAAAACAAAAGGCCCATGGTGTCTTCAGAGTTTGCATGGCCAGTGTGAAAGCGGGCTTCAAGGATTTGCCTCTTCTGATACCAGTCGATGACGACGAGATCCCTAAACAGATTGGCGCATGCAAGAGCTGGATCTTGCCTTGGCCGAAGACTCACCTTCGTTTCGAGGCACCCGGTAGAACACAAACGCCAACTCCTCAACTAGGTATGAACACCACCCAACCTACCCAATTACATGCACCTGTCACGGCGGGTGATAGAGGTCCATTAGTGCCACCTGACACCGCCCCCGTTGAAGAAGAAAATGCTGATGATGTCATGGAGGAGGATGCTGATGACCCTAACAAGTATATCAATGCCGGCTATGACGATGCTCGGGAGTATGACTCAGGCTACGAGCATTGAGAGGACTTGATGATGCCTGAATTGCCGAAGCTGCAATGTCATACTGGTGATGGCAAAAAGTCTGTTGTCCTGCGAGGCTCGTAGGAGACACCTCCAGGTGCCACCTCTACCCAGCAAGAACAACACGAGGGCTGTCCGTTGGTAATTAGCCCGATGATGCTGGGGGTGGTGATTAGGGAACGTATGGCGGGTTCAGTACCGCCACTCGCTAAGAAGTGAAGGAGGAGACCGGAGAAAAAAGGATCTAAAGGTGGCAGAGCTGCTTCAAGCAGTCAGTTGCCTCTGAAGCCCCGGGAGGTAGACAAAATACCTGTCATAGGTGCGGATCATTTCTATGTCGCCAGCAACCCGATCCTACTTTAGAAAGCGTAGAGGAAATATAGAACAATTATCTAAGGATACTTCATGATGATATGCTGGCCATAGAGAGAAGATTTCTCATCACCAAAAAACCAGGATACCCGCTTTACCGACTCAGGTTTCGGGTGCAATGTCATACGTCGACAGATGGCCCGCGGATAAGTTCATCCTGCGATTTGACTACATCTACGACATGTTCCACATGACCAAGATGGATTTTTAGTTCATCCGCCTATATGTGTTGTATCTCAACTACATCATCCAGCGCGAGAACATAGAATATATCTATGTCGTGGACCCGTACTATATGTGCGAGAGCTTCTTGGTAGTCTGCAAAGAGCACCGTGACTAGGCGAGCAAGTACCTCAGCGATTTTATGATCGCTAATAAGGAAAAGGAAATGATTATCCTGCCTTATCATCCCACATAAGTCATCCACGGATATCCTTTCGTAAGTTTTTGATCATTCATTTTCAAGCATTAAGGCTAATTTGAGGTGTACCTATGTTGCATAGCACGGGGGGGGGGGGGGGGGGGGGGGGGGGGGGGGGCGCCGTCCTCATCTGTCTGTACCCACAATACTCCCATGCTCTATACTTGGAATCGTCGAAGAACATCGAGAAAAAGGATTACACGCACATAAAGAGTGTTCTCGATAGTGCCTTGATAACCTTCAACCTTACTGGTGGATATATCAAGGTGAAAAAGTATAGGAATCAAGTGCCGACTTTCGTCCATAAGACCGACTTGTGCTGCATCCAGCAACCGAACGCTCGTTAAGCTGATGGATTCTACCTCATGCATCACATGATCGAGTACAGAAGGGATAGACAACACCTTTGCATGTCAGCTAATTCCGGCGAGGCCAAGATTGTCAACTTGGACACAAGCATAGGAGAGACACTGGATTATCGAATCTGATCTGAGTTTTATCACATAGAGTGTGAACTTGCCCAAGTGATCATGAAGGAGGTGGTCGAACAAGGAGGGATGTTATTCCATGGGCCAATGAGGCGGGAGAATGTCCGAGAACTCCTACGCGATCAGAGTTTGGACCTAAAGCCTTTCAACCAGCCCAGGTCATTCACCCCTGACTATGAAGATTGGGGCACCGACATGGAGGAGTGATTGACGAGGACAATGTGTGTTTATAATTAGTACTATCGGCTTTCTATGAACTAGCGTATACATCGCTCTAGTTAATTAGTTTGTGTATGAGGAACTTTGTTATTTATGTTTACTGCTTGTATTCTGCTAACTATACCTCTTTGTGTTTATCAAGTACATTATAGTAAGTGCATCTAGTGCCCCTTAGTGATTTCATGGTTTCAAGACTTATAGGTTAAGTATCTAATGTGTTTGTGAGTGTACACATGATCTATAAGTCATTGAGGAGTTTGAGATATTTGAAGAATATCCACCACTAAAAATGTATGTCTTCAGTTGAAGGAATTGGTCTGAAGCTGAAGAAATGAATCGTGAGGAATCTGCTATAAAATTGATATTACTCATGAAGATACTGATATTGAGAAGTCCGGTGTGTCCTGAAGAAAATCACTCTAAAGAATTTGAAGCATGAAGATTTACACTTTCAGTTTTACTTTCTTCGCATTTGAGTAATAGGAACACTGTACTGTTAAAGGGGGTCGAAGTTACACTATGGAATGAATATCCTCATGATGCTCAACCCAAGCCTAATCCTACCAAAAGCCTCAAATGAGGAATACGAGTGACATGAGGACTCTCACAGTTGAGGGTTCCGACCATTTCGATAGCCACGCCAAGTCATTGGTCTTATCCACTCCAACGGTCATATTACTTAAGGGCATTAGTGTCAAATCATGTCGGGATGCTCGTAGGCTATAAATAGCCACCCCCCACAACCACTAGCTGGTTGGCTGCTCTATTAGAAACTGACACTTGTCATAAGAGTAACCCAATTCCTCAGAGCCTTCGAGAGTAATTCATCAGTGAGGAAATACACCATACACCGAAACAACAAACCAAACCAAGTGATTGAGCATCACTGAAGAAGTTGTTCCTGTGTGGGACTGAAGCCTTTTTCCTTTGAGGACTGTGCATCCTCCAGACGGTGAGGCGTCATGGTCTAGAGCTTTCCAGCAGTCAATTGTGGATCGCCGGGTGACCAAGTTTGTGAGGGTTTGGAAGTCTGCCCTGAAGACTTACCACGAGTGTTGGGCGAGGATTGTGTGTCCTTAGCTCAAGGAGAATACGGTAGGGATTGTGTGTCCCGGGACTGTGTGTCCTTTGGTTTCAATACCAAGACGCTCCAAACCAGATGTACGACTGTCACAGCAGTTGGAACTGGGTCATCAACGACTGTCTTCACTGAGAAACGGGTTCTAATTCCTCAACTCCTTACTTTCCTTGTATTATGTGTTGATAATTTTCACTGTGACTGTTTGAAGAATTTGCTGAAGACTTTCTCTGAATTTCCTCAACCCCAAATTCTTCACGTCAGTCAATCCTCATCTGAATTCTGCGTGCCTGCTCACTGTGCAATCTGTTTTCACATTCTTCACTCTGAAAAACTGCTGTTGTGAAACTTTGCACTTCTGATCCTTTGTTGTTTCCGCTGTAAATTAGTCATCGGTGAGGAATTTCTTCAAAAGGAATTTGCTAAGTGATGAAATTCTAAAAATCTCCTATTCACCCCCTCTAGTCGATATAACGCACTTTCAATTGGTATCAGAGCAAGGTTCTCCCTTGTTCTGTGTGATTTTGGTTTAACCACCTGGAGTTTTAGTTATGTCGACTGCAGGCATGTTTAAGGTGACTGCAGCATGTCCTACCTACGAAGGGAAGAACTTTCCCTTCTGGAAGAACAAAATGCAAATACATCTACAAGCTATTGATAATGATCTCTGGTATATTGTGGAACATGGCGCCCCATCATCTCTGCTAGTGTCTCTGCTGCTGATGTGAAGAAATTCAAGCAACTCGATTCTCTAGCGAAGAACATCATCTGTGGCCATCTGAGCCCAGGCCAGTTTGGAAGAGTAAGTGGTTTGGGCTCTGCAACACTGATCTGGGAGAGACTGTGCAAGGTAAATGAAGGAGTATCAACCCATCGTGACTCTCGTGTTGATATTCTTCGCAATCTCTTCAATCACTTCAAGAGACATGACAATGAAAGCTGCCAAGACACCTTTGATCGCCTCACTGACATATCAAATGAACTGCAAGCAGTGGGAGCTCGAGACATCACTGATCACGAAGTTTTGAAGAAACAGCTGGGATCTTTCGATTCTTCATTTGATACTTTAGTTCTGATGATTCAAGAAAGACCAGACTACAAGATGCTTGATCCAGCTGATATACTTGAAAGGCTAAATACTCATGAATTCCAGCTAGAAGAAAAGAGAGATCTATATGGACCAAGCTATTCCAGACCACATGCACTGAAGGCTAGAGCAATTTCCTCATCTGAAGAAGAAGACACAGATGACATCATTTGTGACCCTGAAGAATTTGGACAGGAGCTTGCAATGCTCGTGAGGAAATTCCAGAGATTTACACAATGTAGCCAGTTCGGTAAATCTTCAAGAAGAGACATGAGGAAATCAGAATCTTCATCTGAGGACTACAAGAAACTAACCTGTCACAAGTGCAAGAAAGGTCATTACATTGCTGATTGTCCCCGTTGGGGAAAGGAATCAAAGAAGAAGAAATACAAGGATGACAGTTCTGATGACTCGAAGAAGAAGAAGAAATCTTCAAAATCCTCATCTTCAAAGCCCTCATCACACAAGAAGACTAGTTTCAGAAAGGCTCGGGCACTTATTGGCAAGGAAATGGACTCCGAGGCAGAATCAGAGGAATGTGATGAAGAAGAGGGTTCTGATGAAGACTCAGAATCCGGACAGGCTAGTCTTGCACTGGCAACCACTTTCGTCAGCAAGTCAATCTTCAATCTTGAAGAAAATGATTGCACCATCCATACTGATGACTATGCTGATGACTTCGCTCCAACCTATTGCTTCATGGCAAAAGGTTCAAAGGTACCAAATAATGCCTCCTCCTCTGATTCAAGTGACTTTGAACCTAATGATTATAAGAAACCCAGTTACAGTAAACTTGCTATCATTGCCACTAAACAACAAACTGCTTTGGAAAAGCTTCAGAAACTGCTAGATAAAAGTGATAATCTGTTGAATGATGAAATGAACCATACCCAAATCTTCAAATCATTATATTCATAAATCCTCAAACCAATTCTCTGCATATTCATATGAGTACTTTAATCCCCTTACTGTTAAGAGAAGTGCATTGGCTTCAATGCCACCTTTCTCATATGGTGCTCGCAGGATGATGAATGCTTTGCCACCCCTTCAGATGTGGGTGGTGAGGAAATCGAACTAATCACTTCTGCAGGTCAGGTCTCCAGATGAAAATCATCATCTGAAGAATGTGTTGGAGACCTGAGGAAATGCCTGATAGGACGCAAGCTAATGATTGATGAAATAGAAATATTTCACACGTCCATACATTTCTGTTATGATGAAATTACTGATGTGATGAAATTAGTATCATATTCTTCAAAACTGAAGCATATGAGATGGTAAGCTGTACTAATTCATCTGCAGGATGACAAACCCAAGAATACTGAGTGAGTTCTTGATAGTGGCTGCAGACATCACATGACTGGTGATAAAAGCTTACTGATGAATATGCCACTAACTCCATCACCTCTTAAGCAAATAACATATGCTGACAAAGGTAAAAGCAAGGTATTGGGT
The DNA here is from genome assembly GCF_904849725.1 of Hordeum vulgare subsp. vulgare. Classification (NCBI taxonomy): domain Eukaryota; kingdom Viridiplantae; phylum Streptophyta; class Magnoliopsida; order Poales; family Poaceae; genus Hordeum; species Hordeum vulgare. The sequence goes on from NC_058523.1 coordinate 130,500,674, forward strand.
TTTGGCAAAGTGGCTATTTCCAAGGATAGGCATATGGACAAAGTGATGCTTGTTGAATCCCTTGGTTTTAACCTTATGTCAGTCTCGATGCTTTGTGATCTAGATATGATTGTTATCTTTGGTAGATATAGATGTGTAGTCGTCATGGAATCTGACAGATCCAAAGACTTCGAAGGTGTAAGAAGAGGGGATTTGTACATTGTTGATTTCTCTACAGGTCCTCAACCAGCCACTTCCTTACTAGCAAAAACCTCAGAAGGATGGCTGTGGCACCGAAGACTAGGTCATGGAGGCATGAGGAATTTGCACACACTTGCGAAGCAGAAGCATGTCATCGGCATCGAATCAGTCAAATTCCTCAAGGATCATCTCTGCGGTGCTTGTGAATCTGGGAAAATGACCAGATCCAAGCATCCCTGTAAAACCATCATGACCACTACACGTCCATTCGAATTGCTTCATATGGATTTATTTGGACCTACTCACTATGCCACACTAACCAATGCATCATCTTTATATGGCTTCGTCATAGTTGATGATTATTCCAGATATACTTGGGTGCATATCATAGTGTATAAAACTGAAGTGCAGGAAATCTTCAAACGATTTTCTTCAAGGGCCTCGACGAACTTTGGCATCAAGATCAAACATATCAGGAGTGATAATGGAACCGAGTTCAAAAACACTGGTCTTGATGATTATCTTGATGAACTTGGTATTACTCACGACTTGTCTGCTCCTTATACTCCTCAGCAGAATGGTGTCATCGAAAGGAAGAACATGACTCTGGTTGAAATGGTGAGAACTATGCTTGAAGAATATCAGACTCCTCGTCGCTTTTGGCCTGAAGCAATCAACACTGCGTGCCATATCATCAACAGGGTATATCTTCACAAATTCCTCAAGAAAACCTCATATGAACTCCTCACTGACAAGAAACCCAATGTAAGTTATTTCAAAGTCTTCGGTGCAAAATGCTGGATTAGAGATCCTCACCATAGCTCAAAATTTGCACCTAAGGCACATGAAGGTTTTATGCTCCGTTATGGAAAGGACTCACACACTTACAGAGTCTTCAACAACTATCACAACAAAGTTGTTGAGACTGTAGATGTGCGATTCGATGAAACTAATGGCTCGCAAAGAGAGCAATTGCCTTCTGATCCAGATAAGCTGTCTCCTGAGGAAGCAATAAAGCTTAAGCCTACTTAAGACATTGTCCCCACTGAGGAAATTGGTGAAGAAACGATCCCCATCGCTGATAAAAACCAAGAAGATGCTCCTGAGGAAATTGCACCAGCACCACTTCCTTAGCCCAGACAAAATCCTCAACCAGCTCATCCAAGGATTGCAACCGAAGTAGAACTTCACAAAATCCTCAACGACATCAACGCGCCAGGTCCTCTCACACTTAGTTAACTTTTGTGGGAACTTTTCCTTTGTATCCATCACAGAACCCTCAAAAGTTGCTGATGCTTTTCTGGAACAGGAGTGGATCCAAGCTATGCAAGACGAACTTTTTCAATTCAAGCTGAATGACGTATGGGAGCTCGTCAAACGACCAGATCCTCGCAAGCACAACATCATCGGCACTAAGTGGATCTTTCGAAACAAGCAAGATGAGGACGGTCAAGTGGTGAGGAACAGGGTACGACTTGTAGCCCAAGGCTACACCCAGGTTCAAGGAATAGATTTCGATGAAACTTTAGCACCTGTTGCTAGACTTGAAGCTATTCGAATATTACTTGCTTATGCTAATCATCATAGCATCACCTTATATCAAATGGATGTGAAAAGTGCATTCCTCAATGGTAAGCTTGAGGAAGAAGTATATGTTGCTCAACCTCCAGGTTTTGAGGATCCAAAGAATCCAGACAAAGTCTTCAGACTCAAAAAGGCTCTGTATGGCCTCAAGCAAGCCCCTCGGGCATGGTATGATACATTGAAGGAATTCCTCATGAAGAAAGGCTTCAAACCTGGTTCACTTGATCCAACTCTTTTCACAAAATCCTATGATAATGAGTTGTTTGTATGTCAAATATATGTCGATGATATCATTTTTGGCTGTACTGACAAAAGATACAGTGATGAATTTGCCTACATGATGAGTGAAGAATATCAGATGTCCATGATGGGGGAGCTGAAATTCTTCTTAGGTATTCAAATTCGTCAACAAAGCAATGGAAACTTCATATCACAGGAGAAATACCTCAAGGATGTTCTGAGGAAATTCAACATGCACGAATGCAAAGGTGCCAAGACTCAAATGCCTACCAACGGCCACCTCGGCACTGTTGAAAATGGTAAAGATTTCGTCCAGCAGGTATATCGTTCTAAGATTGGATCTTTATTGTATCTATGTGCATCTAGGCCAGATATAATGCTTAGTGTGTGCATGTGTGCACGTTTTCAATCAAAACCGAAGGAATTTCACCATAAGGCTGTGAAACATATTCTTCGATACTTAGCTCACACACCAACACTAGGATTATGGTATCCCAAGAGCTCAAATCTTCATGTGGTAGGGTATTCTGATTCTGACTATGCTGGTGACCGTGTGGATCGCAAGTCAACGTCTGGCACATGCCATTTTCTCGGAAGATCACTAGTTTGCTGGTCCTCAAAGAAGCAGAACTGCGTATCACTCTCCACTGCCGATGCTGAGTACATTGCTGCTGGTTCTTGCTGTGCTCAATTGCTATGGATGAAGCAAACCCTCAAAGACTACGGCATCAACATGAAGAATGTGCCTCTCTACTGTGACAATGGGAGTGCTATCAAGATTGCATACAACCCAGTACAGCACTCGCAGACCAAGCACATCCAGATTCGTCATCATTTTCTTCGGGACCATGTCCTCAAGGGCAATATCCTCATCGACCATGTGAAGACTGATGATCAACTGGCAGATATCTTCACTAAGCCCTTGGATGAGAAAAGGTTTTGCAAGTTGCGGTGTGAGCTAAATATCTTAGAATCTTCAAATGTTTTGTAAAAACATGCACACATCCTAAAACTTATGCAAAGTTGATGACTTAGATGTGCAACACATGATGAATCGATTTTCTTCAACTAATGAAGAATGTCACTCTGAATGTGAAGAAATTATAAAAGAAATTGATTCTCAGGGCCCTTCGTCCGCCGCAACTTCGTCCGCCGCCGCCGTAGACGTCCTCTGTCGCCGAGTTAGGGTGCATTGGACACTCGAACGAAGAGCCTCTCCACACACAACTTTCTCTGTTCTTCGTGCTCACCTTCTAGGGTAAATATATCCCATTTTTACAACAAGTTAGATCTAAAATTTTACATCCTCTATGTGAAGTCTGTTTCTCCTCAAGATACGATGCGCACTTGATTCCTCGAACACTACCTATCACCACAATCATTGATGAACTATACTAAGCATGTAGGATTATCACGAGATTCCTCAATTGTGCGAATTTTTGGATCTGTACAACTCTGGAACCCAAGAACAGTATGCTTAGGCAAATTCCTCAATCACTAGTTATATTCCTCAAACTGTCAAACTTTTCCATTTTCTTCAAATCTAAGAACGCATATGACCTCTTCAAATTCCTCGCAACCATACTCTGTTCACAGGTACACACATGTCAGCTGATGAATCTCTCGGTTCTCATCACATTAACTCATTTGTAGCGTTTCTGAAAGAAACTCTTCAAGGCTCATCAGAATCCTCAAGAGTTCAAAATCATCAGCAAAATCCTCAATGGAGGAAAATGGAGGAAGACAGAAAACAGAAGGGAGGAAAAAACTTGAGCAAAACATAGCTGTTGATATCCCTGAGGACATTTACTTGGACTATTGTACGCCTGATGAAAATGAGACAGTGGCCAAGAGAAAGATATGGCTGCAGAAGATTGAACGCCGATGGGCAAAGGAATGGAGGGAGTACAGGTTTGTGACTCCCAAATATGCGAAGAAATTCGCTTTGAAGCCTCCTGGCAGAAGGGCCCCACTTGAGGATCATCAAGTAGCACATCCCTCAAGCCTCAAGACCATTGATGACTATCCAGGTGAAAAGGAAAAGCATCTGGCCAATCTCAAGAGGCAGGCAGAAGCTGCAGTGAGGAAATTTAATGAATCCTCAGCTGCTGCCTCCGGCGCTGCTAATTCCTCAGCTGCAGAATACTGAAGCTCAGAAGTTCCTCAAATGCAGTCTGTGCCATCAAAGCCAAGGGCTCCAAAGCCTCAAGAGAAGTTGGCTCAGGCTTCTGTCACAAAACCCTCAGCACCAAAACCCTCATTACCAAAACCTTCAACACCAAAACCATCAGCGCCAAAGCCCTCAGCACCAATCTCCTCAGCATAAAAAACCTCAGCTCCACCTCCAAAGCCTCAAGAGAAACCAGTACAGAAGCAAGTCGTGAAGCCTACGACCGCCAGCTCCAGATCCTCACTCCCAGCTGCAACTAGCTCGGAGACAAAGTCTTCAACTCCTCCTGTGAAGACTTTGGCAACTACTGAACATGCACCTCTGCCCAGCCCCAGAAAAATCATCGCAGTCCCGTCTGCATCAGAGGGAAGTGATGAATATGATGATGAAACCCTGCAAGCCATCATCAGAAACAAGCAAGAAGGAGTAGCTCAAGCATCAGGCAGTGCTATTCCTCTTGTCATGGACCCCAAGGTCCTCCTTGACTACATCAATATCTGGTATGAGGACCCAAACACTCCTATTGATGATTTAAAACTTCCCCCTGGCATCAGCCACATGGTGGCCACTTTCATAAATGAAGCCAAGTGGAAAGAACAGCAGGCCAGGCAGGCAAAGGTTGCAAAGATCAAAAAGGAGAAATTTCTCAGGCAGAATCTCCTCAAACTGACTCCTGATGCACTGGTGACAACACATGCAGAGCTGCAGAAATTGACTAACAAGTACGCCAAGCTGTCAGATCGCAAAAGCATCAAGATCAATTTCATCAAGCTGGCCACTAGCGTTGTTGATGACTACAACAAGAGAACCGCACCCCCAGCACCAACTCCTCAACCCTTGGTTGAGGAGCCAGCAGATGTATCTCCTCATGACGAGGAAACTCCTCAAGCTGAGGAAGTACACCAAGAGCGCCGTGTTGATGAACCGGCCATTGAAGAAATCATCACGGAAACTCCAACTGATGAAATTACTGCCGCTGATGAGACTACTCCTGATCCAGCTGCTTCATCAAAGCAGGCTGATGACTCTGTTCCAGCTGGTTCCTCACTACCTGCTGAAGAAACTGAAGAGAGAACACCTTCACCAAAAGCTTCAAATGTGAAGAAGATAATTCCGTCTGCATCAGACGTGAAGAAAACAAGGGCTGCTGAAAAGGAAGCCAAGAAGAGAAAAGCCTCCTCAGCAGTAGAAGAGACAGAGGCAAAGCGCCTCAAAGAAATTGAAGAAACTGCTCCTCTGGACCCGGTGCCTCTCAATGTCGCCCCTTCCTATGAGATGGTCGTCATTGATGACCCAGCTATGAAGGCAGATGAGGAAATGAAGGATGTCGCCCCTGAGGAACACACTGATGAGGAGATTCAGATTGACGACAGTCCTCAACCTCTTATTCCTGAGACAGAAACTGCTCAAGCATCAGCCGCACCAGCTGATGAAACTGCTTCTGCCACAAAGCTAGCTGAGGAAAAACAAGCTGAAAATCCTCATGCTGATGAAATTCAACATTCTGAGAAAACTCCTCAAGATGAGGAACAGGATGACCCAACTCCTCCAACTGAGAAAGAAGCAGAAATTCCTCAGCCTGAAGCTCAGCCAGAGCAAGCATCATCTCCTCACCATGAAGTACCAGCTGATGAAATTACTCACCCTGGGGAAAATGCTGAAGAAAGTGCACCCGCCCAAGACAATGGATTCATTGTGCTTAACCCAGAGACTGCTATGGTTGTCTCCCCCCTATTCCTCAGCAAAATCTTCAGCCAGTTCAACGTCAGCTGTTCTCCAAGCGTCCAAAGTTTCAGAAAGAAAATTTCTTTGAAGAACGGATGTACTTCATCGGAGAGAACCCTTATGACAAGCCTCAAATGAGGCATCCCGAGTTTTGGACAAGGACTCAGATGAACTACTATGCCTCTGTGCTGTGTGGACGCAACAAGATATTCTAGCACAGGCATATTCCTCATGTTGAGCTTGAAGCAATACCTTGCATGGAGGCAGTCCTCAGTGTACTCCACGATGTAGGTTTGCTCCCAATGTGCTCAAACATATCAGATTGGAACAGCGAGCTTATTCTTCAGTTCTATGCCACTCTTCACAAATCTGGCAACCTTGAAGACATCAACACTTGGGTGTTTGACTGGATGTCACAAAACACTCACTACAAGGCTCCTGCTTCTAAACTCCTCAGAGAACTGCCCGTACCAATTCCCTCAGATGGGGCAGTGAAGCTTTATGGTGAGCGTGAGCTGCCAAATGGAATGATGGAAGTCCTCATGAAGCCTTTGGCTGCAGGCAAATCTTCAAGAACAACCTTCCTCGTCCATGAGCTGAAGTACACATCTCGGTTTGTCTACAGAATCCTCTGCAGTGTGCTCGCACCGATCAAAGGCCATGATGATGAAGAAGATGTTGTAGGCCTCATGAAGAATATCCTCTTCAACATCATTCACGGTATTCCTATCAATATCCATGATTTCTTCTTGAGGACTTTGGCCGACAATGCCATGTGCCCCTTTGATCACAAAATATATGCCCCGTCAATCATGAGATTCATCAGGACAAGGACACGCATCAACTTTCACGCTGATTGTCAAAACCATGTTGGTTATATGCCTCCTATCCGAGTCAACAAGAAGACTTTCGAGCCCATTGAAGGAAAAGGAAAATCTGTGATTGAAGAAGGCAGTAGACCCCTTGATGGCCAGTTCAGAGAGCCAGAAGCTTATTCTTCATGGGACGATACCGAGACTTGTCCAGCAAGCCCTGTTCCTCCTCGCGTGCTGAATACTAGAGAGCTCCTCCTCAGTCTTCACTAGAAGGTGGATCGCAACCACAAATGGGTGAAACGCCAGTTTGGTGCCATTGTGAAAACCCTCACTGAAACACAGAACTCTGTATAGATTAACCATCACTATCTGCATGAGGTTTTCGATCGCACCTGGGCTACACTTGCACATCTGAAGACTCAGACTGAGCTTGAAGAAATGAACTTTGAGCGAGACTTTGACTGGTCGTGGCCTCCCAAGAAGAAGTTCAGGCCCATTCCAGTGCCAGACCTTGAACACAGCTCCTTTTCTTCATTCCGCACTGCTGAATCTAATGAAGAACAACTCGACACTGCAACCGGCCCCAGGAAGAAGACTACTCCCAAGAAGCATCACGGCTCTTCCTCGACCGCCAAGAAATGAAGTCTTCACGGGCGTTAGTCGTCAGTTTGTCCCTTTTTGTCACTTGATGACAAAGGGGGAGAAACTCGAGAGTTAGTCTTCAAGCGGGATATTTTTGGGGCTTATAAACTATACATAAGTTACAAACTCTTGGCTCTTCTGAAGTTTTTATGTAATGAGTTGTAACTTAAGCCCGATGGTACTCTGACGCCTTTGAACGTTTTTCTTCGCATGCTTATTCCTCAAGTTTTAATGCACGCATGCTGGAATACGTTAGATACCATTTGCCATCATGCATCTTCATTTTCTTCATATGATATGTCATATGTATGCATGATTTACAAGACTCAGGGGGAGATGTCCATGATATAAATCATCAATGTGCATTTGCTATAAAAGCAAAATCCTCAAGGTATGCACATCTTAAGGGGGAGTCTATCTGAATCTTGTTTTCAAATTCCTCAAAGGAGTATTTACACTTCATATTTTTGATCCCTGTTGAAGACTTAACCTAATTGTCATCAACCACCAAAAAGGGGGAGATTGTAAGTGCATCTAGTGCCTTAGTGATTTTGGTGGTTTCAAGACTTATAGATTAAGTATCTAATGTGTTTGTGAGTGTACACAGGATCTATAAGTAATTGAGGAGTTTGAGATATTTGAAGAATATCGACCCCTAAAAATGTATGTCTTCAGTTGAAGAAATTGGTCTGAAGCTGAAGAAATGAATCGCGAGGAATTTGCGATGAAATTGATATTCCTGATGAAGATACTGATATTGAGAAGTCTGGTGGTTCCTGAAGAAAATCATTCTGAAGAATTTGAAGCATGAAGATTTACACTTTCTGTTTTACTTTCTTTGCATTTGAGTAATAGGAACATCGTACTGTTAAAGGGGGTCGAAGTTACACTATGGAATGAATTTCCTCACGATGCTCAACCCAAGCCAAATCCTACCAAAAGCCTCAAGTGAGGAATATGAGTGACATGAGGACTCTCACAGTTGAGGGTTCTGACCGTTTTGATAACCACGCCAAGTCATTGGTCTTATCCACTCCAACGGTCATATTATTTAAGGGCATTAGTGTCAAATCATGTCGGGATGCTCCCAGGCTATAAATAGCCACCCCCACAACCACTAGCTGGTTGGCTGCTCCGTTAGAAACTGACACTTGTCATAAGAGCAACTGAAATTCCTCAGAGCCTTCAAGAGTAATTCATTAGTGAGGAAATACCCCATACACCGAAACCAGAAACCAAACCTAGTGATTGCGCATCAGTGAAGAGAGTAATTCATCAGTGAGGACCAAAGTCTTCAAGAGGATCAAAATCCTCAACTGGTCAAAACTATGCTCGTACCTGTGCTTATGCGTCTAACATGCAGAGAAACTACAAGGAATATGAATATGAGCGTTACTCCTCAAATCATTATGTTCATAAATCCTCAAACCAATTCTCTGCATATTCATATGAGTACTTTAATCCCATTACTGTTAAGAGAAGTGCATTGGCTTCAATGCCACCTTTCTCATATGGTGCTCGCACGATGATGAATGCTTTGCCACCCCTTCAGATGTGGGTGGTGAGGAAATCGAACTAATCACTTCTGCAGGTCAGGTCTCCAGATGAAAATCATCATTTGAAGAATGTGTTGGAGACCTGAGGAAATGCCTGATAGGACGCAAGCTAATGATTGATGAAATAGAAATATTTCACACGTCCATACATTTCTGTTATGATGAAATTACTGATGTGATGAAATTAGTATCATATTCTTCAAAACTGAAGCATATGAGATGGTAAGCTGTACTAATTCATCTGCAGGATGACAAACCCAAGAATACTGAGTGAGTTCTTGATAGTGGCTGCAGACATCACATGACTGGTGATAAAAGCTTACTGATGAATATGCCACTAACTCCATCACCTCTTAAGCAAATAACATATGCTGACAAAGGTAAAAGCAAGGTATTGGGTTTTGGCAAAGTGGCTATTTCCAAGGATAGGCATATGGACAAAGTGATGCTTGTTGAATCCCTTGGTTTTAACCTTATGTCAGTCTCGATGCTTTGTGATCTAGATATGATTGTTATCTTTGGTAGATATAGATGTGTAGTCGTCATGGAATCTGACAGATCCAAAGACTTCGAAGGTGTAAGAAGAGGGGATTTGTACATTGTTGATTTCTCTACAGGTCCTCAACCAGCCACTTCCTTACTAGCAAAAACCTCAGAAGGATGGCTGTGGCACCGAAGACTAGGTCATGGAGGCATGAGGAATTTGCACACACTTGCGAAGCAGAAGCATGTCATCGGCATCGAATCAGTCAAATTCCTCAAGGATCATCTCTGCGGTGCTTGTGAATCTGGGAAAATGACCAGATCCAAGCATCCCTGTAAAACCATCATGACCACTACACGTCCATTCGAATTGCTTCATATGGATTTATTTGGACCTACTCACTATGCCACACTAACCAATGCATCATCTTTATATGGCTTCGTCATAGTTGATGATTATTCCAGATATACTTGGGTGCATATCATAGTGTATAAAACTGAAGTGCAGGAAATCTTCAAACGATTTTCTTCAAGGGCCTCGACGAACTTTGGCATCAAGATCAAACATATCAGGAGTGATAATGGAACCGAGTTCAAAAACACTGGTCTTGATGATTATCTTGATGAACTTGGTATTACTCACGACTTGTCTGCTCCTTATACTCCTCAGCAGAATGGTGTCATCGAAAGGAAGAACATGACTCTGGTTGAAATGGCGAGAACTATGCTTGAAGAATATCAGACTCCTCGTCGCTTTTGGCCTGAAGCAATCAACACTGCGTGCCATATCATCAACAGGGTATATCTTCACAAATTCCTCAAGAAAACCTCATATGAACTCCTCACTGACAAGAAACCCAATGTAAGTTATTTCAAAGTCTTCGGTGCAAAATGCTGGATTAGAGATCCTCACCATAGCTCAAAATTTGCACCTAAGGCACATGAAGGTTTTATGCTCCGTTATGGAAAGGACTCACACACTTACAGAGTCTTCAACAACTATCACAACAAAGTTGTTGAGACTGTAGATGTGCGATTCGATGAAACTAATGGCTCGCAAAGAGAGCAATTGCCTTCTGATCCAGATAAGCTGTCTCCTGAGGAAGCAATAAAGCTTAAGCCTACTGAAGACATTGTCCCCACTGAGGAAATTGGTGAAGAAACGATCCCCATCGCTGATAAAAACCAAGAAGATGCTCCTGAGGAAATTGCACCAGCACCACTTCCTTAGCCCAGACAAAATCCTCAACCAGCTCATCCAAGGATTGCAACCGAAGTAGAACTTCACAAAATCCTCAACGACATCAACGCGCCAGGTCCTCTCACACTTAGTTAACTTTTGTGGGAACTTTTCCTTTGTATCCATCACAGAACCCTCAAAAGTTGCTGATGCTTTTCTGGAACAGGAGTGGATCCAAGCTATGCAAGACGAACTTTTTCAATTCAAGCTGAATGACGTATGGGAGCTCGTCAAACGACCAGATCCTCGCAAGCACAACATCATCGGCACTAAGTGGATCTTTCGAAACAAGCAAGATGAGGACGGTCAAGTGGTGAGGAACAGGGTACGACTTGTAGCCCAAGGCTACACCCAGGTTCAAGGAATAGATTTCGATGAAACTTTAGCACCTGTTGCTAGACTTGAAGCTATTCGAATATTACTTGCTTATGCTAATCATCATAGCATCACCTTATATCAAATGGATGTGAAAAGTGCATTCCTCAATGGTAAGCTTGAGGAAGAAGTATATGTTGCTCAACCTCCAGGTTTTGAGGATCCAAAGAATCCAGACAAAGTCTTCAGACTCAAAAAGGCTCTGTATGGCCTCAAGCAAGCCCCTCGGGCATGGTATGATACATTGAAGGAATTCCTCATGAAGAAAGGCTTCAAACCTGGTTCACTCGATCCAACTCTTTTCACAAAATCCTACGATAATGAGTTGTTTGTATGTCAAATATATGTCGATGATATCATTTTTGGCTGTACTGACAAAAGATACAGTGATGAATTTGCCTACATGATGAGTGAAGAATATCAAATGTCCATGATGGGGGAGCTAAAATTCTTCTTAGGTCTTCAAATTCGTCAACAAAGCAATGTAATCTTCATATCACAGGAGAAATACCTCAAGGATGTTCTGAGGAAATTCGACATGCACGAATGGAAAGGTGCCAAGACTCAAATGCCTACCAACGGCCACCTCGGCACTGATGAAAATGGTAAAGATTTCGATCAGCACGTATATCGTTCTATGATTGGCTCTTTATTGTATCTATGTGCATCTAGGCCAGATATAATGCTTAGTGTTTGCATGTGTGCACATTTTCAAGCAAAACCGAAGGAATCACACCGTAAGTCTGTGAAACATATTCTTCGATACTTAGCTCACACACCAACACTAGGATTATGGTATCCCAAGGGCTCAAATCTTCATCTGGTAGGGTATTCTGATTCTGACTATGCTGGTGACCGTGTGGATCGCAAGTCAACGTCTGGCACATCCCATTCCCTCGGAAGATCACTAGTTTGCTGGTCCTCAAAGAAGCAGAACTGCGTATCACTCTCCACTGCCGATGCTGAGTACATTGGTGTTGGTTCTTGCTCAGCTCAATTGCTATGGATGAAGCAAACCCTCAAAGACTACGGCATCAACATGAAGAATGTGCCTCTCTACTGTGACAATGAGAGTGCTATCAAGATTGCATACAACCCAGTACAGCACTCGAAGACCAAGCACATCCAGATTCTTCATCATTTTCTTCGGGACCATGTCCTCAAGGGCAATATCCTCATCGACCATGTGAAGACTGATGATCAAGTGTCAGATATCTTCACTAAGCCCTTGGATGAGAAAAGGTTTTGCAAGTTGCGGTGTGAGCTAAATATCTTAGAATCTTCAAATGTTTTGTAAAAACATGCACACATCCTAACACTTATGCAAAGTTGATGACCTAGATGTGCAACACATGATGAATCGATTTTCTTCAACTAATGAAGAATGTCACTCTGAATGTGAAGAAATTAACGAAGAAATTTATTCTCAGGGCCCTATGACAATTGTACGCGGCGTGTGTAATCAACATTCTTATATGGTGGGTAACGCCACCGCCCAATGTGAAATTCCTCAAGTTGATTTTCTTCAAATGATCAATTTTCTCACAATGCGTTTTTCTTCAAAACAACTGTTCTTCATTGTGATGATTTATTACAAAAATCTTCAAAGACACTTGATGACTTTCATTTGACTAGATAGACTCTAATTTCTAGTCCTCAACAACATTCACTTATTGCTATTTCTTCAAGTTAATGTTTCTGCTAAGTGAATGTGATCGGACCCTACTTTCCCTCTATGCTATACTTATCCAGTCTATTCAATTCTTCATATGCGTTCTATTTGAAACTTTGTTCAAAATCCTCACTGCATCCTTGTCAGCTTTTGATTTTGTAACGAAAATCCTCAAATCTTCAAAATTATTTTCTTTAAAGGCACAGTAACCGAACCCCCACTTCCCACGATCGGATAACCACGATCTCCACTATCTCCACCGCATCGTACGGGAGCTAAACGTGTCCTGCGGAGACGTAGAGGAAGGGGCTATTTGGTCCGATATTTTCGCGCCAACAGTAACTTTTGGCTATAAATATGTCCTTATCCCCCTTGGCATCCTCTTCTTCGCCTCATCGCTCTCCTGCCACTGCACACTCCACCGAACCCTAGCGCCACCGCTGGTAGTCTCGTCGCCGGTGAGGAAGAGCTTCACTGCCTCGACTTCTTCGTCGCCAGAACCATGCCAGAGTCGGACCATCTTTGTCCGCCGCCGCCGTAGACGTCCTCTGTCGCCGAGTTAGGGTGCATTGGACACTCGAACGAAGAGCCTCTCCACACACAACTTTCTGTGTTCTTTGTGCGCACCTTCCAGGGTAAATATATCCCATTTTTACAGCAAGTTAGATCTAAAATTTTACATCCTCTATGTGAAATATGTTTCTCCTCAAGATACGATGCACACTTGATTCCTCAAACACTACCTATCACCACAATCATTGATGAACTATACTAAGCATCTAAGATTATCACGAGATTCATCAGTTGTGCGAATTTTCGGATCTGTACAACTCTGGAACCCAAGAACAGTATGCTTAGGCAAATTCCTCAATCACTGGTTATATTCCTCAAACTGTCAAAGTTTCCATTTTCTTCAAATCTGAGAACGCATATGACCTCTCCAAATTCCTCGCAACGATACTCTGTTCACAGGTACACACATGTCAGCTGATGAATATCTCGGTTCTCATCACATTAACTCATTTGCAGCGTTTCTGAAAGAAACTCTTCAAGGCTCATCAGAATCCTCAAGAGTTCAAAATCATCAGCAAAATCCTCAATTGAGGAAAATGGAGGAAGACAGAAAACAGAAGGGAGGAAAAAACTTGAGCAAAACATAGCTGGTGATATCCCTGAGGACATTTACTTGGACTATTGTACGCCTGATGAAAATGAGACAGTGGCCAAGAGAAAGATACGGCTGCACAAGATTGAACGCCGATGGGCGAAGGAATGGAAGGAGTACAGGTTTGTGACTCCAAAATATGCGAAGAAATTCGCTTTGAAGCCTCCTGGCAGAAGGGCCCCACTTGAGGATCATCAAGTAGCACATCCCTCAAGCCTCAAGACCATTGATGACTATCCAGGTGAAAAGGAAAAGCATCTGGCCAATCTCAAGAGGCAGGCAGAAGCTGCAGTGAGGAAATTTAATGAATCCTCAGCTGCTGCCTCCGGCGCTGCTAATTCCTCAGCTGCAGAAACCTCAAGCTCAGAAATTCCTCAAATGAAGTCTGTGCCATCAAAGCCAAGGGCTCCAAAGCCTCAAGAGAAGTCGGCTCAGGCTTCTGTCACAAAACCCTTAGCACCAAAACCCTCATTACCAAAACCTTCAACACCAAAACCATCAGCGCCAAAGCCCTCAGCACCAATCTCCTCAGCATCAAAAACCTCAGCTCCACCTCCAAATCCTCAAGAGAAACCATTACAGAAGCAAGTCGTGAAGCCTACGACCGCCACCTCCAGCTCCTCACTCCCAGCTGCAACTAGCTCGGAGACAAAGTCTTCAACTCCCCCTGTGAAGACTTTGGCAACTGCAGAACGTGCACCTCTGCCCAGCCCCAGCAAAATCATCGCAGTCCCGTCTGCATCAGAGGGACGTGATGAATATGATGATGAAACCCTGCAAGCCATCATCAGAAACAAGCAAGAAAGAGTAGCTCAAGCATCAAGCAGTGTTATTCCTCTGGTCATGGACCCCAAGGTCCTCCTTGACTACATCAATATCTGGTATGAGGACCCAAACACTCCTATTGATGATTTAAAACTTCCCCCTGGCATCAGCCACATGGTGGCCACTTTCATAAATGAAGCCAAGTGGAAAGAACAGCAGGCCAGGCAGGAAAAGGTTGCAAAGATCAAAAAGGAGAAATTCCTCAGGCAGAATCTCCTCAAACTGACTCCTGATGCACTGGTGACAACACAGGCAGAGTTGCAGAAATTGACTGAAAAGTACGCCAAGCTATGAGATCGCAAAAGCATCAAGAGAAATTTCATCAAGCTGGCCACTAGCGCTGTTGATGACTACAACAAGAGAACCGCACCCCCAGCACCAACTGCTCAGCCCTTGGTTGAGGAGCCAGCAGATGCATCTCCTCATGAGGAGGAAACTCCTCAAGCTAAGGATGTACACCAAGAGCGCCGTGTTGATGAACCGGCCATTGAAGAAATCATCACAGAAACTCCAACTGATGAAATTGCTGCCGCTGATGAGACTGCTCCTGATCTAGCTGCTTCATCAAAGCAGGTTGATGACTCTGTTCCAGCTGGTTCCTCACTACCAGCTGAAGAAACTGAAGAGAGAACACCTTCACCAAAAGCTTCAAAGGTGAAGAAGATAATTCCGTCTGCATCAGACGTGAAGAAAACAAGGGCTGCTGAAAAGGAATCCAAGAAGAGAAAAGCCTCCTCGGCAGTAGAAGAGACAGAGGCAAAGTGCCTCAAAGAAATTGAAGAAACTACTCCTCTGGACCCGGTGCCTCTCAATGTCGCCCCTTCCTATGAGATGGTCGTCATTTATGACCGAGCTACGAAGGCAGATGAGGAAATGAAGGATGTCGGCCCTGAGGAACACACTGATGAGGAGATTCAGATTGACGATAGTCCTCACCCTCTTATTCCTCAGATAGAAACTGCTCAAGCATCAGCTGCACGAGCTGATGAAACTGCTTCTGCCACAAAGCTACCTGAGGAAAAACAAGCTGAAAATCCTCATGCTGATGAAATTCAACATTCTGAGAAGACTCCTCAAGATGAGGAACAGGCTGACCCAACTCCTCCAACTGAGAAAGAAGCAGAAATTCCTCAGCCTGAAGCTCAGCCAGAGCAAGCATCATCTCCTCACCATGAAGTACCAGCTGATGAAATTACTCACCCTGAGGAAAATGCTGAAGAAAATGCACCCGCCCAAGACAATGCATTCATTGTGCTTAACCGAGAGAACTGCCCGTACCAATTCCCTCAGATGGGGCAGTGAATCTTTATGGTGAGCGTGAGCTGCCAAATGGAATGATGGAAGTCCTCATGAAGCCTTTGGCTGCAGGCAAATCTTCAAGAACAACCTTCCTCATCCATGAGCTGAAGTACACACCCCGGTTTGTCTACAGAATCCTCTACAGTGTGCTCGCACCGATCAAAGGCTATGACGATGAAGAAGATGTTGTAGGCCTCATGAAGAATATCCTCTTCAACATCATTCACGGTATTCCTATCAATATCCATGATTTCTTCTTGAGGACTTTGGCCAACAATGCCATGTGCCCCTTTGATCACAAAATATATGCCCCGTGGATCATGAGATTAATCAGGACAAGGACATGCATCAACTTTCACGCTGATTGTCAAAAGCATGTTGGTTATATGCCTCCTATCCAAGTCAACAAGAAGACTTTCGAGCCCATTGAAGGAAAAGGAAAATCTGTGACTGAAGAAGGCAGTAGACCCCTTGATGGCCAGTTCAGAGAGCCAGAAGCTTATTCTTCATGGGACGATACCGAGACTCGTCCAGCAAGCCCTGTTCCTCCTCGCGTGCTGAATACTAGAGAGCTCCTCCTCAGTCTTCACTAGAAGGTGGATCACAACCACAAATGGGTCAAACGCCAGTTTGGTGCCATTGTGAAAACCCTCACTGAAACACAGAACTCTGTGAAGATTAACCATCACTATCTGCGTGAGGTTTTCGATCGCACCTGGGCTACACTTGCACATCTGAAGATTCAGACTGAGCTTGAAGAAATGAACTTTGAGCGAGACTTTGACTGGTCGTGGCCTCCCAAGAAGAAGTTCAGGCCCATTCCAGTGCCAGACCTTGAAGACAGCTCCTTTTCTTCATTCCGCACTGCTGAATCTGATGAAGAACAGCTCGACACTGCAACCGGCCCAAGGAAGAAGACTACTCCCAAGAAGCATCACGTCTCTTCCTCGACCGCCAAGAAATGAAGTCTTCACGGGCGTTAGTCGTCAGTTTGTCCCTTTTTGTCACTTGATGACAAAGGGGGAGAAACTCGAGAGTTAGTCTTCAAGCGGGATATTTTTGGGGCTTATAAACTATACATAAGTTACAAACTCTTGGCTCTTCTGAAGTTTTTATATAATGAGTTGTAACTTAAGCCTGATGGTACTCTGACACCTTTGAACGTTTTTCTTCACATGCTTATTCCTCAAGTTTTAATGCACGCATGCTGGAATACATTAGATACCATTTTCCATCATGCATCTTCAATTTCTTCATATGATATGTTATATGTATGCATGATTTACAAGACTCAGGGGGAGATCTCCATGATATAAATCATCAATGTGCATTTGCGATAAAAGCAAAATCCTCAAGGTATGCACATCTTCAGGGGGAGTCTATCTGAATCTTATTTTCAAATTCCTCAAATGAGTATTTACACTTCATATTTTTGATCCCTGTTGAAGACTTAACCTAATTGTCATCAACCACCAAAAAGGGGGAGATTGTAAGTGCATCTAGTGCCCCTTAGTGATTTTGGTGGTTTGAAGACTTATAGGTTAAGTATCTAATGTGTTTGTGAGTGTACATAGGATCTATAAGTCATTGAGTAGTTTGAGATATTTGAAGAATATCGACCCCTGAAAATGTATGTCTTCAGTTGAAGAAATTGGTCTGAAGCTGAAGAAATGAATCGCGAGGAATCTGCGATGAAATTGATATTCCTCATGAAGATACTGATATTGAGAAGTCCGGTGGTTCCTAAAGAAAACCATTCTGAAGAATTTGAAGCATGAAGATTAACACTTTCTGGTTTACTTTGTTCGCATTTGAGTAATAGGAACACTGTACTGTTAAAGGGGGTGGAAGTTACACTATGGAATGAATTTCCTCATGATGCTCAACCCAAGCCAAATCCTACCAAAAGCCTCAAGTGAGGAATATGAGTGACATGAGGACTCTCACAGTTGAGGGTTCCGACCGTTTTGATAACCACGCCAAGTCATTGGTCTTATCCACTCCAACGGTCATATTATTTAAGGGCATTAGTGTCAAATCATGTCGGGAGGCTCCCAGGCTATAAATAGCCACCCCCACAACCACTAGCTGGTTGGCTGCTCCGTTAGAAATTGACACTTGTCATAAGAGCAACCCAAATTCCTCAGAGCCTTCGAGTGTAATTCATCAGTGAGGAAATTGTTGGAATTATGCCCTAGAGGCAATAATAAATGTATGGTTATTATTATAATTCCTGTATCAAGATAATAGTTTATTATCCATGCTATGATTGTATTGAATGAAGACTCATTTACATGTGTGGATACATAGACAAAACACCGTCCCTAGCATGCCTCTAGTTGGCTAGCCAGTTGATCAATGATAGTCAGTGTCTTCTGATTATGAACAAAGTGTTGTTGCTTGATAACTGGATCACGTCATTGGGAGAATCACGTGATGGACTAGACCCAAACTAATAGACGTAGCATGTTGATCGTGTCATTTTGTTGCTACTGTTTTCTGCGTGTCAAGTATTTATTCCTATGACCATGAGATCATATAACTCACTGACACCAGAGGAATGCTTTGTGTGTATCAAACGTCGCAACGTAATTGGGTGACTATAAAGATGCTCTACAGGTATCTCCGAAGGTGTTAGTTGAGTTAGTATGGATCAAGACTGGGATTTGTCACTCCGTGTAACGGAGAGGTATCTCGGGGCCCACTCGGTAATACAACATCACACACAAGCCTTGCAAGCAATGTAACTTAGTGTAAGTTACCGGATCTTGTATTACGGAACGAGTAAAGAGACTTGCCGGTAAACGAGATTGAAATAGGTATGCGGATACTGACGATCGAATCTCGGGCAAGTAACATACCGAAGGACAAAGGGAATGACATACGGGATTATACGAATCCTTGGCACTGAGATTCAAACGATAAGATCTTCGTAGAATATGTAGGATCCAATATGGGCATCCAGGTCCCACTGTTGGATATTGACCGAGGAGTCTCTCGGGTCATGTCTACATAGTTCTCGAACCCGCAGGGTCTGCACACTTAAGGTTCGACGTTGTTTTATGCGTATTTGAGTTATATGGTTGGTTACCGAATGTTGTTCGGAGTCCCGGATGAGATCACGGACGTCACGAGGGTTTCCGGAATGGTCCGGAAACGAAGATTGATATATAGGATGACCTCATTTGATTACCGGAAGGTTTTCGGAGTTACCGGGAATGTACCGGGAATGACGAATGGGTTCCGGGAGTTCACCGGGGGGGGGGGGGGGGCAACCCACCCCGGGGAAGCCCATAGGCTTTGGGGAGACACACCAGCCCTTAGTGGGCTGGTGGGACAGCCCCAAAGGGGCCTATGCGCCAAGGATAAGAAATCAAAGGAAAAGAAAAAAAAAGAGGGAGGAGGTGGGAAGGGAGGAGGACTCCCTCCCACCAAACCTAGTCCAACTCGGTTTGGGGGGGGGGCGAGTCCTCCCCCTTGGCTCGGCCGACTCCTTGGGGTTCCTTGGACCCCAAGGCAAGGCCCCCCCTCCCTCCTCCTATATATATGGAGCAATTAGGGCTGATTTGAGACGACTTTCTCACGGCAACCCGACCACATACCTCCATAGTTTTTCCTCTAGATCGCGTTTCTGCGGAGCTCGGGCGGAGCCCTGCTGAGACAAGATCATCACCAACATCCGGAGCATCGTCACACTGCCGGAGAACTCTTCTACCTCTCCGTCTCTCTTGCTGGATCAAGAAGGCCGAGATCATCGTCGAGCTGTACGTGTGGTGAACGCAGAGGTGCCGTCCGTTCGGTACTAGATCGTGGGACTGATCGTGGGATTGTTCGCGGGGCGGATCGAGGGACGTGAGGACGTTCCACTACATCAACCGCGTTCTCTAACGCTTCTGCTGTACGATCTACAAGGGTACGTAGATCACTCATCCCCTCTCGTAGATGGACATCACCATGATAGGTCTTCGTGCGCGTAGGAAATTTTTTGTTTCCCATGCGACATTCCCCAACAGTGGCATCATGAGCTAGGTTCATGCGTAGTTGTCTTCTCGAGTAGAACACAAAAGGTTTTGTGGGCGGTGATGTGCGCTTTGCTGCCCTCCTTAGTCTTTTCTTGATTCCGCGGTATTGTTGGATTGAAGCGGCTTGGACCGACATTACTCGTACGCTTACGAGAGACTGGTTTCATCGTTACGAGTAACCCCCTTTGCTCAAAGATGACTGGCAAGTGACGGTTTCTCTAACTTTAGTTGAATCGGATTTGACCGAGGAGGTCCTTGGATGAGGTTAAATAGCAACTCATATATCTCCGTTGTGGTGTTTGCGTAAGTAAGATGCGATCCTACTAGATACCCTTGGTCACCACGTAAAACATGCAACAACAAAATTAGAGGACGTCTAACTTGTTTTTGCAGGGTATGATTGTGATGTGATATGGCCAACGATGTGATGTGATATATTGGATGTATGAGATGATCATGTTGTAATAGAAATATCGACTTACACGTCGATGGTACGGCAACCGGCAGGAGCCATAGGGTTGTCTTTATACTAACGTTTGTGCTTGCAGATGCGTTTACTATTTTGCTAGGATGTAGCTTTAGTAGTAATAGCATAAGTAGCACGACAACCCCGATGGCAACACGTTGATGGATGATCATGGTGTGGCGCCGGTGACAAGAAGATCGTGCCGGTGCTTTGGTGATGGAGATCAAGAAGCACGTGATGATGGCCATATCATGTCACTTATGAATTGCATGTGATGTTAATCCTTTTATGCACCTTATTTTGCTTAGAACGACGGTAGCATTATGAGGTGATCTCCCACTAAAATTTCAAGATGAAATTGTGTTCTCCCCGACTGTGCACCGTTGCTACAGTTCGTCGTTTCGAGACACCACGTGATGATCGGGTGTGATAGACTCATCTTCACATACAATGGGTGCAAAAGTTGCGCACGCGGAACACTCGGGTTAAGCTTGACGAGCCTAGCATGCGCAGACATGGCCTCGGAACACATGAGACCGAAAGGTCGATCATGAATCATATAGTTGATATGATTAGCATAGGGATGCTTACCAGTGAAACTACTCTCGACTCACGTGATGATCGGACTTGGGATAGTGTAAGTGGATCATGAACCACTCAAATGACTAGAGAGATGTACTTTTTGAGTGGGAGTTTAGCATATAATTTGATTAAGTTGAACTCTAATTATCTTGAACATAGTCTAAGTCCACTTTGAATATATTTGTGTTGTAGATCATGGCTCACGCGACAGTCATCCTGAATTTTAATACGTTCCTAGAGAAAGCTAAGTTGAAAGATGATGGAAGCAACTTTGTAGACTGGGCTCGTAATCTTAAGCTAATCTTACAAGCTGGGAAGAAGGATTATGTCCTTAATGCTGCGCTAGGAGATGAACCACCCGCTACGGCTGATCAGGATGTTAAGAACGCTTGGTTAGCACGTACGGAGGACTACTCAATAGTTCAATGTGCAGTCTTGTATGGCTTAGAACCGGGACTTCAACGTCGCTTTGAGCGTCATGGAGCATTTGAGATGTTCCAGGAGTTGGAGTTTATCTTTCAGAAGAACGCCCGGATCGAGAGGTATGAGACCTCCGATAAATTCTATGCTTGCAAGATGGAGGAAAACTCGTCTGTCAGTGAACTTGTGCTCAAAATGTCTGGGTACTCAAACCGTCTAGCTGAACTGGGGATTGAACTCCCGCAGGAAGCTATCACTGACAGAATCCTTCAATCACTGCCGCCAAGCTATAAAGGCTTTGTGTTGAACTACAACATGCAAGGGATGAACAAGTCTCCCGGCGAGTTGTTTGCGATGCTGAAAGTCGCAGAGTCTGAACTCCTAAAGAGCATCAAGTGTTGATGGTGAGCAAGACCACTAGTTTCAAGAGAAACGGCAAAGGCATGAAGGGCAATTCAAAGAAGAGCGGCAAGCCTGTTGCCAATCCGCCGAAGAAACCCAAGGCTGGACCTAAGCCTGAAACAGAGTGCTTCTATTGCAAGGGTATGGGTCACTGGAAGCGCAATTGCCCCAAGTATCTGGCAGATAAGAAGGCGGGCAAAGAAGAATCAGGTATATTTGATATACATGTTATTGATGTGTACTTAACCGGCTCTCGTAGTAGTGCCTGGGTATTCTTTACCGGTTCTGTTGCTCATATTTGCAACTCGAAACAGGAACTGCGGAATAGACGAAGGCTGTCAAAAGACGAAGTGACGATGCGCGTAGGAAACGGTTCCAAGGTTGATGCAACCGCTGTCGGCACAGTGTCACTTCAGCTACCATCAGGATTAGTGATGAACTTAAATCATTGTTATTTAGTGCCTGCGTTGAGCATGAACATTATATCTGGATCTTGTTTATTGCGAGACGGTTACTCTTTTAAGTCTGAGAATAATGGTTGTTCAATTTCTATGAGTAACATCTTTTATGGTCATGCACCGAATGTGAGAGGATTGTTCATATTGAATCTTGATAGCGATACGCATATACATAACATTGAGACCAAAAGAGTTAGAGTAAACAATGATAGCGCCATATTTTTGTGGCACTGCCGCTTGGGTCATATTGGTGTAAAGCGCATGAAGAAACTCCATGCTGATGGACTTTTGGAGTCACTTGACTTTGATTCACTTGACACGTGCGAACCATGCCTCATGGGCAAGATGACTAAGACTCCGTTCTCCGGAACAATGGAGCGTGCAAGTGACTTGTTGGAAATCATACATACCGATGTGTGTGGTCCAATGAGCGTGGAGGCACGCGGCGGATATCGTTATTTTCTCACCTTCACTGACGATTTAAGTAGATATGGTTATGTCTACTTGATGAAGCACAAGTCTGAAACATTTGAAAAGTTCAAGCAATTTCAGAGTGAAGTGGAAAATCATCGTAACAAGAAGATCAAGTTCCTACGGTCTGATCGTGGGGGTGAATATCTGAGTTTCGAGTTTGGCGCTCACTTAAGACAATGTGGAATTGTTTCGCAGTTAACACCGCCTGGAACACCACAGCGTAATGGTGTGTCCGAACGTCGTAATCGTACTTTGTTAGAAATGGTGCGATCTATGATGTCTCTTACTGATTTGCCGTTATCATTTTGGGGTTATGCATTAGAAACAGCTGCATTCACTTTAAATAGGGCACCATCAAAATCCGTTGAGACGACACCATACGAACTGTGGTATGGCAAGAGGCCAAAATTGTCGTTTCTTAAAGTTTGGGGATGTGATGCTTATGTCAAAAAGCTTCAGCGTGAAAAGCTGGAACCCAAAGCGGAAAAATGCATCTTCATAGGTTACCCAAAGGAGACAGTTGGGTACACCTTCTATCTCAAATCCGAGGGCAAAGTGTTTGTTGCTAAGAACGGAGATTTTCTCGAGAAGGAGTTTCTCTCAAGAGAATTGAGTGGGAGGAAGATAGAACTTGACGAGGTTGTCGAACCTCTCATCCCTCTGGATGGTGGCGCAGGGCAAGGGGAAACCTCTGTCGTTGCGACGCCGGTTGAGGAGGAAGTTAATGATGATGATCATGAAACTCCAGTTCAAGTTTCTATTGAACCATGCAGGTCGACGAGATCACGCGCTGCTCCAGAGTGGTACGGTAATCCCGTCTTATCGATCATGTTGTTAGACAACAATGAACCTGCAAATTATGAAGAAGCAATGGTGGGCCCAGATTCCAACAAATGGCGAGAAGCCATGAAATCCGAGATAGGATCCATGTATGAGAACAAAGTGTGGACTTTGGAGATACTACCTGAGGGCCGCAAGGCTATTCAGAACAAATGGATCTTTAAGAAAAAGACGGACGCTGACGGTAATGTGACCGTTTATAAAGCTCGACTTGTGGAAAAGGGTTTTTCACAAGTTCCTGGAGTTGACTACGATGAGACTTTCTCACCCGTAGCGATGCTTAAGTCCGTCAGAATCATGTTAGCAATAGCTGCATTTTTCGATTATGAAATCTGGCAGATGGATGTCAAAACGGCGTTCCTTAATGGTTTCCTTAAGGAAGAGTTGTATATGATGCAACCCGAAGGTTTTGTCGATCCTAAAAATGCTGACAAGGTGTGCAAGCTCCAGCGATCCATTTATGGACTGGTGCAAGCATCTCGGAGTTGGAACAAATGCTTTGATGAGGTGATCAAAGCATTTGGGTTTGTACAAGTGGTTGGAGAATCTTGTATTTACAAGAAAGTGAGTGGGAGCTCTGTGGCGTTTCTAATATTATATGTGGATGGCATATTACTGATTGGAAACAACGTAGAGCTTTTGGAGAGCATAAAAGGTTACTTGAATAAAAGTTTCTCTATGAAGGACCTAGGAGAAGCTGCTTACATTCTAGGCATTAAGATCTATAGGGATAGATCAAAACGCCTGATAGGACTTTCACAAAGCACATACCTTGATAAAGTTTTGAAGAGGTTCAAAATGGAATAGTCCAAGAAAGGGTTCTTGCCAGTTTTACAAGGTACGAGATTGAGTAAGACTCAGTGCCCAGCAACTGATGAAGATAGAGAGCATATGCGCTCTGTCCCCTATGCTTCAGCCATAGGTTCTATCATGTATGCGATGCTGTGCACTAGACCGGATATTAGCCTGGCCATAAGTATGGCAGGTAGGTTCTAGAGTAATCCAGGAGTGGATCACTGGACAGCGGTCAAGAATATCCTGAAGTACCTGAAAAGGACTAAGGAGATGTTTCTCGTGTATGGAGGTGACGAAGAGCTCGCCGTAAAAGGTTACGTCAATGCAAGCTTTGACACAGATCCGGACGACTCTAAGTCGCAAACCGGATACGTATTTATTCTTAATGGGGGTGCAGTAAGCTGGTGCAGTTCCAAGCAAAGCGTCGTAGCAGATTCTACATGTGAAGCGGAGTACATGGCTGCCTCGGAGGCGGCTAAGGAGGGTGTCTGGATGAAGCAGTTCATGACGGATCTTGGAGTGGTGCCAAGTGCACTGGATCCGATAACCTTGTTCTGTGACAACACTGGTGCCATTGCCTTAGCAAAGGAACCACGGTTTCACAAGAAGACCAGACACATCAAACGACGCTTCAACCTCATCCGCGACTACGTCGAGGAAGAGGACGTAAATATATGCAAAGTGCACACGGATCTGAATGTAGCGGACCCGCTGACTAAACCTCTTCCACGGCCAAAACATGATCGTCACCAGAACTGTATGGGTGTTAGATTTATTACAATGTAATTCACATGGTGATGTGAGGGCTAGATTATTGACTCTAGTGCAAGTGGGAGACTGTTGGAATTATGCGCTAGAGGCAATAATAAATGTATGGTTATTATTATAATTCCTGTATCAAGATAATAGTTTATTATCCATGCTATAATTGTATTGAATGAAGACTCATTTACATGGGTGGATACATAGACAAAACACCGTCCCTAGCATGCCTCTAGTTGGCTAGCCAGTTGATCAATGATAGTCAGTGTCTTCTGATTATGAACAAAGTGTTGTTGCTTGATAACTGGATCACGTCATTGGGAGAATCACGTGATGGACTAGACCCAAACTAATAGACGTAGCATGTTGATCGTGTCATTTTGTTGCTACTGTTTTCTGCGTGTCAAGCATTTATTCCTATGACCATGAGATCATATAACTCACTGACACCAGAGGAATGCTTTGTGTGTATCAAACGTCGCAACGTAACTGGGTGACTATAAAGATGCTCTACAGGTATCTCCGAAGGTTTTAGTTGAGTTAGTATGGATCAAGACTGGGATTTGTCACTCCGTGTAACGGAGAGGTATCTCGGGGCCCACTCGGTAATACAACATCACACACAAGCCTTGCAAGAAATGTAACTTATTGTAAGTTATGGGATCTTGTATTACGGAATGAGTAAAGAGACTTGCCGGTAAACGAGATTGAAATAGGTATGCGGATACTGACGATCGAATCTCGGGCAAGTAACATACCGAAGGACAAAGGGAATGACATACGGGATTATACGAATCCTTGGCACTGAGGTTAAAGCGATAAGATCTTCGTAGAATATGTAGGATCCAATATGGGCATCCAGGTCCCGCTATTGGATATTGACCGAGGAGTCTCTCGGGTCATGTCTACATAGTTCTCGAACCCGCAGGGTCTGCACACTTAAGGTTCGACGTTGTTTTATGCGTATTTGAGTTATATGGTTGGTTACCGAATGTTGTTCGGAGTCCCGGATGAGATCACGGACGTCACGAGGGTTTCCGAAATGGTCCGGAAACAAAGATTGATATATAGGATGACCTCATTTGATTACCGGAAGGTTTTAGGAGTTACCGGGAATGTACCGGGAATGACGAATGGGTTCCGGGAGTTCACCGGGGGGGGGGGGGGGGGGGAACCCACCCCGGGGAAGCCCATAGGCTTTGGGGAGACACACCAGCCCTTAGTGGGCTGGTGGGACAGCCCCAAAGGGGCCTATGCGCCAAGGATAAGAAATCAAAGGAGAAGAAAAAAAAAGAGGGAGGAGGTGGGAAGGGAGGAGGACTCCCTCCCGCCAAACCTAGTCTAACTCGGTTTGGGGGGGGGAGAGTCCTCCCCCTTGGCTCGGCCGACTCCTTGGGGGTCCTTGGACCCCAAGGCAAGGCCCCCCCTCCCTCCTCCTATTTATATGGAGCAATTAGGGCTGATTTGAGACGACTTTCTCACGGCAGCCCGACCACATACCTCCATAGTTTTTCCTCTAGATCGCGTTTCTGCGGAGCTCGGGCGGAGCCCTGCTGAGACAAGATCATCACCAACCTCCGGAGCGCCGTCATGCTGCCGGAGAAATCTTCTACCTCTCCGTCTCTCTTGCTGGATCAAGAAGGCCGAGATCATCGTCGAGCTGTACGTGTGGTGAACGCGGAGGTGCCGTCCGTTCGGTACTAGATCGTGGGACTGATCGTGGGATTGTTCGCGGGGCGGATCGAGGGACGTGAGGACGTTCCACTACATCAACCGCGTTCTCTAACGCTTCTTCTGTACGATCTACAGGGGTACGTAGATCACTCATCCCCTCTCGTAGATGGACATCACCATGATAGGTCTTCGTGCGCGTAGGAAATTTTTTGTTTCCCATGCGACATTCCCCAACAGAAATACCCCATACACCGAAACCACAAACCAAACCTAGTGATTGAGCATCACTGAAGAAGTTGTTCCTGTGTGGGACTGAAGACTTTTACCTTTGAGGACTGTGCATCCTCCAGACGGTTAGGCATCATGGTCTAGAGCAATCCAGCAGTCAATTGTGGATCGCCGGGTGACCAAGTTTGTGCGGGTTTGGAAGTCTGCCCTGAAGACTTACCACGAGTGTTGGGCGATGACTGTGTGTCCTTAGCTCAAGGAGAATACGGTAGGGACTGTGTGTCCCGGGACTGGGTGGCCTTTGGTTTCAATACCAAGCCGCTCCAAACCAGATGTACAACTGTCACAACAGTTGGAACTGGGTCATCAAAAACTGTCTTCACTGAGAAACGGGTTCTAATTCCTCAACTCTTTGTGTTGTGGTGCTCGGAAAAGGTTGCTGAGAGCACTGGGATGATCCCCAGGCTCGACCTCATCCAGCACTGGCCTCAGGGAGGGCTATAGGTGGCCGGAGCAAGCCGGGGACGAGCCGAGGCGGCTGCCGGAGTTCGGGCTCGATGGTCCAGTGGGTAGAGGGCACAGATCCGAGGGGAAGAAGAGGGGAAATGATCGCAGGCTCACGGTGGAGGTGAAGCTAGGCTCAGACTGCTCGGGGAGGGGCTGTAGCCGGCGTTTCACCGTCGATTTGCCGCTGACCGAAGGTTGAAGACGATGGCGTTGGGGACGTTGCAGGGCTCGGGGAGGCTTCGACCTTTGCACAGAGAACCAGCTCGTCTAGGCGGAGCTACTGGACTACTCGGGAGAAAGGTCATGTGGCTAGAGGCACGACGGCTCGAGCTCGAGCTCTTGGCAATGGCGGCAGAAGGAGGGAGGAGAGATCACAAGAGGAGGGGGAAACTAAAGCAGGGGAACGGATAGAGACGGGCTCGGGGTGGATATCCCCGCTGTCGCGCTGTCCTGGGGAGCACCGGAGCGTGCCACGACGAAGAAGGAGGTGGAGGAGCCGCCGTGGGCGTTCGCTCCTCTGCCAAAAGGCAGGAGGAAGAAGATGCCCTTGCCCCTGGTGGTCTGGGCCTCCTCAGGGAGACAGGTAAGGCTTTCCTCTTTTCTTTCTATTTTCTTTCTGTTTTGTTTTTCTGATTTGCTAACTATTTTGATTTGTTTTTTTTTTATTTCAGCTCCAAAATAATTTATAAAAATATTTTGAACACACCAGAATATTAGTTGGAATATATCCAACCATTCCTGAAGTTTTCAACATTTTTGAAAACTTAAAGTTTTTGAATTCAAATTTTAAACTCGAAACCAGTAGCTTTTTGCATTTATTTGAAATGCCAAGAGTGTTATGAAAATGGTTTTCTTCATTGCTTATTTGTTTCCGTGATTTATCAGAAAATTTGAACTTTTCTTGAGGCCATTTTGAGTTCATTGATTTGAACAAGTTTATAATTCCTTTGAATTTGAGAAGTGGCTAGGTTTTTTTGAGTGTTCCTTCACCACTTGCTTGTTCTTGTTGAAAATTTCCTAGATGCAATGCAAAGAAGATATGAACACAATGCTAACTTGATTAAGGTGTCAGGGATGTGACACCAAATTCCTCGGAACTATACTCTGTTCACAGGTACACACATGTCAGCTGATGAATCTCTCGGTTCTCATCACATTAACTCATTTGCAGCGTTTCTCGAAGAAATCTTCAAGTCTCATCAGAATCCTCAAGAGTTCAATCTCATTAGCAAAATCCTCAACTGAAGAAAATGGAGGATGACAGAAAACTGAAGGGAGGATATTTACTTGGACTATTGCATGCCTGATGAAAATGAGACAATGGCCAAGAGAAAGATACGGCTGCAGAAGATAGAACCCCGATGGGCGAAGGAATGGAAGGAATACAGGTTTGTGACTCCCAAATATGCGAAGAAATTCGCTCTGAAGCCCCCTGACAGAAGGGCCCCACTTGAGGATCATCAAGTAGCACATCCATCAAGCCTCATGACTATTGATGACTACTAGATGAGAAGGAAAAGCATCTGGCTAAGCTCAAGAAGCAGGAAGAAGCTGCAGTGAGGAAATTCAATGAATCCTCAGCTGCTGCCTCAGCTGCTGCTACTTCCTCTGCCGCAGAAACCTCTGGCTCAGAAATTCCTCAAATGCAGTGTGTGCCATCAAAGCCAAGGCCTCCAAAGCCTCATGAGAAGTCTGCTCAGGATTCAGTCACAAAACCCTCAGCACCAAAACCTTCAACACCAAAACCATCAGCGCCAAAGCCCTCAGTACCAATCTCCTCAGCTCCAAAAATCCTCAGCTCCACCTCCAAAGCCTCAAGAGAAACCAGTACATAAGCAAGTCATGAAGCCTATGACCGCCAGCTCCAGCTCCTCACTACGAGCTGCAACCAGCTCGGAGACAAAGTCTTCAACACCTCCTGCGAAGACTTTGGTAACTGCTGAACGTGCAACTCTGCCAAGCCCCAGCAAAATCATCACCGTCCCGTCTGCATCAGAGGGAAGTGATGAATTTGATGATGAAACCCTGCAAGCCATCATCAGAAACAAGCAGGAAAGAGTAGCTCAAGCATCGGGCAGTGCCATTCCTCTCGCAATGGACCCCAAGGTCCTCCTTGACTACATCAACATCTGGTATGATGACCCAAACACTCCAGTTGATGATTTGAAGATTCCCCCCTGGCATCAGCCACATGGTGACCACTTTCATCAATGAAGCCAAGTGGAAAGAACAGCAGTCCAGGAAGGCCAAAGTTGCAAAGATTAAAAAGGAGAAATTCCTCAGCAGAATCTCCTCAAATTGACTCCTGATGCACTGGTGTCAACACAGGCAGAGCTGAAGAAATTGACTGACAAGTACTCCAAGCTGTCAGATCGTAAAAGCCTCAAAACCAATTTCATCAAGCTGGCCACTAGTGCTGTTGATGACTACAATAAGAAGGCCGCACCCCCAGCACCAACTCCTTAGCCCTTGATTGAGGAGCCAGCAGATGAATCTCCTGATGATGAGGAAACTCCTCAAGCTGAGGAAGTACACCAAGAACGCCGTGTTGATGAACCGGCTATTGAAGAAATCATCAGGGAAACTCCAGCTGATGAATTTGCTGCCGCTGATGAGACTGTCCCTGACCGAGCTGCTTCGCCAAAGCAAGCTGATGACTCTGTTCCAGCTGGTTCCTCAATACCAGCTGAAGAGTTTGTCAAGAGAACCCCTTCACCAAAAGCTTCAACGATGAAGAAGATGACTCCGTCTGCATCAGACGTGAAGAAAACCAGGGCTGCTGAAAAGGAAGCCAAAAAGAGAAAGGCCTCCTCAGCAGAAGAAGAAACAGAGGCAAAGTGCCTCAAAGCACTTGAAGAAACTGCTCCTCTGGACCCTGTGCCCCTGAATGTCGATCCTTCCTATGAACTGGTCATCATTGATGATCCAGCAAAAAAGGCAGATGAGGAAATGAAAGATGCCGCCTCTGAGGAACACACTGACGAGGAAATTCATATAGACGACAGTCCTCAGCCTTTCATTCCTCAAAAAGACAATGTTCAAGCATCAAGCCACCAAGCCAGCTGAGGAAGAACAAACTAAAAATCCTCAAGCTGATGAAATTCAACGCTCTGAGCAGAATCCTCAAGATGAGGAACAGGCTGATCCAACTCCTCCAACTGAGCAAGAAGAAGCACAACCAGAGCAAGCCCCTCAGCCTGACGCCCAGCAAGCACCATCTCCTCAGCCTGAAGTACCAACTGCTGAAATTCCTCACCCTGAGGAAAATGCTGATGAAAATGCACCGAACCAAGACAATGCATTCATCGTGCTCAACCCAGAGACTGCCATTGTTGTCTCCCCTCCTGTTCGTCAGCAAAATCTAAAGCCAGTTCAGCGTCAGCCATTCTCCAAGCGTCCTAAGTTTCAAAAGGAAAATTTCTTTGAAGAACGCATGTACTTCCTTGGAGAGAACCCCTATGACAACCCTCAAATGAGGCATCTGAAGTTTTGGACTAGGACTCAGATGAATTACTATGCCTCTGTGCTATGTGGACGAAACAAGATATTCCAGCACAGGCATATTCCTCATGTTGAACTTGAAGCAATACCGTGCCTGGCGCCAGTCCTCAGTGTACTCCATGATGCTGGTTTACTACCAATGTGCTCTGACATCTCTGACTGGAACAACAAGCTAATTCTTTAGTTCTATGCCACTCTTCACATCTCCGGCAACCCTGAAGATATTAACACTTGGGTGTTTGACTAGATGACACAGAACACTCACTACAAGGCGCCCGCTACTGAGCTTCTTCGTGAACTGCCTGTACCAATTCCCTCAGATGAGGCTGTGAAGCTTTATGGTGAGCGTGAGCTGCCAAATGGGATGATGGAAGTCCTCATGAAACCATTGGCTGAAGGAAAATCTCTGAGAACAACCTTCCTCGTCCACGAGCTCAAGTACACACCCAGGTCTGTCTACAGAATCCTTTGCAGTGTGCTCGCGCCGATCAAAGGCCATGATGATGAAGAAGATGTTGTAGGCCTCATGAAGAATATCCTATTCAACATCATTCATGGTATTCCTATCAACATCCATGATTACTTCTTGAGGACTTTGGCCGACAATGCTTTGTGCCCTTTTGATCACAAGATATATGCCCCATGGATCATGAGATTCATCAGGACAAGGACAGGCATCAACTTCCACGCTGATTTCCAAAACCATGTTGGTTATATGCCTCCTATCCGGGTCAACAAGAAGACTTTCGAGTCCATTGAAGGAAAAGGAAAATCTGTGATTGAAGAAGGCAGTAGGCCCCTTGATGGCCAGTTCAGAGAGCAAAAAGCTTATTCTTCATGGGATGATACTGAGACTCGTCCGGCAAGCCCCGTTCCTCCTCGCGTGATGAATACCAGAGAGCTCCTCCTCAGTCTTCACCAGAAGGTGGATCGCAACCACAAATGGGTCAAACGCCAGTTTGGTGCCAGTGTGCAAACCCTCACTGAAACACAGAACTTTGTGAATCTCAACCATCACTATCTGCATGAGGTTTTTGATCACACCTGGGCTACACTTGCACATCCGAAGAATCAGACTGAGCTTGAAGAATTGGACTTTGAGAGAGACTTTGAATGGTCGTGGCCTCCCAAGAAGAAGTTTAGGCCTATTCCAGTGCCAGACCTTGAAGACAGCTCCTTTTCTTCATTCCGCACTGCTGAAACTGATGAAGAACAGCTCGACACTGCTACCGGTCGAAGGAAGAAGACTACTTCCAAGAAGCATCATGGCTCTTCATCAACTGCCACGAAGTGAAGTCTTCACGAACGTTAGTCCTCAGTTTGTCCCTTTTTGTCACTTGATGACAAAGGGGGAGAAACTTGAGAGTTAGTCTTCAAGCGGGATATTTTTGGGGCTTATGAACTATATTTAAGTTACAAACTATTGGCTCTTCTGAAGTTTTTATGTAATGAGTTGTAACTTAAGCCCGATGGTACTTTGACGCATTTGAACGTTTTTCTTCGCATGCTTATTCCTCGAGTTTTAATGCACACATGCTGGAATTCGTCAGATACCATTTGTCATCATGCATCTTCATTTTCTTCATATGATATGTTACATATATGCATAATTTACAAGACTCAGGGGGAGATCTCCATGATATAAATCATAAGTGTGCATTTGCTGTAAAAAGCAAAATCCTCAAGATATGCACATCTTCAGGGGGAGTCTCTCTGAATCTTGATTTCAAATTCCTCAAATGAGTATTTACACTTCATATTTTTGATCCCTGTTGAAGACTTAACCTAATTGTCATCAACCACCAAAAAGAGGGAGATTGTAAGTGCATCTAGTGCCCCTTAGTGATTTTGGTGGTTTGAGGACTTATAGGTTAAGTATCTAATGTGTTTGTGAGTGTACACAGGATCTATAAGTCATTGAGGAGTTTGAGATATTTGAAGAATATCGACCCCTAAAAATGTATGCCTTCAGTTGAAGAAAATGGTCTGAAGCTGAAGAAATGAATTGCGAGGAATCTGTGATAAAATTGATATTCCTCATGAAGATACTGATATTGAGAAGTCTGGTGTGTCTTGAACAAAATCACTCTGAAGAATTTGAAGCATGAAGATTTACACTTTCTGTTTTACTTTCTTCGCATTTCAGTAATAGGAACACCGTACTGTTAAAGGGGTCGAAGTTACACTATGGAATGAATTTCCTCATGATGCTCAACCCAAGCCTAATCCTACCAAAAGCCTCAAATGAGGAATACGAGTGACATGAGGACTCTCACAGTTGAGGGTTCCGACCGTTTTGATAGCCACGCCAAGTCACTGGTCTTATCCACTCCAACGGTCATATTACTTAAGGGCATTAGTGTCAAATCATGTCGGGATGCTCCCAGGCTATAAATAGCCACCCCCCCACAACCACTAGCTGGTTGGCTGCTCCGTTAGAAACTGACACTTGTCATAAGAGCAACCCAGTTCCTCAGTGCCTTCGAGAGTAATTCATCAGTGAGGAAATACACCAAACACCGAAACCACAAACCAAACCTAGTGATTGAGCATCACTGAAGAAGTTGTTCCTGTGTGGGACTGAAGCCTTTTTCCTTTGAGGACTGTGCATCCTCCAGACGGTTAGGCGTCATGGTCTAGAGCTTTCCAGCAGTCAATTGTGGATCACCGGGTGACCAAGTTTGTGAGGGTTTGGAAGTCTGCCCCGAAGACCTACCACGAGTGTTGGGCGAGGACTGTGTGTCCTTAGCTCAAGGAGAATACGGTAGGGACTGTGTGTCCTGGGAATGTGTGTCCTTTGGTTTCAATACCAAGCCGCTCCAAACCAGATGTACGACTGTCACGGCAGTTGGAACTGGGTCATCAACGACTATCTTCACTGAGAAACGGGTTCTAATTCCTCAACTCCTTACTTTCCCCGTATTATGTGTTGATGATTTTCATTATGACTGTTTGAAGAATTTGCTGAAGACTTTCTCTGAATTTCCTCAACCCCAAATTATTCACGTCAGTTAATCCTCATCTGAATTCTGCGTGCCTGCTCACTGTGCAATCTGTTTTCACATTCTTCACTTTGAAAAACTGCTGTTGTGAAACTTTGCACTTCTGATCCTTTACTGTTTCCACTGTAAATTAGTCATCGGTGAAGAATTTCCTCAAAAGGAATTTCCTCAGTGATGATATTCTTAAAATCTCCTATTCACCACCCCTTTAGTCGATATAACGCACATTCAATTATGTTGCATATTATATATCGTTGTTAATCAACTTATGATGCAGGTACATAGATCAGAGATGGCGATGGACTACTACACCGTATTCATTGGGAGGGTTCCAGGAGTGTACGACCACTGGTAAGACGCTCAGGCCGAGTGGACAGGTACCCGGGCGCTAACCAGAGAGGGTTCGATAGCAGAGCCGAAGAAGAAATGGGTTACTTGAAGTGGATGCTACGGCAAGAGACGGAGCGAAACTGGTGCCTCAAGAAGTACTGCATAGTCGCGCTCTTGCTCATGCTGATCGTCTTCTCTTCTACATGATGGTTTGAATAGGGATGATGAAACTTGTGGGTGTGCCATGACTTGTATGTATTGCTATTTTCGAGATTTGATGATATTTGTGTTGGATAACGATATATGTGTTGGATAATGATGATGATGATATAAAAGACGAGACTACTTTATGTGTATTATATGATGAGAATAATGCATGTTTATTATGATACGATGAAACTACTGTTTAGAACATGCACAAATACGTAGAGGGGTCATAAATACGACGGGAATTAAATATTGAAAGCATGATTATTACGAGTAGCGCTGGAATATTAACAATAGTGCTGGCTTAGCAGTTGGGCTTTATTTATTCCAGCGCTACTGCTAATGTAGATACTAGTAGCGCTTTAAATCCAGCGGTACTGCTAATAGGTTAGCTGTAGCGTGTTAGCAATAGCGCTGGCCCGAATGCTACTAGTTAGGGAAAAACCAGCGCTACTGGTAGGCTTTCTCCTAGTGGTGTCGGGCTCAAAAACTTCTGGTCCGAATTGCATTTGCTTCTCCTAGCATACTATACAGTACTAGTATCATGCATACATGCATGTTGCTTGCTTGTCAAAAAGAATGGAGCTAGTTCAGAGACAAGAAATAAAAAAATGGAATGGAGCATGCACACACAACGAGTACAAACTAAAGGTGGATAAGTCAGTTAACAAAAAAAGATGGAAAAGTTTATCTCTAGTGCATGTCAAAGGAGGAAAAAAGAGGAAGAACGAGACCGCTGGTCTAGGCATCTTAGCCCATTCCTTGTTAAATTTAGAAAAGAAATTTGTGTTTGGGGAATTAAGCCCCCTCTAGCTCATTCCTTGTATCATTAAATTTTAAAAAAGAAATTAACTTTTCGATCCCCATATCTCGGCCCTCGGGCCCGTATTTGCTCTCGCAAAAGCACATCTTAGTAAATTTGGGCCGCCCTAAAATGTAAATTTGGGCAGCAGCTGACCTTCCTCTTGGCACACACGCACCACATCTAGCCTCTCGCCATTACTACCTCCATCGCCTCTATTCCCCTCTCCTGCCACCCTTTCCTGCACCATCACCTCACTCGTCGACGCAGAAATTGTTGTCGTCGTGGCTGACATCGCGTAAATCCATCATGTAACCGCCGAGGTTAGCTTTCAATGAGAATCGAGCCACCTTGTCCCACAGATGGAGAGATATGTTCACTTGCGAGCCCTAGCCGGGTGATGACACCAGAACGAGGTAGTTAACCTCCACCTCCATAGTGGCCTTCCCAGCATCATCGCCAGTACCCTCCATCGCTATTCTGCTCGAGCCGAATCTAAGTCACCGGCCACCGCCACTCCGACCATCGATGCCCAAAAGGTGTTCAAATTTTTTCCCAATCACTACTACAAATCCAAATGGAACTGACCTATCATCACTAACCGGTCCTTGACCACGCGTCAGTGATAAGCATTATAACTGACCGGGCACTTAAGGGGTGTTAGTAACATTGAAATTTGGCCTCCGAAGGATGGTTATCACACGCCATTCACTAGTAAAAAACATGGTTATAGTTCTGCTGGTAAGAGGCTTTAGTCCCCGGTCTCCAACCGGGACTAATAACTTGGGACTAAAGGCCGTCCCTTTAGTCCTAGTTTGTCACAACCCATTACTAATTCCCTTCCACGTGGTAGGGAGCACGCGTCGAGGGGCGAGGACCTTTAGTCCCGGTTGATAAAACCAACCGGGACTAAGGGATTTGAGGAGTTGGGGCTTTGGGGTTTATTGTTTATTTTTTATTTTCATTTTCTGTTTTCCATTTAATTCTTTTATATTTTAAACATATCTTACGCTATTACATAGCATACACGTTATGCATATATCATAGGATTTCTCATAGGATCAATCATATATTATAGAATTTCTCATAGGACCATGCATATACATATATATATGCATATATACACCCATATATACAATTTGGTATATACATTTTTTCTCCTACAACTTGTGGATCAATTACATGCATGCATTAATTGGTGAAGTGGTATTCTCCTTTGGGATCTATGACCTGGTCAAGCAAAAATCCCGAAATTTCCTCTTGAAGTGCTCATATGCGTTCCTTTGGTAGGGGCCTATCCTGCATCTCCTTCATCTTTAAAGGAGAACAATATGATTATATTAGTTGTGTGTATATCTATTTGACCATGATAAAAAAAATCTAAATAGTGTTTACGTACCCCAAGAGTTCTTGCATCGTTTTTCCTCTGTTCAGTCATAAAGCGAATGTTCTCGCATAGTATCCACCTAGATTAGTCCCCTGTTCCTGCCGCATGCAGAACTTAACGAGAATAGAATTCAGTCAGATAATAATCAATCATTATAATGGTATTGAAACTAGAACTAAAGAGATGTGCGAACGTAGCTAGTACTACTTAATTACCTTGGAGGTTGACCATTCTAGCTTTGGTTTCCATTCACTACGAAACTTCTAGATGAACCGTGTCCAAACCCTGACCGGCAAAGGAAAAGAGTAAAGGAGTCATTGATTACTTAATATCAGGAAATGAACTAAAGAAGCCGACATAGTGCGATAATGATTGAAATTACCTGTCGAGCATCGACCTCAGGTTCATGTACTCTTTAGGGTATTTTCTTATTGAGTCCAGTAAAAGAACTTTTCCCTCGTCAATCGTAATGATTAGTAGGATAAAGTGGAAACTACTTTGTATAAGCAGGCATGCATGCATAACTCATCAAGTAATATACGTACACTTAACATCGAGTAAGCAAAATAGAATATATAGTACGAGACAGTAACACTCACCTGAATTTGTAAGGAAATAATATTGTTGGTTGGGTATTTAGTATCTCCAAAAACCGGAACAAGTTGTCCTCTATTTCATCTTTGTCTCATATTAACGTCTCCTCACAAATGGTATTTGTGTTAATGAAGCCAATGCCAAAGACTCCATCTCTTTTCATTTCAAACATCTTCATTCTACATAACACCACACAAAAGAATATAGTGAGGATAATTAGAGGCAAATGAATGAGCTGATGAGAGCTAGAGACTTAAATTGCAGAAAGAAATCACTTACACACAACAGCAACTGACGAGAGATTTGCCGAGTGCGGTCTGATTGAAGAACTACCACAATTCTGATTTTCAATCCACAAATCTTTTTGATGGAAGTAATTCTCTCCCTTGACTTTCACCATGAGGCACTCTCGCTCGAGTTTTGCTTCCGTCATGTACCAGGTATGCAATCTATACATTTGCGTCTGTAGCTCCTCGACAAGCTCAGGCGTGACGAGAGGTTGCCCGGCCGAAAATGTCCATGTTAGTTTATCCCCTTCCACCGTGGGCATTTCCTCGTCGATTAGAAGTTGTTCAATAGTGACACCGGCCTATCTAGCCATCTCTTCAGTAGTGGCGGGATTGATTACGACCTAGGTACCCACCTTGAGCAGCGGGATCGATTGTAGTGACTTATCTCCTAGCTGGGGAATGGTTTTCCTCCTTTTTGTACTACGGACCAAGTCCTTCGTTTCCCTTGATGATATGACCTGCTAATAGAGTGTTCATAGTATGACCCAGTTTTCTTCGGAGGCGGTTTAGCAAGATTGGCCACAACGCGTTGTGCGGTTTCCAGAGGTACTATCTCCTTTGGCAACGGGGGCAGTTTCGGTCAAAAATGGGCCTTCAATTCCTTAGCCACTTTGGTGTGTCCTTCCTTCGTTCTCTCCTCGTAAGCCAACTTCTTTTTGGCACGAGGGGAGGGTTTCTTCCTTGGTGATCTCTTCCGCTCTGGACTTTGGTTCCTCACCTGAAAATGCAATGGACGCGTACTCTCCCTAGGCCCCGTCTCGGGGTGGCAGGATGGAGTTGGCTGATGCGGTGGCGGACTCGTGCTGGGCTCCATGTCGGGGTGGGATGGAGTCGGCTGACGCGGTGGCGGACTAGAACTGTGCTCCATGTTGGGGTGGTGGGGTGAAGTTCGCTGACGCGACGGAGTTGGAGGAGGAGTCGATGTCCTTGGAAAGACGATGTAGTCCTTTCTCCATAAGCATAGACCACATAAGACTTCTTGAAGTGTTTGCTCCCCGACACAAGCATCACTACATCCACCCCAACACGAGAAGAGCGAGATGGAATCAGATTGGAATGGAAGGTTGCATCAGGGGGATTTGTTAGAGCACAACCATACACTACCTTCCTGGATATGTTCTTGATTTTCATGTGTAGCTCACAATTTTTCTCCTCTGTGATTTCAACCACGGGGTAACAAGCCAGCAGCGCATCATCGGCAATGACCCCCGTGGAACCCACGTTGCTTTTCGGCATCTGTGGGATGGTGCTATCCAATGCTTGAACTGATTGCTCCAGCCACTGAGACGCCCTTTGTTGGCTAAGTGTGTCGATCTTCTCCTGCTGCCGCAAGTATTTGCGTTCCAACTCCGCAAGCCGGTCAGCATCCTACTTTTCTTGGCTGCCTTCATATTATTCTTTCTCGAAACCCACGGAACAACGCCTTTGCCTCGTGTTCATCCCAGGTGTTCAGGATTCTTGAGGGCGAGTGTAAGCTCATTGTTCTCTCTCTTGGGCTAGAACTTAAAAGATCAATCAGACTTATTTGTGAAGTTCAAGCAATCAGAAGCAACTCAGGAGCGAGCGAGCATAAAAAATCAAAATGCTCAGAAAAAAGAGCATCACCATTCTTTGGGCCATGTGGCTACAAGAGTGGCATCCCTAAGTGGGATGAATATGAGCAAAAGATGATTGATGCAGGGGTCACTCCGCCAACAATTACTTGGCCCGAAAGGTGCATGAATTGTTTTTATGGGCATGGGGGAAAGTTGGACCCAAACACAGGGGTGATTCCGGAGCATGCAAGTCTTAAAAATGCCTTTGACGCTATAGTTGTCGCAATAGAAGATGCTCGAATGGGTGTGTTCTCGTATTGTCTAGTGAATTTTGGAGTCTTGTCTTGTTTGCCGAAGTCGGACCATAACCTTTTCTTCCAATTACATAGTTGTGGGGCCATCTTCTTAAGCGCATACTTTTTGACTTTCTCCCGTTGTGCATCTGACAAATGCTGTGGTAGGGTGAAATGTGTCATGAGCGTATCCCAAAGCAGATTTCTTGCTCTTTCATCCACAAAACTAACTTCTCGATCTTTCTTTGGCCTATGCCACTCTTGAATGGAGATCGGGATTTGGTCCCTAATAATAACTCCGCATTGATAGACAAACTTGTCCACGTTAGGTCTGGGACCACTTGGTACTCCACCTTTTGTTATGTTGTTGATGTTGTACTTTGTGCCCTCGGCCAACTTTTTGGCGGGGCCTCGTACTGCCCTGCTTGTAGACGATTTGCTCGATCCGGAGGGCTAAAAGAAGATATACATTAATATATGTATATACATAGAGATCAATTAATACATCTAATGATCACCATAGGCCAAATTAATATATACCTCGCCGGACTTTGTTGATTCGAGAAAAAGTTCTTCGTCATCGTGTGGTTCCCCTTCGTCTCTTGGTTGTTCTTCCTCATTTCCCTCACCGGATGGGTTGAGATATTATGAGCCATCATCTAGTTCTTCATTCTCTTGGTTTCTCGAGCATATTATGTCGTACAATACATTCTGCTGATCATGCTCTGTGTCTCTACCATCCATAGCTTAACTAGTCGAGAAGAAAGATAAAACAATTTAGTATTTACTTTAGCTAGCAAGATCATCATATATATAATATCGCTAATACATTGAATAATCCATCAAATTAATGCATCCTCTAATTAATATTATCGAATATAATCTCGAATACATATCTCGAATATTATCACTAATACATCTCTCGATTAATATTATCAAACTGATCACCCAAAGAGCTGCCACTGTACTGAGGCGCGGGCGGTGGACAACCAAAGCGAAGAGACCATTACAAGATCATAGCTCGGGTGAGATCCTTGAAGAACCTGCCAGGTATTGGAGAACCTGACATCCAACGCCTCCATGTAGCGACGGACATGCTCGTCCTCCTCCCTGACATGGTAACATACCTCCACCTCGGGGGCCGCCTGCTCCGCACCGAAAGTGGCCCATGCGACCACCACCAAAGAAGCTCCGGGTCGACAGGAGCCCAGTTCCTTAGCAAGATGCGCGCCTCGGAAGGTAGCACCTCCCAGTGCCAACCCGGCGGAGCCCAAGTCCCGGACATGGCGCCTCTCAAGAAGGCTGTCTCCACCGAGTCGACGACGAGGATGCGGGCCGGGGATCGTTGATGTCGACGACAAGTTCTACAACTTTTAAAATTCCTACTATTTAATAAACTTTAATAAACATAAAATTGGAGTATGGAGTATATAATATTAGCATTAAAATAGAGTATGGAGTGCAAACATATTTTTGGCAGTTATATATAAGCGCACAGTTACAAAAACACTGTAAATATATTTTCATGGTAAATCGAAGGATATAATTTCAGCTCCCGCTACAATAGGTTTCATATATGCTTATCACGAGGGCTTTGTTATTTTTTGGAGGAAAACCAATGAAAAGGTGCTTTCTCCAAAACAATAAAATACATACATATGCACATGTCTATATAATTTGCTCCTTTGGTCAATTTTTTACTACTCGTTTCCACATGTCAAATTGAATCGATCTAAGTAGTGAGTACTCTATTTTGCTATTCTTAAATCATGACCCTGTCTAGAAACTCATAATATAGGTTTCAGAAACAAAAAATGTAAGGGAAAAATGAGCATATATTAACAAAAAAAAGAAGAAGCAGATGAACAAGATATTGGAAATCAATGTGATAATCGTGCTAGATGTTCTGGTCCTAAACGAGCTCGGGTAGGCTGACGGCCATGGAGCCACCGCGCTCGGTCCGGGGAGAACAAAGAGGGGGGAAGGAGGTGGCCGTCGGAACTCACCGTGGGAGAGGAGGGACGGGGCGCAGCATCGGCTCGTCGGCGGGCAGAGGGCTCGTGGAGGAGGCGCGGTCGGCTGACATGGATGGCAGCAACGACGAGGACGACTTCCGAGGCGGCGGCGACTCTGAAAGCCTGGCGGTGTGAGGGCAGGGGCGTTGGCGTCGGGGGGGGGGAATGGGAGAGGTTCCAGACGAAATCGACGGCGGGTATATATATAGAGACCTTTAGTCCCGGTTGGTCCACCCGATATTAAAGACCCCCTTTAGTCCCGGTTTGAGCCACCAACCAGGACTAAAGGTAAATTTCAACACGCCAAGCGGAGGGAAGCCGAGGCCTTTAGTTCCGGTTGGTGCCACGCATAGGACTAAAGGGGGGGCCTTTAGTCCCGGTTAGTTCTACAAACCGAGACTAAAGGTCTTTTTCTAGTTTTTTGTTTTGTTTTTTTGCTTTATTTATATTCTTTTGTTTGTACCTAAAGACAAATACATAGAGTTTTTGAGTGAATCTTTTTTGCTTTAGGTCACAAAAATTATAAACTTTTTGTTAGTGCGAGAAGTTTTCAAATTTGAATTCTTTGAAATTTGTGTGAATCACTAG
Organism: Hordeum vulgare subsp. vulgare; assembly: GCF_904849725.1. Taxonomy (NCBI): domain Eukaryota; kingdom Viridiplantae; phylum Streptophyta; class Magnoliopsida; order Poales; family Poaceae; genus Hordeum; species Hordeum vulgare. Next base: position 130,542,819 of record NC_058523.1, read on the forward strand.
TTTGTGAATAACTTTACTTGAAAAATAGATTTTGAAGTGATTTTTTCCCGATGTTTAATATTAGTGTGTTTTTTCATTATATTAAATATGGTACTTTTTAGGTTATTTAAGAAATGAAATGCCTTTTTAAGAGATGAGTATTCGTCCGAAACCCTGATACTTCAAAAGAGATTGTCGCGTTTGTACACGAAGTGCATCCAGTTTTTATCGTAACCGTCTCAACGTTTTAGCTCATGCTATGTGGGTGAAATGATGATACCATGCCAAGTTTCAACCTTCTCAGAGTTCATTTGTAGTGCTTTTCAATTTCAGGGTTATTCAGCTCAAAAAATCATTAAATGCATGAAAAATAGCATATGAAGTAAGAAAGGGTTGAAAATTGATGACATGGCTTTGAATGGTGCATATTGAACGCACAAAAAGTGTGGAGTTGAAATAAGTTTAAAAAATGAAATGCCTTTGTAAGAGATGAGTATTAATGCAAAACCCTCATACTTCGAAAGAGATTGTCGAGTTTGTACACGAAGTGCATCCAGTCTTTTTCATAACCCTACCAACTTTTTAGCTCATGCTAGGTGGGTGAAATGATGATACCATGCCATGTTTCAGCCTTTTCAGAGTTCATTTGTACTGCTTTTTAATTTGAGGGTCATTTAGCTCAAAAAATCATTAAATGCAAGAAAAATAGCAAATAAAGTGAGAAAGCATTGAAAATTGATGACATGGCTTTGAATGGTGCATATTGAGGGCACAAAAAGTCTGGAGTTGAAATAAGTTCTCAAAATGAAATGCCTTTGTAAGAGATGAGTATTCGTCCGAAACCGTGATACTTCGAAAGAGATTGTCTAGGTTCTACATAAAGTGCATCCAGTTTTTGCCGTAACCCTCTCAATATTTTAGCACATGCTATGTGGGTGAAATGATGATACCATGCCAAGTTTCAGCCTTTTCAGAGTTCATTTCTATTGCTTTTCAATTTGAGGGTCATTTAGCTCAAAAAAAATCATAAAATGCATGAAAAATATCAAATAAAGTGAGAAAGGGTTGAAAATTGATGACTTGGCTTTCAATGGTACATATTGAGTGCACCAAAAGTCTGGAGTTGAAATAAGTTCTAAAAATGAAATGCCTTTGTAAGAGATGAGTATTCGTCCGAAAACCTGATACTTCGGAAGAGATTGTCCAGTTTGTACACGAAGTGTATTCAATTTTTGCTGTAACCTTCACAACTTTTTAGCATATGCTATGTTTGTGAAATGATGATACCATGCCAAGTTTGAGCCTTTTCAAAGTTCATTTGTAGTGCTTTTCAATTTCAGGGTCATTTAGCTCAAAAAATCATTAAATGCATGAAAAAATTGTGTTTGCACATAATTGCATGGATTAACTCTGGGCTACATAATGTTTCTTCGCATTTCAAATTCCAAAGAACACACATATATACCCTAACTCTTACACAAAGATTCCCTTCGTTTGTCCGAAGTGGTACTTTCCAGATAAGCCCGAGAACTCACTACATAAGAAAGTGAGGACGGTGAAGCCGGTCACATCCGAGATAAGGATCTTGGGGTATAAAACTTTTTCTTCATGTGTGTCCCTTTGCGGTGTAACCATGGAAAATCTTCATCATTTAATAGGATGCTTGGGTCAGTCTTCACTCTGAAGGGAGGAATTTCGTGAAACTTTTCATAACCTTGTGACATGTCTGTCTTGTGATCCACTCCCATGATGTTTGTTTTCTCTGAAAGAACTATGTGGCACTTTCAATCATCGTATGATGTATTAGCTTCCTTATATTTTATTTTTCTCGGCTTGGTAGACATGTCCTTCACATAGAAAATATGCGCCACATCATTTGCTAGGATGAATGGCTCATCTGTGTACCCAAGATTGTTGAGATCCACTCTTGTCATTACGTACCGTGGGTCTTCCTTTACCCTTCCTCCTTTCAGATTGACCCATTTGCACCGAAACAAAAGTACCTTCAAATTGTTTCCATAGTCAAGTTCCCATATCTCCTCTATGTAACCATAATATGTGTCCTTTGGCCTATTATTGGTGTTTGCTGCATCAAAGTGGACACCACTGTTTTGGTTGCTGCTCTTTTTATCTAGGGCGATCGTGTAAAATGTATTCCCATTTATGTCATACCCTTTGAAAGTTAATATAGTCGAAGATGGTGATGATGATATGATGTATATACTTCTCGTCCCTCGTTGGATACCCCAAGTGGAAGGTGGACATGTAGTCAGCAGCAAATTTCTCTTACACGAAGACTATAAGGTTTATCGAACCAGGAGGACTCCTAGGCTCAACAAGTAGGTGTCTTCCGCCCTGGCGCTAGCAGAAGACGTGGACCTCCACACACAGCAAATAACTTTGCTCCCAACGAGTACAGAGAGGTTGTAAATCTCTCCAGCCTTGTAGTTTGCAAAGGATCAAAACACAAGCGGGAAGGTAATAGTGATTGCAACGGAAAAGTAAATGAAAGCGGTAAATGATGGAGGTGTGAACAATGATAGTGATATGGGCCGAAGTCACATGATGTTCACTAGTGATGTCTCTCTTCCAAAAGACGATAAACAACTATGCTAGGGTAAACAAATCACAGTTGGGCAATTGACAGAATTATGATGGCACCGCAATGCTAATTATGCTCCTTGATAGTTATAGGCTCAATAGTATTGGGCAGTACGCCAAGACAAGTAGACCGTTTATTCATCAACATCTACTTACTAATCATCCACCTTGATATATCTATCCAGAATATCTCTCCGGTATTAAGTTCCGACCCCCACCCAAAGTGTAAACTCAAAGCAATAGACAACTCCATTAACCAACTATGCGTAAGGTAAACAATCCTTGCAACCATGGTCACAAGCACCGTTGTTTTCTCCCTGGTGGCAACAAGAATATCCCCTAGTCTCATGTTTCTGTCACTCAAGCTATACATCGAGGGGCCCGAACCTATAATCATGCATAACGCTCCCTCTTGGAGATATGATCTACTACTTGGCCAAAGCAATAAAAAGCAACGGAGAATATGCAAGAATCACTAAGGAACATAATATAAAAGAATAATCAAATATATAACTCATAACAATCTGAACATAATCTCATAATGCATCGGATCTCAACAAACCGAGCATAGCAAAAGCAAGAGAATTACATAGATGCCTTGATCATATAGGGCAGCTCACAAGGACTAGCCATTGAAGCACAAGATTGGAGAGAAGACATCACATAGCTGCTGGTCATTGACTCATGGTCCAAGGAGGACTACTCACGGCATGTGCGGGAAATGTCCATGGCTGTGGAGAGGATCTGGGAGGTCAATCCTCCCTCCGGCAGGGTGCCGGGAAGAGGTCTCCTGACACTCTCGATCTTGGAAGCGCTGCGGCGGCGGAACGATGGAGAAATTCGCGATTCCAAAAAGTCTGTGAGGGTTTCCTCACGGATCTCTAAATATAGGCCAAAGGAGGGCACTGAAAGAGGTGGGACCCACCCAGGCGACCTCCTGGCACGGCCAAGGGCCTGGCCGCGCCAGCAGGCCACCTGGGAGGCCCCTGCCCCCCCTCTGGCCCTCCTTCGGTGATCCCGAAGCTTCAGTTTCGCTGATATTTTTATATATTTTTCTGGATTTTTTTGGGCTTTGGAAAATTGGGTAAAAGCCCCTACAAAATAGACATCATCACACAAAAATTGGCACTGGGTGCACTGAGTTAGTAGGTTAGTCTAAATATGTGTAAAATGATATAAAAGGGTAGCAAAACATATAACATTGTTACCCAAAAGATCATGGAACAAGCAGAAATTATAGATACGTTTGGGACGTATTAGATGGTGACTTGGCCAACAAGTACATGTCATCTCCAACTTCAGGGTCATGCATGAGACGTGTTTGCAACCAACCGTTGGATGATGCCATGTGTGTACGTTTGATCTAGGGATCAAACTGCTCCATGTTCTCGGATCATACAATATCCATGTGTTCCTCGATATACGGAGCCACCAAGGTGGAATTTTGAAGAATTATGTAGTGTGCTTGCACCCAAGAATGCCCGTCCCTACATATTACTGGATTCTTTCCTAGCATTCCTTTTCCACCCAGTCTGCCCTCATGCCGTGATTCAGGATGACCAATCGGCTTAAGATCAGGAATAAAGTCAACACAAAATTCAATGACCTCCTCTATTTCATGCCCCTTGGACATGCTTCCTTCTGGCCTAGCACATGTGTGAACATATTTCTTTAAGACTCCCATGAACCTCTCGAAGGGGAACATATTGTGTAGAAATACAAGGCCTAGAATGGCAATCTCTTCGACTAGGTGAACTAGGATGTGTGCCATGATATTGAAGAAGGATGGTGGGAACACCAACTTGAAACTGACAAGACATTTCACCAAATCATTCTCTAACCTTGGTAGGATTTCTGGATCGATTACCTTTTGATAGGTTGCATTCACGAATGCATATAGCTCCACAATGGATGATAGGACGTTTTCGGTAGAAGCCCCCTCAATGCAACCGGAAGCAATTGCCTCATAATCACGTGACATTCATTAGACTTTAGGTTCTATAAACTTTTCTCTACCATATTTAGTATTCCCTTTACATTCACGAGTAGCCAGACGAGACATTCATACTAAGCAGCCATTCATAGAAGATTTTGTTTTCTTCTTTAGTAAGAGCGTAGCTAGCAGGACCTTCATACTGCTTTGGAAGCATGTTGTCTTTTCGTGCATACGTTGCTGGTCCTCCCGTGCCTCGGGTTTATCTTTTGTCTTCCCATACACGCCCAAGAATTCTAGCAGGTTCACGCAAAGATTCTTCATCACGTGCATCATGTCTATTGCAGAGCGGACCTCTAGGACTTCCCGATAAGGTAGGTGCCAAAATATAAATTTGTTCTTCCACATGGGTGCGTGTCCGCCGTCGTCATTCAGAACAGACTATCTGCCAGGACCCTTTCCAAAAAATACTTTTAAATCCTTGACCATATGAAGTATATGATCACTAGTACGGTGGTGAGGCTTCGTCCGGTGATCTGCCTCACCTTTGAAATGCTTGCCTTCTTTTCTTAAGAGATGCTTGATCGGAAGAAATCGACGATGTCCTAGGTACACAGTGTTCTTACATTTATCCAAGTATATACTTCTGGTATCATCTAAACAGTGCATGCATGCGTGGTATCCCTTGTTTGTCTGTTCTGAAAGGTTACTAAGAGCACGACAATCATTGATGATTACAAACAACAATGCTCATAGGTCAAATTCCTATTGTTTTGCTCATCCCACACACGTACACCATTGATATTCCACAACTGTAAAAGTTCTTCAACTAATGGCCTTAGGTACACATCAATGTCGTTGCCGGGTTGCTTGGGGCCTTGGATGAGCACTAGCATCATAATGAACTTTCGCTTCATGCACAACCAAGGAGGAAGGTTATAGTTACGTAGAGTCATGAGCTAGGTGCTATGATTGTTGTTGTGCTCCCCATAAGGATTAATGCCATATGCACTTAAACCAAACCAATAGTTCCTTGGATCATCAATAAAGTCTGGCCACTCTCTCTCGATTTACCTCCATTGCAACCCATCAGCGGGTACTCTCAACTTCCCATCTTTCTTACGCTCGTCTTTGTGCCATCGCATCAACTTGGCATGCTCTTTGTTTTGGAACAAACGTTTCAACTGTGGTATTATAAGAGCATACCACATCAACATCGTCACCAGGTTCATCGCGGCTGATCTTATAGGGCAGCGGACCGTATACCGGGCATGCATTCAAATTCTCGTACTCCTCATCGCGGTACAGGATGCAGTCATTAGGGCATGCATGTATCTTCTGCACCTGTAATACTAGAGGGAAGATGGCCTTCTTTGCTTCGTACGTACTATCGGGCAATTCGTTGTCCTTTGGAAGCATATTCTTGAACATTTTGAGCAACTTTTCAAAACCCTTGTCAGATACACCATTCTCTGCCTTCCATTGCCGCAATTCCAGTGCGGTACCCAGCTTCTTCTTGTCATCTTCGCAATTTGGGTAGAACATTTTCTTGTGAACCTCTAACATGCGCTGAAACTTGAACTTCTCCTTCTCACTTGCGCATTTCTCTTTGCAACAGCAATGGCCCGACCAAGATCATCAGCGGGCTCATCCGGTGCTTTTACTTCAGCTTCTTCCCCCATCCTGATATTGTGATCATCGACGACATCGGCAACATACAACTCCAATTTCATCTTCTCTTCCTCAATTGTTTTCATTTTTTCTTTCAAATACTCATTTTCTTTTTCAACTAAATTTAACTTCTTGACAAGAGGGTCAGTTGCAATTTTTGCTTCACATACCTCCTAGATAAATATATATATATATATATATGTCAATTAGATGGGCATAATTGTCACATAAACAAGAAATGCAACAAATAGTTATGAAAGAGAATATACCACATCGAAATCATCAACCAGGCGAGGGCCGATGGGGACAGATATCAAGACCATGGCACTATGTATAACAAACAATCATAACGGTAAGAAAACTATCTAAGTAATACAAATAAGATTTTTTGGAATAAAAAGGATAAGAACAAGAGGATCACCAAGGTGGTGCCGGCGATGAGATGGTGCGGGCGATTGACGGTGGTTAGGACGGGGACGGGAAGGCTGATACGTCTCCAACGTATCTACTTTTCCAAACTCGTTTGCCCTTGTTTTGGACTCTAATTTGTATGATTTCAATGGAACTAACTCGGACTGGCGTTGTTTTCAGCAGAATTGCCTTGGTGTTATATTTGTGCAGAAATAAAATTTCTTGGATTGACCTGAAAATTTACGGAGAATATTTCTGGATTTAATAAAAATACTGGTGACAGAATCTACCGAAGAGGGGCCACCCCCAGGCCAAAAGCGTGTTGGCCGCACCCTCCCTTGGCCACGCCCCCTGGCTTGTGTGGCCCTTGAAGCTCCACCGACCTATTTTCCCTCCTATATATTCCTATCTCTAGAGAAAAAAATCAGAGAGAACAGTTCATCGTGTTTTACGATATAGAGCCGCGCCACCACCTGGTGTTCCTCGGGAGGGAAAATCTGGAGTCTGATTTGGGCTCCGGAGAGGAGAAATCGATGTTGTTGTCATCACCAACCATCCTTCATCACCAATTTCATGATGTTCTCCATCGTTCGTTAGTAATTCTATCATAGGCTTGCTGCATGATAATGGGTTGGATGAGATCTATCATGTAATCGAGTTAGTTTTGTTAGGGTTTGATCACTAGTATCCACTATTTTCTGAGATTGATGTTGCTTTGACTTTGCTATGCTTAATGCTTGTCACTACGACCCGAGTTCCATGATTTCATATCTGAACCAATTATGTTTTCATGAATATATATGTGTTCTTGATCCTATCTTGCAAGTTATAGACACCTATTACGAGTTAATTATCCTCATCCCCCAGGTGACAATAACTGGGATTCTTTCCAGTGATTACAGTAGTTTGAGGAGTTCATGTATTCACTAAGTACTAATGCTTTGGTCCAGTTCTCTAATAAAAGGAGGCCTTAATATCCCATAGTTTCCATTAGGACCCCGCTGCCACGGGAGGGTAGGACAAAAGATGGCATGCAAGTTCTTTTTCGTCACTACAAGAAATATGCTAAACTTCGACCTTCAATATTGGTAACCGAATAGTCGTTGATTTCCATTTTCGACCTTTTTACGACCAAAACTACACGGTCAAAAGCTGAGCATCTCTAATGAACTATAACGACCTTTCTTCTCGATTGGTCGTAGACATTTACGACCAAACAAAAGGTGGTAAATTAGACTCCGCCCGGTCCATTCCGGTCGTCTACATGGGCCAAGCCCAATAATTCAGCCCATTTAATGATTTTTCTCTTTATTTTGCTTAGCTACATGGGCCATGCCCAATAATTCGGCCTTTTGTTTCCTAAGCTTCATTCAGTGTTTTTGGGCCTGAGCATTTTTGCGGTCCATTTAATTTTTGGGTCTCATCTACTTTTATTTTGAGCATCGACCTTTTTGAGTCAATTTCCTTAATTTTCAGCCTTTTCTACGCATATTATTTGGTAAATGGCCTTTTGGATGCCAAATACTATTAGGTCCCACTTGCCAAGTTCTAATTAACGACAGTAAAACAATTATTTCAATGAGAACAGTAAAGAGATGAAAATTATGAAAACACATGCCAATTCTGGCTAATAGCACAATCTTTACATCGTTCATTTCACCAAGATAAAAAACATATAACTATTACTACAAATATACTTCTGACATCTTCACTTTCAGGCTAGAGCTCTTGTAAATGTTCGTAGAGGCTGAACAAATATACTAGAAAGAGCATCCCCGGTCGTCGCCATGAGTTGAGTAGCAACATCTTAGGTTGATAACCAGATCGTGCAACAAGCAGCAGCAGATCCAACATTCATGCAATAGGGACAATAAATCAGATCAGCAACAGTACAACATATCATATCAGCAACAGTAACTACTCCAAATCAAGAGCAACTACAACATATAAACAACAACCACATCAGATGAGATCAACAACTACTACTACAGCAAGATCAACAACAACTACTACAGCACATCAGATCAAGACATTTGTTCCTGCATGAATCAGATCAGATCATGCTGAGATCCTACATGCCTTGCTTCTTCCAACTTTGATCGCGTCGAAACATGAATGAAGGCAATCACCTACATTTTATAAAACAAAATGATTATGAGCAAAATAAAAGCACATCTAACAACATGTTAACTTCTAGGTAGTACGTGCATAAATAATAGTAGAACAACCAAATCGAGGCATCATTATAAATGAGTAACAGTAAATACTATATTAGTGAGAAACAACATCATCATAAAGATAACAATGGGGATGCCACACCTGAACAGAGCAATCTATTTTGTATCTGAGAAAGTGAAAAATGAACGAATAATTTCTTAGAAGGTAATTGAACTTCTATGCACATATTTAGACAGGAAAACAAGGCTCGTAGTATATACATTAATTTGAACAAGATCGCAAGACACCAATATATGCTAGAATTGACAAGTACAAATTAAAATTAACATAGCATCACTAGCTCTGTTGTTGTTTGCATATTACACCAATAGTTGTCTGTCTAAACAAACATAAAAGTAAAATGCTTGAGATACATGTATGCAGCAAGATAAGCACGTAATGTGATGATAGCATGAGAGCATTGTAACTCTAGTACTAAAACGAACATAATGTAGCACTCGTTAAGTCACTGTACATCATAGCAAGAACTTGCCATAGCTCGGCTCAAAACTTTTAATACACATCGCTGCTTATCAAAGAACATTAACTACCTAGTCATATGGTCATGCAGTAGTTAACGGTGATGCCAAATTACACTAAACCTGGGCAGTGCACATGCCAAAATCAGATAGTGCAATATCTATGACGCTAGGGACAAATGGGTGTCAAATGGGCTATGTCCATTGTGTCGTACTTTTAACTGCATAGTTGGCAAACCAAGCATGGTCTGAGGATGCCTGCCTCATATACCAAACTGAACATCACGATGCACAAACACTACTGGACATGTAATCAATTCTTAAGACAATCTTATATGTTCATGCTACAACTTAGGGTGCAAGTATGTATTCGTGCTCTTGCTCAAAGTACTACCGATTCGTCCAAAATAGAGCATGAAAGAAAAAGGCTTTCACCAGGAGCCATGATGCATCACACACAGATCCTACCATACCGACATCCCAATTCTCATATGAAGGAAGCAAGCAAGAATAAGAGATTTGAATGAGGGAGGAGGATGGCGTGCGTCCGTTACCCTGAGCCGCTCGGAGAGAACGGAGGGTGTGATATGCTTGTACTTGGGCACCTCCGTGAGCAGCTTGTCATATGTTGCCTGGTTGAACAGCACCGCTTTGTTCACCTTCTCCTTTTTCTTGCCCTTGCTCCACTTCTTCTTCTACTACTTACCTCCACACAACTTGGCCGCCAGGGCCTTCTCCTTCTTCAACGCCCGCGAAGAAACAAGAGAGAGAGAGAGAGAGAGAGGGAGCGTTAGCACGCGTCCGTTGTGGCGGCGCGGTGAGACGGATGCGGTGGGTAGGATGGCACACGTACCATGGCTGACGGCAGTGGCATGGTGGTGGGAGCGGCGAGGAAGAGAGGAGGAGGCGGCGAGAAAACACCCATCCTTTCTTACCAGGCTCCAATGAAGATCTTCAGATCAGACGCGTCCATGGGACGGAACCCTAGCGCATGGTCGACCAAATCTGGGGCATAGGGTAGGGAGAGATGGTGAGGGGAGGGAGGGATGAGGTTGTCGGAGGTGGGTGAGGTGGGTGAGGAGGATGGTGAGGTCGGCGATGGGTGGGAGTGACGGGGAGATGACTGGATCGGGAGGGGGGACGGGGAGGAGGTGGCGGCGATGGTGAGGAGATGGGGACGAGGGAGGAAGGATGGGATGGGGGGATGGGATGTGAGCTAGGGTTTGGGCTGCGGGTGGGGGTATCTCTTTTTCATTTTTCTTCTTCTTTTGTAGATAGATGGATGGATGGATATGGAATGGAGAGATGGATGGATGGACGGATGGGCGCCATTTCATCGATCCGTGGGAAGAGTTCTGATTGGTTCGGAAAATCAATGATTTAAAATAGTTTCCATGTACTAAAAATTAGATGAATTTTGTGAAACATCTATCAAGAATATTTTGCAAAAGGGCACCACACAAATTTTCACGAGAGTTAGACCACATTTTATGGATGAGGACCAATTTGTATGAATTTCTGATCTTTCTAGCTATTTTTAATCATTTTCCGAGTGGAAAAAATGGATTTTTTTGTGAAGAACCTACCAAATATTTGTTGCAAAATTGGACTACACTAATTTTATAAAATACTAGTACATATTTAATATACAATTGACCAAATGGTTGGGTGTCAAAAGCTTTTATCCACCTCTCGTGAAAAAGAAAATATTATGCCGATTCAGTTGGAAGCGGGTCAAATTTGAACTGCAGCTGCCTCATAGTTTGCTATTTATTTTTTTCAAAAATAATTTATAGGTACAAAAGTATCTATTTCTTCATAGATACTCCAAAAGATTTGCAAAAATCAAGCCCTAGCTACGAACGGTCATACCCACCGTTTTGACCGCATTTTGAAATGGGCATGAAAAATTAAAAAAAAATCAAAAAATGGAAAACCTTCCCATTGTGCCATTATATGTGAAAACGTTACCAGGTAAAATAATAAAATTGTAATATGGAAATTATTTTCAAAAAATGTTCTTAGAAATGAGTTATCATGTGTGAAGATTCATGGCTTTCAATCCAAATGATCAATCTTATGGCCACATTCATTACATAGTTTGTTCAAATGATCTCATATTATGCACAAGGGTGCGTATTGGAATGGCAAACAATGTTGCCTAAGGAAGTTTTCATTTTCTTTGGACGGAAAATTCATTTTCCATTTTTCGAGTACCCAAAATGAGTTTTTTTATGAAGGGCCTACCATATATTTGTTGCCAAATTGGACCAAATCATTTTTCTAAAATACTAGGACATATTTAATGTACAATTTATCAAATGGTTGTGTGTAAAAATCTATTATCCACCTCTCGTGAAAAAGACAAATTTTCGTCGATTCACGTGGAAGCGGGTCAAATTTGAATTGCACCTGCCTTATAGTTTGCTCTTTATTTAAAAAAACCATTTTTAGGTACAAAAGTATCTATTTAATCAGGGAAGCACCAAAAGTTTTCCAAGATTCGACCACTAGATAGGAACGGTCATACCCGTCGTTTTGACCGCATTTTGAAATGGGCATGAAAAATTCAAAAAAATCAAAAACTGGAAAATCTTCGCATTGTGTCATCATATGTGACAAAGTTACTAGTTAAAATAATAAACTTGTAATATGGCAATTATTTTCAAATAGTGTTCTTAGAAATGAGCTATGATGTGTGAAGATTCATGACTTTCAAGCCAAATGATCAGTCTTATGGCCACATTCATTGCATAGTTTGTTCAAATTATCTCATATTATGCACAAGGGTGCATCTTGGAACGGCAAACAATGTTGCCTAAGGAAGTTTTCATTTTCTTTGGACGAAAAAACCTTTTTCCATTTTTCTAATGCCCAAAAATAGTTTTTTTGTGAACGATCTACCATATATCTGTTGCAAAATTGTACCAAATCAATTTTGTAAAATACTAGTCCATATGTAATGCATAATTGACCTTATGGTTGGGTCTCAAAAGCTTTTACCACCGCCCCTGAAAAAGAGAAATTTCCACCGATTTAGGTGGAAGCGGGTCAAATTTGAACAGTAGCTCCATTATACTTTGCTCTTTGTTTTTCCCGAAAAACATTTTTAGGAACATAAGTTTCCATTTAATCATAGATACATGGTGTGGTGGCAAGACATCGACGTTTGAATAGTGTAGAGGGCTCCAACTCCAGAGCGTGTAAACGAGCATGCCAACAATGTGGTCACCGCGTGACTGTGGCATGTTTGGTGGGTTTATCACTCCCCCATTAGGTGTTAGTAAGAATAATACAACAGAGAAATCTCACGAGGAGACTGAAATAAGCTCAAACATGAATTAGCAACCAAGTGTTTGATTAGTGGTGGGGGAAATTCACAAGGCCAATGGGCCTCATTTTTCGGTGAGGATGATCATCTACTAAGGAGACTGTCTTGGAAGATTTTTAGCTCAAATGAAGGAGCCTAGGTGTCACTTGCGTTGCAAAGTACCACACTAGGCAGAAATATTGATGTTGAAGCTGGTCTCAAATGAATGCATGGATTGATCTACAATTTGGTGGAGGATGGTGATTTGGGCATAGGAAAGTACTGTACGTTTTTATACCATTTGGACATGCCAAAGTGGCACTTCCTTCACAATGCACTTCTGAGATAGAAACTTGTAAAAATTATTGAGAGGAATTGGATAAGTGAAATGAGCTCACATTTGGTGTAGATAAGTTACACATGTAGGAACATGCCCTCGTAAATTATCAGGAGTAATTAAGAAATCTCAAATATATTTGCTTAACAAACTGAAAATATGACCAGAATAAAAGATTGGATGATGAGCTCACATGGATTACTAGATAGAGGACAAATTTTGTAGAGAGTGATCATTTAGGCATATAGAATATTTGGAAAAATATTATATCATTTGGATATTCCTAGCTAGTACTTCCTTCACAAAGCTTCTCTTTGGGTAGAAAATTTGGAAATTTTCCAAGGAAGATTTAATAGGCAAATAGAGCTGAATATTGGCATGTGGAAATTATTTCGATATGGAAGATAGCCAAAAAAGTTTTCGGGCAATAGGTGGTGTCTAGATAGCACTTGCTTCGCAATGTGCCAATCTCGAGAGAAAATATAAATTAAAGTTTTGCTCACATAAATGATTGGATGGAGCTGAAATTTGGAGGAGTATGATAATTTCGTCGTATGAAGACACTGTACACATTTCATACCATTCGAATAAACAAAACTTGTACTTCCCTCACAATGCTCTCCACTGAACAGAACATTGGGAAAAATATTGAGGGAAATTAGCTAAATTAAATGAGCTACGATTTGGTGGAGGGAGGTTATATGGTCATGGTCATGTTCTGGTAATTTTTCATCATTTATAAAGCAATATAAAATGTAGTTGCTTCACAAACTAAAAATATTACCATAAACAAAGATTCAATGGTGATCTCACATGGATTGTTAGATGGGGCACACCTTTTGTGGAGATCTATTATTTGGGCATATATAAGATGTGGCACAAATTCAACTCATCAGGTTACTCGTGGATAGTACTTCCTTCCCAAATCTTCTAGCTGAACATAAACTTTCGAAATTTGCCGAGAAATATTTAATTGGAAAATGGAGATAATTGTTTTCATGAGGCAATGATATGGATAGGAAAGAGTGCCCAAAAATTTTGTGGGAAATTATGAAAATATAAATAGCACTTCTTCACAAAGTGCTATTCTGAAAAAAATAGGAAAATGAATATTGTTGAATAATTTTTGAACTTGGGAAGGAAGGGTTTTGCCATATTTGAGGAGTATATGATCCAAAGAAATTATGAGAATTTTTGGAGAATTTTAAGAATTACAGAATAATAGGTTGCTTCACAAACTAGGACAAAAATTGACACACACGCAAAAGTGATGATGTGGCGCCTAGTCATAGCTATGACCATCTATATTGGTCGTAATTAGCTAGAAATTAGGGAGCGGATGAGTGCTATCTGCTTTATGACCATTCCCCGTAAGGAACTTATGACCTTTTTTGACCAAATGGGTCGTTATGGTTTGTGGTTGGAGCCTCCCGAACAGCTTACGACCAATTGATATCAAATGGTTGTAGATTTACGACCATTTCTGCCTGGGTCATTGCGAGAAGGTCACTAGTTGACATATTTCTTGTAGTGCGTAAGCACGTATGACTATATATGGAATACATGCCTACATTACATTGATGAATTGGAGCTAGTTTTGTATCACCCTATGTTATGACTGTTGCATGATGAATGTCATCCGACATAATTATCCATCACTGATCCATTACCTATGAGCTTTCCACATATTGATCTTTGCTAAGTTACTTTTCCGTTGCTATTGTTACAATCACTACAAAACTGCTACTCCTACGTTTGCCACCGTTACCATTACTTCCATACTACTTTCCTATTTGCTACAGATATTAAGTCTTTCAGGTCTGGTTGAATTGACAACTCAGCTGCTAATACTCGAGAATATTCTTTGGCTCCCCTTGTGTCGAATCAATAGATTTGGGTTGAATACTCTACCCTCGAAAACTGTTGTGATCCCCTATACTTGTGGGTTATCAAGAACTATTTCTGGTGCCATTGCCAGGGAGCATAACTATATTCTTTGAGTCACTTGGAATTTATATCTGTTGATCACTATGAAGAATCTGAAAGATGCTAAAACCAAGATCTACCCCTCAACTACGAGGGCACATAAGGAACTGCCATCTAGCTCTGCGACACCACCACCTACTACTAAATCTGATATGTCTCAAATAATTGACGATGCTACTTCTGCTATGCATGATGCTTATGATGATACTTTGCTTGATACTATCGTGCCGCTTGGTGAATTTATTGCTGAACAAATTGCTAGAGTGAATGCTGAAACTGATAATATCGCTGAATCTAATGAAACTGAACATTGTGATTCACCTACTAGAGCTAGCTCTCCTAGATATGAATTGCCTAATATACCTGAGGGCTATGTTATGGAAGGAGAAGTAGCTAGGGACTTTCTTGCTTGTAAGGATAGAGATGATCTCAAGAAATTGTTGTGCAAGTGGAAGGAAAAATCTTTGAATGCTAGAATGCAATATGATCCTAAGTTTGCTAATTCACATATCTGTGTTACTGATAAGCATTATGAATTATCTGTCGATCCTGAGTTAATTACATTGGTAGAATCTGATCCTTTCCATGGTTATGAATCTGAAACTATTGTGGCACACCTTACTAAATTGAATGATACAGCCACCCTATTTACTCATGAGCAAAAAATTCATTACTATTATATATTTAAGTTGTTTCCATTCTCATTAAAGGGTGATGCTAAGATATGGTTCAACTCTGTTGCTCCTGGTTGCATGCGTAGTCCCCGGGATATGATTTACTACTTCTCTAAAAAAATATTTTCCTGCCCATAAGAAACAAGCTTCCTTGCAGGATATATTTAACTTTGTGCAAATTGAAGAAGAGAGTCTCCCACAAGCTTGGGGAGGCTTCTCTAGTTACTTAATGCTTTGCGTGATCACCCTCTCTAGAAAAATGAAATACTTGAGATCTTTTATAATGGACTAACCGATGCTTCCAGGGACCACCTAGATAGTTGTGTTGGTTGTGTGTTCACGGAACGAACTGTTGAACAAGTTGAACTACTATTGAATAATATATTGAGCGATGATAATGATTGGACTATTCCCGAACCACCTCCAAAATCAACTTCGAATAAAAGAGGTTTTCTATTCCTTAGTCCTAAAGATATGCAAGAGGCAAATAAATCTATGAAATAAAAAGGTATTAAAGCTAAATATGTTAAAAATCTTCCACATATTGAAGAAATACATGGTCTTGATAACCCTACACAGGTAGTAGAGGTAAATTCTCTTCGTAGATTTGATGAAGGTGATATTCCTTATAATAAGTCAGCAAGCCAATGCTTGGATGAACTTTAAAACTTTGTTGTTAAACAAGAAAATTTCAATACCTATGTTATTAGACAATTGAAACATAATGCTTACATGCTTGATCGCTTGGGTGAATATATGAGTACAACTGTTAATGAACTTTGGCTTATTAGTAAACATGCTTCCATTGTAACTACTCAAGTAGAACAGGTACTTCAGGCACAAAATGATTTGCTCAATGAGATGATTAGTAAAAACAATGATCATATTGTTAGAGTTCTGACTAGAGTTGGTAGAATGACTCAGGAACCATTGCATCCTGAGGGCTATCCTAAGAGAATTAAGCAAGATTCTTAGAGAGTTAACATTGATGTACCCAGTTCTTCTAATAAAAAGAAAAAGAAAGATGATAGGACTTTGCATGTTGATACGTCCAAAACGTATCTATAATTTCTGCTTGTTCCATGATCTTTTCGGTGACATTGTTAAATGTTTTGCTACACTTTTATATCATTCTACACATATTTGGACTAACCTACTAACTCAGTGCACCCAGTGCCAGTTTCTGTCTACTGATGTCTATTTTGCAGGGGCTTTTACCCAATTTTCCGAAGCCCAAAATATTCCAACAAAAATATATATAAAAAATCAGCGTAACAGAAGCTTCCAGATCGCCGAAGATGGGCCAGAGGGGGGCCAGGGGCCTCCCAGGCGACCTGCGGGCGCGGCCTGGCCCTAGGCCGCGCCAAGAGGCCGCCTGGGTGGGTCCCACCTCCTCCGGTGCCCTCCTTCGGCCTATATTTACTCCTGTGAGAGAAAACCCTTCCATCACATCCAAAATTGCGAATTTATCCATCGTTCCACCACCGCAGCGCTTCCAAGATCGGAGCGTCAGGAGACCTCTTCCCGGCACCCTGCCGGAGGGAGGATTGACCTCCGGGAGCTTCTCGACCGCCATGGACGCTTCTCGGACGTGCTGTGAGTAGTCCTCCTTGGACCATGGATCCATGACCAGTAGCTATGTGATGTCTTCTCTCCAATCTTGTGCTTCAATGGTTAGTCCTTGTGAGCTGCCCTACATGATCAAGGCATCTATGTAATTCTCTTGCTAATGTTGTGCTCGGTTTGTAGGGATCCGATGGATTATGAGATTATGTTCAGATTGTTATGAGTTATATATTTGATTATCCTTTTATATTATGTTCCTTAGTGATTCATGCATGTTCTCCGTTGCTATTTATTGCTTTGGCCGAGTAGTAGATTATAACTCCAAGAGGAAGCGTTATGCATGATTGTGGGTTCATGCCCCTCGATGTCTAGCTTGAGTGACAGAAACATGAGACTAGGGGATGTGCCGTTGCCACAAGGGAGAAAACAATGGTGCTTGTGACCACGCTTGCAAGGATTGTTTACCTTACGCATAGTTCGTTAATGCAGTTGTCCGTTGCTTTGAGTTTACACTTTGGGTGGGGCTCGCAACTTAATACCGACGAGATGTTGTGGATAGATATCTCAAGGTGTATGATTAGTAAGTAGATGCTGATGAATAAACGCTCTACTTGTCTTGGCGTACTGCCCATTACTATTGAACCTGTAACTATCAAGTAGCATAATTAACATTGCGGTATGTTCATAATTCTATCAATTGCCCAACTGTAATTTGTTTAACCAAGCATAGTTGTTTATCTTCTTTTGGGATAGAGACATCACTAGTGAACATCATGTGACTCTGGTCCATATCACCATCATTGCTTACACCTCCATCATTTACCGTTTTCATTTTTTCCCGTTGCAATTACTATTACTATTCCCGCTTGTGTTAGTATCCTTTGCAAACTACAAGGCCGGACAGATTGACAACCTCTCTGTACTCGTTGGGAGCTAAGTTATTTGTTGTGTGTGCAGGTCCACGTCTTCTGCTAGCGTGAGGGTGGGAGACACATACTTGTTGATCCTAGCTGTCCTCCTAGTTCGATAAACCTTACAGTCTTTGTGTGAGGGAAAACTTGCTGCTCACTACATCTCAACCTTCCACTTGGGGTAACCAACGAGGTGCGAGAAGTATATACATCATCTCGTCATCACATGCTCCTAGTGTACCTGTTATAGAGTCACATGAAAACCCAAATGATATCTCTATTTCTAATGTTGAGACACAATCTGGTAATGAACATGAACCCAGTGATAATATTAATGATGATGTTCATGTCAATGCTCAACCTAGTAATGAAAAGGACGTGGAGATTGAACCTACTGTTCAACTTGATAACCCACAACCTAAAAATAAGAGATATGATAATAGATATTTTGTTGCTAGGAACCATGGTAGAGAAAGAGAACCATGGGTTCAGAAACGCATGCCCTTTCCTCCTAACCCATCCAAGTAAAAGGATGATGGGGATTTTGAGCGCTTTTCTAAAATGCTGAGACCTATTTTCTTACGTATGCGCTTAACTGATATTCTGAAAATGTCTCCCTATGCTATGTACATGAAAGATATCATTACTAATAAAAGGAAGATACCGGAAGCTGAGATCTCCACCATTCTTGCTAACTACACTTTGACGGGTGGAATACCAAAGAAATTAGGAGATCCTGGAGTACCCGCTATACCATGCTCCATCAAGGGGGATTATGTTAGAACAGCTTTATGTGACCTTGGACCAGGTGTTAGTGTTATGCAGTTCTCTTTATATCGTAGACTTGACTTGAACAAATTGACACCTACTGAAATCTCGGTTCAAATGACTAATAAATCAAATGCTTTACTTAACGGTATTTGTGAGGATGTGCCTGTTGTGGTTGCAAACGTTACTATTTTAACATACTTTGTTATTCTAGATATTCCCGAGAACGTCAGTTTGTCGATCATCCTTGGTCGACCCTTTTTGAATACTGCAGGGGCTGTCAGAGATTGCAACAAAGCCAATGTCACTTTTCGTGTCAATGGTAATGAGCATACGGTACACTTTCCGAAGAAGCAATCTCAAGTTCATAGCATCAACTCCATTGGAAAAATTCCAACGTTCACTATTAGAGACTTTGAATTCCCTCTTCCTACAGTCAAAAATACATATGATATACTTATTGTTGGGGACATGCATATCCCCATTGAGGTAACCTAGTGTTATTTGAAAGTTCTCCGGTTCCATGTCATTCGAAAAAAGTTTGTTAATAAGACTTGATCAACCTTATTGATGGATTCTTTTTGACGGGCATGAGATGTTTGAATTTAGAAAGCACAACCTTTTGTACCCAACTTTTATTTTCTGTTCTTTAGTTTTATTTTAGTAAAAAAGTTATTATTTCCCTGTTTTCTGTTTTATCCGTGCAATAGAAAATATCCTGAAAAAATAAATTCTCAGAATTCCCTGAAAATTTACTATGATTTTTTCTGGAATATTTAAGAATTTCTAGTACTAAGAACACATCAGGGGGCTGCACCAGTGGGCCACAGACCTGCTGGGCGCGGCCACTCCCTGGGCGCCCCGTGGCTTGTGGGTCCAACGTGGGGCCCCTTCACTTATTCCAGTACCCATCCACTCCTTCTTCCTCGAGAAAAATCTCACCATTGCTGAAACCCTAGTTTTAGCTCATCTTGCTGCCATTTTCGATCTCTTTGCTCAAAGCTCCATTTGCAAAACTATTTTAGGGGATTGATCATCGGTTTGTAACTCCTCCAATGGTCCAATTAGTTTTTGTCCTAGTGCTTTATATATTGCAAAATCTTGCATTTGTGGTGACCTTGTTCTTAAGCTCGCATGTCAAATTTGTAGGGTCCCAAGTAGTTTTGATCATGATATAGCTTCTAAGCTCTTGTGGGAGTAGTTGCTATAACTTCTGATTGAGTTTGTTCATTTTTATTTTGGAGTCACTAAAAATTTCGGATTTATTTTTAAGAAAAAGTAAAATGTTAAGGAAAATATACGAAGGTGGTTCCTCGAGCAAGAAGACCCTGAGACTCGCGATAGGCGAGCCCGACTTTGAGCACCCGAGGGAAGCTCATGCACGGCCTTGTGAATGGTTGTTGGAATCATTCATAGTCCAGGCTGGATTCCATGAAGAATTTTACGCGTACATACGAAATGTTGGTATTGAAGATTTTGTTTTAGACCAATGCAAGCAATATCATCAACTCACCGATTCTTTCGTGCAGAGGTTTGAATTTTCATCCACATGTAATACACATTCCGTTCTATTTAATCTTTATGATGAATCTTATACTATGGACCTAGAAGATTTTAACCGTGCTTGCAAAATACCACATTGGGATAGCTTTAGTGATCCTCACGAAGCTGAATATAATGATTTTCTTGCTAGCATCACTATGGCAGAAACTAGAAATATTACACAGGCTACCTTGGGGAGCATTCATTTTCCTGTCATACATTATCTTGCTCTCTTCATAGGTAGATGTATTAACGGTAAACATGAGCATTGTCACCTTTGCGTACTTGACCTTAGTATCCTTAAGAGTGCAGTCATGGGTGATAGATGGCATAATTTAGGAGATATTATTGCTATGAGGCTACATAAAAATGCTAAGGACGGAGATTTATTTGGTGGAATTTATGCCACCCGTGTAGCCAATTATCTTGGGTTACCTATAAGGGAGAATGATATTGAGCTACCACCTGTTTTTCTTGATTATGAGGCTATGGTGCGCTAGAAGTTCCTCAATTGAAATGAACAACACATCCTATACCGACTAATTTTTGATAGACAACATGTTGTCCATATTACCCTTCCTGCTCCTGCCTTCTTTAACTTTCAGGAAAAATAGAGGTACTTTATAACCAGAGATGAGGCAAACAAGTATGAGAGAGAGGCAAAGGCGGCTCGCCTCCATGCTTAAGTTATTCTGGCGGCAGCTGCCGCAGCCCTGTACAACCCCAACTATGAATTTGGATATTATTCGGGCCATCCATGGCCTTAGACCAACTTAGGCCAAAACCCTAAGCTTGGGGGAGTACGCATTTCTCACCGACATTACATTCATGTTCGCACATTCATTCCAATTGTCGGTGTTCATACTTTTCCATTGTACTACCCATAGTAGTTTATTCCTTCTTTTTGTTTTCTTCTTGTGTGTTTCATTAACCTTGAGAAAATCCAAAAAAATTAGTTCTAGCTTTACCTTCTAGTTTGTTTAGTTGTAGTGTTAAAAGAAAACCCAAAAAGATTTTTCATTCTTCTTTTGCTTGTTGGGGGCTTCCCCGTGTAAATAGTTTTTCTTTCTTCTTTGGGCCAAAAGGAGAAGAGCACGATGACATGCTGAGTGGCTCTCATATTTATTATCATTTATCTATTAGAGAGTCCATACTACCTTGTCTTCTCCTTTGCGTTATTGCTTGCAAATTCAGCTTAGTCCAATGCACGAGCACTCTTATTATTATTTTTCACACCGTTCGGTCGTGCAAGGAAAGGCAATATTGACGATATATGTTGAAGTGACGGAGATGGAGAAAAGCTGGTAAGAACTCAACCTATCTTGTTTTTGTAGATATGATTAGCTCATCGTTCTGGATTTGGCTCGTTATGGATTGAACATGTTTGCAATGACAATTAGAGATTATAGTTACTTATGCGATGCTTAATTAGCTAGAAGTGAATAATGGTTTGTCTTGAGTGCCACCATACATATTAAAATGGTTCTGATGTAGTATGAGAGAATGGTATCCTCCTCCAGATGATTCGAGTGGCTTTACTTGGCACATGTTCACACATGTATTTGAAACAATATCAACATAGCCTCTACGATGTTTGTGTTCATAGTGATTTATATCCTACTCATGCTTGCATTCAATGTTGCTTAATCTCAAAGTATGTTTCTGACTATTTTCGCTCTCTAGTAGGTCCCTTCCTAGTCTTTTACTAGCCTTCACTTGTAATAAGCGGGAATACTGCTTGTGCATCCATTTCCATAAACCCAAAGTTGTTCCCTATGAGTCCACCATACCTACCTATATGTGGTATTCACCTACCGTCCTAAGTAAATTTGCATGTGCCATACTCTAAACCTTCAAAGAAATCTTTTGTTTTGTATGCCCGAATCGCTCATGTGGTGACTAGGGGCTATGAGTATCTTCCATGCTAGGTGGGTTATTCTCACGATATGTGTTGATTCACTATCGTTCACGAGAAAGTGGTTGGTAATCGGGTTGCCTAGTTCCATGCTCAAAAGTCAAATCAAATTTAATGAAACAAAGCTCCGTCGGGATTGTTGTTTGTATGGACGGTACCCGTGGATGCGGACCGCTGTGGAATGTGATTGATTGGTGGAGGGGGAGTAAAAACTTTACTATTCTATTTGGGAACCGCCTATAATGTATTTAGCATGGAAGATATTGAGAACTCTTAGTTGTTATGTTGACAATGAAAGCATACCACCCAAAATTTTCATTCATCCATTTTTAAAAGCTCGAGCTCTAGCACCTCTGTAAATCAATGCTTCCCTCTGCGAAAGCCTATCTATTTTACTTTATTGGTGACTCATCCTCTTCTGATAAAAGGCACCAGTTAGAGAGCACCCCCGTCATCTATATGATTTTCTATTAATTGATATTGAGTATGAGTATGACTGGATCTCTTTTACCATGAATTACACTGTCTAGTCAGTCCTTGTTCTTCGGAGGTGCTCTGCATTTATGTTTTGCGGTGTCAGAAAGGGCTATCGAGATACCAGTTTATCATATTGTATTATGATTGTTTTGATAAAAATTTTGTCATCCGAGACTTATTACTATTGCTCGCTAGTTGGTTATGCCATTGATATAAGTAAATATGAGACCTAAATATTAATATGAATATGGTTAGTCTATAATCTGAGTTGAAAATCTGAACATAAGTTAGACATATTTACAACAACAAGATCAAATAGAGTTTGTGAAAGTATTTCTTTATCACTTTCCGTTTATCAACTGAATTTCTTGAGGACAAGCAAAGGTTTTAAGGTTGGGGGAGTTGATACGTCTCCAATGTTTCTACTTTTCCAAACTCTTGTGCCATTGTTTTGGACTCTAATTTGCATGATTTGAATGGAACTAACCCAGACTAACGTTGTTTTTAGCAGAATTGCCTTGGTGTTATTTTTGTGAAGAAATATAACTTCTCGGATTGACCTGAAAATTCCCGAAGAATATTTCTGGATTTAATAAAAAATACCAGCGAAAGAATCTACAAAAGAGGGGCCACCCCCAGGCCACAAGCCTGCAGGGCGCGCGGCCCTAGGCCGCACCCCCTAGCTTGTGGGGCCCCTGAAGCTCCACTGACCTATTTTCCACTCCTATATATTCCTATCCATGGAGAAAAATCAGAGAGAAGAGTTCATCACATTTTACGATACGGAGCCGCGGCCACCTCCTGTTCTTCCTCGGGAGGCCAGATGTGGAGTCTGATTTGGGCTCCGGAGAGGGGAAATCGAGGCCGTCGTCATCACCAACCATCCTTCATCACCAATTTCATGATGCTCTCCATCGTTCGTGAGTAATTCCATCGCAGGCTTGCTAGACGGTGATGGGTTTGATGAGATCTGTCATGTAATCGAGTTAGTTCTGTTAGGTTTTGGTCCCTAGTATCCACTATGTTCTGAGATTGATGTTGTTATGACTTTGCTATGCTTAATGCTTGTCACTGCGGCCTGAGTGCCATGATTTCAGATATGAACCTATTATGTTTTCATGAATATATATGTGTTCTTGATCCTATCTTGCAAGTTATAGACACCTATTATGAGTTATGATCCGCATCCCCCATGGTGACAATAACTTGGATTCTTTCCGGTGATTACCGCAGTTTGAGGAGTTCATGTATTCACTAAGTGCTAATGCTTTTGTCCGGTTCTCTATTAAAAGGAGGCCTTAATATCCCTTAGTTTCCATTAGGACCCCGCTACCACAGGAGGGTAGGACAAAAGATGTCGTGCAAGTTCTTTTTCGTAAGCACGTATGACTATATATGGAATACATGCCTACATTACATTGACGAATTGGAGCTGGTTTTTTATCACCCTATATTATGACTGTTGCACGATGAATGCCATGAGACATAATTATCCATCGCTGATCCATTGCCTACGAGTTTTCCACATATTGATATTTTCTAGGTTACTTTTCCGTTTCTATTGTTACAATCACTACAAAACTACAACTCTTACGTTTGCCACCGTTACCGTTACTTCCATACTACTTTGCTACTAAATACTTTGTTGCAGATATTAAGTCTTTCAGGTGTGGTTGAATTGACAACTCAGCTGCTAATACTCGAGAATATTCTTTGGCTCCCCTTGTGTCGAATCAATAAATTTGGATTGAATACTCTACCCTCGAAAACTATGGCGATCCACTATACTTGTGGGTGATCAAAGGCGCTAAATAAACCGCACCTACACATATGCAAACTAAGAAGTTAATTTGAGCTCAAATTGCATATAAATCAAATAAACTCCGACATAGTTACTCCCAAACTAAAACCCATAAATCACTATAATTATAGAGCATTGCACGAGCTAATCTAGCAACGAGAGATGAAAGGACAAAGTTGCTAACACTTGAATGGATGGGGTGCCTCAAATCTTGACAAATCTGGGAAGAAAATGAGGATGAACTCGAGCAAGGGAAGAGAAGAGAGGAGAGAAAGGAGAAAACACAGAGCTTGGGCTCGGGCTGGACGAAGCACTATTTATAGTGACTTGTAGTCCCGGTTGGTAATACAAACCGGGACTAGAGATCCATCTCTAGTCCCGGTTTGTATTACCAACCGGGACTAATGGCCCTCATATGTAACCCAGCCTGACAAAACCCTGCCACCACCCCTATAGTCTCGGTTGGTAACACAAACCGGTACTAGAGGTTCCTAATAAACTGGGACTAAAGCCTAGCCTCATGAACCGGGACTAATGGAAGGCATTACTCCCGGTTCAAAAACCAACCGGGACTAACGCGTCAAACCAAAGGCTTGTTTTCTACTAGTGATTCTATATTTGACCCTCTAGTGATAGCTTGTCCCAATGATTTAGTTGGACCAATTATAATCACTCACAGACCGCTATAATTAAACCGTGTGTGTGTCTGTCTATCTCAAGTGAGACACTTTGGTTTGCCCGCCGGTTAGTGGTTATAATCAGTCCACTACTCTTCTCTAGTCCGTTTACTATCATCATTGAGTACCCCCCACCACACACACACACCATACGCCCTTTTATATATCCCTCCCCTAACTCTGGCTGGTGATCCGTAACTCACATGATACATGTCCAACGTATCTATAATTTTTATATGCATTTATATGAGGTTTTAAATTATTTTTGGGCACTAACCTATTAACCCAGTGCCTAGGGTAAGTTGTTGCTTTCTCTGTGTTTTTTGGCTTTTGAGGAAACCAGTACCAAACAAAGTCCAAATGATATGAAACTTTTTGATGATTTTTTCAGGACAAAAATCAGACTTG
This sequence comes from Hordeum vulgare subsp. vulgare, assembly GCF_904849725.1. Lineage (NCBI taxonomy): Eukaryota > Viridiplantae > Streptophyta > Magnoliopsida > Poales > Poaceae > Hordeum > Hordeum vulgare. The sequence goes on from NC_058523.1 coordinate 130,568,482, forward strand.
GAAGCTTTGAAGGGAAGCGAGACACCACACGATGTGCTACCAAGGAAACAGGGCGCACCCCAGGGTGGTAGTCTTGCCCTAATGCCTTGGGTCCACCATCTAGCTCCGTTTACCCCAACTCCGCCTCTATATATTCTTTAAAATCAAGAAAACACCAAGGAGCCACCCGAAACACTTATTCCACAGCCGCAAGTATATGTTCTTCCGTGATCCTATGTGGGGCCCTATTTCAGTGCCCTACCGGAGGGGGATCAATCACGTAGGGCCTCTACATTATTGCTCCCATGATGTTGTGTGAGTAGTCTACCACATACCTATGTGTCCATAGATAGTATCTACATGACTATATTTCTCTCTTTTTATGTTCTTCAATACAAAGTTTGCCAAGATTCCCGTGGTGATCTATTCGATGTAATCATATTTGCGATATGTTTGTTGGGATCAGATGAATTGTGGGTTTATGATCAGATTACTCATAAAAATATATTGAGTCTTTGCTAGAATCTTATATGCATGATTGTTATAGGTTCATATTTCTCTCTAACCTATCAGTTTAGTTTGGAAAACTAGATTGGCTATTCGTTAGTGTGAGGGCTGGAATGTGATGGGTTAAATCTTATGGTGCTCAATCCCATTGACACAAAGGGACATGACATGTATTTGTATTTCTACCATTAAGGATAAAATGATGGGGTTAATTCATATTATTTGAGTTTAGTTTGTCTACATCATGTCACCTTGCTCCAAGAATTACTTTGTTTCATAGTTAATACTCTAGATGCATGCTGGATAGCGGTCGATGAGTGGAGTAATAGTAGTATTTGAAGGCGGGAGTTAGTATACTTGCTTATGGAAATGATGCCTATATACATGATCATTACCGTGAATAAATATATCATAACCACCAGAGGAATCAGCTTCTTTGTTGTCTCCCATAGCGGACGGTAAAGGTCCAGTCCATGAACGACAAAGACAAGCGGACGGCAAAGACCGGTAAGCGACAAAATTTCCACGGTATCTAGCGTCAGTAAAGACCTTCTTTGCCATCTGCCACCTAGCAGCGGATGGCAAATATCTTTGCCATCGGTGTGCCATGACAAGACGACGACAAAGGAAGCTAGACGGCGGCCGATATGGACCTACTCTCTTAGATAGCTAACAGAGCCTTTGCCGTCTGTCGTGGGAGGGGGGGCTTTGCCGTCTGCGGGTGGGGGTTATCTTTGCCATCCATCATTGGGAGGGGGCTTTGTCGTCTACCGCAGGAGGGTGGTCTTTGTCGTTTGCCGTGGGGGGGTTGCCGTCTGCCTTAGGGGGGCCTTACCCGCCTTGGACGCCTTCACCGTCTGCCTTGGGGACCTTTGCTGTCTGCGTGGGTCATGAGCTGATGGAAAAGTGACCATATAGGCCAGCCATGCTGCCCCAGGTTGCACAGGTGTGCGCCACGTGGAACTTTTGCCATGAGCTAGCAGATGGTAATGGCCTTTGTCGTGTGCTGCCAAACGGAAAAATGTGTGTATTGTCACTTTTTTGTTTGTTTTCAGTTATTTCCCTGCATTTTCAAAATACTTCTATGATATATATAATTTCAAACATCACATGTAGATTCACACATCATAGAAGAAGCATAGGCCATGTATCCAACATCATCATGAAAATATTGACCAAGACAACAAATATTTCACATAGTTCATTCATATATAAATATAGTTTGAAACATCCCACTTTTCATCCATACAAATCGAAACAAAAGAAACCAATAGAAACCTATCAATGTCAACTTCCTTGAAGTGAACGAAATCTGCAAAATAAGAATAAGAAAGTTAGAAGGAGAAGAAGAAGAGGAAGAAGAAGAAAAAGAAGAAGAAGAAGAAGAAGAAGAAGAAGAAGAATAAGAAGAAGACGAAGAAGAAGAAGAAGAAGAAGAACAAGAAGACGAAGAAGAAGAAGAAGAAGAAGAAGAAAAGAAGAAGAATAAAAAGAAAAAGAAGAAGAAGAAGAAGAAGAGGAAGAGGAAGAAGAAGAAGAAGAAGAAGAAGATGTTGAGGGACGTCGCATGGGAAACAAAAATTTTCCTACGCGCACGAAGACCTATCATGGTGATGTCCATCTACGAGAGGGGATGAGTGATCTACGTACCCTTGTAGACCGTACAGCAGAACCGTTAGAGAACGCGGTTGATGTAGTGGAACGTCCTCAGTCCCACGATCTAGTACCGAACGGACGGCACCTCCGCGTTCAGCACACGTACAGCTCGACGATGATCTCGGCCTTCTTGATCCAGCAAGAGAGACGGAGAGGTAGAAGAGTTCTCCAGCAGCGTGACGGCGCTCCAGTGGTTGGTGATGACCTTGTCTCAGCAGGGCTCCGCCCGAGCTCCGCAGAAACGCGATCTAGAGGAAAAACCGTGGAGGTATGTGGTCGGGCTGCCGTGGAAAAGTCGTCTCAAATCAGCCCTAAAACCTCCGTATATATAGGTGGGAGGGAGGGGGCCTTGCCTTGGGGTCCAAGGACCCTCAAGGGGGTCGGCCGAGCCAAGGGGGAGGACTCTCCCCCCCCCAAACCGAGTTGGACTAGGTTTGGTGGGAGGGAGTCCCCCTCCCTTCCCACCTCCTCCCTTTTTTTCCTTTTTCCTTTGATTTCTTATCCTTGGCGCATAGGGCCCTTTTGGGCTGTCCCACCAGCCCACTAAGGGCTGGTGCGCCACCCTTATGGCCAATGGGCTTCCCCGGGGTGGGTTGCCCCCCCCCCCCGGTGAACTCCCGGAACCCATTCGTCATTCCCGGTACATTCCCGGTAACTCCGAAAAACCTTCCGGTAATCAAATGAGGTCATCCTATATATCAATCTTCGTTTCCGGACCATTCCGGAAACCCTCGTGACGTCCGTGATCTCATACGGGACTCCGAACAACATTCGGTAACCAACCATATAACTCAAATACGCATAAAACAACGTCGAACCTTAAGTGTGCAGACCCTGCGGGTTCGAGAACTATGTAGACATGACCCGAGAGACTCCTCGGTCAATATCCAATAGCGGGACCTGGATGCCCATATTGGATCCTACATATTCTACGAAGATCTTATCGTTTGAACCTCAGTGCCAAGGATTCGTATAATCCCGTATGTCATTCCCTTTGTCCTTCGGTATGTTACTTGCCTGAGATTCAATCGTCAGTATCCGCATACCTATTTCAATCTCGTTTACCGGCAAGTCTCTTTACTCGTTCCGTAATACAAGATCCCGCAACTTACACTAAGTTACATTGCTTGCAAGGCTAGTGTGTGATGTTGCATTACCGAGTGGGCCCCGAGATACCTCTCCATCACACGGAGTGACAAATCCCAGTCTTGATCCATACTAACTCAACTAACACCTTCGGAGATACCTGTAGAGCATCTTTATAGTCACCCAGTTACGTTGCGACGTTTGATACACACAAAGCATTCCTCCGGTGTCAGTGAGTTATATGATCTCATGGTCATAGAAATAAATACTTGACACGCAGAAAACAGTAGCAACAAAATGACACGATCAACATGCTACGTCTATTAGTTTGGGTCTAGTCCATCACGTGATTCTCCTAATGACGTGATCCAGTTATCAAGCAACAACACCTTGTTCATAATCAAAAGACACTGACTATCTTTGATCAACTGGCTAGCCAACTAGAGGCTTGCTAGGGACGGTGTTTTGTCTATGTATCCACACATGTAAATGAGTCTTCATTCAATACAATTATAGCATGGATAATAAACGATTATCTTGATACAGGAATTATAATAATAACTATATTTATCATTGCCTCTAGGGCATAATTCCAACAGTCTCCCACTTGCACTAGAGTCAATAATCTAGCCCTCACATCACCATGTGAATTACATTGTAATAAATCTAACACCCATACAGTTCTGGTGTCGATCATGTTTTGGCCGTGGAAGAGGTTTAGTCAGCGGGTCTGCTACATTCAGATCCATGTGCACTTTGCATATATTTACGTCCTCTTCCTCGATGTAGTCGCGGATGAGGTTGAAGCGTCGTTTGATGTGTCTGGTCTTCTTGTGAAACCGTGGTTCCTTTGCTAAGGCAATGACACCAGTGTTGTCACAGAACAAGGTTATTGGATTCAGTGCGCTTGGCACCACTCCAAGATCCGTCATGAACTGCTTCATCCAGACACCCTCCTTAGCCAGCTCCGAGGCAGCTATGTACTCCGCTTCACATGTAGAATCTGCTACGACGCTTTGCTTGGAACTGCACCAGCTTACTGCACCCCCAATAAGAATAAATACGTATCCGGTTTGCGACTTAGAGTCGTCCGGATCTGTGTCAAAGCTTGCATCGACGTAACCTTTTACGGCGAGCTCTTCGTCACCTCCATACACGAGAAACATCTCCTTAGTCCTTTTCAGGTACTTCAGGATATTCTTGACCGCTGTCCAGTGATCCACTCCTGGATTACTCTGGAACCTACCTGTCATACTTATGGCCAGGCCAACATCTGGTCTAGTGCACAGCATCGCATACATGATAGAACCTATGGCTGAAGCATAGGGGACGGAGCGCATATGCTCTCTATCTTCATCAGTTGCTGGGCACTGAGTCTTACTCAATCTCGTACCTTGTAAAACTGGCAAGAACCCTTTCTTGGACTGTTCCATTTTGAATCTCTTCAAAACTTTATCAAGGTATGTGCTTTGTGAAAGTCCTATCAGGCGTTTTGATCTATCCCTATAGATCTTAATGCCTAGAATGTAAGCAGCTTCTCCTAGGTCCTTCATAGAGAAACTTTTATTCAAGTAACCTTTTATGCTCTTCAAAAGCTCTACGTTGTTTCCAATCAGTAATATGTCATCCACATATAATATTAGAAACGCCACAGAGCTCCCACTCACTTTCTTGTAAATACAAGATTCTCCAACCACTTGTATAAACCCAAATGCTTTGATCACCTCATCAAAGCGTTTGTTCCAACTCCGAGATGCTTGCACCAGTCCATAAATGGATCGCTGGAGCTTGCACACCTTGTCAGCATTTTTAGGATCGACAAAACCTTCGGGTTGCATCATATACAACTCTTCCTTAAGGAAACCGTTAAGGAACGCCGTTTTGACATCCATCTGCCAGATTTCATAATCGTAAAATGCAGCTATTGCTAACATGATTCTGACGGACTTAAGCATCGCTACGGGTGAGAAAGTCTCATCGTAGTCAACTCCTGGAACTTGTGAAAAACCCTTTGCCACAAGTCGTGCTTTATAAACGGTCACATTACCGTCAGCGTCCGTCTTCTTCTTAAAGATCCATTTGTTCTGAATAGCCTTGCGGCCCTCAGGTAGTATCTCCAAAGTCCACACTTTGTTCTCATACATGGATCCTATCTCGGATTTCATGGCTTCTAGCCATTTTTTGGAATCTGAGCCCACCATTGCTTCTTCATAATTTGCAGGTTCATTGTTGTCTAACAACATGATTGATAAGACGGGATTACCGTACCACTCTGGAGCAGCGCGTGATCTCGTCGACCTGCGTGGTTCAACAGAAACTTGAACTGGAGTTTCATGATCATCATCATTAACTTCCTCCTCAACCGAGGTCGCAACGACAGAGGTTTCCCCTTGCCCTGCGCCACCATCCAGAGGGATGAGAGGTTCGACAACCTCGTCAAGTTCTATCTTCCTCCCACTCAATTCTCTCGAGAGAAACTCCTTCTCGAGAAAAGCTCCATTTTTAGCAACAAACACTTTGCCCTCGGATTTGAGATAGAAGGTGTACCCAACTGTCTCTTTTGGGTAACCTATGAAGACGCACTTTTCTGCTTTGGGTTCCAGCTTTTCAGGCTGAAGCGTTTTGACATAAGCATCACATCCCCAAACTTTAAGAAACGACAACTTTGGCCTTTTGCCATACCACAGTTCGTATGGTGTCGTCTCAACGGATTTTGATGGTGCCCTATTTAAAGTGAATGCAGCTGTTTCTAAAGCATAACCCCAAAATGATACCGGCAAATCAGTAAGAGACATCATAGATCGCACCATCTCTAACAAAGTACGATTACGACGTTCGGACACAACATTACGCTGTGGTGTTCCAGGCGGTGTTAACTACGAAACAATTCCACATTGTTTTAAGTGAGCACCAAACTCGAAACTCAGATATTCACCCCCACGATCAGACCGTAGGAACTTGATCTTCTTGTTACGATGATTTTCCACTTCACTCTGAAATTGCTTGAACTTTTCAAATGTTTCAGACTTGTGCTTCATCAAGTAGACATAACCATATCTACTTAAATCGTCAGTGAAGGTGAGAAAATAACGATATCCGCCGCGTGCCTCTACGCTCATTGGACCACACACATCGGTATGTATGATTTCCAACAAGTCACTTGCACGCTCCATTGTTCCGGAGAACGGAGTCTTAGTCATCTTGCCCATGAGGCATGGTTCGCACGTGTCAAGTGAATCAAAGTCAAGTGACTCCAAAAGTCCATCAGCATGGAGTTTCTTCATGCGCTTTACACCAATATGACCCAAACGGCAGTGCCACAAAAATATGGCGCTATCATTGTTTACTCTAACTCTTTTGGTCTCAATGTTATGTATATGCATATCGCTATCAAGATTCAATATGAACAATCCTCTCACATTCGGTGCATGACCATAAAAGATGTTACTCATAGAAATAGAACAACCATTATTCTCAGACTTAAAATAGTAACCGTCTCGCAATAAACAAGATCCAGATATAATGTTCATGCTCAACGCAGGCACTAAATAACAATGATTAAGTTCATCACTTATCCCGATGGTAGCTGAAGTGACACTGTGCCGATGGCGATTGCATCAACCTTGGAACCATTTCCTACGCGCATCGTCACTTCGTCTTTCGCCAGCCTTCGTCTATTCCGCAGTTCCTATTTCGAGTTGCAAATGTGAGCAACAGAACCGGTATCGAATACCCAGGCACTACTACGAGAGCCGGTTAAGTACACATCAATAACATGTATATCAAATATACCTGATTTTTCTTTGCCCGCCTTCTTATCTGCCAGATACTTGGGGCAATTGCGCTTCCAGTGACCCATACCCTTGCAATAGAAGCACTCTGTTTCAGGCTTAGGTCCAGCCTTGGGTTTCTTCGGCGGATTGGCAACAGGCTTGCCGCTCTTCTTCGAATTGCCCTTCTTGCCTTTGCCGTTTCTCTTGAAACTAGTGGTCTTGCTCACCATCAACACTTGATGCTCTTTACGGAGTTCAGACTCTGCGACTTTCAGCATCGCAAACAACTCGCCGGGAGACCTGTTCATCCCTTGCATGTTGTAGTTCAACACAAAGCCTTTATAGCTTGGCGGCAGTGATTGAAGGATTCTGTCAGTGATAGCTTCCTGCGGGAGTTCAATCCCCAGTTCAGCTAGACGGTTTGAGTACCCAGACATTTTGAGCACATGTTCACTGACAGACGAGTTTTCCTCCATCTTGCAAGCATAGAATTTATCGGAGGTCTCATACCTCTCGATCCGGGCGTTCTTCTGAAAGATAAACTCCAACTCCTGGAACATCTCAAATGCTCCATGACGCTCAAAGCGACGTTGAAGTCCCGGTTCTAAGCCATACAAGACTGCACAATGAACTATTGAGTAGTCCTCCGTACGTGCTAACCAAGCGTTCTTAACATCCTGATCAGCCGTAGCGGGTGGTTCATCTCCTAGCGCAGCATTAAGGACATAATCCTTCTTCCCAGCTTGTAAGATTAGCTTAAGATTACGAGCCCAGTCTACAAAGTTGCTTCCATCATCTTTCAACTTAGCTTTCTCTAGGAACGTATTAAAATTCAGGATGACTGTCGCGTGAGCCATGATCTACAACACAAATATATTCAAAGTGGACTTAGACTATGTTCAAGATAATTAGAGTTCAACTTAATCAAATTATATGCTAAACTCCCACTCAAAAAGTACATCTCTCTAGTCATTTGAGTGGTTCATGATCCACTTACACTATCCCAAGTCCGATCATCACGTGAGTTGAGTATAGTTTCACTGGTAAGCATCCCTATGCTAATCATATCAACTATATGATTCATGATCGACCTTTCGGTCTCATGTGTTCCGAGGCCATGTCTGCACATGCTAGGCTCGTCAAGCTCAACCCGAGTGTTCCGCGTGCGCAACTGTTTTGCACCCGTTGTATGTGAACGTTGAGTCTATCACACCCGATCATCACGTGGTGTCTAGAAACGACGAACTGTAGCAACGGTGCACAGTCGGGGAGAACACAATTTCGTCTTGAAATTTTAGTGAGAGATCACCTCATAATGCTACCGTCGTTCTAAGCAAAATAAGGTGCATAAAAGGATTAACATCACATGCAATTCATAAGTGACATGATATGGCCATCATCACGTGCTTCTTAATCTCCATCACCAAAGCACCGGCACGATCTTCTTGTCACCGGCGCCACACCATGATCATCCATCAACGTGTTGCCATCGGGGTTGTCGTGCTACTTATGCTATTACTACTAAAGCTACATCCTAGCAAAATAGTAAACGCATCTGCAAGCACAAATGTTAGTATAAAGACAACCCTATGGCTCCTGCCGGTTGCCGTACCATCGACGTGCAAGTCGATATTTCTATTACAACATGATCATCTCATACATCCAATATATCACATCACATCGTTGGCCATATCACATCACAATCATACCCTGCAAAAACAAGTTAGACGTCCTCTAATTTTGTTGTTGCATGTTTTACGTGGTGACCAAGGGTATCTAGCAGGATTGCATCTTACTTACGCAAACACCACAACGGAGATATATGAGTTGCTATTTAACCTCATCCAAGGACCTCCTCGGTCAAATCCGATTCAACTAAAGTTGGAGAAACCGACACTTGCCAGTCATCTTTGAGCAAAGGGGGTTACTCGTAACGATGAAACTAGTCTCTCGTAAGCGTACGAGTAATGTCGGTCCAAGCCGCTTCAATCCAACAATACCGCGGAATCAAGAAAAGACTAAGGAGGGCAGCAAAACGCACATCACCGCCCACAAAAACTTTTGTGTTCTACTCGAGAAGACATCTACGCATGAACCTAGCTCATGATGCCACTATTGAGGAATGCCGCATGGGAAACAAAAAATTTCCTACGCGCACGAAGACCTATCATGGTGATGTCCATCTACGAGAGGGGATGAGTGATCTACGTACCCTTGTAGACCATACAGCAGAAGCGTTAGAGAACGCGGTTGATGTAGTGGAACGTCCTCACGTCCCTCGATCTGCCCCGCGAACAATCCCGCGATCAGTCCCACGATCTAGTACCGAACGGACGGCACCTCCGCGTTCAGCACACGTACAGCTCGACGATGATCTCAGCCTTCTTGATCCAGCAAGAGAGACGGAGAGGTAGAAGAGTTCTCCGGCAGCGTGACGGCCCTCCGGAGGTTGGTGATGACCTTGTCTCAGCAGGGCTCCGCCCGAGCTCCGCAGAAACGCGATCTAGAGGAAAAACCGTGGAGGTATGTGGTCGGGCTGCCGTAAAAAAGTCGTCTCATATCAGCCCTAAAACCTCCGTATATATAGGTGGGAGGGAGGGGGCCTTGCCTTGGGTTCCAAGGACCCTCAAGGGGGTCGGCCGAGCCAAGGGGGAGGACTCTCCCCCCCCCCCAAACCGAGTTGGACTAGGTTTGGTGGGAGGGAGT